>NC_134704.1:218121220-220521220 GCF_043290135.1 Rhipicephalus microplus
GCTGTGGGTGTTTCGTGCAAGCGGTAGCATTGAATGACAACATCCCGCGTCAATCTGATATGCTTAAGCGCTGGCTGTTTTGTGTATGCTGTGCGGTGGTTTGTTTGACAAATTTAGTTCCCTGCACATTTGATGATACGTTAGTATTGGCTGGTTCATGCGAGCCGTAACGGTGAATTAATCCCGCGTAAGTGTGATCATGTTTGTGCAGACATACTTCCAAAAGAGATTTAGGGTCTGACGCACTGTACTGACAACACCACTGTCACTCGGGTTCTTGTATGCTATGTCGTACCCTTTTATATCGCAGTTAGATGACGGCTGCACCATATTTGATCTGATCAGTTTCGGCAGTGAGCGGTGAATAATACTGGTGTCACTCGAATACGTTTGATCAAGATCGACAAGTCTGTCACTGCTACGCCAGATTGGGTTTGGCGCAGACGCCCTGGCTGATTGCAATCAAAAGTGCCCGTGTGACACCGGTGTGATCGCACTTGCGAATGCGCAAACCCTTATTCTGCGCTCTTGTGGCCTCTATATAGCTTCTTGGCTGCTGGTTGCATCAGAAGACGACCACGCAAGAAAAACAGTTTACTACACTTACAAAGCTATTCTATCAAAGTTATGCAGAAAAGGTGCATCATACTGGGTAGCTAGGTCTGTAATACTGGGACGTCCACAAACAAGGACATGTACGCAGATGGACTGAAAGCTGGGCCAGTCGGTGACAGTACTTGAACATAACAACACAATTGAAGTTGTACCAGGTATATCGGACCACGAACTAGCAGTATTTAAAACCAACATGTTGTGTACTCCCTCAGCTATCCAAGTATGTAGATTCCTCAATTTTAATACTGCTTCGGACGAAAGTATTTTGGACCTCCTAGAGGAGGAGTATGACAAATTTACTAACAAACATCTTCATAATCGCTGTGACGTTAACCAGCTATGGTCGCACTTTAAGACAACCGTTCACAAATGTATAAGTTCGTTCGTTCCGGAGAAAGTGAAAAAAATACATGGCCGTAGTCCTTGGATTACGCGCGAAATACTCCATCTAAAACGCAAGATAAAACGCCTGTCATGCTCAAAAACACAACCACGTAGTGCTGCTATGACGAGCCTCCGCGCCGAGCTGAGCAACAAGATTAAAAGCTCCAAATTTCATTTCTTCAACGTAAAAATGCACAACTTTCTCACAACCAATCCAAGAAAATTTTGGATGCACCTCTCCGACAAAAAAGTGAAAGTGACAAAAATTAAAATCAAGGACGCGGACGTGACTGATGCCAGCTGCATAGCGACAGCATTTAACGACTACTTCTCTTCTGTTTTTTTGCGAATGGGTGACACCCCTCCTGATTTCCACGCAAACAATCTCGAACTGCCAGACTTGATTATAACAGATGAAGGCATCTTGTCAGCTCTACTTCATCTTGACACAAAAAAATCGGCTGGGCCGGATGAAATACCTAATGCTTTTCTTTATCGGTACGCCGAGTGGTGTTCCAAATACTTAGGCCTAATATTTAGGGAAAGCCTGTTACAAGGCGAAGTTCCAGTCGATTGGAAGAAGGGTAAATTGGTACCCATTCATTCAGGTGATAAATATGACGTGAAAAACTACCGCCCTATTTCGTTGTTATGTACAGCCGGCAAGGTTATGGAACACTTCCTTTTCAAACACTTAAGTTCATTTCTGGAGAGTAACCATTTTATTCCCCAAATCAACACGGTTTCCGGCAAGGCTTTTCAACCACCACACAGTAAATTCACACTACTGATGACTTTCTAAAAACACTTGACAAAGGCGGACAAATTGATGCGATTTTTTTAGACTTCGAAAAAGCTTTCGACCGAGTTTCCCATTCCCATGTGATGTTTAAAATTCGCCAAATCCTAACCAATGAAAGAATTCTTCGATGGCTTGATTGTTATTTTTTATTTTTTTATATTTATTTAATACTGTAAGCCTTTCTCAGGCTCATACAGGGTGGGCGAGCAAATATACACAGTCGCGTACAAACCAGGCAATATCGCACATAGCGGAAGAAACAGAATCACAAGATGATGGTGAAAATAAAACTTGTACGATGAAAGCAATTGTACAAAATCATGGACAGGTCACAAAACATCAAGGTATCAGCAGGGGGTACTGTGATCAGTGTGTTCGGAAGTGCTTACAAACATAAAAAAAACAAACGTTGCTTTCAGTCTTCATAAAACAGGCTTTCTACATTCCGAACAAATGAATCTACAGAGGAAGCGCTCACAACATAAAAAAAAAACAAAAGTTGCTTTTAGTCTTCATAAAACAGGCTTTCTACATTTCGAACAAATGAATCTACAGAGAAATGATTAACGCATTCACGTGGCAATTTGTTCCACTCTTCCACTGCTTACGGGAAGAATAAATATTTAAAAGTGTCACAGCGTGACATAAACGGTCTAATGCACTTATTGTGGTTGGTACGACGGAAGTGATGGTTAGGCGGCTTTATATAGTTGTCTTTATCTATATTTAAACCGTTGTGATACAAAAGAAAAATAAACTTTAAGGAAGAGACACGGCGACGGGCTGCAAGGGTCGACAAGCATGCCCGCCTGCGCAGCTCAGTGACACTGTCATGCCTCGAATACTTAGAATAGATAAAACGAAGGGCCTTGCGTTGGACCATTTCTAATTTGTCGGAAAGATATTTTTGGTGGGGGTTCCAAACAATGCTGGCGTACTCGAGGATCGGCCTTATGAGAGATTTATATGCTATCATCTTTACATTAGGAGGCGCCAATGCAAGTTTTCGACGCAGGAACCCCAGCTGGCGATAGGCTTTTGTGTATGTGCTGCTTATATGTGCATCCCACTTCAGTTTACTTGTAAAGGTAACGCCCAAGTATTTAACAGCGTCGTTTCTTGCAATGTTTGTGCCGACCAAATTGTAACTAAAATGCTGGATAGTTTTTCTGCGAGTTATGCTAAGGCAAGCTGTTTTTGACACGCTAATTTCCATTCCCCACTCAAGACACCAACATGCAATATTAGCTAGTGTGGTATTAAGTCTAAGCTGGTCATCAGTTGTGCGGATAGTGGTGTAGATCACGCAGTCGTCAGCGAATAACCTCATTTTAACGTTAGGCTCAAGGCACATATAGATATCATTAACATATATTAGGAACAAGGTGGGTCCTAAAACAGAACCTTGTGGTACTCCGGAAAAAACTTCCAATCAATCAGAGGCTGTGTTGTTTACGGTTACATACTGGCTTCGATTTGATAGATACATTTTTATCCATGCTATTATGTTACTGTTAATACCAATAGACACAAGTTTGTCAATCAATTTACTGTGAGGCACCTTATCAAAAGCTTTGGCGAAGTCTATAAATATGGAGTCGGTTTGCAATTGTGAGTTAATAGTAGTTACGAAGTCATGCGTTATTTCGAAGAGTTGAGTAACGGTAGGCAGGTTTTTACGAAATCCGTGTTGGTTTGGGTGCAATAAGTTGTTGTCTTCTAAATAAGTAATTATTGCCTTGTTGATTACATGTTCCAATAATTTACAGCAGCAGCTAGTTTGCGAGATAGGCCTGAATGTTTCTATGGACAGCTTGCTCCCGCCTTTATGAATTGGAATAACCTTTGCACACAACCAGTCGGCAGGTAAAGAAGCTGTTAGCAGGGATGCTTTAAAAATTGCTTCAAGGAAGGGACATAGTTGCTCTGCGTAGCGTCGAAGGAATACATTTGAAATATTGTCAGGACCCACTGATTTCTTAACATCGATCTGCAACAGCAGGTTCAGAATACCTTCCGTAGTGACAACGACATCGGGCATTAAAAAAGGATGCACCGGAGCAACAGGGCTGCTTCGTGCGCATGCTCGTGTAAATACCGACTGAAAATACCTATTGAAAGCATTGAAAACGGTCTGCGCGTCCTTTACGATAGTACCCTCAATTTCTACTTCAGTTGTTGGGTTTTCAGGCCGTGCCAAGAAACGCCAAAATTTTTGCGGCTGATCCGTCATGAAGCGAGATAACGTATGTGAAAAAAAAGTTTGTCTTGCATTTCTAATTTCCGCCTTAAGCTGAGATGCAAGTTCCTTTAAGATGATTGAATTCCTCTTTTTCTTACGCATTCTCTGTACCCTTCTTTTAAGGTGAATAATACGGCGATTGATCCATGGTGTTTTTCTTTGTGTGCGTTTTAGTTTCGTTGGGATAAAATTTTGTTCACAGTACGTAATTATTTTTTTCAGTTGAATCCACATACCATTAACACCCTCACATTCCTCTAGAGAAAAAGTCTCTAGTGCTGTGTCAAGGTAATCAATAACACAAACATCATTAGCTCTAGTGTAGTCTTTCACGGCTATCCGTGAATTTGTGCCATCGGGTTTGGTATTTAAGCATTCAAGGTTAAAAGTTATGATTAACATTTTGTGGTCAGATATTCCATCTTCTACAGTGGCTTTACCGGATAGCTTATCGGAAAGAAAAGCTAGGCCTAGTATGGAGCGAGTGTTTCCTTGAATTCGGGTTGGTTCCTGGACCAACTGGGACAATGAAAAATTGAACATTAAATCGTATAATAGCTCGCTGTTGGCGGTATTTCTAGTACTTGTTAAGTTTTCCCAGTCAATAGCGAGATTGAAATCTCCAGTAAGTATCAACTTGGTACGGGGGGTAACCTTATCAACCAGATAGTCATGTATTTGTAAAAGGTAATCATCAGACGCATTTGGTTTTCTGTAGATGCCACCGATCAGTACTGGAGCATCGTGAGCAAATATTGTGCACCAAACGCTTTCGTGATTCGCGATACCCTTTTCTCTACGATATTGCAAACCACGTTTTATTGCAATGGTGACCCCGCCCCCGCGACCGCCACGATCTGACCGAAGTAGGCAGTATGAAGAAGGAACAATTTCAAAATCAAGAATGTCTGGGTGCAGCCACGTTTCGGTTATCACGACAATATCAGGAGTGTACGAAAATAACAATTCTTCTAGCTTATCAGTTTTGTTAACAATGCTACGGGCATTCAAACATACCAATGAAAACGGTGTGGCGGCTTGCGGGTGTCACGCGTTGCTGTTCGCGCGACCATCGTGACGTGCCCTTCTCATGGAAACTCTTGCATTTTTTGCTTCATCCCATACGTACAAGTCGTCATCTATCTTTAGTTTATCGAATACAAGAGTGACCTTAGCACCATTGTCCCGATCTTTCTTTGCTGATTGCCATAGCTTTTTGCGCAGGTCCCGAACTCGTGCGGAAAAGTCTTCGGATATTGATATCGCTGTTCTCTTCAGTTTGTTGCAGTTACGAAGGACTACCATTTTTTCAGAGAAATTGTACAGCTTAAGAATTACTGGCCGCTCTCGATTTTGTGTTTTCCTGCCGATTCGGTGCATGCGTTCTACAGATGTAACATTCACCTTGAGGATGTCTTTAAAAATGCCCTTAACAATACGCTGTTGTAAATCTGCATTTTGTTCGTTATCACCCTCTTCCACGCCATAGATTATTATGTTATTCCGGCGGCTCCTGTTTTTCAAGTCTTCTACCTTAACTGATAGCTCTCGCACCAGTTTATTTGTTTCTACGGTCATCACCTTATGCTCGGCGAGTTTATCCTCAAATTGCTGTAGGCGAGCTAACTCTTTTTCCATGGCGGTCAATCTTTCCTGTACGTTGCTTACTGTAGTTTCGACGTGTTTTAAGTTTTCAGAAAGAGCAGTGAGCACTTTATTCGTCTTTGTTTGTTCCTTTAGAATTTTCTTGAGGAGCTGGCTATTTAAAGTGGCTTCTGAACCAGACTCTGAGTCTGAGCGGGGTCCAGGGTTTAACTCCACATCACCTGATGTTAACAGCAGTAGCCTAATAACAAGAAAACAATCACAAAATGAAGAAAGCAGACTCTGTGGGCCCGGCAGCACTACTAAAGTGAGCGAATCGTCTCTAATAGAGCAGACAGAATGTTTGTCACCCACCTGGACGAAAAAGTGGAAATTCATGAGCAACCGCCTGAACACGGTGCTGCCAAGCCCACTGAAAGACTGCTGAAGATGGCTCCGGGTTTTATGCTGAAGCTCAAGCCTGTCCGCTGACGTCACTCGGTTGACCACATGGTAGGGGAGGGGCACTTGAGGCGCTGCTTTCCATGATGGTTCTTCGTGGACGGGGCTGTCCGGCGCAGGCACGGCGATGTTTCCCCGTGGTGGGAAGAGTTCCGCCGGGCCAACGACGGAATCCACCTGCAGCAAAGCGATCTGGACGAAAAAGTGGAAATTCATGAGCAACCGCCCGAACACGGTGCTGCCAAGCCCCAAGCCCACTGTTATCTATCCCACCGACACTAACACGTTCGGATAGCAGATAAAAATTCTTCTTCCGCTCCCGTGCATTCTGGGGTACCGCAGGGCTCTGTCCTAGGACCACTTTTATTTTTAGTTTATCTAAATGACATGTCATCCGAATCTACTGTGCAGTGTCGTTTTTTCGCGGATGACTGCGTTGCGTACCTGCCCAATCAATCAAAAACAGATCACGCCACCCTAAATGAATACTTATCGGTTATTACAGCATGGTGTAACTCCTGGAAAATGAGCCTCAACATAGCAAAGTGCGTCAAGATGACCATAACACGTAAAAAAAATCCCTCGGAATTCACATATATGTTAAACAACACTGCTATAACAACCGTTAACCAGTACAAATACCTTGGTCTGACAATCACTTCTAATTTGAGCTGGAAAACTCATATCGAAGGTATAACATCAGCAGCACTGCGGCGATTGTGGTTCTTAAAGCATCGCATGAGGCACTGCACCTGCAAAACAAAACTAGTCGCTTACACTACATTGGTACGCCCATTGTTGGAATATGCTGACGTTGTATGGGATCCACACACACAAACAGAAATATACTTACTAGAACGAGTCCAAAATAAATCCCTTCGGTTTATTTACCACGCGTACAGTAGACACTGTTCAGTCACTGAACTCCGTAATAGATCCGCTCTTCTCACATTGGAGTCCCGTAGAAAGCTACATCGCTTAAAATTCCTTTATAACATAGTCAACGGACACTCAGGACTCGCCTTTAACACTTACATGCAGTACAATACATTGCGAAAAACTCGGAACAAGCATGTTAACACCATAGTGGTGCCGCTTACAAAAACAAATTCTCGGCGATATTCATACTTTCCACGAACGATTTCCGACTGGAATGAACTACCTCATGACGTCACCAGCATCGCAGCGCCCGACGCATTCTTATCAGCTGCCACTGCCTGTCTGTAGTAAAAGCTGTCTGGTCGTATGTGCAGATTTCAATTCTTCTAATGATTTTTTTACACTTCGTGTTAGGAACAAAAATTTGGATTGTATTTTTGATACCGCTCTTGTGTTGCTCCTGTAACCCGAGTATTCATGTTCCACGCAAACCTGTTATGCGGTGATTTTATTTCTGCGCCGTGAAGTGTAGTGTTATAAGTGGCTGCAATTATGAAAGTTTGTATCACTCCTGCCTTGGCCACCAAGAGTTGGCTGGCAGTATGCAATAAACAAAATAAATGAATAAATATATAAATAATAACTTGACAAAGTGCACCAATATGCGGCCACAAGAGCGATTTGTCCCTTCTCTAGTGTCCGTGTAGTCTAGCCCTGTGTTACAATACGTTCAGGCACATGTAAGTGTTCGGTTTTTCTGAATCAAGCATCACATGAAAAATTGAAGGACTTTTCATTCTTTGGGAAGTACAATATCATTTTGAGTCTTATTACCAGTTTTCATGCGTGTTGTTTTTTAAGCAAAATGATGTGATGTTTACTTCACTATCAGATTAGCACATTTGTCACCGCTTAGTAGTCAGTGCACGATAGAAGCTTTTGGTCTTCGTAAGTGCGTGTGCGCAATACTAAATAGCATCATGTAACATTTCTCGGCTCCTCTGTATTATAAATAATCTCATTTTTAGGATAGGCACAATGATCAAGTAATATGTTTTTGTATTGCAGAAAAATTTTTAAAAATTTGTTCAGCCTTGTAAAAGAAGTCCACTTGTCAAAACGTCGTTTCCAGCGCCCCGCCTCTCCCGTTTACAAAAGATTTATGGCTCCCCAATGTGTATTTTTACTAATTAATACTAATTAAATCTTCCTAGCAAAACCATTTTACAAAGATTCTAATCTAACGAAGAATTTCTATTCACCAGCAAAAATCTGTAGAATGTTACTTCGTCTTCAGACAGATTTAAAGTTTTTTTAACGACTATGTAGAAAAGCAGTGATTTATGTTATAATTATGCCGCAACAGATTTGAGCATGCGCCTTGACACTACCACATTAAAAAAATTAGCGTGCCCTCGCTTTATTTTATGGAGCTGCATGCCGCAAGCTTGCGCCGAAGAACAATAGATGCAGCCTTTTGTAGTGCTCTTACGTTCCAGATGGTGGCAGAGGTAAGGGTGGTTGCTTTTGTTATTTCATGGCTTATGCGACAGAAGGCACTGATCACTCTTAGCCTTTTTCTAGCTTGGATTGCTCACCCGATTACTGCATTCATTCTCCTTGTCATTGCATATCGGTAACTTGTCACAGCCTCATGTCTCCCTGGTCTGCATCACCCAGACACGGTGTCCCTCTTATATGTCAAATTTTCCCCTACGAGTTTTTAAGACACGAAGGTCAAGCTAGAAGTACTCTTTGCTTTTCAAATTGGTCCATGTTCTTGTAGAAGCCACAAAGATATGGCTGTTTTTATAACAAAATGATGAGAAAAGGGGTCTAGGGGAGCTCTAAATTTCGACACTTTATTCATCATATCCTGCATCAAAAATTATAGGCACAAATGTGTGTAGTAAGCTAGGCTCACATTTGAGAGCATACTAACTAATCACAATCAGTGAACTTGTTCTCTACCCACCAGAAAGACAAAGTTTCACTGATACCTAATAAACCTCGTGATTTTATACAGAATGCATCCATGCATTCTCGAGTAGTTGTGTCCCTACTTCTGCCAATAATCCAAACCTTATCCAGGTATGGCTAACACTTACGAGAATCGCAATGCGTCAGCAATTGTGCCCCTTCGAAAGCTCATGTTTCTGTGCATTCACGCATATTCTTGCCGAGCCAACATTCATCTTTCGCCATAGGACAATGGAAATTCATAAGCGACCCCGTTGACACAGTTTGTGTATGATTGCCGTGCCTCTTGCCGTACCCACCTTTGTTGCTTCTATCAGATAGTGTACTAAGACACATGAGAAAGCTGAGATGATTTTCGTGACGCAGAAGAGGAATCGGTGTGTCACCTCTGTTTGCAACCATTTTTAGGTCCTGTTCAGCTCGGTGCATGCAGGGTACACCCTCAGGTTTCGCTGTTCTGCGCTCTTGCTCTACCCCAGTACCGTGGTGTTCTTTCTTGACAGTCTGGGGGAGCAACTCAGCTACAGCGTTAAGGAGCATACGAAAGAACCCAACAACAGACAACCTCTCCAATTGATTTTGAAAAGTCTTCTGCATAACGTGTGACCACGATCCTGCGCATGCATACTCTAGGCATTATTCAGCTATGGCCCTTTTCACAGTATTGAAATGCTTCAACTCGTATAGAAGCAATTTTTCAGCCAACCTTGACAAAAGAGCCCACAGCTGTGACAACTCTGCAAGGTAATGCGCTAAGACAAAACCTGCAAAGAGCCACAAGCCTTCAACTGATGTGTAAACACCAGTCCTTTTTCAGTCTGCGAAAGCCTGCTAGAACATCGTTCATAATGGCCTAATATGTGATGGTGGGTAGTTGCTTTAAAATAATAAAGAAATTATAATCATGCGTAAGAAATTTTAAATCCTCCCACTAATTAAAATGTTGGTTGAACGTAATAAAGCGGTTACGGTCAAACATAAGAAAGTGCACAACACAAGAGCAACATACGAGCCTACGAAAATGCCTCGTTTTTGAATATAAAATTGCTAATAAAGTTAACTTTAACATAAAACTTGAGAAGCGCCATAAAAGCTCATATTGCCATGACCGCAACATTCCTGAAGTCAACCATACCACTCTCGTTTATGCAACCTCTTATGTAGAAAAACAATTCATTCCCCATGGAGGACAGAATAAAATAGGTCCTCAACATCAACCACGAACAAGTACCCATCGAAGGATTCTTTGAAGAATGTGGATGATGCATGAGAAATTCTCAGTTTAAAACGGGTCTCTCATGACAACCTAGTATAGCCGCTTCATTAAAAACTGACTAATCATGTTCTGCCAGATACCTCAATCACTCATATTATTGTCTTGAATGAAACACCCGGCTTATGCGTCTTGGTCGTACATAGCTGAGTACCTAGTATACACTTTCTGCGATGTGAACACTTCCTAGCCCAGTGAAGCCTTCCCAGGTCGTGCGAGCAGGCTTCTTCAGTACGAAACACAGGGCATGCCTCATTTTCAGGTTCCAGTTTGTCTAAGTGATGTGGGCTGCTGAACGCTTGGCTTTGCGAAACTTCTTCAGTACCAGCCACTCCAGGTCCAAACTGAAGCAAAGTGCACGAAGCAGTAAAGAAAGCACACCTGCTGCCACAAATAATGATTTCACATATTTTCGCAACATAACCAAATGAATGTGTGACTTCCCCAAAAAGAGCAGTCAATTCTTGTAGAACATGACCTTTCGGGGAAGTCATGCCTTCATTTGGTTGTGTTAGCAAGTATGAAAAATTTTAAAATCCAAATTGTGGTAACAGGCGTGCTTATTTTTTACCTCCTTAATTCAAAGTGCTTTAGTTTAAAACTGAAGTGGTCAGTGCTAAAGAATTTTTGCAATGCCAACTGTAGCATACTTGACCAGGCACAATAACAGGCGCCCGTGTTGTTTGCCGCTTTTTCTTGTGTCCGTGTACGTGTTTGCGCAAAGAAGTCATGATGCGCCCGTGTTGTTTGCCGCTTTTCCTTGTGTCCGTGTACGTGTTTGCGCAAAGAAGTCATGAATGAATACCAACTCGCCCAACTGTCAGTACTGTTGTGACAATAACAAGTGCCTGGTCAGGCATGTGTTATCAGTCGAAACGCGTCATCTCTCAGAATTCATGTGCTGAAAGTACCCTGAGGAACCATGCATCTACGATTAAACAGGCACACCTTTCAACGTGGTCACTCTTGTGCAAAGCAGCTCAGCATATCTATTAGGTCATGCGTGCTCCTGGGCACACCACATCGAAGCCCACAACTTCCGCAAGGTACCACGGATTAAGCCTAGCTGCCGATGAACTATACAGAGTTGGGGACATGGTTGTACATGGTTCTGCCAAATGTTCCACATTTGTTTCAACGTTGCTAGAGACCTGTCGAAAAGCAGTTATTGTACAACTACAATACGTGGTCAGTAGCACTGCGATGTGAGTTGAATATTCTGTTGGTATTGAAACCAGCCTGTGATGTGCAACAGCTCGATAACACATGCTCTTCTTGTATATCAGCCTTTTTTATGTCCAATGCTATAAAAAGGCTTCCCACAGTTACCTACAATTTTACCAACCCTGTGCAAGCTTATTCGATCTTCTGCATGCAAATTTTTCAATTCATCATTCTATCAAGCCTTTCTCAGCTAATTTTGCCATCTTTCCGCAGCCGCACAATCTAACTGGTAACTTGTCTCTTCCTCGCATTGCCTGACCTTCCCAGGTCAATCTTTTTTTTCTTGGTGTCAGCAAGAATTTAATTTAGCCCTGTCTGTTTTCTGTCAAACTCTGCTTTTTTTTTTGTTATCTCTATGTTATGGTTTCGACATCGGGACAAGTGCACTAGGGAAGTGATCGGCGCTTTTTTATTAAAAGGAGGAGGAAAGGTGTGTAAGTAAGCTGTCTGTGGCCCTTGGTGAAAACGAAGTTCGGTACCTGGGTTCAGCGCTGCCATGTTAAAGTGATTATTAGTTTGTTATGGACAGCTGCGTATGTTTTTGGCAAGTATGAAGGTGTGCTTTTTTGTTTTTTCTCGGTTTTTACACACGTGATGATGTTCAATACGATTAGGCTTGTTTCGTACCTTGTTTCCTTTGATGCGCAGACGGCTTTAGTTTGCCACGTGACCAGGTCGAATGTTTGATATATGTGCGTGTTTAGTTGTGAGTTCAGCGCGGTGTCATCTGTTCCTCTGCTTTTGTCTATATTTTTGCACTGTTTTTACTTCGCAAGTCATGCTAACCATATCCTGTTTCTATTTGGCATAGTTTTTACCTGTTCTGGATTTTTTTTCTTTTTTTTCTTCTATTTTTTACTATCATTAGTGTTTCTCACCATTCATGTTTCTGCACCACAGACTCGTTGACCACTTTCGTTGACCACTTTCGGCTTTAAGGACAGTTGTAAATTGCCCTCTATGATTTGGAAATGTCTGCCATTAAAGCTGTAGCCCATCCATGATGTTTGGTGAATTTCCTTTCAATGAATAATGCGTCCTGCGAGTATTTACCTTAAATACATATATATTGTAAGGATTCTAGTGCGCCGTTGTGAATTCTCGCTCTCTTGTTTGGTCTCCTAACATCAGATTTTTGCCTTTTACTTATTTATATGTAACTCTACTTGAACACTTTCTTGGTGTAGACCCCTAGTTCATTGTAGTTAAACGGCACCACTGCTGAAAAGTAAAATGTTATTTACAAAGCGTAAGTATCGAGATATTCTTTGTAAATGTTTATTTGTGTTTCTTCTTAACATGGTGGCTCAAATATTTCTGCTAAGCATGTTGCAAATATTGCTCAGATTTTGTGTCTTTGCCAGATTCACTTCACGAATAAAATTTTTCTGCTCTGCGACAGCTCTTTCCCCATAAAGGGACCTTTCTAGTCTCCCCTCAAGACCCTAGTAAGGTTTATTGTCTGTCTGTCTGCTGTGGACTCTCTGTAGATGTTGGCTAGGGTATTCATGCATGCATTATGTACTAGCTATTATGGAATCCAAACCTGTGAAGACTTCGTTTTCGTTAAACATTGAAAATGAAAGTTTGAAGACGAAAACGTATTAGGCATGAATAGCTGGTCATCGCTGCTGTATCTGAGGTAGTAGCTGCGTTGAAGTTTGCTCACAACAACTTAGGTTTACGTTGGCTCGTTAGCACTGCGCCTGTTTCCTGTGAGAAGAATAGTGTCATGATGGCTTCTGGTTTTGTCGTTGGACGAGAGCGAAGTTCAAGCTGCGTGTTTACTTGCGGCAAGCACTCTTCCTTGCGATAAATCTACTCTTGAGTGACGACAGTGATGAACACAAATTTTCACAGCTTCATAGTGCACCTCGTGTTAAGGACGGGTAAACTGTCAACCTCTAATTAATTTCCGGGTGAATGCGCTTTTGCACCCTTAAATTCGTTGCAGTGATGGTAACAGCGCTCTGTGTTAATGTACCACAGTTGGAAAACTTTCTCGCTGCGCAAGTTGCTCGGTTTGTACAGCAGCCTGACGAGACTACTCTAAAGACTAATACAGGTCTTGATAATAAAAGTAAGACATTCATTGTTTACCGTACTTCTACCGCACGTGTAACGCGCTTCTCTTGTTGCGATACGTGTACTCATGATGCCTGTTTATGGTGTGTGTAATTTAAACATGTTGCTGATTTTCGGATCACGTGTCGCTCTTCTACTGTGCCCGATCTGCAGCGAGAGCATTTCGACCAGGTAAAATCGGTTGCGCTGACACCGAGTGACAGACGAGTCAGCTTCTTAGTGCTGCACAACAAATTAGGGTGATACGTCACATTTGGCCCACTCTTTAAATTTTTATGCTATTTGAAATAATTAACCACCGAAAAAACTGCAGATGAGCGTCAGCGAGGGGATAAAATGTTTTTCACTTTCGCCCAGGAATGAGCTTGGTTAGCCAGCAGTCACGTCTTCGGTACTCTAAATGCTGGTAATAAGATAAAAAGACGCATATACTGAATATCCTAATTTCTGTGTTACAGTGTAAAAAATCATTCTTTTTGTTTCTTGCATATTTTCAGTCTTAGCATAGTACGTACTAGTCTGCAGACGCAAGTGGCAAGAAATAAAGAAAAGATGGCAGGAAATAAACGATGAAGAGCAATGATTGGTTCAAAACTCAATCTGATGATTGCTCAGAAGAAACCAAGACAATGGGTGCATTGAAAACCTACCAAAGTACAAACATGAGCTATTATCAACACGAATTCTACAAGGCAGTACCAAGTTTATTATTTTTTCTAATCAGAAGTACCATGTTATGGAACCAGAAAAAAAACACAGATGTGGAGAAGAAGACAACCTTAAAGAAATGAAACATTTCTGAGCATGGGTTGGCGCTAGCGCCATCGTCTCAACATGAATCTGAACTGTGTAGGGCAGAATTTTCAAGATGAAGAGTTTTTTAGTGTGCTTCAACAAAGTTTTCAATTACAAACGTAAGACAACTGGCCCAACTTGCCATTTGCTGCAAAATTTTCAATTATAATCAGTGAATGACCACAAAACGTTTCACATATATTGTACCAACAAGGCATGAATTCATTCCTTGCCTACCTTAGAGCATTTTGTATATTCTTCATACCCTCCCCTCCAACTTAAAAAAAAGCAAGGATGGCCACACGCGAAAACGGGGAGATGAAAACGAGGAGTCGGCATGCTGAATTGGGTGAGTTAGAAGCCGATCCCCCGTAATGGGTTGCGCCAGGGTAAAGGGGTATGGCACTCTGAAACGCGGTTCCGAAAACACAGCGCGGTTTAATAATGCATCTCCGCCATTGTTCCAACTACTTCCCCTTTTTTTCCTCAGCAGACTACGCACTACTAGCTTATGTCCCAAGTGTGTCGTGCCAGAATAAGAAGAAAAGTATGCCACAAATAGCCCCCTCCACCCTCCCTGCAGACAAGTGGCCGTGGGCACTTGAAGAAAAAAAAAAGATCAGACGGAGCTTGTCAGAATGGGTGCTGGTTTGACCCTTTCAATGCTGACTGTGTCTTCATGCCCATTATGCAGAATTGTAAAATGATGTTCAGAACGCTTGATTACTGGGAAAGGACTGTCATAGCGAGGCTGAAGAGCACGGCGAGACGCATCGGCACGAACAAAAACTTCTGAAGATGTCTGTAGGTTTGCCGGCAGAAAAACGTCGTTCTTAGTGTGAGCTCAAGTTGGTGATGGGCGCAAGTTTTGCATGAAGATCCACAGACGCTGGACAAAAAAAGATGGATCCGAAACACTCTGCGTAGTAATGGGGCTGACGAGGTCACCAGGCAAACGGAGTGTGCAGCCATAAACCATCTCGGCTACAGAGCAGGCAAGTTCTGGCTGAAGTGTTGAACGCAGGCCGAGAAGCACGATGGGGAGGTGTGATACCCAATCTTCGGCGTGAGGCTGCGAGGCGAGTGCTGCTTTTAGATAACGGTGGAGTCTCTCCACTAAGCCATTTGATGCTGGATGATACGCAGTTGTGCGAATACGCACACAATCCAGTAGAGATGTGACAGAGGTGAAAAGCGCTGACTCAAACTGTCTGCCTGAATGAGTAGTCACCGTTGATGGTACACCAAAACGGCTAATCCAGGTAGCAAGAAAGGTACGAGCAACTGTTTCTGCCATGATGTCAGGCATTGGAGCTGCTTCAGGCCACCTTGTGTACCTGTCAGCACACGAAAGCAAATTCGTATTTCCCCGACATGGAGGTAATGGCCCGACAATGTCCAAATGAATGGTGTCGAAACGTGCATCAGGGAGACGGAATTTTTTCCATGGAGGCTTGGTGTGCCGTTGCACCTTGATACGCTGACATGCTCTGCAAGTGCGAACCCAGTCATGAATGTTAGCGCGTATGCACGGCTAGACATAGCGTTCAGTGACCAGGTCTTGCGTGGCTCTTACGCCTGGATGGCAGATGGAGTGCAGGGTGTCAAAAACAGCATGACGAAGCTGTGAAGGAACATAGATACGAGTGAAGTTGTGTGAAATGTCGCACCAGAGCGTAACGTCATCGTCGGGAAAGTTGACTTGTTCCAGTCGGAGGGAAGTAGGGGATCGGAGTCGTGGAAGCTCATCGTCTAATGCTTGTGCCTCCACGAGCGAGGACAATAAATTGTCGGTGGTGCCTATCATGGCATTGATGGTAATACTACTGAGAGCGTCCGCTGCACTATTAAAACTGCCTTTACATAACGTATGTCTGTGGTGAATTCGGCAATGAAATCAAGGTGTCGAAGTTCTCTAGGAGTGTGCGCGGCACTGCAGGAACGTAAAGCCAAAACAAGGGGCTTGTGGTTAAGAATGGCAAATTGTCGCCCTTCAAGGAAGTACCTGAAATGTTTCATCGCAAGGTAGGCCGCGAGGAGCTCCCGTCCGAAAGTACTAAATCGGCGCTCAGTGTCGCGTAACTTGCGGGAAAAGAAGGAAATTGGAGCACATGCATCATTGAACCATTGATGATGAGCGGCCAACTGCTTCTGAAGAAGCGTCCACCATGAGGCTAGTGGAGGCAGTTGGTGAAGGGTGGTGCAGGAGGGTGGCCTGGGCGAGCTTGGTCTTAACGGCGGCAAAAGCTTGATCCGCGACCGTGTCCCAGAGAAGTGCGGCCGACTCGGCTTACGAAGCCGAGAGTAGTGCTTTCAGAGGCTGCAGCAGTGTAGAGCATGTAGGGATGAGGCGGTGACAAAAATTGACGAGTCCGAGAAAACATAGTACACTGCGTATGGACGTGGGAGGCGGGTACTAAAGGATAGCTTGAACCTTGTCAGGTAGAGGAGTGGTGCCATCTTTAGTGATCTGATGTCCGAGGAATGCTATCTCCGAGACTCCAAACTGGCACTTTTCTACATTGATGACAAGGTCGTAATCACGCAGTCGAGTGAAAAGCTGACGTAGATGTGCGTTGTGCGTTTCAGCGTCCTTCCTGGCAACGAGAAGATCGTCGATATAGGCGAAACAAAATGGCAAGCCTCTTGTGACTTCGTCTATAAAACGCTGAAATGTCTGAGCTACGTTTCTCAAACCGAAGGGTATTCGTAAATACTCATAGAGCCCAAATGGGGCAAATATTGCAGTTTTAGGAGAGTCAGAAGGCTCAACGGGAATCTGCTGATAAGCTTTCACAATATCAATCTTCGAGTATACAGTTGTGCTGGATAAAAAGGCAGTACAGTCCCGAATATCGGGTAACGCGTATCGACATGGAACGGTGCCTGCATTGAGAGCACCACAGGGCCGCCAGTCATAGTTCTTCTTGGGAACCATGTGTAGCGCTGACGACCACGAGTTCGATGACGGACGAATGATTTGCAACTGTAACATATGCTCAAACTCGTTGCGATCAATTCGAAGTTCATCAGGGCCACGTCGGTGAGGGCGGCAGTGAAACGGTGGGCCTGTGGTAATGATGCAGCAGGTCACAGTGTGCTTGGGGGTCTTATTCATGGAAGACTGCGTTGTAATCTCCGGAAACTCGTTGAGCAGAGCTGTATATTGTGACGTGGGCGGTTTTGCGAAAGTGTGGTTTAGGGCCATAGCGCGTGACAGAAAACCATTGACCGATAAGCCGGTATAGCTATCCACCAGGCGACAGCGGTTCGTATCCACGAGCAGATGAAAGACGAGGAGGAGAAGGAAGGGAAGAAATGAAAGGCAGGGAGGTCAAGCAGACGCACGTCCGGTTCGCTACCCTGCACTGGGGGAAGGGGTGAGGGGATTGATGCCTTAAGAAATCAGCGCCTAAGATCGCGTAGCGTACGTCTGCTAGCCAAAATAACCACTGCAGTTTCCTCTTAAGACCGAGATCAAGGGTCAGAGACTTCTGTCCGTAAGTTGCGATGACCGAAGAATTGATCGCTTGTAAAGGAGTTGTCTTCTCGCGAAGACGCCGGTCAGTTTTGGACGCTGGAATTATGCTGACTTCTACTCCAGTGTCCACCAGCAAGCGCACTTCTGTGGTTCTGTTGGTGATGTGGAAGAGGCGGCTTGATGCTTGGCCTTGATCGCCCGCCGCTGTTATTGACAATCGACCGGAGCGTTTCCCATGCGCCATGAGCAATGTCGCACACAACTGCGAGCCGCGGCACGAAAACGCCGGTGATAATAGCATGTGTTCTGCGGTGAAAAGCAGTGCTCGGGCTGGTGGAGGGGCCGTTGCGGAGCAGCCGACGTGAAAGATGGTCGACGTGGACAAAGCTGGCATTCGCAGACGCAAGTTGGCGACTTCAGCTGCGAGATCTTTTACGGTTTCTCGAAGGGAATCTGCTTCGGAAATCGGAGAGGTGTGGGCAGCGTTTATGACAGCCGGAGCAACGTCCATCATGTCATCGGCTATTTCTGCCAGCTCCGACAGCAGCCTATCCTGAGCTGGAACAAGAGCCATTCGCATGGTACATGGAAGACGCTGTAGAAACAACTCACGTAGTATGGATGTTTCCGAGCCGTCCTGCTGGTCTCCAAGCAGGTGCTGCAGGTGACGTAGAAACTGTGTGGGACGGCAGTCCCCGAGCTCTTCGTTGCACAGAAGTTGCTGAATGCGCAGATACTTAGGCGGAACAAGTAGGTGAAGAAGAGCCTGTTTGACTGTCCTATATGTAGTGTCACCAGGCGGGCCCACGAGGATGTCGCGTATTTCGGCCATTGCCTGTGGCGGCAACGCTTCATCGAGGAGCTCACGCTTGCGAACTTCTGACTTGATGCGATGAATGCGGAGCTTGTTCCCGACTTGAACGAACCATAACGAGGGATCGGCAAGCCACAGCTGTGGTATCGTCATGGTAGCAGTATCTCCAACAACACCCGAAGAGTGTACATGGCCGGGTGCAGTGGCAGCGGTACCAGGGCTGAGGCTGTCGAAATGCTCATGCTGCTCCATGGAAGGTCACGTTCGTAGTCCTGGTCACGTTCGTATACTGTATTAGCAGACATTTTCGAACACCTGACAATTTATTGCAACACTTACACTTACTTTGCACTTGGTCTGCAATAACCTATTTCACACATTTATAGACAATTGATCATAATGCGTACCTTAAATAAAAAGGGGGGCGGCTACGTTCACAAAAATGTCTTGTATGCAAGCTCCTCTTCAGACCACACACACGCAACTACACGAATAGGAAACTGAGCTGTACACTCCTGAATATTTCATGGTTTCCATTTCTTGAACGCACTTCACAACACTGGACAGAATCGCTTAAATGTGACACGGTCCACAGAACTTCACCATAGCGCTACACAGAACATCACTCGTATGGCGTTGCACATTACGAATGGCAACAATGACGGGCAACGAAACTTGCCCATCCTTATCGTAGCAGAAGTCAACGCCCACACGCGTTGAAAATGTATGCATACTATTTGCTGCGACGAACGGCATACACAGTGGTGCAATTATATATAAATTCTGAATCCGGACGGGGGTGGTCTGTTCCATTGAGTCGCACGCGATTGGCCCATTCGAGCCATGACAAATGCTGTGACGTTCTATGGGACGTGGGCCGAGGTGTCACGTGACTGTTTTTCTCCGCTTTTGAGAGGAAGGTGATGGAACGGTCGGAGAGACCGTCCCAAAGGAACCAGAAGAATTGAAATGGCTTCAAGGTGGCATGGATTAGATTAAAATGTAAGTGTTTCGCGGCATTTCAGTCTCCGGGCACTTAGACAACATGGCGTTTCCTACTGCCACGGTTTTTCGTCTCGCCTGTGCGACAGCTGCAGCCGAACAGAGACGACGAAGCGCGGTTAAAGATTCATTTGAAAAGTTCACTGAAGAATAGTCCCGGCAATGTTCTCGTCTATCCGAACGAACAGTGCGTAGCTTGTGCAACGAACTTGTCCCTATCATCAGATGCTAGCGAGCCAGTGGCCTTTCCACGGAGAGGAAATTGTTGTGTGCGCTGCGATTTTTCGACACTGATTGCTTCTAGAGGAGCGTTGGTCGCGAGGAGCACATCGGCAAGTCTCAGCCAGCTGTGAACAACATTATCAACGAGGTGACGCAGGCCGTCATCACCGTGGCTGCTAGGAAAAAGCTGCCGGACTTCCCACTGCAACAGCTGCTGAGGATGAGGCAAAGGTGGAGTTTGTGCTACGCGGTTGCTTCCCAGGCGTGCTGGCGTGTGTCACTGGCACGTTGGTCACCATTCACAAGCCAGAGGGATTCATACTGGCCGACACGGTGAGCCTAATGTCCATAAAGGGCTATTATGCCCTGAACGTCATGATCGTAAGTACCGTTAGAATCCTTTCTTACTCGCCCATCGGAGCAATTGTTCAGTTTTGACGCCAAAGCCGAACAAAGTATTAATTCAACGAATAAAAGAGAACCTGTGGGGAACTGGGTGCGAGCTAGTTGGTGGCTCACATGGCCTCGGTTATCATAAGTGGCAAGTGTTTTGTGCGTGAGCCAGTTGCTATTTTTGTTCCGACGTGCACACGCAATTGAGTTGTGCATTTTGGAGGTAATCAGTAATGCAGGCCGCAGGCGTAGCGGACATATATACCCGAGAGGGAAGTATTTCAAACACGAAAGGGCTTACAATCACTACTGCACGAGCTGGCTTTGGCATTCACGAGCATTCTTTCCCAAGAGCTAGTGTAGGTTTTCACTTACCTATCATTCAGTGGAAGTCGTAGCCATGTGTACAGCAGAGGTGGGGTGATTGCCCCCCTCCCCCCTCCTCAGTAGCTACACCCTGTGTCTCTTTCTAAGTGAAGCTTCTTCTACCAATTACTGTACTAGTACGCATTGTTTCCGGCTTATGCGTAGAAAAAAAGAGATTTCTTTGGAGCATAAATGCAGTACTATTTTATATCGCTCCTCATCGCAGGCGTGCAACGCGTGGCTGCGCATCCTTGTCATGGACCCATGATTCTCAGGTTCAGCGGCATAGCTCCTGGGTGTGGGAACACAACCCACTGCGTGCACGCCTAGCTGCACGTCTGCAGCCTGGCAAATATCTGCTTTGTAAGCATTATTGTGTACTAACTGGGGCAGGGCACTCAGCTTTTATGTTTCTATTGCAGGAGACGCAGGGTATCCCCTCGAGCCAAGGCTCCTAATTACAGTGCCTGGCAGTTGTGGAGATAGGTTTGCACAAGGCTTACCTACTATGCGCAACCGTGTAGGGATGCGACGTCCTCCACTGCCGCTGCGTGCGAAGACGTTGCAGCCGGGTTCGTCGTTTTCTCCGGCACGGCGCAGAAACCACGCACGAGGCAGGATATCAACAACAACGGGTTTATTAACCCAAGATGCAGCACTGTGCGACACTCACGGGCTTGCAGGCCGTATAGGGAACACCGCAAGACCAAGCAAGTACGCTTGCCTAGTTGGCTAGGACGCTACGACTCCCGCACAAGGGCCGAAGTCGAACGCTCGAACGAGAAGCCGCCTGCAAAGCAGCGCGTCAACCTCTCGTGGAGGCCTGAGAGCATCTGCCGCGACGTGGGCGCAACACAGCTCGTAGGAGAGGAGGCTGTCACGCGCGCCCAACGGGAAATGGCGCTGCGTTGTGACGTAGGCCCGCGCAGCGCACCAGCGCAGCGTGCCCGGACATGCCAGCGCGGGAAGGAGCTGACGGTTGACTGGCCCACACCAAGAGGCGCCCTGGCAGCCATCTTGGTGGATGCCGGCGCTTATGCGCGCCCGGGCTGCGCTGTTGGCGCGCGTGCGGCAGCTGGGAACGAGGCGCCAGGTAGGAGGGTGCTCTCTATTCCCACATCCCCCCTCCTAAGACCGAGGCCGCCCTAAAGACGCCGTAATAACAGAATCCACTGACACCGAAAAAACTGAAGTTCAGCTCCGTGCCGTCCACGAGATCATCGGGCGCCCCGGTGTCTTCGTTCGGCGGCGTCTCAACAGGAGCCTGGGGCCGCGGGAGGGCAGCGAACACCGCAGCAGCGATGGCCGACTTGAATAAAGAGTCCGTGACGAGCACCACCACGACCGCCTGATTGGAGTCGGTCGACAGGGCGGGTCGAAGGCCCGAGCCAGGCGGCACCGCTGGAGTGGACAGGACCGCAGGGTCACTGCCGAATTTCGCTTGGTGAACCCGTGATTGGAGGTGGGTAGCCTCGTGCACCAGCAGGACACCACAAGCGTCGCAGTAGGAGGCCTCAGGAACTGGCGGCATCGAGGCACCTCCGGAATGTCGAGCAGGTCCGAAAGGGTGCTTCCGCAGAAAGGACGCGGGACGGACTCGGGGTCTAACCCCACCCAGACTTTGCGTTGCTTGGACCAGCGACGAGTCGACATGAAGGCGACTGGGGCCTCAGTGCCTTGTTGGAACCTCCACGTAGCGACTTCACGACGAGGCAGTGTCTTGTTAGCAGGGGCCGGTGGAGCATTCGACGGAGGCGGCATGGACGCGGCCGGTGCCTGCGGAACGACCGAGCGCGCGGCTGGTCTCCCGGGCTTTTTTTGGAGGAACGGGCCATCAAGGAGGACATCACGAATGCTCGGGTGTCGGTGAAAAGCAGAAACGCACTGAAGGTGCGGCCCCGGAGGCACGACAGGCTGGCCCAATAAAGAGAGCCTACTCCATCGGATTGAAGGTTGCGTGAGCCAATAGGGCTCATGCTTCCCTTCTCCCGCTGACTACGTGGAAAATACCCAGTGAGAGAGTGAGCCACTGGGGAAAGGGCTTTTCTCTCGAGCAGCTGAGAGTGCTGGGAACTGGGTGGATATTCCGTGCGCAGCGCGTGTGATGGTGTTACCAGGGAGAAAGCTCGCCAGGTAGCCGTTACTGTTGCTGCTGGATGGGCAATCGCACAGCAGCTATAATCCCCGCTCCCTTACATTCAGGGGATGGCGTCCCGCTACATGCCGGGGGCAAAAATCAGCCTAGGTGCGTTTTCGCAGGTTGTACCGGTGGCGTGGTTTGGAACCAGCCTTATCCCGGTTTCCCTGCGGTTCGGTGACCGCCTCCCCCTCCCCGAAGTCGTTGCTGCGGGCAACGAAAGGTTTGAGGTCGGAGACGTTAACAGGACCACCGACTGGTCTCCCTTGGGAGTCAGCCAGCTTGTATACCAGGGGCGACGCTTTGTTGTGCACTTGGTATGGGCCCAATCACTTGGCCGAAAGGGAGGCCGAGATGCCTTTGGCGGCGTCACTCAAGACGTGATTGCGCCTGTGGACGAGATCACCGACATCGTAACGGACATCCCAATGCAA
Organism: Rhipicephalus microplus; assembly: GCF_043290135.1. NCBI lineage: Eukaryota > Metazoa > Arthropoda > Arachnida > Ixodida > Ixodidae > Rhipicephalus > Rhipicephalus microplus. The sequence continues at coordinate 218,144,395 of NC_134704.1, forward strand.
CCGGTCGTATTGAGCTTTCTGACCAGCTCACGCTTTTGCCAGGTTGGAACGTGCCAGGTCGAGGGCCGCGTCCAACCGTGAGCGCAGTTCCGCCACGTAGCCAGACGGGCTGACCTTTGTGGTGGTTGCCCTGCCTCCGCCCCGTAGGACGCGGTCCATGGGGTTAGGCAGCTCTTTCCCAAAGTTGAGGAAAGCGGGCGTTTACCCTGTCGAGCGATTAACCATAGACCGCAAGGAGAAGCCGATCTCGTTAAGACAAGCATCCCAATCCCTGTGTTGCTGCGCAAAGGCTGTCAGCAAGGGCTTGAGGTTCCGGTTGATCCGCTCGTTCGAGTTGGCCTGTGGGTGATACGTGGTTGTTTTATGGTGCCTAATGCCAAATGCAGCACACGCATCCACAAACACCTTGGCCGTGAAATAGGACGCATTGTCCGTGATCAACTCCGCCGGAAATCCAAAGCGGGTAAAGACCTCGGTCAACTTGTCGCAGATTACGCGTGCCGTTAAGTTCCGAAGGGGAAACAGTTCGACCCACTTCGTGAACTGATCTGTGACAGCCAGGAGAAAAACATGCCCTCTCCGGCTTCTTGGTAAAGGTCCCATAATGTCACAGGCCGCGACCTGCCAAGGTTGTTCGCTGTCGTTCGGCTGCATGAGCCCGGGAGGCTTGCCCCCGCGAGGCTTTACGCATTGGCACACGCGGCATGAGCGGGCGTAGTGAAGGGCGTCGCACTTTATGCCAGGCCAGGTTGCGAAGCGGCACAACTTTTAAAAAGTCTTAAGTCCACTCACGTGTCCGGCCAACCGCGAGTCGTGGAAATAATCTAAGGTGGCTTTCCTTAGACTGCGGGGTATCACCACCTTGAAAGATTCCTTGGGAGCTTCTTCAGATGGGACGTAGCGCAGGAGAACGCCGTCGGCATCAAGCAGGTACGAGTCCAACGTGCCCGCAGCAATACCAGCCTGCGTACGGCACTCGGCGCCGACAGCAATACCAGATATCTGTTCGCGCCCGGCGGCTTGACCGCCTCGCTCCGCTTGGGAGCTCAGCTCTTTGAGCTCGTCAACGATGTGTTGACAAAGCGGATCGTCCTGCTGTGCCTTGAGCAGCTCCTCTCTGCTAAAGACGATACCGGTGGACGTGACAGGGTCTACCAGGTATGCGTCCCCACCCGAGGCTGTCGACTCGAATGTCACTTGGCCATCGGTGTTCGCGCCTTTCGACCCTTCGGAGCCAGAGGGCCCGTGGTCTACTTGATGCGATTGCTCTCGGGAGTGGCGGACACAAGTGTCGGACGCCGAAACGGGGGCACGCGACAAGGCGTCAGCCACGACGTTCAAACTCCCTTTTCGGTAGCGCACAACAAAGTTTTACCGCTGCAAGGTCAACGCCCAGCGCGCGAGGCGGCCCGAGGGCTCGCGCAAGCGCTTAAGCCAGGTGAGTGCCATGTGCTCCGTTTTCACCACGAATGGCACGCCGTCAACATAGCAGTTGAACTTCCGGAGAGCAAAACTATAGCAAGACATTTCCTTTCTGTGACGCTATAGTTACGCTCGGCGGCGTTAAGTGACCGGCTCGCAAAGGCGACTGGCCGGAGGACGCCGTCATGCTCCTGAAGGAGTACCGCGCCGAGACCCAGGTCACTCGCGTCCGCTTGGAACACGAACTCTCTGTTCAGGTCAGGCATCTTTAAGTCGGCTGTGGCCACTAGAGCTTCAGAAAGCGCCTTGAAGGCTCGCTCTTGTTCTGGCCCCCAGCTCCATCACGCCGACTTTTTCAAGAGTGCAGTCAAGGGCGCTTGGAGGGCTGCACAGTTTGGGATGAACTGTCGATAGTAGTTCACCATGCCCAAAAAGCACCTCAGGCCCTGAATGTTTGCCGGCGTCGGGTACTCCACACGGCACGTACCTTCTCCTCACACGGCAGAACACGACCCCTCTGAATTGTAAAACCTAATAGTGAGATGCGAGTCTCCGCTATTTGAACTTTCTTAGGGTTCAAAGTCAACCCGGCGGCACGCAAACTCCCGAGGATATTCTCCAAGTGGTGGAGGTGTTCCTCGTACGTTCGAGAGAAGATGACGATGTCGTCGAGGTACGCCATGGCGTGTTGCCATTTAGCGTCCCCTAGAACGCGCTCTATCAATCTCTGGAACGTAGCTGCAGCTCCAGAACAGCCAAACGGCATGCGGGTAAACTCGTACAAACCTCTGTGAGAGGTGAACGCAGTTTTCTCCGCATCAGCCGGCTCCATCTGAACCTGTAGGTAACCGCGGCTAGCATCCAACGTGCTGAAGTAGCAAGCACCGCCTTGAGTGGCCACAATCGAGCCAACGTTAGGCATAGGATAAGCATCCTTCCTCGTTACCTCGTTCAGCCGGTGGTAGTCCACACAGAGCCGATGAGAGCCGTGTCTTTTGGGGACCATTACCACCGGTGAACCCCAAGGACTGTTTGAGCATTGGACAACTCCGGTCTCAATCAACTCATCCAGTGCCTGGTCAATTGCTTTCCTCTTTGCCGCACTAATGGGGCGAGGATTGCATTTGCACCGTTGTGCGTCGCCTGTGTCACTCCGGTGCCTCACCAGAGAGGTGCAACCCGGGCGTTCTTTGAACGTGTCGCTGAAACGTGTCGACAGCGACGACAGACGTGCTTTCTCGCGTTTCGACAAGCTGTCCGGCAAAGGCGGCAGCGAGCCATTCAAGTTGCTGCTTAGCGGGGAGGTCACTGGCATAGCCGAGACCTCGTTCGCCGTGGCAGCATTATGCTCGAGGAAAAGCTGTACGAACGGACCGTTTTCCGCCGCGCCGACCAAAGGACCAGTCTTGGCGTCGGAGGGTGAGACGCGGGCCGCAGGGGCAACGCTGGTCTCCTTTCCTCCTTCTTCCGCGAGGTGTCCGGCGACTTACTAGCAGCCGAGACCACGGCAGGTGCAGCGAAAGGCCGTAGGGCGCCGGAAGGGCCGTCCCTGTAGCCTCTGCTTGCGACGTCAATCACAATACCTGTGCGCGCGAGAAAGTCGCTACCGAGAATCACAGGCACGGAAAGACCAGGGAGATGCACAAAGTGCTGTCGGCCTGCGCGATTCTCCCAACGCACAACCAACCATGCAGCGCCGCACGAGGTGGCGGTACCGCTGGCGAGGTGGAAGGCAGTGTTGCAAGCTCGAATGCGGACAGAGCGGTCGCGCAAATGAGCCCCAACCTCTTCGCCGAACAGCGAGATAGAAGCCCCGCTATCCAGCAACGCCGAGAACTCTCGACCAGCGATCGTAAGGGCGATGAACGGCGCCGGCGTGGCTGGAATGTCATGTCCAGCACGACACACAATCGGTGCCAGAGGTTGTGTTACACTCCCGTGCTCTCTTACTGCTGCAGCCGCCGGCAAGGGGGAGCTCACCGACGGCTCGCCCCGTTTCCCGACGTTCGAGGAGGCCCTTGTGTCGGTTGGGGCGCGTTGCACTCATGCGCGGTGTGACCACGCTCACGGCAACGAAAGCAGACAACGCCTTTTCCTCCAACAGGGGGGATTTCGGCGATCCTTTCGAGCTACGAGATGTCCGTTCGCTAGCCGCAGTGAGGGCTCCGCGATCGGATATCCCCTCATGCACTGGAGCACGGGGTTTCCGTGCTTGTTCACGCTGCTGGGCAACGGTGGCTGCCCGGGCGTACGAGTACGGGTCCAGAGCGCGGTCCGACACGTCAAGCGCGACTCGGTCTCTCGCAAATCTTCCCGACCAAGCACACCTCTCGCTACTCCACGTTATAAATTCAATATGGGACGGCTCTCCGCTTCCAACGGAATGGATCACATCGGTCGTGACATTCATACTTAAATCGGCAAAGTCGGTTAGTATCGAGGCACTGAGACCCAACTCATTTACGTCTTGCGCAGGCAAACTCATGGAAACCATGGTTCGCGAATGCCGTTCCGCCTACTTGGAGGCCAGGAGCACCTTTGCCGACACGATGTTTCGCTTTCGCCCGCATCTGTTGGCGCAGGACGTCCTGCTCTAGCTTCAACACGGTATCATAGAGCCGACTACTATGCGCCATAACGATAAAGCCGTGCTCGCTCTCGATCTCCGCGGGGCGTCCGACAACGTCAAACACAGCACTATACTCACTAACCTGTCTACCACAAACTGCGGGCAAAAGACTTTCAACTAAATTCACGCCTTTCTATCACATCGCACCGCCTTCATTTGCCTTAATTCTACCGAACATGGCCCGTACTTATTAGACACGCGGAGTACACCTCGAAGGGCAGTCCTGTCTTCTCTTCTTTTTAACCTGGCGATTATGAACCTCCCCTCTCTTCTAAGCGAGGTCGAGAGAATACAACAGGCACTATATGCGGACGATATCACAATCTGGACCAACACCGACTACTTAGCGCAAATCGAAGAACGCCTGCAAAAGGCTGCCCTTCTGGTGGACACCTACACTGGTTCATGCGGCCTGGAGTGCTCTCCAGCTAAAGCGCGAGACAGACGTGCGATTTTCCGTGTGATGCGGCGTGCGGTGTCGCATGGTGCAGCGTGCCGCATGCGATGCTTCGGGACACACGAGGGCAAAGGAGCTATCAGCAGCAGGCTCCGCCCCCATGCGGCGCCTTGGCATGCAAGGTCGAACGACTTGTTATCCTCGTAATGAGGCTCAAAACAAACATTGCACAGCCACGCTTCGTTCTATAAGAATAATTGATAAATCGCATTCGTGAACGACAAGCACGTCGTAACCGCGGGAACAGCTGACTATTCATGACTCCGACAGGTAGGACTAACATCGCGGGCGCCGGCCGTCGCCAGCGCCGTTCACACGCGAGCTCGTCATTGAGCGCTTGTTTTTGACAACACTATCAAGCATTGCGCTCGTATGTAATGCGTTAGCATACATTATTACTTTATCGATGCCATCGATGAAAAGAGCAAACGTGGAAGCGAAGCAAGCCAGCGCAGAGATGCCAGTAGCTGTGTTTACCTGCGAAATGACCTTGCATCGCTGCTCACGATCTCTGATCTCGCTTGCGGTTTCAAAACGGGCGTTGTCTGGCAGAAAAGGCACACTTCGAGCATCACTTTATTCAATCCGTAATAGTACCACGTCACCAGGGTTATGTACTCGATGTTTGTCACTCCGCTGCAGTCGGCGATGTCAGCAAATCCACGCTCGCACCGCTCCATCGACTCGCCTGGAGCCTTGAACCAGGGGTGATGGGAGCGGCGACCGGGAGATAACGCCACTAGCATCGTGACGCCACTCGCATGCTCACGCTGTGATTGGCTGCTGCCATGCGGCGGTGCGATGCTGCGACGAAAATATCTGACCGGTTTGATGCTCGCCGCACCGGCTATGCGGCTGTGCGACGCGATGATACGTCAAGAAACGTCACGAAACGTCACCACTCCGGCAGTCGCATCGTCGCACCGCACGCCTAATCGCAGAGAAAATCGCACGTCTGTCTCGCGCTTAAATCGGCTCTTCTTTCAGTCTCTCCGCTACCACCGCCTCATATTTTTCTTCCGTCCGGGCCCGTCCCGTCAGTGCAAAATCATCGGGTCCTTGGCCTTCACCTCACATCGTCCTTTGATCCAAAGGGCACAATAGCAGGCCTCAGACGCACCAGTGAACATGTGAGCCACGTGATACGGCGAGTTTCTACCAAGTGCGGCGGCCTCCGCGGGTCTCAGTCCCTCCGATTGGCCCACGCGTTTGTGACCAGTCGCGTCCTCTACGCCTTGCCTTACCTTCGCCTGCGTCGTCTACACGAGCACCAGCTGGACGTCCTTCTTCGTTCAGTATACAAACGCGCTCTATACCTACCTCTTGCAACTTGCAACAGCCGATTTGCGCCTCGTGAGTACACAACACCTCTGGAGAGATGCGCGAAGCTCATCGCGTTAACCAAATCAATCGACTGTCGCAGACGCCTTCAGGTCGCCGTCTTCTACACAGACTTGGCCTTAGCCCGATATCTCACCAAGACCCTCTGCAGCCGGTACCAAAGCTCTGGCGTCAAAAGCTATGGGTAGAACCTCTCCCCCGTAATATGAACCCCTACCTCCATCCTGGCCGCAGGCTAGCACGCGCCGCGGCCCTTCATACGCGACATCAGATCGTCCTGGTGTTTTCTACGTGAACGTCTCGGGTCCCTCCCCCTCGGGTCACTTCACGGCTGCCGTGATTACAGAGGGCAAACACGTCGATGGCCTCTCCTTTCGAGCAGACACAGTAACGCACGCTGAAGAGGTTGCCATAGCTTTGGCCGCCTCTCACCCTGCCTCACGCACCATCCTTACAGACTCGCGCTCGGCCTGTTCTCAGTACCTTCAGAGTTCCATTGCCCCGCTGGCGGCTAGCCTACTACAGGCAGCCTCTTGGTGCTTTAACCCTCATCCCATTCGTATAGTCTGGACCCCAGGCCACCCGGGCCTGCCCGGCAACGACTCCTGTCCGGGTCGTTGCCCCTCCATGTCCCGAGACGGAATCTGGCAATACTAACTTGACGCGCTTTCGCGAAATTTTGGCTTATTACCGGGCTTCGCGCCTTCTCTACCCGGACCCCGCACGCGGTTTGGAGAAAGCGGACGAACGACTGCTACGCCACCTGCACACGAACACCTTTATCAGTCCGGTGGTCGCCAGGCACTTTTTGCCGGAAATCAATGGCACCTGCTCGACCTGTCATGTCCTCGCCGACACAAACCACGTCGTAGCATCGTGCCCAGTTAATCCCGTTACTTTCTCATCCCCTTTTCCTATCCAAACTAGAGAGGCTTGGGAGGAGCACCTGCTCGGCTGCTCTACCTTGGCTGCGCAACCTCCTTGGTGGAGCGCGCACGGGCAGCTTCCAGCTCCACTGGCGTCCCGGAATAGAGTCTTGCCACTCTAGCACGCTGATGGGCCACGTCGGCACTCTCTCGTACACTTTTTCTGAAATAAATGTTTTTTACCACCTACCACCATAGGTCTCTCGTGGCAGAGGCCGCCTCATGGTTCGGGGAACCCCAGTGTGACGAGTCATGACCAGCCCACGCGCAACGAGGCTCGAGAGACGCGGACGGCGGTGGTGGCGGGTGATAGGCTCGCGCCGCCAGAATGTCGCCCTGTATACGCTTCGCATCGGATGCCAGCTCGTTTAGGTCACGATAACGGGCGCTCCGAAGGTAAGCGGCGAAGGTTGGATGAGCTTGGCATATGGCTCGCTCCACCTTCTCGGCGTCTGATGCCGTAGGATCGGCAAGGAGGTAGAGCTCCTGCAAAGCCCGAAGGTATTCGAGAAGAGATTCGTCGGGATGCTGTGTGCAAAGCTCTAACTCGCGACGCATGCGGCGCTCGTATTCAGGAGGAAGGAATTCGCTACGAAAGAGCGCCCTGAACTCCTCCATCGAGCAAGCTTGGTGGTCGACGAGCCGGTACCACCTCGCCGCTTGGGCTGTCAGCGACACGGGCAAAACAGAGCCTAGCATAACGCTGTCGCTCAGCCGCGTAGCCTGCTGATAGCGGTGCAGCGCCTCGAGGTACTCTGTGGAACTGATGCGGTTCGAATAACCACTGTACTCAGGCAGAAGTACCCTTAAGCTACTCAGAACGCTTGGCTGAGGGGACTCGGGGTCTCCCTTTAAAGCACAAGGCTGCGAGCGCACCGCTTCCAACAGAACGTTTAGGAGCTGCGCCGCAGTTGCGTGCAGCGGTGACTGCTCCGACGCGGGCGTGGCCGTAACAGGTGCGCGCGCCTGTTCCCCGACATGCGCGTCCGACCGAAAAGGGCCAGTACACGGCATGAAGGAGGATAGGGTTTGCACTCCGACTGGTGCTTGAGGCCTCACGCGACTGGCAAACGGGTCGACAACGGGGCACGGTGGCCGACGTCCGTCGAAAGCATTGCCCACGCTAGTCTCAGGCCAGCGAGCGTCGGTGAACGCGGCGACGTTGTCGGTTAAGCGAGCAGGCTCGCGAACGACATCGTCAACCCTTTGCGCTCGCGACCACGACGGGTCAGTAAGCGCGTTCCCGCCAACACCTGAGTGCCCCCGGTAAGAAGGTCTGGGTGCGGCTATTTGAGCTGTCAACCGTGCTGCTGGCGGGGAAAGGCCAGCGAGCGGAGACTGCGTCGGGGACGGGCCCGTAAGCGCGTGAGTCTCGAACAGCTGATACAGCCCGTTACTGGCTTGGCTAGGACTGTGGTCCTCGTTCAAGCGACTCGCATCACCGTAGGGGGCCACGAAAAGGGGATCTCTCCCGGTGAACGAAAGCAGAGGGTCCCCGAGAGGGCCGTACCCCGTGCTGTTGCAGCGGTCCGCCTCGAACGAGATCACGTCCGTCGCCACAGGATCGAACAGGAACGAGCGCCTCGAAAGGGTCTGCTCTGAAGCCATGTTAAAACCAAGTTGGGCGCCAGTTATGTGGAGATAGGTTTGCACAAGGCTTACCTACTATGCGCAACCGTGTAGGGATGCGACGTCCTCCACTGCCGCTGCGCGCGAAGACGTTACGGCCTGGTTCGTCGTTTTCTCCGGCACGGCGCAGAAACCACGCACGAGGCAGGATAACAACGACAACTTGAACTTTATTTCGCATCTATACATTGTACAGATAACAGGGACACAGACAAAAAGCCACATTACGGCTTGACGAGGTCTGTGCCCCTTTTCTTTCGCAACAAACAGTTGGCGGGCAAGATCAAAAATGCAATGCAAGAACAGATGCATGTACACACACGACAGTAAGAAATAGAGATAATTTAAAACACTTGCATCCGAAAACAATGAACAAATTTATATACAAAGTTTGAAACGCGTCGCTATACACCTTCAACACAAAAATACAAAAAAATACATAGTAGGCATACGAGCATAAGAAGTATTCACTAATGAATATACAAAAGTTCAAAAACGCTTCGCCTTGTACTTTTAACATAAAATGCATGTTCATTTAAAACACAATAGCGAATGAGATGTATGATCGGCACAACCAGATCCTTCGGGAGGGGAAATATGGCAGTTAATGAAGAGAGTTTAACAAAGATGGTAAGGCATGACGTAGCATTTGTTTTCCATAATTTGTTCTACAATGTGGAACATGCCAGGTTTCTTTGTGACGTGTACTGAACGTGCTTGAATTTAATGTGAGCCTTGACAATTGCTCTAGAAAACCCATGCTATTCTTTCTTTCTATTAAAAACCGTTTTTGCAAAATTGTATTGTACACTGCCTTTAATGGTATGATATTTAACTGGTCAAAAATAGGGTCCGTATGTGCATGGAATGGAGCACTTAAAATCGTTCGAACAGCTTTTTTTTGCAAAAGGAATAAAATGTTGATGTTTGAGCTGGTTGTGTTGTCCCATGCGAGATGACAATAATTGATATGTGATAGAAAAAGAGAATTATAAAGTAAGAGCTCCACTTTCAATGGCAGCAAGAGGCGTAATCTTACTAGTATACCTGTGACTCGAGCAAGCTTATTGGCAATAGTGTTGACATGTTCATTCCATAACATGTTTTTCTGAAAAATGACGCCTTAACTTTTGACTGAAGGTACTACTTCTATCCCGGAAGTTCCTATCTGGAGACATCCATGGACTACTTGTTTTTATTTTTTGGTTGAAAAAGCACGCCTTTTGTTTTGGCAACATTAATAGTTAGCGAGTTTGGTAAACTCCATTTGTTTATTTGTTCTAGAGTATCAATGGCAGTGCTGATGAGTTCGGCAACGTTTCTAGAAGTGATAAATAAACTAGTGTCGTCCGCATAGATAACAAATAGCGCCGTAGTCTTAATATTCGTTAAATCATTTATATAAATGTTAAACAATAGTGGTGCAAGTATGCTCCCTTGCGGGACCCCAGCACGTATCGGTAAATTTTTTGAATAGTGATTGCCTATAACAACAGTTTGATTGCCTATAAGAACGGGTTTATTAACCCAAGATGCAGCACAGTGCAACACTCACGGGCTTGCAGGCCGTATAGGGAACTCCGCAAGACCGAGCAAGTACGCTTGCCTAGGGCGCTACGACTCCCGCACAAGGGCCGAAGTCGAACGCTCGAACGAGAAGCCGCCTGCTAAGCAGCGCGTCAACCTCTCGTGGAGGCCTGAGAGCATCTGCCGCGACGAGCGAATCATCGGGCGCAACACAGCTCGTAGGAGAGGAGGCTGTCACGCGCGCCCAATGGGAAATGGCGCTGCGTTGTGACGTAGGCCCGCGCAGCGCACCAGCGCAGCGTGCCCGGACATGCCATGACGATAGTTTTAGCGCGAGAACAAAACGACGACACAGAGACAAGAAGGACACGAAAGACACGGGCGCTAACTTCCAACTGAGTTTATTGCGCAGAGCACGAAAATATATGGAGGAGACAGTAACCATGTGATAAAAACCATATGGCACAAAGAGCATAACATGAGTCGTTCCTCGAAGGTTTCGGTGCGGGCAGGTAGTTATATTATCTTTACCTTTCTGTTTTGTTTTCTCCTAGATTTTTCTTTGCTGTTTTTCAGTGCTTTTGTTTTTGTGTTGTTTGGTCTTGTTTTTTTCTTACACAGACTCGATTGGAGCAAGCATATATGAGTGGCACTCTGTGCTGAGTGTTTCCATCAAAAAATCATGCGAACAATGCAGCAACGTCACAATTTCTTTCACCAGAACGCATAAAATTTGCGATTTCGTTAGTAGCATGTTGCATGAACACTTAATACGTAAGTCCGTCTCTTCTCATAATCACCGACTACAAGCATTCAATTGTGCACGCCAGGCTTGACGAGCAATCGGGTTCGTCAAGCTGTGCTGGTTTTTTGTCCATTCTTACAAACATTGTATAAATGTTGAAGAAACATTTGATTTGAATTCTCGACTGCAGTTATGCTGCATTGCGAAAAAATACATAAATTGAGACAGCAAACAGGGTAGTTGTTTTGATAACATACTGCATAAATAGTTCGCTCAGCAGTCTGGCGGCTTTCAAACCATACTACGTTCAAAATTTATTCCCACCACGAGTCGTTTACAATGAAAACTAGATGAAATTATTTCATGACATGTTGCTGTGATGATGACCATTTTCATTTGTGAAAATGTGCGACATGGCCACTTACTAGCTTAGTGCTCTCAAAAAAGGCTCAGAATGTAGTTGTTGTGCCTTAGCCTCATTGTGATGAAATGAAAATATCACAGTGAGCTGCAAAACGGTGTGAGGCAAAAAGATATCACATTCCTACGCTATGCGTTAAGGCTGTATAAAAAGCGCAGTGAACTAGAAAACATAGTGGGGCAATACAAATATCACAAGTGCCAGTAACCATTACAGAAAATGTCAACTATACGCTCATAATCTCCATGTGAATGACTGGACACCTTTGAAATGTGGGGAAAAAACACTGCCACTAGAGCCGCTCAAACATAAATTGAGAAACGCATATATCGAACATAAAAAATGCTGTACTCCTTGTACAAAATGAATGCTAACCTAAATCTAGTAATATTTACTAAATGCAAAGAAAGAGCGTATGAAATAGAACATGAATATCAACACGCAAACATATCAAAACCACTAAACCAATTATGAATGATAAAAAGCTAGAACATTGAAAACATGGTAAAAACCAAACTAAACTATGTATATGTCTCCCGAAGCGTGTAAAATTGAACATGAACAGCAGCATCTAAACATATTGAAACCAACAAATCAATAATGAATGATGACATGTAAAAACATTTAACACATGACGAAAAAATAAACTAAACTACGTATCCTTTTCTCGCAGAGGGCCCTCAGCCATGGCTCATGCAAAGGAATAGACCACCTGCAGGATGCCCTCCTGCGCCACTGCCGCCTTCTCCTGTGCTGCTGGCATTCGCCGTGCTGCAGAATCGATGCGGGTGGTTGATGTTTTCATCGCCCACAGCACCTGCGATGAATCATCGTGGTAGAAATGTTTAAGTGAGCTGCCGGTAAACTCTTAACCATCTCGTGGCTGGAAGCTGCTGCTGCCGAGAATTGCATTGGGCACAACTATTTCCCCTCAGTTGAAGATCTACTGGCCTGATGGCCTCCTTTGAAAGTAGAAAGCTTCGTTTACAAGCTATGCTATCCTCGTGCGGACCAACAAACATTCGCTGGAACCACTCTTTATTCATCTCCTCAAATGCATCAATTCAATACTCTACTAAATTTTCCAGCAGTATAAAAACCTTGCTTTTGCCGAGAACAAACTAATTTGTAACAGAAAATTGGCTGCGCAAGACTGGCCACCAATATTCGGGGTTCCACTGTACCTTGACATCATCTCTGCTTGAACCAATGACAGTTTGATCTTGAGAATGGTCTCGCTCCCTCTGGCTGCCGCCAAGCTCGTTGGCGTCACCGAACTCGTCCTGGCTGTTGCCGTGCTCGACACGGCTACTGCCAAGGTACAGGTTGCCTAAACAGAACACAATTTATGAGACATCAGTAGCAATGCAGAATGCTAATACTGTCCGTCCAAAAAACATTAAAATTTATAGACACCTTCGTTGAACAGACCCAAGAAATGTTGTTGATGAGAGAGATGCTTGTTTACCGATGCTTTCACCATCACGTGCTGGTGCAGCTGCTGGTGCAGAGGCTGGTGCAGAGGATGGTGCAGGAGATGATTCAGGTGGTGGCACTGTAAATAATGTTCTCATAATTCTTGCAGTGGCAAGCTTTATACTATCAGACCGACAACATAAATTTGACATGCTCTATGCAGATGTCATACTGCTCGTGCTGTGAGTAAGAGTGTACACATGGCCCAATGAACATAACGATGAACAGATTGCCCTGGTCACTGAATTGGATTTGCATTAAACTAACTTTAGGTGTAAGTTTTCAACCCAGAACACTTATTCTAAAGTTACTTTTCTTATACATGTTTTTGTTGACTTGAAAAAACAATATGTTCCATAGTTGAAAACATTGTTTTGTCAAGTTCAGTGTTTCGAAAATTCAAGCTCACGTAATGAAAAATGGTACACTTGATCATCAATGTTTTTTCAAAAAAAAAAGAATTGAGATGCAGTGTTCTGATTAATTTATGGCACACTGCTAAAAAAAGGATTTGAGCAAAAGAAATACAAAACCGATAAACAGCACAAAACGCTAGTACAGATTCAGAAATTTATTGAAGAGAAGTTAAACTAAGGACTTAAGAAACTATACACACCTGTCAAGGCACTGTATAGCACCTAACAAAGCAGAATGTGTTTTGAAAAAGAAATAGTGCTTACAAGAGCTCTCCTGTATCCTTTTATAAATATTAGATCGCAGTCTTGCAACTGTAACAAAGGCATATTAAGAAGTTAGTATTGGTAGTAGTAATATAACAATGGCATGATTATGAAGCAGGCCATCGGGGGGGGGGGGGGGGGACTCTGGATTGACTTTGACTTTCTGATGTACTTTGTATCATTGACATGTTCATGAATGAAGTGTACTGAACTGAAACACCACAGACACGTTCGCATTGTGCTACTTACTTGAGCATTCTGTAAATTATTACAAGCATCTATAAAAACATGCATGTATGGGACGTATTAACGTACGTGACTTCATCCGTAAAGGGCACTATCACGGCATTCTCCATACTGATGGCCTTGCGTGCGTACCAACGTTTTCAGATACTGTCAGCTAGAAAAGCTCGCTCCAAAGGCAGCCCCAACTCATATTCACTCCGAGCAACGATGCAGGCGTGGCGTTGAGATTGAGCCGTCGCCCCCACCGGCGTCCCGCGGCAGCGGTAATTTTTTTATTCGCTTGCTCAGACCTCAGCGGCGGGAGCTTGAAGGGAAGGTTAGATTTCAATCATCACAACACATTTTACTTAACATGTTACACGACAATAAAGCATGCTTGATTGAATTAGCAGTTTGACATAGTAAACATGCCGACCTGCGGCACGCTGGGCTGTCAAAGTGGCTATGCTTCTGAGGAAAACACTTGCGATCGGCGGCACTTCTTTACCCTGCAGTTCTCAGGACCTGAACAGCTGCTATTCAATGGACAACTTCCTGGTGACAATCAAGACATACATTTCCGACTTACATTTCGAATCCGAGGACATAACCACTTACTGCGAGCACACCATAAGGGAAACAAGGAACTTTCATCTGGTATGTGGACACCCATGCCCAGTGCATTTCCTAGTATTCTCCCGAATATTTCTGCACACTTGTCTAAACCAGCAGCATTAAAACGCAAAAGGAAACTACCGAAACTTAAAGAAACCGCGAATATTGAGGGCTGTGTGTCCGCAAGTGGTGGCTTTAAGTCTAAGTCAACATAGAAAACAGCGATGTTGACAAAGCTACTGGCGCCCCCTCCGAGCCCGAGTTGTGTCTAGAAGTAGCAACTTTGTTTTCTGCATTACTATAGCGAACAATGTTCTAATCCTGGAAGGCCGAGCTTCTCCAGAAAAAAAGTTTTTTTTTTCAAACTCCCTTTTTGTGCTGCGCTTAAAGCTTCAAAGCGAAGTCAGCCAGAAGGCTGTGCTACAAAACCGAGTGGCTGATTACTTGCCTGCTCCTTAAAATATCGAGCCCTGCTGCTGCTTATAGGTTGATATCAAAAATGAACCTACTGCCTCTGCCGACATTGTCACGTCTTAAACAAATTATTAAGGGAAAGCTTTGCGAATTTGGGTTCAAAGAGGTTTCGGTCAGCAATATCAGTTGAGCTGGAGCAAGGCCGCTCATCAGTTAGTCCACTTGACTGGTATAGCCTTTGGAAAGACGTGTTTTCATTTTTCGAATGTGGTTCTACACTTTTCCTCTAAAACTGTGGCCCTACTACCGTATTTTTTGTTTATAGTAGTCGAGTGTATTTTTGGTGAAGCTTCGTTGGATTTGTGAATTTCTTTTTTTCTTCTACCGAGCTCAGCGATTCTTCCTTCTGTTCTTGCATGGTGGGCATAAGTCTTTCTGGGACAGCCTGAAAGTGATTCTCCACACATCCCGAATCTTCGGGGCTGATGTTGCGGTCTAAATCGAAGGAAATAGCTGCTATGGCAGCCCATGTATGTCTTGTATGTGTTCAGGTGATCAACATATTAGAAAAACGTTGACACCGTCTGAGAGCTCGTGAGTTTCAGCTGGCTTTTTAAACCACGTTCGCTGTGGGCACACGAGAGATCAGGTTTCCCCCTACAACTGAAGACAAAGGTGAAGACTTTTGTTATCACCACTGCCTTGTCGATTTCGACAATACCTTTGTTTTGAACAACTTTGAAAAAAAATTCCTGAATAAGCTTGTCATTGCTGGATTGAAAGTTTCGTTGGTCGCGTATCGCAGGCAACCAAGTACCTGCCTCTGGACATAACTCTGGATAGGAGGGGACGCCAGTAGCTTCGTCAACATAGCAGTACTTCATGTTAGCGTCAGACACATCGTCACCAACGGCCAACACACGGCCTTGGAAATTCGCAGTTTCTTCTAGTTGCCGGGGTTCCCTTTTGCACTTTAATGCTGTTTATTTAGACAAGTGTGCAGGATTATTCAGAAAAATTCAAGGAACAGCACCAGGCTCTAGTGCTAACGTACCACGTAGAATTTTGACGTTTCCGCCTACTATGTGCTCGCAGCAAGAGATTAGGTCCTGGGATTCGAAATATAGGTCTTCACTGTCACCTGCAAGGCTTCTTGTGGAATGGCAGCTGTGCAAGCCTTGATAACTGTGGGATTTTTTGGAGTTTGAAGAAGTGCCGCCAATCCTAAGTGTTTTCCTCGAAGGCATACCTACTTCGACAGCCCGGCGCGCTACAGGTCGGCATGTTTATTATCCTACCGCTAATTCACTCAAGCATGCTTGATCGTCGTGTCACGTGTGAAATACAAATATGAAAGAGCTTTTCCATTTTCCACATAAAGTTTGTTTAAATACTAACTTATGACATCTATTTCACTGTGTTCTATTTTTTCTTAAAATTTAGAAGCCCTTCTCTTAACTTCTCGTATGATTACAACTACAATCCAAGGAGTTTGTGTATGAAATGCATCTTCACATAAAATTTATACCATTTATGTCAGCTGTGCCAGCATGAGGCTTGCAAGCTCACTGATATAAATCACAGCAGGATTGTGGTGATGATTCGCGCAAAACTGCCCATGTGCCCTGTCTATTTTTTCTTAGCTGTACAAAAGCACAGCTGTACCTAAATATATTCTTACACGCTATTTGTACGATCTGTAATTACAACAGGCTCATGTGCTTCGAATCTCCCACAACCTGAAGGCGCAGATGAACCCTATTTATTGCAGAGGCGCAGTCAAAATTTTACTTCGGGGGATAGAGGGGTTACCTCGATTTGAAGAGGGTGCCGGATAAATAAGTGTGGTCGAGTGTCACCTTTTGCTCTGTAAACAAGAGCGAAAAAAGTTTTCTTGGTGGTGGGGGGGGGGGGGAGGGGGGAATGGCACTGGCCCAGTGTGCCACCTGCTGGCCACATGACTGAGTCATTGCAGGCAAAGAAATAACCATGCATTTCTTATGCTTAGGTACCGGCTCGGCCCTTATTTATCACTAAGTTGTATTCGTTCGGCCTTCATCAAGCTGCTTTAACTACAATCCGCGTATTTGGAAGCGAATTTTCCACTGTTTCGCATGCAGAGGTAACGGACGACGCTCCTTCGCCAATACCAAAGCGACAGCAGCGCCGCCGCTGCGCGGGATGCGGGAGGGGGCCGCTTCTCGTCGCTCCAGCCACGTGTGTTTACCTAACTGACAGTATCTAAAACCGTTGGTGTGTATGTCGTCATCGGACTACAACCAAAATTTTTGGCAGCATATTTTATGTTGCTATTTTTCTAAGAAAACAGCTAGTGAAGTACAGTGCTCATAAACATCGCGCTGTCCTATGCTGGATCGCTGAACGACCACGGCTATGGTGGTGCACTCGCTACCACTGTAGCGGGGTGAGCTCAGTGAATACCTCCTATAAAGTACAATACACACGTAGTGAATATGAAGCTATCTGCTTACAGGATTGGCTGTGGCCATGGTCCGAAGAATGGGCTGCTCCTGTGACTGAAAAAGAAAACACGCACCTTGTGTAAAAAAACACTTATTTGCATGAGGGAATCAAGAAAAGCATTTTAGTCCTTCTGTAAAAACATGACAAAAACGCCACTACCTAAAACACCGCATAAAAACATGAGACAGCGATGTACTAAGTATGCAACTGGCAAAAAATAACCTGCCTTTCTTTACACTTTTAGGCGGCATGGACGTTGAATTTACAGTGATGTCCCGTGTAATTCTGCATTCTGAAATGACAACATATGGTTAAGATTCATCAAGTGCATACAGTCCTTATAAGGTAAATGAAGCAGGAGTAGAGTTACAGCTGTATTCTCGCCTCATCGCTTCTACCAAATTAATTCAGACAATTGAAATCGGAGATTTTTGAGTAGGTTTCAATCTCTTGAGACACTACGTACAAAACTGTGTACACGAGTTGTTTTTGCTACAGTCGATCCCAGATATGTCAAACTTGGATATTTCATTTCATTTCATTTATTTATACTGTTAGCCCAGAAGTGGGCCGTTACAGGGTGGAGGTACAGACAATCATTTGCGAAAAAGAAGTACCGTACAGGTCTCGAGATAATTTCTCGGTATTATTGTGAGCAGCAACTCGAAGTTATACATAACAAGAAATGGAACACGCATGCAATGCAATACATACGCGCAGAACAGCACATGACGCATTAGAGGCGGCACTTTTGCACCGCGCTGGAGATTTGAAAGACAACTACTACAGTCTCATGCAACCAACAAAAAGTACACACGCACACCACTGTTATTCAGAGAATAAACGTTTTAGATTCTGTTCAAATGATGTAAGCGAGGAACAACCAATTATAGACTCTGGCAGCATATTCCAATCTTTAATAGCACGTGGAAAGTAACTAAACTTAAAGCAATCATTATGTGGGACTAGGGGTGGTATGTACATATTATGGCGATGTCTGGAGTGTTCTTGTGTGTTGACCTGGAAGCAATCTGAATAGTTTAGTTTAAAATGATTATGAATTAACTGGAAGAGGAATTTCAGACGCTCAATCCTCGTCCTAAGTTCAAGACTATCCAGTCCAGCTTTTTTGCAAAGTTCAGTAGGTGAATGATGTCGGCGATGTTTATTAAAAATAAATCTCGCACCAAGTCGCTGTATTTTTGCTATTTTATTGCAGTTTCTCTTTCTGTAAGGGTCCCAGACAATTTTAGAATATTCGATAATAGGTCTGACAAGGGTTTTGTAAGCAAGACATATTATATCAGATGGGGCGGTATAAAGGTTACGTCTAAGGCTATACAGTGCCTGTAGCCCTGGAGCATATATTATCAATATGAGTGTTCCACCGGAGGTCGGGCGTGAACCATAACCCAAGATATTTATAGTTTTGTACACGCTTAAGGAAAGCATTGCCAATCTGGTAGCTGTAATCTAGAGGTGCTTTCTTTCTAGTTATAGTCATAAAGACTGTTTTTTCTGTGTTCAAACTCATTTGCCATTCTTCGCACCAATCCTTTATTCTTTGAAGATTGTTGTTTAGATTAACTTGGTCATGTTCTGTCTCGATTCTGCTATAAATAACACAGTCGTCGGCAAACAACCTTATCGGGACCGTAACCCGGTTTGGTAGGTCATTTATATATAACAAAAATAAAAGGGGACCCAGCACGCTCCCCTGGGGAACTCCAGAAATAACTGCAACTGCTCTAGACTGTTTATTTTTTATTTGAACAAACTGCTGACGGCAGCTGAGATAGGATGAAAACCATTTTGTCAAGTTGTTATTTTGAAACGTTTTGTCAATTTTAAACAGGAGCTTTGAGTGCGACACTTTATCAAATGCCTTTGCGAAATCCAAATATACCACATCAGTTTGACCACGCAAATTGATAGTTTTAGAAAGATCATGAACAAATTCGATTAACTGTAGTTGTAGATAAGCCTCGGCGGAAGCCATGCTGCTTCGAAAATAATAGATTGTGCGTATCAAGATAGCACATCAGGTGTTTGTTAATAATGTGCTCGAGTATCTTTGAACATGTACTGATAAGCGACATAGGACGGTAGTTGCGCTCGTCCCGTGAGGAGCCACTTTCGTGAACAGGGGTAGTCTTAGCCCGCTTCCACGCTAGTGGAAAAGAGCCACTGCGCAGGGACGACTGAAATATTTTTGTAAGGAAGCGAGCCACCCATTCAGCGTATCTGTACTGAAATTCGTTTGGTATACCATCAGGGCCGGGGATTTTTCTTATATTTATATTAAGTAAAAGATTTAGGACACCCTCTTCAATAATTACCACATCATCGATCGGCCGCTGCAATGATGACGTAGAAAACTCGGGCAAAATGCCATTATCATGAGTAAACACAGAAGCAAAAAAAGAATTGAAATCATCAACACGTTGTTGAGTAATTTCAGGTGGCCTCGGGGAGCTTGCTGGGGTAGTTATAAAGCGCCAAAACAAACCTTGAGGAGCTTCCTTCAAGTATTTCGTCAATGTCACATTGAAAAACCGATCCCTGGATTGTTTGATCAGACGTTTCAGTTCTTGTCTCATTGAAGAAATGCAAGCTGTTCCTTCAGGGGTACATTTTTTTGTACAAGATTTTTGTTTCCGTTTTAGTTTTCTTTTTGTGTGAATGATTTCTCTGGTAATCCAGGGATTTGTTTTACAAATGCGTTTTCTAATCCTGGGTACATAGCTGTCTATGCACTTCCCTACAACAATTGAAAAGAAATGCCATAGCCTATCAGTGCTGCAGTCAGTGTTGCAAAGGACCTAAAATTTATCAAAGGACCTTTCAAGATAGTCCAAAATAGACATATCATCAGCCGCCATAAAATTCAATACAGTGCTAAGTGTGGGTTTACCCAAGGTGTCTGGGGACAAAGCTAGGTGCGTTACTACCATTCTGTGGTCGGACAGGCCTTTACAACTTCACAACGGCTGAGTAGCGGCAACAGCTTTGGGGACACAAAAACCAAATCAAGGATAGATGACCTTGTAGTCCCTATCCGAGTAAATTCAGTAACTTTGCGTTAGCCCGTATCAGAATGCCAACTCCAGTAATCGCTCAGCACTTGCAACCTGTTCCGATCCAGGAGATTGGGATAGCCAAATAATATCCGGAAGATTGAAGTCCCCTAATAATAATACGTTATCTTGGAGGCTAAAATTAGAATCCATACAATTTCTCAGCTTTGCGATTATATCCAGGGAGGAATTCGGCGCTCTATAAATCCCTCCAATATGATTATTTGCCTGTATTTGCCTTGATTATTTGCCTTGATTATTTGCCTGTATTTGAATGCTTGGTAGAGGAACACAGTGTAGAGTATTTGTGGAACACATTTAAAAATAAGATACTCGAACTCTCAGAGCAGTACATACCAAGTATGGATTCGGCTAAGCTTAAGAAACGTAAAAAACCGTGGGTGACTTACAGTATCCTGAAACTAATTAAGAAACGAAGACGGGTATTCAAAAAATACAAAAAAATGAAAGGTAAAGTTCATTATAAGAAGCTACAGGAGCTAACACGTGAATATAAAGAAGAATCAGTAAATGCAAAGCAGCATTTTTTTAAACGATTGAATGAAAATATGAGTACAAATCCTAAACCTTTCTGGCAATATCTAAAGGGATGTGGGTCTGATCCGGTTGGAATAAATGAACTTATTTTCGATGGACGCACTCTTTCCAATGATACGGATAAAGCCACGTGCCTAAATAATTACTTCCAATCCGTTTTTCTTCCTAAATCTGCATTGAGCTCACCCTTGCCAAGTAGCAGTGTTCCTCTCATGGAACCTCTTGTAATTAGTGTCAGCGGTATTGAGGCCTTGCTCAGGAATCTCGACGACAGTAAAGCTATCGGCCCTGACGGTGTCTCTCCAAGAGTTTTAAAACAGTGCGTTAACCCCATTTCGCTCTACCTTTACCTGATCTTTGAAAAATCACTAAGCACTGGCCAGTTGCCACAAGACTGGAAAGTGGCAAATGTAGTCCCGATCCACAAAGGAGGTCCTAAAAAAGATATCACGAATTATAGACCTATTTCGCTTACCTCGATATCATGTAAAATCATTGAACATGTAATATATAAGGCTCTAATGAAGCATTTATTAGATTACGATTTGTTAACAAAGACTCAACACGGTTTTCGTAAGGGCTTTTCCTGTACGACCCAACTTCTCGAGTTCTACAACGATCTAGTATCCGAAATTGATCTAGGTGGGCAAACAGACTGCATCTTTTTAGATTTCAGTAAAGCTTTCGACACTGTTTCGCATCCTCTGCTCCTCGAAAAATTACGAATATTTAATATAGATGAGAGAATTTTTAATTGGATAGAGAATTACCTGTCACAACGCCGCCAATGTGTTGTCCTGAATGGTACTAGGTCGGAATTTCTAGAGGTCACTTTGGGCGTCCCCCAGGGATCTGTATTGGGGCCTCTGCTATTCATAATTTTTATAAATGACATTAACAAAGATATAAGCTCAAGTATACGGCTCTTTGCTGATGATTGCGTAGTCTACAGAAAAATTCAGAAAGAACATGATGTCCTTGAATTGCAGGCTGATCTTGCACGTATTCATCAATGGTGCCTTAAGTGGCAAATGAAGTTAAACACAAATAAGTGCGTTCATGTGTGTTTTACAAAGAAGAAAAAAATATTTGATGCAAATTTTTGTCTAGGAGGAAATAAATTAGATAAAAAATACTCGTACAAATATTTGGGTGTATTGCTGTCGCATGATTGTTCCTGGAATGCACATGTGGATTATGTGGTTTCCAAAGCCGCGATAGCGTTGAATTATATTCAAAGGAATTTGAGATGTGCAGATCCTAACCTTAGAAGCACGGCCTACCTCACTTGTATTCGTCCAATCTTGGAGTATGCCTGTACTCTTTGGGACCCAACACAAACAGGTTTGATAAATAAATTAGAAAAAATACAAAACAGAGCAGCCAGGTTTGTTTTGGGTCGGTACGGACAAAAGCAGAGTTGTACCGAAATGAAAAAGGAGTTAAACTGGGAGTTACTGTCGTCCCGTCGCAAAAAATTGCGTTTGAAGCTTTTATACCAGATATTTCATAAAAAAACGGGACTAGACAGCGACACTTACTTAAAAAGACCAGATTACATATCTCAACGTACAGACCACATACACAAAATAAAGCCGTGCCGGGCCAGGACGAACCTGTATTCAAACTCGTTTTTTGTTAAAACTATTAACGAATGGAATTGTTTGACATCTAAGCAAGTGTGCAGTGTTAATGAAGATGTATTTTTTTCAACTTTGTAACCCCCCTGCTGTAACGCCTCTGGCAAAGCGGGGATATGTATGAATAAAGAATAAAGAATAAAAAAATATACACAGTTCGCTCGCTGAACCCACACCTAATCCACAACATTTCTATGTCACAATTATCATCCAACACTGAAAACCTAATGTTGTCTTTAATAAGAAACGCAACACCACCACCTCTTCCTTGCCGGTCTTTTCTAACAATTATGTAACCAGTAGGTGTTACTTCGAAATCTGCTACATCCGTATGTAACCAAGTCTCTGTTACGACCATTATATCCGGTTCATGCTCCAGGATTGCGGCTTCAACTGCATCAGCTTTATTCAGCAAGCTTCTGGCGTTTACATTAATAACCTTAACAGATGCTGTTGGTCTCGATTTGCGTCAGTCAGAGCTGGTGAGACCTGGGCTAGCATACTTGAATCGCTCTTTGGTAGCCTCATTCCAGCCATAGAGAACATTGTTTACTTTCAGTTTATCGATGATTAGTTTGACCTTTGCTCCCTTAGCTCGTTCATCCGCTGATGAAATCCATAGTTGTTTTCTGATTTCAACTACTCGTTTAGAGTAATCTTCGCTGATACTGAATTGTGTCCCCTTGAGGTTGCGGCAGTTTTTCAGTATTTTGGTTTTGTCCCTGAAGTCTCCTACTTTCAAGATGACCGGACGGCTTCTTTCAGGTATTTTCTTTCCTAGACGGTGAATTCTCTCAATGGAGCTACACTTTGAGCCAAGTAATTTGTCAAAGATATCGTCATTCACCTTACTTAAGAGTACTGCCTCATCCTCAGATTCTTCTTCTTCCACTCCGCGTACAATAAGGTTGTTGCGTCTAGAACGATTATCTAAGTCATCGATCTGCCTGGCAAGAGCCGTCAATTCATTGTCATGGCGACCAACACTTGATTCTATCTTAGTAAGCCGGTTTTGTGTTTCACCCAACCCTTCAAGTTGTTTTTCAATAGTCTGGAGCCTAACATGCATGTCGGAAATGCTGGCATCCGTAGATGACTGCTTGGCCTGAATTTCATTAACTTTAGCTAGTACTTTACTCTGGTTACTTAATATTTCCTCCAGCATTTTTTCAACCTCGGGCCAATATATCTCTTTATTCGCTGTAGCAAACAGTTAATTGAATTTCCTCTTGACTTCTCCCTTTAATTTCTCATGCAAAAGTATAGGGCTGATCCACAGGTACATAACACTTCCGCACAGCGAAACATCCAATAAATGGAACGCTGTGCCTTGCAAACTGCAAGAATGCATTTTTCCTAACAAATGCTGGTCATTTTGAGCCACGTTCGGTCAAGTACCGATCACTCTCCACGCTCAGGTGACAAGAAGGTGGTGTTGTTGCTTTACGTTCATCTGGTTATCTGCGCAGCGTTTGCGAGTGTACCGGCTTGTTTTAATGCGCGATCTGTGGGTTGTAACGAGCGTGTATAGGTGTTTTCAAAGGGGCCGATTGCCAAAGGCACCAAAAATAGATGAACGTGCAGCCTCATCGCAACGTTCGCATTCCTTTCCCTGTATGTTCGCCCACGATGGCATGTGGGCCCAAAAAGCACGGCCTTTGAAATCTGCTATTTATGGTGCTTTCGGTTATAGAACACACAAAACGGAGGCTACCCTCTTTCTTCCTTTTTGCGCCGAATCAGCGGCTGCTTGCTGCAAAGTTACAAGTGCTATCGACACCGCCAAGATGTTGACAGTCTGGACTACTTTCATTTTATTATTATTAAAATAAATTAAAGAGTTGTTGTCACCATTGCTTGGTGACAACAACCCCTTTTCACATAGTTGTTGAGGTAAAAAAAAGAAGGAACAAAAACTCTTCATTGTTAATGGGCTGCGTAATCTCTTGCGGCTTGAAGACTCTTGAACTTCTCGCTTCGTTCGTGACAAATTCTCACTCAGCAGTTCAACTAAACATTGACCTGCGCGTAGCGATAAAATGATGACTGGTGCTTGGAACGACATCAGTCAAGCACCGTCATGAACTGTTTCCTTGTAGGCTTTGGGGCCAGGTGACAACTTTAAGAGCGTCATGACCGCTGACAACGGCGCACAGTGCCTCAGTAAATTTTGCGACTTAGCATTTCCGGGCGCGCTCTCTGAATGAGTTAAATATCTAACAATTCACCTGTACATCCCTATTATGCAAAACTGCTTAGATGGTAAGCAGAAATCCACTAGATGCCTACGTGCTCCTAACTTGTTATTATAGCATTTTCGAACAGTTACAAGCCCCATTTCTCTTCACTGCTCAGTACTCTAATCCACCTTTTCGGTACCTTCATAACATGTGTACAATGTGCTCCATGTGGTTTGGCATGTACGAACGTGGTCAGTTAAGAGCTTTTTTTTATTGCCCGCTATGTCAGACGGTATAAAAGCATGACAGTTAATTACATGCTTTGAGCACTGCAACACATCGCTCCACAAAAGCTTCATTATGTTTGAGGCCACCTGTGACATTCAAAATTAATTGAAAGAAACAGTCTTGATTTGTGTAACCTATGATAGAACAGCAGCACTCAGCGAAATGAAAAAATCTGCAGGTGCCCGCTGCTTCAAAGCAGGTAAGTTTGTTCGAAGAGTGTGCTTGAAAATGGGGTAACACTGTGCTTTTCCTGTGAATTCTAAAGTGCCATGCAAAAACACATTTGACTGACCTTTCATAGAAGCACACTTTCTACCCAGAGAATGTTTTCTCACGAAGCCCAACAGCTGGTCTCAGAACCCTTTAAGGTAGTGTTAGCATACAAAAACAGCTCCCTCTTATTGTGTTAATTACACAGCAACCCTTATTGCACTTCTATATGCATCCTCCCTTTGTCTTTCTGCTTGGCATTATGATACAATCATGTCGTAAGCAAAAATGCTGATATTGTAACATGCATATAGAATAAGCAGCACTGGAATGCTTTATCACTTTCTTTATCCACTTGAGCATCTTTCTTAGAAGTGATCTTTTCATTTTCATTTTCATTTATTTGCTTTCAGGGCCCGAGGGCATTACAGAAAGGAGTGGGGTTTCACAGCTAAAGCACGCAACAATACATTCAAAGCACTTCTTGATGGGTGATGACCTTGAAGTTATTTACATCTGTGATGGAGGCGATGGCGGCGGGAAGGTGGTTCCAGTCCATGCTTGTTCGTGGAATGAAAGAGTCATAATAAAGATTAGTTCGACTAGATGGCACACCAGCTTTTAAACCATGATCCAAACGGGATGAAATGTAGGAGGGGTTTGTGAAAGCTGTTCTTTTAAAATGGGGTTGTGATGAAATATTTTGTGAAAAAGTGAAAGCCGAGAACATTTACGACGCAACGACAGATCAGGCAAGTTTAGGGACATCTTCATTGCAGTTACGCTAGAATGGCGCGAGTAGTTAGAAAATACAAAACGAGCTGCGCGGTTTTGAATCGATTCGAGGGCGAGGATTAGAGTATGTTTGGAAGGATCCCAGATGGCGCATGCGTATTCTAATTTCGGACGTACTAGCGTTTTGTAAAGAGTTAGTTTTAGTGATGAAGGTGCAGATGAAAAATTGCGACGTAAATATCCGAGCATGCGGTTAGAGTTGTTAGTTACATAGTCAACATGCATCTGCCAAGAGAGATTATTTGTGATATGAAGATCGAGGTATTTATATGAACCGACGTGTGATAAAGAAGCGGAATGAAGACTATACGTGCACGCGTTAGCAGTATTATCACGACGCGAAATTCGCATGTATTTGCATTTGGACACGTTAAGACGCATGAGCCATTTATTGCACCACTCGGATAGGTTGTTAAGATCG
Source organism: Rhipicephalus microplus (assembly GCF_043290135.1). Taxonomy (NCBI): domain Eukaryota; kingdom Metazoa; phylum Arthropoda; class Arachnida; order Ixodida; family Ixodidae; genus Rhipicephalus; species Rhipicephalus microplus. The sequence continues at coordinate 218,170,555 of NC_134704.1, forward strand.
GTTTGAAGTTTCAAGGTGTCAGCTGGGGTAGAAATTTTCAGATACAATACACAATCATCAGCAAAGAGTTTAATGGTTGAAAAAGTGATGCAGTCGGGAAGATCGTTAATGTAAATAAGAAAGAGCAACGGCCCCAGTACTGACCCTTGAGGTACGCCAGACGTTACAGCACAAGAGGGGGATAAACAGTCATTAGCGGTTACGTACTGGGTTCGGTTAGAAAGAAAGTCATTAATCCTCATCGCAACGTTCGCATCAAGCGTAGCCACTTGCCAGTCTCATGCTCCCCCTTATGGAGCCGAAGAAAACAGAAGGAACACTCACCGGCGGAAAAAATCTTTTGCTGGAGGCTTTTCTGGAGGTCCCTGTTTAACGCCTCTAGCTCCTCCAGCTTCTTCTGCATTGTCTTGCAGCTTTCACAAATGTCCACATCGCTGCTTTTCTTCCGCAATACCAACTCTTCTTCGATTTTGTGCAATCTGTTCTGCACGGCATCAAACTCTGCCTTTGGCAGTATACGTTCTTCTCCACCACATTCTGCCAGCAAGTCTTCGTCGTGCTTTTTCTGAACAGCCTTCCTTGCTTTTTTGTTTGGTTCCAGAACCTGCAAATTAAAATCCAAATAATAGATAAAAATCGACCTCATCAATGATAAAAATTTCAAAAAAAGATGTCAATACCGCAATGGAAGGTGTGGGACAGCAAGACAAACTTTTTGGACAGTTTTAGTGCAGAGCATGTTGAATTTGAAACAGAACACTGCAAACAATGAGAAGCTCTGGGAAGAATGATAGCGAATTTCACTTCAGTCTTTCCTTTTTCATATTTACACTCACGGCTTAAACCAAACTTGTAGGGCTGTACAATTGATTTGATTGATATGTGAGGTTTAACGTCCCAAAACCACCTTATGATTATGAGAGATGCCGTAGTGGAGGGCTTCGGAAATTTCGACCACCTGGGGTTCTTTAACGTGCACCCAAGTTTGAGCACACGGGCCTACAACATTTCCGCCTTCATCAGAAATGCAGCGGCCGCAGCCGAGATTTGAACCCGCGACCTGCTGTAGGGCAGTACAAGAAAAATCAAAAGGGATATTTCAATTTTTATTCTTTATCTTATATAGGGAAGACCACCAACTGTAGTATACACTGGTGTAAACGAGTGCGCAGTATAAAGCCATTTGGTTTTTTATGGGTTGACAAATACAGTTTTCTGGCATGTCTTGACGCAGCAATAAGGCTCTGGGCGTGACAGCTAGTGTATCTACTATCAGCGAGTCAAGGCACAATTCCTTCAATTCCCAAACTGGAATCAGAATCATTGGATATAAACCTACAGATGAGTAATCGCTAACCAGTTCATAATCGTAATCTGACCATGGGGAATTTTTTTTCGAAAATGTGCGTAGCACGGCAATCCTCAAGGGAAAAAGGTAACAGTGATATGGTCTTTGAAGTTCTGTAAGGTTGTGAAACATTTGTTAAATGAACATACAATTTTTATTAATATATGAGTGTATCTAATTTCTATTTACATTATTCATGAATGAGCAACAGATCTGTAGCTACAAAAAATACTTTTTGTTCCTTTATGATCACTCAAAAAAGTTAGAGCTAACTCTTTCTGAAATAAATCCCACTGGAAATTTCTGAATGTCCAATTTACATACAACAGGTCACATTAAACAAAAAGTGTGATCCTCAAAGAGGCAAAGCAGGGTAACCATGCAGCATGGCTGCGTTGAATGAACCAGCTAAATGATGTACCAGCTATGCATGCACCAGCTAGATGATAAACTGCATCAAATAACCATCAATCAAGCGTAGATGTGCATCACGAAACATTACCTTCTCCTTGCTGTTTGTTGCCCGTTCATATTTGTGCCACTAGCAGTCTTTCTGAGGTGCTTTTCACTTTTCTGGAATGCCTTCACTTCTTCCTTCGTCTCTATATTGCGAGAAATTGTATGTGATTAGAGCACTTGGACAAGCAAGCACTTTTTTTAGCGTGAGAAAGTGAATGAGTGTTACACAGCTTAAAAATGTTTAGTTTGTGCGATGTTAGAGCGCGCTTCGTAAAATGAAGTTTATTTTGTTCACTTTTCTACCTCATATTGGCAATAGAATGGGAACTGCAATTTGTACATGAACTGTTTTACAGCTGACACATCACGAAGGAGTGGTAGGCATAAATAAAGACATTATATATTGAAGCCAGGCAGAGCCCACAGGATGTTGTTAGTAGTTTTTAGCTGCAGTAATTGCGAAGCTTGCTTTCTTTCGCACTCAACCATAAATAATGTAGAGGGGTCCTGGTGTGGCTTCATCCAACTAACAGAAGTGTGCACATGTCTGGAGTTGCCACTAATGGAAAACGGACCACCAAGCTCAACATTGTTTCCCATCAGTTTCACACTGCCATGTATTTCGTGCTCCCTTCAAACACTTCTATTGTATGCAGTCCACTGTTTTACCTATTTCCTAACAATCTCCCTATTCACCTGTCATAGGATTTTATAGGGTGTATGCAATGAGCCTTGATTCGTAAGGTGGCAACACCATCGCTGTGCCATCTCGGAGTTGCGTTCTTAAGCGACGTCCATGCCATCCATGCGTCGGTGTGCAGAAGGCGTTACGGATGTCTAGTAATTTGTGCAGTACAGATCTCGGACCCATCGCGTGCAGAGAGTTTTTGTCGCGTGCGGCGAGTGCGCAAACCGTCAAAATAGCGACCCCATTGCTATCAGTCCTGGCGGATGACGTTATGTGCATACCCCCTTTGGGATTGTGAGACCACACGTCCTATTTTAACGGGTGCATAAATTCAAAACCTTGGTTTCATTGATGACAGACGTGCAGCCGCATCATGTGCAGCATGATGCAAAATGTCCTGGCAAGCATTCTTGCAATGTTTCTGTTGCATATTCTCTCAAACTGGGTTTAAAATATCAGCCCATGAGCCCAATGTGCAATTTTTTACACATGATAAGGCTATTGCAGACATTGTCAACACATTCCAAACACTTGTTCACATGCTTCATTATGGACAGTCGGATGTGTTCGGTTCCTTTCCACATTTTTATGAGCTCTACATCTTTAAAGAAGCGGACAATGCACCATTTGTGTCATGACTTTCCCCAATATTTTTAGGCAGTGTGAACACAAGGTATTATAATTCATGACGGTGGCTAAGTGGCCTTTTTGGTACGTACTCATATTCCAAAACGCCTGTGCAGTGTGGTTCTTTCTTGTCCCGCTTGTGCATTGCTTTAGAATAACTAAGTTATTATAGCTGCCTTTATTTTGTGTTCTGAATTTGCAGCTGCTTCAGTCTCGTTACTTGAGCTTCCGAACGCTTTTGGCCCACTGATGTTCTAAGTGTGGCAGAATAACCAGTGCACTGTGCTCAAGCTACTTGCTGCTGCATCCAACCATGACCTAGCTAAGTAAAAAGCTTGGTTCATGTTTAAGGTGGCAATGGCCAATTTGAATAAGTCAAGTGCCTTTTCATGCTTTAAGTACTCAATTTTGATTGGATGTCTGTGCTAGTGATCATGTCTAGCAATCCTGAATAGTTTTGGCTATTGATGGCGATGTTTTCTTTGTGTGTGTGTGTGTGTGTGTGTGTGTGTGTGTGTGTGTGTGTGTGTGTGTGTGTGTGTGTGTGTGTGTGTGTGTGTGTGTGTGTGTGTGTGTGTGTGTGTGTGTGTGTGTGTGTGTGTGTGTGTGTGTGTGTGTGTGTGTGTGTGTGTGTGTGTGTGTGTGTGTGTGTGTGTGTGTGTGTGTGTGTGTGTGTGTGTGTGTGTGTGTGTGTGTGTGTGTGTGTGTGTGTGTGTGTGTGTGTGTGTGTGTGTGTGTGTGTGTGTGTGTGTGTGTGTGTGTGTGTGTGTGTGTGTGTGTGTGTGTGTGTGCAATTTTAGGTGCTGTTGTCATGAATCTTAGACATTACTTATAATTTCGTATTTACGCAACGGGGATTTGTCACCGCGGCTAGACAAATTACGTGCACTTATTCAATTCCGTGAGGAAGCTGGCTGCTGCGAAAGCAGTTTTGGGTGAAATGGTGAAACATTATTTGTCGCCGTTAGCACAAAAGTTGCCTCCTGGTAATTGCTCCAAAGGGTTTTTTTGACCTGCAGCAGCATCACCCCCGAGTTTTTTCGAACTTTCGGCAAGCGGTGACAAGAAATTATGCTAACGCACTCTTGGCATTGGTTACAGGCACCCAATTGTATTAGTCTGCGTAACAGTGCAAGGGGTGCTCGCAACACTGAGGTAGCGAATCTTTTATTCATTTTCATGTCCAGTTGTGATTTCCTATAGCATTGATTGTCGGGATTTTGTTGCTGTATGTTCAAAAAGCGGCTTTGGATAGCTTTTAAAGTCCTGAAATTGAGCCTTTTAGCTTATTTCACGATGTCCGAGAAGCCACAGTGACGTTACAGGCAATATCTGGAGCATGGGTCGAGCGTCTAGGTTCCGAGGCAAACTTTGGCAAATGCTGCCAAGAGAGCCAAGCATTCCAGTACTGTCCAGGTGAGTGCCTGTTATGACTGTGGGTTGCATCCCGGACGTGTTTCATATTACCTCGCAATTATCACAGCCAGACATTTCCTGCACATCAGGTGCCATCAGTTTGACGTCACCTTCAAAATTTCGATTGTATCACTAATTTCATGCAACTTTCGCGATTTCTAAGCGTGGATATGCTACAAATTTGCCTTCACTACAACTTTATAATATAAACAACTGCCCTCAAGCCAATAACAAAAATCAAACTAGTAAGCTTTGTTAATTAGTAGTGTGAATGTCATTTCAGCTGCGGAAAAGTGTTTCCACCTTGACGTAGAGTTCATGTGTGAAAATAACAGTAGTCTGAGTGTCACAGAAGTTTTAAAAAAATATTCGTATTGGCTTAAAAATGCGGTGTATATACTATTAGAAATAATAAATGTAGTAACTGCAAATAAAGATATAGAATATTGGTCGTTTCACCTTACACTACATACTTGTTTCATTTGCAGAGCTCATCACACCTGCAGGATGACACATGTCAAAATTCTGCCAGTAGCAGTAGAAACCAAAGTGGCAGAAATGGTTCCTCGGACCGCGGAGACTCTGTGGACGCAGCTTCATTTCAGTGTGCTGCTAAAGAATGCGCTCAGAGAAGCAGCAGCAGCATAGACGGAGTGTCTGCTAGTTGTGACCTTGATGTTACGAACCATTTGTCTGCGAGTGCTGCTAGCCTTGGTGAGAACACCTCTGACAGTGAAACGATAAATCAGGAAGACATAGATGACAACTGTGCAAATGATGATGCCAATGGGAGTGAAAGTGATAAACAATGTGCTCCTAATGACTTCATCAAGCTCTCGAAGGAAGCACTTCCGCACCAGAAGACAACCAAAGCTCAAGTTCTGCTTCTAGTTATGGCGTATATTGGGAAGGCAGGATTGACGTGGGCACAGGTGAGAGGCTTGCTTATCCTACTGAACACCCTGTTTGGTGAGGCTGTTGTGTCATCGACAACCTACTTGCTTTGCAAACTTTAGAAGGACAAAAAGGAGGCGCTAAGGATTAATTTATATTGCCAGCACTGCCATGGCTACCTTGGCATTTCCCAAGAGATGCCAGCACAAAGTCAAGTCACCTGTGGGCGCTGTAATGTGCAACGTACAACTAAGGAACTTGTAGCAGCTGGAAGTTTCTTTGACATTTTAGGCTTGAAACAACAACCAACAGATATGATCAAGTACGTCAGTGGTCCCCTTCTTAGAAGCTTGCAAAAGTTGTCTGCTAGTCTAGAACTTGGATGTACTCTGACATCACAGATGGCGACCTATACAGAAGCATTCGAAGGCAAATAAACATGTCATGGAGTGAACTAACGCTAACCTTCAATACCGACGGTGCGCCGGTGTTCGATTCTTTGAAGAGCTCAATTTGACCCATACAAGTAATGATCAATGAGCTTCTCTTTGAAATTAGATGCAAGAATATTGTACTTTCAGCACTTTGGTTCGCAAAGGAACATCCACCAATGCACATCTTCATAAGGCGGTTTGTTGAAGAAGTGAGAGACATTGGAACTCTTGTATGGTCACATGTTGAAGATGTCATCAAGTCAAAAGTTTATGCAGTTCTTTGTTGTGTTGACTCTTCAGCCAGGGCACCAATACTCAACATGAAGCAATTTAATGGATATTACGGGTGGAACTGATGCCTTGAAAAAGGAACTTGTGTTGATGGTGAGTTTTTTGTAGCTTTTATGTGTTTTGAAATAATTAACGAATGAATCTCTGTAAGTGCCCATGAGATGTTTCTACAAGCTTGTATTGTGCATGTCGGAACCACAAGCAGCAGCTGATATGGTCAAAGAATAAAGAAAGATAAAAAATGTTTGAAGTCCTGATGTGCAACAGCGTAACTTTCGGGCCATGCTTCACCCCACCTGCATAGCTTCCAGCATTCTCAAGGTAATAAAAAATACGTGCACCTTGTGCACTGATTTCGCATAACTCGATTTATTGGATAAATTGGAAAATAGTGCATAATCTCATAATCAGTGCAAATAAATGGTGAGGGTAATATGCAATTTTTCGTTAAAACTTTGCAAGGCCCTTTTACACGCATCTCGCTGTGAGTGCACATAAAAGCAGCGAGTCATATCACAGTTCCATTTTGCTAGTAAATAATAGACTGTAATAATTCAAACTGTAGATGCATGTTTTTGTCAGAATGAAAGATGTTTGAAAATATGTCTTATTATTACTGCAAAGAACCGACTAGCCCAAAAGTTACTCCTTGGTACAGGTTTTGTGCTAGCAATTAAAAGGTGGCTGTTCCTAGAGGACTCTCTAGTAAATTTCCTTCATGCAAAACTATTAAAAGTGATTCCGTGTGCTTTTAACATGGGTAGAACTTAAAGTAGCACTGACAAAAAATTTTTAAAATATTTGGATTGTTGCTCTAAATAAAAATAATAGTTTCGAGAAACCTATATTGGGTATAGTAGTGCCTGTAAATGCATCTTATGTATTTGAATTATCGCTACCTTGAAGAAAGACACTTTCGGTTTCGATATTGAGAAGGCAACTATTCTGACGTTTCATAGAAGTGTAATGTCACGGGGATACAGAAACTCGTGACATACTAGCGGTAAATTTATCATATGCACCTGGTGTACATGAACAACGAATAGTAAATTGTCTTACAATGACCCTGACAGTGATTTCTACGATATAGGCTGCATGCAAGACACAGAACTCACAGACTTGGAAAAATTGTCTGGACTTGTCGGGATAATTTCCATTGCGATGGGGCTGGCTTGCAGATGCTTATCGATGAAAACTTCAAAGTGAAATCAAAATGTTTTATACATGTTCCTTGAGTCCGGTGTATAGACAGCATTGACGCTGCATACCAAGAAAATGAGTTGTATGATTGACCACATCTGTATTTGTGTAAGTTATTCATACACCTATGTGTGCTGTTCTGTGACAGCTTCAGTGAAGTACATCCACTGCGGTCACCTAGCGCCTGATCGAAGCCATGGCCGTGTGATGGAAGCAATGAGGAAGGCCCAGGAACAAGAGGTGGCAGTTGAAGGATTCAAGGGGCCATCACCATAGGTGAGGCTTCGAAGCCTCGACCTTGCCTGGAGACTGCCTCCAGACTATATGCAATGTGTTCTGGAAGGGGTAACAAGGTAGCTTATGGAGTTATGGCTCTCAGCCACTGACTCGGCATTCTACCTTGGACGGCGCATAAGACTTTTAGATGTCAAGCTGCGCGCCATAAGGCCACCGATTACCTTTTCTCGAACAGGGCGTCAGAACTGTCAGAGCGTGTCAGAACTGTCAGAGCGTCAGAACAGCACTGTCAGAGCGTGCATACTGGAAAGCTACTGAGTGGCGTTACTAGTTGCTGTTTTACAGTGTTCCATGCTTGTTGTACTTTTTGTCAAGGAATTATATGGTCCACTTGGCACTCCTTGTCAAGGCTGTATTTTTATTGAACAAAGACACTGGGTGCACTGTTGCTGAAACAGATGTTTCTTGTGCAGAAAGGTTGTTGCTAATACTTGTTCAGCAGATGGCCAAATTGTACGGTGATGCAGCGATGACATTTAATGTGCGCCAGTTATTGCACCTCTCAAAAGCGACACGCATGTTTGGTGCACTGTGGGCTACATCCACATTTCTCTTTGAGGACGGGATTGGGCATGCCGCTCGGCTTGTGTCAGCTTCCAAGCATGTGCCAATGCAAATTGCTGAGAGATGCATTATGCATAATACCTTCATCGAACTAGACAAGCATGTGGACCTTCCTCCCCACCTAGTTGCAGCCAAGAAAGATATTGTTGTCATATACAAGAAATGTTCTCAAACTTGCCCTCTAGGTAAAGCTTATTCCACATCCACTCTCCCTGAGTACCTAAAGACTCTATTAGTTTCTGAATTCGGCAACATACCAGACACATACCAGGCAGTTCGGCGGCAGTGCACAAACCGGACGGAACGTAACAAATCTTCTGCTTTCGTAGTTTGCTGGCTTCAATTTGGCTCACGGATACCGCCCTTATCGCCTTGATAGACGGACGCGTCGCCACCACTTTGGTCATCGTGGTCCTGCGCCTGCGCTAGGAGTTTCGCGTGACCTGGACGTTTTACGTGACCTGTACCTGGAAAACGCTTAAAAAGACGGCATCGCCGAGTGGACCACACAGTTCGGCGGCAGTGCACGAACCGGACGGAACGTAACAAATATTCTGAGCTGAGAAACGGTGTTACGTCTAAGTCTGCTCCTGTGCCTGTGCACTGCTGCCGAACACAGCGTGAAGTGTATTTGCTTTGAGTGAAGTGTTCTTGCTTTGCTATGGGGAAGGATTCCGCAAAAAGTGCGGGGAAAGACGCGGAAAAGGACGCAGCAGATGTAAAGGATTTAAAAGAACTGTCGAAGGCATTTGAAAATTACAAACGCGATTTCAGAAGTGAGATTTGGGAAATTAAAGACAGCATAGCCTTTTGCTCTGACACCTGCAGTGAGGTGAAAGATGTAGCCACTGAAATTAAGAATGTGAGAGCTGAAATGCAAGAGCTCGTAAGACAAAACATCGAATTGAAAGCGAAAATAAGAAACTGTCACAAAAATGCGATGAGCTCGAACAGTATCAGCGCCTAAACAATCTTGAAATAAAGGGTGCGCCGGTAGGGAATGATCCAGTGGATGTTGTAAGAAAGGTAAGCGAAGCAGTTAGCACGGCAGTTGATCTGTCTGATATTGACACATGCCGCTGGATTCCCACTCCTAAGCCTGGTGTTAAGAAAATAATCGTTCGCTTTGTAAAAAGAACAAAACGTGACGACATACTGGCGAAATGTAGAAAGAAGAGGCTCGATAGTTCTATGCTTGGGGATGACAAAAAAACGCCCATTTTCGTAAATAAGCATTTGACACAGAAGGGCAAGGCATTGCTTGCAGCGGCAATACAAAAAAAGAAAGAAGCCGCATGGGAATTTGTCTGGACATCCAGTGGCAAAGTCCTTGACGCAAAGATTGAAGGATCACGAGCGGTACACATTGCGGATGAGACAAGCCTCGCTATAATTAAAAATTAGTTGCGGCTGGTGTCATAACAAATTGAAAAACATTCCACTACGTCTGATCTTGTAAATAACCAAAACTATTACAGTGTTGAAGACTTTAATAGGGTATTTCAATCCGGAAAAGGCTTGTTTAAAGCATTGCATATAAATTGTAGAAGCATAAAAAGAAAGGTCGACGACATTGCTAATTTAATATGGTCTATAGCTATCGGATTTGATATGCTAGTTTTCTCCGAGACATGGATTACTTATAAAGAAGATGCGCCGTTCTTTCCAGGCTATAGTCATGAACTTCTCGATCGTAACCAGCAAAAAGGTTGAGGTCTTGCTATTTATTTTAAGGATACGCTTTCGAGTGAACGGCTTGATAAGTATACTGTTATGAACGATGATGTTGAATGCATTACAATGTGTGTTGGCCCATTCATAGTAATTGGTGTATATAGGCCACCACATGGCCACAAAAAGAAATTTATTGAGTTTCTTAATGTTGTGTTATCAACTGTTCGCGGGAATACTCCTTGCATAGTCATGGGTGACATAAACATTGACCTCTGTTCCAATGATCCTTATGCCAAAGATTTTGAAACGCTCTTACTTACATATAGAAGTACAAATTTTATACGTTCACCTACTAGAATTACATCAACAAGTGCTACGCTCCTTGATATATGCGCCTTGAATTTAAGTTCACAGAATATAAAATCCGGGGTATTTGCGTATGGCATAAGTGATCATATGCCCATCTTCTTTCTTGCACGATTTACTTCTCAAATTTGTCAGAAAACAGAGACATCTTTCTGCCCAATTAAAAACAGCAAAACTCGGGAACATTTTTTTCAGCTAGTTAAGAACATAGATTGGAACACTGTTTATAGACAAGAAAATCCTGATGATGCTTATAACACATTCTTGAGGTTATTGAGTGCTAGCTATGATTCGGCATTTCCACTTCAGAAGCGCTCACGTGGCAGAAATAAGAAATGCAGGAAGCCTTGGATAAATCGTGATCTTTACCGGCGCATAAAAATAAAGAATAAATTGTACCATGATTTCATCCGTTCGCGGAACACAGACGCCTTAGCTGAGTACAAAAAATACAGAAACGTTTTAAATTCAGAAATACGGAAGGCTAAACAGAACTACTATGAAAAACTATTTGAAAGCATTTACAATGACCAGAGGAAGCTATGGGAGGTCATAAATGGGCTTACGAACACAAATAAGGGTTGTAATAGGACACAGGACCTAACAATTAATGGTCAGATTTTCAGTGGTGAAAGGTTGGCCAATGTTATGAATAAACATTTCATAAATGCGGGTTCCTTTATTTTAACGGATGAAAACCGAGATAATGCTCCAACTCCTGATAAGTCTCCTTTGCCGTATTCTATTTTTCTCGCACCCACAGATCCGGTTGAAGTAGAAAGATTAATCAGAAAACTTAAAAACAATGTTGCATCATTGATTGATGAGATAAGTTCTGTTGAGTTAAAAATGGTGTCACCATTGATATCTAATGTCTTGGCCTATATTATCAACCTCACCCACACTAACGGTGTATTTCCAGAGCAGTTAAAAGTGGCAGAAGTCACTGCAGTACATAAAGGTGGTGATATCAATACTTTAGCGAACTATTGACCTATATCCGTGCTTCCAACAATATCAAAAATACTTGAAAGGGTTATTTCTGATAGACTTGCATCCTTTTTTGATAAGCATCAAATAATAACAAAAAGTCAGTATGGTTTTCAAAAAAATGAATCAACAGAACAAGCTCTACTGTATATCAAAGATAAGATAATCGAAAATATGGAAAACAAAAATGGGCTCTTCCTCGATCTTCAAAAGGCATTTGACTCCATACAATTCAAATCATTGATTCATAAATTATCAATATATGGGGTGCGTGGAGTTGCATTACAACTGTTTAAAAGTTACCTTGAAGATCGTTATCAATATGTACAACTGAATAACACTATTTCTGCAAAGATAAAATTAAACCAAGGAGTCCACCAAGGGTCTATACTGGGGCCATTATTGTTCCTTGCCTATATAAATGATATTCTCGATATACGTCATTCTCCTGAACTTATAATGTACGCTGACGATACGAATGTTTTCTTTTCATCAGACAATCTAATATCACTTGAGGTCAGTGTAAATATTTATCTAAGCAATCTTTCAAATTGGTTAAGGCAAAATGGACTGCGTTTGAATGCAAAAAAAAACAACCTATATGATATTCCGACCTATAAACAAACCTATTAGTAACGTAGCTGTAAAATTCGAAGGAAATTGCATCGCACATGTTAGGGAACAAAAGTTTCTTGGTGTATGGTTTCAGGAGGAATTAAACTTGAACACACATGTAAATCATCTGATCACCGCATTAGCGCGAATAGTTGGTTGTTTTTTTAGAACAATGCACTTAATCCCATTGAGATTAAAAATAAGTATGTACTATGCACTCTTCCATTTTAAAGTAACTTATGGGATGTTAGTCTGGGGAACGACATCACAAGGGAATTACCATAAGTTAATAACTATACAAAAGAAAATATTGCGCTGCTTTGAAAAATACAGGGGGAATTTACAAGACTTGCGCACTGCTCCACTATTCATTAAACATTCCATAGTCAGAATTGATCAATTATATCATTTTAAATTGCTTCAGTTAATACAAAAGACTAAGCTATATGAAGAAAGTTGCACCGAAAGACCACACTACAGTCTGCGAGAACAAAAGAAACGAGCTCCTAGAACAAGAACCAAGTATGGAAAACAAAGTGTGTCTTACCAGGTACCTCAGGTTTTAAATACCCTTGCAGATCAATTGAACTTTAGGGCTAGTAGTGCGACTTTCAAGAAACAAATAAAGAACTTATTCATAACCACCGGTCTACACTATCGAAACTACGTAATGGAGTCTCATGCCTCTGCAAATGCTTAAGTTGTTCATGAATTTCTATGTCAATTATACGAGTGTATACAGCGCAATTCATTGTATCCGCATGCATTTTGTGTATGTTTTTGAGTTATTTCGTAGATATCGTTTAGTTGTGAATTTTTACGAGAGTGACCTCTAATTCTTAAAATGTGTTATGTAAACTTCTTATGCTATTTATGTTTGAATTTTGTGTGCACAATTGCAGGTTGCTTGAAACCAATGTATTGAATATATATATATTGTTTGTCAGTGCTGATGTCTAAGCTTTGCACTGTCACGGACTGCGGAGGGACAAGGGCCTTTTTCAGGCTGTTCGCCTTTAGCCTTTTGCCCCTGAAGTGAGCTCTGTATTCGGCTTACTGTAAATAAAAGTACTACTACTACTACTACATGCTTAAGTACTTTCGTGCTCAGGTCGACACCATAGTCATACACACGTCTGACTATTCAGCGCCAAAGAAGACTTGTTCTTCATATGTCAAAATGGTAGATGGCTCACAATGCTTTGTCCATGGAGTTTATGTGGTTTTAGGCGACATATATATTCATTGCCAGAGGTTGCTGATCACACCAGTTATGTTCGATGTATCACACATAGTAGAGTGTCATCATCCACCAGCTGCTCAGAACCACTGTCTTTATAGGAGCAGTGATGTAGCCTGTTCTGACTGTGAATTATGTCTCGTATCTATGTGAAGTGCCAAATAGTAAAGAAAAAGACTAGTTATGGCTGTAGCAATTTGAGACTGAATGTTTGTACCCATGGGCTCAGTAATGATAATTGTTAGGATTTTACATCCCAAAATGAAATTTAGTGATCGTTGCAAAGAGCATGCGTAGATCAGGTTAAGATTTTTATTATGAATAAATATGTTAATATTTTTATTATGATTATTATGTTAAAATTGGTTTGTATGACAAATCATTCCAGATGTAGCCATGATGCTGTCCTTTCTTCTGCAGCAACTATTCTTGCGTTGTCCCAATGAATCTTGTGATCGCGCATTCATGATGGTGTGTACTCCTAAAACATTGTTCAGGACACTCTTATTGTTAACGTCACGGGCACGCTGCTGCTGACATTTCTTGTAATTACCTGATTCCCTGATGTAAACATCGTGCAGTATGCGCTAGGTATCCCATAAACAACACTGGAGAGACGCTTCCTGGGCAAATGATCCTATACTGTCACAAGTTGATGGCGCATCTTTTTGCCTAGAATGTGTGTCACATACGCATTGTAATCAGACTGTTCAGTGTCTCTTTTTGTTTAGAATGCACCTTCCCCACCAGGCAGGATTCTGCCATGCTTCTGACTTTGCAGCTCATTGAAGTCCGTAAATGTGAAGGTTAGCATGCTTACTAATGACCACTCAAGGCAGCGAACATCACTAAGACAAAATGAGGGCACAAAAACATACATAATGATAGACATAGGGGTAATGCTTCAGAGCTTGGACAGCTGCAAATATCTCAGGTCTGCTCGATATAATGCTGCTATCAGAGGTTTATTGTATGGTATTGTCGTCATTAGAATTTTTTCCTGAGTTCTCATTGCTAAATTCAGGTGCTGGTGTAAGACAGTCTGACTAGAACGTTTCTTTTGTGGCCCACCAGTACCATGGAACACCACCGCCACCACTCAGGGAATGTCAAACCACAGTGATAATGAGCGTCGCTCCTTGCTGGGACTTCACTGGAAAAACATAGCTGAAATACCTGGCAACTGGCTAAAAATCAGTCTTGGGCAGTAACTAGTTACTAGTAACATGGTATCGGTAACTAGTTTCTTTTGTTCAGTAAATTTTAACTGTAACTAGGTACTTTTAAATTACAGGAACATCTAACTGTAACACTGTTACTTTTTATGCAATAACTGCTACAGGAAATGGCGTTACAGGTATACTTTTCCATTTACTCTCCACCTTTCTCCTTTCCGCAACAAAGCTCCCCTCGCAGCTTTGGAGTGGAGGTCACTAAGAATAAGTTCACACCTGTTTTTTTTTCACATATATATCATTTTGGTCACTTGAGCTGCTAGCTCTGCTTTTGGTGTACCGGTGAAAAGTTAGGACGCCAAGTTTAGTCTCCTTCGTCTGAGGCTCTGAGCTGATCTTGTTTGACAGGCGGCTAGAAAGCAGCAGAGCGCAATACAATTGAGAGCCACAAATACTGTGAACTAGCAAATCATTCTTTAAGACCTCTTTGCAACTGATTGTAAAAGGTTGACACTGACTCGCAGTTTCCTCTCTCCTTCCCCTCCCCAACTTCGTTTTCGTGCTAACCTCATCGCATTGCTTAGGTCAAAGCTATGTCCAGTTGTCCAGCAGTGTTCCAACAAACTCCATCCTAGAACGGGTTGCATGAGTTCCTTTAGCAATATCCCATTTGTTGATCCTTTCCTGCCCATTCCGCCGATGTTAAGTCGTATTGCAATCCGCACATCATGCTTGTAGATTTTCACGAACACATGTTCCAAAAAGAGCTCTGCGCCCAGGGGACATAGAACCTCCGAACAGGGTCTGATACACCTTGAACATCAGAAATAGACACATTGGACGTTGTCTTCACTCGTGGCGCATTTCCCATTCCTCTTAGCATGCGCTTCTGGGTATCGCTAATAAACGTCCTAAAATAATGCTGTCGTTACAGTGCATCAACTACGCTTTCAACTTCTAGTGTACAAGGACGTTTATTATTATTAATTGCAAACTAAGTCCATTTTCATCAATGGTGCATGAAAAAATAAAGTGGTGCAACAAAATGAGGCATACACAAAAAAGGCTTGTGTTGAGCCATCGTTTAGGTTTCCTTCGTCTAGAATTCTACCATGTGCAATTTTGACTACTTGCGCATGTCTTGGTATGTTTTCATTAAATAAATTTCATCATTTGGTTTGTGATGTATTACTTATTTAGTACAGTAACGGAAAAGTAATTTCATCACTATTCAGAGTAACTGTTACAGGTTACTTTTGGAAACTTGGTAACTGTAACTGTACCAGAGCTACATTTTTTACTTTGGTAACTGTAACTGTAACACAGTTGCTTTTTACTGGTAACGTGCCCATGACTGCTAAAGCTGCTCAGCGCATATGTTGAACATGTAGCAGACGTTTGTTTCTCGATGTATTACTAGTTTTGTCGATGTATTACTAGGTTGCGATGAAGAGCCTGTTAAAAGGAAAATGACCTTTACAAGTGTAGTAGGTTTAGTGAGATCACAAAACACGACCTTGAAATGTTAATGTAACGCAGGTGAAGTAGCCCAATCTATTTATTTTTGCATCATTTGTTTTTTTTTCTGTACTCTCAGTTTGCTTTCACACTGCACTGTGTTAGTACGTTACAGCTAGTGGTCACCTTTTCGTTTTTCTATTGCGCTAGTATTGCCTCCTTTGATCATGTATGAGGCCAATAATTTTCAAGGTCTGATAGGTCTAGAAATGAACACTACACTGAAAATCCAATGTGTTCAGATGTGTTGTGGAGTGTCTCTAGTAAGCCTGAGATTATTATTGCATGAGATTATTATGGTCAATTCCGAGTACTCAGTCAGCATTTAAACATGCGTCAAGGGAGTCTCCCTTCAATTGAGACGTGTGCATGCTGTCATTTTATTTCTGTTTGCTTGATGGGTCCAATGCAACTGATATTCATTAATGATTGAGTAGTGTTCATAAATTTCATAATTAGCTTTTTATATCCGTGTAAAAATCTTCAGTATTGTTAACTGAGCAAGCATGTTCCCAAGATGCTGGCTGATTATCACAAAACACAGGGAATGGGTGCTGCCTTATCGTTTTTTGTTGTGCTGTCAAGATGGCGAAGACTTCTAGAACAAAATCGTCGCAAAGAAGAATGGGTTCATTTCGATACTGAAGAAACAAAAGACCCATCAAAACAGTGTATGCATTATGGTCTATTTTTATGGCTACTTTGTTCCCAAATAGACATGATGTTCTCTCGGTGGAATTCAGAAAACGTGGCATGATCACCACCACCGCAGCAGCCTTCTGTAGCGGGGCTTTTCAAAGTGTGCGATGGACAAATGAGAACAGGTGAAGAGGAACGTTATCATCAAGCATTGTCCTTCATGACAATGAATGGCTCCACAGTAGAACTGTCTAGCCATGCATTGGCTCAATCTTGTTCTTGCTACAATGCTCATCTTGTGCACTCATTTAGGCAGTGCAGTGAAGCTTTCTTGCAAAAGCAACAATGACGTCCGACGTACAGACACATTAAGGAAAGGTGATATTTGTGATTGCTCTATTTGCATGTTGTAATGTATTGAAGAAGCCACAACATGTTGTTTGTTTTGCATATTAGCATTTTACAGCATCGTGAAAGGTAATTAAAAATGCTTTAACAGGCCCATTTGCTCGTGTCACCTGTTGATTGATACCTACTATACTTATTTTATTTGTTAACCCTATGAATGTAACTTTCAACTGTCACCATTGTTACGTATGTTTGGATGTAGTGTAGTGCCTCTTGGCAGATTTTTTTCGTGGTCCTCCTTCTGTAAGCTATGGGGTGTAAATGAAGATTTGATTTCACTTGTTACACGCTGTAGACACAGATTCAGCATAACATATATCAGTGGCTTATCGGGGTTGGGGGTGTGGAACCCCTTAACCTTTTTCACTACGCAGGTAACTTGTATGCATGTGTGTATATACATACATCACTGCATGAGGCGTGCAAGTTCAGTGATAATTACAGATTAAGCAATATTCAAGACCTGCTGCATGCTCACAGCTTCTCGTTTCTTCTATTTCACGAAGTGAGAAAGAAGTTCAGTAAAACCGAAAGTTGGGCGAGTTGGTGATAGTTCATGGTTACAAATAAGCAGCGCACGACGTTTTACAAAAGAGAGACGATAGGGACACCGCTGCACTCTCAACTAGTTTATTTCGTAAAAGACCTTGGTTATTATACAACAAGACGGTGTACCACGTGCTACACGTTGTCATTGTAGCACGTGGTACACCGTCTTGTTGTATAATAACCAAGGTCTTTTACGAAATAAACTAGTTGAGAGTGCAGCGGTGTCCCTATCGTCTCTCTTTTGTAAAACGTCGTGCGCTGCTTATTTGTAACCATGAAGTGAGAAAGAGCTGTTCATAATAATAATAATAATCGATAATAATAAAAAAATTGATTTAGGTCAGGGCTTTGAGGGTGGCCCGTCTGGTTCGGAAGTAACAGGATAAAATTGAGGCAGCTACCAGCAGGTACCTGCATTATGACTCGGTGCACCTGACAAACTAGAAATCGCCGATTGCCTCACTTGTTGCCAGAACCAACTGAATCTGCACAATGTCGAGTAGCAAGACTGCGGACCTATAGCAAGTGCACAGAGATCCCTCAGTGCACTTGCTACCCGAACTCTTTGTTGAACTCAGGGGAACCCCAGCTGTCTCAGCCACCAAGACGTGACCGTGTGTTCCCATGAAAATGTGACGCTATATCATATGTGCCTGATGTGAGCGAGGGCTTTGCCCGCATTCTACGCCATTACCCCATCGAAGTAGCTCATGTTCCTACACAGATACTACATCATCAGTTGGGTTATAATGTAAAAGAGAGGCTACCAAATGGAAAGTTTTCCGGTGTCATTTACCGGATCCCATGTAAAGGCTAGCATGCGATTGTGTATATATTGCCGAGACGGAGAAATTTTCAACAGAAACAGCATGTCAATGACGTCAACAAGAAAAAAAGTGTCTTCGAATGCCTTGGCAGAGCACACTGACAACTTGAGCCATCAAATTGATGGACATAACCACTGGATCTTGGAGAAATAAAAATAAGCTGTGTTCTCGGCATCACCTAATTAGAATGCACCCTGTTTCAAATGACAGCATTAAACCATATTGATGGTGCCCTATATAGCTCCCTCTTATCTGCACCCGCTATTTCCTCACAATTTAAAGCCCTCATAAACATCACTTCATTCGTCCTCACTTTCATTGTGAACAATTAAGGTTTCCGTCAGGGGAGCTGAGACATCTTTTTTGTATTAATCCTTTTTCATAGTCGGTGTCCTCTTAACTTTATCATACACTTTATTTGCCCAACAATATGAACCCTCGGGTGACATGCGAGGCTAGACAGAAAGGAAATTCTTATAATCGTGTGCGTAGATCTGCAAGGGAAGAGTGGCACGAGGAAAAGGGGGGAGGGGCACGAGAAGAGGGAGAACTAATACACGTACAGGCATAAAAAAGAGAGGGAGGGGTATTATGCAAAGCCACCACGAGTCGCTGGACAAACGCAGAGAGCAGAAATATATCGAGTATTCGCTTTTGCGAGGGGGAGGTGCACGAACACTCATTGGACGAAAAGCGGCTGCAGGGATGGCGGAGGACTTCGTGGGTGGAGAAACAAGCGCTCATTGTGCCCACGATAAGGGGATGTCGGACAGTGAGCCATCGAATAGGCGACAGAGCAGGCCCATTCGTATCACAGCACGAAGCTATAGCGAAGGCGCCACTTCGTCATGTTCAAGCGAGTAGCGTTTTCCGCCGCCGAGGACATTACCGCAGAACAGTGACGCGGCCGTGCTCGAGGCTCTTTTTTTCGTACACGTTTTTGTTAACTCGCTGTCACTGAAACAGTCATACAAATTGAATGCATATGTTCGTTTGCTAAATGCCGCTGGTAGCGGCGGTCCACTCAATTGTTCGCGGCGGATGTTCGAGCATCAGAAGAATATATTGCATGGTATATGCGACGAATGCGGGGGCGCGCGCGTCTTGAAATTTGCTTCTTGATGCTCAAAATTATCATTTTGGCTCTACAGCGGATGCAACTCTTAGCCAGTACGTTGAGCTACACACGATCGCAGTTTCTCAGTCGTTCGTCTTCGATTGGCACGAAGCCTTAATGCACACTACGGATCGATATCGTCCGTCGCGCGCCACTGCCAACGTATATGACAAAAATGAATTTTATAGACACTATATATACAACGGGATGTAATTTAAAATGCGCTTGAGAATATAAGCTCATCACGGTGCAACTGGAGCTTCGATCAGGGAGCGTATGGACAAAAATTTCTTCCGGGCCTGGGGGGGGTTGCACCACCTTGACCTAAAGTTGGGGCAGTTGGGGGTGTTATGTACCCATATTGCGCGCTAGCTGAATATGCCATAGGGCAAACGAAAGTTCGGAAGGAGGGGTGGGGGAGGCACAGACCGGGTATACATGTATACTCCCAGGTATGCCACTGATCATGTAGCTACACCTCCTGATTGAGAGCTCCCGGACAAGTTGATCTGCCTTTGCGTGCAGACACTTAAGCTAGCCGAATCACCAGTCAGCCATTCTTGACTGTGTGCTTGACCACGGGCAGCCACCCTGGCCGGGGCGAAGGCTACCGCCAGTTAACCTTTACCGTGCTGTATGGGTACGGGCAGCGATCCTGACCGCACTGCATGACTACAGGCAGCCACCCTAACCGTGGTGCATGACTGCAGGCAGCGACCCTGACTGCGCCGAAAGGCTACGGTCAACCATCTTTGACCGAGCTGCATGATCACGGGCAACGATCCTGATTGCAGCAGCACTCTGACTGTGACTCAGTTAAAGACTCCTGATTGCCGTTCAAGGACTCCTGATGGTCAATTAGGAGTGCTCTGACGGAGTTTTCGACTGGACATGTACGTGTGTGCAATACGGCTGGGAGCGCACAAAGAGCCACTGGCTGAATCGAGTGAGAGAGCTACACTGGATTGAAGCAATGTGGAAAGCACGGTGAAACAGAGAGAATGCAACCGTAGAGATGACGCAGGTGAAGTCATCTGGAACTTGTGATTGGGGCAACGTCGAAATCTCAGTAAAGCAGAGAGAATGAAACCACAGCAACGACGCAGCAGAAGTGTTCCGAGACAAGCACGACGCAACAAACCTACATGGCAGTCGGGCATACATGCAACCATGACTGGTGTGTGGTAAGTGACGTCAAGTATTATTTTCTTGTGTGTGCTATACGGCTCACAGCACACAGAAGGCCACTGGGTGAATCGAGTGAGAGAGCCACATGACTGAAGCAACTGCCTTCCTGGCAGTCGGGTAACGATGCAGCCACGAGTGCTTTTTGTAAAGTGCCGTGAAATACTATTTTCACGTGTGTGCTATACGGCTGGCAGCACACAAAGAGCCACTGGCTGAATCGAGCGAGAGAGCTACACTGGATTGAAGCAATGTGGAAAGCACGGTGAAACAGAGAGAATGCAACCGTAGAGATGACGCAGGTGAAGTCATCTGGAACTTGTGATTGGGGCAACGTCGAAATCTCAGTAAAGCAGAGAGAATGAAACCACAGCAACGACGCAGCAGAAGTGTTCCGAGACAAGCACGACGCAACAAACCTACATGGCAGTCGGGCATACATGCAACCATGACTGGTGTGTGGTAAGTGACGTCAAGTATTATTTTCTTGTGTGTGCTATACGGCTCGCAGCACACAGAAGGCCACTGGGTGAATCGAGTGAGAGAGCCACATGACTGAAGCAACTGCCTTCCTGGCAGTCGGGTAACGATGCAGCCACGAGTGCTTTTTGTAAAGTGCCGTGAAATACTATTTTCACGTGTGTGCTATACGGCTGGCAGCACACAAAGGGCCACTGGCTGAATCGAGCGAGAGAGCTACACTGGATTGAAGCAATGTGGAAAGCACGGTGAAACAGAGAGAATGCAACCGTAGAGATGACGCAGGTGAAGTCATCTGGAACTTGTGATTGGGGCAACGTCGAAATCTCAGTAAAGCAGAGAGAATGAAACCACAGCAACGACGCAGCAGAAGTGTTCCGAGACAAGCACGACGCAACAAACCTACATGGCAGTCGGGCATACATGCAACCATGACTGGTGTGTGGTAAGTGACGTCAAGTATTATTTTCTTGTGTGTGCTATACGGCTCGCAGCACACAGAAGGCCACTGGGTGAATCGAGTGAGAGAGCCACATGACTGAAGCAACTGCCTTCCTGGCAGTCGGGTAACGATGCAGCCACGAGTGCTTTTTGTAAAGTGCCGTGAAATACTATTTTCACGTGTGTGCTATACGGCTGGCAGCACACAAAGGGCCACTGGCTGAATCGAGCGAGAGAGCTACACTGGATTGAAGCAATGTGGAAAGCTCGCTGAAACAGAGAGAATGCAAACGCAGAGACGACGCAGGTAAAATCTTCTGGTACAAAGTGACGCAACGAACCTTTTTGGCAGTTGGGCAACCATGCAACCATGACTGATGTGTTGAAAGTGCCGTGAAATGTTATTTACACGAGTGTACTATACAACTGCAGCCAACAGCCACTGGGTGAATCGAGCGAGGGAGCCACATTTGACTGAAGCAACTGCTTTCCTGATAGTCGGGAAACGATACAGCTATGATTGCTTTTTGTGAAGTGCCATCAAATATTACTTTCCCATCTGTGTGCTACGAGAGGCCGTCCAGAAAGAGCTACATCTACTTGAGATAGCATCACAAGTTTGACAGAACGACTAGATAGGAGTATCTGGGAAATGTTCCTCGTTTCTTGTTTGGGTGAGTCTTGAAAAAAAATGTTCCATCACATTTAATTAATTCCTTTGTATAATGTTTCTGTACGATAATTGTGCATCTATTTTAAACCTGTTCACTAATGAAATAGTCTGCAATTATCATCATAAGTGGCAGATGCGATGAGCAAGCCCTAAATAATGTTCTCTTAAAAATGATGCACGAAGCAAAA
The DNA here is from genome assembly GCF_043290135.1 of Rhipicephalus microplus. NCBI lineage: Eukaryota > Metazoa > Arthropoda > Arachnida > Ixodida > Ixodidae > Rhipicephalus > Rhipicephalus microplus. The sequence goes on from NC_134704.1 coordinate 218,192,858, forward strand.
CTAGTTTGGAGAGATCGATTGCATGATAGGTCCACTGGAAAAGACAAACCTGTGCAGAACAGGTTTACCGAAAACGAAATGAATGCGAAAATCATAGACGCTTAGTGGAAAGCACGGGATGTTTGCAGCTTAATTTCAAGTTAAAAGATAAAAAACTTTCACGTGACTAGAGAGGTGTATACCGGAAGTCCACGTAGTCGGCTGATTGAAACTGCTTCCAGATGGCAGTGATGCGCACGCAGGTAATACAACTCCATTGCGTCGCCCAAGCCTCTTCCAAATCCATCGCGTAAAGAAGCGGTACGCCAGAAACCAATATTTTCTGGAAAAAGGCACAGGATGACATCGCTGGAACTGCAAATTCGATATGTTTTTTGTTGTTGTTGTTCAATTCAGCATTACCTGTGTATTTCTCTTGCAACCGCGACGCCATTCTTCTGCAGCTCACAATAGAGAGCGCGCAGCAGTGCCGATTTCAAACACGCTTCGGAATTCTTCGTGCCCCGAGTTATGCAGCAGTCCGGACTTTCTAGAACAACTTGCGGTATGTCGTGACAGCAGACTTGCTCAAGGGCCGTTGGCATTGCTCCACAAAGCCCGCAGTCGCACCTGCATTCGCGAAAATCAGCCTCAGTTATAGTTATCGTGGACACCGTACAAACACCGCAAAATAAAAGACAAAGTCATGACGAAATCGTTTGTACGCTAGTAGTTATGCAGTACAACGTACAAGTTACACGCGCGAAACAGCAAGCGCGGCAGCTACGCAAGGGTGAACAAGTATCGAACAAAAAGGGCTTCTTGAATCATTTACACTTACCCGTGATTGTCGCCATCCTCATGGAAGTGCGGCAAATCAGGTGGTGGCGGATCACTGCTGCCATCCTCGGCACGAAACGCAGGATTGCGAAATGGTGTGTCGCTGTATGCTTCAAAACCCATTTTGTTGCTCCTTCGGCGCAACCGCTCTTCAAGCTCGGAGTCCATGGTGAGGAGTGGTTGAAAGCGCCGTCAAACAACAACAAAAGAACATAGGCTGCTCGCTTTGAGCGCACAAACAGACAATCACCCAGCTGACCCAGCCGTGATCAAGCGCCTGACTGCCGGTGGCTCTGCTCTGGCTTTGACTTACCGGAAGCAGACGACACGTCACGCACGCGTTCTGCCACGTCACATCGTGACGCAGGTCCCGTGAAGGCGGATCTTAGCCCCAAGCACTCGAAGGAAGAGTTGAGGGTGACAGGCGGAGGGGAGGAGGAAGGTACTTTTTCAGAGCTCGTAGCTCCGTTAATAATAGGTGTTTCGATGGGATTATGATTTGATTATGATTATGATTATGATTGGCCAATGATTTGCTCCAATAGTAGTGATCGAAAAAACAAAGTGAAAAACCCGTTGCAGGAACCCTTCAACAAGGTTCCGCTAAAGGCACCCCTTCAGATATAAAACTCTGTCATGGCACCGCTCAGGAACCCGTAATAATGCGGCGGCAGAGTGCATACCTCTTGATAGTTGAGGCCAGAGACACCACTGAAGCGTGTCATCCCAGTCAACTGTAGAACGCGGCCGTGGATCCAAGGCAGCCCACCCCCTTCAGTGCCCCTGAAAATATACACCGTGTCAAAGAACAAATCGCTCGCGCCATTCGACGGTCACTCACGTTTGTGCCTCTCGGATGGCGGCGGCGTCACGGCGGGCCTCGTGCACCTGCCTGCGCCACCAGGCCTGCCACTCCTGCGCAGGCCCTTCATGGTTCAGCGCGTCGCTGTTATTTTACCACAGCCACCGCCGGTTGGCGACGGTGACGCCATGCCGGAGCTTGATGGTTTTCGCCGTGAACTAAGAATGTTCATCCATAAAGGTGAGCACCAGCGCGCGCGGCGCCTCGGAAATGCGGATGAGCCGCTGCTGCTTTCGGCTACTGGTGCCGTTGCCCTCCGCCATGATTGCGCACGACTGAGCCAATGGTATGGTGGCTAGAATTGTGAGGTGACGCCAATGGGAGCTCGGAGCCACTCCTCCGTTTCGAGCAGCGTAGCGGTGGCGCTGTCGGCGGAATGGTGATGCTAGTTACGCACGCTGCGCCTTGAGCGCGCGGACCATTTAAAGATGCACGATTCAGATAAATTGGCGATTCAGATAACTCACTGTGACGATGGCTGATATAACGCCATTTAAAACATAAAAAAAAATGGGCGGCCACTGCGAGACTTCTGTGGCGTTGAATCTGCGCAACTAGAAGCTTTCGTTCGCATATCTCTGCAGTGTTTTGGAGTGCAAGGCGATGGCTTTCTTAAAAAAATATTACCCAAGTTCTGGGGGAGATAAATAAAACAAATATTTATTGCACATCATATTATTAGTAGTATCTATTGCGCATCATAGAATACAGGGTAAAATAATGAAAAAATACGCACATACACATACGCCCGGGAGTAGTTAAAAACACTGAAACATTGCACACAACAGCGCATCGTTTGGCAATAAGTAATGAGAGGCATACAATCACTTTCGACTGGGCAAAAAAAAACAATAGAGCTTAAGGTTACGATATCAAACTCAGAGCACACGTCTAAGCTTTGGCAGTTTCGTTCTTTCCTGCTTAGCGTTTCGCTTGCTGTTCTGAGCTTTGACATGAAAGTGGAGCCTAGTAAGAGCATAGAACTTGATAATTTTGTTTGTGAGTGACATGCTGTGGTCAGGGCTGCCAACAACTCTAAGCTTTCTTAGCTGCAAGAAGAAAACCAAGTCCATGGTGCCGTCAGGTTTGAGTTCTATCACACTGAAGGAGTCGTTAAAAGTGTTCTCAGAGTGGTCACGAGTTCATTGAGCTTGGCTGATGGGTACAGCAGGCCTCCTCGGTCAACAGCAGCCGTGGGGGATGCTGCAGCTGGAGATAGATCGTTCTTGCCTTGTAGGAGCTGCTGGCTGCACTCTGCACATTTGGTGCTTGCAACGCTTTTTCTTGCCACATATCCAGCCATCTAGAATATGAGTCTGGCATCGCTGTTTTGCACGACCATGTCTGAATGCTCGGTGCCACGGCCGTATTTATTGAGCCCTTCATGTGCTTCGGCAAGGTTTCCTATGTCAAGAAGCTCGTCTAACTTCCTCCGAGGAGTGAGGTCCTTTCCATTGTCAGCTCCCAGCAGACTTCTCAGTAGTCCAGAGGACACATTGCTTCCTTTCGGTGGTTTTGCCGAATTATGGAAGCTTAAAGTGTTTACCGAGATTAAGAACTGGGAGGCAGTCGGATGATCATTGCATCCAGACATTTGTCGGACGATTTCAAACAGCCTCTCCAGGGGGTCCTGACTCAAGCGGCATATCATCATACATCTGAAGTTCAACATCATCGTAAGGTAGAGGAGAAGGTGTAGCGTGCTTGATAAAGTAACACGAAGCCCCTCGGCTGTACTGCGGCTCAGAAAACCTCCGGATTGAGCAGTTGCTTCCCAATCGTTCAGGTAAGTCAAGAAGTTTTGAATGCACTTCTCGTGCGTCCCTTCAGGCTTAAGTGCACCTGAGCTGCACCTTGAAGTCATGGCCTCTATGAGCCTTCTCATTCTTTCCACAAAGCTTACTGTCACCGCTGTGCTCCCATGCTTTTCTTTGATGGTTTCATTGTACAAGAAAAGGCCTCTGAGGACTTCGTCACTGTAAAGCAGCACTGCATAATTTACCTCATTTTCTCAAAGCGATTAGGATGCACGATCGATTTGATAATATGAGGCATGGCTTTGAGAGTCGTCATGCTGTTCATAAAGCTTCCGGGCACAATCAATAGCGTCAACACTGGCATTGCCTTCTGGCAGTTTCACGCCCGTTCAAGCAAAAGTGTTCCTCGCACATTTAAGAAGGGATGGGAAGTCCTAGATGAAGTGCAGAAAACGTTCTGGGTCTGTAGGATGCTGCCTTCTACAGACTGTGTTTGCTTTCCTGCCGTGTATGCCGAATGAGTACCACATGCTTCTGTTCCACGCAGTTTCATCAGTGGTGATGAAGTCTACGTGCAGACCGGCGTTTTCGCCCTTGACTACTGCTTCGAGGATTATTTTGTCTAACGTCTAGGACTTCACATTGCTGCGTGATGCGAACACACCAATAATCTGGTACCACGTGCCTGTAAAAGGCACGAACAATACTACAAGGCCATGGTCACATGCTACGGAGCACTCACTCTCTGGTGTGAACTTCCCAAGGTCCACAAAACCTTCGATAGTGCCATCAGGTCCCAAGCTAAATTGTTCGGATAGCTTAATCTCATCAATGAACAGCCCATGGCGCTGGAACAAGTCCATAGATTTCGTTTTTTCCGCCACAGCAGAAAACACTTTTTAGCTCAGGCCGAACTCACTCCTGTAACGCTTGAGATATCAATGTAGTGATGTTCGAGAAGGCAGCGCCATGATGTTTTTGCGTATGTGCTCATAGAGGGATGGGCTTTTCATGGACATAATTAGGCACTATAGAGCCCATTAACTTTCATACTTCATTAATTTCATGGATTTTCTATTAGCCACTGCAAAGCACGCCTTGACTTGTTGCTGTTGCTTAATGGGTAGGGCCTTCCCCGCTTCTTCAAATGCTGCAGAGTCATTTTGTGCATTCTTTTCATTCATTTGTTTGATGAGTGATTTAGCTTGCAGGACACTCAGGAGACTCCTTTTCGCTTCCGCTGTTCGCAGCTTAAGCCTGCACGAAAGCTTTTGGGACTGGGCCACATTTTTGCCTTTTGTTCACCTGTAGGACTCTTGATTCAGGAGCAATCTTTGGAGGTGCTTGCATTGTGAGCAGGCTTTTTCTGGCATTGGAGCAACCCCACGCCAGGATGGGCTGAAAGTTCTGAAATCAAAGGTCTTCTCCTTGTACTTTAAAATTACTCCAAACTCACCAGTTTTACCAAACCCTCTACATGTTATCATGGAGTCGACGTTGCGAAGCAACTCTTCTGCCATTTCGATGTCGCTAATGTCAAAGGTCTTTATTTTTGTGGCTTGCACAAAAGCTGTCGCTTAAAGTTTGTTTCCATTTGATGTCATTAGCACATACTTGTCAAAAGGCAATTTTTCACCATCTAGAGCGCACACTGTAAACACCGTGGCGTTGTCGGCTCCAGCAATTAGATGTCGAGCCCAGTAAGCGCTGGGAAGACCACACTTGCGGACGTCAGGAATTGCAGGCACATTCGGAACAGGTACTTGGTGACTGTCGCTTTCTGTGCTGTACGAGCCAGCTGTCTCCTCGCAAGCAGACGTGCTCGGTTCCTGACGTTGAATTTTCGATGGCAGGCCGCAAGTGGATGTCCTTGACGTCCTTTCCTTCGGAACTTTCTTTGAAAGTTATGCAGGGTTCTTTTAAAGATATGCAGAGTCAACCTCACGCTGTTAAATATGGCGTCCCGCAAGGCAGCGTCTTGTCACCGCTTCACTTTAACAGCGTACTTGCTGGACTTCCAGGCTGATTACCGCAAGAATGTGACTTTCCTATAGGCATAGCGATTTATGCTGATGACATTGCACTCTGGGTCAGTGGTCCATCACACCATGTTCCACGTCTTCGTGGTATATTGCCACGAGCTCTGAATGCAACTTCAAAATACTAGGTGGAAGTTGGGCTGCAGGTTTCACCTGCGAAGTCAGCTGCAATCGCGTTTCATCCAAGGCAACACGCTCGTCGAAGCCTTAGCAGGCTTTACCTCGGAGACACACTGACACATTGGGTACACCAACATTGCTACCTGGGTGTAATTATTCGATGATCGCCTTTCTTGGCGCCCTGCTGTTAAACCGGTGAGGCGAAAAGCACTGTCCCTGTTCAAGTATGTAGCCGCCTTGACTTTTAGGGGTGAGGGCATTGATCAGAAGATGGCACTACAAGTTTACCAATCAGCTGTACACTGTAAGCAAAAACTATACGAGTTTGGGGTTTTTGCGGCTCATGACTTCTGAAAACTCTCTCGCGTTTAAAATACTACCTCGTGTAGGAGTAAAAGATGGTACATGACATATTTTTACCACCACTTCTCAGGCAAGTAGTAAAAGGATGTCAAAATCCAGTTTTACCACGTAAGGAGTTTTCTATCACGTGATTTTTAACCTGCGTTTCAGAGTTTATTACCTCGTGACTGCAAGGTGCACCTGCTTCGGCAGCTTTTGCCCCGTACACCCCTTGTTGCGCTCTCAGTGAACCCTGAAGGTACGCGAGGACCACAGATGTCTTTTTTTTTTCCATCGCCGTGCCTCAGGATTAACCTCGAGTCAACGCACTTTTACTGGAACTGGGGGCAGCATGAGCACAACAAGCGAGAACAGCATTCTGTGAACGAAAAAAAAAGACGGGGGGGGGGGGGGGTTCTCAAAAAAAAAGAAAGAGAACCTGCTGTGGAAAGTTGTCCTGGATATTTTCGCAAATTGTTGGCTTTTGCTCGGCGGTGGCCTTGGAGACCGACGGTGCAAGAAGCTCAGTATCTGTGAACCTGCTCGTCGCGGATATCTTGCTTCCGAGCCGAATCGCGAAGATCTGCCAGTGGTAACAAAATCAATCCGGTGTCATTGTCCGTGCTTGCCTACTGGAGAAGCAATGAGCAGAATGCTTCACTCTGTCGTCGGCACTGAGCCGCGGCCGCCAGTGACCAGTGGTAGTGTGTCGCCGGGGCAGGTGAAGGAAGCATCGCATATATTTTGTTCCACAGTAGGCGATGTCTGCTTGAGTAAAGTGCTGGCCGAATTGCCCGCCTCATGCACCAACTGTTCTCAAACATGTAGCACGAAGCCGATACGAGGCATACGGAGCCAACAAGCAGCTGCCGGTGAGCACGAAGAAAACCCGGACGGTGGTCTTTCGTTGGAAGTATGCATACATCGTCCCGTCTCCGTAAGATAGCGGTCACGTGTTCATTTGTGTCTGAAATGATGACGGAATTCGCACAGGATATGTGTTCTGTGACCACCAGCTGTGTTTCATCGGATAGCCGTGCTTCTCGAAAAGGCCTTGCATGCCGTCGGTAAGCAGCTTGTACGCAGGTGTGGACCACTCTTCTACGGCCGTTGTGATGAATACGTGCTGCTACTGTGTTTGTGCACCGTCGCTCAATGAAAATCATTGAGCTACCATGGTTTGTGCGTACTTAGGTATACTTTAAGGACTTGTGCTAACACGCGTGGGGCCATTAGCCTGGTGTGCCAAGTAATTATTGGATAATCAAAAAAGGTGAGATCGGGTAGATTTATCTTAAAAAGTTGGTGTGACGTTCAGTACCCTGCAGCCCACATTAAGTTTACGCTTGCACCTTCAACCGTTGTTGTTAATCAATGCAAAAAAAGCTCTCCTACCGGTACTACACGGCCGGTCAAAAAGTCGTGCCTATATATACCAGATTGTCGAAATGTAGTCGAGCAACGCGTGCAGTGTGTTCGAGTGGTGTATTATTCTGCATTTGTGTGCGTGTTTGCCTGTATGCGAATCTATGCGTCACCAATTCCGCCGTTTATTATTCAGTCAATTCTGCTATTCAATAAATTTCTTGACTCTGTGCAAATGCACTCGTCAATATCTACTTTTTACCACCGGAACTAACTCCAAGAAATCACCTCAAAAACCTTGCGAAGGCAGTTAAAATTTACTCTCTCTATATTCGCTCAAAACCTCACTGGGGTAAATAATTACTACTCTCCCTACGTTCAAAAACTTAGCACGAGAGTAAATTTTTACCTCAATAGTAGGTGGTAAAAAAAACAGGAAAAGTAGTGTGCTAGAGGACAAATGGTTTACCCAGTTTTTGAGGTTATTTCAGGTCATTTTCGTTTAGTGTGTACTCTCTTACGTGATGTATGTTTTGCTAATCTTGAATGTGCCGCCTGCTTTGATGTCTCAGCTGGAACGGGATCATCGTGTTGCCCTCACAGTACTGTTTGGCTTACCTCGTGAAGCACAAACCATCCCAACTGACTGAATCACAACAGTTACCGCTAAAGCTGAAAGCTGACCAGAGAGCGCTACATCATATTGAGCGTCTGAACCAAGCCCCACATGGCAAGACACTCTTTAACAGGCTGTTACAGCGCCAACTTTTTCGGATAAGTAAAATCGCGGCTTTTTTCAAAGACATCACTGGCAATTCCGGCGAAACTATTAAGTTGCCAACATCGACAGAGCACAGCCCATGTACCTTCCCTACCCATCTGTCAATTCTAGGAATACGCAAAAAGTGTGATCAACCTGTTTCAGAACTATTCCAATTAGCTCATTCACAATATTTGACAAGTTTAAAGACTATGCAAAAGTATTTACAGACGCTTCTGTACGGAGCGATGACCTGAGCACATCTGCAGCTTCCTTTCGGCCCTTCAACTGATATCAGGCGGTTGTTTAAGATACCGCACCCCTCATCGTCGGTGACGGCCGAGCAAGCAGCGATTGATGTCGCCCTTAAGTACGTACAAGAAGGGTTACCAGAATAGAAGGTTGTCATCCTCACCGACTCTCGTGGTGCCCTTAGCCGACTCCCCAGCAAGGAGACCAACAGCCCTATTCTGAGCAGCATCACGGAATTCATTAACAATATTCTGTCACTTGGGATATGCCTAGCTGCACAGTGGGTACCTTCGCACGTTGGTATCGCGGGAAATGAAGAAGCGGATCACCTTGCTTTGTCATGCAACCATGATGACTGTGACTGTCCGGGAATTTTATGTACGATGTACCACGCTCGTCTGCTTATACGCCGGCACCTCCTAAAGCAGCACCCAGACTGTCGTGTGGCGAATGGATCGTTCCCTCCCCGTGTTCGTGGCCGTGGCTTGCCTCGTAGTTCCCGAGCGCTGTTGTACAAACTAAGAGTGGGTTCTGTGCTGGTGCTTGAACGAGGGCGTGTGGGCCGCCCGTTGTGCGCAGCTTGTGGCTCCTGCGAAACACTTAGCATCTCGTAGTGCACTGTCCCACATTTGCTACGCAGCGGTTTTTGCTGATTAAGGAGCATAAATTCCTAGGATTCAAGTGCGCGACTCTAGACGACTACCTCTTTCCGAGTGGTAGTACTTCCCGATGCGACAAGGCCCACCAAGCTCTCCTTACAATTATGAACCGAACAGACCTGGCCACCCGTTTACAGATGGTCTCTTTTTTTCTTTTTCTCTTTCTTTTATTTTTTTATACTTGCCGAAGTCTTTGTCTTTTTTTCTCTTTTTCTCATCTTCTTTCCTCTTTCACCCCTCTAATCTTATACCCCTGTCACACGGGCACCCGCGAAAGCCGTTTAACTCTCTCGTCCTTACGACAACGAAGATGCGGTCCATGTCACACGACCACCCTTACCCAAACGAAGGTAAACGGAGCGTTTCGCAAAGGACGTTCAACGATCTCCCTTCGCAGCGAAACGAGGTACTCTCGTCCCCAGCAGTCTAGAGGTCAGAGAAAAATTTCGAGCACTGAGTGGCCGCAGTGAAAGAATAATACATTTTGGCAATCTTAAACGTTCTTTCGTTGTAGTACTCATTCACAACGCGTGTTTGTTTACATATATTTACGCCCGCCAGAGATCACTTACTCTCAACACCGATGGTCTACACTCTGTGCCGCGCACGTGGTGCCTCGCGAGTCGGGCAGGCCGGCGCCATTGAAAAATATTTCGTCCATGCGTGTGGTTGTGGTGGTCGCTGTGTCACTCATGGCTGAAGAACACAAAATGTGCGCTCACGAGGCAAGGAAGCACAAGAACTTTCATACACAAACATGAACACAGGCAACAAAACAACTAAAAGCACAATGTGGCCAGCGTCACTATGAGCGTCGCTACATTTAGCCAATTCGTTTTTATTTGAAAATATTTCTATGGTTTGTTAGCCTCTTACCTCCTTAATAGTGTTTCTTTGCGAAAACCCCAGAACGAGTGTTGCATCGGCCGGAAGAGAAAGACCAAGGCCTTACAGAACACCTTTATTTACGTCACTGCATGCTTGCAGCACAAAGCAACGATTCACCCTGCAACAGAACAAGAGCCAGAATATATACGCCCACCAGCCACTCGCACATGTACGATAACATGGTGACGTCACTAACACTGTTCATCGGCGATGCCTTTCACGCGCCCTAATACAGATAACAACACAGCACTTCCTTCATCACTAGATCAAAAACGGTCGTAACACCAACGCTCAGGAGGCCGCCTTTCCCGGTTGCTCTGTCTCAGAGGAATTGCATTGTTATTATCGGTTAACCCCGGGTCCGGCGGGCTTTGTTCAACCTGAGGGTCCGGTTGCACCACAGGCAGTGGAGGAGGAGAGGCGACCTCGGAGGCGTGTGGCAGGCATATTTCACGACGTGGGGTTCGATCGTCGAGCACAGAATGTAGTAAATGATCAGCGTGTACAAAACGCACTTGGTTTCCAATAACAACCAAATACGTAGTTGGAGACTTCACTAGCGTAACTTTTCCCGGTAGCCATTTCACCGATTCTCCTCGCACGGAACGAACCAACACACGGTCACCAACCCCAAAATATCGCGGCTTTGTTCTGCGCTTATCGGCTGACTGTTTCATCCTTTCTACTTTCTCGGTCATGGCCTTTGTCAGATGCGGCCGCACCAAAGACAACCTGGTACGCAACTGTCTTCTCAAAAACAGTTCAGCTGGTGTCTTTCCAGTGAAGGTATGCGGCGTTGTGCGATAGCACAACAGAAAGTTATCTATTCTGTGCTGAAGTGTTCTTGCACTGCCTTTTTCTTTGTCCTCCAACAACTGTTTAAACAGGGCCGTCTTAGTTGTTTGTACCGCCCGCTCCACCACCCCGTTGGACTGCGGGTGGTACGGGGGTGTGAACGTGTGCTTTACACCTTGCGCTTTTAGAAAGGTTTGGAATTCATCAGCCCGAAATTGCGGCCCGTTATCTGTTACTACTTCTAAAGGAAGTCCGTGTGCGGCAAACAAAGACCAAACCACTGCCACTGTCATAGTAGCAGTCGTCTTGCTACATACTTTAACTTCTAGCCACTTACTGTAAGCATCAACTGCTAATAGGAACATTTTACCTTCCTTCTCGGCGAAATCAAGATGCACCCTTTCCCACGGGTGTTCGCACAATTTCCACGGGCTCAAAGGCGCTAGCTGTACTGCTGTTTGTACGCTTTGACAAACGCTGCATTTTTGCACGGTTTCTTCTAATGCATTATCAATTCCTGGTCACCAAACCATTGACCTTGCAACCATTTTCATCTTTGTGATTCCGATGTGTTGTTCGTGCAGCAGATTCATGACAACTCTCTGCAAACAATTTGGAATAACTACCCTATTTGTCCAAACAACGCAACCAGCATCAACAGAAAGTTCGAGCCGTCGCACCCAGAATGGTTGCAGTTCTTGAGCGACAGCTTTCGGCCAGCCATGCCAAATCAAGTCGCGCACTACTGATAGTAGCTTGCCGCGCGTTGTTTCACGCTCTATATCTTTTGCTGTCAGCGGTAGTTCGTCAAGAGTGGCAAAATAAAAAAATGTCTTCATTTTGCTCAGAGGTCTGGGGCAATGGCAGTCTAGATAAAGCATCTGCGTTACTGATTGCCGTGCCCGGCTTATGTGTAATCTTAAAGCTGTAGTTAGCTAGGAAAACAGCCCATCGGTGTACTCTAGCTGTGGCTACAGCACTAGCTTTCCTTTTCGGGTCGAAGAGCACGGTGAGAGGTTGATGGTCGGTAAGAACCTTAAAAGTTCGACCATACAAGTAGTTATGAAATCGCTTCAGACCAAACACAATGCTCAAAGCTTCTTTCTCTATTTGGCTGTAACTACGCTCCGCATGTGATAGTGATCGCGACGCAAATGCTATTGACTTCTCTGTGCCGCCCACAACATGCGACAAAACAGCTCCCAAACCGTACTCGGAGGCGTCACACGTTAGCTGTATTTCTTTGTTGACATCTTACAACTCAAGCACATTTTCGTTAGTAAGCATTTCCTTACAGATTCTAAATGCCTCATCACATTGGCGGGACCAATTCCATGCTGCTTCGACGCAACAAGTTATGCAGGGGCTCTAAAACCGTAGCCAGATTTGGCAAAAATTTTGAGTAGTAATTTACCAAGCCCAAAAAGGCTTTGAGCTGAGTCACGTTGTCCGGTTTTGGCGCCTGCTTGATGGCAGCTACTTTATCCGCCGTAGGATGCAACCCATTCTGGTCAACTTCATGACCCAGGTATCTGATTCGTTCTTCGAACAGCTTACACTTCTCAGTGTTGACCCGTATGCCATGTTCTCTTAGGCGTATGAGCACCTGCTCCAACCTGTCATGGCATTGCTTTCTATCTGCGCCTGCGATGACAACGTCATCCAAGTAACAGGCCGTTCCTGAGAGGCCGTGTAGGATCTGATTTATCACGGCCTGGAACACCGCCGGTGCACAGGCTACGCCGTATGGCAAGCGCCGGAACCTGAACAGCCCCAGGTGGGTATTGACAGTGAGCAGTTCTTGTGCTCGCTCGTCCAATTCAAGCTGTAAGTACGCCTTGGACAAGTCCAGAACCGAAAAGACAGTTCCACCATGTAAAGTTGCAAAACTATCCTCTGGCAGAGGGAGCGGGTACTGGTCTACCTCAATGGCAGGATTTACTGTGACACGGTATTCACCATATAGCCGAAGCTCTTTGCCATTTTTCTTGGGCACGATCACCAGAGGTGTCGCCCACGCACTGTGCCGCACCCGGTAAATGACTCCAGCTTTTTCTAAGTTTGCCAATTCCTGCTCGACTTGTTCGCGTAGCACACACGGCACTGATCGCGCCTTACAGAATACAGGTGAAGCGTTTTCTTTAACAACAATGCTTGCCTTGAACCCTCTTATCGCTCCGTAACCCGGCTCAAACACTTCGCGGTATTTGTCAGTCAAGGGAGTTTCTTTTGTCAGTGCCTTCACTTGCATAACTTCATGCCATCGGATTTTGATTTGATTCATCCAGTTACGGCCAAACAACGTAGGCATTCTTGCACATTTCGTCTCTTTGGCAATTACTAGCGGCAAATGAAAGCACTGCTCGTGGTATTGCACTTCAACGTCAATGACGCCTTTGGTATCAACGGGTGTACCGTTATATGTAACTAGTCTGACATCTGTTTGCCTGAAATTTGCCCCAGGAAAATACTTCGCGCACTCTGCTTTGGACATAATAGAAACTGCCGCTCCCGTGTCTAGTTCCATGGGTACCTCTTTCCCGTTTAGTCTTACTTTATTACAATGGCACGGTTGCCCGAACGGTTATCGGTGTGACAAAGCGTTAGCAGTTCAGTGTCCGACGAGGGCTGCTCTTCTAGCTGATGTACAACCCTGCTTTTACACATTTTCGCGACATGGCCCTTCTTTTTACATTTATAACACCTGCTGTTCAGAAAAGGACAACTTACAGGTGCGTGTTGTCCACCGCATCGCTGACAGATAATCTTAGTCCGTGTCACCGAAGTCTTTGTGTTGCCGGAGTCGTGGCCGGTGCATGCCCCACTTTGTGAACTCCGACGCAACGCTGCTGATTGGTTCTGCCAATCTATGTCACTGCAGCTGGCTGACTGTTCGGCGGTGTTTTCCGCGACCATTTCCACGGCGTCCTTCGCTGCCGCCTCCATGGCCGTAGCGGTGTTGCAGACGCGGTCCCAGGTGAGCTCGCTGTCGCTCATGGCCAGCAACTGGCAGCGTATGGCTTCGGAATGCAGGCCTGCTATCAGGCGGTCACGAAGCGCTTGTTCCAAAAAGGCGCCGAAGTCACATAATGATGCCAATTTCTTCAGCTGCACCACAAATTCTGCGACAGTTTCTTGAGAGGCTTGCTTCCTTTGGTTGAAATGGTATCTTTCACTCACCACTGACCGCCTCGGAGAATAGTGCTCCTTCAGCGCAAACACGACTTCCGGGTATGACGACGTGCTCGGCGTCTTGGGTAGTAGCAGACTTCGGAGCGTCACGTATGCTTCTTCTCCGATGGCGCTCAAGAACAGATGTAGTTTCTTGACCTCGGCAATCTCAATGACTGTGGTGTAGAGCTCGAATCTTTCGACGAACACGTCGAAGCTGCCGCTGCCGGGAGTGAATTCCGGTAGCTTGCTGAGAGCCATTGCCGTCTTCAGTTCTTGTCCAATCCCATCCTCGTCGCCACTTTGTTGCATCCGCCGGAAGAGAAAGACCAAGGCCTTACAGAACACCTTTATTTACGTCATTTTTATTTGAAAATATTTTTATGGTTTTTTAGCCTCTTACCTTCTTAATAGTGTTTCTTTGTAAAAACCCCAGAACGAAGATTCACAAAAACATCACTAGAGATGAAATTAGAGTACTTTTCCGAAAATCAAACAGCGCCAGCTGAGCCCCCTCGTGCCAACTGTTACAACCTTTTCATTGCTGTGTGACACTGCCCCAACTGCTTCTGCGTCGAACCACCTAGGGGAGATTTACGTTGACGGTATTCAACGGAGTTTAGTGGTGGCCGTGTGACAGGGGTATAAGTTTCCTCTGTTTCTTCCCTCCTCTTGAAAGAGTGAGCAGGTGTTGTGCCCCTCCAAGTGTCAGTTGCCAGCTTGCTCTCTCCCTCTTTCCTCTGTGTCCTTGTGCATCTGTGTATGCAAATCAAATACTGATAAATAAGATTATTACCTGTGAGATGAAGGGAGACGCCATGGAGCTTTTTAGGGTTGTCCCGCAGATTAGTAGCACTGACTCACTTGTTAGTGTCAAGCCAGTTTTTCACATCTCCACGGAGACCAGTGAAGGTCGGGGGGTCGTGGTGGTGGTTGACGACGTAAAATGGTGGGGCTTGTGGCGCCGGGATGAGGGCAACATGGGCGTCGACCAGCTCGAACTGTGCCATGCTGGAGGACAGAGGGTGCAAGGGGCGGCCCGAAAGAAGCTTCAGCGAGTAGATTTTGTGAGTTTGTGTGGAGAGAACTATAGGAATCGTAAATACACCTCCACTACGTATGACGACTTGGTTGTAATAAGGTTTATTTTATTGGTCATGTACTTAAGAGCAAACAAGAGCCATGGATCCGTAAACGAAGCGCACATTCAAATACGATCATAACTGTCAGCCAGAACAGGGGACGATGAGTTACTGCTGTCCGGACGAGAATAAAGCGCATATAGATGCTATATTATAAAAAATAAGAGAGAGACAGTGACAGCACCCTTGCTGCGGGCCGGGTGTGTTATCTGCCTTCGTTTTTTATGCTTCGCCCAAGTCGAGCTCGCGCCAGTCGCCAAGCGTGGCTCTTGCTTCCTTTAACTTGCCTACGATGCGACAGTGCAAGTGAAAGGAGTGATTTCGTTTGATGAAGTTCCAGCGATTCCACTGGCGCTTGGCCTTGGCTGTTTCAAGCTAGATGGTTTCTGGAGTCCACAAGTACACATTTCCTGTAAGGTTGGTAGACGCGCATTTCTGTGTCCGTCTTGACAAGCGCGCTGAATCCCTCGAATGTATCAGGAGGGCGACCTCGGATGTTGCGTACCGGACGCTTTCGGCCACGCAGCGACTTTATCTGACGGGATATGGCACGTTATACTAGTTGTCAGCTTTGACTGTGTCGAGGAGGTGAAGGCAAAGGTGACGTGCTCATAGGCGGGTTCTCAAAGTGCATCCTAAAATATTGCAGTGTCTGCACGGTTTTTAGATGCTTCTTTTCGGCATCTTTCAGTAATTCAACCACATCCACGTATGGTAGTCCCGAACGGGAGTGGGAATATCAGGAGCTTCGCCAGCGGGCAGTGGTTTTAGTGAATCGTAAGCTTGCTTGCACTTGCCCGACTGAACTGTCTCGCTCAGCAGAAGTTAATCTTGTGGCCTTGACAGTTTTACAGATGGCTCTCCAAGCTGCTGAAGGGGCTCCAGCTGGTCGGTGAGCACAGCAATGGAAGTTACAGCTTCTTTTGGTGCCTCATCTATAGTCGTGTCGAACACGACAGGAGCTGGCAACGGCGCGTGTCCCCGCGAAGGTGAACCTGGGGTGCGCTCCTTCAACTGCTTTAACTGAGTAGGGTATCGGTCTGTCTCTTTGTATGGCGTGATGTCGGATGCTGGAGCAGAGACTGCGACAAGCAGCATAGTGCATCACTTGCATCCGACATATTTTGTAGGGCAGCCAGGGAAGCTCCCTATCTTACTGCTCAAAGGCATCGAAGGGCCAAGATGGTGGCGTCCCTCATCAGCTCGACTTACGACGGAGGCCTGGTTGGTGGACGCCCAAGCTGCAGCTTCGAAGTGGTGGTTCGTAAACGACGCGTGTGGTAGAGACTGCACTGGCAAATAGCGTGTCATCGAAATCAAAAGGTGGGCGAAAGAGGCCAGTC
The DNA here is from genome assembly GCF_043290135.1 of Rhipicephalus microplus. NCBI lineage: Eukaryota > Metazoa > Arthropoda > Arachnida > Ixodida > Ixodidae > Rhipicephalus > Rhipicephalus microplus. The sequence continues at coordinate 218,209,172 of NC_134704.1, forward strand.
AAAGTGACACACCATTCCTACCAGCATCCCTGGCGGACGCCTTCATAGGCATGTCATGCCTTGGTGGCATCGCGAAAGTGGTCGATGGCCACCAGCCATTTTCTCGATGCTCTGGCCAGCCATGATAGGTGCCTAGCCAGTTGATGGTTAAAACCTACTTGAACACGTTGTTCTGAAAGACGCAGAAAACCAGCACTACCCAATGGCTGACGGAAGCGCAGCAGCAGTCGAGCCCCGAAGTTCGACGATGCCAAACGGTCGAACTATACTGTGATAGTTGCGTGAGTACACTCCATGTCATTATCGGGTGAGGCTTCAGGTGAGCTCTGGGCGGCGTGCCCGATAATATCCTCGCTGGCACCGGTTCTCACGGGGGCGTAACAGGACAAGCAGGAAGGAGACGCCCAGCTGCCCAGTTGTCGCTACAAGTGCGTGGCGGCGCGAATTATCTGCGTTGCCTCATCGGATGAGCCACCCGGGGAACCTTTAGCGATGGCAGTGTAATATGTTGCCATCACAGCACTCAGTGTGGTGGTGCTGTTCTCGATCGTAATAGCGGAATGCGCGGTGGTCCGGGAATTCGCGGCGGCAAGATCTATCGTTGAGGGCGCGTGGAAGGCGTCTCTTGTCGTATACAGGTACAAGTGCAATAGCCGGGAGCTGGCTAGGAGGCCTAGACGCCGTCCCCGAACTGTGGTGGCAGGGGAGCAGGGGCCGAAGAGGCCTGGACGCTGCTTTAATGCCACGCTTACTGCGGCTGCACGCTGGCGGAGGCCGCGGATGACGACGATGATGATGATGATAACGTCTGAAATATGGCTTGTACCCTCTCACAAGGATCAGCCAAGAACCTATTAACTGAGTTAGACGTTTTCAATTTTGAATGTTTTTTTGAAAAAATAATGTACGTAAGACAGAAAGGGTGCTATAAGTGTTGATCTCCCATTCAGGTCATACAGAGTATTTATTGCCTTGACTCTAAATGAACTTACTTAAAATATTTCACACTAATAATAAATATAGTATAAACACAACAATTTTTTATTGTTCAAATATTGATAAAACACAATCAGACAGTTCAAGTCTTATTCGCATTGTTTCGTAAAGGTAAGCACAAACGGCATCTAAAACATTTGTGTGACTGAAGCCCAAAGCCGAAGCACCGAAGGTAAGAATATATTGTCACTTGACAAAGTCAGCTCCAGCTTAGAGAACGGGTTATCAAGAAGTCTTTTTCTTAGTAGTCTGTACCCGCGACTTGATAAAAAGTAATGTTTTACTGTTTTGGGCTCTAAGCAAAACTTGCACAGAGGAGATATCATCAGACCAGTCCTGTATTTATTTGTTTTATTTTACTTATCCCATAAATACTGCCAGCCTCACACAATAGGCCTTAGGCAGGGGTGTGTGACACATAACAGGTAAGATGCAGCAAAAAACATACCACGCATAGCAACACCATTTAGTATGAATACAAATTTAGCGGGGCGACACGACAACGTAATTTAGTTATTGGGACTTCCAGTTGTCGGGCAGGACACCACTGAATTTTCCACGGAAATTTTATAGGACTGAACTCTGTCCATCACGTCATTGAATCTGTGGCATCTGCACAAAGCGAAAAGTTCATATACGTTACCGCAGTTACTGTGGCTACTTCAAGAAGGATTGAAATTACTGAACAATTCAATGCTGCTCGTGTTAGAGAGTCAGCCATTCTATTTATTTTTAATCCACAATTACCTAATCTACAATTACCAGGTGCCCATACTAGCTTTATTAGCTTCAGCTGTGGGAGACTAGCATGAGAAACGTCGTGAATGCCGTTGATTGCGATGAAGCTGTAAGCGATGCACAGACAGACAGGGATTCGATTATTCTGATTGCACTATGGAAATTCACTGGTAATTTTCGCAGCGCTAGAATAATTGCCAAGAGTTCTGCGAAGATGTGGTACTCGGTTTCATCGACTGCGTCGCTGTAATAAGCACTAGAGAAACAGAGACAGCGTCCTTGCTGCGGGCAGCTGTTTGTTTGTTTGTTTGTTTGTTTGTTTGTTTGTTTGTTTGTTTGTTTTCCTGAAAAATATAGGACGTACCCGCTTTGGGGATTTGGCTGAGAATGCGACGTTGAGATTTTAAATGTTATTTTAGGAATGGTGGGTAATTTTAAAAAATGAAGAAACGAAACGGCAATAACACGTGATCCGTTAATTTTACACTACAAGTATAATGCTTTTGAGCTTTATTCTAGACTCCCGTAGGAGCCTGATGAGAACAATTTCGAAGAACTTGGTTAGGTTCTTACTTTGTGGGCAACCGTGGGCGCAGGTTAGCCAGATGATGCTAGACAGAGGATGCTCGAGGACAGGACAGAGGATGCTCGAGGACAACGAGAGACTTTTATATACACGAAGACGGACAAGGAAATAGACACTGCAAAAACTCGCACATATGTACACGCGTTCACGGTCTTACGCGGAAGGGGAGTTAATGTTCTAGTTCATCCACTCACGTTGTACTCTTGGAGTGCGAACGATGCGATTGACCTGGAGCTCTCTCGTCGTCATGAGGTGGTGTGCCTCGTGCTTGCGGAGTCCATACCGAGGTGGGGCCCAGCATAGAAAAGAACCGCCAGGGGCATCCCAATACGGTGGTCACACCTGAGCTTGCCTGTACTCACACAGAGAACAGCGTACCGACGACTGCTGCGAACAGACCTGGGACAGCGTCTCGCTCCAAGACCAGAACAGCAGCTGGCCGTGAAGAACGTTCCTTCCGACCAATCCGGGGTGATGTGGGGCGATGCCCAGTCCATAACGCTCTCGAGGACTTCAATGCTGAGACGAGGCCTGGACACGGAGGGTCAGAACGAGCAGTCGGGGCGTGGCCCGAACTTGTCCTTGTGCTCTGCTCTCTGGGGTTAGCCGAGCTGTCCCCGTGGCTCGGGAGCTTTTCACAAGGTACGCGCGTAGGCGAGCTTTATCGTTTCATCGCTATCACCATCATGGTGATTCCCGGGCACCCCGAAATGCTGAATTGGCCCCGCACACCGATCACAAATAAATCGGCCCTACACAACAATCTTATACGTCAAAGCACGACGCACAATCTCCAGGACAATGTTTTTCACCACATCTTCCCCAGTTCAAGAACAGCGAAACGGTGGGTAAAGAAGGGCAGGCATGTTCATAGAGTAGATAACGGGATACTCGCGTCAAGAGTTCTTGGTGTGTCTATACGAGTAATAGGACAGTCTACTCAGTAGTAAGAGATGTGCGGCTAAGATAGTCGGCACCGACATTATCTGAGCCCTGAATGTATTCTACGCGGAAGTCGTAGTCCAACAAGAGTAGACTCCAGCGTAGCACTCGTGTATTGATTTGTCGGGCAGACTTTATGTATTTCAGTGGCTGGTGGTTCGATTGCAAAATGAAGCGCCTACCATAGAGGTACACATGAAATTTCTGGGCACCCCACACGATGGCGAGTCACTTTCTCAAATGCCGCTTCACGAGGTAGCAGCTTTCTACTAGCGTAAGACACTGGATGCAAGAGACCATTGTGTTCTTGTAGGAGGGCAGCTCCCAAACTCCATGATGACGCGTCGGTGCGCGATATGAAAGGCCTTTCGAGGTTGGGTGCTTTCAGTATGGGTTGCTTTGACATCATTTTCTTGAGTTTCTGAAATGCATCCTGATGCTTGTCGCGCCAGTTCAGCTTATTAGGACTTCCTTTCTTCGTGAACTCGGTAAGTGGAGGTGAAAGCTCGGCATAGTTGGGCACAAACTCTCGGTAGTAGCCGGTAAATCCGAGAAAATCTCGAAATTCTTTCTTACTTTCCGGCCGTTTCGCTGACACAATTTAGTCTGATGTGTCCTTCTGGGGTTGTGCAGCCCTTGTCCCACAACGTGACCAAGGAAGCTAGTCATCGGGAACCTATCTCGCTTTTCTCCGGCTTGATAGTTAAATGCGCCTCGCGCGCAAGTTGAAATACATGGCGTAATGTGACCATGTGTTCCTCCCATGTTGCAGTCGAAACAAGAACATCATCAAAGTCGAAGTGGTCGGCAACATTGGGAATGTCGCCGACCACTTCTCTCATCAATCGGTTGAACACTGCAGGTGCAGTCTTTATGCCAAAAGGCATAACCCGAAATTGGTATAGGCCCGAGTCACAGGAAAATGCGGTAACTTCTTTTGACGTACTGGCCATGGGTACCTGCCAATATTCTTTAGTGAAGTCAAACTTCAAAAAGTATTGACACCCACTAAGTCGTGCAAACATTATGTCAGCGTGAGGAATTGGTTCCGCATCCGGAACGATCACATTCCTAAGTTGACGAAAATCAATGCAGAGGCGCATCGTGCCATCCTTCTTCTTGACAACCACAATCGGCGCTTAATAAGCAGATGTAGACTTCTCTATTATGCCCAGCCGTAACATTTCCTGGATCTCTTTCTCAATGGCGTCCTTAACCGCGAAAAGTATAGGGTATTGTAGGACATGTATGGGCTGAACGGTGATCAATTTCAGCTGGCACTCCACAATATCAGTCTTTCCCGGTAAATCAGAAAATATGTCGTTGTAGGCGGAAAGAAGCTCGTTGACTTGGTTTCTTTGCTCTCTAGTAAGGCTAGGTGCTACAGCCACATTCTTTCAAGTCTGCATTTGTGCAAGTGGGGCATGTAATAAATTCTTTGCGTCTTCGATTTCCACCTAATGAATTGACGTTACAGCAGCAGCTGTCGTCGTTGACGTGTCGGAGGCCTTCCACAGCTCGTACTTTTTGAACATGTTGAGGTGGAAGACAGTTGTTCTGTGACCAAGGTCCACAGCATAATCCAATGGGCTTTTCTTGTCTATCACAGTAAAGGGACCCTTCCATGTTAGCATGAGTTTGTTGTGATCGGCAGGTAGCAGCACGAGAACTTTGTCACCCACGCTTAAGCCCAGCTTCTTCGCCTTGCGATCATAGTCTTCTGGCGAACATGTGCCTTCGCAAGGTCCTGAGATGATATTTCACAGATTCATTGCAGTCGTTCCCGCAATTCTACGATGTATTCGTAGGCGAACTTTGTCGCGTCATCCAACTTTAGGTTAGTCCACAAGTCTCTCAAAATCGCCATTGGGCCGCGAACGTATCGGCCGTCAAGTAACTCGAACAGCGAATATCCGGTACTCTTTTGTGGAATCTCCCGATACGCGAAAAGGAGGGGGCCGAGGTAGCGGTCCCAATTTTTCAGGCTGCCCTGACTCATTAGGCGGAGCATTTGGTTCAACGTGCCGTTGAATCGCTCCACTAACCCATTTGCCATCGGATGGTAAGGGGTTGTCGGTAATTGCCTGATAAATAGTAGCCGGCTGAACTCCTTCATAACCGACGACATGAAGCTTGTCCCGCGGCCGCTCACAATTTCGCGTGGTAAACCAACTCGCGACAGCATTTTCATTAGTCCCTCTGCCACGACCTTGCTTTCACTCGAAGGAAGTGCGATGGCGTCTGGATATCTCGTTGCAAAATCCACCATGGTTAGAATGTACCTGTTGCCCTTGGAAGATGTCGGTGACAAAGGGCCGATGATTTCAATTCCCACGCGTGAAAACGGGGTCTCAATGATTGGCATGGTACCTAGTGGAGCCCGACCAACTAAATAGCGTGGGACAGTTCGCTGACAAACATCGCAGCACTTCACAAACCTCTTGGTTTTTTATTGAACCCCTGGCCAGAAGAATTCGGCTAGAATACGGGCGGGATATTCCTTGGTGTCTGGCGAGGATACCTTCATAGGCTAGTTTGAGCACAGTCTCTCGCAGTTGTCTCGGTACGAACAGTTGCTCGAGTTCCTTCTCTGAAAGTAACTTGTGCTTTCGATACAAGATACCGTCGACAAGGGAGAAGAAGGTTTCGCGATTCTTTACAATGAACTTTTTACCAAGACTCTCATAACAATGCCGTAAAGATGGGCTATTTCTTTGGTATTCCTCAAGCGTGACTTTATCTATGATTGTGGCAGTGACTTTCATAACAGGTAGCCGGGTTGTGGCACGTGTTTCATTCACTGCTGCAGCACTATCACCCAGTGGTTCTTGATCTGCGGGTCCACGGGATGTGCAAGTTGTCTTTACTGTCATCGGTAAGTAGCCTGGATTGTTTCCGACATCTTTTTGCGTGTCGTCCACGATGATGCGTTCGGGCGAGTTAGCGAGTTTTCTGACAACCTACCCTCCGCTGTAAACACGATGCCTCTCACGATGCTGCTGAGGCTTGTGCGAATATTCTAGCTCTGTAGATCGGGTACCTTCGATGTTGCCTACCACGACAGCCTATAGAGGCTTCTTCATGCATTTAACTCGCACGACACCGGTGAAGAACGATGTGTCAATAGAAACTATTGCCTCCGGCAAATTGTGCACTGTTATAGCGAGCAGAAAAACTGGACTTCTAGTGCCCGTAAACTTCTCTTCCGGGACAAGCCTTTCTCGTACTACTACTGTGTTGCATGCCGTATCTCGAAGTACAGATACAGCTTTGCCCTCAAGCAATCTCTCACTACAAGCAGAGTTCCGACATCAGCCACAGTTGGGGTAGGCGTCGACGTCGTTTTCACGACTGGGATAGTCTCCCCAGTCTGGAGTATGACGTACCCTTTATCCGGTTTCTCCGGTGTGTCAGCATTGTCTCCTTCTTTGGGTGACAGCACGCACGACGCCAACCGCTTTTCCTGGGTTCGAGTTGTCTGCGCAGACAAACCGTTCCTGCCACTTGACCAGCCTGTTGCTGACTGGTTATTTCTTGTCCAAGACCAACATTCAGACGCGTGGTGCGCTGTCTTATTGCACAAGAAACACGGACTTAGGCCCTTGAACTGGCGCTTAGCAGTTTCTTCTTTACGAGCATCTGCTGAGCTATCCTTATATAGCTTGTCCTTGCCCAAATTGGACAAATCTTGGGCTTCCAGAAAGCAATCTGCGTTTTGCACTAAAGAGTGCAATTTTTTACAGTTCCTCTCCTTCAGAAATACCCTCAGGGTGGGTGAGCATCCCTTCATGAATTCTGAAATCATTACGTCACGAAGAGCGTCATATGTTTTCTCGACATTTGGCTGCTCCACTTAACGGTCGAAATGAACTGCTATGCGAGAAGCATATTGGAGCCCCGTCTCCTTGTCCTCTGGTCTTGCCTTCCGAAATTTCTCGCGGTATTCTTCAGCCGAATACCGGAATCGTAACAGCAGTGTTGCCTTCACCTGATCATAGTCGGTGGCGGAAGCAGAGCCAAGTCGACTAGTCACGGATAACGCGTCTCCTGTCAGGCACAAGCTGAGCGAAAAGGCCCATTTGCTCCGAGGCTACTCCTGAGAAACCGCGACGCGCTCAAAACGCTGCAGATATGCGTCGAGGTCATCACGCATCTCGTTGAACGGTGGCAATAGCTTGTGCGGGCCACAGCTATTTATTACAGCCGGGGACGCTGCGTCGTCGCTTACCGGTCGCCTTATCTCTCCCGCCTTCGAACCAGTCGTCTGCTCTTGCAACTTTAGCTTCAACTGCAAAACGCACTCCTCGGCTTGCAGCCGTCTTTCCTGGGGGGGGGGGGGGGGGGAGATTTCGGCCAAAGCACCCTAGGTGGTCGAAATTTCCGGAGCCCTCCACTACGGCGTCTCTCATAGTCATATGGTGGTTTTGCGACGTTAAACCCCACATATCAATCAATTCCTTCAGCGCTATCTTTTCTCGCTGTTCGTCGCGAACTTGCGAGCAAAGGTCCCTTTCGATAACTCGCTCCGTGTCAACCCGTTCCTGTAGTGCTGATCCCATTAGACCCATGTCCGTTCTCATCGCGTGCATTTTCTTTAAATCCATCGGTTCGTCCCACCCACCTGGCTCTCGGCAAGAAGGTAAGGCCTATCTATCCTGGCAGGCTCGCCAAAATTTGTTGGAAACTGTGGGCGCAGGTTAGCCAGATGAGGACAGAGGACGCTCGAGGACAACGAGAGACTTTTATATACACGAAGACGGACAAGGGGCTACACACTACATAAGCTCGCACATATGTACACGCGTTCACAGTCTTACGCGGAAGGGGAGTTAATGTTCTAGTTCGTCCACTCACGTTGTACTCTTGGAGTGTGAACTATGCGATTGAGCTGAAATTCTCTCGTCGTCAACGGGCGGTGTGCCTCGTGCTTGCGGAGTCCGTACCGAGGCGGGGCCCGGCCTAGAAGAGAACCGCCAAGGGCATCCCAGTACGGTGGTCACGCCTAAGCTTGCCTGTACTCACACCGAGATCAGCGTACCGATGACTGCTGCGAACAGAACTGGACAGTGCCTCGCTCCGAGACTAGAACAGCAGCTGGCCATGAAGAACGTTCCTTCAGACCAACCCGGGGTGAGGTGGGGCGATGCCCAGTCCATAACGCACCCGAGGACTTCAATGCCGAGACGAGGCCCAGACACGGAGGGTCAGAACAAGCAGTCGTGGCGTGGCCTGAACTTGTGCTTGCGCTCTGCCCTCTGAGGTTAGCCGAGCTGTCCCCGTGGCTCGGGAGCTTTTCACGAGGTACGCGCACGAGCATGCGCATAGGCGAGCTTTACGTTTCCCCGCTATCACCATCATGGTGCTTCCCGCGCACCCTGAAATGCTAAATCGGCCCCGCACACTGATTTTCTACGTCAAAGCACGACGCACATTCTCCAGGGCAATGTTTTTCACCACACACTTGTTGAAACGACGAAAAAACTTCAAATACCAGATTAAATTGGTACTCGTTGAGTAGCTATAATGAAATTACACACGTCATCAAAGGCATTCCTGTGGCAGTACTTGAGCATGAGGCACTGAAGGTGAAAAAATTTTATTCTTATACGGTTAAACCTATTTTTTAAAAAGGATCAAAGAGAAGTCGAGCTCTAGTGCGAGAATATTTGCTACAGGACAAAAAATAAATGATAAATGTTCAATATTTTCTAGTTCTCCATAGAATTGGCAGAAGGGTGATATCATTGATCTGCCGTGTGCAAGTATAAGTTATTGGGGGTACACACGGCATTGATATCTGGTGATCGTCACTTTTGATTGTCGAGATTTCTTCCCCTGCGACTTCCATGGAAATTTTATCGTGCTTATATTTTGTCCACGTGGTTATAGCTTCCGTACTATTTGTGTGAATAGCTGAACGTCTATATCTGATAGCAGTGAAGTGTTCTACCACTAGAAAAACCTGAAATGTTGGAGGATCAAGCAATGCGCGAGTTAGGGCTTCCGTAATTTCATTTATATTTAACTTACAGTGCCCTGCGACCCATACTAATTTCAGATAGCTCAGCTGATACGGAACTAAACTCGTAACGTCATGATGGCACGAAAGGTATGAAAAGTTGTAACAGCTGTGCATACCAAGAGTGAATCAGTTACAATTACTGCCCTGTTCTCAATCATCAAAACTTTTCGCGTGCACCAGGAAATGTGCTAACCTATTCTTCAAGAATTTGCTGGATATAAATTTAGATTTGAGAAGAAAGATCTCATCATATTTTATCCTGAGGTACTGGTTTGAGTGATTATGTGCAAGTACTTCTATGATCTTGATACTTAAACTTTCCAGTTTTTTTGTGCTTAAATCTGGGCAGTAAGAAATCTTGGCCAATGAGTGGGAAGAAAGAAAAAAACAGAATCAGCTTTTCTGACTGCAAATATGTAATATTTCAGAAATTTTTCCACCGCTAACAAACGAAATCAAAAGAGCCACGAAGAAAGACGCGCTTTGTGATGAATAACAATAATTCCTGCAAGACTAGGGAGCCCCTCAGGGGCGTCTGCTTACGCAGGCGTTTGGTGTGTAGCGACACCACGGACCCGAGCTAACGGGGTGTTTCGACTCCCTCCCACGCCTAGCCGTGCGTGGCTGTGCTGTGTCCGGGGAAAAAAGGATCCGGGGGGTTGAGCGGACGCCGGGGGATTGGACCTTTCAGGCCCCCCGGCAGAAGCAACGCACCCCTTTGGCTCCGACTTCACGTAGACGGCACCCCTGGACTGAAGCCACCCAGAAAAAATTGGCAGTCGCCTTTTCCTATCCCTCCCTCTCTCTCTACATGGTTGGTTGGTTGGTGCCAAGAGGAATGGCTCAACCCACTACGGGGGATCGGCCATGAATCGCATGGCGATTCATGACCGATCGCCGCGCGATTGAAAATGAATATGAAATAGACTAAAGACGAAACTAAGTAATGAGTATGTGCTTATGATATTAGCCTGGTAGCTGGTTTGATTCTTTTATATAGCTATATATGGCTCCATATATGTCCCTGTTGCAATGACCTAGTTCCGAAGGCTCTAGGAAGAGTAGTACCGTTTCAGACAGCTCAAGCCCGTGTTTTTGGAAAGCTGGTTTTAGACATTTTTTTCTTAAATTTTAATACCTGCGGCATTCTGTGAAAAAGGGCTCTAGAGTTTCTGTTTGTGTACAATAGTGACAATGAGGGGAAGGAGCAAAACCATGTCTGTATAAATAGAAGTTTAAAGGTGGAATCCTGCATCGCAATTAAGTGAATGTCACTTCGAATTGTCTTGTTGCACACCAAATGCAGTACCACTGAAACTTAAGGTGCTGAAAATCTGTGCCGTTTAGAACAAAAGAGTTTGTGTGTTCCTGGCGTATACAGAAATTCCGAAATCGCGTGATTGTATATAAGCAGCCGGGTCTTACAATATTCAGAATGGGGCCCTGATGTGATTCTGCCACCAGTGTGTCCGCCGCTTCATTTAGTATTAGTCCAGTGTGACCTGGCGCCCAAACCATTCGGATAACACTAACGTGACTTGGTATATACGTATGGAATTCTAATAAACAAGGCCTAACAGGAAGGCTACTATTTCGGTTTCCGTTCTGGTAGTTCAACCGACTTAGCGGTAATCTCATTAACAGACTACATTAAAAGTTCCATAGACAAAGGGCTCATTGTTGGATCCGTATTCTTAGATTTTTCAAAGGCTTTTGATACAATTAATCACGGTATGTTACTAAAAATTAGAAGCCTATGGAATAACAGGGCCAGCGTTAATCCTTCTGAAAAACTACTTGTGTGACAGAAAGCAAACAGTTTATTTATCTGGCAAGTTTTCAGACACTAAAACAATTAATCAGGGGGTGCCACAGGGTTCAATCTTGGGACCATTATTATTCATCCTATATATTAATGATCTTCCTCTACACGCTTCACCCTCACAATGCATGTTATACGCTGATGACACTACTATCTCAGACTCGGATGTATCTATAACAACGTTAACTAATAAATTAAACACTGCCTTAGCTAATATTGTCACTTGGTGTCAGAATAATCACTTCATTTTAAATCCAAACAAAACTAAATTCATGGTTTCCCGTTCTCCTCAAAGACGACTTCAATTTTCACCTCAGGTAACCCTCGACTCCCACTTCATTTTGACTAGCGACTGCGTTTCATTTCTCGGTGTCTATCTCGATGAACAACTAAAATTTCACAATCATATATCACAAGTTAGGAAAAGAACTTCTTTCGGCATAAGAGCACTAATAAAAGCTACACATTGTCTGTCTACTTCTGCTCTCCTTTCACTTTATCACGCATTCGTTCATAGTCATATAAATTACGGTATTGCTGCCTATGGCAAAACATATCAGTGTTATTTCTCTTCTATTCAACATATACAAAATCAAGCTCTGCGCATTATTTCTAACTTTAGTCGCAATAATATTAATATCGTACGCATGGAGAATAACGGGCTCACCACTAATGATTTATTTGCATTCAACCTAATCACCTTGCTTTTCAGGTTAATTAATAAAGATTTCACCCACGAGTTCATTTCCTGGGATTCCTTGAAGAATAATAACCCTACTCTCTTTGCTCAAAAAAATAACTTCTTGCTGCCTAAAGCTTGTACTAATTATGGTAAAATGACAGCATCATTCTGTGCTATCAAAATATGGAATTCTCTTCCTCACCCCATCAAAACATCGTCATCTCTTCCTCCTTTAAAAAGAACACTGAAAGCTCATTTCTTGAACCAATAATCATAACTTACTCATAGCATGTACTGTTTTCAGTGCTTTTTTCTTTCCTCTATACTTACATATGAACATTACGTGAAATACATTGTTATTGTTCATGGTGTATCTCTTTACATGCTTTCACTTTTGGTATGAATATATATGTCTATATAGGTGTGTGTATATACTTATATGTAAGTGTATGTATATTTAATATCAGTATTTATACAATTAGAAAACCGTTCTGTACGCGTAAAAATGTCGATGTCTTCGATTATCATTATCGTAGTATTCTTTCTGTATAACTATTGTACACTTGTTTTTAGGTTGACTTGATATTTCTTTTATTTTTTCCATTTTTGTGCATATTTTGTAATCCTTACCTAATGATCATGTACAGAGGGTCCCGGTACAGTTTTTCTGACCTTGGGACCCTCTTCTGCATATCCTTATCGATGTAACCATACTATGCAAAAATAAAGATTGATTGATTGATTGATTGATTGATTGATTGATTGATTGATTGATTGATTGATTGATTGATTGATTGATTGATTGATTGATTGATGTTTTTGTTGCTGTCGGAGCAGTGCAAACTGACAAAGAATCAGTTAGTATAGCAGCCGAAGAGATACATGTTGGTAGCTTGCGTATGGCCAGAATCACTGCCATTAATTCTGCCTGGAATAGTGGCGTAAAATTGAGCAGTCGCAATGAATAAGACCAATCCAATTCTGTTGAGTAAGTGCCCACTCCTGCTTTCTCGGCATTCACGGAAGCATCTGTGGCTATAACTGAACTTATCTGAAGGTTATAGAGATGGTCTCCGAGCAACCCATTCAAATATTTTATCGGCAAAAGTTTAGCATTTTTGGAAATATATTGTCAAACTCATCTGACCATAGGATTCCGTACCTGTGAGAAACTCATATCACGGATTTTTACTCCTAACAGGTGTAAGAGTTCTCGCACATAAACTATCTGAGGTCGACGTAGCCGAGACCACTCACAATCAAAAAATATGGAAGGCTCTCTTATAAATACATATTGGAAGCGTCTCTGTGGCGAGGCGTAGATGTTCATAAATGTTTGAACAGTCACTATGCGAAACCTGGTTCGTAGAGAGGGCAGATGTGCTTCATGATAAAGAATATTAGTAGCGACAAACTTAGGGAGGCCTAAACATAGGCGGAATGCCTCACGCTTGATACAAAGAAGCGGACGTAACTTATAAGTGGGTCCCTCACAGAACAACCCACATCCAAACTCTAATATTGGGCAGACATACATGCAATATGTCATCAACAAATCTCTTCTACGCATTCCAATTCGACCATTGCTGATGCCCTTGAGCAAACCAATGGCACGTGATTCCTTAGACGCAATATACTCAATATGTGAGCTCCAATTAAGATTTGAAGTGTATATTACACCCAAATGTTTTCATGAGTCTACCTGTGGAATGAAGTCCTGTCCATACATCAATGCTATTCTGACAGGAGAACTCAATGGAAATGTAAGAAGAGCACTTTTCTTAACATTAAGGGACATTCGCAGGTCATTAAGCCATACTTTATTATCATTAATTATGATTGTAAAATTTTGTACAAAGAGTGCATGTCATTTGGAGCTGAAAAGAAGGCTATATCGTCTGCATATACATATACTTGCACTTCATCGTGAGTTGGGATAGAGCTTAATAATATATTGAATAAAATGGGCACAAGAACGGATCCCTGAGGAACTCCCTTTGTCTGTTTGTAATGTTGTTACGATAGCCCATTCTGTGAACAATGAAATGTACGCACATTTAAAAATTTTGAATCTGTGAAATTATATACTCGGCAACGTTCACGCTTCGAAGTCTACTAATCAAGGTAGCATGCTCCACACTGTCGTACGCCTTAGCAATATCTAAATTCACAAGAGTGGCGTAGTGCTTTCTGTGCCGAGCAAGTTTGACTCTAGATTTCAGGTCCACATGCGCACACCATATAGAGCAGCCCACTTTAAATCCAATTTGAGATACACGTAATACATTATTTTGCTCTATCCATTTTATCTAGATGTCGATATAAAACCCGTTCTACTAGCTTAACAAAATTGGAAGTGAGGAAAATGGTCCTGATGTTGTCTATACATCTTTGTGTTTGCCATCACTTTTTATCTTTTCTGCCTTCTTGTTTCTTCTTTTTATCTCCGATTTTCCTGGTGGCAAGGGTAAACCCAGTGCAAATAGCCTACTTTGGTCTAGGCGCATTGCGTTAGAGTGGTGTTGTACGACTGGTGTCGGCAAGCTTTTAGTATTTACAAACTTGTAGCGTCCGCTCATTGGGCTCCAATAGTGGGTGGTCGCCAACACTGCTGAATAAAAATAAAACCGGCATGTATAGAGCATTCCGCTTACTTACCAACTGTACCGATTTGAAGCGGGTACGCACCGATGACATAAACATTTTCAACAGGCCAATAGAAATATTTCCTCACTTTCATGTCATTCACTGTGAAAAAACTTGAAAGCAAGCCAGGACCGTCTCTTCCTTCGTAGTTGCTAGATGTCTTACCGAAACTCTTGGCGCTGGATACAAAGTAACCAAAATGGCTAGCGCAGACCTCTTTCTCGAAATCTGGACAAACAACAATTTGAAAAGCTAGACCGTCTCTCAGCTTTAGGTGACATACCAATAACTATAACACCACACAGATCAATGAACATAACCCGCAGAGTGATATCTGACATGGACTTACTTGACCTGACCGAGACTGAACTTTTGGAGGGATGTAAGAGCCAACATGTGACTAATGTACAGAGAATTATCATCAAAAGAGAAGAAAAGAAAACACCAACGAAACACCTAATACTCATGTTTGTTTCCAGTAAATTTCCAGAAACCATTCAAACAGGGTACACTAAAACTTCAATCAGGCTATACATATCAAACCCCCGTCGTTGCTTCCAATGTCAGAGGTATGACCATGGCTGTAAAAGCTGTCGTGGTCGCCAGACCTGTGCACAATGTAGAGCCCTGGGCCCGTGTCTGGGAACTGCAAAGAGCTGCCGCAGAGTGAACTGGGACGGAAACCATGCTGCATATTCACGTTCCTGTCTATACTGGAAGAAAGAAAAGGAGATAATAACGGCGAAAGTGAAAGAAAACATTTCTTTTAAGGAAGCAAGAAAAAAAGTCTTGTCATTTTATGACCCAACGTATACTGAGGCGGCGCGTCAGAGGGCACCGCCGCACCAGCCCTCGGCCCTCCCTCGGCCTGCACATATCGAGCCGGAGGTAGTGCACTCTAAGGCAAAATTACTCGAAAAAGGAGCAACGGAGCCCCATTGGCGCGTGCTATGAACGGATAGACCATTGAGGAGCAACCACAGAGGGAAGCGTGCCACACCAAACCAATTCCCCAAACACGCTCCAAACGGATGAACCGACCAGGAATTGCAGGCGTGCGAAAAGCATTGCCAAGGAGACCAGCCCTATTTCTCGTCCTCTGCTAGATCAGTCTTTCCTCGTATTTTGCCGGAGAAGGTTCGCGTTGCGTCGCGCTCGGAGTGCTCGACCACGGCCGCTTGGATTTGACGACCTAAGAATTACGACGTGGTGCTTGTGTGTACACCTGGATGAGCATGAGCTGCTGCTTCAACGTTTCGCTGCACCCATGAAGTCTGCAGCAAGCCTCGACAGGCCACCACGCCGCGCTATACATCTCTGGCTTCAAGATAGTCATGACCAACACACGACAGCAACAGTTGCCAAGGCCAATATGGCGGCCGAGAAGACAACAGGCCTATCGAATATATACTTCAGTCCAACTCAAGGCAGAGAACAGCGCTGTATTCTAAAGCAAGAGGGTTATCATTCTTTATTCTACTCTACTTGTCGCATGTGCGCTACGGATCGCCCTTGCCAGCAACGCGCTCGGTCGTGTTGTATATCGCACGCACGAAATGCATCACGAAAGTCAGCTTCGGCGTCTGCAGTTCGCCTGTGCTTCGCGACCACCTGTAAAGTGGCCGTCATTGCCGTCGGCCTCCCGTACGCTCGCTCATCGAGTGCTCACCTGCCTTCGCCGCCGCCATGAGCTCCGGGTGGACGATATTGGGCCTAGATCTCGTCGCTGTGTTCGGAGTTGTCGAAAACACGTTCCGGGTTCTCGTAAAGGGCTTGGTTGTAGTATGTCGCGCGCTGTAAGTGCACCAGCATGGGCTGGCGAGGCTTTAGCTAGCGTCGGAACTCACTGAAAATTGGTCGCCATTACAGTTGGCTTTCCCGTCAGTCGGTTGCAAGCAGCTCGGCGCCGTTCGTTTGCCGCGGCGGCGGACTCGCGTTTGCGCGCTGCACTCGCTCGATTTTGTGGAAAAGGGCCGCATTACCATCGATTTCTTTGGCGCCAGCTCAAAACCAGCTCGGCGTTGTTCGTGGTGGTGGCCAAGCGTATGCTTGCTCTCCTGTTCAAAATTCGTTGGCGGCAGACACTCCGCGTGCAGTGCCTTGTTTGGTCTCGCGTTCACTTGCTAGAGCTGAACGACGTCGCTCGCTTAGGACTCGCCGACTTGTTAGCGGGACGGTGGGGCGCGGATATGTGGCTGCGGCCGCCGCTCCTAAGCTGTTGCACTGCGGGGATCGAAATGAGTCTTTGACGATGTGTAGCATCACGATGAAATCATTAGCATGTCATATCTCACGTATGTTTTCATTTCACCTTGCACGTATTTCTCATATGCATTTGTATTTATCCTCTGTCACGTGTGGCTCACTATTTTACATACCTATTGTGCAGCTGTGGGCAAACACCGTGCTAAAGACTAGGTGCGCTGGCGTCTGCGATGCCTGTCATCCATTTCTTTCGTCAGAGCAGCTTCAGAAGGACTGTGCGAGATGTGAAGGTAAAGTTATTTGTGTGTCATATTTTAACGCGTGTTTTTATATTAACGTGTACGTACTTGTCATGTCCGTGCATCTTCATCTTCTGTCACGTGTGTCTAACCATTTTTACTATATTATTGTACGTGCAGCCATGGGAACACAACAGGTAGAAGACTGCGTGCGCTGGCGTCTGCAATGCCTGTCATCTATCGCTTCCGTCGGAGGAGCTCCCCAAGGAGTGAACAACATTTGACAGCTAGACTGGACTTGTACACTTCACCATCAAGTCACTTAAAAAAATGGAGAACTTTCTTGTGTATGTAGAAAAATAAAAGACTTCGATGTCTCATTTTTGTCTTTCGTTGTTGTCGTGAATGCGAACGCAATTACACATAGATGACTAACTACTTTTTCGCGTGTTCTTTTCTGTGCAATTTGTAGCTCACTGAGCAGAAAAACAGGCGAAAAAAGTATTATGCCTGGCAGAAAATAAACAAAAAACAATGTTCGAACTGGGCACAAAAGTTCATCCGAATGGAGTATTTGAGTGGATCAACCGTTCTTCCGGCAAGGTGCAACTGTGAAGACTAACAGTTGCCCGGTAAGGTGTAAATGTGGGGATAAACATTTGCTCTATAAGGTGCAAGTGTGAGCACTAAATGTTAGTCCTTTGAGGTGAATTGTGGAACTAACAATTACTCACTAAGGTGTATGTGTGAGGACGAAATGTTAGCCTCTTGAGTTCGTCTGTGCGGACTAACTGTTAGACCCGGTGCTTTTAGTCCCTAAAGGCATCAGTGGTTGTGGCAGCCCCATAAGTCCCCAAAAAGACGAACCACGCATCCTTTTAACACCCTTTTGCCTTAGAGTGTGGCACCTTCACAGAAGGCGGCTATAGTCCAGACTACTCCGCCTACTCCCGAACAGAGATTGGAGACCCAGGGTCCTCAGGTCTCAAGGCCTCGCATCACCAGGCGAGGCCCAAAATTCGAACAACCAGCTCGCACGTTCGGGCATCCAGAGCCTCCGAGGAGGCAATGCATACGTTGGTACCCTTGGTTTCGAAAGAGCAGCGTCGCTCCCTAGAGTGCGTCAAGAAAACAAAACGCAAATAATGGGGCCTGGTGATGGCCCTGTTACTTGAATTCAAACTCCCCGCCTAAACAGCAACTCGCTCCACGTACACTCAGCACTCTTTACCTTCACCATGAACACTCAAATTAAGCAATGTAGTTTGAGGTGCCTTATCAGGAACCTTGGCAATGTCGAAGAATTTTTACACGAACACTCACCAAAAATGCTGTGTGTACAAGAAACACACCTAAATGCAAAACACACCAACTTTTTACGTAAATACACTATTTTGCGGAAAGACCGTGATGATGCCGTGACATCATCGGAAGGTGTTGCCATCATAGTGAACCAAGGGATTGCATGCACACACTATCAACTTCAAACATCTCTTGAGGCAGTGGCTGTTCGAGCTGTGCTTTTCGACAGACTCAAAACAATTTGCATCATTTACGTATCTCCAAGGTATCACCTACAAAAACATGAATTCCAGTCCTTAATCAATGAATTCCCGGAACCTTTTGTTCTCCTTGAAGACTTGAATGCGCATAGCAAGCTATGGGGCGACTCTCGTTGTGACGCCCGAGTTCAACTGATAGAACAGTTTCTTGTCCCTTCTAGTGCGTGTCTTTTGAATCGAAAAGAACCAACTTATTATAACCTCACTAACAATACTTATTCCTCAACAGACCTAAGCGTAGTATCTCCATCGCTCGTGCCTCTGCTTTACTGAAAAGTCATCAGTAATCCCTACGGAAGTGACCACTTTCCCGCAGTTTTGAGCACACCTACATCAACTGAATGCCCGCCCCAGGTTCCCAAATGGCTATTAAGCAAAGCCGATTGCGAACAGTTCTATACCATCAGTCAGTTAATATGGCGCAACATATGTACTTTAAGCAATGATGCTACTGCCAACTACTTCATTTTGGATTCATCAAGCAACAAAATGCATCCCACAAACGAATGGACACCCTGGAAAACGGCGTAGGCCATCGGGAAACTCTGGGTGCCAAAATGCATGCAAGCAGCAAAACGAAGCATTCGAAACTCACTGACAATCGAAAATCTTCAAATCTTTAAGAAAATGAAGTCTCAGGCCAGGCGAACGCGTCGGCAGGCCAAAAGACAAAGTTGATAAAGTTGTTATTAGGGATTAATTCAAATACATAGGAGGCTAAAGTTTGGAACATGGTTGGTAGGGTAGCAAGAAGACAAGTACACACACTCCCACTCGTAAACACACAGGATGACACCTCGGAAGATCAGGCGAACTTCCTTGGTGCACACTTCGAGCGGGTGTCCAGCTCGTCGCACTATACTGATGCTTTCCAAAAATACAGAACAAAAATAGAAAAGCAAAAACTCGAACACAAATGCACAAGATACGACGCATACAACCAAGCTTTCAGCTTACCTGAGCTCCAAACATCGCTGAACTGCAGTGACTCGCTCCAGGTTCTGACCGTGTGGTTTACAAAATGTTAAAAAACCTACCATTTGAAACACAAAAAACCTCAATTTGCTTGTAAAATGCTATGTAGTTCTCAGGCGCTATCCCTACTTCCTGGAAAGAAGCTATTGTTATTCCCATTTTAAAACAGGGCAAGGACCCTTCTTCAGTTTCGAGTTATAGGCCAACTACGCTTACAATCTGCCTGTGCAAACTTTTCAAAAAAAATTATCAATTGCCGTTTTGTACATTTCCTTGAAACAAACAATTTGCTCGACCCATTTCAGTGCAGGTTTCGAGAGGGTAGATCCACCAACGACCACCTTGTTCGTATTGAGGCACAGATCAGGAACGCTTTCGTTCATAAGCAATACTTTCTTTCTGTGTTCCTCAATATCGAAAAGGCTTACGATACAACATGTCGCTTTGGAATATTAAGAGACCTGTCCCATCTCGGCGTGAGTGGGAAAATGTTTAACAAAATCGAAAATTACTTGTCAAATCGGACATTCCGAGTTCGTGTAGGCAGCATTCATTCCCAAACATTTGTCCAAGAAACAGGCGTGCCGCAAGGTGGTGGTCTTAGTTGCAAACTTTTTCTCATCGAAATGAATTCGTTGCGCTTTTCCATTCTTTGCAATATGTTTCATTGTACATATATCGACGACGTCTAGCTTGGCTTTAGATCTTGGAATCTGGCCTTGTGTGAGTGCAAGGTTCAGCTTGATTTCAACAAAGTCTCCAATTGGGCTGAAGAAAACGGGTTCCGGTTGAATTCACAGAAAAGCACGCGTGCCATCTTTTCCAGGAAGAGAGGCCTTAATTCCGAACCTGATATTCAGCTGCATGGGCAACGCTTTTCTGTTAACACCAAACACAAATTCTTAGGCCTCATCTTGGACATCAAGCTAACCTTCATACCACGCATCAAATATTTAAAAAACAAGTGCATAAAAGCTATGAACGTTCTAAAAGTGCTGTCACGCACTACTTGGGGAAGTGACAAGAAGTGCTTAATGAATTTGTATAAAAGCCTCATACGTACCAGCCTAGACTATGGGGCAATAGCATATCAGTCTGTGACACCTACTGCCCTTCAAATGCTTGACCCTGTTTATAAACTAGGCATCCGTGTCCCTACGGGTGCTTTTCGCACTAGCCTTCTGGAAAGCCTGTACGTGGAATCGAACGAATGGTCGCTCTACCTACAGAGATGTTACATGTCTTTTAAATATTATCTTAATGTAAATGGAATCACCCATCACCTTACACAATTAATGACATGTCGAGCTTTACTCTGTTTGAAAAATAGCCTTCTATAACACAGCCCTACTCACTCTGTGTGAGGGGTCTAGCGAATGAAACCAGTGTGCCACTTGAACACCATTTAATGGCTCCCGCAGTGTACCTGTTACCGTGGCGATGGCACGCAAAAGATTGCGACGTATCTTTCTTGGAGGTTACAAGGCATGCACTAATTGCACACATCCAGACATACTTCCTAGAACTACAACAGAAATACACATGTCCTGAGTTCTTCACGGATGCTCTGAAGTCCGACACTTCTGTCTCGTACGCAGCCGTCAGCCCATTCTCTTCGGAAGCCGGCGTTCTGCACTCTGATTCAAGCATTTTCCCGGGCGAAGCTTATGCGATACTCGCGGCCATCAAACGCATTAAAAAATTGAATCTACAGAAGGTAAGAATATATAGAGATTCTCTCAGCGTAGTAAAAGCTCTGAAAACTCTTAGAAAACACTAGAACTCTGTCCTTCTCTCGCTCTATTCGCTCTTATGCACAGTCTAGTCATCTAAGCAGCATTTTGTAGTCTGCTGGGTGCCATGACTCCGCGAAATTCAAGGCAACGTTCTGGTGAACCAGCTAGCTGGATCCACCTACAAAACCGCTTCCAATACATCGATACCAGTTTCTGCACTCCACTTGAAACCTTTTTTTTTAAATGAAAGCTCAGAGGCTATTGACAGAGCACATGGGACACACACACAGATATTAAATTGCATGTCATCAAGCTGCAACTTAATCATTGGCCGCCAGTATCAAAGTCATGCCACACAGAAGCAATCCTTACAAGGTTAAGAACAGGACATACACATACAACACAATCATTCTTTTTTTGTCTGGGGGTGATCCACCTTTGTGTGATAGGTGTGGAGAACCACTCACTGTACTTCACATTTTAATCCAGTGTAAAAAAATTAGACACGCTGAGAAGACAACACTTTCCGTTACCCTACCGATAACAGATACCCCTCCATCCTGCAATGTTCTTCGGTAGGAAACCACTTTCTAGTCATAAATCATTGTTAGCGTTTTTAAAAGAAATTCGTACTTTTCATATTATATACCCGGCCATTCCGTAGCACGGCCTTTCCAGAGGGGTCTCCGCTGTGGTGGCTACACTCAACAAAGCACTTGCCTCACGGCCCTTGGACGCAAGGGTGTGAACGAAATAGGCACTTGTGCTAATGCCATACATGTCCACCATCGTTTTTATTACAACAAAGTTTTGTCATCCATTAACACCACACACCTTTCACGGCATAGTCATGATTTTATTACTTATATGTTTTTACCCGCCTTAGCGCGAAGAATTTTACAAGCCCTATACAGCCGCTTATCACAATCATTGTCCATATCCCTAGTAAGATCAACTGGCGCTGTTTGGTCATGAAACGGTCCTTGCACCACAAAACATCAAACATCTTCATCATCATCAATACTATGAAGCCCCAGACACAAGGACAAAGATTCCCACTCCAAGAGAAAAAATGGCTTTGTTTTATGCACAGGTCCTGCTGAGAACACACATCTAAATTCTAAAGCTGGGCGCACATACATTTTGTACAACAATAACGTGGAGTCTCTACTTACGCCAAGTTTGTGATTTCCCGCGAAATTTGAAAAGAAGCCGTGTTATGGACCGTGAGCGCACTGCTACAGTGCTGCTAGTGGCTTTCTTTACAAGGCGGAAAAATAACAGCGCTAGCTTATCGTACAGTACACAATTTAGTCGGCGTTATCTGAAAGGGCTCTACATATCAGTGTTCATATTTGGTGTTTCCAGCCCATAACTAAAAAATAGGTAATTAAGATATCATAAATAAGTGGTATAATATATATATATATATATATATATATATATATATATATATATATATATATATATATATATATATATATATATATATATATATATATATATATAAATATATATATATATATATATGTGACGCTACGATGGATGGGCGACGTGGCCTGGCTCATACGCCATGTTTATTCCGTTCTGCACTTCTTCCTTCTCGGCTTCTACCAACCATCGCTACCTTCATACGTCACATGATTCCCCCTCCCCCGAAAGAAGGCATGAGTTACAGCTTACAAACAAGAAAAAGTAAACAAGGAGTGGCTTGGAAGTCACCAATGTCAAAATAACAAGGTGATCTCACAAATTTTAAAATGCACGTGTTGTCTTGATTGATTTGTGGGGTTTAACGTCCCAAAACCACCCTTTGATTATGAGAGACGCCGTAGTGGAGGGCTCCGGAAATTTTGACCACCTGGGGTTCTTTAACGTGCACCCAAATCTGAGTACACGGGCCTACAACATTTCCGCCTCCATCGGAAATGCAGCCGCCGCAGCCGGGAATCGAACCCGCGACCTGCGGGTCAGCAGCCGAGTACCTTAGCCACTAGACCACCGCGGCGGGGCGCACGTGTTGTCTTCTTCGTCGCTAAGACGTGAGGGGAGAGTGTGGCAGTCCGGTGATATCAATGAGAGATCTGGCGGGCGAGTCTGATGGTTGCGTCCTGGATAACACAAGAATGCTTTGGACGTGGAGACTGATGAAATAGCTGGCATTATTGCGAAGGATGGACGCTGTTTGAAAGCTTTGCAGTAGATTGGTCTTCGGTGTCGCTGTCGTTGCTGCGTGCGTGCTCGTTGTCGTAAACTAATGGGATGGTGTCTGAATCCTTGCGTGGTGGAACTGGTGACTTCTTGTCTTGTTCGGTGTTTCCTGAGGTTTCGGAGCTGTAATCTTAGGCGCAGTCTTGATCTTTTGTGCCAAATGCGTTTCTGGCGCCGATCCCTTATGCGAAGATGCCTTGCTTCTTGAATTTGTTTTAAGACGCTTGCTTTGCGTCGTCGTCCTTGTTGGTGTGTCCGTTGTAGTTCCTGGAGTTTGTGGAGTTGCCTTTGCTGAAATTGCTCGCCTTTTTGCGAAAGTTGGTCAGATGGGCATCTTTCAGGAACATTTGTATGCTTTTCTTTGCATGGTGATTTGATCAGTAAATAGTCGATGCTTGTTAGGATGTCGCGATTCGCGTCAGGCAATGGAGATAGCGTGCCAGAATTGACAGAAACATCTGCTGAGCCTCTTGCAACGACATTCTTAATGGACGTTCCTGGCACAGGGAAGTGCTTGAAAGTTGATCCTTCCGAGCCTCCTGTGTTGATTGGGCTCTCAGGTGGCTGGGAACTCGACGGCGACACTGCGAGAGGATTTGTTTGGTCAGATTTTTCTTGGGGCTGTTTCTCTGTGTCCGCACCTTGGGAGATAAGCTGTTCTGATGCATGAATGAGGACTGTTGGCCCAAGGCTTGGCTGAGTATATTCGGAGTTCCGCAGCTCTATCCCAACCGTAGTGGGCGAGTGAGGCGTAAGGTGAGCGTTGTGAGCGATGAAAGAGCCAAGTGATGTAAAACCAGGATTTTCACTCTTCGAGTAGTCATGGCGTTGTTCGGTATTTTCTCCATGCGTCAGCTGGTCTACCATGAGCAAGGTGTCCTTATAAGACAAGTGGGGAGCGTTAGGAGCGCTTGAAGAACCGCGTGACGAAAACCCAGGTGGTGTACCACGTATGCGAGACGAAGGGTGAAGGGCATCGGGTGGTTGAGCAACGTCTCGTGTCATATGCTGAAGTGATGACTTAGGAAATGCCGTCTTTCGCGCAGAAGGGAGGCGCGCTTGACGGTTGGGTTTTTCCCAATATACGCATGGCCTTCTGTGTGTAAACTCATGTGCCACTTCGTCTTGAGGCAGTTGTCGATGTGCGCTGGACTTTCGAATGGTTGAGGACTGCTTAGGAAATCGACGATAGTGTGCGGTTGTCTCTAAATGGTTGGCAATGAGTAGGTCTTGGTCATAGTCGCTAAAACGGGTAATCATCTCCTCTTTGATTTTTTGCCATGACTCGTCGTTCTCGAATATGTGAATTAGGTAAAATTTAAATGCCTCACTGGTGACGTAGTCACTGAAGTTCGTAACCATCTCCCGTTCTGACCACGATGCAGCGGTAGCGTGGAGCTCGAAAAGGTTGAACCAGTCCTGTACGGGTCCGTCGTCCGCTGATCCGGTGTACTTGGGGATGTCAAGGTCGTCTGATGGTGCTGTCATGATGCTGTTCTTGGTGTAGAGTTGGGATGTACTTTTGTGGTCCACGTTCGGTCACTGCGTCTCGCTGAGGTCTTCGATGATGATGGCCCGGGCGATGAGGTGGTTGCGAGGTCTTCATCCTCCATGCGTTCCCATGGAAGGAAGCGCAGTTGAGAATCACCTGTTGAAACAGAAGAAAGTTGTTTGAGCACATCGCCCATGCGTTGCCGCCGTGCCCACTATATACATATATAACCACCATATGATTATGAGAGATGCCGAAGTGGAGGGCTCCGAAAATTTAGACCACCTGGGGTTCTTTAACGTGCACCCAAATCTGAGCACACGGGCCTACAACATTTCCGCCTCCATCGGAAATGCAGCCGCCGCAGCCGGGAGTCGAACCCACGCCCTGCGGGTCAGCAGCCGAGTACCTTAGCCACTAGACCACCGCGGCGGGGCCCAGGATACAGATTTTCGACTTATAAACCTTAATGCTCGAAGTCTCGTGAATAAAGTCGGTGATTTAGAACATGTGCTCGCTAGTTATGACCCTCACGTGGTTATTGTTAACGAAACGTGGCTGCGACTAAAAATACAAGATTACGAGTTAATTCCTCCAGGTTTTAAGATAATACGTAATGATAGAGAAAATAGAGGAGGAGGAGTTGCAATCATAATAAAGGAAAACATTGAATTCGTAACCATGAATGGTATCCCTAATCACGAGGGCGCTTGGTGCCAAGTAAAATAAGGAACCAATTTAGTCGTAGTAGGAGCAATCTATAGATCTCCTAACACATCAATTGAATACATAGAGGCGATTCAGCACTATGTAGAACAACAGAAGACTCGAAACCAGCGGTTAATGATTGCCGGTGATTTTAACTTGCCTGGGATTGATTGGAAATCTCTTATCATAAAGTCACGGGAACGAGCTGACTGTGAAGTGTTGCTTAACATTGCTTTCGCTAGCGATTTAACGCAGTTGGTACAGGAAGGCACTCGCAAAACGGGAACCGCGCAGGCTATATTGGATGTAGTATTTCTTGGTGGACGGTTTGAAGATTATCAGGTAGCAGTAGAAAATGGCATATCGGGCCATCAAATAGTATTTGTACAAATTAAAGCCGACGTTCCTGCATCAAATGTTAAAGAATGTATTGCGCATGTCGCCAATTTCGATAAAGCTGATAACACGAGCATCATTGACTACTTATCGTTTCATCTAGACAGTCTGAGCCCTGATGATGACGTCAATTCTTTGTGGACAAGATTCAAAACCATTCTCTTTCACTGTGTAAATTCATTCGTACCATTAAGAAAAAAGAGAAAGAATAGGCGTAATCCCTGGATAACGCGAGATATAGTTCGTCTGAAGCGAAAAATAGGACGGCAAAGGAAAGTCAAAAATCATGAAATGATATCAAACTTATCTTCACAGTTGTGTGCAACGCTGAGGCAAGAAAAACAGAAATATTACGAGGAAACACTTACAAACTTCATGGTGTCTTCCCCGCAAAAGTTTTGGCGTCAATATGTCACAAACCCCTCAAAGCCATTACAGCATTGTTGTTGACGACGAAATCATAACCGACTGTTCGAAAATTACGTCTTACCATAATAAGTTCTTCCAGTCTGTCTTTTCAAATGATTCCGAATGTAGTGCTTCAACTACAGCAACATCATTCTCCCATATGTCTGACATGCCAGAAGTACGCATTAGCTATGAAGGAATACTATCGCTCCTGCTAAACATTAAAGAACATAAATCTGTTGGTCCGGATGGGGTTCCAAATGCTTTCTTGCGTAGATACGCTGAATGGGTTGCCCGATACTTGGAAATAATCTTTAATGCCTCCTTGCAACAAAAACGGATCCCAGCCAACTGGCTTGTAGCAAAAGTGGTCCCGGTACACAAAACCGGAGACAAGCAGAATATCGAAAATTACCAGCCAATCTCCTTAACCTGCGTCTGTTGCAAACTCCTCGAACATGTTATATAAAAAGCTATATATCAGTACCTAGAAAATACAAAACTACTACATCCTAACCAACACGGCTTCCGACAAAAGCTATCAACCGTAACGCAGCTTCTTGAGACCATCCAAGACTTTTCAAAAGCAATAGATAACGAAAGACAGGTTGATGCAATATGCCTTGATTTCGCAAAAGCCTTCGATAGGGTTCTTCATAACGAATTAATTAGAAATTGAAGCAGATTGGCATAAATAGCAATGTAGTAGAATGGGTCAGGTCATATCTGACATGTAGGACGCAGTATGTGGACATAAACAGCTACACGTCTGATCGTTTACACGTAACATCTGGAGTCCCTCAAGGGTCTGTACTCGGACCGGTGTTATTTCTTGTTTATATTAACAGTATTTGTTCCGACATTAATCAAAATATTACTGTTAGACTGTTCGCCGATGATTGTTTACTTTATCGAGAAATGTGTAACCATAGCGATCAAAAAATACTCAGCGATGCCTTGGCATCTATCGAGAAATGGTGCAAAACATGGAAAGTGCAAATAAATAAAGAAAAGTGGGTGTGTCAGCTGGCCAACGGTCAACATGGCAACTAATCCGTTCCTGTTCTACATGCAGATTCTACTTTTTGCTGGGGTGACCAAAGCCAGCGCATCTCAAGCAACAACGAACATTACCGATGAAACCACGGCGGCATGCTGCGACAGCGTATGGTTTTCGCTAAACTACACTGAAGATGGGATCAAGTCACGTGCAGCGCGGTCTACGTCACCGGACCCGGCTTTAAATGTACCTCGTCGCACGGCTTCCTTCAGTGGGTGTGTCAGCTGGCCAACGGTCAACATGGCAACTAATCCGTTCCTGTTCTACATGCAGATTCTACTTTTTGCTGGGGTGACCAAAGCCAGCGCATCTCAAGCAACAACGAACATTACCGATGAAACCACGGCGGCATGCTGCGACAGCGTATGGTTTTCGCTAAACTACACTGAAGATGGGATCAAGTCACGTGCAGCGCGGTCTACGTCACCGGACCCGGCTTTAAATGTACCTCGTCGCACGGCTTCCTTCAGTGGGTGTGTCAGCTGGCCAACGGTCAACATGGCAACTAATCCGTTCCTGTTCTACATGCAGGTCTGTAACACTGCGTCTTCCTGTAAATCCAGTAACCGCTGTTTTATCCAGCTGACATGCCCAGAGTGTTTCAGTGCTATAGCTATGTTTGTGCAGGATTTCGCATGTGCTTTGTTGATTCTTTGCGGTGATATAGAATCAAACCCAGGTCCTACCACCGAAGAATTGCTCACTGAGATTCTAGCGGGGCAAAAGGTGATACAGAAAAGGCTCGATGAAATTGAACAGAAATTTAAGGTTGTCGACTCGACAGCCTCTCTTATTAAAGAGGTCTCCTCAGTCACCCACCTTCTGGACAAGAAAGTGAAGGACATGGAAAAAAAGTTAGTCGACCTTGAGGACCGCGGGAGAAGAAACAACCTTTTGGTGTTCGGCGTTCCAGAAAAACAGAATGAAACACAAGCAGACCTTGAGCAAAGCGTTGTGAAAGGTATTTTCGAAGAGGTACTAGGCACAAAAATAACGTCTATCGAAAGGATTCATAGGATAGGCCGTAGTCATAGTCGCAAACCTCGGCCTGTAATCCTAAAGTTATTTGACTACCGCGAAAAGATTAATGTTTTGAAAAACGGCTATAAGTTAAAAGGACAGCGAACTTCTATAGCAGAGGATTTTTCCGCGTGCACTAGACAGAAACGAAGAAACCTGTGGGAGAGCACAACTGACATCAGAAAGTCTGGTAAAAAAGTTAAGCTGATTCACGATAAAATTAAAATTGAAAACAATCTTTTTGAATGGGATGACAGCCAAAAAATGAGAGTTCTTGTTCAGCGCAAGAATACTAGAAACGAACAGTGACCAGCGGTCGTTAATAAACCATTCCTTTGCCTCCAGTTTAATGCTCGCAGTATTGTGAATAAAGTTGACGTGCTGGAAAGTGTTATTCTCTCGTATAAACCTCAGGTAGTCGTAATTACGGAAACTTGGTTGCACAATGACATATCCGATTCTGAAATCGTCCCGCCAGGCTACGCTATCCTTCGTAATGATAGAAGCTCCCGAGGGGGAGGAGTTGCCATTCTTTACCAAGATACGTTACATATAAACAGACTTTCCCCTATAGCTGGTGTTGAATGTGTCATCGCTAAAATATGCCTGAATGAATGCAGCTTAGTAGTAGGTGGATTTTACCGCCCCCCAAATGACAACAGTACATTCTTCGAGAAACTAAACCAATTCTTATGTGACAACGTCGTCCACATCAATAATTTTTTGATAGCTGGTGACTTCAATCTGCCATCCATTGATTGGAGTAACGAAATTCCGGAGCCTCTTAGCACTGTTGCAGAACAGTTAACTGATCTAGTTTTCTTTCATAACCTTTCTCAGTTAGTCAAAGAGCCAACTCGCATCAGCAACTCAGCGAATTCTATCCTAGACCTTTTTCTCGTTAGCAGAAACCTGCTTAGTAAAGAACCCGTAGTTGCCGTTCTCGATGAAATATCGGATCATAAGTTGATTACATTGACACTGAATCTTGGCCATGTGCCTAAAAAGAAAAACGAAGTGCGTGTTGTCCCGGTTTTCGCACGTGCAAATGACGTGGGCATTTTGGATGCAATGGATGAATCGTTCTCAAATTTTCTTTCTTTCTATCAATCAAGTGATTGCAGTATCGATGAGTTATGGCTATTTTTCAAAAATCTCGTTCTTAAGTGTATCAAAGATTTTGTCCCTATGAAAAGTAAAAGCATAAAAAAATTTTCAAAACCATGGCTTACTAAGGAAGTTGTTCGCCTTGAGCGCAAAGCGAAAAGGATAAGAAAAACGTGCCGGCAACGCCCCTCTCCTGCGAATGTATCGAAACTGTGTGCCATACGCTTGGCTCTTAGGGACAGTATCGCTGAAGCTAAAAATTACTACTTCAACGTGACATTAAAAAACTTTCTCTACACGGCTCCGGCTAAATTCTGGAGACATTTTTCCTCAAAGCAAAAATCGCAGTTAAACCTTACTGTGAACGGTGGCAACGTGTCGGATAAACTACAATTAGCATCGACTTTTAACCGCTTTTTCTGCTCCGTATTTGTACAGGATGATGCTAGTGACCCATCTTTCATTCCTGCAAAAGATGCTCCGTCTATAAGTGATATTTTTGTGTCCGAAGAAGGTGTGCTGTCACTGTTGTTAAAATTGGACACAAAGAAAACTCCTGGAATTGACGGCATACCCAACACCTTTTAAGTCACGTACGCTGAATGGTGCTCCTAGTACTTATGTTTAATATTTAAAAAATCGCTCTCAGAAGCTCAACTACCAACAGAATGGAAGTACAGTAAAATTATTCCGATACCGAAAGGTGGGGACTCGCGCCAAGTAACTTGTTACAGGCCAATCTCCCTACTGTGCTCCTGCTCAAAGACGCTAGAGCACATAATTTTCGCGCACATATCGTCGTTTCTGGA
Organism: Rhipicephalus microplus; assembly: GCF_043290135.1. Classification (NCBI taxonomy): domain Eukaryota; kingdom Metazoa; phylum Arthropoda; class Arachnida; order Ixodida; family Ixodidae; genus Rhipicephalus; species Rhipicephalus microplus. The sequence goes on from NC_134704.1 coordinate 218,239,534, forward strand.
AAAGAACAACCTTATTGATAATAGGCAACATGGTTTTCGCAAAGGTAAATCTACAGTGACGGCACTCCTTGAAACCGTGCATGATTTTGCTGCTGCTATTGATGCTCAATCTCAAATAGACGTGATTTTTTTGGATTTCCAAAAAGCTTTTGATTGTGTTTCGCATTCAAAACTAATAATAAAGGTTAGGGCAATTCTAAAGAATACTGCATTAGTATCGTGGATAGAGGCCTACTTGCGCCACAGACAGCAATGTGTTTCAATTGATAATGTTTGCTCAACTCCTGCAGCTGTCGGGTCGGGCGTTCCACAAGGGTCGGTGTTGGGGCCGTTATTCTTCCTAATATTTATAAATGACATAGTTGACCAGGTACCGGTCAAAATTAAACTATTCGCAGATGACTGCGTAATTTATCACAGAATTGACAACCTTCATGACCACGTCCAACTAAAAGAAGCTCTTCAGCACGTTGAGAAATGGTGTGAAACCTGGCAAATGAAAATTAACCCCCAAAAGACCGTTCTCATGAGGATAACTAGAAAGAATTCACCGCTACAGCTTAGCTACAGCTTAAATGGAAGCGTATTATCCAAAGTAAAATCTTTTAAATACCTAGGTGTCATACTCACATCGGATCTTCGGTGGAATGAGCACATTTCTTACATAAAGAAAAAAGCAGTAACTAAACTAGGATACTTAAGACGAACTTTGCGCCAAGCTCCTCAAGATATGAAGCTACTAGCCTATAAAACGTTTATCCGACCAATAATCGAATACGCATCGATAGTATGGGACCCTCACACGAAAAGGAACATTGTCCACTTGGAAAGTGTTCAAAGAAAATCGGTACGCTTTATTTTTAATATGTACAGCTGGCGGACATCGGCAAGTACGTTAGTGGAAAGGGCTGAATTGGAACCCCTGGAATTACGACGCCACACGGAAAGACTAGGGTACCTATACAAAATTTATCATAATAAAATAGGAATAGAAAGGGATCATTTCATTCAACCTGTAAGTAAGCGAATCACACGTTCTCATCACTCAAAAAAACTACGAGACTATAACTGCCGAACAGATGTATTTCACAACACATTTTTCCCACGAACAGTAAGGGAATGGAACGAGCTCCCAGCCGATGTCGTGGAACGCATGACCACAGCAGATTTCATTTCAACACTTCAGGCTCATTTGACGACTGTGTAAATGTACGAGTTTACTAATCTTCTTTGTATATGTTCACTTGGGTGTTTCTACTTTTATGTATCGTCACCTTATATGTAAGGAAATACATATATTCTTTTATTCCATGTATGTATTACTGGCATTTAGAATATAATGGTTACAGTGTAGTTACCTACTGTTGTGATGATCGATATAACTGATGATATTATTGCTGTAGAAGAGTACCTAGTGTGAAGCATGCCGTTATCGCTTTCTTTTGCGCAGTATGTATATATATCATCTTTGTATTCCCACTCCTGCTTACAGCCTTTTTTAGGCTAGCAGTATTTTGCAAATAAATAAATAAATAAATAAATAAAAAACGGTTGTTTTGCGAGTTACAAACAAAGTAAAGCACGTCAAAAATTTTGAGTATCAACAAAGTTTCACTGCGTTAGCTACCGTTAACAGATGTAAATACTTAGGGGTAACAATATCTGAAGACCTGAACTGGACCCAACATATCAGTAATATTTGCTCTACTGCTGAAAAGAAGTTATGGTTCTTACGTCGCAAATTAAAACTGGCTTCAGCCCCCGTAAAGTTAACAGCGTACTTAACAATAGTAAGGCCTACACTGGAATACGCAAGCATCATATGGGACCCTTATCAAAAAGGAATAATTAAAAACATCGAGCGGGTACAAAGAAGGGCGGCTAGATTTATTCTTTCAAAATATTCTCGTAAAGATTCTGTAACACAGATGCTGCAAGAATTAAATTTACAGCCCCTCGTTGACCGCCGTCGCATATCCAGACTTAAATTCTTGTTCCTGCTTTCCCAAAATACATTTAACTTTGATGCAGAGCAGTACCTAATTCCCCGTCAAGTGCGGAGCCTACGAAGTGACCACCTCAGAAAATATCTAGTTCCTCAATGTCGTGTGAACACATTTGCATACTCTTTTTTCCCTAGAACAATAAAATATTGGAATGTATTACCCGATGCTATACGTGATTCTCAAACTGCAGAACATTTTAAAAACAATGTTACGAAATATTTTCTAGGTGAATCTTCGTAAACGGTGATTGCTGTTTTTGGTGTGTGTGCCTGTCATCTTTTGACTATGAATCTATTTGCTGTAACTTGTCTCATGTACGTTGTAGGATGTAATATTGGGAAGTGTATTTTGTGATGTATGTGATGTAGCATGTAAGTCGTAGAACGTAGTATACTCATGTATTCCTTTTGTATCGGCTATACATTTCTTTTTTACGCATGACATGACGGTTGTTATGTCAGTTTTCTACCCCACCCCTGTAACGGCCCAATCGGCCAACAGTACCTGGAAAAAAAAATTATATATATATATATATATATATATATATATATATATATATATATATATATATATATATATATTGTAATGAATCTGAATAACGGACGCTCTGCTGGTAATGAAGAAGACGAGGATGATCGGTGGCTGCAGTAGTAGCTCGCGCACGCCGCTAGCCATTAGCCAGACCTGCCTCATAAAGCACATTTTGCCAAGCTGCGTCTGAACCTTTCTCGACGTACACCACCTCTATTTTAAGTGGTGGAGGAGCCGGGGTTCCCATCAACCTGGAACTTCGCAATCGGACGCTACCCTCACCGTTCACCATGACTGCTCCTGGCCCTTCTCAAGCTGCCTTACCAACGACAGTCTACTGTACTGGCGTGCCTCGGCTACGCGACTCACCAATTTTTTGCGGTAACGACGAACAAGACGTCGAGGACCAGCTCGTCGAGTACAAAATCGTAAGCGCTTCCAACAAGTGGAACGCCTGCGACCAGCTCACAAACGTGCGCTTTTACCTCGCTGATGTGGCCAGTCTCTGGTTCAAGAACCACGAGGGCGAAATTACCAACTGGTCCGCCTTCAAGACCACCATCGCCGCGGTCTTCAGTCGTCCCGCCGTGCGCCGGCTTCGCGCGGAACAGCGTCTCCGTAGTCGATTCCAGCGCAGGGACGATACCTTTACAAGTTACATTGAAGATGTCTTGTCTCTTTGCAAACGCGTCGATGAATCTCTAACCAAACGCGATAAAATCAAGCACATCATCAAAGGAGTTGACGACGATACCTTCCAGATGCTCGTCGCTAGAAATCCCCAGACCGTCATCGATGTTGTCCAGCTCTGTCAGGAGTACGACGAGTTGCGTAAGCAGCGTGTCTCCACGCGCAGGGCCGCTGAAGATACGGCTGAAGTTTCCGCCCTCGTACACGACGTTTACTGTTGATCACACCGTCTTACTGCCCCACATCAACAATTCATTCGTGAGGAAGTTGAACGTCAGCTTTCTTTTGTGGCCGAAGCATCCGCGCCAGTGACCTCGTTAGACCCACGTCTACGCCAGGTCATTGAGACACAGGTCACGCAGGCACTGCCTCCATCTCCATCTGTCCCTACGCCGCTGACCTACGCTGCCGTCGTTGCTAGACCCCCAGCCCCACCTGTCTCTGGCGCATACCGGGGCACCGGGTCCTCCTACCCTACGGCGCTGCCTACATACACGGCACCCCATCCCGTTTCGCCCCCTGCACCTTCTGTCGTTAACCCATGGCGCACCTTGGATAATCGACCCATCTGTTTTGCATGCGGTTTCGTCGGACATATAGCACGCTACTGTCGCCGTCGCAGCTTCCAGCCTCCAGACCATGGGAATTCTGCAAATTACCAGGCTGCCCAGGATCCCCAGCGACCATTATTTCCTATCACCGACTCATTGACCCCTTGACGCCCTGTCGATTTTCGCCGGTCATTACCACCCCGTCGCCGATCTGTCTCCCCGATGCTTCGGCGCACGAGCCTTGCTCGAAAGGAAAACTGACAGCTGCAGTTCCGGAGGCAAGAACTGCGTCGTCTTCGAACTTTCCAAGACTTCCTCTTTGTCCGCCCAACGAAATTGATGTGCTAGTAGAAGGTGTTGCTGTACGTGCACTTGTCGACACAGGCGCCGTCGTTTCTGTAATGGTGCCGGGAGGTGCAGTCTCTGGGCGCTGTCTTGGCCCTCTGGGTGGCCAGGAGTTGGTTGTCGAGTTCCGTACTGCGCATGACAGCCTCTCAGGAGGTCTGGTCTGGTAGTTCTGACCCCCAGTTATGGGGCACCACCAGAGCATGTGTTCTGAATTACAGCACTCGTATAATGACATTGCGGGCAGTGGGTAATAAATCCGGGTCCAGTATGTGCAGTTTGGTTGGTGTAATGTACGTTTGCATCTGTAGTTGCTGAAGTGTAACTGCTTGCCCTTTATTCAATTTAGGGTGCGGAAGAGGGAAAAATCTGCGCCCTAGTTAATGAGCTGTAGTGATCTGGTGAAATGTATTCGATGGATCCTTGAAGTCCATATATTCCCGTTCACTAACCCTCTGAAAGGGCCACTCACCGCGGCGGGTAGCTAGTTCACGTGCTAGCTGGTGAGCCCTCTCGTTCGGGTTGCCGGTCGGGCTGGACGAGAGATTACTCATAAGAGCCGGAACCCATGCAATCTTCACTCATTTATTTATTTATTTATTTATTTCACAGTACTCCAGGCCGGCATGGCCCACGCAGGAATAAGTTTACAAAATCAGGGATAACAGTACAGAAATAATTGATTAACAATACTAGCACCACATGTCATACATCAGTTTTGCTATAAAATGATGCTTAAACAGAGAAATAAAAGACAGTATATACAATACAACACTCTCACAATAAGTTATATAACTGTCTCCGCGATTGAATGACAGATGTTGTTTCAAGAGCTTCATCAAAAATGTCTACCTCACAAACAATCTCGGGCAGACCATTATAATCCGGAAAACTGCGGAGGAAAACTGTTTAAATACCTCTGTTTTGGCAAAAATGTGTTGAAGGGTGTGTTGGCAAGTATTGCGCGTGGTTCTGGCTGTAGTGGCTCTCAAATATGAGGCTGCAGACATACTAAGTATACCTTTGAAAATATTACGCAACTTAACTCGACTGACTTTTCTGCAGACAATGGGAAGATATTATAGGCTTTCATAAGTTGAGTTGGAGAATCTAGCCACTTGTACTTATTAAATAAAAATATGATGACTTTCCCTTGTAGCACTTCTAGGCTCTGTATATCCTTTTTCGTGTACGGACCCGAAAGCAGGGATGCATACTCCCATTTAGGTCTGATAATTGCATTATAAACTTGAAGTCTAACATTCACAATGACTTTTGTGAACTTCTTTTTTAAAAAACACTTCCAAAAATCACAAGTGCAAATTGACGGAACGTGCGCCCTCATGTCATGTCAATTGAAATGATGATCCCTGAATACTTATATTGCATTACTGATTTAACAGCAGAATCATTGATACTGAAGGTAAATACACTTGGGTTTGTTTTTCGCGTTATATTCCGGGGCCTTGTTTTATCAACGTTTAATTTCATGTCCCACGTTGAGCGCCAAGATTCAATGTCTCGCAGAGTTTGCTGTAAAATGTTATGGTCTTCAGAGCAGGTTATTCCTTTGAATACAACACGGTACTCTGCGAAAAGTTTGATAGACACTGAGTCAGGAATTTTTTTTTCACTAAGTCATTTACACAAATAAGAAATAATAGTGACCCTAACACACTTCCCTGTGAACACCAGAAGAAACATTTAGCATTCTATAGATACACTGGATTTACTTCAATGAAGTGCAATGTGTCGGTTGAATAAGCTTCAACCCATTAATTAAGATAAAGTACCAATGTTATATTATGTAAATTCAGAGCTAATTTACTATGCAGAACCTTATCAAACGCCTTGGAGAAATCAATAAGTTATATATCAGCTTGCCGCAATCAATCCAGTGCTGCGACAAGTTCCTGGATGGCTGTGACTACTTGCGTTGTAGTGGACAACCCCTTCCAGAATCTATAATGGCAGGTAGACAAGACGCTATTATCTGTTAAAAAGCATTGAATATTGTGCGCCACTATGTAATTTAGTACCTTACAACCCGCTGAAGTTAAAGAGATTGGCCTGTAATTAAAAACGATTGATTTATCGCCTTTCATGTGGATGGGCACAATGCGAGCAATCTTCAAGTCATCTAGAACTTTACAACTACGCAATGATTGTTAAATAGCTGTGCCGAGAAATCACTCATTTGTGAGGAATAGCGCTTTAAAAGGGTGTTTGGAATTTGATCTGGTCCTATACTTTTTAGTGCTCAGTTTTCCCGTTAAAATCAAAACACCTTCGCTTGTGTCAATAGGAATGTCCACATCTTTAGGAATAGCTGCTGGTAGGGGCGCGACATTACATTCCAGCACCGTTAATTGCAGCCGGTGACTCCAACGCCCCGGCGAGTCATAGTGCGAACTAATACAAGTGGCCGAGCCCTAGGTGCTCTTCTGGCGACCAAGCGCTGCCTAAGTACCCAAATCGCGCGAACATCCCTAAGTGCTTTAGTTCCTAGCGGTGCGCCGACATCGACTGTGAGCGCTTCTTCAAGTTTGTTGAAGGTTGATTTTGTTGTTTCGCGGTACTATTACTTGCGAATCTGGTGATGTGGCAGTGATTCCCGCCCGACCGATCCTTTAAAGGGCGGAGATCGAGCGCCATGTGTGTTTTGTGCAAGCGATAGCGTTGAATGACCAGCATCTCGCGTCGATGTGATATGCTCAAGTGCTGGCTGTTTTGTGTATGCTGTGCGGTGGTTTATTTGACAAATTTAGTTTTCTGCTCATGTGATGATACCATAGTGTTAGCTGGTTCATGCGAGCCGTAGCGTTGAATCACTCCCGCGTAGGCGTGATCATGTTTGTCCAGACATACTTCCGAATGAGATTTAGGGTCTGACGCACTGTACTAACAACACCACTGTCACAAGGGTTCTTGTTTGCCATGTCGTACCCTATTATATCGCAGTTAGATGACGGCTGCATCGTATTTAATCTGACTAGTTTGGGCAGTGAGCGTTGACTAATACTAGTGTCACTCGAATACTCTTGATCGAGATCGACAGGTCTGTCGCTGCTACGCCGGATCGGGTTCGGCGCAGATGCCTTGGCTGATTGCAATCGAAAGTGCCCGTGTGACACCGGTGTGATCGCACTTGCGAATACACAAACCCTTTCTGTGCGCTTTTGTGGCCTCTACCTTCATGGCTGCTTGTTGCATCACAAGACGAACATGCAAGAAAAACAGTTCCTTACATATACAAAGCTATTCTATCAAAATTATGCAGAAAAGGTGCATCATACTAGGTAGCTGGGTCTGTAATAATGAGACGTTCGCAAATAAGCACATGTGCACAGGACTGATAGCTGGAACAGTTGATGACAGTACTTTAATATATTTTAACACAGCGCACAACTATGCGGGCACAAGAGCGATTTGTCCCTTCTCTAGTGTCCGTGTAGTCCTGACCTGTGTTAAAATACGTTCCAGCACATGCATGTGTTCGGTCTTGCTATATCAAGTATTACATGAAAAATTGAAGGAATTTTCTTCTTTACGAAGTACAATGTTAACTTAGGTCTTAATACTAGTTTTCCTGCGTGTTATTTTTCAATCAAAAGATGTGATGTTTACGTCACTATCATATTAGCACATTTCTCCCCGCTTAGTAGTCAGTGCACGATACAAGCTTTTGGTCTTCGTTGGTGCGTCTGCGTGATAATAAACAGCATCAAGTTACATTTCCCGGCTTATCTATATTATAGATAACTTCATTTCTTGGGATAGGCACGATGATAAAGTAATATGGTTCTTGTATTGAACGAAATTTCTCAAAATTTTGTTGAGCCTTGTAAAAGACAAGCTCACTTGTCAAAACGTTGTCTCCAGCACCCAACCCCCGTTTACGAAATTTTCATGACACCCCAATGTGTAATTTTTTACTAATAAATACTAATAAACCTCTATCTAGCGAAATCATCTTACGAAGTTTCTAATCTAACGAAAAATTTCCATTCACCAGAAAAAAATCTGTAGAATGTAACGTTCTTTTTAGATGAATTTAAACTTTTTTTAAAAAACGACTAGGTAAAAAATCAGTGTTGATGCCCCCCCCCCCCCCCCGCCGTGGTGGTCTTGTGGCTAAGGTACTCGGCTACTGACCCGCAGGTTGCGGGATCGAATCCCGGCTGTGGCGGCTGCATTTCCGATGGAGGCGGATATGATGTAGGCCCGTGTTCTCAGATTTGGGTGCACGTTAAAGAACCCCAGGCGGTCAAAATATCCGGAGCCCTCCACTACGGCGTCTCCAATAATCATATGGTGATTTTCGGACGTTAAACCCTACATATCAATCAATCAAAAAGCAGTGTTTTTTTTATAATTTTGCTGCAACAGATTTGAGCATGCGCTCTGACACTACCACATTGAAGCATTTATGTGCCCTCGCTTTACTTTTACAGAGCTGCATGCCGTAAGCCTGTGCAGAAAAAGAATGCAGCCTTTGGTAGTGTCCTTACGCTCACGATGGTGACAGAGGTGACGGTGGTTGCTTTCGTTATTTCACGGCTTATGCGACAGGAGGCACTGGTCACTCCTAGCTTTTTTTCTAGCTTGGACTGCTCACACAATCACTGCATTCATTCTCTTCATCATTGCATATCGGTAACTTGTCATAACCTCATGTCTCCTTGGTCGGCATCACCCAGACGTGGTGTCCCTCTTCTATGTCGAATTTGCCCCTACGGATTTTCAAGACACAAAGATCAGGGCAGAAGTACTCTTTGCTTTTGAAATCGGTCCATGTTCTTGTAGAAGCCACAAAGATATGGCTGTTTCTAATGACAAAATTATGAGAAAAGGGGTCTAGGGGAGCTCTAAATTTCGACAGTTTATTCATCATATCCCGCATCAAAAATTGTAGGCACAAGTGTGTGTAGTAAGCTCGGCTCACATTTGAGAGCATACTAACTAATCACAATCAGTGAACTTGTTCTCCACCTAACAGAAAGACAAAGTATCACTGATACCTAATAAACCTTGTGATCTTATACAGAATGCATCCATGCATTTTCGAGAAGTTGTGTCCCTGCTTCTGCATAATATCCAAACCTTATCCAGGTACTGCTCACACTTATGAAAATCGCAATGCGTCAGCAAATGTGCCCTATATTTATCTTTTAACGAAAGCTCATATTTCTGTGCATGCTCATTCACGCACCGGCCAACATTCATCTTTTGCCGTAGATTAGTGGAAATTCATAAATGACCACGCTGACACATTTTGCGTATGATAGGCGGGCTTTTTGCCGTACCCACCTTTGCTACTTCTATCGGACAGTACACTAGTATACACGAGAAAGCTGAGATGATTTTCGTGGCACAGAAAAAAGAAACGGCATGCCATCTCTGTTTGCGACCATTTTTAGGTCGTGTGCAGCTCAGTGCATACACGGTACAACCTCAGGTCTTGCTGTTTTGCGCTCTTGCTCTACCCCAGTAGTGTGGTGTTCTCTCTTGATAGTCTGGTAGAGCAACTCAGCTACCGCGTTAAGGAGCATCCAACCAAACACAACCTGTTCAACTGGTTTTGAAAAGTCTTGTGCATAACGTGTGAGCACAACCCTGCACATGCATACTCCGGGCATTGTTCAGCCATGACCCTTTTCACAGTTTTGGAATGCGTCAACTCGTATGGAAGCTATTTTTCAGCACACCTAGACAAAAAGTCCAGCAGCCGTGATGACTCTGCAAGGTAATGCGCTTAACCAAAAACTGCAAAAAGCCACAAGCCTTCAACTCATGTGTAAACACCAATCTTTTATCAGTCTGCGAAGGCCTGCTGGAACATCGTTCACAATGGCCTAATATGTGACGGTGGTTAGTTGCTTTAAAATAATAAAGAAATGATCATCATGCGTAAGAGCTTCCAGAACCTCCCACTAATTATAATATCGATGGAACGTAATAAAAGCGGTTACGGTCCAAAATAAGAAATTGCACAACACAGGACCAACATACGAGCCTACGAAAATGCCTCGTCTTTGATTATAAAATTGCTGATGAAGTTTACTTTAAAATAAAACTTGAGAAGGGCCATAAGAGCTTGTACTTCCATGCCCGCGGCATTCCTGAAGGCAACCACACCACTTTCGTCTGTGCAACTTCTTATGTAGAAAAACAATTTACCATGCAGGACAGAATAAAATAGGTCCTCAACATCGACCAATAACAAGTACCCATCGAAGGATTCGTTGAAGAAAGTGGATGATGCATGGGAAATTCTCAGTTTAAAATGGATCTCTCGTGACAACCGAGTCTAGCTGCTTCATTAAAAACTGGCTAATCACGTTCGGCCAGAAACATCAAACACTCGAAATTGTCCTGAATGAAACACCCGGCTCATGCGTCTTGGTCATAAAAAACGCACAAAGGTGTTCTTTTTGCTAGCGGCAGTATGCAATAGACTTTGATAGTTGTTCAAGTTCTAAGTCCTCTCTCAGAGCCACTGCCTTGCTTTCAAAACTCTTGTTTTGATGACTTTTAACTTGACGAAGTTCATGTAGACTGCTTGTCTTGCCTTCAAGTTACACAAATCTACATCTATTGCTACGGAGCCACTACTTTATCAATTTGAATTGGACAAAAAGTGTTGCACTTGAAGAATGACAACACCTACCAACGTATCCTCCTGATGAAGAGAGTTTTTCCCCTGTTCTTGCTAGAGCTTAGCCATTGTCTTGTACGCAATAGTCCGTAACTGCGACATCGACTTTTGCCGCAGCTCGTTGGTGCAATGCCGGTAATAATTGAGCCAGCAACATAGGTTCGTGGGTAAATATCGGGCTTTTGTAGAGTACATAGCGTACACTTTCTGCAATGTGAGCATTTTCCAGCCCAGTGAGGCCTTCCCATGTCGTGCGAGCAGGCTTCTTCAGTACGAAACAGAGGGCATGCTTCATCTTCAGGTTCCAGTTCGCCTCGGTGATGTGGGCTGCTGAACACTTGGCATCGCAAAACTTCTCCAGTGCCAGCGACTCCAGGTCAAATCTGAAGCAAAGTGCACGAAGCACGTAAAGAACGCACACCTGCCTCCACAAATAATGATTTCACATACTTTCGCAACATGACCAAATGAAGGTGTGAATTCTCCAAAAAGAGCATTCACTTCTTGTAGAACATGACCTTTCGGGGAAGTCATGCCTTCATTTGGTTGTGTTAGCAAGTATGTAAAATTTTAAAATGCAAATTGGGGTAACAGGCGTGCTTATTTTTTTTACCTCCTTCATGCAAAGTGCTTTAGTTTAAAACTGGAGTGGTCAGTGCTAAAGAAGTTTTGCAATGCCAACTGTAGCATACTTGACCAGGCACAATAACAAGTGCCTGGTCAGGCATGTGTTATCAGTCGAAACGCGTCATCTCTCAAAATTCATGTGCTGAGAGTACCCTGAGGAACCATGCATCTACGATTAAACAGGCACACCTTTCAACGTGGTCACTCTTGTGCAAAGCAGCTCAGCATATCTATTAGGTCACGCGTGCTCCTGGGCACACCACGTCGGAGCCTACAACTTCCGCAAGGTACCACCGATTAAGTCCGGCTGAAGATGCACTATACAGTGTTTGGGACGTGGCTGTACATGGTTCTGCTAATTGTTCCAGATTTGTTTCAATGTTGCTAGACACCTGTCGAAAAGCAGTTGGTAGTACATCTACAATACGTAAACGGTAGCACTGCGATGTGAGTTGAATAACCTGTTGGTATTGAAACACCAACCTGCGATGTGCAACAGCTCGATAACACATTCTCTTGTATATCAGCCTTTTTTCGTGTCCAATGCTATACAAAGGCTTTCCCCAGTTACCTACAGTTTTCGCAACCCTGGGCAAGCTTATATGAATTTATGCGTGCAAAGTCCATCTAGCTTTTTGTCTTTCTCAGCTATTTTTCTCGTCTCTTCGTAGCCACTCAATCATTCTAACTGGTCACTTGTCTCTCCGTCACATTGCTTGACCTGCCCAGGTCCTCCTTTTTTTTTCATAATGTAAGTTGAAATGTCGTCTAGCCCTGTTTGTTCTCTATCGAGCTCTGGTTTTTTTAATATCTCTATGTTATGTTAAACATTTTCTGTTTCTATTTACCATAGTTCTTGATCTGTTCTTGAGGTATTTTTTCTTTTATTCTTTTACTATCATTCAAGTTTCTGCACTATATGTTAGTACTCGCAGCATGTAATAGTTGACCACTTTCTGCTTTAGGGACAGTTGTAAATTGCCTTTTAGATTTGGGAATGTCTGCCATAAAAGCTTTAGCCCATCCATATTGTTTGGTGAATTTCCTTTTCATGAATAGTGCGTCGTGTGAATATGTGACTTAAAAACATATATTACATAAGGATCCTAGTGTGCCGTTGCGAACTCCCGCTCTCTTGTTTGGTCTCCTAACATTAAATCCTTGTTTTTTACTTATTTATCTGTAACCTTACTTGAACACTTTCTCGGTGTAGACCCCAGTTCATTGCCGTTCGACGGCACCACTGCTGAAAAGCAAAATGCCATTTGCAAAGCGTAAGTACCGAAATATTCTTTGTAAATGCTTATTCGTGTTTCTTATCAACATAGTGGCTCAAATACTCCTGCTAAGCATGCTGTAAATATTGTTCACATTTTGTCTCCTTGCCAAACTCACTTCACAAATAAAATTTTTCTGTTCTTCCACAGCTCCTCCCACATAAAGGGACTTTTATAGTCACCCCTCAAGACCTTGATAAAGTTCATTGTCTGTCTGTCTGCAGTGGACTCTCTTTTGATGTGGCTAGGGTGTTCCTGCATGCAGTATGCACTACCTACTCTAAGACTGCTGGTATCTCTACCGAGTCGAATGACTTTTATTTGTCTCTGCAAGCTAAGTAAATGGTATTGTTCCGTTTCGCAGATTTTTCAGTTTGACAGCGTATGGCTATGATCCACAGGGGGACATCTGTTGATCTGTGTATGATTCTTTAAATCTTTCATATATTTTTCTGTATTTGTTTAGTATTCACATTTTTCAGTTCGATTGTAAATTTGATTCGCCAGTACGTGAGGCATTGTGCAGAAAGTGTTACAAGCTTGTTGAACACGAGATCTCCATGTTTGATAGGGTCGACAATTTTGATGCATGATTTTTTGTTCGTCATGTTTTGTAGGACTCTATTCCATTTTTTCAGGGTAGGGTATCCAAGGAGATTCGTTTCTGGTTAGGCTTCTGATTGTATGTTTCTCTCCAACTTTGTTTATAATTACTCATGGGTTTAAGTATTTTGGTGAACTTTCGCTTCTTTCTCTTTTAGATGGCTTATTCGTGAGAAGTAGTAAAAGTCTTCTGCCACCTCACAATATACGTTGAGACTGATGATTATGCTACTCTATCTGTTGGAGTGAGCATTAGTAATTAGTTTCCTGTTGTCAGGCTCTTTCTTTTCTTTCAATTCTTCATCTAATTCTTTGGGGCTATAAATCCCCATGCCGGCTATTTACTTTTTGGTAAAGAGCCCTTTTAGCTCAGTTAATTCAACTTAATACCTTGAGTGGGTAGCTTTTGTGAATTGTTGTTTCTTTTTTCGTTTTTTGTCATTTGGGAGAGTGCTTTAGCCTAACTGCAGTTGCGTTTTAGGATTCAATTTAGTTATGGTTTTTTTGTCATTTTTTTATGTCATAATTTTTTTCTTGTTCTAAGGCCTTGCATAAGAGCGTTCTAAGGCAGTGCCGAAAATGCGCGTGACTGTGACTGTGCTCCATTTTGAGAGGAGCCTCGCCAAAGTTGGCATTTTGGGGTGCTTTCAAGTTCCACATTCAATTTTGGCAGGCTTACTGATGATGATGACTATAAAGTTCAAGCATGTGAAGAGATCGTTTTTGTCAAACAATCGAAATGAAAAAATTAAAGACGAAAACGTATAAGGCCTGAATCGCCGGTTATCGCTGCTGTATCTGAGGCAGTAGCTGCATTATTTTGCTCGCGACAACTCAGGCTTACGTTGGCTCGTTAGCACTGCGTCTGTTTCCTGTGAGAAAAAGTGTCAAAGCGGCTTCTTGTTTTGTCGTTGTACCAGAGCGAAGTTCAAGCTGCGTGTTTACTTGCGGCAAGCACTCTTCCTTGCGATAAATCTACTCTTGAGTGACGACAGTGATGAACACAAATTTTCACAGCTTCATAGTGCACCTCGTGTCAAGGATGGGTAAACTGTCAACCTCTAATTAATTTCCGGGTGAATGCGCTTTTGCACCCTTAAATTCGTTGCAGTGATGGTAACAGCGCTCTGTGTTAATGTACCACAGTTGGAAAACTTTCTCGCTGCGCAAGTTGCTCGGTTTGTACAGCAGCCTGACGAGACTACTCTAAAGACTAATACAGGTCTTGACAATAAAAGTAAGACATTCATTGTTTACCGTACTTCTACCGCACGTGTAACGCGCTTCTCTTGTTGCGATACGTGTACTCATGATGCCTGTTTATGGTGTGTGTAATTTAAACATGTTGCTCATTTTCGGATCTTGTGTCGCTCTTCTACTGTACCCGATCTGCAGCGAGAGCATTTCAACCAGGTAAAATCGGTTGCGCTGACACTGAGCGACGGACGAGTCAGCTGATCAGTGCTGCATAATAAATTAGGGTGATACGTCATATTTGGCCCACTTTTCAAAGTGTTATGTTCATCTGCAAAAAAAATTGCAGATGAGCGTAAATGTCTTTAGGGGGGGGGGGGGGGGAGGGGAGCTGGAAGGAACCTTTCGTTGGTTAGCCAGCAGTCATGCCTCCGGCAGTTGACATGCTGGTAATAAGAAAAGACGCCACTACTAAATATGTTAATATCGATGCTACAATGTAAAAACATCATTACTTTTGTTTCTTTCATACTTTCAGTCTTAGTACTGTACGTACTAGTCTTTAGACGCAAGATGGCAGGAATTAAACGATGAAGAGCAATTGTTGGTTCACTAACTCAGTCAAATGATTGCTTAAAAGAAACCGAGAGAATGGGTGCATTGAAATTCTACTAAAATGCAGAAAAAAATGAGCTAATAATAAAACAGAATATACAAGGCCCCTTGAGCCAACAAGGCCAGAAGTCATCCCTTGCCTACCTGAGTGCATTTTGCATATTCCCCATACCAATCTTATTTTTTTTTCATCAGAAGTGACATGTTATCAAACCAAAAACACAGAAGTTGAGAGGAAGACAAGCTTAAAAAGATGAAACATTTGTGAGCACGGGTTGTCGCAAGGCCATCGTCTTACATTAAGACTTCCTCAAGGCTGTAACTGCCGACCTATCTGAATTGTGTAGGGCAGATTTATCAAGATGAAGGAAACCCACATACACTGGTGCTAACAATCAGCAAATGACCCCAAAACATTTCACATATATTGTACCAACAAGGCCAGAAGTCATCCCTTGCCTACCTGAGTGCATTTTGCATATTCCCCATACCCTCTTCTCTAACTCGAAGAAAGCAGGGAAGGCCACATGCGAAAACGGGGAGATGAAAACGAGGAGTCAGCATGCTGAATCGGGTGAGTTAAAAGCCGATCCCCCGTAATGGGTTGCGCCAGGGTAAAAGGATCAATAAATCAAAAGCCCATGAAATAGAAAGAAATGAGGGGCAGGAGGGAGCAAGGGTTTTGCATGGATAGGTAGAAAAGGACAAGACGTTTTGCTGAATTATATTTCGCTCGAGGAAGAACCACCTGACAATGGGGATAATTAGCCTTAAAATTTCCATGAAGAATGGCTTATTTTTTTATAGGTTTTCGTTGTGTATGTCTCATGTGAAGTTGGTTCAGTGCCCCCTTTGAAACATCTATACTTTTTGGCTGAAATGCATTAAACTTGTGAATAGCGTGCAGCGTTTTTTTTTTCTTTTTCAAAAAGCTGGTTACTGTATTTAAGGTTTAAGATTGTTGAAGATGAGTCCTGCCACTCTATATTGCTGCACCATTACTTCCAGATATTTGCCATGCCTGCTTAATGCCTATTTATTAAAACGGTAACAGGTTGTCTTCTTTGTTCAGCACGGTTGATTGCTGGGCTAGTTGGTGAGATATTTTAACATATGGTGTAGTAGCGCAACTTAGACGGGGACACAAAAGACAAGAAAAGCGAGTGTCGTGTTTTCTTGTACTCTGTGTCCCTGTCGAATTTGTGCTACTACACCATGTTAAAATGTTGTCCGGTTTGTGAAAATATGTATATTTAATCATGTTGATTATATATGAGCTAGTGCAGGTAAATCTAGATTTTATACTATTGTAAATCACTTCTAGTTTTTTTTAATTCTAACATGATCTTGAAGGGGTTTGCAGGGCTTAAATCTTGGATGACAACTAGATATTATTAGTACAAAAAAATGCGGGTTTACCTTTTGCATGCACTAACATGTCGGGGAACGTTTTCCGAAGCGGCTCGTAGCTAGTTAATGTTAGGCAATACTTGCGAAAGATATTATTTAGGTTGGAATTGCGTTTCGGTATTTGATTGCAAAGGCTAGCGGCTGGTTTGGCTGCTCTATGGGACATGTTCAATTAGTGATGATTTGCTCATTTTCAAGCTTATTTTGGATTCTGTTCATAGTGTTGTGCAGGTCATTTCGCCAATGTGTCCTTTGGCTGGCCTAATTTGTGAGCATAGTGATCGTTTTTGCTACAGACGCTTCTTAAACGCTTTGCCTGTCTGACGAATATTTCTTCTTTGCCGTGTCATAGATGATGTGTTGTGTAGTCTATGTATTATAGCTAGCTATTGATTGGAAATATGGAGAGCGTAACCTTTTATTTCTTTGTAAAAGCAAGAATTCCAAGACAGCCCTAGTTAGATGCGCATTACAAGAATTCACCACTGAAGATTAAATTCGGCCAAACGTGTTAGCAGCAAGAACAACATTGTAAACCACACCAAGATTTTTTTCCTTTTTGTCCGGTTCGACTGGGGGTGGAGTCCGCTTCTCCTGCACATCCTTCCTCCTCAAAATTTGACTTGGCTCTGCCCTGTTCATTTTTCTTTTCTGAATGGCATTGACTGCTGTATGTTTATGGTGCGAGCGGAGCATTTGTCTTTTTTGCACACCCAACAACAAAGAATGTTTCAATAGATACCATCATATCTAGGATGTTGATATTGCTTAAAGGGTGCTGCATGGTAAATTTACCACTGGGGGGAAACTTCTTACAATTGCCAATTAATGTAAGTGCCATGAATGAATTTCCGAAAGGAAGCTAACAGAAGAGCTATAGAATTTATTCTTCAAAATGATTCTATTTTAAATATTTTAAGGGTTGCGTCGAGACAACGTATTGACTGAAAGATCAAAAAAACAACATTTGAACCAAGAAAATGCTTGTGTTAGTCTCTGTTTATTATTAAGTTGTAAAGAACAAGTGGAATACATTTCATGTTTTGTCAATATTGAATCCATGTGGTTGAAACTGTGGAAGGAAACTCCGGAGGGATTTATAACATAGGCCTCTGCTGTTGTAGTCTCGAACAGTTTCGTTCCTTTCACAGCAGCAATGCGACATGGGTGAAATCACATTGTACTAGCTCCGTACTCCCTACACCAGTTTGCCGCACAGCTTTGCACTTGATTCACAAGCTTCTAGTGTGTATTTTACAAAAGCATTACAAGGATACTGAAGAGAAACAGTGACCTTTTTTAGCTTGAGAAACTGCACTCTGAGAACTCTAATGCATATGCCATATGTTTCACTATCCCAAGTTCATTATTAGTGGAGAAAATGAAGGTTGAAGTTTCACTATCAAAATTTGTGCCGAAATGTACATGCGTGACGTCAAAAGTTTTAAAATGCATTTTTCTGTCGCATCTGTCGGTTCACCCCGCTGCTTAGCATGTCTGTGTTCCCTAGAGGCTTCCTGACGTTTTGCTATGGCTCTCTTAACTTCCTCATCCCACCAACTTTTGGGTTTGTGTCTTCTTTTCCGGGGTGACTTGTCACGTGTCTTAGCAAGCTTTAGCTCAAAAAGTCTAATTAGATTCGTGTATGTCCACACTGTCGTATTATCCTCCGTGATTACTTTCTCAATTTGTTTAGTGGCTATTTCAATTTGCCTTTCTGCATAAAAATTTTCCTGTAGGTGCTCATCTTGTCTCCTTCCCACTTTCACTGCTCTTCCAAAACTTAGCTTGATACGTTTCTGATCGCTACCCAGACTTCTGGAGCCACCTTCATCTATGTGCATTCCCCTGAGCTTATCATACATCCTATTTGACATCAGTGCATAATCTATCGTCGACTGAAGCCTTCCTACCTCCCATGTTATTTGCCCTTCACACTTCTCGGTACTGTTGCAAATGATCAAATCAAGCCTTTCACACATATCCATGATCATTTTGCCTGTCGGGTCGGTATACCCATCCATATCTTCTATGTGCGCATTCATGTCTCCTAGTATAATTATCTCGCACTCTCTTCCTAACTCCTGAATGTCCTTTGATACTCCTGATGTCCTGAATGTCCTTTGTCCTTCGTATTATTCTGATATTATTCCTTGCGAATATGGTGATACGTGAGTGCTGACTGTTCTGTCTGGACGTTAGTTGTGAATGCGCGGTGTGCTCTGACGCACTTTAGTGAACGCTGTCACACGGGTACTTGTTGCATGTGGTTGCGCTGCACTGTATTTGATCCGGATTAGTTTAGACCGTGTAGCGGTGACTAACACCGGTTTTCCACGAGAAATGTTTATTGCGCGCAGCAGCTTTGTCGCTGCTGCGCTGCACAGCGTCGAGTTTGACGCAGATGCCCTGACTGCGATCACAAGTGTCTGTGTGAGACTGGTGGTATAATAACGCATTATTTCCACTACTCGCACAGGTAGTCCTAGTAGCACAGAAAAAAAAAGCTGTGACTGCCATATTCCCTGTCAGTGATCACACTAGAATACTTATACCAAGTTAAACCGTTCAGTTCTGTGCGCTTTTGTAGCCTCTACTTCTTTGGCTGCTGCTTACATGACAATGCAAGAAAAAAGCAGTCTACTAACTACATCAAATTTACGCCAAAACGATGCGTCGTACTTAGGCAAGTCTCTAGAAAAGATAAACGTCTACAAAGAAGCCCATGTACATGTTTGGTCTTGCAAACAAGCTTAATGCTCACGCTTTTGGAAAGTTTTGTTGTTTGGGTTCTGCTGACGTGAGCCGCAGAAAAATCATTGCTCTCCATGTTCAGTTCTGTAATCATGAGCTGTAATTCATCTCCTGAATTACTCATCGAGGCAATGTCATCAGCAAATCGCTGGTTACTAAGTTTCTTTCCATTAATTCTTATTCCTAACTCATTCCAAGCTAGAGTCCTGAAGACCTCTTGTAAACACGAGGGGAATAGCATTGGAGAATTCGAATTTCCCTCCCTTACACCCTTATTTATTGGGACTCTGCTGCTTTCTTTATAGTGGCTGTGCATCCACTATAGATTTCTTCCAGAATGTTTATGTAGTGTTCTTCGATGCCCTGATTCAGTAGTGCCTGCATTAATGCTTACGTCTTGACTGATTCAAACACCTTCTCGTACTCTATGAAGGCTGCGTTTAGGTGTTTATTGTATGCGAAGGTGTTGTTTGATATGTTTATGGCACGCACTAACGTTAACAGTATGGTACAATCCACAGTGCAGTTAAGTGCGGCATACTTTGGTCGGTGCATGGTCTTTTCATGAGCTAGCAGTAATTTATTTTGGGCAAGAAATATCAATTATGGTCATGTTGTTTTTTACCACTTCGTAATGCAAAATATTTAATAAAGGTTCACATCGCATACAATAATAAAAGGACCAGGGCAGTTGAGGGCCTTGAAACTCTGATCATGCACTACCATATCGCAATTTTCATCTGCAACTCAAACACCACTGCTTGGCATATTTATTGCATAATAAGTTTTATTGTTGTGTAGAGAGGAAGAAGAATATGTGCCGCAGTGGGTCACGCCTTTAGGAAGAGGAGCCGAGCGCAAGCTGTTGCCCCGAGCGTTGTGTATCCTGCGTCGGTTCCTGCTGCCCGGTTCCCGCATCAATAGACCTGCTGTGCAAGCACTACTTGTGCCAATAAACCCCGTTCCAGAGTGGTGGAGGTGCTGGGTAACTCAACCTGGAACTCCGCAACCGGAAACTACCTGCCATCCCAGACATGGCTGAAGAAACCATCCAGCAAGGTACGACCCAGCCTCCTATGGTCATCGTTCCCACTGCGCTACGCGTACGCGATCCACCTTTTTTTGACGGTACTGATGAGCAAGACGTCGAAGATTGGCTGTCGACATTTGAAAAGGTAGGCGCAAGCAACAAGTGGGACGACCCTTCGAAGCTGCAATATGTACCCTTCTACCTGAAAGAGGTGGCTAGTCTCTGGTTTAACAACCACCAGTCGGAATTTGCCACTTGGGGTGCCTTTAAGCTACGCATTGCCGATGTGTTCGGTCGCCCCGAGGTACGCAAGCTCCGTGCCGAACAGCGCCTACGGGGACGCGCACAGCTTCAAGTAGAAGGCTTCACAAGCTACATCGAGGATGTGCTCGACTTGTGCAAGCGCCTTGACCCTTCAATGATTGAGGCAGACAAGATCAAACATATTTTGAAGGGGATAGACGACGACGCCTTCCAGATGCTGCTGGCCAAGGGCCCACGTACCGTGTTCGAACTCGCCACTCTTTGCCAGAGCTTCGAGGAGTTGCGCAAACAACGAGTCATGACACGGCGTCCAGCGGCTACCGATGAAACTCTCGCGGCATTGAGCCTGGGTGGAGACCACAGCGCAATAATGTCTGAAATCAAACGATATGTGCGCGAGGAGGTGGCCCGACCACTTTCGGGCCTGTCGTATCTCCCGGCAACGGAACCCTCTTCTGAGCGTCTCGCGCCCGCCATCAGGCAGGTAATACAGGCGCAGGTCTCTGAGGCATTGCCGTCCGTCTCTCAGACAGCACCCGTCACCGCGCCATTGACTTATGCTGCTGTTGCGGCTACTCCACTACGACCTCCGCTTGGGCCGACTCCCCAGCCTGTACGAGTATCAACGACGCCATTTCCAGCAACACAACAGCGCTATAACGGAAACCCTTGGCGCACAGTTGACAATCGCCCGATCTGTTACGCATGCGGATATCCAGGTCACGTGGCGCGCTTCTGTCGCCGGCGCTTCGCAACGGGTCCCGCTGCACCTCCGAGGTACCCTGACTACTCTTTACCGGCCCCGTACAACGCGCAACGAGAACTGCCACGTCAATGCGACCGACAATCAGTGGAACGCGACCCGTCACCAACCGAACTAGACCACCGCCCTGCTGCCGACTACCGATCATTCGGTCCCCGTCGCTCATCCTCACCACGCCGCTACCGTTCTCCGTCCCCTCTGCGTTGCCGACCGAACCCTGCAGAGACGAAAAACTGACTGCCACAGCTCCGGAGGCACGAGCTGCGAAATCGGCGCATTGTACAAGTCCTCGCCCGTCCCCCACAAACGTTCTGGAAGTGTTTGTTGAAGGTATACGAACTCTTACGCTTGTTGATACGGGTGCCGCCGTATCTGTGATGAGTCAGAAACTCTGCCGTTCGATACGAAAAGTAATGACGCCGCCTTCCGACGTTTTGCTGAATACCGCTAGTGCGCAGCCACTTCGACCAGTCGGAGCATGTACGGCGAGAGTAAACATTCAAGACGTCCTGTACCACATCGAGTTTCTCGTGTTGACCACTTGTGCCCACGACATGGTACTTGGATGGGATTTTTTGTCACGCCACCACGCCGTAATTGACTGCGCTCGCGCGCAGGTGGAATTATCTGTGTTTTCAGATGCGCCATCTACCGACAATGAGTGCACTCACCTGGGCAAGCTTCTTGTTGCTTCCGACGTTGATGTTCCTCCTCTTAGTGCCATCGTTGTCCCCGTCAATCGCACTGAATTATCCGGCACTACCGTTGTGTTCTCGCCATCTGACGTTTTCAGTCGCCGCCATGGTACGTCTCTGCCATACGCCGTTCTGCCACATCACCAGGATACTTCCGGAATTGTCGTTTGCAATCCTAGCTCATGCCCTCTCACCTTAAGAGCTCACGAAACACTGGGCTATGTTCATTCTGTTGATGACAACGTTATTGTGCCTATTGAGTCCCACGACCCTGGTCAGCAACTTCAACTGAACGCCGTTACTCCTCTTTTCACGCCGGATGACTACTCCTCGGATATTTTCAATCGTTCCATCGACAGCAAGCTTCCTCCGGATCAACGGGACCAGCTAATGACCCTTCTCCATGAATTCCGAGATTCATTTGACCTTCCTCAAAAGGCACTGAGTCAAACTAACACCGTCGCTCACACAATCTACACTGGAACGCACCCTCCTTTGCGGCAACGCCCCTACCGCGTATCACCCAAGGAACAAAGTGTAACTGCAGAACAGGTGGATGATATGCTTCAGCGCGGCGTCATCAAACCCTCTTCTAGACCCTGGTCTTCACCTGTGGTGCTAGTGAAGAAAAAAGACGGTTCGATTAGATTTTGTGTCGACTACCGGCGACTGAACAAAATTACCCGGAAAGATGTATACCCTCTTCCCCGCATCGACGACGCTATCGATTGCCTACAAGGTGCCGAATTCTTTTCTTCGCTGGACTTACGTTCAGGTTACTGGCAGGTTCCGATGGCAGAGTGTGACCGTCCCAAAACAGCATTCGTTACGCCGGATGGCCTATACGAATTCATGGTTATGCCATTCGGTCTGTGCAATGCACCTGCAACGTTTGAGCGAATGATGGACAGCATTTTACGCGGCCTTAAATGGCAGATATGCTTATGTTACCTCGATGATGTTATTGTATTTTCTCCTGATTTCCCTACCCACGTCGACCGTCTGCGCACCATTCTTCAGTGTCTTACCAAGGCAAACCTCCAGCTTAACCTAAAGAAGTGCCGCTTTGGGGCTCGCCAACTTACGATACTTGGTCACGTTGTGACAAAGGATGGAATTTCCCCCGACCCAGACAAACTTCGAGCCGTAGCAGACTTTCCGAAGCCGACTTCACTCAAAGAACTTAGGAGCTTCATCGGCTTGTGCTCGTATTTTCGTCGTTTCGTCCACAACTTTGCAACAATAATAGCCCCACTTACACAACTACTGAACGGTCCAGCTAATCTTTCTAACTGGAACCCGGCATGTGACGAAGCTTTCCTTACACTGCGCCGCCTACTTACGTCCCCACCGATTTTACGCCATTACGACCCAAGTGCCCCCCCTGAAGTGCACACAGATGCCAGTGGCGTTGGTCTGGGAGCAGTACTCGCGCAACGAAAGCCAGGTATTGCAGAGTACGTCGTCGCATACGCAAGCCGCGCACTCACGAAAGCGGAGATGAACTACTCCGTAACTGAAAAAGAATGCCTCGCAATCGTTTGGGCGTTAAGCAAGTTTCGTCCTTACTTGTATGGACAGAGTTTCGACGTTGTGACCGATCACCATGCACTGTGTTGGTTGGCGTCGCTAAAAGATCCTTCAGGTCGCCTTGGACGTTGGGCTCTTCGACTACAAGAATTCGACATTCGTGTCGTCTACCGCTCAGGACGAAAACACTCTGATGCGGACGCCCTCTCACGATCACCAGTGAGATCCACCGCAGACCTGCATTCGGACACCAACTTCTCCATCGCTCCCATTTCCGTCAAAAGCATGTCGTCTGAACAGTGGAAAGACCCATGGATAACATCTCTCCTTAACATTCTTTCCGACTCTTCAACGTCTGCGTACCCACGCGCTCTTCGCCGCCAAGCCACACATTTCACGATACGGGACGCGCAACTATACCGCAGAAACTACCATGCGGATGGTCGTAAATGGCTCTTGGTTATACCACGCCACATGCGATCTGATGTCTGTGCGTATTTTCATGCCGACCCACAACATGCTCACGCTGGTGTGTTAAAAACATATTAGCGGATCTGCCAGCGTTACTACTGGCGTGGTATGTACACTTTTGTACGAAAATACATTCGGTCTTGTTCATTATGCCAACGACGAAAGACAGCTGCCCATTCACCCGGATTATTACAGCCTCTACCGTGTCCGGCGCACCCTTTCGACCGCGTTGGTATCGATCTATATGGTCCCCTTCCTTACACTGCCACTGGAAATCGATGGATCATTGTCGCCGTCGACCATCTGACGAGGTATGCTGAAACAGCTCCACTACCTACGGCTGGTGCACGGGACGTAGCCAATTTCATTTTGCGACGCTTCGTACTGCGTCAGGGGGCACAACGTGAACTGCTAAGTGATCGAGGGCGTGTCTTTTTATCCGAAGTTGTGCAACAACTCCTTCAGGCATGCCGCACGGTGCACCGCACCTCTACAGCCTAACACCCGCAGACCAACGGTCTAACTGAGCGCTTCAACCGAACGCTAGGAGACATGCTCGCCATGTATGTCAATTCCGACCAATCAAACTGGGATGTCATTCTCCCATTTGTGACCTATGCGTACAACACCGCGACGCAGTCAACCACAGGCTTCTCGCCTTTCTTTCTTCTATATGGGCATGAGCCATGCTCCACCCTTGACACCATTTTGCCGTATCGTCCCGACGTCTCAGAGTTCAGCCCTCTTTCTGAAATTTTGCACCACGCTGAAGAGTGTCGTCAGTTCGCCCGATCATTCACCTCGGACAAGCAAGCATTCGAAAAAGACCGCCACGACCGCGACCAGCAAGTCGAGACTTTTGCCGTGGGCTCGCTTCTCTGGCTTCGACTGCCCTTCCACTCCCCAGGTCTGTCCGCCAAGTTTGCCCCCAAGTTTCACGGTCCTTATCGCGTCGTCGAACGTCGATCTCCTGTCACATACGTGATCGAGCCGGTCACGCCATCTACAGACAGGCGACGCATTGGTCGTGAGACTGTCCACGTGAGTCGTCTCAAGCCATACCACGACCCACTCCTAATATCATCACCTTGACTTGCCAGGATGGCTCGTCTTCGTCACCGGGGTATTGTAGAGAGGAAGAAGAATATGTGCCGCAGTGGGTCACGCCTTTAGGAAGAGGAGCCGAGCGCGAGCTGTTGCCCCGAGCGTTGTGTATCCTGCGTCGGTTCCTGCTGCCCGGTTCCCGCATCAATAGACCTGCTGTGCAAGCACTACTTGTGCCAATAAACCCCGTTCCAGTTGCAACATTTATCTGTGTAAACTTTTAGTTCTGAAAACATGCTCAGACGATCGACAACAGCTGGTCCATTAGTTTTTAAAAAAGCACCCAAATGGTACTCCATCCCTACTAATTATAGCACAGCGTAATAGCATTTGTCTAAAATATGTGGTCAATAGGTACGAAACAACAGCTGCGGCACCTTAGGCAAGTTATTTGCAGGTAAAAAAAAAAGCTGGGAGCACTTCGTCACACCACTATAGGGAGTCTGTCACCATGCACAGATCTTTTGTACTTGAATAAGTTTCTTTGCTTGCAGGCTCATGCTCAGCATATCAGAAGGAACATACGTTGCTGACCATTAAAAGCATAATAAAAGAATTGAATTTACTTCTTGGAGCCATACATTTCAACTAGGAAGTTTATCTGGTTAGAATTAGTTGTGGAGGTAAAACTACTTAGATTCTTTAGATGCTATAACACCCTCTGAGCAGGCCTTGGTGGTAAAAAAAATGCTTTCTTAGCAGAAAAACCAAGGAAAGGCTTCTCTTGATTGTGATACAAAAAAAAACCTTTGCTAGTCATTGGCAATAGAGTTTTAACGCCCTTCGCTAACACCAAGAAAAGTTAACAGTTTTTCTAGGTTTTAAGGTATTTTGCTGGCCCTCAAACAAAGTTATACTAAGCTCTCTTTTTACTCTTTATATAGCTTCTTTCCTATCCGTTTATAACACACTGCTAATACCTGAAAATAAATGTCTAGAAATTCAAATACTTCTGAAGTCAAGATTGTCACAAGTTATTCAGATTTCCTTTAATTGAATTTCACTGTAATGAACAGAATATTTTTGCTCTGATTGAACAGGTGCTGTTTCAATTGCCATGGATTTGCACAGATTGTCAAATATATCACTAATTATCTAATAACAAATGACTCAACTTAGTAAACAGAAAACTTGTATAATTCAAATGTGGTGTTTTACTGCATCTCATGAAGAGGGTACCATCACTCAGAAAAACCATTGCTGGTGATCTCCATAGTCATAGAACTAATTAATTTAAATAATTAGTATTTAGGTTACACATTGTTGCATGTACATATAGTAGCGCAATATTTATCCTCTTCTTTATGCCTGCGCATTTCTTTATATACATTTGAAATACCCGGAAGTCTAATTATATTGCCTGCCTTTGTCATATTTCACTCCGACTCAGCATAGTGTTTGATGCAAGATGCCAAAAGAGATTGATATGTCACAACTCCCATTCACCGCGAAGAGGTTTCTTTTTAAGCTATTGTTTAAGGCAGTGAGGTTATTCAGCATTCTGTTGTAGAGAATATGAGCAATACGGTTTGATTGTATAGGACGCTATACCATCGGTCGCATATACATGCTTTTTTGGTCTACATATGTAGCTTTGAAAATCATCAGTGTAAATATGGCTGTCTTTATTTAAATATGAAGTAGTGCATTAAAAGAAGTCTTTATCTCAATTCTGGCCCCAAGTTAAAGGGAAATGGTGCCGTGCAGTCAGAGGTGGATCCAGCCATTTATTTTAGGGGGAGGGGGTCGCATAAAGTAACACCAGAGAGAGGGAGTGGGCATTACTTTTTTTGTTTTTTACAGCTCGATAACTCTATCATAGCATAAATACTATTATAGTTTGCTTAAAGGAATCAACTCATTTGTCCTAATTTGTGATAACAGGTGGACGGCAAGCACTGAAGAGAGGGGGAGGGGGTACTGACAGGCTTTGGGGGGGGAAGCGATTGCCTTTAGCGCCCCCCTTCTGGATCTGCCACTGCATGCAGTTCTGCACGAGATCACAGGATTGATACCGAACCTAAGGAGTCACAATATAATAGTTGTAATATGTACTTGTGCCCTAGTTTCATGCACTTTTTTGGGACGTTAAACCCAACAAATCAATCAATCAATTAGTTTCATGCACTTATATATATCATGAGGTCAAAATGATTAAGCTTTCACTTGAAACAGTGCATCTTATAACCAGATTTTAGTTTTGCGACAACAAACCGTCAAACTTAATTTTATTAATTATTCTGTAAACCAGCATAGATGCACAGTGCTTGCAAATTTTTGCTCCAAGTTTTTTCCCTGTGAATTTGTGGTTCATCACAGATTTTACGGCATTATTTAGCAGTGTTTTTTCAAGGCCTTCCCTATTCCCATCACATTTTCTTTTTCACATTTGTTCAAACCAGAAGACAAGTTCACCAGGGAACATTTAATGCTTGGTGGGATGTTTGATACAATTTGTTCGAGTTGGCCCATACACACACTTTTTGCAAATCAACAGAATTTCTTCAAATCCATTAGGTAAACTAATTCTATATGATCGTGCAGCAGTCATGCAGCTATACTGTCAACAAAATAATGTTCAGGACAAATAGAAATGTTTATTAAATGTTACTGACAAGAAAGTGTAAATTTAGACGTCTCTCATACTCGTATAGTGGTTTTGGGACGTTAAACCCCACATATCTCCGAAAATGATAAGGTAACCTTGCCTGAAAAAGTTGCTTGTTATTTACTACACACCTCAAGGATCAGTACGACATCTTTGCAAATAGACACAAGTGCAATGCTAGAAAAAAGTGCATCTTAAAACCAAACGAGGGAGCAAATAAAAATTAATGCCACTGAGCACTTTACTAAATATCCTATCCAAGATTGCAGCAAAATAAGAACCTGCAAACATATGCGCTAGGAATAACAACAGAATGCTCAGCTTGAGTTTTTGATGAAGGAAAAATAAATGAATTATAAAAGCAACCTCATGTTGGATGATGAAGCCAGATAATACTTTATTAGAAATTTTTAAAATGCTTATCTTTTGGTTTGTTTCAGTAATGTTCCTCACTTAGCTCGTTGTGTACTTGGCTGGAGTGCAGATTCATTTCTACCACTGTCACTTATCCTCCTTTGAGGTCCTTGGCAGCAAGTACACCTGCCTGTAACAGACATTGCAAATTAGCCCCCTTCCTCCTTTATTTTCCTGTACAATTCAAGCAGCAGCCTATCTTTTCACTCCCAAATAAAGGCGGCGGTTAGTAAGCTGTGCATGCACGAATTTCACTGCATGACTCAGGCTGCAATTCGAAGCATAAACTCTCATAAGAAACTGTAAAAAGTGTCCTCTTTGTTCAGACTGCGAATATTTAAGGAAAATTGGTTAAACACAAAAATATGAAAATAGGTGTGCTTTTTTACTGTAAAGTATCGCACAGTTAAGATAGTGTGAAGAGAACACTCGCAGATAGAGCAGCTGAATTGCTGGCAAGTGTTCTTTGGTTGCACGGGTAGTCACATTCAATGGGCCTCTTGTGCAGCCCTTTCAATGCTATGAAAAAATCCCATGCTAGTACCTCCATTCCAACTTCAATCGCGAGTGGGCATTGTAAAATACAGAGCAAGCGCCCCTTTTTACATTACAGAAGGTCTCTAATGTGTGCCAATGACCAAGCAAGCGCCCCCTCCTCTCCCGCCATTATTTTTCAACCTTTTCTCCGCTTTGAGATTCTGACGCAGCAGTTCTTTGGAACCAATTTTCTGAGAGTCCCTATATATGCGCAAGATTTTAACGAATTTACAGTGTGATGTCTCGAGGCTGCATTCTGAGCTGTCACAAATTGTCTGAACACTTCTAGAACATCTTTTCCGCATTGTAGAACACCTGAAATTTCACACAAGGATTCTCCTCAGGTCTGTAAAACA
The DNA here is from genome assembly GCF_043290135.1 of Rhipicephalus microplus. Classification (NCBI taxonomy): domain Eukaryota; kingdom Metazoa; phylum Arthropoda; class Arachnida; order Ixodida; family Ixodidae; genus Rhipicephalus; species Rhipicephalus microplus. Next base: position 218,268,567 of record NC_134704.1, read on the forward strand.
GTAAAAGCGTGTGTATTCAATACAGCATTTCATTAGAAACACGGGTGTGTGTTTTTCTTAAAGGCACTTCTATATTAAATAAGTGTCCGAGACCAAGCAAGGGCCCCCTTCCAGATCATCTTTCAGCGTCGAGGGGGTGATTTCTCGGGATTTCACACTAGTATGAAGTTGGAGGTACTGCTTGGGCATTGTGAATCTCTCACTTTGAAGTACTAAGAAACTAGACAGCTTGTACCACTATGCAAAGATATGAAACACAGCATTCCAAATACGTTTGCACTGTTTGATGTTTTAGTTCACCATAGTGAAACTCGCATGTACATCAAATAGGTTAAGTAAGGGCAATCTTCAGCCATGTGTAGCCTTTTAGCTTGTGAGGACACACTTCCCACGTTACCAGTGATAGTCAGCATGACTATACACTGTCGTTTTTTATGATAGGAAAAACGTGAGCACGTGGCCTGCGCTCAGCGGCGACTGGTTACAGTACCACTAGCCTACAGCTGAAGAAAGCCTTCCCACTTCTGTTTTTTGCAGCGCCTATCCAACGGCCATAGTTCATTCTTTTGTTTGCCAATAGATGCCTTCAAAAGGCGATGTGCTTTGTTTAGCGGTTGTTTTGGTTGTTCCAATTCAGTTAGTAATTAATGGTAAGAAAATACCGATACAAAAACTGGACGTTTATTTATTCTGTTGCATTGAGTGGCTAAATACCCAGTTGCCTGCAAACCTTTTATACCGAAGCACACAAAAGTTAGATTGTTTAAAGACGTTTTCATAGTGCTCAACTCAGGCGTATGAACGCCGCCTCGCAAGGTACTACAGAGCTACAGCCTTGTGAGACTGCATATTTTTTGCTTGTTTGAGAAAAGCAATGCACGAGCTCATATATATGTACATGTAATGTATGCCTGTTGCAATAAATTGTCCTCTGTATCCAGTTTCCTATCCTTCAACCTCCTAGGATTATACGCATTAGGAGGTGATACATCTAAAATACAACTACACCGACTTTCATTTTTCTTTGGGCCAGGTGAATGAGCTGGTCAGCTACTCCACATCATTCTTGTTCGTTTTTTTTCTCTTTGGGTGTTGAAGGGACATTAAACAGCGAAATAATTTTTGCATACCATTGAAGTATGATTTCACAACACTACTCTTACCACGACACGACGCTTGGCAAGTGCGAAACTAGGTAAAGAAAATGTCTCGCCAAACACCATGACATCATTATATTTGATGGAGATTGCTGTGTTCTACACAGCTTATAATCAATAAAAATGAAGGACATTGTCATTTGTGGGTTCCATAGACCTAGCATACGAAGTTTCAGAAAATATTACTGAGCGAATCGCAAAATTATGAAAAAAATACATTTAAAAACTTTTTACGTAAGGTATGGACATTTCCGCACAACTTTCAATAGTGAAACTTCAACCTTAATTTTCTACGTTAGTAATGAACTTGGAATAGTGAAACATATGGCATTGGCATTAGAGTTGTCAGAGTGCAGTTTGTCAATCTAAACAAGGTCACTGTTTCTCTTCAGTATTTTTGTAATGCTTTTGTAAAACTCACAAGAAGCTTGTGAATCAAGTGCAAAGTCTGCACAGCAAACTCGTGTTGGGAGTACAGAGTTTGTACAATGTGATTTCACCCATGTCCCATTGCTGCAGTGAAGGAAAGAAAACTGCTCGAGACTACAGCAGCAGAGGCCTATAAATCCCTCCAGAGTTTACTTCCACACTACCAACCACATAGAATCAATAGTGGCAAAACATTACATTTATAACACTTGTTCTTTACAACTCTATCATAAACACATGCATTTTCCTAGGTTTAATTGTTGTTGTTTTTTATCTTTAGGTGGATTGGTTGTCTTGAGGTAACACTGATGTTATAGAAAATAGACTCTTTTTGATGAATAGAATCAATAGCTATGCTACTAGCCTCCTTTCTGACATGCATTCATGACAATCACATTCATTAGCAGTTGTAAGAAGTTTGACCATAGTAGTAAATTTACCATGCATCAACGTTTCAGCAAAATTATCTTCCTGGATATGACGGCATCTATTGAAACATTTTTATTGTGAGGTATATAAAAAGACAAATGCTCCGCCCGCACCACAAACTTATAGCAGTCAATGCCAATCAGAAAAGAAAAATGAACAGGGCAGTGCAGAATCAAATTTTGAGGAGAAAGGATGTGCAGGAGAAGATGACTCCACCCCCCGTCGAACTGAACAAAAAGGGAAAAAAAATCATGGTTTGGTTTAAATGTTGTTCTTGCCGCTAACATGTTTGGGCGAGTTTAATCTTCAGTGGTGAATTCTTGTGATGTGCATCTGAATGGGCTGTCTTGGAGTTCTTGCTTTTACAGAGAAATCAAAGGTTGCGCTCTACATATTTCCAATGAATAGCCAACTAAAATACATAGACTACACAAGCCATCATCTATGACACGGCTAAGATGAAATATTCGTCAGAGAGGCATAGCGGTTAAGAAGCGTCTGTAGCAACAACGATCACTATGCTCACCATTTAAGCAAGCTAAAGAAGACATTTCGCAAAATCACCTGCACAACACTCTGAACAAAATTCAAAATGAAGCTTGAAAATTAGGAAATCAAAACAAACACTCGGAAACAACTTATCAAGAATAATAAACATATTATTTGCGAAGTGCTGCAATCAGAGAACATGTCTTTTAAAGCCATAGACAGTTATTTTGAACACAAGTCAAATAATTCTTGAAAAGCATTCTTCTATGTCTCTCATTTCTAAATCTCGCCGCGCACGAATAATTAAGGTCACGTAGGAAGACCGTTATTGTAATGTGGTATTTTTCTTCTTTTTCTTTTTTTCTTTTTCTTTGTCTCTGCAAAGGATTGCCAATTTGTAAACTTAGACATTATTGTTTTGTTTCTATATATGTCTTGTATTATATCATGCTGATTTATGTTGGTTTCTTGTTGTTGCATCACTGCTGTTAAGCGCCAATGAGGGGGCAAGCGGACTCGTCAAGCTGTCCAACCGACAGCTTTTTCTGCCCGCCCTGCCGTATCATTCATTGTATTGGTGCAAAAATAAAGTCATTGTCATTGTCATCACTAGCTGAACATGTCCCATAGCACAGCCTAACCAGCCACTAGCCTTCGCAATCAAATACCAAAATGCACTTCCAAACTTAAAAAATATCCTTCGCAACATTAACTAAACACGAGCCGCTTCTGAAAACGTTCCCCGACATGTTAGTGCATGCAAAAGTAAACCTTCATTTTTCGTACACATAATACCTAGTTGTCATGCAAGATTTAGGACCTGCAATCACATTCAAGAATATGTTAGAACTGAAAGCACTAGAAGTGATTTATGGATAGTATAAAATCTAGTTTGACTTGCACTGCCCCGCCACGGTGGTCTAGTGGCTAAGGTACTCGGCGGCTGACCCGCAGGTCGCGGTATAAATTCCAGCTGTGGCGGCTGCATTTCCAATGGAGGCGGAAATGTCATAGGCCCGTGTACTCAGATTTGGGTGCACGTTAAGGAACCCCAGGTGGTCAAAATTTCCGGAGCCCTCCACTACGGCGTCTCTTATAATCAAATGGTGAATTTGGGACGTTAAACCCCACAGATCAATCAATTAGTTTTACCTGCACTAGCTTAAACATTATCAACATGATTAAATATATATATTTTCACAAACAGGACAACATTTCGGCATGGTGTAGTAGCAATTTTGACAGGGACACAGAGTACAAGAAAACACGACACTCGCTTTTCTTGCCTTCTGTGTCCCCGTCGAAGTTGCCTACTACACCATATAGTACATTATCTCACTTAGTATCCCAGCTCTCAACCCTACTGAACAAATAGGACAGCCTGTTAACGGTTCATTAAATAGGCAACAAGCAAGCATGGCAAATAAATGGAAGCAATGACGCAGCGTTTTATAGTGGTGGGATACATCTTCGACGATCTTAAGTAATGTAGTCAGTCTTTCGGCAAAAAATATTGCCACACCTTATTCGCAAGTTTAATGCACTCCACCCAACCAGTACAAATGTTTCAAAGGGAGCTCTTGAGCCGATTTGATATGGCACATACACAACGAGAAGCAATAAAAAATAAGCCATTCTTCAAGGAATATCTAAGGGTATTTATCCCCAATGTCAGGTGGTGCTTCCTCGAGGCAAAGATAATTCAGCAAAATGTCTTCCGTTTTTCTACCCATCCATGCAAAACCCTTCCTTTCTCCTGCCCCTCATTTTTTTCTGTTTTATGAACTTTTGATTGATTGCCCTTTTTACCCTGGCGCAACACATCACGGGGGATAGGCTTTTAAATCACCTAATTCAGCGTGCGGTCTCCTCGTTTTCCTCTCTCCGTTTTCGCGTGTGGCCGTCTCTGCTTTGTTTCAGTTAGAGGAGAGAGCATGAAGAATATACAAAATGCACTAAGGTAGGGAAGGGATGAATTTTGGCCTTGTTCGTAGAACATATGTGAAATCTTTTGTGGCCATTTGCTGATTGTTAGCACCAGTGTATGTGGGTTCCCTTCATCTTGATAAGTCTGCCCTATGCAATTCAGATAGGTTGACAGTTGCAGCCTTGAAAAAGTCTGCATGTTGAGACGATGGCCCTAGCGGCAACACATGTTCACAAATGTTTCATCTCTTTAAGCTTGTCTACTTCTCATTTTTGCGTTTTGATTTCATTACATGACACTTCGTAATTTAAAAATTAATAAAATTAGTATTGCGTTGAATATTCCGCGTAATAATAGCTCATTTTGTCTGTATTTTGGTAGATCTTCAATGCACCCATTGTCATGGTTTCGTTGAAGCAATCATTTGACTGAGTTAGTAAGCAACGATTGCTCTTCATCGTTTATTTCCTGCCATCTTGCGTCTACAGACTAGTACATACTATACTAAGACTGAAAGTAGTAAAGAAACAAAAAAAAAATAATGTCTTTACACTGTAACACACAAATTAGGATATTTAGTAATTGCGTCTTTTTATTTTCGTACCAGCAAGTAAAGTGCCGGATGCATGACTGCTGGCTAACCAATAAAGAGTTCAATCCTGGGCGGAAGTGAAAAACAATTTCCCCCCTCACCAACGCTCATCTGCAATCTGTTTTCAGTGGTTCATTATTTCAAATAGCATAACAATTTGAAAAGTGGGCCAAAGGCGACGTATCACCTTAATTTGTTATGTGGCACTGAGCAGCTGACTCGTTCGTCACTCAGTGTCAGCGCAGCCGGTTTTACCTGGCTGAAACGCTCACGCTGCAGATCGGGCACAGCAGAAAAGCGACACGTAATCCTAAAACCAGCAACGTGTTTAAATACACACAATAAACAGACATCATGAGTACGCGTATCACCACAAGAGAAATACGCAACACGTACGGTGGAAGTACGGTAAGCAATGAAAGTCCTACTTCTATTGTAAAGATCTGTATTAGACTTTACAGTAATCTCATAAGGCTGCTGTACAAACTTGCGCAGCGAGAACGTTTTCGAATACTTGTACATTAACACAGAGCTGTAATACCATCACTGCCACGAAATTAATGGTGCAAAAGCGCGTTCACCCGAAAATTAGTAAGAGGTTGACAGCTTACCCGTCCTTGACACGAGGTGCACTATGAAGCTGTGAATATTTGTGTTCATCACTGTCGTCACTCAAGAGTAGATTTATCGCAAGGAAGAGTGCTTGCCGCAAGTAAACACGCAGCTTGAACTTCGCTCTGGTCCAACGACAAAACCAGAAGCCGCCATGACACTTTTTCTCACAGGAAACAGACGCACTGCTAACGAGCCAGCGTAAGCCTAAGTTGGTGCGAACAAAGTAGTATGCAGCTACCACCTCAGATACAGCAACGGTAACCTGCCATTCATGTTTGATACGTTTTCGTTCAACCTTTTATTTCAAATGTCTGACGAAAACAATTTTTTTCGTATGCTTCAATTTCATAGTCATTATCATCAATAAGCCTGCCAATATTGAATGTGGAACTTTAAGGCACCCAAAAATATCATTTCTTTATTAATATTATGATTTCCAGAGAAATTGCAAGGCTCCTCTGAAAATAAAGCAGAGCCACCGTCACGCGCATTCTCAGCACTGCCTTAGAACAAGAGAAAAGCTATAACGTGGAAAAAATGAACAAAACCATCACCGCATTGGTTCCTAAAACGCAACTGCAGTTAGGTTGAAGCACTAGGTCAAGAAGTAAGCAACCTTTCTGAATTCACAGAAAAACAAAAAAAAGAAACAACAATCTACAAAAGATACCCACTCAAGATCTAAAGCTAAAATGGCTGTAGAACAAAAAGAAAATTGATGACATGTGGATTTATACCAACAAAAAATTAGATGAAGAATTCAAAGAAAGGACAGAGCATGACAACAGGAAACTTCTTACGAATGCACACTCTAACAGATAGAGTAACATAATCAGCAGTCTCAACATCTATGGTAAGGAGGCAGAAGCCTCACCAATAAGCCACCTAACAGAGAAAGAAGCCAAAGTTCAACAAAACACTTAGGTTGCATGAGTAAATATAAAAAAAGTTAGAAAGAAGCATTAAATCAGAAGCATAAACAGGAACGAATCTCCTTGGATACCCTATCCTGAAAGAATAGAATAGAGCCCTACAAAACATGACCAACGAGAAATCATGCAGCGAAACTGTTGACCGGATCAAAGATGAAGATCTCGTGGTTAACAAGCTTATGACACTTTCTGAACAATGCCTCACGTACTGGCGAATCAAATGTACAACCAAACTGTAAAAATGCGAATACTAAACAAATACAGAAAAAAAGGGATATGAAAGATTTAAAGAATTCGACACAGATCAACAGATGTCCCACTGTGGATCATAGCCATGCGCAGTCAAACTGAAAAATCTGCGAAACGGAACACAACCATTTACTTAGCTTGCAGAGACTAATAAAAGACATTCGACTAGGTAGAGATACCAGCAGTCTTAGAGTAGCTAGTGCATACTGCATGCATGAATACCCTAGCCAACATCTACAGAGAGTCACCAGCAGAAAGACAGACAGACAATGAACTCTATTAAGGCCTTGAGGGGCGACTAGAGAAAGTCTTTACGGGGGTAGAACTGTCAAAGAGCAAAAAAATTTTAATCGTGAATTGGATCTGTCAAGGATACGAAATCTGAGCAATACTTACAGCATGCTTATCAGATGTTTTCGAGCCACCATGTTGATAAGAAACACGAATAAACATTTACAAAGAATATCTCGGTACTTACGCTTTGCAAGTGACATTTTGCTTTTCAGCAGTGGTGCTGTTGAACTGCAATGAACTGAGGGTCTAAATCAAGAAAGTGTTCAAGTAGGGTTACAGATAAGTAAGTAAAAAACAAGGATCAAATGTTAGGAGACCAAACAAGAGAGCGAGAGTGCGCAACGGCACACTAAAGTCCTTATATAATATGTTTTTAAGTCACATATTCACACGACGCACTATTCACGAAAAAGAAATTCACCAAACATTATGGATGGGCTAAAGCTTTAATGGCAGACATTCCCAAATTATTAAAGAGAATTTACAACTGTCCCTAAAGCAGATTTCACGGCAAAACCTCTAGTGTTGGAGTACTTCATTGGAATCAAAAGTCCTAGTACAACTAAAAGTCTGCCAGAAAAATAACGTGTGCAAAATCATGTTGACAGCGTGCAGCATATCTTACAAAAAAAATTACTTATTGCGTATCGAAAGCATGCTTGGATTCGCGCAGTAAAGTAAAAAATGTTGACTAAAAGCCACAACTACATCAGGACTGCTTGACATATAGAGATTAACATAAAAATTATTCCTATAGACATGCAGTCACAGACATTGACCGTGAGAAATTCGCTCAGCAAGTAAGCAGACCAAATTGTAATTATGTATGTCCAAACATGCTGCGTATGCCTCTCAATCCTCGTTGTAAGCCGAACTCTCCTTGACATGTGAAACGCATTTCGCCGCGACGAGTATTACGCCTTCTACGCTTAGCAGAGGTTAACAAAGTCATCTCCGACTGGGTGGGTGATCGCAATATTGAGTTTTTGAAGACTAGTCGATTCAATGATGCAAAGAGGAGCCGTTGCTCCAAATGATCACTGTACCTGTTTTTTACTGTATTTTACAGTATTCCTTACAGTACTGTCCCGCTGCCATGGTCTATGGCTAAGGTACTCGACTTCTGACCCGCCGGTCTCGGGTTAAAATCCCGGCTGCAGCGGCTGCATTTTCGATGGAGGCGAAAAGCTGTAGGCCCATGTGCTCAGATTTGGGTGCATGTTAAAAAACCCCAGGTGGCCTAAATTTCCGGAGGCCTCCGCTTAGGCGTCTCTCATTGTGACATGGTGGTCTGGAGACGTTATACCCCAAATATCAATCAATCACTCGTACAGTATTTTGCTTACTCTCTTTACAACCTTACGCACGGCCAGAGGGGGAATTTGAAGACTTGAGATACATGTACACCATCTGTTAAAACTACCGCTCATAGTGACGTTACAGAAATAGGTTGATACCTGTGCCCCCCCCCCCCGTCGGGTCGGTGTGAACCCACCCCGAAAAAAATTTCTGGCTATGCCCTTGCTGGTGGGACAAGACTGGGCAACCAGACGAGGCATGTGAGCCCTATCAATGGCTTCGCGAGCGTACTCGGAAGCAGATGGCACGAGAGGCTAGGTGGTTGCGAATGGCAATATGGGGTTGCGACCATACAAATGATAAAAAGCTGAGAATCCCGTGGGGTCATGTCAAGAGGAATTACATACGAGAGTCACATAGGCCAACGTGGTGTCCCAGTCTCGATGATCTTCGGAGACGTTCATCGAAGGCATCTCTGTGAGCGTGCTGTTGAGACGTTCAGTTAGGCCATTAGTTTGTGGATGGTAGGTGGTAGATAGCTTATGCGCTGAGGCACACGATCGAAGGAGGCAGTCGACAACTTTGGACAAGAAAGAGCGGCCACGGTCCATAAGCAGCTGTCGAAGTGCACCGTGGTGTAAGATGACGTCATTAAGAAAAAAATCCGCGACGTGCAACTGGTTGGCATGGCATTTGTTATCGCGTAACGGGACACATAATCTGTGGCGACGGTGATCCATTTATTTCCGAGTGTCATCATCGGAAAATGGCCAAGAAGGTCGAGTCCCACGCGATGAAATGGTTCAGAGGAAACTTCAACTGGGTGAAGAGATCCAGCTGGCAGCAAAGAAGGTGTTTCCCGGCGCTGGCAGTGGTCGCAAGTGGTGACATATCGACGCATGCTATGGTACAGTCCAGGCCAGAAGAACCGACGTCACACGCGGTCCTATGTGCGGGAAACACCAATTTGTCTCGCTGTTGGTGCGTCGTGAAGTTGTTCAAGTATGACAGGCCGTAGATGACCAAGGATGACAGGCAGAAGCTCAGGGCTTTCGGTGCTGACGTTGCGGCAGTAGAGGATGCCGTCATGCAGCACGAATATACGGGAATCAGCTTCATGGCTGTCAGGCTGAATGGCGTCGATCGTATTGCGCACTGACTCATCCCGTCGTTGTTCTATGCGCATATCGCTGATGTCAGTAAAGGCCATTACGCTGCTCTCAAGGACAGGCGCAGCGGTATCCGGAGAATCCACCGGATGACGAGAAAGACAGTTTGCGTCCTTGTGCAAACGGCCAGACTTGTAGCTGACGCTAAAAGAAAATTCCTGGAGCCTCAGAGCCCAGCGACCCAAGCGTCCAGTCGGGTCCTACAGAGAAGTCACCCAGCAGAGGGCGTGGCGGTCCATAACGACGAAGGATATGCAACCACATAAATATTTCCGGAACTTGGCGACAACCCAAACTAAAGCTAAACACTCTCTCAAGGTAATGGAATAATTCATCTTATGTGGAGAAAGCAGGCGACTAGCGTAAGCTATAACGCACTGTCTACCGTGGTGCCGCTGAGCGAGAACTGCACCAATACTGTGGCCACTGGCGTCGGTGCGAACTTCTGTGGTAGCAAAAAGATTAAAGTGGGCAAGTATGCGGGGCGTAGTTAAGAAGCCGATGAGAGCAGTGAACGCTTGAGCCTGCTCAGAGCCCCATGAGAATGTGGTATCCTTCTTCAGCAAATCTGTGAGTGGCCTGCAACGTCGGCGAAGCTTTTTACAAAATGATCAAAGTACGAGCATAAGCCGATGAAGCTCCGGACGTCGGATGTAAAACAGGGCACCAGAAAGCTACGAACGGCGCGGATGTTTTCGGGATCTGGTTGGACGCCATCGGAGTTTACAAGATGGCCCAGAACGGCAATCTGACGGCAGCCAAATTGAAATTTCTTGGAATTGAGTTGTAGCCTAGCTATTTTGAAGACTGCGAGTATAGAGGCAAGACGGGTAGGGCTGCTATCGAAAGTAGATGAAAAGACCATCACATCGTCTAGGTAACAAAGACAAGTAGACCGCTTAAAACCATGCAGGAGAGAATTCATCATCCGTTCTAATGTGGCTGGGGCATTACATTGTCCGGAAGGCATGACCGTAAACTGGTGTAAACCATCTGGTGTAAAGAAGGTCATCTTGTCACGGTCCGTTTTATTGGCAAAAATCTGCCAGTAGCCGGACCGAAGTTCAATAGACGAGAAGTATGTAGCGCCATGCAAGCAGTCTAACACGTCATCAATGCGTGGTAGCGGGTATACGTCTTTTCGCGTGATCTTGTTGAGGTGGCGATAGTCAACGCAGAAGCGCCAGGTACCGTTCTTTTTCTTCCCTAGGACGACAAGAAAGGCCCAAGGACTACTTGATGGTTCTATTACACATTTGTTGAGCATTTTGTCAACTTCCACTTGGATAACTCTGCGCTCAGTGTGGAAGACACGATAGGGGCATCCGCGAATAGGACTGGCGTCACCAGTGTTTATACGGTGCTGAACACTGGGTTTTCGCCCTAGAGGTCTGACGTTGAAATAAAAAATGTCGGTATAAGACTTGAGAAGGCGATGGATGTCATTGGCTTGCGCATGATTGAGGTCGGGTGCAATCATCTTCGAGAAACGATTTGGCAGAGAACAGGTGCTGTTAGCTACAGGACGCTGAAGTGGTGGTAAGAGCCATGATTTCGAGTTCGTCAGCATTAGATACGCTGGCCAAGAACATGCCACGAGGAAGCACTTGAGGGCACAAGCTGAAATTGAGAAATGGGTGGGCTCGGTGGCTGTGCTTCAGCGCAGACCACTAATCCGTTGCTTTTCGCCATGCAGGTCCACAGTTTCTTCACTGGACTACTTTTGCCCGCAATTCTGGCCTTCCCCCAAGCTACAGCGATCGCAGCAAACCGTTCCAGCACGCCCGGTGCGGACCCCTGCCCTGCTCCGTCCGCGACCGATTCAGCGTGCCCAACAGCGCCGCCACTGCCCTCTTTGGTTCCCCAATCACCCTGGAAAGCGCTATCGTCAGCAACATCATCCACCAAGTCAGCTATAAAACCGCCCCTGTCGTCCCGCACGCTCTGTGGGCTCGGTGGCTGTGCTTCAGCGCAGACCACTAATCCGTTGCTTTTCGCCATGCAGGTCCACAGTTTCTTCACTGGACTACTTTTGCCCGCAATTCTGGCCTTTCCCCAAGCTACAGCGATCGCAGCAAACCGTTCCAGCACGCCCGGTGCGGACCCCTGCCCTGCTCCGTCCGCGACCGATTCAGCGTGCCCAACAGCGCCGCCACTGCCCTCTTTGGTTCCCCAATCACCCTGGAAAGCGCTATCGTCAGCAACATCATCCACCAAGTCAGCTATAAAACCGCCCCTGTCGTCCCGCACGCTCTGTGGGCTCGGTGGCTGTGCTTCAGCGCAGACCACTAATCCGTTGCTTTTCGCCATGCAGGTTAGTCGAATGCCTCATTCTTTTGAAAAAAAAACTTGCAATTACTTTCTTATACAGCTACTGAGCCCACGGTGTTGCGCTACAATTGTTGTTGAATGTGTTCATGCGATGCGGTCGCTTTTGCTTTTGGCGGGAGATATTGAAACCAACCCTGGCCCTCCCAGTATTGAGGACGTAATGAACGAGTTAAGAAAGCTATCGGCTGGCCAGTCGAAGCTGATTACCGATATGCTAGACCTTAAAAACCAGCTACTAACAACAGACAAAACCCTATCGGACCTCAATAAACGCATGACTGATTTAGAAGGACATTATCACGCCATTTCAACCATCCGAACTGACTTGGACACTATAAAAACAGATACCACTGAAATGGCTAACCGAATTGACCGTCTTGCTGCACAGATGGATGATACCGAAAACAGGTCCTGTCGCAATAACCTGATCTTTTATAACATTCCCGACCCAAACCCTAAAGAAACATTTGCAGAATCTGAAGAAATCGTCACCCGTCATTGTCATGATCACTTGAAGTTCACCATTGACCCTAATCACATTGAACGCGCACATCGCCTAGGACGCCACACAGGAGGCCATAATCGGCCACTCATTGTAAAATTCAATCAATTCAAAACTAAAGAATCTATACTTTCTAATGGCTCCAAATTTAAGGGAAGCAATTTCAGTGTTGGTGAAGATTTCTCTCATCCCGTTAGAGTTGCTCGTAAAAACTGATCGCCTTCGCTAAATCAAAATCTACTTCCTACTCATTGCGGTTCAAAACATTGCACATTGGTACCAAACGCTACGTGTATGACCACTCCACAGATTCTGTTCAGGAAATGTTGTAGCAATTGCCCCATCAACAAAATAGGCCTCATCGCCCTCGATCCGCCCCTCGATCAAACTTATTGCTCTCTGCTATCTTTACTAACATACGCAGCTTTATTCCAAAACGTGACATTATTTCTAATCTGGTGTTATCATCTGATAGCAACCTTCTGATACTAACGGAAACATGGCTTACTAGTGACGTGACTGACGGCGAGGTACTTGCTGACCTACCCAATTTTAGAGTGTTTCGAAACGATCGCAGCGGCACGAGAGGAGGAGGAGTACTCGTCGCTGTCAGTCACAACATATCCTGTTCGTCTATAAACATTGTGTCCGACCTTGAAATCTTGTGGCTTAAATGCCATGCCGCACCGCACTCAGTTTTACTTGGCGTTTGCTATAGGCCCCCTCACAGTACTCCCGATTTTTCTTCTAAGCTCAATAATATACTAAGCGAAATAACGACCAAACACCCTAACATGCATGTAATTCTGTTTGGCGATTTTAATTTTCCTAATATCGATTGGGCAAGCCAGCCTGCACCAGCGGCTACGTCAAGGGAATCGAACGACTTCCTTGATGTATGCCTTAACTTTAACCTATCTCAAGTTCTTACAGAACCAACCCGCGTTACCGATAACTGCCAAAACATTCTGGATCTTATATTAACCAGCTATCCAGAGTGCGTGTGTGTCCTCCATTGCATACCTGCCTGAAATCAGTGACCATAAAATCATTCATGCTGACTTCGTGATTAAGCCTGCTTTAGCCCCGACCATAAAAAAAACTATCCGTTTGTATGATAAAGGAAATTACGAAGCAATTAACTCTGAACTAACGAATTTGTACTCCACTTTTGACACTGCCTTTTCTCATTATAATGTAGCCGAAAACTGGTTGATTTTCAGAGATAAGCTAAACGAAATGGTTGATAAATACATTCCCCAAATTAATATCAATCCTAATACCGCCCAACCCTGGTTCAATAAAGCACTGAAACGATTAGAAAACAAGAAAAAACGCTCCTTCCGCGCAGCCAAGTCCCGTAACACCCCTGATGCATGGAACAAGTACAAAGCCGCCGAATCTGCTTATCTGCAAGCCATACGTCACGCCAAACACTCATTCTTCCATTCGGACGTACCGAACATGCTTAAGAACAACCCCAAAAAATTCTGGCAAGTCATAAACCCACAGGACACGCGCAATATAACACTATGTAATGAGTTAGGGGATGCCCTAAGTGACACGGAATGTGCACGCGTGTTTAACGCCGCCTTCGCATCCGTTTTCACCCAAGAAACTGAGTTGTCATTTACCATCCCTCATGCGAACTTTGATTGTACCATGCCACCAATTACGTTTTTTCCCAGCGGTATTTCTTCACTAATAGACAAAATCAAACTTTCTTCTTCAGCTGGTGTAGACAACATTACATCCAAACTCCTGAAAAATACTAAACATATCTGTGCAGCGTATCTGTGTCTACTATTTTCACAATCAGTTTCAACAGGAATGCTGCCTCCAGATTGGAAGCACGGAAAGGTCGTTCCAGTCCACAAATCGGGTAACAAACAATCACCATTAAATTATCGTCCCATTTCATTAACCAGCGTACCCTGCAAACTCCTCGAGCATATCATCTACACACATATCATGGACTTCCTTGATTCCAATAATTTTTTTCATCCTGCGCAGCATGGCTTTAGGAAAGGGTATTCGTGTGAAACGCAGCTAGCTATGTTTGTTCACGACCTGCATGTTAACCTCGACTCTAACCTTCAGACTGACGCCATCTTCATCGATTTCGCAAAGGCATTTGACAAAGTTCCTCATGAGCGCCTACTACTAAAGCTTGCCGCGTTGAATTTAAATGATGACGTATTAGCATGGATTAAAGAATTCTTAACTAATCGTTCGCAATCAGTTTCCGTCAACAATCAAATGTCTAACACTACCCCGGTAACCTCAGGTGTCCCTCAAGGGTCTGTCCTAGGCCCGCTTCTGTTTTTGATTTACATTAATGACCTACCATTACATGTATCTTCTAACATACGCATGTTTGCAGACGACTGCGTTATTTATCGTAAAATAAACAACGTTTCGGATAACACGTCTTTTCAAACTGACTTACTAAGCTTACAGGGTTGGTGTAACCTTTGGCTAATGGAACTCAACCCTAACAAATGTAAAACTGTTTCCTTTCACCGCCGTCGAAATCCGATAGTATTCCCGTACCAAATTGCTGACACAAACCTCGAATTAGTTCCTTCCTATAAATATCTCGGAGTAACCCTTTGTAGCGATTTAACCTGGGCAACGCATATTACGAACATCATTGCATCTGCTAACAAAACACTCGGGTTTTTAAAACGCCATTTGCGTCACGCTCCTAATAATGTCAAATTACTAGCTTATCAATCCCTCGTACGGACGAAGATAGAATACGCATCAGCCATTTGGAGCCCGCATCAAGCATATCTCATCAATCAACTCGAGTCACTTCAAAATCGAGCCACACGATTTATTCATTCTACGTACTCTTACGACGTCAGCATATCAGCACTGAAAACAGAATCTGGCCTATCATTGCTTGCATCTCGTCGCCGCATTTCTAGTCTTTCCCTTTTTCACAAGTTTTTTTACAGCTCGCTCGGCAGGCCACCATACATTCTTCCTCCGGCACGCATCTCCCATCGCACTGGTCACCCGCAACAAGTTGAGCGGCCGCGTACGCGCACCATCACTTTTTCGTCCTCATTCTTTTTTCGTGCAGCTACGGACTGGAACGGCCTTTCTAACGAAATCACCGCCATAACCTGTCCTACCACCTTTTTGAACACCGTAACAAACTACCTTGCATTGTAAAAAAAATGGCTTTCACGTTTTCATATATGTACCCACCCCTTATGTAATACCCCTTCAATGGGGTCTTTAAGGTAATAAAATGAAATGAAATGAATGAAAAGGTACAGTTGTCAGTGACAGTCACAAGCGTATGGGGAATGATGACGCTGCGGCTCAAAAGGACGTCGGCGAGGAGAAGGAGGACATATTGACCATCGGGAGCCTGTGGCTGTGTGGTCAAAACGACATAGGTGGCTGCCTGAGGCAACAGTCCTACATCCTGAAGACAGCACAGCCGCGGAGGGGCAGTGTGGGGTTCAGCGACTATCTGAGGCAGCTTTAGCTGAAGGACGCCGGTAGCACAATCTATAAGAGCAGAATGATTCGACAAAAAGTCCTGGCATAGAATAACGTCATAAGGGCAGCGGTCAATCACTGCTAAAATAACACAAGTAGTGTGGTCCTTTATATTTAAGCGGGCAGTGCGCAGACCGAGAATCATCGCGTGCCGCCATCGGCCACACGGAGCATTTGTGCAGCCACTGGTGCCAGAACTTTGAACGTGTGCGTAGGCTTGAACTCATGACCGAAATGCTTGTACAGCATTTGTACAGCAAAAGTGCTTGTACAGGTACGCCGTCTACTTCAACGTCTATAACATTTCGTCTGGTGGGAACGGAGGGAGGATTTGCTTCCGAAGTCGTCAATGCAGCACCACCTCCTGGTGCGGCATTTCTCAGTTTTCCGAGACGGTGTGGCCGGAAGCCACGGGGGACGAAAAGCGCTGTGGCTGCAGAGAACGGGACGATGGACGGCGTCTTTGCGGCGAACGAGAATGGTGCCCACGTGGTGAAGGCGAGCAGCTGTACCCAGTGTTCCGAGATTGGTCAACGGCATTGGGCTATTCGGCAGGTGAAAAGGTGCGGATGGTACCGTTGAAACGGGTCATATGGGTCGTTGCACGAGGTGCCGAGGACCATATGGGCCCAGGCAGTAAGGAGCAATGTGTCCAACGCAATGGTAGTTGAAACATATAGGGCGGTTATCTGCAGTTCGCTACTCAGCCGGGTTGCGGGTATGTGGAGACAACCGTCGGTTGGAGGAGGGCATCGGGAAAGGGGGTTCGCTGACTTTGGGTGCAGTGACATGGCACACAGAATGCACTTCGATGTTTTCAAGCTCCTGGCACACGATGGCCTGAACAAGAGGAACAGTAACAGGAGTGGTATCGGTACTGCGCGAATTGAACGCCGAGGGCACCATTGCTTCTAGTTCACGGCGAACAATGCTTGTCAGGTCTCCAGGTGGTGACGGACGTTGTGGTGAAGACTGGTCCTCGCAAGTCGATGTTGTAGCGGAGTTTGGATGTCGGGCAGATGTTTGCAGAATGCGGCGAATTTTCACTTGCTCAAGCTGACGACACTCTTTGATGATCACGTCCACGGTGGAGCAGCCCTTGCACATCAGGAGATTGGACGCGTCGTCGGCAGTTCCTTTCAGGACATGCCCAACCTTGTGACCTTCTGTCATATCGCTTTCGCCTCTCGGCAGAGGGCAAGCACGTCCTGAATGTATGCGAGGTAGGATTCTACTGGGGGTGAGGCACGACAGGCGAGTTCCTTTTTGGCGGCGGTTTTACAACTGGTGGTTTTTCAAACACCTCTCGCATCTTTGCTTTGCATTGGCCTCAGCTCGCGAGTTCTTAATTTTTTTATGCCACACGTTGGTCGTGCCTCTCAAGTAAAGCAGCACATTAGCCAACTGAAGTGGGGTATCCCATCTGTTCGGCACAATCACTCGTTCGAACATGGCCAACCAATCGTCAACATCGACACCATCAGTCCCGCAAAATGTACCGGGATCCTTAAGTGGCGTGAAAACGTATGGTTGCGACGCCGTGCTCGTCAGAGACACCGACGTTGATGCGGAGAACTCAGCATCGGCAATTAATGAAAAACCGATGCAATGTCCGCTGCAGAGCTCCGTTGCCTGATGGTAACCCAGTACCTCTAACCAATATGTTATGAGGTCGGTGACTTTTGTACAAAATGATTTTACAGAGGAAAAGCCTCAGACAACAGTCAAAATGGTTGATTGGCACACTCGTGCTCCTCTCAGCTGATAATGTCCTTCCTCTTCCTTGACTTCATTTCCGTAACAATATCATCCTGGATTATCTGATAAGTGGGTTAGTGGAATTGTGGGGAAGGTATTCAGATTGGTTGGCACATAAAGAATTCTGCAGTATTGTCATATAGGTGACTTAGGGCCATAGTAAAGAATTTTAAAGGAGCAGATCTACATTTTTTATGCTCTGCATGGTGTGTGGTACAGCCACTTTATCAACTGCCAGGCGAGCAGATGCTTTGCAAATAAAACGCGAAACTTCACAACTCTAGTCCGGCGGTAAACATGTTTGGCGCAGTTCCTGTGCTAGAATTTAATGCTGATTTCGTGTGAAATATCGAGTAGACTTTCCTCAACAGTCCGGAATGTCTGCAGCACGTGCATTGCAGACTACGGAAGCAGCTTCATAAGGTACGTACTATTGCGATAGAAAGAAACGTGAACAGCGGTAAGTGTTGCTTTTGACTCCGTCGAACTGCAGCGTGCCTTGGCTGTGGCAAGGCAGAATTTGTGCTGCAAGCCGGCGTCAACGTAGCGCTAGAATCTGGTTCCAACTTGTGCTCATGCACCGCATGTATGTGTGATTTGTGTACCATGTGTGATTTGTGTAATGTGATTTTGGCAGCAGAGGTAGCACATAGATTAGCCATCTGAAATTTTCCTGCTTGATTTACCAGGCCTTTCAAGAACAAATTGTCTCAGAAGCAGACAGGCGCATCGTGACCGCCACGCAAGTGGGTGCAGCCGTGCCTTCCGGTTATCGACTTATCCTGCTGGACTTTGCTTGATCACGTGGACTTTGTCGTTATCACCGAGCTTGGGATAAGAGAGGGCTGGCATCAGCAGAGGCAGCACATGGTACAGCCGTCTGAAATTATCATGCTTGATTTCCCAGGCCTTTCAAGAACAAGTAGTCTCCGAAACAGACAGGCGCGTCGTGACCGCAACACAAGTGGGTACAGCCATGCCTTCAGGTTATCGGCTATTCTTGCTGGACTTTGGTAGATCACGTGGACCTTGTCGTCATCAACGAGCTCGGGATAAAAGAGGGCTGGCATCAGCAACGCGCCATTTCGCAGCAGAAGCTGCATACACGGAACAGCCGTCTGAAATTTTCTTGTTTGATTTCCCGGGGTGGAGACATTACCTTATTGCGAAACGTTTTTGTTTTCTTTTTCGATTCTTTGCTTAGCCTCTGTTACCAAACAACAGATATATATATATATATATATATATATATATATATATATATATATATATATATATATATATATATATATTGAAATAACTTGAAGATAGCACATAAGAAAAGGATCGTATTTACTAACGTTTCGGCCGTGGCACGGCCTTCGTCAGAGTAAGTCCGGCGGTAAACATGTTTGGCCCAGTTCCTGTGCTAGAATTTAATGCTGATTTCGTGTGAAATATCGAGTAGACTTTCCTCAACAGTCCGGAATGTCTGCAGCACGTGCATTGCAGACTACGGAAGCAGCTTCATAAGGTACGTACTATTGCGATAGAACTTACTCTGACGAAGGCCGTGCCACGGCGGAAACGTTAGTAAATACGATCCTTTTCTTATGTGCTATCTTGAAGTTATTTCAATATAGAAAATACCCAGACCTGTCGTGCCTTCCCTTCAAGTTCTATATATATATATATATATATATATATATATATATATATATATATATATATATATATATATATATATATATATATATATATATATATATATATATATATATTAGAAGGGGGTTTATTGAATAAAACCAACTGCCTGGTTCAAGAGGCGTGAGTCACTGTCACGAGCTCAGCTCTTCGTCGTAGTCGTCTTTCAGGTGCTCCAACTAGATACTGTCTCTCTCCTTCTTCCCCACTACATTTGCCCCGGTGGTGAAGAGGAGCCATCCTGGCGAGTCACGGCGAAGCAAGCACAAGGGGATCATAGTAAGGTTTTAAGCGGCTGATATGGACTGTCTCACGACCACGGATTCGTCTGTCCTAGTGTCACTAGTTGATGTCACTAGTTCGATGACGTAGTTGGCCAGTGACGTGCATTGAACGATGCTGTACGGACCATCGTAGTTGGGTGCAAACTTTCGGGAGAGGCCGGGGGACTGGAATAGAACTGAAAGCCATACAAATGTGCCTACGGGGAAGCTGTGAGCAGGCTTGTCTTGGTCAAGTCGTTCTTTTTGGAGACCTTGTGCGACGGACGTAAATGAACGCGCTAATTGGTGGCACTCTTCGGCACACTGAACAAGTTCGGAGGCTGGGCGGTATTCTGAAGCATCTGGGCGGTAAGTATTGTGTCAAGCGTAGAAGTGGGCTCACGTCTGTACAGTAGAAAAAAAGGTGAAAACCCAGTAGTTGCATGCGTGGCCGTATTAAACGCATACGTCACGAAAGGGAGCACCAAGTCCCCATTAGAATGGTCGGAGGATATGTACATAGAAAGCATATCACCGAGCTTGCAGTTAAAGCGCTCTGTCAAACCGTTTGTCTGTGGGTGATAGCTTGTAGTGGTGCGATGAATAATATTGCACTCACTGAGAAGCTCCTGGACGACTTGCGATAGAAACGCACGCCCACGGTCGCTAAGCAGCTCACGTGGCGCACCATGGCGAAGGACAAAGCTACGCAAGATGAACAAGGCGACATCACGAGCAGCAGCGGTTGGCAAAGCGGCGGTTTCAGCGTAACGGGTTAGGTGGTCAACGGCCACATTAATCCAGCGATTTCCCACAGGAGTACAAGGTAGTGGGCCGTAGAGGTCGATGCCAATTCTATCAAACGGCCGAGCTGGACACGGCAATGGTTGTAATTCGCCAGAGGCATGACAAGTTGTTTTTCGTCGCTGACACTCAGTGCAGGAGCGTATGTACTTGCGAACGTACGAGTAAATTACACGCCAGAAAAATCGCTGACGAAGCCGGTTGTATTTTTTCAAAACGCCTGCGTGCGCGTTTTGAGAGTCTGCGTGGAAGTACGCGCACATGTTGGAGCGCAAGTGGCGAGGTATAACAAGAAGCCATTTCCTACCATCCAGCTGATAGTTGCGACGGTTCAACATGGCATCCCGTATTGCGTAATGGGGAATTTGCCGACGTAGTGCACGAGGTAGACGCTGGCGTGGTGTCACCGAAGACGAGGAGAGAACGTCGATGAGCGAGGCTATCCAAGGGTCCTTGCGTTATTCCGAAGGCATGTCAGCGGTATCGATGCTGCCGATGGTGGCTTCGGTGAAGGAAACAGGTGCAACGGCTGAAGGAAGGGGTGAACGGGAAAGAGCATCTGCGTCGGTGTGCTTGCGGCCTGAGCGGTAAATGACGTGAATATCAAGTTCCTGTAAACGTAGCGCCCAACGTCCAAGCCGGCCCGAAGGATCCTTCAATGAAGCGAGCCAACAGAGTGAATGGTGATCTGTAACTACTTCAAATGGCCGTACATATAAATAAGGACGAAATTTTTGTAATGCCCAAACAATGGCCAAACATTCCGTTTCGGAAACTGAGTATTTTTTATCTGCCTTGGTTAGGGTGCGACCAAGGCAGATCAAAAATAGGATACTGCTGATGTTTCGCGCTGATGCGGAGTGTGTTATAACCAGGCTCGTGCTTGAGGGTGCGGCGTTCTTCTTCCGAATAAAAAGTTCCTTACGGTCAGCGCATTTTTGTATCGTGTTTTCCCTGATGAAGGGCGGTCCCCAGCTGAAACGTAAAAAAAATGAAAAGTTTTCGTTTTGCCCGTCCTCCACTTCTTGATATATATATATATATATATATATATATATATATATATATATATATATATATATATATATATATATATATATATATATATATATATATATATATATAAGGTATGGGATATGGCACAACGGGAGCGTTGTCAACAAGGATAAATATATTTATTTCCCAACACTTTCGGGAGGGGACCTCCCTTCATCAGGGGATGAGTTATACTGACATGAACTTCCTTGCTGCCGCGTCCCTCTCGCCTTGAAAGACGTTTGCGAGAGTGAGAGGGAACTGGAAGAAGGAAAAAAAAAGGGAGAAAAAAGACGAAAAAAGAAAGAAAAGAAAGAAAGTAAAAAAGTAAAAAAGAGGAAGAACCACTGTCAACACTGACAACGAAGCCAACTGTCCGTCTACATCCACCTACGGTTCATATCACGTGCTGTTTGGTTCTTGGCGTGTGTCGGGCCACCCAAGATTGTCGCCGCGGTGCCGGGAGGGTCCGGGACGGCGTGCCTAAAGAAAGGGGTTTCCCCGTAATTGGTCGTTTGGTCGTTCGGCGGGCGGCGGGCGGTGTGTGTAAAGGAAAGGTTTCTCGTTAATGGGTTGGTCGGCTATTTACCTTTAATCTTCGTCCGTTTCCCTTCAACGGTCATGAAGTGGTAGGCGAACGTAAACACTTTGTATGTGCATGTGAAAAAAAAAGAAAGAAAGAGGACAGTGTACACGTACGAGTCAGTCAGAAAAAAGCATGGTCTCCAGCTATCAATCTTTGTCACCAATTTTCTCCTGGCTTACTTCTCGGAGGCAGTTGAGTTTTCCGGGGTCCTCATTGATACCGGCTACTAATGTACGAAATTTGAAAATAAAATATGCCTCACGCTGTTCGCGCTCGCGTCTGTTTGAAAAACCGGACTGCAAAAGAGTTACGCTAATATTTTTAAAGCTGTGGTTTGGCAGGCGCAGATGTCTAGATAAAGGTAGCTTCGGCAGTGAAGTGGCGTGGTACCGGTGATTATTGAACCGCAGCCGAAATGGCGTGTCTGTTTGGCCGATATATTCTTGTCCGCAGATGTTGCAATGTAGCATGTATATTACGTTACTGGAGTCACAATTAAGGCTTTCAGTTATGCAGAATTTGAAATCCGAGAAGTTCGCTTTGGATTCACGTGTTGTGAGCATCTGTGGGCATACCTTGCATCGAGATTTTCCGCAGGGATGGCACCCTGATTGAATTTTGGGGGTGTTTGTTTTTGCCCTGACAAGAATGTCCTTCAGATTTTTATCCCGGCGGTACACCACGTGAGGTGGCTTCGCGAAAATAGAAGTTAGTCGAAAATAGAAGACGAAGTGATTCGTTTACGGAACACATCCAAAGGTGGAGGTTTAGCGTTCTTTGTCAATAATAAAATTAGTTCAAAGATCAAAACTTCGTACAAAAGTATATCCCCCGAATGTGAAATTTTCGCTTTAGACATCACCTTGCCTGGATGCTCTCCCTTCTCTCTGGTAAATCTTTACTTTCCTCTGGGTGTACAAGACACGCGATGTTTAGACATGGCTGTTAGTTCGTGGTGCACAGAAAAAATTATGGTTGGAGATTTTAATTCTCACCACACTAGTTGGGGTTTTAGGACTGATCAATGTGGACAACGCTTGTGGGACTGGTCTATAGACCATAATTTATCATGCCTCAACGCTAGAACTCCCACATTTATCCGAGACCGATCCCGCTCTGCCTTAGATTTGAGTTTTATAAGCTCGGGTATTTCTAGTGTATCTTGGACTACTCTAGACTGCGCCACCAACAGTGACCACTTACCAGTACTGTTTGAAATTTCTTGCCCCATTATTCCATCTTACTCCCAAGCTCGAACCTTTATCAATTATTCCAAATTTAAAAATGACCTAGAAGTTGCTTTGACTACCCCCACTGAAGACAACGATGAAAATAAAGCCATGAAATTAAGTGCGGTTATTAAAAGAACGTTCAAAAAAGCAGAATTTTCTATTGAGTCTGATACGAGAAAGCCTTGTAGCCAGTGGTGGAATTCTGAGTGCTCTCGTGATCATAGACGACGACAAGCGGCTTGGAAGCAGCTAATTCATAATCAGTCCCCCAAAAATTGGGCAGATTACAAGTTTATTGCTGCTACATTTAAGCGCACCGTGGCTAAAGCTAAAGAAGACTATGACAAAAAACATTTCGACTTTCTTTCCAAACCTAGAAATAAGAAAGCGTTATTCCGATATATGAGATTGCGCAAAATTCTGCCGTCTCTAGCTAACTCTGATTATGACAGGTTATCGACGGAAGAAATGACTAATTCGTTAGAGGCAATCGGAAGAGGTTTAGCTAACAGATTTTCGTCGACTTTGACAATCAACTGGCAAAAATCCTCTATAAAGACTGACTACGAAAAAGTGACATTGTCCGAAATGTCAAGCGTAATTAGAAACTTACCCTCTTCGGCTCCTGGTCCTGACGGTATAACAGTTCCTATGATTAAAATTTTATTCCAGATATCACCCGGCGACGTCCTCAACCTTATAAACTATTCCTTAAGCAATGCCTGGATACCACATGACTGGAAAATAGCTAGAGTGATTCCCATATTAAAAAAACAAGGGTCAGGTTTTAACATTGACAACATCAGACCAATCTCTCTAACATCTCACCTGATCAAAATTATAGAGAGAGTTCTCAATAATAGAATAAAAGTTTGGATGGCTGATAAGCTAATATTGAAACCATTTCAAATAGGTTTTCGTAGCGAATGCTCAATTTGGTGTGCTCATGCCGACTTAGAGAGCCGAATACAGCTTGCCCGAAAAAGACGACAATACGCGGTACTAGTAACACTAGACATAGCTAAAGCTTATGATAGCGTTGAGCACTCAATTTTATTGAATTCTTTACACGAATGTGACTTTCCGCGTTATATTGTTGATTGGGTAGCAGAGTTTCTAAAATCGAGAGAATTTTATTGTGCAAAGGATGGATGTCACTCATCTAAATTCAAACAGCAACGTGGAGTACCTCAAGGGGCGGTCCTATCTCCGCTGTTATTCAATGTGTTGATGAGCTCAATTCCCATTGAACGAGATATCACTGTCTACATTTATGCAGACGACATTGCATTTTTCGTTGCAGATAGTGACATTTATTCTTTGCATCAAAAATTGCAAAAGTACATGTATTCTCTTGAAATTTGGCTGCATTCAATTTCATTGTCTCTAAACATAAGTAAAAGTGCGCTCCTGGTGTTCCCTATAGCAGATTCTATTCAAATTTCAGTACTTTATAATCAGGAACCGATTCCACAAGTAGAGTCTATCAAATATTTGGGCATTATTTATAACGAGAAACTTAACTGGAGCCCTCACATAGACTATAACGTGGCAAAGGCACAACGAGCTTCAGGCTTATTGCGAAGGTTGAGCAACAGAAAATATGGGTTACGTAGACACACCTTATTAATGATATATAAAATGTACATGCGCCCAATACTCGAATTTGGGTGTATATTATTTTCGGGTGGCCCTACGTACAAAATTAAACCGTTAGTTCTATTAGAGCGAGAAGCGTTACGGTTGTGTTTGCGACTCCCCAGGTATGTCGCTATTAATGTACTATATCAGGAAGCTCGCATACCAACTATTCTTTGCCGATTCCGTATCTTAACAGTACAAACATACTTGAAATTTTACGGCTTATCAGCGAGACGGTCTGCATATGCCTTTATTAGTGACCCCGACGCCTTCTTCCTCGCTCACTGGCCACGCTTTCGTACTCCCCAGATTATTTTTGTACAAAAGAAACTTGAAAGCATAAAGGTGGATATCAGATCGGTAATTGGAACCAAAGCATTAAATCACAATATTACGATAGAATGTGATGAAATTTTTCCCCCACTATCTAAGTTTCAATCTTCGCGTTACTTAAATGACAGGTTAGAAGACTACATAGCTCATGCGGAAATAAAGAACATAATAGCCACAGACGCTTCTGTGAATAAAGAAAAGGCAGCAGTAGGAATCGTCTCAGATTACCTCGGTTGGTCATTCTCGGTAAGACTACCAGACTTCACTCCGGTTTTCGAAGCTGAGCTCCTGGCTATTATTTTAGCGCTACGAAAACTTCCTTCAAACGAAGAGAGTGCAATGATAATTACTGATTCTCTTTCGCTGTGTACTACTCTCACAGCTTCAGAACAATCAAGAGCTCTAGCGACATTACAAACATTAGTTCCACCTCATGTGAAGTTCCTGAAGTTAGTCTGGGTCCCGGGACACTGTGGCATACGGTTGAATGAAATAGCCGACTCACTATCTCGAGCCACACTTGATGGCCCTGTGATCTCGGTACTACCAGAATCGGAACACATAGTGTCGATCAGATATAGAAAATGGGCTATTTATACGGATATTATGGAAAATATTACTAAATATACGGACTATCAGCACCTAACATACCCCTGGAAACCTCAGTGGAGTCAATCTAAAAAGTTAGAAGTTATTTTAACCAAATTTCGATGTCGTGTCCCTCCATTAAACTTTTACTTGCACAGAGCTGGTCTGGCGATATCCCCCCTGTGTCCATTCTGTGAAGAAACGGAAACAATAGAGCATTACTTTATATCATGTAAAAACTATTCATTAATTAGGAAAAGACTTTTAATTGTTCCGTTTCAAGCAGTAGGTTTAAATTTAACTGCAGATAATGTTCTAAGTTTCGGTGCCTTTAGCTTGGGACATTGCCACAGGAGCGTATTCGATGCTGTATGCAATTTCATTCGAGAATCAAAGCGCATGTCATAATAATGCCTGCTTAAATATATTTCTGAAGACACTTGTCTAATTTTGAATGAAATTTGCATATTCATTTGATTGTGACCGGGTGAGATAAGCTCGATTGTCTGGTCTACTCAAAATTTCTGTCTTCCACTGTAGTATTACCTCACCTTTTCTCTTCTTGATTCAATCTTCAATTATTTGTTTAGTTTAATATTCCTTTTTAGTTAATTATTATTTTCTATTACATCATTAGTTTTTTCATTAAGGATAAACCTTTTAATATATCTCATATAGGATACTTCTAGATTTCATGGCCAATCCCCCATAGTGGGTATGTGCCAGTGCGAAGGGGCAACAACAACAACAACGGAACACATCTTGCTCGTCTTTGTGCTTTTCTGGTTTTTTCGCCGCAGTTGTGGGGTCTATCGCCCCATATATCGTGGTGATGGATGTTCAACCTCACGGGGCACACTCCGAGTCCGGTTCGACCGCTGGGACTGCTTCGAGGAAGCGAGGAAACGCGTCCAGTGAGAGTGAGGACACTGAGCTATACTCCGCATCAAGCGACGAGTCCTCGGACGACGGCTTCCAACCCGTCCTGTACCGCAAGGCTAAACGACGGATCGTCAATACATCTTCGGCATCAAGCACGACTACCGTGAAAACTGCCCCTCAGCGATGGCCTCACTCTATCCTGTTTGTGCCACTGAAGGCTACCGACAGTCTACGCGGGCTGAACAGGCAAGCGCTCTCTGTGTATCTCGAGAATATTACGCCAAATCAGATCAAAGAAATACGTCTAAACGCAAGAAAGAACATCTTGGCAATCGATGTGCTGAACCCACGTGCGCTAAACGCGCTTCAGAAAGTAACGCAACTGGGTAACATCAATGTCAAGTCTATAATACCAGCTGATAGCACCACGTCAACAGGAGTAATTTATGACATCGCCACTGAAATTCCAGAATCGGATCTTTCAGTGCTAATAAAACCGGCAAATGAAGATAACGTCATTGTGAATGTCAGTCGCCTTGGTAACACACATTGTGTGAGAATTACGTTCAAAGGGGACTGTCTCCCCTCCCATGTGAAGGTTGGCCACTTTCGTCACCAGGTCCGACCATTTATTCCAAAACCTATGCGATGTCATAAGTGCCAGAAGATCGGCCATGTGCAGGGAGCGTGCAGGAACTCCGAAGTGTGCCCCCGATGCTCAGAACCACATACCGAGGACAAATGCAGCGCAACCATACTAAAGTGCCCTAATTGTCAAGGTGCCCACAGTGCATCTTCCAAAGACTGTCCACGCATAAAGAAGGAGTTTACTATTCTTAGACAAATGGTGCGAGACAGCTCTACCCACAAAGAGGCCGCGGAAAAAGTCCGGCGAAGACGACGACGTCACCGTCGAAGATCTTCGCGAAGAACGCAGTCAACTACAAGAAGTAAGCCAACGCATCTGGGAACGGCGCCCACTTCAGGGTACACCGCGGCGAACGCAGACGATGGAAAACAGAAAACAAGTAGATCTCTCTCTACTGAAGATTGGCCGCCACTTACGCGCACGCAACTTGTGGAAGAACCACATCAGAAGCCGCATTCATCAGAGCAAGCTGCGACAACAGAGGAGCAGCGGAACTTAGATAAGCAAGTGATTGCTCTTCTACGACCCATAATTAATGCCATTCGCACTGTGTTAAACAACATGCGCACAACGTCAGCCAAAAGTGCACTTCAAGTACTGGACGCTCTGAGTCCAGTACTGGCGGCTCTTGAGTAGATAATGGCCCACCAGCCACTGTCTTTCAAGGAAGAGGTCAAAAAAGCAACAATTTTTCAGTGGAATGCACGGGGACTGAAATCACGCATTGCAGATTTCCGTCGGTTCGTTTTCACTAATATGTTTCCCATCATCGTCATCTGCGAGCCAAATTTATCGAGCGCTATTAGACTCTCCGGATACGAATCCTTTATGTCGGCTTGTTATAGTGGAAACAGCAAGGTCCTGCTGTTTATTCGACGTGACCTGACCTACATTATTCGGCCTGTACCACCTGACAACGATAACCAATATATATGCTTAACAGTGAAGAAAAGGGGTCTTACTGTCACTGTTGTCGGTGCATACCTGTCGCCATCAAGTAGATTTGACCACAGAAGACTAGGACACATCCTATCATCCACTCCTGGCCCATGCGTGATCATCGGAGACTTCAACGCCCACCATACGCTATGGGGGAGCCCGAAGATCAGCGCAAAGGGTAGAAGTCTGATAACGTTTGCTTCAGACAACGAGCTGTGCTTGTTAAATGATGGCAGCCCAACATTTTTACGTGGCCCTGGATACAGCAGTTGCCTTGACTTGACATTTGTTTCTCGAGGTCTTGTCAGATGTGCCGGGTGGTTTGCGGACATAGAAACACATGGGAGCGACCACATTCCCACATATGTCAAGATCAGAGGACTATCACCTTGCAAGGTACGCGAAACTATCCAAAGAGTAGACTGGACCAAGTTTGAATCCCTCATGGAAGAACGCTGTCAAGAGAACACCTCATTTGACTTAGAAGAGGTGATCAAGTCCACAGTGCAAGACACAGTGTGCACCCTCACATGCTCTTCGAGAGTAACCGAATTTGATGTGGAATTAGAACGACTTCGGGCTCTCCGACGGCGTGCGGAACGAAGGTACCGACGCACGAAAGCAATCGACGATTTACGAATCGCTAGACGTCTTCAGAAGAAGATACAACGCCGCATAGACAAGCTAGAGTCACAACGTTGGGCAACCTTCTGCGCTTCGTTAGATCCTCGCAAGCCTTTATCACACTTGTGGAGGACAATAAGAGGGCTCCGGACATCTCCCATTCAGCGGTCTCCATTCAAGGCTCTAGCCCTCTCTCAACAGAGATCGGAGGTCGACGTGGCAGAAGAGTTCTGTGCCAACTTATCTGGTCAACTCGCAGATCCCAACATCTCCACGCTCTCACGCGGTGGCACGACATCACACGATCACCCCATGGACCAATTTTTTTCTATTCATGAGCTTCAAGCAGCACTGGCTTTGTGTAGACGGACATCAGCACCCGGGCCTGATGGAATATCATACAGAGCACTGTGTCACCTTGGTGAGTGTGCGAGGAGTGCCCTCCTCGAGATATACAACGACTCGTGGCGAGAGGGCACCCTCCCAGTTAACTGGAAGACCAGCCGTTTGGTTCCATTACTGAAGCCTGGCAAGTCACCATTGGTGCTCACATCATACCGCCCGATTGCACTGGCTAGTTGCTTGGGCAAAGTGATGGAGAGGATGGTACTTGGACGGCTAGAATGGTTCCTGGAGCATCACAACATCTACCCGGACGCTATGACGGGATTTCGCCGTGGCCGGTCATCAATTGATAGCGTCATAGACCTGGTCACCTACGTGCAGCACGAAAAAGGCCGTAAGCGTCTCTGCGCTTCTTTATTTCTTGATGTTAAAGGGGCGTACGATAACGTAACACATGAAGCTGTCCTCACCGCTCTCAAGGAGGTAGGAGTGGGTGGTCGGATGTTTCAGTGGATACGCAGCTATCTCTCTGAGCGATCCTTTTTCGTGAGAACCGAGGATGGTGACACTTCGCTACACTACAGCCACCGTGGTGTTCCCCAGGGTGGCATACTTAGCCCTGTACTATTCAACCTGACGCTAATAGCTCTAAATGAGCATCTGCCAAGTACTGTCAGATTGTCAATGTACGCGGACGACATCTGCGTTTGGACGTCTGCAGTAACACGTCTACAGCTGCGAGCGCGAATTCAGAGAGCTGCCACTCAAGTTGCTATTTACCTCCGTCAACGAGGTCTGGAAATTTCCTCTGAGAAATGTGCACTAGTGGCGTTTACGCGCAAACCAATGCATAACTACAGCGTTCTGATAAACAACGAAAGAATACGTCACCTCAGATCATACAAGTTCCTAGGTGTTATAATTGACAGAGACCTCTCATGGAGCTCACATGTATCATACATGAAAAGGCGATTGACAGGCATCTGTCATTTGTTCAAGTTCTTCGCTGGAAAGAACTGGGGAATGTCCCCAACTGCTATGTTGCGACTATACAGGTTTCTTTTCCTTGGATTCCTTCGGTACAGCCTACCTGTGCTAACCAACGCAAGTAAAACAAGCATACGAATGCTTCAAAGTGTCCAGGCTCAAGCACTCCGGATATGTTTAGGCTTGCCCCAAAGTGCATCAACAGCGGCGACTATCGCCATCACAAGGGACAACCTCATCAAGACCCACATTAATGTGGAAGTGCTGAGGACACATATACGACACCTTGCTCGAACCCCTCGACATCACCTAGCCTCTCTACCAGTGGTCCGACCATGCACATCTTACTGCAAAACAGTGACCGCACATGGTGAGTCGATCCCAACTTCGTTCTCTCCAGCCGCTAGACCGGTGACTCCGCCATGGTGCCTCGCTCAACCAATAATTAATATTAACATACCTGGCGTCGAAAAAAAGGCCCATTTGTCGTCACCGGCTCTTAAGCAGCTCACACTACTTCTCTTGTATGAGAAATATCAAGACTCCACACATATCTACACTGACGGATCGGTTCAGCCGGACAGCTCTACAGGAGCAGTAGTGATACCAAGGTTGGCCACGACAATTAAATTCAAGACATCCCACGCAACAACATCAACGGCAGCAGAATTGGCAGCACTTCGTGCCGCGTTGCAATTTGTAGTTGATCAGCCTACGCGCAAGTGGACTATTTTCTGCGACTCGAAGGCGGCACTGCAGTCTCTACTATCAGCCTTACGCCGTGGACCACACGAGCAGCTGGTACTAGAGATAGCAGAGATTATACACCACCTGACTGAGAAAGGGCACCAAATTACATTTCAGTGGTTGCCCAGTCACTGCGGAATCATCGGCAATGAACGGGCCGATCAAGCTGCCCGCTCAGCCCACACAGAAAATCATAAACTGCGACTACCACTTTCTAGGACGGATGCTGCACGAGAGCTCCGCAGA
The DNA here is from genome assembly GCF_043290135.1 of Rhipicephalus microplus. NCBI lineage: Eukaryota > Metazoa > Arthropoda > Arachnida > Ixodida > Ixodidae > Rhipicephalus > Rhipicephalus microplus. Next base: position 218,299,842 of record NC_134704.1, read on the forward strand.
CTTGCTCGCCGGCAAACCACATCGCAATGGAATCAGCCGCACTTCAAGCATGTCCGACTGTACTCGCTTGACCCTACGCTAAGTCTTCAAGTCCCGTCGAGGCTTCGCCGAGCAGACCAGACCCTGTTATGTAGGCTGTGGTTGGGCGTTGCATTTACCAATGCCTACGCTTTCCGCATTGGTATGGCTGACACCGCAGCCTGTGGCCATTGTGGCAAGGAGGAAACCATTCAACATGTTCTTTGTGAGTGCCTAGCGTATAGTAGGTGGCGACTATGCCTTCGCAGGGAACTCAACAAATTAGATGATCAGCCTCTGTCGGAGCAGGAAATTCTGCAGTATCGTCAGGATGCGACTTCACAGAAGAGGGCCCTGAAAGCGCTGCTGAACTTTTTGCGATTGACCGGCCTTGCTGAACGGTTGTAGCTGGGACGCCCTTCCAGTGTGTGTTTTCGTTTTTTTTTTATGAGTGCGCGTGCGTTTTTTTTTCCCCTCTCTCTAACCCTTCTTTCTTGCCCCTACTTCCCCACCCCCAGCGCTGGGTAGCAAACCAGATGACAATATCTGGTTAACCTCCCGGCCTTTCCTTTCTCACTCACTAGTCGTTTGCTTTGCCTGATTATGTTGAAATGGCGGGAAAGTATGTTGTTGATTCGTGGCGCTGATGAGGAGTAAGTTAGTACAAGGTTCCCCAAAATACACAAGGCAGGTAATCCGGGACGTCCGATAGTATCCAGTAACAGCACATCAACAGAAAATATATCAGAATTCATCAATTCCTTAATAAAAAGCATCCCCCCAAATTTTCCCTATTACCTAAAGGACACAAACCACTTCATCTGCGAAACTTCAAGTCTCGACATCCCAGGCGGCAGTTTTCTGGTGACCATGGACGTCTGCTCACTGTACACCAACATACCCCACCATGACGGAATAGCGGCTATGGTTTCTGAATATGTAAAATCTGACTCATCAACTAGTGTAAGTGGCGAGGTACTGTTTACACTTCTTGAACTTGTACTAAATTATAACCATTTTGAGTTCAACGGCAAGCATTTCCTTCAGGTCAGTGGCACTGCAATGGGCACGAAAATGGCCCCAAACTTCGCGAGCACCTTTATGGCTTCACTTGAAATCCCATTCATTGAGGGACGCACCTTGAAACCTTTCTACTACAGAAGATACTTAGACGATATTTTTATGATATGGAACCATGATGAGGGAAGTCTTTTCCGCTTCATAGAGGATTTTAACAAATGCCACCCGTCAATAAAATTCACGCACAAAATTTCCAAAACTAGCATTAACTTTTTGGACGTTACTGTCACGGTCGAAAATGACCGCTTGTCAACAAACCTTTACAAAAAGCCTACAGACCGTCAAATGTACCTACATTTCAACAGCAGCCACCCAAAGCATTGCAAAACGGGTATTCCATATTCTCAGGCCTACCGGTACCGAAGAATATGCACCGATATGCGGGAATTTGACAGACACGCGGAACACCTAAAGCATTCCTTATTGAAACAAAATTATCCGGAAGACATTATTGACGATGCCATACTACGTGCTCGCAACGTGAACAGGAATGATATAATTAAGGGACTAAACAAAGTACCTAAAACGACTTCCCAAACGAACCTTGTACTAACTTACTCCTCATCAGCGCCACGAATCAACAACATACTTTCCCGCCATTTCAACATAATCAGGCAAAGCAAACGACTAACTTCTATTTTCAAAAAGCCACCTCACGTGGTGTACCGCCGGGATAAAAATCTGAAGGACATTCTTGTCAGGGCAAAAACAAACACTCCCAAAATTCAATCAGGGTGCCATCCCTGCGGAAAATCTCGATGCAAGGTATGCCCACAGATGCTCACAACACGTGAATCCAAAGCGAACTTCTCGGATTTCAAATTCTGCATAACTGAAAGCCTTAATTGTGACTCCAGTAACGTAATATACATGCTACATTGCAACATCTGCGGACAAGAATATATCGGCCAAACAGACACGCCATTTCGGCTGCGGTTCCACCGCAGCCACTCAATCACCGGTACCACGCCACTTCACTGCCGAAGCTACCTTTATCTAGACATCTGCGCCTGCCAAACCACAGCTTTAAAAATATTAGCGTAACTCTTTTGCAGTCCGGTTTTTCAAACAGACGCGAGCGCGAACAGCGTGAGCCATATTTTATTTTCAAATTTCGTACATTAGTAGCCGGTATCAATGAGGACCCCGGAAAACTCAACTGCCTCCGAGAAGTAAGCCAGGAGAAAATTGGTGACAAAGATTGATAGCTGGAGACCATGCTTTTTTCTGACTGACTCGTACGTGTATACTGTCCTCTTCTTTCTTTTTTTTTTTTCACGTGCACATACAAAGTGTTTACGTTCGCCTACCACTTCATGACCGTTGAAGGGAAACGGACGAAGATTAAAGGTAAATAGCCGACCGACCCATTAACGAGAAACCTTTCCTTTACACACACCGCCCGCCGCCCGCCGAACGACCAAACGACCAATTACGGGGAAACCCCTTTCTTTAGGCACGCCGTCCCGGACCCTCCCGGCACCGCGGCGACAATCTTGGGTGGCCCGACACACGCCAAGAACCAAACAGCACGTGATATGAACCGTAGGTGGATGTAGACGGACAGTTGGCTTCGTTGTCAGTGTTGACAGTGGTTCTTCCTCTTTTTTACTTTTTTACTTTCTTTCTTTTCTTTCTTTTTTCGTCTTTTTTCTCCCTTTTTTTTTCCTTCTTCCAGTTCCCTCTCACTCTCGCAAACGTCTTTCAAGGCGAGAGGGACGCGGCAGCAAGGAAGTTCATGTCAGTATAACTCATCCCCTGATGAAGGGAGGTCCCCTCCCGAAACTGTTGGGAAATAAATATATTTATCCTTGTTGACAACGCTCCCGTTGTGCCATATCCCATACCTTCACGAAGACTAACTGGCCCATTGAATTATTACTCCCACTATATATATATATATATATATATATATATATATATATATATTAATGAGATCAGACAGTAATGCCAAGGAATGTGCAGGGGAAGTTATTAGAACCAATGGAATGTAAATAAGAAGAAAGAAAAGTGGATGAAAAGATAACCAGCCGTGAGCAGGATTCCTGCCCACGGCTGGTTATTTTTTCATCCACTTTTCTTTCTTCTTATTTACATTCCATTGGTTCTAATAACTTCCCTGTACATTCTTTGGCATTACTGTCTGTCAGATTTCATTAATATTGTGTTAAAACACGGAAAAACGAGCCCTTAGGTATACACTTCTTTCCCTTATTATATATATATATATATATATATATATATATATATATATATATATATATATATATATATATATATATATATATATATATGTAGCGAGTAAGGAAGCACACTGGCTCCGTAGTAAAAACGGAAGCCAGAAAGCGTGACGTACGACGAAACACTTCTAATAATCATATACGTTTCGGCTGGTGGGACAGCCTTCGTCAGTGTGACATGTAATGCAGCTTTCGTAGCCATTATATACATTTCTAAAATGTTTTGGGACATGTGTAATAGCAATCGGAAGTGATTCGACATGATTATGCAAAAAGGCAAAATACCTTTAGTGTGAAGATGCAATGCGCAAAGTAACATGGGCACAGCAGTGACCTCTTATCGTTATAGCGACATCAGTACGAGTGAAAGAGATTTTTAATTTAAATATGGCGCATGGTATGGAAAGCACTATGGCAACCATGCGTGCAGATTGAAGCGCATGAATGAGCGGTATACATACTAAAGATAACCAGGTCAACTGAGTTTGTTAAGCAGGGAACAAGGATGGTTCTGTCGAAAACAAAAAAAAAGAAGTAAAATAACAGAAAATGAACTAGAAATCTTGGAAGGGCATGAGACACCTTAAGTGGTGGAAGGTATATTAGCGAGTGTGCCTGCGTGTTCGCTTATTCCAGAGTTTAGTGTACCGAACTTGTAGATTAGAAACGATTCGCACATTTCCCGCTCAAGATGTGAGCGGAAACCAGATTTCAGTACCGTTGCTTTATTCTTGTCGAAAGAATGACCAGGTATTGCTGGATGTTTCGATAAAGGCAGATTTGGAAGGCTTTTGGCGTGCGACTTATGATTATTAAATCGAGTTCTAAACGGTGTTTCTGTATGACCAATATATTGTACATTACAGATATCGCAATGGAGCAGGTATACTACGTTGGAGCTGACACCATTTAGATTGCCCCTGCTTGTTAACATAAAGGCAGTGGATGCACAGGTGACAGTTTGCGTAGCTACAATGTGTGCACACACCTTGCACCGCGACTTCCCACAAGAAGCGCAGCCATTTTGTTTACGAGCAGCGAGCTCAGACGATGAAAGAATATCACGGAGGTTACGTGGACGTCTGTACACGACTCTCGGTGGTTCTGCGAATACAATTTTAAGGCGCTTGCTTTGAGTTAATATGTTATGGTGTTGTTTCGAAATCCCGGTGACGTTTGGAGCTGACGTTGAATGGGTAAGCACAAGGTTAACCTGGGATGTACCCAACGCCTTGGGGTCAGCATTGAGCAGGTCAATTCGGTTTAGTTTGTCAGTGCGTTTTGTGGCGTCTTCAATTGTTCCCCGTGAATATTTACGTTGAATGAGCAAACGTTTCAGATCCTGGCAATTCGAAAGGGAATCTTCGTGGTCTGAACATATTCTTTTAAACATATGAGCTTGGCTCTCCGGTATCCCTGTTTTGCAACGCCAGACGTGACTGCTATGGAAATGGAGGAGTTGATGCCTATCAGTCGGTTTGCGAAAGATTTGTGGAGAGCCGTCCTTCACTAGCTGTGACGGTAACGTCATGAAAGTTTATCGTTGTTGATGAGTAATTATGGGTGAAAGTAATGGCGGGGTGGGCATTTTTGAAATTCATAATGAATCTTAAAAGACTTGCTTCGCCATGTGGCCAAATCATGAAGATTTCATCAATGAAGCGTTTGTAGAAGCATAATTTCAAAAGTGAATTCTCTATGAAATTAGCTTCCAACATCTTCATAAAACTATTTGCGTAGTTAGGACCTACTCTAGTGCCCATAGATGTCCCGTTTGTTTGAACGTAGTGCAAGTTATTGAATTCGAAATTGTTTAGTTCTAAGATAAGCTTCATAAGAGTGCCTATTGTTTCACCATCAACTGGCTTGTCAGAGCAACAATTATCGCAGGCCTTGGTGAGAGCGCAAATGCCATTTTTTTTGTGGAATGTTTGTGTACAAGGACGAGACGTCAAGTGTTACCAGAAAACTATCGTCAGAAACACCTATGTCTAAAACGTCTTTCAAGAACTGATTTGTGTTTTTTATAAATGTCAAGAAAGTAGGTGGGATCCTGTTTAAGAGATTAGCGACAAACCTGGATAGGTATTCGGTTATTGTTCCTATGCCAGAGACGATAGGGCGTCCGAGATTATTCGCTATATGTATTGTCACGGGGTCGTGATGTGGCTGAAGACAGGAGATTTTGTGTTGGAACTTAACTGTTTATTTGGGCGAACCTGGGCCCGGTAAACGGAAAGGCCGATTACAATAGCAGTCTTGGACTGATAGCGGCGAATGGAGCGTCGGCCGTCGATCAATTACTGACAAGCGGCGAAGCGCGTCGGCATTTATACTCTTGCCGTCGAATGTTCTATCGTTATCGCTGGCGGTGGCGTAGGTTCCAGAATAATCTGTACCGTTCGCAGAGTGGGCGTGATCTTATCGAAATGATCTACTACAGTCCGGAAGCTTCTCGAAAAACTGCAGGCGCGGTTTGCGCTGAGAATTGCGTAGTGTTTTGGGACGCTAACAAAACTTGGGAAATGGAACGCGTGGCATTGCGCCCCTCTGAAAAAGTCATCGTCCCGATGCTTTAACTAAAAATTAGGGTACAGCAATATTGCAAGAAAGTACAATGAATAAGTAACGATACAGTAATAATACAAAAAACACTGTTTCAGTTTGTCAACGCGCATGAAACGGCTTGAGGCGCGCGACATGGACAACTTCAGGTCGCAATCGGCGTCGTTGAGTGTTCGTGATGCCGTCGGGGACAACCTCGTAATCAAGTGGGTCGAGACGTCGAACCACCCTGTACGGTCCGATGTACCGTCGCAGAAGCTTTTCACTTAGTCCACGTCGGCGTATCGACGTCCACACCCAAACATGTTCACCGGGCTGGTATTGCACGAAGCGTCGTCGAAGATTGTAACGGCGGCTGTCGGTCGTCTGTTGATTCTTGATACGGAGACGCGCAAGTTGTCGGGCTTCTTCGGCGCGTTGAAGGTACTCACTCACATCAAAGTTTTCTTCGTCGGTGACGTTGGGTAACATGGCATCGAGCGTCGTTGCCGGGCTCCTTCCGTAGACCAATTTGAATGGAGATATCTGCGTCGCCTCCTGCACCGCCGTGTTGTATGCGAAGGTCACGTACGGAAGAATGGCGTCCAACGTCTTGTGTTCGACATCGACGTACATTGCCAGCTTGTCGGCGATCGTCTTGTTTAGCCACTCGGTGAGGCCATTGGTCAGTGGGTGGTACGCTGTCGTCTGGCGGTGGTTTTTTTGGCTGTATGCCAAGATCGCTTGAGTTAAGTCGCCAGTAAATGCCGTTCCTCTGTCGGTGATAAGGACCTCCGGGGCGCCATGACGTAGGACGATATTTTCGACGATGAACTTAGCAACCTCGGATGGACTGCCTTTGGGAAGGGCTTTTGTCTCGGCGTAGCGGTTGAGGTAGTCAGTAGCTACCACGATCCACTTGTTTCCGAAAGCCAACGTCAGGAACGGCCCCAGTAGGTCCATACCAATCTGCTGGAAAGGTCGGCAAGGAGGTTCAATTGGCTGCAGAAGTCCCGCTGGCTTTGTCTTGGGTGTCTTGCGCCGCTGACAGTCCCGGCATGTCCTCACAAAACGAGAGACATCGGTGGTAAGACGTGGCCAGTAGTACCTTTCTTGTATCCTCGCGAGCGTGCGAGAAACACCGAGGTGCCCTGCCGTCGGATCGCCGTGCAGGGCCTGCAGGAGTTCTGGTCACAGAGCTGAAGGCACCACAAGGAAGTACTTAACTCGAAGCAGTGAAAAGTTTTTCTTTTGTAGAAGACCGTTTCGCAGGAAGAATGACGCAAGTGTGCGCTTGAATACCTTCGGAACTTCGGTGGTCCTGCCATAGAGGTATTCTATTAGGGCCTTAAGTTCCGGGTTGGCCCGCTGTCGTTCAGCGAAGTCGTCGGTAGTTATCGTTCCCCAAGAAGTAGTCGTCATCCGGGTCGTCGGGTGGTGGTTAGTCGAAAGGCGCACGAGAGAGACAGTCGGCGTCGGAGTGTTTCTTGCCGGACGTGTAAATGATGGTAATGTCATATTCTTGAAGTCTCAGGCTCCATTGTGCGAGGCGACCTGAAGGGTCCTTCAAAGTGGCTAGCCAACACAAGGCGTGGTGGTCGCTCACAACTTTGAAGGGCCTACCGTAGAGGTAGGGGCGAAGTTTTGACGTAGCCCAGATGATGGCGAGGCACTCCTTTTCTGTTGTGGAATAATTGGCTTCTGTTTTGGATAGCGATCAGCTGGCGTAACTAATAACCCTTTCAAGTCCGTCAGCTCTCTGCTCAAGAACGGCGCCAAGACCTGCGCTGCTTGCGTCAGTGTGTATTTCTGTCTCGGCGAATTCGTCGAAATGCACAAGTAACGGAGGCGTCTGGAGGCGATGTTTAAGCTCCTGGAAATCGTGTTCCTGTGGCGTTTCCCACTTGAACTCCTCGTCGGCCTTGGTAAAGCTAGTGAGAGGATCGGCGATGCGGGCGAAGTTTTTCACGAACCGCCTATAATAGGCGCACAGGCCCAGAAATCGGCGCACCACCTTCTTGTCAGTGGGCGGTGGGAAGTCGGCGATGGCGGCTGTTTTCCGTGGATCGGGACGGACTCCAGACTTGCTAATAACGTGCCCCAGAAACAAGAGCTCCTCAGTCGCAAATCTGCACTTCTCTGGCTTCAGTGTGAGTCCAGACGTCTTGATGGCTTGAAGTACACCTTCAAAGCACCGAAGATAATCGTCGAAACTCGAGGAAAACACGACGACGTCGTCCAAGTACACAAGGAAAGTCTGCCACTTCAATCCTGCTAGTACTGTATCCATAACGCGTTGAAACGTTACAGGCGCTGAGCAAAGACCGAAGGGCATCACCTTAAACTGGAAGAGGCCGTTCGGTGTTATAAACGCCGTCTTCTCTCGGTCTCTTTCGTCGACTTCGATTTGCCAATAGCCAGTCTTGAGGTCCATTCACGGAAGGTACTTGGCGTTATGGAGCCGATCAAGTGTGTCGTCTATTCATGAGAGAGGATACACGTCTTTTCTTGTGATTTTAACCAGGCGGCGATAATCGACGCAGAAACGTAAAGTCCCATTCTTTTTCTTCCCTAACACCAAAAGGGACGCTCATGGACTTTTGGACGGCTGGATAATGACATCCCGCAGCATTTCATGAGCTTGTACTTTCATGGCCTGACATTCTCGCGTCGAAACCATGTACGGACTCTGACGGAGTGGTCTGGCATTTTCTTCGGTTATGATGCGATGTTTCGTATTTGGGGTCTGCCAAATTTTTGATCATGACCGAAAGCAATCTTCGTATTGCAGAAGCAGGGCCTTGAGCTGTTCTTGCTTATGGTTCGGAAGTCTGGTAATGACATCGAAAGCTATGAGAGGGGCTTGGTTCCTCTGAACAGGTTCCGCAGAATCGGCGAGGGCGAAAGCACTGGTGGCTTCGACAATTTCTTCGATGTATGCGACCGTTGTTCCTTTGTTCACATTCTTGTACTCATCGCTGAAATTCGTGAGCATAACAGTTGCTTTGCCTCCCCGCAGCTCTGCAATTCCTCCCGCAACGCAAATATTTCGGGTGGCCAACAGATGCTGACTGCCTTCAACGACGCCTTCCCAGTCAGGTGATTTAGGAGCGCCGACTGAAATAATGACGCTTGAGCGACGCGGAATGGTGACTTGTTCTTTTAGCACATTCAAAGCATGGTTTCCTGACGGCGTGCGCGGCGGTAGTGCTTCTTCTGTGGATAACGTTATCGGCTTTGTTTTTAGGTTGATGACAGCCCCATGGAAGCATAAGAAGTCCATGCCAAGGATGACATCTCTCGAGCAACGCTGTAGGACTACGAAGTCTGCAGGATAAATACGGTCGTTAATGGTGACTCTCGCTGTGCAGATTCCTGCAGGCGTTACGAGATGACCTCCGGCTACGTGGATTTCAGGGCCTTCCCAAGCTGTCTTAACTTTCTTTAACTGCGTGGCGAACGACCCACTGATGACGGAATAGTCGGCTCCAGTATCGACGAGAGCGGTCACCCAGTGGCCGTCGATAAGAACGTCTAGGTCGCTAGTTCGCTGTCTCGCGTTACAGTTAGGGCGTGGCGTCGGGTCACGGCTGCATCGGCTTGTTCGGCTGCTTCCATGTTGCGTCGTCAGGCCACCTTCGGTAAGTGAGCTTTCGCCATCAGGGCTTTGCCTGGTTGGCGTTGTGTTCGGAAAGCTCCATCGCGGCGTCGTCATCGTCGAAGGATCTTCGGTAGTTCGTCGCAAAGAAACCGCACCTCCATCGGTTGCTGCCCTTAGTTTCCCGGATACGGGCTAGGAGACCGGCCCCGCGTTGGGCCAGAGTACTGCCGGGGGTGCGGTGACATGCGGCGGCTGGGCGATGGTGAACGGGAAGCACTTCGTGGTGTCCGTTGAGTTCCTGTCAGGTAGCCAGTGATATCACGTGAGCGTGGACGCGGTGCATTGACGGCGAAGCCACGCAGTGCCATCTGTCGGTACTGGCAACGGTGGTATGTGTGTCCGGCTTCGCCGCAGTGAACGGGCGGTGGTCAGGGGTGCGCCAGACGTCAGGGTTCCTCGGTGCACTGCACTGGGCCGCTGGCGAACGGCAGGACGTCGGTGGGGGTGGTGGCGGCGTTGGCATCTGGCGACGGAAGTGCGATGGGGCAGCGTTTTGGCCTGCGCGTGGAGGAGGGGGGTGGCGGCGGGCTGCAGCAGCATAGCTCATGGCTTCCAGCTGAGGCTTTTGAGACTGAGGAATGCCCAGCGATTGCTGGATCTCCTGGCGTACGACGTCCTACGTTGTAAGGCTTCACTCTTGATTTTCGAACCAGGTCCGAGCAGCATCTACTAAGGCGAAATACACATGGCGGAGCTTGTTATCGTCTGTCCAGCCATTGAAGGCGGCGACATGGTCAAACCTTTCGATCCAGCTTTCCGGGTCTTCCAGTGGCGAACCGCGGAAAGTTGACGGCTCTTTGGGTTGCCGGAGCAGAAGTGGTGCAGGCTGCATGGGGGTGGTCATGGTTGCAATAGTTGATGTCGGGATCCAGGTCTGCCTGGCTGCTTCAGGAAGGAGCCCGTACTCTGGTTCTGGTCCCCTCTGCCTGCGGCTTGTTCACTGTTCAGGGTTAGCGTCCGTGTCTTCTTTGCCGCTTGGGCTGGGGTCGCGGCTTGAAGGGGGCGTCCGGACATCAAAGAAGCAGCACCTCCACCAGATGTCACGGCGTCGTGACGTAGCTGAAGACAGGAGATTTTGTGTTGGAGCTTAACTGTTTATTTGGGTGAACTTGTGCCCGATAAACGGAAAGTCCGATTACAATAGCAGTCTTAGACTGAAACAAAATCGATGCAAGTCGTTGATGAATTCACTCGAATACAGGCAAACTCTTGTTCAATTCTAGATCTCATTTCATTAGTGGCTCAATCTCTGCTCAAGCTAGCTGCTCTGTTCTTCCTGGAATATCTGATCATCAGGCTGTGATACTTACGCTTTCTGATGTTGTTTTAAAGAAAAAATGCAAGAGGGTCTCGTTCCCAAACTTTTCACGTGCAGATGATACTTCAATATTGGACTTACTATCATTTGAATTTGATTCTTTTTCGAGTTTCACTGCTGATATTCATTATTTGTAGAAGCATTTCAAGGACCTTATAAACGTGTGTATTGAAAGATTTGTTCCACGCATTGTAAAAAAAATCGAAAGGAAAGAACCCCTGGATTTCTCGGGAAACGTTGCAGTTGTGAAGACGGCTCAAACATATAAAAAAATCAGAGACGTTACTCTAAAGATGTAGGTATCCTCCAACAAAGAATTTCTGAACTTGCTTCTCAACTAAAAGCAAATGTAATGTCTGACAAGGAACGCTATTATGGCCAACAACTCCCGAGTCTCATGTCTTCGTCTCCCGAGAGGTTCTGGAGTTTAATTTCGCCTAATACTGTGACTACTGATGTTTTTGATATTGACGGTGTGTAAACTAGTTATTCCTCTGTTGTTTCTAATGCTTTCGATGATCATTTTAAGTCTGTTTTTATGTAGGATAATGGAGTCCTGGGAACATTTGCTGTGACAGGCCCACCCCTATCGGATATTGTCATAAGTGAAGAGGGAGTTTTTAATTTACTTTTGAAGCTTGATGTTAAAAAATCTTCAGGTCCTGGTGGAGTACCGAATGAGTTCTTAAAACGCTATGCACAATGGGTTTCAAAGTACCTAACAATTCTTTTTTTCTAAATGTCTGAAAGATGGTCAAGTTCCGGATGACTAGGTAACTGCTAAAGTCAATTAAGCCCCTACATAAGAGTGGAAATCCCCATTCTGTTATGAACTATCGGCCGATCTCATTAATTTCAACTTCTGTGAACTACTTGAGCACATAATACGTAAGCACATTTCAGAATTCCTAGATAAGCACAATATTTTGTCAGGTTCACAACACGGATTCAGGAAAGGATTTTCTACTTGTACTCAGCTGGTAACTACAGTTCTTGATTTCGCACTATCTATAAATTTCGCAAAACAGGTAGATGCAATTTTTATGGATTTTGCTAAAGCTTTCGATTCGGTCTCTCATAATAAATTACTTTTCAAATTGGATTTAATTCTTAAGAATACTCAGCTTCTAATTTGAATTGCCGGTTATCTTTCGAATCGAAAACAGTACGTCTTTTTCAATGACCATTGTTCTCGTACAGTACCGGTTGACTCTGGTGTTCCCCAAGGCTCTGTGCTCGAACCCCTCCTCTTTTTATTGTTTTTAAATGATATATCCCATGATATACCTGTAAAAGTTAAGTTATATGCGGATGATTGCATCCTATACACGGAAATATAAAACCATTTTGATCAAATTCATTTAAACGATGCATTTCAAAAAGTCATTCGTTGGTGCGATAAATGGCAGATGTCAGTTAATTTTGAAAAGACCATTTTCATGAAAATTTCTCACAAACGTAACACTCTTCATTTTGCATATTCAGTCAATAACGTTTTTTTGCAGGAGGTACAACACTACAAGTACCTTGTTCTTTGGACTTCGAATGACCTTAACTGGACGAGACATATTAACACTGTATTAAGTTCGTGCAATTACAAATTATTTTATCTTAGACGAGCTCTTAAGCACTCCACTTTCGCCGTTCGCCTTGTTGCATTTACTGCAAATGTTCAAGCTACTTTAGCTTATGCATCCATAATTTGGTACCCTTACACCAGAAAAAATATCAGCGAAATGGAAAAAATTTAAAAAAGAGCTGTTAGGTTTATTTATAACAGTTTTGGTCATACTTCAATAACATGTTTATTAGCAAAAGCTAACTTCCCAACACCTACACAAAGAAATAAAGCATTGAGATTGAATTTTTTTTTCAGTTCGTCAAAGGTTACTTTAAGTTAGACTTATGACATATACTTCATTTGTCCACAGGATATACCACAAGGCAGAGGCATGCCTTTACAATAACCCCATTTTCCACCCATAATAACACATTCAAGTATTCGTTCTTCCCTAGAACAATTACCGAATGGAATAACCTTAGTAAGGAAGTTGTTTCCCAGTCATCCTTGAACCTTTTTGCTGCGCAACTCTAGCAGTGAGTGTCTCAATTTTATGACATGTGCTCCTGTTGTTTATTTCAACCACTGTAACCACTCTCCACTTGTGATCATCTTGAAGGTAGCGCTCATTTCTCTATATGTTCTTACGCCGGTTTATTACAAACCACTGTTCTTTTCTTTTCGTTCTGAAAGTGTGTAAATGCCTCACCTGTTTTATATTTATTTGTTTGCCGATTTGTAAATTTATCAAATGTATATCCACCCTGCCGAAACCTTATGTTAGGGTTGCAGTATAAATAAATAAATAAATAATAAATAAATTAATTATTTATTTAACTAAATAATTAATAAGAGAAGTTTATTAACTTCAAACTCAAAAAAAAAGAAACTCTTCACATCATTTTATACATACAGTGCTCGTTTAGACACCCCTCTTGTGCACTACGGGGACACAAACTCCATTATCCATAGAGGAAACTAGCGGCACATACACAGATAAATGTATATATATATATATATATATATATATATATATATATATATATATATATATATATATATATATATATATATATATATATATATATATATATATATATATATATATATATATATATATATATATATATATATATATAAGGGAAAGAAGAAGTGTATACCTAAGGGCTCGTTTTTCCGTGTTTTAACACAATATTATTGAGATCTAACTGGCAGTAATGCGAAGGAATGTAGAGGGAAAGTTATTAGAACCAATGGGATGTAAATAAAAAGAAAAAAAAAGTGGATGAAAAAATAACCAGCCATGAGCAGGAATCGAACCTACGACCTTCGAATAACGCGTTCTTTGCTCTAACCACTGAGCTACCACGGCGGCCTTCCCTCCATCCACTTTTTTGGGTTTATATGTGAATTTAGAAGTAGGAGTGACAGTCATCGCCATCTATAAGCCAAGCGACGAGTCTGAAAACACCCTTTTATGCGCATGTTTGGCGTCACGTAGCACGTGAACTTATTATGAGCGGGCAGCTGATCAATAGTCCCTCGTATACAACCTAAACACACCAAGTCTGCCAGTAGGAGACCCTCGTTCAATGAAATAAGCGAAAGAAGTGTATACCTAAGGGCTCGTTTTTCCGTGTTTTAACACAATAATAATGAGATCTAACAGACAGTAATGCCAAGGAATGTACAGGGGAAGTTATTAGAACCAATGGAATGTAAAAAAGAAGACAGAAAAGTGGATGAAAAAATAACCAGCCGTGAGCAGGAATCGAACCTACGACCTTCGAATAACGCGTATGATGCTCTAACCCCTGAGCTGATGATGATATATGTTGTTTAATGGCGCAAGAGCCATTGATGGCCAAAGAGCGCCAGGAAATGATATCGGATGAGAGCAATGGTTATGATTAATGGCTGTAAAAGGGCCTAAAATTCTGCGCTCTAAAGATGCGTAAGACATATATTTATTGAAATCATGAAAGGGAAGTGAAGCATGCCTGGTGAGAATGAGTCTTTAGTTATCATGACATCATAAAATATGAGCGTTATATTAGCACCGATTTCTCGCCAGCGCCCTTGGTCCCAAAGGCCGGGAGACAGGTGCTCTTTTGGATGTAGCATCCGCAGCAGCAGCCTCCTTTCGGAGGCCATGCTACCGATCACTTGAGTAGATAACATGGAAAGTATATACTTCCTTTAAGAATGCATTCAATGCATTATATTTAAAAAGAGGTTCGCGACCAATAAACATAGCTGGGTGAAGGGGTATGTGTTCCTTGTACGCTAGTGGGAAATGTTTTTTTTCCTGTAAGCCTCTTGCTCAGAGCATTCAAGAAGTATGTGAAGTACGGTAAGTGGACGGCTACATCTGTGACAGTTGGGTGGGTCACCGCCGGACAAAAGGTGTGTGTGCGTGCTGTGTTTGTGTCCTATTCTAAGCCGACAGAGACTGACCTCTGTACGGCGTGTTTTCGACGTGGGTGGCCAGTTACCGGGGTATGGTTTAATCAAGTGTAACTTGTTATGAGTTTGTTGATCCCATAACTTTTGCCAGTAAGCCCTGAGCTTTTTCCGTATGTTTGGTTTTAGGTCCATCGTAGGGACAGCAACTGAAGAGTTGGCGGAGCTTCCGTCAATTGACGTGGCGAGCTGGTCGGCCAACACATTTCCTTCGATCTCGCGATGTCCTGGCACCCAGCACACGACGATATGTTGCTTGGAAGTATAGGCTGCGCAGAGTATTGAATAAAGGGATATAATTATAGGGTTTCTGTGTTTTTTAAGATTTTTCAACGCTTTTACGACACTCAGGCAGTCTGTGTATATAACTACCCTTGGCGTATTCAATTCTTTGATGTGTTTAACGGCTACGAATCACGCGTAAGCCTCGGCTGTAAAAATGCTTGTGCTGGTGGACAGAACGCCGGCATCCGAGAAGGATGCGCCGACCGCCGCATACGACACGTCAGTATGGGACTTGTATGCATCAGTATAATATTCTGGACAGTCATATTTATGTTGCAGCTCTAAGAAATACATTCGAATGTGTATGGGGGAGGCATGCTTTGTGACAGCTACGAAAGATGTGTCACAGTCTATAACCTGCCACTGCCATGGCGGGAGCTGCAGAGCGGGGGGGGGGGGGCTGAGGTGGTATTCAAGCAGTGGGACATCTGTTTCTTCAGCTAGGTGTCTAACACGCAGCGAGAAAGGGCGTGCCATTGCGGGTCGATTGTAAAAAAGTTGAGAGCTGGACAGGTCGTTGATAGTGGAATATGCCGGTTGCTCACTGTTCGCATTTACTTTAAGGAAATATATAAAGGAAGAATATGTTCTCTGCAAATGGAGTGACCACTCGTCCGATTCTACATAAAGGCTTTCAACTGGGCTTGTTCTAAAGGCGCCTGTGGACAGGCGGATGCCTTGATGATGAACAGGGTCCAACATTTTCAGAGCGCTTGGCGTGGCAGAGTAATACACTAATGCCCCATACTCAAGACGTGAGCGTATAAGGCTTCTATACAGATTCATGAGGAACTTTCTGTCGCTGCCCCACGTTGTTCGTGACAGCACCTTTAGGATATTCATTGTTTTCAAGCATTTATTTTTAAGATGTTTTATGTGCGGTACAAAGGTTAACTTCGCATCTAAAATTGTACCTAGGAACTTATGTTCTGTGTTTACGGGTAGACGCTGACCCTTAAGGACCAGTTCAGGTTCGGGGTGCAAGCCTCTTTTTCGTGAAAAAAGGACACAGGTGCTTTTCTGTGGGTTCAGTTTGAACCCGTTTTCATCAGCCTATTTGGATACGTTGTTAAGGGCGAGCTGAAGCTGTCGCTCACAGATCCCAAGAGAACACGATTGAAAACCTATCTGCACATCGTCGACATATGTTGAATAAGAGATATTGCGTGGGATGTACAGACGGAGAGAATTCATTTTTATAATAAAGAGCGTACAGCTGAGCACCACACCCTATGGCACTCCGGTTTCCTGTACGGAACAGAGCATGTTCGGGACAGAGCATTGCTCAACCTAACGCGGAAGGTACGATCAGACAGATAGCTTTCAATGACACTGAACATATTACCGTGTATACCTATGTGTGAGAGGTCTCTCAATATTCCAAACCTCCACGTAGTATCGTAGGCCTTCTCCATGTCGAGGAACACAGATAAGAAAAACTGATTATGAACAAAAGCCTCACGTATGTGTGCCTCGATACGTATAAGATGGTCGGTGGTAGATCAGCCCTCTCTAAACCCGCACTGGTATGGGTCGAGCGATTTGTTTGTTTCTAAGTAGTGGAGTAAGTGGCAATTAATCATTTTTTTTCAAATAGTTTGCAGAGGCAGCTTGTTAACGCTATAGGTCTGTAACTTGATACAGTAGAGGGATCCTTTCCCTGCTTCAAAACTGGAATTATAACAGCCTCCTTCCAGGAGGAGGGGATCACGCCTGAAAACCATATGCGATTATAAAGAGAGAGGAGAGTTTCTTTAGTTTCGGACGGTAGTTTCTTCAGCATCGCATACATTACGTTGTCAGAACCTGGGGTAGATGTATTACAGCAGCTGAGTGCTGTTCGCAGCTATGCTAAGCAGAATGGTGCATTATATGCCTCATTTCTTGCAGATTTTCTTTCTAACTTTAGTTTTTCTATTCGTGCCTTGCAATTCTGGAAGGATTCGGAGTAGTTTGAGGAGCTCGATATGATTTCGAAATGTGTGCCAAGAAAGTTGGCTTGATCCTCCAAGCTTTCCCCAAGGCTATTTACTAGTGAAAGAGAGTACGTTTGTTGGCCCTTAATTTTCTTTACCTTATTCCACACTTTTCCCTCATCTGTGTACGAGTTGATACTCGATATAAACTTTGTCCAGCTCTCTCGTCTAGCTTGTCGACGCGTTCTCCTTGCTTGCGATTTGACCAGCTTGAAATTTTCCAGGTTTTCTGCTGTAGGGGAATCACGAAGCAACGCCCATGCTTTGTTCTGAGTGGTCCGTGCTTTCCTGCATGCGTCGTTCCACCATGGGACTCACCGTTTAGAAGACATGTCGCTCGTTTTGGCAATGCATTTAGATGCGGCATCAAGTATAAAAGCTGTAAAATACGTGACAGCGTCATCTATGGTCAGGGCAGACAGCTCAGTTCATGTCATGTGTGTAAGAGTTCTATACCCTGCCCAATCAGCTGAGTCAATCTTCCATTGAGGAACCTTCGGGGGTAGTTGATCTTTGTTCGGCGCACTCAGGATGATTGGGAAGTGGTCACTC
Organism: Rhipicephalus microplus; assembly: GCF_043290135.1. Classification (NCBI taxonomy): domain Eukaryota; kingdom Metazoa; phylum Arthropoda; class Arachnida; order Ixodida; family Ixodidae; genus Rhipicephalus; species Rhipicephalus microplus. Next base: position 218,317,540 of record NC_134704.1, read on the forward strand.
CTATAAGGGTTTTTAAGGACATTCCACTTAAAACAGGTAAAAGGGACGGTGATGAAATGCTGAGATCTATGGAGGAGTACGTGTTGTTTGCAAGGCTAAAATACGTAGGCTCCTTTATATTTAAAAGACATAAACTAGAAGAGAAAAGGAGCTGCTCAATGAGACGTCCTCGCGCATCACAGTGAGCATCGGCCCACAGGGCATTGTGTGCATTAAAATCACCTAGAACCAGAAACGGCTCTGGGAGTTCATCGACTAATGATTCTAGATCACGACTGTGTAGCTGTTGATGCGGTGGTGTGTACACAGAACATATGGTAATGAGTTTGTTAAATGTACAGCTCGAATGGCCACTGCCTCAAGGATCGTTTGGAGAATCAAATGCTGGCATGCTATACTACGATCAACTATAATGACTACACCTCCAGGTGGTACAACAGCATCCTCCCGGTCTTTTTGGAAAATAATTTATTGTCGTAGGAAGTCCTTGTGCTTAGGAGTTAAGTGCGTTTTTTGCACACATAGCACTTTCGCGTTAATCTTACTCAGAAGTTCTTGGACGTCATCTAAATTTCTAAGTATTCCCCTTACGTTCCACTGCATGATTTTGTCCATAGTGGAAAAAAAGGAAAAAGTTCTGTGTGCAGAGAAGGCGGAGATTAGCTCATTTTACAGGGCCTTTGTCAGGCCCTGTAATCGGCGTTCTGTCCTTTTTGGAGCGGTCGAGAGAAGCTCGCCGCTCCTTCGGCACTTCCTGCGCCGTTTGGCTTGAACTGGTGCCCATAGCCTCTTGCGAGGCACTGGACGCCCGCTCTAAAGAGCGATCTGTGCGTCGCTTAGACTTTGCCTCGATCGACGAAGTCTTTGTACCCACCGAGCTGGGGGTTGATGAAGCCCCCTTGGCCTCATGATTGCCCTGGCTGCTGCCAGAGCTTGCAGAGGTCACTGGTGTGGACAGGCTGAATGTGGGCAGGGCAGCGCTGGCTGCTCCCGCCGTAGGGGCTTGTGGCATTGGCCTCGGCACGCTAGGCGCGGTCCGGGACACTGCCAAGGGCCTTTGTGGTGCCGCCCCTCGTTGCACCACTTCGGCAAAAGGTGTTTTTAGGGCTAATGATAACGAGACCCGTTGCCTTGCTTCCCTGAATGTGATATTTTCCTAACTTTTATAGTTATTATTTCTTTTTCTCTTTTCCAGGCTGGGCACGCTCTGGAATATGCGGGGTGACTACCTTCGCAGTTAGCACAGAGGACCTCGTCATGAATGCATTCACCAGCACTGTGGCTGGTTGTGCCAAACTTAGCACACATCACCTCGGCAGCTCTGGGATGCATGACCAAGTCGCTGGCATTTGAAACAACGCCTCGGGTTTGGAATGAAGGGTCGGACATGGAGTTTTACATAGCCAGTTTCGAGAGTCTCAGGTAAAGTGGTTGAGTTGAAGGTGAGTATCAAGTGCTTTGTTGCTATTTCATTGTTGTTACGACTGATTTTGATGCGCTGGACATGTATTACACCTTGGTCCTCCCATCCATCAAAGAGCTCTTCTTCACTCAGTGTCATCAAATCTTCGTCCGATACCACGCCCTTCACTGTATTCATGGTACGGTGTGCGCTCACGGAGACGGGGATGTTACCAAAGGTTACGAGGTGCGAGAGTTTGTTGTACTGTTCCTTGTCTTTTAATTCGAGAAGAAGATCTCCACTTGCCATTTTCGTGGCCTTATAACCGGTTCCAATGGTCTCTCTCAAGCACTTGGCCACAAGGAAGGGTGAGATTGCTCTAGCTTTTGTAGATGATTGTTCGCAGTGGAGGACATGGTATTTTGGGAAAGTTTCTCTGTTTTTGGGCCAAAGTAGTAAAGTTGCGTCGGTGCGTACCCTTTTCGAAGCACGATCAGTTAAAGAGGGGGTCGAGGATCCCATGAGAAAATGTGTATTTTTCGGTAACAGCGCCTACCACCCACCACGGAGTCCAACGAGGGGACGTGGCAGAGCATGTGGGCATGTTTGCGCAACGCCAGCAGTACGCAGTTATTATAACCCAATATGGTTTACCCTAGTTTGGATAGCCACACAAGGTTAACCCTTGCCGCCAGGAAAAACAGAAGTAAATCGAAGACAGGAGAGATCAGGAAAGATTGAAAGTAAGAGGGAAAGACGAAGATGAAGAGAGGCAGAGACAGGAAAAGGTGACTGCCGGTTTCCCCTGGGTCAGCCCAGGGGTGCCGTCTACGTGAAGCCGGGCCCGAAGGGATGTGTTGCCTCTTCCGGGGGGCCTTAAAGGTCCAATCACCCAGCGTCGGCTTAACCCCCAGGATCCCCTTTTCTCCGGACACGGCTCAGCCACGCACGGCTAGGCGTGGGAGGGAGTTAAAACTCCCCCATTAGCTCGAGTCCGTGGTGTCGCTACACACCAAACTCCTACTTGCGCAGGCGCCTCTGTGGGGATAACCACTGAGCTACCACAGCGGCCTTCCCTCCATCCACTTTTTTGGGTTGATATGTGAGTTTAGAAGTAGGAGTGACAGTCAGCGCCATCTATGAGCCAAGCTACGAGTGTGAAAACACTCTTTTATGCGCATGTTTGACGTCACGTAGCACGTGAACTTATTATGAGCGGGCAGCTGATCAATAGTTCCTCGTATACAACCTAAACACACCAAGTCTGCCAGTACGAGACCCTCGTTCAATGAAATAAGGGAAAGAAGTGTATACTTAAGGGCTCGTTTTTCCGTGTTTAATACAATAATAATGAGATCTAACAGACAGTAATGCTAAGAAATGTACAGAGGAAGTTATTAGAACCAATGGAATGTAACTAAAAAGAAAGAAAAGTGGATGAAAAAATAACCAACCACGAGCAGGAATCGAACCTACGACCTTCGAATAACGCGTTCGATGCTGTAACCACTGAGCTACCACAGCGGCCTTCCCTCCATCCAGTTTTTTGGGTTTATATGTGAATTTAGAAGTAGGAGTGACAGTCAGCGCCATCTATAAGCATATACATATATATATATATATATATATATATATATATATATATATATATATATATATATATATATATATAAAATAAGGGAGAGAAGTGCATACCTAAGGGCTCGTATTTCCGTGTTTTAACACAATATTAATGAGATGTAACAGACAGTAATGCCAAGGAATGTACAGGGGAAGTTATTAGAACCAATAGAATGTAATTAAGAAGAAAGAAAAAAGAAAAGTGGATGAAAAAATTACCAGCTGTGAGCAGGAATCGAACCCACGATATATATATATATATATATATATATATATATATATATATATATATATATATACAAGTTTGTGCTAAACTACGCATACGTTCGTAAAAAATGCACCAATATATATTTACAATCATATATACATAAATTTACGATAGATCGTGAACGTGGGTAGGCATATTTATAATACTTCGACTGGCGCTATACATACACTTGTAACACAATGTTTTGGGGAGAAGGGGTTAGTAGGGGATTATGGGGGTACGGAGTTTTGCACCTCTGACGAAAAAAACTTTGTGTGCCAGCGGCGAAGGAACTGGTCCTCCCCGCCAGCTTCCAGTTGCTTGGCCAAGTACTGCAATATTTTCTGTCTGATCATGGCTAGTGCTGGGTAGGCCGCTCTCACTGGGGTGTTCTTTAGCTCAGCAAGGCACCGGCGTTTCCAAATCACAAAGAGTGTGATGGCAACCACCAGCCTTGCGAAGCAGCCCCTATTCCTTTCGAGGGCCGGTGGAGGGCGGATGCTGAAGCACCTCACAACCAGGCGCCATACCGACTTGGCCACCCCACAGTCTAACAACGCGTGGGAGATCGTTTCCTTAGCGCGGAAATTAGGACACTGGCTATTCGGCGTGATGCCGAAACGATGCAGGCGATGTCTCGTGGGCAAAACTTGCCACTTGCGCTTCCATTCGAAGTCATGTACTTCGCGTGGTCGGTACTTATTGCTTTTTTGTTTGCACAGTCCTAGGCTTTTGATCTGCTCCTTTTTTTCTTCGGACAACTGGTTTTCTGTTATCGCTTCGACGATTCGGGCGGGTGGGTCCTTGTCAATGTCGCAGTTCGGGGCTTCTTTTTCTATGGTCTTTGTCGTAGTTGCCGCCATCCTGTAAAAGTGTGAGGGCGCTTCCGCGCGCGGGCCAGTGTGTTTGTGAATTTGCAGATAGTGCGTGATGGTGCTTGTCCAGTAGTTGATTAGATTCTTCCCAACGTAACTCTCTGCGTAATAAAGCATGCGGGTAATCTTGAGGGCCAGTATCTGGCTGGTCATTTGTACGTGTGAGAGGCCGAAGCCACCTTTGTCCTCGGGTAGTTGAAGGAGGTGTCGCTTGACTGGTGCCGGTTTCCCTTCCCATAGCAAATCGGTGATCACGGCGTTCAGTTGGCTCGCGGTTTTCCTAGGGATCACCGCTACCCTACTGGCGTAGAACGCAAACGTGCAAACGGTGGTTCTTGCTGCCAGCACTTTTTCACGTAACGTGAGGTTTAGGAGGCGAATGCGGTCGGCTGCCTGCTTTGCCCTCTCGAGGGCTCTCTGCCACGTGGCTGGTGCCACCCCTTCACTGGAGAAGTAGATTTCCAGAACTTTAACGATGGACACCACTTCGATGTTTCCTAGGGCTTCCCTGGGGAAAGTTCCAAATAGTATCGCCTTGCTCTTGTCCACATTTATCACCGCTCCAGATGCCTGCGCGTATCTTGTGAACGTCGCACTGAAGGCTTGGAGGCTGCTTTCATCCCCAACAAACAGGGAAATGTCGTCCGCGTATGCCAGCACTTTCACCTGCTCCTCGCCCGTCAGTGGGAAGCCCCGAATATCTTCATGCGTAATAACACTTGTGATCAGCGGCTCGCACGACATGACAAAAAAGGTTGGGCCGAAGGGGCATCCTTGCCTTATGCCTCTGCTATACTTGAATGCTGGCGTCGTGACTCCGTTTATCACAACGGTGCAGGTTAGGTCCTCGTACAAAGTTTTTGCCAGTTTTATAAAACTTGCCGGTAAGCCAACCTCATCACGTCGAAGAGGTAATGGTGTCGTACCCTGTGAAAAGCTTTAGCTTGGTCTAGGGAAATAAAAACACCAATGAAACCTCTTGTCATCGCGTATTCTAAAGAGTCACGGATCACTGTGAGGTTCGCAAAAAGCGACCTTCCTGGAATCGTGCACGTTTGGTACGGGCTAATGATGTCCGGTAACAGGAGCTTGAGCCTGTTGTTCAGTATAGCGGCTACCAGCTTGGATTCGGTGTTCAAAAGCGTGATTGGACGCCACGCCGTGGACTCGTTTGGTTGTGCACCCTCTTTCTGTAGTAGGACAATTTTATCCACTCCGAAGGAGTCGGGTTTCTTAAAGGACCTGAAGATCACATTCACCATCGTGAGCAAGGGTTCTTCGAGAACTTCGAGATAAGTCACATAGAAGGGTGCAGTCAGACCATCAGTGCCTGTGGCAGAATTGGGGGTCATGCTTCTTATGGCTTCGCGAAGCTCTGCAAGGGAGACTTCAGCGCTATAGGTTGCTGGCTCCTCCTCCTCCTTAATACGCAGCAGATGTTTGCAAAGTTCTTTGACATGGTCGGGTCCCCGATTGGTGTCTATTGTTCGGTGTCTTGGAACTGTATGCTGAAGTACTTTCTGAATATGTTCTCAATTTCTGCTGGGTCGTCCGTTACAGAACCGTCTAAGCGCTTTGCCTCCGTTATTCGCAAACGGCCATTTCCCCGTACTTCCCTCACATCAACTCCGGTCGCCGTGCCCAACAGTTCATGCTCACTTCTAGGTCGCCTCATGGTATCTCTGAGGAGTTGATTGTATTGCTTCTTGAGCGAGGTCAGGTGCTCTGTTGTACATGAGGTCAACGTGTCGGCTGCCTTGATGATCTGCATCCGGCGAAGAAGTTCTTTCACCTTTTGTGTATGACGTCTTTTTCTGGTTTAGCCTTCTTTTTGTAACAGGGCCTTCCATTCTTCCTTAAGTTTATCCCACAGAGGGGGGGGGGGGTAATCTGTTTGGCATTTTCTACTGATGTGCTGATGACCGCTTTCAAGTTTTCTATGCAAGTCTCATCTCTCAGCAGCTCAGAGTCTATTCTCCAGCTATTGTTATCAGAGTGCAAGCCGGGAGATCCCTTTACCATCGTGACGAGCGGGGCATGATCCGTCTTCTCTTTCAGGTTGGCCGGGAGCGTGAGTACTTCGCATCCTTCAACCAAAGGGAGGAGAAGGTCCGGAAAATACGTCCAGTCTATTCTACTTCCTGCTGATCTAGAGGTACGGGTTGCTACGAAGCGGTCTTTATAGAGGCGTACCCATATGTCCGAGAGGTTTAGGTGTCGAAGGGTTTTCACCAACTCTTTTGCATTGTAGGTTCATCTTCCTTGGCTTGGCCCCATCAAGTCCCGGTTAGAATCTACCACGCAATTAAAATCACCGACCAGTACGTGGGGAATGGGCTCTAGGAGCAGTTGGTGCATCTCTTGAAATAACCTATTCGTACCTTTTCTTGTCACGGGGGCATAGACGTTCACAATTCGTATCTTTTTGCCTTCGATGAATATGTCAATCATTATGTACCGACCATTTGCCCCGAAAATACAATGAGATTTTGATCGAAATCTACCCGATACGATTATTACTCCGACCCCGCATGCTCTCGTGGTCGCCAGAGAGAAACAGGTGTCGGTCTGATGATCTCGGCGGAAATTAACCACATCTAGCAGCGTTCGGAAATTTGCCTCTTGAATAAAGAGGAGGTCTATGTTCTGGTTCCTAGCGAAACATAGGATCGCTGCTTGTTTCGCCCTATCTGTAAACCCTCGGATATTCCACGTAGCCAATTTCAAAAAGGCCATCAAAAACCTTGAAAAGAAGAAAACAAAACGCGGGAAGTGTCGAGGCTAGCAAGCAGCGTGGCCTTCATCCGCCGATTGGGTGCGATGCCAAGCGCTGGAGGGGAGAAGGAAAGAAGGGTGAGCGAATGCACCGAGCAAGATAGGCGACAGCCGCGTGCCGACAGAAAGGGCTGAGGAGCGTGCTGCACCAGAAGGAGAAGAGAAGGCAAGTGGGACATAGTGCAGCCGGAGCGAACGAGAGGAAGCGAAAAGGGCCGTGAAGGCGACAGGGCAGGCGCGCCGCTTCAGTGACGTGCGTCTCGGGGCTTGGGGGGCGGTTCCCCTTTGCCTACACCGTCTTTCTCGAGCTTCTGAGCCTTCGCGTGTAGTGGAGCGTCGCTATCGCTGCTTTGGCCTGCTGGCCCGGGTCTACGCTGCCCGGCCTCCTTGCTGGCTGCCCTCTCACCCAGATCCCGCCTATCGTCATCAGGGCGTCTTCGTGAGCACGAGCAAGCTCTCTGCTCTAGCCCAGTGGCCATCTGTCCAGTTTTCGCATCCGATTTCCGGCTTCGGCGTGCCGAATGGAAGGTGGGGGAGGAAGTCGGTGCAGCATGGTCGCATTCGCTGTCGCCGGGTAGAAAGTAATACCCTTTACTTTTTATGGGGGCGTCGTCGCCGGCTGGGTCTTGGGTGCCGGCCTCCAAGTCCAGGCTTGGGGCCAGGACGTTGACGGGTGTGTGGGATAAAGCGAGGAGGGCCTCTCCCTGCTCGTGGGACTCGGGGGTCGCTTCAGCCGCGGTCAGCGAATTCCCGCAGTCATTCGGCTCGCCGAGGGTGGAGCCCGCTTAGGGGGGGGGGGGGGGGGGGACAATTGCGCCAAACCCGTCTCGATATCACTCGGCTCTGTTTCGGTCGACCTGGTGGTAGTCTCGTCAAAACTCCCGGGCCTCTCCTCCTCATTGGCGGACGGATCGCCTGAAGTCAGATCGGAGTCTAAGTCGCGGTCCCCGGAAGGGGATCCCCTCTCGGTTGTGCGGGATGTGGACCTGCATACGCGGCGATTCAGTTGCTCGGGCAGAGACGGGGCCGATTGGCTGAGAGTGCGACGAGGCGGATTCAGATAGCGAAGGGAAGCCGCGGCCAGCCGAAGCGTATGAGCACTTACGAAAGCACTCGCGTGTTCCGTGGTGACCACCGCAACGTTTACAGTCTGCCCAGCAGCCCTCAGTATCGTGGCCGAAGGTGCCGCACCGCTTACAGTACGCCGCGGTGCACGCAGTCACCATATGCCCGACTTCACCACAACGCGCGCACACCCGGCGCATGCCACTGTACTCGCACATGACTTTGTGCCCCGCAATAGTGATGAAGTTGGGGACTGGGCGGCACATCTCAATTTTAACCACACGTACCTCGTTTAACTTGGTCTAGCAAGTGGCTAGGGTGGCGAACGAAATGCCCTTCACTTGCCAAACTGGGCTAAGGCGTTGCTAAGGGCCTCGTCTGACAGAAACGCGGGGTAACGGTTAACGTTCACATATGTAACCGGCGGCCCAACTGCCTCTACTGGCACCCTCGCCCCGTTCACCTCAAATCCTTCCGCCATATTTGCTTCGTCGCCTGACCAGTATTGCAGTTGCATACAAGAAATTTTGCGCCCTTCATATGTTGCAGTACTAATACGCTGTCGTCACCAGCTGTCTCTTCAATTGCGTCAATTGACTCATCGACAGAGATATCGCCCTCGGGCGCGGAAAACATGAAACAATTCTCCCTCACCGGTAGTTCAAATTGCGTGGCCATTCTGGTGGGCGAACCCCGCAAGCCGCCGGTCGGGCGTGGCTCGTGGGTGACTTGTAACGTGCAGTGGAGCTGCACTCTGGTAGGAAGCGGCTCAGCCGAGGCGGGTGCCGCGCAGGTCTTGGTGGTACCAGGTGCACCACAGGGGGACTCCGGGACGGCGGGCGTGAACCGGGGACCTTCCACCTCCTCCTGGCATGGGGTAGGCGGGCTCCAGGCAGCAAGGCCCGAGACCCAGGGGCGGCGGTCGCGTGTACAAGACGCCGGTGCCGCGTAGACTTCTTTTGTCGACTTGAACCCCTGGGGTCGACGTCAGCGTGACGTGACCCCAGGTCTCACGCGAGGACTCGAGAAGAGACAGCTAGATCGGCGAACGGAGCGTCGGCCGTCGATCAACTACTGATAATCGGCGAACCGCGTCGGCATTTATACTCTTGCCGCCGAATGTTCTAGCGTTATCGCTGGCGGTGGCGTAGGGTCCAGAATAATCTGTACCGTTCGCAGAGTGGGCTTGATCTTATCGAAATGATCTGCTACAGTCCGGAAGCTTCTCGAAAAACTGCAGGCGTGGTTTGCGCTGAGAATTGTGTAGTGTTTTGGGAGGATAACAAAACTTGGGAAATGGAACGCGTGGCAGTATCTTGGGCAGGAGATAAAATCTACCTGCCACGGGGCTGAGTGGAACGAGTGACCGGGCTATCGTTTTATTGATCTTTTCATTTTTTACAAGTCGTGCGAGTTCGTGCTGCAACTCGATCTTGTAGTCGTTTTTAGGATTGGTAGGGAGTGCTCTGTAGAAGTTTCGATCTGAGAGCTGCCTCTCAACTTCACTTATATAAGTCACAGTGATTAAGAATGACACTCGCGCCACCTTTGTCTGCCGGCTTTATTGTGATGTCAGGGTTATTTGCTAGCGCTTCGAGTGCCCTTTTTTCTTTTGTTGATAGGTTATGTCGATGGAGAGCATGAGTTTTGTAAGAATTTATGACATCTTGTTGTACAGCCTTAATATATAGGCCTAAGCACCTATCACGTTGCGGTGGTGGTGTCCAGTATCTCTGCTGAGGAAGTAGCATCCCACTTCAGTGGTCACTAGAGCGATCGTAGAAATATTCTTCAAGGCGAATATTTTGGGGGAAGTTGTGAAAGTCCTTAATGGGCTGAAACTCATTGAACCCACCGTTTGCTGGACAAAAACTAAGGCCCTTCGATAAACAACCTATTTGCGCGACGGAAAGCTTTGCCGAAGAAATATTTATCACATTGTATGGCAATTCTTCTCTTTTATCGGCTGGATTTGCTCGAATATCACGGCTTGAGGAGGGGAGCAAGTTGTCACGCATGTACTTCTTTTGTTTGATAGCATTTAGTTTCGCAACCTTATTTCGCTGGTAAGCTACTAATTGATCAAACTCCGGTGGGGATATCTGCGAAAGCAGAAACGTTTCTTTCTGAAACAGTTGTTTAGCGCGAGATTTGTTATGGTCTATAACAATACGCGTCAAATTTAGCGTCAAATTTAGCAATTTAGCGAGTTTAGCTTTGTAAAACTTGTTGCCATCTCGCCTTGTGGTGAGAAAATAGCTCGGAAGATATCTCGTCTTTTAAAAACTAACGAGACTTTTTAAATAGGTGTCTATGCATACAGCTAGCTTTCTGCCCTTCAGCTGGTTATGCACTCCCACGATGATTATTGGCCCATTTCAACCAAGCCAAGATGTTATATGATGCCGTCAAGTTGTGTGCCGTTCCGATACGTCACAAACATTTATGATATGTCAAATCATATGATGACGTTTTCATGTAATGTTAATTTATTGCATCACTCGTGTTCACACCGCCTACGCGAGAAGACGCCGTGTGCCGCGTGCAATCAATTTTCGCTTTTGATAGGGCATTTAAAGCTATTGCCTTAATGCACTGCATGGCTGTAGCTCCGTGAAATTTCAGCTTCCGCAGGAGTTCGGGGGAGCGCGGCAGTAGTAATCAGGCAGAACAATTCGTTTCCTTACAAATCCTCGTACTATACTCTAATATGTAGCTATGCTGGTCTCGCAGCTCGCATTTGACGGGTCAAAGCGTCCGCTATCCAGCCAGTTAACGGTCGAACACTTGTGAACATTTAAACAAAATAACTTTAGTTAACAGGAATTGGGGTTACAGTTTAACAAACATTCACGAGCACTCAGTAAGTCGCCGTAAAAAAGCGGTGCTGTTGCTCGGGCTGGTAGGGTGAGTCTGCCCGCCGCCTGGCATTTCTTCTTCCGTCGACGACCGGTGCTTTCACTCTCTCCGTGAGCCGACAGAGAAGATGACAAATGACGCTCTGAAGGTCATTTGCGGCGCCCGTTTAAAGTGGCCATAACAAAGGAAAGGAGATTTTCAAAACGTAGTAGTAGCCCCTATTTGGGGCTTAAGCGTGGTGGTGGTGGTAGTGGTTAGAAGAAAGAGGAAAAAAAGGCACCTAATTTCTGTATGCCTTCAGGCGACACGGCGCAGTGCCTTATAGGGGTGGGGGGAAGGAGGGATAAAAAGAATAGAAGGAAAATAGACGAAGAAGTAGACAGGCAAGCGACGGAAAAAAAGGAGATAGGAAAGCGGGGATCCGGTCGAAGCAATCCAAGGGCGGGGCGCCACAATGCGAGAGCTGCACGGCGTCAGAAGACCGCGGAGGGCGAACCAGTCGGCGGGAGCTACGCTGGCATCGGAGATCGCGAGGGCACAACCGTCCAGCTTGAAATCCTGCGAGCGAATCCCCCCGACTTCATTTGGCGGCACTTGAAAGGCAAGCACGGCTCCTGGCCGCTCTCTTCGAGAGGGGACGGCACACTCCCCGTATGGTGTCTGCTTGTTAGACGCCGCAGTTTGTTGATGGCGAAAACAAGGGCACCACTTCCGGTATCGGTCGGCAGAGTTTCCTTATTGCACCATTCCTTGCAATCTTTACCTCCACCTTGCGCACCATTCCGTCCGCACTGGGCAGGCTTTGGGTGACAACGCCGATGGGCCAGTCGTTGCGATTTGCTTCCTTGTCCCTGATGAGCACGACGTCGCCTTCTTTTATATCCTTTTTCCTCACTTGCCATTTTCGACGTTCCTGCAGAGTAGCGAGATACGTTGAACGCCAGCGTTTCCAGAATTGGTTAGCCATGTTCTGGACTTGATGCCAGTGTCGCTTGTACAGGTTAGTTGTATCTATTTCTCCAGCTGATGAGGATGCGCATCTTTTCTGTGTCAGTAGCGTCGCCGAAGTGAGGATGGTTGAATCTTCGGGGTCCGAGGAAATCGGAGCTATAGGTCTGGCATTCATGATGGCTGCGACTTCTGCTAGGAAGGTGGCAAGAATGTCGTGAGTAAGTCGTTGATGGCGTGATTGCATAAGCATGGAATCAAGAATACGGCGTGCTATACCGATCATCCTCTCCCATGCGCCGCCCATGTGGGACGCGTGCGGTGGATTGGATATTCATTTACAGCCGGTGTTCAGTTAGTCAGTCAGTCAGTCAGTTTATTTTCCTTAAAGACCCCCAATGGGGGTATTACATAAGGGGTGGGAATAATATTTAACAAACGTAATCAATACATGGGTTTCAACTATATACATTTCTTCATATTACAAGGAAATATGCATGTACAATAAATAACACACGTAACCAACATGTAATTCAAAAAAGCACTTAAAGGTTATTTGTTAGAAGATGGTCAGTGACATGTTGTGCAAAAGAAGATGGACATATTATGTCGACAATGGAAAAAGGGAGGTCGTTCCAGTCTTTTGCTGTGCGGGAAAAAAATGACGCGAGAAATGTTGATGTTCGAGCGCGCATTAATGAAACCTGCTGCGTGTGGCTTGTCCTGGCTGATATGCGTGTTGCGGGTTTGATGTAAGATGGTTGATGCAGGATTGAACTGTGAAAAAATTTATGGTAAAGACAAAGAGAAGAAATGCGCCGACGAAGAGCGAGCGATGGAAGATTGGATAGTAATTTTAGTGATGTGACGCTGATGTCGTATGAATACGAAGAATGAATGAAGCGAGCTGCACGGTTTTGAACTGATTCTAGAGCGCAGATGAGGTATGCTTGGTGCGGGTCCCAGATGGCGGATGCGTATTCCAATTTCGGTCGCACTAGTGATGTGTAGGCAAGTAATCTTACTTGCATTGGAGCACTTTTGAGGTGACGTTTTAAAAAGCCTAAGGTTTTGTTAGACGATGAAATGATGTTTTGGACATGCGTACGCCAGATCAGATCGCTAGTCACGGTGACACCTAGGTATTTATAAGAGTTAGTCAGTTCTAGGGGTAAGCTGTTGATTGTGTACGGAAACATGAGCGGATTATTGCTACGCGTAAATGACATAGTTTTGCATTTATTTACGTTTAGTGTCATTAACCAAGTGGTACACCATTTCGAAACGTTAGTAAGATCGTTCTCTAAGGTTAACTGGTCAGAGGTGTTTAGTATTGTGCGGTAGACAACGCAGTCATCTGCGAACATACGTATATTACTGGTTACATGCAAAGGTAAGTCGTTAATATAGATTAAAAATAGTAGCGGGCCAAGGACGGAGCCTTGAGGGACACCTGATGTTACTGGGATGGCAGTAGACAGGTGGTTATTTACAGCGACGCGTTGTGATCGATTAGTAAGGAACTCTATTATCCATTTTATGACGGTGGGATGTAAATTTAGTTGGGAAAGTTTAGCGAACAATCGTTGATGAGGCACCTTATCGAATGCTTTAGCATAATCAAGAAAAACGGCATCAGTTTGCACGTTAACGTCGAGGTTAGTATGAATGTCATGCAAGAAGGCTGCCAGCTGTGTTTCACACGACAACCCCTTGCGGAAGCCGTGTTGTGAAGGGTGAAAAAAATTATTGCTGTCGAGAAAATTCATTATGTGGGAGTAGATGACATGCTCCATGATCTTGCAGGGGACGCTTGTTAGGGAGATGGGGCGATAGTTAGGTGGAGAGTTTCTATCGCCTGATTTGAAGACCGGAACGACCTTCCCTATCTTCCAGTCACATGGGATGATTCCTGAGGAAAGGGACTGGGAAAATATTAGAGCAAGAAAAAGCGAAGCACTCTCTTTAACATTTTTTAGAATTTTGGAATTGATACCATCCATGCCCGCAGAGGATGACAATTTCATTTTTTCTATTATAGACAATATTCCATTTGCGCAGAAATTGATTGCTGGCATGTCATGATTACAATTAAAGCCAAGTGAAGGTATGCGGGAGTGTATGCTTGGTTCATCGGTAAAAACTGTAGCAAAAGAAGCGTTGAATAGATTCGCACATTCCCCGTCAGTAATAGCTTCACCAGATTCAAGGGTTAGTACAGTGTCACGCGGTTTGTCAGCTTTAAGTGTTTTCCAGAACTGTCTGGGATTAGTCTGCAGTAGCTTGGGTAGGTCTGTGTTATAGAAGAAGTTTTTTGCTTTGCGCAGGGCTAAAAGATAATTGCGGTCAGCCTCATAGTACCTATCCCATACACTCGGTTGACCTGCACGTTTGGCAGATCGGAATAAACGTTTCTTTTTATTTTCAAGGCGTTTTAGATTTTTAGTAAACCAGGGTTTGTTGCAGGTGCTTGTGAAGCTGACTTTAGGTATGAATTTATCGGTTAGCTCCGTCAGTTTACCGATAAAGCGGGTCCAATTCGTATCTACTGTGTGTTGATGTAAAGTTGCTTGGAAAGTGTGGAAGAATGCGCTAAGAGCTTCGTTTATTGTTTCGTAATCCCCTCTGTCATATAGATGGATCGTTTTTTTGTAGGTTTCTCGTTTAAGCGGTTGAAAAGAAAAAGTGGCGTGAATTATCTTATGGTCACTGATTTCGGGTAGATAGTGAATGCGTGACAGGCTTTCAGGATTGTTGGTTAGTATCAGATCCAGGACACTGGCTGTATCTTGCGATACACGTGTTGGCTCTGTGACTAGTTGGGTCATGTTGAAGTTTAGGCAAATATCAAGAAACGCATTAGCTTCACCTACACCCGTAGATGAATGCACATTGCTGGTGCGCCATTCTATTTGTGGGAAGTTAAAATCACCGAATAAAAGTACGTGCGCGTTTGGATGAGCAGACGTGAGCTGGCACATGGCCTGATTAAGTTGGTTGCTAAAATTGGAACTAGCACGGGGTGGTCGGTAGCAAACGCCCAGTACAACGGACTGAGGATGTGCCTTAATAAGTACCCAGAGCATTTCTAGCTCTGTTTTAATATGTACGACTGAGCAAGATAATTGCTCGTGAACAGCAATGAGTACACCGCCACCACGAGTAGATGCGCGGTTATTCCTGTACAACTGGAAGTTTGGTAATTCTGACAGAACTTCGTCATCACGGATGTCATCAGTTAACCACGTTTCGGTAAGTAATAGCACATTGCTTTCAGAGGATGATACAGTGCTAGATATAAGTTCCCGTTTGGGTAGGAAACTGCGAATGTTAGTGTAAATAACAGAAAGTGAAAGAGTTTTGCTAGTAACCGCAACAGCGGTCGTTTTTTTTTCCCGGTGGCTTGATTGCTACGATAGTTCTTTGACGGTGTTTGATTCGGCGTCGAAAATGTAGCGCTTCTGATTCATGTGCAGTGTTTTGAAGTGCATTGAAAATGGCTTGTTGTTACTTCTCGCAAAAGCAATTAGTTGTTTTCTAGCATTTTGGACTGAGCGTGAGAAGTCTTCACCTATGCCGTAACTTGTCCCCTTAAGCTTGCGACCATTCGATAATATTGCAGTTTTTGTCTTGTGCAGAGCAATCTTCACGATTATGGGCCGGGAGCGTTCAGGTGAATGTCGACCGAGACGATGCGCGCGTTCGATATCTCTTGGTTCTAAGTGAACCTGTAGGTTGTCCCGGCAAAGATTCATTACCAGCCGCTCCGATTCAGAAAATGTTTCAGATGCGGAAGGGTCCGGGATACCGTAAAATATTAGGTTGTTTCGCCTTGAGCGATTTTCAGCGTCATCAATACGGGCTTCTAGTGCAAAGATTCTGCAGGAGGTCTGCTCCGTGTTAACGCGCAGGACTTCTATTTCTTTTCGAAGTGGTACCAGAGACTGATAATGACTTTCAAGGTCTGATAATCTTTTGTTCAGTTCGCCAATTGTTTTATCGGTGTTACCGAGCTGAGACTTCAAGCCCTGTACTTCTGCAATTAGTTGTGTTTGACCTGTAGATAGCTTACGCAATTCAGCAAGAAGGTTCTCAGAGATATTTGAAGGGCCAGGGTTAGTTTCAACATCTCCAGCTAGAATTAGTAGTGCACGAATTACATGGACACACTCGGCAATAATAACCATACAGCAATGCGGGCTTGGCAGCTGTACCAGAAAGTAATTACCAGATCTTTTCGAAAAGACAACGTAGGGCTCACCAACCTGCATAGCGGGAGCGAATTGATTAGTGATCCGTGCAGTGGCACAGACACCAAGCCCACAGCGCTCCGTTGAAGGTCCTTGTTCTTTTATAGGTGTCGGGCTCGTGGATGTCGATGATGATGCAACCGTCCAGGCTTGGTTGAGCTCAGCTGCCCAGAGTCCCTCTTCTGGTCGAGCCAGGCATTTGACGATAGGCAGAGGGCATGCGCTGCCTTCGTCGCTTCCAGGGAACCTGCCAAAATGTGAGCTATTGAAGCTCTCAGCGCCAATGCCAAGTTCTCTACATGCACTGACAAAATTCGTCCCGCAGTCGGAGCGTGCAAGCTTCCCAGGTCCTCTTACGGACATGAACCTTCGAAAAGCATTTATGAAGCTAGACGTGTCCATTGATTCGATGAGTTCAATGTGCACTGCGCGAATGCTTAAGCATGTGAACATTACTGCCCAGCGCTTGCTGTTGGCAATAGCACCTCTCGTTCGGCGGGAGGTAATCAACCAAGGGCCAAAAACATCGATTCCCACGTTTGTAAAAGGGGGCTCCGTGCTGATTCGGTCGGCCGGAAGGTCAGCAATCTTCTGATCGTGAAGGCGTCCTCATAGCTTCTTGCACGAAATACAGGCCTCCAACTCAGAGGAGATGCACCTTTGCTTCCAACAATCCAATATCCAGCAGCTCTTGGAGCTCCCTCTGTGATGTGTCGACCTTGATGTTGCACACAGCCATGGTGGTGGCGCACTAGGAGTTTCGCGACATGGTGTCGGCCAGGTATTATTAAAGGGTTTTTCTCTTCATCTGGAAGGTCACTTTTGTTCAAGCGGCCACCGACACGGATCAGCCCCTGGGCATCCAAAATTGGAACAAGCTTTCGAAGCGATCTTGTCTTATGAACTTGCTCTCCTCTCTGGATACAACGCAGCTCTTCTGAGTATACGTCCTGCTGCACAGAGTGAATAATGATGACCTTAGCTCGATAGAGCAGCTCCACGAGATCCATTTCTTCTGGTGGCGAACTCTTGGTGCGACGGGCAACCCGGACTATGCCAGCCACAGCTCGTGTGAGTGAGCTCCATCTCCAAAACTTTCAGCTCCTAGTTGCTGTCGCTGGTTTGTTTTCGTCACGAAGGTGCGGACCTCAGGGCGTACCTCTTCGTCTTCATTAGGATCTATAAGCTTGAAACATGATGATGATGCTTCCCCTTGAGGTTGAGTGAGAAAGTCGGGTCCTGAAAACCAGTTCGTCTTCTCGAGCTGCGCTGCTGGAATTGGTCTGGTGGCGTGGTCTGCTGGATTTTCTTCCGTACACACGTACTTCCACTGACCCGGTCGTGTGCTGGCACGTATGCGCTGAACTCTGTTAGCTACGTACACATAGAATCTTCGCGTTTTATTGTGTATGTATCCCAGAACTACCTTGCTGTCTGTGTAAAATGTGACAGAACTCGGCTGGAAGTCTAACTCCCGTAGTATGGCATCGGCCATTTCTGCAGCAAGGACCGCTGCACACAACTCCAGCCTTGGGATTGTGTGGTCTGGTTTCGGCGCGAGCTTCGCCTTTCCCATGACAAATCCGACATGTTTGTTTCCTTGCTTGTCGATTACCCGTAAGTACGCTACCACGGCGATGGCACTCGTGGACGCATCTGAGAACACGTGAATTTCTCTAGTGGCAGCTTCAGAAGTTGAGTGCGGTACATACGTTCTCCGCACACGTAGGCAATTAAGTGCTTGTAGAGAATTCTTCCATTCATCCCAACTTTGTTTATTTGCATCCGAAAGTGGCGTGTCCCAGTCATAACCTTCCGTCACGAGGTCACGGAGCAGGTGCTTTCCCTGAACCGTTACAGGTGCCACGAACCCCAGTGGGTCAAACAGACTGTTGACGGTCGACAGCACCCCTCGCCGTGTATAGGGCTGGTCTTGAAGAGGAGCTCTGAAGACGAAGGTGTCGTTGTCTACATCCCAAAGTAGACCGAGGCTTCTCTGCATATTTGATGTGTCTTTGTTCAAGTCAAGACTTTTCAGTCCCTGCGCACGGTCTTGTGGAGAAAATGCATTCAGCACATTCTGCCTGTTTGAGGCAATCTTGTGCAGCGTTATGTTAGCTGTACAAAGCATTTTTTGCATTCTCTGCAACAAACTGATGGCGTCTTCCTCACACGAAAGAGACTTGAGTGCATCATCGACGTAGAAGTCTCGCTGGACGAACCCCCTTGCATCTTCACCGAATTGTTGAACAGCCTCTTGAGCAGTTCGCCGAAGCCCATATGTAGAGACCGCGGGTGAGGGACTGTTGCCGAAAACGTGCACCTTCATTCGGCACTTCATGATTTCTCGGGAGATGTCATTGTCCTTAAACCAGAGGAACCTTAGGTAGTTCTGATGATCTTCACGAACGACGAAATTTAAAACATCTGCTCAATGTCGGCAGTTATCGCCACTGAATCCTGCCGGGAGTGTATCATTATTCCCACAAGATTGTTTGTCAGGTCAGGTCCGGTGAGAAGGACACCATTCAGAGACACTCCTTCGTGCTGAGCGCTGGAGTCAAACACCACGCGGATTTGATCGGGTTTTTGGGGATGGTGAACGCCGAATATGGGTAGGTACCAGCCTTCTTCGTTGATGTTAAGTGGTGTAGTTTCCTCTGCATGACCCCTGACGAACAGTTCTTCCATGAAGTGCACGAAGCGCCCTTTTGTCTCAGAGTTTTTCCGCAACGTGCGCCACAGCGAGTTCAGGCGAGAGAGAGCCTGTTTTCGGTTATTCGGAAGCCGTCTTCTTGGTGAGCGGAAAGGTAGAGGGGCTACCCAGTTGTTTGACCTGTCTTTGTATAATTCCCTTTCCATGATATTGAGGAAGGCTCTATCTTCTATAGACAGGGAACGCTCGTTGTCTTCTCGCGTTGTCTCGAACATGTTAGGTGCCAAGGTGTCATCTGATGCTGTTGTTGATGAGAAATCATTCTTAACCTGATGCCTATCCGCAGTGTAGAGAACCAGCGCTTCCATCACCATGAAATGTTTTGTACATGGGGTGAAAAGGGATGGTCTTTCGTTGCCCAAAATGTGTGTTTTTAACACATTTATCGTGCCTGTTTTTCGCGTACGACCCAGGCAGACGTTTCCGACAATGACCCATCCGAGATCGAGCCTCTGTGCATAAGGAGCGTCAAGCAGCGCGTTAATGGTCTGACGAACTTTGTGGACTCTGAGATTGTCTCGGCCGAGGAGGAGCAGTATTCTTGCCTCTTCGAGAGGTGGAATGTGAGCGGCAATGGCCTTCAAGTGCGGGTAGTTCCGTGCTGCGTCTGGCGTTGGAATTTCTTCCCTGTTATCCGGAATTTCATCGCACTCAAGAAGAGGCGGAAGGGAGAGCTTGACATTGCCCGATACGCTCCGCACAAAGAAGCCGTTTGCGATCCTACCAACAACCTCAGTACTGCCGGAACAAGTGCGTAATGTGTACTGGGTAGGTGTGCCCTCCACACTGAACTCGTCGAGAATTTCTGGCCGAACCAACGAACGATTACTCTGTTCATCGAGTATCGCGTATGCTCTTAATATCTTGTCAGGCTGTGGTTGATGAGTCACATCCACAAGGCAGATTTTAGCGCACTATCTGTGGTTGTCGTTCACGTTTGCCACCTCGGTACACGTAGATGTGACTCTTTCATCCAAATTGTGAGCAGAACTGTTATCGCGTTTCATAGGCTTCGGTGACTCTGAGCACGTAGTTAATGGATGAAGCGCTGTCGCATGATTACCGCTGCTGCATATGTAGCATTTTACGACCACCTTGCATTGCCACTGCGTGTGGTTTGAGGATAAACAACATCGTAGACATACTCCGTGTGCTTTAAGAAAGGTCATCCGCTCTTCCAGTGTTCTTTCATGGAAAACGTGACACCTTGCAAGAGGATGAGGCTTCTTGTGATGCGGGCACCATTTTTCGAAGCTCTTCGATTTAAGTAGCTGCTTTGGAGGGGTTTCCTGAACCTGCTCGAAGGCGTGATCTACGTTTGTTTTCCTTGCCGACACAGACGACTTGTGCAGTGGGGTCTTGGTGGCCGTTCCTTCTTTTTGCTGTGTGATCGAAGGCGAGACATATTGTGGTTGCAGGATAAAGCTGGGATCGTTCCTCCTGCTTGCCTGCTCTTGAACGAACTTTGAAAAAACCGCAAAGGGTGGGACCGCAGTGTTGTTCTTTTTTTGTATTTAGTCACCACTGACATCCAATTTTCTTGAAGTCCAGATGGTAACTTGGAAACAATTTTGTTTATTCCTCTTGCGCTATCCAAATAGTTAAGACCGGCGAGGTAGAGATCAGATTTGGCAGCTTCGGGTTCCAGCAGGAGGTCTCCGAGCTCTTGCAATTTGGCATTACCCCGGTACGATATTCTTAGGAATTCCTCCAACCTCTTCAGCAGCGCATCCTCAATTGCCTCAGGACGTCCGAAGGTGTCGTCGAGCCGTTTCCACACGATGTCTAAGCCCTTCGAGAAGTCATCTACATGAACAGATTTCAACCTTCGAACTTGACGCGATGACTCATGACCAAGCCATTTGATTAGAAGGTCGAGCTCTTCCAGCGCAGAAAGGCCTACATCTCTGATGGCACCTTTGAAAGATGACTTCCAAGCTCGAAAGTTCTCAGGTCGATCATTAAACTTCGTAAGTTCTGTAGAGACAAGGTCCTTGCGGCACAGGAATTTAAGAACGCCGGCAAGCTCTGAACTGGAACTGTTAGGTGCTGGCCTGTACGCAGGCGGCTGATGATAGTCACGCAAGTCCGTGAGGTGGTTGGCTACTTCAGCATGCTCCAAGCTCTGGCTTCTGGGATGAACAAAAGGCGCCCGAAGAGACGCAAGCTCAGCATCACGTATGGCGGCTTGCTCAGTGATGTAGCTCGAAACCCGTAGTGTCCGGTCTAAAAGTGGGTGTGGGCGCACACACTCCCCGCCATCCTGTTCCACAGCTACGTCGAATGCACTTGCCTGCACGTCTGCAGCAGCTGCCTCTTTTTCATGTTGTAGTACCTCAAGCTCAGCCTCGATTCTTGCCTTCTCTAAGCGCATTGCGGCCTCTTTACGACCAAACTGAGCTCTTGCTTTGACGGCCTCTGCTTGCGCGCGGGCCTGCACAGCAGCCAGGCTAATCGTGGAGGAGCCCAATCGTCGTGATCGCGAGGAAGCTCTTGACTGAACCGATAGAGAGAACTGCGATGCTGTTTCATGTGCCTTGTCGCGTTCTTGTGGCGTAGCCTCTCGTAACTTTTCGCTCACGATCGCCTCACGGTCTTCATCGATTGCCTTTTGGAGCTGTAATTCGTGCCTGGCTTCAGACGTCTTCGCCTTCTCGAGAAAGGCTGAGTATCTTGCGATAGCAAGTTCGTAGCACTCATAACTTGCACGAAGCTGCGTTTTGGCGTCGGTAAACTGTTCTCCCTTAGCGCGTGACAGTGCCTGAAGAGCGCTCTGTTTTTCCAAACAGAATCTAGTTTATGGCAGTGCTCTTCGCGGCTCGTTTGGTAAATTTCTTTAGCCCTCGTCGATAGGGTTGTTTTTCTTTGCGGCCAAACGTTTGATGCGGAAGCTTCATCTTGTGGTGTGACATTTGGACACTCATGCGTCAGCTCGTCCTGGTCCATTCTTGCTTGCACGTTTTGTCTCGGAGCGGACGTATGTGAAACAAATGGTACTAAGCTGCGCGTTGAGCGTTGAGAGATGAAATGAGCCCACCTTGTTGCTGCCCTTCTGCTGTCAGCTGCTCAACTCCTTGGCCATGAAATCCTTGCAATGGGTGTGCGTCTGGGTTCAACCGGGGGTCTTGCCGTGGCGACGTATCCCTTTGCCGGCGGACGTTGAGTTGGTGGCCGATGGCAGTTGAAGCGCTTTTTTACTATGCTGGTCTCGCAGCTCGCATTTGACGGGTCAAAGCGTCCGCTATCCAGCCAGTTAACGGTCGAACACTTGTGAACATTTAAACAAAATAACTTTAATTAACAGGAATTGGGGTTACATTTTAACAAACATTCACGAGCACTCAGTAAGTCGCCGTAAAAAAGCGGTGCTGTTGCTCGGGCTGGTAGGGTGAGTCTGCCCGCTGCCTGGCATTTCTTCTTCCGTCGAGGACCGGTGCTTTCACTCTTTCCGTGAGCCGACAGAGAAGATGACAAATGACGCTCTGAAGGTCGTTTGTGCCGCCCGTTTAAAGTGGCCATAACAAAGGAAAAGAGATTTTCGAAACGTAGAAGTAGCCCCTATTAGGGGCTTAAGCGTCCCCTCTCCCCCCCCCCCCCCCCCACTTCATTTGGCGGCACTTGAAAGGCAAACACGGCTCCTGGCCGCTCTCTTCGAGAGGGGACGGCGCAGTAGCCGTCATTTACAACCCAAGTATTTTAAAGATTATAAGTAGTGGTGGCTGAAGACTACCGGTCACGCAGGCCCGTAACTAGGGATGGGGGGTTGAGGGGGTTCTGACCCCCCCCCCCAAATTTTTTTATTCTTTTGCTTTTTGGTTGATACTAAAGTATTTACACGCCTTCACAGCGACCACCAGCTGCCGAAGTTACACTGCAACTTTCCTGACATTGCTTCCCTCTTCTTCCTTTCTTCAAACCTACCATTTTACCAGAACACCTCAGTGCTCCCTCCCCCGCACGCACACCTTCCCTATTTGTACAGCTTTGCACTTCACCCTCGCGTTTCTTCGGGTCTTTTTTTTTCGTCTTTCACACCATAGCAGCTCCTTTATTGATTCCAGATGCTTTCCTTGTGCATTGCCGCTGGAGAAGTTATCCGTCTGTGCGGACCGCACGTGTCGGATTTGGGTTCCTACGAAAAGCACGTCTCCTTCTGTGAAGGTAAGCAGTTCGACAGCAACGGCAACACCAACACGACATGCGCAAATTTGCCAGGGAACGAAACCTCTAAGTGGAAAAACTCAGCGGCGCATTCCGAGGACGCAGGCTGCAGAACAAACTTTTCTCAAACTGTAGTCCTCGCCACCGAAACGAATTATCGAAGATGACATCTACTGAAAGACTGGCATATCTGAGCAACTTCGAACAACCTTAACCACATGCAAGGAAATCTACCTCTTCTGTACACAGAAGGTATATGCACCTCCATACAAAGCGCACAGAGCGAGGATACAGCCGGCACACAATCCGGCACCAGTGGTCAACTTTCACAGGAGAAAAAAAACGCCGCCAAGCTGGGCTGCGCGCGGGAGTACAGAGGCTGACGTCACAGCCTACAAAGTGCATTTTTGGGGGGTCACGGCTATTTAATTAGCGCAGCCCAAGGAGAATTATGCAGGCGCCCAGGGAGCCGTCTGTGAAAAGGTGACTTTTTCAAAGGAACGGAGCAACGCCTCCTTTCTGGACTGTACCACGGGAGTGCAAATGTCTCGGCAGTGCCTTCTTGGGGGTTCAAGTATATTAAGGGGAGTATGCAGTGACCATGGAGTCTTCTGTGAAAAGGTCTTTAAGTAGCGTTAATCCAGTTTGCTGCAGCTGGAGTACAATAATGGGCCTGCATGCACACCAGCTGTAGCGGCGTTCAGAAAACACATGCGCCACGCGGGAGCCGGCGCGTTCATCACACTTCTACATTCTAGCCACTGTAAAGTGGAGAAGAGAGGAAGAAAACATCGCCCGCCGTTCACGCCAGGCAGTCGAAGCAGTCGCAAACGTTTTTTTGGAGCCACTGGCCACTTCTGTGAGCGTGCACAGGATTGCGGCAGCAAAATGAAAAGACACTCTGCAACAACGAAGCAAAGGAGTCTTGCGTCTTACTTCAAGAACGTTCGAACCGATGAAGCGGACGGAGAAGAACCGCCTCCTTCGAAGAATAAAACTTCGCCCTCGTCAGCACTGGTGGAAAGCCAAGCGCGTCCGAACTTCTGTAGCGACTCAGGAGAATGCACCGGTGTATATGAATCACCTAAGAACGAACACAAGCAGGACACCCATGCGCCGCCGGGAAATGATGGTGGCCGCAGTGCAACTCCAAGTGATCTTTGTTCTACAGTCATTGCTGGCCAAAGTGACGCCTTTACCACTGGGCAATGCCCAAGGACGGTGAGTGGCATGGCACCTACACATTCTGGTTCGCCTCCCCTCTGTGCGACGAGTGCGAATATTCTCGACTTGGGACTGTTTGTCTCGAAAAGCAATAATGTAAACGATCCAGAGACGATGGAGAAGCTGCTGCTCAATCCGTGGACCCCTCCGGCTAACTATGATTATCCAGCCACAAGGAAAACGAATCTGAAGTTCCAACCTGACTGGGTAGATCGTTACCCATGGCTTGTTTATTCAGAGAAGCTTCAAGGAGCATTATGCAAATATTGCGTAGTCTTCGCAAGCGAGCGCAAGCGAGTGTGCAGGAAAAGAGGAGCACCAGCGCTTGGGCTGTTTTGTAACTAAGGAGTTCACTAATTACAAGAAAGCCATGGACGCCTTTAAGAGCCACGCATCTAGCAGTTATCACGCCATGTCAACAACGCTATCGGAGAACTTTTTAGCAGTCCGGTCCCGCTCACAGCATGACATTTTAACACAACTTGGCCACGGCCTTAAAAAGCAGGCGGAAGAAAACCACAAGAACTTGCTGCCAATAATAGAGACAATTCTTTTCTGTGGCAGGTAAGAAGTACCGCTTCACGGCACAGACGACTATGGTCCGATAAATGTGTCTGAAGTGCTGCCATTCAAAAATGATGGAAATTTCCGCGCACTGCTTAGGATGAGAGCAAAATGTGGAGATGCCGCCTTGAGAGCTCACATGGAAACATCTCCGGCGAATGCGCTGTACACGAGCCCAAAAGTTCAAAATGAGTTGATCACCCTCTGTGGTAAAATCATACAAAGAAAGATGGTGAAAAACGTCAACTCAGGTTCGTGTTTTTCATTTCTAGCTGACGAGGCCACTGATATATCTCGCACCGCCCACATTTCCCTATGTGTAAGGTACGTTGGACACGACACATCGGGATTCCCATTCTTAAAGAAGATTTTGTAGATTTCGTTCCCGTGTACGATCTCACTGGCAAGGCGCTGGCGAGCACAATCCTGAACAGCCTTAGAGGTCATGGCTTTGACCTGAACCTACTTTGCGGGCAAGGATACGACGGCGCGGCATCAATGAGCGGCCACCTTAACGGTGTTCAAGCCTTCATTCGTCAAACAGTGCCCAAAGCGTTGTACGTGCATTGTAGCGCCCACTCGTTGAACCTTGCTCTGCTTCACGCATGCGAACTCCCCAGCATCCCCAACTGTTTGGGAACTGTGTCCTCAACCTGCATGTTTGTGAGAGCTTCGCCACAGGAGACGAACCAACTGCGAGACAAAGTGGAAGATTTAACATGAGAAAAAAGAAAATCAGTTCTCTTCTTTTGCCAAACAAGGTGGGTAGAGAGTCACTATGCACTTCATCGTTTCCTTGAACTGTACGTGCCTATTGTACAATTCTTCGAATATTTGGAAGAAGAGGCCGCGTCATCTGATACTTCATCAAAAGCTTCTCAACTGCTCAATGCCATTACGAAGCCCGAGTTTGTCATTTTGCTTCAGATCTGTAGCGACCTCTTCTTTTTGACACTGCCACTTTGCAAGTTTCTTCAAAAAATTGACTGTGACTTGGCTCAAGCGTGCGATCACGTAAAGAATGTTATAGACGTTCTTTCCACAAAAATGGCTATTGCGGAATCGGAATTTAATAAGATTTTTCTGAAATCGCTCTCTTTGCTAAAGATCACAAATGTTGAGATGGCCCTACCACGCATCACTGGAAGGCAGATGCAAAAAAGCAACGTACCTTCTGCTACTCCCGAAGAGTACTACCGGAGGAATGTGTATTTGCCTTTGCTGGCTGACTTCGAAAATCAATTAAGAGACCGGTTCCATGCCCATAAGAAGGTCGTGGTTGGCCTTAACATGCTGCTGCCGAAATTCTGCGCATCGGCTAGCCTTTCTGATATTGGTGATGCAGTGCAGTTTTACCTTGGCGACATTCCTTCGGCTAATGTCATCGGAGCAGAGTCCACACTGTGGGTGAACAAATGCTGCCAGATCTAAGAAAAGAATCGCCCAGCTTGTGCTCTACAGGCCTTAGAGATGTGCAACCGCGACTTTTTTCCGAACATCCACAGCCTACTTTCTATCGTGGCGACTTTACCCGTGTCGACGTCGACCCCGTAACGGACTTTTTCCACACTGAGAAGCCTGAAGAGCAACCTTCTAAATCATATGAACAACGACAGATTCACCGGACTAGCACTGCTCAGCATCCATCGAGAACTTCAAGTGACCCCAGAACAAGTTCTCACAGAATTTCGCAAGTTGCCGAGAAGGAAAAACTTCCTCGTTTAAGCTTCCCTCTATGTTTCAAGAGTCGATTAAAAGCGAAACCCAGCTAGCCCAAGCTTCAACCCTTCTATCCTTTCGCAATTACGAGGAAACTATCCAGCAAGCAGAATGTGCGAAAGGTAACAAGAAGATCGGAATGTCGGGCGACTTGTTTGTTTGCTTGCATACATGCTGTCACGGACTGCCATTTTTGCGACCCGGCGTAACGGCAAATTAACGGGTGACGCACTCCCCCGCTGACTGGTGGAACCGTTCGCTCATGAAAAGACTGGCCTTTAGTGCAGGGAAGTACTAAATGGGGTGTTCTTCTTCAAACGTTAGGTGCCGAAGTTTGATCCTTTGTACCTACGGCGGCGTCGGCAGGGTCGTCAGAGGCCGCGATGCACCCCGAACTAGCTGTAGACTGCAATACGCACCGGCTGAAACCAAGAAAACTGACCATTCCCACGGGCAAAACTGCTTTTGGACAAGCCGTATGAGAGAACCCCAACAGGTTGTCACTCCCGCTCAGTTGAGGACCCTCTTCTAATTAAAAAGGGACGTGGTCAATATAGTTTTAAAGTGGAGTTTCTAACAATGAAACGTGCATGATTGGACCCATGTAGAGGTCTCTTTTCCCCCAGGACGAGAATCAGGGGACACGGAGGTCGATTTAAGAGCAGGATTTCGCCTTGCTAAGCAGTCTAGTTGCTACCAACATGGTGTAGAAGGAGATCAAGAAGTATCCCTTAAGTGGTTGTGGCTCCGTGTCGGCTGGCCACCTAAACTTAGCCATTCCTGTAGTTGTGACGCGAAATTAACGTCTGTAACGTAGGCATCGGTACTTGAATCTCGAGTAAGCTCAACCTACCCGAGATCGGCTTCAAGCACTAGCCTCCCGGAAACACCAGCGCTGCAACACCGCCGACATTGCAGTTGTGCCAGAACTCTCTCTGACTTCTCGCATCCGATCGTCGTGGACTCAACGCTGCCGGTCATCACAGGTATCCCTTCACCTGTTTATACTTTCGGACTTTCTCATCTGTAGTTTTATTGTTGGTTAGTTTTGTGTAGTTTGTAATACTTCTCTCTTGTAAGCTGATTTATTGATTTTATATGTATTTTGTTAGTTGGTATTAAGTGTTGTACTAGATTCCTCTGCAATATTCCTAAATTCCTCTGCAGTGCTGCAATATCACTAGAGTTTTGTTTCTCCCCACATACGTCTCTGATCTCTTCACTGTCTCTGCTTACGTACGGAACGACCTAACCTGCTGCCATTCCCGTCGCCGACTTCGCGCTGGCGACGCTAGAGTGGCAGCTTGTAACACATACATACCGTTTTCGTACCACAGTTACATTGTGTTACTTCATCAGGAGCCGTTGGTCACGGTGTCTCCGGATTTGGTGGTTCTATTGTCCAAACTTATTCATTGCTTTAACCAGAATTTGAGGTTGACATACCAATTTCTCTTTAGGGTACAAATAATTGAAAAGTACCATCGAATTATTACAAGTAAGCGATGTACTTGTTTTATTCACGAAAATAAGCCAGTATAAATCTTAAAAAATGGCAGCCGTTCTACACGCAACCCCCCCCCCCCCCCCGAAAAAAATTCCTGGGTACGGCCCTGCCGTCACGTTTGGCAACATGGCAATTGGTATCACTAAACGGGAGTGCGCTGCATCCAAACCGTCAACAAATGAGGAATGGCGAATGACGAATGGCAGGCGGACGGCGTGTTTCTCTCCGGCCGTCCCAATCGCTGCGCTCTCCAGCAAAACCAACGAGGATCACCTCGCGCGCTCGGCTAAAGCGAGAGGGCGCGGATTCTCGCGGTGGCTGGACTTTTCGCGGGCTGTCAAGGTGGATGGACGTATTTTTTGAACGCTCCGGATTGACTGCGCAGATAAGTGTTTTTGCATGTTTTGA
Source organism: Rhipicephalus microplus (assembly GCF_043290135.1). NCBI lineage: Eukaryota > Metazoa > Arthropoda > Arachnida > Ixodida > Ixodidae > Rhipicephalus > Rhipicephalus microplus. Next base: position 218,345,880 of record NC_134704.1, read on the forward strand.
GCTTGTCTTTATAAATATAAGGCAGCGGTTGAAATCTTCGTAGCACTTATTTTATGGTACGGCTTTTTCGGGGCCAGTCACCAGGTATTTATTAGTTAGTGCGGGTGTGTGTGTTTGAATTTTTTTTTGTTGTTGTTTTTTTTCTTTTGCCACCCTGTGGGGGAGATGCGCGTACATTGAACACGCAAATTTTTGTAGTAGAGCTTAGACTTTCTTTTTTTTCGTAGTGCAGGACTCGAGTTTAGTAATTATCAAGTATAGGGACAATTGGTGTCAGAAAGGCATGGTTAAAAAGACTGTAAAGTGTTCAGGATGTGGAGTAGGTTTGAAAGTGGACCCAAGCATAGAAGCGGATGGAGAAGAGGCTGACGCGAAGTGTAGGCAATGTGAGGTCGAGGAAAAAATGGAGAAAATGATGGTTGCCCAGAGTGAACTGCTGATGAGAATCGCCGAGCTCGAGACTGCGTTGGCGACAGAGCAAGAGAAAACGAGGGCAATGGGAGAAAGACTGAAGTCCGCCGAGGAAGCGCTAGTGAAGCTGAACAAAGAAGCGACCTACCGAGAGAACAGTAGGGAACCGCCAACCAGAACGGTGGAGAAGAAAAAGCAAGCAAGTTTGGAAAAAACAGGTTTAGCCGGTTCAACTGTCGCAAGGCCCACCTTGAGCGAGGTAGTGGTGGGGCAGGGAGGGAACAAAGCAGCCGGCGTCACAGGTGCAAGTAGCCCCCAGGTGCAGAACGCTCCAGCTGAAAAGTCACAGCATGTGATAATCGCCGGGGACTCGAATTTAAATTGATGCACAGAAGCCATCAAAGAGAGGGTAAGAGGTGACAAGAGGGTTGCAGTAGGGGCGTTCCCAGGACGCAAGCGTGAAGCAGTCATGAGGCAAGCGAGCGCAAAGCTCAAAACGACAGCTGATAGTCGAAACCTCGTGATAATTTCAGGCGGTTTAAACGATGTCCTAAATGAAGATGCAGCAGGACTAGCAGCAACACTGGCGAAAGGCGTCGATGACACGCGCGCCACTTCTTCTAAGGTACAGGTAGTGATATGCACAATACCGGAGATACCGGTGCGTGATAGCAACCTGCAAAGAGCGGTGGTCAACGCAAACCAAGAGATATGGCGGATGAGTCGAGAGAAAGGCTTTGAGGTGGTGGAAATAAACAGAGAGGTGCATAGGTGGGGGGGGGGGGGTTCAATGAGACAGAATTCACTTCGATGGGCGGCTAGGTCATGAGGTGGGTTGGCGACTTGCAGGACGCGCAGTAGCTTTTTTGGGGGGCAAGCGAGCCCTTCGGGGTGCAGGATAGCTAATAATAAGGAAAACAACCAGGGAGACTCTTCGACAGGTGGTATGGACAGATAGGATTCCAAAGTGGCACCAATATCTAAGATAGGTAGAGTCCGGGGCATAAATAGACGTAGCCACGAGCGCCGAGCCAATTCAGACATAGGGTATATTAACATGCAGGGTGGTAGGAACAGGCTGAAGTGGGAAGAGATAGAATAACAGCTAAGGGAAGAGAGGCCGATGGTATACGGTTTTGTAGAAACACATCTCAGGGACATGGAACAACCTCCGAACAATCCGGACTACGCGTGGGAATATGGTAATAGAACAGAAGGTAGCAGAAAGGGGGTGGTATTGGGGCATTCAATCATAAAAGTACAGACTGGCAAAGGATCAAGCAGGAGTTCAAGGAACATTTATGGCTAAAAGAGAAAGTGGCAGGTCAAATGACACTCCTTGGTTTTGTGTACTTGTGGACGGGAGCAAAGGCCATAGAGGAAAACCAGACAATTGTAGAGTGTATATCAAAGGACATTCAGGAGTTAGAAAGAGAGTGCGAGGTAATTATACTAGGAGACATGAATGCGCACATAGAATATATAGATGAATATACCAACCTGGCAGGCAATATGATCATGGATATGTGTGAAAGGCTTGATTTGATCATTTGCAACAGTACCGAGAAGTGTGAAGGGCAAATAACATGGGAGGTAGGAAGGCTGCAGTCGACGATAGATTATGCACTGATGTCACATAGGATGTATGATAAGCTCAGGGGAATGCACATAGATGAAGGTGGCTCCAGAAGTCTGGGTAGCGATCAAAAACGTATCAAGCTAAGCTTTGGAAGAGCAGTGAAAGTGGGAAGGAGACAAGATGAGCAACTACAGGAAAATTTTTATCCAGAAAGGCAAATCGAAATAGCCACTAAACAAATTGAGAAAGTAATCACGGAGGATAATAAGACAGTGTGGACATACACGAATCTAATTAGACTCTTTGAGCTAGAGCTTGCTAAGACGCGTGACAAGTCACCCCGAAAAAAAGACACAAACCCAAAAGTTGGTGGGATGAGTAAGTTAAGAGAGCCATCGCAAAACGTCAGGAAGCCTCTAGGAAAGACAGACACAGTGGGGTGAACCGACAGATGATGTTGAAAGAAAATGGGCAACCTTTCTAAGCTGTAGAAGGGATGCATCCCTTCTGATCAATGAAAAAATTAGAAGGAAGGGAGCTCAGTGGCTGGCAGAAGTACATAAAAAGATAGAAAGGCAGCTGAGAAATTTTGGAACCATCTAAACTCCCTAAGAAATGAGACGAGCCTAGAGCAGAGTTTTATAACTACAGCCCAAGGTGCTAGGCTAGAAAGGGACGAAGCTATTGAACATATAAGAACAAGAGTGACAGAAAAATTTCAACAAAAAAGTACTTTATGCACCACAATAGACAAGGACGAATCAAGTGGTGCAATGGCTCCATTTTCACAACAAGAGTGGGAAAGGGCTGATAGAAGGGTTCCTAGTAGTACATCAACAGGCCCAGATGGCATTCCAATTAGGCTGATAAAGACATTAGGTCCGAAGTCTAAGCAGGCTTTGAGAGAGGCAGTGAGCACAATAATAATCGATGGTGAAGTTCCCGATGGATTGAAACTTAGCAGGATGAGCATGATCTCTAAAGGAAAGGGGGACAAAGCTGACATAAACAACTACCGTCCTATAATAGTGACATCAGTGGTCTACAGGCTGGCGATGCAGATTATAAAGGAAAGACTGCAGGCGTGGATAGAGGATGAGGGGGTGCTGGGGGAACTGCAGAATGGGTTTCGGAAACACAGGAGGTTGGAAGACAATCTGTTCTCACTGACGCAGTGCATCGAAATAGCAGAACGGGACACAGGCCCCTGTGGCTAGCATTTTTGGATGTCAAGGGAGCGTACGATAACGTGGTTCAAGAGGAATTGTGGGGAATACTGGACACACTAGGCGTGGAACATGTAGTCACTAATCTTTTAAAGGGTATCTTTAAAGGTAACAAGGTTGTTATAAAGTGAAAAAAACAGGTATCCAAGCCTGCAGAGGTAAAACGGGGGCTTAGGAAGGGGTGCCCCCTATCACCCCTATTATTTGAGATGTACCTACAAGGATTAGAGGCAAAATTAGAGGCAAGTGAACTGGGCTTCAACCTTCCTTTAGTCAAACAAGGAAAACTTATTGATCAGGCACTACCAGCATTAATGTACGCAGATGATATAGTGCTAATGGCCAACAAGAAGAAAGATTTGCAGAGATTGATGGACATCTGTGGTAATGAGGGAGATAGGTTAGATTTTAGATTCAGTAAGGAAAAATCAGCAGTCATGATTTTCAATGACAACGAAGGTAGTGAGCTTAGAATACAGGAGGTCACGCTAGAGATAACAGATAAATACAAATATCTGGGTGTATGGATAAGCAATGGGACTGAGTATCTGAGGGAACACGAAATATGCGTGACGACTAAAGGTAACAGGAATGCAGCAGTCATGAAAAATAGGGCACTGTGGAATTACAATAGGTATGATGGCGTGAGAGGAATATGGAAACTGGTCATGGTTCCTGGGCTGACGTTCGGCAATGCGGTCTTGTGCATGAGATCAGAAGTTCAAGCAAGATTGGAAATTAAGCAACGTGGAATAGGTAGGCTTGCTTTAGGAGCTCACGGGAATACACCAAATCAGGGAGTACAAGGTGATATGGGATGGACATCATTAGAGATCAGGGAAGCTAGCAGCAAGATAAAATTTGAGAAGCGATTGAGAGAAATGGGGGAAGAGCGTTGGGCTAGGAAGGTTTTCAGCTACTTGTACATGAAGAATGTCGATACAAAATGGAGGAAGCGAACCAGGAAGTTGACTGGTAAATACTTAGAAAACAGCACGTGGCCAAACCAAAATGAACTATCGGTTAAGAAGAAAGTGAAGGAAACGGAGACTGACATGTGGAGAATGGGCATGAATAAGAAGTCCGCACTAGAGATCTATCGAGCTTTTAAGCAGGAAATTGACAAGGAAAAGATCTATGATAATACTCGGGGTAGTTCTCTACTGTTTGAGGCCAGGACGGGAGTACTGCGAACCAAGACATATCGGGCCAAATACGAAGGGGTAGACACAGTATGCAGTGCGTGTGGAGAGGAAGAAGAAACTTCCGAACACTTGATAATGTTCTGTAAAGGGCTTCACCCTATAGTTCAGGATGATGGCGCAGAGTTTTTCAAAGCACTGGGGTTTAAGGACCGGGAGGGCAAAATAAACTTTAAGCGCGTAGGCTTAACTAGAAGGAGGTTATCTGATTGGTGGCTAAAGTCAAGGCACGAGTGAAAATTAAACTGTTCACTGCAAAGTACGAATCCTCAAACTCACTGTTTAAGGGAAAAAAATAAATATAGTTTTTGGTTCATTAGGTATTACGGCTTGGTGGCGCTAACCACCGCCCGATCTAAGGGGTACAGCCATATCCATCCATCCACCCATCCAGCTAACACCGCGGCAGAGAGCGGAGCACATGGAATTCCAGCGTGCGGTTGTTTTGTTTTTTTTTTCGCATACGAGCAAGAATTACCGCGATCAATCTTCTGGCTGAACTGAAGTATTTTTCGGTGGACACCACGGCAGACAGCAAAGCGCATGGGCCTCCAGCGTACTCATGTTTCTTTTTTTTTTTGCGTACGAGCAAGAAATACCGCCATAATCTTCCGGCTGAACTGAAGGAAAGGTTTTTTTGTTGCTGCATTTATTTTGGTCCCATTTACAAAGAAAATCAGTGGGCACGTCGGCTGGTCATCTTGTAGCACCATGTTCAAGCCGCTTCTTTTCTACGTGCAGATACTCCTGTGCGGTGCAACAACAATGGTCAGCGCACATGAAGATGCGACCAACTTTGTCATCGAAGTACGTAATACTACTTCCGCGCAAGCGCCAGCCATCATCGACGAGGGTTGGGCAACGCTGGTTCCAGCGCCATCAACGTCAACTCAAGTGGATAAAAGACGCCCCCCATCCCCGGATTCTTTCAGTGGGCACGTCGGCTGGTCATCTTGTAGCACCATGTTCAAGCCGCTTCTTTTCTACGTGCAGATACTCCTGTGTGGTGCAACAGCAATGGCCAGCGCACATCAAGATGCGACCAACTTTGTCATCGAAGTACGTAATACTACTTCCGCGCAAGCGCCAGCCATCGTCGACGAGGGTTGGGCAACACTTCTTCCAGCGCCATCAACGTCAACTCAAGTGGATAAAAGACGCCCCCCATCCCCGGATTCTTTCAGTGGGCACGTCGGCTGGTCATCTTGTAGCACCACGTTCAAGCCGCTTCTTTTCTACGTGCAGGTTAGTAACGAAGTATCATCTGTTAAAACTAGCAATCGTTATTTCGTCGAGCTGACGTGCCCACGTACCTTGTATACCTTGTATTGTAACATTAAGCAAGTGTTTTTGTCCCTACTGATGCTATGCGGGGACATTGAATCCAATCCAGGACCCTCCACTGCGGAATTGTTGTCACAGTTGATTGAAGGTCAAAACAACATTAAAAAAGGCTTGATGATATCGAGCTGAAATTAAAAACTGTGGAAGAAACTTCTGAGATAATAAAAGGATTCAGCGATAAACTTCGCAGCCTGGAAAATACGGTTCAACACTTAAAACGTAAGCTCGTTGATTTGGAGGACAGAAGCAGGCGTAACAACCTTGTTGTGTTCGGCATACTGGAAAAGAATGATGACGCCTCTGATGACCTCATGGATAGTGTAGTCAGCAATGTGTTCAGACATGCTTTAGACGTGAACGTAAACTCAGTCAAGCGAATTCATAGGCTAGGGCGAAGGCAGCATGGTAAAAATTGGCCAGTGATCGTGAAGTTTTTCGACCATAGGGAAAAAGTTAACGTTCTCAAAAGTTGCTTCAAATTAAAAGGGAAGGGAATCTCAGTCTCGGAGGATTTCTCTGCAAGCACTCGGCACGTCAGGAAGATTCTATGGAACAGCACTTCAGATATTAGGAAATCGGGCACAAAGGTTAAACTTGTACATGACAAAATTAAGATTGACAATCGATTGCTAACATTAGATGAAGTCCAGCGTGGAATGGTCTCTGCGAGCAGACCGCTTACCAGAGCAACTCGCAACAAATGAAACGACAAGAACGGGGGACTATTCCGATGCCTAAATATTAACGCCCGTAGTATTCCACCAAAAAGGGATGATTTAGACAGTGTTGTGTTAACGTATCACCCTCATCTTTCGATAATTACTGAAACCTAGCTTCGCACCAAAGTTAGTGACGACGAGATCACGCCCCAGGGTTACCGCATCTATCGCAAAGATAGGAGTAGTCGAGGCGGCGGAGTTGCAATCATATTTAAGGAAACCTTACAAGTTGAAAGATTAGCCGATATACCAGATCTTGAATGCGTAATTGTGAAAGTAGATACAGGCGATCTTAAGTTCATAGTCGGCGCTTTTTACCGCCCCCCAGGTACAGACGAAGCATTCTTTCATAAGCCCAATGAATTTCTTTGCATGGTCCACAGTTTCTCTAGTAATATAATAGTTGGCGGTGATTTCAACGTTCCCTCAGTTATATGGGATACTGATTTTCCTGTACCGTCTTCAAATACAGCGAAACGTTTAGTCGATATAGTCCTTTTTCATGATTTAACTCAACTAGTTAAGCAACCAACCCGCGTACAGAATGCTACTGCTACAACTCTGGATCTTTTTTTCGTTAGCAACAGCATGCTGCGTCGTGTGGCAGACACCAATGTGCTTGATGGAATATCCGATCACAAATTGGTTTACATGTGCATTAATCTTAATGACGTTTCAAAAGGCAAGAGGGAAAAACGCGTGGTGTCTGTGCGCGCGCAAAAGACGTAGAAATACTGGACACATTATACTTACAATTTTCTCGATTCACATTACTTTCTGAATGTAGTACTTGTACTGTCAACAACCTTTGGTGTTTCTTCAAAAACCTTGTGTTGCACTGCGTTCATGACTTTGTGCCAGAAAAAGTGAAAATAATGAAAAATGTTAGCCCATGGATTACTATGCCAGTTGTTCGTTTGGGGCGAAAGGCAAACAGGATAAGAAAACAGCATCGTCAGAACCCCACTAAATCGACCATGCTTAAACTCAGTAACGTGCGTAAAGAATTAAAAGACAGTATCAAGGAAGCAAAATATCAGTACTATAACGTCACTTTAGAAAACTTCTTGCTGTCATCCCCAGCGAAATTCTGGCAGCATTTTGCCCCAAAGAAGAAGCGTTTTCATAATATATGTGTAAATGGGACTATCGTAACTAATAAAGAAACTATTGCAGAATCATTTAAAACGTTTTTTTGTTCAGTGTTTACTGATGACGATGGCAGAAGGCCATGTCCAAAAACGCTTCATGATATCCCACCAATAAGTGACCTTGCAATATATGAGGAAGGAATCTTGCCTCTGCTTCTTAACATAGATCCCAAAAAGACGCCTGGTATTGATAGCATACCTAACGCGTTCCTTGTGAGGTATGCTGAATGGTGCTCGAAGTTTTTGTGCATCATTTTTCAGAAGTCACTGTCACAGCGCGCGCTTCCAGATAACTGGAAATTCGGAAAAATTATCCCTCTACCCAAATCACCTAACACTTCTCTCGTCTCCGCCTATAGACCAATTTCTCTGCTTTGCTCATGTGCGAAGGTATTAGAACATATTATATTCAAGCATCTCTCAGTTTTTCTCGAGGAAAACAATTTAATCAATGACCGACAACACTGCTTTCGAAAAGGATTCTCAACCGTCACACAACTGTTGGAAACCGTTCATGACATTGCAGCTTTTCTAGATAGGCAAGGCCAGATTGACATGGTTTTCCTAGACATCGAAAAAGCATTTAATCGCGTGTCGCATCCAAAACTTCTCGCGAAACTTAAACCTATACTAAAAAACCGCACATTAACTTCATGGATTGAGGCCTACATTTCTTGTCGAAATCAAATAGTTTCTATAGATAACGTCCAGTCTGATTCACGATCGGTGAAATTGGGGATCCCTCAGGGCTCTCTGCTTGGGCCACTTCTTTTTTTAGTTTTTATAGACATCGCCAATGACATCCCGGTTTCTATCAAGTTATTTGCAGATGATTGCATTCTTTATCAGGAAATACGTAGTGCAGACGACCAGGTTCTTTTAAACGCAGCGTTAACAAAAATATCTTCTTGGTGTGCAGTGTGGCAAATGAAGATTAATGAAAAGAAAATGGTAGCTATGACCGTTACGCGCAAGCGGCTTCCTTTGAAACACTCGCATTCCATCAATGGTCAAACACTATCGTTTGTTAAAACTTATAAATATTTGGGGGTTGTATTAAGTGCAGATTTTAAGTGGAATGAGCATGTTGCCTACATTGAAAAGAAAGCTTTAGAGAAACTAGCATTTCTAAGACGTTCTTTGCGCAAATCTATACCCAAAATAAAATTGATTGCGTATAAAACTTTTATCCGTCCGATCCTCGAGTATTTATCTGTGGTTTGGGACCCTCATAGCCAAGTAAATATTAAAACACTTGAAATGATTCAAAGAAAAGCATCCGATTTGTATATAATCGTCACAGTGCTCTTACGTCACCCAGTGAACTGTTAAAAAAAGCTGACTTGAATACATTGCAGGCAAGACGGCAACACGATCGATTAAAGTACATGTTTCTGCTTTATCACGACAAGCTACGCATAGACAAGCTCGCGTACATAAAAAACGGTTCACCGCCGATCAACTCGTTCCGAGCATCCAAAAAAACTGAAGGAGTATTCCTGTCAAATAAAAGCCTTTAAGAACTCATTTTTTCCGCGCACTGTCACTGATTGAAATGCTCTTTCTGCCGATCTGGTGAACTGCGAGACCGTTCAGTCGTTCGTGGAAAAACTTAAACACCAGCAACCCACTTGACTTTGATCTTTCTTTGCGCTTCGCCCTCTATTATTCCACCGCGCATCCTGAACAGGCTTCCATTTATGTTCCACTTTCTATCACTTTTTTCATATCAATGCGTTGTATTTTTGAAATGTTGCCGATTTTTGAACTGTTATATGATGTTTGTTTCTTAGTTCTGAGTGTACAGATGTTTGTCATCACAGTTTTTTTTTTGTACGTGTACGCGTAAACCACTACAATTGTGTAAGTACTAGCGTTTTACTTTGATGCACTAGTTCTTGATGATGTAGCTCTACGTGACGTGTTTCCTTTCCTGTTGTATCTTCATATGTTTCCTTTTTTGTATCACCCACCCCTGCCTAAGGCCTCATGTGTGAGGCTGGCGGTACTTCTGAAATAAATAAATAAAAACATGGCAACTGTGGCATTTTCCTGATAGGTAATTGTAATGAGGTATCAATTCGTCTGTGGCGCTATCACCTTTTTTTTCATTACGGTCTGTTTTGGCTCGGTGCTATACACCCTGACTTTAAAAATATAGAGGCATTCTAGCATTGCTCCTTTCTGGAGACATTTATAGGGGGAAATCGTGCTAACTATTGTAGTCTATTTGTGTTGTTCTTGTATCCTGTCTCATAATTTTGCTGGTATATCGCGCACGGATATTTATGATGTGGTCAACCGAAGCGCAGATATGCTCTAGGTAACTGGGTGTACTGTTTATGCCATTGAAGTAAGGGACGTGAGAAGTAGTTTTGCCAGAATATTTTAGAAGGCTTCGATTAGCTGGCCTATATTCACTCCCCACGTTTTAATAGTAAAAGTGCCTCAGTTACGATCGTCTCTTTTTTCATCATCTGAATTTTGATTACGTTTTTGTTGCCCAATAGCAATATTAGTACTTTCGACTGCATCCAATTCAGAGTGTCGAGCATGTAGCATAACGGTGTTTTTCTTATGAAAACTAAGTATTTACCTTAGTAGACTACAAAAAAATAAAAAGTGCAAATTGTCACTATGTAACACTGCAGTGTTTCATGCCAGGTACATCAAACTCTGAACGCGTGTTGCGTACTCCTTGAACAAGCAAAGCATTTTGATGGTAGTTCTTACATTGGCCATCGTATCCATTGAACAACGTAAAATTCACAGGGCGAATGGGTGACCATGAGGGACTAAAGCATGTCTGTAACCAGACCGAGGTCGTCGCAGAACTGGTGACGTTCAGTCTAGACATAGTTCAGACACATGGCGACCGTCTGCACGCTCTTCCTTATATCCTGCATCTGCGGCTAGACAGGAGGATTCTTTGCGCGGCGTTATAATGAAAAGCCACGCTGTTTCCATGAAAGGAAAGAAAAAGTAACCCTTTTAATCGAGTGGAACCCGTGAGAATAGAGCGTGGCACTCTTCTGATTTCGCTTGTTGATTGCGCTGTCATTTTTTTTTGCCAGTACCCTCCCTACTATACAGCCTGCAAACTTAGAAGTACAGTAAGTTTCGAGCACATCCGGATCTCTTCCAGAGGTATCGCAATTATAAGCGCTCTAATATGGAAGGCGCAAATCTGCAGCAAAACTAGTCAATTTGGGAATATATACGCCCAAGCATTGACTTCGCCTCTCGAACACCTTCGCTCGAGATTTCCAAACGAACACAAAGCTATATAAAAGCACAAAACAATTTTCTTCTCGCTACGTAGAAACTTCTCCAACTGCACATCGCCATTTTTGAAGGAAAGAAAGAGCGCCGCAGGGTGGAGAAAAGAGCGGGCCACGGCCACCTCTGGAAACACGCACTCTCCGTGCGATTGGGGCGGCTAGAAAAAAAAACCCGCCGTGCATCCGCCATCTCGGAGGCACGATGAACATGATTAACAACGTTGCCTCGCGATCACTGCCATGTGCAACGCTAACATTACGCCCTAAAGCGGACTGGGAGCCCATAGACACCACACAGCCATTCGGTCTCTACTCTGCTCGCTACCGAATTAAGAGACCAGAGAGAAGAATAAAGAAACAGAGCTGAGCAACCGGCCATTAAGGCAACGATAATCTGTCCACGAACACGCAGACGAGTTCAAGCAACTGACCACAGGCCACATTTTTTATTCCTGTCACCTTCGCTCAAGTGGCGAGTCGGCATTACATTTCAGACTTTGCCAGTGCCCGTTCAAAACATCGGCAATGATCACAAAAATCACGCCGCATACGGAGCTGTTCTTGTTTATTTCACGATGATTTTAAATTGTTTAAGCTCTCAAATGATGAAATCACCTGTCATTGTTCCTCACTTTCTGACACTTGCTTTTTCTCGGTGGCAACACATGTGATGCTTTACGAAGAGAATGCATGATGACTTGTATCGCTGGAAGCCGGTAATAGTGGCATTTCGTGTTATATGGTGCATGAGCTCCAGACTTGCGCATAATATGCAACGCCACTAGAGAGTAGCAAGCATCGAGGAACATTAGGCACCCATGCTTTTAATATTAGCTTCTGGCAAAAGCTTCTCTCAAAAGTCGACTTTCAGTTAGTCAAAAAAACAACTCTCAGTCAAGCGAACGCTGTGGTGACAGAACGATCTTCCGCGGAATACTGGCATGAGCTATCTGGTATTTGCCTAGTAGACGACACGCGAGTGCCTCTATCAAGTAGTCGCGAATTACACATGTCTTTGAAATGAGCTGGGTGTCCAGCACAGCAAGTGCTTCACGATTCTCGTTTCCACGTTTCCGTTACACCTTAAATAAAGCTTGAGTGGGCACGAGAGCTTGAGTGGGCACGAGAGCAGTGGTCTCTGCACAGCTCTAAGCCGCTATTTCTTCACCATGCAGGCCTTCTTTGCGAACATCCTGCCGTGGTTATCAATTTGCTCTGCTGGCTTGGCGCATGTAGGTGCGCCGCTACCGACAACGAACCTCGTCAGCGTAGCCGATCAACACATGCCGAGCTCTGACGCCCCTTGGGTGCTCTTTGAGTATCCACCAGCCCCATCGACGACAGCAGCAATCGCCACCGACAGTTTTAAGAAGCAACACCTGGACACCGCCTTCAGTGGGCACGAGAGCAGTGGTCTCTGCACAGCTCTAAGCCGCTATTTCTTCACCATGCAGGCCTTCTTTGCGAACATCCTGCCGTGGTTATCAATTTGCTCTGCTGGCTTGGCGCATGTAGGTGCGCCGCTACCGACAACGAACCTCGTCAGCGTAGCCGATCAACACATGCCGAGCTCTGACGCCCCTTGGGTGCTCTTTGAGTATCCACCAGCCCCATCGACGACAGCAGCAATCGCCACCGACAGTTTTAAGAAGCAACACCTGGACACCGCCTTCAGTGGGCACGAGAGCAGTGGTCTCTGCACAGCTCTAAGCCGCTATTTCTTCACCATGCAGGTGTGTACTCCTTTACTACACGCTAAAAAATCTGACAACCGCTGTCTACTGCTGTTCCCGTGCCCACGGGTGTTGTGCGAGACTCTGTGTGAATGTTTTTCAATGGCTCACACCTTGCTTTGTTCCGGCGACATTGAGACTAACCCTGGACCCAATACCCGTGCCACAACACAACAAGAATTTCATGAGTTACCCGAAAACCCTGCCGAACAAATGAATGTCTTATTCCATATGTTGAAAGACGTGCACTCGCGTTCGTTACAGAGCTCACAGTGTCAGTCTGAGCTTGCTATTGATGTAAAAGCAATTAAAGCCGGACAAAAAAACATTCACGTTGAAATTACTGGTATCCGGAAGCGGCTTGACGAATTGGAAGAAAAATCGATCAAACTGGATACTATGACTGAAGAATTAGCAAGTGTGCAAAAAGCCGTAGAAGAACTAACCGACGAGAATAACCACGTGCAATCTAGACTAACCGAGCTAGAAGACAGGTCCAGAAGGGACAATTTAATCTTTCATGGTGTTCCAGACTCTAGAGAAACGTGGCAAGAAACCGAGGCGAAATTGACGAATTCTATTTCTGCTATTCTTGACAGTTTTTCCAGCGAGTCATTTCAAAGGGTGCACCGTTTGGGTAACCCTTCACCCACTAAGTGCCGCCCCATCGTCGCCAAGTTCACTGACTTCAAAACGAAAGAGAAAGTGCTGTCACTGCGCAATCAACTAAAAGATAAGAATATTTCAGTAAGCGAAGATTTCTCTGTGGCAACGAGGCAGGCACGAAAAAAACTTATTGACTTTGGGAAAGCTCAGGCCGGTTCTTCACCACTTAAGCTGCGTTACAACAAGTTACTACTAAATAACAAATGTTACATGTATTTTCCCGAGTGCGACAAAGTTCTAGAGGTGAAAAAACGTACCAATTATGTCAATAATGCGAGAGCTTCTTCTTCTGTGAACACGACTACATAGGGTTGCGCGAGGGGAGGTGACCACAAATCAAATCTTCAGGTATCTGTCATTTTTTCTAACGTTAGAAGTGTACTAAATAAATATAATTCTTTATCATCAGCTATTGATACATGTAGCGCAAAAATAGTTGCATTGACTGAAACTTGGCTCCATGCGCATGTCCGCGATCAAGAAATCTTTGATGACGCAACCAATTTTCACATGTACCGTTGTGATCGGACAGTGCGCAGGGGAGGCGGCGTTCTTCTGGCAGTCTCAAAAGACACTCCTTCTTCCTGTATTCATATTAACACTGAACTAGAGCTAGTCTGGGCTATAGTAACCATTGGTCACCATAAGATAATATTAGGTGTATGCTATCGTTCTCCCTCTTCACCTTCAACATTTGTCAATGAACTTCACGACGCAATTAATATAGTTTGCACACGATTTCCATCACATCCCCTGTTTCTCCTCGGAGATTTTAACTTTCCTAGTATAATGTGGAACGCATACGCACCCTACTCTTTACCGTCTTCGCCGCAACCAAATGAATTCATTAACCTATGTTCAACGTTTTCCCTGACGCAAGTAGTGGCCTTACCGACTAGGGCAACTACTAACAGTGCTAGCATTCTTGATCTGATACTAACAAACCGACCAGACTTTGTTACCGCTATAACCTACGCACCAGGTATCAGTGACCATTCTTTACTTTCATTTTCATTTAATGCACCCTGTCCTAATAGAGATAAAAAAAAGAAAAAGATACGGGACTATAAAAAAGCCAACTTTGACAAGATAAACAGTGAACTAGCAACTTTTCTAGACATATTTCTAAGCAGTTTTGATACCCGTTCAGTGCAGTGTAACTGGGATATGTTTGCAGATGAAGTTGAACAACTAACCAATAAGTATATCCCTTGCCGTACTATCACAACTAACGCACGTGCGCCATGGTACAACGCGTACATCAAACGCTTATCTAACCGAAAGAAACGTTTTTATCGTGCAGCAAGATGTTTACCCACTAACCACCCACGCTGGGCTGCCTACAAATCTGCATCATCCATCTACATATCTGCACTAAAATCCGCTAAAGACAACTTCCTCACTCAAGTCCTGCCGTCTATGTTACAAACAAATGCAAAAAAATTCTGGCGAGTTATTAACCCCCTATCTGACAATCATATTTCCTTGATCGATTCATCCGGTAACGAAATTAGTGAAGCCCTTTGCGCTTCTGTTCTCAACGATTCTTTTATCCAAAACTTCTCCGTAGATAGCCATAATGATTTACCTAGCGCAACCTTGCACAATTATTCACCCATGTCATCCGTGATTATCGAAACTCTTGGAGTTGTACGTCTCATTGAATCACTTAAGAACGATTCATCTCCTGGTTATGATGGTATTAACACAAAATTTTTAAAAAATACTAGCGCTTATAGTTCCATTATAGTTACTAAAATTTTTCAACAGTCACTAGATACTTCTACTATTCCTAGTCAATGGAAAATCGGAAAAGTCGTTCCACTCCATAAATCTGGTAATAAACACTCTTCGAATAATTATCGTCCCATTTCTTTAACCAGTATTTGTTGTAAAATGCTCGAGCATATAATATTTACAAACATAGTCAATTTTTTAGAATCAAATTCATTTTTCACGTCAGCACAACATGGCTTCCGTAAAACATATTCATGTGAAACACAGCTAATATCATTCACTCATCACTTACATCAGATCCTTGATAAATCATCCCATGCTGACTGTATTTTTTTAGATTTTTCAAAAGCTTTTGACAAGGTTTGCCATAGACTTCTACTTTACAAACTACACCAACTAAACCTTGACGGTAACCTACTAATGTGGATTGAATGCTTTCTCACTAACAGATCACAATTCGTTACTGCCAACTGTCATAATTCTCCATTTCGCGAAGTTCATTCTGGCGTTCCGCAAGGGTCCGTCTTAGGTCCCTTGTTGTTTCTCATTTATATTAATGACCTGTCATCAGTTGTATCATCAAAAATTCATCTATTTGCTGACGACTGTGTTATTTTTCGAGAAATTACTACCGATAATGACATTAATATATTGCAGTCTGACCTTAACGCTATATCTAACTGGTGTGATAAATGGCTAATGGACCTAAACATTAAAAAGTGTAAAATCATGCGTGTATCAAGAAGTTGCACTACTTCACCTATTTACTATCTTAATAACATTCCTTTGGATTCTGTTAACTCTTATAAGTATCTTGGAGTTCACATAACAACTAACCTCAACTGGACAACTCATATTGAATACATCATTATCAATGCTAACCGCATGCTTGGCTATTTACGACGTAACTTTTTTAACGCTCCACATGGTTTAAAACTGCTACTTTATAAAACACTAATACGCTCTAAACTAGAATATGCTACAACCGTGTGGGACCCTACCTATAATAACCTGGTAACTTCCCTTGAACTTGTTCAGAATAACTCCGTTCGTTTTATATTGTCCAATTATAACAGAACCGCTAGCATTTCAACCATGAAAACTTCACTTGCACTTCCTTCCTTAGCATCTCGCAGAAAAGTCTCCCGTCTAACTCTATTTCACAAGATCTACCATCATCCCATCTTGCATGCCCAACTACTACTTCGCCCACAGCACATTTCCCACCGCATTGACCACCATCACAAAGTAGGCATCCCTTCATGCAACACAAAAACTTTTTTCAATTCTTTTTTGCCTCGCACATCAAAGGAGTGGAACAGACTTCCCGGTGACATTGTTGCTATTACTGATAACAATTTGTTCCGTGATGCTTTAGCTAACATTGTGTAATAAGTTCTTTTTTTTGTGTTTTGTTGCAACAGCTAACATTGTATATTTAGGCTTGTTGTTGTATTACCTAACATGTATTATTATACAGCATATTAACAAACATTGTGCTCTTCCAAATTTATTTGTACGATTTAACCGTATTCACTGCTTTTTTTGTTAAATTCAATATTTTATTGTAAATAACCCACCCCCCTCTGTAATGCCATTTGGCCCTGAGGGTAAAATAAATAAATAAATAAATAAAAGCGAATACAGCCGAAAACCAAGCCGTGTAGCAGCTTCGAATGCAGCCGCGGCATTCGTCTGCGCGAGAGACGATGTGGCGGCATCTCTACTCTAGTTGCGGTGCCTGGAGGTGAAACGCCGCACTAGCACCAACGGTAGCTTCCCTTAGAAGTGTAGCAGCTTGGGCTAGTCAGCATGACATGACGATAGTTACAGCGCGAGAACAGAACGACGACACAGATACGTGTCCTTCTTGTCTCTGTATCGTCCTTCTGTTCTCGCGCTAGAACTATCGTCAGGTAGCTTCCCATTTAAATGCACTCCTTCGCCCGGGCAATGAAAAAATAGGGGAGGCGCTGGTTTGGCGTGTTTTCTTTGGTTCGGAGCATTACCAGGTCAACGAGGCATCGCTCACTTTTCCGTGGTGGTTTTGTGCGTACGTTCATAAGTTTACTTATTTTTATGTGCATTTCATAGCTCAACTAGCGCACAGATTGTGTAGATAGCCGCTCCTGCGACTGCCGACTGCTTTCGCTGGCGCACGGCCGGTGTGCCCTCGCCTTTGGTGACTGTGAACGCGACAGACTAAAGAATAAGACGCTGTACTCTACGGCTTCAAAAGCAAAACTGCTGTCTCACTGCAGTCGTCTTCAACGATTGGGCAACGTGAGTTTTCGAACTGTTATGCTATTGTGCTCGTGAACAGTTGTCTCACAATTGCCTCTGCGAAGTTCCTTGTTCATATTGCAAGTACGTCATTTGGTTAATAAAACAACGTTGCTTCCTCTATCTTTATTTCTTTCGCTTTCGCATGCAATTAGCGAGACACAATTAGGGTGCAAGAAAATCTCGTAATAATAAAAGCACGTAGCAGGTCAGCAATTCAGAAAATTTTAAATTTTGCGCCATGCAGGACAAATACGCGACGTCGCTACCGCTTCCGGTTGTGACGTCATATTGTTGTTGTTGTTTTTTTTTTGTAGCTAGTTTTACCCTCTTCACGTAGATGTCGATGGTGGCAACGAGCCACCGACTACTCGATTCATGGGCTTTTATGGAAGTTACGCCACCAGTTCACATATACCTTGGCTTGGCGTTGAAATTAGACTTCATTTATTAGGAACTTTGCACATTGAGTGTACAGGGGCTGTGAAGCATCTAGATTGATTCTTTGCATAGGTGGCAGACGCTCACTAGTTCTTAGATCTCGTGCGTACGGAACCAACTGAAATATTTTCACTGTTAGCGAAACTGTAATTACTACTTTACACATGCAATGCTACCAGAAATTAAGTTTTATTTTATTACAAAAACGTAAAGCCGATATTGTTGTCACCCAAATTACAAATACAAAAGTCTCAATCGCGGATGGCCTCTGTAAGCAGAAACTGTGGCTCCTAATTCATACCTCTTACTACGTGACTCAATCGAAGACTGTACCATTGTGAACCGTATTTATGAGGCAATCATAAGTGAGGTTCTACTCAATTGCGTCTTTACATGCGATTGCAGTTATCTACAAATCTCTCTACCATACATTCAATAACGTTTGTGAATAAATAGACACAACTTTCTTGTACATATCAGTAAAAGATACAGATCTAACGGAATAATTTACAACCTTGCACAGCAATTGTTAACAACTCGTGTCACGTATAATTCGAAATTCTAATTCCCTCGAGAATTCTCTTAAATGTCACTGTACATTAATTTAACACTACGTGTAGAGTTCACGCCTTGGTGTATTCTGATCTCCACGACAAAAAAAAAGGTGACCCTGACTGCATGTTACACTGCAAATGTCGTCGAAAGACGATAGTCTTGCATCTGGAGAGAGTGAAAAAAAAACGTTTATTTGATGTTCTGTGCGAGAAAATCGGTGAATGGTATTCTTGCTGTATTGGGGGCTGGCTGGTCCCGACGAAGCAGAAGAAGAAGACGGCCGACGGAGACGGACGCGGCCGGCGGGGACACCGACCAGCCCGAACACGCGGGTTGGCGTGAAGCGCCGAAAGAAAGCACAACAACCGCACTCCATGGTTACCCAACGCACACTGTCTTTATTTTACAGTCGCCTTGAAATCCTAGATGCCCGAGCGGCACCCCCTGGCATCCTCACATGTCAATCCGAAACCGAAACCCAGAACACAACAATTCTGAAGGCGCTTCGCTAGAGTGCCTCGAGTATGCAGCGGAGGCGAACGAGCGCATAAAGTCACGTCACACGTGAGACGTGAGGGTTATCTGGCAGTTATCTTAGAAAATAAAGCACGCGGCGTGCGCGCCCATCCTGGGGGCGGTAAGGTGTAAAACGCAAGGTGACGGATAGGTGCTCCACCGTGTCGTCTTAGCAAAGCGTTGTAAACACTTGCCTTTTCATACAAGCGTTGCATTGTCATCGCAGCGTGAGAAACGCTACAGTCTTTTTAATTACTCATGTATGCCTTTTCTAGTATAAAGGCACACACACAGAATATTAGGTGTTGTTATGGCTCCTCGGATATGCGCAATAATTGCTTTTTAATTGACAATTGCACAAAAATTAACGCCAATTTTTGAGCAATATTGGTGGGTGCTGCGGATGGGTTCGGCCATTTGGAGTATCGTTTGGCCATTTTGGCGCCGTTTAGGGTACCGTTAAGGGCGGACAAAGAGAAAATTGTAGACAGACCAAACTTTTTGCTTCGAAGGTTTCCAAAAAAGACTATCGTGTTTAAAAAAACGCGACCATGCGGATTAGAACATGCACCATTCGGATTCCGAACTCAACACACTTAATGATGCGCCAAGCCGACCCTCTGGCAGTTCGCTGTTAAATAACTAGTAAAGTTACGAATTGATTGTTCAATTTCAGTTTTGTTTGTCGTATACCCAAAATGTGCGGGAACTGCATTTGCTACTGAAATTTGCACATTCATTATACACGAGCAACTTCTGCCTTTAGCGATGGACACTGCAATAATGGGTACAGCGCTATGACAGAACAATTTTTTTGCGTCGAACGTCTCCAAGAAAAACTATCGTCTTATAAGGTGGTGGTCCCACTCGGCCGCAACCACTCGGCCTTTTACGCATTGTTTGCGGATGCACTGGGCTCGCTGCGATTCACAAAAAAACTGAATTGGGCTACTTAAAAAACTTAGTATGCCCTCTTTGCAATGACATCTGATTTTAATGCCTGTTTGGAAGCGTTACCTAATAGCAACGAAAAGAGTGTAAGCAACAGAAGCACTTTTGCCTTAGTTGTACTGCGAGTACCGTGAAACTAATCAACGTAACAGAACGGAATTTAATGTGATTTTGAACGAAGTACATTTCAAGGTTTCTATGAAAAGATATCGGACATAAACTAATTAGTATTTTTTACGTTCCAATGAAAATGGGCAAAATAATGAATGTTTGTATAGGAATATCTTTTTCTTTACATGGCAGAACCAAAATACTTCGTGGTTCTGTAGGCTACACTAGACTTATTATCCATGCGAAGTCGCTTAGTGCACTGACGAAAACTTGATGAATTATTATTGTGTCAATGGGGCAGTTTATGGCTGTACTTGTTCACGCATTACCCATGAAGCGACAAAACTACACAAGCTGATACTCTGAACTTCTACTTAATGAAGTAGCGGGCGCCTTTCTTTGGTTCTATGAAAAGAATATTATTTTATCTTTATTAAAAAACCTAAAAGACGGCATTTAATATAACAAATTTTTCTGCTGGCCCATTCCGCAGAATCTCGCTTTTTTTTCTTCTTTTAGATGCTAACTACTAACGAGTATTGCACATTAGTAAATGCATATTCTGTCTTGTATCTATTTGTGCTCACTAACTTGACCACTCAGTGCTTCAAACTAAATATTTTCAATTAATCATAAATTTAACAGGCGTTTTTTAGTGGTAGCTACATCTAGTAAATGAAAAAAAAAAGTTTTATGCGAGTTAAAACGTTTGCCGAATGTGGCGCAATTCAACATAATGAAACAGGTAAAACAGGTATGGATTATATCTCCAGGCTTTATAGTTTTCCTCACAAGGGAAGTCTAGTCGACGCGCGTAAGGAACACCAATCGTAAAAGGAGGAGGGCTGAGTAATGAACCATTTCTACTCGCAACACGTCAGCAGTTGGAACAGTGTTATCAAGTAACAAATGGTAACAGTACACCAAAAAACTGCGCGTTCGTCACGCGTTCGCAGAACAAGCGTTCCCCGCCACGTCTTTAGTAATGTGCATCTCTTCGTGGTTCAGCTTCTCGTGTTTTGCGCATTCCTTTGAGTTTTTAGGGGCGAAGCTTTTTATAGCAACACCCGTTCGTCCCTCGTAGCCGTCGTAGTATATAACAAGTATAACATTTTGACCTCCAAGGTTGTGCTGGTGAGGGATTTGTTCTGTGCGTTGTTGAACATTATAAAGTTGTGCTTTATGTACATGCCAATAGCTGCTAATGGGAAATGAGAGACAGGAGCATTCGGCTTTTAATCAACGCGCACGCTGCGATCCCCATAAGCAGCCATTGGCATGTACATTGAGCACTATCTGACAAGAAAGGGTTGCTACGTTATTCTCGCTGGGTGTAACCTCCTTAGTTTTAGAAAGGTTTAGTGAGCGTTGAGCCGCAGTGCCATGAATACAATGAACTATATATACCATGAAGTCGAGGTGGTTAAAGGTGGGAAGTAGATACGACGCGCAAGCCGTAAGAAACTAAAATCCGAATTCTCCTGTCTCTCATTTCCCATTAGCAGCCATTGGCATGTACATTCAGCACTATCTGACAGGAAAAGGTTTCTACGTTATACTCGCTGAGCGTCACCTCCTTGTTTTCAGAAAGGTTTAGCGAGCGTTGGGCCACAGTGCCATGAATACAGTGAACTAATATATATACCATGAACTTAAGGTGGTTAAAGGTGGGAAGTAGACCCGAAGCGCAAGCCGTAAGAAAGTGTGCGTGTGCCACCTCTCGTTTAGTCCTTGGAATGTCCGCTGGATGGCGGTGGTTCTATATGAAGAATTGTGCTGCTATTGTGCTGCTTCATGCACCACAATAGACAAGGACGAATCAAGTTGCGCAATGGCTCCATTTTGACAACAAGAGTGTGGGAAATGGCTGAGAAGAGGGTTCCTAGTAGTATATAAACAGGCCCAGATGGCATTCCAATTATGCTGATAAAGACATTAGGTCCGAAGTCTAAACCGACTTTGAGAGAGGCAGTGACCAAAATAATGATTGATGTTCAAGTTCCCGATAAATGGAAACTTAGCAGGATGAGCATGACCTATAAAGGAAAGGGCGACAAAGCTGACATAAACAACTACCGTCCTATAACAGTGACATCAGTGGTCTACAGGCTGGCGATGCAGATTATAAAGGGAAGACTGCAGGCATGGATAGACGATGAGGGGGTGCTAAAGGGAACTGCAGAAAGGGTTTCGGAAACACAGGAGGTTGGAAAACAATCTGTTCTTCCTGACGCAGTGCATCGAAATAGCGGAAAAGGAACACAGGCCCCTGTGGCTAGCATTTTTGGATATCAAGGGAGCGTACGATAGCGTGGTTCAAGAGGAATTGTGGGGAATACTGGACACACAAGGCGCGGAAGATGTAGTAGGCTAATCTTTTAAAGAATCTTTTAAAGTCTGTATAAAGGTAACAAGGTAGTTATAAAGTGGGAAAAACAGGTATCCAAGCCTCCAAAGGTAAAACGGGGGCTTAGGTAAGGGTGTCCTCTGTCACCCTTATTATTCATGATGTACCTACAAGGATTAGAGGCCAAAATAGAGGGAAGTGGACTGGGCTTCAATCTCTTTTTCGCCAAACAGGGAAAACTCGTTGAACAGGCACTACCAGCATTGATGTATGCAGATGATAAAGTGCTAATGGCCGACAACAAGGAAGATTTGCAGAGATCGATGGACATCTGCGGTAATGAGGGAGATATGTTTGATTTAAGATTCAGTAAGGAAAAATCAGCAGTCATTATTTTTAATGACAATGAAGGTAGTGAGCTCAGAATACAGGAGGTCACGCTACAGATAACAGATAAATACCATTATTTGGGCGTATGGATAAGCAATGGAGCCAAGTACCTAAGGGAACACGAAATATACGTGACGACTAAAGGTAACAGGAATATTGCAGTGATGAAAAATAGGGCAGTGTGGAATTACAATAGGTATGAAGTTGTGAGAGGAATATGGAAAGGGGTCATGGTTCCTGGTCTGACGTTCGGCAATGCGGTCTTGTGCATGATACCAGAAGTTCAAGCAAGCTTAGAAATTAAGCAACATGGAATAAGTAGACTTGCTTTGAGAGCTCACGGGTATGCACCACATCGGGGAGTACAAGCTGATATGAATGAACATTTGAGGGCATGGAAGCTAGCAGCAAGATAAAATTTGAGAAGCGATTGAGAGAAATGGGGGAGGAGCGTTGGGCTAGGAAGGTATTCAGCTGCTTATACATGAAGAATGTCGATACAAAACGGAGGAAGTGAACCAGAAAATTCACGAATAAATACTTAGAAAACAACAGGGGCCAAACAAAAAAAAACTGTCGGTTAAGAAGAAGTTGAAGGAAACAGAGACCGACATGTGGAGAATCGGTATGATTAAGAATTCAGCACTAGAGATCTATCGAACTTTTAAGCACGAAATTAACAAGAATCTATGATAATACTCTGGGTATTTCTCTACTGTTTGAGGTCAGGACGGAAGTATTGCGAACCAAGACATATCGGGCCAAATACGAAAAGGTAAACATGGCATGCAGTGCGGGTGGAGAGGAAGAGAAAAGTCCGAACACTTGATAGTGTTCTGTAAAGGGCTTCACCCTATAGTTCAGGATGATGGCGCAGAGTTTTTCAAAGCACTGGGGTTTAGGGACAGGGAGGGCAAAATAGACTTTAAGCGGGTCGAATTAACTAGAAGGAGGTTATCTGATTGGTGGCTAAAGTCAAGGTACAAGTGAAAATTAAACCCTTCACTGCAAAGTACGAATCCTCAGCCTCACTATTTAAAGAAAAAAATAAATCTAGTTTTTTGTTCATGAAGTATTGCGGCTTGGTGGCACTAGCCACCGCCCGATCTAATGGGTACAGCCATACCCTTCCATCCATCCATCGAATATATGATGAAAAGATGCGAGATGGTGGTACTTGGAGTGTTGAATAGGTGGACGAACGGACACACAGACAGATGCAGGGAAGGACGCACAGATGGACGTGTGGACGCATGAACAGACGCACGCACGGACGGGCGGATGAACGCACGGGCAGTCCCACAGGCGCACGCTTAGACGGACGGAAGCAACAACGAATGGACGGACGGATGCTTCGCCCCACTCTCCATCATTCACTCCGTGAATATGCTGCCATCTTTTTATGCGAAGCATTTCTCCGCGAACTTAGGCGACTTTGAGCGTATCTATCTAGCCGCCTATGACTTTCAGCTCTCCTGGCCGTTTCGATAATGGTATCATACCAAACTTGCTATGGCATAACGTGTCTGTATAAAGAACATATTTGACTAGTCATAACATAAAAATCATGACATGTCAAGAATGTCATGATTTACATTTCATGGTCCTGCAGCTCTTGCGGTGGTTTCGTTCACGTGGCATGTTGCAAAACTGGTACGGTATGACATGATTGCATGGCGAACACAAGTGACAGACCCCAACATGAAAATCATGACATGCGTGCCATGTAACAGCATGACTACATGCCACGCTCATGATGCCCTCGCGATTGTTTCGCTAGCGTCACATATACTAAATTTGGTATTACGGTACGTGGATAGATGCCGAAGACATGTTACTGGTAAAAACATGAGATTCGTATCATGTAACAGCAACTACATGCCACGCTCATCATGCGCTGGTGGCCGTTTCGCTAGCTTCACTTACACCAAATTCGGTATTACGGGATGAGAATGGATAACGAAGGTATGATACTGGTGCAAACATGATAAACATGAGATGCGCGTCATGTCACAACATGACTACATGCCACGCTCATGATGCGCTCGCGGCCGTTTCACTAACTTCCCATGTGCCGAACTCGGTATTACGTGACGCGAATGAATGAAGTAGGTAAATGACACATCCAAACTTGATAATCACGGCATGCGTGTCATGTAACAACATGACTACATGCCACATTGATTATGCGCTCGCGGCCGTTTTGCCAGCGTCAGATGTGCCAAATTCGGTATTACGTGATGCCAATGGATGGCGAAGGTGTGTGACTGGTGCAAATATGATAATCATGAGAGGCGCGTCATGTGAGAACATGACTACATGCCATAGTCGAGGCACCAATAAATTTCAACGTGGCGCGGTGCGCGTGCTCACCGGCGCTCATTTCGTCGCGTCACGCCAGCGTTACCACGCCAGGCACCGGTCCTGCATATATTCGCAGGCACGCGCCGCGCCGCTTTGACGCATGTACGTTTCAGCGCGTCCGGCGTCCCTCTGTCACAAAAAGAGGGAGACGCAGTGTTGTCTGGGTAACGCATTGGTGCAAAATGCAGCATGTTGCATTTGGCGCCGTTTGCCGTCGGGCCACGCCGGTGGACGCTGGTCGCGCCTGGCGTCAGCCTACAGAGTGCTCGCGTTTTGCTAACGTAGCGTCGCTGTGCCCAGCTTGCGCGCGCGTCAACGGTACATTGGAGTATAGGCACCCGACAGTGAACCAGAGGGCGCAGCAAAGCTCTTTGGGCCACCTCAGCATTGCTGGTACCGACCACCAGGGATACAAAGAAAATGGAACACTCGCTGAACACAGCGACTTGCTGAAGTGTCAGTGCCCTTTTTGGCACGTTTACAAAGAACGCTTCCTGGGTGCTTACATAATCAGCCGTAACCGCTTGCCCACAACTAAAAAAGAAAATGATATGCACGTGTAAGTTCACTTTTGCCTCGTCTACTCGCTAGGCTACGCATTGGAAGACTCGGTTTTGCGGCGTCTACCCGTTAGGCTGTCATCTATCTATCTATCTATCTATCTATCTATCTATCTATCTATCTAGTCCTATTACCTCTGGGTGCTCTCATGATTGCTTCAACCAAAATTAGTATAGGAGGATAGCACAATTTCATGAATATGACGCGATAATCAAGACATGAATACTTTCATAATCCCACCGCATACGCCGTCAAACACCTTCCATTAGCAATAAGGGCTGCAGCGCGAGCACGAATGTGCTAGAAGAAACAGACAAAGTCGAGGTACGGAAGGCAAAAGAGGACAACACGAGCGCTGACTACCAACTGAATTTTATTCGCAGCACACATGATAATATATACAACAGGAAACCTTCTGAACAGCACACGTGAGCAACGTGACATATTCTGGGGCATGTTCTGATAAAAAGAAGGTACTAAAACTAGCTAACCTTTATCTAAAAGTGCGAACTCTTTTTCATGCAAGGCCACTGAAGGTTGGCTTACGCATCCGTCACCATTTTTTCTAATAAAAAACGCTTCAGCTATTTCTCGAGTTAAGTTGTCCATGTGGCGTGCCAGCACACTCACGCCCGGAAAACGAGGCTGGCACCCGCAGCTTTTGCAGTGCAAAACAAGGTTTGAACTGATACCTTTGCATATGTCATTCATATGTTCTCCTAACCTTTTATTAATGCACCGCCCAGTTTGGCCTATATAACAACGACCGCACGTTAAAGGAAGCATGTAAACAACACCAACAACGCATTCTACAAATTTATTTATGTGTTTTACGGCGCATGTCCAACTTTTTTTAGTGATTCCACTAAGTCGCTCATCCGTCATTCTGCAGATCTGGCTTACTTTGCACGGAGCTGATAAAACTACATCCACACCATAACAATGCAAATTAGCAGACTTGTGTCAGCAGGATTTCCAAAATCTGTAATTTCTTCAGTGTGCGAAGCCTTGTTGCAAAAAATCAAACAAAAACAAGAAAATGCAGGAGGAAATAAAGAGAGAAAAAGAGTTGCAGTCATACCATACTTCCACAATATATCTCATGGTTTGAAGAAGGTAGGCTCGAGATATGGTGTGGATGTAGTTTTATCAGCTCCGTGCAAAGTAAGCCAGATCTGCAGAATGACGGATGAGCGACTTAGTGGAATCACTAAAAAAAGTTGGACATGCGCCGTAAAACACAAAAATAAATTTGTAGAATGCGTTGTTGGTGTTGTTTACATGCTTCCTTTAACGTGCGGTCGTTGTTATATAGGCCAAACTGGGCGGTGCATTAATAAAAGGTTAGGAGAACATATGAATGACATATGCAAAGGTATCAGTTCAAACCTTGTTTTGCACTGCAAAAGCTGCGGGTGCCAGCCTCGTTTTCCGGGCGTGAGTGTGCTGGCACGCCACATGGACAACTTAACTCGGGAAATAGCTGAAGCGTTTTTTATTAGAAAAAATGGTGACGGATGCGTAAGCCAACCTTCAGTGGCCTTGCATGAAAAAGAGTTCGCACTTTTAGATAAAGGTTAGCTAGTTTTAGTACCTTCTTTTTATCAGAACATGCCCCAGAATATGTCACGTTGCTCACGTGTGCTGTTCAGAAGGTTTCCTGTTGTATATATTATCATGTGTGCTGCGAATAAAATTCAGTTGGTAGTCAGCGCTCGTGTTGTCCTCTTTTGCCTTCCGTACCTCGACTTTGTCTGTTTCTTCTAGCACATTCGTGCTCGTGCTGCAGCCCTTATTACTATGAATTCAAACCAACTAGCCCAAATCGCCATTCTTCTTCCATTAGCGAGTGGCACAAACCTGCGGGTGGGTACGTGCCACTGGTATGCGGGTATGTGCCACAGGTGATCGACACTTGGAATCTACCCAGAACAACGAGAACACACAGAAGCAGTTTCAACTTGTGAGCGCTAAGAAAAACTTGACGTCGGCAACGCTGATCCGACGAATGCAAAGAATAAATGTAAATGTCTCAGCAGAAATCAAGCCCAATCAATTTTAGGATTTTTTTTATTTAATTGAGGTTGTTTTGATAAATTTCATGCAATGCACAACACTGATTAGACCCATAGCCATGGGCTAGTAGGGGGTCTAACGAGAGAAAGTACACAAGCAGAATACAATTTGTATTTTAAAAATGAGAGGAGGAGGAGGAAAGAACTTTATTCAGAGTCCGGTGAGTAGATGCGGTGGGCAATTGGCCCCGCCTAGCTTACGGCCAGGAGTCCTTGAATCCTGGCGGCTTCCTCGGCCCGCTGGACGGCCCACATTTGGTCTTCGAGGACAAAACTGAGCATTGCGGCTTCCCAGCGCGCGCGAAGGCTGTCAGCAGAGGCCGCGTACATGTTATGTGTACTAATCCCTCTACAATCCCATAACATATGCTCCAGAGTGGCTCTGGAGTCGCTACGCTTGCACCTGTCCATTTTTTATATATCAGGATATATAATGTACGATAGTGCAGGATTCAGATATGTCCTAGTTTGTAACTACCGCCATTCGACAGACTGTCTTTTTGTTAATTTTGGGTGAGGGGGCGGGAATATGCCCCTCTGTAATCTATAATGTTTTGTAATTTCATTGTATCTGGTCATCCTGTCTTCCCACTCCCACTCGTCTGCCACGCCGTAATCACCGGAGGAGGTTGGGGCGGCACTTGAGAGGGCAGCTCGGTCGCTGAGCCCTCGAGCCGCGTCATGTACAGCCCCATTGTTGCTGTCCCCCGCGATGGCATGAGCAGGTGTCCATATAATATATGTATTTCTGGGCCTTGTTCGACACCCTCCTTTGAGAATACGTAGTGCCTCCGGAGAGATGCGGCCGTTGGCAAAGTTTCTCACTGCCGTTTGAGAGTCACTGACTATCACGGTTGCATTTGTCTGAGCTACAGCGAGCGCTATGGCTACCTCTTCCGCTGTCTCGGTACTTGTGGTGCGTATCGTTGCGCATGTTGTACAGCGTTTTTTGCTATCGACTACGGCTGCGGTGAACCCCTGTTTGCTCTTGTATCGAGCAGCGTCTACTAAAACTGCGTCCTTGTCATTACCGAACATTTTTGTATTTGTTTTGCTCTTGTCTCTCGTCTAGCTTTATTGTGTTCGGGGTGCATGTTTTTTGGCAAGGGTGGTATCATCATTGTTTCCCTGGTCTCTTTTGGCATGTCCACCTTAACGCCGTGTTGCATGTGATACGTTATGCCTAGTCCCTCTAGAATATGTCTTCCTGCTCGTGTCTTAGAGAGACGTTCATGTTGCGCCGTACGCTGCGCCTCAATAAGCTCATCTATTGTATTGTGCAGGCCTAGCTGTAACAGTTTGTCGGTGCTAGTGCTAATCGGTAGCCCTATATCTAGTTTGAATATTTTTCGAATCAGGCAGTCTACCTTGATCTTTTCCGCGACTTGTCATTTTAACTATGGTGCTACGTATACTATTCTGCTTATCACGAATGCCTGTATCAACCGTATTGTGTTTTCCTCCCTCATTCCACTGTGCTTAGTTGCTATCCTTTTTATTAGTCTCATTATTTGGGCTACAGTTGCATCCAGTCCTGAGGATTTCTCCATTGTTGCCCTTGGCTTTGATGAGCAGACCCAGAACCCTGATGCTGTCGACTATGGGTATGGTTTTCCCAACGGCTGTTCTTAACTGTATTTCTTCTCTATGAGCAAGACCTTGCAGGCAGTTGCCTGCTTTGCGACCTCTACGAGTAGGTCTGTACTGCAACAGCTCTGATTTTTCCGCAGAGCAGGCTAGCCCAGTACCTTCCAGATACCGCTCGACCGTTTCGACTGCTGTTTGAAGCGTTTCCTCTATTTCGCCATCACTACCACTTCTCACCCATAGGGTGATGTCGTCAGCATATATAGTATGATTCAGTCCTTCAATTGCTTGGAGTTTAGTTGGCAGTCCAATTACAGCCAGATTGAATAACATAGGCGATAATACCGAGCCTTGCAGCGTACCTGCACTGCCCATCTCAATTTGCTCTGAAACTAGGTCCCCTATCATGATCTTTGCCTTCCTTCCCGTCAGGAAATTACGCACGTAATTGTACGTCCGTTGTCCCAGATCTAGATCGTTTACCCTTTTTAGCACCGTTGCATGGGTTACATTATCAAAGGCCTTCTTGAGGTCTAACCCTAGAATGGCCTTTGTCGCTGTTCCCGGATTATCTATAATCTGATGTTTTAACTGTAGCATTGCGTCTTGCGTTGAGAGGTTCCTCCTGAACCCTATCATTGTGGGTGAAAGCGCATCCCGGTCCTCGAGATAGGTAGTTATCCTCTCCAGAATCACGTGCTTCATGAGTTTCCCCACGAAAGATGTGAGAGATATGGATCTCAAGTCCGCAATCTGCACTTGCTTGCCTGGCTTGAGTATTAACACAATTTTTACAGTCTTCCATTGTTTCGGAATCTGTCCTGCCTTCCATGATTTGTTAATGAATTCAGTTAACTTAGTTATGGACTCTTCATCCAAATTGCGTAGCGTTTTGTTAGTTATGCCATCTGGTCCAGGTGCTGAACTAGTATTGAGTTTTTGCAAGACGGCCCTCACTTCTCCCTCCCCGGTCTCGTTGTCTAAATCATCATTTGCAGCCCTGTGTAATCAGGGTGTGTAACGGGAAGCGCTTGAGAGATGTGTGTTTTCTTGATTTCATTCAGGAAATCCTGCTCTGTACCTTGATATCTTTGTATTAACCGATTAATATTGTGCCTTTCTGCCAACTTGTTTCCGTCCGGGTTTAACAAATGTCTAAGGATGGTCCACGTTTTTGCCATTCCGATATGGTTGTCCATGTCATTGCACTTTTCCTCTCACTGTTGTCTGCACAGCTGCTGGGCGTATTGCTCTATATCCCTGTTCAATTTAGCTATCTTTCTACGAAGTGTCCGGTTGTGCCTTTGGTTTTTCCACCTCCGTTGCAAACCTTCCTTAGCTTCCAACATGTGGA
This sequence comes from Rhipicephalus microplus, assembly GCF_043290135.1. Lineage (NCBI taxonomy): Eukaryota > Metazoa > Arthropoda > Arachnida > Ixodida > Ixodidae > Rhipicephalus > Rhipicephalus microplus. The sequence continues at coordinate 218,376,464 of NC_134704.1, forward strand.
CAAGCTTATTGTATACATACTCTAGCTGCGCCTCCGGTGGCACCGTTTGCGTAGCGGCCTCGACGTCTTGTTTTGGCTTTTCGGTCCATTCCTCAATACTCTGTATCATTTCGTCGGGCTCCTCTCTGATGTTCCGGTTCCGGAATTTGTCCCAATCGACAAGTTTAAGATGTCTGCCTTTTGCCTTCCGCGGCCCTGCCTTCACCGTTATTTCAAGTATAAAATGATCGCTTCCCAAGTCATGTTGCGTATTGGTCCATTGCGTGTCCAGTATATTTTTTGGTGAACGTCAAATCTAGCGTGGTATCCGCGCAAACGCTAGTACCTGTTCTTGTAGGAATGGATGGATCGGTCACGAGCGTCAGGCCCTCCCCCTGTGCGTCCAACCACAAGTTCCAGCCTTTCTGGGTTTCGATCCTGTATCCCCATGCACCGTGTGGGGCGTTTAAATCATCTCCAATCACTAGCGCTTGGTTGCCCGTTATAGTGACGGTTTTTCAAAACAGCGTGCGGAATTTGTGCTTTCTGCAATTAGGACTACTGTAAATATTCAATACAAAAACACTGTTCTCTGTTTTCCGAGTGGGTATGAGTTCGAGGAGAATGTGATTTATTGCCTTGATTTCCGTGTCATGTTCCACCACCGCGTGATTTCGCTTAACCAACGTTGCTAATACCTTTTTTCCCCCAACAGCTTTGCAGAATGACTTATATCCTGACAATTTGGCCAGCCCGTGCGTTTCTCGTACCGTTATAACATCCGGGGTGCTGGTGTCTTTAAGATGTTGTTGCAAAATGTATCGTTTTCGATTATATCCTCGACAATTCCATTGCCTAATCGTGTAGCTATTTTGTCTGTCCATGGCGGCGTTACAGGCTCTCTAATTCCTCGGTGGGCACCGAGGTCCTAGCGTACGGTTTAAAAGACGTCTTTACCGGGCCCCCCCCCCCCACTTGACTGCGATCCCCATATTGCTAGCTTGGCGTCGAAATCAGCCACCGTTTGCTGCACTTTCTGCAATATCGTCTTGCGTAGCTCCTCGATTTCGGCCTCTATGTTTGCCTCAAATCTAACTTCTTGTTGTTCGAGCTTAGTTTGCAATTTTCTTTCAATTTGTTACATTTTGGCTTCCATGGTGTTTGCGAATTCCTCCTGTCTTTCTTGTGGCGTCGCCACTGCTTTTGGTTTCTTTACCACACTTTTAATCGCAGCGTTCTTTGTTTTACGTTTAACAGGGGTGAGGGCTGCTACCTCTTCCTCTATTGCTGTGCCTTTTTTCTCCATTATAACTTGTGAGGCTTCCTCGTTGCGTGTAACCCCTCCGTTTTTTTAGAAAATCATTTTCTTCCCTGAGTTTTCTAATCTCATTCATAAATGCAACAATGTTCTGCCTGATCTGCGCCAATTCGTTTTCTAGTGTCTTAATCCTACATTGAAAAGCAGCCTCTGCCTCCGCGCACGCCCCGGAAGCTACATCAGCCCAGCTCACCTGAAAGGGTCCCGCGGTGCCACGGACGCCGCTCGGTCCTTTTGAGCTTTGGGATCCTCCTCCCTCCTGTGATCGGGGAGACCTGGTATTGCTGGTCTTGGGTCTAGACCTCGATCTGGACCTTGATCTCGACCCCGATCTGAATCTCGACATAGATGTAGTGGTAGTAAACGTAGAGCGGTTTTTGTTTTGTGCTTGAATCTTGGTGAAGGCTTCTGGTCCGGATGCGTTCCGCGTCCGATGTTCCGATCGTTGACCTGAGTCGCCCCATCTTTGCCTGTGAAGTGATGCTGATGCTGATGACCTCTGATGGATGGCGCTTACCCACAAAGGGGGACAGGCCAAGAACCGGGCGGCAGGATACTTAAATGAAACTAAACTGTAAATGAAGCCAATTTGAAAAAGTAGCTTAAAATAATACTACCAAAAAACAAAAATGTGTGCTGAGCAAGCGGTCAAACCATTTTTTTTGTTTTTGAAAGACATAACTACGAATTATAAACTAAAGATCTGAAAAGGTAGTGGTTCACTAGCATGGTAATCTTTTAGTTGCGTTGATGTAATCAAACACAGCGGAGCATGCATCCCTGTGGCAGTAACCAAATGAAGTTCCGCCAAGTGATAAAATTACTGGTAAATTTACTTGTATTCCTAGCTTTTTTGATGGGGCTACTAAAAATCTTTTTCTCTGATAAGAATAACGAAGACAGAATAAAAAGAAATGTTCAATTGTTTCAATTTCGTTGCACCAAATGCATAGCGGTGACGCCTTGAGCTGAGCTTTATTAAGGTAATAATTTAGTTGTGGTACTACACAGCGCAATCTGGTATAAGTGACCTCTAACTGGCGAGATACACACCACTGTTTATTCCAGCAATAGCTCAAATGCTCGAAATCTTTGAATTTATCCAAATTACCTTTTCCCCATTGGAGGCAAGCATTTCGGAACCTTAGCGCGGTTACGTAAGCCGTATCTGGCAAAACTGGGATGGTGGGCCCACCCAAGGATACTGCTGCTAAAGAGTCCGCCATTTCGTTCAAATATAATTCGCGGTGGCCTGGTACCCATAGCAAATGCAGTTTTTTTACGTTTTTCGGTACAAAATGCCGAAACGTATTCATGAGTTCTGAATTTACTGCCGCAGAAAGTGCATTACAAACTGATAACGAATCTGTAATGATAACTGCTAATGATTCGCTTGAGGGTAATTTGCGTAGGGCAAGAACAATGGCCAATAATTCTGCCATGAATACCGGGGTATAATCTGGGAGTCGAATCGAAAAGGACCAGTCCAAAGAAGGAGAGAAGATGCCAACCCCAGCCTTTTCTTTTGACACAGATGCATCAGTCGCTATGATATTGCTTATCTCTAGGTGGGCTAGATAATCTGCTAACTGGTCATTTAAATACCTATATGCCAATTGTTTCGCGTTATGAGGAAATATTTCATCAAATTGTATGCTAAGCATTGACTTTAGGTTGTGTATTGGACCAATATGTCTAATTTTTACATTCAGTTGCTTTAGTAGCGCTTGTGCAAATACTATTTGCGGGGTGTGTAGTCGCGACCAATGGGTTTCGAAAAATAAAGTCGGTTCTTGAATGAAAGCGTAAAATGAGAGTCTTTGGTGTGAACTGTATATCTTTAAGAATGCTTGCACAGTAAGAATTTTAAACCTATTTAGCAGAGAAGGTAGGCGAGCTTCCATATACAACACGTTATTTGCAACAAACTTTGGTAGACCCAGACACAAACGCAACGCTTCTCTTTCCAGCAGTATTAGGGGTCTCATTTTATAGGCTGCGCTGCCAGAAAATAATACACATCCGAATTCCATGATGGGCCGCACATAAAGTTTATATATCATTATTAGTATATCTCTTCTTTAACCCGCTTTACGGTTTGCAAGCTTCCGTAGCCACTCCATGGCCCGTGTTGCCTTGGAGTACACATCATCAATGTGACTTCTCCAATTTAATGTGTCATTATATATGATGCCCAAATATTTAGGGGAATTCGCCTGCGGAATGAGCTCATTACTGTACATTAACGAGATGTTGATAGGCTGCAGAAAAGAGAATGCAAGGAGCACACTTTTCTTTACGTTCAGGGTCATATGAATATTTTTACGCCATCTTTCTATCATATTGAGATAATTTTGTAGACTCTGGTATAATGATTGAAAGTCGGTATTAATTGCGAAGAAAGCAATATCGTCTGCGTACACATATAACTGAATATCCTTAGTTGATGGAATGGAGCTTAAGAAAATGTTAAATAAAACTGGCGACAGGACAGCCCCTGTGGTACGCCACGTGTCTGCTTATATCTATTCGATGAGTACCAATCTTTAAAGCAGTAATATTCTCTCCCTCTTAAAAACTCCGACACCCACGCAGTGATGTAGTTGGGAAAGTGGTGATATTCCATCTGTTTTAATAAAATTGAATGCTCAACCCTATCGTACGCTTTATCCAAATCTAAAGTAACTAAAGCACAGTATTGGCACCGACGCCGAGCCAGTTGTATTCCGCTCTCTAAATCAACATGCGCACACCATATTGAGCAACCGGATCTAAAACCAATTTGACTGGGGTTTAATATTGCGTTATTATTTCATGGGTATTTCATTACCCAGGCATTGAATACTCTTTCAATTAGCTTAACCAGATTTGACGAGATTGGTATCGGCCTTACATTGTCCAAGGCGAATCCTTTTTCCTGCTTTTTAAGAAGTGGAATCACTTTAGACAGCTTCCATTCCGCAGGTATCCAAGCTTTTGTCTAAGAAGAATTCACCAGATTAAGCACTTCAGTTGGACAAATCTCGAATATTACTTTTATCATTGAATTTGTTACCCCGTCTGGTCCAGGTGCCGAAGGAGATAAGTGCCTTATTATCTCTACCAGCTCATCTAAAGTAACCTCCTCGAAATCTTCGCCTGCCATTGGGTTCACAATGTGCAGTGGTAGAGTTGACATAAATCTATCTTGGAGCCCTTTCGCAATATTTTCTACTAAATCAGAGAGCTCACGGGGGGAAAAAACAGAAGAGTCAATCTTTGACTCAATATGTGAATATGTGAAGTGCTTTTGCTTCCGTCTCGTAGTAAAGTGCTTCTTCTTCCTCCCGTCGGGCTCGTTCCCAGCGGCGTCGTTTCACCAGGTACGGTACCTTAAATCTGGCCTTGCAGTGGCGATCTGCCGTCGGGTGGTCTTTGCCACACAGCTGGCACTTCACTTCGCACTCGTGCTCCTGCGGTGGGTTCTCAGTGCCACACCCTCTGCATATTCTGATATTCGGGCTCGGGCAGACGTCAGCTCTGTGATTAAGGCGTCCACACTGGTAGCACACGTCTATTTTCTTGCAGTATAGTGAGCACTTGACCAGTGCTCTTATGTAGCTCACATAACTTGGAACGCGATGCCCATCGAAGAGGACGATGACGTTCGTGGTGGTTCCCATCCTGTTGGCCATGAGGACTGTCGGATTTCTCGGGGTTACCAGCATTTCCACGATCTCTCTTGGAGACACGTCCTGCGTTACTCCTCGGATCACCCCTTTAGGTGTATCTTATGGGGCTGACTCGTACGCATTGCCTTCGAATTCCTTGTCCCCAATCTTCAGTGTAGCGATGGTTCTGTATTTTTCGGCGCGCTCCTCTGATGGTGTGCTGACCACTGGAATGTTCTGTTTATAGTTAGCACATACCGTGTCTTCTTCCGATTCATTCTTGGGTATTTTAGCGGCGTTGGCGACGCAACATTCGAGACGACTGATCCCGTAGCCAGTGACCTTGAAGCCGTCACGTGGGCGCACAATTATCTTGTAATCTTCCTTTGGCCGACGGGGCATCCTGCTCGCAGCCACAATTTGTTTTGCTCTCTGTCTCTTCCTCCACCTATTACTGACCGCGTTCTCGCTTGAGAAGTGCGTTTCTTGGTCCTTGGCTTCATGCGTTGTGGTTTCTTTGTTGGCTCGTCCTCTTCTGTTCACAAGGCGCCAACCTGCTTGGTTCTCATACTCTTGTTCCGTGATATCTTCGCCATCCACGCTCATCGTAGCCATCCTGTGGCATTAACCCGAGAAGACGCCGTATTGAGGGGGCTCAAAACGCCAGCGTCCGTGGGCTAGGCCAAGCGCATTACGCACAGCAGCAGGAGGCAACGGCGTCGTGCGTTCGTCGGCGTTACATAAATGTGGTCGATGTGCCGAAAATTAAGCGTCCACTTACTTGAGAGTGGTATCACGGAGTTCCGTGGAACTTCCACTTTCTTCACTGTAAGAAGGCGTCCGTCTATTCTTCGATTTCACGCAGAGAATCACTGAAAATCTGCGGAGCTGACGCGACATGCGTGTCTGCACTGCGTGGCCCCCTGGCGGTCTCCTTAAAAATGAGAACATAAAAACTTTCTTTTTTTTTCAAAAAAACGAGCAAAAATACAAGAAGATATCACTGGGATTTAAGGTGACGTAAATGCTTGATAGAATGTACGGAAATGTATAGAGAACATATTGTTGTACTTTGTTCCTAAACTATCAAATAAACAAATACAGACGAAACATCAATTGATATGTGGGGTTCACGTCCCAAAACCACCATATGATTATGAGAGGCGCTGTAGTGAAGGGCTCCGGAAAATTCGACCATCTGGGGTTCTTTAACGTGCACCCAAAACTGAGCACACGGGCCTACAACATTTCCGCCTGCATCGGAAATGCAGCCACCGCAGCCGGGATTCGATCCAGCGACCTACGGGTCAGCACCTGAGTACCTTAGCCACTAGACCACCGCGGTGGGGCACAGACGAAACATCAAGCTATGTGTAAGGTTTTGTACATGGAAAATACTATTGTTCTACATGTTGCAAATATTTTTGAGTGCGCTCGAGAAAGCCCTAAAATGTTTAATCTGAAGTGGTATTTTACTCCACACTCTAGCTCCTACGAACTGTAGTGAGCGTTCACCATACACGTATTTAGTAGGTGGAAGATGTCACAAACAAGCGCTCAAAAAAGAGCACGCCGCTGAATTCTGGCGACCAAGCGCCAGAAAGACGCCTCAAGGTCAACGATAAAGAAGAGAACAAGCATCTAAAGACTCCCCAGGCGTGCCGTATCTCCCTCGGAAGCGTAGCCCACGTAGCACAAATACGTTATAATAATGTTACTTTTACGTTCAGCTTTATTGTTGAAACAATATTGTTAATGTCATCGAAACTAAATGTTTTGCTAACCTTCTGAATAAACGTTGAAATAACGTTATCTTAAGCATAATGTAAACATTATTAAAACGTTATGATAATGTTTGCATAACGTTAAACAAAACGTAAGAGTGATGTTACAAGTTACACTCCCGTAACACTTATAAAACATTAAGAATTATTGTAAATTATGCTCATGCAACGCTGAAAACAGGCCCAATGTCAGAAGTCTTTTTAACTGAAAAGACAAACTTGCGAATCATAGGTGGAGCACATGTTCAACATGCAGTAGGGTATTCTAAAGTACATTAAATTATTTATGGAACGCATATGTGTTAACGGCTTGTATATATATGCATGGACCGAACCAAACTGATTCGAAGCACTCTAATCAGCAGTTTCAACGACTTTCTGCATTTTGCAGCTGTTTGGCAGCATTAACTCATCTCAGCTGCATGTCTTGATTGCAAATATACTTTATTGCATGATGCTCTTATATACTTTATTCCTCGGTGCTCATCGGAGGCTTGGCTGTCATCAATAAGCAGGCCGTGGCACTTTGTTCTGCAAAAACAAGAAATATTCAGGAATTACTGCAGATAATAAACAAACAAAATAGCTTTAGTAGCAGCATAAACATTACAGATGCTTTTTATGGGACAATGAAAACCATTCACCCCCACTGCCCAATTAATGCACATAGATAGATAGATATGTAGGGCTTGACGTCCCAAAACCAACATATGATTATGAGAGACATCGTAGTGGAAGGCTCCGGAAATTTCGACTACCTGGGGTTCTTCAACGTGCACCCAAATGTGAGCACACGGGTCTACAAGATTTCCGCCTCCATCGGAAATGCAGCCGCCGCAGCCTGGATGCGAACCCGCGACCTGCGGGTCAGCAGCTGAGTACCTTAGTCACTTGACCACCGCGGTGGGGCAAAATTAATGCACGTAGCCTTGTAAGTGCTCTGTAAAGTACTTGTTCGCAGCAGCTGTTTAAAAACTCGAATTTTGTCCAATCCACCAATAATGTTCACAGTCAGCACTGCCTTGCAATAGTGCAACCTTCCTGGTCTACATCAAACATCACATTTGATAGTGCCATGGTGGTCCCTCGATGGTATATGCTGTCACTTGTTGTCTGCTTGCACTTGACCGCACTTCAAAATTTAAACCTTTTGACTTACTTATACTGAATCACTGAATGGAAGCAGATACCTTGCAGCGCTGCCGGAGCTACGCGGAATACACTGGCAGTAGACTTGTGCAGTATATACAATATAGTTCCGGGCAAAGCTGTTTCATTAAGCATATACAAGGGTTTTAGCTGTGCTTCTTGATTGATATGTGGGGTTTAACGTCCCAAAACCACTATATGATTATGAGAGACGCTAGCTGTGCTTCTTGCATGAGACGCTACAGCTATAAGAAGTACGTTTGGCATGTACTTGGCCAACTTTGAATTACTGTAGCCATTACCAGCTGGTAATCGCAATAGCCTCCCTAACCAAAATGACCTACAGCAGCATGGCAGCCCCCATACAACCCAGACCATCTGCTTTCATCCAAATTTGTGCTTTTTACTGGCGCTCTACCCAGACAAAAAAAATAAGCAGTATAACCTATCATCACTTAGTCTCATCTAAACCTTAAGACAAGGCATCAGGTATCTTTGGCGTGGGAAAATACTGTCATCTAACAACCCAGGGATCCAGCTGTACGCAATAAATAAAGCTGGTGTAGCCAACGTGCTTAGTAAGAACCCTATGTGCACATAACTACTGCACTGACCAAAACAGATCTACCAACCTTGTACGTTTAACTTAAAGCAAAAAATTGCAGCACCACCACTCGTAAACTGCTTCCCATAAAACTGATTACCACAAGCTGTTGTTATGTGCTGCATTTTTTCTTCTTTTGATTCAAAAATAAAACATAACTGAGCTCGTAATATATATATATATATATATATATATATATATATATATATATATATATATATATATATATTCTAAGTAAGATTCACTATAAAAAAAGTGTAAGTATAAACATTACCACTTTCTCTTTCTTACAAAAGAACACAGGAAGGCCTGTAAAGAAGTTATGCCATAACTAAAGGTGGCAAGGACAAAAAGAGAGATAGCTCGGCTGAATGATAAAATAATAAACGTCAAGTTTTTGCTTGCCTTGGACGCAGTAAGCCTTGCATTGGCAAAGCGTAACCAATCGCCAGTCACGTGGCTGATCTCAGCATCTGTTGCCTTGCATGTTGTACGTACAGCAGCTAGAAATAATATGCATAGCAACCAGGACCATCATTTTTTTTTCACGAACAGTAATAAGTACACCAGGACATAAAAAATTTGCGTCCCCTTACCAAATACAAGACGAACAATGTTGAGCTCCGCTGCCCGTCGTTTGCCTTTTCTTCCAGTATAGCTGTACAGTACCGCTACACTGTCATGAAGAAGCCTCTTCATTACTCTTTTTGTGGTCGTGCTTATGTCACAACCTCCAATTTGGCCCAGTTCTTTCACCTGGAATGAAAAGATGCTGAAAAAGATTCACACAATACTCTTGTAGTCCTGTAATTTCGAAGCAACACATTATGTTATTGTTGAACCAGCTTGCAGCACCTGCAATGAACAGCAACACTTACCAGTGCAGCAAAAATGATGCTGTTTTCGAGACTAGCTTCAAGTGTCCTCAATTCTTCCTCAGTTGTAGCAGGGTAGAGGGGCATTTCATTTAAATCCATGGCATTTTCAACTGTGGTGTCTTGATTTAGGCGATGCTCAATTCTTGTCAGAACTGCACTTTGTGCAGCTAGCTGCATTTTTAAATGCTCAACCTGCGTGAGCACTTTTGCAAGAACTGATGGAAATAAAAAAATGTACCATATGATTGCACTGTCATGTCGATTTTTGAACAAAAGAAAGGCACAGCACATTACTACAGAAAAAGAAAGAAAATAAAGTTTGACAGATCGGCTGCTGATGCTTGGACTTGAATAAACGGCGAATGATACAATTGGCTCTTGATAAGACTATATTAACGTAAACTATTACACAAAACGAAAGAATGAGTGAAATTAACTGCTATACTAAGCAACAACTTTTCTTGGCACTGCACGGAAAGCTACGGAGGTGGAGTTTCTGCACATGTAGCACTACGCGAAGTAGTCCGTTTTGGCGTGCGTCTCTTAACGCTATAGAAAGTGACGGGGACGCACCATCAGTGGTTCATGTATAGACGCAAATGTCGCTTAGCGTTTGAGGTGCACGTAAAAAGGTGGGACGTACAGGGTTGGTCAAAAGTTCTTAGGCCACTATCTCATGTATTTCTATGGCAGCGTGGCCTGGGAACTGTTGACCCCTTCTGTATTTTTGTGTCAGCCACGGTGCGGTTCCGCGTGACAATGGTATTACATGCATGCAGTGGTTTCACATCATCGAGAGTAGCAGCTTTAAAGTGCAATTAAGTCATTTAGGCTTACCTTCATATACTATCTTCACAAGCGTGAACGAAAAGCGCGCCGGTCTCGTCGTCACGATTGTCTACACTCGCCAAGAAAACGGAAAGACTCTTTCATGGTTGCCAACTTGAGCCAAAACATAGAAAAATTAAGCGCTGCATCTGATTAAAACTGCTAGTGCTGCAACAAAAAACATTTTTGCAAAACAAAACAGATTGTAATTCAATATATGAAGTTTTCGTTACCTAAATAAATTATGTTTTTTAAACATTAGTAAAATTTCACCAGCGCTACCTTCTCAGTTGAGCAAAAACAGAGGTAAAAACGGGACTGCACCAGTGAAGTGGCTTAAATTGTAAAAAACTAGTTTCTGTGGTTAAGTGGTTACAGTCAACGCCTTGTTACACTAAGTAGAGCCGTAAAGCAAGCTGCGCGAGAGCTGCAATGACACATTGGCGAAATTAGCGTCGTAAAAGATCGTAATTGTAACAAATTTTGATGTGGGGCATCGTCTCGAAACGTATGGAGTGTGTGTGCATCATCTGCAAAACTGTAGGGTTCGTTCGTGATTTGTTCGTGTTGCGACATGTATATACACTGGACGCTGACATTCGGCGCACAGTTTGGTCTTCACAGATCTTGAGACTCTCAGCGCTCGCCTACTCTGCTTTTGATTTGATCGTGAAAGGTGGTTGGTGCAGCAAAGTTCCTTTTGGCGTTGCATAAATAGTTGCCAGACTGGAAGGGTGGTTGTTGCCAGACTGCCGCTAAATTTGGCAAAAAAGTTTTCTCTTGTAGTTGTGGCTTCTCCGTAAGAGTTTGGTGCTACCCGCGGTGCACTTCTTGGCTGAAAATTTTTCTTTTGTAGTTGTGGCTTCTCCGTAAGAGTCTGGTGCTATCCGCGGTGCATTTCTTGGCTGAAAATTTTTCTGCTGTAGTTGTGGCTTCTCCGTAAGAGTTTGGTGCTATCCGCGGTGCATTTCGCAAGTGCATGAGCGACGCTGGCCGTTTTAATTAACGGAATGGACCGAGCCTAGCAGAAGTCGAGCGTGGTGCTGCCGTGCAATTAAGAGGCCGTTTTAATTAACGGAATGAACCGCGCATTACACAATTTGTTTTATTTACGGAATGTACCACGCCTAGCAGACGTCGAGCGCGGCGCTGCTGCGCAATTAAGAGGCCGTTTTAATTAACGGAAGGAACCGCGCCTAGCAAAAGTCGAGCGCGGTGCTACCGTGCAATTAAGAGGCCGTTTTAATTCTGTTTTAACTAACGGAATGAACCGAGCTTAGCAGAAGTCGAGCGTGGTGCTGCCGTGCAATTAAGAGGCCGTTTTAATTATGTTTTAATTACCGGTATGAACCGCGCATTACACAATTCATTTCATTTACGGAATGTACCACGCCTAGCAGACGTATTCTTCGCCGGTAATTCCCTCAATCACCTTGAACAATAAGCAAACCTGTGGCTGACACATCTATCTGACTGGCTTAAGTGTAATAGATTAGAATTAAACACCAAAAAAAACAAAATATGTTTTATTCCGCCCACGCAATAAGGCTATCACAAGCGAGCCTACAATAATATTTGAAGGGCAGAAAATTGAACGTGTCACAGCGCATAAATTTCTTGGGATACTTTTTCAAGAACACTTAGACTGGTTCTTACACACTAACCACGTTCGTACCAAGATTTCCAGATCCACGGGTATAATCTGCAAATTGCGACAACTCCTCCCTCAGTGGTTGAAAAAACAACTATATTATTCCCTTGTTCACTCACATCTCCATTATTGTCTTCTTGTATGGGGGAATACGACTAAAGCAAACACTGACAAAATTCACACCTTGCAAAAAAAAGCTCTACGACAAATATCAGGGGTGTCATTCAGGCATCATACCACACCTCTCTTTAAGGAACATAAAATACTTACGGTAACCAACGTCATGAAACAAAAATTGGCAATGCTTATTTATAAACAGGTACGAACTGATCGCTCAGGGTTTTATCAGAGGCATCTCCCGAGAGATCACAGTCACAACCTACGGCACAGGGTGTATACATATGAGAAACCACGTACAAATTACGGCACACAAAAACTATTGTATCAAATTTCGCATTTCCTGAACGAACAACCGATTGTAGCTTCTCTAATTGACAATACAGTCTCATATGGCATTTTTAAAAAGAAGATACAGGAACACTTCCTATATACAGAAACGTAATCACCGTAACAATCTTTGTCTCATATTCTCTGAAGTATTTTCTTGTATATATCACACTAACGTTTGCTTATGTTATCCAAACTGTGTTTCATTTATCATTCAAACATATTCCTTATTGATGTTGCTGTCTTTTGATTGTTGAAACCTTGTATTCAAATTCAAAGTTTCCTCAGGTATTTTACATGTCTTACATTAGTGTTTGTTTATGGCCTATACAGTTTGCTTCATTTGTCGGACACGCATATGGTTTATTGATTTCATCGCCTGCGCAAATTTTCGCTCACTTATGTTTTTTCTGTACATGTTTTGCATGTAGAAACTTATTTATGCTTAATTTCTCCTTGACTCTTTACTTTACACTGAGCACTGTGTTATTTTGGTGGGTTTTGGGTTTGCAGGGGGCAGGCGCTTTGTAAGGCTTTTATGCCTTTTCGCCGGTCCCCTAGGTAAATTGTACCTTTCTTCTTTTTTTTTTGCTTTTGCCGGAAATAAACTTCAACTAAATAAAACGAATTGTGTGATGCGCGGTTCATTCCGTTAATTAAAACGGAATTAAAACGGCCTCTCAATTGCACGGCAGCACCGCGCTCGACTTTTGCTAGGCGTGGTTCCTTCCGTTAATTAAAACGGCCTCTTAATTGCGCAGCAGCGCCACGCTCGAGGTGAATCTACGACGTTTCCGCGTTCCTCGTGGCAAGCAGCCAACGACTTCGCTGCTGTGAGTTTGCTTTTTGCCGCTGCCCACGTCTCTGCAGCTCTGAAGCGGTTCCCAGGCAGCCGCCCCTGTTGGGGTCATAGCTGTCCAGGCGTGTTTTTCCTACCATGAGCCAGGAACGACCATCCACCAGCTCGTCCAAGGTACGTTTTCTCAACCTGAGCGCCAAGGGCGTTCGGCCTATTACCCGCTCTGTTTAGATGGAGCATTTGACTGCCTCCACGACAGTTTCCAACGAACATGAAACGCCGTGGTCGACGGCGAACGCCGACGCGCGTCCCGCGGTAGCAGCGCAGACACCCGAGGCGAATACTGCGAGGCCGGCAACTGATCCTGCTGTCTCCAATTCTTTCTCCCAACAACCTGAAGTCGACACTCCACCCGGAGAAAGGATGGAGGAGGACACTACACTTTGCGACAACACGGACAACGACGCGGGAGGTTGTTGGAAGACGGTCCAACACAGGCGACGCGCCCGCCATATGCACGCCGAGGTGCAACCCCCCGACGATACATCGGGCATTTCTTATGCCCCTCAGCAAACCACACGCAAGCGGAGCCAGAATCAGAATCCACCTCCGCTTGCTTTACACGATGAAAAGATAATTCTGCGACCCCACTGCGGACTTTGCCTCGATAGTTGGACGCGCCCAGAACTCGCCAACGCTTTATGGAGCGCGGCAGGCTTGAGCACCGAAGATCGTCAGAACATCATATTCCGCCTGCGGCCCCAGCAGAACTTGGCAGTCATAAGCACACCCAAGTCACATGTTGCCGACGCATTATACAAGGTGCGGGAACTGAGGCTTGGTCAGCGAGTGTATCCTATCACAACGTATTTTGCTGCCCCAGACAACTCATGCAAGGGCATTGTTCCCGGTCTTGTACCTGGCACGCCGTCGTCCACGCTAGTGGACGAGCTTTTGACACCTGGAACCCAGATTTTTCAAGCACGTATGATGGGGCAGACCAACGTTGCGTTAGTCACTTTTGAAGGATTGAAAGTGCCTCGCTATGTGCGATTCTACGGCGCCGAACTCCGCTGCTACCCTCATCGCCCTCGCCAACTGGTTTGCAAGATATGTCACCTGCTCGGTCATTGGGCTGACCACTGTCCCACGCCACACGTGCTTATTTGTGCAACATGCGGGACTGACAACCCAGCCCCATCGCATCCGTGCACCCCTCACTGCAGGTTCTGCGACGGAAGCCATCCTACATCCTACCCAAACTGCCCACGGCGCGCTCGCCAGACACCGAACAAGGCGTGGGTGCGTAAAGCTCTGAAGAAAGAGCAGCGTGAACTGCAGCCCCCCAGCACATCTACTGCTTCCAAAGATATGGCAACGACTGGACACTCACAAGTCTCGACTCAGGGGACACTGCGAGCGCGTTCGAAGTCTCGCTCGAGATCCCGTCGCAAATCCCAGACCCGTTCCAAGTCTCGGTCCAGATCCCGCGGATCATCAATGCGGCCGCCCGAGAAACGCCCTCCTGACCAAACTGCACCACCCTCACAACAACCCTACAAGAAGGCCCTGCTTACCAACGCCTCTGCCAAGGTGGCCCAGGCCCCCACGGAGACGCAGAGAACCTCGGCGCAAAAAGCATCCACACAGGCACCTCGGGAGGTAAGTCGAGCGGCGGATCTCCCACAGCTCGTTATAGCCCATACTTCACTTTCTACTCCGTCCCCTCTCACTACCTCATCCTCTGCTCCCGATCCCCTGCTAGAAATCGCCCGTTTACGCCGTGACATGGAGGCACGCTGTGAGCACTTGCAAAAACAAATGGACGCGCTGGTGGCAGACATGGGTACAAGTATGCAGGCGGCCCTCGACCGAATCGAACGGCAGATGGAAGAACTTCATATAGGAATTACGGAGCAAGTGAAATTATGTGTAGAACGTACTCTCGCACGAGATAATAACATACAAACTCCTGAACCTAGCAGTTACAGCGCCAGCCTGCCACCCGACCACATCTCTCGGCCGTAACATTCAAACGTGGGTAACTCTAACGGGAGTAACCGACGCGCGCATCCCTATACACGCCCCTCTGCTTCATCTCGTGATGATGATGGCGCCGCGTGACCCGCCACAGCTAGTGGTGTGGCAGTGGAATTGTAGGGGATTCCGTCAAAAACGTGGTTCCTCGCAACAGTACGTTGCCACATCCACAAACCCTCTGGATGTCATCCTCTTACAGGAACCCAATTGCACCCCTTCATTATCCGGTTACAGCCCGCTCTCGGGTGTCTCACCTCTTGTGGGAGCCCTAGTCTCGAAATTCGTTACATGTCGCATGCATACGACGAGTAGCGACATTCCTCATCAAATATTGGAAGTTATTCCGCAAGGAAAACGCGGCGACAGTTTGTTTATCCTCAATGTATACAGTTCCCCTCGTTCACGTACACACTGTTTTTACTGTCTGTTAAAAGAATTTGGCAGCCTTGGACGGGTTTGTGTGGTATGTGGTGACTTCAACGCTCCACATGTCGCATGGGGTTACGTTAAATCGCAAGCCAAGGGAACCCGCTTATGGAATTCCATCTGTAACATGCGATACACACTGCTCACTGACCCAGAGCACGCCACTCGTATAGGCAATAGTGTTTCTCGCGACACCTGTCCTGACCTTACCTTTGTCCGCAATACTGGCCCAGTCGTAGCGCACGGGCCTTTAGAAGAGCACCTTGGCAGTGACCACTATATTGTCGCAACCATCCTGTCGTTACGAGGCGCTCGCAGGCCAGAGCGAAATGTGCGCATTACAGATTGGACAAAATTCAGGGAACGCCGCCAAGACCCGCCTGAGGGCCAGAGCTACGAACGATGGCTTGAGTCTCTCGCTGATGATCTTGAGGCCACCACGCGTACAGTGCGTACCACAACTGAGACACCAGACATAGATCCGCATTTACTTCATCTTTGGAACGCCCAGAGAGGGTTGACGCGGCGATGGAAGCGACAACGCCTCAACAGAAAACTTCGGCAACGTATAGAAGAAATTACACGGGAATCCGAGGAGTACGCAGCGTCCCTCACCAGTTATAACTGGCGACAATTTTGCAACCGCCTCTCAGGCACATTAAGCACAGCTAAAACGTGGTCGATTCTACGTTCGCTCACAGACCCCAACACATCAAAGAGAAAAACATTTCAGCAGCTGCACATCTTAATGCACGAGTACCGGGATGATCCTGACTTGCTCCTTACGGAACTAGAACATCCATTCAATCCCATAGGCCCGCCACCACAATACCCTGATTACCCGTATGTGGGTGAGGAGAATAAATTGCTGGATGCCGACATAACCCCGGACGAGGTGCGGGTGGTCCTACAAGACCTACGACGAAACACGGCGGCTCCAGGAGCGGACCAAATCCGATTTTCCACCCTTCGTAACTTGAGTGACGCGGATATCAACCACATTACCCATATCTTTAATGAATACTGGCGCGAAGGCACACTTCCCCAAGCGTGGCGACATGCTGACATTACACTTATCCCCAAACCGAGTAAACCTATAAAGGTTGAAAATCTACGGCCCATCTCTCTAACATCATGCATTGGTAAGCTAAGGGAGCACGTACTCTTGCGGCGCCTGCAACCTTTCCTGGAAGAACACTTTCTTTGCTAACACTCAATTCGGATATCGAGCTCATCTGTCTGCCCAAGATGTCCTTTTACAATTACGGGAGGAAGTCTTAGGACCACCGTCGCGCGCCCAAACGAGAGCACTTGTCGCCTTAGATCTCAAAGGAGCGTTCGATAATGTTGCACATGAACTTATCCTTCGCAATGTTGCAGAGTCGCATTGTGGGGCTCGTATGTACAACTATATCCGCGCATTTCTTCGAGATTGCACAGCTACCATCGGAATCGGGCCGCATCGATCAGGTACAATCCGCCTTGTAGGGCGTGGGACACCACAGGGCTCTGTTCTTTCCCCCACCCTATTCAATATCGCACTTGCAGGGCTCCCCCGGCTTCTCGATCAGATCCCCGATGTCGCTCACGCTATTTATGCGGACGACATCACTATCTGGTGTACACGCGGTTGCGACGGTGCTATCCAAGAGCGACTGCAGCAAGCAGTCGACACTGTCTCCGAGTATGCGAGAAAAGGGGGCTTAAATTGTGCTCCGCAAAAGTCGGAGCTCATAATCATTTGTTCCCGCAGCCCCTCACTTATGCCGCCCATCACTGTACACGTGGATGGTATACCCATACCACAGGTCAGCCGTGCTCGCATCCTAGGCCTACACGTCCAGGCGGATGGCAGGTCTAACTATACTGTTTCTTTTCTATCCCGACAAACTGAGCAAATTCTGGCCATGATCAGGCGGGTCTCTAACAGGCGCTTGTGTCTTCGAGAAGAGGACCTGCTGCGCTTGGTGGAGGCATGCATCATCAGCCGTCTTACATACCATCTTCCCTTTCAGCGGTTGACCCAAGTGCAACAACTTCGCGTTGATGCCCTCATTCGTAAAGCGACGAAGCTAGCCCATGGCCTACCGCACTATACTTCCACATACCGTCTCCTTAATTTAGGAACGCATAACACACTAGGAGAACTACTAGAGGCGCATTGGGTCAGTCACCGCCAGCGCCTCTTGCTCACACGTACTGGCCGCTATCTCCTTGCACGGTTAGGGCACTCTGTCCCACCACTTGAACCTGAAGCCCGCCCAACGACCTAATCACCCGCCCTACGTAAGGTACTGAATATTCATCCCTTGCCGCGTAATATGCACCCAGTGCATGACAAAGGACGGCGTAAAGCTCGTGTGCGATACCTTAACCGCATGCTCGAAAACATCCCAGAATCCCAGGCTCTATACACAGACACGGCGCGCACTCAAGAGGGCTATACATCCGAAGTGTTGGATGGCACTGAATCCCTGAAGGACTCTGCTGTAATGCGCGGCACTAATGTCACGTACGGAGAAATTCTCGGTGTTGCTCTCGCCATTCGACACGCCGTTCGTGTCCCAGGGGAAGTGTATATACTGACGGACTCGCAACAGGCATGCCGGGCGTTCCTATCAGGACATGGCATTCCGAGAGCGGCACAACAAATTCTCAAACAGATCCCGAAAAATGATTCAGTCACACCTTCCCGCATCCACTTAATGTGGACCCCTGGTCATGCCTCGCTGCAGGGCAATGAACGCGCACATGCAGTAGCCCGCGATATTTCCCTCCGGGTGGCTCGGCGTGGTGAAATGACCAGTTCAGGGTGGGGGAATCCCTTGCTGCGTCACGGAGAGATTCTCCGTCATTATAGAAGCGTTCGCTGCACTCACCATGCGCCACCACCATCCTTCTCGAGAGAGGAAGCAGTGGCACTACGCCAGTTGCAAACCGACACTTTTCCTAATCTTGTCTCCCTGAACAAATTCTGGCCACACTGTTATGCCGACAATTGTCCGGGCTGCGGCAGGTCACCCTCCATCTTCCGCGTCACTACCGAGTGCACGGCAAACCTTTTCCCTCCATTACCACCCCTCCTCCACCCGCCGCACAAAAAAGAGCTGTGGGACGACGCCCTCCGTGACGGACCTTCCGAGGTTCTGCGAGCCATCATACAACAGGCTCGACACGTCGCCGGAGTCGTCCTAGGGACCCCGGACTAGGGGTCCCTCCCATGCTTTTTGTTCTACCTACATAATAAAGATGTTTTGAGCCGCGCTCGACTTCTGCTAGGCGTGTTACATTCCGTAAATAAAACGAATTCTGTAATGCGCGGTTTTTTCCGTTAATTAAAACGAAATTAAAACGGCCTTTTAATTGCACGGCAGCACCGCGCTCGACTTTTGCTAGGCGCGGTTCCTTCCGTTAATTAAAACGGCCTCTTAATTGCGCAGCAGCGCTGCGCTCGACTTCTGCTAGGCGTGGTACATTCCGTTAATAAAACGAATTCTGTAATGCGCGGTTCATTCCGTTAATTAAAACGAAATTAAAACGGCCTCTTAATTGCACGGCAGCACCGCGCTCGACTTTTGCTAGGCGCGGTTCCTTCCGTTAATTAAAACGGCCTCTTAATTGCGCAGCAGCGCCGCGCTCGATTTCTGCTAGGCGTGGTACATTACGTAAATAAAACGAATTCTGTAATGCGCGGCTCATTCCGTTAATTAAAACGGAATTAAAACGGCCTCTTAATTGCACAGCAGCACCGCGCTCGACTTTCGCTAGGCGCGGTTCCTTCCGTTAATTAAAACGGCCTCTTAATTGCACGGCAGCACCGCGCTCGACTTTTGCTAGGCGCGGTTCCTTCCGTTAATTAAAACGGCCTCTTAATTGCGCAGCAGCGCCGCGCTCGATTTCTGCTAGGCGTGGTACATTACGTAAATAAAACGAATTCTGTAATGCGCGGCTCATTCCGTTAATTAAAACGGAATTAAAACGGCCTCTTAATTGCACGGCAGCACCGCGCTCGACTTTTGCTAGGCGCGGTTCCTTCCGTTAATTAAAACGGCCTCTTAATTGCACGGCAGCACCGCGCTCGACTTTTGCTAGGCGCGGTTCCTTCCGTTAATTAAAACGGCCTCTTAATTGCACGGCAGCGCCGCGCTCGACTTCTGCTAGGCGTGGTACATTCCGTAAATACAACGAATTCTGTAATGCGCGGCTCATTCCGTTAATTAAAACGGAATTAAAACGGCCTCTTAATTGCACGGCAGCACCGCGCTCGACTTTTGCTAGGCGCGGTTCCTTCCGTTAATTAAAACGGCCTCTTAATTGCGCACTATCTCAGCTCACAAAAATGGTCGCGACGCTGCAAACCCGCATAGACAATATCGAAATGCGACTTCCGGGCGCAGTGGGTCGCCCAGTACGAACGACTGGGAAACCGTACTTTAGGCCGTTACCCGACGAAGAGGCGCAGGATCAGCCGGACGGCAAACCATAACACGTACAGTCACCATGGCTCGACACGAAACCACACAAACACAACGCCCACAACAGCATAACACACGAAACACGTTCACTATCTGGCAGTGGAACTGGAGGGGGTACAGGAGGAAACGGGCGCTTCTCCAACAATTCTTACGTAGCCGGCAACGACCGGACGTAATACTATTGCAGGAAACCAATGACTCGGTCAAGCTGGCGGGGTACAAATCTATAGACGAAGCTGTGACCGCGGGAGCCCCACCGGCCGCTGCAACGCTAGTGCGACGCAACCTCACCGTGGCGCAACGCGAACTTATGAACGTTAGCATACCGCATGTATTCATAGAGCTCATCCCGACGAAAGGGCGCGGCCCCGGCCTGTTTGTGCTGAACGTGTATAGCAGACCCAAAGCCAGACACCGCTTTAGCACGTTACTGCGAGAGGCGCGCGAGGCAGCCGCCGACGGGCCCTTGCTCATCGCGGGCGACTTCAACGCGCCCCACGCGGCGTGGGGGTACGGCTACGAAACGCCAAAAGGTAAGCGCCTTTGGGACGATGCGCAGAATGAGGGCCTCGAGCTCATCACAGACCCTTCCGCGCCTACGCGCAGGGGCAACAGCGTATGTGCAGACACCTCACCCGACCTCACATTTACCAAGAAAGTTGCTAGCGCGCGATGGCACAATACACAGGAGGACCTGGGTAGCGATCACTCAGTGATCGAGATCCAGGTCGATGCTGAACCTCACCACCGCGTTCATCAGGAAGGTACCAAGGGCAAGAACCACCGGCTGGTGGATTGGGACGCGTTTCGCAAAGTCCGGAAAGAGCAGAATCGTGGCAGTGCGGCTATTGAGGATATAGATAGCTGGACTGCGACGCTCAAGGGGGATTTAGAAACGGCGACGCGGGAGGTTCCGCCAGAAGCACAGCTCGAAGTGGTAGACAGCAAACTCCTACACATGTGGGAAGCCAAGCGCAGCCTGCAAGACAGGTGGAAGCGTCAACGCCACAATCGAACGCTGCGCAGACGCATAGCACGGCTAAGCAGGGACATGGAAGAGCACGCGTTACAGGTAGGCAAAACGCAATGGGAAGAGATCTGCAATGGGATGGAGAACCAGCTGGGACGGGCCAAGACGTGGCATCTCCTCCGGCACCTCTTGGATCCAGAGGAGACAAAAACATCGCACGCACATAAGCTTAACAAGTTGCTGCACGACTACAAAGGCACCCACGTGGACTTTCTAGATGACGTGCGAAGCCGTTACTTTCAGTCACGTAGCCCCCTCGCGCACTCGGCATACGCCTGGGAGGGTGAGGGTAACGCGGAGCTAGACGAGGACTTCAGCGTTGCAGAGGTGAGGGCGGTGCTGCACAGGCTCAACACAAAGTCGGCGCCAGGCCCGGACGGGATAACCAACAAAGCGCTACGTAACTTGGACGACGAGTCGATAGAACAACTGACAGCTTACATGAACGAGTGCTGGAATGCGGGCGCTATACCGAACTCGTGGAAAACGGCGCGCATAATTATGATCCCCAAACCGGGCAAACGAGTACAGATTGACAACCTTCGACCGATATCCCTGACATCCTGCGTTGGTAAGGTCATGGAACATGTGGTTCTCGCTCGCCTTACCAACTACCTCGAGGACCGAAATATGCTCCCACACACGATGCTGGGGTTCCGTCGTAACCTTTCCACGCAGGACGTTATGCTTCAACTCAAGCACGATATCGTAGACAATCCCACACGATCCACCAAAGCGATACTCGGGCTCGACCTCAAAAAGGCGTTCGACAACGTTAGCCATGCTGCGATACTTGAAAGTATACGAGCGTTGGGACTGGGCGAGAAAACGTACAACTACGTACGGGATTTTCTTACGGGCCGCCGGGCCCGATTAGCGATCGGCGGACTAGAATCGCAGGACATATTGTCGCGGGTTATAAATGACAGGGGGTTTATTTAAAAACACGGACAGTAGGACTTGTAGAGACGCTCTCAGAGAAGGCCGCTAAGATTGTCGTCTTCTTCACTCTGCCGCGCTGCGCCTCTCGAGCGAATCCGCGTTCTTCGTTGTCGTCGCTATCTCGCCGCTAAATGCAGCTATGCACGCGGCATTACCCTCCCGCCAGAGTGAGCGTCGTCCCGACGCTCAACAGGTAGAGATGTGGCAATCGAGTGTTTACATCACTGAGAGTGGTAAAGTTTCATGTGGACCACGTGCACTGTCTCAGGCAGATGCTGGCGACGTTTTGAACAGGAGGAGGCGTCAGGCACGACTTCGTACGTCACGTCGCTAAGACGACGCAGAACCTTGTAGGGTCCGAAGTATCGGCGTAGAAGTTTCTCTGAGAGGCCTCGTCGTCGTACAGGAAACCAAACCCAGACTCTATCTCCTGGTTGATAGATGACGAATCGATGGCGAAGGTTGTACCATTGGGCGTCAAGTTGCTGCTGGTTCATTATTCTGACGCGGGCAAGCTGCCTTGCTTCTTCGGCGCGCTCAGTGAAGTCTGCGGCGTCTGTCTTTGAATCATTGCAATCGTAAGGCAGCATGACGTCAAGCATTGTCGTAACTTCTCTGCCATGAATTAGTGCGAACGGCGTCATTTTTGTTGTTTCCTGGCGCGCCGTATTATACGCCAATGTGATGTACGGCAATATTCGGTCCCAATTCTTGTGTTCTACGTCGACGTACATGCAAAGCATGTCAGCGATTGTCTTGTTAAGTCTTTCTGTAAGCCCATTAGTTTGTGGGTGGTAAGCTGTCGTCTTCCTATGCGCTGTGCCACTGAGCGTAAGCACAGTGCGCAAAAGCTCGGCTGTAAACGCGGTACCTTTGTCTGTTATGACGACAGCTGGAGCACCATGTCTCAGAACAATGTTCTCAATGAAGAACTGAGCCGCTTCAGCTGCAGTGCCACTCGCGATTGCCTTGGTCTCCGCGTATCGGGTGAGGTAGTCCGTCGCCACTATAACCCATTTGTTGCCGCTGTCCGATGTTGGGAATGGGCCCAGCAGATCCATTCCGATTTGAGAAAACGGGGTTTCTGGCACGCGCACAGGATGTAATAGCCCAGCGGGTTTGACAGGTGGTACCTTGCGCCGCTGACAGTCAATGCATGTTCGGACGTAATGTTTAACCTCTGCTGCGATTCTTGGCCAGTAATATTTTTCTTTGATGCGTGTCAGTGTTCTGGTGAAGCCAAGGTGGCCCGCAGTGGCTTCGTCATGGCAGGCTTGTAAAATTTCGCTGCGGAGAGCTCCAAGAACTACCAGCAGATAGCTTCTACCTGTTGATGAAAAGTTCTTTTTGTACAGAATTCCGTCCCGTAAACAGAATGACGATAAGTTCTTCGAAAACACTCTTGGTGCATTGGCGGATCGTCCGTTCAAGAATTCTATAAGCGAGTTGAGCTCCCGATCATCTTGTTGTTGCCGAGAAATGATAGCTGCATCAACAACTCCTAAAAAACCTGGGAAATCATCATCCTCTATAGCCGGTGACTCAATCGGTGACCTTGACAAACAGTCGGCGTCTAAGTGTTGCCTTCCGGACTTGTACACTACGGCCATGTCGTACTCTTGGAGCCGTAAGCTCCACCGTGCTAAACGTCCAGATGGGTCTTTCATGTTGGTCAACCAACAAAGAGAGTGATGGTCGCTTACGACTTGGAAAGCGCGGCCATATAAGTACGGGCGGAACTTCGCAACTGCCCAAACGACGGCCAGACACTCCTTCTCCGTTGTTGAGTAGTTGGACTCGGCACATGTCAACGTTCTGCTAGCGTAGGCAACCACTCTCTCCACACCATCTTGGCATTGGACAAGAACAGCACCTAGGCCCACATTGCTGGCGTCTGTATGGATGGATGTTGGTGCATTCTCGTCGAAGTGAGCGAGGGCAGGTGGAGTTTGTAGACGCTGTCGCAGCTCGTTGAATGAAGCTTCTTGCTCTTCACCCCATACAAATGCGATGTCTTCCCTTGTAAGGCGGGTGAGTGGAGAGGCGATGTGTGCAAAGCCTGCTATAAATCGCCGGTAGTAGGCGCAGAGACCCAGAAAACGCCTGACCGCTTTCTTATCAACAGGCCTTGCGAACTTTGCGACGGCTGCTGTTTTATCTGGGTCAGGCTTCACACCTTCGCGACTGATCACGTGTCCCAGGAACTGGAGTTCTTCGAAGCCGAAGTGGCATTTTTCCGGTTTGAGTGTGAGTCCAGCGGACCGTATGGCTTGAAGGACTGACAGTAGCCGCTTTAGATGCTCTTCAAACGTGGCCGAAAAAACGATCACGTCGTCGAGGTACACAAGGCATGTTTTCCATTTCAGGCCGGACAGAATGGTATCCATTAGTCTCTGAAACGTGGCTGGGGCTGAGCATAGACCGAAAGGAAGGACTTTGAATTCATAAAGCCCGTCTGGCGTCACGAAGGCGGTCTTCTCTCGGTCGCGCTCATCTACTTCTAATTGCCAGTATCCACTTTTAAGGTCCATTGACGAGAAGTAGCGTGCATGCCGTAGCCTGTCCAAAGAGTCATCGATCCGTGGTAATGGATAAACGTCTTTTTTTTGTAACATGGTTCAGCTTACGATAATCGATGCAGAAACGCAAGCTGCCGTCTTTCTTTTTCACGAGTACCACTGGAGATGCCCAAGGACTTTTTGATGGTTGGATAACGTCATCCTCTAGCATCTTCTTGACTTGCTGCTTGATTACCTCACATTCTTTCTGAGCGACGCGATAAGGGTTCTGTCGGATCGGTCTTGCTGCGTCTTCCGTAATTATACGATGCTTAGTCAGAGGCGTTCGACCCACTCGTGATGTCGATGAGAAGCAGTCCTTGAACTGGTCGAGCAGCTCCATAAGACGGCATCTTTCAGTCGGTGTTAGACTCGGACCGATATCAACTGGTGGTGTATGTGGAGGTGATTGAACTGTGGCTTCCCCTTGCATTAGAAGACAGTCGTGAGAGTAGTCCAGCTCTTCGAGGTACGCCACAGCCGTGCCTTTACCGATGTGCCGGCGCTCATTCGTGAAGTTGGTCAGAAGCACGTCTGCGCGCCCATCCACTAAGCTGACAATACCGCGAGCGATGGCGATGCCTTGGTGAAAAAGAAGGTCAGTGATGCGTTCGACTATGGCGTCTTCATCACAGTGCACGGCGCAACACACGGAAACAAGACTACATGACAGTGGTGGCACGCAGACGTCGTCGTCGACCACACGTAACACCCGGGGTTCTTGGTCTGGATCAGTGGTCACAGACTTGTCAGCGGCAAATGTGATCACACCGTCGCGTATGTTGACCACAGCACCGTACTCTCTTAAGAAGTCCATTCCCAGAATCATAGGTTTGCAGCACTCCTGTAGAATCAGAAATGTGGCTACAAAAGCCACATTCTCAATAGTGAGTCTTGTTGTACATTTTCCCGTGGGAGTCATTATCTGGCCTCCAGCACTTCGGATATAAGGGCCCGTCCATTCCATCCTGACTTTCTTGAGTTCATTTGCCAATCGTTCACTCATTATGGAGAAATCTGCACCCGTATCGACTAAGGCCGTCACTTCAACGCCGTCAATCGTCACAGCAAGGTCGGCAGTCACAGTTTTTTCGGCGAAGTCTTCATCGTCGTCTCTCACGTGTTTCGGCAGCAGTGGGGGTTTTTCGGCAATTCGACGGCTTGCAACCTTCCCCCCAGAGGTCGCTGCTTTCAGTTTCCCCGTCGTGGGCTGGGAGACCGGCCTCTGACGGCGTCAGCAAAACTACGGCGGCTTGATGAACCAAAGCGAGCCGGTGATGGTGACCGCATCCGGAAGGTAGAAGAGCCTTCCCGCATGCCAGCCTGGTCGTCGTCGATGGGGGCACGTCTTTCGTCGAACTGTCGGCGCGTAGCTGTAGGTGCACTACCGCGGTATTCAGCTCGGCGATGTGGGCAAAAACGGCAAATGTGCCCTGGCTCTCCACAGTTGTAGCAGAGTGGTCGACGATCCGCAGTGCGCCATATGTCGGTCTTCCGCATATAGGGTCGCCTGACAGAATCCTGCTGAGCCCAGGCTGCCACAGGAGACGGTTCGAGGTACTGCGGCGCTGGCATGGGCGTGGGTCGACGAATAGCGTCTGCATAGCTGTATCCGTTCGGCTGGTACGATACTTCTGGAGCCAATGGACGACGCACAGCATCTGTAAAAGTATACGAGTTTGGACGGTGCGGTGGAGCGGAATATTGCTGAGGAGAGGCAAATGCTTGTCGAAGTTCATGGCGAACTATTTCAGCGACGGAGGCTACCGTGGACTCCTGCTGCGGGGGCGCCTGTGACTGCAATGTGTATTTTGCGTTCTCCTTCGCGATCTCCTCACGCACGATCTGTCTAATCAGGTGGCGTAGAGCAAACTCGTCGTTTGCGGTAAGTGTGGCGGCGCCTGCAGCTGCGCCGGTGGCCGGGCGATCAGACTGTCGGTACCGTTGCTGTAGCGCACGCTCTATTGCGGTGGCCTCCCTGGTGAACTCGTCCACTGTTGTCGGCGGATTGCGCACAAGACCAACAAATAGCTGCTCTTTGACGCCCCTCATGAGATGGGTTAGCTTTCGAGCCTCGGGCATGTTGGGGTCCGCGCGGTGGCACAGGCGCACCATATCCTCAGCAAACATGGCGACGCTTTCATGCAGCTGTTGGGTGCGTCCTTCAAGAAGGCGTTGTGCGTTTTCGCGTCGGTCCGCGTTACCGAAGGTGTCCAGAAACCGACGACAAAACTCCTCCCATGTCGTCAATGTTGCCTCCCGGTTTATAAACCATGTTTCGCGCCGTCTTCAAGGGCGAAGTATACGTGGAAGAGCTTTCCATCGAGACTCCAGTAGTTCGACTTAGCTACCCGTTCGAACTGCTCAAGCCAGTCTTGTGCATCTTCGTTCGGCCGGCCATGAAATGGTTCAGGAATGCGCATATTCTGGACCGTCACCTGTGCAGGACTCCTTGCCATTTCTTGAGTAGGGGTGGTTGTCGGAAGTGTTGCTCCCTTTAAAAGGTCAAATTCTGGTTCAAGACCTTGAAGGCGACGGCTTGAGCGGTGCACAGGCGTCTCCACGCGTGGCTGTCTCGTAGGGCTGGACTCGGGGCTTCTCACAGGGGTGCTGATCATGAGGTGGTAGTCGGCGCTGTCATCCCACAAGTTAACACCATTAGGGTACTGGGCTTGCGCCTGTCCGCCAACGGCCACAACGGCGAAACCGTTCGCAGACTAGAATCGCGGTCAATGAAACAATCCGGTTGCTGAAACGAATAACAAATCGGCATAGCGGAATGAAGGAAAGCAGTACCATTCGCCTGGTACATGCTTTCGCTATGAACCATATAACGTACGTCGCCTCCTACCTCAAGTGGCAGGCGACTGAACGCACCAAACTAGATTGTCTCATCCGCAAGGCGTACAAACGCGCAATCGGATTACCGGCCAATACCAGCACGGAAAAATTTCTCGAGCTGTGGTTGCACAATACTCTAGATGAGATAATCGAAGCACACAACATCGCCCAGTACGAACGTCTGGCGAAGACCAGAACTGGTCGACACATCCTCGAGACACTGGGTATCAACTACCATACGCAGCGCGGCGAAGAGGTCGGGATACCCAGACGTATTCGCGAGCGCATCGTCGTTATGCCGTTGCCTAAGAACATGCACCCGACACATCACATCGGTCGGCGCAACAGGCGCGCCCAAGACCTTGAAAATAAATTCGGCAATAGCAAAGACACAGTTTACGTGGACGCGGCCCGTTACGACTGCCACCGCGGCTTCGCGGTCGCGATCACGGATCATGTAGGAACTTGCGTCACGAGTGCGACGATAGGCACGGAAGAGACGGAGGCGGCCGAAGAAGCTGCCATAGCCCTCGCGATAGCCACCACGGACGCCGAAGTGATAATAGGCGACTCGCAGGCGGCGATACGCAACTACGCCAGCGGCCGGATCTCCCGCGAAGTAGCCCGCATTCTCCAAATTCACGAACGCAACATCTGCCGCAAAAACGACAGTTTCCTCGTATGGACCCCCGCCCACACGGACCCTCCGCTTGCGGGCGACGCGACTGCCCACGCCGCGGCTCGAGGACTTACACGCCGAGCTGCGACGCCTGCCGACAGTCCCGATGTCTCGCACACTTCGACAGCGATGCGGGAATGGACGTGGGGGTATCGCATGACCACTTTCAGAGACATCACGCAACACTACAGACTGAACAGATGCAAATATCCACCACCCCACGCCAAACTAAACAAGAAACAGCAGGTTGCCTGGAGACAACTACAGACACACACGTACCCGAATCCGGTGATCCTTCGCCTCTGCTACCCAGGCATTTATACGTCCGACGCGCGTAAGGCGTGCGGAGCCAGAGCGACGCTGCAGCACATGCTGTGGAAGTGTACCGGTAACGCGCAGCAGTCCCCTACGAACCCGGTAGACATGGCAGTCTCGAACCGCGAGGCGCGATGGGAGGCGGCTCTGCTCAGCCACGACCTTGCCGATCAATTGTGGGCCGTCCGGCGAGCCCAGGATGCCGCCCGGGTCCAAGGACTCGAGGCCGTCACCTAGGCCGGGGTGCTTGTAGCCCCACCCCGCTCAATGACGCCGGACATGTTCAATAAAGTTTTTACTCACTCACTCACTCTTAATTGCGCAGCAGCGCCGCGCTCGACTTCTGCTAGGCGTGGTGCATTCCGTAAATAAAACGAATTCTGTAATGCGCGGCTCATTCCGTTAATTAAAACGGAATTAAAACGGCCTCTTAATTGCACGGCAGCACCGCGCTCGACTTTTGCTAGGCGCGGTTCCTTCCGTTAATTAAAACGGCCTCTTAATTGCGCAGCAGCGCCGCGCTCGACTTCTGCTAGGCGTGGTACATTCCGTAAATAAAACGAATTCTGTAATGCGCGGCTCATTCCGGGAATTAAAACGGAATTAAAACGGCCTCTTAATTGCACGGCAGCACCGCGCTCGACTTTTGCTAGGCGCGGTTCCTTCCGTTAATTAAAACGGCCTCTTAATTGCGCAGCAGCGCCGCGCTCGACTTCTGCTAGGCGTGGTACATTCCGTAAATAAAACGAATCCTGTAATGCGCAGTTCATTCCGTTAATTAAAACGGAATTAAAACGGCCTCTTAATTGCACGGCAGCACCGCGCTCGACTTCTGCTAGGCTCGGTCCATTCCGTTAATTAAAACAGCCAGCGTCGCTCATGCACTCGCGAAATTCACCGCGGATAGCACCAAAATCTTACGGAGAAGCCACAGCTACAGGAGAAAAATTTTCAGCCAAGAAATGCACCGCGGACAGCACCAAACTCTTACGGAGAAGCCACAACTACAGGAGAAAAATTTTCAGCCAAGAAGTGCACCGCGGATAGCACCAAACTCTTGCGAAAAAGCCACAACTACAGAAGAAAACTTTTCCGCCAAATTTAGCGGCAGTCTGGCAACAGACTCATGCAGCGCACCTTGCCGTTGGTACAGTGAACTAGAAGGTTCTAGTTCACTGTACCGTTGGTGCGTTGATCGGTGCCAACCTGTCCCACCTTACGGCATGTTGCCTGGAATGTGCTTACTGTGTTCAGCGTGTTATCAATTAGGTTCAGTTCGTGGTGCGGCCCAGCAAGGGTAGCTAGCCCAGCTGCACACTGCCTTTGCGCGCTGTCTTCACGCCTTGCATTCATGATTCACCGAAGCGGCGAAGACGAGAATGTGCCCGTTGACCATATTTGGTTGGTTGCGATGTCATGTCTGTGCACGGATTGACTTTCGGCAGGACATTTTCTTACTAGTGTTCAGCTATTTTGACTGAGTAACCGACTGCATGCAGTTGTACAGGTGTGTTACTGGCACACTTGCGTTACGTCTCATACATGTATCTTCCCTATTGCTGTTCTGGCTAAGGAGTTACGTTAGCGTAATTATTTTCATGGGACGTCTCATTTTCGGCCAGTTTCATTCGGGCTGTGCTCCAGATGAAATGTAGAAACTAACCTCATCCTATTAACGCAGTGCCTACAATCCTGACCGAGTTGCCATATCTCCATTAATTTAACACAATTTCGAGGTGCACATGACAGAAACGGTGTGAAATCTAGTATTGGCTCTTGTTGAAATGTTGTTGCGCAAGAGCAGACTGCACACAGAGAATGTACAACATGACTGCTCATGTTAAATGTTCCTACTGCTCTGTTTTCTTTTATGCACTGAAATTTAAACAGCCAGACTACTTTCACTCTCAAGTCCTTATGTCTGGCTTTGTATAGTTTTAATAATAATATTATCGGGGCGTTTACATGCCAAAACCACAATATGAATATGAGCGCATTGTAGCAGAGAGCTTTAGGAATTTCAACTATCTGGTGTTCTTAAACGACATTGCACCGTACAATTGTCAGAAAGCTTAACTCGAACGCTCTGCAGCGTGTCTTGTACTGGCTTGACTGAGGCGAGCCGCGAAACACGGGGCACTGTTGCCGAAATAATAGCTCGGTAAGCTTGGATTCTATGTTGGCATGCATGCGTAACACCTCGGCAACAAAACTCAAAGCTGCGTGGCGCTGGTGTCAACCAAACTGCTTCAGGACACGTGGAGCATTCGAGCTAAGCTTACTGACGACTGTAGATGGGCCTCTGGCATTTTGCCTGTAGCTTTGGCTGCTGATTGCTAGACGGTGAATGAAAACAAGCCAGAATGAGGAGCATTCTTTACATGCTCACGCTACCATACTTGTTAGGAACAGTAATTCTTACTGAGATGAGAAATGTTTTGACATGTTAATTATAAAAGCCCCTTAAATTATCTCAGATTCTGGTGGATGTGGAAACTATACACAATATTTATATCGCTTCTAATGCAGTGACATACAAGAATTGACAAAACTTGTACTAGGCTGCTCAAGGCTTGAAACAGCAAAACTGGACGACTGTGAAGACTTATATGGTTGCTTCTAGGCTTTAGCTACGTGATGCTAGGTTGTTTTTACGATGATTCTTAGGTCAGAGAAGCCCATAGACAGTCACAGGCACGACACGGTTATTCAAATTCCAGAGACGAAAACTCTCCCTGAAACTGAGCGTCCACACCTCTTATAGATCGATAGGCACGTCTTCAGCACAGGCCTTCCATTGCTTCGGGGTCTTCTCGCCGCTGCTGTTGCCTTTCTCATTTCCTAGTATTTTCTCATAGGGGCTCAGGGGTCTTCGGTTCGCTGATGCTTTAAAGCGATTTGTTGGGCTAACTGTTGCCTTCATCATTATTAGTGAACCAGGGGCGAGTAGTAAGATTTTCCCAATTTCTGTCCCACATACCCATTTATGATGATGATAGTTTTCTGGTAGGCTGCATAGAGTCACATACCTCTTACAATGATAGTTTTTTTCCACCAACTCGCGATTTCCTAAACAGCTTCGCTGATAGAAGTCTAAAGGATCGCAAAAGCCCTGGTGAGGTCACGCTACGATGTAGTCTCTCAATTATCTCAAGTGTCTTGTTTTTTAAGAATTACCAGAATCTAAACGTCTTCTGTAGTATGATAGTTAACAATACATACAAATCTTCTGGCTATTTTCATTATAACTTGCATTTTGCCCCTCCATGAGTCAAATTTTTGAGCTTACAAAACATGAATTGGAAAAAAATAATCATCTGCAGTTTGAATGCAGCCCAAATAAAGTCTATGGAGCTTGACCTAAACCGTGAAGTTATATTAATGTGTTCGAATTACCCTACTGTTACTCGTACTGTACCATCTAGTGTTGCTTAGATAAGGACAAACACAGGCGTACATAATGTATACCTGCAATGCACAATCACTAGAATGTACTTGTAGTACCGAATGCACACATTTCAATATAACTTCAAAACTGCTCATCATACATCAGCCCACACACATTACCACAAGGCTGTCGACCTACCTCTTGTTTGCACCGTGACCCACTGTCATTCCTTTGCTAGACCACCCAGGACTGGAACGGTCTTTCTAAGAGCATCACCATCATTCAAACTTGGATAGCTTTAGCGAAGCCTTAGAATCTTTGTTTTATTTACAATAATTGTTTGGCTCACTCCTGCATGTAAAGCATTGGGACCTCAATAAAAAAATTGCATTACTGTTTTGCCAACCTTTTGTGAGTCACCAGTGTTCTTGGGAATCAGCAGGGGCATGCACAATTAAAGCTTCATTTGCCCAAGTCACACCAGCACTCCCCACCGCAATGCAATCCCCCCCTCCCCCCCCGCCAAGACTTAACTCATTCATGCCGACGTCCATGGTAGTTTGGTACATATGTACTTTAAAGTACATATGTATATATATTTCTCACACATCACTGTAATATATACCACAGTGATGTGTGAGAAACTTGAAAGCTACTACAAATACATGACCAAATGACAGCTGTGCATGACATTTCAAGCAGTAAAACCAGTTCATAAGCGTGCATAGAATAGTTGCAATATCAATTGGAGAATAGCCACAGATTGACTGCACTACATGTTATTGTAACTATCATTATCTGGTGTCACTTAGCAAAAAACAATTTCATTTCTGAAATGAAATTTAATATTTTCTCTGTACATCATGAAGTATTCCCCTGCAGCTATAAGTTATTAAATTTCTTGGTTAATGGGCATTTTCGGCAAATAATGATGGTAAAATATTACATGAACATTACTGGAATGTTTACCTGTTAATTATTTGTGCAATTTTAACATTTTTTAATGTTTGAAATATAACATTCAACGTTCAATGTTTTGTTTGAATGTTGCACTAATGTTCCACATTCAACGTTATTTTAACAGTGTATTTCTAATATATATATAACGTTTTACATACAACAAAGAACGGTATATGTTTCATGTAAAACGTTTAGACAACGTTGTTGGAAAACATAAAACGTTTCTTCAACATTCGCAACAAAAATACAACGTTACTTTAATGTTTTGTGCCACCTGGGAGTTTATCGAGCTTGCTGGGCGCATATCGAGCTTGCTTCGCATATCGAGCTTGCTGGCACACTATTGGGGTACAAAATGGTTGTATTATACATTGGGATTTTAAGAAATGTGCCTGCAGACACTCAAGATCAAGGGGAACGTGACATTTGCTCGCCTCTTTTGCATATGTGCTTGTGTGTGTGTCGGCAGATTACCAGACAATATATATAAGGAAGTTGAAATAATTAAAGCTAAAGTTAGAAAAGAGAGGTAATTAAGTAAGCTGGGAGTCGTCAGTAATTTTTCTAGAATTATAGAATTCTAACCGATTCACAGGCGGAACCAAAACCGAAGCACCCATGTCGCGTGCAACCAACAAACTCCAGGAGACGTACCCCTAATGAACCCTCTATAAGAACTATTGCAGGGGCGTTATAACGCCACTGCAATCGGAAGTTGATAAATAGTATGCTTAACTATAGTTATGCGTACTATTTATCGACTTCTGTTGACGACGTGTGTTGCCATGGCAAGCGCAGCCTTCAGAGCCTAGAAACGAGGTAGCTTGATGTTTGATATAATGCCACTCACTCATTTTGGCAACTTCGTCTATCGGCGTTTTGGTTTCGTCGGCAAGATAGAATGGATTTTAAAAAGTACATGTCTCATCTTGTTTTAGACGCAATTGCTTATTTTCGTGACTACATTATATTGAAGCAACATCAAGGAGGTAGAAACTAACAGGTTTTTGCAGATGCGCTTGGAAAGCAGGAAAAGTCGAAGGTGCACTGCCAGGCTGCAGTCTGGTTGTTTGCCCCGTTCTGTCGAAGCAGCATTCTTCGAAGTGAATAGAACAGAGGTGGTCACTGTCCGTAGCCATCCAACTGTTTCTTCGAACAGCACGTTACCAGGCAGAATTAACGCAGCGCACTGTCTTTTGGAAACCTGTAACACGAATAATCACGGCATGAAATTGTTCTCTATGTTTGCGAATTCCTCGCTAAACATACACCAAGTTGGATATTCACTCGCCAAAAAAATATGCATGCCCGCCGTGAGTCTTGCCTTGTAAAACACCACCAGAAAACTTGGAATTAAAAGGGCATTCAAACGTCCTACTCGTTCCAAGTTTGATAAGTGCCGCCACAGACCGCAAGTCCCTCGTCCATAAACTTAAAACTCAGGGACAACGTCATGTCGGCGAGCATTTGGAACTTCAAGTTACCTTCCATACAGCTATACGCATGTATTACACGCATGCGCGCATTTGATATTGTTTCCAATTTAATAAAATACGCAAAAAAAAAAACAGGCGATCGTCAGCGAACGAAGCGAGAATACTTACACGTGAAAAGAGATCCCAGGCATATACCTCATGCAACTTGTGCAGCCATAAGCGACGCACGAAGTCACCATGGCCTTGTAAAATATTTAACTGCTTTACAAAAGCAAGTCACAGTCTCCAAACACCACAGCGATGGCGCAGCTACGAAGCGCACTTTGTCGTCTGCTTCTGAGTCTTTCATTTTCCAATATGGCGGTGACCGGCGTCACTTATCGGGGCGCTCCTCCACTCCAGAGGTACTCGTAAAATTTTGGAGCCATCTAAACTCCCTAAGAAATGAGACGAGCCTAGAGCAGAGTTTTATAACTACAGCCCAAGGTGCTAGGCTAGAAGGGGACGAAGCTATTGAATATATAAGAACAAGGGTGACAGAAAAATTTCAACAAAGAAGTACTTTATGCACCACAATAGACAAGGACGAATAAAGTGGTGCAATGGCTCCATTTTCAAAACAAGAGTGGGAAAGGGCTGAGAAAAGGGTTCCTGGTAGTACATCAACAGGCCCAGATGGCATTCCAATTAGGCTGATAAAGACATTAGGTCCGAAGTCTAAGCAGGCTTTGAGAGAGGCAGTGAGCAAAATAATAATCGATGGTGAAGTTCCCAATGGATGGAAACTTAGCAGGATGAGCATGGTCTATAAAGGAAAGGGGGAAAAAGCTGACATAAACAACTACCGTCCTATAACAGTGACATCAGTGGTCTACAGGCTGGCGATGCAAATTATAAAGGAAAGACTGCAGGCGTGGATAGAGGATGAGGGGGTGCTGGGGGAACTGCAGAATGGGTTTCGGAAACACAGGAGGTTGGAAGACAATCTGTTCTCACTGACGCAGTGCATCGAAATAGCAGAAAAGGAACACAGGCCCCTGTGGCTAGCATTTTTGGATATCAAGGGAGCGTACGATAGCGTGGTTCAAGAGGAATTGTGGGGAATACTGGACACACTAGGCGTGGAACATGTAGTCACTAATCTTTTAGAGGGTATCTATAAAGGTAACACTGTAGTTATAAAGTGGGAAAAACAGGTATCCAAGCCTGCAGAGGTAAAACGGGGGCTTAGGCAGGGGTGCCCCCTGTCACCCTTATTATTCATGATGTACCTACAAGGATTAGAGGCAAAATTAGAGGGAAGTGAACTGGGCTTCAACCTCTCTTTAGTCAAACAAGGAAAACTTATTGATCAGGCACTACCAGCATTAATGTACGCAGATGATATAGTGCTAATGGCCAACAACAAGGAAGATTTGCAGAGATTGATGGACATCTGCGGTAATTAGGGAGATAGGTTAGATTTTAGATTCAGTAAGGAAAAATCAGCAGTCATGATTTTCAATGACAACGAAGGTAGCTGAGCTTAGAATACAGGAGGTCACGCTAGAGACAACAGATAAATACAAATATCTGGGCGTATGGATAAGCAATGGGACCGAGTATCTGAGGGAACACGAAATATACGTGACGACTAAAGGTAACAGGAATGCAGCAGTCATGAAAAATAGGGCACTGTGGAATTACAATAGGTATGATGTTGTGAGAGGAATATGGAAAGGGGTCATGGTTCCTGGGCGGACGTTCGGCAATGCGGTCTTGTGCATGAGATCAGAAGTTCAAGCAAGATTAGAAATTAAGCAACGTGGAATAGGTAGGCTTGCTTTAGGAGCTCACGGGAATACACCAAATCAGGGAGTACAAGGTGATATGGGATGGACATCATTTGAGGGCAGGGAAGCTAGCAGCAAGATAAAATTTGAGAAATGATTGAGAGAAATGGGGGAAGAGCGTTGGGCTAGGAAGGTTTTCAGCTACTTGTACATGAAGAATGTCGATACAAAATGGAGGAAGCGAGCCAGGAAGTTGACTGGTAAATACTTAGAAAACAGCAGGTGGCCAAATCAAAAATAACTATCGGTTAAGAAGAAAGTGAAGGAAACGGAGACTGACATGTGGAGAATGGGCATGATTAAGAAGTCCGCACTAGAGATCTATCAAACTTTTAAGCAGGAAATTGCCAAGGAAAGGATCTATGATAATACTCGGGGTAGTTCTCTACTGTTTGAGGCCAGGACGGGAGTACTGCGAACCAAGACATATCGGGCCAAATACGAAGGGGTAGACACAGTATGCAGTGCGTGTGGAGAGGAAGAAGAAACTGCCGAACACTTGATAATGTTCTGTAAAGGGCTTCACCCTATAGTTCAGGATGATGGCGCAGAGTTTTTCAAAGCACTGGGGTTTAGGGACCGGGAGGGCAAAATAAACTTTAAGCGGGTAGACTTAACCAGAAGGAGGTTATCTGATTGGTGGCTAAAGTCAAGACACGAGTGAATATAAACTCTTCACTGCAAAGTACGAATCCTAAAACTCACTTTTTAAGGAAAAAAAATAAATATAGTTTTTGGTTCATTAGGTGTTACGGCTTGGTGGCGCTAGCCACCGCCCAATCTAAAGGGTACAGCCATATTCATCCATCCATCGGTAGAGTGCAAAGGACCACCGTGCAGTCTGCAGAGGGCATAGTATAGAACTTCCTTGCCCCTACGCTAGAGTGTACTAGAAGGATACTCTACCTACGCCGCCGCTGGTCGAAATCGCTTCGGCGCACACGCAGCGGAACAGGAAGTGCCGAATGGCGCGAGGAATCAGTTTTTCAGTACACCACACTCCTTCCTCCGTGGTACACCATCATTCGTTTGCAGCCTGTGTCGCCCAACGTGCCTGACTGGCGCTGTCGAGCAAGTTCCCCACACTCGCAGTCACAGGGACTTGGAAAAAACTGGTGAGTTTTAAATAGTAATTATTTTGTTCGCCAGCAAGTGCACGGAAATGTGTCGAGGGCTGGCGCGTCGATCCTGTAAGAGGGGTCGAGTCGCGTAGTGAGTACTGTTTTCACTTCGCCTTTTACGTAATTAGGGCGGTCCCTTTTCAAGTGCACTGTGGTCTCATCGTAATCTCTGCAGGTGAAGATAGGACGACCTTTCAGTCGTCGGCGTCGAACAACACGTGCATGAGTACCGATCGCACGCTGGAGAAAGTTATCTGAACGTGCGACTACAACGTATAGTGCTTTCACTTTTCATTTCATACAAGGTGATTTGTCTTGCTAGCTAGGAAGGCATTGCAGCAGATGGGCAGACAGCCATGTGTCTCATTAGTCGGACGAGCGAGCATGTTTGGAAGAAACCTTGGCCTTGATTTTTTATCCTTGCCGTGAGGAACCAGCGGTAGAGGTTGGACTTGCAAAACTTCCAATAGAAAAACTAAAGTGTAGTCTAACATTAGTTTCATAACCTAGCTAATAGACTATAAGTTTTTCTATCAGAATTTTTGCTAGGGGTGACTGTAAGAAGCATCGCCAGTGAATAGGGGTTGTGCATCAAGTGCCATCTATTAGCCTCTGCTGCTTATACTACTAACTAGTTTTGAATTATCACCTTTTTTTCCCCCTGTGATTCTACGCCGCTATTCACCCAGCCTTCTCTTACTTGTCTCTACTGTGGATTCATCACAAGCTGACCTACTCCTGGCCGTTGGTTTGATAGCTTGACAAACCAGTATACTTACCACTGTCTCTACTTTCTGGTCTTTATTTATTACAGTGGTATTAGCACTATGAGCAGCACACTGCATTCCTCACAAGATGACTTTTCAATGTGAGCTCTGGTGAGCAGCATGAGCTGCGCCAAGAGGCCAAAGCTGCTACAATTGGGTAAAAATCTCAGTAACTTGTGCCGAACCTGCGTCAAGGCTCTGGTGTCGCAGTCTTTAGGAAGAAAAATAAACAACTGCTAGTGATCCACGTTTGTTACCGCTGCTATTTCGAGTAGCCGAGGCCTTCCAAGTTTGCGCAGTGCTGTCTGCGGCCCCAGTCTCACTTCGCGGGGCTTTTCTCTCATATTTTTTGTGCTATGACTGTTGCTCCTTGGTCGTCCTGGAAAGCAAGCATGCAGTGCTTCTGCATTGTTAACTGTCATAACAGCTTCAAAATAATGAAGTGCAGTTCAACCATTTCCCATGAGGAAGCACTACGAGGAGCAGTGCCAGCAAGGGTGAATTGTGACAGCTCGCTGCATCTAGTGATGCTCTTATGGTCTTCTCATCTGAATGTAATTTTAGTTTAACACAGCAGGGTTGTCAGGTCAAAATCGCACATGAAAAGCAAAAAAACATGTAGGAAAACTAACCAAAAACCACCCAATTCGAGCCAATTGCAGTAAAAGAAGCCATGTGTGTATGAAAATAACTGCAGTGTTCTTGTGTAGGCAAGTGCAAAAGCATTTTGGCATAAATGTAAATCAAGGTGCACACTAAAGAAGCCCAGGTGGTCAAAATTTTTGGAACCCTCCATTACGACATCCTTCATAGTCATATTGTGGTTTTGGGACATTAA
Source organism: Rhipicephalus microplus (assembly GCF_043290135.1). NCBI lineage: Eukaryota > Metazoa > Arthropoda > Arachnida > Ixodida > Ixodidae > Rhipicephalus > Rhipicephalus microplus. The sequence continues at coordinate 218,415,199 of NC_134704.1, forward strand.
AGCCCAAATATTCTTATTACCAATAATGTTATTATTATTAAAAATGTTAATAAGTACACTGTGAATATCAGAAGTATAAATTTTTTACTTTGGAATCATATCACGTTGGATGACCAAGTTTCTTCCACATGTCTTGCATAACTTTTCTTAAAATCACAAGAAGTGACTGCCTTGGGGTGACAGTGAAGATCATCACTGTATCAAAGTGCTCCAAATAGTAGTTGCTTGGATTTAATTACGCATTTCAGTCAGCTTTCTAGTAATCTTTTGTAGGATAATGAATTCTGAGCTTTCAATGTTCTCTTGTCTGACCCTGGATTATGACATGACTGGGGACTGATAACTTCCATAATATGGCTCAGATTTACAAAACAAGAACTGCTTCAATACTATGTACAACACTGATTAAAACGTAGTTGCCTTTCACGTGCAATATTTTGCGTTAGTTTTTTCACTCAGTGCTGGACAGATATTGAACCTGGAACTGGTTCGAATTCCTCTGTCGCAGTCCCAACATTTTTCTTGAAACCGAGGCGAGCAGGTCATCAATCTCGGAGGTCAGTTTTCATCAAGCTTGTCTGTCAGAAAACTTGCTAGGTCTTTGCTTTTTATATTTACAAAAAAAGGGGTCTGATTGCTTTCCCTGCAAGATAGAGGGTTCTGCCATTCATGTCTTTATAATGCACAAAGCGGCACGACTGGAACACTGACAAAAAAAGAAACACAATTAGACACTGTGCTTTGTGTCTCTTCTAATCATGTCCGTGTCTCAGTTGCACATGCATTATAGTGGCAAACCAACAGGCCCAAATCGCAACTTTGTGTCCTTATAATTTCATATCTTTGTCCAGAAGTAGCTTTCTGCTTTTGGACGCTTCTAGCTGCCACTTGTAGATACCCTAACTTTCATTCTATCTAAGCATAGCAGATGTGAGCAAGTTGGTGTAAAACTTAGTACTGGCACCATGGAAACGACAAAAACAAAGAAGGGTAACTGATACAACAAACGAAGTGCTCACTTTAAATGCAAGTTTATTGCATAAAAAGAAGACTAAGTATAAAAACAGTGTACCATAAAATATCACATGAAAAGAAATGGCTGAAATAAAAGCATTGAATTGACAATGACGCTCGACAAGTGGTCGTTCCATGCTTGTATGGCCAGCGGCAAAATATTTGCTACAGTTACTACGCTCACTTACATCCCATTTTGCAGTAGACAAACTAATAGACAATCGAAATTATTTCACGTTAAAGGCCTAAAATATAGCCAATTTGGCTCAATATAGTGAGACTTTACAGCCCTGTTACACAGTGTTAAAATACTGATTGGGAAAAATGGGAACACGTGGAGAGGAACTGTGTTTATCACCTGAACTACATGTATGACAAAAAGAAAGCCATTGTAGATTTTGAGAGCGTGCTGTGGGCTCGTACCTTTTGAGTGAACTAGGTTGCTGCTGCTGCTGCCACATTAGTAATGTGACGGTAGCAGAGCACGTCAGCCTAATGCACCGCGGTTTAAATATTGACTCGGACTCCAGGAAAAACGTGCACTACTTATATAAAGAACGTCCTCTTCTTCTGCCATCACCCTGTTGCCTGCTACACAGATGCACATACCTAAATTACTTATGTGGTAACATTATTGTAAGTAACGTGACTGTTTTATTCAAGGGGTGGGAATGCATTTTGCTATTGTGGCTCAGTGTAAAAATAATAAAGTACATGTCTACACTATTGGCCTTGTGTGCAACATGCTCCGATTGCTTGTGGCTGGCGGAGGTGTTATGCTGCTTAAGGAAAAGGGCTTGGGTATGTTGGTTATTCATCGTTCTTCATCATGAGTTCAATACCATGACACAGCAGCTGCATCACGATGGAAGTGAAATGGAGCTTGCTTAAAATTGGATGGTCGATGAAGGTGGTCAAAATGAATGGCTCTGTTCTCCCCTGCGGTGTGACTCATAATGGTTTTACCAGCAAGAACGGCAGGTATTTAACCCGCAGGGGCGCCTGCGCAAATAGGCGTTTGGTGTGTAGCGCCACCACGGACCCGAGCTAACGGGGGAGTTCTGACTCCCTCCCACGCCTAGCCGTGCGTGGCTTTGCCATGTCCGGGGAAAAGGGGATTCTGGGGGTTGAGTCAATGCTGGGTGATCGGACCTTTAAGGCACCCCAGCGGCGGCAACACACTCCTTTGGCCCCGGCTTCACGTAGACGGCGCTCCTGGGCTGACCCACCCAGGGGAAATCAGTAGTAGCCTTTTACTATTTCTCTCTCTCTCTGCATCTTAGTCTTTTCTCGTCTTTAAATCTATCCTGTCTTCTTCTCTCTTTCATTTACTTTTGATTTTCCTGGCGGCAAGGGTTAACCTTGTGTATGTGCTCTGTCTTGGGCACAATATATTTGGTTGTAACGGCTGTGTACAGCTGACGTTGACATGCCTCATATAAATTTAGGACTTGTCACGTCCCCATATTGGGCTCCATGGTAGGCAGCTGGCATGGCTGCCAAACTCATATTTACTTTATGGCCTTTTTTCTCTCCCCTCATTGCACGATCATCCTCTCTCGAAGAGAGGGCGCACCGAAGACATTTGCAACTATTTCAGAAAACCGAAAGAAACCTTTCCCCGCTATCATGTAATCCACTGTGAAACTGCTGAAAAGAACACCAGAACAACTTCGTCTTTTGTTGTTTCCAAATGCCTCACCACTACACTTGGCCCAGGTTACCAGGCTACAAGAATGGCCAGTGGGGATCTCCTCCTCGAGATAGAAAGTCAGAGCCAGTATGAAAACCTCTCGAAACTAGAATTGTTTGGAAACATTCCTATCTTAATTACACCACACCTCTCTCTCAACACTTCCCAAGGCGTTGTATCTGATCAAGACTTGCTTGGCCTGACTGAAGGTGAGCTCCTCGAGGGCTGGAAGGACCAGCAGGTGACACAAGCACAAAATCAAAATTAGGTGTGATAAGAAGGAAGTCCCAACAAAATACATAATTTTGACGTTTTGCACCAGTACCCTGCCTGAACATCTCCAAACAGTATACTTGAAGTTGAATGTGCGACCCTACATTCCCAACCCACGACGTTGCTTCAAATGCCAGCGTTTCGGTCACGGCTCTCAGAGTTGCCGCGGCCAACTCACCTGCGGAAAGTGTGCCACCACAGGACACGCCACAGATGAGTGTAAGGTAAAGGATGGGGCCCACTGCGCAAACTGCGATGGTGGCCATCCCGCATACTCCCGAACCTGTCCAACATGGAAAAAGGAAAAAGAAATTGTTACAATCAAAATCACGCAAAACATTACTTTCCGAGAAGCCCGACAACAAGTATCTGGTCTTTTCACAAACAAACCATCGTTCGCCAATGTAGTGCTACAGGGGCAGCACTACAACGGCCTGCGGCAACTGCCCATGCCAGGCACAGTGTGCCCAGGCGGTTGCCAATGCCCCCCCCCCCCCCCCCCTTTCACGGTCGGAACAGCCAAAGCTGCCCTGCCGATCGTCCCCACAGCCACACCAGCGGCTGCTGCAAGCTCTTGCAGCAACCAGGGTAACCCAGTAGCAAAGGAGGTCCCCTCAACCTCTGGCCCGATGGGACGAAAAGTTACGCCTCTTGAAGTGGAGGACACCCCAGGGTCGGGAGATATAAAGGCCTCTGCTCACCAGGCGAGGCCTCAAGCTCGAAAAACCAGCTCGCTAATGCGGGCACGCAGCGCCTCTGAGGAGGCTACGGACACCACGGTACCCCTGGTGCCAAAAAATCGGCGTAGCTCTCTGGAGCGTGCCAAGAGAAATAAAAAGGCGATAACGGGGCCCGATGACGGCCCTGTTACCTGAGTAATAACGTTCAGCTCAAAAAGCACACACACCCATTTTGTACACACAGCACTACTTTACTTCCACTATGGAAACACACATTATACATTGGAACGTCAGAGGACCGCTTAAAAACCTCGATGACATCCACGAACTCTTTCACAAACACTCACCAAAAGTGCTGTTTGTGCAGGAAACACTCCTAAACCCCTCGAATACAAATTTTCTACGTGATTACGTTTCATTCAGAAAGCACCGAGACGATGCTGTGGCGTCATCCGGTGGTGTGGCTATTATGGTTAATCAAGGAGTATCGTGTACACACTTACTACTCCAGACATTCCTTGAGGCGGTGGCTGTCCGAGCAGTACTTCTAAACAAACTTGTCACCGTCTGTTCTCTGTACATGCCTCTGCACCACCGTCTTGAAAGACGTGAATTCTAGTCTTTGATAGACGAACTGCCTAAACCTTATCTGCTCCTTGGGGACCTAAATGCACAGAGCGGTCTGTGGGGCGATTCTCGCTGTGATGCACGAGGTCATCTCATTGAACAATATCTCTTCTCTTCCGGTGCCTGTTTGTTGAATAGGAAAGAGCCAACATACTATAATGTCGCCAACAAAACTTACTCGTCTATAGACCTCAGTATCGTATCACCTTCACTTCTACACCTATTGGAATATAATGTCATAGGTAATCCATATGGAAGTGACCATTTTCCTGTTGTGTTGAGTTCAACAACATATGAATGTTCTTCACATGTTCCCAAATGGCTGATAGACAAAGCGGACTGAGAACACTTTCGCAACACTGCTCGTTTAGATTGGATTGACATGTGCAGGTTAGGTATAGATGACGCTGTGCAGTACTTCACAGCTTTTGTTACTGACGCAGCGGCCAAGTGCATACCGCAAACATCTGGAATGCCTTACAAACGACGTGTCCTATGGTGGAACACTGAGTGTCAGAATGCGCGAAAAGAGCAGAACAGGGCATGGAGGTTGCTTCGGAACTCACCAACAACCGAAAATCTTGACAGCTTTAAGAAAATAAAGCCTCAAGGCAGGAGAACGCGTCGGCAGGCCAGAAGAGAAAGCTGGCACAAGTTTTTATCAGGGATAAATTCATATACACAAGAAGCTAAAGTCTGAAACATGGTTGGTAGGGTAACAGGAAGACAAGTACACTCACTCCCACTCGTAAACACACAGGGTGACAGCCTGGAAGATCAGGCGAACTTCCTCGGTGCACACTACGAGCAGGTGTCTAGCTCGTCGCACTACACTGAAGCTTTCCAAAGATGTTGAAATGTTGAAAAACCTGCCGCTCAGAACGCGAAAAACTTTACTCTTCCTATACAATGCTATCTGGCTTTCAGGCGCCATCCCTGCTTCCTTGAAAGAGGCTATTGTTATCCCTATTTTGAAACAGGGCAAGGACCCTTCCTCAGTTTCAAGTTATGAGCCATTGCACTAACCAGCTGCCTTTGTAAACTTTTTGCAAAAAACGATAAACCGCCGACTTTTACATTTCCTTGAAACACACAATCTGCTCGACCAATTTCAGTGGTGGTTTCGAGAGGGTAGATCCACCACCGACCATCTGGTGCGTATTGAGGCACAGATCCGAGATGCTTTCGTCCACAAACAATACTTCCTCTCAGTGTTTCTCGATATCGAGAAGGCTTACGACACAACATGGCGTTTTGGCATATTAAGAGACTTGTCTCACCTGGGTGTGCGCGGTAGAATGCTTTTCATAATCGAGAGTTACTTGTCCAATCGGAAACTCTGTGTCCGTGTGGGCAGTATTCTCTCGCAAACATTTGTGCAAGAAACGGGAGTACCGCAACGTGGTGTACTTAGTTGTACACTTTTTATTATCAAAATGAATTCCTTGCACCTGTCCATCCCCCGCAACATGTTCTATTCCACATATGTCGATGACGTCCAGCTTGGCTTCAAGTCAGGCAACCTAGCAATGTGTGAGCGGCAGGTTCAGTTAGGTTTAAACAAGGTCTCCAAATGGGCAGAGGAAAACGGATTCTGGCTGAACCCAGAAAAAAGCACGTGTGTCTTGTTCTCCCGAAAGAGAGGCATGCACTCAGCACCCGACATTGAACTGAACGGTCAACGTCTGTCTGTCAATGCGGAGCGTAAATTTCTAGTCTTAATGTTGGACAACGAGCTGACCTTTGTACCACACATCAAGTATTTAAAAACAAAATGTTTAAGAGCCATGAATGTGATAAAAGTGTTGTCACGTACTACGTGGGGTAGTGACAGGCAATGCCTCATGAACCTGTATAGAAGCCTCATTCCCACCCGCTTAGATTATGGGGCCGTTCTTTATCAGTCTGCAACTCAAAGTGCTTTGAAGATGCTGGATCCCGTGCACCATTTGGGCATCCGCCTTTCTACGGGTGCTTTTCGCACCAGCCCCGTAGAAAGCCTTTACGTTGAGTCAAATGAGTGGTCGCTTCATCTGCAAAGAACTTACATGTCCTTTGTATATTTCCTTAAGGTAAAAGCAGGCAAGAAGCACCCCTCATACTCTACTATTAATGATTTGTCGAGCTCCATTCTGTTTCAGAACAGGCCTTCAATGAGGCAGCCCTTCTCAGTTCGCCTGTGTCTAGCTGAGGACACTGGAGTGTCACTTGAACACAGTTTAATGGCTCCTGTAGCATACCCGCCACCGTGGCAGTGGCAGACTATAGATTGCGATGTGTCTTTCCTAGAAGTTACTAAACATGCACCTATTGCCCATATTCGAACATACTTCCTGGAACTTCAACACAAATACACACGTCCTGAGTTCTTTACAGATGCCTCTAAGTCTAACTCCTCAATGTCCTACGCTGCTGTTGGCCCTTCCTTTTCGGATGCTGGCCCTCTACATCCAGGCACAAGTATCTTCACAGCGGAAGCTTACGCAATACTTGTGGCAGCTAAACACATCAAACAATTACAAATACAAAAAGCAATAATTTATACAGACTCCCTCAGTGTGATAACGGCTCTGCACAGTCTTAAAAAACAAAAAAACCCTGTCCTCGTCTCACTTTACTCTATTTTATGCTCACTCTACACACTCAAACAACATGTTGTAGTGTGCTGGGTGCCAGGGCACCGTGAGATTCAAGGCAACGTGATGGCGGATCAGCTTGCTGCATCCGTCCATGAAAGGACCGCCACTACACCCATAACAATTCCGGCCCTTGATCTTAAGCCGTATCTCAAACGAAAGCTCAGGGACTACTGGCAGAGCAAGTGGGATAGACACATACAAGACAAACTACACGTTTGTCTTGTATGTATACAAGCCACACCTTGGCCATTGGCCACCAGTATCAAAATCACGTCATACAGAGGTAACATTAACGAGGCTCAGGGTAGGACGCACATACACGACACACTCATATCTTTTGTCCGGTGGCGGTCCACCATTGTGTGAAAGATGTGATGAAGCACTAACAGTTCTTCACATTTTAATTCAGTGCAAACAATTGGACATTCTAAGAAAACAACACTTTCAATTACCCTACCGACAACATATATCTTTACACCCTGCAATGTTCGTCGGTAGGGAACTGCTTTTTAGTCATAAATCATTGTTAGCGTTTTTAAAAGAAATTCATAGTTTTCATATCATATACCCGGGCACTCCGTAGCACGACCTCTCCAGAGAGGTTTTCGCTGCGGGGGCTACATAACAAAGCACTTGCCTCACGGCCCTTGGACGCAAAGGTACGAACGAGTGAGGCACTTGTGCTAATGCCATACATGTCCACAATCGTTTTTATTATCACCAACTTTTATCATCTATTCGCACCACACACACACCTTTCACGGCATGGTCATGATTTTACTTGTATGTTTTTACCTGCTTTACTGCGGGGAATTTTATGGCCCTTATACAGCCGCTTATCACAATCATTGTCCATATTTTTAGTAAAATGAACTGGCGCTCTTTGGCCGTGAAATGGTCCTTGCGCCGCAAAACATCAAACATCAATCAAATCGGCAGGTATTTTAGTGACCCTGCATGCACTCATGAGGTGCGTGCGATATGCAGCTGCCACTTTTGATGCGAGCTAGAATCAAAGTGACGTGGAAAATCATCTGGGGTTTAATGGTGTAAAGTGCGGTTATTGTAGAGGATGAATCATGGTCTAATTGCAGACATGCACAATCACACACTGAATTGCATGTGATACAGTGCTGATAGAGTGAGCTGTTAGAACAACAAAAGTGGCATTAATTGGCATGCACAGCCTGTTATCAGGCAACAATTTTATCCTGTAGGAAATGTGGCACTGCAGGAAGTATGAATAATTTTCGTTGGCACTAAAATTTTCTTGTGTGCACTGTTGCTCTGACAAAGTTAAGTTGCAAAAAAAAGTCTGAGGCAGCATTAAGCTTACAATAAAATGATGTAATCATTCGAAGCAAATGCCAGCAGAAGGGGAAGCTCTTGGGGAAACTTAACACTCAACAGTACAAATATAAATTTGAAGCCGTCCAACATACATGGACCCAGAAAGCGGGGTTGCTGTTTGTTGACATGATACACCACTGCTGTAACCAAGGTACATTTTTTATTGGTCGCATAACTACACGACTTGCGTAGCACCTTAAAGGGGTGCTGACAAAAATCTTGGCCTCGCATTTTCTTGCTGCTATGTGTTGCTGGTTGCCTTGCCTGTTAGTTATAATGGCACATCATCTGCGGCAGTGCCGGACAGATAGTTAGGTACAGGCTTTCTTTACTGAGCAGTTTTCAGTTTCTGTTTGAGAGCTTCAAAAACAAGCCACCGGGTACAACTATTGCCACTTAGCATGGGCAACTCTTGATCATGTTATCATGCAGAACTGTGACACAGCGCCACACAGTCCGCGTCAAGAAGTCTTCTCAAATAGGAAACGGGACTGCAATGTTGCCAAACACCAAACTTCGAAAGTGTACATTGTGGCTACAGTGTATTAGAAGAGGATAGTGGGCTTACTCCACTGCTTCTCTGATGCAGTTGGCCTTGCATGTGATAGAAGCTTCACTTGCAGAAGCTGCTTGCCGCTGGCTGCACGCAGGCTACGATGCGTGATTATTTGATATGTAAAATAATCGTTCCTTGTATTAACTGTCGTCTGAATTTTGCCATTGAATTTGCTGCAAGTCAGCCCGATGGGAGCCAATTCAACCCATGCCTTTTTTTTGTGCGCTTAAGTTGATTGCAAATTCAATATATCTTTTTCGACCACATCGCATTTGTCCCTATATAGCACCTCACAGAAAAGGACGATGCAGTACCTTCCGAAACATGCGGTTTCATGCCGTGTACACCTAAGGTTTTATATGAAGACGTGCCTAAATGATTGTCTGTCTGAAGTTTCCGATCTTTCGCTTGCATCGTTGCATCTCTCTTGGCCCTTTTTTGCGTTGGCTTTTTAATATATGGTAGGCTGGCAGATTTGGAAGAATCACGGCCCAGCATTGCTGCGAAGAATTGGTCTTACACTACGTATATCCACACCACCCATCGATACTGTGCACATAGCCTCTCAGCACATGACGCAGCTCGAAGTAGAGCTCGAGCACTGCGCTGGTGTTTTCCAGGGGCTTATCCGCTTTGGCAGGTTCTTTCCGCATTCATGGAGGCGGAAATGTTGTAGGCCCGTGTGCTCAGATTTGGGCACACGTTAAAGAACCCCAGGTGGTCGAAATTTCCGGAGCCCTCCACTTGGGCGTCTCTCATAATCGTATGGTGGTTTTGGGACGTTAAACCCCACAAATCAATCAATCAAGGTTTTTTCCGCATTCTTTACGCCTGTTCTGATTTTTCGGGATGCGAAAAAACGACAACTTCAACTCATCCTTCACATAGACATAGTCTGTTTGGCATTTGGGAGGATGGTACTGGTTTTTCTGAAGCTGCGGCGTGAATTATTAGTGCAATATTACGTGTTGCATTGTGAAGCATGTGTGTAGGATGCGTGTGTTATGTAAAGCATGAAAATTACTTTCAGTGCATTTCTGAGCAGGGGAAGTTATTTTCACTGTACTTCCAAGCAGACACGTGGCCGTGTGTTTGAACACCCACTTGCCATGCAGACGACCCGGGTTCAATCCTAACTTGGTCCCAGGCTTTTATTTATTTTATTTGCATCTTTCTAGACTTTTCGGTCACGCACACGATGATATTTCGCTCGCAACCAATAAGGCCAACGCCAGAATTTTCGCGAAATGAGCTCTTTGATGCTGTTGCATTCGAATTGGCGATACAGTGTCTACAGCAATGAAACGAGGTGTGAAAAACTGCTGTTCTAGATAAGCTAGATGGCTCTTTCAGCTGCAGCGCTCCTCCCAAGTTGTGATGATGATGATGCCAGCGCCGTCGCCCGGGTGAAGAGAGAAGCACAAATTGGCGACGTTTGCGGAGCGACCCCACCACATAGCCTTCGCCAGAGAGTGAGCCAACTGCCCTCTTCCAGTGCACTGTACCAGTGCCATGCACTCGCAATCAGCCGCTGAGAGGTATAGACTGCTTCAACAAATGTGGCAAAAGAAAAATGGCGGCTATCTTGTTTCATTGACTGCAGCCTGGTGAAGAGAGGGCGGTGCCCCTTTGATGGTGTCTTCAAAATTTAAACTTTGATATTGCTGTAAAATGCCTTCCAAGCTATATTCGCTGTTGATAATTTGCAGATGATATATATATATATATACATGTCCACAATAAGCGATCCTGCAAGCTATCTCGGCCGCGAAATTTTGTGTCATCACCATCAGCCTCACTGCGCCCACCGCAAGGCAAAGGCCTCTCCCATGATCCGTCAATCAACCCAGTCTTGTGCTTTCTGCTCCCACATTACACCTGCGAACTTTCCAATCTTATTGGCTCACCTAGCTTTCTGTCTCCTCTTTGTGCATTTGCCTTCTCTCGGAGTCCAGTCAGTAACTCTTGAGGACCAGCGGTCATCCTGCCTACGTGCTACATGCCCGGCCCATGTTAATTTCTTCTTGATTATGATATTTTTAACCCTGGTTTGTTCTCTGACCCATTCTGCTCTCTTCTTGTCTCTTGAAGTCTCTTGAATGGGCACTGACACAAAAACATTGGCCTCGCCTTTTTCTGCTGCAATGTGTTGCTAAAGGCCTGTTAGTCATGACACGACACATTGTTTGCTGCAGCATGCGACAGGTAATCAATTAGAGGGTTCTCATTATCGACCAGTTTCTGTTTCGGTTTGAGAGAGCTCCGAAAATTGGGTGCAACTATCGCCACCTAGCGCGTGCAGCTCTTGACCACGTCAGCGCACAGAACTGTGACACACTTGCACATTATCCGCATAAAGAATTACTTTGGAATAGGAAACGGAACTTGAGTGTCGCGGAACACAAAACTGTCAAAGCGTTCGCCATGGCCATGCAGTAGCTACCAGCCACCAAAAAGTATAGTCTGTGGGAACAAACGCGGCAAAAGAACAATGGCGGTTATGACGTCATCATAACTTATATCATAATATTAGTCATCATATTGATATTGACTGTAGCGTGGTGACAGGAGAAAAGTAGGGGGTCCCCTAAGGGTCCCCTTCGAGGGTGTCAATGACATGATGGAGTCGAGAGCTCACGCAAACTTTAAAATTAAATTAAAATACGTTCCAAGCTATATTCACTGTTCATATTTTGCAGATTATATATGAATGTTCACGGGCATTGACCCCGCAGGCTATCTCAGCCGCAAAATTTAATGTCAGTACCCCTTTAAAGTATCCCTGACACCAAATTTGGAAACTCGAGATGCTTGTGTTGTTTTAAAGTCCTGCATGCGGTGGAACTTCTGACTGATTATTAGTGGCAAGTGTTGCCTAGAAAATATTTTAATTTGGTTTTATAGTAAATATGTGTGCTTGTCTGAGTATTCAGGTGCAATCGACATTTTTTGTAGTTTGACGTGATCCCCTTGTCATGTTGCAAAGGTCCAGAACAGTGCAGGGTGTGCACACAATACCCCAGCTGACACTTGGCGCGGACTATTGTTCGTCACCCCTCTCGCTCTGTTGTCGGGCTGCTCTCGAGGTGGTTTAGGCTCGTTACACCAGGAATGCTTTTTTTTTTCTGAGGGGAACATGGTTGAAGCACCCCCATCGTTTCATTCTTCACCACCTGCGGGTCTTCCGATTTGAAGACAGCGTGTTTCAGTGTCGCCAAAGCTTGAGCGCACGTAAGTCTCAGGCGCTGCTCTGCTGTGGGGCGCTAGTTTGTTATAGTATTTAGGCGGGCGTTTTGAAATGACGCAAAATCGCTCTGTATCAACGCCGCTAGCATTAATTATACGATGTGTTTGAGCATTTACGATATAATTTTGATTTCGACATTACCAGTTGCAAAGCTACAAATTACTATAAAAGACTCGCAAATAAAACTTTCCTTGTCAGGGGTCCTTTAAAGTTACACCTATCATTTTCGTTTCCATCGCTCGCTGCGTCGTCCTCAATTTAAGCAGAACTCTCTTTGTAAGCCTCCAGGTTTCTGCTTCGCAGAAAAGTACCGGCGAGATGCAGCTGTTATATACCTTCCTCTGGAGGGTTAGTGGCAGATTACGATTCATGATATGAGAATGCTTGCCGAATTTTATACACTCCATCCCTATTCTTTCAGTTATTGCACTCTAATGGTGCAACTCTGCCGTTACTACTTGTCCTAAGTAGACATTTTTTTTACAACTTTGCTCTCGATTCGAGTCAGATCTGAGCTTCGAGACACGCTATCCGCGCTCAGTGAAAGCATCAATAAGCTCGGGGAGAATTTCGGCCAACTGCAGATCACCCTGGCCGCGCAAAACGAACGAGTATCCAAGGTAGAGTCGTTTCTCCAAAGCGTAGTGAAACCCGCTCTGACCTCAACCGCCGTCGTACAACCCCAGCCCGGCGCTGCGGGCCCCATCGTCCACGCTATTCTTAGCCAATCTGAGGGCAGCACCAACCTAGAAAAGCACCAAGATGGCCAAGCCAAGTGAAACGTTTCTCATTTCGCAATGGAACTGCAGGGGTTTCTCCTGTAAAAGGCGTCCTTGCAGCAGTACATTCGATGCTCTAGCGAAAAACCCCCCGTCATTCTGCTTCAGGAAACATTAACCCCAAACGTCACACTGACTGGTTACCAGCCCGTTTCGCGTTATTCTGATGGCCGGGGCGTCTGCACCTTGGTTAGTAACAAGCTCACACACATCTCTCACGACCTCAGAATGGCCACCAGCAGCGCCGAATATGTCATGACTGAGATTCTGCTGCGCAGCTCGGACTGAAGCAGCATCTTTTTTCTCACAGTACAGTAGCCCTAAGGACCGACGACAGCGCTTCAGGGCCCTTATAAAGAAGGCTGTCAACTTGGCAGGTCCCAACCCCCTGGTTGTGGCGGGCGATTTTAATGCTCCGCACCACACTTGGGGCTTCCCGTACGATACCAGCAAGGGCGTGGAACTGTGGCAAAACGCAACAGACATGGACCTGACTTTAATCACTGACAAAGCCTTTCCCACTCGGTTGGGCACCTCATCCTGCAGAGACTCGACTCCCGACTTGACCTTCGTCAAGAATCTCCCCGATGTACAGTGGGCCAACTCGAACATTGACTTAGGTAGCGACTATTAGGTCCTGGTGACGCAGTTCTTAGTGGTCCGAAAGAGGGCACGGGAGTTCTCTTGGACAAACTGGGACCAGTTTCACAAAGTCTACAACGACCGACCCCTACCTGCAACCAGGCCAAGCCTCCAACAGTGGATTAGCCAGCTCAGAGAGGACGTCATAAGTACCACAAAGAACATTAGTACTGACCTTCCGGTTGAAACAATGGACAGCCGCCTTGCCCACCTGCTTGAGGCCAAGCAGTCACTTTTCGCCTGCTCCTCAATCACAGGTTGCGCAAGAAAATTGACCTAAACAAGACCATCAAGGAGCACTGCCGTGTCCTCTCCAAGCAGCAGTGGGACGAGGTGTGCGACTCAGTAGATTTCTTTCGAAAAGTTAATTAGAGCGCGAAAACTTGACACGATCACTCACACACGCACACACCCGTGCATCAAACACACAGCGCTCACTTCCAACTGATTTATTCATAGCTCGAAGGCTTGAATATATACAGGACACATTGTGCGCACACACACCAAAAGAAGGCCAACAGCAAGATTATCAAAACGTATAGTTAATCAATGTCATCGCCTTAGAGCGATAAACTGAAGTTCGCTTGGTAACAACGAAATTGAAGGGGCGTTTACACAGTTATCTTTATTTTTTTCAATGAAGAAGGCTTTTAACACTTCACGTGCAATTTTACTTGCGCTTCTGCCCAGAATCTTTGTTTCAGAAAACACACCAAAAATTGGAAGACTGTGCCAAAGTGTGTGCGATAGAAAGAAGCGCGGCTGTCAGAAGAAACATGAGAGGGCCTTTGTTAAGTGTTCCATGGGGGTTGTGTACTCCATACCCTTATCCTGCGGAAAAGTGAACATTGGCCAAACCGAACGGTGTATTAATGACCGATGAAGAGAACACGCCCAAAAATTAACGAAAAGAGATGACAAGTATGCGCACCTGGTTGCGCATGTCATCTCGTGTGGTTGTGACGCACGATTTTCTGAAACAAAGATTCTGGGCAGAAGCGCAAGTAAAACTGCACGTGAAGTGTTAGAAGCCTTCTTCATTGAAAAAAATAAAGATAACTGTGTAAGCGCCCCTTCAATTTCGTTGTTACCGAGCGAACTTCAGTTTATCGCTCTAAGGCGATGACATTGATTAACTATACGTTTTGATAATCTTGCTGTTGGCCTTCTTTTGGTGTGTGTGCGCACAATGTGTCCTGTATATATTCAAGCCTTCGAGCTATGAATAAATCAGTTGGAAGTGAGCGCTGTGTGTTTGATGCATGGGTGTGTGCGTGTGTGAGTGATCGTGTCAAGTTTTCGCGCTCTAATTAACTTTTCAAAATGATCTACCAACTAGCCCAACAACAAGTTCTCTTAGAACTCGGTAGATGGCCAGATGTGTAATGGCAAGACATGGAACCTGCTCAAGCACCTGCTCAGCGAGACTAACACCAAAACTAACCAGCGGAACGTACTAGCGCGAGCCATGCACAAAGCCAAGCAGTCCTCTTCAGAAAAGGAGGTTTTGAAGCAGCTGGTGCAAAAGCACCTTCCTGTCAACTCGAACCCCGCAACCACGTACCCCGAGTACTCGGGACCGGCCGACACTGAACTGAGCCGAGATATGCCACGAAGAGGTTCGGCAAGCGCTCCAAGGGCTCAATGGAAGGTCTGCCGCGAGCCCGGACGACATAACTAATAAGACTCTGCGCAACCTGGACGACCGGTCAATCGACTACGTCACCGAAGTCGTCAACGAGGCATGGAAGAGCGGCGAGGTCCCCGACCCGTGGAAGGTCGTACGCACTGTGCTCATTGCTAAGCCGGGGAGGCCACCCAACTTGGACAACATGCGCCGCATTTCGCTCACATCCTGCGTGGGAAAGGTAGCCGAGCATGTGGTCCTCAATAGGTTGACTCGGTACCTGGAAAACAATGGTCTCTACCCGCACACCATGATTGGTTTTCGGGCGAAGCTTTCGACGCAAGACGCTATGAAGCTGCTCAAGCACCAAGTCATCGACTGCTACACTCGAGACATGCGGGCCATTCTCGGACTCGACTTAGAGAAAGCCTTCGACAATGTTACTCACTCTTTTGTGTTGCGGTCGATTGCTGAGCTCGGCCTTGGAGTCAGATTCTACGAATATGTCAAATCGTTCTTGACCCGTAGGAGAGCCACCCTCAGTGTGGGAGACCTTGTCTCTGAGGAGATCGAGCTGGGCTCGCGCGGCATGCCACAAGGGTCAGTGATATCGCCCACTCCATTCAACCTTGTCGTGTTCGGGTTGTCCAAGAGGCTCTCATGTATCGAACGCATTAACCACGCAATTTACGCGGACGATATTACCATTTGGTGCACAGGTGGCAGCGACAAGCAAGTCGAGCGCTCCCTGCAGGAGGCCATAGACACCGCGGAAGATTACTTCTGTCCCATAGGCCTGAGGTGTTCCTCAAACAAGTCGGAGCTCCTCCTCTACCAACCCACTAGGCGAGGGCCCAAGCCTAAAAACTGGCAGCCGATCTCGAAGAGTGATATCTAGCTCTACATCGGAAATGGCAGTGCAATACCCAGAGTCGACTCCATTCGAGTCCTCGGCATGACCATCGAGTCCAATGGTTCCAACGGCAAGACTATACTCAAGCTCGCTGCCAAGACGGATAACGCGGTTCGGCTGGTTCGGCGGGTGGCCAGCTGCTACCAAGGCCTCAAGGACGCCAACCTAATCCGCCTGGTCAATGCCTTTGTGCTCTGCCACTTTTCATATGTCGCGGCCATGCACAATTGGCAGCGTGCTGAGCGTGACAAGATAAACGTCTTGCTCAGAATGATTACCAAGCGGGCCCTCGGTATCCCGATCAGGACGCGCACCAAGCGCCTGCTCCAGCTCGGCGTACACAATACGTTAGAGGAGATTGCCGAAGCGCAGGAGCGGGCCCAGCTCGCGCGCCTTTCGAGCTCCCAGATTGGCAGACATATACTCCGAGAGCTCGGTCACTCTCTGGCTGAAGTGGACGAGAAGATGAGACAGATGCCCCGTGAGATTCCTCATCACCGTGGCACCGATACCGAGGAATGTCCATCCCAAGCACAATCATGGTAGGCGATGGGCTAGAGCTGCCACTCTTCTCAAGCAGATTCACAGTGAGGAGCACGGCGTCAGCTTTGTCGACGCGGCAGCTTACCGTGGGAGCCGCGCCTTCTCCGCAGTTGTCGTCGACTCCAAACAGCAAATCACCAACCGCGCATCGGTTCACACTGACGATCCGACGATTGCCGAACAAGTGGCTATCGCCCTGGCCATCCTGGAATGTGAAAGGGAGGTCATCTATAGTGACTCTAGGTCAGCTATTCACGCTTTCGAGCGAGGTGTAATCTTCAAGAAAGCTCTATGCGTGCTCCAGAGTGGTGGCCGCGGCGGTATCAAGCACCACGTACTGATCTGGTTTCCTGCACACGTTGGACAGGTCCAAGGCGCTCCCCCCAACCTCATCGAGTATGCCCACGAGGCCGCGCGCGCGCTAACCGACCGCGCCGGTTCCGGGCAACGATTCGGGGCCAACGGGGTTGCGGAAAACAAGGACGCGCCTGCCACGTACAACAAAATAACAAAAAATTTTTACCTCGCGCGAAGGCTATATCCACTCCCTCATCCAAATAGGCCACAGGCCCTTACGCTCGGACTACTGCAGACCGACACGTACTCTAATTTGAGATCCCTTCACTCTATTCATCCTGACAAGTTCCCCAATGACGCTTGCCCCGCATGTGGGGATGTATCCACGCTGGCGCACATGCTCTGGGAGTGCAAGGCAATGTACACTAACCCCAACAATACATCTGTCAGGTGGGAGGCGGCCCTACACTGCTCCCTCCTGGCCGACCAACTTTGGGCCGTCCAGCAGGCTCGCGGAGCGGCCGATAGGCTTGGCCTAACGGTCCCGGCGTGGGATTCACCCGCTGTGCGCTGATGCGCGCCTTGCAGGACCATAATAAAGTTTTGCAACCAACCAACTAATCCAGCGTCTCTCCACCTATTGCTAAGTGCGGTTTTCTGCCGAGACTGTTGCACATTACTTTAGTTTGGTGCATATTAATTTTCAGGCCTACTCTTCTGCTTTACGTGTCCAGTTCGGTAATCATGAGCTGTAATTCGTCTCCTGAGTTACTCATCAAGGCAATGTCATTAGCGAATTGCAGGTTACTAAAATACTCTCCACTAACTTTCCAATCTAGAGCCCTGAAAACCTCCTGTAAAGACGTGGTGAGTAGCATTGGAGAGATTGTGTCTCTGTGCCTTACACCCGTCTTTATCGGGATTCTGTCGCTTTCCTTATGGAGAATTATGGTAGCTAGGGATCCACTGTAGATTTCTTCCAGTATGTTTATGTAGGGTTTGTTGATGTCCTGCTTTCGTAGTACCTGTATTACTGCTGATGTCTCTGCATTTTATGTCAATACTCCTTGAATACTAATTACGTTGCTCAAACATGGGCGCCCACTTTTGAAACAGACCTAGTGCTTGAATAAACAGCATTGTCCCCTCTGACCTGCTGGGTTCCGCAAAGGTGGTCCATCGTCCAGTCTCCTCTCGTCAGATTCACTCCGTGAAAATGTGTTTTAATATTTGATGTCTTTTTTGAACACTGAGAGCAAGAAATACCTAAGGCTGCATGTCCATGGTGAGCAGACGACTTTTGTGGATTAGAAAAAAGTGATAATTGTTCCGATTAGAAGTCAATGTACTGTCTTACTTGACTGACTGTACTAATTTGTGTAACCAGTTTGGTTTTGGCTAGTTATAAGGAAATAGTAGTAGCGTGCTAGTGTACCTCTAGAAGGCTTGATGCAGGGCACAAGTTTTAATATTTCACATGGGCGGGCAGTTCCACCTGCTGCAGTTAGATGTGGAATTTTTTTCTTAGATGTATGATGTTTCGGTGTGCATCTCGTTTGGGCTCCTCAAATAGTACGTGTTCAAAAGGGTGTCAATAGTGACTGCGTACACTGCAGGTTTCATGGAGCGCTGCTCAGATTTTAGGCATAAAAGATTAGTTAGTAAAGCCTGTTTGTAAATGTGCATGAACCGGAATTCTAAGGATTGTGTTTTTAAAGCACAACAGCAGCTCTACTCAGGGAAAGTGCAGGTTTTGCTAAAAGCACAAATGTGATCAAAATGACTTTATTGGATGCTTTATAAAAGTAGAATGCATGAGAAGTTGAAGCATCCAGGAAAGTCCTTTCCTTTACAAATATGAAATGATAGGAGGCCCAAGGGCACGTTATTTTAGCACTGTCTATGCAAAAAGTAAAAGCGATGACTGCATTTTATCTTCAAGGGTATTTATTGAAGACAACGTGCATGCAAGCATGCACGAATTGGCTTTGTTAAACATGTACAACCGCTCCATCTTGGTGTCATTTGTGCTCAAAAAGGAGTGACAGGTATGCTCCAGATGAAAGTTGTACTGCTCCAAAGTGTAGTTTTAGGTGCTCCGGAAGCTGTGCTAAAATGGCTTTGAGTGATCACATCCCTGCACAAGTGATCATATTGTTTACATAAATGCCTGTTAACACTCCTGAGTCATTATTTGTTCACAGATTGTTCTAAGCTGACTTTTGTTTTTATTTTTTTGTGAAGTGCATTGTAGACAGCATAATTCCTCTGCAAATCCCTTAAAATGTGGTCACAAAAAGATGGCAGCAAAGTCGCTACGTGCCCCTTGTTGACTAAAGGCACAAACACCTATGCAGGTCGAATTGGTGACACTTGACTGGTGGAAGAGGTGCCATGAAGCGTGTATTTCTTGTTTATTATTTGTTTTATTTCTTCGACAATACTGCCAACTTCTGGTGAAGTTGTTGTAGAGTGGAGTTACCATCGAAAATGATGTATAGAATTTTTTAGGGAAAACAGTAGTGTAAAATGTAGAAAATATGAAGCAAAGAACTGACACAACTCGTTAAGCACAACAGGGGCACAAAATGTGTAATGACAAAATGAAGCAAAGAAAGGAACAAAGATAATCTGCTTAAGCATAAATATAAGGGAAAGGCATGTAGTACAAGGAAAGGAACTTCACGCAATCAACTTCTGTGCTGTTGGTTTCTCCGTTGGGTGCATCTAGGGCATTTCACTGTCATTTTATGTGGAGCGATTGAAAAACAGTGTCACATCCTGGTATCGTAGCCTGTTGAAAAATGCACATATTTGGTTGTTCTGCCGTTGAGGTGACCTTTACTTGTCTAAACATAAAACGTAGTCGTGCGATTTTATTTCTTCTCTGGGGTGTGCTTTATATTAGACTTCTTCACCAAGCCTGAGAGCGAGACCCTATCTAAGTGATTAAAAATAAATATTATAAATCTTACGGCTTTGTTCTGGACCCTTTCTTGTTTAATAATATTGGATCGAGTAAACGAGTCTCAAACACGATTATTGTACTCTAGAGTAGGTAAGACTAGTGTTTAAAAATGCTTGTAAGCTTTGTATCACATGAAGGATGAAAAGGGAGCATTTTAACTAATGTAGTTTAGAAATTGCTGTGTTAGTAATCTCTGTTATGTGGTTATTCTAGCGCAGGTCGTTGTGAATGTCAAGACCAAAGTACTTATAGCACTCGGCATCAGGCTATTACCGTGAATTGCGTAGTCAAATGAGTGTACCATATATGTGCTTTACTTGTGATGACATGACAACTTTCTTCAAGATTTACTGACATTTGCCATGTATTGCACAATTGAAAAGGCTGAATAACAAAGTTCAGTTGCAGTTGAATATTAATAGATTTAATAATTGTTGCTTTCAAATTTGCTGCTATGTTTTGTGTTTAATTTTTTAAAGTACAGATTGCACGGCATCCTGTAAGGCTAATGTACTTGCCGTTAACTTCATTGTTCTTGTTCTACCAATATATTCTCATATTAATACCGTAATGTGGAGAAAATTTCATATGATTCATAGATGCATATCAGTGTTGTTCTCACAGTTCTTGCATATCTTTTTTTTTACAATTCGGCTACCTTGCAGCTCAACAATAGCATTGGTTTTGTAAACTAACAGGAGGTCCTCTTACAGCCATGCATGTTTTTAATCATTTATTACTACACCTCGTAGTATCTTGCTAAGACATTACTTTCTAGAAAGAAAGTATTGCATTACGATATTTCTTCTTTTTTTGTCTTGTGTCAGTGGAATATATTTCTAGCTCGAAGGCTAGTGTACACTCACTTGCAGCTTCTGTTTATGCTGTGAAACTTCTGTAATTACCTCTGGTGGGGCATGTATAAAACCAGTAGTGAACATCAAAGGCAGACGTTCAGCGGCAGGTTATGTTTTCATTAGTGCTGCACAACTGCTGGTTTCCGCTCATTTGATAGTGCACCCAGTAGCCCAGTTCATCGCTTCCTTGTTTTTCTGACTTTGCTTGCAGAGCCACAAAGCAAGTCCCAGTGCAAGTGCAGTCGTGGCTGCGCCTAGGCCGTCAGTGCTACCCGCGCGTAAAATGTTTCAGCCATCCCGCAAGACTGGAGGCACTAGCCCACTGGGAGCCTCTGTTGCAGGTGCAACAAATTCACAAACAACCTTCAGCTTCGTTCCCGCAGGTAAGTGTACAAAAAGAATCTTCATGCTAGTACCACAGTTGTCTTACTTTAACCCTTTGAGGGTCACATTTTTCCAAAAAAAAGACTGTTGCAGCTGCTCTCGTTACATTATTGCAGTTTTTAAATGACCCAAATGTTTTTGCGCTATATAAGTACAATACTAGCGTCTCAGACATCATCATACAAATATTTCGGCATTAATCTTACATGACACCTTTCACAGGCCTCTTACATCATAACGATATGTGCTTACACTTCCTAATCTCTTGGGTATATTACCTGTAACCTATGTAAATGCCTATTTAAGATCCTTAAACGAGTAGCTTTTTTAAAGCGCCAGTAAACAGGCTCCAACTTTTTTTTTACACCCTTCAAATAAGCTCAACGATTTGTAGAGCAGACTCGGGCAATCACTTTTTTCAAATATTGCAGCGCTGGGTGCCACATGGAGCCTCCATTTCAAAAACAACTTTCGCGCTCCTTACCTATCTGACCAATCCTTCTTTCACGCACAGTGATGCAAAGTGGCCAATCAGCGGCTCGACCTAGCTTGCAACTCAACCACTGGTCTAAACCAGCCACGTGATGGGCTATGCCTACCCCTCCCTGTGAGGAGAAGGGGTGGCGAGGCCACGTGAAAATTTGGAATCGGTTGATACCGATGTTCTAACCCCCTGTAACTTCCTTAATATAGAACGTTTTCGCAAAGTTCTTGCGACAGCATGTCCACAGCACAAAAGTGCACATATTTCTCTTTATAACAATTTTCGAACGTCGAGTTTGTTTACTGGCCCTTTATAGTATGGGGGATGGCGGCTTGAATTTGTGTTTCTTATACTATTGGTAGTCTTTGCAGCCCCTCCGCGGTGGGCTAGTGGCTAAAGTACTTGGCTGCTGACCCGCAGGTCCCTGGATCAAATGTCGGCTGCAACGATTGCATTTTCGATGGAGGTGAAAATGCTGTAGGTCCGTGTGCTCATATGTGGGGGCACGTTAAACAACCCCAGGTGGTTAAAATTTCCAGAGCCCTTTACTACGGTGTCTCTCATAGTCATATGGTGGTTTTGGGACGTTAAACCTCAAATATCAACCAAATACCAATCAGATAGTCTTCGCAACAAGAATGCCTAGTTTTTGTGTTAGAAGCTATTAAAAATCGAGCAAGTAAATTTATTTTCCACAATTATATGACTAAATTGAAGTACATTGTCATCTGTGAGTGCCATAGACCTAGCATTTAAAGTTTGAGGAAATTTCGAGTCAGTGTTGCAAAAGAGAAAAAAAAAATACATTTTGCAACTTTTTAAATGTACTCTGATTTCTGTGTGAAATATAAAAATGAAGCTTCATCTTTGATTTTCTTTGCTAATAATGAACTTATGGCAATGAAACATGTGGCATTAGAGTTCTCAGTGTCCAGTTTGTCCATCTAAACCAAGTCATTGTTAGCTGTCCGTTCAATACCATTCAGGATTCCACCTAACCTGGCAACCTGTCACATCGAAGTTGCTGCTGGTCATTATAAAACCGTTTTCAAATAATTGACCATCATGCACTCGAGTAATTAACCATCATGCACTTGAGCAGTCGAGTTTTTCAGTAGGGATAAGTGGATCGTTAGCTACTTATTGCAATAGAAATAAGCAAGATGTTAAATTTTTTGTGTCTGTAGTACACCATTAAGTAAGCTCACAGCTCGGTGACACTGCCAGTGCGAATCTACGACTAGCCGTGTCCGCGGTGAAGCGGAAGGGCCTTGTAGTTCTGACATTATGATTGGGAAACCTTTTGTTTTGCTCACAAAAACATGTAGTGTAAAAACTGCTTCTTTGTCTCTTTATTACAATGTAATTGTCAGAGCTTGTCAAGAATTGCTGCAGTGACGTGAGGGATTTTGGTGAAAAAGCATGGTGCTGGATTTCGTTTCTCATAGAGCACTTCAGTAGTAAAATAAGTTGAGTTGAATAACATGCCTTTTTCTACAGCTAGTCTTGTAGAGCAAATCTTATTGAATGTGACAAAATACTTGATAAACCAATGCACAGGAAAAACAATAAAAAGCATATCAAAGATGTGTACAATGATTACACTGCCATCTCCCCCTACATGTCTCTCCACCTGCATTCACCGCAGCCCTCCACGGGCATGAAATGTGAATACTGTAAAGATGTGTCAACAGCAACAACGCTGCTAAGAAAAGCCAGTTGTTTCACAGTCAAGGTGACTGATGGCTTGTCGTCGTACATGCTTCGTGTCACACATGTGGCCAAGTGCAATGTGAATGCTCATTTCGTGTAGCAATAAGATAATGTTTGCGTGCATTAATGTGTTGTGTACCCAGTCTCGCTTTTCTTGGAGTACCTGCAGGGGCGTCTGCGTCAGCAGGCATTTGGTGTGTAGCTGTGTAGCGACACCACGGACCCGAGCTAACGTTGGGGTTTCGACTCACTCCCAGGCCTAGCCGTGCGTGGCGGAGCCGTGTCCGGCAAAAGGGGAATCCTGGGGGGTTGAGCCAACGCCGGGTGATTGGACCTCTAAGGCCCCCTGGCAGAGGCAACACACCCCTTTGGCCCCGGCTTCACGTAGACAGCGCCGCTGGACTGACTCACCCAGTGGAAATCGGCAGTTGCATTTTCCTATCCCTCTCTCCCTGTCTACATCTTCGTCTTTGCTATCACTGTTTATCTTTCCTGTCTTCTTGTTTCTTTTCGTTTACTTCCCATTTTCCTGGCGGCGAGGGTTAACCCTGTGCAAGTAGCCTACCTTGGTCTAGGTACATTGGGTTTAGTGGCGTTGTACGACTGGCGTTGGCAAGCTTTCAGTATTTACAAACTTGTAGCGTCCCCTCGTTGGGCTCCATGGTGGGTGGTCGCCAACACTGCTGAATAAAAATAAAACCGCCATGCATAGAGCATTCCGCTTACTTACCGATCGTACCGGCTTGATGCGGGTACGCCCCGATGGCATGAACTTTTTCAACAGGCCAATCGAAACATTTCCTCGCTTTCATGTAATCCACTGTGAGTAAACTGGAAAACAAGCCAGGACCATCTCTCCCTTCTTAGTTGCTAGATGTCTTACCGAAACTCTTGGCGCTGGATTCAAGGTAACCAAAATGGCTAGCAGAGACCTCCTTCTCGAAATTCGGAACAAAGGACAATTTGAAAAGCTAGACCGTCTTTCAGCTTTCGGTGACACAACGATAACCGTAACACCACACAGATCCATGAACACAACTCGCGGAGTGGTATCTGACACGGACTTATTTGACCTGACTGAGATCGAACTTCTGGAGGGGTGGAAGAGCCAAAATGTGACTAATGTACAGAGAATTATCATCAGAAGAGACAAAAAGGAAACACCAACGAAACACCCAATACTCACATTTGCTTCCAGGAAATTGCCAGAAACCATTCAAACAGGGTACACGAAAACTTCAATCAGGCTGTACGTACCAAACCCCCGTCGTTGTTGCTTCGAGTGTCAGAGGTATGGCCATGGCTCTAAAAGCTGTCATGGTAGCCAGACCTGTGCACAATGTGAAGCCCTGGGCCACGTGTCTGAGAACTGCAAAGAGCAGCCGCACTGTGTAAACTGTGACGGAAACCATGCTGCATATTCACGTTCCTGTCCATACTGGAGGAAAGAAAAGGAGATAACAACGGGGAAAGTGAAAGAAAACATTTTTTTTAAGGAAGCAAGGAAAAAAGTCGCCATTTTATGGCCCAACGTATGCTGATGCGGCGCTTCAGGGGGCTCCGCCGCACCAGCCCTGGTGACTCCCTCGGCTTGCACATATCGAGCTGGAGGTTGTGGCACCTGCCCCCAAGGCGGCTGTAACCCAGACTACTCCGCCTACTCCAGAACAGAGACCGGAGACCCCAGGGTCTTCAGGTCTCAAGGCCTCGCCTCACCAGGCGAGGCCCAGAATTCGAACAACCAGCTCGTTTGTGCGGGCATCCAGTGCCTCTGAGGAGGCAATGGATACGTCGGTACCCTTGGTGCCGAAAGAGCGGCGTGGCTCCTTAAAGCACGTTAAGAAAACAAAAAAGCAAATAACGGGGCCTGGTGATGGCACTGTTACTTGAATTCAAACTCCCTGTCTAAACAGCCACTCGCTTTTCCTACACACAACACTGTTTTACATTCACTATGAACACTCAAATCATACAATGGAACGTTAGGGGCCTTCTCAGAAAACTTGACGACATCCAAGAACTTTTACGCGAACACTCACCAAAAGTGCTGTGTGTACAAGAAACACATCTTTATTCAAAACACACAAATTTTCTTCGTAAATACGTTATTTTCCGAAAGGACCGTGTTGATGCCATGACATCATCCGGAGGTGTTGCCATTATAGTGAATCAAGGGATTCCATGCACACACTTACACCTCCAAACATCCCTTGAGGCAGTGGCTGTTCGAGCGGTTCTTTTTGATAAACTGATCACAATCTGCACTATTTACATTCCTCCTAGCTATCAGCTGCAAAAACGTGATTTACACTCTTTAATTGATGAACTTCCGGAGATGAACTCGGTCCACGTACACACAGCACTACTTTACCTTCACCATGAACACTCAAATTATACAATGGAATGTTAGGGGCCTTCTCAGGAACCTTGAAGACCTCCAAGAACTTTTACATGAACCCTCACCAAAAGTGCTGTGTGTACAAGAAACACACTTAAATCCAAAACACACCAACTTTCTATGTAAGTACGCTATTTTCCGAAAGAACCCTGATGATTCCGTGACATCATTCAAAGGTGTTTCCATTAAGTGAATCAAGGAATTGCATGCACACACTTTCAACTCCAAGCAGCATCCCTTGAGGCAGTGGTTGTTTGAGCTGTGCTTTTCGACAAACTGATCACAATTTGCACTCTTTACGTACCTCAGAGCTATCACCTACAAAAACATGACTTCCAGTTCTTAATTGATGAACTTCCGAAACATTTTGTTCTCCTCGGAGACTTGAATGCGCATAGCAGGCTATGGAGCAACTCTCGTTGTGACGCTCAAGGCTGATTGATTGAACAGTTTCTTCTCTCTTCAAGCGCATGTCTCCTGAATCAAAAAGAACCAACCTATTATAACCTCGCTAACAATACCTATTTCTCCATAGACCTAAGCATAGTATCTCCATCGCTTGTGCCGCTACTTCACTGGAAAGTCATCTCTAATCGCTACGGAAGTGACCATTATCCTGCAGTTTTGAGCACACCTACATCAACTGAATGTCCGCCACCGGTTCCCAAACGGTTATTAAGCAAAGCCGACTGGGAACAGTTTTATACCATCACTCATTTAAGTTGGCGCGACATATGCACTTTAAGCATTGATGCAGCTGTCAGCTACTTCACAGCGTTTCTGATAGATGCAGCAACAAAATGCATACCACAAACGAATGGACACCCTGGAAAACGACGTGTGCCATGGTGGAACTCTCAGTGCCGAAATGCGCGCAAGCAGCAAAACAAAGCTTGGAGGTTGCTTCGGAACTCACTGACAGCCGAAAATCTTGACATCTTCGAGAAAATGAAGTCTCAGGCCAGGAGATCGCGTCGGCAGGTCAGAAGAGAAAGTTGCTAGAAATTTTTATTTTTATCAGGGATCAATTCATATACAGAGGAGGCAAAAGTCTGGACCATGGTTGGTAGGGTAGCAGGAAGAGAAGCACACACACTCCCACTTGTAAACACACAGGGAACACCTTGAAAGATCAGGCGAACTTCCTCGGTGCGCACTTCGAACTTCCCGCTCGTCTTACTATACTGATGTTTTTAAAAAATACAGAACAAAAATAGAAAAGCAAAAACTCGGAACACAAATTTACAACATACGAGGCGTACAACCAAGCTTTCAGCTTAGCTGATCTCCAAACATCACTGAACTCCTGCAGTGATTCCGCTCCAGGTTCTGACTGTGTGGCCTAAAAAACCTACCAATCGAAACACAAAAAACCTTACTTCGTTTGAGTTTGAGTTTATTCAACCCCTTGACAGTACACGAAAATACACTGTATACGTGGTTTGGTGCGAAGGGAAAAAAGCTGCATTTCGCAGCTTGACTGGCCCCTTCACCCTGAAAAAAAAAAATTTTAAACTACAAATTTACAAAAAGTTACAAAAATTACAGGCAGCGGAAAGCGACAATACAAAAAGAAGCACACATCTGGCCCATGACAGCAAATAATAGAATCACAACTCTAAAATACATACAAAAATATTCATAACAAAGCAATGCATGAAAGAATAAAAACTGAATAACCATTAGAGAAATCACCCAACATTCATTTACAACACAATCAGCACATCCGATTTAACAGTTCAGTTTTAGACAATATACGCAGATTATCAGTTGTTAGTTTCCATTTGTTCATCACACTTGGAAGGCGGTAAAAATCCATAGTTTGTGCGAGGACAAGGTACGTGCCAAGTCTCCGTACACCGAGTAACGCGACAATGCTATCTGGTTCTCTGGCGCTATCCCTACGTTCTGGAATGAGGCTATTGTTGTTGCAATTTAGAAAGGGGGCAAGGACCCTTCTTAAGTTTCGAGTTATAGGCCTATTGCGCCTACAAGCTGCCTGTGCAAACTTCTCGAAAAAATGATTAACTGTCAACTTGTACATTTCCTTGAAACAAACAATTTGTTCGACCAATTTCGGTGCGAGTTTTGAAAGGGTAGTTCCACCGCCGATCACCTTGTTCGTATCGAGGCACAGATCAGAGATGCTTTCGTCCACAAGCAATACTTCCTTTCTGTGTTCCTCGACATTAAAAAGGCTTTTGATGCAACATTGCACTTGGGAATATTAAAAGACCTGTCCCACCTTGAAGTGCGTGGTAGAATGTTTACTATAGTGAAAGCTCGTTAATTCGAACTTCAATCATTCGATTTTATAGATAATTCGAACTGTAAGTTATGGTCCGGGCAAGCTCCATACAAGCCTGTGAATAAAAAAGCCCGTTAATTCTAATGTGAGTAGGTTCTGCCGCGGATAATTCGAACTACGCGCCACCCCGCCGGCGGCTTGGCTAGTCGCTTGCTAGGGCGGCTGCCGAGTTACAAGGCGGCGTTGACAGGGAGCGGAGAGGAAAACGAAGAAACTGGCACGGAGGCCAGAGTGCAGAAAAGAGCCCCACTTACTCTTCACCCCCCCTTCCCCACAATCTCTCAGTGGCTGCCTGCTCTCCGTCCTACGTAACCTCCAAGGTTTGTTTCTTTTTTTTTTTTTAAGTGCCAATTTCAGAGCCTTTGAAAATCCTGCGTAGTTGTCCCTGTTAGATGACAGATGGCATGACCAGCACACAGGCTTTGAAAGGGCACTTGGAGGCTCTGTATGGTTCACATGGATGCACAAGGGACCTCCAGTTGAATGAAGGAGACCCCCAGTGTGGTGAAGAGAGGACTGAACAGGGTTCCCCAGAGGAAGGAGCCCTAAAATGGGAATTCAGTCATATCTCTATAGACCGTGCTTTGTCCCATCTCCGAGTTCAAACAGCCTCGGGGCCAGATGGCATCCCATCTCAGGAGGTGAAAGAACAGCTTGCTGGACTATTCAGTGACATCGTTGCGGGAGCGGCCATTCCAGACGACTGGCATCGGGGCAGAGTCTCACTCATCATCAAGCAGGGAGGCAGGGCAGGGAACCTTCAAGATAACCGACTACTCACAGTCACCAGCACCATGTACAGGCTCTTTACCCATGTGCTTAAGGACTGGATCAGTGGCTGGCTGAATCTAAAGGGCGGCTGACAGAGCTGTAGAACAGTTTTCGCAGAGGTCGACGACTTGAGGATAACTTTTTCGTCCTTACACAGTGTGCGGAGATTGCCAGAAAAGAAGGGCGTACGCTTCTATGCTGCTTCATGGATGTGGAGAAAGCTTACGACATTGTCCCACATGACATCCTGTTCACACGCGTGGAGACACTGGGAATGCCGAAAGAGCTGTCGGCGACAGTCAGACGCCTATACGCCGGCAATAGCGTCATTGCGCACTTCGCCAATGTAGAGAGTCGGCCGGTAGGCGTCTGCTGGGGCCTCTGTCAGGGATGTCTACTTTCGTCAATTCTATATCTGCTATACGTGTCAGGCATGGAACAAGCATTGCTCGAGTCTGGCCTGGGGTTCCGTCTGAAGTATAGCACAAGTTGAATCGACGAAAATCGACGGCTGCCAGGCTTGACGTATGCGGATGATGTGGTCCTAATGGCGGAGACCAAAGTGGACCTGCAGACTCTTCTGGACATCTGTGCCGCAGAGATGACTGAGCTGGGACTACGCTTCAATGCCGAGAAAACCAAGGCTGTACCGTTCGCGGGCAACATGGCTGAGGCGGCAGACCTCAAGCTAGGAGGTGAAAGCATCTCCACTGACACTGCCTATAAGTACTTAGGTGTGCTACTGGGTTTTGAGGACAGTATATACGGCCGGCAAGAAGTCCATGTCCGCCAAGTCGCGCTGCGGGCACAGTGCATCCTCCGGCGCTGCATATTGTGGGGCTGCAACTGCTTCATCATGGTTCGGGACCTATGGAAACTCGTTCACGTCCTCTGCTTGACGTTCGCAAATGCAGTAGTCTGCATGACGGCAGCAACTAGGGAATGGTTAGAGCGGCGACAACGAGAAGTAGGCCGCACTGCGCTCGCATGCCGTGGAAGGGTGGCAAATGAGGCAGTCCAGGGGGACATGGGCTGGTCTGGTTTCGAAGCTCGAGAAGCACCCAGCAAGCTAATGTACCGAGGCCGCCTGCAATTCATGAGCCGAGACCGGTGGGCACGGCAGATATTTGAATACTTTTTCGGCAACGTGCATCTGTACAACCTGGGTGAACCGGGTGTATTGCCTGGAACAAAAATTCATAACCTTTTTGGAACCTGTACAGGCTAAAACCGCAAGGCGATATACCAAAAAAGTGTGAGAGCGGGTTCGTGAGAAGGAGAGGGAAATGTGGCGGCACGCAATGAGTGTCAAAGCCACCCTTGAACTATACCGAACTTACAAGGACACTATCGACACAGTTCGTTTCCACGACAACGGCACCGGAAACGCACTTCTTTTCGAGGCTCGCGCAGGCACGCTCCAAACCCTCGCCTACAGCAGAACGTTCGACAACCCGGTGCTTTCGGTGTTGTGTCGCGCGTGTGGCAGTGCGAAAGAAACAATTGGGCACATTGTGCACTAGTGCGGCCAAATAGGCCTCCTGGGGGCGGAGCCATTGCACACAGCGCTGGGCTTTACGGGTGAGGATGGTGTGATTAATCCACGAGCAGTGAAGGAGACGATGTGGCGTCTCGAGCGCTGGAGGGCAGTGGTCTTGCAGCGAGCGAAACCACTGGGTGGCGCAGTCCAGTGATAGTGTAGCAGTGGTTCATGCTCGAGCAGTGCGTGATTTTGTGTGTTTTTTTTATTTTTGGCACCGATTTATATGCTAGGGTACTGCTACACCCGCCCGCTAAAAAGGGAACAGTATCGAATCATCATCATCATCATTAAATCGAGTGTGTCGTAGCTTCGCCCAGCCATCTCTGCAGTCTCTGTTTCGGGTGTGCGTCCTAAACCTCGGTTGTTGGTGCTGGGAGTAGCTTCTGACTGTCTCGATTCTTTGTGTTGGTGTTAGGCCTCGGCTAACATTTGTTGCGGTAGTGCCGGTAGTAGCTTCCCGTCTGTCGAGATTCTGCTGCTCCGACTTGATGGCGTGTGCCCGCGGCGAATATCCTGCCAAAACACTTCCTTCCAGCAAACACGACAGCGGTAGTGCAGCCCATGGACCAGGGTATAATTAGAAATTTAAAATCATTTTACCGGCGTCATATGTTGGAACGAATTATTTTGGGCATAACTAGCAAGTGATGCTCCTAAGTGCACTAGACATGCTTGTGCGTGCTTGGGAGCAAGTGACAGCGCCTACGATAGCAAATTGCTTTCGCCCCTGTGGCTTCACCACCGAAGCTCTGCAAGCTGACGATCCACCAGTGCTCGAACACGGCGTCACCGCCCACATGGCGGACGCTTTGCAAGACGTCTGCTTTGCGGACTACGTCAATGTGGACTCAAGTGCAGTGGTGTGTGGTGCACTCAGGGATGGCGACATAATATGTCAGGTGAGAAGTGCAGAATCTGTCGCCGCCAGTGACGATGATGAGGAGGAGAACGAAGCACCAGTGCGGCCCTCTGCTATGAAAGTCATGGCCGCATTGAATGCCGCCCGTCTTTTCTTAAGTTTTGAAGAAGGCGGACAAGAGGCCTTCCGCCTAATTCGCTCTTTAGAGCAAAAAGTGCTGGCTGTCGCTTTCAAGGAAAGAAGGCAGACCGCGATCACAGATTTTTTCAAAAAATAAATTGTTGTTCTCTACTTGCAGTGTACTATTGTTGTTCTTCACTTTATTTAATTCGAACATTCGTTAATTCGAACTGAGGTGGATTCTCCTTGCGGTTCGAATTAACGAGCTTTTACTGTGTATTCGAAAGTTACTTGTCAAACCGGACATTTTGCGTTCGAGTGGGCAGCGTTCTTTCTGAAACATTTGTCCAAGAAGCAGGCGTGCCGCAACGTAGTGTACTTAGTTGCACACTTTTTCATATCAAAATGAATTCCTTGCGCTTGTCCATTCCTTGCAATATGTTTTCTTGTACATATGTCCACGACGTCCAGCTTGGTTTTAAGTCTTGTAATCTGGCCATGTATGAGCGGCAGGTTCAGCTTGGTTTGAACAAAGTCTCCAATTGGGCAGAAGAAAACCGGTTCCGACTGGATGCACAAAAAAGCATGTGTGTCTTATTCTCCAGGAAGAGAGGCATTCATTCCGAACCAGATATTCAACTGCATGGGCAACGTCTTTCAGTTAATACCGAACACAAATTCTTAGGGCTAATCTTGGACATCAAGCTAACCTTCATACAACACATCAAATATTTAAAAAACAAGTGCATAAAAGCTATGAACGTTCTAAAAGTGCTGTCATGCACTACTTGGGGAAGTGACAAGAAGTGCTTAATGAATTTGTATAAAAGCCTCATACGTACCAGCCTAGACTATGGGGCAATAGCATATCAGTCTGTGACACCTACTGCCCTTCAAATGCTTGACCCTGTTTATAAACTAGGCATCCGTGTCCCTACGGGTGCTTTTCGCACTAGCCTTCTGGAAAGCCTGTACATGGAATCGAATGGTCGCTCCACCTACAGAGATGTTACATGTATTTTAAATATTATCTTAATGTAAATGCAGACAAGGATCACCTTACACATTCCACAATTGATGACATGTCAAGCCTTGCTGTGTTGTGTTTGAAAAATGGCCTTCTATAAGACAGCCCTACTCGCTCCATGTGAGGGGCCTAGCGAAGGAAACCGGTGTGCCACTTGAACACCGTTTGATGGCTCCCGTAGTATGCCTGCCACTGTGACAATGGCAGGCGATATATTGCAACGTGTCTTTATTGGAGGTTACGAAGCATGCACCAATTGCACATATCCAGACATACTTCCTAGAGCTACACATGTCCTGAATTTTTTACGGATGCTTCAAAGTCCGACACTTCTGTCTCGTACGCAGCCGTCGGCCCATCCTTTTCGGAAGTCGGCATTCTGCACTCTGATTCAAGCATTTTCACCGGCAAAGCTTATGCAATACTTGCGGCCGTCAAACACATTAAACAAATAAAACTTCAGAAGGCACTAATATCTAGAGATTCCCTGAGCGTAGTAAAAGCTCTGAAAACTCTTAAAAAGCACAAAAACCCTGTCCTTATCTTGCTTTATTCACTCTTATGCACAGTCTACTCATCTGAGCAGCATGTCGTAGTCTGCTGGGTGCCAAGACACCGCGAAATACAAGGCAACGTTCTGATGGACCAGCTAGCTGGATCCGCCAACAAAACCGCTTCCAATACATTGATACCAGTTCCTACACTTGACCTGAAACCTTTTCTAAAGCGAAAGCTCTGGGGTTATTGGCAGAGCACATGGGACACACACACAGGTTATAAATTGCTTGTCATCAAGCCGCAACTTGGTCATTGGCCGCCAGTATCAAAATAATGCCACCCAGAAGTAATTCTTACAACGTTGAAAACGGGACATACACACACAACACATTAATTTCTTTTGTCTAAGGGCAATCCACCTTTGTGTGATAGATGTGAAGAAGCACTCGCCGTACTTCACAATCTAATCCTGTGTAAAGAATTAGACATGCTGAAAAGACAACACTTTCCGTTACCCTACCGACAACAGATACCACTTCATCCTGCAATGTTTGTCGGTAGGGAAGCACTTTTTACACATAAATCGTTGTTAGCTTTTTTTAAGAGAAGTTCGTACTTTTCATATCGTATACCCAGGCATTCCGTAGCATGACCTCTGCAGAGAGGTCTTCGCTGCGGTGCCTTCACTCAACAAAGCACTTGCCTGACAGCCCTTGGACGCAAGGGTGTAAATGATTAAGGCACTTGTGCTAATTCCAAACATGTCCACCATCGTTTTTATGATCACAAACTTCTGTCATCAATTAACACCACAGACTTTTCACGCCATGGGCATGATTTTATTACTTCTATGTTTTTACCCGCCTTAGCGCGAGGAATTCCACGGTCCTTATACAGCCGCTTATCACAATCATTGTCCATATCTCTAGTAAGATGAACTGGCGCTCTTTGCCCATGAAATGGCCCTTGCGCCACAAAACATCAAACATCATCATTTCTTGGAGGCAGGAAAAGAGTGCTTGGGTCAGCACAGCTTGTACCCTGTTATGCACTGCAGGACAAAACATTTTTTGCCCAAAACAGGTTCCTGAAAGGATTTGTTGCAAGGATTTATGTGAAATGAACAAATTCGTAAGTAGGGGTTTTGTGCTCAAGCCAACATTTTGACGAGGCTGGCACTGTTCAGCCTTGATGAAAACAAGTCCACTTGTGGTAACTTTGCTCGAGTACATAACCCCTTTTACGTATTTTTTTCATTGCGAGCTTTCATGTTCCTCTTTCTCCGTTTTTGGATGCAAAAGCAACATACGTGCGCTCACACAAAGCGCAGAAGTGTCGACAACTGTAAGCAATGTGCACACACGGTGTTATCCTTCAGGACATTGTAGAATATTTTACAGCGTAACGGGTTAGATACAGACAAAGAATGGGCATAGCACTGAACTTTCAACTGAAATTTATTTGGGAAAGGAAACAACATAACAATTCTCATGAAAACTATGCACATGTGTTGCAACACAATACGATTCATGTCTTGTGTCTGACAAGCATTTATACACTTCGTCTTTGTCACAGACTGCCATTTTTGCGGCCCGGCGTCACGGCAATTAACGGGCGCCGTACTCCCCCGCTGACCGTGACAACGGCGGGCGCATGAAAGGGAACCGGGAAGTGCAGAATGGGGTGTTTTTCTTCGAACCTCGCCGCCGACGTTTGATCCTTTGTACCTACGGCGGCGTCTGCAAGGTCGTGGAAGGTCGCGATGTACCCCGAACAAGGTTTAGAATACGGGACGTACCGGCTGAGAGCCAGTCTGACCTTTCCCACGGGAAAACCGTGGGAAAACCTCTGGTGGCCAAGCCGTATGACAGCACCCCAACAGGTTGTCACTCTCGCTAGTTGAAAGCCCTCTCCTAATTAAAAAGGGGTAGGGTCAATATATTTTTTGGGGCGAGTTTCTATCGATGAAACGCGCATGATTGGACCCATGTAGAGGTCTCTTGTCCCCAAGGAAGAGAGCGAGGGGACACGAGGGGGATTTAAGCGCATGATTTTGCCCTGCTAGGCAGTCTAGTCGCTGACCAACATGGTTTAGAAGCAGATCAACAAGTATCTCTTCTATAAGTTTTTAGTGTAGCTTTGTGTCGGCTAGCCACCTAAACTTAGCCGTTCGTCTAGTTGTTATGCGATATTAACATCTGCAACGTAGACATCGGGACTTCGCCTCGAGTTAGCTCAACCTGCCCGAGGTCACCTGCAAGCACTAGCCTCCCGGAGCCACCAGCGTTGCAACACCGCCGACATCGCAGTCGGGCCAGAACTCTCTTCGACTTCTCGCATCCGATCGTCGGGGACGCAACGCTGCCGGTCATCACACGTATGCCTTCACCTGTTTATATCTTCGAACTTTCTTCTCCGTGGTTCTATTGTTAGTTTGTGTAGTTTGTAATAGTTCTCTCGTAAGCTGATTTATTGTTTTGTTTATATATAGTTGTAGTTGTATCAAGTGTTGATGTATTTTGTTAGCTGTATTAAAGTGTTGTACTAGATCCCGTGTGCTGCAATATCACTAGAGTAAAGTTTCTTTTGTTTTCTCACGTCTCTGATCTCTTCACTGTCTCTGCTTGCGTACGGGACGAACTAACCTGCTGTCATTCCCGTCGACGACTTCGCACTGGCGACGCTAGAGTGGCAGCTTGTAACAAAACTGGCATCCGCGACAGGACGTTCCGTACAAGAGTAAGACAGTGAGGGGTGAATGAGAACCGTGCGGACAGCGTGGTGATAGAGCCGCACAGTTGAAGCGGTTGCATCCTGCATATGATTACGCTGTTTTTATAGTGGCATTATAGTGACAGTTTGCATTATGGAGTGTATGGATTTTGATAAGTGGATCGCGCACGGTAAACAGTTAGGCCTCGAGGGCGCCGAACTGTGACAATGGGTTAAGGAGCAGCAGGAACAGGCGCAGGCGTTAGCCAGAGAAGAGCGGGCACTGGCCCTGGAGGAAAACGAAAAAGAAGAGGAAAGAGAGCGTGAAGAAAAGGAGAGAGAGCGAAAAGAAAAAGAGGGAGAATGCGACGAAAGGAAGAAAGAACGAGAAGCGGCAAGGGAAGCTGGAGAACGGGAAGTGCAGTTACTGTAATTAAAGATTCGCCTCAGTGAGAGTAGCAGTGTGAGCCGATCCAGCACTGAGCACGGCGATGCCGGGGAGGAGCCGAGTTTGAGAATACACACAGGTGGACTGCTCGTCACCTTTGACGAAGGAAGGGACAACTTAGATGCGTTTATACGCCGGTTTGAGAGCATCGCCAGAGGGCAAAAGTGGCCTGAAAGCCAATGGGCGACAGCGCTTTCGACATGTCTTGCAGGAGAGGCGCTAAGTCTTTATGGCAGGCTACCGCCTACAGATGCAGCAGACTACACCAAGGTTAAAACCGCCCCCCTGAAGCGCGTTCGCTTCACGGCGAATGGGTTCCGAGACAACTTTAATAAGGAGAGGCCAGTAGGGGGTGAAACAGCAACACAGTACGCGGCTCGCTTAAGACATTACTTCGATAGATGAGTTGAGCTGTCCAAAACTGAGACAGAATTCGAGTCCCTCCGCGTATTGTTGATTAGAGAGAGGTTTTTGCATGGATGTGGTTCGAACCTGGCATTATATTTGAAAGAAAGGAGGGCGGAATTCCTGGGAGACATGCTTGAGCTGGCAGACAACTTTTTGGAAGCTCAGGGTAGAGCAAGCCTAACGAAAACAAAGAAAGATGGTCTTATAACTGACGAGAAGGGGAAATACGAGAAAGGAGGCAACAGCCACGCACCACTACCACGGTGCTATATTTGCAATCGTGGGAATCACCCGCCGCACTTGTGTCGCAACAGACCTGCCGCTAATGTAGCCATTGTCTGCTTCAAGTGTGGGAAAAAAGGACATAGGGCAAACGACTGCCGGTCAGGAGCAAATAACTCAGTCCAGGCATCCTGCCTCTACTCACCAAGGGAAACGCGTGAGGATCCCATATGCGATGGGTATATCGAGCTTAGGAATGGCAAAAAAGTCCCCGTCATCAACGCCGTAAGGGTGACACCGCCGAAAAAATCTGACCGAGAACCTACCAGTGGCCACAGGGACCCTCCAAGGCACAGACATATTAGTGTTGCGGGATATGTGGTGCAACACAGTAATCGTGCCGAGGAAGTTGGTGAAGGAAGACGAGCTGACAGGTACAAGCAGACTCTTCTACTTGGTTGACGGAACAGCGAGGATGCTGCCCGAAGCACGGTTGACACCCTCTACTTTACAGTAGAGGTTGACACCCTCTACTTTACTGGCAATCTGACAGCACTATGCCTGCGAGATCCACTGTATGACCTCATTCTGGGCAATATCGATGGCATAAGACCTCCTAATGATACCCCGCAGGGGCGCCTGCGCAAGTAGGCGTTTGGTGTGTAGCGACACCACGGACCCGAGCTAACGGGGGAGTTTCGGCTCCCTCCCACGCCTAGCCGTGCGTGGCTTTGCCGTGTCCGGGGAAAAGGGGATCCTGGGGGTTGAGCTGACGCTGGGTGATTGGACCTTTAAGGCCCCCCGGAAGAGGCAACACACCCCTTTGGCCCGGCTTCACGTAGACGGCACCCCTGGGCTGACCCACCCAGGGGAAATCGGCAGTCGCTTTTTCCTATCTCTCTCTCCCTACATCTTCGTCTTTATCTCTTACTATTTATCTGTCCTGTCTTCTACTCTCTTCCGTTTACTTCCAAACTTCCTGGCGGCTAGGGTTAACCCTGTGCAAATAGCCTACCTTGGTCTAGGCGCATAGGGTTATAGTGGCGTTGTACGGCTGGCATCTGCAGGTTTCAGCATCCGTAAACTTGCAGCGTCCCCTCGTTGGGCTCCGTGGTGGGTGGCCGCCAACGCTACTGAACAACATACAATTAGCATGCACAAAGCATTCCCTTTACTAAGTGATCGTGCCTCCTCAAAGCGGGTACGCACCGAAGATATCAATTTTTTCATCCGGCCAAGACAAACCTTTCCTCATTTCCACGTTATACACTGCGAAAAAACTAACAAGCAAGCCAGAACAGTATCCCCGTTCGTAGTGGCTAGGTTCTTAACCGAAACTCTCGGTGCCGGGTACAAGGTTACCAAAATGGCCAGTGGAGATCTACTCCTTGAAATACGTGACAAAGACCAAGTCGATAAACTGAACACCCTCACAACGTTTGGAGACACACCCATCAGTATTACGCCACACAGGTCCATGAATTCATCTCGCGGGGTCGTATCGGACGCAGATTTGCTTGACCTGACCGAAGCTGAACTTCTTGAAAGATGGAAGAGCCAGAACGTGACAAAGGTACAGCGTATTAAGATAAGAAGAGATCAAAAGGAAATACCAACAAAACACTTAGTACTGACCTTTGCTTCGAGCGATTTGCCGGAAACAATTCAGATTGGGTATACAAAGACATCTGTGAGGCCATATATTCCCAACCCCCGCCGTTGCTTCCAATGTCAGAGATATGGCCACGGCTCGCAAAGCTGTCGTGGCCAGAAAACTTGTGCTCTGTGTGGAGTCGTGGGCCATGCGTCCGACAACTGCGAAGCACCTGCACACTGTGTGAATTGTGGCGGTAGTCATGCCGCGTACTCACGTTCCTGTTCTTTCTGGAAAAGAGAAAAAGAGATCATCACCTTAAAAATAAAAGAATACATTACATTTAAAGAAGCAAGAAAAAGAGTCTCGCCATTTTATGGCCCCACATATTTTGATGCGGCGCGCCAGGGGGCAGTGTCGCACCAGCCCTCGCCACTCCTTCGGCCTGCGCAGAACGAGCCATTGGCTGTGGCGCCTGCCCCCAAGGCGGCAGTAGTTGAGTCTACTCCGCCTACTATCGAACAGAGACCAGGGACTCCAGGGTCTTCGGGTCTCAAGGCCTCACCTCACCAGGCGAGGCCCAAGCTTCGAAAAACCAGCTCGCATGAGCGGGCATCCAGTGCCTCCGAGGAGGCAATGGATACGGCGGCACCCCTGGTGCCAAAAGAACGGCGCAGCTCTCTGGAGCGCGCCAAGAAAACTAAAAAGCTCATAACAGGGCCTGATAATAGCCCTCCTACTTGAGCTCGACCTTTCAGCTTAAACAAGTCACTCCCTTAACGTACACACAGCACTACTTTACTTCCAATATGGAAACACAAATTATACATTGGAACGTCAGAGGCCTGCTTAAAAACCTCGACGACGTCCAAGAGCTTTTATACAAACACTCACCTTAAGTGCTGTGTGTACAGGAAACACATCTGAAATCCTCCAATACAAATTTTTTATGTGCTTACGTCATATACCGAAAGGACCGAGATGATGCTGTGGTGTCATCCGGTGGCGTAGCCATTATTATTAACCAAGGAATAGCGTGTACACATTTACCACTCCAGACATCCCTTGAGGCGGTGGCTGTTCGAGCGGTACTTTTAAACAAACTCGTCACCATCTGCTCTTTGTATGTACCTCCCCACCACCGTCTTGAAAGACGTGAATTTCAGTCTTTAATAGACGAACTGCCTGAACCCTATTTGCTTCTTGGGGACCTAAATGCACATAGTGGACTGTGGGGGGATTCTCGCTCTGATGCACGAGGTCGTGCATCAGAGCGAACGATTCATTGAACGATTCCTCTTCTCTTCCGGTGCCTGTTTGTTGAATAGGAAAGAGCCAACATACTATAACGTTGCCAACAAAACTTACTCGTCTATAGACCTCAGCATCGTATCACCTTCACTCCTACCCCTACTGAAATGGAAAATCATAAATAATCTATATGGAAGTGACCATTTCCCTGTAGTGTTGAGTTCACAAACAACATATGAATGTCCTAGTTCACAAACAACATATGAATGTCCTCTACATGTTCCCAAATGGCTGCTAAACAAAGCAGACTGGGAACAGTTCCACAACACTACACGTTTGAGTTGGACAGACATATGTACGTTAAACATAGATGAAGCTGTGCAGTACCTCACAGCTTTTCTAACTGACGCAGCAGCCAGGTGCATACCGCAAACATCTGGAATGCCCGGCAAACGACACGTCCCATGGGAGAACACGGAGTGTCAAAATGCGCGAAAGGAACAGAACAGGGCATGGAGATTGCTGCGCAACTCGCCAACAGCGAAAAATCTTGACACCTTCAAGAAAATAAAGTCTCAAGGAAGAAGAACGCTTCGGCAGGCCAGAAGAGAAAGCTGGCAGAAGTTTTTGTCAGGGATCAATTCATACACACAGGAGGCAAAAGTCTGGAACATGGTCGGTAGGATAGCAGGGAAACAAGTACACACACTTCCACTCGTAAATACTCAAGGTGATACCTTGGAAGATCAGGCAAACTTCCTCGGGGCACATTTTGAACGGGTATCCAGCTCGTCCCACTATACTGACACTTTCCAAAAATACAGAACAAGAATAGAAAAGTAGAAACTCGAACACAAATCCACTAGACACGAGGCATATAACCAAGCTTTCAGTCTAGCGGAGCTCCGAACATCTCTAAACTCCTGCAGTACTTCTGCCCCAGGTTCTGACCGTGTGATGTATGAAATGTTAAAAAACCTACCAAACGAAACGCGAAAAACCTTACTTTGTTTGTACAATGCTATTTGGTCTTCTGGCACTATTCCTACCTCCTGGAAAGAGGCTATTGCTATTCCCATTTTGAAAGAGGGCAAGGACCCTTCTTTACCCTCGAGTTATAGGCCTATAGCACTTACAAGCTGCTTGTGCAAAGTCTTCGAAAAAATGATAAACTGCCGACTTGTGCATTTTCTTGAAACAAATAATTTACTCGACCCATTTCAGTGTGGGTTTCGAGAAAGTAGATCCACCACAGACCACCTTGTTCGTATCGAGGCACAGATCAGAGACGCCTTCGTCCATAAACAATATTTTCTCTCTGTGTTCCTCGATATCGAAAAGGCGTATGATACAACATGGCGTTTCGGAATTCTAAGAGACCTGTCCCACCTTGGTGTGCGCGGAAGAATGTTTCATATAATCGAAAGTTACCTGTCAAACCGGGCATTCCGTGTCCGTCTGGGCAATGTGCTCTCCCAAACATTTGTCCAGGAAACAGGCGTGCCACAAGGTGGCGCGCTTAGTTGCACACTTTTTATTATCAAAATGAATTCTTTGC
The DNA here is from genome assembly GCF_043290135.1 of Rhipicephalus microplus. NCBI lineage: Eukaryota > Metazoa > Arthropoda > Arachnida > Ixodida > Ixodidae > Rhipicephalus > Rhipicephalus microplus. Next base: position 218,456,202 of record NC_134704.1, read on the forward strand.
ACTTGTCCATTCCCCGCAATATGTTCTATTGTACATATGTCGACGACGTTCAGCTTGGCTTCAAGTCATGCAACTTGGCCATGTGTGAGCGGCAGGTTCAGCTGGGTTTAAATAAGGTCTTCAAATGGGCAGATGAAAACGGATTTCGACTTAACCCACAAAAAAGCACGTGTGTCTTGTTCTCTCGAAAGAGAGGCATGCACTCGGAACCTGACATTCAACTGAACGGGCAACGTCTGTCCGTCGAAGCCGAGCATAAATTCTTAAGCTTAATCTTGGACAACAAGTTGACCTTCGTACCGTACATCAAGTATTTAAAAACAAAATGTTTAAAAGCCATGAATGTTATAAAAGTGTTGTCACGTACTACGTGGGGTAGTGATAGGCAATGCCTCATGAACCTCTATAGAAGCCTCATTCGCACCCGCTTAGATTATGGGGCCATTGTCTATCAGTCTGCTACTCAAAGTGCCTTGAAGATGCTGGACCCCGTGCACCATTTGGGCATCCGTCTCTCTACGGGTGCTTTTCGCACCAGCCCCGTAGAAAGCCTTTATGTTGAGTCAAATGAGTGGTCGCTTCATCTGCAGAGAACTTACATGTCCTTTGTTTATTTCCTTAAGGTGAAAGCAGACAAGAAGCACCCCTCATACTCTACAATTAATGATTTGTCGAGCTCAACTCTGTTTCAAAACAGGCCTTCGATGAGGCAGCCGTTCTCAGTTCGCCTGAAGTGTCTAGCTGAAGAAACTGCAGTGTCACTTGAACACAGTTTAATGGCTCCTGTAGCATACCCGCCACCATGGCAGTGGCAGACTATAGACTGCGATGTGTCTTTCCTAGAAGTGACAAAACATGCACCTATTGCCCATATCCGAACATACTTTTTGGAACTTCAACACAAATACACACGTCCTGAGTTCTTCACAGATGCCGCCAAGACTAACTACTCTGTGTCCTACGCTGCTGTTGGCCCATCCTTTTCGGATGCTGGCCCTCTACACCCACGCACAAGTATCTTCACAGCAGAAGCTTACGCGATACTTGTGGCAGCTAAACACATCAAACAATTACAAATACAAAAAGCAGTAATTTATACAGACTCCCTCAGTGTGGTAACGGCCCTGCACAGTCTTAAAAAACAAAAAAACCCAGTCCTTGTCTCACTTTACTCCATTTTGTGCACACTCTACACACTCAAACAACATGTTGTAGTGTGCTGGGTGCCAGGGCACCGTGAGATCCAAGGCAACGTGAGGGCGGATCAGCTCGCTGCATCCGTCCATGAGAGCACCGCCATTACATCCATATCAATCCCGGCCCTTGATCTTAAGCCGTCTCTCAAACGAAACCTCAGGGACTACTGGCAGAGCAAGTGGGATACACACACACAAAACAAACTACACGTTATCAAGCTACACCTTGGCCATTGGCCACCAGTATCAAAATCACGTCTAACAGAGGTAACACTAACAAGACTCAGGATAGGACACACATACACGACACACACACATCTTTTGTCCGGTGGTGATCCACCATTGTGTGATAAATGTGGTGAGGCATTAACAGTTCTTCACATTTTAATTCAATGTAAACAGTTAGACACTCTAAGAAGATAACACTTTCCATTATCCTACCGACAACATATACCTCTACACCCTGCAATGTTCGTTGGCAGGGAACCGCTTTTTAGTAATAAATCATTGTTAGCGTTTTTAAAGGAAATTCATAATTTTCATATCATATACCCGGGCATCCCGTAGCACAACCTCTTCGGAGAGGTTTTCGCTGCGGTGTCTACACAGGAAAGCACTTGCCTCACGGCCCTTGGACGCAAGGGTACTAACGTGTGGGGTACTTGTGCTATTGCCATACATGTCCACCAACGTTTTTCATTATCACCAACTTTTGTCACCTATTCACACCACACACACCTTTCACGGCATGGTCATGATTTTATTACTTGTATGTTTTTACCCGCCTTACTGCGAGGAATTTTATGGCCCTTATACAGCCGCTAATCACAATCATTGTACACATTCCTTGTCCCATGAACTGGCGCTCTTTGGCCATCAAATGGCCCTTGCGCCGAAAAAACACCATATATCATCATCACCTCCTAATGATACCAGAAAGGAGACTGAAAAACCTGTCTCGACAAAGGAGTTAAGGGAAGAGCCTGTAGCAGCAGCTATCACCCGTTCCCAAGCACATGCACAGCCGGAAAAATTTGCCAAGCTTCGTACGCCTGGGACCATGGGGGGATTGCCGGGAGATAACTACGGCTGCGAGCAGAGGGGAGATGCGACACTCAAACAGTGTTTTGAGAAGATCGGCAGGAAGCAAACATGCCGAAATGAGAAGGGAAGCGTCGAGTATAAACGAGAACAGGGACTGCTGTACCGACAGTACACAGACGGCAACGGATGGCTTGTACGCCAATTAGTCTTTTCGCACTGCCACCGAGAAGCTGTGCTTAAAACAGCACATGATGGTATAATGGCAGGACACTTGGGCACGCAGAAAACCAAGGACCGAATCTCAGAGGAGTTCTTTTGGCCAGGCATCACAGCTGACGTAAAAAGGTTCGTCGCCTCATGTGACATTTGTCAGCGCACTGTACCAAAGGGCCGTTTACCACATGTTCCACTGGGTAGGGCACCCATAATCGACACCCCGTTCAAGCGAGTGGCGATCGATATAGTGGGACCGATTCACCCGCCCTCAAAGCATGGGAACCAATACATTTTGACTTTGATGGATTATGCCACCAGGTATCCAGACGCAGTGGCGCTCCCGAATATCGAAACTGAGCGAGTGGCCGAAGCCCTGGTCGAGATGTTCTCCCGATTTGGCGTCCCCCCCCGAGGTACTGAGCGACCGTGGCACGAACTTCACATCGGACCTGATGAAGGAAGTAGCGCGGCTCCTTTCCGTGCGCCAGCTCCACACCACCCCATATCACCCCATGGCAAATGGCTTGGTGGAAAAATTCAACGGCACTTTAAAATTAATGTTGAAGCGCATGTGCGCCGAAAAACCAAGAGATTGGGACTGCTACTTGGCACCTCTCCTCTTTGCCTATAGGGAGGTTCCGTAGGCCATTATGGGGTTTTCAACCTTTGAGCTTCTCTACGGCCACCATGTGAGGGGATCCGTGGCGATACTGAAGGAGCTGTGGACGAACGCCTACTTGACTAAAGAAGCTAAGACGACGTACCAGCATGTCTTCGACCTTCGGAACCGTTTGGAGGAAATGTGCCGCCTGGCACACAAGGAGTTGGAAAAAGCCGGAGCACGGTACACGAAGCTGTACAATTGAAAGGCGAAGGAGCGGAGTTTCAACCCCGGAGACAAGGTACTGATTTTACTTTCCACCGACACGAACAAGCTGCTGCTGCTATGGAAGGGTTTTTTAGAAGTCCGGGAAAAAAAGGTGAAGCTTACTACGTCGTAGACACGGCTGGCGGCAGAAAAATCTTCCACGCCAACTTACTGAAAAAGTACGAGGAGAGGGACAGCAGTCCACGAGGAGGCTTTTTGAAGTCTCGAACAAGATGTCTCTGCGGAGCCGATACTACGACTACCAAATTTGCACCAACCATTCGTACTTCGAACGGACGCATCAGACACAAGTCTCAGAGCCGTGCTCATGCAGGTCCACGAAGGCAAGCTCCACCCCACAGCTTATGCCAGCCGAAAGCTGCTTCCACGGGAGGCTTCTTATAGTACCATCGAACGCGAATGTCTCGCGTTGGTATGGGGAATCCAGAAATTCTCCATGTACTTATATGGAGTACATTTTTGTGTCCAGACAGACCACCAGCCTCTGAGTTATATCCAACTGGCAAAACAGCTGAACTCTCGAGTACTTCGATGGAGTTTACTACTCCAAGAGTACCAGTTCACCATTACGCATATTAAGGGTAGCGAAAACGTGGGAGCCGATTACTTGAGCCGGATATAGTTCTTGAGGTCTGGGGAGCATGTTATTTTTTTTATTCCTTTCGTTTGTTTTCTGTTTGTATGTGCGTATTTCATTGTATAAGAAGTGTATTTTGAGTTATTTTCTTTTTGCTTGGTGCATTGATTGTTTTTACATGTTGTAATGCACATTGAAGGATTTCACTACAGTAGAGGAGCGCACCTGTTCCGTTTTGTTTCGTCGTATACATTCGTGCAGTGTATTCTGTATTGATGGCTGCCGTACACGGCTATTTCTTTTTCTTGTTTGTATGGCGCATTGATATTATAGCGTGTAACTGAAGCTGGTACCCTAACAATCGTTTTTTCTTTTTTCTTGTTACTTTGATGCACTCTGCCTATTTATTCTTTATTCTTTATTCAAAAAAAACCTTACAGGCCCCAGAACAGGGCATTGGGTAAGGGGGGAGGAATCGGAATGGTACAGACAGGTAACGGTTACAGGCAGGATCAGTGCAAAAACAACGAAAAACTATACATATATATAAACGAGATCACATTTTAGGCTATACAGGGCGGGGTAAGTTTGAGGGAATACAGCACTTGTTGATATGAACATGGTGACAGAGGGATACATTTTAAAATAAAAGACAAGGGGAATATAAAGCACCGTTACGCAATGCACTCAGAATACAAAAACAGGGTCACATGGTGAACAGAGCGAGTAGCTGACGGCGAAATGTATCGGGATTAGATATGGAGGCTATGCAATCAGGGAGGTCATTCCAAAGACGAACGGCCCGAGGCAGTGGTGATGAATTGAATGCATTAGTTGACCCGTATATGCGCATGAAGCTGAACTGATTATGCAATCTGCGTGAAAAAGAGTGAGGTGCTTGAAGCTGAAGCCGCGTTCGTTTATTAGAGGTAATATATTTCTGGAACAGACAGAGAAGAGCAATACTGCGACGGCTATCCAATGACGGCAGCTGAAGGTCTGATTTAATTTGCGTTATGTTTGACGTGATGTCGTAGTTTCGTGATATGAAGCGGGCACCTCTATTTTGAATCCTTTCTACCATAATAATCAAGTAGTTTTGATGAGGAGACCAAATTGCTGAGGCGAATTCTAATATTGGCAGAATAAAGGTAAGAAAGGCTAGTTTTCGAATATTAGTAGGGGAATTTCTCAAGTTGCGGCGTAGGTAGCCCAGTGAACGTGATGCTTTGGCACAGGTAGACTCGATATGTGAGGCCCATGAAAGATTCTCTGTGAGAAGAACACCTAGGTATTTGTAGGAAGAAGTGTGGGAAAGCATGGTATTGTTCAAGTAATAGGAGAATTCAGAGTTTATGTGTTTACGGGTGAAAGACATTACCTCGCATTTTGTTAAGTTCAGTTTCATAAGCCACTTGTCACACCAGCTACAAATATGGTTGAGATCTGCTTGAATGGTTAAGTGGTCATTACTGGAGTTTATAGAACGGTATATTATACAATCATCGGCAAATAGACGCATGCAAGAAGTAATCTCGGAAGGTAAGTCATTAATGTAGATTAAAAATAGTAAGGGCCCAAGGACGCTGCCTTGCGGTACGCCCGAACTAACAGAAGAAAGAGGGGACGCAAGATTGTTAACAACAGTGAACTGCTGTCGAAAAGAAATGAAGTTTCGAATCCAGGTTAATGTTAAAGAATCAAGTCGTAGAGCAGATAGCTTAGAGATTAGTCGGCAATGGGGCACACGATCAAAGGCTTTAGAAAAGTCAAGAAAGATACAGAAAGATACAGATTTATATTGTGTATGAGAAGGACAGTCCTCATGTCTCCCTTGTTGGTGGTGTTTTGTTCCTTGTTGTCCAAAAATTCCCTTCCGTGTGAGCAAATGTTATGAATGACATTCTGAAAGTGGGGGGCAATGTCACGGACTGCCATTTTTGTGACCCGGCGTCACGGCAATTAACGGGCGCCGTACTCCCTCGCTGACCGTGGGAACGGCGGGCGGATGAAAGAGAACCGGGAAGTCCAGAATGGGGTGTTTTTCTTCGAACATCGCCGCCGACGTTTGATCCTTTGTACCTACGGCGGCGTCTGCAAGGTCGTGGAAGGCTGCGATGTACCCCGAACAAGGTTTAGACTACGGGACGCACCGGCTGAGAGCCAAACAGTCTGACCGTTCCCACGGAAAAACCGTGCGAAAACCTGGTGGCCAATCCGTATGACAGCACCCCAACAGGTTGTCACTCTCGCTAGTTGAGGGCCCTCTCCTAATTAAAAAGGGGTGGGGTCAATATATTTTATGGGGCGAGTTTCTATCGATGAAACGCACGACACCGGTTCCGGAAGGGGGCACGACACCCCTTCCGGAATGGAGCGCTTACCCTGTCTGCTCTTACAGGCTTTCCTGCTGATTTCTACTCCAGACGTGCTGCCTGATGCCGCCTTTCTGTGCGGCGTCACTTCATGCTCCGTGGAAATACCAGTGCATTCGACGATACCGCCAGGAGTGGATAATCATCAGTTCCTACACCAGCAACCATGGTCATCGACTACGATAATCAACGCCACTATCTTCGGGGGAGGCACCGCATATAAGCATTTTCCCGAAGAGGCTTGCTTGGGGCACGACACCGGTTCCGGAATGGAGCGCTTACCCTGTCTGCTCTTACAGGCTTTCCTGCTGATTTCTACTCCAGACGTGCTGCCTGATGCCGCCTTTCTGTGCGGCGTCACTTCATGCTCCGTGGAAATACCAGTGCATTCGACGATACCGCCAGGAGTGGATAATCATCAGTTCCTACACCAGCAACCATGGTCATCGACTACGATAATCAACGCCACTATCTTCGGGGGAGGCACCGCATATAAGCATTTTCCCGAAGAGGCTTGCTTGGGGCACGACACCGGTTCCGGAATGGAGCGCTTACCCTGTCTGCTCTTACAGGTTAGTTATTTAGACCGCTCTTGCTGTCCCCGCAGCAGCAATCGTTGCTTTCTTATGGTGTCGTGCCCAAGTGAACTGTTCCTTATGTTTGAACGCTGTAAGAATTGGTTTCGCATGTATACCAATAGCCTGCTTTTATTGCTATCCGGTGACGTTGAATCTAATCCCGGTCCTAACACAAACGAAGTTCTAACTACCGTCCTGGCCACTGTCCAGAGGATAGATTCCAGACAAGAAGAAATACTGAATGATCTGCGCGCCCTGAAACTTTGGCAGACATCTGTTGATGACGAACTAAAGCAGATATCCTCCCGGATGCATGCCGTGGAGGTGGACGTTATGGCTTTAAAGCAAAATGATGGTTCATCGACTTCTTTGTCACAAATTTCCGGCGTCAACATATGCGAAAAAATAAAGGCTATTGAATCGCGATGTGAAGATGCCGAGAACAGGTTACGACGTTCTAACCTGCTTTTCTTTGGCCTACCTGACGAACCGTCTGAGTCCTGGTTCTCATCCGAACAGAAAGTTATTCAATTATGTTCGGAGCACCTTGGCATAACACTTCAATCCTCGCAAGTTGAAAGAGCCCACAGGCTTGGAAGATACAACTCTGATAAGTGCAGACCGATCATCACAAAGTTCGCTTTCTTTAAAGACAAGCACAGCATCATGGAAATGGGCCACAAACTGAAGGGCACGCTCTTTGCCATCCGTGAGGATTTTGCTCCGCAAACACGGTTTGCTAGGAAAAAGTTGTTAGAATTTGGAAAAGCTAAAAACGTGCCTTTCAAGCTTTCAGTCGATAAACTGCGAATCGATAACGTTACTTACGTGTACGACGCAATCAATGACAAAATAACACCTGCATCGCAATAGCTCGCGCGTAGGTCGGCTACGCACACACTTGCAAACAATTTCCTGCCACATGCTGATCCCATTCCGTACAAGAACTTCACTTTATCATACACCAACATACGCAGTATTATTTCAAAGCGTACTGAGTTGTGCTCTTATCTTGAAAACAGCAACTGCGATATCTTGCTGCTTACGGAAACTTGGCTAAACCCTAATATCTCAGATAGTGAAGTTTTGCTTGACTCATCTGATTTCCATATTTTCAGAAAAGATAGGATAGGTAGAGCTGGTGGGGGGGTACTTATTGCCATAAAAAGTCATATCACATCTTTTGTGATTGACATTCCGTCACGGTTGGAAATTGTTTGGGTGTGCTCCTCATCACATGCATCCAAAACAATTTTCGGAGTATGTTACAGGCCGCCAGATTGCTCGGAAAGTTTTGTTACAGATTTGCACGACAACTTGACAAATTTGCGCTCTAAGTTTCCTAAAGCTGACGTTTTCCTCTTGGGCGATTTCAACTACCCTGAAATTGACTGGTCCAATCTAACTTCCCTCTCACGCAATTCCAGAGAGTTCCTCGATCTAACCCTTGACTTCTCTTTTGTTCAATTAATTGACCAACCCACGCGCCAACACAACATTCTTGACCTGCTTCTATCGTCAGCTCCTGAAAAAGCTACATCAACCTTATATCTAGATGGTCTCAGTGACCACCGTCTCATTCAGGTATCTATTAGCTTACCTGCATCCAAGCCTTATGTCTTTCCAAGGCCAATACTTGATTATAAAAGAGGTGATTATCAATCCATAAATCAGAGTTTAGTTGACTTCTCTCACTCATTTATGGCCTCTTTCTTCAACCGCTCAGTCAACGAAAATTGGTGCCTTTATAAAGAAAAATTGTTGAGCCTGGTGCATGAACATATCCCTCGCTTGACAATTCGCGTAAATACATCTAAACCATGGTTTACCCGTACACTTCGCACCCTTCGAAATAAAAAGAAGCGTCTTTTCAGTAAGGCAAAGTTATTGCAATCTTCGGTAGCATGGGCGAAGCATCGTGATTCTGATAAGGTTTATTGTCATGCTGTGCGTCAGGCGAAACACAAGTTCTTTTCACATGACCTACAGTCACTTTTAAAAAACGACCCTAAGAAATTCTGGAAATCAATCGCCCCCACACGCTCTAACACTCGTATCACGATTTTGAACAGTGCCGGTGTTACGGTCTCTCCTGAATCTTGCCCAGTGGTGTTTAATAATTACTTCACTTCAGTTTTTACGAAAGAAAATTACACTAACATGCCTCTGCCACCTACATTTCAGTATCGTTTTATGGATCCTATAGAGATTAATCCTGCAGGTATCTCTTCCCTAATTACAAATCTCAAGACGTCCACATGTTCAGGTGTCGACGGCATAAACTCTAAAATCTTAAAGCATACCGTTGTTCCGTCTAGTACCATTCTCGGTCACATCTTTCAGCAATCGTTACAAACTGGCGAGATTCCATATGACTGGAAAATCGCTAAGGTCATTCCGGTCTTCAAATCCGGGGACAAATGCCTGCCCAGTAATTATCGTCCCATATCCTTAACGAGCATCCCATGTAAGCTACTTGAGCACATTATTTCTTCACATGTTGCATCACACTTAGAACAAAACCAATACTTTTTTAAAAATCAGCACGGCTTCCGCAAAGGACTTTCCTGTGATACACAGCTTATCGAATTCACGCATGAGATCTTTAACAATATGGATGAAAATTTACCAACAGACAGCATATTCATCGACTTTTCTAAGGCATTTGACCGCGTTGCACATTGTCGTTTAATAGCTAAAGTATCATCTCTGAACTTAGATTCACTTACAGTCTCTTGGATTAGGAACTTCCTGTGTTTTCGCAAACAGTGTACTGTAATTGATAACATGTCTTCCCCTCTCTCGGAGGTGACATCTGGTGTCCCTCAGGGGAGCGTTATTGGCCCTTTGTTATTTTTAATTTTTATCAATGATCTTCCCTCAGAAATCACGTCATCAATTCGCCTCTTCGCGGACGACTGCATAATCTATCGCAAAATCACTTCACCATCAGATCATACAGCTCTGCAGCAAGACCTTGATCGTGTAACCACATGGTGCTCAGATTGGCAAATGTCATTAAACGTTGATAAGTGCAATCAAATGACCTTCACTCGAAAGCGCTCACTCTCAACATTTCAGTATTTCCTTGATAGTAGCCCTCTAAGACCTACTTCATCTTATAAGTATCTAGGCATCCATCTGGCATCGAACCTTTCTTGGGCTAGTCATATCAACAAGATTACTGCTGACGCGTCACGAACGCTTGGTTACCTAAAACGCAACCTTCGTGATGCACCTCCTACCACACGCAAGCTCGCTTACCAAACACTCGTGCGCCCTAAACTCGAATACGCTTCTTCTATATGGTCACCTGACCAAGATTATCTATCCCGAAGCCTGGAATCGGTTCAAAACCGCGCTGCTCGCTTTATCACCGGTAACTACAGCAGGCATTCTAGTGTAACTAAAATCAAGCAGTCGCTCTCTCTTTCCTCTCTCGCCTCCCGCAGAAACATTTCTCTTTTATGTCTGTTGCACAGAATCATCAACAGCAAGCACAGTTTTTTCTTGCCACTTCTCAAACCTCATCGATATTCCCGTCGTTTGCAGCATAACCTCAGTTTTCAGCGTCTATACGGGCACACTAACGCCTATAATTCATCTTCATTACCACGTGCCATTGTACTCTGGAACAATCTTCCTGAAAATATAGCAAACGTGAAAGAAACCGAGATCTTTAGAGGCTTGCTTGAAAAACTGCCTCTTGAACTCTAGTTGTGTGCGCCTTACCTATTGTACTCCTGCTAGTTTCTGATTCTTAACGCGGTCGCCTCTTACACTGTAACGCTTCTTGTATTATATAGTTATGTTGTATCGTTTGGAATTGTATAACGTTATTGTTTGCTATTTCTCTCATCTGTATCTTTTTTGCGCAGCCAAGTGCTTTTTGGCTTTTATAGAAAAATATTTCACAATTTTGTATTGTATACTTGCGTATTATCGTTCCGAATTATATAATGTTATTGTTTGCTGCTTCTTTCGTTCTTTTCTATTTTTACGCAGCCAGACTTTTGCATATGTATATATTTTCATCGCTCTTTGAAAATCAAAATGTACCCCCCCCTCACGCAATGTTCCCTCGTGGAACCCGTGAGGTACTTGTATAAATAAAAAAAATAAATAAACGCGCATGATTGGACCCATGTAGAGGTCTCTTGTCCCCAAGGAAGAGAGTGAGGGGACACGAGGGGGATTTAAGCGCAGGATTTCACCCTGCTAGGCAGTCTGGTCGCTGACCAACATGGTTTAGAAGCAGATCAACAAGTATCTCTTCTAGAAGTTTTTAGTGTGGCTCTGTCTCGGCTGGCCACCTAAACTTAGCCGTTCGTCTAGTTGTGATGCGATATTAACGTCTGCAACGTAGACATCGGGACTTCGCCTCGAGTTAGCTCAACTTGCCCGAGGTCACTTTCAAGCACTAGCCTCCCGGAGCCACCAGCGTTGCAACACCGCCGACATCGCAGTCGTGCCAGAACTCTCTTCGACTTCTCGCATCCAATCGTCGGGGACGCAACGCTGCCGGTCAGCACACGTATGCCTTCACCTGTTTATATCCTCGAACTTTCTCCTCCGTAGTTCTATTGTTGTTAGTTTGTGTAGTTTGTAATAGTTCTCTCTCGTAAGCTGATTTATTGTTTCTTTATATGTATTTTTTTAGATGTATCAAGTGTTGATGTATTTTGTTAGTTGTATTGAAGTGTTGTACTAGATCCCGTGTGCTGTAATATCACTAGAGTAAAGTTTGTTTTGTTTTCTCACGTGTCTGATCTCTTCACTGTCTCTGCTTGCGTACGGAACGAACTAACCTGCTGTCATTCCCGTCGACAACTTCGCGCTGGCGATGCTAAAGTGGCAGTTTGTAACAGTCTTCAAGAGTAATAGATGGATGATTTATGCACTTCCTATTGGATCGAAAGAAAAACGGTTCGGCTATTTCGCGCGTGCGTTGATCAACATGTCTATATTTGATAATTATTTAGGCCAAACTGCCCCGTTTGGCCTATGTATTCGCAGCCACAAGACAGGGGAAGGGCATAAACCATACCAGTAGCACAAGGTGCATATTTGTGAGCGTGATTAGAGACACATTTGTTTCCTATCTTTGGCTGCTGACAGAACTCTCCATCCACCAAAGCACACACATTACCCAGTTTATTATGTGCTGAGAAATTGTTTTCGCCATAACGAGCACCAATGTTATTTAAACCATCTGCGGTTCTGTGTTGTTATGCCTGCGAGGCCACAGCGGACGTCCATGCCTCTGAAAAAGGCAATCTGTGTCAAAGCCAGCCCGCGAGCCCGCCTGACGCGAACAACTCAACGGCGTCAACACGCGACGGTGCCTTTCTGGCGCGCACGTGCAGTGAGTCACTCGAGCAGCCCGTCGAGCCAGCCACCGGCGCCTTCCTGTCTGGCGGGTCTGACTCAATGCCTGGCGACGTCACTCATCCTTGGGTGCAGCCACCTACAGCGCAGCCTCTCCAGATTCGATGAGAAAGAATGACGCGGCCCAGCGGCGACCCCATTGGAGGAGTCTGACTTCTTGATCAGCGGCACTTCTGGTTGGACATTTGTTTACTCAAAGAATCCACCCGGTGCATATAAAAGAAGCCCTGCGGTGCTTCGCGAGCAGCAGTCCTATGTGAGAGCAGACATGTGTGTCGCAGTTGAGCTATGTGTTAGCAGACCCATTTGAGAGTAGAGCTATGTGTTAGAGAGGTCTCTGTCGGCCCCAGTGCCGAATTTGTAACGCCTCTGTATATATGCTGTACATAAACCTTGTTTAACTCACCGTCATCTCGTCCGCTCGTCTATCAGCTCTGCGCAGAAGCAGTCGCGAGCTGAGAAACCTACGCTACCAAACGACTGGTGACCTTCCCTGCAAAGTTCGAAGCAGTGGCGCCTTCGGGACCGTGTTGGCGTCGCCGTCTTTCGAAACAGTGGTTGCAGCGGTGAGATTTCGAGGCGCCCTTCGTAACGTCGTCGGAGGCGCGCTTCGCAACAGTGTGTGTGGGATAACTGCATGCCTCTTTTTCTTGATAACTTCTGGAGTACTAGAATCACTGCGATGAAACTTCTCGTCCTTTGATATAAGTTTTTCTGACATGGAGCAAATCACGTCATTCAGAAAGCCAGAATTAGCAAGGCAAGAAACCTACGTGGAAAATGCATGCATTATAAGGTGCTCGCACTATATCTCGTGAGCGGCTTCCAGCACAGTTGAGTCAACGCCTTTCTTTATGCCTTTTGAGTGGCCAGAATTAAAATCCAAGATCGGCTTTATGGATCTAAGTTGGTATTGCCAACAAACTTGATCCTTGACGAAAGCCAGTCTTAAATTGAGGAATTTAAGCTCGTCGTTTTTTGGCAGTTCCTAAGTGAAATGCAGACCCGTCCTATATTCCTTAAAAACCTTCAAAATATTAAGAGCCAGTACAGAGCAAATGTTAGTGTTCAGTAGAGCTAGAAAGTCATGGAAATATCGAACAATGTGCGACGTTAACCCATTCATATGCTTTTACAGCTGCCTGTCTACAAACCCAAGAAAAGTTATTGCTAATTACAAGGGCTACACATGATCCAATGCAGATGCCAGATTTTTGGACAAAATTGTTTCCCTTCCAAGACACGACTTAATTGAGGTACGCCTGCACGAGCTCTAGAAATGACGAAGATGCCACACTGGCTCTGAAATAGCAATTCATCGCTATGATGAGTGGGTGACGAGTCGACCTCCGAAGATCCACTCTTGTCACCGTGGTCTCAGAGTTTCCATCAGCGCCTAATCTGAGATCGCCTCGGAAGTGACAAAAAAAGAAAGAGAAAAAAGCAAAACTGGACGTTGTTGGGGGATATAAACTGCGTACAAACTATGCACGCACACACGGTGTCAAAAATGAAGAGGGAACGACATGGATACCGTGGAAAACTACTTGGGAAAGTGCTCTCCATATGCAGGACGGCCCCACATATGTGACACTAACTAAATGCGTGACACTGCCAACTGAAAAGTAGCTTCTTTTTTTTTCTTTTGGATTTGGGGGGAGGGGAAGGGTAGGCACATCCATGCATGCGCCCTCGGCAGCAAGAACGGTGGCTCAAAGGACGCAGGGCCGCCTGCCTGCCTCGCACACCCGCATGCAATAACGAGCACTCGCTCTCACCTGGGAGTTGCCAGGGCCACGAGTGCGCCACTGCCGCCTCTTCGCGCTTCATTAGCAGCGGGTCAACTGCAAAAGATGCTTGTGCCAAAAATGACTACATCCGTGCCAAATTCTTAGATTGTCCATGGCAAAAATTTGGTAAATCAAGGTTGTCTTTTGCTGTTACTTTGTTACATAGAGGTCGCAAATGCGTCTCTCGTAATGGTATGGTGGTTTTGGGACAATAAACCCCATATATCAATCACTAGACGTCGCAAGTACATGTGCTTCTCTGTAGTAATGGCGGGGAATCTAAAAACTTTGTTATATCGAGGACTATGTTATATGGAGGTTTGTTATAAGCAGGTTTAATTGTATGTGCATTAAACCAGGGAGCATCATTAAGCACCACCTTTTGCCATTGTAGCGAGTGCCGAACACTCATTCTTGCCTGTTTGGCATAATCTAGCTGCAGTCTTGTTATAAGCTCGCGTACTACTTGACACCCGACAGGCAAGCATGAGTGTTCCACACTCGCCGCCATGGCAACAGGTGGTTCTGACTGATGCTCCCTTACTTTCAATGCACGTATGTACCCTATAAAGAGAACAAGTGTGGAGCATTGGACGCGTTATTCGAATGTCGCACATTCGGATCCTCCCGGTGGCAAGTTATCTTTTCGTCCACTTTTCTTTTTTCATATTTAGATCCCCTATGTTTTCCCTGGCATTATTGTCCGCTAGTTCTCTATAATATTCTGTCTAACAAAGAAAACGAGCCTTTAAATGTACATTTTTTTTTTTCACAGTACAACGTAATATTTTGGCGTCCACTGCACAGGATGAGGCTTTCCTCTGTGCACAGGTACATACCAAACGTTATGGAAACATTGATGTTAGTTGAGAAAAAGGGAGTACCGTATTTACTCGCGTAATGAACCCACCTTTTTTTAGAAAAGTTCACACCGATTTGGGGGAAGGGTCCATTACGTGAGAGAAAAAAAGTCACGGAAGTTACAACAGCGAAGATATCACAGGACGGCTTTGCTTGTTTGGGCCGTAAAATGCGCGACAAATCTTTTTTGTAGCCCGAATCTATTTTTGTTTCCTCTCGCAATGAAAGTACACAGATCAACGCTGAAATGTCGTCCAGCCGCTCGGTTCTAATGCGCCAGCGCATGCTGTTTGTAACCAGCCGTGTCACTGCAAGGGTAAGTCAATGAATGCGATAGCAACAACTTAGAATGAAACGCTGAAAAGGGCTAGCAGATTGAAATGTGAATGGCGCGGTTTATGCACACATGACGCACGAAAACAACACACACAGGATAAGAGTGAACTGACAATGTTCACTGCTCGATGCCTAAAGCCCTGTTTCAACAAAAACGACGCCCTAAAGGTAATCACAGCTACAGATGAGAGCAAACAAGTATGTGTCTCAGTTATTACTTCGCTGTGTTTGAAAAGCACGCTCATTTTACAAATGGAGCCTCTCCAGCAAGCAAAGTGATCTTCGCGCGCCTGGAACTGAACACAATCGCCCTGGTTAAAGCGACGCGCAGTTCTTCTTACCGAAGGATAAGCGCTTGCGCATAAGCATCTACCCCATCCCCCCTAACCCATCCGCGGGGCAAAGAACGCACTGGAGATAAGAGCGTGTCAGCGGATCCGGACGAGCTCTGGGCACCTAGCATGGGCAGCTTTTTTTTTCTTGAGTTTTTATATATATAGACACATATACATATACGGTGAGCGATGCCGACATCAGCAGCAAAACCCAGCCGAGAGTGACCATATAATTCCTATCGCAATAAAACGCAGCGTCAGATGGCAACGCACAAACGTTACAGGTGCACAACGCGCCGTAGCCACGGTGGGTGCGACTGCGCTTTGCATGGCCTTCGAGATGGCGATCGCGCGGTGTGTTTCATGCCATGCGCGTGCCAGTTTTAAAAGCCAAGCGCTTTGTATTTGTGCAGCAGTGCTTGCGTGGCGCTATCAGAAGAGTTTTCTTAGAGTTACTCTATATGATACCTTTAGGTAGCAGAGCTGCGCCACTGATAGAACTCGCCGCTAGCGCCCATTCGTCCAGTGCATTCGTGTGCGCAAAAAGCCAACTTCACAGCCATGCGGGTTCTGGCAACCGCCACGCCACTGGCACCACCCCCACTGCTACCCAAGCAGTCCGGCGATGAGATCCCGCTGAGTACTACTTCGTGTTGTGATTGTGTTTTGCGTTGTCCATTTTTAGTGGACGTCAGTATTAGAGGTGTCTGTGCAGCGCTGTGACTGAGTGCTGCGTTTTTGCCACAAGCACAGGATGCCACAACTACATATAGATATGCTGAAAATTCTTTTTTCTTGTGCTACTTGTAAAACACGGAAGGACAGGTGTAGCAATTGCTTTGTCGAGCCACCTGCTTAATCGTTTAAAGCCATGTCGCAAATTGTGTACACGATTCTCAACAAGTTATGTCAAGGCTTCCTTGTTTGCTATTTCAAAACAAAAATATCTCTCTATGGTGACTTCCATCGGACAAGCTATAGTACTAGTAATATCTAAGACCATTAATATTGGAGCTTTCCATTTTTTTCTTCTTCAAAGTGAAAGTCATTGCGCCAGTGACATGTTAAGAACGAGTGAGAAAACGCAGGGAGTTACTGAGCTGCATTGGTTCCTACATTAGGAAGGGGTCAGCGATGTTCGAAATGATAGGTTGAGGGAAGGTTCGATTTAAAAAAAAGTAAACTATATTGTATCAAAGTTTCAAGTGAATCCGCAGTCGCTACATGTAGAAGGAAACACGGTTAGGTGCAAGAGCTCGCTCGGATGCACCCGCCACTTGTGTCTCAGCTCACTCTCCTCCCTCTGGCGATGCGTTGCTACAGGTTCCCGGCTCACAAGCTCACTTTCGTTCTTTTTTAATATTCGCCGAATCAAAGCCACATCGCAACAGAGCAAGCGGATGTGCTCTGGGCTCGTGTGGGGTTTCTTGTATGGACGACAAGATGCTTCCAGTGAACTCGGCCGTGTGAACGCCAGTGCTGCTGACAAAAGGGGTTGCTGTCCTGCATGAGATGGACATCTCAGGGGGCAAGATGATGGACCTATGCACAACTCTGCTACCTAAAGGTAGCATATACAGTAACTCTAAGTTTTCTCCTGCATTCAACAGATGGCACTTTGCCATAAAAGGCGCGACTTTCAAATTTTGATTGATGTCGTCCGCGCTCGCGCTGCTCAAAACTGTTTGGCATGGTTGCACAGTTATGTTTTGCCTTTTATTGCATTGTTATTTTGTGATATAATGGCTTGATTTAACGTTGCTTCGATTGTCAACGGCACTGGCTATCATACCGAAATAAGATGAATACATCACAATTTTTTTTTTTTTCAAGGCAACGGTGGGGAGTAGGTTCATTACACGAGTAAATAAGGTAGGCTTTGTCAGGGGCAGGGATGAAAAGATGGATGATAGAGCTGCAGAATATGATGAAATGATGGATGATAGAGCTGCAGAAGATGGATGATAGAGCTGCAGAAAAATAGCTGCAGAATACGTGTCCTCACAACAAGCGCAAGCTATAGCGGAAAAATGCAACCTCCAGCTACGTATAAGACTTGCCAAGCAAGACACAGCATAAGAAGACGGAACGCAGTGGGGAGCACCAATTGAAGTTATACAATCACTTCGTGCACACACTATAAATCTGCTCAAAATTCTCCTGCAGTTTAAGGATATCCGAAACGATTTAGGCGTGTACCTCAAAAGATTCGAGTGCGTTGGGACAAGCCAAGGCTCATCACAAAGGACGATCGCGTTGAGTATGTGTCTCACAGGAGAAGCCTTTGAAGTGTATGGCAGGCTGTCCCCTCAAGACTGGTTATATTAAAGCGCTGTAAAAATATCCTTGCTACAGCCAGGGGTGCAACAGCTGCACCAATTTGATACAATTCCCTTTCGTTGTGCCAAGCTGTGCCAGAACCACAAAATTTGCTGAAATTGCACCACGCTGCATCAAAGTGCTCGATTAGCCTCAAGATTATCTAAAGTGCGTTAATTTTAGCAAGAAATAGAGGCCACATTGACCACTTCCACTTTGTGTCATCAATCGAACTAATTGGCAGACAGCAAGAAATAGAGGCCACATTGACCACTTCCACTTTGTGTCATCAATCGAACTAATTGGCAGACCCTAACCATAAAACACGGTATATGTTATATACTCATTAGGTCAGGACACTCGTGAATCGCCATCGACCAGATAAAGTATAAGAGGAAGTAACATTGCTGTGCGCCCATCGGTTCGCAGACCATAGCGGATACCGATCGGTTTGTCAACGAACTATCAAGGCAAAAAAAGAAAAAAAAAACATTGCCGCAGCCACCAGGGATTTGCGGAAAATATGAATTTCCCAGGCAGCAAACGCGGGTATGGCATATTAAGAACGTATGCTGCTTTTTCTGCTCGCCAACAAAGTCGATGTTTTGTGAATGTCGTCATTGCCAGCCATCATGTTTGTTGCCATAGCAGCTACACATAAATTTGTTTTTCTGGCGATGGACATCAGTCTCCGGGCCAACGGGCGTGAGCCATTGTTACTTTATCTGGTCGAACGCACCTTGCAAGCAAGCCGAGAAGTTGGGCGTTGAACCTAACCCCACCGTCAAGAAAAAAAAAAGTGTAGGTGGGGGTGGTGTAGCGGTTTAAAAATTTCATGGCCTTGTTCTAAACCGCGTGGAACGCTGCTTAAGCCACCTTCGCCGCAGTACACTGGTGTCCAGCGAAAAAGTGTCTTGCGATATCGAAGGGGCTGTTAGTACTAATCAGGGAACGCAGCACATTTTGTTAAATTACTCATGCGTGTATGTGTCGCATAATTGTGAGTACTAGTGTGATCGCTGGAGTCTAAAAGAGTTGCTCGCAATCATTTAGAGCAGTGAAGGGCACTTCTGCTGCCCCTCCAAAGAAAACCTTGTGGGCCATTTTTTTCTTTCGCCATCCCTACTCCTCGGTTTTATGAACCTCCTGAATTCCAAGGTTGCCAACTCGGCAGAGCCACATTTGAATTCACAGAGTATTAAAGGGTTCCGCAGGCACAGCAAATGCTAATGTAGACTTCATTGTTTAGCAGTGCTTCATAGCAGTCCTTCATAGCAGTGCTTATGTTCAGTATACACAAGTAAGGTGGATTGAATGTTTTGTACATATATTTCCTTTAAATGTAAGCCTTCTTTATCATACTGCTCTAAATTTGGTCTTTCATAAGAAAATTCTATTCGGTAGCCTGCTCCAAATTTGGGTTTTGCTGCTCTAAAAATTGCTCCAAATTACATTTTGGCTGTTGCATACCTGTACAGCGTTTTCGCTTCACAGCAAAAAGATATCGCGAGCATTTTCGTGCCTCAAAACCTGAAAGTGGGAGACAGCTATGCAGCATGTTTTCCAGATCAATGGGTAGTTCGACCCACACTGTTTGACCGGTTGTTGAGCAAAACCGGAAAAGTGAGGGCATCATCTAGGACTTTTATCAGCTTCATGGTGCTCTGGGCATGCCTAAAATGAACAGGCACACCTCATCGTCGTCGGTTTGTGGCAAAGTCTAGCATTTTCATGGCAGTAGCTTCTAGTTTTCAATTCTTGGTGGGATTTGTGCGGCATTTTTTATGCTGAAGCTTTCAGTGGGCATTCCTTTAGTGTGCCTTGGGTAATCACTGCCTAAGCATCACGTGTCTTTCTTTTTAACACAAAAGTGTTCTTTGCCGGGGCCGACCACAGCTCCGCTGACGTACTTCCGTTACGGAAGTGATGTTGAAAACTATATACTAAGAAATTGCAAAGACAAAATCAAAAGGCAAACATCTGTCACACGGAATTGAACCCTAACTTCTTTATCCTCAGCAAGCGGCGCTAACATCAAGCCATTTATGTATACTGTACATGGTATGGGAGTCCTCAGAGCTTTGAAACTTTAGCGCCTTTTTGTTATCATTGGCAAAAAGGCGTGACGGGCTCGTGTTCGACGAGCTCTCAAGGTTGCCACCTCCACGAAGCGCCTCCCCCACGGTCCCGTGGAGCGTGGTCTCTCATGTGCGTGTGCTTATCAGACTAGTAATTATGGAGAAGATGGAGGGCACTTCTCACGCAGGGCTGCGTTTATGAAAGGAGCGCGCTGGTGACACACGACACGGGAAGATTTGTGACAGTTGTTAGTCCGCGCTCATCCTCAGTATGCTAATTTCATGCATGCTTTCTGCTTGAGGTGTATGCAGCAAGTTTCGAGCTGCTTGTTTTTCCCAACGTCACTTCCAAATTTGTTGCTGTTCTTGAAACAATGCACAATAAATGCTCAACTTCCTCTGCAAAGACACGTTTAACTTTCGTGTTACACTGATTCCTATATAGAGGGATCAACCACGTTTTTTTAATGGGACAGTAACATAAACCATTGATTGCTCATGTGTTTTATTGCACATCAGTTACATGTGGAGAGGTCAAACCACCACAGCATCCGTGTATGCCATCCGTGTATGACATGTTAAACTCTCAACAAAAGTGCATTTCACACTGGAGTCATTAGGTATTGCACTGAACAGTTACACACCAGAAGCATTGAAAGAACTGTCACCATGTTTTATATTTCAAGTAGCCACTTTACATATTTTTATATATATATATATATCACCATGTTTTATATATAAATATGTATATCTTTTATATATATATATATATATATATATATTACCGCTTTATATATATCACCACGTTTTATATTTCAAGAGTGGAAGCCAGCATACACTCAATAACGTCACATCGAGATGTTGATAGTACGCCCCTTTCTTTCTTTCTGTGTTTTACATTGCAGGCCTATCGACCGTGCCGACAATGACTTCAATGGCTTATGCAAACTGTGCCATTTCATATTACTTCGAGCTTGAGCACCTAAACACAAACAGCGGAGTTCATTCTCGAACAAACACCGCCACTAGTGATAACGCTCAAATGGTCTCTGCTGCATGTATATATACTGATGTGCCTGGCTGCAGATCAGATTATATACGGCCGACGCTCTGTATGCCACTATCAGTGCCAGTATGTATCGCTGTAGTCTGACTTTTTGTTTCGCGGGATCAAATCCCGGCTGTGGCGGCTGCATTTCCGATGGAGGCGGAAATGTTGTAGGCCCGTGTACTCAGATTTGGGTGCACGTTAAAGAACCCCAGGTGGTCGAAATTTCCGGAGCCCTCCACTACGGCATCTCTTATAATCATATAGTGGTTTTGGGACGTTAAACCCCACAAATCAATCAATGATCAACTTTTCGTTTACCAGCCACAAATTTGGTCAAATAAACAGTTTCATTGTGGACACAGAGACGCCTTCCTTCATCAACGCGACGACCATGTGACGATGGGTTTGCTGTGAAAAGGGGCTGCGGCGTGTTTTTTGGTGCGTAGCCTTCATTACAGCATCTCATGCTTGCAATGCTTATTTGCGTAAGTATCACAGCACTCGCACTGAAGCTGTATTAATTGCTGGTTGATCTCTTAGTGCAAAGGCACAAAGTCGATTCTTTTCAGTGATATAAACTGCATGTTCGAGTCTCCTGGATATTTGAAACTTCTAGAATACACGGATTTCAAATGAAATACCAATGTTACAAAGGCAATATTCGACTGGTATTCAATATGCACACCTTTGGTAAGAGTAAATTACTGATTTCATCAGCTTCATTTTGTCAAGGTTCTTCGCACTCTTTTCCTGATCCAGTGCCTTTCAAGTTCACTGCACCACCTGTGGAAAGTGCCCCCAGGCCAAATACCCCTACACCACAGTTGGTAAGTGGTTTGCACAAATAGACTCTCCAGCCACATGTATTCCTTATGCTTTCACTATTAAAAACTGCCAGGTCTGTACAAATTCTGCATGTCAGTAATGCATTTTGTGCTAGTGTAGCGGCCTTTTTATACTTGCCAACTCTTCCGATTTTCTCTCAAAATGTTCGAATTTCGACTGTGCTTACGATTTTCTGAATCTTGCCTGAAATTTTATGGAAAATATTTCATTTGTGATAAAAAGTGAAATTAGTAAAGCAGCGTGGCCTCCGCGATTGGCTACGGCACATTGCCAACTTGCCCCATGATCCCACGCTTCATAATCTTAGTAGTCTGTCATTGTCTTCTGCTACTGCTTGCCAATTTAGCTGCAGCTGGCAAGTTTTGCAAGCAGTAAACGTGTCTGAGTGCTTCTGCTGCATTATTTTCTCAAGAAATGCTGCTCAAGATCAAGGCATCCACATCGGCAGCTCCAGGTTGTTGCTTGTCTTTGATATTGTCATGGACTTAGCGCTCATGAACGTATTCATGGTAGATGAAGAAAGTGCTTAACAGTGCAAACGACAAAAGGGGATAGAAGAGATGAAAACAGAGCACTCATAAAGGCAAATCATGTGCAAAGTATCACTCTCTGTTGTGATATTAGCCTTGAACCTATTGGTGTTGAAGCTGAGAGGGCAAAAGAAGCACTATTTTCTGCAGTGAGGCAGGTGTGTAAGTATGCATCCTTGGAGGAAGATTATGTGAAAAGGTATCAGTGTGTTGTGGTGGCGCAGTCTGACAGCTTTCCTGCGTATGCTCTTGCCTCATTGATCACTCCTTCTGTGTCATTCCTGCCGACAAAGAGAGCAGTTCCAAGTTTTGTTGTCTTCTCGCGCAGTTGTTTCAATAATGAAGTATGCAAAGCGAGTTTTTCGAGGAGCACAAGGACTTTTCCCTGGCTAAAGTCAAGTCGGAAGACTCGAAAATACGCTAATATTTATCTCTCGAAAAATTGTTAAAAACTATCAAAAAAAGTTAATGATTGTTATGAAATCATTTCCTTAGTGTTAAGACATGCAAAGCTGATTGAGTGGAACCACATTGATATTGTCACGCGCTAGAGGCTCAAATAAAGGTACTAATAGACACAACTGCCAAAATTGAAAGTAAACATTCGACAGAAGTCTGTCTGGTTGGGTATGAAACTGGGAGATGATTTAGACGCCAACCAAAAGTTTTGAAGAAACCCGACGTTTCGGAACCGACTTGGTTTCTTCCTCAGGGGTGACTGCGGAGGCTACGTAGCAGCGTTGTCTTTAAAGCACTCGCGGGGTGGCTAATGACCCCTCTCTCTCTTTCTCGTTTTGCCGTCGAGCGCAGTCCGTGTGAATACACTGAGGGAAGGCTTCCGAGAGAGCGGTTGATATTATGGGCTGTCCTCTATATGTGCCACGAATCGAGTAACAACCTTCTCCTCCAGTTCAGCTCGCTTTCAAGGATAGCTGTCGCCTTGAAATTTATTTTGTGGTCCAACATCTCAGCATGTTCGGCAACGACGCTGCGCTCTTTGTAAAACTTCTGCACATTGTTGACGTGGTACTTCAGACACAAAGAAGGACGTCTCTGGCTGACGTGGGTTGCTCGTCTTCGTCTTCATTGTTCACTGGCACAAAACACCAGGTGGCATCACTCCCCTTCTCAGGAGAGTATTGACCTGATGCTCAAACAAAAAGCGTACAAAGCAGTTGGTCAAAGTAGGCAACATAAACAAACTGGCACTCGACAGAAAATGCGTTCTGAGGCCGGCAATCAGAAATAAATGGCATTCACTGTTCGTATGAAGAATTCCCTGCCACACGAAGAAAATTTGAATCATCGCGTAAAGCATGGCTTTAGGCGGACGTCATGTACTGTGTGGTAACCTGCGCTGGGACGATGGCGAGCCTCTGTCTGGAACCACTTCGTAGTTCACCTCACTCACACGTCTGAGTAGTTTGTGAGGTCCAAAGTACCTCCTCAAGAGTTTCTCGCTGAGACCTCGCCGCCTTGTCGGTGTCCAAACAAAAACCTGGGCGCCAGGTTCATAGTCAATTTCTCAATCATGGATGTTCTACCGCTGTGCATCTGCACACTGTTGCGTTCTGATGTGCACACGGGCCAGTTGACGCGTTTCCTCATCTCGCTAAATACATACCTGCAAAGTCTCCCAGATTTTGACCGTTTCTTGCGTTTGTACAGTCTTCGTAAAAATCTCCCGGAAATTGAAGTTTCTGTGCGTGATCTGGCCGTGTAGACGAAAATGCAGGTCAAGTCAATCTAGACTTTTTGAAAACTCATCGCAGTGATGTGAAACTGAGAGATGCGAATTCGCAAAATTTTTCAGCCAAACTCCACTCTGTTCATTGGGCCACAAAATTCCTAATTGTGGCAAGTTGTATGAACTTCAGTACCAAAACCGTCGAACGAAGCCCGAGAGCAGCGTGCTTGAAGCTTCAGAAGTACGAGCACGACCAGTGCACGCACAGTCTTCTACAGCGCGTGTGGCTGTCATTGCCACAACCGGTGTAGACGAAACTGCAGTCGTTCTTGACACAATCATGTATGACAGCGACCTAACTGACAGAACTCCAAAAGTGTGCACGCGTCTAACGCTCGAGCAGTCAATGCAACGCTGCTTTCCACAAACGCTGTGGACAATACCACGGCAGATAGGATCATAGATTGCATAAAACAACGTAGTCTTGAAGGCACGTGCGCAGCCAAGGCACGTGGATTGAGAACGGAACTACCCTATGCCACACGTGCCGTGCACAAAACTGCTGTCGTGGCTTCGCGATAGCGATCTAAGAGCGAGTGCACTTGCCGTCCACAAGCCAACTTCCTCTGACACCGCTTTCTCCTTGTGCCCCATGCTCATAGTAGGATTTCCAGCATGCTCCTGTTTTATTTTTGATAACTGGATGTCAAGTTTGTCGCGTGATGCTCACACCTGGTTTCCTTTTTTTTTTTCTGCATGTTTGCCACGATGCAATCCAATTAAATCCTGGAATCCAGTGTACTGGACATGAAAACATTCTCGCATTGTAAGAAAACTATTCGTTACAACACCTACCTTTTTTCAGCATTGTACAAAAGGACGTCAGTCATCTCGCATGATTTAAATTTCATCAATTGGGCGAAGAAAGCCTCTAAAACAATTTCGTGCCCTTAACCACACCTTGCGAATAGTTTTTGTCGTGCATGACGCCCGTATTCTAAGGCGCCATTATCAGAAAGTGGGGCTGAAGGAGGGAAAACATTCAAAACTATATTGCTTGCCTCTTGCAGAAGCTGCAAACATGGTTCCAGCATTAATCGTGGGTCTGCTTGCTTTTCTACGCGCCTTTTTTTGGTATGTCCAGTACTGAGTATGCTAATTTCATGCATGCTTTCTGCTTGAGGTATATGCAGCAAGTTTCGAGCTGCTTGTTTTTCCCAACGTCACTTCCAAATTTGTTGCTGTTCTTGACAGTCATAGTGGACTAGCCAACCCTCAACATCCTCATGGGCAGCACTATGAAAGGAATTTGGTGTTAGCAGTTTCGACAGCGTAGAAGTAAATGACTGCGAGGCATTCTTTCTCTGATATGGCATAGTTAGATTCTGCGTAAGAGAAGAGTGTGGCTTGCATAGGATATTACCTACTACTAAGATAGCTCCAAGACCGATATTGCTGGCATCAGTGCCTACTTCTGTGTCACTATCTTCATCGAAATGGCCGAGCACACGAGGGAAAGATAGCCCGTGTTGTAGTTCATCAAGGGCAGTCTGCTGTTCATCAGCCTAGAGAAGTGGTGTGTCATCACGCGTGAGGAGTCATAGTGGCTTCGCAATCTTGGAGAAATTTTCAATAAAGTGCCGGTAATATGCGCACAGACCCAAAAGTCATCGAAGACTTTTTTTGTCAGTTGGAGCTGGAAAAGCGATGATGGCAGCAGTCTCGTTAGGATCAGGTTGAACACCAGCGGCGTTTATGATGTGACCAAGAAGCTTTAGTTCACCGTAGCCGAAATGACATTTCTCAGGTTTGAGTGTGAGATCAACTCATTGAATGGCTTCGAGTGCATTCTGTAGGCGACGAATATGTTCGTCCAACGTTCCCGAAAATACAACGATGTCATCGAGCTACACGAGACAGCTTTTCCACTTGAAGTCAGCAAGGATGGTATCCATCATTCGCTGGAATGTGGCTGTAGCAGAACCGAACCTGAAAGGGAGCACTATGAATTTGTAAAGACTGTCCGGAGTTACAAAAGCGTTTTTTTCTCTGTCACGTACGTCGTTCTCTATTTGCCAATAACCACTTCTCAAGTCGATGGAGAAAAAATACTTCGCGCGCCGCAGCCTGTCTAGAGAATTATGGACTCTGGGCAATGGCTACATGTCTTTCTTTGTGACACTGTTCAACTTCTTGTAGTCGACACAAAAGCGAAGTGTGCTATCTTTATTTTTCACAAGAACAAATGGTGACGACCAGGGGCAGTGTAAACGCTTCATCACACCATCCTGAAGTATTTCCTTAACCTGTGTTTAAATCGAATGCGTTCGATTGGAGAAAGACGATAAGGCTGCTGCCGTATGAGGTGTGCGTTGTCGTAGGTGATAATACGGTGTTTTGTTATGGATATTTGACGTATCTTTGAAGAACGTGCATGTGCATTGTAAATAAAAATAAATAAAGCATGTGTCGAATTTCAGCAGCAGCTCGCTCAAACGCTGCTTGTTCGCTCCAGAAAGCGTTGGACTGCGGAGAGGTGCTTCAGCAGTGCTGATGGCCTCGGCAGCAAAACAGTCGGTGACATTGGCGACTTGGTCGGCGTAGGCGATGACAGTTCCAGGGTTCAGGGAAAAAATGTCGATGCTCTTAGCTGAAGTTTGTGACAAGAACGCCGCAGTAATCATCACGAAGGTTAACTAAGCTTCCCACTACACAGACACCTTCGGACAGCAAGAGCGAGTGATTTCTTTCCATGACTGCTTCACCGTGCATAACTCTGTCACACGCCAGCTGAACCGCGACACTTGCACTGGGTGCTAACTTGATAGTGTCGTCAACAATGCGAAGAGACACTCGAGGTTGTCAGGGGTCCACATCAGCTGCTGTGGGGTTTGGGGTCAAGAACATGACCAGATGTCATCGAATGTGAAATATGCCACCGTGCTGCCTGAGAAAATTTATATCAATAATTAGGTCTCAAAAGCACAACCGCGGACTTGCAATCTTGCCGTGCGCATACAGAGTGGCATGACGATATGCCCGCCAGCTGTATGAATTGGGGTTCGGTTCCAAGGCGTCATAACTTTCTTTAAGGGTGGCCAGTTTTTCGCTAATTATGGAATAGTCTGCACTAGTGTCCACTAAAGCACTGACTTCGCGACCATCTAGCAGAACAGGAATGTCTAGGGATGCTCTTCTTCAATCAGCTGTCGATGTCGTCGTCGATGTATCGTCGGTATCATCAATACGCATTCATAGAGGGCCTGGAGTCTGAGCGGCTTTGCCCCCGAAGGTCGCTGTGGCTAGTTTTCCCGACACAGGCTAGGTGGCTGGCTGTGCACTGCAGCCGAACAGATGCGTCGATTGGACGATAGCCGCCGCGGTGATGAGTGGTGCCGAGATGTCGATCCACACTGCTGGGCAACGTAGTTCGCAGTTTCCGGAGGCTGCTGGCCAAACCTGAAAGGTGGAGAGTTGGCCAAAAAACTGCAAAGTTCTAGCTCTTGATAAGTGCACTGTCAGTGCACTCTTCACCACTGTGATAAGTGCCCACCTTCGCCACTGGAAGCAAAGAGGACGTTGATCGGAGGCCCGCCACACACCTAATTTTCATGGAGTGGGTCGGTGTTTGCTGTAGTATGGACCCGCCTGAACTGCCAGAAGCATGGCTGGCGCTGTGGTGTGAAGCGGAGTGAAAGGTGGTGTAGGGTGGCGCATGGTTTGGCCTGCCGGAAGCATTGTGGGAGCTGTAGTGGGAAGTGGAGCCATAGGTAGTTCTGACTGGAGCAGAGTTTGCGCGTACAACATGCAAGGGAAGTCTTTCAGAGGCTGCGATTCTCTCTTACAGGACTGTTCTCGCAGTGCCTGCTGAACTTCGTCTCGGACAGTGCTTGAAAAAGAACTGACAGTAGGTGCCGAGGGTACTGATATCTTTGGCAGTTCTTCGCGGACGACAGAACATATCAGCTCTCGGAAGAAGTTGACGTGGCGCCCAAAACTGCCCATGTAGTTTACTTGTCGTTCGTATGTTTAGGTGCATTGCCGAAGCGTGCTTTCGATTAGAATGGCTTCAGCAAGAAGTTCTGACATAATCTTGGGTGGACTGCGTACAAGACCACCGAACTGCCCCTTCACTCCGTGCATCAGGTATCGCACCTTCTTATCTTCTGGCATCTGGGGGTCGGCTCGTCGAAAAAGACGTGTCATATCCTCAACATACATTGCTACGCCGTCGTTTGGCACTTGAAGATCAGGCTCAGCTCGCTATCGGCAATTGTGACTTGCATACGTTTTGAGAATCCAGTGTTTGAAGTCCTCCCATGACATAAACACACCTGCCCGGTTTGCGTACCAAACACTTGCGCCGTCATTCAAACTGAAGTAAATGTCTCTGTCATCCCACATGTTATGAGCTACGACGAAGTCATAGTGGACTAGCCAATCCTCAACATCCTCATGGGCAGCACTATGAAAGGGATTTGGTGTTAGCAGTTTCGACAGCGTAGAGTGCATTGACATTGTGCCTTCCTTACCGGCTGGGTTGGAGCCGCTAGGGATGGCATTGCCTGGGATAGTTGGAGCCGTCATCTTCTTTGGGAGAATTCTGAACTCCGGATCCAGTCCACAGATCCTTCAGCTGGCCCAGTGAACAGGCGTAACCACCGGTATGGGGCTGGAAGGGGCTCGGTTGCATAGAGTACACAGCACCTCCCCCAGTTATCATGCGCTAGATGCCCGAACAAATGTTCAAGCAGGCGAGACTGTCAAAATGTCAGACATGAAAGAGGACATTTCCGGCTGGCGCAGGTTGCTCATTTTTGTCTTTATTCATTAATACAAAACTGGTTCGCTGTTCCCTGGCACAGAACACCAGGTGGCAATATTTTTCTTTTAAAAAAAGTTTATTGCACCTTCTCCAAAACATCTTAATCTAGTAAAAATTGAGGCTGACGTGCTCACTATTGAGGTGCAAGGGCACAAAGCATTTATTTCTAAAAAAAACTAAGTGATACCACAGTCCTTCAGTTATTTTTTTCTAGTTACGAAGCTTAGCTGTCAAACTAAGGGGAGCTTTATATGGCGTGGAAAGCTACTGCAGGGCAGCGCCACAGTCGCTTAGAAGCCTGGCTTTTTAGGGTTGATTCCGCAGAGACAGCAGATGTGGCTGTCAACAGCTGAAAGTTTGCACGTGTACCCGTGATTGCTATATCTGAGATTGCTTTTTTTTTTTAAATGGCCAAGTTCAGGTATTGTACAGTTGAAGCAGTAAGTTGACTTAACGATGTCGTAGTGTGCTGTGTACGGAGGTACCAGCTTGGCTACTACTGAAAAGGTATCGCGATTTTGCATGCGATGTGTTCGTGGGCAGTTCAAGCACTGGAAGGGAGCCATAACGCGGCAACAAATGCATGTCTTCAGCGTAGATTCAAAGCATGTGCTGAAAGTACTTATTCGATCTGATATCATTCATGTGGGAGATTCCAGGCTAAACAGTTATACTATTGTTGCCGAGAGACGAGCCGCACCTCAGGCCCATTGCTATTTCTCGTGTGCTCGATGGCCTGCCAGCCCCTTTGAGGAATCGCAACTTGCGACCATGAACTGTTTGAACGCCACTGAAACTGCTGAAATGAGCTCAAGAGCCACCGTGTGCAATGGGAGTTTACGGCCGTGATAAGATGCAAGATTTCTGCATTAATACTACGTTCAAATGTCTTTTCGACTTTACACTATCCCAGTGCTGAGTGAATGTGAAAATTGTTATTTTTCACAAAGCCAGGCTTTATTTCCTTCAAAGAAAGGCTGCAATTAAAGTCTTACTAAGTGTCCTGGTTTGCCAAGGAAGCACGCCACTTAATTCAAGCGTACGTTAACCTTGGTCTCCGTGCTAGTTCCAAATAGAGATTTAAGATGCACAATGCAGAATCAGGGTGGCATTAATCTATGCGGTTTTCACAGGGGATATTGACAGCAAAGGTCGAGTTAGAAAACCATGTTGCACAATTGGACTGATATGCACGAAAACTAACAATGCTTTCGTGTTTTGGAAATGACTACATTTCTCATCGAGCAAGTATTTAGCAGATTACTGGCAAATGCGAGCACACGTGCTAGAAAATTTGTTACTTAATATTGGTCCGTCTATAATGTTGACACAACATGCTTGCAATCGGAAGTTCGAGACAGACACTTTTACGCTTGTCACGCGTGGAGGGGGGGAACTTGTACTCATGGAATGTCATCTTGGCGGTGTACTGTTGCAAGTCAAAGTGAGGTGTACCTTGGAAAAATGATCACAGGGGCAATTGATGGATTAGTAGTGCAACATATATCTGTTGTTTTTGGCCCGGGTCTCAGAGTCTGACCGTGTTGTCTTTGTGGAATCGGCACCAGTGGCGCACGTCGTCACAACTGACTAGAAAACGGCTGACCCGGAAGTAAAAATGTGACGGACTATGCCATCACACGACATTTGCTCCCACATCCTCCTAGCCGACGTGCCCGTGAACCACCTGAAGGCAAGAGTAGCGAGGTTTTTTGTTGTAATATAATTTATTTTTATACGTAGCAAAATTCCTGATAACGAGAACAATGTCTGAAAAATACCGTATTATGAGCGCTGCTTTATGCAATACTGTACTTGTGTGCAAGCCTCTGCTACCGAGGCTACACATTCCATCGCAGCAAAATGACGCTGGAGAACGCACACGCCGGCAAGTGTGCTTTGCACCTAAAGGCAATAAACTTTCTCTTGTGACAGCGCTAATGACACTCGCAGCGAAGCACTCTCTAAGTACACTTAAGTTGCCACGTGTGACAGGGTTGAACGTCTGCATATGCAGTCTGCCATTGGAAGTGGGCTGCTTCTGCAGAGGGGCTGTGGACAATTGCCAAAGCTGCCTGATAACAGTGCACAACCTTGAGCTCAGGTTGTTATACTGAAATTGTTATGCCCCTGATGTCTTATTTTCTGTTCTGTGCATCACAGCATCGTAAAGGTTATTTTTGTTGTGCATCACAGCATCGTAAAGGTTATTTTTGTTTGAGGCCTTTTGGGCCAACTAAAGGCTGATTTCACTCTACGAAAGGCTCTTTACATGTCGTCTGCTGGCACGCTGATCCACCAGCTAAATTTTAGACTGTTTATTTTTTGTATGCACCTTGTATTCGGTAAGTACGCATTTTCAGATGTTCCACGTTCAGTTCATACAACTTCTACAACAAAATGGAATATAAGTACTGCTTGATAGCAGTGAGGCTTTCGGCCGCGACATATCATAGAAGAAAAAAATACAAGCGTTGTCTGCACTGGGTGGCCCTTCTTTTATTGTGGTGCTCTGAGATGGGGCTCAAGGTGGCAGCACCATCACCGCGCTAGTGTGGACAGGCGCACGTACAAGTGTACGCAGCGGTGCTTTTTTGAGAGCAGTGTGAGCCTATTGTTGACGAATAAAATTCGCTGACTGCAGCCCACTCATAATATATAGCTGTCCGATGCAGAGATGCATGAAGCTTGCCGAACGTTACTACATATTGCTTGGGGGAGAAACGCGATTTGCCATCGAAAGGGATGTTTGCACTTGGCGACTGCCTGCGTTTTTGCACTGTCACGTTTCTTGTATTTTTATTTGGGAGTTTTGAGCTTGTATCCCACTATGCACTGCTATAGTGCAACAGAATTAATTCTTTGCTTTGTGAACGCCGGTCTTGGATACTGTAAAAAAAAATGAAAGAAATTGTATATTCTAGGACGTGAAGCTTAAATAATTGCGAATACGCATGTTTGTGCATTTTTCATAATTAATTTCTTCGTGAAATGAAGTTAATTCAACAAAGCTATGCGGCTGACAGTGCTTTATTGTGCTTGTTCTTACTCTAATGACAGCATAAAAAAGTAACAATTCACCATATAGCTTTTCAATTGATTAGCTGCATGACAGTGACACAAGAGCGTTTCATTTATTTCATGGGAGAAAAGCATTTCTTTTTTTCATGCGAAGAATGTTCACTCCTGTCAGTCTATAGCAACTCCACAAAAGTACTCAAGGTAAAGTAAAAAAGAAGAAAGAAAAATGGCGTTTTGCATGAAATCTTATGACACTAGCGTGAGGCATGCCTAGAATAATTTTGACTGTTTTGATTTTTAAAGTAAACCCAAATTTAAGCATATAAATGTTTGTATAAATTTCACCCAATGTTAAAATTGAGCAGGGCAACTCAAGTTTAATCACCTCCACGTGTTCTTTCTAACAGACAGTCTAAGTATCGAGTTGTCAAAATTTTCTTGAGAAAAATTT
The DNA here is from genome assembly GCF_043290135.1 of Rhipicephalus microplus. Taxonomy (NCBI): domain Eukaryota; kingdom Metazoa; phylum Arthropoda; class Arachnida; order Ixodida; family Ixodidae; genus Rhipicephalus; species Rhipicephalus microplus. The sequence goes on from NC_134704.1 coordinate 218,488,595, forward strand.
CACTGTAGTGGGACCACGACCGTATAACAAAATGTTATTTCAAGCAGAATTAAAGCTCATCACGTAACTAATGAGTAACGTCACTGCAGTTGGACGCTTAACAATTATGCAGAACTTTGTTTGTTACAGAGTTGCTAAAACGCTGCATTCATGCAGTATTTAATGCTGCCCATGTTTGAGACAACGCCAAATGATGTGCATTTGGCGGCCTAGCTCACGCTAAGCTAACGTGCAAGCACTTAAACTTGCACCAACATTGCAGGATAAACGGCCCTTTGAGGATGATGTATGCGCACGTGCTTGCCTTACGTGTCTGGCAGATGACTGTGGGAGGAACCCACACTAGGCACGCTGCAGCCAGTGGCTACCAGGCGGTGACGCTCAATCTCAGGGAGAATATAAAACTGAGGCAGCAGTTTCATGATCAAAAAACCTATTGAGGGGCTGTGGTGATTCTCCTCGAGTTTTGAGCTTCTGGCAGCAAGGGGCCAGCCAGCTACCTTGTTCTGGTCCTGACAGAAAGCTTGTCGTAGTCTTCTGTGTTGAAATCTCAAGACATACCGAGGATTTTAATATAGAATGCGAGAAAACCAGTGTAAGTGTAAAGAAACACTGTCAGCAACTGCAACTTTGGGACGAGTGAGCCCTGGCTCTTTCTGCAAATATGAGGGAAAGTTTGCCAGAGAGAGAGAAGTGATACTCTAATCCACTAGGAATTCAATTACATTGGTTTGAAACCTCACGCGTCGTGAATAAAACTGCCACGTCGCTTCTCAACTTAGCACAGTGCAGGCGAAAATCGTGGTACATAGCTTAAAAATGCTGGAAAGGCGGTGGCAAAAGAAAGGACGCTCGCAAGAGAAAGGACGCAAGACAACGCTCTACTTTTTTATTCAGAATACACGTTGATGGAATGAAATTCAGTAATTCACCGCCCTCATAACCTAAAGCGTCACATCATTTGCTTGCACCTGTCGTTGTAGGAACTGTCTCATTTCCTGTAAACTGATAGAGCTGTGTTTTATGCACCTGAAACCTTCTTGGCTAATGTTAGAGCGCTCAGTAATTTTCCTCTAAGTTTTCGCTTCGTGCCTGTAAACCACTGTGGCCCTTTCGAATAGTGGTCTTCGTCCACTCTTCTTGCAGTTCATGCAGTGCATATCTAAGTGTGTGTATGGCCTGCCAATCAAGGAATTGTGGTGTTGCTCAAGCACCTTCTGGTCTGCCCGACATGGACCATCCCTGATGGGAGGGGCAGTCTACATGGCACAAAAGATTTCTTGGGGTTCACACTGCGTGCCTTGCGATTTCTAGATTAAACGTGCGCAATCTTCATCTCGAAATCTCAAGCTGTGCAGTGTGAACAAGAGCAAATATCCCTACCTTTCCAATCGCAAGGCATTCATATCTGGAACTATGCTTTCCTGTGTAGGCCTGTGGCTTGCTTATACCCCGTAGCTTTGGCAGTGCGAAACAGTAGCGGCGAAGATAGCTGTATTTGTGTTTTTTTTTTTGTGCAAAGAAAAAACGTAATTGTTAATGATTATACATCGATATGCATTAAAAAAACTGTGTCATTTTTATTGTACGCTCACAACTTTAGTTCCACTTCTGTAACGCATTAAATAGCAGCTACCTTTTAGCAAAATTGCGATACTTCGCAGGTGAGAGATCTTTTAAAAAAAAGGACATGTGTAGAAAAAAATGAAAACAGAAAATGCTAATCACAATTTTAAACTAATTTTGAGCTCTAATGCAAGCTGCACATACCTTTAAAATACCTTGCGAGTTTTATAACCGTAACTTCTATTAGTACTGCTGTACAGCCGAGCATTTAAACTCACTTTCGAAGTTTCACCCCACCCTAAATTCATGGGGGGGCTCATTCAGGCACAAATAAATTTATCGCACGATGTCATATGTGCCATTTATTATAATTAGTGTACATACCATTCAAAGGAGGCACAGCTATTGAACGTGTTCTGTGTACATGCAGATCAACTTGGAGAAGTATCTGGACAGCGCTGTGTTTGCGGACGTGGAGTTTGTGGTGCAGTCCGAGAGGTACATGCTCAGCCGCACCATCCGAGCCCACAAGCAGTTCTTGGCCATGAGGAACGACGTCTTCGGCACCATGTTCTTTGGCAGTCTGCCCGAAAAAGACAAGGTGTGCATCACCGACCTGCACCCCAGCGGCTTTTACGGATTGCTCAGGTCAGTGCATGCTGTAAAGTGCTCACATGGAAAGCTTCCTTCAACAATTTGTATCCTAGTGTCCACATATGTGGAGAAAACATATCAGTGGAGTGTGATTAGGCTAGCCAATGCCTTAAAAAGTCAATTTGAAAAGTTAGTATCTGTTCACAATTTCATCAAGAACATTTGTATGTGTCTGCTTCTGTCAACACACAACAGTACAGTTCATAGTGTTAGTTTATTTGCAAGAAACAACAAGAAAAGTGCACAAAAAAGTGGGAATCTTTTCAAGTCGCTTGTAAGCTCACTGAAAATTCTTAAAAGTTTTATATATATTCAGCTTTATTCTAGAAAAAAAAGGCTTTATCTTGTGTTTGTGTGAATTTTGTTTTGCTGTGAACCACCAAAGTTTTGTAAGTTGAGTTGGTGCACCAGGTCGGTGTAGGAAGCTGATAGCACGTTAAATGGCATTAGGACTCGCTTCGCTGCCGAGCGGCTCTGCACAAAACACTATCTGTGTTACAGGTAAGTACGACATTTAGAAGTTACGCTTACAATATATTTGCTTCATTTGCTTTATTTGAGACCAGACTAAACATTGAAGATATTTAGGCCATAATTTGCTAGTCTACTAGCAAAAGTGACCCTGCACGGGCGTCTGCGTAAGTCGTACCTGCCAAGTCTCCCGGATTGGCCGGGAGACTCCCGGATTTGGACCGTTTCTTCCGTTTGTACGGTTGTCATGAAAATCTTCTGAAAATCAAAATTTTTGTGCGTGATCCGGCTGCCTTGACAAATTAAGCAGCTGAATCTGCTCCAGGCTTTTCGAACCTACCCCATTTTATTATGAATGAGTTTTAGAGGCGTTCATCTAAACGTACAGTAAAATCCATGTGAAAACGCGGCAGAGACAAATTCGTAAACTTCCTCAGCGAAATTCCACTATGTTTGTAGGGCCTAAATTCGATTGTTCCGAACACATTTCCTAATCGCGGCGGATGATACGTACTTTAGTACGGAAATCGTCGAACAAATGCTGAGAGCAGCGTACTCGAAGCTTCAGAAGTACGCGTGCGACCGGCGCACGCTCTGCCTTCTACAGTGTGCATGATTTTCGTTGCCACAACCGCTGTCGACGAAATCATGGTCGCTTTTCACGCGATCATGTATAACTGACAGAGTCCCGAAAGTGTGCGTGCGTCCAACCCTCAACTAGTCAAAGCAATGCTGCTCTCTGCAAGCCCTGCGGACAAAACCGCAACAGATGTGATCGTATAGGCATAAAACGACTTTGTTTTGGAGGCGCGTGCGCAATCAAGCGCACGGGGGTTGAAAAAGGAACTGCCATTTGCCGCGACCGCCGCGCACAACATCGTGGTCGCGGTGGCGCAATAGCGATCTACGAGCTCCGTGGGCATGCAGCGGTAGACTAAAGGCAGTAAATGCGTAAAAAAAAGTCACAGTTTCGCCGCAAGGGCGAAGCAATGAATGCGACAGCAACAACTTGGAATGTCACACTGAGATTGGCAAGCAGATCAAAACGCGCAGCGCGCTGCTCATGTACAAATGACGCACGAAAACAATACACACAAGAGGAGAGCGAACTAACAACATTTGCCGCTAGACACGTAACGCGCTGTTTAAACAAAAAAAAAGTTATGCTCGATACATAATCAAAGGTATAGATGAGTACAAACTAACAAGTGTCCTAGTTATACCTTGCTGTGCATGAAAAGCATGCTTTTTTCGCAAACGGGGCCTGTGCATAGACCGAAAATACGTTTGTTGGCCCGGCAACTAACCCCATAGTTCCAGTGAAAGCCGAAGGCACACGATTCTCCCCACCGAAAGATAAGCGCACATGTGCACAAGCATCACCCCCCCCCCATCCACGAGGCAAAGTACGCGACAGAGATAAGCGCGCGTTGGCGCATTGCGACGAGCTGGGCACCAAGTGCGGGCGGCTTTTGTTTTTGTTTTTTTTTTTCTTTCTAGAGTGTTAATATATATAGATAAGTATACATATACGGTGAATGATGGCAGTGGCGGCGGTGGCAAAAAACCAGCCTAGACTGTCAATAACAAAGGGGCCAGATGCGTTTTGCCATTCCTGTTCAAAAGAATCTAGTAGCAAGCAAAGCTTTGACCCGCGCTTTTGTGGCAGCCAGCTGTACCGTCTCGTCCGTTCGCGTGTGCCCAAGTAAGACATACATGAGCTGTTTTGAAGGAAGTAAATTCATAAGTTGTGTTGGTGCTTTGAGATTCTGGCCTTAGTAGGAAACCCTACCTTCGTGTGTTCGGCCACTCCAAGCCGACCACAACGCCGATGTTTGCGCTTGCGATTGAAACTCCTCACCCCCTCTTGTTTTTCGCGATGTTTTTTGTTTGCTTGTTTCTCCCTGGGAGTTCCTGAATTCAGAATCCTTGAACTTGGCAGGTATGGTAAGTAGACGTTTGGTGCGTTGCGACACCACGGACCCGAGCTAACGGGGGAGTTCCGACTCCCTCCCACGCCTAGCCGTGTGTGGTTTTGCCGTGTCCGGGGGAAAAGGGGATCCTGGGGAAAAGGGGAGCGAGGGTTAACCCTGTGTAGTTACCCAAGCTTGGGTAGTTATATTCGGTTATAGTGATGCTGCATGGCTGGCATCTCCAAGTGTTCACTATTCAACCTTGTAGCGTCCCCTTGTTGGGCTCGGTGGTGGGTGCGCACCATTGCCGCGGAACTGTACACAATCTGTATGGCCAACTTTTTCCCCCTCTCCCTGATCGCCGCCCGAAAAGGTCGCGCACCGAAAAACAATTTATTTTTTCAAAACGAAAGTTTTGAAAAAAGAAAAAAAGTCGCATCATCCTGTGGTGTTGCCATTGTTGTAGATCCAGGAACTGCCCGTAAACATTTACCACTTCAGAAGTCTCTTGAGGCAGTAGCTGTCCGAGCCGTTATCTTGAATAAACTGGTCACAATTTGCTCTATTTATATACCTCCTCAGCACCAACTTAGTAAACAAGAATTCCAGGCTTTAATTGATGAACTTCCAGAACCGTATCTTCTCCTTGGAGATTTTAATGCACATAGCAGTCTGTGGGGTGACTCGCACTGCGATGCACGAGGTCGTCTGATTGAACAGTTTCTTTTCTCCTCTGGCGCATGTCTCCTCAATAGTGTCACGAGGTTGTGATACACGCAGCACTTGAGAGGAAGCACGCAGGAGTCAGAGCGGTGTCAGGCGAACTGTTTATTGGGCGAACTTGTGCCCAGCAAAACGGGGCCAAACACAACTCATAGCAACAGCGGCGTGAACAGTCGTCGGCCGACGGAAAAAAAAGAAAAGACCCCAGTGGCGCACTGCGCCGGCTTTTTATACACGCGTCGTAACGCGTTCCAGAGTGGCATACAAGATAAACGCGGCCTGCGTTGCGCTTAACAGAAAGTGATAGCGTCTTCCTTCGTAAACCAAAAGAACCGCACGTGTCAGTCTTTTTATACACGCGTCGTAACGCGTTCCAGAGTGGCATACAAGATAAACGCGGCCTGCATTGCGCTTAACAGAAAGTGATAGCGTCTTCCTTCGTAAACCAAAAGAACCGCACGTGTCACTACCCCCCTCTGAAAAAGCATCGTCCCGATGCTAAAGACAGAACATAAGAGAGAGTACATGCAATAAATTACATTAACAATGCGTCACAGCTAATCAGCGCGCGTAATAAGGTTTAAGTCGCACCACGTGTACGACTTCGGGTCGTGCACGGCGTCGTTGGGATGACGTTAAGCCATCGGGCACGACCTCATAGTCCAGTTCACCACGACGTCGGACTACCTTGTAGGGTCCAAAGTAGCGTCGCAGGAGCTTCTCAGACAATCCCCGTCGTCGTATTGGCGTCCAGACCCAGACAAGGTCGCCGGGTTGGTATTCGGTGTGGTGTCGTCGAAGGTTGTAGTGGCGCCTGTCGACCGTCTGTTGGCTCTTGATACGCAGGCGGGCTAGCTGTCGAGCTTCTTCAGCGCGATCCAGGTAGCTGGCGATATCGAGGTCTTCTTCGTCGGTGCCGACCGGTAGCATGGCGTCAAGCGTCGTTGTTGGGCTCCGTCCGTAGACGAGCTTGTATGGAGCAAACTGCGTCGTTTCCTGCACGGCCGTGTTGTACGCGAAGGTTACATACGGGAGTATGGCGTCCCACGTCTTGTGCTCGACGTCCACGTACATGGCCAGCATGTCGGCGATGGTCTTATTTAGACGCTCGGTGAGGCCATTCGTCTGTGGGTGATACGCGGTGGTTCGGCGGTGGCTTGTCTGACTGTACCTCAAGATCGCTTGCGTTAGGTCAGCCGTAAAGGCCGTACCTCTGTCGGTGATGAGGACCTCGGGGGCTCCATGGCGGAGGACGATGTTCTCAATGAAGAACTTGGCGACCTCGGCGGCAGTGCCCTTGGGCAAGGCCCTTGTTTCGACATAGCGGGTGAGGTAGTCAGTCGCTACGACAATCCATTTGTTGCCAGAAGTTGACGTCGGGAACGGCCCCAGTAAGTCCATGCCGATTTGTTGGAATGGCCGTTGAGGTGGTTCGACGGGTTGCAGAAGTCCGGCTGGCCTAGTTGTCGGCGTCTTGCGTCGCTGACAGTCTCTGCATGTTTTTACGTAGTGGGCGACGTCGGCAGTGAGGCGAGGCCAATAGTACTTCTCTTGTATTCGTGACAGTGTGCGGGAAACACCAAGATGTCCGGCTGTCGGGTCGTCGTGTAATGCTTCCAAAACCTCTGGACGTAACGCTGAAGGTACCACGAGGAGGTGGTCGGCACGGAGCGGCGAGAAGTTCTTCTTCAGGAGGACGTTGTTTCGCAGGAAAAACGAAGCCAGTCCTCGGCGGAATACTTTCGGCACGTCGGCGGTCTTGCCTTGCAGGTAGTCCATGAGGATCTTGAGCTCTGGGTCAGCTCGTTGGCGTTCCGCGAAGTCGTCGGTACTTATGGGTCCCAGGAAAGAGTCGTCGTCCTGGTCATCCTGGGGCGGCGGATCGACAGGGGCGCGAGACAAGCAGTCGGCGTCGGAGTGCTTTCGTCCGCTCTTGTAGACGACGGTGATGTCAAATTCTTGTAGTCTGAGACTCCACCGTGCGAGGCGCCCTGATGGATCCTTCAAGTTAGCTAGCCAACACAAGGCGTGGTGGTCACTCACGACTTTGAAAGGCCTGCCGTACAGGTAGGGGCGGAACTTTGATGTAGCCCAGATGATGGCAAGGCATTCCTTTTCTGTCGTGGAATAATTGGCTTCTGCCTTCGAAAGTGACCGGCTAGCGTAACTGATGACCCTTTCAAGTCCGTCGGTCCTCTGCACGATCACGGCGCCGAGCCCTGTGCTGCTTGCGTCCGTGTGAATTTCGGTGTCAGCTTCTTCGTCGAAGTGCGCCAGTATTGGCGGCGTTTGCAGGCGTCGCTTTAATTCTTGAAATGCCTCAACTTGCGGCGTTTCCCATTTGAAGCCGACGTCGACCTTCGTGAGGTACGTCAGTGGCTCGGCGATCCGCGAAAAGTTCTTCACGAAGCGCCTGTAATAAGCGCAGAGGCCAAGAAATCGGCGTACTGCTTTCTTGTCCGTGGGTGCAGGAAAGTCGGCGATCGCAGCTGTTTTCTGTGGATCAGGGAGCACTCCCGACTTGCTGATAACGTGGCCAAGGAACAATAGTTCCTCGTAGGCGAAGCGGCACTTTTCTGGCTTCAGGGTAAGTCCCGAGGCTTTGATTACCCGAAGAACAGCTTCAAGGCGCCAGAGGTGCTCGTCGAAGTTGGAAGAAAATACGACTACGTCGTCCAAGTATACGAGGCAAGTCTGCCACTTCAAGCCTGCGAGTACTGTGTCCATAACCCGTTGGAACGTCGCAGGCGCCGAGCAAAGACCAAAGGGCATGACCTTAAACTCGAATAGGCCGTCTGGTGTTATGAAGGCAGTCTTCTCTCGGTCTCTCTCGTCTACTTCGATTTGCCAGTAGCCGGTTTTGAGATCCATCGACGAAAAATACTTGGCGTTGTAGAGTCTGTCCAGAGCATCGTCTATCCGTGGGAGGGGATACACGTCTTTCTTCGTGATCTTGTTCAGGCGACGATAATCAACGCAAAAACGTAGGGTTCCGTCCTTCTTCTTCACCAACACCACGGGTGATGCCCACGGACTCGTAGACGGCTGAATGATGACGTCACGCAGCATTTCGTCGACTTGTTGCTTGATGGCCTCGCGTTCTCGTGCAGAAACTCGGTAGGGGCTCTGACGGAGCGGACGGGCATATTCGTCGGTTATGACGCGATGTTTCGCGAGAGGGGTCTGACGAAGCCTCGACGACGACGAGAAGCAGTCCTTGTATTGGTGGAGTAAGGCTTTGAGCTCCTTTTGTTGCTGCCTGGAAAGGCTTTGATTGACGTCGAAGGCGGGCGCGGACACTGCTGTCGACGTTGCGGCTCCCTGAGAATCGGTGAGGGCGAAGGCATTGCTCGCTTCCACAAATTCGCTTAGATATGCTACCGTCGTGCCCCTATTCAAGTGCCTATATTCGTTGCTGAAGTTTGTCACCATTACCTTGGCTTCGCCGTTATGAAGCTTGGCTATGCCTCTTGCGACGCACATCTGACGGTTTAGGAGCAGGTGCTGGTCGCCTTCGATGACACCTTGTAAGTTGGTAGACGCTTTGGTGCCGACGGAAATGATGACGCTCGACAGTGGCGGGATGGTTACCTGCTCTTCTGTCACATTCAAGGCATTGTGAGCGACGTTGCAGTCTGACGCCGTTGCATTATCCGTGGACAGCGTGATTGACCTGGATCTTAGGTCGATGACTGCGCCTTGCTGGTCCAGGAAATCCATGCCTAAAATGACGTCTCGCGAGCATTGCTGCAGGACCACAAAATTCACAGAATACGTCTGGCTGTGAATCGTGACTCTTGCCGTGCAGGTTCCAGTCGGTGTTATAAGGTGGCCCCCTGCTGTTCGGATATCCGGTCCTTCCCATGCAGTCTTTACCTTCTTGAGCTTAGCGGCGAAGAGACCACTGATGATAGAGTAGTCGGCGCCGGTATCGACTAGGGCGGTGACGCTGTGGCCGTCGATGATCACGTCGAGGTCGGTGGTTCGTCGTCTGGCGTTCCGGTTAGGTCGGGGCGTCGGATCACGGCTGCGTCGGCTTGGTCCGGTGCTGCTATGTCGCGTCGGCGGCGAGGCTTTGTCGTAAAGACTCTGCTCAGGCGGCGTACTGCGACTACGTCGGGAAAGTTCGTGCGTCGTGGTCGTCGTCATCGGCAGCGGCGGCGGCGGCGGAAGAGGAGGATCTTCGGCATTGCGTCGTGCAGCAACCGCACCTCCATCGGTTGCTGCCTTTAGTTTCCCGGGTAGGGGCTTGGGGATCGGCCCCGGTTAGGGCCGGTGTACTGGCGGCGATCCGGGGAGACGTAGCGGCCAGGCGAAGGTGAACGGGATGGTCGTCGTTGTTGCCACTGCGATCCGGCGATGTAGTCGGCGATGTCGCGAGGTCGCTCACCTGGGCGCGGACGCGGCGCGTTCACGTCGAAGCCACGCAGTCCCATCTCACGGTACTGGCAGTAGCGGTAGGTGTGCCTGGCTTCGCCGCAGTGGTAGCATAGTGGGCGGTGGTTCGGGGTGCGCCAAACGTCAGTTTTCCTCGGCGAGCGCTGGATTACTGGCGAGCGGGAAGGTGTCGGGGGTGGCGGCGGTGGCTGGCGACGAAACTGCGGAGACGTTGGGTCCCGGTGTTGGCGAGGAGCGGCGACAGGTCGTCGTGCAGTAGCGGCGTAGGTCATCGCCTCCGGTTGGGGCTGTGGCCGTTCAGGAACGCTCAGTGAGCGCTGTAGTTCCTCGCGGACTACGTCTTCGAGAGAGGCGACTTGGGGCTGAGACGATGGCAACATGCGGCGCAGTTCTTCACGAACAATAGCATGTATGGTCTCGCGCAGGTCGTCGGGGCAGAGTCCTCGGACTTCTGCGACGTCTGGCGACATGCGCCGATCGTATTGGCTGGTCCGCATTTCAAGAGTCTTCTCGATGGTGGTAGCCTCGGAGAGGAACTCTTGTACCGTCTTTGGCGGGGTTCTGATCAGTCCGGCGAAGAGCTCCTGCTTCACTCCTCGCATAAGCAGGCGAACCTTCTTGTCCTCAGACATGTCGGCGTCGGCGTGGCGGAAAAGTCGCGTCATCTCCTCCGTAAAGATCGTTACGTTTTCGTTGGGGAGCTGCACCCGAGTTTCAAGCAGTGCTGCGGCTCTTTCCTTTCGCACGACGCTTGCAAAGGTGCGCAGGAAAGCAACGCGGAAGTCGTCCCAGGTTCGAAGCGTTGACTCGCGGTTCTCGAACCAAGTCCTTGCGGCGTCTTCCAGGTAAAAATACACATGACGCAGCTTGTCGTCCGGGTCCCACTTATTGAGGGCTGCGACGCGGTCGTAAATGTCAAGCCAGCTTTCCGGGTCTTCGTAGGTCGATCCGCGGAAGGTAGGCGGCTCTTTGGGCTGGTTGACGACCACGGTTGCCGAAGACCTTGCTTCCGTCATCGTGGATGCCGGCTTCGTAGCAGCCTTTGTTTTCTTGTCCTTGTCGGGGAGCGGCAGGTATTCGGGCGGTAGTCCTTGTTGTCTTCGGCTCACTCGAACGACCGGGTCGGCGTCGTCCTCTTGCCGGCTTGGGCTTGGCTCACGGCTGGACGGGGGCGTACGGTACATGAACCGAGAAGCACCTCCACCAGATGTCACGAGGTTGTGATACACGCAGCACTTGAGAGGAAGCACGCAGGAGTCAGGGCGGTGTCAGGCGAACTGTTTATTGGGCGAACTTGTGCCCAGCAAAACGGGGCCAAACACAACTCATAGCAACAGCGGCGTGAACAGTCGTCGGCCGACGGAAAAAAAAGAAAAGACCCCCAGTGGCGCACTGCGCCGGCTTTTTATACACGCGTCGTAACGCGTTCCAGAGTGGCATACAAGATAAACGCGGCCTGCGTTGCGCTTAACAGAAAGTGATAGCGTCTTCCTTCGTAAACCAAAAGAACCGCACGTGTCAGTCTTTTTATACACGCGTCGTAACGCGTTCCAGAGTGGCATACAAGATAAACGCGGCCTGCGTTGCGCTTAACAGAAAGTGATAGCGTCTTCCTTCGTAAACCAAAAGAACCGCACGTGTCAATAGGAAAGAGGCAACATATTATAGCCTCGCTAATCATACCTACTCGACAATCGACCTAAGCATTGTATCTTCATCGTTTCTTCCACTACTTCAGCGGAAAGTCGTTAGTAATCCTTTTGGAAGTGGCCACTCTACTGTTGTTCTGAGCTCAGCAGTACCAAATGAAAGTCCTCCACAGGTTCCCAAATGGCTGATTGAAAAAGCCTATTGGGACCAGTTTTACAAGGCTGCTAGCTTAAGTTGGACTGACATATGCGGTTCTAGCTTAGATGCAGCTGCACAATACTTTACTGCTTTTGTTATTGAAGCTGCAGCTAAGTGCATTTCACAAACATCTGGACTGGGCAGAAAACGAGGAGTCCCCTGGTGGAACAGTGAGTGCAGAAATGCTCTCAAACAACAAAACAATGCATGGAGACTGCTTCGCGACTCACCAACCGCTGAAAATCTTGTCAATTTTAAAAACATCAAGTCCCAAGCCAGGAGAACGCGTCGGCAGGCCAGGAGGTAGAGCTGGCAAAGGTTTTTATCAGGAATCAATACATATACACATGAAGCAAGAATCTGGAGAATGGTCAGTAGGCTAGTTGGGCAAAAACCACATCCTCTTCCTCTAGTAAGCACACAAGGCAATGGTTCGGTGCAATGATTTGGTGCAACTGTCTTGGTGCACACTTCGAACAGGTCTTCAGCTCATCCCATTACAGTCCAGCATTCCAACGATACAAAGCAAGAGCAGAAAAACAGAAAATAGAACGCAAATCCACAAACAATGAGGCATACAATGAACCTTTCGTCTTAGCTGAGTTAGAAGCAGCATTAAACTGCTGTAACAAAACCGCCCCAGGCTCTGATAGTACATTATAGGAAATGCTCAAACGTCTGCCTCCTGATACCCAAAAAGCTCTCCTTTCTTTGTATAATGCCGTTTGGTTTTCCGGTGAGATCTCTTTCACTTGGAAAGAAGCAGTCATTATTCCAATTCTTGAACAGGGCAAGGGCCCTTATTTAACATCAAGCTACAGGCCCATAGCATTGATGAGGTGCCTATGCAAGGTTTTTGAAAAAATGCTGAACAGACGATTGATGCATTACCTTGAAACAAATTGCCCACTTGACCCATACCAGTGCGGGTTCCAAAAGGCTAAGTCCATTACTGACCACCTTGTCCATATCGAGGCACAAATTCGTGATGCTTTCATTCATAAACAATTCCTTCTGTCAGTGTTCCTCGATATGGAGAAGGCCTATGACAGTACGTGGCACTTTGGCATACTACGAGACCTGTCACACCTAGGTGTGCGGGGTGTAATGTTGAAAATAATCGAAAGCTACCTGTTTAATCAGACATTTCGTGTTCGAGTGGGCAATGTGTTGTCCCGTTCATTTGTTCAAGAAACAGGGGTGCCGCGAGGAGGGGTGTTGAGTTGTACACTTTTTATAGTTAAAATGAACTCTTTGCGTCTCGTTATCCCACGAAATATGTTTAACTGTACATATGTTGACGACGTGCAAGTCAGCTTTAAGTCCTGTAACCTCTCACTGTGTGAACGTCTGGTTCAACCAGCTTTGAACAAGGTCTCTCAATGGCAGATGAGAATGGTTTTATACTGAACGCACAAAAAAGTACCTGCATCTTGTTCTGCTGAAAGAGGGGCGTTCATCCCGATCCCGAGATTGACCTGCATGGTCAACGCCTGTCTGTGAAGACAGAGCATAAGTTTCTGGGCCTAATATCAGACGCAAAACTAACCTTCATCCCATACATCAAGTATTTGAAAGACAGATGTTTAAAAGCCATGAATATTTAAAGTGTTATCACGAACTACGTGGGGAAGTGACAGGAAATGTCTGATGAATTTATATAAAACCCTGATACGCACGCGCCTACATTACGGTGCTATAATATATCAGTTTGCGACACCATCAGCCTTGAAGATTCTCGACCCTGTCCACCATCTAGGCATCCGTCTCTCTACGGGTGCTTTTCGAACTAGCCCCGTAGAGAGTCTGTCATCATCATCATCATCAGCCTGACTCTCTCATGTTCCGCCAGTTAACTCGGTCCTGTACTTGCTACTGCCAATTTATACCCGCAAACTTCTTAATTGAGATAGGCAATAGTGCACTTCAAATTGTAAAAGGCTATGTCTACTTAGGGCAGGTAATAACCGCGGAGCCGAACCGCGAGATTGAAGTAACTGGAAGAATAAGAATGGGATGGAGCAAATTTGGCGAGCACTCTCAAATTATGACTGGTAGATTGCCGCTATTTCTCAAGTGGAAAGTATATAACAGCTGTATTTTGCCGGTACTTAGCTATGGAGCAGAAACCTGGAGACTCGCAAAGAGGGTTCAGCTTAAATTGAGGACGACGCAGCGAGCAATGAAAAGGAACTGGTAGGTGTAACCTTAAAAGAGAGTCTGTACGTAGAATCAAATGGCTGGTCGCTCCACGTGCAGAGATGTTACCTGTCTTTTACATACTATTTCAAGGTTAACGCTGAGGAGGAACATCTTGCTCACTCCACAACTAATGATCTGTCCAACTGTACCTTGTTCAATACCGGTCCTTCGCTGAAATAGCCCTACTCACTTCGTGTCAGGAGGCTCGCTGAGGAAACAGCTGTGCCACTTTTAGAACAATGTTTGATGGCTCCAGCAGTATATCTGCCACCATGGAAGTGGCAAGTCATAGACTGCGATCTATCTTTCATGGAAGTCACTAAACACGCACCTTCTCTACATATCCGCACGCACTTCCTTGAACTCCAACACAAGTACACTTGGCCAGAATTTTTCACAGATGCTTCGAAGTCTCACACTGATGTTTCTTATGCAGCTGTTGGCCCATCTTTCTCCAACTTCGGTATTCTGCACTCCGAAACAAGCATCTTCACAGCAGAGGCTCACGCGGTATTTGTGGCTGTCAAGCATATTAAGAAACTGTAACTACAATGCGCAGTAATATACACAGATTCGCTGAGCGTAGTGGTGGCTCTGAAAAACCTGCAAAAACATAAAAATCCTGTCCTTGTGTCCTTGTACTCTCTGTTATGCACGATCTACGCGCTTAAACGGCGTGTTGTAGTCTGCTGGGTACCGGGGCACCGCGAAATCGCTAGAAACGTGTCGCGGATCAGCTGGCCGCATCAGCCCAAGAGAACACTGGCGCCAGTACATCTGTAGCTGTCCCTGCGCTTGATCTGAAACCATTTCTACGACGGGAGCTCAGGGCGTGCTGGCAGCGCCTATGGGATAGGCAGACAGAAAACAAACTGCATGTTGTCAAACCGAGAATCGGAAATTGGCCAACAGTATACAGATCACGCTACACAAAAGTCACACCTACAAGACTACAGATAGGACACACACACTCGACACATTCATACATTTTGTCTGGTGGCGATGCACCATTGTGTGAGATGCACCATTGTGTGAGAGATGTGGAGAACCGCTCACGGTTCTCCACATCCTCGTCCAGTGCAGTGATTTAGATTCTCTCAAAAAAGGGCACTTTTTATATCCCTACCAACAACAGATACCCTTGCACCCATCAATGTTCATCGGTAGAGAACCCCTTTTTTCTCATGAATCATTGCTGGCGTTTTTAACAGATGTACGTACTTTGAATGTCATATACCCAGGCGCTCCGTAGCACAATCTCTGAAGAGAGGTCCTTGCCGCGGTGGCTGCATCTCTGTCGCTGTCCCACTATCACAACATTTCGCCATTTAGTATTATTGCACATATTTCATGTCAATGTCATAGTTTTAATGCTTTTATGTGTTTACCTGCATTAGCGCGAGGAATTTTAAGGCCCTTTTACAGCCACCTATCATGATCATTGTTCGCATCACTTGTCGACTGACCTGACGCTCTTTGGCCATCAAATGACCCTTGCACCATAAAACATCACCCATCATCATACTAGCAAAAATGAATTTTTCAATTTGGAGAGCAGCGATAAGTGGCTCATTGAAGCAGAGCAAACAAACAAGCAAAGGCCTCTTGAACTGCTGATGATGAACGAAGGTTCTGTTTGACCATAACCATGAACGCTTTGGTACTGATGATAAATGACAATAGGCATGATGCCCTGCTGGGGCGTCTGTGCAAGCAGGCGTTTGGCATGGGCAACACCATGAACCTGAGCCAACGGGGGGGTTTCCCTCCCTTGTGTCACCGTGTGTGGCTTAGCCTGTTCAGGGAAAGAGGACGCTGGGGATTGAGCCAACACTGGGTGGTTGGGCCTTTGGAGCCCCCCGGCAGAGGCAACACATCCCTTTGACCCCAGCTTCATGTAGTCGGCACCCCTGCACTCCACCCAGGGGAAATTGGCAGTTGCCTTTTTTTATCTCTTTCTATATCTTCGCTTACTCTTTTACTCTTACTCTTTCTTGTCTGCAAGGGTTAACACTGTGTAGTTGCTAAACCTAGGGCAGTTATACAGTAGAATCTAGTTGATACGTTCCTGTTAAATACAATTTTTGGCTCCTGCGCTTTAAATGATGAAAACTAGAAATGTCTCCTTAATGCTATGTATTAATACATTCCCCGAAAATACGATTATTTGGCAGCAACATTTGCCATAGCGGCAAACTGCAGTCGAATGATACATTCCACGGGCAAAAATTGTCATCCACGTGTGGAAAAAAAAAACTCTCGCGTGCTTGGGAAGTGCCGCTGCACGGTGTCGGTGGTTTCTTTGCTGCGCTCAATTATCACCTCTTCATCCTCTGCGTCCGCTCTGAATAATACTCAGTCGTTCATTCCCCGCTTTTTCCAAATGCCCAGTCGCCCTCTCATTACTTCTGCAGCTGTCTGTGAAGCTTACAAAGACCTGTCTGAGCTGTCAAAGTCTTCCAACTGTTTTCAAAAAATTCCTCTTATTTTCAGTAGCACAGTGGTCTTCTTTCGCAGCTGGCACATTGGCACAATTTCGGTGAGCGCTGCAAGGGCTTTATCAGTAACACGGTATGCGAAAATGCGATCGTCCCACACTACAACAGCCGAGAGAAAACTACAGAGCTAACCATCTTTTCGGCATCTCTTCGCTACACAAAGCGCAGCTACATCAGCCTCCTCTCCTGACCCCATTTTATGTGCTGCTGGCGTCTTCCAGCATGTTTTTCTTTTAAAAGATTTACAAAGCAACGCGCATATATTAGCCAAGCAGCTTTCAGTGGGAAAGATGAGAATGCGATGGGCCTATCTTCCCCCACTAATCCCCATGTCATTACTGCAGGATGCGTACCCCACTGTGTTATCAGGGTGTCTGCAACTCTGTCGGGTAAACTCTGCCGGGTAACCTCTACCAGAAACGAGCATTGCCCAATAAGAGTCGTCCTCTAGGCCTCAGTGATTCTCGCTCTTTCGAGGAGGAAAAAAATTTAGGGATATGCAAGTCTGACCTGTGTGTGAGGCTGCATGTTGCTAAGTGGTTCGCGATTCGAGACAGTTGCTTTCATCATGGCGACGGGGAAGTGCAAGGCCTTGTCGATTAAGGTGATAAGGTGAAGCTGAATATCCTGAGGCGGCAGCTTGCATCGGAAGATACAGAGTGCCGCGAGACGACCCTGGGCATGCGCATCTGAGATTGGCGACAACACCAATGAGGAGTTTCTGTTCATTGGCTCCGATGTAACCCTTCGGCAGGTTTGTCTATAGAGATGACAACGTCCTGACTTGCGAGCCGCAAAGTGTCGCGGGATTGTCATGGATGTGGTGTAGGGTGACACAGCGAAGGAGGTGGAAGATGAGGCACCGGAAGACAGCGTCGAGAACGAGAGCGTGGTGCGCCGACTGGCTAACTTCGCTGAAGCTCTTGCTGTAGTGGAAGCTTACAAAGTGTTTGCATGAAAAATAGTGAAAATGCAGACAAGGGTCAACAACGTGTGCAGGAGGAGCTTTTCTTGTCCAAGGGTAAGAGGCAGTATCAAAAAATTACTATTTTTTGTAAAATAATATTTTTTTTCCCTTACACCTCCATATGGACTTGTCAGCCTTAATGTTTGCTGTATTCAGATCGTACAATTTCCTGGATATTACATTCATCTTCCCCATTTTTTTGAAAACGTATCAGCAAGATTCTACAGTGAAATCTCGATACAACGAATTTGAAGGGACCGTGGAATATCGTTCGTTATTTTGAAACATCGCTATAGCGAAAACATCGAAAATTGGCCCTAAATATCTCAAACGCAACAAAAGTCACCTATCTACCTTTGCTAAGTGCATATCCGCAAACGCATTTTTCTGATGATTGAGAAAAGACAAAACACGAAATATCCCGGAATGAGCCCTCGTTTTTTTTTTTTTTTTTTTTTTTTTTTTTTTTTTTTTAAGAGTTGGTGATATTGGCCTGGTGGGTGCCGCTTAACTGCTGCATGACGATTGCTTCGAAGTTGTCCACATTATTATGTTCTTGGTGGGTGGGATTGCTGGACCTGCCAAGGTAGGTGCGCATCTTACGAACGCATTCCATGATGTCGGCATTCGAAAAAGATTCTTCGGGCTGGCACAGGGGTGCGGTCTCAGCGTCATCTTCGCCATTGGCATCCTTGTCACTGGTGTCCTCGTCACCACTTACGGCGCTCACGACAACATCGATCGTCAGTTCGGCTGACATGTACGCTTCACTGTCGCACTCCACAAAGTCCTCGAACGTCACCGAGGCATCCATCGCCAGTCTTTCAGCAAGTTCTTGCCACATGCCGCCCGCGCCGCTTTCTTCGCTGCCTTCTTGGGAGTCAACTTCATGTGGAATCGATACTAGGCCTGCCTTCCTTTAGCAGTTCTGGATGGTGGTTGCTGTAACATTCTATCAAGCCCCGGCAACCATTTCTGTGGCCTGTCGCACACTGATTGAAGTAGGCAGGTTCAGCCGAAGATTAATCAGCAATCGCTGAACGAAGCGTTTGCGGTAATGGGCGTTGACGCTTCTTATGACGCCTTAATTGAGTGGTTGTAGCAACGAAGTGCAGTTGGGGGGCAAGAATTCTAGCTGCATATTAGTCAGCCTAACATTCACAAGATGTGCCGAGCAGTTGTCAGTGATAATTAATATTTTTTTGCTTGCTCGCCTCATCTCGCCATCCACCTTCATTAGCCACTCAGAGGAGAGCTCTCGCGTCATCCATGTGTGTGAATTAGCCCGATAATCACACAGAAATGACACAACGTTCTTCATGCACCAAGGCTTCTTATATTTACCAATAACCAATGGTTTCAGCTTCCTCGTGCCTGTGGCTTTACAGCAGAACTACACCGAAATACAGACTTTGAATTGCTTGCCACCTTTACAGCTGCTCCCCTTGAAATGCATCATTTTATCGAGAAGCATCTGATAGAACACCGTTTCGTCCGCATGAAGATATCATCCTCGGAGTACGAAGCGACGATTTCACGGAACTTTTCGTCCCTCTATGCAGCAGCGCTCGCTGCATCTGCCGCATTTTGTTCACCTGAGACCACTTGCCAGGTGATTCCGTTCCTCTCACGGAAACGATAGAGCCAGCCCACGCTTGCTTCGAAGCTCGTGATATCTAGAGCAAAAGCCAATTGCCGGGCGTTTTCCTGCAGCTTGGGTCCCGACACCGACACATTTTGAGAATGTGCACCTTGGAACAATGTGAGTACTCCAGCATCTACGTCCTGAAAGTTCCCCAGTCGGAGCCGTTTTCTTAACGGTGCGAGTTGGGACCCTCGGTGCATCTCGATGATCTTCTGTCGATCCTTCAGGATGAACGCGACAGTTGATGGTACTACCCCCACCTCGTTCGCAATGTGGATTTGCTTTTTACCTGCGTCTATTTGAGAAATTATGTCCACTTTTTCTTGCAAAGGGAACTGCCTCCGCTTCTTTCTCGTGCTGCTTCCGGTGCTCATCGTGAACAGCGAACGTAGAAACGAATGTCTAAACCAGGCGTTGACACTAATCAATAACACTAATCGTTAAACCACAATTGAACAGTATTGACAGTCGCCTGAACAAAGACTACGAGGCTAAGCCAGTGGGCAAGGCTCAACTTGGCTAAATCACTGAACGGGGATGCAAAAACCGATAGAAGGCGCTGCAATAGCATAGGGCGACATATGGAGAAATGATCCGAAAGCTTTAATGATGATAATAGTGCCACATATATGGAGCTGAGCATTTGCTGTATTTAATCCCGTATTTCTCGCACTCACATGATTCTCACACCCTCCCTCCCCGAATCAGCCAACAAAAATACGATATTTTTCCACGAGTACTGATTATCGCACTCGCGCAGTAATGTTTACTTTCAACCATTGATGATAACGCACAGCCTGAGGCCATCTCTTAAAAACTATCCATACTACCAACGCATGGAGCCGCCATCCAATTCAAGCCAAAGTGCCAAGCACCCATTGCGGCGTGTTAGTAAAATCAACGTTACTAGATCCTGCCAATTCTCAAACTCCCATGGCAGCTGCCGTAGCTGTGCTCCTTCGATGTAGCTGTGCTCATCACTCATTTAGTAACGAGTAATAAATATGGCAATGATCTCATTTCCAGTAGCCCAGCTTCAATCTTCGTGCGCAAGCTAGCTCTTTTTTAACCTGTGAGCTTCTCTTACGGTCTTTAATGTGTCTTCCACAGAAACGAGCACGACATTTGGTTCCCCAAAAGCAAAACGGAATCGTACCCGCTTTTACACTTGGGCGCGAAACAGTGTGGCATGGTTCATACACTTGCAAGCACGTCCACAGACAACTGCGGGTACTCGCCCAAAAACGTTACCAAGCACACTGCAGCGGGCTGTTCACAACGGTCGTCCGGCTGTCCGTGTCTGTTGCGGCTTTCCGCAACTTGCCGGGCAAACTCCGTCGCGCTCACCCCCACGCGGAGCGCAACGGAATGGCGTCAGGCGGAGCTCTGCAGTTTGAGAACTGGCAGGATCTAGTAACGTTGAGTAAAAGTCCTTGCAGCGTGTGGTAACGCAATGTGTTGATACGGAAGCTACATGGCGGCTTTTAGGTTGAAAGTGGTTGACCATTCACAAAACAACGATAGGGTTGCCGGCAGGCAATTCGGAGTCGGCTAGTTTTTTGTTCGCTACTGGCGACGGCAGCACAAGAAGCTGGTGGCCACCAACACGCGTCGGATTTTTCGTGGGCCTGAGTGCAAAATATCCCCAGCTTGAGGCGGAACTTCTTTATTATGTCAAGGGTCTCCACACAAAGACCCTTGAAACAGTGGACAGTGGCTTTATTGTCTGCAAATAAACTGCTTTGTGTTGAACCGGTGGTTTTAATGTTAAGGTAAGTCTCGATCAGTGCTTAAAAATTTGTAGTTGCTGGCGTGAGAATCCTTATTTGCTACCACTTCTTTTTTGCTCTGTACGTTTTCGCAGAAAACTTTCACCGTGTAATTTTTGCACCCCTCTAACTTCTAATTGGTTTTGCGTGATGAAAGTGCGAAGATCATTCGAGTAAGTAAGGTAGATCGCCGCTAGTAATTCTTTATATTGAAGTGCTATTAAGATTGCCGGACATATTTGTTATTCTGAAACATTCGTTGCTCTGAAACTCGTAGTAATGAAATACTTTTACATTGAATCAATGGACACTGGGAGGAAGCTTTCGAAATATTTATTAATCTGAAAAAGTCATTAATTTAAGGTTTGTTTTAATGGTATTTCACTGTACTGTATTTGCTTACAGCGGCGATGCATGGCTAGTGATTACAAGTGTTTGCTTAGAGGAGGTCAGCAGGGATCCCTTGAAACACCGCGGCCTTCAATGCGCATGACCTCTAAGCAGTGTAACTGACCTCTGAACCGGTCTCCTTTTTTGGGAGAAAGAAAGTTTTGATCATCATCATCCAATTGTTTGTTGTTCAACCTTGTAGCGTCCCTTTGGTAAGCTCGGTGGTGAGTGGCCACCATCGCCGCGAACTTTAAATGCCTCTGGTGGAAAACCCTTTTCCCGCACTCCCTGATCGCCGCCAGAAAAAGTGGCCTCCGGTGAAAGCTTCATTTTTGCAGAGACAAAATGCATCATCCCCAAGTTCTGCGTTATTCGCAACCAAAATGGACACAAAACATTCAGATCGATTCCACCGTTCCTGCTCAGCCGCAGGTCGCGGGATGGAATCTTGGCTGTGGCGGCTGTATTTTCAATAAAGGGGAAAATGCTGTAGGCCCGTGTCTTATGTGTCGCATGGTGTGTCGTATGGCTCGTGTCATATGGTGGTTTTGGGATGTTAATCCCCACATAATAATCAAATGAGATCGATTTCACCATTCATTGTCTCAAACTTTCACAGAGGAAATTGGCCCAGGCTATAAGTACACAAAGATGGGTTGTAGGGATCTCCTTCGAGAAGTTCATGACAAGACCCAGTACAACAAGCTCTCAAAGTTCATAGCATTTGGTAACATCCCAGTATCAGTGGGCCCACTAGGTCAATGAACACAGTGTGCATTGTCATCTCTGACGATGACCTCTGCAAGCTATTTGAAAGTGAATTGCTCGAAGGATGGCAGAAATAGAATGTAGTCAAATTACGAATAAAGACAATAAGGCAAAATGATAAACAGATCACAACAAAGCACATCATAATTGCCTTCGAAACAAGCAACCTTCCCGACTCCATTGAAACTTGTTAATGTAAGCTTCGTGTCAGGCCTTATGTACTGAATCCTCCCTGATGTTTCAAGTGCCAGCGCTTTGGACACGGATCCCAATTGCCCAGAGGGCACGCAAGGTGCGCAAAGTGTGCATTTTGTGAATATGCATGCGACACCTGCAGTTCAGAAGCTCGTTGTGCTAACTGTGAAGAAGATCATCCTGCTTACTCCTGATCATGCTCTACATGAAAAAAAGAGAAACAAATCTCAAGGTCAAATTTAACCTATCATACCAAGAGGCTTATCAACAGTTCTCCGTTATAAACCAGTCTGATCTTTTTTTCACCGGCGTGGTGTATCGGGTTGCCATGCCATGTTTTTCGGCACCCGGGAGATACACACAGAGTGTTATCCTTGTCGCACCAGCAGCGCACTCGGCTGGCTCGACCTGTACTGCTCTGCCTCCTGCTAAAAAGGGCCAGCAGATTTTCTAGTCTGCCGGACTCTGGACTCTGAACTAATGCCACGGGATGTTGTCACATCATCCGGTGGCATTTCTACTCTAGTTAATCAAGGAATGTCCGGTACACATTTACCGCTTCAGACCTCTCTTGAGGCAGTGGCTGTTCGGGCCGTTATCTTGAACGCATTGGTCACAGTTTGCTCTATTTACATACTTCCTCTCCACCAACTCTGTGAACAAGAACTCCAGTCATTAATTGACGAATTTTCCTAACCGTATCTTCTCCTTGGACACTTCAATGCACACAGGAGTCTATGGCGGGACTCCGGCTATGATGACGAGGTCATCTAATTGAGCAGTTATTTTTCTTTTTCCTGAATCAGCAAGAGCCAACGTATTATAGCCTCTCAAACAATACCTTCTGATCAATAGACCTGAGCATTGGCTCTCCATCACTTCTACCCTTTCACCACTGGAAAGCCGTCAATAATCTCTACCGAAGTGACCACCTTCTGGTAGTTTTGAGTACACCACTATTAAACGATTGTCATCCACAGATTCCCAAATGGCTTACAGAAAAAGTCAATTGGGACCAGTTTTATAAGATTACGAATTTAAGTTGGACTGATATATGCGGTTCTAGCATACACGCAGCAAAGTCATATACACTCAAACCTCGTTATAACAAAGTTGAAGGGGAGCCACAATTATTTTGTTATATTCACTATTTCGTTATATCGATTGTAACAGTTTGTGGCAATGTATGCTCAGATGGGCGCACACCTATAAGCATGCAAAGAAGGAAACCGCTTCGCAGCCCGATGTACCGCTACGCGACCACGGGTGCGACGGAAAATAAACACAGTCGAATCTCATTCGAACACGCTTAATTCGAACTCACGGTGAGGTCCTGTCAAAGCTATCTGTATTCTATTGAGCAAAAACGCCCTGTAATTCAAACGCGCAAGCACTTGAAACGGTTAATTCGAACATACCGCACTCCAAAAATGCTCTCAGCATCATGCCCAATCCTGTGGCGGCACCTCTCAACACTGCGCAAAGGAAAGGAAGAAAATGAAAGAAAAAACCATGGTGGATTGTTTGCTCTCTCTCAAATGCCGATGTGCGATTCGCCTGTGCCACGCTTCTCCCTTTTTCGTCTCTGCGCGTAGAGACCCTTCTTGTTTCTAGGCCGGTCGCGGAGAGTCCTTCTGTCTTAGTGCAGAGGGTAGCAGCGGAGACGCAGTTGTTTACAAGTGAGAGGGAAATCGCTTCGCACCGCGGCGGCGCTTTTCGGTCATGTGATCTGCTGAGTGCTTCCTCAATTCTCTCCGCTGGCTGTGTGAAGAGGACGGCTCTCTCGGCCACATGGGGTATGGCTGTAAGGTCGGCGCGGGAGTTTTTGAAAGAGCCACGCCGACGAGCGTCAAACTCTGCAGAAAGCGATATACTTAACACACTACGGATTTTTTTTTTTTTTTTTTTGGTACACTACTTGATAGAATAATTTAGTTCGTTATATCCATTTACCGGTCAATTTTACTTCGTTACAATGAGGTTTAGAATGCATGGTTTTCAAGGGGAATTTCATTTAATTTGTTATATTATTTCGTTATATCCCGTTACGTTATAACGAGGTATGAGTGTATTCCGTAATCTTACCATTTGCTATTCCTTGTCAAGCTCGCGTTGTGTACACGGGTAAATGTATTTTATGATAAATAATGTCTCTAATGTGTGCAAGCATACAATTCTGGATCCAAACACTTCTGACAAACCCAGTGCTTTGGCCAAAGTCGTTTGCTTGCTCCTTTAGCCATTTACTGCATTTTTGACTGATGTTGCAACTAAATGCATCCCACAAACAACTGGAGTGCATGAAAAACGACACACCCCCTGTCAGAACAGTGAGTGTCGAAATGCACTCAAACAGCACAACAAGGCATGGAGGCGGCTTCGAAACTCACCCACCACCGAGAATCTCATCAATTTTAAAAAACATCAATTCTCAGGACAGGAGAACGCGTCAACAGGCCAAGAGGGAGAGCTGGCAGAAGTTTCTATCTGGCAGCAACTCATATACACGAGTCGAGTCTGGAGCATGGTTAGTAGGGTAGCAGGTCGAGAAGCACATTCGCTTCCTCTAGTTAACACACACGACAACGAGTTGAAAGAGCAGGCAAACTCCCTCGGCGCACACTTCAAACAGGTCTCTAGTTCATCTCATTACACTGAAGCATTCCAAGTATACAAAACAAGTATAGAAAAACAAGAAATACAATGCCAATCCACAAACACTGAGGCATACAATAAACCTTTCGTCTTAGCTGAGCTACAAGCATCGCTAAACTGCTGTAACAAAACCACTCCAAGCTCTTACCACATAGTATACGAAATGCTTAAACGTCTTCCCCCTGAAACCCAAAAAGCACCTCTTTTCTTGTACATGTCATTTGGTTTTCCGGTGAGATCCCTTCAGCCTGGAAAGAAGCCATCATTGTTCTGATTCTTAAGCAGGGCAAGGACCCATCTTCAATGTCAAGCTACAGACCAATTGAGCTAACCAGCTGTGTTTGCAAGATTTTCGAAAAGATGAAAAACAGACAACTGATGCACTTCCTTAATACAAATAGTCTACTTGATTCGTCCCAGTGCAAGTTTCGAGAGGTCAAGTCCACTAATGACTACCTTGTTCATATCAAGGCACAAATTCGGGATGCTTTCAAACAATTTTAGGGGCAAAGCTCCTTTCCCTGTGGGTCGAATGTTCCGAGTTGGCACCGTAGTAGCCACGTCTCGTTTAGTCCTTAGAATGTCCGCTGGATGGCGGTACTTCTATATGATGAATATATTGTCACGATGAGTCACAAGTACTGGGAGATATATTGAACAACCGGGTAGCTAGCTCTAGGACGATGCGTCAGTCGTGGCTGGCTCTCGAGCCGAGAAGAGACACGCAAATCTTCTTCCTTTCCTCCAGATGGTAGAGCCGCTCTTGCAGTCGACCCACTACGTGTGGGTGGCATTATCCCCCCTTTCGAAAAGAAAAAAAAACTCCCAAAAGGGGGAAAGAAAAGTACATAGCACCACCACGATGTTACGACATAGGCACGTGGAAAAAAAGAAATTGGAAATTCGGATAAAGTAAAAATAGAAATGAACGAGCGTGCCAATATAGGAAAAATCAGTGAACGAAGAAGCAAGTTCACAAAAATAAATAAATAACACAAAGAACGCTGTACGGCAAGAAAAAAGTTATGAACAACGCGCAATAAATGGTTTCATGCGCAACACATGAACGACATCCGACCTCGGTCATGTCCTACTCCGTGCCTGCGATGTTGAGTCCGGAACCACTTCATAGTTCACGTCACTGACGCGACGTAACACTTTATAAGGGCCAAAGTATTGGCTCAGTAACTTTTCACTAAGGCCACGGCGGCGGACGGGCGTCCACACCCAAACTTGGTCTCCGGGGTTGTAAAATACTTCACTGTGGCGGATGTTATAGCGCCGTGCGTCTGCCTGCTGTTGCTGGCCGATGTGTACTCGCGCGAGCTGCCGGGCTTCCTCGGCACGCTCTGCGAATTCATCGGCGTCAGTTGTCAACTCGTCTTCGTCTTGACACGGTAGCATAGAGTCCAGCATGGTCTGCACTTCGCGGCCGTAGAGAAGCCGAAATGGCGTGAATCGCGTGGTCTCTTGCACGGCGGTATTATACGCGAAGGTCACGTAAGGTAAGATCCGGTCCCATGTTTTGTGCTGTACGTCGATGTACATTGAGATCATGTCTGCAATGGTCTTATTCAGTCGCTCGGTAAGTCCGTTGGTTTGCGGGTGGTACGCATTTGTCTTTCGGTGTCTGGTGTTGCTCAGTTTGAAAACCTCGTCCATAAGCTGCGCCGTGAATGCCGTCCCTCTGTCCGTTATTATAGTGGAAGGAGCACCGTGTCGTAACACGATGTGGCGCATGAAAAATTGTGCTACCTCAGAAGCCGTGGCTCGTGGGATCGCCTGCGTCTCAGCGTAGCGTGTCAGATAGTCGGTCGCGACGATCACCCATTTGTTGCTGTCCGCAGATAGGGGGAATGGCCCGAGAATGTCCATGCCGACTTGGTCGAACGGCGTGCAGGGTGCTTTAATGGGCTGAAGCAAACCAGCTGGCTTAACAGATGGTTGCTTTCGACGCTGACATTCCCGACAGCTCTTGACGTACTTCTTGACGCTTGCCGAAAGTCCTGGCCAATAGTACCTCTCACTCACTCTGGCAAGTGTCCGTGAGTAGCCCAGATGACCGGATGTGGGTTCGTCATGGCAAGCGAAAAAGACGTCGTCTCGCATGTCTCGAGGAACCACCAGGAGGTAGGTACGGTTGTTCGAACGAGCGTTCTTCTTGTACAGCACACCCTCTCGAAGGCAGAATGACGGCAACGAGCGGGATAAATGACGTGGTATGATTGTGTCCTGGCCCTCTAAATGATCGATAATCGGACGAATCTCTGCGTCATCCCGCTGCAGTTTACTCAAGTCTGATGAGCTAATGGCGCCCAGGAAGCCTTCGTCTTCCTCTGCTTCCTGACTGACGACATGAAGGGGTGCGCGTGACAGTGTGTCAGCGTCTTCATGCTTACGGCCGGACTTATGGACGATGGTGACGTCAAATTCCTGCAGCCGCAAGCTCCACCGTGCTAGCCGTCCTGAAGGGTCGCGCAGGCTTGCCAACCAGCAGAGGGCATGGTGGTCCGTCACTACCTTGAAGGGACGACCATAAAGGTACGGGCGAAACTTGGTGATTGCCCACACGACTGCGAGGCACTCTTTCTCCGTAGTGGAATAATTCGCCTCGGCACGGGATAGAGAGCGGCTGGCGTAGGCTATCACCCTTTCGATGTCGTCTTGACGCTGAACGAGCACTGCACCAAGCCCAACGTTACTAGCGTCAGTATGGACCTCCGTGTCAGCATCATCGTCGAAATGAGCGAGAACGGGTGCTGATTGCATGCGCTGTCGCAGTTCATCAAAAGCTGCTTGTTGCTCGTTTTCCCAGACAAACGGCGTGTCGTCCCTTGTGAGACGAGTCAGAGGTTCTGCTATCTGTGAAAAGCCATGAATGAACCGGCGATAGTAGGCGCACAAACCAAGGAAGCGCCGGACGGCTTTCTTATCGACAGGAGCTGGTAATTCGGCAACAGCGGCAAGCTTGTCTGGATCGGGCCGGACTCCTTCAGCGCTAACTACATGTCCAAGAAATTTCAGTTCTTCATAGCCGAAGTGGCACTTCTGTGGCTTTAGAGTGAGGTCCGCCGATCGGATAGCCTCCAGCACGCTGCGCAGGCGCTGTAGGTGCTGCTCGAACGTGGCAGAGAAGACCACGACATCATCAAGGTAGACAAGACAAGTCTGCCACTTGAGCCCTGTGAGGAGAGTGTCCATCATTCGCTGGAAAGTTGCCGGCGCTGAACACAAGCCGAAAGGGAGTACTCGAAATTGGTATAGGCCGTCTGGAGTCACGAAGGCTGTCTTTTCGCGGTCTCGCTGATCTACCTCGATTTGCCAGTACCCGCTTTTGAGGTCGAGAGAAGTGAAATAATGGGCACGACGAAGTCTATCCAGCGAATCGTCGATACGCGGTAGCGGGTACACATCCTTTTTGGTCACGTTGTTGAGCTTTCGGTAATGGACGCAGAAGCGTAGCGATCCGTCTTTCTTTTTAACAAGCACGACTGGAGATGACCACGGGCTGTTGGATGGTTCGATAACGCCATCGTCAAGCATCTCGCGAACTTGCGTACGTATCGCTTCACGTTCTTTAGCCGACACGCGGTAGGGGTGCTGGTGTATTGGGCGTGCGTCCTCGTACGTGATGATCCTGTGCTGAGTGATGGACGTCTGGCGGATCTTTGAGCAACTTGCGAAGCAAGACCTGTACTCGAACAAGAGCGCTCGCAGCGCAGTCTGGTTATCGGTGGACAGATCAGGATTGATGTCAATGTTGCTCATTGATGTGTCTGCGTTATCCACTATTTCTGACGTGGGACAGTTGGTTACGTTTGCTACTTCGTGGGCAAACGCTATCGAAGTGCCACGGAAAAGGTGTCGATGCTCGTTGCTAAAGTTGGTAACGAGCAATTCAGATCGGCCGTCGCGAACGTGAATTACACTTCTCGCTACACATATGCCTTGCTGCAGGAGGTGTTCTAAATTTGTCTCGGCCACCACATCGCCATCGCTCAAACCACAGCATCTTACGTCGACTAGAACACTGGCTCGGGGAGGAAGCGTCACGCTCTGTTCAGAAATACGGAGTACGTCGACACGCATTCCGTCATCCTGCACGTTGATTGCTCGCTGGGCTGAGAACGTGACGCGGCGCTCTTGCAGATCAATGATAGCTCCATTTTCCTGTAGAAAATCAACTCCCAGAATGACGTCACGGGAGCATTCACGTAGAACAAGGCAGCTTGATACGAATGTGTACCCTTGAATCTGTACTCTAATTGTGCAGGCACCCAGTGGAGTTACGACATGGCCACCAGCTGTCCGAATCTGCGAGTTATGCCACGGCGTGATTACTTTCTTCAGCTGCGTTGTCAGTTTCCCGCTCAGTATGGAATAGTCTGCGCCGGTGTCCACTAACGCATTAACTACACAACCATCAATTGTTACTGCTATGTCGAGTGAAAGCCGGCTATCCTTTGCAGCAGCAGGTGATGTCGGACCAGTTTCTGTACGGTTCTGCGTCAATAGGAGGTCTTCAGCGCTTCGACGTTCAGCGACCCCGCCCCCAGAGGTCGCTTCGGCTAGTTTTCCCGGCGGGGGCTGGGAGATCGTGCGGTAGAATACCGCTGGGGCATTGATGAAAATCGCCTCGGTGATGGCGAGCGCGACTGGCGCCCGGCAGACGGTGGTTCATGCTGCTGGGAGAGGTAGTTTTGGATGTCACGTGGTCTCTGACCGTAACGGGGGGGCGGCGAGTACGCAGAGAAGCCGCGAAGCCCAAGACGGCGATAAGGACACTGGCGGTACAAGTGATCAGCTTCTCCGCAATGAAAGCATAGAGGCCGGTGATCGGGTGTGCGCCAGACATCAGACTTCCGAGGATACGAGTGCCGATCGTCGATGTACTGGACCGGTTGTACCGAACGATGGGCAACAGAAGCACCACGGCCAAAGGGCAGGGGCGGTGGCGTGTACGTGCCTTCGTAGTATGGCATGTGCTGCGCTGACTCGAGTGAAACTGCAGGGACAGGATGAACGAACAAGGGCGGCGATGCAGCAGGGCGTTTCAGGGCTTCCGCGTAGGTTGTCTTACGGTGGTATTCAGCAGGAGCTGGCGCAGCTGTGTCAGGAGGCAAGGTGTCCCGGAGGGCCTGGTGCAGCTCATCTTTGATGACGGTTGCAATAGAGCTAACCGTAGGATTAGGTGTTACACCAGCCTTTTGCAACTCCTCACGTACGATATTACGGATGAGTTCACGTAAGGAGTCATTGCTGGTCCCAGCGGCGGCGAAAATGTCAGCAGAGGACATGCCTCTGACTTGCCTGTCGTATTGGTTTGATCGCTGCTGTAGCATTTTTTCCATTGTCACGGCTTCAGACAAGAACTCCGCGACCGTCTTCGGAGGGCTTCGCACGAGGCCGGCGAAAAGCTGGTCCTTGACACCACGCATCAAGTGACGCAACTTCTTGTCCTCCGTCATTCTTGAATCTGCCCGTCGGAAGAGACGCGTCATGTCTTCGACGTACGCGGTCACAGTTTCGTTTGGCGACTGGACGCGGGCAAGAATAGCTCGTTCAGCTCTTTCTTGGCGGTCAGCACTGGCATATGTCTGCAGAAGTCTACGAGAGAATTCTGGCCACGTCGTCAGCTGCTCCTCTCGATTTTGATACCACGTGCGAGCCCCGTCTTCGAGATAGAAGTAGACACGACCCAGTTTCACCGCGTTGTCCCACTGATTCAAGTTGGCTACGCGCTCGAAGTCCGCCAACCAGTCCTCAACGTCTTCGCTCTCCGTACCATGGAACGTCGTCGGTGCCCGTGGGCTTTCCAACGTATATCGGTTCGACGACGTGCTTCCCGTGCCGGTTGGCAAGGTTTGTACCGAAGTGCTGGTCATGTTTGTTGACGTGGTGGTAGCAGTATCGTTGACTTCCGGAGGCAATCCCCTGATTCGGCGGCTCGTCCGATGCACGGGAGTATTGACTGGCACTGGACTCGTATTACGGCTTCCTGGGGGGGTCTGCAGCATCCGTGAGACTACCCAGCACCTCCACCAGTTTGTCACGATGAGTCACAAGTACTGGGAGATATATTGAACAACCGGGTAGCTAGCTCTAGGACGATGCGTCAGTCGTGGCTGGCTCTCGAGCCGAGAAGAGACACGCAAATCTTCTTCCTTTCCTCCAGATGGTAGAGCCGCTCTTGCAGTCGACCCACTACGTGTGGGTGGCAATATGATGAAAAGATGCAAAATGGTGGCACTTAGTGTTTATTAGACGAACGGACGGATGGACAAGCAGACGCATGTACGAACGCACGAATGGAACCACGCACGGGCGGATGGACGCTTCACCCCACTTATTATCATTCACTTCGTGGATATGCGGTGATTCTTTTCTTTATTTGTTCCTCAATATGAAAGGGACTATGATACTGCATGGCGCTTTGGCATATTCTGAGACCTGTCACATTTAGGTGTGCAAGATGGAATGTTTTCAATAATCGAAAGCTTCCTGTCTAATAGGACATTCCTTGTTAAAGTAGAAATTTTGTCTCGTACATTTGTCCAAGAAATAGGAGAGCCACAAGGAGGTGTATTGGGTTGTACACTTTTTATAGTCAAAATGAACTCCTTGCACCTGGCCATCTCATGCACCATGTTTTACTGCACATATGTTGACGATGTATAAGTTGTTTTTAAATCGTGCAACCTCTCATTGTGCGAACACCAGGTCCAATTAGGTTTGAACAAAATATTGAAATAGGCATACGAACATGGGTTTAAACTGAACACACAAAAGATCACTTGCGTCCTGTTCTTCAGAAAGAGGCATCTTTACCCAGACTCTGACATCGACCTTCATGGGGAACGTCGTTCTGTAAAGACTGAGCGTACATTCCTGGGCCTAATGCTAGACACAAAACTAACCTTCATACCCCACATCAAGAATAATAAAAACAACTGTCTTAAAGCCATGAATATTCTGAGAGTGTTCCCTCGAACTACGTGCAGGGATCCCACTTATGGGCCAACTGCGCCAAAGTGCACCAAACCATCCATCTCGGGGGGTCCGCAACCTGTGGCCCGCGGGCTACATGCGGCTCGCTGGGCATTTTTATGCGGCTTCCGGCACGATATCAGAAATCGTTATGTCGCTAGACACTGTACTTGTCGAAGTATTTGAATAACTATAAATAATGTTTCAATCACCGGAGACAGCGGTTGAGTCTAATGAGAGAATTTATTACCTTCCTGCGAAAAGGCCTATAACAACTAGGTGTTGGCCTATATACTAGGTGTTAAGACGACGACTGCATCTCCGCTGCTACGCTCTGCGCTGCAGCTGCAGCATGGCCAGCACGTGACGAGAAAGGGGTAGCGTTTTCATGCAGAGATAAGAAGATCGGCATTTGAGAGATAAGCAACACTTCACGGCAGCTTTTTTTTTTTTCTTCTGGAAGAAGGGTCTTTACGTGTCAGGGACAGGAAAGGGGGAACCGGCATGTCGCAGATTGGCATTTGAGAGAACCAACACTCCGCGGAGGCGCTGCGCCGTGTCCCTATCGGGCTGCAGAAATTGGGCGCCTTTCTTCCTCTTTCTTCTTCTAAGAACTACCACCACCACTCCGCAACATATTTTTTTCCCTCTCTCACCACGCGCTGCATTGAAAGGAGAAGGGTCTCCTGGCAGGGACTGAGAAGGGAGAAGCGTGGCACAGGCGTGTCCCAGATCAGCATTTGCATACCTGCCAACTCTTCCCATTTTCCCGTAAAATGTACGAATTTTGATCATGCGTGCGATTTTACGACTCTCGCCTGAAATTTACAAAAATATTTCAATTCCGATAAAAAAATAAAAATAGTAAAATGGCGAGTCTTCCACGACTGGTTACGGCGCATTGCTGTAGCTGTTCGCGGAGGTCACAAAAACGGCGTTGTGCTATATTCCGCCATCAGGGGAGAACTATATGTGTTGGTGTTATCATCATCACATACTTGCGAAGTCTCCCGCATTGTCCAGGGGACTCCCGGATTGCAACCGCTTTTTCCCTATGTAGGGTTGCCATGAAAATCTCCCGAAAATCGAAATGTGTGTGGGAGATCTAGCCGCATTGACAGAAATGCAAGCCAGTCCGTTTCAGGCTTTTTGCGAGCCCACCGCATTATAAATGATTTTGAGATGCGTTCATCTAAACTTACAATAGACTCCCAGTGCTGCGAAACCGCGACAGATACTAATTCGTGAAATTTCCCAGCCAAATTCATGTGTCCATTGGGCCAATATTCGAATGTTTCGAACACTTTTTCTAGTCGCGGCGTGTAATATGAACTTTAGTACCGAAACCATCGAACGAAGGCCGATTGAGAGCAGCGCGCTCCATGCTTCGGAACTATGCGTGCGACGAGCACACGCACTGTCTTCCACAGTGTGTGTGGTTGTCGTTGCTACAACCGCTGTGGACCGAACCGCGGTCGTTCGACACGATCATGTATGGTGATGACATTACTGACAGAACTCCTAAAGTGTGCGTGCGGCCAACATTCGACTAGTCAAAGCAAGGCTGCTTTCCGCAAACTGTGGAAAAAACCGTGGCAGTTGCGACCATAGGTAACATAGACGAAGTTTTGAAGGTACGTAGATTGGAAATAAAACTCATTTGCTGCAAACCACCACGCAGATAGCGATCTATGACCTCCGAGGGCACATGGCTGACGCAGCGGTAGGATGAAAGGCGGTAAAGACTGAAGTAACGAAAAGTAGCTGGCAGAAGAGGCAGAACGAAAGAGCTTTATTGCTCAGTGTTACGGGCTTTATAACTACACAGAAAAGGTCACACGGCTCGTTATAATAAGCAAGAGTGTGGCACATGCAAACAGTACTACTCTTGTTATACATCAATGCGCGTGTTTGATAACACTGCATCCATCCCCCCTAAGCTAGAGTAGGCGAGACGATCCGGTGGTTTCCGCTGGCGAGTCGAACGTGGTAGCGGTTGTCGGTCTTCGGTTTGAGAGTTGACTTCTCGTATGCCCGTATCTTGACGAGCGTCTGCCTGCTTGGGAGAACACTGAGCTTCGTCGTTGACTTGGCTCCGCTTGTTAAGTGATGACCCCGAGTCCAGGCGCGGCCGGAGTTGATCTACGTGGCGCCGCTGTGGTCCCTCCGGTGTTTCTAGTGTAACCATGCGTGCTCCCGACGTGGACACTACTGTCGCCGGCAATCATCTCTGACCAGACTGATACTGGCGCGACCATACACGCCTTCCTGGATAGAACCGTGTTAGAGCTTTTGCTCGTACAGGTTTGCCAGAACCATCATTTCAGGCCACCTTTTTGTCTGTGAGTGAGGCCGTCAGCCTGGTTTGGGGACGAAAGCCCAACAGCAGTTCTGCTGGTGATTTTCCTTCTTCCAAAGGGGTCGTTTTGTAACGTAATAAGAACTTCATCAGTCATTCCTGCAACGTACCTGTTGGATTCTTTCAAAGCCCTTCCTTTATGGTCCGCACGGCCCGTTCCGCCAACCCACTTGACTGTGGATAGTATGGGGCTGTTCTCACGTGTTTCACGTAGTTTTCCTGCAAGAATCTTGACATGGTGGCACTTGTGGTCTGTTACCTGATACTAAACAGTACGATAGGCCAAAACGTGCGAAAATACCTTGCAGTACGTGAATGGTAGCCCACAATCGAGGTCATATCAGTAAGCCGAGAGTAGCAATGCCCACCGTTGAATTCTCGTAGCTGCCATACGCGGAATCGGTTTCTCCGGGTGAAACAGTCCCGTCAGTGGCTTGTGATCTGTCACCAGAGTAAAATGCTTAGCCAACAAGTAATCTTGAAACTTGATAAGGCTGAACACCAAGGCCAATGCTTCTTTCTCTAATTGCGAATAATTTTGCTCAGCAGCAGTCAGGGTTCTCGAGCGGAAAAATATGGGATAATCTCGGTTCCCAATACGGTGTGACAGCACCGCGCCGACCCGAACCGGTGAAGCATCGCATTCAAGCCGCAACGGCTTTTCGGGATCGTAGTGTACGAGAAGTTCCGCTTCCACCATAGCGCACTTGGCTGCCTTGAAAGCTTCCTCGTGTTCGGCTCTCCATTGCCATCACACTGCTTTAGCCAGCTGCCGATAAAGTGGATTCAACGTGGTGGCAAGGTTAGGCAAAAACTTCGCGTAATATGTAATCAGTCCCAAAAATGATTTCAGCTGGCTCTCACCGTCTCTGGTCCTGGTGCCGTGGTGATGGCTTCTATATTAACAGGGGGGTGGAGACCCGTTGCGTCGATCTTGTGGCCTAAGAGCGATACTTGCTTCTTGCGAAACCTGCATTTGTCAAGGTTCAACTTGAGTCCATTGTCCCGTAGCCACTCAAAGACTCGCCGCACAGTGGTGTCGTCGTTCTGCTTTTCGGCTATGATGATGTCATCTATGTACACCTTGACGCGAGGCAGGCCTTGCAGAATGAACTCGAGGCGGCGCTGGAACAAAGCAGGAGCAAATGAGATGCCGAAAGCGAGGTGGTTATATGCAAACACCTCCTTGTGTGTGTTCAACACAGCCATTTTTCGTGCCTCTTCGTCCAGTGGAAGTTGATTATAGGCGTGCCGTGAATCCAAAGTGGTGAACACCTCGCCCCGGTACAGAGATGTCAATATGTCCTCAATTTACGGCAACGGATAGTGTTCCGAATGTGTTGCCGGATTCATGGTCAATTTGAAATCCCCGCACAGCCTTATATCCCCATAATGTTTCACTAATGGCACGACAGGCGTAGCCCACTCTGATACTCTCGCTGGTGAAAGCACTCCTTCCTGTATGGTGGTCGATTTCTGCCGATACCTATCTCGAAGCGCAAATGGCACTGGTCGATCTTTGCAAAAGCGTGGTACAGCAGCTTTTTTTTGTGTAGCTTCACAGGCGGCCCCTTGCAACAACCCAACCTCTGCTAAAAAATTTCCGGAAATTCAGCCACAAGTTTCGCTGTGGCTACGTCGCATCGAACCATATTTACGTTGTCCGGCGCACATTCTTCTAGTAGCGCCATGCCAGGATTCCGGAAGGCTTGGATGGTAATGCGGCCGCACATCAGAATCCCTTTGCAATCCACTACAACTAGCGAGCTCTCCACTTCCGTGTTACCGAAAGTCCACTCGGCCAAGGATCGACAGCGGCCCCAGGAAGCACGTCAGGCGCAGTGAAGTCTTCTCCAGTGTCGGCCACAGTTCACGATGGTTCTCAAGTACCTTCTTTGGAATTATTACGCTGATAGTGGACCCTGTATCCACCAGCATGCGCAGTTTCTGGCCCTCCCAGATGGAATCCCTTTCGAATGGCCGAACGAATTCGTTGCTACTGTAGCTGTGAGCCACCAAAGCGTAGAGCATTTCTTTTTCACTGCCATCTAGCTCCTTCACAGCGTACGTTCCAGAGAGGTTACCGCGACCGCTGCAACACCTTCTCACCAGGTGTCCCTTCCTGCCGCACTTGTGGCACGTCGCTTTCTTGTGCCTGCACATTTCCGAGGCATGGTTCGAGCCACATCTCCAGCATTGAATAGACTCGGTTGTTGGTGCATATCCTTATCCGGATTTCTGTGGATTCATCCTGTGCTTCAGTACAAAATTGGCGACACCGTTGTCGTTGAAGCTCCTCTCTTGCATACTCGCACATTGGTTTCCGCCGTTTTTGCCGCTAGAGCAAAAGCCTCTGCCTCCGCCAAATTCAACGTCCTTTGTGACAGCATGTGTCGTCGAGCTTGTTCGTCACGGATTCGGCAGACAATCCGATCCTGCAACATGCGGTTCAAAGACTTCTCGAAATCGCAATCCTTTGCGAGACGTCTCAGGGCAGTGATGTAGTCTCGTACCTTTTCGCCTTCTGCTTGATTTCGCATGAAAAAAGCGTAGCTCGCAGTAATCTCATTAGTTTGGGGATAAAAGTGGTTGTCCAACAACTGTACGACGGTGTCATAGCTCATGCTGTTCACCGATTCTGACTGGCACTGCCCCTGAAGCATGCGAACAACAATGTGACTTAGTGCCGATACCAGAAGCACGCGCCGTTTTCCTGTATCTGTGATGCCATGGCCCTCAAAAAAGGCCTCCAAACGGACACGGTAAGTGCTCCAGCTACTGGTCGTGTCGTCGTACTCGGGTGGCCTGGCTGTCATTGTGGAATTGTCCCACCCTCGTCGCCACTGAAGTAACGGAACGTAGCCGGCAGAAGGGGCAGAACGAAAGAGCTTTATTGCTCGGTGTTATGAACTTTATAACTACACAGAAAAGGTCACATGGCTCGTCATGATAAGCAAGAGTACGGCACATGCAAATAGTACTGCTCTCGTTACACATCAGTGCGCGTGTTTGATAACACTGTTTTGTACGTGTTTGATAACACGCACAAAACCGTAGTGGCGGTGATGGGATAGCAATTTATGAGCTCCGAGGGCACATGGCTGACGCAGCGGTAGGATGAAAGGCGGTAAAGACGTATAAAGGCTAGAAGCATTTTGCCGTTCCTGTCCAAAGAATCTAGTAGCGAGCAAAACCAAAGCTTTGACCCGGGCTTTCGCGGCAGCCAGTTGGGCTGTGCCGTCCGTTGCATGTGTCCCCCCAGCCCCGCCGCGGTGGTCTAGTGGCTAAGGTACTCGGCTGCTGACCCGCACTTCGCGGGATCGAATCCTGGCTGCGGCGGCTGCATTTCCAATGGAGGCGGAAATCTTGTAGGCCCGTGTGCTCAGATTTGGGTGCACGTTAAAGAACAACAGGTGGTCCAAATTTCTGGAGCCCTCCACTACGGCGTCTCGCATAATCATATGGTGGTTTGGGGCGTTAAACCCCACATATCAATCAAATCAACGTGTGTCTCAGGAAGACATACATCTGCGTCTTTCCGGTCAAGTGCCTTTTCCTTCTACCTTGTGCGCTAATATATTTCCACATTATGTTCTACCAACTGGCCCAGCATTCCACTTTATTGAACTTCATAGATTTTGCTCGTTGTTTTTATGACGTGAAATTTCGGTTGGAAGCATTTGAGCTCCCCCTTATAAACTCTCACCTTAGTGGAAAACCCTACCCTCATTTGTTCGGCCACTCCAAGCCATTATGAGACCGCAGCGCCAATATTTGCGCTTGCATTTGGGATCCCCCCCCCCCTCCATTTTCTCAGTTTTTTTTTTTTTTCTTCTTTTGGCGCCAAAAATAGGGGAAAATTATTCAGTGCGTCAATATGATTTATGGCGGCAAAATGTGATTGTGCTTGTCGCTAAAGGCAAATCTATTATCCATCACAGCTACAAATTAAAAAAAGTCTGTAACCATCGCCCTCTCTTTCCCAATCGGGGATTTTACAGAATTCTCTGTTGCCAGGTTAGCAGCTATGCACTTGAGAGAAAGCAAACATTCCGCCCCAGCCTTTCTTTTCTTTTTTTTTTCTTCTTTGCGCGCAGCGTTGAGGTGTCGGAGGTGGCGCCGCCGGATTAGGCATGGTGCTGAGAGCATTTTCAGAGCGCGGTATGTTCGAATTAACCGCTGCAAGTGCTTGCGCGTTTCAATTACTGGGCGTTTTCATCCATTGGATTAGACAAAGCTTTGACGGGACAGCAGCGCCAGTTCTAGTTAACCGAAATTCGAATTAAGCGTGTCCGAATTAATCCCCGCAGGGGCGCCTGCGCAAGTAGGCGTTTGGTGTGTAGCGACCCCACGGACCCGAGCTAACGGGGGAGTTCCGACTCCCTCCCACGCCTAGCCGTGCGTGGCTTTGCCGTGTCCGGGGAAAAGGGGATTCTGGGGGTTGAGCCGACGACGGGTGATTGGACCTTTAAGGCCCCCCGGCAGAGGCAACACACCCCTTTGGCCCTGGCTTCATGTAGACGGCACCCGTGGGCTGACCCACCCAGGGGAAATCGGCAGTCGCCTTTTCCTATCTCTCTCTCCCTACATCTTCGTCTTTATCTCTTACTATTTATCTGTCCTGTCTTCTACTCTCTTCTGTTTACTTCCAAACTTCCTGGCGGCTAGGGTTAACCCTGTGCAAATAGCCTACCTTGGTTTAGGTGCATTGGGGTATAGTAGCGTTGTACGGCTGGCGTCTGCAGGTTTTAGCATCCGCAAACTTGTAGCGTCCCCTCGTTGGGCTCCGTGGTGGGTGGCCGCCAACGCTTCTGAAGAAAATTAAACTGGCATGCATAAAGCATTTCTCTTGTTAAGTGATCATACCGCCTTAAAGTGCGTACGCACAGAAGACTTAGGCTTTTTCAATCGATCAAATGGAAACTTTCCCCATTTTCATGTTATACATAATGAGATAAGTGGCAAGCAAGCCAGAACTGTATCCCCCTTTGTAGTAGCGAGGTGTCTCACAGAAACTCTTGGGGCCGGGTACAAAGTTACCAAAATGGCCAGCGGAGACCTCCTCCTTGAAGTTCGAGAAAAAGAACAGTTTGAGAAGCTACAGAATCTTTCAACTTTTGGTGACACTCCGATCACTGTAACACCACACAGATCTATGAACACAACCCGTGGAGTGGTATCTGATGCTGATTTGCTCGGCTTGACTGAAGAGGAACTTCTGGAGGGGTGGAAGAGTCAGAATGTGACCAATGTACAAAGGATCATCATCAGAAGAGACAACAAGGTAACACCAACAAAACACCTAATACTCATGTTCGCTTCCAGTAATTTGTCAGAATGTATTCATACAGGGTACACGAAGACGTCGATCAGACCAATCATACCTAACCCACGTCGTTGTTTTAAATGCCAGAGGTATGGCCACGGCTCACAAACCTGTCGTGGTTGCTAAACTTGTGCACAATGTGGAGTGTCAGGCCACATGACAACTGTGAAGAACCATCACACTGTGTGAACTGTGGCGGAAATCACGGTCGCATACTCACGGTCTTGTTCATTTTGGAAAAAAGAAAAAGAAATCATCACATTGAAAATTAAAGAAAATATCACATTCAAAGAAGCAAAACGAAGAGTGTCGCCATTTTACGGTGCAACATATGCTGATGCGGCGCGTCAGGGGGCAACGCCGCACCAACCCTCGCCACTCTTTCGGCCAGCGCAGAGCGAGCCATCGGCTGTGGCACCTGCCCCCAAGGCGGCAGTAGTTCAGTCTACTCCGCCTCCAAGTAAATTGAGGCCGGAGACTCCAGGGTCCTCTGGTCTCAAGGCCTCACCTCACCAGGCCAGGCCAAAAATTCGAACCACCAGCTCGCATGTGCGGGTATCCAGTGCCTCTGAGGAGGCAATGGATAGAACGGTACTTTTTGTACCGAAAGAGCGGCGCGGCTCCTTGGAGCGCGCCAAGAAAAATAAAAAACCAATAACAGGGCCGGACAACCGTCCTGCCACCTGAATTAACAAGCTCACTCTAACACAGGATACTCTCTGTACACACAGCAGCATCTCTTCTTTTAATATGCAGATAGAAATATTACAGTGGAACATCCGAGGCCTTCTTCGAAACCTCGATGACTTACAAGAACTCGTCCATGAACACAATCCTAGAGTGCTGTGTGTACAAGAGACACACTTAAAACGAACAAACACAAACTTTTCACGTAACTAGGTAATCTTCCAAAAGGATAGAGATGATGCCATGCCACCATCCAGTGGTGTAGCAGTTATAGTTAGTCAAGGTATAGCATGTACTCAATTACCCCTTCAAACTTACCTCGAGGCGGTGGCTGTCCGAGCAGTTACTCTAAACAAACTTGTCACTCTCTGCTCTTTGTACATACCTCCGCACCACCGTCTTGAAAAACTTCAATTCCAGTCTTTAATAGACGAACTACCTGAACCTTATCTGGTCCTTGGGGACCTGAACGCACATAATGGTCTGTGGGGTGACTCTGGCTGTGATGCACGAGGTCGTCTCATTGAACAATTCCTCATTTCATCAGGTGCTTGTCTGTTGAATAGGAAAGAGGCAACATACTATAATCTTGCCAACAAAACTTACTCTTTCATAGACCTCAGTATTGCATCTCCTTCACTTGTACCATTACTTCAGTGGAAAGTCATAAATAATTCATATGGAAGTGACCATTTTCCTTTAGTTTTGAGTACACCAATAATATATGAATGTCCTCCACATGTTCCTAAATGGCTGGTAAGGAAAGCCAACTGCGAACAATTTCAAAACATTACTCACTTAAGTTGGACTGACATATGCGGATTAGGCATAGATGAAGCTGTGCAGTACTTCACGGCTTGTCTTACTGACGCAGCAGTCAAGTGTATTCCACAAACATCTCGACTGCCCGGCAAATGACACGTCCCGTGGTGGAACACTGAATGTCAGAACAGAACAGGGCATGGATATTGCTGCGGAACTTGCCGTCAGCGGAAAACCTTGAGAGCTTTAAGAAAATAAAATCTCGAGGCAAGAGAACGCGT
This sequence comes from Rhipicephalus microplus, assembly GCF_043290135.1. Classification (NCBI taxonomy): domain Eukaryota; kingdom Metazoa; phylum Arthropoda; class Arachnida; order Ixodida; family Ixodidae; genus Rhipicephalus; species Rhipicephalus microplus. The sequence goes on from NC_134704.1 coordinate 218,529,659, forward strand.
CGGCAGGCCAGAAGAGAAAGCTGGCACAAGTTTTTATCAGGGATGAATTTATATACACAAGAGGCTAAAGTCTGGAACATGATTCGTAGGGTAGCAGGAAGACAAGTACACTCACTCCCACTCGTAAACACACAGGGTGACAGCCTGGAAGATCAGGCGAACATCCTCGGTGCACACTACGAGCAAGTGTCTAGCTCGTCACACTATACTGAAGCTTTCCAAAGATATAAAGCAAGGATAGAAAAGCAGAAACTAGAATACAAGTGCACAAATCACGAGGCATACAACCAACCTTTCAACTTAGCTGAGCTACAAACATCACTAAACTCTTGCAGTAATTCTGCCCCAGGCTATGACCGTGTCACGTATGAAATGTTGAAAAACCTGCCACTCAAAATGCGAAAAACTTTACTCTCTCTAAACAATGCTATCTGGCTTTCTGGCACCATCCCTGCTTCCTGGAAAGAGGCTATTGTTATCCCTATTTTGAAACAGGGCAAGGACCCTTCCTCAGTTTCAAGTTATAGGCCCATTGCACTAACCAGCTGCCTTTGTAAGCTTTTTGAAAAAATGATAAACCGCCGATTTTTACATTTCCTTGAAACACACAATCTGCTTGACCAGTTCCAGTGTGGGTTTCGAGAGGGTAGATCCACCACCGACCATCTGTTGCGTATCGAGGCACAGATCTGAGACGCTTTCGTCCACAAACAGTACTTCCTCTCAGTGTTTCTCGATATCGAGAAGGTTTATGACACAACATGGCGTTTTGGCATATTAAGAGACTTGTCTCACCTGGGTGTGCGCGATAGAATGCTTTCCATAATCGAGAGTTACTTGTCCAATCGGAAACTCTGTGTCCGAGTGGACAGTATTCTCTCCCAAACATTTGTGCAAGAAACGAGAGTACCGCAACGTGGTGTACTTAGTTGTACACTTTTTATTATCAGAATGAATTCCTTGCACCTGTCCATCCCCCGCAACATGTTCTATTCCACATATGTCGATGACGTCCAGCTTGGCTTTAAGTCATGCAACCTAGCAATGTGTGAGCGGCTGGTTCAGTTAGGTTTAAACAAGATCTCCAAATGGGCAGAGAAAAACAGATTCCGGCTGAACCCAGAAAAAAGGACGTGTGTCTTGTTCTCCCGAAAGAGAGGCGTGCACTCAGAACCTGACATTGAAATGAACGGTCAACGTCTGTCTGTCAATGCGGAGCATAAATTCTTAGGCTTAATCTTGGACAACAAGTTGACCTTCGTACCACACATCAAATATTTAAAAACAAAATGTTTAAAAGCCATGAATGTTATAAAAGTGTTGTCACGTACTACGTGGGGTAGTGACAGGCAATGTCTCATGAACCTGTGTAGAAGCCTCATTCGCACCCGCTTAGATTATAGGGCCATTGTTTATCAGTCTGCGACTCAAAGTGCTTTGAAGATGCTGGATCCTATGCACCATTTGGGCATCCGCCTTTCTACGAGTGCTTTTCGCACCAGCCCTGTAGAAAGCCTTTATGTTGAGTCAAATGAATGGTCGTTTTATCTACAAAGAACTTATATATCCTTTGTATATTTTCTTAAGGTGAAAGCAAACAAGAAGCACCCCTCATACTCCACTAATAATGATTTGTCGAGCTCTATTCTGTTTCAAAACAGGCCTTCGATGAGGCAGCCCTTCTCAGTTCGCCTGAAGGGTCTAGCTGAGGAAACTGGAGTGTCACTTGAACACAGTTTAATAGCTCCTGATGTATACCCGCCACCGTGGCAGTGGCAGATTATTGACTGCGATGTGTCTTTCCTAGAAGTTACAAAACTTGCACCTATTGCCCATATCCGAAACTACTTGATTGATTGATTTATTGATTGATTGATTGATTGATATGTGGGGTTTAACGTCCGAAAACCACCATATGATTATGAGAGACGCCGTAGTGGAGGGCTCCGGAAATTTCGACCACCTGGGGTTCTTTAACGTGCACCCAAATCTGAGCACACGGGCCTACAACACTTCCGCCTCCATCGGAAATGCAGCCACCACAGCCAGGATTTGATCCCGCAACCTGCAGGTCAGCAGCCGAGTACCTTAGCCACTAGACCACCGCAGCGGGGCTATTCGAAACTACTTCCTGGAACTTCAACACAAATACACACGTCCTGAGTTCTTTACAGATGTCTCCAAGTCTAACTCCTCTGTGTCCTACGCTGCTGTCGGCCCATCCTTTTCGGATGCTGGCCCTCTACATCCAGGCACAAGTATCTTCACAGCGGAAGCTCACGCGATACTTGTGGCGGCTAAACACATCAAGCAATCACAAATACAAAAAGCAGTATTTTATACGGACTCCCTCAGTGTGGTTACGGCTATGCACAGTCTTAAAGAACAAAAAAACCCTGTCCTCGTCTCACTTTACTCTATTTTATCCACACTCTACACACTCAAACAACATGTTGTAGTGTGCTGGGTGCCAGGGCACCGTGAGATATAAGGCAACGTGATGGTGGATCAGCTTGCTGCATCCGTCCACAAAATCAGTGCCACTACACCCATATCGATTCCGCCCCTTGATCTTAAGCCCTCTCTCAAACGAAAGCTCAGGGACTACTGCAGAGCAAGTGGGATAGACACACACAAAACAAGCTACATGTTATCAACCCACACCTTGGCCATTGGCCAAGGTGTGGGTTATCAAAATCAGTATCAAAATCACGTCTAACAGAGGTAACACTAACAAGGCTCAGGATAGGACACACATACACAACGCACTCATATCTTTTGTCGGTGGCGATTCACCATTGTGTGACAGATGTGGTGAGGCATTAACAGTTCTTCACGTTTTAATCCAGTGTAAACAATTAGACTCTAAGAAGACAACACTTTCTATTACCCTACCGACAACATATACCATTACACCCCGCAATGTTTGTCGGTAGGGAACCACTTTTCACCCATAAATCACTGCTAGCTTTTTTAAGAGATGTCGGTTTTTACCATGTAATATACCCAGGCATTGCGTAGCGTGACCTTTCAAGAGAGGTTGCTGCTGCAGTGGCTACATTGAGAAGCACTTGCCTCTCGGCCCTTGGACACAAGGGCGCTGATAAGGCATTTGTGCTAGTGCCAAATATTTTTACACATGCTTTTATTATCGATACCTTTTGTCACCCATTTTTACTATCCATATCACGCCATTGCCATTATTTTATTAGTTATGTTTTTACCCGCATTAGTGCGAGGAATTTTAAGGCCCCTATACAGCCACGCACCATATCATTGTCCACATATTTAGTCACTGAAATGGCGCTTTTTGGCCACCAATTGACCCTTGCGCCATTAAGCCCTACACATCATCATCATCATCCTGTTCGAATTAACGAGATTCCACATTAGTAACTTACGCTTTCACAATACCAAAATCACCATGCTTGCCACAAAGTATCTCTCGGTAAGCAAGAAAACGTGCAAAAAGAAAATTCGGGTGGCTTCTCATAGTTGCATTAACGCATAAATTGCCGTGACTTTAAAAATTTTATCGTTCTTTACTAGGTCCTACATAGCTCTTAGGTACAAAGTAAACTGACTTCTGCGATGGCTCTAGACTTAACATATTAAGTGTCTGGAAATCACTTTGAGTGAATGTCGCTAAAGTAAAAAAAATACACATTGAAATTCATGGTACCACGTGCAGAAACTTCAGCTCGAAATTCAGAAATATGAAATTTATAAATGTATTACCAATATTTTCTTCCCAATTAATAAACCTAAGATGGTAAGAACAATGACGTGAAAGTTCTTGAAACCTTTTTTCAATCTAAAAAGATCCTTTGTTCTAGGTCAGCATCCATTTAATAATAAAGTGTTTGAGGTACTTTTTTTCCAAAGTGCTTTATTATGAATATATATAGCTATGCCAAAGTGCTCCTAATAGTAAGATTACCTGCTCCAAAACTATAATTTTACTGCTGTAAATGCTTCTAATAGCAAGATTGCCTGTTCCAAAATGCTCCGAAACTAAAATTCTACTGCTCCAAGGTGCTCCTAATTGCAAGATTGCCAGCTTCAAAATCCCCCAAAACTAAAACTTTACTGCTTCAAAGTGCTCCAAAAACTAATATTTTACCGCTCCAAAAATTGCTCCAAGTCAGCAGTTCCCAGTGGGATCACTGTACGTGGGGTAGTGACAAAAAGTGCCTTCTCAATCTTTATAAAAGCCTCATTTGCACTCGCCTAGACTACGGATCAGTAACCTATTAGTCTGCGACGCCAAGCACCCTAAAGATGCTTGACTCCATTTACCATATAGGCGTTCGCCTTTCTACGGGTGCTTTTCGCACTAGTCCTGTAAAAATCCTGCATGTACAAGCAAATGAGTGGTCACTGCATCTCTAGAGAGATGCAGTGACTGCTTTATATGAACTCTATACGCAGTGACTTTTCTATATTCCTTTCTATTTTCCTCAAGGTGAACACGAACAACGAACATGCCATACACTTCATTGTTAGTTATTTATTTTTTCAGCTCCATTCTGTTTCATAACTGCCCTGCCATTAGACGGCCCTACGCACTTCGTGTGCGAAGCCTAGCTTAAGGAATATGCGTGCCACTTCTTGAACACCTTTCGGCTCCTACCACTGCATACGTCCCGCCATGGCAGTGGGAGCTCACAGATTGCGATCCATCATTTGTAGAAGTTACTAAGCATACACCAATTGCACACATTTAAACATATTTCCTCGAACTTCAGCATATTCATATCCAGAGTTATTTACTGATGCTTCAAAGACTAATACTTCTGTTTCCTACGTAGCGGTCGGCCCATATTTGTCAGATACCAACACTATGTGCCCTAACACCAGCATATTCAAAGCAGAAGCTTATGCCACACTTGTGGCTGTAAAACACACCAAACAACTAAATTCTTTGCAAAGTGCAGTAACATACACAGACCCCCTGAGCATGGTAAAAGCCGTTAAAACTCTGAAAAGACAAAAATCCTGCCCTAGCCTCACTCTATTCACCTTTGTGCACAGTGTGCACACTCAAAAAAACATGTTGTGTGGTTGGTGCGTGGGCACCGCGAGATATAAGGAAATGTGCTGGCAAACCAGCTAGCTGTATCTGTCTATGAAAACAGTCCCAATACATTAATAGCTTTCCCACGCTTGATATAAAACCTTTCCTCAGACGAAATCCCGGAGCTTATAGGCAGAGCTAATGGGATAGACAAACATTGCAAATGAGTTCTGTGGAAACCAGCTAGGTGTCGGATGGGTGAAGGAAGGGAAAGAAGATAATGACTTGTTTGTAGCACGAAGCCACAAAGGAATCCACATGGATTCTGAGAAATCCATGCGTTTCCTTGTGACTTCGTGCCACAAATAGGTGGTTTTCTTCTTTCTCTTTCTTAACCCTTCTGGCACCTTGTGGGTTTCCTGAGAACTCATTTGCAATACTTGTGTCTATGCGCTTTAGGTTGTCAATAAATTCGCCTTCGCGCTCTCAATTGCTAGCTTCCTGGTTAGCTCATTTGGCAGAGTGGTCTCGCTGGAAAGGCGTTAGTCCTGGGTTCGAACCCCATGCCATGACGAATTTTTCGCCAACTAAGGTTATTCTTTCTGAGAAATCGTGTGGATTTCCTCATGGCCACAAATGGGTAGCTGTTTCTTTTGGTGGCTTTTTCGTTTCATGAACAAACACAAAACAAACTACACGTTATCAAGCCCCCATTTTGGTAACTGGCCGCCATTATCAAAATCACGCCACACAGAAGTTACACTCACTAGGCTAAGAATCGGACACACTTGCACTACGCACTCAATCTTTTTGTCCGGTGGGGATCCACTTATGTGCGACAGACGTGGTTAACCAGTCACTGTTCTCCGCATTGTCATCAAATGTAGCACATTAGACCCCATCAGAAAGAAGCACTTCCCATTAATCTATCTAGAACGAATACTTCTTTACCCATCGGTGCTGATAGGCAGGGAACCACCTTTTTAACTTTGTCATTGTTTGCATTTTTAAAAGAAGTATATAGCTTTCATGTTATATACCAAGGCCATCCGTAGCACGACCTCCAAGAAGAGGTTGTTGCTGCAGTAAATACACCAAAAAAAGCCCCTGCCTCCTTTCTTTTAGGCCTCAAAGGCCTGGAGGAAGCATTTGTGCTGTTCCAACCCTTGCTTGTTCTACATATCTTTGTCACTTGTAGTTCATTGCTCTTCCACCGATCGCATCGCGCATCACTGCCATAATTTTATAGTCTATAGACAGATTTTATGCTTCTTTATATTATGCGATCTTAGGCCTCTTCATAGCCATAGCACACCCTGTCCTTGCAAACATTGGTCATAGCCATTACCAGATAAAAGACATGGCACTCTTTGGCCACTCATGGCCTTTGCGCCATAAAACCTGTGCCGTGTCGGGTACTTATGAAAGATTAGTACAGGCCAGTTTCTAGCAGTAAAAAGAGTTCTTGGTTTATTGGGTGCTTGTATTTAAACATAATAAGGGAAAGAGTGTTCAAAGAGTACAGAGTGTGCACGGTGGTAAGTGGCGGCATTGAATGAAACATCACAGGCTTTGGTTGTCATATCGATAAATCTTCCTTCCTTTGTGTTAGTTAAAACACAAAACAAAAACAGAATAGAAATTGGATGAGCGGTAAGCCGCTAAGTTCTCGCCATACGCTAGCCTCTCCAGGAGCCCTCTGTCTCGCGTAGGTCTTCCAAGCACCTGGGCTGCCATGTTTGTGTGTTCTTGTGGCATCTGACGTCGGCCTCGGTCCTCATTGTCAGACGCTTCATCGGACGCATCCACCTTGGAAGTACTACTATATGGCTCTCTCGTTGCAAGCAGATGCTGTCGATTTCGTCGAATCACACTGCCTTTTCCTGTTCTTACAACTTAATACTTACGTCGCATGCGGCTGATTACTCTTGCTTTGGTTTCCCTTCGTCTCCCTGGACACATACTGTTTCCCCCTCTGCAAAGGGAGAAGGGGTGTCACTATTGGAGTGGCCTGCTGATGCTTTTCTCACCCATAGGCCTGTTGTCTCCTTGAAGTCGAATATTAGGGTGTGCAGTCGTTGACCTTCAAGCAGCTCACCCAGGGTTTGGCCACCCTTCAAGGGACTGGATCTGTGATTCAGGAATCAGAGCCAAAAATCATTTTCCTTCAGTTGTTTTCTTCACTATTCCTTTAACGACTCATACACCTTTTTTCGGTCAAACCATTCGAGCGTGGCAATCTAGGGCTTGAAATGGTGTGTTTGAATTCATAACTTCTTGCAAATGTTTAGAATTCTCAACTGGGGAGTTGAGGCTCTTGGTCAGTACAAACCTCGATTGGAATGCCTACCTTGCAACCATTGCACTCAACTTGTGAATGACTGTAGCAGATGACTTGTCGTGCAACAATTTTACTTCTAGAAAATTTTTCAGAGTGTCGTATTGGTAGAGATAGGAGCTCCCGGTGTGCTCAAACAGGGCAAATCATAAGAAGCTCACTTTGCTGTTTGTAGAAGTACTTTCTGCAAACTGCACATGTGCTCACAACGTTTTCAATATTGGCATTTATGCCTGGCCAGAAAACTACCAGCCCAGCGCGTGCCTTGCATTTGTTATGCCTCAGGTACCCGTCATGTACCTTAGTATCTCTGGCCGGATACTCCTCGGTGTTACTGTCCTTGAACAGTGTGCCGTTTACTACTGTAAATTCTTTCACAAAGGCTTTGGGCTCTCCATTTATCATTCGGTTACTTCTTATGGATTCGACGACGCCCTTCAAGGAACTGTCATTATTGGTTTCTTCTAACTGTGCTTGACTGGCTTCACTAGCGAGTGACGAAACTATGCTTACGGCATGCACTGCCACATCTTCGCTGTCCTCATCTGTGCCAGTTCTGTCAACTAGAGCCCGAGACAGCATGTCTGCCAGCACTAGCTTTCTTCCTGGAATAAAAATCAGGTTAAAATCGTATTTTAGCAAGCGAATAAAAAAAATGCTGCAGTCGAGGTGGCATTTCTCCAATCGTCTTCTCAGCGACGGCTATTAGTGGACAGTGATTGGTTTCCAGAACGATCTTTCATCTGTTTACAAAGTGATAGAAGCTTTCACATTCAAATAATACAGCCATAACTTATTTCTCGATTTGAGAGTACCTTTCTGATTGCCAATCAGCTCCCGCAAGGTGTAGGCAACAGGCTTCCACCATTCCCCGTGTCATTGCAGCAAAGCTGGCCCCATGACCCTTTTTTTGATAGGTGTCCGAGGTTATTTTAGTGTCTTGCATGGGGTGAAAAGGAGACAACACAGGTTGCATGCTTAAGCATTTGCACAGCTCACTCCATTCTTTTGCACCCTGCCGCAGTGGACAAAAAACATTTTTCTGTTTTGAAGCTGCGTCGTCTCGGCAATAGACATCTAGTGTCGTCGCCGGGCTTACGAGTGGACGGCGTTGTTGCTTTGTCTGGTCAAGCACGCCTCCCACTGAGCCAAAAAGTTGTACCCTAAGCCTAATTCTATAATTTTATGACGAAAAAAAAAAAGAAAAAAGAGGGGGGGGTGGCGTAGCAGTGTTTCATAACTTGTTCTAACTCTTGCAGAATGCTGCTTCATCCGCCTTCATCGCAGTATACTGGTGCTCCGCAGAAAAGTGCGTTATGATTTTGAAGGGACTGTTAGCATTAATCATAAGACAAATCACATCTTGTTCAATTACTCGTGCGTACACGGCACATAATTGTGAGTACTAAGACGATCGATTACACCTGAAAAAGTTACTGGCAATTATTTGGAGCAGTGTATAACATTTCTGGCGCCCCGAAAACGAAAAAAACTATGTGCTAGTTTTTTTTTTCTGTAGCCGCTATGAATCCTCCAAATTTTAAGGTCGTCAGCTCGGCAGATCCACATCTGAATTTGCAGAGTCAGGCGCGGCAAATTTTAATGTGGACATTATCTATATTTGCTCAGTGAGGAGGTTCAAAACGCTACTGTTATTTAAATAGCAGTTCTCTTATCACACTACACGATTTAGTGCATGTTGGATGGTCTCTACATATTTTTTTTTCTAAATGTAAGGCTTCTTTTTCATACTGCTCCAAATTTGGTATTTTGGAATAAAAAATGAATGTTTTCTTCCCCATAACCTGCTCTGAACTGGGATTTTTTTGCCCCGAAAGTAACATTTTGCTGCTCCAGGAATTGCTCCAAATACTATTTTGGCAGTTGCACCCGTGGGTGGGCACTATTGTAACATGATGGCTGTTATTGCGCAGGTACCTCTACTGCGGCACCTGCGAACCCGACTCTTTTGAAGAGGCCATTCACATTCGGGAAGCTGCAGACAAGTATCTCGTGCCCGACCTGGTTGCAGTCTGCTCCAAGTACATTAAGGAGAACATGTCTCCTGACAGAGTCTGTCCCCTCCTGGACTGTTTGGCCACCACCGACATTGACCGGGTGGACAATGCTGCTCTTCAGACGCTCAAGAATGATGGTCTTTCCGTGCTCAATTCAGAATCGTTCACTGATGCGCTCGACAGCACGGTGGAGAGTGTGCTAAAAGTTGTGCGAGGTGTGCCCGAGAGTTGCATCTTCCTTGCCATCCGGAGGTGGGCAGAAGAGAAATGCCGAAAGTCTCTGTCGACCAGTGAGACGCCATTGGAACTAAAAGCAGTCCTTCGGCCTTTTCTGCCCAAGTTGCGCTTTTTAGCCCTTACGCCGCAGGAGTATGTCCAAGGTCCCGGTTCATGGAATGTGCTTGAGGACCAAGAGGATTTCGCCATCCTCAGAAACATCATTGTCCGTGGTTCTGTCCCACTGCCTCTATGGGTCTGCACTGACGATACAGTTCGTGGACAGTTGATTCTTAAAGATTTATTTGAGAGGCCAATGGCCATTATGAAGAAAGAAGTTGACTCAGTGGCCGATGGTAATGAAAAACTAAAATGACAACACAGCAAGGCTATTTTCCACCAGACAGTGCCTGTGGTATATAAGTGCTTGTTTTAATAAATTTGACAAGCTATCATTGAGTGTTGCAAATGTTGTGCTGAATGCTGCAGCCACAAGCTAACATAAATTTTCTTGCTAGCTGCACACATTACTTTAGCTATGCTGGAGATTTTCATTTATATAAAGGTAAGTTTCTTAGTAGTGAAAATAAAACATTTACAGTCATATGGTTGCTATTGCAAGCGGTGTCATGAGGTGAAACTTACTAGATTTGGGCAAAAAAAGTTATACTTTATTGTAACTCGTAATGCTTGCATCCCTCTTGTGTCGTCATGAGTGCATGGTCAATTAACAAAAACTGAAATTGAATAAGTATTTGTGTGCAGAAAAAATTGCAACTTGGCAACATAAGACTTTGCATCAATTTTTGTTGCGGAGAAAAAGATGGCAGACGTCTGGATATGCTAATTTTCTGCAGCTGTGGTACTGTGCTACTATATCTAGTGGTCATCAGAGCACCACTAGTTGGATGCTATGAAGTTTCATTATTGTGATTCTAGTGCCCCAGAAATTAGCAAGAGGCAGGCAGTTATCCCATACATATACAGGACAGCACATAGTTTGAAAAACATTGGTGCTCGTTATGACATAAACATGTCATTCTCAGCGCGTAATAAATGCATAATGTGTGTACTTTGATGGATAAAGCGTTGTGTACGCAGCCAGGGAAAGGGAACAAATGTGTCTTCAATCATGTCCACAGATATTCACCTTGCAGTACTGGCGTGGTTCATGGGATTCCACTGTCTTGCGGCGGCGAACATGTAGGCGAAATAGGGCCTTACATAAACGTGCGCTTAAGAGAGCATGAGCTAATGCTATCAGGTGCTGCAATCACGTCTCATTTGACAGCTCATTGAAACAAACACTAGCCTCAAATGAAACAAACACTAGCCTCATTTGCAGATAAAATGAAAATGATCATGGACAGCGTCTCACAGTTGACGATGAGTGTGGGACAAATGCAGAGTACATTAAATGATCCTAGGGAAGGGCTTAAAGCATTTAGCGAAAGAGTGAAAACTCTTGAAGTGATGAGTATGTCTGGCAACGACAAAGCGCAGCATGGACCATCGTTCCACACAGCCCCCATTATTCCCCAGGCAGGGGATACGAATATCCAATATGGCCCACACTAAAAAAGAATTTCGAGTGTGGCAATGGAATTGCGGGGGATACAACAACAAACGTGCCACACTCTAGCAATATCTCGGATCAGTACAATCTAAGCCGGATATAATAGCATGTAGCGAGACAGGAAGACGGGACGGCGGCCAACGTGGTCGTGTCGTTCTCTCGCCACTTTATTATCCAGGGCGATTGCCGAAGCGGAGCGGCAGCGGCTGCCACGTCCGAACCGCCAGGCATGTGAGCTCATGATTTGCAGACTCCCCGCCTTCCCGCAGACTCCCCGCCTGTCCCGCACCTGTGGAGGCCCGCGACAAGCACTCCAAGAAACTGGGTAAGGATACGTCACGCTCACTGGGTATAGAGCTATAGAGTGCGAAAACTATGGTAGAGGCTTATATGTGTTTGTAAATAGGCAGCTGACACACATCTCTCACGATCTAGTCATTCGGGACAAGAACTTAGAGTATCTCATGGTGGAGGTATTAGTGCGGGTCTCATACAAAAATCAAAGATGCAACAGCTTATTTGTCCTCAACATTTACAGTAACCCGAAGCACTACAAGCAACAGTTCAAGATAATTTTCGAGAAAGCTACGAAACTCGCGGAAGATAGGCCTCTGATCATATTAAGGGACTTCAACGCTGCTCATGAACTCTGGGGATATACTGCGACAAACCCCAAAGACAGGAATCTATGGCATCATGCTGACGAGCAAGACCTGGTATTGATTACGGATAAAGGGTATCCGACAAGAATCGGCAATTCTGTCTGTAGAGACACCACACCCGACCTAACCTTTGTCAAAAACATAGAGCATCCCATATGGACAAATACCGGTCATAACTTCGGCAGTGATCACTATGTTCTCGAGGTTTTGCTGGAGGTTGAGAAAGGCGACACTCGAGAATTTGATGTTGTTGATTGGGATGTCTTTCGCAGAATTAGAAGGCAAAGCAAACCAAATGCTACCAAACCAAGCCTCAAAGAGTGGTGCGAATCCATCAGGAATGATATCAAATCGGCCTCCGGAAAGCTTCTCACTGACGCTAACGTCGAGGCCATGGATTCTAAACTAGCCCACTTAATTGAAGCAAAGCAGGCCATTACTAAAAGATGGCGAACTCAACGACTGAATCGTAAACTAAGGAAGAAAATAGCAGAACTGAATAAACAAATTGAACTGCACTGCACCAATCTATGTAAGCAGCAGTGGGATGAATTTTGTGAAACGAATGATGGGCAGATCAGGAACGGCAAAGCATGGAAACTTATTAAGCACCTCCTAGACGAGCAAGGCACCAGGTCCAACCAGAGACACTGTCTTGCCCGAGCCATACACACAGCCCTTAAAAATCAAGACATTGAAACAGTTACTAAACAACTCATAGACAAATACCTACCAGTCGCTAAGGAGCCAGAATGATTTCCACGATCGGAATATCGGGGAGCCCCTCAGCCGGAACTGGATCGACCGTTCTCTTTATCTGAAATCGGAAGGGTGTTGAGTGAGTTAAACAGAAAGTCTGCCCCTGGCCCAGATAGCGTCACCAACAAGTCACTCAGGAATCTCGACGAGCCCTCCATTGAATCACTGACTGATTTTATTAACGAAGCATGGAATTCGGGTGAAGTTTCAGATGAATGGAAACTTTCTTAATTAAGTCATACTAATACCGAAACCGGGTAAACCTCCAAGTCTGGAGAACTTGCGACCAATATCACTAACATCATGTGTTGGAAAAGTTGCCGAGCATGCAATCCTCAACAGGCTTAAAGATTTCTTGGAGGACAACAACATATACACCTACAATATGTTAGGCTTCAGATCCTCACTATCTACTCAGGATGCTATGAAGCAGATTAAACACTATATTCTAGACGGATATTCTAAAGATACCAAAGCCATCCTCGGACTAGACATGGAGAAAGCATTCGACAACATTAGGCACAAACACATCCTTCAAACGATAGAGAAGATTGGACTTGGATCGAAAATGTATAATTACATAAAATCTTTCTTGGGGGCACGTACGGCGAGGTTAAGGGTAGGAGACACCAACTCAGACGTGGTTCAACTCGGTGATCGTGGAACCCCTCAAGGTGATCTCTCCCGTCCTCTTCACCCTGTGCATGATCGGCCTGTCCAGGAAACTGAGCAATATCAGCAACATTCACCACACCATCTATGCTGACGACGTTACTATATGGTGTGCTGGTGGTAGTGAAGGACAGGTACAAGATGCACTCACAGAAGCGGTGCAGACAGTGGAGGAATACTTGAGGCCCACTGGTCTCAGGTGCTCCCAACAGAAATGGGAGTTATTACTTTACAGAAAAGAGAAAGGGGGAGACCTAAGGGCTGGAAGTCACTATCCGAAAGTGACTTACATATTTTGACCGAAAACGGGGTAAATATACCCAGAGTCGACACGATATGAGGGTACTGCGCTTTTTTATAGATGCAAATGGCACGAATCACATGGCGCTCAAGAAAATTTTCTTCAAGACAGAGAAGGCATACCGGATGATCAGACGATTTGCAGGGAGACAAAAAGGCATGAAAGAGGACAATCTTATCAGGTTGATCAACTCTTTCGTGCTATGTCATATTTTATATGCAGCTTCTATGTATAACTGGACACAAACCCAACTAAAGAAGCTCGACGCGGTCATCAAGAAAGTCATCAAGAGTGCACTGGGTCTCCTGCTTCGCACCAGCACTCAAAAATTGCTCAAGTTAGGGGTACACAACATGACTAGAGAAATTGCAGAGGCTCAAGAAAAGTCACAAATAGCAAGACTCTCTACCACTTGCACGGGGAGATCGATCCTCGATAGAATCATGATCAACCCTGTCATAGACCAGGAGACGTACACCAAGATACCACAGGACTTTGCTGAGAGCATCGTCGTTGCCCCGTTGCCAAGAAATATGCACCCAACCTTCAACGTCGCCAGAAGAGTAGCCCGGGCTAAGGCTTTATAAAAAAATTCCGCCATATCCACGAAGTGAATGATGATGAGTGGGCGAAGCTCCGGAGGTAAACCTGGTAAAGCATGAATCCTCTGTACATTTTGCCCACTCGATTTTATTACATCGCTCCCCCTAGCGTACGTCGCCGCACTAAATCGAACGATTGCCTTCAACCAATGACACGCGCCATATGTGACATCATTCCTATTTTATAAGATCTCGCGTCTTTCATCAACTACAAGTACCGCTTTCTAGTTTATAACATCTTGCATCTTTTCATCATCAGCTACAAGTACCACCATCTAGTAAACACTACAAGAACTAAACGAGAGGTGGCTACATACAGGAGACGGTACCGCCATCTAGTGAACACTGCAAGAACTAAACTAGAGGTGGCTACATACAGAGGACGGTACCGCCATCTAGTGAACACTGCAAGAACTAAACTAGAGGTGGCTACATACAGGCTACAGGGGACGCACAGCCCACGCCCTAAGGAGCTTCGCCCCTAAAAAGTTGGATAAAGGAGGCAGCGGGGCTTGCTTTGTCGACCCAGCCTCATATAAAGACCGAAATAAGTTCACCGCGGTAGTAGTTGACCACCAGGGCAGGTGTACCAACTGCGCCACAGTTTACACTTCCAAACCGGAAGTCGCTGAACAGGTTGCTATCGCGTTGGCCCTGATGGATGATCGATACACCGAGATATACAGTGACTCAAAACCAGCCATCAGAGCCTTCAGCAGGGGCAGGATCACACCACAAGCAGTTTGAATTAATAGTAAACAGGCCATTGATACACATTACATATATTGGTTCACAGCGCACCTTGGATTACTCGATGACATTCCCATGAATCGAAATGAATCGTCCAACAGCGTTGCCCGCGAGCTTACGGACCGGGACGCTTTTACACGTGGCTTTGATTCTGCTGGATTCGAAAATCTACAGCGGGATACGCCCATGACATATAATGAAATTACTAAACATTACTACTTGGGGAGGAGAGAGTTTGCACCCCCTCACAGTAGACTAAACAGAACACAAGCGGTCACACTTAGACAATTACAGACACAGTCTTATTATTCACCGGCACAGGTAAAAGAATGAATGGTACGATATAAAAGATATGGATGTTGTTTGTAAGGCTTGTAAGAAAGAAGTATGCACGCTTGATCATATGCTCTGGGAATGTGGGTCGCTTGGCCGTGGCATTTCCCGGGAACGGTTTACAGGAATGATAAAGTCTCACGACCATATCCCCCAAGTCCTGGCTGTCCAGTACGCCCATGACTGGGCTAGGAGGTTTGACCTCCTAGTCCCAACGTGGGATTAGCCAGGCAGGTGGCTACACCCTGTACAGGACATATAAATAAAGTTGTTTCCATCCATCCATCCATCCAGCTCATTGTAGGCCATGTGGATGTGTGCTCAGGGCTGGGTAGAGATGCCCGAAAAAGTATTCCGGAATACAGATATCGAAATGGGTGTTTTGGAAGCATAAAATGTAGATACTGAGATAAATTTATAATTGATGTGACAGGATATTTCAGAGATACTTTTGCAAAAAGTAAGAAAAGGTATTCCGGAATACAGATACTAAATTACTTTTCTCTATGTCGGGGATAGTTATACTCCATACAGATATTTGTTATGTGTAGCATAATATTTAATATGTGCAGCACATTGAAACTTGCAAATGAAACTGATTTATTATATTATCACCGTACTCTGAGTGCCATTAGGGCATTACAAAGGATGCTTATACTGCACATAATTGTTAATAATGACATATTTACAGATATCAGTTGCAATAAAAAGCTATGCTGTATGAGAGCATGTCACACGCATTGCACAAAGAAATCCGGAACTTAAGAGCAACAGTATTAGCTATGCTAGAAAAGAGCATGGTTGAAGCGAAGTGCTGGAACCATAAACAAACGAACTTCTAGTTGAAGGTTTAGTGTTTCCTAGAAACATGATAGAAAAGGCAGAAAGACTTAAGAATGAACAAAACAAGGAATGCGAAAGGAAATGCAAAAAGACCTTCATCGAATCGCCGTTTAGCCACGCTAGCGTCTTTCAGAAATGCTCTGCAGAAAGAAGTATCGTAGATGGCACACGGCACCACACACCAAATTCTTTGGATGGTTTGTGGCTTTCCTAATGAGCTCCATTTTTTCAAATGGGCATCGCAAGAGAAAAGAAGAAAACAAAAACTAGAGAAAAAAAGAACTCGTTCAATTGGCATAAAGAAACACATTTTAAAAAATGATGCTGTTTGTTGGCACCCATTTTGCAGTATACAATGCTCCTCACAATGAAAATATCTCCGCTAGAATTCAATATGGCAGTACTATAATGCCACGTTACATTTCCCAAGTTTTTGTTATCGTCCCAAAACACCACACCATTCTCAGCGCGAACCGCGCCTGCAGTTTTCGAGAAGGTTCCGGACTGTAATAGATCATTTCGATAAGATCACGCCCACTGTGCGAACGAAACAGATTGTTCTAGAACCTACGCCGCCGCCAGCGATAACGCTAGAACATTCGACGGCAAGAGTATAAATGCCGACGCGCTTCGCCGCTTGTCAGTTGTTGATCGAAGGCCGACGCTCCGTTCGCCGCTATCAGTCCGAGACTGCTATCTGTGCGAGACTGCTGCTGTAATTGGACTTTCCGTTTACCGACCACAGGTTCGCCCAAATAACCAGTTAAATCCCAACACGAAGTCTCCTGTCTTCGGCCACGTCACGACCCCGTGACATCTGGTGGAGGTGCTGCTTCGTTCATGTACCGGGCGCCCCCATCAAGCCGTGAACCCAGCCCACGTCGCGGAGAAGACACCGACGCCAAACAAGAGCAGCGAACAAGCCGCCGACAGCAAGGGCTACCAACGGAGTACGGGCTTCTAGAAGACAAGGCGCAGAAAACCAAGGCCATGACCGCGACTGCAGCGACAATGACAACCGCCGCATCCCAGCCCACGATGGTCATGCATCAACCCAGGGAACCACCAATTTTCCATGGGTCATCGTTCGAAGACCCGGAGTCCTGGCTAGAAACATACGACCGTGTGGCCGCCCTCAACCACTGGGACAACGAAGAAAAGCTCCGTCGTGTGTACTTCTACCTAGAAGACACCGCAAGGACCTGGCTAGAGAATTGTGAGTCCACGCTCCGAACGTGGGATGTCTTCTGCGGCGCATTTCTGCAAACGTTCGCGAGCGTCGCTTGCAAAGAAAGGGCCGCTGCTCAACTAGAGACCCGGAATCAGTTACCAAATGAGAAGGTTGGAATTTTCACAGAGGAGATGACCCGCCTATTTCGTCACGCTGACCCAGACATGCCTGAGGAGAAGAAAGTTCGTTTCCTCATGCGAGGGGTCAAACAGGAGCTCTTCGTCGGACTAATGAGGAATCCACCGAACACCGTCCAAGAATTTGTATCCGAGGCGACCACCATCGAAAAAACCCTTGACATGCGCACCAGACAGTATAATCGTCGCCTGACTGCAGACTGCGCTGCTGCTCAAGATCCGAGCGATCGTGCGGGATGAGCTGCGCACGATCGCTCGGATCTTGATCTCTCTGATCGCTCGATCGCTCGGATCTGACTGCAGACTGCGCTGCTGCGTGAAACGATCCGAGCGATCGTGCGGGATGAGCTGCGCAAACTGTTGCCTTCGGCGCACCCTCAAGTGGATTCGATCGCCGACATTGTGCGAGAAGAAGTTCGGCAATCACTTCGAATTCCCCAAACACCGCTGCCCGAGCCAGAAACTATGAGCTACGCCGCTGCAGTGCGCCATAACGCTCCTCCCCGTCCACGCCAAAACGCCGCCCCATCGCACTTCCGTCGCCAGACGCCACCACCACCACCACCCCCACCGACGTCCTACCGTTCGCCAGCGGGCCAGCGCAGTGCGCCTAGGAAAATCGACGTTTGGCGCACCCCTGACCACCGCCCACTGTGCTACCACTGCGGCAAGGCCGGGCACACTTACCGCCGTTGCCAGTACCGATAGATGGGACTGCGTGGCTTCGCCGTCGATGCACCACGTCCGCAGCCAGGGGAACGGCCACGTGACATCGCCGACTACCTGACAGGAATTCAATAGACACCTCGAAGTCCTTCCCGTTCGCCGTCGCCCAGCCGCCGCATGTCACCGCACCCCCGGTAGTACTCCAGCCCAACGCGGGGCCGGTCTCCTAGCCCGTATCCGGGAAACTAAGGGCAGCAACCGGTGGAGGTGCGGTTGCTGTGCGACGAACTACCGAAGATCCTCCGACGACGACGACGCCGCGACGGAGCTTTCCGAACACAATGCCAACCAGGCAAAGCCCTGACGGTGAAAGCTCACTTACCGGAGGTGGCCTGACGACGCAACATGGAAGCAGCTGATCAAGCCGACGCAGCCGTGACCCGACGCCACGCCCTAACTGTAATGCGAGACGGCGAACTAGCGACATCGACGTTCTTATTGACGGCCACAGTGTGACCGCTCTCGTGATACTGGAGCCGACTATTCTGTCATCAGTGGGTCGTTCGCCGCGAAGTTAAAGAAAGTCAGGACAGCTTGGAAAGGCCCTGAAATCCGCACAGCCGGAGGTCATCTTGTAACGCCTGCAGGAATCTGCACAGCGAGAGTCACCATTAACGGCCGTATTTATCCTACAGACTTCGTAGTCCTACAGCGTTGCTCGAGAGATGTCATCCTTGGCATGGACTTCTTATGCCTCCATGGTGCTGTCATCAGCCTAAAAACAAAGTCGATAACGTTATCCACAGAAGAAGCACTACCACCGCGCACGCCGTCAGGACACCATGCCTTGAATGTGCTGGAAGAACAAGTCACCATTCCGCCTCGCTCAAGCGTCATTATTTCCGTCGGCGCTCCTAAATCACCTGACTTGGAAGGCGTCGTTGAAGGCAGTCAGCATCTGTTGGTCACCCGAAATATTTGCGTCGCAAGAGGAATTGCAGAGCTGCGGGGAGGCAAAGCAACGGTTATGCTCACGAATTTCAGCAATGAGTACAAACATGTGAACAAAGGAACAACGGTCGCATACATCGAAGAAATTGTCGAAGCCACCAGTGCTTTCGCCCTCGCCGATTCTGTGGAACCTGCTCAGAGGAACCAAGCCCCTCCCATAGCTTTCGACGTCAATCCCAGACTTCCGAACGATAAGCAAGAACAGCTCAAGGCCCTGCTTCTGCAATAGGAAGATTGCTTTTCGTCGTCATCGAAAATTCGGCAGACCCCAATCACGAAACATCGCATCATAACCGAAGAAAATGCCAGACCACTCCGTCAGAGTCCGTACAGGGTTTCGAAGCGAGAACGTGAGGCCATGAAGAGACAAGTTGATGAAATGCTGCGGGATGACATTATCCAGCCGTCCAAGAGTCCATGGGCATCCCCCGTGGTGTTAGTGAAGAAAAAGGATGGGACCCCACGTTTCTGCGTCGATTATCGCCGCCTGAACAAAATCACAAGAAAGGACGTGTATCCTCTCACACGAATAGATGACGCACTTGATCGGCTCCATAACGCCAACTACTTTTCGTCAATGGACCTCAAGACTGGCTATTGGCAAATCGAATTCGACGAAAGAGACCGAGAGAAGGCGGCGTTAAATAACACCGGATGGCCTCTTCGACTTTAACGTGATGCCCTTCGGCCTTTGCTCAGCGCCTGCAACATTTCAACGCGTTATGGATATAGTACTGGTAGGATTGAAATGGCAAACTTGCCTTGTGTGCTTGGACGACGTCGTCGTGTTTTCTTTGAGTTTCGACGAGCATCTTCGGCGCCTTGAAGCTGTACTTCAAGCCATCAAGACGTCCGGACTCACACTGAAGCCAGAAAAGTGCAGATTTGCATATGAGGAGCTCTTGTTTCTGGGACACGATATAAGCAAGTCTGGAGTTCGTCCCGATCCACGGAAAACAGCCGCCATCGCCGACTTCCCGCCGCCCACTGACAAGAAGGCCGTGCGCCGATTTCTGGGCCTGTGCGCCTATTATAGGCGGTTCGTGAAAAACTTCGCCCGCATCGCCGATCCTCTCACCAACCTTACCAAGGCCGACGTGGAGTTAAAGTGGGAAACGCCACAGGAAGACGCTTTCCAGGAGCTTAAACATCGCCTCCAGACGCCTTCGTTACTTGCCCATTTCGACGAATTCGCCGAGACAGAAATACATACTGACGCAAGCAGCGTAGGTCTTGGCGCCGTTCTTGTGCAGAGGGCTGACGGACTTGAAAGGGTTATTAGTTATGCCAGCCGATCGCTATCCAAAGCAGAAGCAAATTATTCCACAACAGAAAAGTGCCTCGCCATCATCTGGGCTACGTCGAAATTTCGCCCCTACCTCTACGGCAGGCCCTTCAAAGTTGTGAGCGACCACCACGCCTTGTGTTGGCTAGCCACCTTGAAGGACCCTTCAGGTCGCCTCGCACGATGGAGCCTGAGACTTCAAGAGTATGACATTACTGTCATTTACAAGTCCGGCAAAAAAACACTCTGACGCCGACTGTCTCTCTCGTGCGCCTGTCGACCAACCGCTACCCGACGACCCGGATGACGAGTACTTCTCGGGAACGATAACTACCGACGACTTCGCTGAACGACAGCGGGCCGACCCGGAACTTAAGTCCCTAATAGAATACCTCGAAGGCAGGACCGCCGAAGTCCCGAAGGTATTCATGCGCGCACTTGCGTCATTCTTTCTACGAAACGGTCTTCTACGAAAGAAAAACTTTTCACCGCTTCGAGCTAAGTGCCTCCTTGTGGTGCCTTCAGCTCTGCGACCAGAACTCCTGCAGGCCCTGCACGACGATCCGACGGCAGGGCACGTCGGTGTTTCTCGCACGCTCGCGAGGATACAAGAAAGGTACTACTGGCCGCGTATTACCACCGACGTCACTCGTTATGTGAGGACATGCCGAGACTGTCAGCGACGCAAGACACCGCCGACAAGGCCAGCGGGACTTCTGCAGCCAATTGATCCACCTTGCCGACCTTTCCAGCAAATTGGTATGGACCTACTGGGGCCGTTCCCGACGTCGACTTTCGGAAACAAGTGGATCGTGGTAGCTACCGACTACCTCACCCGCTACGCCGAGACAAAAGCCCTGCCAAAAAGCAGTGCATCCGAGGTAGCTAAGTTCTTCGTCGAAAATATCGTCCTACGTCACGGCGCCCCGGAGGTCCTTATCACCGACAGAGGAACGGCATTCACTGCCGACTTAACTCAAGCGATCTTGGCATACAGCCAAACAAACCACCGCCGGACGACAGCGTACCACCCACAGACCAACGGCCTTAGCGAGCGGCTTAACAAGACGATCGCCGACATGCTGTCAATGTACGTCGATGTCGAACACAAGACGTGGGACGCCATTCTTCCATATGGGACCTTCGCATACAACACGGCGGTGCAGGAGACAACGCAGATATCTCCATACAAACTGGTCTACGTTAGGAGCCCGGCAACGACGCTCGATGCCATGTTACCCAACGTCACCGACGAAGAAAACCTCGATGTGAGCGAGTACCTTCAACGCGCCGAAGAAGCCCGACAACTTGCGCGTCGCCGTATCAAGAATCAACAGACGACCGACAGCCACCGTTACAACCTTCGACGACGCTTCGTGGAATACCAGCCCGGTGAACGTGTTTGGGTGTGGACGCCGATACGCCGACGTGGACTAAGTGAAAAGCTTCTGCGACGGTACTTCGGACCGTACAGGGTGCACGGTTCGACGTCTCGGCCCACTTGATTACGAGGTTGTCCCCGACGGCATAACGAACTATCAACGACGCCGATCGCGACCTGAAGTCGTACATGTCGCGCGCCTCAAGCCGTTTCATGCGCGTTAATAAACTGAAACAGTGTTTTTTTTTATTATAGTTGTATCGTAATTTATTCATTGTACTTTCTAGCATTATTATTGTACCTTCATCTTTAGTTAAAGCATCGGGACGATGCCTTTTTTTCAGAGGGGGCAATGCCACGTTCCATTTCCCAAGTTTTTGTCATCGTCCCAAAACACCACACCATTCTCAGCGCGAACCGCGCCTGCAGTTTTCGAGAAGGTTCCGGACTGTAGTAGATCATTTCGATAAGATCACGCCCACTGTGCGAACGAAACAGATTGTTCTAGAACCTACGCCGCCGCCAGCGATAACGCTAGAACATTCGACGGCAAGAGTATAAATGCCGACGCGCTTCGCCGCTTGTCAGTTGTTGATCGAAGGCCGACGCTCCGTTCGCCGCTATCAGTCCGAGACTGCTATCTGTACGAGACTGCTGCTGTAATTGGACTTTCCGTTTACCGGGAACAGGTTCGCCCAAATAAACAGTTAAATCCCAACACGAAGTCTCCTGTCTTCGGCCACGTCACGACCCCGTGACAATAACATTGTTGGCACGCTGAAGCAGGCCATCATTCAAATACATTCCAGTTCTGCCTGAAGCAGCACAATGGGATGTGGGTATCAAAGCAACTAGCTCGCTTTCAAGAAGGTAGGAGTTAGTTTCGTCCTCAGCAGAAATGTAGAAATGGTGGGTGCATATCTTGCCGCAGACTGCCA
Organism: Rhipicephalus microplus; assembly: GCF_043290135.1. Classification (NCBI taxonomy): domain Eukaryota; kingdom Metazoa; phylum Arthropoda; class Arachnida; order Ixodida; family Ixodidae; genus Rhipicephalus; species Rhipicephalus microplus. The sequence goes on from NC_134704.1 coordinate 218,552,395, forward strand.
AGGTCACAGCAGAAATTTTTTTTCCCCATTGTCAACACGTCTCAGCTCATTTGCGAAAAAAAAAGTAACGGGATACCCGTGTCCTTTGATAGTATCGCAATACAGGCGATACACCGTAAAAGTATTTGACTACTGAGATACAAAGACATTTTCAAAAAGTAGCTCGATACAGCAATATAGACACTCAAAAGTATCTCTTAAATACTATTGCGATACTGCCCAGCCCTGTGTGTGCCCCACTTGCAGAAAACAACTATCAAATATTGACATGTTGATTAGTGCATGCATGAAATAGCCGAAGTATTTTTCATTAGATCTAACAACAAGTACATAAGTATTCCATGTAACACTCTTCTAGATGAAAGATATAAGCTCTTAGAGAAGACATGAATCATTTTGTGTTGTAACACATGTGTACATGTGCACAGTTTTGATGAGTCAATATTTTTATATATGTTCTTTTCTTTTTTAAATAAATTTAAGTTGTGAAATCAGCGCTCTGTCCCTTCTTTGACCGCTTCTAACCCGTTCCTTTGTAAAATATCTACAATGAACATTCACCAATTTGCCTAACTCACGATTCTGCATCTTTAATTTACCTATTGAATCGGGGAAGCTGTCGCAGCCTGACAGATTCCTTTTTTCCTCCCCATATTCAAACATCAGCGCTTCAAACGCTACCTCAGCTTTTATTTCAGGTGTCTAAGGACTTTCATCGTGCTCCACGTGTCAGAACCTAGAGAAATAAAACACCAACAAGCATGTGTGCATTGCGTAAAAAAAAGCGAGAGAGTGAAATAAAGGGTAAAGTAAGTTTGCCGTACGGTTTCGTTCTTGCGACACTGTTGTTAGTCGTTCTCAAGACAAGGTGCATAAAATACGTCAGTACTCTTTGTTGCTAAAAAATATATTTTAGATGTGTGCAAATTAGACGGGGAGGCAAATCATTAGTAAGTACAGCAGTCCAGGTCTAGGTAATCTAATCCAATTCTAAATGGCCTGCAGGCTATAGCCATTATAATGAACTAGAATGTGCTCCAGTAGGCCAACTGGCCGGGTTGCCATATCCTTGTTTTATACGAATGCCATGAGATGCTGCCACTTCTACGTTTTCTTGCAGCATTGGCTGCACTGTTGGACTATCGCAAGCTCCTTCAAACTTGCAGCTGCAGTTGATTTTATTTGTATGGTTGTTTCCTGGTTGTTCCAAAAATCAAACGGCCAACTTGCTCAGTGCCTCGGTCACAGGTTTTATTTTGGCCAGAAGAACCTATATTGGTCAAACTGGCCGATGTATCAATCAGAGATTGAAAGAACATCATTATAATGTCACGAAAGCAATCTCGGGCCATTTGGGCATCCATTGCCGAGATTGTGGATGTATACCCCTCTTCGAAAAAACTAAAATTCTATCTAAGGCTCCTGGCAAAATGACAAGGGAGATTATGGAGGCATATGAAATCGCGAAATTATCTGACATGTGCGTTAGCCAACCATCAGTATCGCTTTCTCAAAAAGAACTTCATTACCTTGATTCGACACAGTGACTTGTACTTTTACTATGTAGTGCAATTTTACACGTGCTTGGTTCTACGATGTGATTCCGCGATATGTTCTTTATGTTTATGTTATTTCCGCTCGCTCGGTATATATTTATCGGTTCGTGCGAAAATAAAAGATCAGTTGAAAGTAGCGCTCTGTATGTGTCTGTCTCTTCTACGTCCTTGTCTGTTTTGCGCTTACTCACTCTTAATGGATTCAAACCAACTAGCCCACCAACGTGTTTTGGCAGATACACGCATTTTTTCACATTTACCACATGCACTCACAACATTAGGAGTGTGTGCGCTAAATATGTTCATTTGTTTTATATGAGTGCCTCATATTTTATTCTTTTACCGCTAAAGTGTTCTTTCCACGGCACAGTTTTCTAATATGGTCATGGAGTTTGCTTTTAATCGCTGTGAAAAACCTGGAAAAGTCAGGAAATTTAAAAAAAAATCAAATTGATAAACACCCTGTTGTGGCTTTACTAGAAAATATGTTAGGAAACGGACACATGTGCAGTGTGGAAGTGTGCAATGTCACAGTCATGTACCGTCAAGAAACGTCACATAACTATGCTTGAAAAACTTTTCTGACCTTCCAAGTTTCAACAGGTGTGTCAATAACACATCACTTCTTTCCTTGCATGAAATGCTTTCAAAAGTCTACATCTATCAGGACCCCTGCCTGTAATCTTTGTCAGGTATTTAATCTGAACTGACATACCCTAATACTTGCATACTTGCACAACAATCAGTCAGATTTGTACATCCACTCTTAACAGCCCGTACCCACTCTTAACCGCACCCCTTCCACTCTTCCACAATAGGCCAAAAGGGAGACTACTTCCAAAACCATGCTTGTGGAACATTACTATATATGAACCTTACAATTGTTTGGTGAAAAAAATTAGGGGACCCTTAAGGTTCGAGAAGAACACGACAGCAATATCCAACCACCTAGTGCATACTCCAACCACCTAGTGCATACTTTTTACTGGATAACATTGCTCGAAAAGTTTATACTGTAAATTACTACTACGTAATCAATGTTTAAAGTCGCTTGTGCCAGTAAGGCTTTTGCATATAGCTGCAGTCTGTGTAATGGATTTCTAAATGGTGGCTAAGCGAGCTTGTTGGTACGTACTCATAGTTACTTCGAAGAGCGCAGAGATAGGACACAGGATGGACCAAGCTATACAGGCACTGGGTATTATGCTTTAAACAACGAGCAACTATGTGCGTGAAATGTTTTTAAACTTGTTATGCACCCACTACGTGGTCCAAAGAGAATACTCCAGTAGCATTTGTGACTTGGCTGGCTTTAAATAACGAAGTCATTATGATAATCACACGTTCTGACGCCCAGTGGTAATGCACACTTGTGTCATGAAATACTGCGATATTACATGTTGTATGGTGAAGTGTGTATACAGGACACGTGTATTTGTAAAGCATGAAAATTATTTTTGAGCAGGCATGAGGCTTTGTGGTAGAACGCCTGGTTGCCACACAAGCAGCTTGGATTTTACTCTCACTCAGACCTAGAAGGTTTCATTTGTTATTCTTTTTATTTCCATCTTTCCATGTTTTTATATGATGGAACAGATATGAAGTCAACATGGAAAATTTCATGCACCAAAAAAATGCCAACACTTGCCTACATAAATTTTGAGAGAATTTTAGCATGCAACTATAGATATTATTTCTAAATGGCAGCATTATATCTGCCTAAAATCGTTGTGGATCTGCACTCCAATGAAAAATGAAGCAGTTCCTTGCATAGCCTAACGACATAGCATACATGCATAACTGTTTTTTCATGTTTGATGGATGTCACAAAACGGCACATTCTTTTATCATTTTTACCATTAAGAGGAGAGGCAATGAAACCAAAAGCTGTGGCTAAGACACTGTTGCTGAAATTTCGGGCCAAAAGAAAAATACGGCGAAATCGCTGCTTCAGACAGCCAGAATGCCAAAAAGAACACGAATATTCGGGATCATCAAATTATGAAAGATATATGAGAAAAGCAATTATGTCACACCTGAATAGAGTTCACGAATCTGATACAGCATTTGTAAACGCACTTACAGCATTCAGTGCATTGACCGTCGAAGTGGCTTGCCACAATTCATTACCACAATTTTAAATATGTGCGAAAATGCAGGCTTAATTGAGATGTTCCCCCTTATCTATTGCAGAAACAAGACAAGACATGCATAGACACAGCCTCGTTGAACTCCCGCAGGGGAGTCTGCGTAAGTAGGCGTTTGGTGCGAAGCGACACCAAGGACCCGAGCTAACGGGGGAGTTACGACTTCCTCCCATGCCTAGCCGTGCGTGGCTCTGCCATGTCCAGGGAAAAGGGGATCTTGAGGGTTGAGCCGACACCGGGTGAGTGGACCTTTAACGCCCCCCAGCAGAGGCAACACACCCCTTTGGCCACGGCTTCACGTAGACGGCACCCCTGGGCTGACCCACCCAGGGAAAATCGGCAGTCGCCTTTTCTTGTCTCTCTCTTCTTAAATCTTTGTCTTTTTCTCCTCTTTAAATCTGTCCTGTGTTCTTCTTTTTTCTATTTACTTCATTGTTTCCTGGTGGCTAGGGTTAACCTTGTGTGGCTATCCTACCGAAGGTAAACCATATTCGGTTATAGCAATGGCGTACTGCTGGCATAGGACAGACTTGTTCAGATGATCTGCCGCGTCCCCTTGTTGGGCTCCGTGGTGGGTGGTAGGCGCCGCTGCCAAAGAAGCCATTTTTCATGGGACCTCAGAACCCTCCTGTAACCGATCGTGCCCTGAAAAAGGTACGCATCGATGCATCCTCTTTGTTTTTCCCCCAAAACATTGAAACTTTCCCGAGATACCATGTTCTTCACTATGAAGAAATATCAACTAAAGCCAGAGCAATATCACCTTTTCTTGTAGACAAGTGCTTAAAAGACACAATTCGTACCGGCTATAAGGCCACAAAGATGGCAAGTGGGGACATTCTCCTTGAAATAAAATACAAAAAACAGTACAACAAACTATCACACCTCGTAGCATTTGGCGATACCCCTGTATCAGTTACTGCACATCATACTCTGAACACTGTGAAAGGTGTAGTATCCGATAAAGACCTTATGTCACTAAGCGAAGAGGAACTCCTTGACAGATGGAAGGACCAAGGCATAACACATGTGCAGCGCATAAAATCAGACGCATCAACACTGAAACCGCAACAAGCACCTAATACTTACTTTCAATTCAAGCCTTCTACCCCAGACACTCGAAAATGGCAATGTAAAACTTCGTGTGCGTCCGTACGTGCCTAACCCAAGACGTCGCTTTAAATGCCAGCGATTCGGACACGGATTTCAGACCTGCCGAGATCAGCTTACTTGTAAATGCGGCATAACTGGTCACGGTACTGATGAGTGCGAATATGATGAGGTTCACTGTGCTAACTGCAAAGGCAGCCATGCCGCATACTCCAGAGCGTGCCCAGCCTGGAAAAAAGAAAATAAATTATCACCATAAAAGTTAACGAAAATACAACATTCCGTGAAGCACGACAGCGAGTCTCACCTACTTTCGCACTAAGAACTTTGTTCGCTGAAGTGGTGCAACGAGGGGCGGCACCACAATGGCCATCGGCGGCTACCTGGACCACGCCTAGCGTGCCCCGCCCACAGCCAACCAGTCCACACCGGTGGCCTTTACAAGCCCTGGCAGGAGCCAGAGCAATGAGGAGACCAAGGAGGCCCCAACAACCTCCTGCCCGGTGAGGGCAAAGACTTCGTCGACTGAGGGGAAGGGTGAAGTCTAAGCGACACACAGATCGCTCTTTTGAGCAAGTGTCCAGTGCCTCACGGGAGGCTTTGGACAACATTCTAGCCAAACGGCGCCGGTAGCGCCAAAGGAGCGGCGACCTCTTGTACATTGCTTCAAAAAAGACAAAACACCAATTACAGGGCCTCACAAAGGCCCTGTAAAATGAACCAATCTCAATCTTGTGTACACTCAGCACTTTTTTTAATTCATAATGAATAATATTCAGTGGAATGTTAGAGGGCTACTCAGAAATCTAGATGATGTTCAAGAAATTCTCAGTAAGTTCAACCCAAAAGTGCTGTGTGTGCAAGAAACACATCTAACTCCTAAATACAGTTTCTTTCTCCGCCAATACATTACTTTCCTGAAGGAGCGTGAAGATGTTGCCGTATCATCCGGCAGAGTAGCCATTATAGCTAATAGAAGTGTGGCATACCAGCAGATAAAGCTCCGGACGGTTCTTGAGGCAGTGGCCATTTGAGCTGTACTTTTTAACAAACTCATCACTTTATGCTCTCTGTATACACCACATCACCATCAGCTTAAAAGGCACGACTTGGAATCATTAGTAGATGAACTCCTGGAACCTTTTTTTTTATATTTTAGGTGACTTTAACGCACACAATGCCCTGTGGGGTGATTCTCGCTGTGACGCTCGAGGACGTCTCATTGAACAGCTTATTTGTTCATCTAGGTTATGTCTCTTATATACAAAGGAGCCTACATATTTTAGTCTCGCAAACAATTCATACTCCTCGATAGATCTTAGCATTTCATCGCCATCACTTTTAGCCAGTTTTAAATGGAATGTTCTTAAAAACCCTTATGGGAGTGACCACTTGCTGATCATCCTGAGCGTGCCAAACAAAGGCCAACTATCTTCGCAGGTTCCGAGGTGGAAGCTTGACTCAGCTGATCGGGAACAGTACCAAACTCTTACTCACATGACATGGACTGAGCTGTCTGATCTGATTATAGATGACGCGCGTATTTCACAGCTTTTATTTATTTATTTATTTATTTTATTCTATTTTCAATACTGCTAACCCCAATGATAGGGGCTCTAGCAGGGTGGTACAAAACATATAACAATGTTTCTTAACAAATACAACAATTTCAGACAATACAAAATTCAACTGACAATGCAAACAAGCCTTTCGTAATACAAAATACATCAGGGTTACAATTGAAGGAGAGCCTGAAATGTATCACAGTCAACTACCGTTACTACGTCTTTATCGAGTTCATCCTATTCTGTTACAGTTCGGGGAAAAAAGAATATTTAAAAACATTGTTCTTGCATTTAAATGGCACTAATGAGTATGGATGTCGTAGCCTTGTAGAATAACCGCTGGAAAAAGAACTGTACTCACACGTTCGGCTCTGTAACTTACCCTTGACAATTTTAAACATGAACTTAAGGCGAGCGATTTTATTTCTAACTGTAATGCTTTTTAAGTCTGCTTGGCGAAGTAACTGAGTAATAGATTCTTGATGCCGCATCTAAGTGGAACAAACGCGTGGAATGAGTCCTAAACAGCGAGTCCCATGGTGGAATGATGCCTGTAGGAAAGCCCGGATGATTCAAAACAAAGCGTGGGCATTGCTCCGCGATTTTCCAACAAAAGAAAACCTGGAAAATTTTAAGCAGGCCTAATCGCAGGCAAGGAGGACACGCAGACAAGCCAGACGGGAAAGCTGGACAAAGTTCATTACAAGCACCAACTCGTACACAGATGAAAACAAAGTGTGGAACAAAGTCCGGAAAATTAAAGGCCAACAAACATATTCTCTCCCATTAGAAAATACCCTCGGAGAAAGCTTGGAGGGCCAAGCCAACTTTCTTGGTGCACATTTTGAAAATATATTGAGCTCCTCGCACTACTCTGAAGCATTCCAAAAATACAAAGCACAGTTGGAACAACAAAATCTAGAAAGGAAATCTAAAAAAAAAATCGAGGCTTATAATGAGCCCTTCTGCTTAGCAGAATGGCAAAGAGCACAGAACTGTTGCAACACATCTTGTCCAGGTCCTGACACTATAATGTATGAGATGCTGAGGCAACTACCCTTTAAAACATAAAAAACTCTCCTTTCCCTTAACAATCTTCTCTGGTTTTCTGGTGTGATCCCCTATTCTTAGAAGGAAGCTGTGATAATTCCGGTTTTAAAGCATGGCAAGGATCCGTCGTCTGCATCAAATTGCAGGCCTATAGCATTAACCAGTTGCATCTGTAAAGTTTTTGAAAAAATGATTAATTGCCACCTACTCCACATCCTAAAATCAAACAAACTGCTAGACCCATACCAATGCGGGTTTAAAGAAGGCCGATTCACCACCGATCATCTGGTATGGATTGAGACATGCATACGTGAAGCCTTTGTCCACAACCAGTTTTTTCTATCTGTATTCTTCGACATGGAAAAGGCCTATAATACAACGTGGAGGTTTGGGATATTGAGAGACCTCTCGCATATGGGTATACGTGGTAATATGTTCAATATTATCGGAAGTTACCTGTCTGATCGCATATTCCGAATTCGAGTGGGCAATGTCTTGTCCCGAACATTTGTACAGGAAACCGGAGTACCACAGGGTGAAGTACTGAGCTGCACGCTCTTTATTATAAAAATGAACTCTCTCCGTCAGTACATCCCCCATAACATATTTTACTCTACATATGTTGATGACATCCAGATAGCTTTTCAATCGTGTTCCCTCGGCATCTGTAAGGAACAGGTCCAGCTTGCTATAAACAAGGTGTCCAAATGGGCTGATGAAAATGGGTTCAAAGTCAACCCACAAAAAGAACTTGTGTCCTGTTCACACGGAAAAGAGCCTTAAACCCTGATTCTCAGATTGTCATGAAAGGCGAACCTTTGCCCGTAAGCACAGAACATAAGTTCCTAGGTATAATCGTGGATGAAAAACTAACATTCGTATCACACATCAAACACCTTAAGAATAAATGCATGAAAACAATGAATCTCCTGAGGTTACTGTCGCACACATCCTGGGGCAGCGAGAGAAAGTGCCTCATGAATCTGTACAAAAGCCTGGTACGTTCACGTCTTCACTATGGGGCAATAGTAGATCATTCAGCCTCGCCAAGCACATTGAAGATTCTGGACCCTTTACATCATCTGGCCATCCGTCTCTCTACAGGTGCCTATCGAATGAGCCCTGTAGAGAGCCTTTACGAGTCGAATCAGTGGTCACTCTCCCTGCAGAGGTCCTACATGTCTATTATCTATTATCAGAAATTCAATGGCGATAAGGAACACCCTACGCATTCCATAATTAATGATCTGTCTAGTTGTGCACTTTTTGGAAACCGGCCCTCGATAAGGCAGCCTTACTCATTTTGTGTGAGTGGGCCTAGCCGAGATAACAGTTGTGCCGCTTTTTGAACAGTGTCTCATGGCTCCTGCCGCACACCTACCGCCGTGGCAGTGGCAGGTGATAGAATGTGATGTATCCTTCGCGGAAGTGACGAAGCATGCACCTATTGCACATATACACACATACTTCATGGAACTTAAACACAAATATGCTTGCCCTGATTTTTTTACAGATGCTTCTAAGTCTCTCACTTCTCTGTCCTATGCAGCTGTAGGGCCATCCTTTTCAGCTTCCGGTATTCTGCACCCACAAACAAGCATTTTCACCGCAGAAGCTCATGTGCAATCTGTTGCTGCCAAACATATGAAGGAATTAAAACTAGAACGCGCGGTTATATACGCGTACCCTCTGAGTGTTGTAACAGCTTTGAAAACAACGAAAAAACAAAAAAATGCTGTGCTTGTATCGCTTTACTCGCTTTTATGTGCGATCTACGCACTCAAACGGCATGTTGTGGTGTGCTGGGTGCCAGGGCACCGTGAGATTGCTGGAAACGTGGCCGCGGACCAGCTAGCTGTATCCACACATGACGATGCTGCCACCAACCCATCTTTCACTGCCCCTGCACTTGACATGAAGCACTTCCTAAAACAAAGCCTCAGAGCATATTGGCAGCGCCTATGGGATAGGGAGACTGAAAATAAACTACATATCAAGCCCCGACTTGAAGATTGGCCACCAATATCTAAATCACGCTACGGACTAGTAACACTTACCAGGCTATAAATAGAACACACACATAGCACACATGCATATCTTCTTTCTGGTGGTGAACAACCTAGCTGTGACAAATGTGGTGAATCACTTACACATCTTTGTCCAGTGCAGCGAGTTGGATGGTATCAGAAAAAAAACATTTTTTACTGCCCTATCAACAGCAGCTTCCACTGCACCTTACTATGTTTATCAGTATGGATGCCATCATTAAACAAAAATTATTATTGGCATTTTTAAAGGAAGTGCATGATTTTAACACTATATTTCGAGGTGACCCGTAGCACGGCCTCCGTCCGGAGGTTGCTGTTGCGGTGGCCGCATAGACAGCACCCTGCCTCGCTGCTCTTGCGTTCAAGGGCACTGATGAGGCAAATGTGCTAAATAGCATGTCAGTCCCAAAGTTTTTCTTATTCTTTTACTATGAGTATTGCCATTAGTTTTTAGCTAACCATTTCATCTCACCTACATGGTTTCAATATATTATGTTTTATCCGCCTTAAGGCAAGCAATTTTAGGCCCTTATACGGCCCTGTAGCATCATCTTAGTTTATATACTTTACATCTCAATGTTACATTCAAAATCGTTGCCACTCTTCCATCTTTTCCATGGCACTCTTTGGCCAAGACATGGCCCTTGCGCCATTAAAACCTACATATCATCATCATCATCATCAGCTTCGTTGAATGTGAATGAAAAGCAAGATTCTCCTTTTTCTTTATTTTCTTATGAATGCGTGCACTCTTCCGTGCCTGCTGTTTTCTCCTTGTCTTCGTTGAGTTTCAATATTATCTAAACCTACCGACAAGACAGACACAAGCAGAAATGGTTTGTGTATGTGAAGACCTTGGGACAGAGCTGCTAGACTCAATGCCACAGGCAGAGGCAAAGAATTGTGTAGAACATCTGAAATTAAGGTTCACTGCAATTTTTTTCCCACACTTTTAGAAGTGTTCCTCTGTACTGCTTCCATTGGGCCTTTTGGAGCAAGAAATTTGGCAGCAAAATTACAGCTTAGTGCCCTTATAAGACAATGTGACAGGAGTTGCTCCACTTATTCAAAGATGCTTCATGGGTCGATGAGCCACATGCGTCCCACTTTTTTCTCATAAATTGATAGCCAGACTTTAGTGAAGATTGCGTCACACTATTTTTAGGCATAAAGTTCTGCAAATTTCTATGTGAAAAATATTGATGAATCCACGAAGGATAAGTTAAACTGCATAATAAGCAAAATTGAAAGTGAGAATGTATTATATATACTATATAGTTTTAAGCCAGATTAACAATTGTGTGAGCTGCAACAGGCAACGTGCAGAAATTCTCCAGAACTCGATACTAAGCTTTTGCCACTAAGAGGCGCAATGGCACAGCTGCTGTGATTTTCAAACACCATTTAAAAATACATATAAAACTCAAATTGCACGCGGGAAAGAAAGCTTGATTTTATCATACTTCTGCATATTTTCGAATAAAGAAAGATCTATTTACATTTTCTGGCCAGTTAATTGCTGCATCCCTAAACAGACATAAAAGTGAAAGCCATGACATTTGGTAGTCTAACAATGGACCTTGGGATTCCAACATCACACGAATGTGATTTCGCATGAGCTGTAAAAGCTTATAAAATCAGTCGTAAGTTGTTACCCTTTTATGCCAGTTTTAACGCGATAGTTTTAAAAACCTCATGGACGCCGTTGATTGTGAGTGATCAACCTTGTGAGCAACCGGAAAATCAAGAAAGATGCAAATAAAATAAGTAATAAAAAGTTTCCCAGTTTGCGGGACAATCGAGCCCAGGCCGTTTGCATGGCAAACAGGCGTTCTACCACACAGCCACACATCTGCTTGGAAATTCAGGAAAAATAACTTCCTCTGCTTGGAAATGCAGTGAAAATAACATTAGGCTTTGCAAACACATGTGTCCTGTATACAGCCTTCACAATTCAATATGTAATATCACAGTAATATTGCTTGATAGAAGCGTGCATTGTAATCAGGCATCAGAACATACGATTAACTTCAAGGGTTCATAGTTTAAAGGTGGCCAGCCGTAACAAAACGTACACATTTTGTTGCACACATTCCCTTCAGACCACATATTGAGTGCATACTAAGTTCCAAAAGATTTCACGCACCAAATGCTTGAAGTACGCTCTAGGGCCAGGGTATTGTTATCTTGTTCAATTCTCAAATTCGAAGCTTAAGGGTCCTCCAATTTTTCTTTTTTAATTGAGGTAAATGAAGCAATATTCTAACCATGGATATTTTTATGCCAGCAATTAGACCAGTAGGTTAGCTCAGTGAGCCATTTTTGCTTTTACATCAGATTTATTTGACTCAAGGAAAGCAATATTATTTGAAATGGCACTGTATTCCAAAGAGCTGACATGGTGTCTATTGTTGGACATTAATCTCCTGGTAATCAGCATATTTGCACAGCGCAAGACTATGAAAAATTGCGACATAACTACAGAAGAAGAGACAAGAACAGAAAGAGTGCTGACTTCAACTCAAATTTATTAGCGAAAACGCTGAAAATATGTACCCGACACAAAACATCACCGCCCAATTATGCAACCTATTGCATCACAGCAAAACAATCATCTCATTATATGGTTACAATGCCACAGCACAGCACAAATTCATGATCTATTGTGTCAAAGCCAGAAACTCGATTTCTTTTTAGTCAGAGCAAGTGAAGGCATGCTGATACATCGATCACCCTGCATTTACATTTCATTGGCCTTTACAATCCCTCAAGTTAGCTGCTGAAGGTGTTTGGCTATAACACTGCACTTTTCGAATTCTGGTCTGCAACCACAATCTCTACAATGGATGGACAAATGACTTTGCACAGCTGAGTATACATTGTAATGATGCTCGTTTAAACGCTCATTTAGGCACCGGCCCGTTTGCCCAACATATATCTTGCCACATGACAATGGGAGCAAATAAACGACGGCTATCACACATGCTACGAATAGCCTTCTATGTTTGATTGTGCAGCAGCTACTTCGTGCTGACTGCGCATTTACCCGTTTGCAGAGCGCTGAAAGCTTTTCTGGGGCATAGAAAACAACCTTCAGATCTATGTTATCACCTACCTTTTTTAAATTGTGAGAAATCCTATGCAGATAGGGAATTATAGCCACGCGCTTTGAGCTACTAGCCACGCAGTTCACTGGTGCTTCTCGTCCCTGTTTGATTGTCCTAAGCAACTTTCTCGCCACCGAAACCAGCACATGATCGGGTAAACCAGCGCTGATCAGATAAGAAGCTTGCTCAACAAATCTGCTAATTAACGAGTGGCCGCAAGACTTTCGGAGGGCATTTTTTAAACAATGACTAGCAATCCCTCTCTTTACGAGCTTTGAATGAGCCGACAAGTACGGTAGAAGATGTTTGCTTCCTCTAGGCTCATATTTCCAGCAAAGGTTTCCAGCAAACTTGAGATGTTTAATCTCAAGTCTGAAAACCTTAACGAAGCATCCTGCGGAAGCTCATGCGTCAGAATAAGAGGTGCCGTGCACTCATCAAAAAGGTGCAATATATGTCTTTTCATCGTGTTGACACGTTTTTCAAAGAGAATTCACTAGCCTTGTTGACCGCGGATAAGGATGGGGGTTTTGCTGTGTTGTCGAATAAAGTGCTCCCCTCAAAAGCCAGCAATGCTAAAAGTTTCATGTTCGAATGTTGAAGCGACTTAACGCTGACAAAAGTAAAAACTGAAGCCAAGAAGTTGTGCAACGTCCCCAAAATAAGTAAGCTCGCAAGATTCATTCACAAAAGCAAGAAGCTTAGCTTAGATTCATACTTTACAGTCAAGACTCACAAAGTATACTGGCCACTTCGAGTCATTGTTTCAAAAAATGGGGCGTAGCAGAAGTAAGTGGCCTTGTTTTTACAAGATAAGCTAAACTTGCTGACAATCGACGACTCTTTTCTAGTGAAATATTCTAATGACATCATTTCATTTCTTTCACCTAACAACAATGGCTTAAGTGCCTGCTCCGTTGACATTAAGGATCTTTTCTACTCTTTACCACATGACACGCTACTACGGTGCCTGGAGGACTGCATTGACAACTTCGGTTCAGTTGCGTTCCAGAATGATGCGGGCATAACGGTCAGTGGCTTTTTTGAGCTCATTGGCTTTTACTTCAAGACAACGTTTGTATCATGGAACGAAGACACTTTTATTCAAAAAAGAGGAGTGTGCATCGGTTCGTGCATAGCACCTGTTTTAAGTGACAATTTGCTCGCTCACCATGGCCGACTCTTGGCTATCCGCCTCGAAAGAACGGCTGTCGTAAAGGTGTTTCGTTTCGTTGATGATTTTCTTGTGCTTTTATACTGCGATGATCGGGGCTACGAAGATGCCGTTTCAAACATATTACGTCTTTTTGATGAGTGCATGGCACCTCTTGTTTTGATGCATGAGCTTCCGCAGGATGCTTCGGTAAGGTTTTTAGATTTGGGATTAAACATCTCAAGTGATCACCTTTGCTGGAAATATGAGTCTAGAGGAAGCAAACGTCTTCTACCGTACTTGTCGGCTCATTCAAAGCTTGTAAAGAGAGGGATTGCTAGTCATTGTTTAAGAAATGCCCTCCGAAAGCCTTGCGGCCACTCGTTCATTAGCAGCTTCGTCGAGCAGGCTTCCCATCTGATCAGCGCTGGTTTCCCCGATCATGTGCTGGTTTCGGTGGCGGAAAAGTTGCTTAGGACAATCAAACAGGGACAACAAGCACCAGTGAACTGCGTGGCTAGTAGCTCAAAGTGTGTGGCTATTGTATCGTTCCATTTCCCAAGTTTTTGTTATCGTTCCAAAACACCACACGATTCTCAGCGCAAACCACGCCTGCAGTTTTCAAGAAGGTTCCGGATTGTAGTAGATCATTTCGATAAGATCACGCCCACTGTGCGAACGGTACAGATTGTTCTGGAAATTACGCCACCGCCAGCGATAACGCTAGAACATTCAACGGCAAGAGCATAAATGCCGACGCGCTTCGCCGCTGGTCAGTTGTTGATTGAAGGCCGACGCTCCGTTCCCCGCTATCAGTCCGAGACTGCTATCTGTGCAAGACTGCTGCTGTAATTGGACTTTCCGTTTACCGGGCACAGTTTCACCCAAATAAACAGTTAAATCCCAACACGAAGTCTCCTGTCTTCGGCCACGTCACGACCCTGTGACATCTGGTGGAGGTGCTGTTCTTCCATGTACCGGACGCCGCCGTCAAGCCGTGAACCCAGCCCGCGCCGTGAGGACACCGACGCCAGCAACGAGCAGCGAGTTAGCCGCAGGCAACAAGGTCTGCCACCGGAGTATGAGCTTTTACTGGACAAGGCTCGGAAAACCAAGACGTTGACGTCGACCCCGGCGACCATGTCAATGCCGGTTCTACCTGCACCACTCCTGCTCCGGCAACCCAAAGAGCCGCCAACTTTCCGCGATTCGCTGCTGGAAGACGCGGAAAGCTGGATCGAAAGGTTCGACCGCGTCGCCGCCTTCAATGACTGGACAGACGAAGACAAGCTACGGTATGTGTATTTCGCCTTGGAAGATACTGCTCGGACCTGGTTCGAGAATCAAGAGCGAAGCCTCACAACGTGGGACGCCTTTCGCGCCAGGTTCCTCACCACTTTCGCAAGTGTGGTGCGCAAGGAGAAGGCCGCAGCTCTCCTAGAAACCCGCATGCAGATGCCAAATGAAAACGTGGCGATATTCACGGAAGATATGATTAAACTCTTCCGCCACGCTGACTCCGACATGTCCGAGGAGAAGAAGGTGCGTCTACTTATGCGAGAAGTAAGCAGGAACTCTTCGCCGGGCTGATCAGAAACCTGCCTAAGACGGTCGCCGAATTCATTTCAGAAGCATCTACGATAGAGAAGACGCTCGAGATGCGCACGCGGCAATATAACCGTAGCTTCTCGTCTACAAGCTACGCCGACATTCAAGCGCTCGGAACCACTGACTTGCGTGAGGCGATCCTAGCGATCGTGCAAGAGGAGCTGCGAAAGTTACTTTCTTCAGCGCAGCCTCACGTGAAATTCATCGCGGGTGTCGTACGCCAGGAGATCCAGCAATCGCTGGGCGTTCCTCAGTCTCAAGAGGCTCAGCTGCAAGCCATGAGCTATGCTGCTGCAGCCCGCCGCCACGCCCCTCCTCCACGCACACGCCAAAACGCTGCCCCATCGCACTTCCGTCGCCAGACGCCACCACCACCACCACCCCCACCGACGTCCTACCGTTCGCCAGCGGGCCAGCACAGTGCGCCGAGGAAAACCGACGTTTGGCGAACCCCTGACCACTGCCCACTGTGCTACCACTGCGGCGAGGCCGGGCACACTTACCGCCGTTGCCAGTACCGACAAATGGGACTGCGTGGCTTCGCCGTTGACGCACCACGTCCGCAGCCAGGGGAACGGCCACGTGACATCGCCGACTACCTGACAGGAACTCAATGGACACCACGAAGTCCTTCCCGTTCGCCGTCGCCCAGCCGCCGCATGTCACCGCACCCCCGGCAGTACTCCGGCCCAACGCGGGGCCGGTCTCCTAGCCCGTATCCGGGAAACTAAGGGCAGCAACCGGTGGAGGTGTGGTTGCTGTGCGACGAACTACCGAAGATCCTCCGACGACGACGACGCCGCGACGGAGCTTTCCGAACACAACGCCAACTAGGCAAAGCCCTGACAGCGAAAGCTCACTTACCGAAGGTGGCCTGACGACGCAACATGGAAGCAGCGGAACAAGCCGACCCAGCCGTGACACGATGCCACGCCCTTACTGTAATGCGAGACGGTGAACTAGTGACCTCGACGTTCTGATCGACGGCCACAGTGTGACCGCTCTCGTCGATACTGGAGCCGACTATTCTGTCATCAGTGGGTCGTTCGCCGCGAAGTTAAAGAAAGTTAGGACAGCTTGGAAAGGCCCTGAAATCTGCACAGCCGGAGGTCATCTCGTAACGCCTGCAGGAATCTGCACAGCGAGAGTCACCATTAACGGCCGTATTTATCCTACAGACCTCGTAGTCCTACAGCGTTGCTCGAGAGATGTCATCCTTGGCATGGGCTTCTCATGCCTCCATGATGCTGTCATCAACCTAAATACAAAGTCGATAACGTTATCCACAGAAGAAGCACTACCGCCGCGCACGCCGTCAGGACACCATGCCTTGAATGTGCCGGAAGAACAAGTCACCATTTCGCCTCGCTCAAGCGTTATTATTTCAGTCGGCGCTCCTAAATCACCTGACTTGGAAGGCGTCGTTGAAGGCAGTCAGCATCTGTTGGTCACCCGAAATATTTGCGTCGCAAGAGGAATAGCAGAGCTGCGGAGAGGCAAAGCAACGGTTATGCTCACGAATTTCAGCAATGAGTACAAACATGTGAACAAAGAAACAATGGTTGCATACATCGAAGAAATTGTCGAAGCCACCAGTGCTTTCGCCCTCGCCGATTCTGCGGAACCTGCTCAGAGGAACCAAGCCCCTCCCATAGCTTTCGACGTCAATCCCAGACTTCCGAACGATAAGCAAGAACAGCTCAAGGCCCTGCTCCTGCAATACGAAGATTGTTTTTCGTCGTCATCGAAAAATTGGCAGACCCCAATCACGAAACATCGCATCATAACCGAAGAAAATGCCAGACCACTCCGTCAGAGTCCGTACAGGGTTTCGACGCGAGAACGTGAGGCCATGAAGAGACAAGTTGATGAAATGCTGCGGGATGACATTATCCAGCCATCCAAGAGTCCATGGGCATCCCCCGTGGTGTTAGTGAAGAAAAAGGATGGGACCCTACGTTTCTGCGTCGATTATCGCCACCTGAACAAAATCACAAGAAAGGACGTGTATCCTCTCCCACGAATAGACGACGCACTTGATCGGCTCCATAACGCCAAGTACTTTTCGTCAATGGACCTCAAGACTGGCTATTGGCAAATCGAAGTCGACAAAAGAGACCGAGAGAAGACGGCGTTTATAACACCGGAAGGCCTCTTCGAGTTTAAGGTGATGCCCTTCGGCCTTTGCTCAGCGCCTGCAACTTTTCAACGCGTTATGGATACAGTACTGGCAGGATTGAAGTGGCAGACTTGCCTTGTGTACTTGGACGACGTCGTCGTGTTTTCCTCGAGTTTCGACGAGCATCTTCGGCGCCTTGAAGCTGTACTTCAAGCCGTCAAAACGTCCGGACTCACACTGAAGCCAGAAAAGTTCAAATCTTGAGTTCGTCCCGATCCACGGAAAACAGCCGCCATCGCCGACTTCCCACCGCCCACTGACAAAAAGGCTGTGCGCCGATTTCTGGGCCTGTGCGCCTATTATAGGCGGTTCGTGAAAAACTTCACCCGCATCGCCGATCCTCTCACTAACCTCACCAAGGCCGACGTGGAGTTCAAGTGGGAAACGCCACAGGAAGACGCTTTCCAGGAGCTTAAACATCGCCTCCAGACGCCTCCGTTACTTGCCCATTTCGACGAATTCGCCGAGACAGAAATACATACTGACGCAAGCAGCGTAGGTCTTGGCGCCGTTCTTGTGCAGAGGGCTGACGGATTTAAAGGGTTATTAGTTACGCCAGCCGATCGCTATCCAAAGCAGAAGCAAATTATTCCACAATAGAAAAGGAGTGCCTCGCCATCATCTGGGCTACGTCGAAATTTCGCCCCTACCTCTACGGCAGGCCCTTCAAAGTTGTGAGCGACCACCACGCCTTGTGTTGGCTAGCCACCTTGAAGGACCCTTCAGGTCGCCTCGCACGATGGAGCCTGAGACTTCAAGAATATGACATTACCGTCGTTTACAAGTCCGGCAAGAAACACTCCGACGCCGACTGTCTCTCTCGTGCGCCTGTCGACCAACCGCTACCCGACGACCCGGACGACGACTACTTTTTGGGAACGATAACTACCGACGACTTCGCTGAACGACAGCGGGCCGACCCGGAACTTAAGGCCTTAATAGAATACCTCGAAGGCAGGACCGCCGAAGTCCCGAAGGTATTCAAGGGCGCACTTGCGTCGTTCTTTCTACGAAACGGTCTTCTACAAAAGAAAAACTTTTCACCGCTTCGAGCTAAGTACCTCCTTGTGGTGCCTTCAGCTCCGCGACCAGAACTCCTGCAGGCCCTGCACGACGATCCGACGGCAGGGCACCTCGGTGTTTCTCGCACGCTCGCGAAGATACAAGAAAGGTACTACTGGCCACGTCTTACCACCGACGTCACTCGTTATGTGAGGACATGCCGGGACTGTCAGCGACGCAAGACACCGCCGACAAGGCCAGCGGGACTTCTGCAGCCAGTTGATCCACCTTGCCGACCTTTCCAGCAGATTGGTATGGACCTAATGGGGCCGTTCCCGACGTCGGCTTTCGGAAACAAGTGGATCGTGGTAGCTACCGACTACCTCACCCGCTACGCCGAGACAAAAGCCCTGCCAAAAGGCAGTGCATCCGAGGTAGCTAAGTTCTTCGTCGAAAATATTGTCCTACGTCACGGCGCCCCGGAGGTCCTTATCACCGACAGAGGAACGGCATTCACTGCCGACTTAACTCAAGCGATCTTGGCATACAGCCAAACAAACCACCGCCGGACGACAGCGTACCACCCACAGACCAACGGCCTCACCGAGCGGCTTAACAAGACGATCGCCGACATGCTGTTAATGTAGGTCGACGTCGAACACAAGACGTGGGACGTCATTCTTCCGTGCGTGACCTTCGCATACAACACGGCGGTGCAGGAGACGACGCAGATATCTCCATACAAATTGGTCTACGGAAGGAGCCCGGCAACGACGCTCGATGTCATGTTACCCAACGTCACCGACGAAGAAAACCTCCATGTGAGCGCGTACCTTCAACGCGCCGAAGAAGCCCGACAACTTGTGCGTCTGCGTATCAAGAATCAACAGACGACCGACAGCCACCGTTACAATCTTCAACGACGCTTCGTGGAATACCAGCCCGGTGAACGTGTTTGGGTGTGGACGCCGATATGCCGACGTGGACTAAGTGAAAAGCTTCTGCGACCGTACTTCGGACCGTACAGGGTGGTTCGACGTCTCGGCCCACTTGATTACGAGGTTGTTCCCGACGGCATCACGAACTCTCAACGACGCCGATCGCGACCTGAAGTCGTCCATGTCGCGCGCCTCAAGCCGTTTCATGCGCGTTAACAAACTGAAACAGTGTTTTTTTTGTATTATTGTTGTATCGTAACTTATTCATTGTACTTTCTGGATTTATTGTTGTACCTTCATCTTTAGTTAAAACATCGGGACGATGCCTTTTTTTTCAGAGGGGGGCAATGCCACGTTCCATTTCCCAAGTTTTTGTTATCGTTCCGAGAAGTTTTCGAGAAGGTTCCGGACTGTAGTAGATCATTTCGATAAGATCACGCCCACTGTGCGAATGGTACAGATTGTTCTGGAACCTATGCCACCGCCAGCGATAACGCTAGAACATTCGACGGCAAGAGTATAAATGCCGACGCGCTTCACCGCTTGTCAGTTGTTGATCGAAGGCCGACGCTTCATTCCCCGCTATCAGTCCGAGACTGCTATCTGTACGAGACTGCTGCTGTAATTGGACTTTCCGTTTACCGGGAACAGGTTCGCCCAAATAAACAGTTAAATCCCAACACGAAGTCTCCTGTCTTCGGCCACGTCACGACCCCGTGACAATAACATTGTTGGCACGCTGAAGCAGGCCATCATTCAAATACATTCCAGTTCTGCCTGAAGCAGCACAATGGGATGTGGGTATCAAAGCAACTAGCTCGCTTTCAAGAAGGTAGGAGTTAGTTTCGTCCTCAGCAGAAATGTAGAAATGGTGGGTGCATATCTTGCCGCAGACTGCCAAGGTCACAGCAGAAATTTTTTTTCTGCTGCTGTAATTGGTGCTGCTGCTGTAATTGACTGCTGCTGTAATTGGACTTTCCGTTTACTGGGCACAGGTTCGCCCGAATAAGCAGGTAAATCCCAACACGAAGTCTCCTGTCTTCGGTCACGTCACGACCCCGTGACACTAGAATTCTCTATCTACATAGGATTTCTCACAATTTAAAAAAGGTAGGTGATAAGGTAGATCTGAAGGTTGTTTTCTATGCCCTAGAAAAGTTTTCAGCGCTTTGAAAACGGGTGAATGCGCAGTCGGCACGAAGTAGCTGCTGCACAAGCCAACATAGAAGGCTATTCGTAGCATGTGTGATAGCCGTCGTTTATTTGCTCCCGTTATCGTGTGGCCGGATATATGCTGGGCAAACGGGCCGGTGTCTAAATGAGCCATTAAAGGAGCATCATTACAATGTATACTCAGCTGTGCAAATTTATTTGGCCGTCCATTGTAGAGATTTTGGTTGCAGACCAGAATTCGAAAAGTGCAGTGTTATAGCCAAACACCGTCAGCAGCTAACACGAGAGATGATGGAGGCCAATGAAATGCAAATGCTGTGTGATCGATGTATCAGCATGCCTTCACTTGCTCTGACTAAAAAATAAATAGAGTTTCTGGCTTTGACACAATAGATCATGAATTTGTGCTGAGTTGTGGCGTTGTAACCATATAATGAGATGATTGTTTTGCTGTGATGCAATAGGTTGCCCGATTGGGCGGTGATGTTTTGTGACGAGTATATATTTTCAGCGTTTTCGCAAATAAAATTTCAGTTAAAGTCAGCGCTCTTTCTGTCCTTGTCTCTTCGTCTGTAGTTACGTTGTAACTACATGTAGTCTTGCGCTGTGCAAATATGCTGATTCCCAATCACCAACTAGCCCAAGCATCTGTCTAATCTCCTGGTATCCTCGCCCCCTCTCCCTCCCTTCCTCACTGAAGGGCCTGTTTTTTGTTTGAGGAAAGGTGGCAACCGTGGTGACAGCAAAGTGTAAAAACAGTATAGTAACATTGTAGGAATATTGAAGCAGGTTGTGTAGACAACAATCTACAGACAGCGAGTGGCATACAGAATTGACTTGGCCGTCTTAAATGTGGCGAGGGGGTGGGGGCATAAAAAAAAGCTGCTACAAGACCAAAACAGATGCCTCAATTGCAGTGGCAACTATGCAGAGGGGCAGCTGGAAAGTCTACCTAAATATTCCAAACATGAGCGTCTTGAATTGGCTGTAGTTTTATCTCGAACGAATTAGGACTTGAAAAAAAAAAGAAAACATAGCCCTTATATATTTGAAACAGGCACATATTGCAAGAAGGCTGGTGACAAGCCAGCCACAAGTTTATCCATGCCTTCATTGTTGTCAATTGTGAGTACCCTTTACATACAACAGCGATACTTTTGGGAAGCACACCTTGATGTGACCGAGGTTAGGAGCACAGGCTTTCACCCAGGTGTCAGGGAAGGAGACACCTTTGAGAGGCTTCTTGACGACAGAAACACACGATTTATTTATAAATTTACAGGTGTAAAAAACACAAAGCGCCGAGATGCACCTTTACAGGAGACAGGACTGGCCGTAACGAAAGCACAAAGAGAGCCCTGAGCGCACACGCGACGCGCTTTTCATATCCTCGGTACGCGCATGCGCTCCTCCTCAAAGGCAAACTGTCTGTCCCAGCAACACTGATGCCAATTTCCTGCAGCGCACCCAGACACCTCTTGCGTTTCTGCTGGACCCGTACCAAATTTGGCAGGTACGCCAATGAGCATCTATTGCAGACTGTGTCCTTGCACTGCCAGTCATAACATCTGAATGGATACTGGCAAGCTAACTGGAACCTCCGAGCCAGTGCAGCTTTATAAGATGGGTCTCATCTGCAATGCAGCAGATAGGACTCATCTGCAATGCAGCATGGGACTTTTTAGCAGCAGAAGGAAAGAAAACAAGAATACTTCTGGTTTTTTTGCTTTCGCGGGGCAATATTCTAACCAGCGAACGTACAATTGAAAGGTGAGAATAACTCTTCAGCTATTTACGCACGGTGACAGAAGAAAGCATAGCCTTAAATAGTATAGAGGGTGGAAAAGGCAAAAGAGGATGGGAGAACCATTAGAAAAGGGAGAAAAAAAAAGAAGAGGAGAAACCGATTGCACACAGGGAGCAAAAAAGACAAATATATCAAGTGAACAAAAGCAGGCTGGTGCAAATATTCGAATGCTTCGAATATTTGAAGGAACATTACCACAATCAAATTTGCTTCAACTCGATTTTAGATTATTGAAAATTTTGAATTATTTGCAATGAACAAATAGTTGACATTGATCTGCACATAACATCGTGTAAAGAGGTAATTTCACTGCAACATAGGATGCTATGCCATGAAAGCACCTACCCAGGGGAATTCGCACTGCCGCAAAACCTCTTCAAAATTTAAGGGCCCCTGCGACACTTATTGAACATGGTTGGAAAACGCGACCAATCGGTAGTCGATACTCCGGAGAACACATGAGCCAAATATTATTGCGCAGCACGAGGCTGGAATTCTTCAACAAATGTTCCAATTCAGCTGAAAGTTGCTTTCCCTTCACTCGACAAATTGTGCTACAAGCTCAAAAATTACTTATCACAGCCATTGTATCTGCGATTGGCTGATTTGAGTATGGCACGTTGGACGTTACTGGGGCCGCGACTTGTCCACACGTGCGTACGCTATTGCACTGAAAAGCCGTGTATCCAAAGGCAAAAAAAGAGAAAACGTGGTCAAGGTCACAAGGCACAAGTGACGTATTTTCATCCCCTGTGCCATCCCTCCCTGCTTATCTTCCGGCGCTTTCGTTGGGAAGAGAGAAGGGAGAATGCGATCGCAGCATGTGGCAATACTTTGCAACTCCGCTTATACAAGGCAAACTATAAAAAATCTTTGCAGCGTTGAATTCGTGAAGCAGTAAGCTCCTTGTCAATCCTGGCCATGGCTACTTGAAAAAGTGTTGTAGGGTCTATTTAAATAAACATATTACCGCTACATCAATTTATTAATTGTATTTTCATGTTTAAAAGCTTGTTATGCCAGCTTATACGCTCTAAGTATAGTAAATTC
This sequence comes from Rhipicephalus microplus, assembly GCF_043290135.1. Taxonomy (NCBI): domain Eukaryota; kingdom Metazoa; phylum Arthropoda; class Arachnida; order Ixodida; family Ixodidae; genus Rhipicephalus; species Rhipicephalus microplus. Next base: position 218,575,888 of record NC_134704.1, read on the forward strand.
TAAATGTAACATATTTTACATGTTATCACTTGCATTTTATCGGAACTCAAATCCTGCTGCTACTGAAAGTTGTTTTGACTTCCTTTGTGCAAAGAAAAATGGCATTTGCACAGAGGCCTTAATTTTTTTTAATATTGTGCAGGTCAATTAGGTCATGATAAATATGGCCATTTTTCTATATATGTGATACGAACTATTCAAATTTTATTTGAATTTATTCGACCAAAATCACTGTTTGGGTAGACAGATAACAGTAAATTGAAGTAGATTTTATTAACGAATTGTCTAGTAGTTTTCCTGTAGGCGAAAAATAATTTTAAACGTACGTAATGCAAAATAGTGTGAACAACTGGCATCAAAATTTGCTAAAAAAGCTTTTTTTTTTTGCTCATAAGTGGTCGTAAGTTTAACATTGACGTGTTCCAGGTAAAAATATACTGAACAGTTCACTTAGTAGTGATTTTCATTGCGTACTGACTGGAACTTTTTATTTACTTTTGGTTTTAGGTGAGAAAATTATTCACTAGTTATCTTCGGCTTATCTAAGTTATCTGTGTGCTTGCACGTGCTCATATCTTGTAACAATGAATCCTAGTATGAGGTACAAGCTGCATGGAAGTGAGCATTTAGAGAACATATTAAGCTTTGTTCAGGCTAATTGAATTGATTTATTAGGGAGTATTAGCTTGGGTCCCTATCAAAATGACGAAAATTAAGACGCCGATTTATTCAAAGGTTGAATGTCAGAAAGCTGAAAAATTTTGATGCCATAAAATCGAAACACCCAAAACAACGAATGCTGGAAAATCAAAATGCTGAAAAGACGTATCGCCGAAAATCCCTTGAACCATGCACGCGAATACCCCCGATTTGGGGGGAAATGGACGAAGATGTGGTGGGGTGTGTGCCCAAAAAGGAAAACCAATACTTTGTTGCAGTTGTAGTTATGTTTATGTTTTTGACAAGAAGGTGTATTCTAGGCACTATTGGAGGTGCGAGAAGTGAGGAGACTGCAACGCCAGAGTGACTATACCAACCTTCCTGTAGAAGGTACTCGCATGTCAATCTCAAAGAAAGTGGTCTACGACAATCATGCACTTTCGGCTTATTGCTACCATGAAGAGGAAGCAAGCCAGACTCGAAGACATCGTCAAGGGTGCGACAACCCCGCCTCTTACAGAGCAAGAAACAAGGGTTACGCAAAATCGCTTGATGCTGCTCTGAGCAACCTGGACAATGACGACGTTTCAAGTTTTCGACAACGAATTGCACACAAGCTGTTTGCGATAAGCAAGAAATCACTCTGATGTGCGATTGGAGGTGAAAAAGTTTGTAGTTTGCTATTTTTATGAAAGCTTGAGATAAATGTAAAGGGACAACTTGAAATGAGGGTGAAAGAGTGTGCTGGCATAACCTCTAATTTAGCTAGGTACTTTATCTTCCAGTATAGCTAGGTGACGCAGACATTTTGATATTTCGGCGTTTGGATAGTTAAGTGTTTTGATTTTTTGACATTTTTCACTTTTGGTATCTTGTATAATCGTCTTTTTGATTTTTTGGTGTTCTAAATTTTGGCATTTCGAGTGCCACATTATTATAACTTTAATCAACAATACATGTGAACCCTACCCAGGTGCATTTAAACCACGTGCAGCTCTCCGCTTACCGGGAAGTGTTACCAACCTGTGCGACAAAAGCAAATAATCCATGAAGATAAAAAAAATGTTGCATGGCAGAGAAGTCACAGTTATGAACTAACTGAATAGTATTTGAGGAACTATGCTTAATTAACCAGTAATCATGTGTTGGTTTATAGTTGTAACTTATCTGCCGCAAAGCATACCTTTTTTATTTTCGCGGATTTTTTGCTTGATCTGTGTGCTCTATCAATTTATAAATCGTAGGGTGTAACTAACGAGGTGCTTGACACGTCGGTATCCTTTCACAGTGTCACAAGATATCCACGTGGTGCACTCTAAATGTATTCGAATTCCTCGTCAACTAAAGCTAATACTGGCGCGGAAATAATTTGAATAATTGCTTAGAGAGCTGGATGTGCTGTGTAGATGTTTCTCGCGTCCACTCAGCTTGCACTTCATTCTAGGATGCATTGCTTAAGGTATAAGCCAACCAGCTTCATAATAACACATGGGAGGACTGGGATCAGTAGAACGCCAATTCAAAATTATTTAACTCACTAAAACAAAAAAAAAGCTTTTTCGAAAAAAAAACTTACAGTCTGTTCACAGGGCAGGCTGCTAGCAAATGCGCTGTTAGTATATTTCTGTCTGGACACATCAATGTCAAATTTAGAACTTAATTTGGCGCGTCATTGGCTCAACATCTTTCTGCAGAACACCACAGTCAAGATGGTGATGGTCTACAAGTCCTTCAATCAGCAGAAGTGGTCTCTTACAATGTGCTTTACTTTTCCAATTGTGTCAGGCATATAGTTTTCTATGCAGCCCCCTAGAATGAGTTTAATTGAAGGACTCATTGAAGAAGAGATACAAGCTAGTTTTCTTTTTGTACCAGCACCAAATGACACATCAGCACTACTGCCACGTGCTCTACATAGCACCACTCAGTTAATAGACAAACGCCATGATTAAAAATATTATTGGGCAAAGTGCATGGTTTCGCCCAACACCCTCAAGAGGGTTCGTTACACCAGCCGTACAGACACTAGCATAGAGGCTTTTACTTGCTGTCTTCGCGCTCGCGATGATCAAGAGTTGCAATATGCAACACCTGTGCACCGGGCCCCAATGCATAAACTGGGTTTGCAGCTAAAATATGTCACTTCTTTAATCAAAGTATGCCGGAGGGAAAATGCCTGGTGATCGAATGCTTTGTAGTCTGTAGAAAATCCTGTCACTGCGTTGATGTGGCTTATTGTACACCATTCTACAGAAGCGGCAGCGCCGCGGGGCTTAACACTCATGAACCACGGAAAAACGCAGACAGAGAACAATTACTCCCACGTGTGAACTTAGTTAAAAAAAATGTTTGAGCGATTTCCTTTTTCTTGGAGTATCATTTCGAGGAGTCATGCGCGGCAAATTAATATTTGTAGTACTTTAACCCAAATATATGCGACTAACAACCGCCTCATACCTTGGCTATATAATGAAAATATACTAGAATTACAAGATTTTCAAAGAAAAGAAGCTATCGCATACACTGCATGCCTTTTTATAGCAGATGCACGTTACGTACGTCATTGCAACCACTACCAATTCTCTCTCGGAATGAAACTGTGCGTGCTTGTGTGTGTGTGTCTGTAGAAGATGTTAAGATCGGCCTCCCTGGCTCGGCGCCGCTTGGACGCAGGGAACGATTGCAGCTAAGCCTACCCTGATTTGTTCCGGGTCAACGCTCTCGAGGTGCGCCAAAAGCAGCGACAACACGAAAGTCATACTTCGAATTCTTTAGGGCTGTTGGCTCCCCTCGTCAAAAACTCTTTGGACACGCCTGAACTGACTGACGGCCTAGGAAGAGCTGTTGGAAATCAAGGCTGCTTGATTTGTTCGACCTACCACGAGACGCGCTGAACAATTAGCCGAGAGCTTGGGATCCGTCGTCAGGTACGTTTCCCGCACTCTGTGGTGCTTTCAAGTCTCCCTTTCCCACAGGCCCTAGCCTGCCTAGCGCTGCAGACCCTATTCTGCACGAGCGATGCAATGTCATTGCACTGTGCTGTGTTGTGCATATTATTGCACTCTGACCTACGTTGTGTTTCTCTCTCGCCGTGTGACGAACTGAACGTGCATCATCTCTCTTTCCTGGGTTGAAAAGAAGGTAGTGTTTGACTTTCTCTCTCTTTCTCCCTCTCTCTCGTCTTTTTTATTCTTATTCGCTGCACCCTGCGCTCTCTGCTGGGCTTCAGAAATTAGGCGCCTTCTTCTACCCCCCCCCCCCCCTATTTGGTGGACGGAGATGAAGACGACAATTTCTTTGGACTGCCCTTAACTGAACGGGCATGCAGTCTGTCGGTTTACAGGGATCTGCAAGGCGGCTTTTCTGTAAGGTTTGTTTTCCAACCAAAACTCTCGTTCTAAGACTGCTTTTCTTTCTCATTTTGAGCATGCGAGTACAACGAAATGTCTCCTCTACGAATTCCAGCTAAGGTACGCGAGCACAACAAGATCTCAAAAAGGGGAATGGCAAAAACAAAATGAGCGACAAAAGCAGTCTGTGAACGAGAGTTCTTGTTTGAAAGACTAACCTTACAGAAAAGCTCCCTTGCAGATTACTGCAAACTGTTCATTGTTTTTTCCTGCAGAGAATTTTAGGAAGACCAAGGCTGAGCTCCGAGACGCTCTGAACCAGCTCTCAGAAGCTCCCATCAAGCTTCCATGATGCTACCATCAACATATAGTATTACGCTACCTTTAGTGTGTAAATAATGTATATAAACGTTCCTGTTATCAGCCCCGGCTACTCTGCTCGAATTCTATCCGAGAGTTGGCTAGCTGCTTCGAATACATCATGAGCAAGCAAAAGGGCACGGAGTTGTACAGGCGAAAAATGTGCGACATCACATCGCTTTTATTACGTGACATATTCGTTCTCCGCTGCATTCGCCCGCTCGAGTCCGCAGATAACGTTCCAGTTTTTATAGCGACGACACACCGTTGATTGCGATCACGTCATCAAATATCAATTAAACAGCAGTTTCATTATTTATTTGCAAACTACTTCACCATAAAGTATGGCGAAGTAACTTATTACTTGGCAACCTGAGGAGCTTTCTAAGTTGACTTACTTTTTTATCAAGACCTGAATATAATGTTAAGATTTATTTGGTTGATTCTGAGCATTACCTTCGAAACAGAAGTACATCACCACTGTTCGCAACAATTATTATTCATCTCTCCCAGTGCCAGTGGGTCCGTTCAAGTTACGTGATGAAAACCTGTTTGCTGGACTACGTCATATATGACATGTCGCTCAGGTGTCTGTCTCCGCATTATTGACGAATTCATCCGTTTTTTGTAAACGTTCTGCTGGCAAGTTTCTTTAATTTTTATTTTGTTCTTTTTAAAACTGGTGGCCTCAGACAAGATATTACGCCTCTGCTCACCACTGGATAGCGTTGTTACGTGCGGCGCCAGCTGGGCCGACGAGGGAGAGCGGCAATTTTTGTTCATCAAACAAGTCATGGAAGGGCTGCCAGCCTGCTGTCCGCCGTGTTTTGTCCATCTTAGCCGGTAAGTGAGGTGGCATTCCGACACCATAAGACGTTCGACGTGACGACCACAGAGGTTTCTTGGTGTCGCAGGTGCTGTGTGGTGGCCACGCCCCAATCAAAGACGTTGACTCGAGTGAGTGTGAGCGGCACCGTCAGAAATGGTGTGTGTCCCGTGATTAGACAGCGCATTCTGGACCCATTCCCTGATTTAGTCAAAACGCGCACTTTATAATGAGCCACCCAGCTCATTCGCAAGAGATCTCTCGCACTGTCTGTACAGAATGTAATAAATCCTCTGTTAAGTTTGCCATCCTACTCCTGAGTGCACATGCATTTTCTTTTCTGTCTCTTTACACCCCCTTTCTTGCCCCTAGTTCTCCATCCCCAGTGCTGGGCAGCAAACCGGATGCCAAGATCTGGTTAATCCCCCGCCCTCCTTTTTCTCTCTTGCCATCTTACTGCCTTGGCAGCTTCATCCCGGGTATCCGATGCCTGAAAAAACTCCCCCGCCCTCCTTTCTCTCTTTTGCCATCTTACTGCCTTGGCAGCTTCATCCCGGGTATCCGGTGCCTGAAAAAACTGGTACCAACAGAGGTTAAATAATAAAAGAGATGGTGAATATTTTCTGCAGCATGTTGAGAAGCTGCATATGAGTGGTCATCCTCGAAAATTATCAACTCTAACACCATGGACAGGTGATGATATACCCTGAGTAGGTTCGAGCATGTATTATGCCTCGACGCTTTTAATCTCCATTAAACTTCTGCCTTTTGATTTCATCCTTCGGGGCTTTGTGTAGTTCGTCATTTAACGCGCTGCACTGCTACCACTTCATTTCTTCTGTATATACGCCCTGTTTCGGGCCCAATCACAGGCTGCCATCTTGGACTGATAATGATGCCGTTTTGCATCCGTATGAATATTCGAAAAGTGCTACGGTGAACTCACACGCATCAACACGCAGGGCCAGTACATTCAACGTCGTATGACCACAATTATTGCTAATTACGACATAGAAAACCAGCAAAAATTGCTTTTAAGCCCAAAATGGCAGCGTCTATGCTTTACTGTAACTGTTACATTTATTTTTTGTCATTTTGTCCAATATGTCATTTCATGCAGCGGCCACCGAACATTGTGCCGCTGTCTATTTGTTCATAGTGGACCTCTCGTTCTGTGAATCTGGATGAACATAATTAAGAAGCCTGGTTTTTACTGGCTACATAAAATGTGAAACGAAGCTATAAATTAAGATGAAAAAGAAAAAAAAGACAAATCAGTGAAAAGTCGGTACAGGCGCATGAATGGCGTGCCGATTGCGTCATGAAAAACGTCGGCAGTGGCCATAGAGTTTCTCAAAATTAGGGAGTTTTAGTGCTGGGTACCCAAGCGGCTTGCGTACGCAAGACGTTGGGGCGGCGGTATTGCGCATGTGCGAAGCCCCAAACAGATGCGTCGCAAGATCGCTGGGGCGATGCGTCTGTGCACCCATAAACAACGCTGCCACCACTGGCCTCCTAGCGGAGATAAGCTGCCCCGGCGCACATGCTGGCGCAACATGTTACCTTCACGGCGAGCAAAGCCGAGGGTGGCCAAACCAACCACTTTAACATTTAAGTTTTAAGCGCAAATATTATAGTGGCTAGCCACTATACAAATAGCATGACACAAAGGCGCGAAATCTCGGACAGTATGGATCGGCCGCCTTGTAAGGTCCACCTTCGCAAGAACTCACAGTATCCGCACTGCGGATGCTCTAGCCGTCCAGTTAAAATAAGTCAAAGTGCGAGCACTTATAGCGATTACATTGTTTCAGCCAGATTACCAGAGCTAGAATGCCCTGGAACATAGAAACTAAATATTTTTGGCAGCGGCGGCGGTGGCACCGGCATCATCACTTACCCTGACCATCCTACACGCAGGCTTTTCATTGTTTCCACGTGCGGAGACTTGACTGCTGCCTGGGGACTTCACGGCTGCGTCTGCGCGGGATGCTTCCTGCGTTGCCACATCATACCGTCCAAACAGCGCTTACCCTCGGCCTGGCTTTCTGAGTGACGTCAGTCCCCGTGACCTCGGATTCGCACATCTTCTGGCTTTAAAGGAGCCACATCTTCTGCTTGACCGGCATTTTTGGCAGCGGCGGCGGTGGCACCGGCATCATCACTTACCCTTACCATCCTACACGCAGGTTTGTGCAGAACTTTTCATACCCCTTCTGGAACTTTTTTCCGCTGCTGCTGCCAAACTAGGAGTGTAGATGCCCAGTACTCAGATGCCCTCTGAACTCACAAAGTTCCTTAAAGATATTCCACAGGAAATGCGTGACATGCGAAGCGCTATCGAAAAAGAACTCGGAAAAGAATTCAAAGATATGAAACAGTCTGTCGACTTTTTCAGCACTCAATTTGATGCGATGGCGACACGCTGTCGGCAATTGAAAAAGAAAACGCTTCTCTCAAAAAGGAAAACACTGCTTTAATAACCAAATGTCGGGAACTTGCACACCAGGTTGCTGGCTTGGAAGAGAGGGTGACTACCCAAGAGCAGTATTCAAGAAACAGAAACGTTGAAATCAAAGGTGTACCGTTTGTAAAAAATGAAAACCTTTCTGCTGTTTTAGGGAAGCTTGGTAGCCTTGTAGGTGAATCCGTCTGTGACAGCGATGTTGATGTTTGCCACCGTGTATCACGACAGGATGGTGGGTGTCCGAATGTTGTCGTTCAGTTTCGTTCGCGTACGAAGCGAGATGGTTTCATCGAAAAAGCACGGAAAAAGCGCATATCTGCCACTGATCTGGGTCACTCTGATGACACTTCCACTTTCATAAATGAACACTTGTGCCCAACGCTAAAGAGGCTTCTCGGACAGGCTGTAGCACGAAAGAAAGAAAGGCAGTGGAAGTACGTGTGGACACGGGAGGGCAAAGTTTTCGCGCGGAAAAGTGACAACTCACGTGTACTTCGCATATCTGTCGTTCAAGACCTTGAAAAAATGGAGTGATCTCACTCGTGAATTAGACGTTTTCCCCACTACGGCCCTTCATCATGGCCGATACACTACACACACCTAGCGACGTTAGCAGAATACTTTCTTCAAAGAAAAACAAATGTACGTCCTTCTTGCACTTGAACACGCAATCGGCGCGCAATAAGGACGATCATCTGAGCGCGCTGCTGTCCTCTTTTGGTTTTCCATTTGACATTGTAATGTTGAGTGAAACATGGTATCGCAACGACATAGTACTGCAGGTGTCTGGTTATGTTACGCATTATCTGAATCGACGCGATCAAAAAGGAGGCGGCGTTCTACTGCTAACTAAGAGTACCCTGCATTGTGAAGTGTTGAAAGATTTTACTCGCACTACTACTGACTTTGAAATCTTGACTGTTCAGCATGGTCATAGCATTTTTTCCGTAGTATATCGCCCACCTGTAGGAAACGTGGTAAACTTTCTCGAATACATTGATAATCTACTGTCCTGGGTTAATGATAACGATTACAGACTAGTTCTGGGTGGTGATATTAATATTAACATGTTTCATCACAGCCCGCTTCGCAGACGCACAGTACGGGTGCTTGAATCAAATGCATGCACTAATACAATTTCCACACCTACTCGTATCCAAGGTAACTGCGAAAGTTTACTCGACATTTTCGTCACAAATATTGATGCGCAAAACGTTGAATCAGGTGTCATCACGGCTCAGGTCAGCGACCACTTGCCCATATTTCTCATTGTGAATTCATATATGTTGCCCTTGCATCCTTCCGCAGATCAGCACTACACATTTCAAGATATTAACCTATTCACTCTTGATAAATTCCGCGACGAAATCTCGCGCATAAGCTGGCAAGACGTGTACGACGAAAGCGACTGCGACAAAGCGTACGAGTTGTTTTTATCCGCATTTAAGAACGCTTACGCAAAATCATTCAAGCGTAAAACAAAAAAAGCCAGAAAAGCAAGAAAGCCATGGATTAATGACAGTGCGTTGAAATTGATAAAGCAAAAAGATGCTCTTTTTAAACAGTTCTTAAGGACAAGAGACGCAGTAGTTTTAGCCGCGTTTAAAAAACTCCGGAATAAAGTTAATGGGTTCCTAAGGGCAGCAAAGACACAGTACTTCGAGAAATTGTTCCCTGTCGAAACGATAATGCGAACCGATGTCACATGGAGAAAGCTAAATAGTTTACTGCATGGAAACCAACAGGCAGATAATCTAGAGGAATTAACAGTAGACAGTGAGCTCATTTCAGGCACGGCCTTAGCTGACGCTTTTAACAACTATATTGTGTCACTTGTAAATAGCTCCTATGATCCCCAATGCATAAAATATTTAAAACCCCAAATCGTTCACAGTGCATTCCTAAACCCGACAGACACTCAAGAGATACAAAGCATGTTTCGCAGTATTCGGAATAGTAAAAGCTGCGATATCGATGACCTGCAGATTCGCCCAGCAAAGCATGTACTGGATCTAATCGGTCCTGTCTTGGAGCACGTGTACAATCTTTCGCTGGCGAACGGCACATTTCCAAGACGCATGCAAATCGCGAAGGTAACAGCACTTTTCAAATCTGGCGACAAAAAACAAGTTCTCGAACTATAGACCAATATCAATTCTGCCTATTTTTTCTAAATGTCTCGAGAAGCTGATAAATGTAAGAATAACCTCACTCTGTAACAAGCACAATCTTCTTACAGATTTTCAATTTGGATTTAGAAAAGGTCGCTCAACTGAATTAGCATTATTGACCCAAAAAGAAATAATTCTGCAAGGCTTTGAAGAAAATTTGGTTACCCTTGGCATATTCATTGATTTTTCAAAAGCCTTCGATACCATCAATCACACCACTTTACTAACAAAACTTGATATTTACGGCTTTAGAGGAACATTTCTGAAATTAATTAGAAGTTATCTGCAATATAGGTATCAAACTGTTGTTATAGGCAATCACTATTCAAAATTTTTACCGATACGTGCTGGGCTCCCGCAAGGGAGCATACTTGGACCACTATTGTTTAACATTTATATAAATGATTTAACGAATATTAAGACTACGGCGCGATTTGTTATCTATGCGGACGACACTAGTTTATTTATCACTTCTAGAAACGTTGCCGAACTCATCAGCACTGCCAATGATACTCTAGAACAAATAAACAAATGGAGTTTATCAAACTCGCTAACTATTAATGTTGCCAAAACAAAAGGCGTGCTTTTTCAACCAAAGAATAAAAAACAAGTAGTCCATGGATGTCTCCAGATAGGAACTTCCGGGATAGAAGTAGTACCTTCAGTCAAAAGTTTAGGCGTCATTTTTCAGGAAAACATGTTATGGAATGAACATGTCAACACTATTGCCAATAAGCTTGCTCGAGTCACAGGTATACTAGTAAGATTACGCCTCTTGCTTCCATTGAAAGTGAAGCTCTTACTTTGTAATTCTCTTTTTCTATCACATATCAATTATTGTCATCTCGTATGGGGCAACACAACCAGCTCAAACATCAACATTTTATTCCTTTTGCAAAAGAAAGCCGTTCGAACGATTTTAAATGCTCCGTTCGATGCACACAGGGACCCTATTTTTGACCAGTTAAATATCATACCATTAAAGGCAGTGTACAATACAATTTTGCAAAAACGGTTTTTGATAGAAAGAAAGAATAGCATGGGTTTTCTAGAGCAATTGTCAAGGCTCACATTAAATTCAAGCACGTTCAGTACACGTCACAAAGAAACCTGGCATGTTCCACATTGTAGAACAAATTATGGAAAACAAATGCTACGTCATGCCTTACCATCTTTGCTGAACTCTCTTCATTAACTGCCATATTTCCCGAAGGATCTGGTTGTGCCGATCATACATCTCATTCGCTATTGTGTTTTAAATGAACATGCATTTTATGTTAAAAGTACAAGGCGAAGCGTTTTTGAACTTTTGTATATTCATTAGTGAATACTTCTTATGCTCGTATGTTTACTATGTATTTTTGTGTTGAAGGTGTATAGCGACACGTTTCAAACTTTTTATATAAATTTGTTCATTGTTTTCGGATGCAAGTGTTTTAAATTATCTCTATTTCTTACTGTGCGTGTGTGTACATGAATCTGTTCTTGCATTGCATTTTTGATCTTGCCCGCCAACTGTTTGTTGCGAAAGAAAAGGGGCACAGACCTCGTCAAGCCGTAATGTCGCTTTTTGTCTGTGTCCCTGTTATCTGTACAATGTATAGATGCGAAATAAAGTTCAAGCTCAAGTTCAAATATATGCCAGCACCGATTAGCTGAATAGGTGGCGCCATCTAGCGTAGTTATATTGAAACAGACAACCACAACATTGTTGCAGAAACATTGTGCATTGTACATCTTATGCAAAAACTGCGCAACGACAATATTACAAATGAGTAACGTTTTTATTTGTTTTCATCTCAAAAACATTACGCGTAAGCTAACAAGCTCACGACTGTGGTTGCACGAAGTGTCAGAAGATGTCGACACTGTCGTTATAGTAACCATGTATTTATCAATTTTTCCGTATACCAGGATACTGTACACGATAAAAAAGTGTCATGATCACTATGTATGTTTAATTTTACATTTTCAATCATAAAAAAAAGTGCCGCCATATCCACGAAGTGAATGATGATGAGTGGGCGAAGCTCCGGAGGTAAACCTGGTAAACCATGAATCCTCTGTACATTTTGCCCACTCGATTTTATTACATCGCTCCCCCTAGCGTACGTCGCCGCACTAAATCGAACGATTGCCTTCAACCAATGACACGCGCCATATCTGACATCATTCCTATTTTATAAGATCTCGCGTCTTTCATCAACTACAAGTACCGCTTTCTAGTTTATAACATCTTGCATCTTTTCATCATCAGCTACAAGTACCACCATCTAGTAAACACTACATGAACTAAACGAGAGGTGGCTACATGGATGGATGGATGGATGCTATGAGCGTCCCCTTTATAACGGGGTGGTGACAAGTATGCCACCAGGCTCGACAAAAAAAAAACCTTTTTTTCTTTTTTTATGTTGGCCTAATGCCTCTACTTCGATAAACTCTATCTTAATGGAAAAAAAGGTAAATTTTCAGCTTAAGTTCTCTGCCATTTACGGCACACAATCCATATTTTATTTTTCCAATATTTATTTTTGTTCTTTCTCTCTAATTTTCTGCCACCAATACTCTAACCGTCTCTTACTTATTTCAATCGCGGGTGTGTTCAGCTTTCCATTGTTGTCCCTAAAACCCAAGGCTTCCTGTAGGCTCGTGCCCAAACGTACACCTGGGTGGAATATCTCCACATTCAATCAGAACATGCTCCGCCGTTTCCTTATCTTTCCCGCAGCATGTGCATTGTTCTTCTTCTTTACTGAATCTTGCTTTATAACTACGCGTTCTAAGGCAACCCGATCTCGCTTCAAACAGTAAAGCGCTTCCCCTTGAATTATCGTAAAATGCCTCCCTCCTTATTTCATTTTTGCCCTTTCGGTAGTTACAAAGCCGGTTTTTTCTCCATAGCTGCCATCCAGTAAATCCTCTCCGCCTCCTTGACTTTTCCCTTAACGCTCTTTGTTGACATATGGCTTACAATACCAGCCGTATATTTACTAGTGAGTCTTCTAGTTCTTTTTCTCCACTGTGTGTCCACGCTCTTCCTATACAAATAACGGAACACCTTCTCTGCCCATCTACTCTCCTTCATATTTCTTAGCCTTTCTTCGAACCTTATTTTGCTCTGCGCTTCCCTCGCCTCAAACCCTGCCCACCCCATATCGCCCTTTACAGCCTCGTTTGTCGTCTTCCCGTGAGCACCCAACGCGAGGCGTCCCACAGTCCTTTGATTTACATCCATTCCCGATTGCACCTCTGCCCTCATGCACACCACTGAGTTCCCAAAAGTAAGCCCTGGAACCATTACACCCTTCCACAGACCTCGAAGCACCTCATACCTATTGTATCCCCACAACGCTCTGTGCTTCATCATTGCCGCATTCCTCTTTCCTTTTGCTGCCGAGGCTTTTTCCTGTACCTCCATGTATCTATCACTCTCATTTACCCATACTCCAAGGTACTTGTATTCACTTACCCTCGGTATTTCTTGGCCTTGTATGGACACCGTCTGATCACAGGGATCATTGAATACCATCAATCCACACTTCGTTACACTGAATCCTAGTCCAAGAGCTTCACCTTCCCTTCCGCATATATTCGCCAGCTGCTGTATATCATCTCGACTGTCCGCAAATAAGACGATATCGTCCGCATAAAATAAACCTGGAAGCTTCTGCTCAATCATCATGCCGCCCTGTTTGTGTGACAGATTAAAACCAATGTTGCTACCTTCTAGCGCTTTTTCCATACTCACCATGTACAGCATGAATAACAGCGGGGACAAAGGACATCCCTGTCTCAGACCCCTGCTAACCTCAACGTTCTCTTTGCTACGCATTCCTTCCCACTCTATGCAAACTGTATTTTCTCGGTATATCTCCCTCAAAAGCTGTATACAGTCGTCGCCCATGCCCATTCCTTTCAATATATCCCACAAAATTTCCTGATTAACGTTGTCGTATGCCCCAGTGATGTCTAGAAAAGCCACGTACAAGGGCCTATTCTCTATTTTAGATATTTCTATACACTGAGTGAGAACAAACAGGTTATCGTCTAACCGCCTGTCGACTCGAAATCCGTTCTGAAGTTCTCCCAAAATATCGTTATGTTCGGCCCATGTTTCTATTTTCATTTTTACTGCTTGCATCGCCAACCTGTATAGTACCGATGTAATGGTTAGTGGTCTATACGAGCGAATCTTGTCCTTTTCTCCCTTGCCTTTATAGATTAAGTTCATTCTACTTTGTCGCCAACTGTCCGGTATTTGTCCGTCCTTTAAGCTTTTTTCTACTGCTTTTAACAATGCTTATTTAGTGTTATGTCCTAGTTCGTTAATGAGGCTAACGGGAATCCCATCTAAACCCGCGGCAGTGCGCTTTGGAATTTTTCCTTCGGCCTTTTTCCAGTTGAAATTATCAAGTACTAGCTCTTCCTCTGTTGCTTTCTCCGCCACACTTTTACTCACCGGGGAGATCCCCTGGACGCTCTTTTGAAACGAGTCGGCTGTTACCTTTTGGATGTAACCTAGCGCTTCGTACCCTTCCAATTGATTTCCTCCTTCATCTAGAATATGTTGTTGCGTTGTGACAGACTTCCTACCTAGCGCCTTTATGTGGCTCCAAAAAATCCTAGGCGCGGCCTCCTTTTTTTCGTGTATCTCTGTCATCCAGCGTTCACTTTATTATTTATTTATTTATTTAGGAATACTGCAGGCCTTAATAGGCCCAGGCAGGAGGGGAAAAGTACGAACAAAAGTACAAAGTCTGGAAATATCAAGAATATATACAAGTAGGATCTATACAAAGCAACAACAAAGTGAATCTACTAACAAGTAAATGAGCACTAAAAGAAATGTGATACAAAGAAAAATAATATACAATATGAGAAGGGAAAAAAATACTGGATCGCTGTATTGAAAGAGGAAGGGCTAGATCTAAGATGAAATGGATGCGATAGAGTCGGTGTTGCTGAGTGTACTAAGAGGTAGGCTGTTCCAGTCGGCTACTGTTCGAGGAAAAAAGGAATACTTAAAGATGTTGGTTCTGGTATTGTAAGGCGTTAATGTGGCAGAGTGGCGATGTCTTGTTCGGCGAGCAGTGAGAGGCTTTATGTAAGGTTCAGGAGAAAGAGACAATTTATTATTATACAGTAAGAATAGAAATTTAAGCCTGTGAATTTTTCTTCTTAGTTGCAAGGACTGAATGTTGTGTTGGGCCATTAGGTCACTTGGAGAGTCACTGGTGCGATATTTGGAGAAGATGAATCTTACTGCTTTACGTTGGATCCTTTCTAGCGCATCGATGTTAGTTTTAGTGTAAGGATCCCATACGATAGCTGCATATTCAAGCTTAGGACGGACAAGAGAGGTATAAGCGGTTAGACGGGTCTCGGGAGGAGCATGTTTTAATTTGTGTCTGAGGTAGCAGAGTTTTTTGAAGGCTGAGTCGCAAAGGCGAGAGATGTGGGAGTTCCAACTGAGATTATTAGTTATGATGACACCCAGGTACTTATATTCATCAACCTCTGTAAGAGGCATGGATGCAAGATTATACGTAAACGAAAGTTTATTAATTTTTTTGGTGATTTTCATAAATACTGTTTTATCAATATTAAGCTGCATGTCCCAGCGTTCGCACCATGTTAAAATTTTTTGAAGGTTAGAGTTTAGGGTGATTTGGTCTTGCTGGCAGGTAATTTCATTAAAGAGTAAGCAGTCATCAGCGAATAATTTTATCTGTACAGGTTCAGTAATAGAGTCAACTATGTCATTAATGTATATATTAAATAATAAAGGTCCAAGAACACTTCCTTGGGGAACTCCAGAAGTAACAGCAAGGTCACTCGAACAGCAATTATCAATTGCAACAAATTGCCTACGGTTAGTGAGGTAAGCAGAAATCCAATTTACTAGGTATGAGGGAACGTCCAGATGAACAAGTTTTTCGATTAGTTTCGCGTGTGACACGAGATCAAACGCCTTCCTAAAATCCAGAAATATGACGTCAGTTTGTCCTGATTTGTCGACAACGCTAGCGAGACTGTGAATTACAGTAGTTAATTGGGTTACAGTGGAGAGGCCCTTCCTAAATCCATGCTGCATAGGAGTTAAAATAGCTCGATCATCAAGAAACCTAGTGATTTCGTTAGCAATAATGTGTTCTAAAAGTTTACAACAAGAGGAGGTTAGTGATATGGGGCGGTAGTTTTGAACTAATGATGGATCGCCTTTCTTTAGGATAGGAATGACACGAGCAGATAGCCAGTCGTTCGGAAGCACTGCTGAAGATAGTGATGCACGAAAGATGATAACAAGAAAACGCGATAGCATTTCGGCGTATCTGTGAAGAAACACGTTTGGTAAGTTGTCAGGCCCGGGTGATGATTTTGTTTTTATATTCAACAGCATAGAAAAGACGCCAGGCAAAGAAACAAAACTAAAGTCATTCTTTCACCTTTAATTTTTGCCTCTACCAATTTCTGTACAAGGGATTTTTTCTCTAAATATATTTCCCATATTTTTTTGACTTCGCCCTGCGGCCGCTTCTCCTTTTTTGCCTTTCTATGCTCCCGTGATGCTTCGCGTCGCTTCTCGATCGCCTCCCGGATTTCCTTGTTCCACCAACTTTTTGGCTTCCTTTTTCCTTTCCAGCAAACAGTTTTCTTCTCTTTCCCTATCTCCTTCGTCATTAGATGTAACAGCTCACTATACTCCCAGTCCTTGCCTGGTATTTCGCCTACTTCTTCCTCGACTCTTGCGGCTATATTTATTATTTGTTTGTCATTTAAATACGAGCTGCCAGACTTTGATTCCATGCTCATATTTTCAGTTTCGTATCCCATTTGTAATGTTATTCGTTTATGATCACTACCCAAGCTGTTAATGCCTTCCTCGTCTATCCTCATTTCTGTCAGTTTGTGGTAAATTCCTTCAGTCATGAGACAATAATCAATACTTTATTGCTTGTTTCCGACTTCCCATGTGATCTGGCCGTCACATTTAGGCCCCGTGTTAACTATCTCCAGACTATGTTGCTCGCAAAGATCTAGTAATAACTTCCCATTGGTGTCTGAATATCCGTCAAGGTCATGTATGTGGGCATTCATGTCCCCTAGAAGGATGATTTCGGCCCCATTACCAAATTCCTTAATATCCGCACTCATGCAATCCACTATCTCCTGATTCTTTTCTCTGCAGTTATTCCCCGTCCACAAGTAGGCTACCTCTAGCCACGTTTCCTTTCCACCTACTGTGCCCAGAACCCAGAGGTGCTCTGAACACGTCTGTTTCACTCTAACCCATTTGGCTCCGCGGTGAATTAGCATTCCTACACCCCCACCTTTCCTTTCCGATATGGTCCTGTTACACCCTTCCCAAACATAATTTTTAATATGTGGTGGCTCTTCCAAGTCTCTAAGGTGTGTTTCTGTAACCGCATACACGCCTATCTGTTCTTTGTTTAACTGCTCCTCAATCTCTAACCATTTTGCCTTCTTTCTGCCACCCTGCATGTTTATGTAACTAATTGCAACACGCGCCTTTTTCCTTTTTCTTTTATTTTTTTTCTGGTTTTTCGCAATTCTACCTGTCAAAGCGTCCTCCTGGTTGTTTTCCCTGTTACGAGCTACCCCGGACTCCGAAGGGCCCGTGAGCCCCCCAAAAAAGCTACTGCGCGTCCTGCCAGTCGCCAGCCCACCTCGTGTCCAAGCCTCTTATCGAAATGAATCTTGTCTCTTTGGAATCCACCCCACCTGTGCACTTCCCTGTTTAAATCCACTACCTCGAAACCCTTCTCTCGACTAATTCGCCATAGCTCTTTGTTTGCGTCGACAACCGCTCTTTGCAGGTTGACGTTGCGTACTGGTACTTCTGGTACTGTGCATACTACAATTTGCACCTGGGGGGACACGGTGCGCATGTCATCCACCCCTTTCGCCAAGGTCGTCGCTAGTCCTGACGATTCTTTTTTCAGGACGTCATTTAACCCTCCCGCAATTACAACGAGGTTACGATTGTTAGCTTTAGCTGCGAGTTGTTCACCCGCTTGACTCATTACTGTCCCCAGCGTTTGTCCTGGGAACGTCCCTATCGCAACTCTCTTGTCGCCTTTCACCCTTTCTTTGATTGCCGCTGCGCATCGGACTAAATTTGAGTCACGGGCGATGATGACCTGTTCAGACATTCCTTCTGAAACCTGCACCTGGCTGCTGACTAGGTGACTAGCGTGAGTCACGGCTGCTGGTTTGCTCCCTCCCTCCCTCAAAACTACTTCCCGGTAGCTGGGCCCTGTGGCCAATGTATCTGCCTTTGTCATGCCTGTTTCCTTCATCTCTCCCGCACCGGGGGTCGTCGCCATAATGCTTCCGCCGTCACCTGCGTCTTCGTTCCCTTTCACGACCTTCGATAGGCCCTTCTCGGCTGCCCGGAGCCTTTCTTCCATGGCTGACGTTTTCTCTCGCTCCTTCGCCAATGCATTCTCCAGCTCTGCGATTTTCTCCATGAGCCCACTCTGGACCGCCATCATATTTTTCATTTTCTCCTCGAACTCGCACTGTCTACACTTGGCGTCATCTTCTGCTTTCTCCTCCCCACTAATTTCCACCTTCCACCCTACCCCGCACTCTGAACACTTTACGGTCTTTTTGACCATGGCTAGCTCAGTTTACCGATGCCCACGTGTTAGAAAACTGTACTAAAATACACTGGTCTAAGCCAAAAAGAACCACAATAATAAATAAATACGCTACACTTCACAGCACCTGCGCATGCACGTGGTCGGTCTACGCGCAGGCCTCAGCCACGTGGTGGCTGGAGAAAAAAGACACAGTACAAAATACTAAAAAAAAACGTACACCGTACTAGACCTAATCAAGCTTTACGCTAGCCCCTTACGTTCTCATAACGCTACATACAGAGGCAAGCTGGAAACATGCAAAAACACTTATCTGTAGCTGTCATTCCGGAGCTCTCCAAAAACACGTCCGACCTCTACCACTGCATACAGGAGACGGTACCGCCATCTAGTGAACACTGCAAGAACTAAACTAGAGGTGGCTACATGGATGGATGGATGGATGGATGTGGCTGTACCCTTTACATCGGGCGGCGGCTAACGCCACGTAGCCGTAATACTTAGTGAACTAACCAATACATTTATCTTTTTTTTCCTTTAAATAATGAAGTTGGGGATTCGTACTTCGCAGTGAAGGGTTTAATTTTCACTCGTGCCTTGACTTTAGCCACCAATCAGATAACCTCCTTCTAGTTAAGTCTACCCGCTTAAAGTCTATTTTGCCCTCGCTGTCCCTAAATCCCAGTGCTTTGAAAAACTCTGCGCCATCATCCTGAACTATAGGGTGAAGCCCTTTACAGAACATTATCAAGTGTTCGGCCGTTTCTTCTTCCTCTCCACACGCACTGCATACTGTGTCTACCCCTTCGTATTTGGCCCGATATGTCTTGGTTCGCAGTACTCCCGTCCTGGCCTCAAACAGTAGAGAACTACCCCGAGTATTATCATAGATCCTTTCCTTGGCAATCTCCTGCTTAAAAGTTCGATAGATCTCTAGTGCGGACTTCTTAATCATGCCCATTCTCCACATGTCAGTCTCCGTTTCCTTCACTTTCTTCTTAACCAATAGTTCTTTTTGGTTTGGCCCCCTGCTGTTTTCTAAGTATTTACCAGTCAACTTCCTGGTTCGCTGCCTCCATTTTGTATCGACATTCTTCATGTACAAGTAGCTGAAAACCTTCCTAGCCCAACGCTCTTCCCCCATTTCTCTCAATCGCTTCTCAAATTTTATCTTGCTGCTAGCTTCCCTGCCCTCAAATGATGTCCATCCCATATCACCTTGTACTCCCTGATTTGGTGTATTCCCGTGAGCTCCGAAAGCAAGCCTACCTATTCCACCATTACATGGATGGATGGATGCTATGAGCGTCCCCTTTATAACGGGGTGGTGACAAGTATGCCACCAGGCTCGACAAAAAAAATCTTTTTTCTTTTTTTTTATGTTGGCCTAATGCCTCTACTTCGATAAATTCTATCTTAATGGAAAAAGGTAAATTTTCAGCTTAAGTTCTCTGCCATTTACGGCACACTGTCCATATTTTATTTTTCCAATATTTATTTTTGTCCTTTCTCTCTAATTTTCTGCCACCAATACTCTAACCGTCTCTTACTTATTTCAATCGCGGGTGTGTTCAGCTTTCCATTGTTGTCCCTAAAACCCAAGGCTTCCTGTAGGTTCGTGCCCAAACGTACACCTGGGTGGATATCTCCACATTCAATCAGAACATGTTCCGCCGTTTCCTTATCTTTCCCGCAGCATGTGCATTGTTCTTCTTCTTTACTGAATCTTGCTTTATAACTACGCGTTCTAAGGCAACCCAATCTCGCTTCAAACAGTAAAGCGCTTCCCCTTGAATTATCGTAAAATGCCTCCCTCCTTATTTCATTTTTGCCCTTTCGGTAGTTACTCAAAGCCGGTTTTTTCTCCATAGCTGCCATCCAGTAAATCCTCTCCGCCTCCCTGACTTTTCCCTTAACGCTCTTTGTTGACATATGGCTCACAATACCAGCCGTATATTTACTAGTGAGTCTTCTAGTTCTTTTTCTCCACTGTGTGTCCACGCTCTTCCTATACAAATAACGGAACACCTTCTCTGCCCATCTACTCTCCTTCATATTTCTTAGCCTTTCTTCGAACCTTATTTTGCTCTGCGCTTCCCTCGCCTCAAAACCTGCCCACCCCATATCGCCCTTTACAGCCTCGTTTGTCGTCTTCCCGTGAGCACCCAACGCGAGGCGTCCCACAGTCCTTTGATTTACATCCATTCCCGATTGCACCTCTGCCCTCATGCACACCACTGAGTTCCCAAAAGTAAGCCCTGGAACCATTACACCCTTCCACAGACCTCGAAGCACCTCATACCTATTGTATCCCCACAACGCTCTGTGCTTCATTATTGCCGCATTCCTCTTTCCTTTTGCTGCCGAGGCTTTTTCCTGTACCTCCATGTATCTATCACTCTCATTTACCCATACTCCAAGGTACTTGTATTCACTTACCCTCGGTATTTCTTGGCCTTGTATGGACACCGTCTGATCACAGGGATCATTGAATACCATCAAACCACACTTCGTTACACTGAATCCTAGTCCAAGAGCTTCACCTTCCCTTCCGCATATATTCGCCAGCTGCTGTATATCATCTCGACTGTCCGCAAATAAGACGATATCGTCCGCATAAAATAAACCTGGAAGCTTCTGCTCAATCATCATGCCGCCCTGTTTGTGTGACAGATTAAAACCAATGTTGCTACCTTCTAGCGCTTTTTCCATACTCACCATGTACAGCATGAATAACAGTGGGGACAAAGGACATCCCTGTCTCAGACCCCTGCTAACCTCAACGTTCTCTTTGCTACGCATTCCTTCCCACTCTATGCAAACTGTATTTTCTCGACATACAGGGGACGGTACCGCCATCTAGTGAACACTGCAAGAACTAAACTAGAGGTGATGATGATGATGATGAAAAACATTTAATATAAAAGAGAGAGGTACGGGGCCAAAGCATGACCCCGCTACATGGTCGGCGTCCTTAGTCCGGGACACCGCATGACGAGGCCCCTACTCGCGCCCGTCTCACCAGAGCCCGTTGAGACTCTAGTGATGAGCAGTTGAGGAGGGCAGTCTCCCATGCCTCTCGGGAAGGGGTAGGGGAAGGGGGTAGGTGGGGATTTTTCGGGCATGCCCATACTATGTGGAAGATATCACACGTCTCCCCACAGTGTGGGCACCGCCCATCTGTGTTCGCATCGAAATGTTTTAGGATTGCAGGACAGAGTAGAGTACCTGTCTGCAGGCGCCTTAGAGTTCGCTCTTCCGCCTTACTCAGCCCCTTTGCGGGAGCCGGGTAAAGGCGGTGAGTGTCACGATAATAGGTCAGAATTTCTTTGAACCGCAGCAGCGGTGTATTGGACTCTGAGTCATAAGAGCCAAGGTGAGGAGCCCGGTGGGTAAGCGCTCGGGCGGCCGCGTCAGCGGCCTCATTACCTCGTAAGCCCTGATGGCCAGGAGCCCATACGATGCGTTTCGGGGCTGGATCAGCGAGAGCCCGTTTAGCAGCAGGGCAGTCGATGTGACAGACTGAGTGAGCAACAAAAGTGATCGGGCGAAGACCAGCTGCATTTGAAGTGGTCGTCGTTCATAGCGTTGGTGAAGAGACGGACGCAGTTCCTGCTGTCAAGTTCATCGGGCGACGCATCACTGCAAGGTGAAGCCTGCTTTGTGCTCTCTCGGGACCCCCAAATTTGTTTTTACTAAATGCACTTGCGTTCAGGCACTTTCTGGGAGATGGCGGACTCAGATAGAGATGTGATACAAGGGACGCCGTTAGTGATTCGGATCGCACCCGAGTGTAGAAGCTTGAAAATAAAGCGCTGAAGCTGAAGCTTGAGCTACAACAGATTAGGTTGTCGTGTGCTTTATCAGAAGAACCGGAAAACCGGAACCAGCTAATGAGTATCAGGCGGTACTAGAAGGAGCTAAAGGCAGTTCTTGCACCCATGCCCACTGATTAGCCTATGATTCCCACCTGGTTCAAAAACATGGAAGCACTTTTTGCGGCATGGAACATACCCGAGGATATTCAGGGCACGATTCTATTGCCATTTCTTAGTGACAAGATACGAACATTCGTTGGCAATCAATCTGAAGCGGGCGTAATGGCATACTCAGATTTTAAATCTGAGTGCTAAAATAGCTGCGGTTGACTCCAAGCGAATACCACCACATGTTTCTACTCATTCGCGAACACCGCGAAACACATATACGTGTGCCGCAGGAAAAAACAGCGAACGAAATACGCAGTACTCACAGAGCAAATACGAGACGCATTGGTGGGCTCCCAGCCGGCTCGCTTCACTTGAGCCAGCCATAGTTGTCGTCGGCCAGGGCTCGCTGGGAAGCGGAACATTCGCACCCCCTTTCTGTTGTGGTTAGTGCAGAGCGGTACGCAGCATCCAGGCATTCTAAGGCTTCACCGGCAGCGTTTAACACGCTACCGCAACGTTCGACGCCGTATTATTGAGAACTAAACGCAACCGGGCGTAGACGCAGTGCGGGCACCAAGATGGGGCGACAGCGCGGCGTTGCTGTCTGGCAACATTGTGTTTTGGCGGGCGGCGGTGCGTTGGCGGCATGTAGTGGGTCAAAGGCAGACATCACCCTAAAAACGGTCGTTCATGTAGGCTCCCTAGTGTGACCTAAAGTCCCTGAAAAATAAACTAAAGTAGTGCCAACCACACCCCTTCGTCTCCGCTCCTCTCCCAGCAGCCACAGCAGCGCCTCTAGAGTGTCCACCAGGAAACTACGAATGCGAAAGCACGCGGGCGCACTGGATGTGCCAGACGCTTGGGCAGCTCGGGCACTGCTGCGCCGAGCGTTTTTCATCGAGCGGCCGTGCCTCGGGTATGCTGAAAGGGTATGCCGGTGGCGTCTGTTCGGGGAGCGCGCGCTCGCTTCACAGAAGCAAAGTCTACGGCGGCCATCGTTCCGAGATTCTTCATCGCTGCCCCAGCGTGTGTGCGGCGTTGCCAGTATTTCGTATTCGGTACACTTCCTTTGCATTTCATTCGTCGCTGAACAGTTCTTTGTATCGTTAGTGTGGTGACATTACTCGTTCGTTCGTTGGTCGATTCAAAGGAATAGAAAGCTAGCTACCCCTCGCAAAACAGGCAATGGATCGTTCTACGTTTTCAAAGCAAGTGTTTTGTGCGAAGAAGCCAACCTTTCTACTGTAGAAAAACTACGAAAGCAACTATGACTTTGGCACGCTCTTCTTGGACCGTCGGTACCGAAAGCTTTAAAAGGTCGCCGCAGCAATATTTAATACAGCGCCGTGCGCAGCCGAAGGAAAGACTCAGATATACGTTGTCGGCGCGATCCCAACAGTTCGAGTTCACCGTCAATTGCATGAAGCGACTGCATGGGCGGGCGAGTTAGGCCATGTGATACTATTGGCAAGTGCTGACAAAATCAGGTCACATGGTCATGCTGATTCTTTCTTCGGTCTGTGAGGTTATATGCTGCTCGCATTATTTGATGTACAGTAATTTAAACAACTACTGCACATCGTGTGCGTATATTAACCGACGTGGCTTGTTACAGTCCGCATAGAAGGTATATTGAGATGTAAACTAGTGTAAAACTGGGCGAGTTCGCTCATATTGGAAAAAAAAAGAAAGCGCAGCTGAGGAGGCAATAGAGTCCATAGAAGTATTACGTAAGACAGGCGGTAAACAAACGAAATACTATCTGAAGAATACAAAAAAAGATATCGCGCATGCATAGTGCTTTTTAGCATCTCTCTCTAGCAGCTGAATGCACAACCCAACAAATAAAACATATATGAAGACTTAACTTTGTCCTTTTTCCCTGCATTTCTCTTCTATCTGCCAACGTGTTTGAAAGTTTAACCTCGCCCCGCCGCGGTGGTCTAGTGGCTAAGGTACTCGGCTGCTGACCCGCAGGGCGCGGGTTTGAATCCCGGCTGCATTTCCGA
Source organism: Rhipicephalus microplus (assembly GCF_043290135.1). Classification (NCBI taxonomy): domain Eukaryota; kingdom Metazoa; phylum Arthropoda; class Arachnida; order Ixodida; family Ixodidae; genus Rhipicephalus; species Rhipicephalus microplus. The sequence continues at coordinate 218,600,287 of NC_134704.1, forward strand.
TGGAGGCGGAAATGTTGTAGGCCCGTGTGCTCAGATTTGGGTGCACGTTAAAGAACCCCGGGTGGTCTAAATTTCCGGAGCCCTCCACTACGGCGTCTCTCAAAATCATATAGTGGTTTTGGGACGTTAAACCCCACATATCAATCAATCAATCAAAGTTTAACCTCCTCGACAGGACCTAAAAATCTGCATACAAGGGGTGCATGCAGCCCGACCATACTATCATTTGCGATTGCTGTAAAACATATTCCAATTGGAGACTTGCAGTTGTTAGTCCAGCATGTGTCCAATCAAATTTTCTACCTATGTTCTCGTCCATGCTTTTATTCTTTTAATAGGTGTGTTAAAATACAATCAATAAATATGAGTAAGCATAGCTTGCTCCATAAAGAACACATCTCAAGCTACTTGGTTATTATTATAAGGTACGAACAGCTCGCATTTCACAAGGACAGAGGTTGGGGTAGTGCAATAATGTGCATAATGTTTCTCCTCTGTGTTCTGGTGAGGTCCATACCGTTTGTGTCCAGTGTTGCATGAAGTTCCTTCTTTGCACATATGATTGTCCTCATTGTTTAAACAGAATACATCTCTCTTAGAATAATGTTTTACACTTACATACCGGCTCTAGGCCACTCACCATCCATCACACCTCGGTCTTTCCTGGCATGAATACATAAGAATGACTGCGTCTGGGAAGGCAGTATTGAGTACACACGTATACTTGGGATGTTCATGGCATGACATGTTTATGCATATGCCATCATAATAGCATGCAATATGTCAAGCGAACAAAAGGGCCTGGTATTTATTAGGAAACCATATTCCATAATGTCACTTCATTGATAAACACCAAAGTTCAAGTACAGTTGATTCTATGCAAAAACTGAATGAAGGGCACAAAACATGACATTTATTCAACATTTCATGAAAATGCAGGACTGCCTCAATCATACATGATAATTATGCAGTGTACACAATAAATGACATGAAATATGTGCTAACGGTGACTTGTTGCTATACGTGCACATCACAATGACAAGAGTAAAGAAAAGTGATGGCATTCGTGGTGCGCTCACAACTAGGGACAAGTGGACGCAATTTGTGCCAAACACCTTTATCAAGATTAACACTCCACATCTGGAATTTAGCGAATGAAATGAAGTACACATATTGAACTTTTGAAAGCACAGGAATAGAAAGTAGACATGGAAAGCCCCTACTGGGGATATGCAAAACATATTATGCAGATATGTAGGCATGAAACAGGACATACATGGAAAAGACAGAATAAAACATTTAATAGGCACAGCAAAACCACGGACCTAATCATAGACTAGTGAGGGCAACAACAGCTCTATCTGAAGAGAAGAAGAGCAAAATTAGCCACTAAAATAGAGGCCAACCCAGATGTAGTTGGAATAAAAACACACGAGCTTATAATTGCCCTCAACAACAAGTGCAAAACTGTAAAATCATAGGGCAACAATAGCTTCAGCCTCAAGACAACAAGAGGAAAATCAGCCACAGGCTAACCTAGCAGAAGTCAAAATAAAAATACACGAGCTTAGAATTGCGTTTGGCAAGAAATGCAAAGCAAAGAGAGGAAAAACGAGATAACAGACACAGAAGCAATGAACAAAACCATTACTACACTGACATCTGAAGCAGAAATTTAAGGCGGTAAACCACCAAGGCAGAAAGTAAGCGAAATTTCCCGAGTGACGAGAAACATAATGAAAAACAGGGACACTTGACACAGAATATTAAAAGTAGGCTTAGCTAAGTTAACAAAGCTTCTCATCAAGAACTCTAGTCACACAGAATTGCAACGTAAATGAGATCGAGACACCACCCAAGCTACTTAAAGGGAACTGCTTATAAAGGACCAAAATGTACACACTGAAACAAACAGGGCAAACGTGTTAGAACTTTCAATGACATTATGACGGCAACTGAAAACATCTGCTCTGAGCTGTACGGATCAAAGATAAGTAATTACTGTTGAAATGAAATCACAATATGACAAAACACTGCAGTTCCTCATGTACGGTACTTGGGGATTCAAACGCAACATCAAGTTTTTGGGGATAACTAATATGCACACCTGCTCGAAATAACCACGTCTTGTGATAAATATAGTATCTAAGAATAATTTTGGCTCTGATATACACGTTCTAGTCGAAATTACGCCAATATGACCCGAACTTAACGCAGTGTCAACAAAAGTATGGTATGTGCGTTACTGAGACCATAAGTCCTGCATTTCAATCCGTGAGTACTGTACCTACAGACTAGGTTAAGAGGCCATACCACATATGCATCATAGAAAAATGGAAGGAAAACACGAAAGAAATGAGGCATACACACTATTTTACATTGGTTGTAGCAGCCTGCTTTCCAATGCTACGACTACCAGTTTTTGCATCTTCAGCTTCATCAGCTGCCAAACGCATATTCTCTTTCCGCTGAAGAATGTTAGTTCTGGTTTTAAAAAATGCTCTCAGCAACCTCTCCTGATGAATGTTGTGGCAAGGTCGAAAACAATTGACAGCTTACACACTGTTATTAGTGGTGGCCACAAGTTGACCAATCGTAACTTCATTGCACAGAAGCTTGTTGCTATTCCCTCTAAACATATTCTCAGCTGTTTCGAGCAAATGAAGTACTGCTGGCCCTGGTGATACGAGCTTGCTGTCATCAGTGTAGGATTTTAACTTTGTGAGCACACTAGCTTCGTTCGACACTGTGGCAGTTTTGCACTGCTCACAAATCTCTGTGTGCTTTGCAACACTCTTTACCACAAACCCAGCAAGGTAAATAAAAGACTCATGCTCCATCATGCTTATGTCGAGAAGATCACTGGGATATTCAACAGCTTCTGTATCATTGCTGTTAGGAGCTGTTGCGTGGCAATTTTCGATGCCAACTAAGGAAGGAGCATCGTCGATAGCATAGCTTCCACTTCTACTGGGCCGAAAGAACTGTGCCAAAGTAGCAGCTTGAATAGCACTACGAAATTGAAGAGCTTTTGGTACTGCATTCTTCGCCCTCAGAGTGGAGAACAAATTCTCAAGAGCATCTTGGGCAAACCGGCTGAGCAAAACAAAAAAGAAGCCCTTCTCATTAAGATAATAATGCTGCAGTTCCAATGCAACTTTACACACCAAAATTATGCCCGTCTGCACAGGCTTCCACACGTGTTTCGATGGAGAGCCTATCTTCAGATCTGTAAAAAGAGTTACCATATCCTTTAAAAAAATCACTGAGTCCTCATATTTCTGATCATTTAACTTGCTGATGCCAAGCTTCGTTGTACGTGATGTCAGTACTTTGAACCACCTTGAACCAACAGCATGAACCATGCTGTTGTCAACGCTTCTTGGGGCAAATCTCCCCTTTGGACCAGGAAACGTAGTGCAGCTGCAGTATCGTGATTTAGCAACGAAAATGCAGGCCCCACTTTCATTTTCTCATAGTGTCCTGGGTCCAAGAAGAATGGTTTCAAGTGCGGTGCTATGTTTAATTGCAGTTCAGAGTCTATTTCTACCAGCTTCTGAATCGGCACAAGGTTAACCTCATTCAAGACAGCTTGTGCTTTTCGACCACATTTTCGGGAAGGAAAATCGATTGACCACGTGTGAGGTGGTTCCTCAAGTTCTTTAGCAAATGTGCGGTGTCTTCCATAAAATAAAGCTTGCGATTTTGGTCAACAGGATGACAACAAGAAACTCTTGACACAGAATGCTTTCCCACAACTATGCCAAATTCTCTCCAGAGCGCCATATTCCCACCACCCATGTCGCTAACGACTGCATCTATACGAACCCCGATTGTTTCACATTCCTGAATAATTTCAATCAACTGTTCTTGAACTGCAGCACTGCTGAACGAGTTTCCAGTAAGATGATAAGCAACTGTCTGCTTCCATCTTTGTGTAACCCCACCCAGCATGAAAACAAGTCCATGCGTTGCCACTGCAGCATGTGGCAGAGAACCGTCGGCCAAAGGTAAAGTTGGCCTTCCAATAACAGTGCCAGTCGTTTGGTCAAACGCAAGCCCTGAGCTCAACTGAATTTCATCAAGGATCAGAACTTCATGCCTCTCATGCTCCTTCATGGTGGTTATCTGAAATATGCAACATGCATTAGGCAACAAAAACATTAATAAAGACATTTAAAATACAATGCTTTTCAAGAATAAACAGGCAGTGCACAGTGCAAGCTGTATTTCGATGTTTGCATGCAAGAAGATTATCACCTATTGAAATTTATGTGGAATTGTGCCTAGTTAGAGGACCTGAAGTCATAAGTGAAGGAAAGGTGAGAATATGTTGTGGAAACTTTATGAACGGCCGCTAAAACGTGCACGACAAACAGCGCAGTGACAGGCACTAACACTGGCACTAGCAACACATGAAAGCTTAATAAATATTTGGGTTTACATGCGAAAACCATGATACGATCATGAGACATGAGTCAAGTAATAAGTCCTGATCGGGACGATAACTTCATTTCATTACACGATGCAAATAACACTCCTTTTGCCGACACTGATTGTCCTCATGTCTTTAATTCATTCTTTTCATCCGTGTTTACTAGCGAGCATGCTCATCTTCCAGAAATTGTTGAACGCGATTACTCATTCATGTCACCTATAGATATCACAATTGAAGGCATAGTTAATATTATTGAAAATCTGAAGATGTCATCATCTTCTGGTATTGACAATATCAATTCAAAAATATTAAAGAACACTGTTTATGTGTCTGGCAATATCCTGCTTCACATTTTTCGGCAGTCGCTTGCTACAGGAATGTTGCCTTCTGACTGGAAGATAGCGAAGGTAGTGCCAGTTCATAAAAGTGGTAGTAAAAATTCACCTGGAAATTATCGCCCCATTTCCTTGACGTGCATATGTTGCAAGATTCTTGAGCATATCATAGCTTCTAACATTTATGCACATCTAGAATCTAACAATTTCTTTTTCACAAACCAGCATGGGTTCCGAAAGGGTCATTCTTGCGAAACTCAACTCTTTGAGTTCACCACCGACCTACATTCTAACATGAACAGTAATCTACAGACAGACTGTTTATTTCTTGATTTTGCAAAGGCATTCGATCGTGTTGCTCATTGTCGCTTGATATTAAAACTGTCATCACTAAAACTTGATTCACTCACGCTAACATGGCTCAGAAACTTCCTAACTAACCGCCAACAGTTCACTATCGCCAACAATCATTCTTCATCACTCTGTTACGTTTCCTCTGGTGTACCACAGGGCAGTGTTCTTGGTCCCTTACTTTTCCTCATTTACATTAACGACCTGCCTGACAACTTATCCTCATGTATGCGTATATCTGCCGATGACAGCTATATCTATCGTCCCATACGAAACAATAGCGATCATCTAACCCTTCAAAAAGACCTCGAGCATATAATTGAGTGGTGCAAAACATGGCAGATGACACTTAATGTTTCCAAATGCAAACTAATCACCTTTAGTCGCAAATGTGATAACTTTAATAGCCAATACAAAATTGATAATAGCATAGTAGAACGCACTGATCATTACAAATACCTAGGCATAAACTTAACTTCTACACTTTCGTGGTCCACACATATCACTGCTATCTGTGCCAACACATCAAGATCATTAGGTTTTCTGTGCCGAAATCTATACAGTGCTCCCTCTGATGTGCGCAAACTGGCTTATCTTGCTCTAATCCGTCCTCAACTGGAGTTCGCATCCTCCATTTGGTCACCATATCAACAATACCTCATAGATAAGTGAGAATGTATACAGAACAGAGCTAGTCGATTCATAGCGCGTAATCACAGCTACCCATCCAGCGTAACACAGATTAAACATAGCCTTGCACTCGAGCCACTGAAAATTCGCCGCGACATCTCACTTTTATCACTATTTCACAAACGCATTCACACCAGCATGATGCCATCTGTTCACCTTAATCTAGCACATCGAACTTCGAGCAGACTACATAACACCTTTAGCTTATCACGCATGTACGGCAATTCTAACGCTTTCAACCAGTCGGCTCTTCCACTAGCTATTCGTTTGTGGAATGATTTGCCAGATGATCTTGCGTCAGAACAAGACCACAAAAAGTTCTATCATACTCTTAAAAAATACTTATGCACCAAAAACTGCTCTATCGCATCTTCGTAATCATCAGTGTTTCTAGGACTGTTGCCGATGTTTTTCACTATTGCTAGGTTGTAGTTACTGTCATAATAGTTATTTTTGTATTTCACTTTCACATACTGTACTCACTTTTCTAGTATGTATTTTGCTTACATGTTCATAAGTAGAAATGCATTTTCTATTGTATTCATTATTTGCCTATGTATGTGTAGATATTACATATATGTATTTTTCTAACATATTATCTGTACCGCCCCCCTTACACAATGCCCCTCGAGGGCTCTGTAAGGTACTGTAAATAAATAAATAAACATGCCATAGTGGAAGGCTCTGAAAAAGGCTTTTGCTCAAGGTGTACTGCTGAAAGAGATGCTCACGAGAATAAATGTAACAAATATATTCAGCTACACCATCCTTTCACCTGAAGCAAGAGACTTCAGAACCTCATGCTGAATTCCTGGTGAGAACTTGTAGTTTTCAACACGACGTTGTAAAGTTCTTTCACTCGGAAGGGGTACAGCAAGCTCCCTGACCGCATTGTAGCCTCTGGATCCACATGCCAAACGGAGCTTGAGGCCTTTCTGTAGAGTCTCAGTAGACCATTGCTTCCCTCGCATACTGGAAGTCCACATGCCTTGCAGTTGATCTGGTGACAGGTACTTCTTGATGTTTCGCGCGAGTTCGTGGTTTCTACGGTTTGCTCTGCTTTTCTGTTGTTGCAGTGTAGCAACTTTCCGCTTCATGTCGTTCAAGCACTCTTTCAATGTAGCTATGCTTTTGTGAAGGGCAGCTACTACTGCTTGATCAGCATCCCAACTACTTGAACTCGAGCCTGCAAAGTGCAGATTGAGCAGGAAGTGACGAGAGTTTGAAAATTTCACTATTTAACCCAGACTAGCATGTGAGGGAGAACCATAAGGATTTAAAAAAACAAAAAAAAAATCAGTGCCACTCCATATTATTCAGCAGAAAAGTGTAAGCGTAGCTTTTTGAGAACAAAACAGTGGTTTTAACAAACAGACTAAGCTGACACTGTTGCTCAATGAAGAGGGACAAATGGAGCTGCGCAGAACCCGCAATGCATGCAGCTGAACTATTTTTTTGGTGGGGGCGTGTCCTTGATCCGAAATAGGGGCAGGACAGTCAAGTGTCGTCACGTCTCACTTTGTACTCTGTGTGTGAAGGCAGAAAGACATTTTGGGAGCAGCAAGTGTCCGGTGTACTACCTCCTAGCTATACCAATAGTTAGTAATGAGTAAAGACATGAATATATGGCACGTATCGTATTTACACGATTGTAAGACGACCCTTTTTTTCAAATTTGACAATCCAATGTTGGGGGGTCGTCTTAGAATCGAAATCGAACCATGTACCTTAGAATCGAAATCGAACCATGTATTGTCATCTCGAATAGTTTCCCGCTCAACCCAAAGCGCATAGTTTTCCGCGTGCTTATACAAAATCTTTTCTTTTTTTAGCATCTACTGCGCGCATTACGAGTGCCTTTATGACGAGCGCACGGCTCTTGAGGGAGCACCGGTAATCGATGGAAGAGCCGCCGTAGGGGGGTACTGATAGTTGACGGAAGAGCTCCTCTTTGTGATACAATTTTCTAAGCGGGCGCGTCGCCGCGTGCTCCTGTCGCTTGTGTCCACGACCGGCTCTCTCGAGTCACTTTTGTCTGACATGAGTGCCGTAGGCTCGAAGAACACTTGGCGCTCGTTTACGGCAGCGTTTAAGCGGGCTGCTATTCTTCATGCGATAACCAACAACTGTGCAGGAGGACGGAAGTTCGGAATCGGTGAATGTGTGGTGCGGAAGTGGCGGCTTCAGCGCGAGGAAATTTTCTCGTGCGACTCCAAGCGCCGTGCGACTCCAAGTGGTCTCGTGCGACTCCAAGTGGTCCTAGGTAAGGAAATATTCGCGGCTACTGTTACACAATGAAACAGCACGCTCTAAAAGAAACTAAAATAACCTTTAGTGTCAACACGTACACGACTACGCACTGTTTGCCACATTCTCTTCCCAACAGACTAGCACACGGTGCGTACAGTATGTAGAAATATGCACCATTTAGCCTTGCGTGTCCTTATTTCAACCACAGAGCTTCTGAATACTGAGCGCGCTGGAGCACATGCTTAAACGAAATGATGCGACATTCAGGTCGCTGCCCACGCTTTTATACATAAAGTCCTTACACCCATACACACATACACGCGGGAGTCTAACTATACGTCGGCCAATAAACAAAGTTTAGTTTAGCACTTGAATGTATCCATTACATTTACTTTGTAACATAGTCGACGATTATTTCTGGATCAAACGAGTAATAATAATAATAATATCTGGAGTTTAACGTTCCAAAACCACAATTTGATTATGAGGGACGCCCTTTTGGAGGGCTACGGAAATTTCGACCACCTGGTATTCAATAACGTGCATATAATGCTAAGTACACAGGCCCCAACATTTCCGCCTCAATCGAAAATGCAGCCGCCGCGGTCGGCATGGATCAAGCCCGAGACGCAACGTTTACACGGAACTAAACGCGGCACGCGTTTCAACTGGCATGCACGTTTACCATCGACGCGGTTACTCTCTTTGTGTGACGCTCGAGCTTGACAGTACCACAACACTGTAAACACGAATACAAGCGAAACGATAGAGTTTAGCTCGCCGGTACTCACCTCACAAAGCCGCCACAATACAGGGTCCAAGTCAGTCCTTTCGATACGCTGGAGCCACACTTCTTGCCGAGCGGCATTGTCTTTTCCTCGCGGAAGCAAAAATAGCTTCTTTCCTCTGCTGTACCTGCTTTTGCAACCGCTGGCACAGCAGGTCGGCATCCCGAAACGTGCAGGATTACCATGCAAACACTCACGCGCGATCTAACTCCGGCTACACAACAATACCAAGCGCGCACGCCTAGCCACAAATAAACACCGCGAAAGTGGACAAACAAAATGGCGTTTGCGATACCTTCACTTAGGCTAGTGCACCATGCTGCAGATTTTTAGCACCGCCGAGTTTATCACATGGACAGCAGTGGCGCTGCCATCGAGAGCGACATCATTGAGCACGTCTGCATGCAAACGGTGGGCTATCGCGTTGAGTATTGCCTGCTTGCGGTGAAGTCTTTTGCCACTGCATGCCACTTGCTTATATACACGTCACATTGTCGTATTTACGTTATTTTTTATATTATTTTTCTTTCTCAATTACTCTTTTGGTGCATCGCCTAGAACAGCAGCGCCCAGATGTGCTTTAACGGAAACATGAGCACAAGCTCATCTTTGCGGCCAGGAGCCATACAGCCCCTTAACTAGCGTTGTTTACTATCTGCTATGCACGCGAGGGGAGAGTAGAGGTGTGCGCCGAGGCGATTTTGACCGGCGGCGGCGTGGGGGTCGTCCAGAGTCGGCGGCGGCGGCGTTGTCGGCGCACGCCGGTTTTTTCATTGGCGGCGGCGTGCGGCCAATTTTCGTCGGCGGCGGCGGCGTCGGCGGCGCAGAAACCGAAACTGAAAATTCAAAAGGCTCTTCCGCCACAGGTTACTGAATTAGTTGAAATTCAGGAATTTTAATCCATATAGCATAAATGACACTACACAGATGTGTCGACATCCCGATGAATGCAAAACGTTTTGTAAAATAGTTTTTATTTCGCTTTCATGAACAAATAACGCGTATTTCAATCTATGTCCATGTTCTACGGTAAATGTGCAGCACTTTGCTTTTTTTTTTAAGATGCATCAGTTTGTTGTTGTTGTTGTTGGCAACGTCATACTTCATGAAACCTTTTTTCATTGAACAATGAGCAAGCAGTGACGCACGTCACTCATTTCGCTTTTTCCGGATCTGATCTTACTTTTACATTGTACGCTGCACAAAAGAAGAAGCACCTCTGCTTCCAGTTTTCTTATTACGATTGCATGAAACCGCTTTTTTGAGTATCTGTCATGCTTTGAATGTAACTTTCCTTCAAACGAATCAAAATACCTACTTTTCACAATGTGAGAATCTTTTATGCAGCGGTATAGGATGCGGAAGGAGACAAATCTGCGCATTTATTCAACTAGTTCTCAGCGCGGTGTTCAATAAATGAAGTGTAGGCATGGGCGTGGGCGAGGAGGGTGGTGCAAAAAGGACACTTGAACGCTTCAAGCTCCACCAGCACTTGCTACCCACTCTAGTGACACCAACACGACCTACTCCATCAGTCGTGATGCAAGTTGAAAGAAGGCTTTGCATCCCCCCAAGACAAAAACCTGTCGATGGTCATATGTGCAAATGAGAGCAAATGCAATATTGGCTCAGATAGACAGCCCATACTGGTCACGAGCTGGGCGTCCGTTGACCACGCCTGCAGAGAACGTTGACTCCCCGACCCCTTTGTGTTTGGTTAGGGCAGGGGGACACCCCTTCCAAGTGGGCCCCATTAAAATTTCTTTTTAAAAACGTCACAAATAAGAATGCTTGATAAGTGTGTCTAAAACATTCAACTTTTCAATGCTTTTTTGTAGCGTGTTCACGTGCTCAATACCCATAAGATGTGTAAGAAATCGAAATAGCAACTGCCACTCTCGACTTGTTCCGAAAAAGACACAATAGAACAATGCAATTACGAGTGCTGGGAACCTTTGTTCTTTTGTATATTTGATATCTAGGCATGATTTGAATTCCTATATAAACAAAAATAAAACCTGCAACATATTTAAAAAAGGCTGCTATTGCAAGATGTGTGTTGCAAGACGTGATTTTTCTAGACTTAAGGCTCTGCAAGGCACATCTGGTGTCACAAACTTGTAAGTGTCCCCCCCTTTTCCCCACGACATCTCCTGATTCCCCCCCCCCCCCCTCTAATAAAAAGGCACCAATGTAGGCATCCGTAGGCCTCCGTGATTGCCTACTGGCGCGCGGCGGGCCATTCCGGTGGCTAGATCCAACAGTGGCGATTTCGACTTGCTTTATGGAGGTGCTGAAGGATAAAAAAAAGGCCGATATTTGTAAATTTCTTGAGAGTTCAGTGATAGTTTCTTCATGAATACCGTGGATTATTGGACCTCACTTTGTGTATAATGCTCCAATGAAAAAAAAATGGTTTCATCCTGTGTCACTGCAGAGTCAGAAGCCATCACATGTGCAGGCATCATTAAGCTTCTATATGACATTGCTAAGGTTCAGTACATTTGTACAAATAATTCTCGTTAATTGAACATTTTGAGTACAATCCTTGCTTGGGTTAGTATGTGTGAAACATAAATTTGAGATTTAAAATTATCATTGTGGGTTTCTGCAGCAAAGACACATTGATTAAAACTGATGACTCCGGAGCTACGGCAGAGGTAACATTCATTCTGTTTTTTTCGGTTACGGTAACGGTAATGCGTTACCTTTTTTATGTATCTATATAACGTAAAGCCGTGAAACGTTCCCCTTTTTCTTATTTGAGTAACTAGTGAGGTATTTAGTTACTCTTTACTGTAACGGATACATCACTAAATAGACTTACAGGAGTGATGTCGGCCCACACCGTTAGTTGTTGCGGTCTACAGGCTGGCTGTAAACATTACATGGAGATATATTCCTTTCATCCAGAAGGGTTGCTCCACCATTGAGGATCTAGACCTTTGAGGAATACACAACAGTTTCTTAATGATATGCATATCATCCCACCGAAGCGTGCACTTCGTTTCGCTAAAGTTTACAGTCAACGTCAGTGCGGTCGTCACGCGGTATGTTTTAGGTGGAAACTTAGCCTTCTCAAAATACGCAAAGACGTCGATCCACCGTGCAACGCGTGGCCACCCGATGACGGTTCTGTATGAAAATGACATCCACAGTGAAACATGTTGCATCTGCTGAAATCTTATGACAACATTATTATACTGCCACGCTCGCTAGTATTTTTATGTCACAGTCTTGCGCAAAGGCACTGCCGTAGTGGTTCAGTAGCTAAGATACTCGGCTGCTGACCCGCAGGTCGCGGGATCAAGTCCCACCTGCGGCTGCTTTATTTTCGATAGAGGCGAAAATGCTGTAGGCCTATGTGCTGCGATTTGGGTGCATGTTAAAGAAACCCAGGTTGTCAAAATTTTCCGGAGTCCTCCACTACGGCATCTCTCATAATCACGTGGTGGTTTTGAAACGTTAAACACCACATATTAATCAGTTGCCTTGCGCAAAGGACGCTTGGCTGTCTGCGAACACTCTAGATTATTTTAAAATTTTCCGATAAGATTGAGACACCTACGATATGGATGCTACGTGTATATAAATGGCGACGTACCTTCGCACAGATCATATTACCAACGACCAATGCTCTGATTACCGCTATCTGTGTAAAGCACGAATTTCGAGCACTTTGCACTTTTCTATGCACATGTTCACTCAATAAAAAGTGTCGTCTTGAGCAACCCACGTACCATCTTCTTTGACGTCGCAACCACGCGGCAATACCGTAAGTGAAATGAGAACGCTGAAATGATCGATACAAAACAATGAGATGGGGCATAAGTGCATGGCCAAGTTTTGTTTAAGATGCGTATACCACAAGCTATTGTCTTCTATAGAACCAATATGATGCGGATTTGTTAAAATACTGTGAAGTTGAATGTCAAGAAAGGAAGAACATGAACTTAGAAAGAGACAGTGGAGACGAAAAGTGATAGGTATCGACGTAAAGTTTGATTGGTCGTTCCCCGCCAACCGTCCTAAACGTTTCGTCGACTATCTCAGGTGTATTCGAAAAAAAAAGTCGGGGTGATTTACTCCATTGAAATCAGTCTATCGCGAAAATTCTTTCGAGAGAAAAATATTTTTGGTGACCTATATGTGACTGAAATTTCAGCTATAGGCTGGGCCCTATATTGAGTCCTAAGATAAAAGCCTATTTACTGAGAAAGTCTATGTATAGGCTCTATTTATTTTGCCGACCTATGGTTTCGAATATTTAAAACCTCCCACTATGGCGTGCCTTGGTGTCGTATTGACGTTCTGGCTTGTGAAGCCGAAAATTTTATTTTTCGAATTATAAACTGTTCATATCTCCCCCCCACCCTCCCCTCCCCGGCACTCGTTCTAGGGTAATCCTTTGATAAACACCAGTCACATATCTTTAAAGAAATGCGTGGATATCAACTATTCATAAGTCTCATTTAAAGATGTGGAAATGAAATGACGTCACTAAATTACCGATGAGGTGAAATATTAACTTTAAAAGCACAGTAAACGTGACTAAAAAGCTAATTCAACGCTAAAACAATGTAACCTTAACTAATAATGTCACCACACTTCTAAAACCTCATGCAATGTATATTGCATACCTGCAAGGTGCGGTTATTCGAGCGCTTTTTGCAGTGAAATTTGGCCATAGAGTTAATCTCGTTCATGGCAGTGCTATTTCTAAATTTGACGTTTGAATATCTAACGAGGCTTACGAGTTTCTTTCGGTGAAATCCGCGTTTTTTTTTTTTGGCGATGTAATTGAGCATTTTATGCATTGTGCTGGCACGAAGTTTATTGTAGATGATGCGTTTATAGAGTACACCGTTCAACGACTGTGGTGAAATAGAAACAACAATTTATGTTCATTCATGCTACACAACTCTCGTGATATGCTCCCAGAGAAAAGAAAAACGCATAACGAAGTACATTACTAACGAACGGAAGAATTAAATATTTCTCGGTCTTTTCATGTTGTTTCTGTAGTCCAATCTACAAACGTTCGTATTAAACTAGCATGACGGTACGAAGGCATGGAATTGGGTTCTGCAGCATGTTGTGACACATGTGCCACTACAGGCCACCTTTATTACATGACATCGGAATCCACACTGAGCTTGATCTACGATTATGTACCTAATCAACGGAGAATAAGAGCTAAGCTCCGGATTCATTATTAATGTGGCTTCAAAGACGAGAAAACAGCACGATTCGCGAGCAATCGAGCGCCCGTTCTCTCTCTCTATTTCGTTGAACTGCTTGTGCCCTGAGATGCCACTTCAATTTCTTTTTGAATAAATGTGGCGATCTGGAAAGTTGTGAGCGCCAAACAAGGCGCTAACAAGAATGAGAGAGACGGGACGGGTGCTTGTGAACGTCGCGTGGAGGCATTAGTTAGCACTCGAAATTTCCCGATAGGAATGCGCCATCTGGCAGGATTTCAAGTTTTGTTACAATGTAGCGATGACACAGATCATGGGTTTTGTCATGTCATTTGCTACCAATTAAACAGTGGCTGCGTAATTTAGGTTACCATGAAAATTGTCGCGGCCATATTTCAAGAAGGAAGGAGGCAGAAACGCACCGTTCATGCCATACGTGATCCTTCATCACTCGTGGAAATCAATTTATTCAAGCTGTAACGTTATTGAAGAATTCTGTTACTTCTCGGCAATCAGAGAGGCTTTTAATTCTCCAGTCTCTTTATGAGATATTGCTGCCATCTTTTTCCAACAGGCTTGCAGTTCTGTTGCACCGACATAGCAACACCCATGTTTTTTTTTATTTTTTCATTCCCATTCAAAAACATTTCCATTCATAGTCATTTTTGAAGCGCATAAGAACTGAATTCCTGTCGTTCGTCACCCGTCACTGCGTTCGTCCAGTACACACTGCAAAAGGCTTGATGGCAAAGTCGTTTTCTATGTTCAAGTTCCTTGTACCCAACCTTTCGCGCTCTTTGTGCACTTGAAGGAATTCAGAAAGACTACAATACAACCCAACGAGCTGTACACCGTGCCGTCGGGACTGGTATGCATGACGCAAATATGTTGCGAGTGGTCTCGCAGTGTTCTGGCATTGTGCTTCGCTCCCTGTTCCGTGAGCTCAAGTTTGGTCGACACGTGGCGTCGTTGCGGCGCCATTCGTGTTGTGTTTCCCGTGTCTTTTCTTATACACAGTGTTCTACGAAGAAATGCCTCTGTGTAGCCGCTGGTGCCGAGGTCGCGGATTACGTTTTTGCTTCTTTCCTTCCGCAGCTGTGGTGACAATTGGTGGTTAGATTATCGGTTATTTCTTTACTTATTTAAGCTTTCTCGTTTAGCTAGTTTTCTGTATTCTTGCCCAAGAAAGGTGATCCAGATTTTTTTTTCGTCGGAATGACCATAGGTATCTGCGTACATGGTTGCAGCTCCACATTTCCAAGTTGTACGACTCGGACTGCCCTGCCGACGGCCCCTATTCTGTTTCTGCTCTAGCAGCCATGACCGTCACGTTCTTCCAAACCTTCTCCTCCTACCTACTTCTAAACTATTTTCTCCACTCTCCCCTTTCCCTTCAAGGGACTGAGCCGTGGTCTGGCAAGGAAAGATAGTGTCTTTTTCTTTTTCTTCAACCACACATTCATCCATTCAGGGGAAGCTTGCATGCAGTAACTTGTTTGGAAAGCAGGTAAGGTTCGCGGAAAGTCACCTCACCTACCCTGATTTGTTCCGGGTCAACGCTCTCCATGTGCGCCAAAAGAGGCGACAACACGAAAGTCATACTTCGAATTCTTTAGGGCTGTTGGCTCCCCTTGTCAAAAACTCTTTGGACACGCCTGACTGACTGACGGCCTAGGAAGAGCTGTCGGAAATCGAGGCAGCTTGATTTGTTCAACGTGCCACGAGACGCGCTGAATAAGTAGCCGAGAGGTTGGGATTCGTCGTCAGGTATGTTTCCCACACTCTGTGGTGCTTTCAAGTCTTTCACTCCCCCACGCCCTAGCCTGCCTAGCGCTGCAGGTTCTATTCTGCACGTGCGATGCAACGTTATCGCACTGTGCTGTGTTGTGCGTATTATTGCATTATGACCTACGTTGTGTTTCTCTCTCGCCGTGTGACGAACTGAACGTGCATCCTTTCTATTTCCTGGGTAGAAAAGAAGGCAGTGTTTGACTTTCTCTCTCTTTCTTCTTCTCGTTTTTTTTATCTTTATTCGCTGCGCCGTGCTCCCTGCTGGGCTGCAGAAATTAGGGGCCTTCTTCTAACCACTACCCCTACCATTTGGGGGACGGAGATGAAGACGACAATTTCTTTGGACTGCCCTGATGAGCCAAGATCTCCTAGGAGACAAGACAAGACAAGACTGCCCTGGACTGAATGGACATGCAGTCTGTCCATTTACAGTGATCTGCAAGGCGGCTTTCCTGTAAGGTTTATTTTCTAGCCAAAAACTATCGTTCACAGACTGCTTTTCTCCCTCATTGTGTCTTTACCTCTACGAATTCCAGCGAATGCACGCGAGTACAACAAAATGTCACCTCTCCAAATTCCAGCAAAGGCACGCGAGCACAAGATCTCAAAAAGGTGAATGGCAAAAACAAAATGAGCGAGAAAAGCAGTCTGTGAACGAGAGTTTATGGTTGGAAAACTAACCTTACAGAAAAGCTGCCTTGCAGATTATTGCAAACTGTCTATTGTTTTCTCCTGCAGAGAATTTTAGGAAGATCATGGCTTAAAACGCGAGCACCGAGACGCTCTGAACCAGCTCTCAGAAGCTCTCATCAAGCTTCCATGATGCTACCTTTAGTGTGTAAATAGTGAACATAAACGTTGCTCTTATCAGCCCGGGCTACTCTGCTTGGCTTGTACCTTAGACTTGGCTAGCTCCTTCGAACACATCACGAGCAAGCAAAAGGGCACGGAGTTGTAAAGATGAAAATGTGCAACATCACATCGCTTTTATTACGTGACATATTCGTTCTCCGCCGCATTCGCCCGATGGTGTCCACATATAACTTTCCTGTTTTATAGCGACGACACACCGTTGATTGCGGTCCCGTCATTGAATGTCATTTAAACAGCGGTTGCATTATTTATTTGCAAATTACTTCTTCATAAAGTATGGTGAAGTAATTTATTATTTGGCCACCTGAGGAGCTTTCTAACTTGACTTGTTTTTTTATCAAGACATGAATATAATGTTAAACTTTATTTGGTTGACTCTGAGCATTACCTTCACAACAGAAGTACATCTGTCAGCGACAATCATTCTTAACCTCTCCCAGTGCCAGTAGGTCCGTTCAAGTTACGTGATGAAAACCAGTTTGCTGAACTATATCATGTCGCTCAAATTTCGGTCTCATGCATTTTTGATGAATCCAGCCGTCTTTTGTAAAGTCTCTACTGGCAAGTTTTTTTTTTAATTTTGTTTTGTTATTTTTAAAACTGGTGGCCTCAGACAAGCTTATTACGCCACTTCTCACCACTGGATAGCCGTTGTTACGCACGGCGCCTGGGCCGACGAGGGAGGGCCGCGTTCTTTGTTCATCAAACAAGTCACCAAAGGGCTGCCAGCCTGCTGTCCGCCGTGTATCATCCATCTTAGCCGGGAAGTGAGGTGGCATTCCGACAACATAATACGTTCGACGAGACGATCACAATTGTTTCTTGGTGTCAAAGGTGCAGTGTGGTAGTCACGCCCCAATCAAAGATCTTGACTTGAGCGAGCGTGAGCGGCACCGTCAGAAATGGTGTGTATGTCTCGTGATTCAACAGCTCATTCTGGACCCATTCCCTGATTTAGTCAAAATGCACACTTTATAGTGAGCCACCCAGCTCATTCGCAAGAGATCTCTCGCCCTGTCTGTACAGAATGTAACAAATACTCTGTTAAGTTTGCCGTCTTACTCCTGAGTGCACATGCGTTTTCCTTTCTGTCTCTATACACGCCCTTTCTTGCCCCTATTTCTCCACCCCCAGTGCTGGGCAGCAAACCAGATGCCAAGATATGGTTAATCCCCCAGCCTTCCTTTCTCTCTCTTGCCATCTTACTGCCTTGTCATCTTCATCCCGGATATCTAATGTCTTAAAATACCGGTACAAATAGATAAATTAAAGAATAAAACAGATGGTGAATATTTTCCGCATGTTCAGACGCTGCATATAAGTGGTCATCCTCGAAAATTATCAACTTTAACACCGCGGACAGGTGCTGATATACCCTGAGTAGGTTCGAGCATGTTTTATGCCTCGACGCTTTTAATCTTCATTAAACTTCTCCCTTTCGATTTCATCCTTCGGGGTTTTGTGTAGTTTTTCATCTAACGCCTAACCTCCATGTCCTTCCTCATTTATTCCTCCTCCTCCCTTCATCTAACGCGCTGCATTCGTGCTGCACTGCTACCACTTCATTTCTTCTTTGTGTACGCCCTGTTTCGGGCACAATTATAGGCTGCCATCTTGGACTGATAATGATGCCGTCTTCCATACGTATGAATATTCGAATTGTGCTATGGCGAACTCGCACGCATCAAAACGCTGGGCCATTACATTCAACGTCGTATCACCATAATCATAGCTAATTACGACACAAAAAACAGATAAATTGCTTCTAAGCCTAAGATGGCAGTGTCTATGCTTTACTGTAACTGTTACATTTATTTTTGGTCAATTTGTCCAATATGTCAGTTCATGCAGCGGCAGCCGAACTCGTTCCGCTGTTCATAGTGGTACTCTCGGTCTCTGAAGCTGGATGAAGATAACTAAGAAGCCTGGTTTTTACTGGCTACATAAAATGTGAAACGAAACTATAAATCACGATGAAAAAGAAGACAAATCTGTGAAAAGTCAGTACTGGCGCATAAATGGCGCACCGATTGCGCCGATGAAAAACGTCGGCGGCGGCGGCGGCGGCGGCGCGCCGATCAGTTCGCGTCGGCGGCGCGGCGAAAACTATTGGTGGCGGCGCGCCGACCAGTCGGCGCACACCTCTAGGGGAGAGGAGTCTGCACATTGACACGAATGGCGCTACTTTAGTTTATTTTTCAGGAACTTTAGTGTGACCTTCGCGCGGCTTGCGTTTGCGTGCGTGCCACCGTGGCGACAACTAAAAGGCATTCCGGTTGGGTATGGGTTGGGCACGCAACGCCGCGCGCTCCCAAGCCCGCATCGCCCCAAGAGAATGCGTACCCAGCACTAAAACTCCCTATTAGGGAGTTTTAGTGCTGGGTACGCATTCTCTTGGGGCCTTGCGGGCTTGGGAGCGTGCGGCGTTGCGTGCCCAACCCATACCCAACCGGAATTCCTTTTAGTTGGCACCACGGTGGCACGCACGCAAACGCAAGCCGCACGAAGGTCACACGCGCTCGCAGCGCTATAGCGTCTTGTCGCGTAAGTATTATTTAGGTATTTTTATGATTTAAAATGTTAAATTAAACATACATAGTGATCAGTACACTTTTTATTGTGTACAGTATCCTGGTATACGCAAAAAAGTGAAAAGACAAAGTTAATGTAACGGCAGTGTCGACATCTTGTGACAATTCGTGCAACCACAGTCATGAACATGTTAGCTTACGCGTAATGTTTCTGAGGTGAAAATGAATAAAATCGTTACTCATTTGTAATATTGTCGCTGCGCAGTTTTTGCACCAGATGTACCATGCGCAATGTTTCTGCAATAACAAAAGTGTGGTTGTCTGTTTCACTATGACCTCGCTAGATGGCGCCACCTAGTCAGCTGGTCGGGAGATGGCAAATTTTTAGTTCTATGTTCCAGGCCATTCTAGCTGTGGAAATCTGGCTGAAACCGTGTAATCGCTATAAGTGATCGCACTTTGGCTTATTTTAACTCGACCGCAAGAGTATCCGCAGTGCGGATACCGTGAATTTTCGCGAAGGTGGACCTTACAAGGCGGCCGATCCATGCTGTCCGAGATTTCGCGACTTTGTGCCATGCTATTCGTATAGTGGCTAGCCACTATAATATTTGCGCTTAAAACTTAAAAGTCAAAGTAGTGGCTCAGGCCAGCCTCAGCTTTGCTCGCCATCAAGGTAACATGATGCGCCAGCATGTGCGCCACGGCAGCTTATCTCCGCTAGGAGGCCAGTGGTGGCAGCGTTGTTTATGGCCGCACAGACGCATCGCCCCAGCGATCTTGCGACGCATCACTTTGGGGCTTCGCGCATGCGCAATACCACCGCCCCATCGTCCTACGTACGCAAGCCGCCTGCGTACCCAGCACTAAAACTCCCTATTGACTAGAGGGCAATCTCACGCTGCCATCGTACAGCGACCATGAGAATGTTGGGTAGTACACACATTTGCCTAGTCTTCGAACTTGCAGGCGCCGAATCGTACTTGCGGCTTTGTTTAATGCTGTGTTTCGGTTTTGTTTTAAAAGAAAGATTGAATGCTTTTGAACTTTGTAAGCTCATTTGAAAAGTAAGTATAAAAAAATAAAATGGTGAAGCGCAACCGCTGAACATTTGCTAATACTCGTTTCGTAAAAAAACAGCTTCTAGCCACACGAACACACACGGAGCCAAAAAAACGGTTCGGTTCACCCAATAGCCGCTTAAAACCGGCTTGACTTGGCTGAAAACGTATGCATAGACGGCGACAAAATCGCCGTGTTGGACATTTTTTGGGGGACGTTTAGGTGGTGGGAACGAAAGGTCTAAGGTTCCTCACTAGCTTGTGAGGATCTTTACCGTGCGGTGGTTATTTATCCGTGGTCTTTGCTTGGCCGGGAGCCTCATGCATTCGCGAGGACCGCCTCTGCGCATGAATACGTGGTCTCGTTCTGTAATACTGTCTATAAGCAATGTGGTAACGACTTGCCCGATCATGAACACCGTGTGTTATGCTATTTGTGGATGTATGCCGTACGTGTATGTCTGGTAAGTGCGTGTGTAGCGTAAGGATCGATGTGTCGCTTCGGTGAAGTGTATGCTTGCGCCAAAACTTTCATTGAAGCTTCTTCTTGCGTAACTGCGTGAGACAGATACGAAATGCACAAGTTGGAAGCGATGGACTATTACCAGGCGTTCACACGACGTTATTTTCCAAGTGGCTTAAATATGTTGTCGCCGAATACGATAATCGGTTTTCTAAGCTATGTCTTTTCTTGTGGGTGTATACAAAGAAAAAAAAAAGAAATAAAGTTGAAGATATGCTGGGAGCACTATAAATATTCGCTCAAAATTGCCACCTTGAGCCTCTTCTTAAAATCAAACAGTGCCGCAAGGCAGTCGTGTCTTGCGGTGAAGTGCACGCTGTGTATTGCGGTAAAGCATACATATTGCGCGCGCTCGTGTGTAAATTGGAAATGTAGCACCGACATTGGGCCTCGTGTGTGCACCTAAATTGTACACGCGCTATCCTCTTCCTCATCAGTGACGATGCGGCAGTCAGTATCGTCATCATCTTCAGCTTGTGTAACAAGCACAGAACAATTTACCTAGTAAAATATATTTTGTGGCAGGCAATTCGCAAGGCATTCAGATGTTAGTTCATTGCAGGATTAATTCAAGATTGTTAAATGGCACCTTCAAATAAACGAAACATGCATATGAGAGGCTTCAGTCGTACTTCAAAATTTGTGCCATGCCTCAAATTGAAAATGATTATAAATGAAATATATGCTAAGGCTGGGTGTAGATTACCATTCACAATTCAATTACCATTCATATTTTAGAAACTTAGAAAATTTGTAGCTCATGTTTTCCTATCGAGTAAGCACAAAAATAACTGTTGAAGAATGGTCTACAATTACTCACACAGTTTGCAAGAAATAGATCTTTGAAACGTATGTCGTGCCAGAACTAAGTGCAAGGTGGTTAGAGGAAACTGGTTATGACCCGACATAATAGCGCATGTTCAAACGTTTTACATGGGCTGCTTGTTGGCAAAATGGGGTGGGAATTAGGTAAGTGCCTGCAGGGATCTGCACCAAGAGACGAAACCTGCTACATCTTTTTTATAAATTTCATTATTTGTGTCAAGCATGCGTGCACTCTTCGTTGTTGTGTTCTATCAGGGAGCAAGTATATGGCATACGCTTGAAATCCATACGTTACCCCTGCGATTTGAAGATGTTATCACAGTGGACATGAACGTGCAATGTAGTTGAAAATGTTGCTGGGCACCAACTTTCTTAACAATCTGAACCTGCTTATACTACAAAAGTTACCACGTGACTTCAGCCAAATAGTTTCTAACTGTTGTAGTTACTGTCAGATAAAAGTAATAATGAGCTAGTTGTGCTTGGACAACAGTCTTGCTTTACTGTATTAAAATACAGTAATTTAGTACCTGCATATAGAACTGACCACTTATTTTTTTTTATTTGTGGTCCTATTTGTTACAGTTTACTTTCAAAATATTTCATACAAGGTGGTTAAGTTTTAAGTCCATACAGTGGGCAAATTTTATGAGCAATACCGCATGCTGTACAATCACTTTTACTTCTCCTAGAAAGCATGGTGTTCCACTATTCCGGTATGTCTCGGCTGGGCTTCTCGACGACTGTACATGTCAAACAGTTTGCCAAGTGTAACTACTTACTCCCCCATAACTCTAAATTTTGTCGAGCCATAATAAATAATTGGCAGTAAGAACCAGTTACAAAACCCTTTTTTTATGAAGTGCTCTTTAATCAGGGACCTAACAATTCTGTACATAAACGATGACAGCAACCACTTCTCCGCAGATTGAACGATTAGGTTGTACTCATAAAAGCATTAATATAATTAGACTCTTTTTTTTTGGAAAGTAAATACAATGCATAAATAGTCTAACCAGTCCGTGATTCAATATTGTAGCTAAACTATCGTTGAAAGCCAGAGTCATTTACAAATGCCATGTGAATTCCCGGAAAGCGCTATGTAGCTTTATATAAATTGGGGATGTCTGCAAAAAAGCAAAAAGCCTACGTTTATGTTGAGCAGAAGT
This sequence comes from Rhipicephalus microplus, assembly GCF_043290135.1. NCBI lineage: Eukaryota > Metazoa > Arthropoda > Arachnida > Ixodida > Ixodidae > Rhipicephalus > Rhipicephalus microplus. The sequence goes on from NC_134704.1 coordinate 218,623,113, forward strand.
CCAAGTGAACATGCATGCATATGTTCATGAACTAGTTCCCTGTAAGATGTGGTGCAACAGCTCTAGCTTAAAAGCTTCAGGCAGCTTTTATGCTGCTCCAAAAAGATTTTAGTTGCACCACAAGCTCCGGATATGCCTTTCATGATTCACGTCACTGTGCCTGTTCAGTGTTTAAAAAACAGGTTTGAAGGGGATGCTAAAAATTTTTTTTGAAGGGGTGAGTAGCAGAGAGCATTAATTTATTAAAGTCTTCAATTTTATTATGTTACCTCTGAGGCTTGCAGGTATGTTAAATGAGCATGGTCATATGAGTAACACCTCATAGGTCAATAATTTTTGGGTTGACAGCAAGGTATGAAGAGACAGGATTATGAAAATTGCAGAAGTAGAAGTAATAAAGTTGTCGAGAAGACTTTGTTAACAGTACATTTACAGGCTTCACGCACAATTTGCTTTTCAGCAGGGTGAATTTACTTTTGCTGATGCTTCCGATTGCGTCATTGCACTTCGTAAGCACTGGTTTTATGCACTGCACGTGACGATCTTGTTTTTTCAAGGTTCATGTACTGATTAAAAAGTATAGGATCAAGAAACTTACATGCTGTCTTAAGGCATAATCAGGCTCACCATAGAGGTAAGTGGTGACATTTCAGTGAGTTGTATGTGGGAGGTCTGTGTACATACCATCATAGTAATCTTGCAATGCTGTAGCTTTATTTGTGTAACGAGTGAAGCTTCTTTTCCTGTTAAAAATTTCTGCCAAGCAAACAAGTTCCAACAGTAGGATTTGCCCTTGGGTAAAGCAGGTGGTAAGAGTGAGCTTATTCAGAAGCCCTTCAAGAGTACCCACTAAAGGAATTAGTACCTATAGGGCAAAAATTCCAGTGCACCAAGAAGGGCAAGGGAGGACGGTGCAGGTTAACATTTCAGGAGGGCATCTTCTGAACATCATCCTTCTCTAGCCACAAGCTTGTATGGCCAATGTTTAGCAGACTCCTACTAACATAAACTAGGTATAAATGTTGCTTCTCTATTGCAAGATGACACACCATATACCTTTTGAGAGTCTCCTCACCACAAGCTCTTACATTAGCCTAAAAATATTTTTTTTTCTACGGTGCCCTTTTTTTGTCCTAAACAGTTGTCTGAAGCAACAATATGCACATTGTGACAGTCTAGCTGGTGACCACAGAGATGGCTCCCGCCATCAGGATGTATACTCCACTCAAAATGTAAGACACTGCAAAATCATAGTCCGGTGTGCGTGTATACGACCTTGAACATGCAAGCAGTGACCACTTCTCTTGTGTTCTCTGCATTGGCGCATGCTTGTTGCACACCTGTTCAAGATTGTGACAGTGAAATTAGTTCTGGCAATGCTGTCTCAGAGGTAAGACTGTGTATGCCCTTAAGAACACCATGGTGGAGCGAGCAGAGATTCATATCAAATGTAGTAATAAACTGGCAACACCATGGTTATACAAGCACACTTGCATTAATTTATTACATTTTTATTGAGGCAGACATCACACAGCTAAGCCTAGTTGTGATCTCTTTTCATTATTGTCTACATAGTTTTCCCGTTGGTCACAGCACAGGAAGAGAAATTTCTCTGTGGGAGCACCATATTTTAAGCTTGCATGACTCCAATGAAGCACTGTGCGAACAAATATGTTGAAAATGTCAATACTTCGGGTCCTATAAATGGTGAACTGGTTGTCACATTCAGCCGGTGATCCTGCAGGAGCTTTAGCATATACTCTAAGGTCATTTTGCATTAACAATGCCACATACAATAGCTTAACAATGGTTTTTAATGGGCAAGATGATGCATAGCTTCAGGGAGCTAATTAAGCTAAGGGGGAAAATTATAGACGCCTAAGCACCACTGGAAAAATGAAAAAGCACAGAAAAAGAGCATCGGTCGCAGCTGAACTACAGAAAATATTTACACTGCACCACACATTTGCATCGTCTAGAATTTTCCCTAATAATGTTATACCAACCTGCCTAGCAGCAAGTACTTCTAAGGTAATAAAGTGCAGAATGACACTTGCATAAGACAGGGAACAGGACGCGAGTTAACTGCCATCTATCTTTGTTTGTGCAGGGTGTCTACCAACTTGGGAAAGTCGGGGAATTGGGGCCTTGCTGGAAAACTGTAGGAGCTTTGGTAAAACCTGGCTAATTCATGGAAACTGGCGGCAGTCTGTGCCACCATCACAAAAATAAGCATTACCCTTGATCAATACTCAAAAAGTCACTCCTTCGACTGCAACTACAGTGAACAGCTAGAAGAGGCCTAAAAAAAGGCAATGCATAACTGTTTCTTCTTAGTGTACAAACAAAAGGATACACCGACCAAAATAACACAAAGTTTACTGATGTTTCGGCACCTGATAATGTTCTGAATGACAGCCATAAGAAAGGTACATCGTATTTAAGTATGACTAGGTGCGTGATGTAAGCACCAAAAGTATATGGTGAGCGTTCCATAATTCTTATTGAGTATATGTGCAGCTGTGTGAATGTGCAGGGATTCCAGCTGCTGGCATGATGCAAGCTTGTTTTCTTCGACCAGAACACGGTTGCTTGACCAGTTGATTTGAAAGCCTGTATATTCCGCATGTTCAGCGAGGGCATCCAAGGCCACCCATGATTTGGTGACTTCATTTTGAACTGTTGTGTTGTTTAACTCTTTCATTGAAATCACAGGTCTCATAGACTGACATGTTGTCACACTCGTGGCAGACTACAGTGTAAAGAAGACTACAGAAAGTTCGCTCGGCAGCTTATTCTTCCCATTGACTAAGGCATTCCTTAGCTTCCATGTTGGTACATGCACTATTTTGATGTATGTTCCTTCTACATATCACATATCATATCTGACTTTCCAAGCACAGCATTTCTCACATCGATAAATTTGTGCATATTTGTCGTGGCCACAAATTCGGCTTGGCTTGAAGGCCTTTTGCTTATGTTAGAACTGCCATCACAAGAGGTTTGCTGGGCTATGTTTTGCCTTGTATAATATTATTGCTATTATTATTATTATTGGCGATGCAGCTGCAAACATCCTCCGCTATGCACTTATTGCAGATATTTCAAGAGTAGCACACTCTCTTCTCATTTCACTTCCTTGAGATGGTGTTATTAAATCCATGAGTATTTTTTATCACTATGTTCATAGAAGAGTACGTAAATGAAGGTAGCATGAAGGTAACCAAAACACGCAACTTAGCTTCACAAAAAAAGCCTACTGGCTTTTTCAGCTTGCCTTTGTTGTACATAGCCTGGTCGCTCCTCACAGCGGTGTTCATGCTGTCTGAGACGCATCTGGAAGCTAAGTTGCATGTTTTGGTTGCTGACAAGGAAGGCTTCTTTTCAACTCTAGATGGCTCTATGTATAATGATAAGGTAGCCACTGGTTTGGAAAAAAGCTGAATAAATCATTTTCTGAGCAACTGCAGCCAATCAATTTATGTGGATGGACATGCATCTTCACTTTCACAGGCAAAGCCTGGTGTTCCCCAGGGATCAATCATGGGACCAGTTTTGTTTCTCATTTACATCAACGACATTGGACATGGTTTGTCATCTACTGTCAAATTATTTACATACAACTACATCATTTATAGAAAAATTGACAGTACCCAAGCTAACGAGTCATTATTGTTGGACCCCAATAAACTCGCATTTTGTGTCACCATGGCAAATTAACACTTCCAAAACGAAGGCCATGACGTTTACAAGAGCACATAAAACAGAACTGAGTCAATATGAAATTCAAGCTCTCCCCATTTAAAAAGTATCCCTATTTAAATATCTTCGAATTCATTTATCTTCTGACCTGCCTTAGAATAAGCGCATCGATATCATAACTAGTGAGGTGTCAAAAGCACTTGGATTTATTAAAAGAAACCTTTACTTGGTGAACTATACCTCTAAAATGCCAGCGTACACTACACTTGTCCGTTGAAAGATAGAATATGCATCCATCATCTGGAACCCACATCAATCATATCTCATCGATTAACTTGAATCAATACAAAATGAAGCAGCAGGATTTATCACCAAGTAGTATTCTCGCAACTGCAGCACTACAGATATTACACACTCACTTTCATTACCCCTTCTTGAAACACGCAGACTGTCGTTGCTGTTGTTGCATTTTCATAGATTTCATCGTAGTAAATCTGCCTTCGTAAAGCTTGCACAAACACACCTCATAATATTTTGAAACATATTGACAACCAATTCAAAATACAGCCTTTTTTGGTACGCACAATTATGTATCAACACTCACATTACTTCGAAGCACACATCACTGGAACACACTGCCGGGTGACATCGCTTGATTCATTGATCATGCCGCCTTTGTAAACCAATTCAATATTTTCTTGGACATATGACTTACCTATCTGTGTGAGTTTGTAAGTGCATGTTTGTGCTTATTTTTACTCTTCTTTCATTGTAAATATATTTCCTCCTTAAAGATGATAGTCTTGCTTGGGATACTCCAATGCAAAAATTTTGGTCTGTCTGTCAGCAAAAAGGCTCAAGTACGACCACATCCACAGCATCCACCAGTATTGCTCAAGTTTCTGCGTTCATACTTGTACGATTGTCAATAAAAAGCAAATATTGAGCATATTTGAGGCACAATATCAACACGTCAATATTGTGCACTGTGTTTATTTATACTAGAAAAGGTATAAATAAGTAATTCTAAGCACTGCAGCTGACAATGCGACGCTTCGCATGGAAAGGCGAGTCTCCTATGCTTTTCTAAGACGATACTGTGCTGCTACCTGTCTTGAAATCTACAAAGTATGGCCTCCAAGATTGCACGCATGCTGCGTGCTGCGTGCTCGCTATAACAAAGGCCATCCTTTCGTTTTCTGAAATTACCGCCAGATGGCATTCATGTCTCACGCAACACCTTCAGGATCCCATTCACCAGTTTTCTCGTGCAAAACATCAAATAAATATTTCTGTCTATTCACTCTTTTCAGGCGAAATACAATAGTCTTTAGACGACATTTTTGGTCAAATATGCAGATAGGGGGCAATTTTTTTCATGGCAATTTTCTGTATATATACTTTTTGTACTATAGCTGTGTCTCTCTTATTGAGTTTTCATTCCTGCCACAATTTTTTTTTCCCTTTTGCATCTTTGTCTATGGAACCGTATTTTACATTGTTTACCACTTTAATTTTATAATGGGCAATGTTCTGATTTGCAAATTTATTGTATAACTAAAACCCCCTGCGTAATGCCTGAATGAGCCTATAGGGTATATATTAATAAAAAAAAAGTGTTGATGCACAAAGCGGGTGACTGAACGAATAAGTTTATGCCCTGTTACTAACGCTTAATCAGGAACATGTAGCGGCAAGTGTGAAAAAAGCAAAAAGGCAAAAACTATTAGTTTTTATTTCAGTGAAGATTCATGTTGCCACTAAGAGCTGTTGTTTCAGAAAAAGACACTTGGTAAATAAATGTTTCAGAGTATATTCAAAGAAATTCGGAGCGTTTGAAGACTTGTGATCCGCTAAGAATTTCTAACTCAGAGTCTCTATCATCTTATCACTAAGTGAACAACCTTCTTTGTGCCGTAATGCATTCGGTATAGACGTAAAAGATTTATTTTTTGTTTGCCCCAATGTGAAGATTTGAAGTGTATAAAGCAGTGCATGAGAGAAGATAATGATGAGTTGTTGTTTCAGTGCCAGTGTGGCATCTCTATTGCATCGTTTTTAGAGCTCATGCTGGCCACCTAAATTCTGCCGTTGTGTTTTGGAAGGGAAATAATTTTGTCCAAAAATCTGGTATCTGCATTGAATTATGAATATACCTGTAATTAGTTATATTTTTCTTGGGTATGTAGACGGGCAGCTGCAAAAGCATTTGAATTTGTTATCATCACACGCTGTTTGATATGTCCATGACTTCTTATTTATACTGGACATTAACAATTGCTCTTTACTGGTTGCTAATATGAAGAAAGATGTTAAGGAAAACGAAATGTCAGCGTTTCACTTTGGAGTTTCAAAAAATTGATGAGCTACAGTTTCTCGATTTAAGACAGGCTTTCGTAAAAGATCACATATATAGCAATACCAACCTAGATTCATAAACCCAATTCTGGCCACTCAAAACCACTCAAAACCATACCATACCACTCAAAACCATACAGGAAGCCATTGTGTCAACTTTGCTGGGTGCCGCTCTTCAGAAGTTACGCGAGCACCTTATGGCGCATGCATTTGATGCACAAGTTGCTCGCCTTGCAAATTCTGGCTTTCCGAGTGACGTGATTTGCTCCTTGTCGGAAAAACTTATTTCAAAGATCGAGAAGTTTTATCATTGTGATTCTAGTGCACTAGAAATTAGCAAGAAAAAGAGGCAGGCAGTTATCCCATACATACACAGGATAGCACATGGTTTGAAAAATGTTGGTGCTCGTTATTGCATGAACATGTCATTCTCATTATGTAATAAAGTGCATAATGTGTGTACTTTGGTGGATAGAGCATTGTGTCAGCAGCCAGGGAAAGGGAACAAATGTGTCTCCAGTCATGTCCACAGATATGCTCCTTGCACTACTGGCGTGGTTTATGGGATTCCACTGTCTTGCAGCTGTGAATATTGAGGTAAAATGGGGCATTACATAAACGTGTGCTTAAGAGAGCATGGGCTAATGCCATCAGATGCTAAAATCACGTCGAATTTGGCAGCTCGTTGTAGGCCATGTGGATGTGTGCTCAGGGCTGGGCAGAGATGCCCGAAAAAGTATTCTGGAATGCAGATATCGAAATGTGTGGTTTGGAAGCATAAAATACAGATACTGATATAAATTTGTAACTCATGTGACAGGATATTTCAGAGATACGTTTGCAAAAAGACAAAAAAGTATTCCAGAATACATAAACTAAAATACTTTTGTCTATGCCGGGGATAGTTATACTCCATACAAACATTTGTTATGTGCAGCATAATATTTAAAATGTGCAGCACATTGAAACTTGCAAATGAAATTCATTTATTATATTTTCACCATTCTCCGAGTGTCATTAAGGCATTACAAAGGATGCTTACACTGCACATAATTGTTAATAACCACATATTTACAGATATCACTTGCAATAAAAAACTATGCCATATGAGAGCATCAGTCACACGCATTGTACACTGAAATCCGGAACTCGACAGCAACACTATTAGTTATGCTAGAAGGAGCATAGTTCAAACGAAGTGCTGGAACCATAAACAAACGAACTTCCAGTTGAAGGTTTAGTGTTTTCTAGAATCATCTTAGAAAAGGCAGAAAGAATTAAGAACGGACAAAACAAGGAATGCGAAAGGAAACTCAAAAAGACCTCTTTCGAATCGCTGTTTGGCCATGCTGGCGTTTTTCAGAAATGCTCTGCAGAAAGAAGTATCGTAGATGGCACACGGCACCAAATTCTCTTTGGGTGGTTTGTGGCTTCCGCAATAAGCTCCAGTTTTTCAAATGGGCACTGCAAAAGAAAAGTAAAAAAAAAACGAGAAAAACAAACACTACTCGCTCAATTGGCATGAGGAAATACATTTAAAAAATGGCGCCCATTGTGCAGTATACAATACTCCTCACAATGAAAATATCTGTGCTGGAATTCAATATAGCAGCATAACATTGTTGTCATGCTGAAGCAGGCCATCATTCAAACACATCATGGGATGCGGGTAGCAAAGCAACTAGCTCGCTTTCAAGAAGGTAGGAGTCAGTTTCGCCCTCAGCAGAAATGTAGAAATGGTGGGTGCATATCTTGCCGTGGACTGCCAAGGTCACAGCAGAAATTTTTTTCCCCATTGTGAACACGTCTGAGCTCATTTACGAAAAAAAAAAGTAACAAGATACTCGTGTCCTGGATAGTATCGCGATACATGCGATACACCGTAAATGTATTTCACTACTAAGATACAAATACATTTTTTAAAAGTGCCTCGATACAGCAATACAGACACTCAAAAGTCTCTCTTAAATACTATTGCGATACTACCCAGCCCCGTGTGTGCCCCACTTGTAGAATATCAAATATTGACATGTTGATTAGCGCATGTGTGAAGTAGCCGAAGCATTTTCATTAGGTCTAACAACAAGTGCATAAGTATTTCATGTAACACTCGTCTAGATGAAAAACATAAGGTCTTAGAGAAGACATGAATCATTCTGTGTCGTAACACATGTGTACATGTGCATAGTTTTGATGAGTCAATATTTTCTATATATGTGCTTTCCTTTTCCAAATAAATTTCAGTTGTGAAATCAGCGCTGTGACCCTCTCTGACTGCTTCTAACCCATTCGTTTGTAGAATATTCTACGGTGAACACTCACCAGTTTGCCTAACTCACGATTCTGCATCTTTTATTTACCTATGGAATCGGGGAAGCAGTTGTGGTCTGACAGATTCCTTTTTTCCACCCCATATTCAAACATCAGTGCTTCAAACGCTACCGCAGCTTTTATTGCAGGTGTCTCAGTACTTTCATTGTGCTCCACGTGTCAGAACCCAGAGAAATAAAACACCAACAAGCATGTGTGCATTGTGTAAAAAAAAAAAAGAGAGTGAAAGAAAGGATAAAGTAAATTTTGCTGTACAGTTTCGTTGTTGCGACATTGTTGTTAGTTGTTGTCAAGACAAGGTCGCATTAAATACGTAAGTACTCCTTTTTGCTGAAAAGTATATTTTAGACATGTACAAATGAGACGGGGATGCAAATCATTAGTAAATACAGCAGTCTAGGTCAAGGTAATCTAATCCAATCCTAAATGGCCTGCAGGCTATAGCCATTATAATGAACTAGAATGTGCTCCAGTAAGCCAACTGGCAGGGCTGTTGCATCCTTGTTTTTTACGAATGCCACGAGATAGCGCCACCTTTACGTTTCCTAGCAGCATTGGCTGCACTGTTGGACTATCGCAGGCTCGTTCAAACTTGCAGCTGCAGTTGATTTTATTTGTGTGGTTGTGTTCTGGTTGTTCCGAAAACCAAACAGCCAACTTTCTCAGTGCCTGGGTGACAAGTTTTGTTTTCACCAGATACACACATTTTTTCATATTTACCACATACACTCACAACATTATGAGTGTGTGTGTAAAATGTGTTCATTTGTTTTATATGAGTGCCTCTTATTTTATTTTTCTACTGCTAAAGTGTTCTTTCCACCGCACATTTTCCAAGAAGACAATATGGTCATGGAGTTTGCTTTTAATCTATGTGAAAAACCTGGAAAAATCACTAAATTTGAAAAAATTTAAATTGATAAACACCCTGTTGTCGCTTTGCTGGCAAGTATGTTAGGAAACAGACACATGTGCAGTATGGAAGTGTGCAATGTCACAGTCATGTATTGTCAAGAAACGTCACATACCTGCGCTTGAAATACTTTTCTGACCTTCCAAGTTTCAACAGATGTGTCAATGACACATCACTTCTTTCCTAGAATGAAATGCTTTCAAGAGTCCTATCAGGACTCCTGCCTGTGATCTTTTTCAGGTATTTAATATGAACTGACATGCCCTAATGCATGCATACTTACACAACAATCTGTCAAATTTTCCATACACTCTTAACAGCTTGTAAATTCACTCCTAACAGCACCCCCTCCACTCTTCCAGTATAGGCCAAAATGGTGATTATTTACAATACCATGCTTGTCGAACATTACTATCTATGAATCTTGCAATTGTTTGGTGAAAAAAATTAGGGGACCCTCAAGGTTTGAGTAGAACACAACAGTGATATCCTATCCCTAGTGCATACTCCAACCACCTAGTGCATACTTTTTGCAGGGTAACATTACTTGAAAAGTTTATACTGCAGATTATTACTATGTAATCAATGTTTAAAGTGGCTTGTGCTAGTAAGGGTTTCGCATATAGTTGCAGTCTGGGTAATGGATTTCTAAATGGTGGCTAAGCGAGCTTGTTGATACGTACACATAGTTACTTTGAAGAGCGCAGAGATGGGACACAGGATAGACCACACAATACAGGTACTGTGTAGTATGCTTTAAGCCACGAGCAGCTATGTGCATGAAATGTTTTTAAACTTGATATGCACTGTTACGTATTCGGCGGCTGGACGACAGCCGGCCCAGGAAAGAGACGACTCAAGCAGTGCCAGGAAGACAATCCCAGTTTATTCACCTTGCGGCGCGTTTTTAAGCGCTACGCAGCCAATCGCAGGTTGGCACGAAAGAAAAGAAAACAGCAAGATAACAGCAATCGGGCAATGTTATCAGAAAGCCCCGACGTAGAAAGAGGGCGAGCACTGCAAACGTTACAACTCGGCCAAAGCTACCCCTAGCGGAAGGCGTTCAAGAGGATGACGCTTCATGAACGGCTGGAGGTGGTAACAGGTAGCCAACACGTGGGCAGGTCTCCAAGCACAGCACTGACACGTTTCGCACGGTCATATTGTCTTTGTGCACGGCGTGGGCGAAGACCCTGAGGTGCATGCAGAATGCGCTTCATTACAGAGTGAAGTTTCTCGACTGAATTACTTTGCGGATGGTAGACTGAGCTGTGGTGAACGGATATGCCGCATTTCTTCAAGAACGTCGTGGTGAGCGCGCTTGTGAACACAGAACCTTGGTCGCATTGGATTTCACTAGGAAATCCAATTCTTGCAAAGACACCGAGTAGCGCGTTTACAACTGCAGTGGAGCTTAATTCGGGTAATACCACTGCTTCCGGGAACTTCGTAGCAGGGCAAATGAGTGTTAGCAAGTATTTGTTGCCCGCCGCTGTTACTGGTAATGGACCTACAATGTCGACAACTAATTTGCGAAAGGGTTCGCCAATCAAAGGCACTTGGACCAAAGGTGCTTTGAGTTTTTCGTTTGGCCGCCCCGTCCTTTGGCAAACGTTGCAGGAACGTACCCAGTTCTCCGATTCTTTGAAGCACATCGGCCAGTAGTAGTCGTTCAATAACCTGCTCTTGGTCTTGTTGATACCTAAATGGCCAGCCCAGCTATCGCTGTGAACCAAACCCAAAAGTGCGACTCGATACTTTTTGGGAACGACAAGCTGTTCAAAGGTTCTGCCTTTCTTGTTTTTGAATATTCTGTACAAAATGCCTTCTTTGACTATGAGCGACACGGCTCCTTTTTGTTTCCGTTTTGATTTTTCCCAGCACGTCTTCAGCGACTCGTCGTTTGCCTGCTCCATTTTGAGAGCGCTTTTGTCTAACTTTGCTAGAAGCTGAAAATTTTCACTGACTGGGTTTATCGCTTCACCTGGGAGCGCATTACCGACGGGAGTGTTGCTATCGAAGGCTGGCGCGACACAATTGGTGTCGACAGGAACAGTTTCGCTTGGTGCAGTAGCTTGTGTCGGTTCACTCTGGTCTGTAATTTCCGTGTTACGGGTAGCGCTGGTAGCTTGAGCTCTTGTTTGGGACCTCGTGACGACCATTACAGGGTTAGCATTAAGTTCCAGTCCTGCATTTTGGAAGTCCCTCATTGATCGGTTAGAAAAAATGTAGGGAATTTTCTGAGGAAGTTTATCGGAAACCGCAGCATCAGTTTCGAATGTGCCGAAGGCGCCCTTCATTTCGACTCTGGCTACCGGCAAACACTTCATGTCTGGCTCTAGTGCCTGGCGTACCCATACACATGAACCTGTTAAGTTCTCGGGCTTAACAAATGACGGGTGGACGATATCAAATGTTGCTCCTGTGTCGCGCAGAACGTTGCAACTGATGCCGTTCACCTTCATGTCATATGTGTAGGGCAAGAGTAAATCGCTCTCTTCGGTTAGCAAATTGACGGAAACTGCTGGCTGTCGGCAACCGACTGCGATGTGACCCGGTTGTTGGCATTTATAGCAGACCAGCGGTTGTTTTTCTTCGAACTTGGAACTTTTCGGTTCACTCGCGTTGGCTGCATGCCCTTGGGCTGGAACACTGTCGCCTGGTTTCCCTTGGTTAGTTTCTTTCGTTCCTTTCTGAAATTTCTTGAACGCTCCTGACGGCTTCTTTCTTTGTTCTTCCGAACTTTCCATTCTACGGGAACGGTACTCGTCCGCCAAGCTGGCTGCCGTTTGCAAAGTCTCTACGTTTGGCTTGTCCTGAATCCACAGCCGCATTTGGTCCGGAATGGACGCATAAAACTGCTCGAGCGCAAACAGTTCAATCAGACGTTGCTTGTCCTCGTATGCGTTGGCACTCTTAAGCCATTCCTCTAACAAGCTCATGGATTTGTAGGCGAATTCTGAAAATGACTCCCCTTGGCCACGCCTCGTGTTACGGAACTTCATCCTCAAGGCTTCTGTTGACAAGCTGTACCTTCGCCTCAAATGAAGTTTCACTTTTTCGTAATCATGAGCATCTTCATCTGGCATTCTCGCGATTACATCGGCTGCCTCATTTGGAAGTAATGTCAACAGGCGTTGCGACCAAGTCTCTTTTGCAAGTGCAGCTCTTGTACACGTCCTCTCAAAGTTGACGAGATACAAAGTGATGTCACTGCCAGCCTTGAAAGGTTGCATGTATCCTCGCATATCGAAACTGTCATTGCGTTCAAGGTTATGCAGTTGCATCTCTTTTAACTTCAGTTCTACTTCTCGTTCTTTGAGCTTTTCCGAGACTGCCCTCCAACACTCCTCGACTTCGTCGTCGTTTGCTCCGCATTTGGATATCGCTTCGATAATTGCAGGCTTCCGCATAGACTTCTGTACAGGGATACCGAGCTCTTCAGCTAGCAGCACTAGGTTGGGTTTCGTTAACGACGTGAGGATCATGACTGCAGTTAACAAGTGCTACCCTGATATGTACTACTATTTAGCAAAGTCAACAACAAATACAAAAGAACCTCGACTACCAAGTAAATGCTGCTAATGCTCCCAATGAAGTCAAGCAAGCCGTGCTCTCACCAAACCGGACGCCAAGGCCGCCTTCGACGTGCGCTCCATACCGCCGCCACCGCTGCCACCAGCTGTTACGTATTCGGCGGCTGGACGACAGCCGGCCCAGGAAAGAGACGACTCAAGCAGTGCCAGGAAGACAATCCCAGTTTATTCACCTTGCGGCGCGTTTTTAAGCGCTACGCAGCCAATCGCAGGTTGGCACGAAAGAAAAGAAAACAGCAAGATAACAGCAATCGGGCAATGTTATCAGAAAGCCCCGACGTAGAAAGAGGGCGAGCACTGCAAACGTTACAGCACCCAGTACGTGGTCCTAAGAGAATACTCCAGTAGCATTTGTGCCTTTTGTTTTTCGTGGCTGCTTTAAACAACGAAGTCATTATGATAATCACATGTTCTGATGGCCAGTGGCAATGTACATTTGTACCATGAAATACTGCGATATTACATATTGTATTGTGAAGCATGTATACTAGACGCGTGTATTTGTAAAGCATGAAAATTATTTTTGAGCAGGCACGTGGCTTTGTGGTAGAATGCCTGCTTGCCACACAAGCAACTTGGCTTCTGTTCTCACTCAGACCTAGAAGGTTTTATTTGTTATTCTTTTTATTTCCATGTTTTTATATAATAGACCAGATGTAAAGTGAACATGGAGAATTTCGTGCACCAAAAAAATGCCAACACTGCAGCTGTACAGGTGGAATCACACTTGTCCAAAGCAGCGGAGCGCATGGCTCTTGTTAGTGACGGCTTCTACGTCACCTTAGCTACATGCTTCTGTTCACGCTTAAAATATCGCACAAAGGCCTAGCACGCCGTATGCCATCTTAGATATTCATACGGCGTCGGCATTAACATATTTCTGCAGAAAACAGCAACTGGAGCGGTCGGCTGGGTGTTTTAGACAAGTGGGATTCGATCTCTAGAAATATTAAGTGATTTAACACTCCAAATTTAATTTTGTTGTGTTCAATTCAACAGTCATGATTTGCAAAACTGTATATGTTTTAAAAGTTGACTAATGTTTTAAAATGTTAAGTACACCAAAATAAAAGAAAACTTGTGCAACAGTATGATACACAGCATCCGCCCTGGCACATTAAAAGAAAAAAGACTTGAGAAGCTGTGTAGCGCAGCTGGCTACTCAGCTCCAGGAATGTGCTTGTACCAATGAATACTTACCCTTTCTTAACGGTTCTGTGGATTTCTAGGGCCTGATTATTTCCTACGGCCAATCAATTTTTTTAATGTACATTTCTTTTATGTCACTGGAAAGCTCGTAATTCAGAATGTCTAATCACGCATTGGCAACACAAAAAAGGCAATGAAATAGTTTTCACCAACCGTTGTTGCTGATGGAGTCTTATATGCAACACATGTTGAAAACAGTGGCCTACAGCTGTTCACTGCATTGGTACCAAATTCTGCCATGACAGAGTGCATGAGCAAAGTGCTGGAGAGATGGTGTGTGCATGCACTGTGGTTCAATGCAAGTTTTTTGTTGCTGTAGAGGAAGCTCCACTGCTGAGCATCAATTTCTTAACCTTTATGGTTAATAGGATGAATGCATCCCACTTTTTCCTCAGTAAAACTTTCTCTACCACTTTACGTTGCCATCAGCACAATGCCTTCCAGTTGTGGTGTACCAGAAACATTAAGGAAACTGAGAAACTATATATTGCACATTTACAATGCATAGTATCAGTGATACGTTGTGTTTAAAATCTTTTATTTTGTTAATATTTTTTTTCAGCCGGTGTCATATTGCGTACCAGGTAGCTAAAGTTTCAAATTTATGGTATTCTTCTGTTCAGATTTTTTAAAGAATTTTAGCATGCAACTATAGATTTTCTTTCTAAATTGCAAAAATTATATCTGCCTAAAATCATTGTGGAAGTGCACTCGAATGAAAAATGAAGCAGTTCCTTGCATAGCCTAACAACATAGCATATATGCATAACTGTTTTTTCATGTTTGATGGATGCCACAAAACAGCACATTCTTTGATATTTTTTATCATTATGAGGAGAGGCAATGAGACCAAAAGCTGTGGCTAAGACACTGTTGCTAAAATTTCATGCCAAAGGAAAAATATGGCAAAATTGCTGCTTCATACAGCCAGGAAGCCAAAGAGAACACGAATTTTCAAGATCATCAAATCATGCAAGATATATGAGAAAAGCAAATATGTCACACCTGAATAGAGTTCACGAATATGATGCAGCATTTGTTAACACACTTACAGCATTCAGTGCATTGACACCACGTCAAAGTGGCTTGCCATGATTCATTACCACAATTTTAATTATTTGCGAAAATGCGGACTTAACTGAGATGTTTGCCCTTATTCATTGCAGATACAAGACAAGACATGCATAGACACAGCTTCGTTAAATGTGAATGAAAAGCAATATTCTCCTTTTTCTTTATTTTCATATGAATGCATGCACTCATCTATGCCTGCTGTTTTCTCCTTGTTTTCGACGAGTTTCAATATTATCGCCACCTACCGACAAGACAGACATAAGCTGAAAGGGTACGTGTATGTGAAGACCTTGGGACCGAGCCGCTAGACTCAATGCCACAGGCAGAGGCGCAGAATTGCGTAGAAAATCTGAAATTAAGGTTCACTGCACTTTTTCTCCCACAGCTTTAGAAGTGTTCCTCTGTACTGCTTCCATTGGGCCTTTTTGGGCAAGAAATTTGGCAGCAGAATTACAGCTTAGTGCCCTTATGAGACAATGTGACATGTGTTGCCCCACTTATTCAAAGATGCTTCATGAGTCGATGAGACACATGCGTCCCACTTTTTCTCATAAATTGATGGCCATACTTTAGTGAAGATTGTGTCACACTATCTTTAGGCATGAAGTTATGCAAATTTCTGTTATTATGTGAAAAATATCGATGAATTCACGAAGGGTAAGTTAAATTGCATAATAAGCAAAATTGAAAGTGAGAATGCAATATATATACTATATAATGTTAAGCCAGATTAACGATTGTCTGAGCTGCAGCAGGCAACGTGCAGAAATTCTACAGAACACGATACTAAGCTTTTGCCACGAAGCAGTGTAATGGCACAGCTGCTGTGATTTTCAAACACCATTTTAAAATACATATACAACTCAAATTACTCAAGGGAAAGGGAGCTTGACTTTATCCTACTTTTGCATGTTTCCAAATAAAGATCTATTTACACTTCCTGGCCAGTTAATTGCTGTACCCCTAAACAGACATAAAAGTGAAAACCATGACATTTGGTAGTCTAACAATGGACCTAGGGATTTCAACATCACACCAATGTGATTTGGCATAAGCTGTAAAAGCTTATTCAATCAGTCATACATTGTTACCCTTTTATGCCAGTTTTAACGCGATAGTTTTAAAAATCTCGTGGGCATCATTGATTGTGAGTGATGAACCTTGTGAGCAACCGGAAAAATCAAGAAAGATGCAAATAAAATAAGTAATAAAAAATTTCCCAGTTTGCGGGAGGATCAAGCCCAAACCGTTTGCATGGCAAGCAGGCGTTCAACCGCACAGCCACACATCTGCTTGGAAATTAAGGAAAATAACTTCATCTGCTTGAAAATGCAGTGAAAATAATGTTAGGCTTTGCAAACACATGTGTCCTGTATACTGTCTTCACAATTCAATATGTAATATCACAGTAATATTTCTTGATACAAGTGTGCATTGTAATCAGGCATCAGAACATGTGATTATCTTAAGGACTGCATAGTTAAAAGGTGGCCAGCCATACCAAAACGCACACATTTTGAACACATTTCCTTCAGACCACATAGTGAGCGCATACTTCGAAAATATTTCATGCACCAAGCGCTTGAAGTACGCACTAGGGCCGCCAGGGTATCATTATCGTGTTCAATTCTTGAAAGCGAACCTTAAGGGTCGCCCAATTTTTCTTTTTGAAGTGATGGAAATGAAGCATTATTCTAACCATGAATATTTTTATGCCAGCAATTAGACTAGTAGGTTAGCTCAGTGAGCCATTTTTGCATATATATCAGGTTTATTTGACTCAAGAAAAGCAATATTATTTTCAAATGGCACTGTATGCCAAATACCTGACATAGTGTCTATTGTTGGACATTAATTTCCAGGTATCCTCGGCCCTCCCTCTTCCTCTCGTTGAAGGGCCTGTTCTTTGTTTAAGAAAAGGTGGCAACCCTGGTGGCCGCAAAGTGTGAAAACAGTTTAAAAATATTGAAGCAGGTTGTGTAGACAACAATCTACAGACAGTGAGTGGCATACAGAATTGACTTGGCTGTCTTTAATGTGTGTGTGTGTGGGGGGGGGGGGCATAAAAAAAGCTGCTACAGGGCCAAAACAGATGCCTTAATTGCAGTGGCAACTATGCAAAGGGGCAGCTGGAAAGTCTACTTAAATCTTCCAAACATGAGCGTCTCGAATTCGCTGTAGTTTTATCTCGAACAAATTAGGACTTGAAAAAAAAGAAAACCTAGTCCTCATATATTTGAAACAGGCACATATTGCAAGAAGGCTGTTGATAAACCAGGAACAAGTTTAGCCATGCCTTCATTGTTGTCAATTGTGAGCACACAATACATACCACAGCGATACTTTTGGGAAGCACACCTTGATGTGACCGAGGTTAGGGGCACAGGCTTTCACCCAGGTGCCGGGGAAGAAGACACCTTTGAGAGGCTTCTTGACGACAGAAACACACGATTTATTTACATATTTACAGGTGTAAAAAACACAAGGCGTCGAGATGCGCTTTTACAGGAGACAGGACTGGCCGTAACGAAGGCCACAGAGAGAGCCCTGAGTGCACATGCGACGCGCTTTTCATATCCTCGGTCCGTGCATGCGCCTCTCCTCAAACACGAACTGTCTGTCCCAGCGACGCTGATGCGTGTTCCCTGCAGCACACCCAGACACCTTTTGCGTTTCTGCTGGACGCGTACCACATTTGGCTGGTACGCCAATGAGCGTCTATTGCAGACTTGGTCCTTGCACTGCCAGTCATAACATTTGAATGGATACTGGCAAGCTAACTGGCACCTCCGAACCTGTGCCGCTTTAGAATACGGGTCCCATCTGCAACGAACCACTTCTTAGCAGCAGAAGAAAACAAGAATACTTCTTGGTTTTTTTTTTTGCTTACCCGAGGCAACATTTGAACCAGCGAATTGAAAGCTGAGCATAATAACTCTTCAGCTATTTATGCATGGTGACAGAAGAAATCATAGCCTTAAATAGTAAATAGTATAGGGGGTGGGAAAGGCAAGGGAGGATGCAAAGGAGAGAGTGAAAAAGAAGATGGGAGAACCATTAGAAAGAGGAGAAAGAGAAAAAAACAAGGGGAGAAACCAATTGTGTAGAGAGAGCAAAAAATACAAATATATTAACTAAAAAAAGCAGGGTTGTGCAAATATTCAAATGCTTTGAATATTTGAAGGAACAGTACTGTATTCAAACTCGCTTCGACTCGATTTTAAATTATTAAAAATTTTGAAGTATTTGCAATGAACAAATAGTTAACATTGATCTGCACATAACCTCCTGTGAAGGTGATTTCACTGAAGCATAGAGTGCTATGCTGTGAAAGCACCTATCCAAGAGAATTCGCACTGCCGCAAAACCTCTTCAAAGTTTAAGGGGCACTGCAACTCTTATTGAATATGGTCGTAAAATGCGGCCAATCGGTAGTCAAGACTCCCGAGAACAGGTGAGCCAAATATTGTTGTGCAGCACAAGGCCACAATTTCTCAATAAATGTTCAAGTTCACCTGAAAATTGCTTTCTTTTCACTCGACAAATTGCGCTACAAGCTCAAAAATTACCCATTACTGCCATTGTATCAGCGATTGGCTGATTCGAGCATGGCACATTGGACGTTAATGGGGCCAGGCTCACTTGGACTATGATCGAGTCGTGAGTTTGAGTGAGTACAGCAGAGTAATATTACATGAGTTTGAGTTAGAGTGAGTGTCTCATTCATAGAGTATAAGTGGACATGGCGCAATGCGCAGTGCTTTATAAGCGCTGTGCCGTGTCCTATCGTGTAGCTCGACAAAAGAAATACTGAACGCTGCATGTAACAGCAACGCGCGTCCTCGCGTCATGAAAGCATGCATGCAGTTCCAAGTGCATAAATGGAACGAATTAACGCACATGTGAAGAGCAATACGAAAAGCTCTTTCACAGCATGCAGATTATCAACAAAAAGGCGTCATACACAAACAGCCTTCTTGTGATTGGTTAAACCTAAGAAAGGTAATTCATATTAATTTTACCGTTGCTGTTTTACAAATGTGAGTAAAGATATTACAGGCGAAGCATTTCTTCTATCTATCTATCTATCTATCTATCTATCTATCTATCTATCTATCTATCTATCTATCTATCTATCTATCTATCTATCTATCTATCTATCTGTCTAGCCGCTCACATCTGGGTGCTCTCGTGATCACCTCCTTAACTTGGCGTGAACCAAAATTAGTATGGGAGAGTTCCATAGTTTGACGAATACGACGCGCCGGTGAAGACATGAATAAGGTCACAATCATGCTACGCGTGTCGTCAAACGCTTCCTGCTGAACAGTGACACATACCCGCGGGCGGCTATGTGCCCCAAGTAATTGACACTTAATTTTTTGCATCTACCCAGGAATGACGAGAACACACGTGGAAAATTTTGACGCGTGAGCATTGAGAAATTATGAACCATTTCCCCGAAGAGAACCCTGCTGGGATGCGAAGCAGCAGTGGTGCTCACGTCGTTGACCCAGTTGAAACGGGCGTCGACGCGGGTGCTGGAAGAACGGCTGGAAGCGAACTCAGTGTATTGTTTACTCAAGTAAACGTTTGTTTGAAACACAAAGACATGGGAGGCGGGTTGGGTTTCGTGTAAGTTTCATCGCAGATAACGAGCTAAAAAAGTGTTTCCACTCGACGTGCGGTCGAGCGTTGCGGGTGGTGGAGAGGGTGAAGTGGGAGAGATGTGTGTTATGAGCTGGTGGAGGAGCCGGCAGCTGCTGCGGGTGTGACGTCAACGTGCATCTGCGACTTGACCTACTTGGCAGTGCTCCAATACCTGCGGCGAGAGAAACGCGCTGTGGTGCGTTCGCACGGACGTACGTACGGCGTTAAACACGTGAGTCAGAGATGCTTCGCATTTAAAAAGCCTTACATCGGCAGTGCTGACCCGTAGAATGCAAAGAATAAATGTCGCGGTCCCATCAGGAATCAAACCCAAGCATTCTGCGCGGCACTCAAGCATATTCTACAACAAAGCCACGCCAGATCTCGGACCTACTTTTCAAATAGCTTAATACCTTCATATGGTCATGAAACGTAAATAGTGGTTGCAGTAGTGGCAATCCAGCTTTATAAACATTACATATGTACTCCTATAATGCAGCTGTGATATCGGGTTGACGTCAATTGTTGCTAGGTGCCATGCACTGAAGTTGATTTATGCAGCAGCGTCCAGGACTACCATCCTCACTAGCACCAGCACTTCATACCAGCTTATTGATTCTGGTGTTCCTAATGCTCAAGTTCATGTTTGCATCATTGCACAAGTGCAAACAACTGGTTATATAAACACTTGGAATTATTCAATGTATGTCTGTGTGTGGAACATTTGGACGTATATTTGGCATAATTTCATGACGTGCCGTTATAAAAAAATCACAACATGGTCATGCTAAGCATGCCTCCGCATGCTTCGCATAATGTCGATTCCGGAGCTACGTGGAATATGCTGAATTTTTCAGAAATATTCTTGGGCAAGACGTACTTTCGGCATGAATCTTGACATAAGTATGTGTCAGTTTTTTACAAGAAAATGTAACTCTTAGAAATGCTGATTACCATATTTTTAATTGTATAGTCAGTGTACTGAACATTTTAAGCAGTACTCTCTTTTATATTCATACAAAACACAGCTGTAGTGTACGGCTCATAGTTGAAGAAAATGCTGGGAAAGCACAACTTTCACTTTTGCAGTCAAGACGACATAACTTAAGGGCCCACTGAACGTTTGTGTTATGCATGGTGTACTACTAAGTTATTACCGTTACTTCGTGCGATCAGGCTGACATTATGATCTGTGCATGATACAGCTCCTCAGCTGCACGATAGTGATTTTCATTGCAAAGCTGTTTTCTGGAACGACAGGCATGAGAATTTTGGGAGAGGATGTGACAACGAGCATGTACGCTAAATCTGAGTGCACCGTCAATTCAGTCGATCTGTGTATAGGAGCGAAAATTTAGCCAGGTAACGGTAAAAAAGTGACGCATAGGGAAAAAACGAGGAGCCCTCAAAAATGAAGGCGAGAGAAGTTCAGTGTGCGTGTGCCTCCTTCTTTCTCTCTTTTCTTCTCTCTTTCTCTTTGAGAGCTCGCCTTTTTTTTTCTTGCTCTGTTCCCTGTTTTATCTTTCCTCTTTGTTTTCTTTTCTGCCTTTGGATGCATCACTTTCTACATTCTTTCCTTTCCAGGTGAAAATATTCCATGGTTTCAGTTCACTTTAACTGAAACCATGGCTGTATACAGCTGGGACTAAGTACAAGCCAACACATTAGCAACATGTTCCAGTGGTCTCAGCATGAACCACTCAAGACTGAAAATGAAACCAGCTGGCCTGGAAATGGAATCAGCTGAAATCATTTGTTTTAATGAAACCAGTTGGTGTGAATTATTATTATTATTATTATTATTATTATTATTATTATTATTATTATTATTATTATTATTATTATTATTATTATTATTATTATTATTATTATTATTATTATTATTATTATTATCTTCCTTATGGCCATTCTCTTCATCCCAGAATAGCTGTAGTGCAAGGCAAATAAGTGATAAGGGCTCATTGCCTTCATGATGGTTTTTTTTTTTGTACATCTAATGCTGACATTTACAGTTCATGATATGCCAGTACAAGTTTAATTTCAAAAAGGCACAGGGTATTTCAAGCAGTGCAAACAACTTAAAAACAGTTTGTGCAAAGCACAGGACATATGCACAACCAAATATTGCTGTGTGCTGCATCGAAGTTTAAACGGGCTGGCACTCCCTTACCTCCTATTGCCTAGCACCTCTCTGCTAGAGGAGGACATGGCACTGCAATTTATAGAAAGGCATAAAGCTACTCTGAAAAGGTCTAACTGCTTTGCCTCATACTGCCATCACCTGATCTTTTGGAGATAAGGTAAGGTTGCATGAGAAACAGGTAGCCGTGCATCAGTCATTCCCTAATACATACCTCCTTCAAAAATCCAAAACATCCCCGGGATGTCCTGTAATGACGAAAATATTTTTGTCTTGTAGGGTGTGCCACAAGACTGGCTGATATATCTGAGTCCATTAAATGCAGTTAAAATATGTAGGTCTTTGTAAGGACATTATAAATACTGCCTTGAACAGTGTAACAGTGAAATACAGATTTAATAAGTAAACTGCAAATCAAGTGCAATGTTATCAATGCAATAATAATAATAATAATAATAATAATAATAATAATAATAATAATAATAATAATAATAATAATAATAATAATAATAATAATTAATATATTATTAACATGATTATAATAGTATTGTGGGGTTTACACATACAAAGTAACTAATTGCAAGGATTAAAAGGGGGTGCACAGGAAGGCAATGAGGTATATTTATAACAAATTCAATCTAACGAATTCTCCTACTAAGTTGCAAACGAAAGCTGGTCTATTAACACTACAAGGTAGGGCAAAAATAGCAAAACTAAAGATTTTGTTTCAATTAATTCATAGTGACATAAACATCGACACGTCAAAAGTAATTTTTTTCTGTCATTTTAAGTTAACACCTTACAGGAACTCACAAACACATAATAAATACATTTTTAAATCAAGTTGCTATATATATTCATACTTCCCCCAAACCATAAAAGAATGTAAACCAAATAAGTCCTTTTGGTACTGATGCCTCATCTTTCACTGTGTCCTTAGATATGGTACAAGCATCACGCATAACCGAGAGGAGTGAAAACAAAGAAAGGAAGGCAGTATTTGCCGAACAGTATATTAGACAGCGCTTTCTTAAGAATTACATAGAAACTGCAGTTGGGTAAAGATAACTAGATGGCGCTGTACCCCTACTCTCAGATTGGCTGCATGGGGGGCTGTGCCTGGATATGCATAGAATGAGCGGATCTCTCAGTGTCCTTTATAGTCAGCATATGTAGTGGATCGTTGGTGGGACATGAACGAAGCAGAGTGGGGGGCACGTTAAAGACGCTTGCGCTCGGCTCCTTTGGCACGCGTCTCATCGGTGTTACCCATGCGTCATCTGCATTCTCAAACGCGATCGAACGCATAGACGCATGCATGGACGAACGCTTCACCCCACTCATCATCAATCACTCCAGGAATATGCTGTAATTTTTTAATTTTCTTTTTTTCTTCTGGAATTTAAAAATTTATTATTATTTTTCCTCATTTTAACTTGCACATATGTTGTAATACCACTACTAATATTATATTCTAACAAAGCTTATTCAGCAGCTAAGTACCTCTATATCACCCTACATTTCATACAACACTACGCAGTGTAGATTTAAAACTACGCTTCAAAGTTAGACTCCACTTATTTACTCATAAATTGTGCCATTCTCTTGATGGAGTGATTCATAGACTGAATTATTTTAGAATTTTCTAACACATTTGACAAGGTCAGTCATAAACATTTACTTTAAAATTAAGTCATCTGGACCTTGGCACTACCGAACAAAGTTTAGTACTTTGAATGCTTCGTATGAAATTGAACTCACTTTGTGCTCAGCTAAGCCCAGCTTATTTCTCATTTTAACTGCCAATGCCCCTTCCTTGCTATCATCTAAATTTCGTCATGATTTGCTGATAATAGTGTTGTCATTTGTGAAATTACTAACAGAAACTATTTGTACCACATGTTATAGATATATTGCTAAAAAAATAGGCTGGAATTAATCTGAAACTCCAGCACTAACTATAAAGGTAGTGCAGGATAAATACCATATTCTTTCGTCACGATCGTAAAAATTCACGTGGCAGAGGCATACTCATCGCCACTAAAAAAGAACTATCATGCTCTCTAATCAACACATCTTCACAACTAGAATCATTATGGGTAATATGCCGTGCCCCTCCCGAAGCAATAATACTTGGCGTATGCTATAGGCCCCCTCGAACTGACCCAGACTTCCCCCGCAAACTTAACGAAATCTTATCCCAGCTAACTAATAAACACCCTAACGCACGTGTTCTGCTTTATGGAGATTTTAACTTTCCCTCCATTAATTGGCTCAATCAGGTTTCACCAACCTCTGGAAATACTGAAGCAAGAGAATTCGTTGATGTTTGCCTCAACTTTAACCTCCAACAGGTAACCGAACTAACGCACATCACTAGTGAATCCTCAAACGTTTTAGACCTGGTATTAACAAATAGCCCCGAAAGCTTAAAATCTATTGCATACTTACATGAAATCAGCGATCACAAAGTCATCCATACCATATTTAACTTCACCCCAAAAATACGCTCCATTTTCCGCAAAACGATTCACTTGTATGATAAGGGTAATTATGAATTAATTAATCGTGAATTACGAGATTTCCTACCATACTTCGAACTCAATCTCTGTTCCTGTTCTCTCAACGACAGCTGGCTAATGCTTAAGGACAAGATAACTGACTTGACTAATAAATTCATCCCCACAGTGAGCTTTACTGCCAATAAAAATAAACCATGGTTTTCCACAAGTTTGAAAACATTTGAAAATAAAAAAAGCGCCTCTTCCGAGCTGCGAAGTTTAATGGTAATGCGTGCGCATGGGGCAAGTACTATGCTGCGGAAGATGCTTATTATGCTGAAATTATAAAAGCGAAACAGACATTCTATCACAATGATTTAACTAAAATTCTGAAATCTAATCCTAGAAAATTCTCAGAAATCATAAACCTGCAACTAACACGAGACATCACGCTTACAAACGATAAAAATGAAGACGTAAGCGACACTGTTTGTGCCAATATCTTTAACACCGCGTTCTCATCAGTGTTCACTAAAGAAGCCAACGTACCATTTCTTACGCCACCGACATTACCAGCGATGGACCCTGTTGTGTTATCCGTTAGTGGCATTTCATCACTCATTGACAAATTAAAACTTTCATCATCAGCTGGCGTAGACAATATTAACTCTAAATTGTTAAAAAATACTAAGGAAATTATTGCAGTGTACTTTTCGATGATGTTCTCATTGTCACTCGAAACAGGAATTTTACCAGACGACTGGATGGAGGGAAAGGTCATTCCAATCCACAAATCAGGTAACAGACAGTCCCCCCTAAATTATTGACCCATCTCTCTAACAAGCGTCCCCTGCAAAATCATGGAACATATCATATAATTACACATCATGAACTTTCTTGACACCAACAATTTTTTTCATTTTTCCCAGCACGGATTTCGTAAATCATTATCCAGTGAATCCCAACTTGCTATATTTATTCGTGATATACACTCTTCTCTCGACCATCACTTTCAGACCGATTCAATCTTTCTCGACTTCGCAAAAGCCTTTGATAAGGTACCGCACAAACGCCTACTGTTAAAACTTTCCCAGCTGAACCTGCACCCCAACATTCTTGCATGGACCACACAATTTCTTACTAACCGCTCTCAGTTCGTCTCCATTAAAAATACCCGTTCTAGCTCCCTCCCAGTAACATCCGGCGTCCCCCAAGGATTTGTACTCGCACCCCTCTTGTTCCTAATATATATTAATGATCTTCCTGTTCATGTATCTTCCCATATCCGTTTATTTGCCAATGACTGTGTCATCTATCACACAGTTACTAACATTTCTGATCAAACTACACTCCAACAGGATCTGGATCTCGTGCAACAGTGGTGTGATCTTTAGTTAATGAAGCTTAACCCTACTAAATGCAAACTCGCCTTATTTCAACGCCAGCGTAATCCTTTATAATTCTCATACCTAATCTCTAATTCCACTATCGAACAAGTTCAGTCATAAATACCTAGGCGTCACCTTTAACATCTGAACTTTCCTGGAACACTCACATAAACAACATCATATCATCCGCGAACAGACCCCTCGGTTTCCTAAAGCGTCATTTGCGTCACGCACCACTAGACATAAAACTTCTGGCTTACAAATCGCTCATCAGACCTAAACTAGAATATGCAGCGCCCATCTGGAGCCCGCACCAGATATACCTAATAAACTAAATAGAATCTGTACAAAATCGTGCCACTAGGTTCATTCACTCTTCATAATCATATGAAATAAGCATATCATCCCTAAAACATGACATTGATATTGATAATCTTTCTGTGCATCACCGCATCGCCAGCCTCTGTTTGTTTCACAAGTTCTTTCACAGTTCCCTCAATCAAGCACCTTACATTATCCCACCAACGCGCATATCTCACCGCACAACCCATTCTTATTCAATCGCATGCGCGCTCGCACTACTACTTTTGCTGCCTCATTTTTCCTTCGCACAGCAGTGGACTGGAATGGCCTTCCCCGTGACATTGCAGCCATCACGTGTTTATTTATTTATTTATTTATTTATTTATTTATTTATTTATTTATTTATTTATTTATTTATTTATTTATTTATTAGAATACCCTCAGGGCCCGTAGGGCATTACAGAGGGGGTGGGTACAACATTTTATAACACACAAAAAAAAAAGACAAAGAAAAGAAACAAGTGTCAGATGCGCAAATCAGGAAGGCAACATAAATCAACTAAAAATGTATAAGTAAGAATTCAAGCACATACAAGACAAAGATATATAATGGAAACTGCGTATAGTTACAAACATTGCTGAGTAATTGCAGTCTTGAATAACAAAGGGTCTGTTATTATTACAACGGAAGAGGGAAGGTGTTCATCAACGTTTGCGCAAAATATAAATACATATTGCTTGTCAGAAGATCACTCTCTGTAACCTCCATTTGTTAACCTACCCCTTATGTAATACCCCCTCACCGGGGTCTTTAAGATAAAAAAGTGAAGTGAAGTGAAAGTTATCAATGCTAACCACATGCTTGGCTTGTGCGAGAAATGTCGCACCACTCCTTCCTTTCTTAATGTTAACGTACAATCAAACCAAAACATGTGCATGCATGTGCCTTTAACACATTTTGTAAACAGATTTGTCCAATGCCTATGAACAAGCCTTACCAATGCCTTTTGGCCTGTTTGACACTTCAGGGCCTTCGGTGCACTGTAAGGGCACAAGAAAACTTGTGGGTCTTAAAAGTGACTTGTTTCAAGACTTTGCAATATGATGGTTGATTGAAAGTGATAAAATACTGAAGTTGATAAATGAGTTAGTTGTGGTGTCTTGTATAATAATATGCATACTCTTAAAAAAAGAAGCAAGCATGCAAATTACTAAATTCATAATGAAAACTTAATGAGATCAGTGAAAGATTGGTTGTTGTGGTAACTCACCTGCAGTTTGATTGTAATTATGGAATATGAATGTTTAACTATCTTGAGTTTTAATGAACTGGCATTTAGTTTGTGAATAACAGTATGCTAAAGAGCATGTACATATTCTTGTTTGGTTGTACAACAACAGCATTAGGAAATATTTTTAAAGAATGAGTGGTAAAAAATTTGTGGCACAAGCCAAGAACATTATTAGCATTGCTCATTTTGTAGCCAGCCTGGACATTCGAGAATAATTTAACAGACATCTGCCCAGCCAAGTATTTAAAATTACCAAGGATGTTTCAAGGGATGACTACATAATAATTGCACCTGCATGCATGAGCTTTTGTCTCTCAAGTTTCATGCATGTGCTTCGTCATGGCAGAGCATGGTGGAAATACACCCAATGGTTGTCAGCCACTGTTTGGTACACAAGTTGCGCAGCAAAACGAATTTGAAATAAAATTTAACACAAAATGTTTAATTGCTATTTCCCAGTTGATGTATTATTTCCATTGCAATATAAAAACAAGTACATCAAATACTGGCTGTATCTCCCTTTGCAGCTATGATAAGGACTCCTAGAAATCTTAAAAGTAGGAATCAAGTATCTGGCGAAAACATCAAGCCCTTAAAATCTACAGAAGTGTTAAGCAAGGGTAAGTGACAATTGTATAGGTAGCAAAATTACTTTCCTAGAGCGAAGCAGCCAGCTGCACTAGATAAGCTGTCATGTTTAATGCGTATCACCTGCCAGGGATGAAACTTATGATACTTTTACACATTTTCGCTTTATTTCAGTGCACTTAACATTTTAAATTTTATTAAATTAGTAAAAAATGTTTAGTTCTACAAATAATGGCGACTGAATCAAATAGAACAGTATTCAACTTGGTATGTGAAATCGTAGAATATTTTGCACACTCTTCGAATTTGGCAGTTACAGAATTTCCCTGCGACGCATACTTCTCCATATGGGCTTTACACGTTTTTTAGAGAAAGCTTCTGGGCCATCATCGTGAAATAATTTTTTTAATTAAGCCATCATAGCAAGTGTGGTACTTCATTTGTTTTTTGCAAAGCAGTTGTAGGGTTCACATATCTCTATTTTCAAGAAATATGAAGTGAATGAATGAAAGTATAGTTAGGCAGCTAACTGAATGATATAATGACCCGTATGGACTATGACCACTGGAAGGGTGGAGCGTGTGTTGTTACACGTGAACTTACAGGCTGTTAAGGGTAGATAGACAAATATGGCTGATTGTGTGTAAGTATTAGGGCATGTCAGTTCAGATTAAATACCAGACAAAGATTACAGGCAGCAGTCCTGATAGATGTGAACTGTTGGAAGCAGTTCAAGCTGGAAAAGAAGTGGTGTATTTAATTGTGACACATTTGTTGAAACTTTGAAAACCAGGAAAATTTCTCGGGCAGGCAATGTTAAGTGATGTTTTTGATGACTGTGACATTGCACACTGTCACTCTTCACATGTGTCTGTTTCCTTATATATTTTCTACCAAAGCCACAAACAAAGATAGATGGCAGTTAACTCGCGTCCTGTTCCCTGTCTTATGGAAGTGTCATTCTGCACTTTATTACCTTAGAAGTACTTGCTGCTAGGCAGGTTGGTATAACATTATTAGGGAAAATTCTAGACGATGCGAATGTGTGGTGCAGTGTAAATATTTTCTGTAGTTCAGCTGTGACCGATGCTCTTTCTCTGTGCTTTTTCATTTTTCCAGTGGTGCTTAGGCGTCTATAATTTTCCCCCTTAGCTTAATTAGCTCCCTGAAACTATGCATCATCTTGCCCATTAACAACCATTGTTAAGCTATTGTATGTGGCATTGTTGATGCAAAATGACCTTAGAGTATATGCTAAAGCTCCTGCAGGATCACCGGCTGAATGTGACAACCAGTTCACCATTTATAGGACCCGAAGTATTGACATTTTCAATATATTTGTTCGCACAGTGCTTCATTGAAGTCATGCAAGCTTAAAACATGGTGCTCCCACAGAGAAATTTTTCTTCCTGTGCTGTGACCAACGGGAAAACTATGTAGACAATAATGAAAAGAGATCACAACTAGGCTTAGCTGTGTGATGTCTGCCTCAATAAAAATGTAATAAATTAATGCAAGTGTGCTTGTATAACCATGGTGTTGCCAGTTTATTACTACATTTGATATGAATCTCTGCTCGCTCCACCATGGTGTTCCTAAGGGCATACACAGTCTTACCTCTGAGACAGCATTGCCAGAACTAATTTCACTGTCACAATCTTGAACAGGTGTGCAACAAGCATGCGCCAATGCAGAAAACACAAGAGAAGTGGTCACTGCTTGCATGTTCAAGGTCGTATACACGCACACCGGACTATGATTTTGCAGTGTCTTACATTTTGAGTGGAGTATACATCGTGATGGCGGGAGCCATCTCTGTGGTCACCAGCTAGACTATCACAATGTGCATATTGTTGCTTCAGACAACTGTTTAGGACAAAAAAAAGGGCACCGTAGAAAAAAAATATTTTTAGGCTAATGTAAGAGCTTGTGGTGAGGAGATCTACTCTCAAAAGGTATATGGTGTGTCATCTTGCAATAGAGAAGCAACATTTATACCTAGTTTATGTTAGTAGGAGTCTGCTAAACATTGGCCATACAAGCTTGTGGCTAGAGAAGGATGATTTTCAGAAGATGCCCTCCTGAAATGTTAACCTGCACCGTCCTCCCTTGCCCTTCTTGGTGCACTGGAATTTTTGCCCTATAGGTACTAATTCCTTTAGTGGGTACTCTTGAAGGGCTTCTGAATAAGCTCACTCTTACCACCTGCTTTACCCAAGGGCAAATCCTACTGTTGGAACTTGTTTGCTTGGCAGAAATTTTTAACAGGAAAAGAAGCTTCACTCGTTACACAAATAAAGCTACAGCATTGCAAGATTACTATGATGGTATGTACACAGACCTCCCACATACAACTCACTGAAATGTCACCACTTACCTCTATGGTGAGCCTGATTATGCCTTAAGACAGCATGTAAGTTTCTTGATCCTATACTTTTTAATCAGTACATGAACCTTGAAAAAACAAGATCATCACGTGCAGTCCGTAAAACCAGTGCTTAAGAACTGCAATAATGCCATCGAAAGCATCAGCGAAAGTAAATGCACCCTGCCGGAAAGCAAATTCTGCATGAAGCCTGTAAATGTACTGTTAACAAAGTCTTCTCGACAACTTCATGGTCTATTTCTGCAATTTGCATAATCCTGTTTCATACATACCTTGCTGCTCACCCTATAATTATTGACCTCTGAGTGTTACTCAAGTGACCATGCGCATTTAACATACCTGCAAGCCTCAGTGCTAACCTAATGAAATTGGAGACTTTAATAAAGTAATGCTCTCTAATGCTCACCCCTTCAAAAAAAGTTTTTAGCATCCCCTGAAAACCTATTCTTTAAAAATTTGATCATCAGAGTTGCGATGTATCTCCACACCTGATGACAGACATTTGTCCAATTACAGCCACATTATAACAACAAGCAGCCTTTGTAAGATGCGTGGAAACGTGCCATCATCTCAGGTCAACATGTTTCCTGAAACCAGCTTGCTCTTAGTTATGCGACAGAATAGTTTTCATAAATCATTTTCTTGCTAAGCTCAACTTGCCCCATGACAAACTGTGTGTTTAATTTTAGACCATTCTTGGGGAGCTATTTTTCTTAATAACTAAAGAAAGCCCGATAAAGTGAAGCATGAGCTTTTAAAAGGAAATTTGCAAAACATGCACAATCATCTCCAATACCTAGCCTGAGTATATATTTCATTAATAATGATCATTTTCATTTTAGAACACATATCTGATGGCACAAAATCTGGAGTACCAAGGAGTCTGTCACAGGTATCTTTCACTTCTTTATTAGGGGTCATGCAACAATTTTAAATTATTCATGCGATATACTAGAAGTTTACTGCAGTGTGAATCACTTGCCACAATTAAAAAAAATAATTATGGAGGGAACATATGGACTCTTTACAAAGGTTGAAGTTGGTGCTGATGCCGTATGTCGCATGACCAGTAATGAGACAAAGCACGGCGCATCGCATTAGGCCTAATAGCAGTGCTACGCTTCCATTTCACACACACACACACGCGCGCATAATGTATGCTTTACTGCAATACACTGCAAGCACTTCACCCCATGACACTGGTGTATTGCGGCAATGTTAACTTTTAAAAAGACCTTTACGGGTTAGCAATTGAAGCTCGGCAATGCCCCCAGCAATGAAATTTCTATTTTATTACATTTTTTTCATTGTTATACACTTGCCTAAACTAGTGTTACCAGCCGTCCCGAATTTCGCTGGACTGTCCAAGACTTTGCCCGCGCTGTCCCAGTCGGGACAAATGTCCCCGATTTTTTCCGGACTGTTCAGTAAATGAAAAAAAAAGAAGAAACGTTTTGCGTTATAAAAGGCATGCCAAGTAACGAGTGTCCGTCTGATCACATAGACAAAGAAATATTGCTGTGGTTAGCTGCAAGGAACTTTAAACACTTCAGCTGAACTTTAGCGTCAACTTTTACTAGAGCATTCTAGAGCGAGAGGAAGTGTCACGAAGAGCACATAGCAAAATTTAGTGCCACATCAAGAGACCGACGCAATGAAGAGAAGAAATAACGGATTTGTTTGGAAGGCACCGCAACAAAGAAAACTAATTTCCTCACCCACACACAACTACCTTCACTGTTGGTTACCCCAATCTAAACACACACTGCTAAGCAAACAAATTGCCATCATCTGCGACTGCTTAATAAAGCCACTCGGACAAGAACGTTCTCTAATTCCAACTTGTGCATTCCGTATCTATCTCACGCACTTAAGCAAGAACAAGCTTCAATGAAAGCGTTGGCACAGTATATACTTCCTCCCAAGTGACACCAGCTGTTTGATCGGTCCTCAAGCAACACGCATGCACCTACCATACATCCGCGTAGTACATGCATCAGACCAATATTCACAAATCGCGTTCCAAAGGCCTTTATTTTATGCTCGTTGTCATTGCTTGTAGATTTGGTGGCAAACACTTCGGGCTGGTAGGTGTTAATTCTGTGCTTCGGGCGAATGACGTTAACTACTCGATAAGCACGGCGACATCACAGGAATTAAGAAAAGCGGCAGCGACTTGCGTATGAATCACTTTCTAACAACAGAAAGCGACCACGACCCCACGGGCAGAGGCGCTTCTCGCCATTTCAAACAGATTACAGTCCAATCCAACACCAACATCGGAGAAAAAAGCATCACGACTAGAATACGATGAACCCGCCACAGACTGTGTGTCACAAGCTAGTGAGGAACTCTACCTGAACCACGGAATAAAGAACGCCCAAATCGCCTGAAAAGTGTTTTTTAACACACCGATTTTAACGCCACCTATTTATACACTTTAAGCCAAGTCAAGCCGGTTTTAAGCGGCTATTGGGTGAACCGAACCGTTTTGCCTCGAAATGGTTCGTGCCACCGGGGGAACCGAAACACTTCCGGAGCCAAAAGCAGGCCAGAAGTACGAATATTAGACAAATGTGTGTACTACCCATCATTCCCATTAAAGTGCCTAGAATATTTCTCCTAGTGTCGTGAACGGGCCGGCCGAGGGGAAATGGTATGCGATACAGCCGCCAGGTGGCAGTACCGCTCTCTGGCGCGCAGCTTTTTCGGCAAGCTGGGGAGGCAGCAAGCCGGAGCAGACGCTTTGCGTTGAAATTGCAGTGGTGGTTTCATGGCTTAGCACGCGATTGCCTTGTTATTCTGCGTTTTCCATGCAGACTGTAAATAAAGCGTGTGAATTTGAACGAAATGTATGCGAGCTCTCTGCTTTGTTGAGATTTTGTGTCCTCCTGCCGTGCCGCCTCTTCATAGATTGGCCGCTCGCGCGTTACCAATGCTACTTTTTAAATTGCGGTAATTAAGGGATGGCCAACCGGGGGCTCCCAGCGGTACGACTGTTTAACACAAAAAATCACATATTTATCTCCTCATCCGCGACCACCATTCCCTCCCGTAGGCTGCTGTCGCGACTTTGTTGTCATGTGCAGAATCGCAGGCACTGTAAAAACCCTCTTCTCGCAACTTTTTATATATACAATGTATTATGGACACTTACTTTCCCTGCACTCGGTGGCAGGCCATTTTCAGCGAAGTCCATTTTCAGCGTCGGCCATTTTCAGCGAAACGAGTGCGTCAGTTTCGGTGCTGACATAGTGCCCTTCCACATTTATGCCGCGGCAGTAAGTACTGCAAAGGTACCCATCTGCAGCACCTACTTCCTTGCTTGACGAAAACGCTACGTGTTTCAACACGCACACGTCACCCGGCACTGTATTGTAGTGCCAAGCAAAGCACAATGCTTCTGGGTTACTGGGCAAGCAAATTTTGCTGCAAAATGCCGACGGCGGCGTTATGCTGTGAAACGGGTGCGGCGCCTGTGCTGTTTCCTCGCCAGCGGCAGCATCGTCACAGGCCTGGGAAGTCGTGGGTTCATTCGGCGCTTTACGCTTAGCAGGCGGAGCTGTGCAGTCAGCAATATTCCTCTCTTTTCTTTTTCGAGGCACTGGTTTAGTCAGGTAAGCGGGGCCATCCGGGAAAATGGTAGGAACGGCGTCCGGCGTTAGCGATGGTCGTTCACGGTCGAATTCGTCGTCCTCGCCGTTCATGACATGCTTGAAAGGTCTTTGGATGTAGCGATCATCAAAATGACGAGAACACACTACACAAGTTTCGTCTAGAACTTTGTCACCTCTTTTGATGTTTCGCGCCCATTCTTGAAGACGAACAGGGTCTGCCAGAGCCCTGAACAGAGACACTTTCTCCTTGAAAGACTTGTACCCGCCTTTGCACAAAGGCACAAAGCACGTTCTTCCTTTTTTTTTTTCAGGCATAGTCACACACAATCGCTGCACGAGAATTCACGGCACATATTCGAAACGTAGCGAGAACACGCTTCACCACACAGACAAGTCGCCACCCGACACAACGTTGAAAGGCCCGGCCGGCACGCAAACTGACGCGCCAGTTGCAAGTAGCGCCCCTTAACGCTGAATCCAAATCAATTTCCCAGTCGCCGATGGGGAAGGCAACGTTCTAGTAACGTTGGGGGAAGGCGCCTGTTCATGACACAAGGAGAATATTCTAGGCACTCTATTCCCATGCTCGCTGAAGCGCCGTGCGTTGCAGCTCCCATAGACACTAGCGCCAGAGTTCCCTCTAGTAAGTATTATGGGAAACTCTATGGTGGTGGCGGCGGTGGTGGCGCGCCGATCAGTTCGCGTCGACGACAAAAACACGGCGAAAACTCTTGGCGGCGGCGCTTCCACCGGTCAGCGCACACCTCTACTCCCACCATAGGTTTACCATTTTGAATCAAGTCATTAAGTTCAAAAGGGTTTGTTCCTTCTTTCAAAACAAAACTTAAACACAGCAATAAACGAAGCTACAAGTACGATTCACCGCCTGCAAGTACGAAGACTAGGCAAATGTTTGTATTACCCATCATTTAGAGGTGTGCGCCGGGGAGTCGGCGCGCGCCGCCAACTGTCTTTGCTGCGCCGCCGACGCCAACCGATCGGCGCGCCGCCGCCACCGACGTGTTTAGTCAGCGCGCCATTCAAATAAGTTTTTTTTTTTTTTTTCGCAGTTTGCCTACGTTTATTTTGCACCTTCTGTCACCAGTCTGGCTTTAATTCTGTCCACTTCGCGAATGCATCAAAATTGGTTCCCCTGCCATTACAAGCTAAATGGGTGGACTATAAGAAAACCTTGTCGAGTGCTCTTAATAACGTCGGATTATATTTAAACGTGAATTTTAAGATACTTTTGAGTTCACTATATTTCAGCAAATCTCGGTCAGTGACAGCGTGAGTGGTGGTGTTTCGCGATGACTGTTGACATTCTGTAGCTGACGAGAATATGTCATATGTGGGGCGGGCTTTTAACAATGATGAAAGGTCTGGAAAGTCAGTATGGAATATTCATATTGCCACGTTCCATTTCCCAAGTTTTTGTTATCGTCCCAAAACACCACACGATTCTCAGCGCAAACGGCGCCTGCAGTTTTCGAGAGGGTTCCGGACTGTAGTAGATCATTTCGATAAGATCACGCCCACTGTGCGAATGGTACAGATTGTTCTGGAACGTACGCCGCCGCCAGCGATAGCGCTAGAACATTCGACGGCGGGAGTATAAATGCCGACGCGCTTCGCCGCTTGTCAGTTGTTGATCGAAGGCCGACGCTCCGTTTGCCGCTATCAGTCTGAGACTGCTATCTGTGCGAGACTGCTGCCGTAATTGGACTTTCTGTTTACCGGGCACAGGTTCGCCCAAATAAACAGTTAAATCCCAACAAGAAGTCTCCTGTCTTCGGCCACGTCACGACCCCGTGACATTTGGTGGAGGTGCTGCTTTGTTCATGTACCGGACGCCCCCGTCAAGCCGTGAACCCAGCCCACGTCGGGGAGAAGACACCGACGCCAACCAGGAGCAGCGAACAAGCCGCCGACAGCAAGGGCTACCACCGGAGTACGGGCTTCTACACGACAAGCCGCGGAAGACCAAGGCCATGACCGCGACTGCAGCGACAATGACAACCGCAGCGTCCCAGCCCACGATGGTCATGCATCAACCCAGGGAACCACCAATTTTCCATGGGTCATCGTTCGAAGACCCGGAGTCCTGGCTAGAGACATACGACCGTGTGGCCGCCCTCAACCACTGGGACCATGACGAAAAGCTGCGTCGTGTGTTCTTCTATTTAGAAGACACCACAAGGACCTGGCTCGAAAATCGGGAGTCCACGCTCCGAACGTGGGATGTTTTCTGCGGCGCATTCATGCAAACGTTCGCGAGCCTCGCTCGAAAAGAGAGGGCCGCTGCTTTATTAGAGACCCGGGTTCAGCTACCAAATGAAAATGTCGCCATTTTCACAGAAGAAATGACCCGACTATTCCGTCACGCTGACCCAGACATGCCTGAGGAGAAAAAAGTTCGTTTCCTCAAGCGAGGGGTCAAACAGGAGCTCTTCGCGGGGCTGATGAGAAACCCACCGAAAACCGTCCAAGAATTTGTAGCCGAAGCGACCACTATTGAAAAGACCCTGGACATGCGCACCAGACAGTATAATCGTCGCCTGACTGCACCCTGCGCTGCTGCTCAAGCCAGTAACTCCGGAGACCTGCGTGCAACGATCCGAGCGATCGTGCGGGAAGAGCTTCGCAAGCTGTTGCCTTCGGCGCAGCCTCAAGTGGATTCGATCACCGACATTGTGCGAGAAGAAGTTCGGCAATCGCTTCAAATTCCCCACGCACCGCTGCCCGAGCCGGAAGCTATGAGCTACGCCGCTGCACTGCGCCACAACGCTCCTCCCCGTCCACGACAAAACGCCGCCCCATCGCACTTCCGTCGACAGACGCCACCGCCGCCACCACCCCCACCGACGTCATACCGTTCGCCAGCGGCCCAGCGCAGTGCACCGAGGAAGACTGACGTCTGGCGCACCCCTGACCATCGCCCGCTCTGCTACCACTGCGGCGAGGCCGGACACACATACCGCCGTTGCCAGTACCGACAGATGGGACTGCGTGGCTTCGCCGTCAATGCGCCGCGCCCACAGCCAGGAGAACGACCACGTGACATCGCCGACTACCTGACAGGAGCTCGGTGGACACCACGAAGCCCTTCGCGTTCGCCGTCGCCCAGCCGCCGCACGTCACCGCACCACCGACAGTACTCTGGCCCAACGCGGGGCCGGTCTCCTAGCACGTATCCTGGAAACTAAGGGCAGCAACCGGTGGAGGTGCGGTTGCTGTGCGACGAACTACCGAAGATCCTCCTCCGACGACGACGCCGCGACGGAGCTTTCCGAACACAACGCCAACCAGGCAAAGCCCTGACGGCGAAAGCTCACTTACCGAAGGTGGCCTGACGACGCCACATGGAAGCAGCGGAACAAGCCGACGCAGCCGTGACCCGACGCCACGCCCTAACTGTAATGCGAGACGGCGAACTAGCGACCTCGACGTTCTTATCGACGGCCACAGTGTGACCGCTCTCGTCGATACTGGAGCCGACTATTCTGTCATCAGTGGGTCGTTCGCCGCGAAGTTAAAGAAAGTTAGGACAGCTTGGAAAGGCCCTGAAATCCGCACAGCCGGAGGTCATCTCGTAACGCCTGCAGGAATCTGCACAGCGAGAGTCACCATTAACGGCCGTATTTATCCTACATACTTCGTAGTCCTACAGCGTTGCTCGAGAGATGTCATCCTTGGCATGGACTTCTTATGCCTCCATGGTGCTGTCATCAACCTAAAAACAAAGACGATAACGTTATCCACAGAAGAAGCACTACCGCCGCGCACGCCGTCAGGACACCATGCCTTGAATGTGCTGGAAGAACAAGTCACCATTCCGCCTCGCTCAAGCGTAATTATTTCAGTCGGCGCTCCTAAATCACCTGACTTCGAAGGCGTCGTTGAAGGCAGTCAGCATCTGTTGGTCACCCGAAATATTTGCGTCGCAAGAGGAATTGCAGAGCTGCGGGGAGGCAAAGCAACGGTTCTGCTCACGAATTTCAGCAATGAGTACAAACATGTGAACAAAGAAACAATGGTTGCATACATCGAAGAAATTGTCGAAGCCACCAGTGCTTTCGCCCTCGCCGATTCTGCGGAACCTGCTCAGAGGAACCAAGCCCCTCCCATAGCTTTCGACGTCAATCCCAGACTTCCGAACGATAAGCAAGAACAGCTCAAGGCCCTGCTCCTGCAATACGAAGATTGCTTTTCGTCGTCATCGAAAATTCGGCAGACCCCAATCACGAAACATCGCATCATAACCGAAGAAAATGCCAGACCACTCCGTCAGAGTCCGTACAGGGTTTCGACGCGAGAACGTGAGGCCATGAAGAGACAAGTTGATGAAATGCTGCGGGATGACATTATTCAGCCGTCCAAGAGCCCATGGGCGTCCCCCGTGGTGTTAGTGAAGAAAAAGGATGGGACCCTACGTTTCTGCGTCGATTATCGCCGCCTGAACAAAATCACAAGAAAGGACGTGTATCCTCTCCCACGAATAGACGACGCACTTGATCGGCTCCATAACGCCAAGTACTTTTCGTCAATGGACCTCAAGACTGGCTATTGGCAAATCGAAGTCGACGAAAGAGACCGAGAGAAGACGGCGTTTATAACACCGGAAGGTCTCTTCGAGTTTAAGGTGATGCCCTTCGGCCTCTGCTCAGCGCCTGCAACTTTTCAACGCGTTATGGATACAGTACTGGCAGGATTGAAGTGGCAGACTTGCCTTGTGTACTTGGACGACGTCGTCGTGTTTTCCTCGAGTTTCGACGAGCATCTTCGGCGCCTTGAAGCTGTACTTCAAGCCATCAAGACTTCCGGACTCACACTGAAGCCAGAAAAGTGCAGATTTGCGTATGAAGAGCTCTTGTTTCTGGGGCACGTTATCAGCAAGTCTGGAGTTCGTCCCGATCCACGGAAAACAGCCGCCATCGCCGACTTCCCGCCCACTGACAAGAAAGCCGTGCGCCGATTTCTGGGCCTGTGTGCCTATTATAGGCGGTTCGTGAAAAACTTCGCCCGCGTCGCCGATCCTCTCACTAACCTTACCAAGGCCGACGTCGAGTTTAAGTGGGAAACGCCGCAGGAACACGCTTTCCAGGAGCTTAAACATCGCCTCCAGACGCCTCCGTTACTTGCCCATTTCGACGAATTCGCCGAGCCAGAAATACATACTGACGCAAGCAGCGTAGGCCTTGGCGCCGTTCTTGTGCAGAGGGCTGACGGACTTGAAAGGGTTATTAGTTACGCCAGCCGATCGCTATCCAAAGCAGAAGCAAATTATTCCACAACAGAAAAGGAGTGCCTCGCCATCATCTGGGCTACGTCGAAATTTCGCCCATACCTCTACGGCAGGCCCTTCAAAGTTGTGAGCGACCACCACGCCTTGTGTTGGCTAGCCACTTTGAAGGACCCTTCAGGTCGCCTCACACGATGGAGCCTGAGACTTCAAGAATATGACATTACTGTCATTTACAAGTCCGGCAAAAAACACTCCGACGCTGACTGTCTCTCTCGTGCGCCTGTCGACCAACCACTACCCGACGACCCGGATGACGACTACTTCTTGGGAACGATAACTACCGACGACTTCGCCGAACGACAGCGGGCCGACCCGGAACTTAAGGCCCTAATAGAATACCTCGAAGGCAGGACCGCCGAAGTCCCGAAGGTATTCAAGCGCGCACTTGCGTCGTTTTTTCTACGAAACGGTCTTCTACAAAAGAAAAACTTTTCACCGCTTCGGGCTAAGTATCTCCTTGTGGTGCCTTCAGCCCTGCGACCAGAACTCCTGCAGGCCCTGCACGACGATCCGACGGCAGGGCACGTCGGTGTTTCTCGCACGCTCGCGAGGATACAAGAAAGGTACTACTGGCCGCGTATTACCACCGACGTCACTCGTTATGTGAGGACATGCCGGGACTGTCAGCGACGCAAGACACCGCCGACAAGGCCAGCGGGACTTCTGCAGCCAATTGATCCACCTTGCCGACCTTTCCAGCAGATTGGTATGGACCTAATGGGGCCGTTCCCGACGTCGGCTTTCGGAAACAAGTGGATCGTGGTAGCTACCGACTACCTCACCCGCTACGCCGAGACAAAAGCCCTGCCAAAAGGCAGTGCATCCGAGGTAGCTAAGTTCTTCGTCGAAAATATCGTCCTACGTCACGGCGCCCCGGAGGTCCTTATCACCGACCGAGGAACGGCATTCACTGCCGTTTTAACTCAAGCGATCTTGGCATACAGCCAAACAAACCACCGCCGGACGACAGCGTACCACCCACAGACCAACGGCCTCACCGAGCGGCTTAACAAGACGATCGCCGACATGCTGTCAATGTACGTCGATGTCGAACACAAGACGTGGGATGCCATTCTTCCGTATGTGACCTTCGCATACAACACGGCGGTGCAGGAGACGACGCAGATATCTCCTTACAAATTGGTCTACGGAAGGAGCCCGGCAACGACGCTGGATGCCAGGTTAACCAACGTCACCGACGAAGAAAACCTCGATGTGAGCGAGTACCTTCATCGCGCCGAAGAAGCCCGACAACTTGCGCGGCTCCGTATCAAGAATCAACAGACGACCGACAGCCA
Source organism: Rhipicephalus microplus (assembly GCF_043290135.1). NCBI lineage: Eukaryota > Metazoa > Arthropoda > Arachnida > Ixodida > Ixodidae > Rhipicephalus > Rhipicephalus microplus. Next base: position 218,663,764 of record NC_134704.1, read on the forward strand.
CCGTTACAACCTTCGACGACGCTTCGCGGAATACCAGCCCGGTGACCGTGTTTGGGTGTGGACGCCGATACGCCGACGTGGACTAAGTGAAAAGCTTCTGCGACGGTATTTTGGACCGTACAGGGTGGTTCGACGTCTCGGCCCACTTTAATACGAGGTTGTCCCCGACAGCATCACGAACTCTCAACGACGCCGATCGCGACCTGAAGTCGTCCATTTCGCGCGCCTCAAGCCGTTTCATGCGCGTTAACAAACTGAAACAGTGATTTTTTTTTGTATTATTGTTGTATCGTAATTTATTCATTGTACTTTCTTGCATTATTATTGTACCTTCATATTTAGTTAAAGCATCGGGACGATGCCTTTTTCAGAGGGGGGCAATGCCACGTTCCATTTCGCAAGTTTATGTTATCGTCCCAAAACACCACACGATTCTCAGCGCAAACGGCGCCTGCAGTTTTCGAGAGGGTTCCGGACTGTAGTAGATCATTTCGATAAGATCACGCCCACTGTGCGAATGGTACAGATTGTTCTGGAACGTACGCCGCCGCCAGCGATAGCGCTAGAACATTCGACGGCGGGAGTATAAATGCCGACGCGCTTCGCCGCTTGTCAGTTGTTGATCGAAGGCCGACGCTCCGTTTGCCGCTATCAGTCTGAGACTGCTATCTGTGCGAGACTGCTGCTGTAATTGGACTTTCTGTTTACCGGGCACAGGTTCGCCCAAATAAACAGTTAAATCCCAACAAGAAGTCTCCTGTCTTCGGCCATGTCACGACCCCGTGACAATATTGTAACGAAGTAATGCAACTCCGGAAGCTAAAACAGCTATTTAATTATGGCGAACTTGTGCCCGTCAACAAAATACACAAAGGTTATCCGGAGCTCGCTAGTGAAAAGCTCGTCAACCTCTTCTTTTTAGTCTCGCCACATCCCGCTTCTTCGAAAAACCGCCAGCCTTCTTTTTCCAGCGCGTGGTGTGTTGACACGTGCAGCCAGGGTTGCATGGCACGTTTGCCTTGTCAGGTGGTCTGGCAGAATTCATAAGAGCAGGAAGCAGCGCAAGACTTCAGTAGGTGCCTGACAACATGCGGCATTAGTCCCCCTCCCGAAACGCATCGTCCCGATGCGTACGCTGACGTCGAACAGTTTCGTACAGGAGTATTGACCTGATGCTTGAGCACATTTATCAGTTGTGTCGTTCAATGCCTTTCATAGTACGGTTTCATTCGTACTACATGTAGACTTCTGGGCGATTCCTGCGTCGGGTTGAGCACACTTGCCCTTCAGGAATTACATCGTAGTTTAGCGGGCCTAACTGGCAAAGCACTTTGTAAGGGCCGAAATAGCGCCGCATCAGTTTTTCAGATAGGCCAGGTGCGCGTACAGGCGTCCACACCCACACTTTGTCTCCGGAGTGGTACAGCACGTCTCTCCGTTTGAGATTATAGCGACTTGCGTCGGAGCCTTGTTGTAAGATGATACGATGTCTTGCCGATTGCCGTGCCTCTTCTGCCCTTTCTATGAAGTCGCTGATGTGCGGGTCACTCTCATTCGAATCATTGACAGGTAACATCGCGTATAAGGTCGTTGTGACCGTCCGACCATAAACAAGTTGAAATGGCGTGAAGTGTGTCGTTTCCTGCACTGCGGTATTGTACGCAAATGTTGCATAAGGCAAAATACTGTGCCATGTCTGGTGCTCAACGTCCACATACATCGAGATCTAGTCGGCGAGAGTTCTATTGAGCCTTTCGGTTAATCCGTTTCTTTGCGGATGGTATGCTGTAGTCCCCCTATGGTCGGTGTGGGTGAGCCTCATTACAGACTGCAGCAAACGGGCAGTAAATGATCTTCCTTTGTCCGTAATGACAACCTGCGGTGCGCCATGTCGTAGTACAATCTGAGTGACGAAAAAGTGGGCTACTTCGTTCGCCGTTCCTTTTGCGAGAGGTGATGTCTCAGCATATCGAGTCATGTAGTCTGTTGCTACAACAATCCAGCACTTTCCCGATGAAGAGAGAGGAAATGGACCAAGCAAATCCATTCCCACTTGCTGAAATGGCCTTTTTGGTGGCTCTATTGGTTGCAACAGTCCCGCTGGTTTCGATGGTGGTATCTTGCGTATTTGGCAATCCCGGCATGACTTGACATAATGGTGCACCGCATCTCTTAATTTCGGCCAATAATACTTCCGGCGAATTCTGGCCAAAGTGCGGCTACTACCCATATGGCCAGCCGACGGGTCGTCATGACACGCTTCTAAGATTTCTGTTCGCAGTGATGATGGTGCAAGAAGCAGAAACGTCTCAGCGCTGTTTCCGAAGTTGCGCTTGTATAGGACGTCGTTCCGGAGGCCATAGGATGTCAATCTACGGACGAAAACTCGTGGTACCTTATTTTGGTGACCCTCCAAGTATTGGATAAGCGGGCGTAGTTCCGGGTCCATTAGCCGAAGACGAGCCATCTCCGACACATTCAGAACTCCAAGAAATAGGATGTCTTGTTCTTGGTCAGATGATGGAGACTCAACAGGTGCGCGAGACAGGCAATCCGCGTCATTGTGCTTGAGACTGGACTTGTAGACCACAGTGATGTCATGTTCCTGCAGTCGCAGGCTCCATCTTGCAAGTATTCCTGAAGGGTCCTTGATATTTGCCAGCCAACACAATGAATGATGATCACTGATTGCTCGAAACGGTCTCCCGTAGAGGTATGGGCGAAACTTGCTGATGGCCCATATAACTGCGAGACACTCTTTCTCTGTCGCTGAGTAATTAGACTCAGCATTCGATAGAGTGCGGCTCGCGTAAGCGATCACATTTTCTTCTCCATTCTGCCACTGAACGAGGGTGGCACCGAGGCCAACGTTACTCGCGTCGGTATGTATGTCTGTATCGGCCTCTTCGTCAAAATGGGCAAGTATTGGAGGAGACTGCAAACGGCGTCGCAACTCTGAGAAAGCCGCCTTTTGTTCCTCCCGCCAAGAAAATGGTACACTTTCTTTCGTTAGCCGTGTCAAAGGCTCAGCGACCTTAGCAAAGTTTTCAAGAAAGCGTCTGTAGTAGGCACATAGTCCCAGGAATCGTCTGACGGCCTTTTTGTCTTGCGGTTTCGGAAAATTTTCAACTGCTGCAATCTATTCTGGGTCTGGGCGGACGCCTTCTGCACTAACTATGTGCCCGAGGAACCGAAGCTGACGAAATTCAAAGTGACACTTTTGCGGTTTGATGGTCAGTGCTGCCACCCGAATGACATCCAGTACCATTCTCAGTCGGTGGATGTGCTGCTCGAAGGTAGAAGAAAAAACCCCTACATTGTCGAGGTAGACGAGACACGATTGCCACTTGAGTCCGGAGAGCGCTGTGTCAATCATCCTCTGGAAGGTAGCGGGAGCAGAGCACAAACCGAAAGGGAGCACTTTGAACTCGTATAGTCCGTCTGGGGTCACAAACGCCGTCTTCTCGCGATCTCGTTCGTCCACCTCGATCTGCCAATATCCACTTTTTATGTCCAATGATGAAAAGAAGTGAGCATTGCGTAACTTATCCAAGGCATCATCGATCCGTGGAAGTGGGTAAACATCACGCTTTGTGACTTGGTTCAGCTTTCTGTAGTCAACGCAAAACCGCAGAGTGTTGTCCTTCTTTTTGACTACCACTACCGGTGATGCCCACGGACTGTTGGATGGCTGGATTACGTCATCGTTGAGCATTTCCTGCACTTGGTTCTTGATGGCTTCCCTTTTTTTTGGCGCTACTCGGTATGGGCGCTGATGCACAGGTCTCACGTGTTCTTCGACCACGATACGGTGCTTTGCGACGGGAGTACGTCCGACTTTCGACGACGTGGAGAAGCACTCGGCGAACACTCTGATGAGGTCAGCAATCTGTTGCTTCTGAGATGACGAGAGCTCTCTGTCAATGTCTACTGACTGGAGTGCGTTATCCACTGCCTTTGAAGCTTTATCAAGAGTGCAAACATCTGAGACTTGCACGTGCTCATGCAGCGATGCTACGGATGTTCCCTTCGCAACATGCTGCAGCTCATTTCGAAAGTTAGTTAATAGGACATACGCACATCCATCACGAAGGCTCACCAGGCCTCTTGCCACGCATAGTCCTTTTTCTAGTAGCAGTCCGATGTTTCCGTCAGCTAATTCGTCACAGACACGAAGAACTTCACTCCTCACAAGAACGGTCACACTGGAACGTGGCGGCACGGTGACATCTTCGTCCACAATGCGGAGAGGTAGAACGATTGCTTTCTCCGCATGACAGAAGGCGACGGCATTCTCCGTAGAAAACGAAACCTGGGACTCTTGCAAGTCAATGACTGCATTGTTTGTTTGCAAAAAGTCCATGCCTATAATCAGTTCCCAGGAGCACTCAGGAAGCACAATAAAGCTGCCGACATACACAAATCCTCTTATTCCTATCCTTGCGGTGCACAACCCCACGGGACTAACTAAGTGCCCTCCAGCGGTACGTATCCGAGGTCTGGTCCACTCAGTCATCACCTTCTTAAGCTTCTTTGCGAGAGCATTACTGACAACGGAATAGTCTGCACCAGTGTCTATTAGCGCAACGGCCTCGACGTCGTCGATCGTGACTAATATCTCGAAGGTAACGTCGCTACCGTCGTTGCGTAACTGCCACCGTCCTGTCGGGCTAACAATGGAGGGTCTTCAGTTGTTAGTATATCAGCGGCCTCACCTCCAGAGGCCGCTGGCTCTAGTTTTCCCGCCGCGGGCTAGGTGAACGTGATCTTCGGAGATTTGATGACGGACGAGGACTCGGCGACCGATAGCGCATCGGTGCTGTCGAACGCGACTCCCGTTGTTGCGTGTCTTGAGGTGAATAGCGTGAAGACAAGTATTCTTCGATTTCGTAGGGCCGTTCACCGTTCCGTGGGCATGGTGCATTGACTGGAAAATCACGCAGTCCCGCTCGACGATACTGGCACGCCCGGTAAAGGTGACCTGCTTCTCCGCAGTGGTAGCAAAGGGGCCGTCGGTCTACAGTGCGCCATACATCGCTCTTACGTGGTCTTGCTTTCGGGATTGGTAGCGGCGTACTCGGAGAAAACGTCGGAGGCATCACAGCAGTCGCAGCCGTCCGATTCATGCGTCCGAGGTCCTGTCGTACAGCTTGCGCGTACGACAACTGAGGCGGAGGCTCCGGTTGTGCGCGCTGTAGTACCTGTGGTTGTGGTTGTAGAACCGCTTGCCGCACTTCTTCGCGCACAACGTCGGCAAGTGAAGACATCGCTGGATGAGCTTGAGTCATGTGTATTTTCTGCAGTTCTTCCCTTACGACAGCCCTCACCATTTCACGCAAGAGATCAATGTTACTCGTGAGGGTTGTCGACGCCGCGCTAACAGATGAGACGCTTACGTCCCTGTTGTATTGGCGCGCGCGCTGCTGCAGGGTCTTTCCTATCATGGTCGCCTCTGATCTGAACTCAGCAAGAGAGCGTGGTGGATTACGCACCAGGCCTGCAAAAAGCTCCTCCTTCACTCCACGCATCAGGTGCCGCAACTTCTTTTCCTCAGCCATGTTCTGGTCGGCCCGGCGGAACAGTCGAGACATGTCATCAATGTACATGGCGACGCTCTCGTTGTTCCGTTGGTTTCGCGTCTGAAGAGCGGCCTCTGCCTTTTCTTTGCGGTCAGTGTTTGGGTGCGTAGCAAGAAACTCTCTTCAAAAGTCGTCCCACGATAATAAGGACGCTTCGTGGTTTTCGAACCACGTACGTGCAGAATCTTGCAGTGCCACGTAGACGTAGCGAAGTTTCCGGTCTTCGTTCCAACCGTTCATTCTGGCAACGCGTTCGAAACCGTCGAGCCAGTCCTCGGAATCCTCGAAAATATCACCGTTAAATACCTCTGGTATGCGGGGCGGGTCCATGACGATATGCGATGGAAATAAAGTCGCTTGGGTGGCCATTGCAGGGGCTCCGGAACTTACGTCCTCCGCTGGTCTCGAAGAATCGAAGAGGGCACCAAACTCTGGCTGCTCACCTCGTAGGCGACGACTCGTTCGTTGGTGTACGGGAGTCAACAGCGCTGGCTCCAACCTTCGGGGTTCTGGGCTATGTTCCCTATGCTGAGATGGGCTTGGAATCATACCCCGCACCTCCACCAGTTTGTAACGAACAAATACAGTGCCGGAAGCTGAAACAGCTATTTATTAATGGCGAACTTGTGCCCGTCAACTAAATACACAAAGGTTGTGAGCTCACTCGTCAAAACTTCGTGAACTTCTCTTGCATCTCGCCTTGAGCTGCTCCTCGAAAAAACCGCCAGCGTTCTTTGTCCAGCGCGTGATGTGGTGACCCGTGCAGCCAGCGTTGCATGGCGCGTTTATAGCTTGGCGCGTACCGCCAGCGTTCCTTGTCCAGCGCGTGATGTGGTGACACGTGCAGCCAGCGTTGCATGGCGCGTTTATAGCTTGGCGCGTTTGGCTTGTCCGTTGGTGTGGCAGAATTCAAAGCAGCAGGAAGCGGGGCGCAGGACTTCGGCATGTGCCTAACAACATGCGGCAATATATATATATATATATATATATATATATATATATGTGTGTGTGTGTGTGTGTGTGTGTGTGTGTGTGTGTGTGTGTGTGTGTGTGTGTGTGTGTGTGTGTGTGTGTGTGACGCTATGATGTACGGGTGACGTGGCTTGGCTCATACGCCATCTTTATTCTGTTCTGCACTTCTTCCTCATCGGCTTCTACCAACAATCGCTTCATACGTCACACGATTCCCCCTCGCCCCGAAAGAAGACATGGATTACGAAGGAACAAGAAAAAGCAAACAAGGAGAGGTTAAAAAGTCCCAAACGTCAAAATTCACAATTGGTTCTATGCTCTAGGGTAGTTCCGTAAACATTCAAAGACTTCAGGGGAGAGTGCAGCAGTCCGGTTAACGCAAGAAATCTGGTGGGCGAGGCTGGTGGTTGCGTCCTGGATAACACAAAAATGCTTTGGACGTGGAGATAGGGGTAACTACAGCTGGTATTCGTGTGAAGAACGAACGAGGCTTGAACATCTTGCAGAATCGACAGTTCCGATATTGTTCGCATCGAATTCCTCGTCGTGGGTGATACAAAGGTCGTGCAGGCAGCTTGCGTGCGCGTTGATCGAGGTTGATTGGGCGCTGCCTGTGTTGCTGCCGAGTACAAGGGGTGCTTTTGTGGCTTTTGGAAAATTTTCCATAGCGATGTCGCAGATGTTTTGATCGAAGGCCAATTTTTGATCTCTGGTGGAGAATGTATCCACGACGATGGGCCTTTTCGCTATGTTCTTTGAGCATTAAGAGTGGTTTCGATGAAGTTTTCTTTCATCGTTGACAATGTTGAAGCGTACGTTGACGTTGTAGTTCCTTGGTTTCGTCAACTTGCTTGGGGTGTGACATTGATCGTGGTGTGCCAGGATACTTAGCAATTTCTCCGCAGGCTTCTACGACGCCAACCAATGCAGCTGTTTTTGGCGCAAGACAATGTGAGGGGTTTCGCGCACTTGAATCTTTTGTATTCATAAACCACTCATTGTCTGTGGTTGCCTGAAGAGTACTTGTGTCATCAGAAGTAGCACCTGGGCTTTTTTTTTCATCGTTGGCAGTGAGATTGTATACTAGATTCACGTCGCTTTGATATTTTGGTTGATGAATATACCAGTCGTTTCTGTAGAAGACCTTTCTTCACATGATGCTGATTGTGAATGCTTCTGTCTTTGTTGAGCTGCTGAGCTGAATACTTTGACCGAATAAGATTTCTGTGAACATTCGTTGTCTGCTTTGGTTTCGCGCGGATTTACTACCTCATCATGCGTAAATGCGAGGGTCTTATGAGGTGCTTCCTCAGGTTTATCACTAATGCTCATCACCGGTGATACCAAGTTAGTCTGCAAGGTACGCATGCCACACGATGTATTAAATGCATCTGGGTCATAAATAGTGGATTCAAATCTTTTATGCAGCGAAGAGTTAAGCATTGGCGATATTTGCGCTGATGAGGAACCAGGTGGAAGGTTGTAAAAACGATCGCGTGGTCTTTCCGTTAGGACGTGGCTAGCTTCACCTGACGGAAATTGTAAAACCTTGCTCCGTGGTCGAATGCGTGATGGCTGCTTATGACTGCGATGATGGAGGTCGAATGCATTGAGAGTGCGTGTTCTAATCGAATCTTCATTACAGTCTTGAAACCAGATGATCATTTCTTCTTTTATTTTTTGCCAAGACTCGTCGTTGTTGAATATGTGGGTGAGGTAAAATTTAAATGCCTCACCGGTGACGTAGTCGCTGAAGTTCGTAACCATTTCCCGTTCCGACCAAGATGCAGCGGTAACGTGGAACTCGAACAGGTCGAACCAGTCCTGTACAGGTCCATCGTCCGCTGCTCCGGTGTACTTGGGGATGGGAAGGTCGGTCGATGATTCTGTCATGGTGCTGGTCGCTGTGTGCGGCTAGGAGATGATTCCGTAGTCGATGTATGGTCAGGGCGTCTTGTGTAGAACTGCGTCGATGATGAGACACTGATGAAGTGGCTGCGAGGTCTTCATCCTGTCGACTCGTGTGACGCTATGATGAACGGGTGACGTGGCTTGGCCCGTGCAGCCAGCGTTGCATGGCGCGTTTATAGCTTGGCGCGTTTGGCTTGTCCGTTGGTGTGGCAGAATTCAAAGCAGCAAGAAGCGGGGCGCAGGACTTCGGCATGTGCCTAACAACATGCGGCAATATATATATATATATATATATATATATATATATATATATATATATATATATATATATATATATATATATATATATATATATATATATATATATATATATATATATATATATTATATATAATTAAGAATAAAGGAGCACACTTACGAAAATTTGATAATTGTTTACTCTACGTTTCGGCCGTGGCACGGCCTTCGTCAGGATTAACAGAAATACGAGTATGTGGCCGCTTTTATGGGCAGGCATGACACTTTTCCTACGCATTCGTTAATGCCGGATAACAGACTGTTGAACTTGTGAATCAAGAACGATTCTCGAATTTCGCGATCATGGTGCGATTTAAAGCCAGATTCTAATAGTGTTACCATAATCTTGTCAAACGAATGACCTGGTAGATGACAATGCTTGGACAATGGAAGATGTGGCAAACTGTTTACGTGTGATTTGTGGTTGTTGAAACGGATGCGAAAAGATGTCTCGGTTTGACCGATGTATTGCATGTGGCAGATTGAGCATTCAAGTAAGTAAATGATGTTGCTGCTATCGCAGTTTAAGTCCCCTTTAATCCTAAGTGAAAAGTTAGATGCCGTGCTTTTAGCAACAGTTGCAGTGGTCATGTGCGCACAAACTTTACATCGCGTTTTTTTACAGGGGTGACAACCAACGGGAGCAATGAATCTAGTCTTGGAAGAAGTTACCATGTCGCGCAAGTTCCTTGATCTCGGATATACAACCCGTGGTGATTCACTGAAGATGTCCTTAAGCCGATCGCTCTGTGTCAGTATGTTGTAATGCTTTCTGAGTATATGCGACACGTTAGGAATAGATGCATAATGCGTTAGAACGAGGTTGGTTCGGGAAGGTGGCGCTAATCGCTTGTCTATACTGATGAGCTCTTTCCGATCGAGACATTTGGCCCGTCGGAGAGCGTCGTCAATTATTTGTGAAGGATATTGTTGTTCGGGTAATGCTTTACGGAGCTGGTCACAGTTGCGAGTGAAATCCCTGTTGTCCGAACAACTTCTTTTAAAACGGATAGCTTGGCTATAGGGGATACTTGTTTTGCAGTGTTTGACATGGCTACTTTTAAAATGAAGATATCTTTGTCGGTCAGTGGGCTTCCTGTATAGGTTTGTCGTTAGTTTACCATTGCTTAAAGCTACATTGACGTCAAGGAAGTTTATGGTGACTGGTGAATAAGAGTGGGAAAAGGAGATGGATGGTTCTACTTTGTTAAAGTCTGCAATGAAAGAATGTAATGCCGCTTCACCATGGTGCCAAATTAAGAAAATGTCGTCAATGAAGCGTTTGTAATAAAGTGGTTTAAGGTCACGAGTGGCGAGAAAGTTATTTTCTAGAATGCCCATGAAGATGTTCGCATAATTGGGACCTATTTTTGTGCCCATAGAGGTGCCGCTGGTTTGAACATAATGTTCACCGTTAAATTCAAAGTTGTTAAGCAACTTTACGCAACTGTGACCAGCTCCGTAAAGCATTAACCGAACAACAATATCCTTCACAAATAATTGACGACGCTCTCCAACAGGCCAGAGGTCTCGATCGGAAAGAGCTCATCAGTAAAGACAAGCAATTAGCGCCACCTTCCCGAACCAACCTCATTCTAACGCATTCTGCATCTATTCCTAACGTGTCGCATATACTCAGAAAGCATTACAACATACTGACACAGAGCGATCGGCTTAAGGACATCTTCACTGAATCACCGCGGGTTGTATATCGGAGATCGAGGAACTTGCGCGACATGGTAACTTCTTCCAAGACTAGATTCATTGCTCCCGTTGGTTGTCACCCCTGTAAAAAAACGCGATGTAAAGTTTGTGCGCACATGACCACTGCAACTGTTGCTAAAAGCACGGCATCTAACTTTTCACTTAGAATTAAAGGGGACTTAAACTGCGATAGCAGCAACATCATTTACTTACTTGAATGCTCAATCTGCCACATGCAATACATCGGTCAAACCGAGACATCTTTTCGCATCCGTTTCAACAACCACAAATCACACGTAAACAGTTTGCCACATCTTCCATTGTCCAAGCATTGTCATCTACCAGGTCATTCGTTTGACAAGATTATGGTAACACTATTAGAATCTGGCTTTAAATCGCACCATGATCGCGAAATTCGAGAATCGTTCTTGATTCACAAGTTCAACAGTCTGTTATCCGGCATTAACGAATGCGTAGGAAAAGTGTCATGCCTTTCTACGATGCCCTGACGTCCGAAATTTTGAGAAATATTTAAAGAAGCATCCTTGACGTATAATATACTTCCTAAAGGTTATCACATATCTATTTTTTTCATGCGTGATCCTCGTCGTCAATGGTGAATGTTAAAAATGCCTTTTACATGCACACAATCTTGTCTATTGTATTAGATTTTAATGGTTTGTAGTGTAGTCACGGCTGTTTAAAAGAATTTTTGTGACACTCACATGCTGATCGCACGTGTCTTCTACTGACGTGTTCATGCCTGCCCATAAAAGCGGCCACATATTCGTATTTCTGTTAATCCTGACGAAGGCCGTGCCATGGCCGAAACGTAGAGTAAACAATTATCAAATTTTCGTAAGTGTGCTCCTTTATTCTTAATTATATTTGCACTTGACCCACAGAATTTCTTTTTTGAATCATATATATATATATATATATATATATATATATATATATATATATATATATATATATATATATATATATATATATATATATAGAGAGAGAGAGAGAGAGAGAGGCAGATTAACATGGCAATCGCTTTGTTTCAATTATGTATTCAAATACCGCAGAGCAGACGTCCTTGTGGCTATAACCGAATTTAATGCTGTCAAACGACAAAATTACTGTCACATTAAATTCTAATCCCAATTTTTCAAGTGGAGCTGCCAGGTATCTTTTCCGCTGATGAGAATATCGGCGACAGAACAAAAAGAAGTGATCTATCGTTTCCATTTCTTCGCAAGTCTGACATAAAGGTGACGCCTTTAGACCAAATTTATGCAAATAATAATTCAGTTGCGGAATTCTGCAACGCAATCTTGTAAAAGTAACTTCCAAGTGCCGTGTTGCACACCACTGTCTATTCCAGTGACATCTTAGATGTGCGAAATCTCGACATTTATCTAATGAGTAGCAGTCGTATTCATGCAAACAGAGGTTTCTAAACCTTATTGCTGTCGCGTAAGCCGTATCAGGCAAAATCGGGATAAGGGGACCGCTAAGAGATACTGTGGCTAGTGCATCCGCCATCTCATTGAGATATATGCCACGATGGCCTGGTACCCATAAGAGCTGCAGTTTTTTCAAGTTTGTCGGTATAAGTTGTCGAAACATGTGCATAAGTGTTAAGTTGGCTCCTGAAGACAGAGCAGCACATACTGAAAAAGAATCTGTAATTACGACTGCTTCCGATTCGCCCAAAGGAAGTTTCCGTAGTGCCAGTACAATAGCAAATAATTCTGCTATGAATATTGGTATGTAATCTGGGAGTCTAACCGAAAGGGACCAGTCAAGGGAACGTGAGAAGATACCTGCCCCAGCCTTTTCATTTGATACGGATGCATCAGTCCCAATTATGTTGTTCACATGTGCCAAGTAATCCTGCAGCCGATCATTTAAATATTGAAATGGCATTTACATTGCGTTAGAGGGATAAATATTCTCAAATTCTATCTTAAGATCTAAATTAACGTTTCTTGTTGAGAAAATATGTTGATTTTGACGTTCAGTGCTTCTAGCAGCGCTTGAACGAACAAGATCTGTGGGCAGTGGAATCGTGACTACCAAGTTTCAAAAAATAAGCTTGGTTCCTTAATAAAGGCATAAAACGATGCTCTCTGGGGCACAGTGTATACTTTTAAAAATGTTTGGATAGTAAGCATTTTGAATCTATTCAACAATGACGGTAGACGCGCTTCCATGTATAGCACATTGTTAGCAACAAACTTGGGCAGTCCAAGGCACAGTCGTAAAGCCTCTCTTTCTAATAGTATTAGCGGTCTCATTTTATATGTCGCACTGCCCGAAAATAAGACACAGCCGAATTCCATGATAGGACGAATGTACATTTTAAAGACCATTACCAATGTATTTCTTCGCAACCCCCTTTTTATGTTGCTGAGCTTGCGTAACCACCCCATGGCTCGTGTTTCTTTGGACGCAATGTGATCGATGTGGCTTTTCCAATTTAACGAGCTGTTATATATGATGCCTAAGTATTTGAGTGAATCCACCTGGGGAATCTGCTCTGTGCCATACATCAAGGAGATGTTGATAGGATCGCTGAACAAGAACGCTAGAAGCGCGCTTTTGTTTATGCTTAGAGGCATTCCAATTTTTTCAAGCCATTCCTCTATCATGTTTAGGTAATTCTGTAATGTCTGATAAAGTAATTGCAGATCACTGTTTGTCGCAAAGAAAGCAATGTCATCTGCATACACATATAAATTAATATCGCTATGTGTTGGAATCGAACTGAGGAAGATGTTAAACAACACCGGTGAGAGCACTGCCCCCTGTGGTACGCCACGGTATTGTCGATATCTGTTAGAAAAACAACCCCTTTGAAAGCAATAAAACTCTCTCTCCCTTAAAAACTCTGCTACCCATGCTGTCTTGTAGTTTGGTTAGTGTGACATTTTCATCTGCTCTATTAGTATTTTATGCTCCATTTTGTCATACGCCTTGGCCAAATCCAGAGTAACTAATGCACAATACTCTCTTCTACGCCTAGCCAACTGTATACGACTCTCCGAATCCGCGTGCGCACACCATATGGAGCATCCCGATTTAAAGCCAATTTGACTGGGGTTCAGTATTGACTTCTCCTCAATGTATTTTATTACACGTGCATTCAAAACTTTTTCAGTTAGTTTAACCAAATTAGATGTAAGAGAAATTGGCCTCACATTGTCAAGTGTATACCCAAGTCCCTGTTTTTTAAGTATCGTAATTATTTTGGAAAGTTTCCAATCCGCCGGTATCCAAGAATTTTTCAAAGAGTAATTAACCATATCACAGAGTTCATGTGGGGAAATGTCATATAGTACTTTTATCATTGCTGAGGTTACTCCATCTGGTCCAGGGGCTGTAGGAGGTAACTACACCCGCTAGTTCCACTAATGTCACCTCATTGAATTCCTCCCCTGCAATTGGCTTTACTATGTGACTTGGCATTGTTGATCTGAATCTTTATTCTAATCCTTTAGCAACATTTTCTAATATTTCAGTGAGTTCGCTAGGCGATAGAATGGAAGAATCAATATTGTCTGATGGTGGTATCATTTTTCTCGAACGCAAAAATCTAAAAAGCGCTTTTCTGTAGTATGGTTTTGAAAGATAGCTAAATTTGTTAGTGTCATAGTCATCTTTTGCTTTGCGTACTGTACGTTTAAAATCTGCTGCCACGTATTTATAGTCACACCAGTTTTTTGGGCATTGGTTGTGGATAAGTTGCTTCCACGCCGCTTTTCGTTTTCTATACGCCCTCATACGATCGGCGTTCCACCATGGGCTAAACGACCCGCCTGTGCCTGAAGTTATTGAAAAAGTTGACTTTTTTATTGATCTTCTCAATACCGCACACAGACTCATAGCCCGAATGTCTTCCTGCATGTCCTTGCGGACAACCAAAGTAGACTTTAAGTCTTTTTGTAAACGCTCATAATTTACAAACGAGCCAATTTTACCAGTTAAAAATATCCCGGGAAACTTAATATCGAAGCTAATAGGAAGGTGGTCACTGTTTGTTGCGCAATATAATGTGTTCCGCGACGAAATGTTTAGTGAGGAGCTGGAAAAGGTCAGATCTATCGCCGACTTTGATTGTCTCCTAATAAACGTAACAGTGGGGAAATTTACACAAGATAAGTTATTTTCAACAGTCCATTCCCACAAGCGCCTTCCATTTACATCAGTCTTGAAACCCCAAGACACGTGGTGTGAATCAAAGTCACCAGTTAATATTACATCCTTCCTGCAGAAAGCTAACAGTGCATCTAAGCATCTTGTGTCCTGTACTCCTACTGGAAAGTATGCGTTAACAAAAGAAAAAGGGGAACAGCCTGGCAGAGTGATGTCTAATACCATAATTTCATAGTTAGAATCCATGCACAGGTAGTTAATCTTCGCTCTATGACTAAATTTAGTTGATATAAGAATGGCAAGTTCACCACCTCTGCTAGGTCTGTCTAAACGAAATAAGCGGTAATTTTTAGCTAAAATTTTTGTCCATTTGTAAGCCAAGTTTCTTGTAAAGTAATAATATCTGGGGAAATTTGCGAAGAAATACACAATAAATCTGTGGTAGCCGACCCTATTGATCGACAATTCTACTGTAATACTTTTAAGGAGCCTATTTTGACTCTATAAACCCGCCGCAGAGACTGCTTGATCCAAAAGATCTTTCTTCAAAAAGTCTTTTTTGGAGAGGTTCTCTAAAACGTCTTTCTTTGACAGGAACTTTTTAGATTTTGATTTCTGTGAAGACTTTTTCGATAGGGGAGATCTGGCACGCTTCAAGAAATTATGAGATTCCGCATCCATATTTGTGAATTCATCAGTGTCATCTGATACGGGTTCTGGATCTGCCCGCAGTACCTTATTGGAGGGTCCTGCTTTAGGAGATGCGCATTGTGTAGGAGCTATCGGACTTTCTGTCCCGGCACACTGTGAAACCTCCAAATCCTGTGAAGTCTTATTTTTCATAGACACTGAAGCATTGATTTGGGTCAACTGAGATGTTAACAATTCAGCTACGACTCCAATAATACTGCTGGCAAGACGCTCCATCGCATTTTCCGTTGCCTTCTCTATAGCCTCTGCTATAAATTTTGCTAACGATGCATCCGTAGCAGTGGTATGTCGTGCTGTTACGCTTGCGTAACCTTTAGAGCGTTCTTTTAATTCAGTCACAGCTTCCCTCCGGGAGCAACGCCTGCGTTCCACAATTTCCAGCAGCTTAACTTCTCATTCTTTCGCCTCACAATCTAAAGAGTCTGCAGGATGCGCTTCATGACATAAACAGCACTTCTCTTCCGTCGAGTTGCACTTACGGCTGTCGAGATTTTCTCCGCATAGTCGACATCTGGCAGTTGATCTGCACCCTTTCACGCTGTGGCCATATCTACAACAATTCAAGCACTGTAGTGGCTTAGGGGATAGAGGCTCTACCTTATAGATAAGAGGCCAAGCTTTAATTTCAGATGGTCTTATCGTTCCCGCAAAAGTTACTATCACCGATTCGGTAGGAGATTTTTTTATTGTCAACCAGACGCGTGCACCTGTATACTGACACTGCCCCTGCTACCGAAAATAACTCAAGAATTTGTGCAGGGGTCAGGCTCGTATCTACACCGCGGACTATGCCTTTCGAACATGCAAGATGCACTGGAGTAAACGGGCTCATCGGCTGCGTTGCAAATTCGGAACAATTGAGAAGCTCTCGGACGCACTCCTGATCGGCAGAGCAGCACAAAATACCACCACGACCGAAATGCCGGACCTCAGTGATCTTTTGAAAGTGTGTTGTGGCTTTCCAAAGCTCCATTTGAATCATCTTCGGGTTCTTCATAGGTATCGTACCTCTATTGGTCGGTACCAGAGCCACGGGGACGTTGATAACCCCACAGCAAAGAAAAGAATCAATCGGCCAATCCTTGGCCAGTATAGATGCTAGCCAAGGAGAAGGCCCTTGGCCAGGCGAAGAAACCGACATCTAAATAGCCTGAGTCGCTTGAACTCAGAAAATCACATGGCACAAACCACAAAAAACTGCCAAAAAGCACTAAAACCACAAAGAAGCAAACGTTAAACTCAAGTGCAATCCCGCCACCCGTCGTTCAAGCCGTTCCAACCCGTGAGCAGCAACGCAGAACAGGATCAGCAGCGGAGAACAGGAAACGAGTGACGCGACACGACGAGACGCGTGAAGGAGAGTCTCTTTCTTTCTGTCTCTATTGTATTAATGTATCTCCGCCATTGTTCAAACTCCTTCTTCTTTTTCTCTCAGCAGACTACCTACTACTAGCTTATGTCTCAAGTGTGTCGTGCCAGAAGAAGAAAAGTATGCCACATGACCATCGACAGGTTTTTGCCTTAGGGGGATGCAAACCCTTCTTTCAACTTGCATCACGTCTGAGGGAGGGGGTCGTGTTGGTGTCGCTAGAGTGGGTAGCAAGTGCTGGTGTGGTTAGAAGGGGTCAAGTGCCCTTTTTGCACCACCCGCCTTGCCCACGCCCATGTCTACACTTCATTCATTGAACACTGCGGTGAGGACTAGTTGACTAAATGCGCAGATTTGTTTTCTTCCGCATCTTATACCGCTACATAAAACATTCTCACATTGTGAAAAGTAGGTATTTTGATTCGTTTGAAGGAAAGTAACATTCAAGGAATGACAGATACTCAAAAGAGCAGTTTCCTGCAATCGCGATAAGAAAACTCGTAACAGAGGTGCTTCTTTTTTTTTTGCCGCGCACAATGTAAAAGTGAGATCCAATTCGGAAAAAGCGAACTGAGTGACGTACGTCGGCGCTTGCTCAATGTTCAATGAAAGAAGGTTTCATGAAGTTACGTAGCCAACAACAGAAACAAACTGCTGCATCTCAAATAAAAAAAAACAAGCAAAGTGCTGCACATTATTGGTAGAACATGGACATAGATCGAAATACGCGTATATTGTTATGAAAGCGAAATAAAAACTATTTTACAAAACGATTTGCATTCATTAGGATGTCAACACATCTGTGTAGTGTCATTTATGCTATTTGAATGGAAATCCCTGAATTTCAACTAATTCAGTAACCTGTGGCAGAAGAGCCTTTTAAATTTTTAGTTTCGGTTCGCGCCACCGGCGCAGCCGCCGCCGACGAAAATTGGCCACGCGCCGCCGCTGATGAAATAACCGGCGTGCGCCGACAACGCCGCCCCCGCCGACTCTGAACGACCTCCACGCCGCCACCGGTCGAAATCGCCTCGGCGCACACCTCTAGATGGGACCGTGGGACGCAGGCGGCCATTTTGACCCCCCTCCCTGCTTCTCCCTCCTGTTACGCTTCATTTTACGCGAACCCCTTTGGGCCCAAATGCAAGACCACGGACAGCGTGCGAACGCTCCCGGGCCTGTAAACGTATCGGGGGTAGAGGCGCAGAAGTGTATGCCCAGACGCCGAGGAACCTGAGACGCTGCTGCCGCGAAGGTCGTCATGTGCTGTGCGCGAGAACGCGGTGAGCTCGTGGCTCATTCGCACCTGGCTCTTGAGTGTGGGAACGCCGGTGGTGTGATCCGTGGCGCGATCAGTCGCGTGATCGGTGGCGTGACCAGTGGCGTGGTAGGTGGTGCGAACACAAGGTGTTCCATATTTGGTCATGTCTGGAGGCGCCTGACGTCACACAAGCGTCTGGAACCCTTTAAAAACGCGCAGGGAGAGACTGGGTGAAGCAGTCTGGATTGAGACTCTGCCGGAACTCTGCTCCTCGGCTTCTTACCTTTGTTTGTAAACTTGAATGTCCACTTTGGTCTAACTATGTAGTATTAAACTCTTTTGATTTGCTGTTCTGCGCCATCTCGCCGGTACTTCCCTTCTCGTCGGTCCTGATGCAAGTTACGAGCACAACCTGCTGACGGCGGCGGTCAAGAGACACCCTTAACAACTGGTTGGCAGCGGTGGGATGCTGCAGTCATTTCGACGACTCGAGGGCTGAGCTGCGACACGGATCCACGAGCCGCCTCGTCTGCCAGGCCGCAACTAGATGCAGTGTTTGCGAGGGTCTACGCGGAATTCTTGGCTGTTGAGTGGTGAGTGCGGGGCTTTGTCTGCTGAGTTTTGCCAGGCTTTTTCAGTGGGGAAGCGTAACTGGTAATTCGAACTATTGTTGTCGCCAAAGTGGGCTGCGGCAAGATAGTTGTGTACAGTAGGAAAGGTCGCACTGAACACAGCCATGAATTTGAAGTTGCTGCGTAAAGCGGAGTTATTACAGCTTGCAAAGGAGTTGCGTTTGGAGGTTTCTGACGCACTCCGGAAACCAGAATTGATCGAGGCTATTAGTGCTCTGGAGGCTGAGGAAGATGAGCTGACGGAATGCCTTGAGATAATTCGAGAAAGGGAAGCCGCAAAAAGACAGGCAGAGGAGCGTAGAGAACAGCAAGAGAAAGAGCGTGAGAAAAGGGAGCTCGAATAAAAACGACTCGAGTTTCAACGTTCGAGAGAGCGCGAGGAACGCGATCACGCGCTCGAGTTAAAGCGACTCGAGGTTGAAATAGAGCGCGTGCGAACGGCAGGGCTGAGAAGCGAGGCAAACAGTGCAGGGGTGCGCATATCGCTCAAAATGACAGAACTAATTCGCCCTTATAAACTCGGAGAGGACATTGGGTTGTTCTTGGTGAACTTTGAGCGGACGTGTGAGAAGCAGGGGTTCTCCCGTGAGTCGTGGCCACAGCGCTTGCTCACACTCTTACCTGGCGAGGCCGCAGAAGTAATCGCTCGTTTATCCACTGAGGAGGTCGACGATTACGATAAAGTAAAATCCAGTTTGCTTAGGAAGTACAGGCTGTCCGCGGAGGCATTCCGGCGGAAATTCCGTGAATTGGAGAAAGGAAGGAGTGAGTCATACACTGAATTTGCCTATAAACTGAAGTCAAACATGGTGGAATGGCTAAAGGAGGAGAAGGCCTTCGGTGACCACGCAAAGGTTATTGAGTGTTTTTTACTAGAGCAATTCTACAACCGGTTACCAGAGAACATTAGGCATTGGGTGCAAGACAGGCCAGATGTTAGCTCTGTAGCCAGAGCCGCAGAGCTAGCAGAGGAATTCGTCACACGTCGGGCTCGCGAAGGCAGTGACAGTGGTTGAAAAAGGGGTCCCGATTTTGGGTTCAAGCCAAAGAGAGGGCCTGTGAAAACAAAGGAAGAGCCTGAAATTGGGAATGCCCGAACCGTAAATACGTCGGAGTCGGAACGGAACACCGAACCTGCGTTAGAACAGCAAAGGAAGCTAGAAGCGAGGAAACCGTTCCTTTGCTATAACTGCCATAAACCCGGTCACATTGCGGCGCACTGTAAGAAACCGAAAGTTGTGTTTCTATCCATCAGTGGTAGGGACGAGAATATCGAGCTTCTCGAACCTTACATGCGCGACCTTGAAGTGAACGGGAAGCCCTGCCGCGTACTGCGCGATTCTGCGGCTACGATGGACGTAGTTCACAGCTCGTACGTTGAACCGCAAATGTTCACGGGTGAGTGTGCTTGGATCAAGCAGGCTGTAGAGTCGTGTAGTGCATGCCTTCCCGTCGCAAAGGTAACTATCAAAGGCCCTTTCGGCACGCTCGAGACGGAAGCTGCCGTGTCGCCGGCACTCCCTCCGCAATACCCTTACCTGTTTTCGAATAGATCTGACAAGATGCTGCGCGAGAGAGGGCAGCTGTTTGGGGAGGCAAATGTGATGGCGCTAACGCGTTCGAAAGCACGGGAACTCGCTGCGAAGGCAGTTGCCGAGTCCCCTTTAGCTGAAATCGGCCTGACGCAGGACTCCCCAGCAGAGGTCGAACTTACGCCAGCGTTACAACAGCAGGGGGTCCCATCCGTGGAGGATGAAGCTACGGCACGGGCACCATCAGAAATATTGGAAGAGCATTCCAGAGATTTACTTGTAGCGCCTACGTCGGAAAGCTTACAGCGACTGTTAATGGTAGACAGCATGGCCTTGAGGAATCAACAAGATAAAGACCCGAGCTTGCGAAACATCCAGAGCAGGGTACATGAAAAGATAGCCCCGAAAAACATAAGTTATTATGAGAAGGATGGCATACTGTACAGGAAGTATGTTGACAAAAGGGGTGTAATGTTTGATCAGCTGGTCGTGCCTCAAGCTTATCGAGAGGATTTACTGCGCTTGTCGCATGGAAGTTCTTGGGCAGGTCATTTAAGCGTCAAGAAAACGAAGGGACGGTTGTTGCAGGAGTATTATTGGCCAGGCTATTTCCGCGACGTAGAGCGATTTGTAAGGACATGCGACACGTGTCAGCGTGTAGGTAAGCCGGGTGACAAGTCGAGGGCGCCGATGAAGCTGGTGCCTATCATCACAGAGCCGTTTCGGCGGCTCGTAGTGGACACTGTAGGCCCACTGCCGGCGACATCGTCGGGGTACCGCCACGTGCTGACCGCGATATGCCCAGCGACTAAGTTCCCCGAAGCGGTTCCACTTAAAGAACTTAGCTCTGTGGAAATAGTTAACGCGCTCCTTTCCATATTCGCACGAGTTGGCTTTCCCGCCGAAATACAGTTGGATCAAGGCTCTGTGTTTACTAGTGCTCTTACCACTACGTTTTTGGAAAGGTGCGGAGTAAAACTAATTCATAGTTCAGTCTACCACCCTCAGTCTAACTCCGTGGAGAAGCTCCACTCCGTTCTGAAGCGAGTGTTGAGGGCGTTATGCTACGAAAGGAAGACGGACTGGGAGCTATGTTTGCCGGCTACCATGTTCGCGTTAAGGACTGCCCCGCATGAAGCAACGGGGTTTTCACCAGCCGAGCTCGTGTACGGCCGCTCGTTGCGATCTCCTCTTCGCTTGCTTCGAGAATCGTGGGAAGGCCGAGCCGAAGACCCAGTAGTGGTCGAGTACGTTTTGAAGCTACTGGAGCGTTTAAGAAGCGCTCAACGGCTATCAGAGCAAGCCATGGCTAAAGCGCAACATAGGTCAAAGGTGTACTATGACCGCACAGCCAGAACCCGTCGATTCGATGTCGGGGACAAAGTAATGATACTGCGACCGTCGCAGAAAAACAAGTTAGAAGTGCAGTGGGAAGGTCCCGCCAACGTAGTTGAAAAGCTTTCTGACACAAACTACGTGATACGCCTGCCCGGAAAGCGAAAGATACAGCAAGTGTATCATTGCAATCTGCTCAAGCCATACCGAGAACGGGAGGCAGTGGTATGCATGATGGTGAACATCCCCGAGGAGATTCCAGTTGAACTTCCAGGGCTTGCATCAGTCATAAACGGTGAGGATGGTGAACCACTAATCAAAGAATTAATATCGAAAGCGCAGTTAGAGCCGGAGCAAAAGATCGAGCTCCAGGATCTTCTGACAGAATTTCAGGACTTATTTGTAGATAGGCCTGGAAGAACCTCGGTTGTTACTCATGACATCGAGCTGACATCCTCAGAACCCGTGCATAGCAAAGCTTACCGAGTGTCACCGCGCCAACGAGAGATTATGGATTCCGAGGTGAAGAAGATGTTGGAATTAGGCGTGATCGAGCCTTGTGAGAGCGATTACACTTCGCCCTTAATCTTAGTTGAGGTGCCGGGAAAAGATCCACGCCCTTGCGTGGATTATCGCAAACTAAACTCGATCACCAAAGATCAGATTTACCCGATACCAAACATTGAAGAGCGCATTGAGAGGGTTAGTGGAGCTCGATATATTTCCACGCTGGATCTCGTTCGAGGCTACTGGCAGGTTCCTCTCACCGAAAGGGCTAGCAGATATGCAGCGTTCATATCGCCGTTGGGAACGTTCCGCCCTAAGGTATTAAGCTTCGGTTTGAAAAATGCGCCATACTGTTTTTCAAGCCTTATGGACAAGGTGTTACGAGGACTAGGGGAATTCGCTTTACCCTACTTAGACGATGTGGCGATATATTCGTCCTCTTGGTCGGAACACATGCAACATCTGCGAGTGGTTCTAACGCGTTTGCGTGAAGCGGGACTAACTGTGAAGGCACCTAAATGCCAACTCGCTCAAGCTGAGGTGATCTACCTAGGTCACATAATCGGACAAGGACGCCTCCGACCTTCTGAGCTCAAGGTGGCTGCCATACGCGATTTCCCGCAACCACGCTCAAAGACAGATATCCGCCCATTTCTGGGGGTTGCAGGTTACTATCAACGTTACATCCCGAGATATTCGGAATTAGCTAGCGCTTTAACTGACGCGCTCCGGAAAACTGAGCCACAAACTGTCATCTGGGATGACCGTAAAGAGGAGGCTCAAAGCATTAAAAGCCGCCTTAACAGGTCAACCTGTGCTGAAATCACCTGATTATTCGAAAGAGTTCATAGTTCAGTGTGATGCTAGTGAGCGAGGCATGGGAGTAGTGTTGTGCCAACGAGGAGAGGACGGTGAACACCCAGTTCTTTATGCCAGTCGTAAGCTGACTGTGCGAGAACAAGCATATAGCGCAACCGAGAAAGAATGTGCGTGTCTCGTATGGGCAGTGCAAAAGTTGTCGTGCTACCTTGCAGGCTCGAGGTTCATAATAGAGACAGACCACTGTCCTCTCAGATGGCTGCAATCCACTTCTTCCAAAAATGGTCGCCTCCTGCGCTGGAGCCTCGTTTTACAGCAGTATTCATACGAAATACGGTACAAAAAGGGGAGTCTCAATGGCAATGCCGATGGCTTAAGCCGAAGCCCCTAGGTCATGAATTGGCCTCGATTGTTTTTCTTCCTGACATAGGTTTTTGTGTTATTATTTCGTCCGTAGTTTTGGAAGACCTGTGCGTCGTTAGGTGGGCAACGAAATTAGGGGTGTGTTTAGTACTTTGTACGAGTAATAAGATTGAGACTTTTGTGTTTAAGGTAAGCCTGGCGGGGCTCAGTGGATACGTGTCTCGCGCTTGCTTCTTCAGTGGCTTTGTTATCCTGTGTTTTCCCGTGGATTGTTTGTTCAGTCGACCGGCTCTACCATGGCGAGGATCTTGCTCTCCCAGAGAGAGGACTTCGTTGTCATCTGGCATCTCTTCGGACACCACGTCGGTTACAAACTCTTGGCAGGAACGCCGGAAGAACCTGTGGTTTCCCTTCTTGCTGATGAAAGACCTGAAGCGGTGGGGTGTGATGATCTCACCACCCGGAGCTGCCTGGAGACCAGCCCCACCGACGAGCCCCTGCGGGGTCGCCCCGGAAAGGAGCTCATACCATTGTCTTTGGCCACTTTTGACTGTCGCCATTTGCTGGATTCCATTGTATGGTTCGCCTCCAGCCTCCGGCGAACCTCGACAACATCAGGGAAATCTGGCGGAACTACCTTACGAGACGGAACAGGGCCTGGAGCCAGGTATCACGTACCGTGCTCCAGGTTAAGAAGGCTACGAGCTTCGACGACTGATCCCTGTTGACAGTGGATGCTGTCCCCTGCCATTCGGGATCTCCATCCGCGAGGGGGCAGTCTGTTACGCTTCATTTTACGCGAACCCCTTTGGGCCCAAATGCAAGACCACGGACAGCGTGCGAACGCTCCCGGGCCTGTAAACGTATCGGGGGTAGAGGCGCAGAAGTGTATGCCCAGACGCCGAGGAACCTGAGACGCTGCTGCCGCGAAGGTCGTCATGTGCTGTGCGCGAGAACGCGGTGAGCTCGTGGCTCATTCGCACCTGGCTCTTGAGTGTGGGAACGCCGGTGGTGTGATCCGTGGCGCGATCAGTCGCGTGATCGGTGGCGTGACCAGTGGCGTGGTAGGTGGTGCGAACACAAGGTGTTCCATATTTGGTCATGTCTGGAGGCGCCTGACGTCACACAAGCGTCTGGAACCCTTTAAAAACGCGCAGGGAGAGACTGGGTGAAGCAGTCTGGATTGAGACTCTGCCGGAACTCTGCTCCTCGGCTTCTTACCTTTGTTTGTAAACTTGAATGTCCACTTTGGTCTAACTATGTAGTATTAAACTCTTTTGATTTGCTGTTCTGCGCCGTCTCGCCGGTACTTCCCTTCTCGTCGGTCCTGATGCAAGTTACGAGCACAACCTGCTGACGGCGGCGGTCAAGAGACACCCTTAACACTCCTCGGTCTCCGCGAGTAAAGAGCTTCCCCAAATTAAAAAACTCTATGGGATCAGCCTCAAATCATCATCATGATCATAGGCGGCGGCGGCGCAGCGAAAATTGTTGGCGGCGGCGCCCTGACGTCTCGGCGCACACCTTTTTTCACAAACCTTTCTAGCCAAAAATCCGGCGTGTGCGCAACAGCGTCATTGTCTCAGCAATTATACTCTATACATTTACTTTAGCAGCAGATTTGAATGTGGTATCTCTGAGACCGATCAATGAGGGAGACAGTAGATGAATGAATGAATAACTTGGTTATGAATCATTCAATTTTTGCAGACCATAGGAAAAGTCTTCTACAGATCCGCATTTGCAAGGCCCTAGTCGACTGACGTATTTTTTGCAGTACACGTAATTTTAGTTTACTTGACATGGAAGTTTCCTCACAATGCAGTTTTGAATGAGCAGCACTTTATTGAATCTTTCAAATTGCGAATAAATGCGCTTTAAGTGTTTCTATCTATAATTTATTCGCATACGTACGTCCGAATGCTCTATAGTTGTGTTGTCTTTAATTTAGTATAAATGAAAATTATTAAACGAGCATGTGAGTGTGTGACAAACTCGAATGACAGGTCACGACGTTCTTGTCACATGCGCCGTGAAATTCTTTCATAGCTCAGTCACGTATGTGGCGTTCTGAACGCGCTAACCTGCCCGCATAGTCCCCATACCCTTTTTTTTTTCTCGTGTATAATTTATCGGCGCCATGTGTGACAAACACTCACAGCGCGCCAGCGAGTGGCTGCGCCCTCTAGAGACTGTATTCAGCTGTATCAAAAACTTTCAGTCTCGCCGCCCATTCACGACACTAAGATTTGAGCCACATTTAGCCTCAAGAGCGCCATGTTGTTTGAGCCGTGTTTGTGTGTGGTGCATTCTGTGGAATTTCAGGTGTAAAAGATCGCGAATACGATTGTTTTGCCCTTTGCTACCGTGGTGTAACCTGCCCCTTTCGCCCGTTTAGCAGTCAGCGAGGTGAAAAATTACGGGCCCTTTAGAATTCGAAGCAGCGCATCCACAAACCGTGAGCATGCCGCCGCGGAAAAATATAGCGCGCCGAGGTAGTAAGTCGGTGACTCAGGGCAGATGTGCGGGTAAGCCGGCCTCATGCAGCACGGCACAGCAGCTGGAAAGCAGCAAGCTGGCAGCTGCTATCGTGGTTGTCGAAAAGCTGTCGGATGCCGTGGTCGGCCAGAAGGCGGACGCCGCCGCCATAGAAGCCAGCGAGGCTAAAAAGAGGAAGCTCTCGGACGGGGCCTCGACGGCTGCAGCCGAGGAGCCCGAGCCGACCGAAGTGGGAGACGGGGCCCCCTCCGAAGAAGAAGAAGAAGATGACGGCGCGTGCGAAGCTCTGTTTCTCGACGTCGAAGACGACGAAGGAGGCTCGCCGGCGCCCAGCGAGGAGCAGAGGGCGGAAGACGACAACCGCGACAGCGCTGCCGACGAAGAGGACTCCATGCCTGCCGAGACCGACAAAGACGCCGAGGGGAACGTGGACGGCGCCGCGGAGGAAGTTGGCGACGAGGCCACTCCGGAGGACGACGGAGAGTGTGCCGATGAAGGCGCAGATAACGTGAACGGCGAGGAGTACACAGAGGTGGACGAAGAGATAGTCGAGGAAGAGGCCGAAGAGTCCCAGGACGGCGAAGGAGCCGAAGAGTCTCAGCATTGCGAAGAGGAGGTCGGGGAGCACGACGGTGAAGTGGTCGAGGAGTCGCAGGATCCGCAAGAGGCCGTGGAGTCTCGGGACGGCGAAGAGGAGCTTGTCGAGGAGGACGGGGAAGGCGAAGAAGGAGCGGAGGGAGAGGCCGCGGAAAACTGGGAAGCAGCCGCCGACGGTGAAGTGGAGTATTACGAGGAGGGCGACGGCACGCAAGACGCAGAGTGGGACGAAGAGATGGAATGCGTAGACGCCGATGATGCACAGGTCGTTGACGACGTGGAAGATGCCGATGGCGTGGGCCAGGAGTGTGCTGATGGAGCGGAGGATCTTGTCATGGACGACCCCGCAGTGCACGACGAGACGGCACGTGACACGCACAACTACAGCGCTGAAGAGGCCGCACTACAGGCTGATGGCACCGATGATAACGAAGGCAACGAGGCGACCACTGAAAAAGGTGCCGCGGCAAATGAGGAGGCGATCCCATCTGACGACGGGGCGGCTGCAGAGCGAACTGTGGAGATAACGCAGCTGTCTGAGCTCTGCCCATCCGTGTTGTTCGAGGAGCCCCGGACCATTGCCGAGTCGCTTCGTGACAGCATCCAGAGGTCCGTGCAGCTGCTCATCGAGCAGATGCTGGATGCCAAAGAACGTGCAAGTGGCCAGGTCAGTGTTGGAATTATTTTCATGTGTGACACTAAAGACCACTTTGTAACTTCTGCGGCATCATCGAGCGAAGCAGAGCTGTAGTTAATGGCCGTTTTGTGGTGGGAGTGCTCAACAACCAGCGCATGAGTAAGCAACTGCACTGGGTTGAAATCATTCCTGTATATTGCAGTATAGTTTCCTCGCTGCAATGAAAGGCTCAAGTAAAGTAAATGGAAAGGCCACAGTGCAGAAATGTTGTGTTCTAACGCTCGCACTCTGCACACAGCCAGCATTCATTAGTCTTCATTGGTCCAGGGCACTATTAAACCAAGTGTATACCTACATATGTCACAAATACAATACCATATTTAAGTTCAGTTTTAAGCATGTTGGAAATGTGACGATACATCAAATGTTTCCCTGTAAACTGGTTAGCACAATCTTGGCTTTATTTGCTGGGAAGAAGTCAGTCTATGAACTCAATCCCAAAGCCACAAGTTTGAAAGAAGCTTGGGCAGTTGATCTTGTAACTCTTGCCTCTGCATTTTGGGTAGTCAAGCTAGTCGCAGCTTCTCCCTGTTAGGTCAAACGAGGAATGCAATTGCAGCACACCTGTCTAACTTCACATTATAAACACAGCTGTCATGTCAAGCAAGTTTGTTCATCCACAGGGCCGTCTAGCGGAGAGCATGTGAAATGGGCCAGAGAGCTCCATGCCATAGTCTCCCACACCTGATACAGTGCTGTGTTTCTCCATAAAGAAATGTTGCATACGTTCTAGAGAAAGGCAAACAGGTTTGCTTTTATGTGTTATAAAAAAGAATTTGTTTTAATGTGATGCCAAATCTCTAACACAATTAAATAGCAATGCATAACCCTGGTGGTTGAATTTGTCCAGGTTTTACTTATATGTCATGATCATGCCGACTTATTGCTATAACTATACATACGAGATCAAGCAAGTTTTATAAGAAAATCACTTCACATTGCTTTGTTTTACACAGTGATGTAACTAGATAGGATGGCGCTTATAGCAAATATATTTCTGCATGCCTCATGATGATAATCAAATTAATTAATATCATTAATCAAATTATTATTTATGTACAAAAAAAATTACACTATCTCCCGCTAAAGGGAACCACGTGTGGATGCAAAGCAGTGGGAGTGTGGACGTATCGGGAAGGAGGGAGCGACAATACCTCCGCCTGCTTCGCATTTAAAAAACCATCTGACTGTTCTGGGAAAGTGAATGAGCGACCTCTTGATTGATTGTCCACTACAGTGCACTAAAGTCGCCTTGCAGGTCGATGCATCGCACGACCCTAGAGAAGCCTACAAAGTGAGAAAAAAAAATGTGAAGGAAGAAATGGACCTTGCCGGTTACTTGTCTTATTTTCACAAAATTTCCGAAGTTAGTAAATTGCATGCAACCGCACAAAAAAGAAATTTCCTACCAAAAGTACTGTTCCAAATTATTTATTGTGCTCGTCAAATCTGTGCACTATGTCTACTTTTTTTTGTCAGTGCTAATTATGCATTAAAATTTTTTTCCAGCAAACCCTGTTGTCGCAAAATTAGTGCACACACCAGTGCAAATATTTATCGTGAACAATTGTGAAAAGATAGTTCCTATATATTTTGCATACATGGTGCATGCGCATTACGAAAAGAGCTGTCACTCTCAGGCATTTTCGCCATCTGTTGCACTCTGGACCTTGGGTCTTGAACATGAAACCCACGGAACTCTCGCCAGTGAACCCCGGCCTGCACGTGACCGTCTTCATCGCACTTTCCTTTTTTTTGATAAGTGTAGTCATGAGCTACACTTTCATAACTTGTCTGGAGCATGAGCATAGTTATAGCGCGAGAACAAAACGACTACACAAAGACAAGAAGGACACGAGCGCTCGTGTCCTTGTCTCTGTGTCGTCGTTTTGTTCTCGCGCTATAACGATCGTCGTGCCATAACAACTAGCCCAAGCTGCCACACATCGTCTAGATCATTCTTTTTTACTTGAGGGAACCCCTGCAGTCAACATGTATTGATGTATAATTCTGAAACAAAATTCTATATTTCGAATTGTCCAGATTGTAGTCTTTTGGGAGGTAGGTTTGTGCTGTTGCAATCCCGGTGCCCAAGCACCTTCGAAAATAACTCGATGTATGAGATAAGGAAAAATATATTAAATTACATTGTTAAACATTTAAATGTTTTAGCCTTTTTGTGTGCGTGTGATTTGTGTCTTATTCGGAGTCTATACCAAGCAGATATGACGCTTATACTGTCTCATGTAGCCACCATAACCCATTCACATGAGACACCAAATGCAATATCGTGAACTCTGTATATTAGCACAAAATGAAGTGTCACTTTAGCTTACTGCCTCATCGGAGCCGACAGTGAGGTCGATGTTTGTATTTGGATTTCTCCTCGTGGTAGTGGGTGAGTGTGAAGTGGATCTTTCTTGGTGTAACTCTCCCGCTTGGGCGTCCGATAAGTACATTCATTTAGGGACCTTAAAGGTATGCTAACAAAAAATATGAGGTTGAGGTGGAACGAGCAGGGGCATTGAAGAAGGCATCTAGTTTTGATCGGGTGTGAAAAGATAAGTTGTGAGCGGAGATAAAGCAAATATTTCTTACTCAATTTCTTTTGCCCCTGACTCAGTGCTGAAGGAATGTCATCATGAATCACATGGCTCTCAGCCAATTAAAAAGTGCCAACGCACGTCATTGCACATGCAATCGGCTGCTACTTGGCCGCGGTGGAGGGATGCCACGTCTTTGATGATTGCCGCGATGAATGTGGTTACAGGCTTTGAACCTTTCAGGGAAGATCTCAACATGGAAGCAAGATTGCATTTCAGTCAGTCTGCAAGGATCCCCCATGCTCTGGCAATGACAGCAGCTTTCTGCGAACGAAGCCTGGCTCCAACTGACCGAAAGCAAAGCGTCGTTTTCGTTGACAGCATGCGAGGCATCCCATTGCCGAATACTGTTCATGTATGAGCATGTTCAGTTTTTCCGTTTTTACTGGGGGTTTTTTTTTGTTTGGGAGAGCTCGAGCAGAGGCGCCATGTCGTGAAGGGAATGGCGGCAGAGCAGTGACAGCAGAGCCATGCAAAGCCATGCAAAGCAACTCAATCTGCCCCTGGAATGCGGCATGCGTCCGAAGAGCAGGTGGGAGGGTACGAATGAGAAAAAAATGTATTACGAGATCGAAACCATTGAAGCCCCATAGTTTTTTTGCAAGACAGCGGCAGAACATTGGTGAAATCCGTCGCAGGATCACAGCGAGACTCGCTAGTTTAACCCTTTCGGCCCTGGCGTCGTCAAATGACGACACGACTCAAAAACTTCATTTTCAACGTGAAAACAGAACCGAAACTGCTCGTTTTCTTTTTCGTTGTACAATTGGAAGTGCTAGTGCCATCGCCATCATTAGTCATGTGATCCCGCAGAGGAGCGTTGAAGGAAGAAGAAGAAATGACAACAACAAACATGGCAGACGCATCGGCAGGTACGTGCGCTTTTCTTTCTTTTGTAATTCATGAACCGCTTCATATTTCAAGTTGTAATTTTTCTTATAATATCTAAACAGATAGCCCATAACACGGGCATTTGAATTATTGTCACTGCATGCGCGGATTACTTGCAAAAAGGCGTTTTTTCGGCGTGCGGTTTTGACGACAGCAGGGCTTTGTGGTTGTTCATCGCGTGCTGGCGGGCGGGCGACTTGCGTTGGCATCCGGCTACATTGAGCTTTTTTTTTCCTTACAGGTGCACCTAATCCAGGTATACCAGCATCCTCGTTCTACGGCAGGCGTTTAGAAGAAAGCACAGATGCACTTTTTCATGAACTGGACAATGGTAATTTGTCTGATCTAGAAGGAGAAATAGACAATTCCTCTGACAGCGGTGATGATCTTGAGGAGCCCGAGCAAGAACATGCTGACAGCGAGGAGGAAAGTGCGGATGATGTTTGCGAGGTGCCGGCAGCAGCTTGGACTAAAAAGAAGTTCGTAAAGCCAGACACATCTTTTGAGTGCGACGAACTTCCTTTTTTGAATACTAACGAAGAGATGCCCTCACCGTGGGACTACTTCAGTCACTACGTTCCCAAGAGCATATTCATTGACATGGCAGAAAGAACTAACCAGTATTCTTTACTGCAAGAAGGGAGATGCGTTGGTACAAATGAACAGGAAATCCGACAGCTGATTTCTCTTCACTTGATCATGGGGGTGATGCGATACCCAAGGCTACGGTTATATTGGAAGCCGGAAATGAAGACTAGGCTGGTGGCATCCACTGAACTCTCACGCAACCGCTTCGAAAAGCTGAGGAACAATCTGCACATCGTTGACGTGTCTCTGCCGGACCCAAAGGATCGCTTCTGGAAGGTGAGACCCCTTCTTGATAAATTTGAAGCAAGGTGTCGGTCCTTGAAGGTGGAGGAACGATTGTGTATCGATGAACAAATTGTTCCCTTCAAAGGAAAGCTCGATATAAAGCAGTATGTGAAAGGCAAGCCACACCCCTGGGGTGTAAAAATCTTCATGCTGTGTGGAGAGTCTGGCATTGTGTATTCTTCCCTGCCTTATCAGGGGTCAACAACAAGGCTAGACGAAAGCCTAAAACAGCAGTATGGCGTGACAGGCGCTATAGTGTCACAGCTTGCTCACCGTATTCCCTGCGACAAGGGGCACAAGCTATTTTTTGACAATTATTTTACGTCACTGCCTCTGCTGCGCATGCTCCTTGATAAGAAGATATTTGCTGCAGGAACAATTCGAGTCAACCGATGTCAAAAATGCCCGCTGGAGCCAGAGAAAAATCTAAAGCAAAAAGGTCGCGGTTCTTCCGCTTCTGTGGTCAGCAAAGATGGAAAAGTGGCGGTCACACGATGGTACGACAACAAGGCTGTGACTCTGGCATCGAACTTTGTGGCTATCGATGATGAAGACACCGCAAAGCGCTGGAGCAAGAAAGATGGGTGCTACATAGAAGTAAAACGGCCTGCTGTTGTAAGAATGTACAACAGCAGCATGGGTGGAGTTGATAAAACCGACTTCCTAGTGGCACTCTACCGCACGAAGATTCGGTCACGAAAATGGACACTGAGGATGATATTTCATGTTATCAATGCTTCAGTCGTGAATGCATGGCTTGAATACAGAAGAGATGCAGTCGCACGAGGGCTGACGTCTGCCAGTCAGCTGGACTTGCTCGACTTCACTCTGAGTATTGCAGAAGCCCTTGCACGAGTACAGAGCCTGCCCAAGGCGAGAAAACGCGGAAGGCCATCGCTCTCACCTTTGCAACCTTCTAAAGAAGCAAAATATACCGAAAATAGGCCTGTGCGAGATGTGCGATACGACGAGGTGGGACACTGGCCTATTCGCTCTGACAGCAGGGAGCAGCGATGTAAGCTGGAGGGTTGCACGGGACAAACGCGTATAATGTGTGAGAAATGTAAGGTGCATGTGTGTCTTGCCAAGTCTCGAAACTGCTTCCGAGCATTCCATATGCATAAGTGATGAAATTTGTGCTTGGAACTATATTGTACTTTTCACATAGCAATAAACCAACTTTTCGCTGTTTCGCAACCACTGAGCCCTGATGTGCGGTTTTGACGACGTAGATGTAAATCGGTAAATAATCGCAGAAATGAATTTTTTTTTGCTTAGTTAAGTTTCTAGAGTCCTTGAGGTATCAAATATCTAAACGAAAAAAATCTGTGTAGAAAATAAAAATTCCAGGGCTGAAAGGGCTAAACGAGGTTGACATCACTGAAGTCAGACTACACCTTGATGCTGTTATTGCCCACATCGGTAGAAGCAAAAAAATCAAAACAAAATGAATGATTTCGATATCTACATAAATAGCTCTAGGTAAATCTCTGCTGAACTGCGTTTGTGATCATTGCGACAAACGAGGAGCGTTAGGATTATCGCCGTCAAATGAAACACTAACAGTAGCAAGCATTAACAACTGTCCATAGTGTGCCTGGACCACTCATCACAGCGGACCTGTGCAGTTCTACCAAATAGAACGGATGCGCACATATCAGTGATATATACTGCCACGTACGTCCCGCCTTGTGTCGGTGTTGTGTGAACGGCCGTGCCGTAATGAGGTGATAGCGGAGCGAATAGACACGCTATTGCTTACGCAAGGTGTTTCAATAGCGAGAGGCATTCTGGCACTAATTGATGGGCGGGCAGAAGTCCTCATCACCAACTTCAGCAACGAGCGTCGTCACATCCAGAAGGGCACCGCGATTGCCTACTACGACGACGTGGACCAAGCCAGAGATTGCTTCGCTTTGCAACAGGATGAGGCAACCATCCCAGCCTCGACACCTTTGTCTGTCAACATTTGCTCAACCCTGCCAGCCTCGGAAAAACAGCGCCTACTAGAGCTGATACACCAGTTCAAAAATTGTTTTTCGTGCACGTCGAAAGTCAAGCAAACACCACTGACCCGGCACCGAATCATCATTGAAGAAAATACGAGACCGATCCGTCAAAACCCATACCGTGTGGCTCCGAAAGAACGTGAGGAGATCCAAAAGCAAGTTCAGAAGATGCTCCAAGATGACGTAATACAGCCTTCCAAGAGTCCCTGGGCATCCCCCGTGGTATTGGTTAAAAAGAAAGACGGCAGCCTGCGTTTCTGTATAGATTACCGCAAGTTAAACCAAGTAACGAAGAAAGACGTCTACCCACTGCCACGTATAGATGACTCTCTTGATCGGCTGCGGCATGCACGCTATTTCTCATCGATGGACCTGCGAAGTGGCTATTGGCAAATAGAGGTCGACGAGAGAGACCGTGAGAAAACTGCTTTCGTGACGCCCGACGGTCTTTATGAATTTAAAGTGCTTCCATTCGGGTTATGCTCAGCGCCAGCCACTTTTCAGTGTTTAAAGGACACTTTGCTATCCGGACTTAAGTGGCAGACATGCTTGGTTTATCTAGACGACGTTGTCGTCTTCTCAGCTACATTCGAGGAACACCTAAGTCGATTATTCGCAGTTCTACAAGCTATACGTTCGGCTGGCCTGACTTTAAAGCCAGAGAAGTGCCATTTCGGTTTCAACGAACTTTGCTTCTTAGGCCACGTGGTCAGCCACGAAGGTGTTCGACCTGACCCGGGCAAAATCGACGCTGTCGCAAAGTTTCCCGCACCGCATGACAAAAGAGCAGTGAGACGCTTCTTAGGCCTCTGCGCTTATTACCGACGATTCATCGCCAACTTTTCGTCTATTGCGGCGCCTCTGACGCGGCTCACACGAGAGGATGTCCCCTTTCTTTGGAGTGAAAAGGAACAAACAGCGTTCAACGAATTACGCCAACGCCTCCAAACACCTCCGGTTCTGGCGCACTTTGACCAGGAAACTTCACACCGACGCAAGCAATGTAGGCCTGGGCGCCGTACTGATACAATGGCAAGATAACTGCGAGGAAGTGATAGCCTATGCCAGCAGAGCTCTCTCTCGCACGGAAGAGAACTACTCGACTACCGAGAAAGAGTGCCTCGCCGTGGTTTGGGCGGTTCTCAAATTTCGACCGTATCTGTACGGCCGCTCATTCAAGGTCGTCAGTGATCACCACTTGCTTTGCCGGCTCGCTAACTTGAAAGACCCATCCGGCCGTTTAGCACGCTGGAGCCTTCGGCTTCAGGAGTTTGATATGACCATTATTTATAAATCAGGGAAGAAGCACACCGACGCAGACTGTCTCTCGCGGTCACCTGTTGAGCCTGCCGCTATTAATGACGAGTCTATGGACGCCGCATTCTTGGGAGTCATCAACGCGGCCACTATCTCACAAGAGCAGCGCCGTGACCCTGACCTGCTTTCGCTTATCGATTTCTTAGAAGGACGACGGGAAGACGTGCCGCGAATTTTCGCGAGAGAAGTGCCATCTTTTTGTTTAAGGAACGACGTCCTATACAAGAAAAACTTTTCTCCCACCGGCAGCCCATACTTGCTCGTCGTCCCTGCATCACTGCGAAAAGAAATTCTGGAAGCCTGCCATGATGAAGTCACCTCTGGTCATCTCGGTTACACTCGAACATTGTCCCGTCTGCAAAACAGTTACTACTGGCCTAACCTACCTGCTGCTGTGAAACATCACGTCCAAACATGTGCCGACTGCCAAAGACGCAAAGCACCACCCGGCAGGCCGGCAGGCTTATTACATTCCGTTCAAGTACCAGCAAAGCCATTCGCCCAAATCGGAATGGATTTCTTGGGCCCATTCCCAACTTCTACCACAGGGAACAGATGGATCATTGTCGCCACTGATTACTTGTCTCGCTACGCAGAAACTAAAGCCATGCCGAGGGCCACAGCAGCAGAAGCGGCTCATTTCTTCATAGAAAACGTCGTCCTTCGGCATGGTGCTCCAACAGTTCTCATCACGGATAGAGGAACTGCGTTCGTGGCAGAACTTTTGGAGTCGGTTCTCAGGCTCAGTGGTACAGCTCACCGGAGAACAACGGCGTACCACCCACAAACAAACGGACTAACAGAGCGGCTTAATAAGACCCTCGCAGACATACTCTGCATGTATGTCGATACAGAACACAAGAACTGGGACGAAATCTTGCCTTATGTGACCTTCGCCTATAATACTGCCCGGCAGGAAACTACCGGAATGACGCCGTTTAGTTTAATACACGGGCGCGAAGTCACTACAACGTTGGACGCTATGCTGCCGCACGAGTGTGACGACACTCACGCTGACGCCGAATAATTTGGTCAGCGTGCCGAAGAAGCCCGACAGCTAGCCCGCGTGCGTATTTGTCACCAGCAACACAAAGATGCGAAACGGTACGACCTACGACATAAATTGGTAACCTACAAACCAGGCGACAAGGTATGGGTCTGGATCCCAATATGTCGACGGGGACTTTCAGAAAAGCTATTACGACGATACTTTGGCCCATATTGAGTCACCCGACGATTGAACGACATCAACTACGAAGTTATTCCCGACGGCAATTGCAGTTCCAGTCGCCGAAACTGCTCACCCGAAATCGTGCATGTCATCCGGATGAAACCCTACTTGTCCAGCTAACTCTCGTTTGTACTGTGCGTGCCGGTGCATATGTGCGTTTTTATAAGTAGAGTGCCTTGGCTGCGCATCGGGACGATGCCATTTTTGGAGGGAGGCAAATGTCACGTACGTCCCGCGAAAAAGATGAAGGCGACAGCGCATACGCGCATCTGCACGCTTTTATGCAGAACGCAACAACGAAAAAGATGAGGAACTCTCTCTCTCGCGGTTAACAAAAAGACCGACCGGTTGCTGTTTTCTCAGCGTCTTCGAGTACGACCTCTCTCTTGACGTCGCGACAATACGATGTCTAATGCTTGCCACAGTTTGCATTTCATTTGATGCCGATGGTGCATGTGTATATCCTTCAGTTTCTGTCATTTTTTAGAAGTGAAGCTTCTTATGGCCTGGCATGTGCATCCCCGTTGACAATGTCCATAACCGCTGGTGGCACATACCCAACAGGCCCCGCAGGGGCGTCTGTGCAAGCAGGCGTTTGGTGTGTAGCAACACCACGTGTTTCAGAAGGACCAGAGAGACCGCAGAACCGATACGTCTTCAGTTTATTGTTGACAGAACAAGAATAAAAAAATATGCAGAGCGTGCCCCTGGCCACCTCTCCTTTCTCGCCTCCGAGCTCCATCTTCGATCTGTTTTCTACATCTTCCCATCGGCCATATTCAACCGAAGCAACCTTCGAGGGAATACAACAGTTGAATCGGCCTCTTGATTAATTTGCCTTCACACGTACGAAGCAAGCATGTTCTCACCAGTCCATCCTTGCCTGGGAAAATCTTTTCAACCTTGCAGAGCTTCCACTGTGTTCTTTTTTTGCGCTTCTCCAAGCAGAAGTACAACTCCTTCTTGTATATTTGTGTGACCCTCTATTTTCCTGCTGGCACACTTAAGCTCCCTCAGGTACTCCTTTTTCCATCTGGTCCACCATGTTATAATTGCTTGTTTTCTTGCACTCCAGTAAATAAGCAAACTGTATTCTCCGAGTCTGTTTTCTTCCTGCTTGTTCATTGCTTGCCTGCCTCCTATAACGTCCGCCGGTGTGATGGGTTGTGGCTCGTTAGGATCGTCATACACATAATTAAGAGGCCGGTGGTTAATTACTCCTGGTTCAAGAACCACAGACCGTAGTTCTTCATCCAAAAGTCGAGCATCTGTAGTTTTTGCCATGGACGTCTCAAAGCTTCTGATCAGTCTTTCATAAAATCCTCCACAGCATGGAGCTAACTCTACAATAAACTTCTATTTTTTATCAGGTTACTGGTATACTGTTGCACCCTTTCATCTTCCATCTTCAATATCTTGTTCATCTGTTTCTCAGATTTCTTGAACGCTCTTGCATTATCAATGTAAATAGTTGTACACAATCCTCTTCTAGCTACGAATCATCTGAATGCTTGTACAAACGCTTCTGATGACATCCTCTTGACCAACTCCAGTTGTATGGCTCTTGTTACTGCACACGTAAATATCACAATGTAAAACTTTGTAATTCTGTCGCTTTTTTCCTCTCGAGCATTTAGCCGTCCAGCAAAGTCTATACCAACTGTGTCGAATGGCCTCGTCTGTGTTATCCTGTCAGCTGGTAATGGTGAAATTTCTTGTGCCATTGGTCTAGAATTAAACCTCCTACATGTGATGCATTTCTTTATCACATATTTCACCATCTGTCAGCCACGCACAATCCAAAACCACGTTCGTTGATGTGTCAATGTTGCTGCAACGCCATCGTGCATTGTCACTTGATGCGTGTTCAGAACTAGGAGTACTGAAAAGTGACTTTCTCTTGGTAAAACAATAGGATGCTTCTCATCAAAGCTCAAATCACTCCACTGAAGCCTCTCTTTTACTCTTAAGACACCTTGATCATCTTGGAAGGTGTTCGTGCCATACAGATTCATGTTGTCATATATTCGTGTCACTGCATTTTGTAACTTTTTCTGCTCCTGCTTTATCAGCTCAAACTCTGCCTTGTCCAATTCTTTTCCTGTGAGCGAACCTCTTTTCCTTTCTTGTCGTCTGTTTCCTATATAATGCATCACCCACTCGGTAACGAGTAACGCTATCTTGTATGATCCAAACCTGTTCACATCAATTATCTTTTCTTGATTCGTGGTTGTGGTTAAGCTTGCCACGGTCTTTTTGTTGTCTTTGTTGTCATCACTGTCCGCTTCTTGCGTGATGTCATAATCGGGCCTTTGTTTTTCATTCTTGATCCACGTGGGGCCTTTCCACCATAATTCACTGTTCAGCAAACGTTTCATCTTCATCCCGCTTGACATCAAATCCACAGGATTTTCATCACTTTGAACATAACCCCATTGACTCTCGTTGGACTTGCTCTTGATTTCTGCTGTGCGGTTGCGAACAAACAGATCTTTCGTCTTGTTTGACATCTTCTTATCCAGCATAATACAATTTGAAAGTCAGTCCAGAATTTCACACTGCTTAGTTTCCTGATGAAATTCTCAGTGATATGACTGGCTAATCTGACTGATATTGTGGCAGCCAACAACTGCACTCTTGCTAGTGTAATCTTTTTGAATGGAGCGACTGTGCTTTTTGCAATGATTAAATTGGCTTCATCGCTTCCATCGAAGTATTCTGTTACAATGTATGTTGCTGCTCTATACACTATTGGACTTGCATTGGAGAACATATGTAGAGTCGATACTTTAACTTCAGCTTGCATGTTGTCATAGCATCTGTTAACGGTGAAGTCATCTAAGTGCTAAAGCTCCTCCGACCAGTCCTTCCAAGCTGGTCGATGCTGGCTTGGTAACGGGTCGTCCCATCTCAATTTATCCATCCAAATTTTTTGCAGCAATATTTTTGCTCTAACTGAAAATGGTGTAAAAAATCTAGAGGGTCATATAACCTTGCCGTGGCTTGCCGAACCTGTCTTTTTGAGAGTTGTCTCATGTCTTTGTCATCTCACAGAAGATGCATTTTTTCATCGAGGTGCTTTGAGGCGTAGATGCTCTAGTCCGCCTCATACTGTGCGGTGACTGGGTAATGTATTTTCTCCTCGAGTTTCTT
Organism: Rhipicephalus microplus; assembly: GCF_043290135.1. NCBI lineage: Eukaryota > Metazoa > Arthropoda > Arachnida > Ixodida > Ixodidae > Rhipicephalus > Rhipicephalus microplus. The sequence continues at coordinate 218,702,775 of NC_134704.1, forward strand.
CTCTATTGTGTGTATATATATATATATATATATATATATATATATATATATATACACACACAATAGAGAAGAAACTCGAGGAGAAAATACATTACCCAGTCACCGCACAGTATGTCACCGCACAGTATTTATATATATATATATATATATATATCTTTAAAAACTACATAATTTGTTTCAAACTGCTCTACGCTCTTTATGCTGAATCCAATTCCGTAGTTACTGATCTGTTGTCACCTTTCTCTATCTCCTTCATCTTCATCTCAATCCTCATATTCACTGGTAGCGCAGATTTTACAACAGGAGCTATCATTGTGGCATAACTATCCATTTCCAATCCTAACGACTGCAATGCTCGTGTGTTCACTTGCAACTTTGGAAGAGTTTCTTCAACCCATCTACATCTTTAGGACTCTCCACTGCTTCCACGTTTGCTCTTTCTTTTATGTAGGTCTCTCTTAAGTGATCTTGTGGTCCAAATGTTTCTTTCAAAAGAGCGACTGCATGCTTGTAATTCTGATCAGAAAACTGCAAACCTTCTATGAAGGACGCAGCCTCCCTGCTCAGAAACTCCAAGAGGTAATTAAATTTTTGATTTTTCGCATGTTCACTCTGTTATGCACCGATGTCTTGAACTGATGCCAAAACCTTGGCCATGCTGTTTTTTTTCCCATCAAACTTGATTATCTCAAGACGTGGCAACTTAACAAGCTCTTGCGTCTCTGAGATTTGGTTAGTACCTTGCTCTGAGCTCGCCTGTTCTGTGACTATTCTTGTAGTCAATTGTGTTGCTCGTTCTAACTTGCGTAAATGCTCCTCTATTTTTGTCGTTGCAGCGACGATCTTAATCTCATAATGCAAAACTCTTCCAAATTCTGCTTCCGCGTCATCTTCTTCATTGAACGGTTCAATCTGTTCAAGAGGCGTCATAAGTTGCGCTCGATCGGCATCTTCTTCTATCTTCTTATCAATTTCGCTCGCAAGCGTTGTCACATTTGCTCGAAGCATCTTCCGCTTCTTTAATAGGACCTCTTTATTCATGCTTAAAACGTGTTGAAAGAGCTCTTGCCTGTTTATGTGCATTGCCAGCAGTCGTCGGTCGTGGTCCTTCCCTAGACGGTTCGTTCTCGAGTCAGACGCCGCTGCTTCGTTCTTCAACCCGTTGTTGCCAATGGGGTTGAAGTCTTTGCATCTGTCCTCAGATATTCTGGTCACAGCACCATGTTTCAGAAGGACCAGAGAGACCGCAGAACCAATACGTCTTCGGTTTATTGTTGACAGAACAAGAATAAAAAAATATGCAGAGCGTGCCCCTGGCCACCTCTTCTTCTTCGCCTCTGAGCTCCATCTTCAATCTGTTTTCTACAGCACGGACCCGAGCAAAGAGGGAGTTTCGATTTCTCCCACGCCTAGCCCTGCGTGGCTGAGCCGTGGCCAGGAAAAAGGGAATCCTGAAGGTTGAGCAGACGCCGGGTGATTTTATCTTTAAGGCCCCCCCCCCCCCCCCCCGGCAGAGGCAACACACCCCTTTGGCCCCAGCTTCACGTAGACGGCACCCCTGGGCTGTAACCCACTCAGGGGAAATCGGCAGTCGCCTTTTCCTGTCTCCATCTCTCTACATCGCCGTCTTTCTCTAACACTTTCTATCTGTCCTGTCATCTTCTCTTTTCTGCTTACTTACAAATTTCCTGGCGGCGAGGGTTAACCTGGTGTAGCTATCCAACCTCGGGTAATTATAGCAGGTTATAGCGGCAATGCATGGTTGGCATCTCGAAGTGTTTGTTATTCAACCTTGTAGCGTCCCCTTGTTGGGCTCGGTGGTGGGTGGTTAGCATCGCCGCCAAACATTAGAGTTTTTTATGGCAAATGCATTTTCCCCCTTCCTGATCGCTCCCGAACCGAAAGCACATTTATGCTAAACATAGCAAAGCCAACTTTCTCGAAGTACCGTGTTATCCTCAGCCAGAATGAAAAGAAGACAGTACGTGCAATGTCACCTTTTCTCGTGTCAAAAACTCTCACAGAAGCAATAGGTCTGGGTTGTAAAGGCGCATGATCTCCTTCTGGAGGTTCGTGACAAAGCTCAATATGAGAAGCTGTCCAAACTTGTAGTGTTTGAAGAAACCCCGGTCACGGTGGGCCCACACAGGTCCATAAACACTGTCCGTGGCGTAATTTCCGACGATGATCTCCTTGAACTTTCTGAAAGCGAACTGCTCGGAAGGTTGGCAGGATCAGAACGTAGTCAAAGTCCAACGAATAACAATAAAGCGCGACAACAGACTTCTAAAAAACACATAGTAATTACCTTCGGAACCAGGGACCTACCAAATCAATTGAAATCGGCTTTTGTAAGTTCCTTGTAAGACCATACATTCCCAAGGCTCGCTGATGTTTCAAATGTCAACACTTCAGTCATGGATCGCAGAGTTGCAGAGGGCATGCCACTTGCGCAAAGTGGGCATCCATTCAACACATATCCGACAACTGCACCTCAGAAGCAACTACCGTATTTTCCGGTCTATAAGTCGCACCCTTGTATAAGTCGCACCTCCCTCAAAATGGCAGTTTTTCCGAAAAAAAAAAAAAAAAACGTATTTAAGTCGCACCTGCTCACCCGGCCATCGAGTGCTGCGTCATGAGAAAGCACTAAGAAAATTCATGCTAGAGGCGGCCGTCGCGTTTGCAAGTTTCCAGCTGTTTGCACACACGCGTGCGAGCTCTTCTCACCATAAATAAACTCAATATTTTCAGTCTGAAGTATCTTTATTGCGATGGCTAGCAGCGTTTAATCAAATCCATCGAAGTGTTCTTCTTCCGAGTCGCTGACAAATAGTGCAGCTATTTCGTGTTGTACTCCGGGCACGTCGTACTCCGGCACGTCACTGTCGTCCTCCGACTCGCTCGATTCGAACTCAACATCGGTCACGCAGGGGATCAAACGGGCGTTGCGAAAGCCCGCCACAATGATCTTGTCAGATATTGAATTCCATGCTTCGCTCACCCATTTCGCCACTTCCCCTAACTCAGCGCGTCTCATGCGCCCCCGTTTTAGTCAAGTTGTGTTCACTCTCCGACATCCATGATTCCCACAAACGTCGCAGGACGGCCTTAAAGCTGCGATTAACCGAAATATCGAGTGGCTGAAGCATCTTGGTCATGCCGCCGGGTATAATTACAGGCATACAATTCTTCGAACCGATCTTTTTTTTGGCAACGTCGGTGATATGTGCCCGCATACTATTCATCACCAGCATTCCTGGCTTTACGTGGAAGAATCCGTCGGGTCGACGTGAAAAACAGCGGTCAAGCAACACACCCATCATTTCTTCTTCCATCCAACCCTTTGTGTTCGCCTGAACCACTACTGTAGAAGGGAAAATACCTTTCGGCAAGGTTTTTCTCTTAAAAATAAGCATGGGAGGCAGCTTGGTGCCGTCTGCGCAGCAGGCGAGCACAACGGTGAAGTGAGACTTCTCGTGGCCTGTTGTCCTCACCGTGACAGTCTTTTGGCCTTTCTCGGCGACGCTTCTCCCAAGTGGGATGTCGAAAGTCAACGGCGCTTCATCCATGTTGACGATGTGGCTCGCGCTGATGTTGTTCTTCGCTACTTCCTCCCGCACGAATGAGCTGAAGCGTTCCATCTGCGCTTGGGAGTCATCAGGAAGCTTCTGACACACTGTAGTGCGGGCTCTCATCGCAAGCTGATTCCGCCGCTTAAAGCAGAAGCGCCACGACGGACCACCATTGAACCCCACAATGTTTGTCTCCGCTGCCAGAGCCTTCGCCTTCAGGCGCAGCTGCACTGTTGATAGGCCTCTTCCTTCGGCTCTCTGTTGCAGCACCCACGTTCGCAGGCTACGCTCTAGGTCCGGCCAGCATGCCTTCTTGCCGCGGTTGGCCTTCTTTGTAGACTTTATTGTCCGAAGGAGGCTGTGGGCTTTGCGCCAGTCCCGGGTCGTTTTTTCGGCGACATCAAATTCCCTCCTTGCAGCACGATTTCCATGTTCTTCGGCAAATTCAACTGCGCGCAGCTTGAACTTAACATCGAAACTTCGCCAACTTTGCCTTCCATGTGGAGCCATGGTGCCGTTGTCAGATTAGCGAGGCCACTGAGTCTATGCCACACGCTACGACTGGCACAACACACGTGACGCGCGCACCGAAGCAGCAGCCGCGAGTGCGTACGGAAGTGACGGCAAAGGAAGCGGCTCAGAAATCCTAACTCGCCTTTCATCATTTAAAAATTTTAAAATCCCTGCACATTTTCAGCCCTCTTTGATTATTTATTTTCTGTGCTAAGCTACATCAGCTGTGTTAATTCTAGAGAGTTAATTCACCACTATTTTTATTTGTTTGTAAAATGCGGTTTCTGTGCATGGCAAAAGGGGGCGCACAGCGATATCCAGGCTGCCGAAGCGGCCGAAGCCGCGGCATCAAACCCGATTTTGACTGTACATAAGTCTCACCGTTGTATAAGTCGCACCGACGAAAAATTCAGAAAAAGACCTCGACTTAAACACCGAAAAATACGGTAACTCATTGTTCAAACTGTGAAGGAGATCACCCTGCCTACTCACGATTATTTATTCCCCCCATGGAAAAAAGAGAAACAAATAGAGGAGCTCAAGGTCAAGTGCGATCCATCATTCCAAGAGGAATGTAAACGTTTTGCTCTACACAACCTGTCTTATCCCTCCTTCCCCCATGTGACGCGCTGGCGTGCCGCACCACATGTTTCCGCCCGCGACTGTCACACAGAGTGTGGTGGTGGTCGTGCCATCAGCACCCCAGGCTGGAGCAGCCTGTACTGCTCCGATCGCTGGTAAAGATGGTGAGCAGACTTCAGAGTATGCTGTACCTCAGGCCAGTGCTGATGCAGTTAGGTCCGAAGCTACTGTGAAGCTGCCTGCCAAGCAGGCACCAACCACCGCCTCACAGGAGGTGATAGACACAAGTCCCACTCCTCCAGCGCCCCAGACGTTGAAGGATAGGTGCAACTCTTGAAAGTGCGCTAGAAAAGGTCAACTCCACATTACAGGGCTTCCATAAGGTCCTGTAATGTAAGCCAAGACTTTTTGTACACAACTTCTAAACGGAGACACAAATACTTCAGTGGAATGTCAGAGGACTGCTAAGAAACCTCGATATCCAGGAACTTCTACACAAACATACACGAAAAGTGCTGTGTGTACAAGAAACACACCTGAAACCTAAACACGCTTTCTACGTCATTATGTTATTTTTCGAAAGGACCAGGATGATGCCGTTGTGTCATCCAGTGGTGTCAATCATAGTCAATCAAGGGATTGCATGTATACACCTATTACTACATACATCCCTTGAGGTGGTGGCTGTTCGAGCAGTTCTTTTGAATAAGCTCGTCACCTCTATACATACCTCCACAATACAGTCTTGAAAAAAATGAATTCCAATCCTTAATAGACAAACTTCCAGAACCCTACCTTGTCCCAGGGGACTTTAATGCACATAGTAGCCTCCGGGGTGACTCTCGCTGCGATGCGCGAGGTGGCCTAGTTGAACATTTCCTTTTTTCTTCCGGCGCGAGGCTCCTGAATCAAAAAGAGGCAACATATTACAACATCGCTAACAATACGTACTCGACAATAGACCTCGGGATAACATCTCCTATCACTTCTTCTTCTGTCTAAATGTGAAGTCGTAAATAATCTATACGGTAGTGACCATATTCCTATAGTTATGAGCACATCAGTAACAAATGTATGTCCTCCACAGGTTCCCAAGTAACTCACTGACAAAGCTGATTGTTAAAAAAAAAACTCAATTAGCTTGGACTGACACGGTGGAGTTAACTATGGAGGATGCTGTTTGCTATACAGCTTTCTTGATTGATGCTGCATCGAAATGTATTCCGCAAACATGTAGACCGTCAAGCAAATGACGAGTCCCATGGTGGAATAATGAGTGCCGTATTACGCTCAAAAAACAAAATAATTCATTGAAGTTGATTCAAAACTCACCTACAGCCAAGAATCTTATAAGATTTAAGAACATCAAGTCGCAAAGAAGGAGGACGTGCCAACAGGCAAGAAGAGGAAGTTGACATAAATATTTATCGGGCATTACATCATACACACAAGAGGGTAAAGTCTGGAACAGCGTGAAAAAGGTAGAAGAGAAACAAGCATATTCACTTCCTCTGGTGGACACGCAAGGTGGCTGCTTGGAGGACCAGGCAAACACTCTCGGGGCGCACTTCGAACAAGTCTCCAGCTCATCACATTATAGTGAAGCGTTCCAACGATACAAAACTAGAATAGAAAAAGAGATTAGAGTGCAAACCCACAACACACGAGGCATACAATGAACCTTTCTGTTTGGCTTGACTACAAGCCTCACTTACCTGCTGCAATAAATCTACCCCAGGCCCAGACCGTGTGGCATATTAAATGTTAAAACACCTTCCTACTGAAACCCAAAAAGCCCTTCTCTCCCTCTATAACGTGATATAGTTTTTAGGTGAGCCATCCACAGCCTGGAAAGAAGCCATCGTTATCCTGATTCTAAAACAAGGCAAGGACTCGTCCTCAGTTTTCAGCCACAGGCCAATAGCATTAACTAGTTGTCTATGTAAGGTCTTTAGGGTTGTCTATAGCCTACTGACCCATACCAGTGTGGGTTTCAAGAGGCTAGGTTCACCACTGATCACATTGTCCATATCGTGGCACTCGTGGCACAAATTCGTGATGCCTTCACTCATAAGCAGTTCTTTCTTTGTGTTTCACGATATGGAGAAGGCCTACGATACTACGTGACGTTTTTGCATACAGAGAGACCTCTCTAAACAGGCACCTACTACACGTATCTGCATGCACTTTCTCGAACTTCAATACAAGTACACATGCCCAGAATTCTTTACAGATGCGTCCCACACTGGTGTGTCCCACGTAGCCGTTGGCCCATCTTTTTCGAACCCTGGTGTGCTGCACCCCCAAACAAGTATTTTCACCGCAGAAGCCCATATGGTATCTGTGGCTGTCAGGCATATTAAGGAATTAAAACTATACAACTTGCGGTTGTATACACAGATTCGCTGAGCATCGAAGAGCTTTGAAAACACTAAAAAAATATAAAATTTGGTCTGTGACACTTTACTGTCTTTTATGCACGGTCTATGCCCTAAAACAACATGTCGTTGTGTGCTGGGTGCCAGGGCACGATTGCTGGAAAAGTGGTGGCAGACCAGCTAGCTGCGTCTGTGGACGACCACGCTCCCGCCAGTAGATCCACGGCCGTCTCTGCTCTTGACATGAAACGCTTTCTACGACGTGAGCTCAGGGCGTGCTGGCAGCGCATATGGGATAGGCAAACTGCAAACAAACTACATGTTGTCAAACTGATACTTGGAAATTGGCCACCAGTACCCAGATCACGTTACACACAAGTAACACGCACATGGCTACAGATAGGACACACACACACTCTACACATTCATACCTTTTGTCTGGCGGTGACCAACACATCTGTGAGAGGTGTGGAGATCCACCTCCAGTTCTCCACATCCTACTTCAATGTAGTTATTTAGACGCTTTAAGAAAAAAGCACGTCTTACTGCCCTACCGACAGCAGCTTCCACTACATTCTGTGATGCTCATTGGTAGGGATGCACTTTTTAATGCCCGATCACTCTTCATGTTTTTAAAAGATTTACATAGTCTTCATCCCATGTTCCACGGTGACTCGTAGCTTGAATTCTGTAGAAGTCGTGGTGGCGGCGCCCCTGACCACCAACATTGTTGCTTATTCCACCTTCACACGTTTCACGTCGCCTCTATGATTTTATTACTCTCGAGTTTTAACCCACCTTAGGGCATGGAATTGTAGGCCCCTTTACAGCCGTGTAATATCACCATTATTCACATCTTGTTAATATTGCATCAATGACAAACCACTGCTCTTCATTTATCAATGTTCATGGCGCTCTTTGGCCAAGAATGGCCCTTGCATCATAAAAACCCACACATCATCATCATCACATACCCAACAGGAGATAGACAGGTGTGTGCCACAGAGGAAGGAGAGAGATGATCGCAATGAAAAAAAATGCGAGATAATGTTACTTGGTGTGTTCATTAATTAGACGCATGGACAGACAAGCAGACGGACAGACGCGTGGATGGATGAACGACGCACACTCGGACGGACGGACGCATGGATACACAGATGGATGGATGGACGCAAGGATGGACGGACTGACGGACGCTTCGCCCCACTGATCATCATTCACTCTGTGGATATACTGTGATATTTTTTGCTCGTTAAAGCTCAGTGCATAGCAATAATGACATAAATGAATTCATCATAGAATAATTTGCCATTGAATAATTTGCCATTGCCGCTCTACTTCCTCTATCTGTTTAGTGCTTTTCTGCACGAGGCCCACCACTGCAGATACGGGCGCAGCAGTCGACTTGTTACGACATTAAGGTCACATGACGCCACCTTGCTTCGCCGTACCTTGCTCTGACGGGTAGCCAGTAGCCCGCGCGCGCTTTTTCTCCCAGTTTACCCCTCCAAGCAGCCTCGTTTCAGCACCAGTTCATGTGCACTGGCATCTAGAAACAACAAGAGTTTCAAAAGCCTGACTAATGTTTTCGGTGGTGCTGTGTGCCACAATTAGAGCACCACGCATGCAGATGAGCAGGTTGTAATTTCACATTTACTGTTTTACCCATATCACAACGAATGGCTGATGAAACTAGCTTAGAAGGAGCGATGAGCCGAAGAGTAGCATTTGCGAGAGGGCGACTGTGTCTGCGGACACAAATGTTAATTTAGTGAGTGTCATTGACTTCACACAAGTCACCTCCCTCTGGTCGAGGAAAATGTCTTGGGGAAAGTACCTATACACAGAAAAACGATAAGGGGCGACGCAGTTTGATGAGAAAACAGTCTTTGTTTGTCATTTCAAAAGGATAAGAATAAAGCCTTGAAGGGAGGCCCATACTTATTTTTATCCTTTCGTCCTGACATCTGCCCATGAAAGTTTGCCGTATAAGCTTGGAGGCTGACATGTTTGGTGTTTAGTAAAGAAAGAGCTTTTCGATCACAACTCTCGAACTACGAGACCGTGGTCGGCGCTTTCCCTTTCCTATTATCACTAGGCCTATGTTCGTGTAGACGAACGAAGATTCTGTGTGCCAAACTAAAAAAAAAAATGAACATTTCAGGAGATCAGTTCTTGGCGAAGCTAGAAGCAGGTTAGGGAGGTTACACCTCCTACTGCACAAATATTGTTACGTTTGCATATGTATATACATGCACACACATACAAACATTTGCCGGATCACCAATATAAAGAGGTTAGAACTCTAGAAGAAAGCTTGTGTCTGCTACCTACAATACGTACGTTCATATTAAATGTCATGTTCATGTGGAAACAGGCTTACACCAACCTATCTATTTTATTGCTTTTTATGGGCTTGTATACAGGAAGGAGCCACGGGCTTCTTGTTCTTATCAGCAACAGGTTCCGAAAAACTATAGGCTCCCAAAAGATTTTGTTTCGTTTGTTGAACGAAAGGAGCACCATTTAACTAGTCAAAAGAGGCTCTAGCCTCACTAGTGGTACCAGGGGATAAGAAGCTGAGGAAGGGAGGGTTGAAACAGCTTTGTGGCATGCCCTCACTCGTTTTGAACCAGTTGGGGCAATCTTTCTACAGGGCGCGGGGCCCCAGCACACCGTTTGGGTTCTCGGGAAGTCCCCAATGGCATGTTCAGCGGACTCGGCTCTGTGCCCTCTGCCAAGTTGCGCCTGTGGCACTTTACGCCACTGGTTTCACTCTCAAAGCCTGATTGAACCTTAAAGGACCCTCCCCCCCCCCCCCCCCCCCCACGGCTGAGGCAACACACTCCTTTGGCCCCGGCTTCACGTAAACGGCACCCCCGGGCTGACCCACCCAGGGGGAATCAGCAGTCGCCTTTTCCTATCTCTCTCTCCCTTTCTTTATCTCTCACTTATTATCTGTCTTGTCTTCTACTATCTTTCGTTTACTTCCAAACTTCCCGACGGCTAGGGTTAACCTTATGCAAATAGCCTACCTTGGTCTAGGAGCATTGGGTTATAGTAGCGTTTTACGGCTGGCTTCTGCAGGTTTTAGCATCCGCAAACTTGTAGTGTCCCCTCGTTGAGCTTCGTGGTGGGTGGCCGCCAACGCTTCTGAAGAAAATTTAACAGGCATGCATAGAGCTTTTCTCCTGTTAAGTGATCATACCGCCTTAAAGCGCGTATGCACCGAAAACTTTGGCTTTTTCAATCGATCAAATGAAAACTTTCCCCATTTTCATGTTATACATAGTGAGATAAGTGGCAAGCAAGCCAGAACTGCATCCCCCTTGGTAGTAGCGAGGTGTCTCACAGAAACTCTTGGGGCCGGGTACAAAGTTACCAAAATGGCCAGCGGAGACCTCCTCCTTGAAGTTCGAGAAAAAGAACAGTTTTAAAGCTACAGAATCTTTCAACTTTTGGTGACACTCCGATCACTGTAACACCACACAGATCTATGAACACAACCCGTGGAGTGGTATCTGATGCTGATTTGCTCTGCTTGACCGAAGCATAACTTCTGGAGGGTTGGAAGTCAGAATGTGACCAATGTACAGAGGATTAACATCAGAAGAGATAACAAGCAAACACCAACAAAACACCTTACACTCACGTTCGCCTCCAGTAATCTGCCAGAAACTATTCAAACTGGGTACACGAAGACTTCGGTCAGACCATACATACCTAACCCACGTCGTTGTTTTAAATGCCAGAGGTATGGCCACAGCTCACAAAGTTGTCGTGGTCACCAAACTTGTGCGCAATGTGGAGTTTTGGGCCACAATTCTGACAACTGCAAACAACTGCCACACTGTGTGAGCTGTGGCGAAAAATCATGCCGCATACTCACGGTCTTGTTCATTTTGGAAAAAAGAAAAAGATCGTCACATTGAAAATTGAAGAAAACATCACATTCAAAGAAGCAAGAAGAAGAGTGTCGTCATTTTATGGCCTCACATATGCTGATGCGGCGCGTCAGGGGGCAACGTTGCACCAGCCCTTGCCACTCCTTCGGCCAGCGCACAGCGAGCCGTCGGCTGTGGCGCCTGCCCCTAAGGCGGCAGTAGTTCAGTCTACTCCGCCTCCTAGCAAATCGAGACCGGAGACTGCAGAGTGCTCTGGTCTCAAGGCTTCACCTCACCAGGCGAGGCCTAAAATTCGAACCACCAGCTTGCATGTGCGGTGTCTCCGAGGAGGCAATGGATTCGACGGTATCCTTGGTGCCGAAAGAGCGGCGGGGCTCCTTGGAGCGCGCCAAGAAAAATAAAAAGCCGATAACGGGGCCGGGCGACCGTCTTGCCACCTGAATAACAAGTTCACTCCAACACAGGATGCTCTATGTACACACAGCAGCATCTCTTCTTTAGATGCAGACAGAAATATTACAGTAGAACATCCGAGGCCTTCTTCAAAACCTCAATGACTTGCAAGAACTCCTCTATAAACACAATCCAAGAGTGCTGTGTGTACAAGAGACACACTTAAAACGAACAAACACAAACTTTTTACGTAACTACGTAATCTTCCGGAAGAATAGAGCTGATGCCATGCCATCATCCGTTGGTTTAGCGGTTACAGTTAGTCAAGGGATAGCATGTACACAATTATCTTTTCAAACTTTCCTCGAGGCGGTGACTGTCAGAGCAGTTATTCTAAACAAACTTGTCACCGTCTGCTCTTTATACATACCTCTGCACCACCGTATTGAAAAGTATTGAAAAACGTGAATTCCAGTGTTTAACAGACGAACTACCTGAACCTTATCTGGTCCTTGGGGACCTGAACACACATGGCGGTCTGTGCGGTGATTCTCGCTGTGATCCACAAGGTCGTCTCATTGAACAGTTCCTCTTTTCATCAGGTGCTTGTCTGTTGAATAGGAAAGAGGCAACATAATATAACCTTGCCAACAAAACTTACTCCTCCATAGACCTCAGTATTGCATCTCTTTCGCTTGTACGGGACTCCAATGGAAAGCAATAAATAATCTATATGGAAGTGACCATTTTTCTTTAGTTTTGAGTACACCAACATTATATGAATGTCCTCCACTTGTTCCCAAATAGCTGGTAAACAAAGCCGACTGGGAACAGTTTCATAACATTACTCACTAAAGTTGGACTGACATATGCGGGTTAGGCATAGATGAAGCTGTGCAGTACTTCACAGCTTTTCTTACTAATGCAGCAGCCAAGTGCGTCCTGCAAACATCTGGACTGCCCGGCAAGCGACGCGTGCCATGGTGGAACATTGAATGTCGAAATGCGCGAAAGGAGCAGAACAGGGCATGGAGGTTGCTGCGGAACTCACCGACAGCGGGAAACCTTGACAGCTTTAAGAAAATAAAATCTCAAGGCAGGAGAATGCGCCGGCAGGCCAGAAGGGAAAGTTGGCTCTAGTTTTTAACAGAGAACAACTCGTATACACGGAAGGCTGAAGTCTGGAACATGGTTAGTAGGGTAGCAGGAAGACAAGTACACTCTCTCCCACTTGTAAACACACGTGGTGACAGCTTGGAAGATCAGACGAACTTCCTTGGCGCATACTTTGAGTGGGTGTCCAGCTTGTCAAGCTATACTGACGCTTTCCAAAAATACAGAACAAGAATAGAAAAGCAGAAACTCGAACACAAATGTACTAGATACGAGGCGTACAACCAAGCTTTCAGCTTAGCTGAGCTCCAAACATCTCTAAACTTCTGCAGTAATTCTGGCCCAGGTTCTGACCGTGTGGTTTACAAAATGTTAAAAAACCTACCAATCGAAACACAAAATCCTTACTTTGTTTGTACGATGCTATCAGGTTTTATGGCACTATTTCTACTTCTTGGAAAGAAGTTATTATTATTCCCATTTTGAAAGAGGGCAAGGACCCTTCTTCAGTTTTGAGTTGTAGGCCTATTGCACTTATAAGCTTCTTGTGCAAAGTCTTCAAAAAAATGATAAACTGTTTACTTGTACATTTTCTTGAAACAAACAATTTACTCAACCCATTTCAATTAGGGTTTCAAGAGGGTAGGTCCACCACCGACCACCTTGTTCGAATTGAGGCACAGATCAGAGATGCTTGTGTCCACAAGCAATACTTCCTTTCTGTGTTCCTTGACATTGAAAAAGCATATGATACAACATGGCACTTTGGGATATTAGGAGACCTGTCCCACCTTGGCGTGCGTGGCAGAATGTTTACTATAATCGAAAGATACTGGTCAAACCGGACATTCCGCGTTCGAGTAGGCAGCGTTCTTTCCCAAACATTTGTCCAAGAAATAGCTGTGCCGCATGGTGGTGTACTTAGTTGCACACACTTTATTATTAAATTGCATTCTTTGCGCTTGTCCATTCATCGCAATATGTTTTATTGTACATATGTTGACGACATCCAGCTTGGGTTCAAATCTTGTAATCTGGCCACGTGTCAGTGGCAGGTTCAGCTTTATTTGAATAAAGTATCCAATTAGGCAGAAGAAAACAGATTCCAACTGAATGCACAGAAAAGCACGTGTCGCTTGTTCTCCAGAAAGAGAGGCATTCATACGGAACCCGATATTCAACTGCATGGGCATCGTCTTTCTGTTAATTCTGAACACAAATTCTTAGGCCTAATCTTGGATGCCAAGCTAACCTTCATACCACACATCAAGTATCTAAAAAACAAGTGCATAAAAGCCATGAATGTTTTAAAAGTGTTGTCGCGCACTACGTGGGAAAGTGACAAGAATTGTCTGATCAATTTGTATACAAGCCTCATATGTACTGGCCTAGACTATGGGGCAATAGCATATCAGTCCGCGACACCTACTGCCCATAAAATGCTTGACCCTGTACATTATCTAGGCATCCGTCTCTCTACCGGTGCTTTCCGCACTAGCCCCGTGGAAAGCCCATACGTGGAATCGAACGAATGGTCGCTCCACCTACAGAGATGTTACATGTCTTTTAAGTATTATCTCAAAGTGAACGCAGACAAGGAACATCCTTCATATTCCGCAATAATGATATGTGAAGCCTTGCTGTGTTTGAGAAACGACCTTCTATGAGACAGCCCTTCTCACTCCATGTGAGGGGCCTAGCGCTGGAAACCGGTGTGTCACTTGAACACCATTTGATGGCTCCCGCAGTATGCCTGCCACTGTGGCAGTGGCAGGTGATAGATTGCGACGTGTCTTTCTTGGAGGTTACGAAGCACGCACCAATTGCACATATTCAGACATACTTCATAGAACTACAACATAAATACACGTCCCGAGTTTTCTTTACAGATACTTCAAAGACCAACACTTCTGTCTTGTACGCAGCCGTCGGCCCATCCTTTTCGAAAGCCGGCGTCCTGCACTTTTATACAAGCATTTTCACCGGCGAAGCTTTTGCGATACTTGTGGTAGTTAAACACATTTAAAAATAAAACTACAGAAAGCAATAATATATAAAGATTCCCTAAGTGTAGTAAAAGCTCTGAAAACTCTTAAAAAGCACGAAAACCCTGTCCTTGTCTCGCTTTATTTGCTCTTATGCACAGTCTACTCATCCAAGCAGCATGTTGTAGTCTGTTGGGTGCCAGGAGACCGCAAAATACGAGGCAATGTTTCGGTGGACCAGCTAGCTGGATCCGCCAACAAAACTGCTACCAATACATTGATACCAATTCCTGCACTCGACTTGAAACCTTTTCTAAAACGAAAGCCCAGGGGTTATTGGCAAAGCACATGGGACACACACACGAGTAATAAATTGCATGTCATCAAGCCGCAACTTGGTCATTGGCGGCCAGTATCAAAATCATGCCACACAGAAGTAATGCTTACAACGTAAAGAACAGGACATACATACACTACACATTTATTTCTTTTGTCTGGTGGCGATCCACCTTTGTGTGATAGATGTGGAGAAGCGCTCACCGTACTTCACATTCTCATCCAGTGTAAAGAATTAGACACGCTAAGAAAACAACACTTTCCTTTGCCCTACTGGCAATAGGTACCACTTCATCCTGCAATGTTCGACGGTTGGGAACCACGTTTCACACATGCATCCTTGTTAGCTTTTTTGAGGGAAGTTCGTACATTACATATCATATACCCAAGCATTCCGTAGCAGGACCTCTCCAGAGAGGTCTCCGCTGCGCTGGCTACACTTAACAAAGCACTTGCCTCATAGCCCTTGGACACAATGGTGTGAACTATCGAGGCACTTGTGCTAATGCCATACATGTCCACCATGGTGTTTATTATCACAAACTTTCGTCATTCATTAACACCATACACTTTTGACGGCATGGTCACAATTTTATTACTTCTATGTTTTTGCCCGCCCTAGTGCGAGTAATTTTAAGGCCCTTATACAGCCGCTAATCACAATCATTGTCCCCATTTTTTGTCCCATGAACTGGCGCTTTTTGGCCATCATATGGCCCTTGCGGCACAAAGCACCAAACATCACCATTACACTCAAAGCCTGTACTTCCCATCGTTCCCATGGTGGTAGAAGCGCCGCAGAAAGAGCCTGCATAGATGCTAGCGCCAGATTGCCTGACTAAGTGTTGTGGTGTGATGTAATCCGAGCACATGCCAGGCATTGACACCAACAGCTTTCACTTCTACCATATCCATTGCACCAATTAAAATGAGGTGGTAGACAGCAGGGACTCTTGTGGCTTAGACGAGGGTTTTCAATTCTTTGTTTAAGAAGATCATAGTTCACGTGGACACTGAAATAGTGTACTGTACTAAGCAGCAAGGAAAGTTTGCCAAGTTAGTCACAGTTTATTCTGGTTGAACTGCGCATCGAGAAGAGACATGAATAAAGAAGCAAGACAAACTAACGCACACCAATAGCTGAGTGTGTTGAAGGATGAACCAGCCTTTTTAACAGTGACAGCAGAGATAAGTCGGTAACAGCACCAGCCACATGCAGATGACTCGTACTGAGAAAGAGAGTGCGTATCTCTGCTCTACGTGTTCGCAACTAATTCTGTCTAAGGGCTTTTTAATGTGCGCACGATCATTCTCATGCATATCGTGTTCTTTCATCTTTTCTTTATTGTTTTTTTCTAGCGCCTCGCATCTTCTTTAAACCCGTTTCATTGATAACTACATCACAGGCTTATTTTTATGGCTTTCAGCAGCTCCTTCGTTAGCCCTTAGGTGGGCATGTCATATGAGCCGAGACTGTTAAAATGGCTGGTTTCATCCTTCAATATTTATTTATTTATTTATTTACAGTACCTTACAGAGCCCTCGAGGGGCATTGTGTAAGGGGGGCGGTACAGATAATATGTTAGAAAAATACATATACGTAATATCTACACATACATAGGCAAATAATGAATATAATAGAAAATGCAGTTCTACTTATGAACATGTAAGCAAAATACATACTAGAAAAGTGAGTTACAGTATGTGAAGGTGAAATACAAAAATAACTATTATGACAGTAACTACAACCTAGCAATAGTGCAAAAACATCGGCAACAGTCCTAAAAACACTGATGATTACGAAGATGCGATAGAGCAGTTTTTGGTGCATAAGTATTTTTTAAGAGTATGATAGAACTTTGTGTGGTCTTGTTCTGACGCATGATCATCTGGCAAATCATTCCACAAACAAATAGCTCGTGGAAGAGCCGACTGGTTGAAAGCGTTAGTATTGCCGTACATGCGTGATAAGCTAAAGGTGTTATGTAGTCTGCTCGAAGTTCGATGTGCTAGATTAAGGTGAACAGATGGCATCGTGTTGGTGTGGATGCGTTTGTGAAATAGTGATAAAAGTGAGATGTCGCGGCGAATTTTCAGTGGATCGAGTGCAAGGCTATGTTTAATCTGTGTTACGCTGGACGGGTAGCTGTGATTACGCGTTATGAATCGACTAGCTCTGTTCTGTATACATTCTAACTTATCTATGAGGTATTGTTGATATGGTGACCAAATGGAGGATGCGAACTCCAGTTGAGGACGGATTAGAGCAAGATAAGCCAGTTTGCGCACATCAGAGGGAGCATTGTATAGACTTCGGCACAGAAAACCTAATGATCTTGATGTGTTGGCACAGATAGAAGTGATATAGACCTAGTTGTTAGTGTGCGCTTGTTTGTCTTGCCTATCTCTTTGTGTCTCGTCCCATTGCACAGTTCGAAGAGACCGTATTATAAATGATGACAATGCTATTTTGTTATTTGAAGCAACAGAGTTAACAAGCGTAATATAATGCTTCTCCACCTGTAGACACAAATGGTAATGCTACTAAGCATTAGGCAGTATCTTTTTTTGTCGGAAAAATAAACATTGCAATCGAAGGCTGATAATGCATTCATTGGTCTAAGAATTGACATGGTTAGATACTGGGAGTAGGTCTGAGAGAGCGACATCATGGCATATTGTCACGGCGTCGTGACGTGGACGAATGGAGCACACTGCGAATCGAATAATAAATTGTTTATTTGGGCGAACCTGTGCCCAGTAAACGGAAAGTCGGACTACAGTAGCAGTCTTGGACTGATAGCGGCGAACGGAGCGTCGGCCGTCGATCAACTACCGACAAGTGGCGAAGTGCGTCGGGATTTATACTCTTGCCATCGAATGTTCTAGCGTTATCGCTGGCGGTGGCGTAGGTTCTAGAATAATCTGTACAGTTCCCGGAGAGGGCGTGATCGTATCAATATGATCTACTACAGCCCTGAAGTTTCTCGAAAACTGCAGGCGCGGTTTGCGCAGAGAATTGTGTAATGTAGTGGGGCGATAACTAAACTTGAGAAACAAGAACGTGGCATTGCCCCCCTCTGAAAAAGGCATCATCCCGATGCTTTTTTCAGAGATGAAAGTACAAGACTGAAGATGAAAGTACAACAATAATGCAAAAAAGTGCAAACAATAAATTATAATACAGCACTAATACAACTACAAATTACACTGTTTCAGCTCGTTAATGCGCATAAAACGCGCATAAGAAACATGTGCAGAATGACAAAATAAGGCAGATGCAAGATGACCTCGCTCGTGCACTTCGCGCAGCAAAAGATTATTATTTCATATATCGCTTCCTAACTTCATAAAAAATGAGCCTGATAAGTTTTGGCACTACATAAAAGATAGCAAGAAACCAGTTACTCAAACATCAGTTGACAGGAAGCCGGTGACAGATAAGTGTGAGATAAGTGCTCAACACTTCAACAACTATTCTCAAATTGTATTCTCTAGTGCAACTGTATGCGCGTGTGACGGCACATTCTCCAAACACTTAGATACGAGTTTTGTATCGTATGCTGGGGCATTTAATATGCTTCTTAACTTGAAAACTAAGAGTTCTTCTGGTCCCGACGAAATCTCTAACATATTTCTCAAGCGATATGCTGAGCTTCTTGCAAACTTTCTTGTAATTTTGTTTCGTGTCTCAGTCATCACTGCACAACTGCCTATTGACTGGAAGACAGCCCGGGTTGTTCCTGTGTTCAAGAAAGGTGACAGGACACTTATACAAAATTATCGTCCTACTTCACTGACATCCCAATGCTGCAAACTTGTGGAACATATTATAGCTAACAGTGTTCGTGAATTTCTAGAAAATAATGCTGCACTAACAGAACATCAGCATGGCTTTCGAAAAGGGTATTCAACGATAACCCAACTAATAACAGTAGTTCACTCGTTCGCTTCATCTCTTGATTCCAATGGCCAAGTAGATGTAATATTTCTTGATTTTAGCAAAGCTTTTGACAAAGTTCCACACAATAAACTAATCATAAAGCTTAGGATTCTTGGCATCCCTGAACACTTCATCAGATGGATTTCTGCTCACCTGACTAACAGGAAGCAATATATTGACATTGGAGGTGAACGTTCTGAAAGTTTGTCCTTCACTTCAGGGGTGCCACAATGCAGTGTCCTAGGCCTCCTGCTTTTCTTGGTTTATATTAATGATATTGTTAGTGTAGTAAGCCCTGGTGTTCAATTTCGATTATTTGCAAACTGCGTATTATTCAAAGAAATTTTTCATATTGATGATCAGGTGGAGTTAAATAGCAATTTAAATAACGCATTGCAGTGGTGCGAAAAATGGGGCATGGTTTTGAACGCCGATAAAACCTTACTGCTCCCTATAACGCGTAAAAAAGCTCCACTGTCTTTTACCTACCAGCTTGGTTCTTCGCCACTTAGGCAAGTCGATAGCTATAAATACTTAGGTGTTACAATAACAACTACCTTATCGTGGAATAAACTTATAAATATTATTTCCTCCTCTGCATTCAGAAAACTTTGCTTTCTAAAACATGAGCTTTATAATGCCCCAAGCAATGTTAAATTACTGGCCTATTATTCTTTAATAAGACCTAAATTAGAATACGCGAGTGCAGTATGGGACCCATACACTCAAACTAACATCAAGTACCTGGAAAGAATACAAAGGAAAGCCGTCCAGTTCATTTTTAACAAGTTCTCACGAGTTAACAAGTTCTCACGAGACTCTCCCTCTGAAATAACGAAGGTCAAGGGCATTTCCCTTATTAGCACACGTCGAAAACAGATAAGAATTGACCTTCTTTCTCTTCTTCTGAACCAAAAACTTGCGATTGACCCATCACCCTACCTGAGATCGTTATCAACCAGACACACAAGGCATCATCACGCCAAATCTCTAACACCCTATTTCTGCAGGACAAACGCTTATAAGTTCTCATATTTTCCACGCACGGTCTCGGATTGGAACGGAACAACTCAGGCATCCTCAGAGAATCTATTTCTCCTTCGCACCAAATAGTATTGTCCTGAAAATTCAGGTTTCCGATTTTTTATTAGTGTTTTTTTTTCTTTTCGTTTTCTTGTTCATCTTGTATGTGCTGTTGTATACTTATGTATTCTTTACTTTCTTGGCTTGAACGGTGAAAATAATTGTTAATTGTTTTGTATTTATCATGTATATATTTTTACTTTTATCGCACAACATATGAAGTATGAATTTGTGGTGTTTTTTTTCTCTCTTGTCTGGTACATGCAATATTATGAAATAAATTGCTATGTCGCTCCTTGTGTTCACTATGAGTGTATGAAACGCTCACCCCGAAAAATATTTATGCCACTTATTGTTTCGACCATGTCCCCTTGTAACTGCCCACCTGCTTGGACCTAAGGGTCTGCAGTATGTATTAAATAAAAGAAATAAAATAAATAAAATACGAATAAAAAGTCTTGAGGCGCGCGCCATGGACAGCTTCAGGTCGCGAGCGGCGTCGTTGAGAGTTCGTGATGCCGTCGGGAACAACCTCGTAATTGAGTGGGCCGAGATGTCGAACTACGCTGTATGGTCCGAAGTACCGTCGCAGAAGCTTTTCACTGAGTCCCCGTCGGCGTATCGGCGTCCACACCCAAACACGTTCACCGTGTTGGTATTCCACGAAGTGTCGTCGAAGATTGTCACGGCGGCTGTCGGTCGTCTGTTGGTTCCTGATAGGGAGGCGCCCAAGTTGTTGTGCTTCTTCGGCGCGCTGAAGGTATTCATTAACATCGAGGTTTTCTTCGTCGGTGACGTTGGGTAACATGGCATCGATGTTGTTGCCGCGCTCCTTCCGTGGACATACTTGTATGGAGATATCTGCGTTGTCTCTTGCACCGCTGTGTTGTATGCGAAGGTCACGTACAGAAGAATGGCGTCCCATGTCTTGTGTTTGACATCGACGTACATTGCCAGCATGTCGGCGATCTTCTTGTTTAGCTGCTCGGTGAGGCCGTTGGTCTGTGTGTGGTACGCTGTCTTCCGGCGATCGTCTTGTTTAGCCGCTCGGTGAGGCCGTTGGTCTGTGTGTGGTACGCTGTCGTTCGGCGGTGGTTTGTCTGGCTGTATGCCAACATCGCTTGAGTTAGGTCAGCAGTAAATGCCGTTCGTCTGTCGGTGAAGAGGACCTCCAGAGCGCCGTGACGTAGGACAATATTTTCGACGAAGAACTTAGCTTCCTCGGATGCACTGCCTTTGGGCAGGGCTTTTGTCTCTAGCGTAGCGGGTGAGATAGTCGGTAGCTACCACAATCCACTTCTTTCCGAAAGCCGACGTCGCGAACGGCCCCAGCAGGTTCATACCAATCTGCTGGAATGGTCGGTGAGGTGGTTCAATTGGCTGTGGAAGTCCCTCTGGCCTTGTCGGCGGTGTCTTGCGTCGCTGACAGTCCCGGCATGTCCTCACATAACGAGTGACGTCGGTGGTAAGACGTGGCCAGTAGTACCTTTCTTGTATCCTCGTGAGCATGCGGGAAACACCGAGGTGTCCTGTCGTCGGATCATCGTGCAGGGCCTGCAGGAGTTCTGGTCGCAGAGCTGAAGGCGTCACAAGGAGGTACTTGGCTCGAAGCGGTGAAAAGTTTGTTTTGGAGCAGACTGTTTCGAAGGAAGAACGTCGCAAGTGCGCGCTTGAATACCTTTGGGACTTCGGCGGTCCTGCCTTCGAGGTATTCTATAGGGCCTTAAGTTCCGGGTCGGCCCGCTGTCGTTCAGCGAAGTCGTCGGCAGTTCCCAAGAAGTAGTCGTCATCCGGGTCGTCGGGCAATGGGTGGTCGACAGGCGCACGAGACAGACAGTCGGCATCGAAGTGTTTCTTGCCGGACTTGTAAACATCGGTAATGTGATATGCTTGAAGTCTCAGGCTCCATCGTGCGAGGCGACCTGAAGGGTCCTTCAAAGTGGCTAGCCAACACAAGGCGTGGTGGTTGCTCACAACTTTGAAGGGCCTGCTGTAGAGGCAGGGGGGAAATTTCGACGTAACCCAGATGATGGCGAGGCACTCCTTTTCTGTTGTGGAATAATTGACTTCTGCTTTGGATAGTGATCAGCTGGCGTAACTAATAACCCTTTCAAGTCCGTCGGCCGTCTGCACAAGAATGGCGCCGAGACCTACGTTGCTTGCGTCAGTGTGTATTTCTGTCTCGGAGCTGGTCTTGCTTATGGTTCGGAAGGCTGGGATTGACGGCGAAAGCTGAGGGAGGGAGGGGCTTGGTTTCTCTGAGCAGGTTCCGCAGAATCGGCGAGGGCAAAAGCACTGCTGGCTTTAACGATTTCTTCTATGTATGCGACCGTCGTTCCTTTGTTCATGTGTTTGTATTTATTGCTGAAATTTGTGAGCATAACCGTTGCTTTGCATCCCCTCAGCTCTGCAATTCCTCTTGCGACGCAAATATTGCGGGTGACCAACAGATGCTGACTGCCTTCAACGACGCCTTCCAAGTCCTGCCTTCAACGACGCCTTCCAAGTCAGGTGACTTAGGTAGAGAGCGCGCCGGCCGCGCCCCTCGACAGTTGCGGTGATGGCGGCATAAGAAGTCCATGCCAAGGACGACATCTCTCGAGCAACACTGTAGGACTACGAAGTCTGCAGGATAGATAAGGCCGTTAATGGTGACTCTCGCTGTGCAGATTCCTGCAGGTGTTACGAGATGACCTCCGGCTGTGCAGATTTCGGGGCCTTCCCAAGCTGTCCTAACTTTCTTCAATTTTGCGGCGAACGGCCCACTGATGACGGAAATAGACGGCGCCAGTATCGACGAGAGCGGTCACACTGTGGCCATCGATAAGAACGTCGAGGTCGCTAGTTCGCTGTCTCGCGTTACAGTTAGGGCGTGGCGTCGTGTCACGGCTGCGTCGGCTTGTTCGCTGCTTCGATGTTGCATCGTCAGGTTACCTTCGGTATGGGAGGTTTCGCCGTCAGGACTTTGCCTGGTTGGCGTTGTGTTCGGAAAGCTTCGTCGCAGCGGCGTCCTCATCGGAGGATCTTCGGTAGTTCGTCGCACAGCAACCACACCTCCATCTTGCTGCCCTTAGTTTCCCGGATACGTGCTTGGAAACCGACCCCGCGTTGGGCCAGAGTACTACTGGTGGTGCGGTGACGTGGCGGCTGGGCGACGGCGAACCTGTCAGGTAGTCGGCGATGTCACGTGGCCGTTCCCCTGGCTGCAGACGTGGTGCATTGACGACGAAGCCACGCAGTCCCATCTGTCGATACTGGCAACGGCGGTACGTGTGCCCGGCCTCGCCACAGTGGTAGCAGAGCGGGCGGTTGTCAGGTGCACGCCAAACGTCGGTTTTCCTCGGCGCACTGCGCTGGCCCGCTGGCGATCGGTAGGACGTCGGTGGGGGCGGTGGCGGAGGCGGTTTCTGGCGATGGAAGTGCAATGGGGTGGCGTTCTGGCGTGCGCATGGAGGAGGGGCGTCGCGGCGGGCTGCAGCAGCATAGCTCATGACTTGCAGCTGGGGCTCTTGAGGATGGGGAACGCCCAGCGATTGCTAGATCTCCTGGCGTACGACGTCCGCGATGGATTCCACGTGAGGCTGCGCTGAAGGAAGTAATTTTCGCGGCTCTTCTTGCACAATCGCTCGAATGTCTCACGCAAGCCAGTGGTTCTTAGCGCTTCAATGCCGGCATTGGTTGTAGACGAGAAGCTACGGTTATATTGCCACGAGCGCATCTCGAGCGTCTTCTCTGTCGTAGATGCTTCTGAAATGAATTCGGCGAGCGTCTTTGGCGGGTTTCTGATCGGCCCGGCGAAGAGTTCCTGCTTTACTCCTCGCATGAGCAGACGGACCTTCTTCTCTTTGGACATGTCGGAGTCAGCGTGGCGGAAGAGTTTAATCATATCTTCCGTGAAAAGCGCCGCATTTTCATTTGGCATCTGCATGCGGGTTTCGAGGAGAGCTGCAGCTTTCTCCTTGCGGACCACACTTGCGAAAGTGGGGAGGAACCTGGCGTGAAAGACGTCCCACGTTGTAGGGCTTCGCTCTCGATTCTCGAACCAGGTCCGAGCAGCATCTTCTAAGGCGAAATACACATGCCGTAGCTTGTCTTTGTCTGTCCAGTCATTGAAGGCGGCGACGTGGTCGAACCTTTCGATCCAGCTTTCCGGGTCTGCCAACGGTGAACCGCGGAAAGTTGGCGGCTCTTTGGGTTGCCGGAGCAGGAGTGGTGCAGGTGGAACAGGCGCTGACATGGTGGCCGTGGTCGACGTCAACATCTTGGTTTTCTGAGCCTTGTCCAGTGAAAGCCCGTACTATGGTGGCAGACCTTTTTTCCTGCGGCTAACTCTCTACTCGTTGCTGGCGTCAGTGTCTTCACGGCGTGGGCTGGGTTCACAGCTTGACGGAGGCGTCTGGTACGTGGAAGAAAAAGCACCTCCACCAGATGTCACGGGGTCGAGACGTGGACGAATGGAGCACACTGCGAGTCGAATAATAAATTGTTTATTTGGGCGAACCTGTGCCCAGTAAACGGAAAGTCGGACTACAGTAGCAGTCTTGGACTGATAGCGGCGAATGGAGCGTCGGCTGTCGATCAACTACTGGCAAGCGGCGAAGTGCGTCGGGATATATACTCTTGTCATCGAATGTTCTAGCGATATCGCTGGCGGTGGCGTAGGTTCTAGAATAATCTGTACAGTTCGCAAATTGGGCGTGATCTTATCGAACTACTATGATTTACTATTATGATCTACTACAGTCCTGAAGCTTCTCGAAAACTGCAGGCGCGGTTTGCGGTGAGAATTGTGTAATGTTTTGGGGCGATACAAAACTTGAGAAACAAGAACGTGGCAATATTGACTACAGCACAGCAAAGGTCTCTAGTGTCACAGGATTAAGGCCTTGACAAGCAGGTTCTGCCAAACAGTGAGAAGCTACTCATTGCATTTACTCAGATGAGGCAAAACATCTGATTTGTGAACAGCTCGCGGGCCTTTCTGGAAGGCGAAAAGAAAGAAACAGAAGCAGTGGGGGGATGAAAAGCGACGCTTGTTGATGTGCAGCCTTCGATCCACAGCAACAGTTGCACCGGTGTGCAGCAGCATAAACTGTATATTTGTCGTCTGAGTTTACTTTCGATGCTTCCATCATCTTTAACTGTTTTTGTGAAGTATCCACTTAAGCACCTTTTTTTTGGGATGGGGAACTCACAAATAGCACTTGTCGTGCTAGTGTTAGGAGATGTCTGCTTCTTCGATCGTAAGTTGTTTTTTTTTTTTATTTGTGAAATACTGACTTGATGCAAGTACTAAAGTCTGTCAATTTTTTTTTATGCAGGTTGATAAGAGGGTGTATGGCTGCAGCCTGTGCAACATCGAGATTGAGGAGCCTGACCAGTTTGACTCTCACGTGGAGAGCCCGCGGCACACAAAGCGCCTCCGCTGGCTCTACTTTATGGGCTTCGACAGTGAGTTGTTGGAGTGCACCTTGTAGCATGAGGGGTTGATTGATTTGAGGTAGCATATTTCGGGGTATACCGGACGCTGCTACGTTCGACCCTTGCAGAAAAAATTGCCATACTAGACATGGCTAGACATGGTATGTACTTGGCATATTGAAATGTGATTCCACAAAGTTGTGGACCTATAAGGGGCTGGAATTCTGCATTTAGTGGCTGTAGACTTGTTTAAGCTTTTGCAGAGTAAAATTTGGATGTAACACTTCTTTTAGGCAAAGAAACTAAGCACAGTAGACTCTCAGTAAACGGAGGTCTCTCAAACAGAACGACTGCCTAAACAGAATACATTTTTCTGGTCCCTTCATGTTTTGTTTCATGAGAGTATACTGTAATTATTGCACTGAAGGATGTCATTTCATGAATCTCTTCTTGCAATGTTTTTGCTCTGCCAATATTATTGAGGATTGCAGAGTGTGACTGTGATGCTTTGAGGAACTATCCATGCCATTGTTTCACCTGGTTTATTGGAAAATGCTGCTGCCACATTTCAGGGCTGCAAAAATTACTCAAGTTGAAAGAGCATTTTAATGACTGACCTATACATATAAATGTGTGCGGTCTCCCTTAAAAAAAGGCGCCATGCTCTCAGAACATCGGGCACAGCAGAGATAGTTGAACGCTAGCCAAACATTGTGTGCATTTACAGTCGAACATGAGTATATAGAACTTGAATGGGATTGCGAATCAGTTTATTATATGAAAAATTCGATATAAAAAAAGTAAGGGCCCTGAGAGCTTACGTGTAGTGGACCATTACCTACAATAGGTGTATTCAAGAATGACAACTGATTCCGCACACACGCCGCAATAGAATGTTTTATTTGCGTAAAAAAAAATCGCTGCTCTTGGCCTGCTTGTTCGTTATCGAAATGAAGTTGAAAACGCAAGTCTCAATCTTATGAAGGCTGTCCAGATGCGACAGCCAAGTTCCCTCTAAGTCCGGATACAATGGCGAATGACGCGGAACACTGCCACCACTGAGCTGTCAGCCTGGACACGAGCTGTCGGCCACGAAGTCGTCCACAGTCACCTCGTGTTGAACTGCTGCTGAGAAGCGAAACAACTCTCAAAACGCGTCGTCTATGCACTCGTCGTCGTCTTCACCGGTTTCCGCAAGATCTGCCGTCTCCGAGTCTGCCTTGCAAAAGCAGTTGACCACTGTGGCCATCTTGACGTCTCACCAGGCACCCGTCATCATTTGTATAGCACTAAGAAGGTCAACCTTCAGCTCAATGCCCATACGGAGGTTGACCAGCAGCCTATCAAGGAATTGCCTCCTGTAGCCCATCTTGAAAGACTTGGTGATGATCTGGTCAAGCACTTGCACCTTCACCCTCGGGTTGGCTGGCAGAAACTTCAGCTTTATGTATTTGAGCTTGCAGGTGGTGTTATAGACCGAGTATTCGTCCACAAGAAGGCAAGAGCAATGCCCCGACTTGCCCAGCTCAACGTCCTACGCTTGTGGGCATTCTGTAAACAGCTGAAGTGTCATCCACGCCTTTTTGTTTGAAGTGTAGTGGACGGGGAATTGCTTACAGTTCTGGAAATTGTGCCGTGCTCTTGCTTTCTCAATCACAATGGGCTGGAGCTTCCGAGACTTATTCATGTTGACTGCCAGTGACACGTTTACACGAACTTTACTCATTTTGCCCTCCTGACACGTGCTACCGGGGACGTCGAGTCTTGCTCGGCAACATTTACCAAAAGAGACTGGTCTCGTCTGCATTCAAGATCTGTGGGAGAAAACGTTGCGGAGATTTCCGGCCACTCCTTCATGTTGTAGCACTGCTTAAATTGTGAAGCCGCCCGGTGTTGTCGGCGAAGTTGTCTTCACTGAGTGCAGCGGCAAACCATTTGATCTTGACCATCAGCATCGGGCCGTCCACCACGACGTTCTTCGCGCGCACTTCTACACACCAGGCATAGAATACCTTCTCTACATTCCACTGGGCAGCGCACACGACAGGCTCTGACGTTCATTGCATTGCCACCTTTGCCTTGATATCTGCCTTGTTCTTCAGCAAGGTACTCTGAGTGCTCCGTGGTATCCTAAAGTTATTCTCGATGGTGGAACATTTCTCGGCCGCCTCAACACGCTGAATAACCTTCAATATTGTCACAAAGTCAAGGGTTTTGCGCTTCTTGACGCTGGCCATACATCACGAGAAGTCGACGATTCGAGTAGTTCGCTGCAGCTTTGCACACCACGCACGCAAAATAGAAACGCTGCACATGCGGTGGTATGTGACAAGGCAACAATGAAAGTGGACTTCGCCAACAAAGCGCCCGCAAATTGATGGCCACCTGCAAGGGCAAGAGCAAAAGGTGTGAGTTGTGATTTGCTGATGAAAACTTGCAAAACAGGAACAAACAATAAAAGACGAAAGGAGGAGAACGTAAGCTTCTTCATTCCTGCTCCCCGAGCCGACGGGTACGCGGGAAAAGCATGAGAGACAGAGAAACGAGAAGGAAAAAAAAAAAAAGCCATACTGTAAGTTGGAGACCATGCAGTCGGACCTCTTTCGTCCTTACCTTTTTTTCGAGTGTTTCAGGTTTTGGTGGAGGCGTGGTGCTGCGTAAAGGTTGCTGGGCGCTGCAAGTACCAAAGAGCATCCAACTCGTGCGCGGAATTGCACTGCCGCGGAGAATGCGTGGCGCGGAGAGTGCCAAAGCGCACTTTCCAGCTCACGCAGCGTTTGGTAGATTCGAGGGCGGTTAAAAATGCCATTAGATATAAATGTGGGAATTTCTATGCTTTTACAAAGGAATTTCAAGGTGATAACTCAATATACTCAAAAATGCGATATATGTGGGTTCAATATGTGTGTTTGACTGTATTCAACATTCTTGGAAGTGACGATATTGTTACGGGGACGATTGTTACGAGCAGAACAAAAAAGTGTAACTGTCATGCTAAAACAATCTTAACAATATTCCACTCTTCTATATGAATATAATCACGAACACAAGGTAATGCGAAGGGGGCGTTGCTGAAGACGGACTCGCCCGAAGGGACACGACCCACAGTCGCTGCATCTCGTGGTCCCCTGCAGGAGATGACCATCCATGCCAAACGCTAAAAAAAGAGACTCTCTCCTTTTTCCAATGCGCCTGCCAGGCCTCGCTGCCACAGCACTGCTTGTGCTACGATGCTAACCATGATGATGATGATACTGTTCCACCACCACTCAACAGCTTTTAACCATTAATGCGGCTTTATCTGCACGACACAGGTGCATCACAGGGCACGAACGACTTTACAGGAGGTGAAAGCTCCCCCACAAATGTCCAAATGTCAAGTTAAAATTTGGCACAGTTGCTGCTTAATGCTTACACTGTCGTAGAGGGCTTTTCATTTGAGCCACTGTGTTGCTTCTACAGTCGATCCCAGATGTATCGAAGTTGAAGGGGACTGTGAAATAGTTTGATATATCTATGATTCAAAATACAAAATGTGCATATTGAAGGCCTGAATTAAAGCATTTAAGGTCATGGAAATCATTACAAGTACTAGCATAACGATTCGCCCACAGTATAATGGAAGGACAAGGTGTGAACTACAAGTTGCCGTACTCTCTTTCGCATTAAAATAGCCTGTAAACTTCTTATGCTTCTTGTGTGCCGTCAAGTTTTAGTCATCCTCAATATCACTGAAGCTTTTCAAATAAGCGAATGCAGCTCCTTCGGCCACAACAGCGTTGATTGACACGAAATGCGGATGCAAGCTTTGAAGCGCTTCAAAAGTTGGTTAGTGGCGGCAGCGAAGGCGTCCGCATGTTCGTAACCGCATGGTACACTTCTGCAGTGCTAGCCACGGAAGCCATCATCTCAGCATCAATGAAGTCAAAGAGCTGCGTCATCATACGCACCAATGAAATCGCTCACTGATAAATCACAGAATTCACTGAGGCACCGTACGGCGTTGTCGGCAGTCATGTCGCACCCTAAGTCATCATTTGGCCAGCAAGGAAAGTTTACGACGGTGCTTTTCTTGATGTCACTCGAAGCGCCAGTCAGGTGGGCTTGGTGGCTGTGCCACAATGATGACCACTAATCCTTTCGTCTTCGCCGCACAGGTGATCGCTCCCGTAATCACCTGTATCGTCTTGTCATCTCTTGGAAATGCATGCCTGACCCGCACTACGAGTCCGCAACTGCGCACTGGACGCGACACCGAATTCCGCTCCTCTGCGTTTGGCTCCCGGCGGCGCTGTCTGTTGGGCATCCATCCCTCGGCCCTGCTTGGGAGGTGCCATCGTCATCAACACTCATCGTTCAGTCACCTATAAAAGAACGCCACCCGCGCTCAACATTTCTTGGGCTTGGTGGCTGTGCCACAATGATGACCACTAATCCTTTCATCTTTGCCGCACAGGTGTGTAATCAATACTCCCTATTTACTAAACGAACGAGCAATTAATTTTTAGTTCAGCTACCGAGCCCACGGTGTTGTCTTGCTGTTGCTGTTGAAATCGCTCACGCAATTCGATGTTTACTGTTACTTGCTGGAAATATCAAGTCTAATCCTGGTCCTGATACACCTGCCGTATTGTCTGAATTGCAAAAACTAACCACCGGGCAGTCTCAACTAATCTTGGAGGTAAAGAACCTCAAAGATCAGCTATTATCTACCGAACAAGCGATAAGCAATGTAAGCCAGCGCCTAACTGACTTGGAAAGCCACTACCAAAGCCTCCTGTCAATCAAGACCGACATTGATAGCTTGAGGGCTGACTGTACGCAAACAGCTGGCTTAGTTGGCGATATTGAAGCCCGTCTAGATGAAGCGGAAAATCATTCGCCCCGAAATAACCTAATTATATGGTATTCCTGAAACAATCACAAAAGAAAGCTTCGCCCAGTCGGAGCAATTAATTATTGACATCTGTCCCAATCAATTAGGCGCTAGTGTAGACCCAAAGGAAATCGACCGTGCACACCGTCTAGGTAAATTCAGCGAAAACTGATGTCCTATAATAGTTAAGTTTACCTTTTACAAGACTAAAACCGCAATCCTTTCCTGTGGCCGCAAATTCAAGGGCACAGAATACAGCGTGAGAGAGGATTTTTCTGCTGCAGTCCGTACTGCGCGAAAACACCTTGCGTTTGCTAAATCTAAAGCAGCTCCCTTTTCTCTTCGGTACAAAACGCTACACATCGGGCCGCACTGTTACATTTTTGACTCATCTTCCCAAATGGTAAAAGAATTCACTATCTAGCAATCGCCTCGTAAACAGAAAACACACTGTCACGCAAAAAACCACCCCTTCAAATGATCTCTTCTTTTCTATCATTTTCACAAACATATGCAGCTTTTTACCGAAAAGAGAGGCCATATCAAATCTTGTATCATCTTCCGCTAGTAACCTGCTGGTACTCACAGAGACCTGGCTGTCTAATGATGTCAACGACGTCGAACTTCTAACTGACTTGCCAAATTTCAATATTTTTCGGAAAGACCGCGAGGGCTCCCGAGGGGGAGGCGTGCTCATTGCTGCTAGTCGGAAGCTTTCATGCTCCATTAATAATGTCGGGACTGACGTAGAAATATTATGGCTTTTATGTCGGGTTAGACCAAAAACGGTCTTACTCGGCGTATGTTACAAACCACCACGAAACAGCCCATACTTTCCAGAGAAACTGAATGATATGCTAAGCCAGCTTCTTACAACACACAGTAAAGCCAGTGTCGTACTTTTCGGCGACTTTAACTACCTAAGTGTTGACTGGTGTAATCAAGTCTCCACTATAAACAACTCCGAAGCAATCAAATTCATTGACGTTTGCCTGAATTTCAATCTTACACAATTGGTCTCTGAACCAACACGCACCACGCAGGAATCAGCAAACACTTCGGATTTAATACTAACAAACAGTCCCGAATGCTTATCATCCATTACTTACCTCAAAGAAATTAGTGACCATAAGGTTATCCAAGCCATATTTCAGTTTGCGTCAGTTCCACGCCACACATTTGTAAAGACCATTCGCCTTTATGATAAAGCTAACTATCACGCAATCAAGTTTTATCCTCTGTTTGAAGTGGACTTTCAAAGCCAAAGCATTGAGGAAAACTGGACCGTCTACAAAGCTAAAATAAATGAACTTGTATATAAGTACATACCTAAAGTCACTTTCCACTCTAACTCTCAAAAACCATGGTTCACAAGATCGCCCAAAGATGAGAAAACAAAAAGAAGCGGCTTTATTCTGCAGCTAAACTCGTAAAACAGTGCGCACGCGTGGGAAAAATACTATGCAGCTGAACATTCCTATTTGAAAGAAACTCGAACCGCTAAATATCTCTTTTTTCATGTTGAACCTCCCAAACTATTAGAAAATAATCCTAAGAAGTTTTGGGAAATAATTAACCCTCACGGTGCTCACAGTAAGCCTTACGAATGAGCTGGATGAAGTTCTGTCCGATTCTGAGTGTTCTCATAAATTTAATCGCAGTTTTTCATTTTTTTATACCATAGAGAATGATAGGTCTTTTTCTTATTTAGTTCTCTCCGACCTCATTCAATCGAAAATGCCACCGGTTGTTCTCTCTGTTTGTGGTATAGCTTTTCGGATTGAAAACATCAAACTCTCCTCGTCTGCGGGCATTGATGAAACCACGTCAAAGTTTCTTAAAAATACTAAATGTATCTCCGCTGCCTATCTATGTTTGTTATTTTCGCAGTTTCTTGCCACTGCCACTTTACTCGAGGATTGGAAAGTGGGCAACGTCCTTCCAATCTACAAAGCCAGTAACAAAAACTCACCACTTAACTACCAACCCATTTCATTAACCAGTGTACCTTGCAAGATCATGGAACACGTCATATACTTTCACATCATGAATCATCTAGACTCGTTCCCGTTCTTTCACCCTTACAGCATGGTTTCCGCAGAGGTCTATCATGCGAAATCCAACTAGCCATCTTCCTTCACGATTTACACACTAACCTTCACCTCAACGTTCAGACTGACGCCATCTTTTTAGATCATGCTGAAGCATTTGACAAAATAGCCCATAAAAGATTAATACTAAAACTTGGTCAGTTAAACATAGATCCCAATATTCTCGACTGGGTAAAGGCTTTTCTGAGAAAGCGCTCTCAAACTGTTCCTATAAATAGCACGACATCTTGCCTGCTCCCAGTAACCTCAGGCGTGCCTCAAGCATTCGTCCTTGGACCCCTTCTATTCTTAATTTATAATAATGATTTGCCTTCGACAGTTTCAGCTAACATCAGAATGTTTGCAGACGACTGCGTCATTTATTCAACTATAAATAACCCTCTCGACCAACATGCTTTACAGACTGATCTTAACCACGTCATAGACTGGTGCCAGCAATGGCTAATGACTCTAAATCCTAGTAAATGTAAATCTGTAACCTTCTCTCGACGTTCTGCTCCCCTTTCTTTTCCGTATTCAATTTCTGGAGTTCGCATCGAAGCCATTAACTCGTTTGAATATTTAGGGGTGACCTTATGCAATGACCTATCTTGGCGCACTCATATTACAAATATCGTCGCATCTGCCAATAAAACACTGGGATTCCTGAAACGCAATCTTCGTCATGCCCCCACGCACGTAAAACTACTAGCCTACAAATCACTCATCAGACCGAAACTGGAATACACATGCGCTATCTGGAGCCCACACCAGTCCTACCTCGCATCTGCCCTGGAAGCTGTCCAAAACCGTGCTGCTAGATTCATCCATTCCACTTATTATTACTGAGCTAGCGTATCGTCACTGAAAGCGGAATCCGGTTTATCTAATCTCTGTCTTCGTCGTCGTATTGCCACGCTATCATTATTCCACAAATTTTATTACAGTTATCTCTGTCTTCCACCTTATATCGTTCACCTTACGCGCATACCTCATCGCCACAGACATGAATTGCAAGTGTCACGCCCACGTGCTCGCACCCTCACATTTTCCTCTTCATTTTTCCCCCGAGCAGCAACAGATTGGAATGGCCTTTACCACACCATTGCAGCCATTACTAATCCATCAAACTTCTTAGACAAAGTAACAAACTTTCTTACCGAGTGAAGTCAGCTGGCTACACTGTATACCCACCTCTTATGTAAAACCCCCTTGAGGGGTCTTTAAGGAAATAAAGTGATGTGATGTGATGTGATGAATACTTATCGCTACATGCGAGTCAACGTTCTGTTCATCTCCTCAATGAAGATTTATCAGGAACGAGGTGAGAAGTACCTGAGTCCACTAGGTGCAAAAGAAAACGCAGAGTTCCCACCATCGACATGTTGGCGATATCGATGGCACTTGTGGCTTTGTAGCTGGCAGCCGCTGCTTTCTGCTGGTTTGATGCAAAAAGCTAGACAAAGCATAGCCCCCCAAAACACTAAAACTACGTCACAATGTTGCATTTCTGAAAGGTCACGGTTTTAAGACTCTCATGCCATTGAGTGCTAGCAAACAAGGGAATGCAAACATTGCAACAAGATCACTGAGTCACTTTGCATTCTCATTTTGGTGTCCTCGGCAGTTGGTTTCTCTTAAAAACACTATGCCCGTGCGATGAGACCTGCTAATCGCTCATCAAACTATCGGCGCACTGGCAAGTGCCATGCAACGAACCAGATCAGTGCGATGGAATGACACCGCCTTTCGGGATCAAAACGTGTTAGAATGTGATGGAAAATTGATGAATATTTGCTAAGAAAAAGGCATTTTCTGGGCCTCAGCGTTGCGCAGTGTTCAGTTCAGTTCAGTTCAGTTTATTCATTCATTCAAAATACAAAATTCGTAGAATGTAGTATGCAGACGAAGGTCCCAAAGTCAAGCGACTGCAGTGGGACCCTCGGTTAACAATAACAATAAAATTATTATGACAGCACGTAAAATACACAACACAAGTGAAAAGTAAACAGTGAACTTGCATAAAATAACATCAAGTAAACAAAAAAGGCAGTCAGAATGTGACACAAGAACAATAGTAATAAGATATACAAGTAAAACATAATCACGCCATAAAGCAATAACCTAAATTTGCAAAGACTTTCCAATTTCATGCCCGGATACATAAGAATCGTTAAGTAATCATCGTTGTCAACATAGTTATGCAAGATGAAGTTTTTAAGATCACGTTTGAATGCATGAAAAGATGATGATTTTAGTGTATAGGGCAGGTTATTATACAATTTAATGACCGCGAAGGCAGACGTCATTTTGCCATAATTGGTGTTACATTTAGGTAAAAGGAAGTTGTGACTGTGGGCGAATCTAGTGCTATTGGTGTTAGTGAGTAAACTAGCATCGATTAAATCAAACACAAGCTGTTTGTTAAGTTGTTTATATAGCAATATGATTAAGTGAAAATTAAATAAGCCAGACACAGTAAGAATACAGTTAGCCTGAAGGAGTGGGGTAGCATTAGAATAAGATGAAGTGTTGGTAATAATGCGAATGGCCTGATTCTAAATGTGCTGTACAGACGAAATATGAATGTTATATGTATTTCCCCATGATGTAATGCCATAGGTGATGTGACTATGTATGAAAGCAAAGTATAAAGACAATAAGGCTTCAAGTGAAAAAAAAAGGACGAGATTTGATGAGTGATCTTATACCAAATGCTGTTTTTTGTTTGACGTAAAGAATATGATTGGTGAACTTTAAATGAGGGTCTAATTTTACGCCCAGAAAACACACACACACGCAGGAATGAAATGATTGTCAATGACCACTTGTGGAATGAAAGGTAGCATTTTTTGTTATGTTTTAAAAATCATGAACTGAGTTTTGAGCGGGTTTAAAATTAAGTTGTTTAAACGACACCATTCAACGACATTAGTCAGTTCTTTGTTCAACATATTGATCAGAGTAGGTAATGGTTTATGCGAGATGGAAATGGTCTGTATCATCAGCGTAAAGAATAACTTTAGAATCTCCAAGGAAGTCAGGCAAATCATTGATATAGATACAAAACAGTAAGGGTCCAAGAATAGAACCCTGTGGGACCCCTTGAATAATTATTTTAACATTAGAATTAACGCCCCCAATGCAGACTGATTGTTCACGATCAAGAAGGTAGTTTTTTATGAAGGTCAAGGATGGGCCAGTGATACCCAAGGACTCTAATTTGCTAAATAAAATATTATGACTAATGGTATCAAAGGCTTTCGTGAAATCAAGAAATACAGACCCTGTGAAATTACCGTTGTCTATGGACGTTTTCAAGCAGTGTTAAAGCAGATGTCCTGCTGTGCGGGAGTTATGCATGCACCGGTCCCATACTTTTGCATGGGGAATTCGAGGGTATTTTTCAACTGTTTGATGTAGCCAATAATTCAGTATATCCGGGATCGACTGTATTATACTGAAGCGGTGGGTTTCAGTGTAGCCAGCTGTTGTGTTACGCAGAGGAGATTGGCAAGTTTCACTGTCGTGTGTGCCACGTTTCGATGCCTGGCGAGGACCACCTGTTGGGACACTTGCGCAGCGAGAGGCACATGTTTCTCAGCCGCACTCTCAATGTGCATCTGGACTACACCAAGCACTTGCTGCTCCAGCACTTCTCCAAAGGTGAGTCACCTCCACAGATCTCCCCTGGTTTCACGACAGCCACGTAGCGAGTCCGTGGTGTTTGAAAGCATCATGTATCTGGCCTCAGTTTTTAGTGACTGACAGGAGCATAAGTTATGGGCATTGTTGCGGTTTTCTTTTTATAGGGATGTGTAAATACTTAGATTGAATCAAACAATCCCTTCAGTTCATAAATGTGGGAGATAAACTTTTCATTTTCAATGAAATAAAGCAATTGCATGTGGCTTTCATATGTATTTATTTTACGAATGACTGCAAGATAAATTTCAAAACCGTGGCCAATATAGCAATTTGGTTGGGGTAGCCAAAACACTCCCTTTATATTTCAAGGATTTCTGATAAAAAAAAAAAAAGACCTGTGCATGCCACAACACCAGCTTATTAACACACTTGCTTGACTTATCCTCGTCACTGGAGTGAAGCTATAGCTTATATATCTAGGCTTTACTGGCATTCCACTTTTTCAGCCCAAGAAAAGCTTGGCTTTTGGGGTTGCATATAAAAATTTTGTTGTGCTGCAGCTATTACCACTCATTCAGGAATGCCACAAATTTGTTTTGCACCACGCATATCTGAGTTGTTTTTTGGTTTAGAAAATAGCAGCCCTCATGAGTGCTGCTGTAAATGAGGGCTTAATTAAACTTTTGTTAAACCTGGAGCGCTCATGCATGAAATTGAAGCAGAGCAGTGCACAGCACGTGGCTGTCCAATAAGAAGCGCTGATGAGCCAAAAAAGAAGCTCTTACAATAATTCCAAACAGAATCAACACTGTTTCCCTTCATGAGCTCTGCATGCTGATTGAGCTCTTTGAGGAACATTCCAATACTTACGTGCACTTGGATATTTGATATTTGTGGCCACCAAGGGCACTCATCAATTTAGATAGGATTAAAGATAACTTTTCATTCATCGCACAGCCTTATATTTCTTTAGTAATGTAGAGGTGTTCATGTTTTTGCCACATGTAACCAGTGTCTCTCATAAAGAACGAATCGCTCCATGCAAACGTACTAGGAAACAGAGGGCTGCTATCTTCAGTGATAATTCCCAAACGTTACCAGTCGACTAAAAAGAGGCCCCTCCCACTTGGCATGCTGCAACCTTCGAGATGTCCTCATGTAGAAACTGATAGGTTGTACATAGAGTCTGCTGTAGTTGGTGATGATAGCAGGTTGTCACTTTGATCTTGCATCACTCCAGCTCACATCAGGTGTTTTCTGGCGTGTATTGCAGGGCCATTTTATTTAGAGCATAGTAGTGATACTGTATTATTGCTTGCATTTCTGTAAACAGCTCTATAGCAGGTCTTGCACAAGCTCTGGTTTTCCACAATTTCTAGCACTGCACTTCTAACACTAGGATCATTCTAACACTAGGATCATTCTCAGAAGTTCCTGCTACCAGTGACTACTTGTATAAACTTCATTTTACTGCCACGCCTTGTATATATTGTAGGCTAACCATCAATTTCGACAATGCCTAATGAACTTAGATGAAACTTCTTGCTGTTCGAGTTAGTGGTTTGCGACGTGCAACCTATTTTCAGCGCAAAGTAGAAAATGGAAAAAAAAACACCTACCATGTGTACTGTGTTTTCTCATTCCTTGATTTTCTGCTTTGGGCTAAAAATATATTGCACGTTTAATTAATGACCCATGTTTCATTAGGGCTGGCACTTTTTTGCCATTGTTGGCTTTTTCGGCTCACTGTCAGTGACTATTATATAGGGTATCTTTAGTACACAGCATTTTCAAATGTTTGGCAGGTTTTTGGTTGGTCTATCTCAAAAACATGCTTTTCTGTTTCTTTGCTGCACTATTTCATGTGACTGCTTTGAAGGAGTAAGTTCAGTGAAGGGTTTAGTTTTTACTACATACAGTTGGGAGAGCATTTTTGTTGGCAACTTTATTGCATGATCTGTTTTTGCTTGTAAGCAGCTTCTGCAAGCAGCTACAGTATTTTTTTTTCTGAACAGTCGATTCTGGTATTACTGTACACATTTGGGATTCCACTAAATTAAAATTCAAATCTTGGTACAGTACATCTTCCAAGGCATGTTTTCATTTTGTTCAGTTTTCCCTTGCAAGCATTTGTCATCGGGGCCCAAATTTTTTCATAGCTGTCATGCTTGAATCATATAAAAGGTTTTGCAACTGTTAAGATTCTTTGGGAACAGGAGAATTTGCTGACGTTACAGCGTTTCAAACTTTTTTCTCTTTTTACTGTATATGGACACCTCGGATGCATTCTTGCAGTCTCTGGGTGTTCGGTATGAAATCCACAAATCGATAATACTTCCCTGTGCATAATATGTTCGGTGTGCATATCAAAACATGTGAGCACAGTCGTCGATGGTGGCCCAAAACAAACCAAGAGGCCGCCATCAACGACTGCAGCCTGTGCTGCCCGGAGGTCGTGCAAAGGAGACTTGGCCAGAGGGTGCTCTGGTGGTAATTGCATACTTTGACTGGCCGCGGTTCCATGCGCTGTATTTTGACTGAGATCAGCAGACAGGTCGTATCTTTGTTTTGTGTTCCCCTCGCAGAGTTTGCGTTATGTCATAGGTGGCGTGAAGGTTGCTTCGCTTGCTGCAGCGTCTGTGTTTGCTTACATCGTCTTATTCAGCTATGCCGAGTCACTTGTCGAGATAATAGTCTTGCCTCATGTAATATTGCAGCTTGTTCTACCTTGTTTCTTGCTCCCCCTTTGTGGTAAAACTGAGGCTTCCTTTACTCTGCGGCCACATTCTGCGGTGGCCGATTGCACTTCACTGCCAACCCACGTTAAATGGGAATTTTCACCAACCTTATTTGCTCGAATCTGTCGCGCCCTATACTTGTACGGTTTTAGAATAAAAATGCATCTATAGTATCATTTGCCGAGTATGAAAATAAAACAGACATGCCCCTATGTTGATAATCTGAAAAAAAAAAAAGAAAAAAAGAGAGAGAGAGAGAGAGAGAGACCGAGACCAACACAGTCTGCCTTTTTAAAGTGGCAAACAACATTGGTAGTTTTTTCTCTTCTGTGATCCAGTTTTTCTGGCTTTAAGGCCACTTATGGATGTGATTCAATCATGACCAGAGGTTGTGGTCACTTAGACAAGATCAGTCCATTGGTACGAGGGGGCACATTGCAATAAATAAATAAAAACTGTGGGGGCTGTTTATGGAGATAGTGTGGCCCCGCCGCGGTGGTCTAGTGGCTAAGGTACTCGGCTGCTGACCCGCAGGGCGCGGGTTCGAATCCCGGCTGCGGCGGCTGCATTTCCGATGGAGGCGGAAATGTTGTAGGCCCGTGTGCTCAGATTTGGGTGCACGTTAAAGAACCCCAGGTGGTCTAAATTTCCGGAGCCCTCCACTACGGCGTCTCTCATAATCATATAGTGGTTTTGGGACGTTAAACCCCACATATCAATCAATCAATCAATGGAGATAGTGTGATGCAACTTTGCATGAACGGGCAGTTTTTTTTTTTTGCTAATATGATCACTAGAATTGGTTTTAACTTCATAGCCTATAGGAACCCTTGAATGTGTCTTTTATTTATTGCAACCTTTCTAAAACACATAAATCAACTACTTCAGTGGGTGTTTCTCTAAAAAAAGGAAAGGGTGTTGTTTACAACAAATTCGAACAGTATTCATTTGGCTGAAGGCATAATACAGTAAAATGTTGCTTGTTATGATTTCACGGGACCGGCAAAATTTTCCGATTGAGCCAAATGCGGAACTATCAAATGTATCAAGAAAACAACGAACAAATGCCTGTTTTATCTATGCACTTTCGTTTTTGTGAAGAATACATAAATTCAGTCTATATGTTACATAAGAGCAGCGCAAAAGCTACAATTTTTGTCATTTGCAACTTCGTTCAGTCCATAGTGTGCACGCAGGCTGCCTGCTCCAGACCCTGCGTGTTAAGCCGAAACGTGCTTCAAACCTGCACCCTATTACATACCGTCAACAAGATTGTGAATGGTGACCAAATCTTTCTCAAAGCCCTCGACCATTTCGGCTACCTGCGAATGCCATTTTTGTTTATTTGCGTTGCCCATTTGTGGCGCTTTGCGCTCGGTATGCTCCACGGATTATTGGAATCAACCAGATTGCAGCCAAATATTACTTAGTCAACGAAAATTTGACTTCATTAGACAATGCATATGCTGGCCGGGACCCGAAGAACACATCTAAATTGTCCGATCTTATGAGTCATCGAGTGTCGGATTAACAAACTTTTCCTGTAATATGTTTGTGTTTCAGCTTCTGAAGTTCATTGCGGCCACATTTATCGGAGAAGTGTAAGCAGCAGAGTGATCGTCTTTACAAGTGGCATTGGCAAGTTACACATGGACGGACATGCATAAAGGCTGCTTCAACCCCATCTTTTCTGGGAAAAAAAATTTGTTGGCTACCCCCCCGACATGATTGCATTCCAAGCTCGAAGTTTTTGATTTTCGTCGTACTTTTGCTGACTCTTGGACTGTAGTCAGTAAAGCGGAACCTATTTTCGATTTTGTGGGGCAGTGAAAACTGCGTAATGAACCTATTGTCAAATTTTTTAGTACTATCAATAAAACAAACAAATGTCTGTTATACAGTAATATGTGACTGTTTTGTGCACGAGGACGCCAATTCAATTTTTGTTTTCCACAAAGGGAGTGTGAAAGCTGCATTTCTTGTCATACGTTCACATTGTGACCGTCATGCAATAGTGTTTTAATTCGTTTGAGATTCTTTGTGCCTACTACTGCCACTAACTCCACCATGGGCAAGTGAAGATATTTTCTCCAGTAGTATGTCGGCAGCAGGTCGTTCATATGTTTTGATGTAGCAGGTGAGTTTTTAAAACCAGGATACAGACCAAGGTTGAGGCACTCTGCCCAACTAACCTGCCTTGCAGAAGCTTTGTGACAATCAGTGGGCATTTCATGGAAGAACCGGCCAAGTGCCACGCCTTGTTAAATGCGCGTCCATGCGGTGCTGAAGGCATGTTCACAGCTTCACACTGTGTTGAATGGAAACTACGTGCACCTGTGATTCATGCACCTATGGAGGGGCGTGAGACCTACGCATGTCGAATCGAGAGAAAACTTGTGTTTGCTGCCAAATGAAGCTGGCTCACTGGTGCACAATTATGGATGGCTACTATGCGATTTGATTCTGTTCATCATGTGGCGGAAATGCAGCTGTGGTTTGTCGCAGCTGCTCCAGACCAGACCACTGTCGCCGTCAACGCATTCACGTGCACAAGGAAAAACGTCCGGCCTTCGTGGTACGCACAGCACAGGCTCAGACAAAGCTGGAGGAGAAGCGCACCTAGAGTCCGTTGTGAACTCTTGTGGGTGACTACTACTAGAGTCAGAAGCTACAGCATAAATCATCATAATTTAAGGTTACCCACTGTGCCATCATTCTGGGGTGAAGCATGCTACGTGCTGCATACCTGTAATGCATTATGTACACTTTGTTGATGCTGTGGTGGAGAACCATGAATTAACTTTGTGCCCTTTGCTATGGATGGGAAGCTTACTCTTCGTGCAGTTCAAATTGTGTGACACGTGGTTATTTTACTTTTCTATGATGCTGTATTGCTATTGCATCTGCTAACATGCATCCTTGTCGGATATGGTGCCCTTGTTGGGTCTTTTTGTGAAAGAGGTAAAAGCATTGATGTGGCTCTGTTGTAGAATCAACAACTGTCACACGAAGAGCCATGCCACTTGTTCTCGGATATATCTATCTCATTGTGCATGATGACACCTATGGATGCCAGCAGCAGTGGTGGCAACCACAACCCCGGAATCGTCCGTTGTAATCTCATTACAGCTTTCGCTGTGAAAAAGAAACTGCACAGTC
This sequence comes from Rhipicephalus microplus, assembly GCF_043290135.1. Taxonomy (NCBI): domain Eukaryota; kingdom Metazoa; phylum Arthropoda; class Arachnida; order Ixodida; family Ixodidae; genus Rhipicephalus; species Rhipicephalus microplus. Next base: position 218,744,513 of record NC_134704.1, read on the forward strand.
TATCGGAACCACCAAAGCCTCAGTCAAGAACACAATAGTCGATGGCGACCACTCCTTTCTGAAGGGCCTGCACTGGAGAGCCACACGGTATGACATGTGGGGAGCAAGAATAGGCACATTCTGACGATGGTGTTGTGGACTGTGCAGACGGCTTCGGTTAGGCATCACGACTGTTCTCACTCTTTTGTGCCACTTCATGCAGTGCCTCACCACAGGCAGTTTGGGGACCTTGACACCTCAGCATCACGATCGAGCTCATCATGTCCAACTAGCGGGAGGCTGCTCCGCTCAGCCTTAGGCCTAACAAGTTGGTTGACAACAACTGGCATCCTGCCAGTATTTACACCAAAAAGAAAGCCACAAAGAAACATTAGCCCTGTGGGGTAGCGCTACTCTGCTCGCTGCATGGAGCTGCTTATTAAGCAAACGGGGCCTTCTGTTCCCTCATGGTGTAGAACTGCACGACCAGTGACATTCTTAGTTCCTTACTTCCCATCTCCTTGAGCAAAAATAGAAGCTATTGACTGAAAAACTTGTGCACCTACAGAGCTACAGAGCTCTTGCTTGGGGCTTGCATACAATCTAAAAACACTGGGCCCCACTCTCCCAGAATGTGGACAACGTGGCTCTTGTACTGACAACTCAATGAAGTTCTAGATAAAAAAAGAGCACCTGTTGACAAAAAGCTCTGGGTATGCCAACTAGTTCAAATGCTCCACGGAAAAATTGAAGAAACCGATGCTAGTGATCCAAAGCCCCCTTACGTCCGACTCTAATCAGGCTCGAAGAAAGGTAGCTTCGATCTGTAAAAGCTCACGTCCTATATTCGAAGAACTCCATGTTGGGCAGCTGTCTTGGGGTCTTGAGAGAGCCACCCTCAGGACAATGGACACACCATTGGGCAATAAACACAAACATCTTTTACATAACAGCGAGCTTGCTAACTGAATCCTATAAATAGCTGAACCTGCCAAGTATCTTGCTCATATTGTCACCGACCACGTAACGCACACAGAACAACAGAACTGAAGTTTTTTGAGAAGACAAAGGGGACACCTCCTTAGTCTTGTTCCATATTGAGGAAACCTGCACTAAATCACTCCCAATGTGTCGTAATAGGAAAAATAGGAAGGCCAAAAGTCAGCCCATGCTAAGAATGACATAACGCATGTACCCTACCGCAAATGTGCCATCACCGTCATTCCACTCGCCATAAGCGTCATGGAGTCGCACTCAGGGACCTCCTGCGAGGAACCGCTGCCAACTATGCATGCCATGTTCCAAAATATTGAGAGAGGGCTCATCCTCAGGTGCCCACGTAACCATGCTTCTGCCAGGGGGCGCCGCTTTGCCTCTGGAGCTCATATGTTCCCTCTTTTGCCAAGCAAGGAAAACTCATTGAAGAGGCGCTACCAGCATTGATGTACGCAGATGATATAGTGCTAATGGCAGACAACAAGGAAGATTTGCAAAGATTGATGGACATCTGCCTAATGAGGGAGATATGTTAGATTTCAGATTGAGTAAGGAAAAAATCAGCAGTCATGATATCTAATGATAATGAAGGTAGTGAGCTTGGGATACAGGAGGTCACGCTAGAGATAACAGATAAATACAAATATCTGGGCGTATGGATAAGCAATGCGACCGAGTACCTAAGGGAACATGAAATATACGTAATGACTATAGGTAACAGGAATGCAGCAGTGATAAAAAATTGGGCACTGGGGAATCACAATAAGTATGATGTTGTGAGAGGAATTTGGAAAGGGGTCATGGTTCCTGGTCTGACGTTCGGCAATGCGGTCTTGTGAATGAGATCAGAAGTTCAAGCAAGATTAGAAATTAAGCAATGCGGAATAGGTAGGCTTGCTTTAGGAGCTCAGGGAAATACACCAAATCAGGGAGTACAAGGTGATATGGGATGGACATCAATTGAGGGCAGGGAAGCTGGCAGCAAGATAAAATTTGAGAAGTGATTGAGAGAAATGGGGGAGGAGCGTTGGGCTGGGAAGATTTTCAGCTACTTGTACATGAAAAATGTCGATACAATGGAGTAAGCGAACCAGAAAATTGACAGGTAAATACTTAGAAAACAGCAGGGAGCCAAACCAAAAAGAACTATCGGTTAAGAAGGTGAAGGAAACGGAGAATGACGTTGACGTGGAGAATTGGCACAATTAAGAAATACCCACGAGAGATCTATTGAACTTTTAAGCAGGAAATCGCCAAGGAAAGAATCTATGATAATACTCTGGGTAGCTCTCTACTGTTTGAGGCCAAGGAGTATCGCGAACCAAGACAAATCGGGCCAAATACGAAGGGGTAGACACGATATGCAGTGCACGCGGCGAGGAGGAGGAAACTGCCGAACACTTGATAATATTCTGTAAAGGGCTTCACTTTAAAGTTCAGGATGATGGTGCAGAGTTTTTCAAAGCACTGGGGTTTAGGGACAGGGAGGGCAAAATCGACTTTAAGTGAGTAGAATTAACTAGAAGGAGGTTATCTGATTGGTGGCTAAAGTCAAGGCACGAGTGAAAATTAAACCATTCACTGCAAAGTACCAGTCCTATACTTCACTACTTTAAGAGAAAAAAAGATAAATCTAGTTGTTGGTTCACTAAGTATTATGGCTAGGTGGCGTTAAGCCGCCGGCCGATCTAAAGGGTGCAGCCACATCAATTCATCCAATCCATCCATCCATCCAGCTGCACTCCAGAAATATGGGAGAGCAGTGTTGAAGGCTAAGAAAGTTTTCTTCTACTTGTACATGAAGAATGTTGATACTAAATGGAGGAAGCAAACTCGAAAATTGTCAAGCAAATATTTAGACAACAGGAGAACACCAAGCCTAAAGAAAACATCGGTTAAGAAGAGGGTGAAGGAAACAGAGAAGGACAGTTGAAGATTAATGTGCTTACGAAATCAGCACTGGAGATCTACCGAACTTTTAAGCTGAAAATTGCAAAAGAAAAGATCTACGATAATTCTCGGGGTAGTTTTTTGCTGTTCGAGGCCTGAACGGGAGTAATGCGGACCAAAACGTACTGAGCCAAATATGAAGCCATAGGCAGGTTATGTAGTGCGTTGGAGAGGAGGAGGAAACGACTGAATATTTGATATCCCGGCTGCGGCGGCTGCATTTCCGATGGAGGCGGAAATGTTGTAGGCCCGTGTGCTCAGATTTGGGTGCATGTTAAAGAACCCCAGGTGGTCGAAATTTCCGGAGCCCTCCACTACGGCGTCTCTCATAATCTAATGGTGGTTTTGGGACGTTAAACCCCACATATCAATCAATCAATCGACTGAATATTTGATAATGTTCTGTTAAGAACTTCACCCTACAGTTTAAGATAATGGCATGAAATTTTTCAAAGCATTAAGGTTTATGGAGAGTGAAAACAAAATGCATTTTGTTTTGGGACGTTAAACCCCACATATCAATCAATCAATCGACTGAATATTTGATAATGTTCTGTTAAGAACTTCACCCTACAGTTTGAGATAATGGCATGAAATATTTCAAAGCGTTAAGGTTTATGGAGAGTGAAAACAAAATGCATTTTATGCACGGGTAGATGTAACCCAGGAGGAGGCTGATTGGTGGCTACAATCAAGGCACGAGTGAAATTCGATCTTTCAACACAAAGAGATCATACTAACTTTATGGCTGCTGCCCGCGCCCGATCTTAAGGGCACAGCTGGATACATCCATCCATCCAGCACGGCGCCATTTCTCACTTGGGAGCATTTCAGCTAACTACACCACATGGGCGCCATGAGGTGAAAATGACTTTGGAAGGGCTGATGGCACCCCTCATCTATGGCAGCCTTAGTACGATTGATTGATGATTGATATGTGGGGTTTAACGTCCCAAAACCACCATATGATTATGAGAGACGCCGTAGTGGAGGGCTCCGGAAATTTCGACCACCTGGGGTTCTTTAACGTGCACCCAAATCTGAGTACACGGGCCTACAACATTTCCGCCTCCATCGCAGCCTTAGTACGAGGCCTTGTGATCAATACATGCTACTAAGGATGTCGGTGCCATCACTAGTGGCTGTGTTGTGCGGACAGCAGCTAGAGCCACTGGATTTCATGTGCCTTGCATAGCAAATACTATATTTACTCGCATAATTTGCACCCTAGCATAATATGTGCACCTCTAGTATTTTCCCAGCTTTACTAGAAAAAATGTTCACGTATTTTGCGCTCTCCGACCCAGCCGAGCCAGATCGCCGGCGCGCGTACAAAGAGACTTTCCAATGCTTCGGAAGGGCGCGCGCCTTGCTGAACAGACAAGCGCAGTCAAATTTGCTGCGAGTACAGAGTCCATTCTTCCGAGGACTTCTACCGAACTAGGGTCCCTAGAATACCATGCACGAACACTCAAACCTAGCTGCTGACTGGTCGACGGAAATGCTCGAGTGTTTCCCTCTCTCTATCTCCCCATCTCTATCGCCTCGAGAATGCACGCTCGCGTCACGGCACGGACAACTTTCTGCATCGGAGGCGTGCGAGCTCTAAGGCCACCAACCATTCCCCTCGTTCACTGCGTTCGCGCTGCAACGCACGCTTGGTCGATTTCGGAAATTTAGGTTTCGTCATTCGGTCGATGCGTTTTTATGGTTCTTTTGCGATGTGCTACAGACTGGATTATACGCAAATGCCTATTTGGTTCTTGCGTTCCTATCATGCCATTTTGACAGATCAGCATGAATTAGAGTGTAAGAAGAGCTTTTGTAGGTTTTTATAGTGCCTATAAATGCCTATTATGGACGTTGGTTACTAAATTCCTATAAGTGCCTATAAATCTCTGTTTTCTAAATCGGTGCCTATATAAATGCTATTTAACCTCAAATTTTGCTTTCAAGTGCTGCTAGAGTGATGTTACTCTGCAAAGTTGAGCTTTTGGAACAATATGAGGTGCATACTATACTCCATCTCATAAGTTACTTTCAGCACTGTCAAGCCTACAAGGCCTCTTAGCCTATAGGAAGGTCGATTAGTCTCTACACAAGAATTCATCTGCCTCGCGTCATCTGCTCGGCATCTTTCATGCATCTGTTCTCTTGCGTAGGGAGCAGGAGGTCCTTTTGTGTAGCGGCAGGAAGATGGAGAACGAATGCGAAACTGTGGAGTGCCACCAGGGGAAAGTAAAGTGTAGATTAAAAAACTATATTCATGTATTTTTGTTTTATTTGTCATTTACTTCCTAAATTCTAAATGGCACTTCACTAGGTCACATAAGAAATTTCACTTAGTGGAAATATTGCATGCCCAATGAAAAGCTTTGAAAGCCCAATGAAAAGCACTTGTGTAGTTCGTTTCAGTCATATCGAAAAGGAAGAAACCCAGGAGCAAGTTCATTCAGAGGTGGACACTTCACTCATCATTCTGGACTAGAAATGGAAAGACTGTATTCTGCAAAGCCTGCGAAAAAAAAAAAATGCATGGCTATGCTAAACCATTAGCGCATTTGTACTATCAAGATTTAAAGCATTTCTGTTTGCTTTCCTGTCATAGACACAGAACCCACACATATGTTTCCGAAAATTTGAATTTTGTCAAAGTTTATTGTGCCTATATTTACGATTTCGGGAGCCTAAAACAATGTTTTGCCCGCCTATTTTTCGCGCCTATAGCCCGGTTTTTAGTGACTATAAATCCAACCTCTGATAATTATATACACGGCGAAATAGAAGCTCGCTGTTGTAAATTTTGCAGAAAAAAATGGGAACCATGCTACTGCGAAGCACTTCAAGGTGATGTACTTCGATGTGTGATGATCGGCGAGATCGGTACGTGAGAAAGCAGAGGAGTGTGCGCTTTCTAATGCATATTTCCTGCCACTGAAGAAGGCGTCTTCAATTATGTGCCAACGCTTAAGTCACCCAATACCGCCATGTTGTGGGACCTAATTTTTCACACCATTGTTGCGAAGAGCTTAAAAAAAAATAGGGCAATCGAACGTACTCGACAAAGCCGAAGACAATGTGCTTTAGGAGGGCAGTGGCAGCGGCCGCGGGGAAGACTCCCAACTGGGCTTTGCGGTCAATGATTCCCACTAGATTGGGCGTGACCGGATCTGACTGGTTAAACGTGCTAAATCTTCCAAATTAATAAGTACATTTCGTTTCTTCTCCAATTTCTATAGACATATATATTGCATGCGTTAGGACTGTGACAAAATATTTCGTACACCCTCGCGAAATCCCCACATAATTTGCTCACCCTCTTCTCGGGGTCCCAAAATCGCAAAATAAACATAGCAAAATATGCGAATAAATACGGTTACCAATATGCGAGCAGATGAGTCTGAATTAAGTAGCTTCCTGCTGTGGGTTTATGTCCACTTTTGATGAGAGGAGACTGTGTATAATAATTGATTTATTTGGGGCTAATTATTGAGACTTAAATGCTGTTCTTTACCATTTTGTTGAGGAATTTAAAATAAATGCCTTAGCAAGACCATCTATTGCTTATAGTTAAGCTTGCCCGCATGAGCCATATTTCTTTGGGCTGGTTAATCATGCATTTTAGAGGCTTTCTATTGAGCAGTGGCTGATCTTTCTCGATAAGGTGCCTCGCGTCACTAACATTCCTGCTGCTTCAATGATGGATGTCTTGATGGCTGTGCATTTGTATGGGGCAGTGTTTGCAACACTTGCCTTGTGTATGCTCTTCTGTTTATGCTATAGGTGGCGATGCAGCAGAGGTTCTTTGTTGATCGTCATAGTTCGCGGTTGCTTGTGTTCTGGAAGTGGGCAGTTACTAGGGATGTGTCGTTCAGTCGCAAGTTGAAGCCATCCCTGCTATTTTATTTTTTGTTGTTTTCTGCTTTTTTCATGGCAGTCTGATAATATGCTTGATTGATTGATATGTGGGGTTTAACATCCCAAAACCACTGTATGATTATGAGAGACGCCATAGTAGAGGGCTCCAGAAATTTTGACCACCTGGGGTTTTTTTAGCGTGCATTCAAATTTGAGCACACGGGCCTACAGCATTTTTGCTTTCATCGAAAATACAGCCGCTGCAGCAGTGGTTTGATCCCGTGACCTGCGGGTCAGCAGCCGAGTACCTTAGCCACTAGACCATTGCGGCGAGGCCATCCGTTTTTCTTTGCAGCTGGTTTCCAACCTTCAAAGCAGTCAATGAAAATTTCCATATTATCAGATTAAAGGTCTTTTTTTGTAGATGCTCTATGTATCATCCTGTTTAAAAGCTTCTATAATGAGTTCTGTTATATTTTTTTTCTCCGTCGCTGTTGTAGGGAGCCAACTTTGTCATCATCATTCAGCAATAACCCACGTGTTCTCTATTTATCGCACTGTGCATTGTAAGCAAGCTGTTTCACATGAATGGCTGCAATACTTATCAGTGCCAGGGGACAATGCTGATGTCCTGAAAGCAATCCTGCCGTCATGTGGCTCCCTCCCTTTGTTGTTCTTCCCAGTGTTTTCTTTATTGTCTCGCGACTTTTGATTGTCTTGCAGAAGGCTGCAAGATGATGTTATTCATGTACCTACCATGCAAAAGGGTGAGCAAGCATTGATTCACATTTTGTCTCCCTGAGTAAACGAAATAAAATGCAACTTGAGCAATCATCACATCATCCTTACTGGCTAGAGGGCCAGATGCTTTCATCTTGCATAGCAGGGGCTCCCGCATAGCTGGATGCTTTCCGGTGGTCACTGCATGCTGTTCGAGTTGGCCACGGCTACTGCAGCATTGTTTGGCAACAAGAATGGAAAAACAGCATCATTGACCTCGGGGAGGCAAGACGCATCGGGAAGGAGTTTAACTTGCATTAGCGCGCGACAAGACCGTTGGCTTCAGGTGAGGTTTGTAAAAACTTCCCCGGAGCCAAGTGTTGTGCGGCCGACATCTGCCGGAACGCCGTCAAGGCGGCGACGAGGAAGAGGCCGAAGGAGAGAAGCGCCGCGTCTCTGCATCCGAAAGGGGCCTTCTCCTGGAAATAAGCTTCATGGCCTCTCGTGGGTGCCTTTCCTAGATTGGGAGGGGAGCAAGCCCTTTCGGCCGCCATGTCGGACCACTGCCAGGTGCTGATGGATCTCCTGCTTTTGTTTCCAACAGCAAAGACGGAAAGCTTCCTCCAGTTGCTCCAGCCGCCTGCTACCGGAAGTCAGCCCACCACGGATGAGGGGAAGGTAAAGCTTGCCACTCACGTGTCTCGGGTTGGGGCGGGTTTTCTCGGGCCGGCTGCAGTTGTCACCCGTTGAGAGCATCATGTGTTGGCAGCCTCTCGGGTGATCGCAGTGTCATCTGTTACAGAGTGTGTGTGCACATTGAAAATCAGATTGCCCAACCCACTTGTAGTGTTAATCCAAATCCATGCACACAAGCTGCTCATTAGAAAATTGAGCTTGCTCATTGACTTCTGTCTCGTAGTGGTTGCCGTGTTCTTTTGAGGAGGTTAGGGGCGGAATCACTAGTATGCGACTGTGATTTTTGCTTGACCTGATTTAATGTCAGTTGTGTTAAAACAGCCAGGTACTATATCCTGACTTGCATACACTCATTTACTTATTATAAGAAGAAGCTCTGCTGCTTTACGATGGCTTGTGTTCTAAGACATTTAGAAGATATAACTGCACTTTTGGTATACTCTATTATATCAGATGAAAAGGAACTTAGTAGCATGGAGGGATTTGAGTTTGCTGGTGGTAGCAGCTAAGGCGGTTGATTGTAGAGCTGTGTTTGTTACATAGTGGGGTTATTATTTTTACATTCCTGCATTCCACATTTTGTTTACCAGCTTTTCCTTAGACAGAACTGTTTCCACTGTGTTAAAAAGTGGTACCTATGCACTCTTAGCCAAACTGTTCATGTGCATGACACACCTGCTGGGGACAGCATTGGACACTTGTGATTATGAAGTTCTCCTGAGGCACTCATCCTGAAGACATTGGAAATGAAGACCGCCTCCTCCTCTGTGTATTAAAGTGTGACACTATACCTGGAACTCTTTCGTGCGAGGCCGCTGACCCACAGGATTGTCCAGGATAGAATTAGGTTACCAAGTTTCTCATCTTCCGAGTCCCATGCTGGCCGTCAGTGCTGGTCCAGCAATCCTGTGATTGCTGCAGCCTTTATCAAGTTCCCTCCTGTGCCCAGTACTGAGAAAGAACTTGACTTCCTTTTTTTCATTGCTTCTTATTCACGTGAACTGTTTGCACCATCTTCACTCCATGGACAATTCCTGTTGAGCAGTGTGAAATTGTGCTTTTAGAGGTTTTAGCGTGGTGCACCGTGCAGAAGATTGTGAAGCACAAAAAATGCCCACATGCTGGCCAATCATTGTCCAGCTGCTTTCTTGGATCAAGTTTTCTTTTCAAACTTGGGACATTGAAGAAGCAGAAAGGTCTTCGAGCCAAGTGGTCGTAGAATCTCGGTGCCATTGGGACGGCACACAGCAAACCACACCAGAAGTGCTTGTACAAATCTCCGATCAAGTTACCCTGACAAACGTTAGTCTTCATTCTTGAGTTGTGTAGTCCTGGAAGCCAGCTGAAATTGTCAGCAAGCAGTGCGTGTCCTCTGGCCGCGTCTTGGTGTGCATCCACTACTGCTACAAACTGTGCCCTGCTGTCTTTTCCAAGGTTCTGATTTGCCAGATCAGCACCATCGACACCATTCGATTTGAAGTGGCTCACTGGCCGTGGTCCTCCTCGGGAATCTGTCCTGCAAACCGTGTGCTGCTTAAAACAGTGTTTTGTGTGGCAAATGGTGTAGCACAGTTGTACATGTGCAACCGGTCCCCTAGCTCTTGGAACAATCTTCAACTCGTGGTGGGAAACTTGAGTTAACTGTTTCTTGCTAGAGGAGCAGCTCATAAGTTGGCTTTTTTTTGTCTTCCCCTGCAGTATCAGTTAAGCACTGTGCGCAAAGTGTAACGAATGAGCAGCCTATGTTGTCGTAAACAGCGAGTGCTTCTTGAGCATGCCAGATGTGTGGCTTTCTTTTCTTTGTCTTTAACTTTCTGTTGGGCTACGTTTTCTGAAACCAGGACCAGGCAGGAGCGGACAAGCAGGCAGGCACGAGTGGGGCGAATTCAAGTGAGTCTCACGGTTTCTGCAGGGAATGGGTAAGGGGTTTTTAAATGTCATAACCGGCCCTCAAGCCTGGTGTATTTCTCTGGAAAAAAAAGACGCAAAAGTAATACATGCATTGCTTTAACACTACGTTGTGTCAAAAGCTTTTGTGTGAGCAAGAGCTATTCTCAGAATGATTCATAGAGCAGCAAAGACTCAGGTGTTAAAAGAAAAAAAGTTTGTGTTGCATGTTCTTTCAGCATTTGTATTTTTACATTGTATTAGCTGTGCCCTTGTAATAAGACAGTTTTACAAAATAATCTTATGTTCTTGACTCCATCGTACCTAGGTGAACATTAGTAAATTTGGTTGTTTCTGTAATCTTTCTACAAAAAACAGAGCTTGAAGTGCTTTTATAGAAATTTTCCAAGGACATAGTATGTTCTAGAACATTTGTTTGAGCAGTGGGCAGGAAGTGCGAGTTTATTCTTTAGCAAATACAGTTTCATAGTAAGGGCTTGGGACAGGGTGAAAAAAGCTGCACGAAACAGCTGAGCAGTGAATCACACGTCTCTAGATTCACTGCAGCAACAAAAGTGCAGGACACAAATAAATTTCAGGACAGTTTAAACGGGCAGTCCGTATGCTATACATAAAAAACAAAAAAGAAATGTACAGGTGAAACTATTAGTACAGACATACTTAGCAAAGCATATTCAAAATGGAAGTATTAGAAAGTTTGCATACATGTTCACTGGTGATATTGAAATTCAGTGTATTTGGGAAGCAATGAGATAGTGCTTTCAAACCATAGTGTGCAGCCTAGGAATGTACCAGGGTGCAGATGAGTGTAGGTGCGTGGCCTTAATACCTGAACGTGGCAAAACTACTTTGGTGTACACTAGACATCTTGCTGGAAAAAAAAAAAAAAAAAAACAAACTAAGCACTTGTTGAAATCAGGAGCAACAGAAAGCTGATGAATTGATATTTTGCAATCTGTATGGGTTTTTATTTTACAATAGAGTGAATGTGCACCCATGACTACGGACCATTATCATCCATATATCTTAGCTGTCTGCACCATCTGCTCTTAGAGCATTTCATTCTCGGTCGAATTCCATTGTAGTAACGCTCTCAACAGCAGATGGCACTAACAATGATTTTGGCTCACATATCCATCGTCCGTATACTGTAGCTCACGGGTGTATCAAAAGTAGACAACATAACGACAGCTTTTTGTGCATTTGCTCCTCAGGAACAAGAAAGTCATACAAGTTTTAAAACCTCAAATAGATTTTTTTTTCTCTTGATTTTGGCAAGTGCCCAGTTTTTCTTACAGCGTTTGCTCGTTGCCGGACTATACTTTGTTGAACCCCTGACTATGTAGCAAACCTTTAACGCAGCTATAGTGTTCACAATGTACCTATAATTGAGAGGAACAGTAACTTTCACCACAAAAATCTTCATTGATGTAGTTCGTGCCTGAGATAAAAAGATTTTCAGAATATTAATCTTATCATTGCAATACATTGGTTGGTGTTCTTTCGTCGGATAACTTGTTGATGAGAAAAGCAATCCACAGTGGTGAAGATGATGGTTTCCGCAGGGAAGAAAAACAGTGATTGCTAGCAGTTCATAACAACTTGAATTTTTAAATGCCCAGTAAACGAGCTCTAAATTGTTTTTTTACACCTTGTAAACAAGCACAGTACTTGGTTTAAAAGTCTGTAGTTCTCATATTCGGCAAATATTGAAAGTGCTGCACAGGCACTCTACTTAAAAAAAAAAAAAACAATTATTACCTCTATCCAGTTCACTTCAGCTGCAAAGTAATGTAAAGTTGCCCATGGCATGCTTTTGGTGGCACTACTACGAACAGGTTTCTTACGGGGATGAAGTTTTGCCCGTACAGTCAGCAGTTTTATTTTCCTAAGCTGAAATCTGTTGTTTTCTCTGGAGATGTGTGTACTGGTGTCTACTGGAAATAAGGAGGTGCCCCATTGTTGGCACATCGTGAACCTTGGCCAGAACAGTTTAAAGAAGGTGTGCTGGAATGAGAAGCAACAGGTCAGGGCCGTCTGGTAGCAAACTGCGATGAAGCAAGGTGCCATCACGTAGCACAAAGGGATGATTGGGAGCCGGTGAGTTGAGGCGGTCAATGATCTTACGAAGAGTTGGGTCACGGTGTTGCTCTGCAGAAATATTGAGGAGGTCAGTTACAGCGAGCACAGATGAGATGGAATGCTATTGTTTTTCCAAGGTTCTGGAGGGTCTACAGGACAACGGTAAAGCCAGTCTGCGTCCTGATGCAAGCGGCCAGACTTGTAGATGACACTGAATGTGTACTGTTGAAGTCGTAATGCCCAACGAACACGCCAACCAGTGGGATCCTTGAGAGAAGACAGCCAGCAGAGGGCGTGGTGATCACTTACAGTTATTACGGTTAAGGTACTGCCTTACAGATATGGATAAGATTGCCCGACGGCCTAAACAAAACAAGATTCTCTCTCTGTTATTGAATATTTCTGTTCCTGCAAAATGGCGTCACACCCAAAAAATCGAATTCTTATCGGTGCAATGGGTCGCATGCTTAGGACATTTCACTCATCTTTTCAATTTCTTGTTTTTTGGGCATTCTATCTTATGAGCTGATTTCTTCTTACGTCAGCAGCTGTGAATATGAGAGAAACGGTCAGCTACATACTTGACATTATAATTGTGCTGGCGCAAGAGATAGTTAAAAAACGTGACAAATCCCTCTTTTTAAGAATCTGTATAGCACGAATGTAAAACGTGTCCTCACAGGGGTTGTTGAGCATTCATTTAGCGTTGTTTCGCCATGCGGGCGAAGGAATGAATGCTATGAAGGCGAAGGAATGAACAAATTGCAATGTCACGCGAAGAACGGTAAGCAGCTGGAGACTTGCAGTGCACACCTCTAGCAGAAAGCATGCACAAAATGAGCATACACAGGACGAGCAGGCACTAACGACTGTCACAGCTCAAGATCTAAAGCATGCTGCTCAAACAGAAAGACGCACGAAATGAACGCACAGGTATACATACACCAGACGAACAGCTGTCACTATTCTTACTTAGTGTGCGAGCACCCTGCTCGTTTCGTAAATGTGGTCGCGGCAGCTAGCGAAGTCACGTTCGTGCTCGCTTTAACTCTTGTAACTTCAAAGCAGGGGAAGCACAAGCTGTACAAAGCGCTCGAATCCTGAGAGAAGTGCACGCGCAAATGAGCGGTCACCCCAGTGAACATTCATACAGTAAAACCTCAATAATTGGAAAGGTTCATGATGAAAAAAGCGCTAAAAATACACACACTCAGAGAGAACAGAGACATGCGCTTACTAGCAACTGAAAATTCTATTTCGAAGCGAACACTAATAAATACATCACGTGCATGTACGTAATTCCAGACTTCCCCTGTAATCATCAACAACGTGATATAACAAAATATGCGCTCTCATAATCGATGACACACCACCGGAAACAAACACGTGTCATGAACTAAGAAAAGAAAACGTAAAAAAAAAACTGAAAAAAAAAACAAACGGAAAAAAAACGGAAAAACACTGGGTTATGTGGCGTCCAAAAAAGCAAATTCCGCATCTGTTAGTAGAACTGACGCTTGACTGACGCAACTGTCCCCTCCTATTCTTATTCTATACGCTTCCATTATTTCCCTCGTCATCAGTTTGTTGTGCCTGTCAATTATTCGTGTCTGAAAATTTCGGTTGACAGGTGCACTCTTTGCAGTGCATCGCTAAGTGTGGGTAAGGGGCCCCCTTTAGTGAACTCCTTTCTACTGCTGGACAAATCTTTGATCATTTGTTTTCAGCTGAATAAACAACCCGCACGCCATACCTTAATGCAACTTTTTTCAACCTATGTAAAATATTGTGCAGATACGGGATGACCACTGTCTGCTCTTTTTCACCCTAAACTCGTCTCCTCTCTTCGCGTGTGCCAATCATTGCATTTTTCACTTCCCGACGATTCTTCTCACAGGCCAAAAGGATATAATTAACCTGGTAACCAGCTCCTTTCAAGCGCTTGATCTGCATGGAAACACTCTCATTCATTAAGTGTTGCACGATTTCATGAGGGCAGCTTTGATACAAGAAGTTGCGATCCCATTCTTTATTATCTTCGAATGTGCTGAATGATAGCTCAGCAATCGTTTTTCCGATCTATGGTGATACATCCAACACTTGTGAAAAGGAGACAAATTAGTGTTTAGGTCCAGAAACTGAATGCGTCGTTCCTTTGGCACCTCAAAGGTAACAAAACTGCGATTCGGCCTAGTTGGAATCTATCCATCCTGAAAATGTATGCGCAGGCGAACAAGGACAAAGAAAGGAATACAAACTGGCGCAATCTAACAACTGATTTATTAATCGAAAAACATTGACTCTTTTTAACCCTCGAAACAGCGCTCCCTGGTGACCTAAAAAAAAAAAACACACACAATGCACTGCGCACTTACGACAACGATAACAAAAACACAAAAACGATAACAGTTTCATTGATTGACAGACAGGAGCGCGATTTCTTTTGTTAGTAAAGCTACTGAAGGGTGGCTAACACAGTTGTCTTTCTGCTTGTCTATATGATATGCCTCCATTATCTCCCTTGACGTCTTGTTTCTACTCCTATACAGCAAGGTAGTGTCGCTAAAGCAAGGAGAGCATGCGCACTCATTGCAATGCATTGCCAAATGGGTTACAGGCCGACCTTTCAGGCTTGACATATGCTCTCTTAGCCTCGTGTTAATGCACCTGCCAGTCTGCCCTATATATACACAACCGCATGATAAAGGTATGCAATACACCACACTGTGTGCACATTCAACAAACCTGAGCTTATGTCTTATGCTACATCTCTTATGTGCGTTGGTCCCTCTGTCGCATTTCTGGTTGACCAACGCGCACACTCCTCCTATTTTGTTTTTGGCCGAAAACACTACTTTCACATCATACTTTCCAGCCACCTTTTTTAATCTATGTGAAAGCCTATGTACATAAGGGACCGCTACTACCTTAGAGCTAGAACCAGTCATCCCACCTGTTTCCAAACAAGGCGCCGTTTCCCGTCTGAGCTTCTTTAATAACCTAGTGCCTACGGCCAACATCACAGAGAATGGGTACCCCTCGTCCTGGAGCCTAGAGACCTGTTCATGAAACGACGCATGAACAGTATGGAAACAGGATTTAACCAATGCAGACCGAAAACAATTTGTTATAATTCCATTCTTGACCAGCTTAGAATGACATGAAGCGAAACTCATAAGCGGCTTTCCTGCCCTAGGCGAAAAGGTCCAACACACATGATCTGACAAAAAGTCCAGCTTCAAATCCAAAAACTGTAGCTTATTTTCAACCGGTACTTCTGAAGTAAATGTCAACCCCTTTCCTAGAGAATTAAAAGCATTCAATACCGAAACCCTGAAGTCCTCTTTGTGCACATCGCACCCCAACACCAAGTAGTCATCGACATACCTGAAGACCTTGTAGACTACACCTTGTAGGCAAAACGACAAATCTCTATCTATGCTGCCCATGAAAATGTCACTAAGGACCGGCGCTACCTTTGACCCAATGCATACCCCCTTCGCCTGGATGAACGTTTTATCCCCGAACCCCACGTGAGTGAGTGCCCATTTTCATGGGCAGCATAGATAGAGATTTGTCGTTTTGCCTACAAGGTGTAGTCTACAAGGTCTTCAGGTATGTCGATGACTACTTGGTGTTGGGGTGCGATGTGCACAAAGAGGACTTCAGGGTTTCGGTATTGAATGCTTTTAATTCTCTAGGAAAGGGGTTGACATTTACTTCAGAAGTACCGGTTGAAAATAAGCTACAGTTTTTGGATTTGAAGCTGGACTTTTTGTCAGATCATGTGTGTTGGACCTTTTCGCCTAGGGCAGGAAAGCCGCTTATGAGTTTCGCTTCATGTCATTCTAAGCTGGTCAAGAATGGAATTATAACAAATTGTTTTCGGTCTGCATTGGTTAAATCCTGGTTCCATACTGTTCATGCGTCGTTTCATGAACAGGTCTCTAGGCTCCAGGACGAGGGGTACCCATTCTCTGTGATGTTGGCCGTAGGCACTAGGTTATTAAAGAAGCTCAGACGGGAAACGGCGCCTTGTTTGGAAACAGGTGGGATGACTGGTTCTAGCTCTAAGGTAGTAGCGGTCCCTTATGTACATAGGCTTTCACATAGATTAAAAAAGGTGGCTGGAAAGTATGATGTGAAAGTAGTGTTTTCGGCCAAAAACAAAATAGGAGGAGTGTGCGCGTTGGTCAACCAGAAATGCGACAGAGGGACCAACGCACATAAGAGATGTAGCATAAGACATAAGCTCAGGTTTGTTGAATGTGCACACAGTGTGGTGTATTGCATACCTTTATCATGCGGTTGTGTATATATAGGGCAGACTGGCAGGTGCATTAACACGAGGCTAAGAGAGCATATGTCAAGCCTGAAAGGTCGGCCTGTAACCCATTTGGCAATGCATTGCAATGAGTGCGCATGCTCTCCTTGCTTTAGCGACACTACCTTGCTGTATAGGAGTAGAAACAAGACGTCAAGGGAGATAATGGAGGCATATCATATAGACAAGCAGAAAGACAACTGTGTTAGCCACCCTTCAGTAGCTTTACTAACAAAAGAAATCGCGCTCCTGTCTGTCAATCAATGAAACTGTTATCGTTTTTGTGTTTTTGTTATCGTTGTCGTAAGTGCGCAGTGCATTGTGTGTGTTTTTTTTTTAGGTCACCAGGGAGCGCTGTTTCGAGGGTTAAAAAGAGTCAATGTTTTTCGATTAATAAATCAGTTGTTAGATTGCGCCAGTTTGTATTCCTTTCTTTGTCCTTGTTCGCCTGCGCATACATTTTCAGGATGGATAGATTCCAACTAGGCCGAATCGCAGTTTTGCTTCAGTTTATTTCTAGTTCATCCGGCCTTCTTTCTTCATGTCCTAACTTTGACTTATCTAACCCGGCGGTTCTGGTGCCGTTTATCGCGGTCTGCGAATGCAGAGCCCGCAAGCTGAGCTGGTTCCTAAAGAATGCACAGTGCCCTATGGAAGTTCTGCTTGTGTGCGGGTGGTTGCCTCCATCGGAAGGACATGCGAGAAGAATCAGCAAGATTCTGCGATCAGAGAGCCGAAGACAGGTTAGGCACTTCAAGGATTGCCTAAGAGTGGCGTGTTCGTCTGTTTCTGATGGGCGTCTAAACGTCAAGGTCTTCCGCGAGTGGTGTAGACAAGCGAACATTTTAACTGAGGCCATGTGGAATGACGTGCGTCGGGGCTTGCCCAGGAAAAAGAGAGATCCGCCGAAGGGAGGCCTTCTACTCCTGGGTGATGCGGTGGTGGAAGAGCGCCAACAAAAGGTCCTGAGGTTGGGACCGAAGTTCTGTGTGGAGCCTAGACTTGACCTTGTGGACAAGCTATCCCTCACAAGAGACATTGCCCGGCAAGTACCCGAAAAGGAAAAAGACAGATGTGTAGTGGAATGTGTGGACGTTGTCGCCAAAGCTTCGGTAAGCACCACGCCTTGCCGTAATGTCGCTCGGGTTGCTAGTTATTTGGTTGAGAACAACTTAAGAGTTGTTCAAGCGGACAAAGAAGGTTTTTTGGTTGTTCTACCGGAGACTATGTATGTAGATAAAGCCTCTGCGGCAATTCAAAAGTGCTTTAAAGAATGTCATGTGAATGTAGAAAGCGTGAAGAGGAAGGCTGTCGAGTTATTAAGGAAATGCAACTTAGAAAAACTTGCGTCGGATGTTGGGAATTCAAAGGGATTGGAATTGAAGGTGTTTTTCACAGCAAAAACCCATAAGCAGGAGGTTCCTTTTAGGCCTATTGTTTCAGAAAAAGGGGCGTGGCAGAAGCTAGTTGCGGGGTATCTGCAAAAGATGTTGAAGTCGTTGAAAGTAAATGACCCTTTTCTGCTGGCTAATTCTGAGGGTCTCACGGGGTTTTTTGCATCAGATAACAGAAAAAACAGTTGGGGTATCAGCATTGACGCTCAGGACTTGTATTACTCGTTGCCGCATGTGCCTTTAATGCATTGTGTCCTAGAGTGCATAACAGAAAATAATGAAGTGACGTTTCGCAACACCTGTGGTATGCCCGTCGAGTCTTTTCTTGAGCTTCTGAGCTTTTATTTAGAGAACACTCACGTGGGGTTCGGGGATAAAACGTTCATCCAGGCGAAGGGGGTATGCATTGGGTCAAAGGTAGCGCCGGTCCTTAGTGACATTTTCATGGGCAGCATAGATAGAGATTTGTCGTTTTGCCTACAAGGTGTAGTCTACAAGGTCTTCAGGTATGTCGATGACTACTTGGTGTTGGGGTGCGATGTGCACAAAGAGGACTTCAGGGTTTCGGTATTGAATGCTTTTAATTCTCTAGGAAAGGGGTTGACATTTACTTCAGAAGTACCGGTTGAAAATAAGCTACAGTTTTTGGATTTGAAGCTGGACTTTTTGTCAGATCATGTGTGTTGGACCTTTTCGCCTAGGGCAGGAAAGCCGCTTATGAGTTTCGCTTCATGTCATTCTAAGCTGGTCAAGAATGGAATTATAACAAATTGTTTTCGGTCTGCATTGGTTAAATCCTGTTTCCATACTGTTCATGCGTCGTTTCATGAACAGGTCTCTAGGCTCCAGGACGAGGGGTACCCATTCTCTGTGATGTTGGCCGTAGGCACTAGGTTATTAAAGAAGCTCAGACGGGAAACGGCGCCTTGTTTGGAAACAGGTGGGATGACTGGTTCTAGCTCTAAGGTAGTAGCGGTCCCTTATGTACATAGGCTTTCACATAGATTAAAAAAGGTGGCTGGAAAGTATGATGTGAAAGTAGTGTTTTCGGCCAAAAACAAAATAGGAGGAGTGTGCGCGTTGGTCAACCAGAAATGCGACAGAGGGACCAACGCACATAAGAGATGTAGCATAAGACATAAGCTCAGGTTTGTTGAATGTGCACACAGTGTGGTGTATTGCATACCTTTATCATGCGGTTGTGTATATATAGGGCAGACTGGCAGGTGCATTAACACGAGGCTAAGAGAGCATATGTCAAGCCTGAAAGGTCGGCCTGTAACCCATTTGGCAATGCATTGCAATGAGTGCGCATGCTCTCCTTGCTTTAGCGACACTACCTTGCTGTATAGGAGTAGAAACAAGACGTCAAGGGAGATAATGGAGGCATATCATATAGACAAGCAGAAAGACAACTGTGTTAGCCACCCTTCAGTAGCTTTACTAACAAAAGAAATCGCGCTCCTGTCTGTCAATCAATGAAACTGTTATCGTTTTTGTGTTTTTGTTATCGTTGTCGTAAGTGCGCAGTGCATTGTGTGTGTTTTTTTTTTTTTTAGGTCACCAGGGAGCGCTGTTTCGAGGGTTAAAAAGAGTCAATGTTTTTCGATTAATAAATCAGTTGTTAGATTGCGCCAGTTTGTATTCCTTTCTTTGTCCTTGTTCGCCTGCGCATACATTCTCAAAGGTAAACTGTAAGCCGCGCCCGTTTTTCCTAAAAGCTTTCAAAACAGTCACTAACGTGCTCATACCCGGATCGTTTTTTACCAAAACAAGGTAGTCATCTACAAATCTGAACAGCTTCAGATCCATACCATCTAGCTCTTTACCTACTGCTGTGTCAAGTTAGCTCAAAAAAATATTGCATAAGATTGTGGGGCGACCCTAGACCCTATGCAAATCCCATCCTTCTGGACGTACAATTCTTCATTCCACCCCACTAGCGTGGAACTCAGATCATGGCCAAAATCTCCATAAAGCCTTCTATAGACACACCACAGGCGTTACAAAAAGCCACTTCATCATTTTTGTCTATGATGCAGTTTTGTACGCTTTGTAGTAACGGACCATGCGGAACAATACTTTCGAGCCCACCTATAACGGCCCCACTTAAAACGAACTTTCACTTAAAACGAACAACATCCACGTGACCGTGAAAATATACATTGGTTCGATAGCACAAAATCGCACTTACAACGAACATCTCCGTGCGTCGAGAATCGGTTACAACGAACAGAGTCAGCAGTCTGCCAACTTTCCGAGAAACCAATTTCGACCACCGATCAGGCATCGGTGAGGTGCCCATACATTCGTATTGTTAAATGCCGGCCCTGCCTCCGCGCCCCTCTAGTTGCTGTTCTTTCCGACCGCTTTTTGTTACGCACCCCTCCGTCCTTTGGCGCCCCGCTACTCTGAGCACCCCGCATCGCCAGACGAGGGGCCCGTGTTTTCACACTGCCACCGATCTTTCGAAGACCGGTCGGCCACGTACCCTGTTTTTGATCGCTGGTACTGTCGTTGGCGTCACCGACCTGGAGTGACCAGACCATTTGCCCACATCGTCGGCCACCGACTGTATCCGATAGTCTGCGTCTAGCGCACGCGCGTATGCTACCCCTCCAACTCTGATAATTTCCGATTCCTTTTGTGTTTAGGACTTGTTCTCGCTCACTTCGCACTCAACTCAGCATGCCTTCCCCGCGCGTGCGGAAGCGCGAAAATGGCTGGCTGTTAGTTTGCGAAGAATGAATCGCGAGATATCGAAGTTCGTGAGGCCTTGCAAACCCGCTGGCGCAACAAAACGATTTTTTGATCACGGCCGCCGATTCTTCGTACGCCGCCGCAAGCACCGAACGAGGCGGCCATGCTTTGACTTCTGTGCGCGCTGGTACTCTTTTCAAGTTTTTCTATGTGCGAGTTTCGCGGACTTTTCAAGCAAGCTACCCAACCTGCCTCCTTCCCGTGTGTTTTGGTTTTCAAGGTCGCCCTCCCGCGGCATCCTCCCCTCTCTTTATCGCACGGCAGAAGGAATCTTTCATTCCTTCGTCCTTTATCGCAACTCATTGCCCTTATCTCGCAAGTATGCTCTCCTCTCTTGATCACAACCCCTTCGCCCATCTCCACCGCTCCGCGACGCCCGCCACGCTGGCTCGAATTAGTTTCGTTTTTCTACTGGAAACGCGGCCAGAGCTGTTCCATGCATGTGCGCGTCTTGCTCGCTCTTGGTGTGCGTGTGCGGTCATGATGACTGACGGGAAGACTAGCATGCTTTTTCGTGCCGCTCAACAAAACGTCGAAAGTGTAATCCGCGTGTTAGGTGCCGCGTTGCGGAGCGCTTGCTCATAGCTGTTGACCACCTGGCAGCCAACTTGCCGCTTCGGGCGTCTCGGTATTCAGCTATGGAAATGATGAATATTTCGTGGGCGGCGATGACGGCTACATGCGCGCGAAACCGTTTTTGCGAGGTTGACTTCGTCGACGTCGGGCCCGATGCCGAGCCTGAAGCTTCCGAACAGGACCACTGCGGCGGCGATTTGTGGCAGTGCGTCGTCGACTCCGACCTGGGAGAGCGGGTGGGACATCTGTTGCGATGATTTAATTACGGCCGATGATGATGCCGACACTGTGGAACCGTGCACGGATTGGGGCATTGTGAATGAAGTACGTGGCGATAGCGATTTGGAAGATTCGGATTGCGAGAACGACGAAGCTTTGGAAGCAGCGCCTCATGCAGCGCATGCCGCGGGCCTCGGCGAACGAGCAGCCTGCCGTTTTAAATGAACTCAAGACCACCCTTATCGTTTCTGCTCTTCGAAACACGTGCATCACGGACTTTTGGGGGCAAAAAAAGTTTGTGTTTTCACTCGCAACTTTTTTAAAGGCTGTGTTTCATTTACTACGAACTTCTGGATATAGCGAACGGATGCCGCGTCACGCTCAGGTTCGTTATAAGCGGGCTCGACTGTAGTACAGATCGACGATATCAATACTGAAGGCATCAGAGATGCTTACATCATTTTCCTTTAAGTAGTCTACTACTTCCATGGAGTTGGAAACCAAAAACGGGTCACAAAACGGGAGCGTTTTCAAATGTTTTTCCGAAAACTCGGACACGAGACATAGCCAGGTACCCCTTTCTGAGACAATGGTTCGGAACGGAAGGTTTTCCTTGTGTGTTTTTACCATAAAGAACGCTTCCAGCAACAAGCCTTTTTCGCTCTTTATTGCTGAAGACAGCCTGCTCAGGCTCTAGTCAGCTAGCTTCCTAACTGCCCGATGTTTTACAAGGCTGACCTTCTCATCAACTTACCGGAAATTCTTTTCTATAGCAGCCTGGTTCTTCTCCAAATATAGCTTTTCCGGCAAAATCACGAAGTAACCCTCCTTATTCGAAAACGCAATACGACTACCGCTATCAGACAGGAAATTAATCACAGGTCCCATTTTCCTTGCTATGTGCGGTGTTACATTGCTAGACGAAAACACATTCACGCAATCAGTACTGCACCTCAGTTTTTCCTCGTCCTTCACACGGCTTGCCACGGACCTGGCCACTTCCCACTTCTCGGCACAGAAGAGAACTGGTTCCACACAGAAGTTGGGTCCGTGTTGAAGAAGCTTTTTTTGATGGTCGGGCAAAGACAGATCTCCTAGGATCATGACCTTTCCTTCCGTACTTGTGCGTCTTTCCCTCTTGGGTAAACTTCTACGTGCCTGGTTCCACAAGGCGTCTGTGGCACTCTCCGACAGCCGTAGCCACTCTCGGTAGTGACAGTGTTCATTTCCACTTTGAGCGCGACAGGCCACTCGCAAGCAGTCTTTGAAGTACCGAACCTGATCGCTTCATTCCGAGGACAGTTTTTTGTATAAATGTTTGCTGTTTCCACGAGTAGGAGCCAGTAACCCGCACAAAAGTGGCAGATCCAGGAGGCACAGCGACGCTCGGTTGTACCATGAGGCAATGCGAATCTTGCAAACGTAGAGAGCGATTAACGAGGTGATGGTGGCAGGGTTAGAAAGGAAGGTGGTGTTAACACATGGAAAAGGGCCCTTTGTACTAGAAATTACACTTAGGATGACTGCCAGTTAGGTGTGTTGGTGAAAGTTCATGATGAAACAAGCGCCAAAAATACACACACTCAAAGGGGACACAGACAAGCGCTTACTAGCAACTGAAAATTTTATTTCGAAGCAAACCCTAATAAATACATCACACGCATGTATGTCATTCCCGACTTCCCGTGTCATCATCAACAACGTGATAAAACAAAATACGCACTCCCATAATCGATGGCACACAACCGGAAACAAACACGTGTGAAGAACTAAGAAAAGAAAACTTAAAACAGAAAAAAAAGAACAGGAAAAACATAAAACAGAAGAAAACCAGAAAAACACTGGGTTATGTGACGTCCAAGAAAAGCAAATTCCGCATCTGTTAGTAGAACTGACGCTTCACTGACCCGACTGTCCCCTTCTTTTCTTATTCTATACGCTTTCATTATTTCCCTTGTCGTCCGCATGTTGTGCCTGTCAATTATTCGTGTGTCTGAAAATTTCGGTTGGCAGGTGCACTTCTTGCAGTGCATCGCTAAGTGTAAGGGGCCCCCTTTAGTGAACTCTCATGTTCAGGAAGGCGCACATTTATGCACCGACCCGTCTGACCAACGTATTCCTTTCCACATGTGAAAGGAGTTCCGTATACATCTTTTTTGCACTCAACGTACCTCCTGCCATGTTTTATGCTACATCTGGTCAACGGGCTACATGTGGTCAGATGTCTGATACATCTGGTCTGATACATCTGGCCTGTTTTATGCTGCATTTGGTCAGACATCTGATACATCTGGTCAGATGTATCACCCTAGATCGGAAAAACCATTGCTGAGCTATCATTCGGCAGATCGGAAGATAGTAAAGAATGGGATCGCAACTTGCATCAAAGCTGCTCTCATGAAATCGTGCGTACACTCAATGAATGAGAGTGTTTCCGTGCAGATCAAGCTCTTGAGGGGAGCTGGTTACCAAGATGATTGTATCCTTTTTGTCTGTGAGAAGAATCGTCGGGAAGTGAAAAATGCAATGATTGGCACACGCGAAGAGAGGAGACAAGTTGAGGGTGAAAAAGAGCGGACAGTGGTCATCCCGTATCTGCACAATATTTCACAAATGTTGAAAAAAGTTGCATTAAGGTATGGCGTGCGGGTTGTTTTTTCAGCTGAAAACAAATGATCAAAGATTTGTCCAGCAGTAAAAAGGCTAGTCAACAAGAAAGGAACTGGAGAATCGAACAGATGTAGCATAAAACATGGCAGGAGAAACGTTGAGTGCAAAAAAAAAGTTGTATATGAAACTCCTTTCACATGTGGAAAGGAATACGTTGGTCAGACGGGTCGGTGCATAAATGTGCACCTTCCTGAACATGAGAGTTCACTAAAGGGGGCTCCTTACTCACACTTAGCGATGCACTGCAAGGAGTGCACCTGCCAACCGAAATTTTCAGACACACGAATAATTGACAGGCACAACAAGTGAACGACAAGGGAAATAATGAAAGCGTATAGAATAAGAAAAGGAGGGGACAGTTGCGTCAGTGAAGCGTCACTTCTACTAACAGATAGAAAATTAGCTTTTTTGGTCGTCACATAACCCAGTGTCTTTCTGTTTTTTGTGTGTTTTAAATTTTTTCTTTTTTTCTTTTTTTTCTGTTTTACGATTTCTTTTCTTAGTTCTTGACACGTGTTTGTTTCCCGTTGTGTGCCGTCAATTATGGGAGTGCATATTTTGTTATATCACATTGATGATGACAGGGGAAGTCGGGAATGACGTACATGCGTGTGATGTATTTGTTAATGTTAGCTTCGAAATAAATATTTCAGTTGCTAGTAAGCGCTTGTCTGTGTCCTTTCTGAGTGTGTGTATTTTCAGCGCTTGTTTCATCATGAACCTTTACCAACACGCCCAACTGGCAGTCATCCTAAATGATTGGAAGTCTGCCGAATCGTGAAAACTCTTTGAATTAAGCGGTTTTTCGAATGAACCAAAACGAAGAAAAAAAAGCAAGAAAAATGCACTACAAAATAAAATCACTGTCATCCTCAAATCAAGAAAGAAGGATCACTGATTTGAAATAATCAGTGATGCTGGATTGCTTAGTGCGGTAGTTGGCTGCCGCAAGTGCCATCTCAAGCCTGCTCACTTATCTTTTCACTATAACCACCACTGCACTCGATGAAGCTTCGGACGCAGCCGCTAAACTGGGTGTACTGACGGCGTGTCGTCACTATCGTTACCGTCATCACCGACGAGCCCATTGTCGAGGATTTCGTCATGCAGATCAACATACGATGTTTGGACATCTGCCTCAACGTTTGAGTACTTTGCGAAGCCGAGTCCTTCACTGTTGTCTTGGCCGGAGTTCGTTATTCAAGCACACATCAAGTCTCCCTCGTCGTCTAGGCAGTTGGAGCTGCAAAGGTCATCCTGATCTTCGCCACCTTCTTAGTGAAACCCGGCATGTGCAAAGGAGCGCCTTGACCCTTGGCTCTAACTCCTTCCAGGCAAAAACAGCTAAGCATATTGCACCGAGAAGGTCTATGTTGTTCTGCTTTCTTTTGTCATAGTAGAGCAAAACCTTCTTCAACAGGTGGTGTCAGTAAATCTTCCTCGTTTGGAGTATCACCCCTTGGTCCATCGGTTGCGATATGGAAGTTGTATTTGCCGGGAGGAAGACGATCTTGACGGCTTTCACATTCTCGATGTCATCCTGGGCCGGGAAGTTATCGATCACAAAGAGCACTTTCCACCCTTTGGCAGCAAACTTCCGGTTGAGAAGCTGAACGTACTCCTCAACTATTGCCGCTGTCATCCACGCCTTTTTTGTTATGCTGGTAAATCACATCTTTTGTGGGAAGGCGCGCATTCTTAAAGCATCTAGGCTTATCTGTCCGGCCAATGACAAGCAAAGGGAGCTTGTCTTTTCCCGACATGTACGCAGCGAACAAAATAGAAATTGATTCTTTAGGCTCGGTGAACAAAATAGAAATCTATTTTTAGGCTGTTTTCTCCCCGAGACTGCGGTGTCTTTTGCTGCAAATGTCTTTGAAGGAAGCATCCTATAAAATAAGGCCACTTCGTCCAAGTTCTAGGCATCGTCTTCTACAAACTCCTGAAGCAGCGGTGCCAAAGTACGTTCATGCCAGTCGTCAACCACGTTTGAGTCTGTGCTGCCGCTTTCCCCACACACTACCAAGTACGTAAGGCTGTTTTGCTCTTCAAAATCGAGAGAACCAGCCGTTCCTGCACTTGAAGCCTTTGTGGCCAAGGTGCAGTGCGAGCTCGTCTCTCGAAGAATGGTGCCATTCACGGGTAGGTGAGCGGCTTTCGAATGCTGAAGCCACTTCAATAAAGTGACTTTGACGTCTGGGTACGCTGGAAAAGGAATCCGGGATCGTTTCGTTGAATGCATCTTCCCGTACGCTTTGAACACCTTCTCCTGAAACGTGAATGTATTGCGAGCCGCGCAAGCAGCTGTCAATTTGCACACGATAATTTCAGACACTGGAGAAAAAGCGCACACGACGAATGCAAGAACGAAAAGATAATGAACGCGCGAACTATGCGAAAAATGCAACTGGGTCGACATAAAAAACCAGAAACAAAACCAGCTTGTTTCCGGTATTGACAAGAAAACAACATTAAAGTCAAACGTTGACTCGGAGACTTGGAACGCAGAAAAAAAAAAAAACGCTTTCTGGCAGGCTGGCGGATTGCCAGAAAGTCTGTGTAAAAACACCTGTGTCACTCAACCAACTACGTGACCTCCAAAATATGCGTTGCCAGGAGGCAGCTCCCATATGTTATTGCCGGTGCAAAATTTCGAGTAATCCGGGTGGGGGCCTCGCGGGCTATTCAAATAATCTGGTTGAATTTGCATTGAAAATGACGGGACTGCTCAGATTCCTCTAGTTAACCAAGATTTTGATGTAACCTAGATCGAATTATTGAGGTTTTACTGTACGTACTTTGACCACACCTTGTGGAGGCGCGCACACAGTGATGCACGGGGTGGCGTGGCACCAGCTTTAGAGTGTGCGTGCTGAACACACAACCGTCGTGCCATCTCGTTACTGATGATGAAAATGCGCTGAAGTTGTTGAGTTCCGAAGACCACCATGGTGTATATAAGTTGCTCGTCGTTATCAAGTTGGAGAAGGTTCGCTCTGGGGCTTAGTGGTTAGCGTTGCACCCTGAAGAGTGGGAGGTTGCAGGTTCAATGCCCTACTGTGGAAATTTGCTTCTCATTTTTTCTTAGCAATCTGTTAGTATGTATTATACAGTGTCATATCCATGAGAGAAGTACGTCAGCGGAGCCGTGGTGGACCCCGGCATAAAACACTTTCGTATCGTAAAAAGTGCTGATAAAAATTTTGACTACAAAACGATTCGTGAGATAGTTTTGTGTGGGAATTCACGTACACTGTGAATTATCAATCTCTTATGAAATCTAGAACACATCTAAAATCATGTGCATGTCACACAACTGTACACAAAACGCATTACCTCGCAGGAGACCAGTAGTTTGTGTTGGCCACCGTGCTCCTTGCAAACAATCACTCTTAGTGCACGCCCTTTATGAACTTGTACAGAAAGTACAAAGGCTGACTTCCTTACCTCATTAGTGCATTTTTTTGAGTCACACATAATTGCAACATCCCAGAGGATATAGTAGTAGCACCCAGGCAGTCTTTGTAGAAACAGTTGATGTGGTGGTGCTCATGAACAGTTGCGGGAAATATAGTATGGAACTCGGAATTTGAGTTTAATTGACGATTACATGCAGTGTACTGCTACAAATCTAATGTTGCAACATTTGCCTTTCTGTTTGACAATTTAGTGTTGTGAACTCATTTGGGCTTGCCGATAACCGCTATGCGCTTTAGAACATGGTACCAGCGTGCCATGTCCTATTGGTCGCGACTATACACTCGGTTCTGTGAGCTCACGGGTCCAGCAACGTTGAAGTGCAAACGCTGCTGGGTCTGCTGCCTTTCTCTCAATCCAAAACTGTGACTGGGTGGAATAGAACGATTGCCAAATAATTAACTGTTGCATGTCTGAACAAACGAGGCTGGCAGCTGTGATAAGAGGGTCGTTAGCTACGCAATGCAAGAAAAAAAGGGTGTAAAATTTTTGTGTCTGTACTTGTTTAAGGCAGTAATCAGTTAGCTCAACATAGCTGCAATCGTGCAACAGTGTGTTCAACAGCCAAATGGAATTCAAAGCTAGCTGTGCTAGAGGCCATGTTATAAATGAGGTAGCGAGTTTCTGAGTAGCTGGTCAAATAGTGAAGGCTATGACACCAGTAGGGAATTATGGTCACTAAGCTTGCCAACCATTCAACAATTTTTTCTTTCCGCTGGTCTTGCACTGACTGACATCTACAGAATTTTTCAAGTGGTCCTTATGCTCATGAAATTCACTAAACATACCTTAAAGAAACACTAAAGTGAAATAGCAATTTACGTGAGAGTGAAAGCTCAATATGTGACAACGTATAAAATGACAATATTATAAACAGCAGTGTCCTACTTACTGAGAAGTTAAGGTGAATGCACGAGAACACATGCCCTGCAGTAGGACATTCGCAAAATAATCCCGATGTCGTCAGAGTTACAGCCTACAAATAATCGGTAGTAATCAAACTAGCTGCATTAAATGAAGAACCTTCCGTGCTTCAAGATACGTAATAAAATGCTGCTCGTTCGTTTCTGTTTGATTCATTGAAAAAAGAACCGCTGAATGTTACTATGGGGAATGGCGCGAGTGGTCCAAAGTTCAATTTTTGCCTAGTTAAACTGGGCAGGTCGTGTTATCTAGCGGGGCCCAGTTGAACCAAGCACGTCTGCCATGGCAGGAAGTTGTTCAATGGCCATTTTGGCTGCTGTGGTTCCCGCTGCTTTCGTTCTGCTGCTACTTGTCTTAGCGGCCGCGCAGTAAGGCCGGGCAACAATGTGCACAGCAACAGTGACGTTAGACTGTCCACTTCTTGAGGCGGGTAATTTGAAGTGTGCTAACGCAATGCGGACCACTAAAACGTGATTTTATTTCAGAATAAGCACTTTCCTTGGACCAAAAGTGGCACTACGAGGTATTTGGACCGCCATTTCAACAACCAACGCCGACTTGATAGTTGGCTGTAGTGTCTCTTCAAGTTTAATCAAAGCACTAAAATAATTAAATGGGGAAACTAACATTCTAAAATTTTTTTTCGGTTAAAGTCATAATAAACTCTCTTCATTGAACGAGGGGCCAAGTACGAATGGGGTAAAAAATAGTGTGGCTAACTTTCTTCCATGAACAAATTCTGTATTGTTGAAGTTCGGCCTTTTTTATTTTTGTGTGAATGTGTTTTGTTTATCCTTTAAGAGTATGAACCCACACTGCTCTCCCTGTCAGTATTCTCGCTGTTGTTACCATCGCAAGGATAAGTGGCAGTTTTTGCGTGCAGTCTTCTCTACTCGGATCTTGTGTGTTTTGTGGCCCAGCAGGCAGTGGACAGCAGAATCAGGCCAGCCAGGAGTTGTACTGCTGCGACATCTGTGAAACGTTGGTGCCCACTCACGGTGACGAGCTTGAGAGGGTGAGTCTGTTCTTTCCCAGATGCACTGGGCATGACAGCATTGTTGAAGGGTTTGTGACAACCAATTTTTCATATTGATGTGCGCATGTGAGATTAATCCCTGTGCGTGCCCAAATAAGCTGATGCTTTACAGTAGAACCCCTTTATAAGAGACACTGATATAAGAGGCATTAGTGTGCCTACAATAAAATATGAGTAGATTAGAAACTGCATACGAGGTACCCTGCTTATAAGAGACATCTCATATACAGTCGAGCCCGCTTATAACGAATTTGAGCGGGACGCGGCATTTGTTTGCTGTATCCCAAAGTTCGTAGTAAATGAAACACAGCTTTTAAAAAAAGTTGCAAGTGAAAACACAAAGTTTTTATGCCCCAAAAAGTCCGTGATGCACGTGTTTCGAATAGCAGAAGTGATAAGGGCGATCTCGAGTTCATTTAAAATGGCAGGTGCTCATTCGCTGAGGCCCGTGGCATAAGCTGCATGAGGCACTCGTTTCAAAGTTTCGTCGTTCTCGCAATCCGATTCCTCCAAATTACTCTCGCCACGTACTTCATTCACAATGCCCAATCCGTGCACGGCTCCGCAGTGTCGGCATGATCATCGGCCGTAATTACACCACCGCAACAGATGTCCCACCCGCTATCCCAGGTCGGAGTCGACGCGCTGCCACAAATTGCCGCCGCAGTTCGGAAGCTTCGACTCGGCATCAGGCCCGACGTCGACGAAGTCAACCTCGCAAAAACGGTTTCGCGCGCGTGTAGCCGTCACCGCCGCCGCCGAAATATTCACCATTTCCACAGCTGAATACCGGGACACCCGAAACGGCAAGTTGGCTGCCAGGTGGTCAACAGCCATGAGCAAGCTTTCCGCAATGTGGCACTTCTGATCAGCGGCACACGGAGACGTTCGTTGTAAGTGCGTTTTCGTGCCATTAAACCATTGTATATTTTCACGGTCACGTGGATATTGTTCGTGTAAGTGAAAGTTCGTTCTAAGTGGGGCCGTTATATGTGGGCTTGACTGTAAAAGACAAGAACTGCTGCCCGGAGCATGTCTCGCATAAAGGGGTTCAACTGTAGTCCACTTCGTCGAGTGCTTGCTTTATTATGGAAAGTTACACGAGCAGCCTTAGAGTTGAGCAACACTGGCATGCTCGTGATGTAACAAGGAGTGGAGCATCTGCATTTCAGTGAACGATGTTATGTGTGCTGAAATAATAATTTAGCTTTCTTCAGCTTGGCACTGAAATCGAATGATTTTCAGCAACTGAAAGTTCAGTAGAAGACGGCTGCCGAGCACGTGGTATCATGTTCATGGTGAAATTTCTGTCGCCAGCAGTGGACCGGGATTACAGCTGGTGATTTCCAGGGCTTGTATTGCACTGAAATATTGTTTCACACCCATTTTTTATATCTGTACATTCATAACAAGGTTGTCTACTAACCTGGAAAAGTCGAGGAATTTGGAAATGTCTAAAAAGATCACGAAATGGTCATGGAATTTCTAAAGAACTTTGCTATGTCTGCCTTCAGCGTAGAGCTCTCTATATCAGTTGAGACACATCACGGTTTACCATGCGTGTGCTTCGTTTCAAACAATTGTCTTCTAGCAACGGCTTTTTCCTTGAAGGCCTGAGACGCTTATTTTTCATTTTTAGGCTTTTAGGATTATATAAGCACCCAAATTTTTAAATAGTAGTGGGAAAGCAATAGATATTTCCTGGTACGGAACCATAAA
Organism: Rhipicephalus microplus; assembly: GCF_043290135.1. Taxonomy (NCBI): domain Eukaryota; kingdom Metazoa; phylum Arthropoda; class Arachnida; order Ixodida; family Ixodidae; genus Rhipicephalus; species Rhipicephalus microplus. The sequence goes on from NC_134704.1 coordinate 218,775,801, forward strand.
AAGTATGAATTAACCACATGGTGAAGTTAGAATTAAGAAGCTTCTAAATACATTGAAAGAATATAGGGCTAACCAAAAAATTGAATTTTGTTTGAATCGACCAAAAGTATGAATTATCAGAGTTTGAATTATCGCGGGTCTACTATAGTTTTATCCTAAACTCCTCAGTTTTTGTTTTGTGCCGTGACAGTGTGTAAAGTATTCTTTGTTTTCGACAAACTTGCACCATGTATAAATATTGCTCCATGTGAACGAAATGTGTGAACTTTTTTAAGGTGGCATTAGTGTGTAGACCTCACTATGCGAGTTTAACTTATAACAGCGAAGCTGTTATATAGCAGTGGTGTTGCAAGAAATTTGTTGAACAGTTCAATCATACAAACCGAAAAAAAAAAAAAAAAAGGAACTGTTTCACTGCCAAAGGGATGAATGCAATACAGTCGAACTACGCTACAACGAACCCCGCTTCAAGAAAATTTTCTCTACAACGAAAAATTCACGGTTTCGTGTCAGCAGTCTATAAAAGTCAATGCATAAATATTGTCGCCACAACGAACACTTTTAAAGACCATAGTCTTCCTTGAGGACCTTTGACGAAAAAGTTTTGGTCTGTCTTTCTGTTTGTCTATCTTTACATTCGTTTGTTTGTCTGCCCTTAACGGTACTCTAAACGGCACCAATGTGGCCAAACGATACTCCAACCAGCCGACCCCATGGGCAGCGCCCACCAATAATGCCCAAGATTCAGCGTTCATCCTTAAGCAATTGTCAATTAAAAAGCAATCATTGCACATATCTGAGGCACCATAACAACACGTCAATATTCTGTGTGTTTCTTGCTAGAAAAGGCATACATATGTAATTATAAGGACCGTAGCGTTGATCACGTTTCGCTAACCAGGCAACGCTTGCACGAAAAGGCAAGTGTTTGCAAGACTTTGCTAAGACGACACGGTGGTACCACCTACCCATCGCCTTGCATTCTACACCATATCACCTTCGAGACAGGCGTGCAGGGCGCGCGCTTCGTTTTCCAAGATAACTGCCAGATAGCGCTCATGTCTCACGTGTGACGTGACTTAATGCACTGATTTACCTCTGCTGCACGCTCGAAGCACTCTATCGCAGCGCCTCCAGTATACCATTCACAGATTTTTTTGCGCAGAACATCTAATAAACGTTTTGTTCGATGAAACGACATTTGCACTGTTACATGCAGATATGGGGCCAACTTATTTTTCTGCCGTCTCCCTTCAACGAAATTTCACAATGCAATTCCAGGCTTAAATATTTATTGCTATACCGTATACTCAGTTTTTAATGCATTTTCAGAACTTGAAAATACGTCCACGAAATCTAAAACATGCGTTGGCACCACCAAAAACCTCCGCTGTTCAGCATGCATGGGCGCCGCCATTACTCGATAGCAATGGTAATGAGACTGCTCTGCTTTTGCCGCTGGTTTGCTTTTGAGCCGCAGACGATCCGAAGCTGAAGCTCAGTCGCTAAGTTCATGGTTTTATTTCACGCAGCTGTGCGAACGATTCCTTTTTCAATGTCAATGCGAATCATTTCGTTCGTGCTTGGCCATTGTGGTTAACTAATCAGAGCGGCTGTTCGTCCGCATTAGCATCAAAGTCAGCTAGCCACGAGTGGTGGATGACAACAAGGGCATAGAATAAGGCAAAAGTCACCGCTACATGATACCCTGCCTCCATCTCGGCGCTGTCGAATACACTTTCACGACGGACAGCTGCTGGTGTTAATGTGTTAATGCAGCTGTTCGGTTCGTTCACGAAAGCGGTTGTAGGCCTTGCTTCAGCGTGTTTTTCATCACGGGCTCGCTATGTATGGGTGAAAATCGCATCGTAATGCTGCTGGGGAAGAATGGGAAGCAGCGGACAGTTTCTGAATTTTGAGAATAAACGTTCCTTTGTTTTGCTAGCTAATATCAGCTATATTTTTTCGACTTCACTACGAAATTTCTTTCGAGCTCGGTCGCTTTCGTTGTACAGTCGAAACCCGCACTAACGAAACCCCGCGGGAGCAAAATATTTTCGGATTACTGGCAAACATTCATGGAAGCCCAATAATTACGTATCTCGCGGCAACGAAATGTTTTTGGACAGTGATCCCGCATTAACGAATTTTCTAGCATAATGCAGGCCTTATTTTACCCTTCTGCCAAAGGTTAACTGTCTAAAATATGCTCGTGTGCGTGTTATGCACACTCAAAATTTGTAAACATCTGCTTTTGCCGCGCTAGAGTGGGTATCGTCATTTTTGTTTGCTTAAATCGGCGATAACGTCTGTGTCCGGCAACATGCCTGGCCACACTGCAGCAGGCGATGGCAAATGATCATGCTGGAGCACGCGGGGTTCACCACCACCGTGCAAGCATCATGCGCAGATTGCGCTTCGGCCTCACCAGACGAAGATGTGAACGAAGGCGCACTTGACGGCGAGAGTGGTGGCAGTGCAGTGCCTTTAGCCCTGACCAACGCCCGGGGGTAACTTCGAGCCATCGACATCAACATCCCAGGTGAACTCACCGTTGATGCATTCATTCGCGCCAATGACGCTGCAGTCGTGTACGAGGAAGTGACTGACGAGGCCATTATTGAAAGCGTGCGCGAATTTGACGACACTGAGGACCAAGAAGAGACGCACGCAGATAACCCGTTTCGCAGGTTGTTTGGGATGCGCCACACAACCTTCGCTCCTTCTTTGGCGCATATGACGACGACGTAGGAATGGACAACTTTTTCCAGTGCGAAGGGAGGGCTTTGAAGTTGTTGCATGGCAAGGGTCGGCAAAGTAGGTTGACCGACTTCTGGCAATAAATTTTCGCTTTGCTGGCCGTATCATTGTTCTTTAATTTTCATACTAGCGGTAACGAAATTTTTTGGCTTCTCCGGCAATTTCGTTATTGCGTGTTTCGACTGTAGTGACAAATTGTCATGTTGCAATGGTAAGGCCGCATGCGCTCCTTCCTTTTTTTTTTCTTTTTTGTTACTTTCCCTCTGCCTTGCACAAACTGCAACCGAGTGGCTGAGAACCATCGAGATAATCTTCCGTTGAGAGTACGTGCACAATGCGTACATTACTTTGTTCTGGAACTTACGCGGCAGCTAGCGAGGGCGCTGGAATCTTTGATGGCATGCTGACGCGCTTCACTGCCTGGGAGATTTTCTGATGGCCGATGCTCTGTGTTCTCTGCTATCAGTTTGCAGCGTGTGTTAGTTGTAGAATGACGTTTTTCTCTCTGGGCTCAGGTTCGCCTGATTAAGAAAAAGTTCAGTCATGAAAACGCTGACTGCTGCCTTCGTCAATGGCATGACTCGGGTAAATTACGAAATAAGGCGGACAGCTAACTCCTTCGAATCCGAAATTGCATAACTTTACAAAACATTGTTGTAAGAGATAAAGTATGGTGACTCCATAAAAATTGATTGATTGATTAAAAGCTTAAGGGGGCAGACTGGTCTTAGACATTTTTTGTTTATTTCTTCAGTGATCTTGATAAAACTGCACAGGGTTATACAGTTTTTTCTGCTGATTTCAAATATGTAATTAGTTTTCCTGTAACTCACTTTGTTGCTGAGATAACTTAAGTTCACTCCCTATTGTTTAAGGCCACCATAGAAAAAAAAGTGCTTAATTAAAAGTGATATTTAGGACATGCCAACATAGACTAACGACTATAGAGTGAAAGTATGGAAGAGGTTTTTGTTTTTAGACCTTTATTGATTATTTTGCAGCAAAATGAACTATACATTTTCAAAAGCAGTTGGAATTGTGTTACAATTTTGATTAGTAATTAATTAAACAGGCATGTGCTCTAAATTTTGCTCCCATACTTGCATTCTACACACATACAGGTTTCCACTGCAAATAGAAATATTGCTGTACCTGCCCTAGCTGCAGAGTTATTGAGGCCTCAAAATTGAATAGTCACAAATTTACTTTTTTGAGAAAAATGGAAAAAACTGAAAACACACAGTTTCTTCAAAAAGCAACGATCATGGTGCGCATGTTTAGCAATCCTCACAAAGGCGCTCATAAATTTGTAGTAGAGCTTAGAGAAAGGGGCTGGCAAATTATAAAGAAGCCTCAAAGTCGGTTGCCCATTTTTTTTGCAGGTTCTGCATGTTAACAGCACCAAGAATCTGGACAGTTAAAATGACATTACAAAAAAATTACTACTTCTTGGTGCGTGAAAATTTGCAGAGAGATAGAAAAATACTTGCAAAAACCAAATATGTCAATTTTAAAAAATGAATATGTTTGTCACTTTTTGGTCCCAAAGAGCAGTCTGCCCCCTTAATTTTGGTCTTGAGAAAACGCAAGGGAGACCTCACGCTGCCCGGCTAATCCCACGTAGGAACCATCAAGCCGATCTTGGCAGCCCGTTCGCGGGCACTCTGGACAGCCAGGGTTTAATTGTTCGGGGCAGCGTAATAGTGCTGCCCACCTGTCCTCGCTGAAGGTGGAGCCGACGGCTTCACATTCCCACAACACATGGTTGAATGTTGCCAATATTCTACAGGCAGGACAGTCCGCACTTGGATACCGTTCAGGGTGCATGGCATAAAGAACTGCAGGGTTAGGGTACCCACTGGCTTGCAATAGTCTAAGGGTAACTGCCTGCGCCCTGCACAAAACAGGTTGTGGGAAGGGAAATACCCGTATTGATAGATAGAAGTGTGTCCTTATTTCATCGAATGTGCGAGATGTGTTTTTCGCACAATCTCTTTCCGTTGAGAGCGTGCCACGCAGAAGGGTGTAAAAGCCGTGTGCTGATGCTTGCTGAGATAGTGCTTGCGACCGTGCCCTTAGAATCAAAGTTCGCAGTTGCTGCTCAAGCGACCCCTGCTTTCTTCCCCCCCCCCCCCCCGCATCTTTTCATGCTGTTTGAGACGGGCGGTGTGTTTCCTCTCTGCTTGAACATTTGATTTGATGGCAAGTCTAACACACGGCGGGATGCTATTGCGTGCGCCTTCCGAGTGACGGAGATCAGCCGCCTCGTTTACTTCGTCGCTCCATGACGTCCTATTTACGCGTGCATGGGTGCGCACCAACGCTGCAAAACACATGCGCTGCTCAAAACTATCTCGCAACCCCATCTGAATTGAGTGAGGATGAGCTTAGAGTTTGAGGAGGACAGCACCTCAGCTTCAAGTTTTATGGCAACAATGTTTTGCGTCAGCTTGAGACATCTGCAGCCGTTCATGTTTCTTTTACTGTTTCCGTCTTCAAGTTGTCTCCTCAACCGGAAGCATGTATTGCTGCTGACCTTTGTGCACAATCTTATAGCTACTCTGGTTTCGTGCGCGGTCCACACTTTGCTGGAGCGTGGTGTGTTGGCATTGGCTGCAGAGCTTCTCCTAATGTCAAAAAGGCCCCGGAGCACATCTTGGCCCTGACTACAGAGCAGCGCGAAACGTTTTCCAACTGTATGTGGTATTGTCTTTCTTTTAAAACGATGTGCTCAAAAATGGAAATAAAAGTCTGAAGCCAAAAAAAAGTTAACTTACCTCGAATGTAGGCCGAAAGAAACCGTGTTCACAAAGAGGAAATATTCATTGAAAATGAAGTTAAAACAAAGCACTTATTTAATTGCATCAAGGAGATGCTGTGCTTGCCGATGCCGTGCTCATTCTGAGTCGTCATTGCTGCTTCCTCGTCGCTGACTTCTTTGTCGCTGTCTTCAAACAGGGAGCAATCTTCAGTGCCACCAAGTGCATTGGGTATGCTGCACTTCTTAAAAGAGCGCACAATCAAAGTTCTCAGGTTGTCCTCCCACGCTGCAGCCTCTCCAGTGACACACATTTTTTTCGTCCACTCCAAAGTCCCGCCCCGCATAAACGTTGGACGACGACTCCGCGGCTAAGAAAACTTTCCTTGCATAAGCGGCACTATAGTGACACCGCCTGTTTGGCATCATTGAGCTACGCCACACACAGACCACTCGAAGCGCGGCTCGAAATGACAAACGGGTTGAACGGCTCACCTCAACACTCGCCATAAAGATCAAAACAACGGTCTCACTAAAATGAGCTAGCTTTTCTAGCTCATTTTAGTGAGTTCTAGCTCATTTTAGTTAAATGGGGACGTGGGTTCTAAAATTTTGTTTTTTTTTAATTTTTTGCTCAATCTTAACCAAACTTCAGTACCTAAGCTAGTTTTTCATGCTGATTTCAAATATCTAATTTGTGTCTTAATATTTCAAGTGGTTTAGAAAATATGAAGGTCCGAATCTTAATTAATTGGGTACTTCTTACGGGACTTCTTGGCAATTTATTCTTGCTAAATCCAAAAAGTGAATGCATAATCCCAATGCTGGATGCTTGCTGTAGGGGGTGATGCTATATTTATCCATTTGAAGGCATTTTATGAGCAAGAAAATGGACAAACACTTATGGTCACTATATTACAATAAATTTCTCTCACTAAAATCTTCAATGGTAATTTTTAAAGTGATGCTAAAGAAATAGAAAGAGCATCACCCCCTAGATCATGTCAAAACGAATAAAATGATACCAACTTTATCGCATTCACGCTACAGCGTTAGTAAGGACATAATTCTGTAGCTCTATATTATAGGATAAATGGCCATGCTAAATTTCACTGTACTCATCCAGAATACTGCTCACAGCTTGTTCTAGAACTATAAAATAGTCATTGACTCAGCATGAAAATTATTATTTTTTTACTTTGTGGTCGTTCCAGTGCCTTGCAAGTGAAAGGAACACAAAAAAATCATGTAATAATGTTGTCCTTGGATAGACAATAGATTTACACAATGTTTAGGTCTAAAACCAAGAATATTTATTTCTGCAAAAATTCTCACTATTTGCCATCATGACTGTTTACAGCAGACCAGGGCTGTAAGCAGAGTCCCCTGCTGGCTTGTGACACTTTGAAAGCCTTTCCTTTATTGAACTACTGTCGAGATGCTCTCATCGCGATTTTTGCAGCCTGCCCTTGTCCTTCTCAAGGCTGCGACGCACCAAGTTATTGCCAGCGCTGTAGCTCAGCTTCTCGGCAATTTCCACGTTGCTCTTGGTTGTGCCTTGGTTGAAGCGGCTAATGGCTTCGGCAACTGCCCTTTCAATGCTCCGCAAGGATGCATGCTGAGATTTGGGGGCCTCCTGCCAAATCATAGCGTACAGGCTCTCACTTGGGTTCTGGGTGATCCCATTGCTGCACCTTTCCAAGAGGGCATGGTCGCTCAGCCGCCTAAACACAGGCTCCAATGCCTCAGTTACGAAATCAGGCAGGCTGTCCTTGTGTGGTGGCGGCTTCTCATTTTTCGCAAGAGCTCTCTGAAATTTGCACCAGGATTCAGGGCCTCCAGGGCAAAGGTCATGCTTTGGTGCCTAGTCAGTCAAAGACATGTGGTTCAAAGTTGCTAGAACAGCCTTCTGCATACCTGGAACATCGTTCCTGTGGCTTCTCAATGCGTAGCCATAGTATGAGGTGATCTTCTTTATCTTTTGTTGCGTAAGTCTGCCCTTTCCACCAAATGAGCCACCTTGAGCTTTTTTTTTTCTCTACAAGGGTAAGTAAGGCAGCTCCCATACGCTTGTGTACATGATTTATGCTGTCCTTTTTGGCCACCTTTATGAAGCCGTACACCTCTTTTTCTGTGAGTGCATGGAACGTCCTGCTGTCGCCGTCCGACAGCATTGTCGTATAACGAAGCTTGTGCTTTTCAAGTGACCGCTCAAACAAGCGTAGTGCTGCCTCCACTTCCATCTGGCCAGCATTACAATCAACATTCTTCTGGCACAGAGGGGCATGCTGAATGAGCCAGGCAGAATGTCTTGCTTCTCTTTCCTTGGGTCCTGTGGTGCAAGCCAGGCAAAAGTTCGATAGCACGATATGGTCTATCACGAGGCCACTATACATCTCAACAATGCAGCCAACACATATATGCGAGCTATGTCCTTGGTAAGCCAGGTACCGTCATAAATGACGTCGACGTTTCCGGGCGCGTTGCCGAACTCCGCATAGAGCTCCTTGACGCGAGCAACACTTGCCGCTTCACATTCGGTAGCAGTCGCACAGTAGGCTTCTTTCATTATATTCATGTGGCTTTAGTAACTCTTGTGGTGAAGCCCTCGATGCGAAATATTCATCCCGGCGAAGAAGTCCGACAGAGTCGTTGCCCCCCTTGCCGATACTGTTAATGGCCTTCATGGCACGCATATTAACTTTAAACGGCCTTAATTTTACATCGGTCTCGTCGGCTATATGTGGGGACGAAAAACGCTTTTCGCGAAAGTCACAACTTCCGCACGTGACTACGAGCTTCGAACACAGCCCGTACTCTTTCTTAGCCTTTAAATAGTGACGCTTCTTTCACCGCATTCTGGGCACGCGACAAGTCCAAATAACGAGCGTATCGCCGCCAGATCAACAATAACAAATTCTGTCCCGTTTTCTTTGCCACCATCCTCCAGATCAATATCTAGTAAATCGAACTTGCGTTCCGTCGCGCACTGCAATGCGAGTGATGCCTTCAAGCCCGCTGCATTTCTCACGCACTCAGCAAACTCGTCCGCCTAATAAAACGCCGTGTCAATGCGGTCTAGGATGCTGCTGGAAGTGCAAGATGGCGATCAGACGACGACACAATCCGATGAGGTGCTGCTGCAAGGCACAGGAGAGTGCACCGCTTTGGACACAAGCGGCCGCGGCTGCGCGCCATCGTCGGAATGCGCCGCTTCAGCGACATCGGGCGATATCGGCTGCAGGTTGTTGGCTGCTTTCTTCTGGCGGACGTTTCACAGGTGCCTCCGTTGCTCGCCGTACGCTTGGCGCGTCTTCTTCTTTAGACGAGCATCTCCAATCATGCCGGCAAAAGACGGAAAGTCGGTGCGTCGGTCGCGTAGCGCAAGCAGGCACGTGCGGGCAGCAGACGAACAACGTGCGCGAACGGGAACCGGCGGCCGATGAACAATATACAAAAAAAAAAGCACGGGCAACTTTGGCCGCATCAGCCAATGGGAAGTGAGGAACAGGGGGCTCGCCTGGTGCGCGCGCGCTCCAGCCAATTAACGGCCCGGAAGGGGGCTCCGGAAAACAAGTGAGGGCAGCCGTTCCGTTTAAGCGACGCCATTTTGAAGGGTGGCAAAATGCGCACAAAGGAATCAGCATCAAAACAAGCCCAAGATGGCAGTGATCGGCCGACTGCCTCGCCGGCGGCGCGCGCAGGAATTTTGAACGAGTTTGACCTGCCGTGGGTTGTTTTGCGGCTCCCGTGGCGACTTCATAATCAATTTTAATCCATTTACGGATCGAATTCAGCGTTCACAATTCAAAGACACGTGCTTATAGGTCTAAAATTTCAAATATAGCATTTTCTCAAAATCGACTTTTTGGCCATTTTTCACCATTCTAAGACCCGCGTCCCCCCTTAAGCCTCACGTGAGCACTTAAACAATGTGCTGGCTTGGCTACTAATGGCTATAATACTGTCTAGGGGGTGCTAGTTGTGCATCACTTTTTTCAATGAAAAATGGCACATTTTTAAAATCCTTGAATCTAAGCCGATCCTGGAGTTTCATGCAAAGAAACTTGAAAAAACAAAAAAACTGTCGGCCTAGATTCTAAAATAAGTATGGTAATGCTTTTCAAAGTGGCTCGGTGTTTTTTGCTTGCACATATGAATGCGAGCATGTTACTGCATCTTACGTCCACAAAGTTACGCTGTCTGGTTCTTACTTTCTCAAAGGGGGATCGCTTCGGACTCTCGTTTATTGCTACCTGAAGCACGATTACATCTGTGTCTGTACAGCTATAAATTACACCATTGCCGCCGCCATGGCTACGTTTCCTGTTTGAGGACTCTGAAAAAATGACTTCATCTTGTTTACGATTTGACAAAAGAATCATTATAGATTTTTCAGTCATTTTGCTTTTAGGATGGGCGCACAATCACACAGTTTTCTTCCATGCGCTCACTCCCGCAGGTCACTTACATTACGGAGGTGTGCTCCAGTTACTGTAGGATTAAAGAGTCGAGCGGCAATTCTTCCTATGTGGACCATTGCCCAAATGCCAAATCTCTATAATTCGATTTCAGTTAATGAGACGAGGATGAGTTAGTGAGATGGCCAGTTATGAGACTCGGAAAATGAAAATAAGTGACATCTTCAAAGTGCGCACAGCGGTCCGATTCGGATCGGAGTATTGGTAACTATTTTCTAATGTTTACTGTTAGAGCAAAAACATTTCTTACCGGGAAAGTACTCTGGTGCAAAAGTGGGGCTACTTGGGCTGATTTGTATTCCATTTTGAAAGAAATTTACTTTTTTTAGTGTGCAGGGAACGTTTGAGAAAGAAGATAGAGCAGTGAGATAGGACAAAGTGCACACTTACAACCAATTTTATTGCACAGATGGCGGGAATATATATACAGTCAAAAGGGCGAAGAGATCACTCACAGAAAAAAAGACAAATGATAGTGCATGCACCAGACCACCTTATTCCAATCTTTACTTGACAACTTAACTGAAAAGATATTGAATTCATTATCCAATAGATTTACGGATGGCGCACTGACATGCTCAATTCCTGCTTTACGAATAAAAAAAGCCTTATATATTCCACGTGCCTTCTGGTCCTTATATTTTACCATTACTTGGCATTCATCAAACTTAGGGGTGCACCAACGATTCGCACAGTGATTTGCCAAGTGGCTGCCCACTGATCCTCGCATCAGATTTGCGTGCTCCCTAAGCCGATTGTTCAGACAGCGCCCCGTCTGACCGATATAGTATCGACCACATGATAAATAAATCGGAAACTGAACGCCTATAATACATTCTACAAACATTTTGGCGTGCTTTTTATTGCACCCGACACATAGAGATCCTTTGCTGTTAACTCTTTTTTTAGCTTTCTTTTTTCAGAGAGAGCTAACATCTGTGCATATGAGCTAACATGTGTGCCATCTGTGCAATAAAATTGGTTGTAAGTGCGCGCTCTGTCCTATCTCACCATTCTATCTTCTTCCTCAAACGTTTTTTGCGCACTACAAAAAGTAACTTTTTTAAAGAATACTCTGGTGCACTTATTTCTCTAGGTCTGCAAGCTATGTTCACTACAATACATATAAAGTCACAGTTTTGGTGCAAGGTCGAAGCAGTGAATACGATAGCATTACATCGGGCTGTTATACAAAGTAAGGCTAGGATATTTAAGAACCATACAATATGAAGTGAACATGGTCGAATGTGCATTAAGCCATGTTTTTCGCATTGGCAGCAGCACGTTCTTCTTGTGTGTGGGCACGTATGCAAGCCCGCGTTGCTTCAGCACAACTAGTATTTTATTAAAGCTACTTAAACAACACGCGGTGGGTGCAAAGGCCGAACTACATACAGGGTTCTCGCCGTTGTCCGGCGCAATTCCTTGGCGTCAGTCAACGTCGACGATACTGATAACAGTTGGGAAAAGTACAGTTCCGATTCACGAAAACGTTCACCTCAGATTGTCTTAGACAGTGTGGGTGTCGACGCCGGAAGCAGCTAGATGATGGGAGAATTCGCTTGCTTGCGTATTCCTTGATGTATGGCTCCCACCCATCACGGGTTATCAATCATGAAACCAGCGGTTAATGAAAAGAAAATGTTTAATTTTGAAAAGGGATGAGGTAGCGATCAATCTTCATAGGAAAAAACAAAAATTTTAATGAACTCGCCGCTACATGTTCATTGACAGTGGTAAATGGTGTACAGTTGATGTATGATTCCCCAGACTTTCAAGGGACTATGAAAGCGTCCGGAAAATTGGGCAGTCAATAAAAATGAATGCATGCAAAAACGCACTCCTTTTACAGGTACTTTTTACTCATGGAGAGGGTCACGGCAGGAGTACAAGATTTTCGTTGCAATCCATTTAATGCATTGTTTAGGTGGCTCTAAAAAGAACCATTTGTTTATAAAAGAAAGAAAAAAAATTCGATGTAGCCAGTCTTATCTTAGTGGTCAACACTTTGGTCCAAAAAGGTCGTTGATTTTCTACTGCATGGCATTCCACTTGCCCGTGATCATGTCTGCCTCAATTTCGGTTAATGTCATAATGCCAGTGTACACCGATGCTCGTGCCAACTCCGAGCTAGTTGGCTGTCTAAGTGCTGCCTCTTCGTCCTCAGTGTCAGACTCGTGGAAATTCTCCGTAACTTGACAAATGATTTCATCATCCATCAATTCCACACACAGCTCGAGGTCTTTGTCAGCGTTGGCGAAGCCCTTAAAGGTTATCTCAACTGGAACTGAAATGCTGGCAGCGCGCAGATCATCGAAGGCAACACCCACGGACCAAAGTCATACACGCTGTCCTCTCTGGACGAGACAATTGGAGAACAGAACTTTTTAATTGACTCTATGGGAAACTTGACAATGCCAGGGATGAGTCAGGGAAATCAAGCGTTACCAGAATTTAGGCTGTCCGGGAAATCGGTCATCGACATTATACGCCTCTAGTGAGATGGATAGCATGAGCGGCACGGCCTAGTTATTTATTTATTTATTTATAGAATACTGCAGACAAAAAGTCCAAGCAGGGTGAGCATACATGAAACACACTAAATAACAGAATGAAACAAGGTTGCAAAGCGTTTTTTACAGAATTTCTTTGCTATAAGACAGAGGGGTTATGGCTTTAAAAAAAAATTGCTTAAAGAGACACTAAAGAGAAACAATGAGCTGTTGTAGATTGATAAACTGCAATCTGAGAACTCCATTGTGATAAGTTTCACTGTCATTATTTCATTATTAGCGAAGAAAATCAAGGTTCAAGTATCATTTTAAAATTTCATGCTGTAATCTCTGCACTTGACTCAAGAAATTCCACAATGTATATTTCGTATTTCTCTGACATTGGTTCAATGAAATTTTTCGCGACTTCGTATGATAAGTCTATGGTACCCAGAAATTACAATGTACTTCAATTTTATCAATTAGAAGCTACGTAGGACCCAGTAGACGCCTTCAAAAATTGATTAGTTCACAGTGTGTGGTGCGGGAATCTCAAGGTGGTGTCTCCACCCACAGTTTCTTTTCGTGCGTTTTCTGCTTACCTATTGTTGTGTCGCAGTAAGAGGGGTGTTTCGGGGATTCCGAAATTGTACTTTACTAATACGTGGAAAGGCGTTTTGCTCTTTAGTGTCTCTTTAATGCAGCATGCTGAAGAATATATATATATATCTGAGACGTGACGGCGACATCAAAACTCAGCCGAGAGTGTCCTTATAGTTGCTATGGCAATAATAAGTGCTTTTTTTTTCCAGGATTTGATAGATGTTATGTTACTATGAACTAATCATTGTTTGTAACAACAAAATCTATTTTTTGTGCAAAGAAGTTTTGGACATCTTTATTTTTAAATATGAAATACACTTGTGTAAGGGCGGCACTACTTTTCTGTGATTCTTACAGGTTGCGGCCGTTTCACGAAAGTATGAAATTTTGTTCAATTTTTTATCCACTTATCAAAAAGCCTATGTAATCTTGTCATATATAGCTTACATATGGTGCTTTGTGACGATGCCGCAGAACACTTTTGTCATCTGGTGATTCTCACAAAGTTTGTCTTAGGCTAAATGTGAAAATGCTGCCGTTGCGCTGGCGAGATTTTTTTTTCTTTTTTTCAAAATGTAGACTGCCAAGTGCGGCCCTTACACAAGCACGAGCCTTATTCGCGTGTGTGCGGTAGAATTCTCTCAAAAGATTATTTCAGGAAGAAAAAAACTTCCTCATTTTGTCCTGCATTTTACGAAAAAATCTAACCTCTAGAAGGTTAATAAATTACGTTTCAGACCTGCAGCTTTGGGACAAAGTCCTAAAATCTAGATGTCGGAGAGTTTTGAAATCAGTTTTTGTAATATTGAGGTAACTAGACCAGCAGCATGCATTGATAAGGGAATGTTCTATAAATTTTCAGCTTTGCGAGATATAATGTGGTTCTTCCTTAAATTCATTTGCTTAGAGTATCTGAAATAGTTAAAAAAAAAGTTCTTTGTTGTTTTAGAAGCACATGTCATGACTGCATTGTTTTGTGTGAATTTTTTTTTTTTGTGTTGCCATATGATATTTCCTTCCAGTATAATTGCATGATTAGACATTTTTTGGCTTTGGTGCAGCACTTCAAGGGTAGGAACCATCAAGCAAATGTTGAAGAATTGTTCAGGCAAGGAAAGCTAAAGCCAGGCGTGGATGGTCTAAGTTCTACACTCTTTGGCACTGTGGCCTTTCTGGTGCGTTGTCTTGTTTTCTGCAGCCGTGGCTGCTTTCCTTTGCCAATACAAGTCGAGCTCGGTTCACTCGGGGTTGGGGTCATGTATCATCTCAGTTCGTACGTGTAAACTGGCGCAGCCTTGTAAGTGGAAGAAAAAAAAAGAAAAAAATCTCGACAATTTGAGCAATAGAAGGTTAGAGAGGGGGAATAATTTACTCGTAGGATGGAGCTTGGTAGGTAATTGAGTGCAGTATTTTCATGAAATATGCAGCAGTCTCTTCACTGTGAGAGATTGCCAAAATATGTCCCTTGTGGACGTTGTCTGGACTGCATATAAGTAAGTACCTTTGTGGTTTGCAGGCTGGAGCCAAAGGTTCCAAGGACGATGGCAGGTGTGCACCCTCTGGTGCGGCCACCTCGAGCTCCAACAAGCATCAGGCCAGCCGTAGAGGTGAGCTTACGAAACGCTGACTGTTTGTGTGATACTCTACGTCGGCTCACTGAGCTCTCAAAAACCGATTGCTGACTGAAACATTGGCACCACATTAGACTCTCAGTAAATGAATATGAAACTGCACGGAGCAAACACTTCTGATATAATTATAATTGGTCTCATACTCAGTCTGTAAGCCTGTTCATCTTTCAGTAAACGCGACTCCTGTTAAATATTCTGGTTGCATTGCGTGCGCTCTGTTTAACGAGAGTATACAGCTTGGGGCAAAAATGCTTCCTAGTTGTATCATCATTATACGATACCACTCTACGCTCATTATAACGAACCTGCATACAACGGACTTTCAGATGCAAGAGACCATTACTCAGCCAAAGGTTGGCCTGTGTATTAAATTGATGCAATGATGTTTTAATGGACCGTGGTATAACAGACTTTCGGCAACAGCAGACAAAATTAGGGGCATTTTTCTTTGAAACCGGGCACATAAAGCGTACTTTTGCCGTGTTAACGTGGAATTGACAACTCCACTTTCTGCACAATAACGCCACGGTAATTTCAAATTGTAGCTGGCATCATTGGTGGCTTTCGGTCAGCCAGTTTAAGATGACGTTGGTCACGCCAATAGTTCAAGTGTTGCAGCGGACTGAAATACGGCTCAAATTGATTGCATCATCACTCAACTCAAGTGTTGCAGCGGACTGAAATACGGCTCAAAGTGATTGCATCATCACTCAACTGTACTCGCTAATCTCTTATCATGACTTTCTTTTTGAGTTAAGAGGAAACAAAAAAACTGTGCCTGGTCTTTTGCATTAGACGTTCGTCATTCAGTGCAGCAATGTTGTTAGGCATCGCAACCAATGTTTTCATAGTTAGCCATTCTGGTGCTCCAAGCAAGTGAGTTCTTCTGTCCAATGAGAATACAGTAGACTCGCAGGGGTGCAAAAGCTGCGCCAATTGAGCCAATTTGATACATTTCTCAATTTTCGCGCCGAGCTGTGCCAAAACCATGAAATTTGCTGAAATCGTGCCAAGTTGTGACAAAATGCCTGACCAGCCTCAAACTTTTCTCAGATGCGCTAATTTCAGCGAGAAATGGCGGCCACGGTGTAAGATATATTCCTATTAGGTGAGGGCACTCTCGACACACGATCGACCAGATAAAGTGAAAGTAACAAAGCCCCGCGGAATCGGCTCACTGACCGCTGTGGAGACCTATTGGTGGGACGACGCAATTTGTAAACAAAAAGGCATTGCTGTAGCCACCAATGATTCGTGGAAAAAATGAACTTCCTATTCAGCAGACGTAGCTACGGCATGTGATAAACTAAAGCTGGAAGCGTGTGCCTTGTTTCCGCGTGCGAACAAACTCAACGTGCTGCGAAAATCGGCGTTGCTAGCGACCACGTTGGTTGACATAGCAACCGTACATAAAACATTTTTCTCTTTTGAAGTTGCGTTGTCCCGGCGATAGATATCTGTTGCCGTCACCGGACTAACAAGCGCGCGCTGTTGTTACTTTATCTGGTCGAACGCGCCTTGCATGCAAGGGAGCCCAAAAGTTCTGCCCTAAACCTAATCCCACGGTGAAAAAAAAAAGGGAAAAAAGAGGGGAAGAGGGGTGTTTTATGCCTTCTTCTAACTTGCGCAGAACGCTTCTTAATCCACCTTAAAAGGACACTAAAGTCAAATAACAATTTACGTCACAGTGAAAGCTCAATGTATGACAACACCTAAAATGAAAATATTAACAACAGTGCCCTACTTACCGAGAAATGAAGATAAATGCATAAAAGCACAAGTGCTGCAATCGGACATTTTCAAAAAGATCCGATCCGCCTACAATTGATCGCTAGTAATTGATCTAACTGTATTTGGGTGCACATTAAACAACCCCAGGTGGTCGAAATTTCCGTAGCCCTCCACTACGGCGTCTCTCATAATCATAGGGTGGTTTTGGGACGTTAAATCCCACTTATCAATCAATCAATTAATCTAACTGCACTAAATAAAGAACCTTCCGTGCATTAAAAGACGCAATCGAATGCTGCTTGTTCGTTTCTGTTTGATTTGTGGAATAAAGAACCCCCAGTTGTTACTATGGAAAATTGCGCAAGTGGTTAAAAAATTCAATTTTCGCGTGGTTATATAGGACAGGGGTTGCCATCTAGCGGGGTGCAGTTGAAACAAAAGAGTCTGCAATCTCGGAGCCAATGGAGGGAAATTGATCAATGGCCGATGTTGCTGCTGTGGCTCCCGCTGCTTTCGGTCTGCTGGTACTAGCGCAGTAAAGCCGGGCAACGTTGTGCACAGCAACAGTAACGTGAGTCAGTCCAGTCGGCCTGCTTTTTGAGGCGGGTAACTTGAAGTGTGCTAACCTGATGTGGACCACTAAAACAAGATTTTATTTCAAAATTGGCCCTTCCTTGGCATAAAAGTAAGACTGCGAGGATTCTGGACCACCATTTCAACAGCCAATGTCGACTAAATAGTTGTCTTTAGTGTCCCTTTAAGTACACTGGTGGCCTGCAAAAAAGCGCGTTGTGATTTTGAAAGCACTAATCACGGGACAAGTACATTTTTTTCTCACTCATTTATTTATTTATTTATTATACAATACTGCAGGCCACAAATGGGCCCAAGCAGGAGGGGGGGTGTTACAGAGCCGTTAGATCAAATATACACTCTTTAGCGAGGTGAAAATAATAAATAGGACAATACAAATTATTTAAAAAAACACTGTGAAATAGTAATACGAAATTTACAAGTCAAACATTTGATCAATAGATTTCAGCACATTATCAGATGAAAGAATTTCATGCGGAAGGTTATTCCAATCGGTTATAGTGCAAGGAAGAAAGGAATACTTAAAACTGTTAGTGCGTGCTGTGATAGGCGTGAACTTTGCAGAATGGTAATTCCTGGTGGG
Source organism: Rhipicephalus microplus (assembly GCF_043290135.1). Classification (NCBI taxonomy): domain Eukaryota; kingdom Metazoa; phylum Arthropoda; class Arachnida; order Ixodida; family Ixodidae; genus Rhipicephalus; species Rhipicephalus microplus. The sequence continues at coordinate 218,793,434 of NC_134704.1, forward strand.
ACGTGATGATAACGGAGTCAGGAAGGCCGATGTTTCGAGTCTACGTGTTGTCACAAACTTGTAGGCACAATTAGACGTAGACGAGGGCCTATGCCGAGCAATTCTTTTTGTAAAGAACTCCATTCTTTATGACAAAACCCCATTGACCGTTCGTTCCGGAAATAAAAAAAGAAGCGAGACTGTTGTCACTGCATTGCTCAACTCAGAAAGTTGTTAGGTCAGGAAATGGAGAATCTACTACTGCCAAATATTTATCAAAGTTGTCAGCGTCACACTCGGTTGTCGGAAGGGGAAGCCATGAAAGGCAATCGACGTCGACATGACGGCGACCGCTCTTGTTAGACTTCAAAGTCGTGTTCTTGCAATTGTAACGCCCAACGAGCAAGGTGACCAGATGGGTCCCGCAGTCCAGTCAGCCAACATAAATAATGGTGGTCCTTGATAATAGAAAATCGGAGTCCATAGATATAAGGGTGAAACTTGTGCACGGCGAATATGACGGCGAGACATTCCTGCTCTGTGACAGCATAGTTTTGCTCCAATTTACTTAACCAGCGACTGGCATAGGCAACGACGTGCTCAGCAGCTCCATGGAACCAAGACGGCGCCGATACCTACACCACTGGCGTCGGTATGAACTTCTGTGGCAGCAGATGGGTCATAGGGGCGAAGCATGGGCCCTGACGTAAGAACAAACTTGAGTTGCGAAAAAGACAACTCGCATTCCGCTGACCACCGAAAAGGTGTGTTCTTGTTGAGTAGGGACGTCAAAGGGTAAGCGAGGTCGGCGAACTTAGGCACGAAGTCACGGAAGTACGAGCATAAGCCCAGAAAGCTTCGCAACTCACGTACAGACTGAGGTTGTTTGAAGCTGCTGACTGCAGTGACTTTCTGGGGGTCGGGTCAAACATCTTGCTTGTCCACCAGGTGACAGAGAACAAGAGTAACAATGTCTAGACGACGGTTGTGCTCATAGAATGTACGGCCAAAAATTATATGTCATCCAGGTAGCAAAGACAAACTTCCCTCTTTAGTACACATAATATAGTGTCCATGAAGGGCTCAAACGTGGCTGGAGCGTTGCATAGGCCAAAAGGCATTACATTGAATTCAAATAGACCATCTGGGGCTATGAAGGCCGTTCTGTTTGTCATTCGGATGCATGGCAATTCGCCAATAGCCAGATCTCAAATCTACGGAGGAGAATTAGGCTGCTGATTGTAAACAATCAATGACGTCATCTGTCCTGAGAAGCGGGTAGATATCCTTTTTAGTAATAGAGTTGAGACATCTGTAGTCCACACAGCATCGCCATGTACCATCCTTCTTCCGGACAAGAATCACAGGGGCAGCTCAAAGGCTACACAACTCTTGGATGACCCTTTTCTTTGACATCTCTTCTACATACTGAGCAATCAACTTGCACTCCGCAGATGAGACACGATATTGTTTCTGCCGGAATGGGTGAGCGGGTCCTGTGTCAATCCTGTGGCGAGTACGCATCTCGGGTACACCTATTTCCTCTTCATTCTGCGCAAAGCCAAATACAGTCAAACCTCGTTAGTGCATATCCACTTTACGTGTACTAACGGTTTGAAAGTAGTTGTAACGAATCCCCGACTGAGTCGCATAGAGAATAATGCATTCGGGGACCGCTTGAGCCGTAGTGTTCGGCCTGTGCCTTCGGGTTAGTGGGTACTAACTGCATACTGGGATAACATTTTGCACGACAAAAGTTTACTGCTCCGCTGAACTTTCAGACGCCACAATGCACCATGAATGGTTTTCCGTCATGTTGATAAGTGCAGAGAACAAGCAATAAGTTATTACGAGTTCCGCGCAATTGCGGCGCGGAACTTGTAATAACTTATTGTATTATAGTAACCATCGGGGAAAAACTCTAAGGCGAAGTGGCAACGACCAACAAACACGCCAGTATCACTTATCGCTGGCGAAAAGCCTTATCACAGTAAGCATCGCGGTTATCTCCTCAGGCCATGCCTCATTCAGGCGTGTGGTGTAGAGTCACTTTAGGCCTACTGCACGCTTTTAGTGGGCGGCTACCTGAATGCGCTAGGCTGCCAATCGCTACCGCTTTGTTTTGCGGGACCGTGTTCAAGCGCGCACCGCTTCACAGAAATGCAAGCAGCTCGCTGTCATGGAGTTTAGCGTTGTGGATCGCGGGTAGCGAGAAACCTTGCTGTATAATGCCAACACGCGCACCAGACAGCGGGTGTAGCACTGTTGTTACCATTAACATATTTGCACAGCACAAGAATGCGAGTAGTTACGACGTAACTACAGAAGAAGACAAGGACAGGAAGAGCGCTGTCCCTGTCTCTTCAGCGCTCTTTCTGTCCTTGTCTCCTCTTTTGTAGTTACGTCGTAACTATTTGCAATCTTGCGCTGTGCAAATATGTTGACTCCCAATCACCAACTAGCTCATGCATCTGTCTTATCAAGTTGTTACCATGCTGCAAACTTTTATTTAGTGACAGCCGATATACGCCTTCGTACGCTGCCAGGACTGCTAGAGCATCGCGGAGAACACATTGCTTGCGGAAAGCTCTTCGGAGCCATGTTAACCCAGCAGGCTACTCGCCAAATCTGTGCAGCAAGCGGATCGGCAGTCACGGTGTGCGCAGAGCGACCGAAGCGCTGCATGCAACTAGCCATGCAGTAAACGATTTGACAGCATTTTAAAAAAGAAAACTGCGGCAGTTTTTGCTTAGAAGCAGACTGCGGAACAACTATTGTGGACAGCCGATTGTGTCCGTTCTGTCGACGCGAGAAGGAAAGTTGTTTCCTTCCTCCATAGTTCTGTCGCTGTACCACGCTGCGTATCTCGGATCTTGCGGTGGTTTCGAAATGCTCATCAGCGTCTCGATCGCGTGCTAGCGGGGGTTCTTCGAGAGTCAAAAATATTTGTGTACCTTGGCAAAAAAGAAATGGCTTTGCAATGGGCACTTTGGACAATATTTCCCGCAGCACTGCGTTTCTACTTTTATTGGCGATGATGGCAGATGTCAGGGGATGCAAATTTGTAACTGGTGGTTAATGCGTAGTACGTTTAGTGCGTAGTTATGCGGCCATCCCCGGAAGGTACGTATTAACGGGGTTTCACTGTATAGTAGCGTGCTTCGCAAGGACTTTGACCAAAGCTTGACGTTTCTCTGAAGATAGCGACTCCTTTACCATACTTAGAAAGTTGGCTTCTGTATAATGCATTGCACGAATAGGGTCTACGCTCTCGTCGCTTAAAGATACAATAAAACTGTTCACATTTCGTTCGAAGAGGGCGAGTCGCAAACAGCAGGATAGCATGACAGGTTCAGTAGAATAGTTTAACACCCATAAGGCCAATCGCCCATTACTGATGGAAAGAACACAACGTGGAACGAGCACATTTTTCTTGGCACAATTGAGAGAAACGGGCTCCACAAGAACATTAAACGTGCCGGCGTCCGAGGCAGAGGTGTCAACGCGAACGTTCTTCATCGAGTTGGGCATCAAGACAACATCTTCAATGACGGAGATAGATCCTTGACACCGCTTGGGATCGTCAGTAAATGCGGATAGCATAATCTCGCAGGCTCCGCAATCTCTAGTAGCACCGCACTTGCATAGAAAATCGATTCTCAAGATGATGTCATGGGTGGAGCTGGCCAGGACAGCGAATTCTGCCTCGAACACCTTGTCGCCCAAACTAACACTAATAACACACACACACCGATCGAGCACAGCGTCTCCTTGCTCACTGCACGAAATGTTGCACAACTATCCCAGCGATACATCACTTTATGTCCTAGCCGCAATTTGAAGTAAAGACTCATCACTAAAACAGCTGCTGCAGTATCTATGAAAGCTATCGTAGGCAGTCCATCAATAAGCATGAGGAACTTTGAGTCATAAAAACGGGTGGAAACATAGGTGGATGTAGTGAAAAATTTTCGCCGACCTCACCTCCATTGGCCGCACCATCTAGTTTCCCGGAGGTGGGGAGGGGACGCGTCGACCAGGGGTTGGTGATTAGAGCCGGTGTGCTGCGGGGGGGGGGGTCAAGCTTCGCACGGAGGATGGCGAGTCATCGCAGAAATTCCGGTGAAAATTGCGCCCCACATGTGTGTCACTGCAAGTGGTTTGCTGGAAGCCATCCCCAATGTACGCGTCCCGCATCGAGCGCGTATCACCACGCCAGCTGTTTTGCCGAGAACAAGCTGATGGTCTCTCGTAGTAGTGCTGCTGGGGGCGACGCCTGTGTCTGCAGAATCGACCCACATGTCCACGTAAACCACTGTTATAGCACACAGGGGCCTAACAAGCGTCGCCAAACCTTTCAGGAGGCGGCATGTACCCATGATCGTCCCACGAAGACACCATTGTAGGTAGTTGGCTGGAGGCGTTCTGGAAACCGCAGCGATGATGTCGGTTGTCGGTTGGAGGCTGCAGTGCTCTTGATCGGCGCACATCATATAGCATAGCATCCACGGCAGCACACGTTGCATCGTATGGCGGGGAGGCGCCGCTAGCATGTGCCTTCGGTGGGGTGACGGCATCACATCATCCAAGTTCTTCGCATACTATTTGTCTGATCATTGAGGCAAGATCACAGGATGATGTAGGAGGGACTTCGACACTTGCAACAGTGGGGACGCAAGTCTACCAAATTTGGGAGTGATGCGCCTAGCCTTCAGTGTTTCAAACGTGCGCCAGTGTTAGATCACATCCACTACAGACGCCAAGGTGTCCTTCCCGATGAGGAAATTGTAGACATCCTCAGCAATCCTTTTGAGGAGATGCCCAACCTTTCATCTTCTTTCATGCGTGGGTCTACAGACTTGCACAATTTCAGAATCTCTTCAATATAGGTTGTGCATGTTTCACCGGGGACTTGAGCACGCTGCATCAAAGTTTTCTCAGCGTGCTTCTTCTTCATCAATGGGCCCCCGAAGCAGCTCGGTATTTCTTTTTCAAAGGCTTCCCAGGTCGTTATTGTTTTTTTGTGGTCTTCAAACCACACTAACGCCGTCTCTTGAAGAAACAATCCGACGTTAGTCAACCAGGAGGCCACATCCCAACAATTGTACTTACACGGTTGAAGTGCTTTAGCCATTCATCGATATCTTCTCCGACCTTCTCAGTGAAGCTTCGTTTTACCATGTGTCGGCGCCACGTAGTGCCTGTGGAGATAGGTTTGCACTAGGCTTACCTACTAAGCGCAACCATGTAGAAATGCGACGTCCTCCACTGCCGCTGCGTGCGAAGACGCTGCAGCAGGGTTCATCGATTTCTCCGGCACGGCTCAGAAACCACGCACGAGGCAGGATAACAACAACAACGGGATAACAACAACCCAAGATGCAGCACAGTGCGACACTCACGGGCTTGCAGGCCATATAGGGAACTCCGCAAGACCGAGCAAGTACGCTTGCCTAGGGCGCGACGACTCCCGCACAAGGGCCGAAGTCGAACGCACAAACGAGAAGCCGCCTGCTGAGCAGCGCGTCAACCTCTCGTGGAGGCCCGAGAGCATCTGCCGCGACGAGCGAATCGTCGGGCGCAACATAGCTCGTGGGAGAGGAAGATGTCACGCGCAGTCCAAAGGGAAATGGCACTGCGTTGTGACGTAGGCCCGTGCAGCCTGTCAGCGTAGCGTGCCCGGACATGCCAGCTCGGGAAGGAGCCGACGGTTGACTGGCCCAGACCAAGAGGCGCCCTGGCAGCCATCTTGGCGGATGCTGGTGCTTATGTGCGCCCGGGCTACGCTGTCGGCGCGCGAGCGGCAGCTGGTGAACGAGGCGCCAGGTAGGAGGGTGCTCTCGATTCTCACATCCCCCCCTCCTAAGATCGAGGCCGCCCTAAAGACGCCATACTAACAGCATCCACCGACACCGAAAAAACTGAGGTCCAGCTCTGTGCCGTCCACGAGACCGACGGGAGTCGCGGTGTTTTCGTTCGGCGGCGTCTCAGCAGGAACCAGGGGCCGCGGGAGGGCGGCAGACACCGCAGCAGCGATGGCCGACTTGACTGATGAGTCCGTGACGAGCGCCGCCACGACCGCCTGAATGGAGTCAGTCGACAGGGCAGGTTGAAGGCCCAGGCCAGGCGGCACCGCCGGAGGGGACAGGACCGCAGGGGCACCGCTGGACTTTGTTCGGTGAACCCACGAACGGAGGTCGGTAGCCTCGTGCACCAGCAGGGCACCGCAAGTGTCGCAGTAGGAGGCCTCGGGAACAGGCAGCATCGAGGCACCTCAGGAAGCGTCGAGCAGGTCTGAAAGGGTGCGCCCGCGTCCTTTCCGCGGGCGGACTCAGCGTCTAACCCAACCCAGACTTTGCGTTGCTTGGACCAGCGACGAGTCGACACGAAGCCGACCGGGGCCTCAGTGCCTTGTTGGAACGTCCATGTAGCGACTTCACGACGAGGCGGTGTCTTGTTAGCCGGGCCCGGGGGAGCATTCGACGGAGGCGGCATGGACGTGGCTGGTGCCTGCAAAACGAACGAACGCGCGACTGGTCTCCCGGGCTTTTTCTTGGAGGAACGGGCCATCAAGGAATACATCACGAACGCTGGGGTGTCGGTGAAAAGCAGAAATGCAACTGAAGGTGCGGCCCTGGAGGCGCGACAGGCTGGCCCAATAAAGAGAGCCTACTCTGTCGGATTGAAGGTTGCGTGAGCCAATAGGGCGCACGCTTCCCTTTTTCCGCCGACTACACGGAAGATACCCATTGAGAGTGTGAGCCACTGGAAAAAGGGCTTTTCTCTCTCGAGCAGCCGGGAACGCTGGGAACCGGCTGGATATATTGCGCGCAGCGCGTGCAATTGCGTTACCAGAGAGAAAGCTCCCCAGGTAGCCGTTACTGTTGCTGCTGGATGGGCTCTCGCACAGCAGCTATAAATTTCCGCTCCCTCACATGGAGGGGTAACGTCCCACTACATGCCGGGGGCGAAAATCAGCCTAAGTGCGTTTTCGCAGGTTGTACCGGTGGCGTGGTTTGGAACCAGCCTTATCCCGGTTTCCCAGCGGTTCGGTGACCGCTTCCCCCTTCCCAAAGTCGTTGCAGTGGGCAACGAAAGGTTTGAGGTCGGAGACGTTAACTGGACCGCCGACTGGTCTCCCTTGGCAGTCAGCCAGCTTGTATACCAGGGGCGACACTTTAGTCTGCACTCGGTATGGGCCCAACCACTTGGCCGAAAGGGAGGCCGAGATGCCTTTGGCGGCGTCACTCAAAACGTACCGTATTTACACGATTGTAAGACGACTCGAATGTAAGACGACCCCCCCAAAATCGCATCTCAAAAAAAAAAAAAAAAAAGAACGTGCGCATTTTACACAAGGAAAATTTGTTCACGTGGTTGCGGAGGATTATTCATCGTCGCTGGAGTCGTCCTCGCTGGTGCTGCTGCCGTCATTGCTGCTGCAGTCCCACAGCACGTCGTCGTCAAGTGTGAGTCCACACTTCGCGAACGACCGCACCACGGCATCGCGTGGGACGGCCGCCCATGCGGAGAGGACCCACCCGCTCACAGTAGCCAGGGAGGCTCTCCTCACACGCCCGCTTGGCGTAAGTTCGCGGCTTCCTGACGAAATCCACTCGTTGTATTCGCGGCGCAGGGGGAGAATAGCAGCCCGCTTAAACGCTGCCGTAAACGAGCGCCGAGTGTTCTTCGAGCCTACGGCACTCATGTCAGACAGAAGTGACTCGAGAGAGCCGGTCGTGGACACAAGCGACAGAAGCACGCGGCGACGCGCCCGCTTAGAATATTGTATCACAAAGAGGAGCTCTTCCGTCAACTACCAATACCCCCCTACGGCGGCTCTTCCATCGATTACCGGTGCTCCCTCAAGAGCCGTGCGCTCGTCATAAAGGCACTCGTAATGCGCGCAGTAGATACTAAAAAAAGAAAAAGCTTTTGTATAAGCACGCAGAAAACTATGCGCTTTGGGTTGAGCGGGAAACTATTCGAGATGACAATACATGGTTCGATTTCGATTCTAAGGTACATTTCGATTTCGATTCTAAGACGACCCCCCAACATTGGATTGTCAAATTTGAAAAAAAGGGTCGTCTTACAATCGTGTAAATACGGTAATTGCGCCTGAGGATGAGATCGCCGACATCGTAACGGACATCCCGATGCGAATGGTCGTATTGAGCCTTCTGACCAGCACGCGCTTTTGCCAGGTTGGAACGTGCCAGGTCGAGGGCCGCGTTCGCCCGTGAGCGCAGTTTCGCCGCGTAGCCAGATGGGCTGATTTTCGCGGCGCTTGCCCCGCTGCCGCACCGTAGGACGCGGTCCATGGGGTTAGGCAACTCTCTCCAAAGTTGAGGAAGGCGGGCGTGTACCCCTGTCGAACGATTTACCATAGACCGCAAGGAGAAGCCTATCTCGTTGAGACAGGCGTCCCAATCTCTGTGTTGCTGCGCAAAGGCTGTCAGCAAGGGCTTGAGGTTTCGGTTGATCCGCTCGGTCGGGTTGGCCTGTGGGTGATACATGGTTGTTTTATGGTGCTTAATGCCAAAGGCAGCACACGCATCCACAAACACGTTGGCCGTGAAATAGAACGCATTGTCCGTGATCAACTCCGCCGGAAAGCCAAAGCGGGTAAAGACCTCTGTCAACTTGTCCCAGATTACGCGTGCCATTAACTTTCGAAGGGAAAGCAGTTCGACCCTCTTCGTGAAGTGATCTGTGACAGCCAGGAGAAAAACAGGGCCTCTCCGGCTTCTTTGGAAAGGTTCCGCCCCGCCGCGTTGGTCTAGTGGCTAAGGTACTCGGCTGCTGACCTGCAGGTCGCGGGTTCAAATCCCGGCTGCGGCGGCTGCATTTCCGATGGAGACGGAAATGTCGAGGCCCGTGTGCTCAGATTTGGGTGCACGTTAAAGAACCCCAGGTGGTCAAAATTTCCGGAGCCCTCTACTACGGCGTCTCTCATAATCATATGGTGGTTTTGGGACGTTAAACCCCACAAATCAATTATTGCCCCCCCCCGAGACTTCACGCATTGGCACACGCGGCATGAGCGGGCGTAGTGAAGGGCGTCGCGCTTCATGCCAAGCCAGGTAGCGCAGTGGCACAACTTTTGAAAAGCTTAAGGCCACTCGCGTGTCCGGCCAACCGCGAGTCGTGGAAATAACCTAGGGTGGCTTTCTTTAGACTGCGGGGTATCACCACCTTGAAAGACTCCTGGGGAGCTTCTTCAGATGGGATGTAGTGCAGGAGAACGCCGTCGGCATCAAGCAGGTACGAATCCAACGTGCCCGCAGCAATACCAGCCTGTGTACGGCATTTGGCGCCGACAGCAATACCAGCTATCTGATCGCGCCCGGCGGCTTAACCACCCGCTCCGCTTGGGAGCTCAGCTCTTTGAGCTCGTCAACGATGTGTTGGACTGAACGGATCGTCCTGCTGTGCCTTGAGCAGCTCGTCTCTGCTAAAGACGATATCGGTGGACGTGACAGGGTCTACCAGGTATGCGTCCTCACCCGAGGCTGTCGACTCGAAAGTCACTTCGCCATCGGGGTTCGTGCCTTTCGACCCTTTGGAGCCAGAGGGCCCGGGGTCTACTTGATGCGACTGCTCGCGGGAGTGGCGGACACAAGTGCCGGACGCCAAAAAGGGAGCACGCGACAAAGCGTCAGCCACGACGTTCGAACTCTCTTTCCGGTAGCGTACAACAAAGTTGTACCGCTGCAAGGTCAACACCCAGCGCGCGAGGCGGCCCGAGGGCTCGCGCAAGCGCTTAAGCCAGGTGAGTGCCATGTGGTCCATTTCCACCACGAATGGCACGCCGTCAACATAGCAGTCGAACTTCCGGAGAGCAAAAACTATAGCGAAACGTTTCCTTTCTGTGACGCTATAGTTACGCTCGGCGGCGTTAAGTGACCGGCTCGCAAAGGCGACTGGCCAGAGGACGCCGTCGTGCTCCGGAAGGAGTACGGTGCCGAGACCCAGGTCGCTCGCGTCCGCTTGGACAACAAACTCCCCGTTCAGGTCGGGCAGCTTTAACTCAGCTGTGGCCACTAGAGCTTCGGAAAGTGCCTTGAAGGCTCGCTCTTGTTCTGGCCCCCAGCTCCATCGTGCCGACTTTTTCAAGAGTGCAGTCAAGGGCGCTTGAAGGGCCGCACAGTTTGGGATGAACTGCCGATAGTAGTTCACCATTCCCAAAAAGCGCCTTAGGCCCTGAATGTCTGCCGGCGTCGCGTACTCCACAATGGCACGTACCTTCTCTTCGCACGGCAGAATATGACCGCTCTCAATGATAAAGCCTAATAGTGAGATGCGAGTCTCAGCTATTTGAGCTTTCTTTGGGTTAAATGTCAACCCGGCGACACGCAACCTCCCAAGGACATCCTCCAAGTAATGAAGGTGTTCCTCGAACGTTCGAGAGAAGACGATGTCAACGAGGTACGCTATGGTGTGTTGCCATTTAGCGTCCCCTAGAATGCGGTCTATCAATCTCTGGAACGTAGCTGCAGCTCTAGAACAGCCAAACGGCATGCGGGTAAACTCGTACAAACCTCTGTGAGAGCTGAATGCAGTTTTCTCCATGTCAGCCTGCTCCATCTGAACCCGTAGGTAACCGCGGCTAGCATCCAAGGTGCTGAAGTAGCAAGCACCGCCTAGAGTATCCACGATCGAGCCAACGTTAGGCATAGTATAAGCATCCTTCCTCGTGACCTCGTTCAGCCAGCGGTAGTTCACACAGAGCTGGTGAGAGGCGTCTCTTTTGGGGACCATTATCACCGGTGAACCCCAAGGACTGTTTGAGCGTTGGACAACTCCAATCTCAATCAACTCATTTAGTGTCTGATCAATTGCTGTCCTCTTTGCCGCACTAACGGGGCGAGGATGGCATTTCCACGGTTGTGCGTCACCTGTGTCAATCCGGTGCCTCACCAGAAAGGTGCAACCCGCCCCGGGCGTTCCGTGAACGTATCGCTGGAACGTGTCAACAGCCACGACAGGCGTGATTTCTCGCGGTTCGACAAGCTGTCCGGCAAAGGCGGCAGCGAGCCATTCGAGTTGCTGCTTAGCGGGGGGGTCACCGGCATAGCCGAGACCTCGTTCACCTCGGCAGCATTATGCTCGAAGGAAAGCTGTACGCACGGACCGTTTTTTGCCGCGCTGGCCAAAGGACCAGTCTTGGCGTCGGAGGGGGAGACACGGGCCGCGGGGCCAATGCTTGGTCGTCTTTCCTCCTTCCTCCTCGTGGCGTCTGGCGACTTACTGGCAGCGGAGACCACGGTAGGTGCAGCGAAAAGCCGTAAGGGCCGTCCCTGTAGCCTCCGCTTGCAACGTCAATCACGATACCCGTGCCCGCGAGAAAGTCGCGACCGAGAATCACAGGCACGGAAAGACTAGGGAGATGCACAAAGTGCCATCGGCGTGCGCGATTTCCCCATCGTACAACCAACCGTGCAGCGCCGCACGAGGTGGCGATACCGCTGGCGAGGTGGAAGGCAGTGTCGCAAGCTCGAATGCGGACAGAGCGGTCGCGCAAATGAGCCCTAACCTCTTCGCCGAACAGCGAGATAGAGAAACCCCGCTATGCAGCAACGCCGCAAACTCTTGACGAGCGATCGTAAGAGTGATGAGCAGCGCCGGCGTGGCTGGAATGTCATGTCCAGCGCGACACGCCATTGGTGCCAGAGGTTGTGTTACACTCCCGTGCTCTGTTACTGCTGCAGCCGCCGGCAAAAGGGAGCTCACCGACGGCTCACCCCATTTCCTGACGGGCGAGCAGGCCCTTGTCAGTTGGGGCGCGTTACACTCTCGCGCGGTGTGACCACGCTCACGGCAACGAAAGCAGACCACGCCTTTTCCTCCAACAGGGGGGGGGATCTCGGCGATCCTTTAGAGCTACGAGGTGTCCATTCGCTAGCCGCAGGGGGGGGCTCCGCGATCAGATATCCCCTCGTGCACTAGAGCACGGGGCTTCCGTTCTTGTTCACGCTTTCGGGCAACGGTGGCCGCCTGGCCGTACGAGTACAAGTCCAGAGCGCGGTGCGACACGTCGAGCGCATCTCGGTCTCTCGCGGCAGAGGCCGCCTCGTGGTTCGGGGAGCACCAGTGTGACGAGTCACGACCAGCCCACGCGCAACGAGGCTTGAGAGACGCGGGCGATAGGCTCACGTTGCCGGAATGCTGCCCTGAATACGCTTCGCATCGGATGCCAGCTCGTTGAGGTCACGATAACGGGCGCTCCGAAGGTAAGCGGCGAAGGTTGGATGAGCCTGGCGTATGGCTCGCTCCACCTTCTCAGCGTCGCATGCCATAGGATCGGCAAGGAGGTACAGCTCCTGCAAAGCCCGAACGTACTCGAGAAGAGATTTGTCGGGATGCTGTGTGCGAAGCTCTAACTCGCGACGCATGCGGCGCTCGTATTCAGGAGAAAGGAATTCGCTACGGAAGAGGGCCCTTAACTCCTCCATCGAGCGAGCTTGGTGGCCGACGAGCCAGTACCACCTCGCCCTTTTGGCTGTCAGCGACACGGGCAAAACAGAGCCTAGCATAACGCTGTAACTCAGCCGCGTAGCCTGCTGATAGCGGTGCAGTGCCTCGAGGTACTTTGTGGCAATGATGCGGTCCGAATAATCGCTGTACTCAGGCAGAGGTACCCTTAAGCTACTCGGAACGCTAGTCTGAGGGGACTCGGAGTCTCCCTTAAAAGCACAAGGCTGCGAGCGCACTGCTTCCAACAGAACGTTTAAGAGCTGCGCCGCAGTTTGTAGTGGTGATTGCTCCAAGGCTGGCGCGGCCGTAACAGGCGCGCGTGCCCTTTTCCCAACATGCGCGTCTGACCGAAAAGGGCCAGTACTTGGCATGGAGGAGGGTAGGGTTTGCACTTCGACTGGTGCTTGAGGCCTCACGCGACTGGTGAACGGGTCGACAGCGGAGCACAGTGCCCAATGCCCGTCGAAAACGTCGCCAATGCTAGTCTCAGGCCAGCGAGTGTCGTTGAACGCGGCGACGTTGTCGGTTAAGCGAGCAGGCCTTTCATCAACCCTTTGCGCTCGTGACCACGACGGGTCAGTAAGCGCGTTCCCGCCAACATCTGAGTGCCCCCGGTAGGAAGGACTGGGTGCGGCGATTTGAGCTGTCAACCCCGCTGCTGACGGGGAAAGGCCAGCGAGCGGAGTCTGCGCCGGGGACGGGCCCGTAAGCGCATGAGTCTCGAACAGCTGATACAGCCCGTTACTGGCTTGGCTAGGACTGTGGTCCTCGTTCAAGCGACTCGCATCACCGTAGGGGGCCCCGAAAAAGGGATCTCTCCCGGTGATTGAAAGCAGAGGGTCGCCGAGAGGGCCGTACCCTGTGCTGTTGCAGCCGTCTGCCTCGATCGAGATCAAGTCCGTCGCCACAGGATCGAACAGGAACGAGCGCCTCGAAGGGGTCTGCTCTGAAGCCATGCCGAAACCAAGTTGGGCGCCAGTTACGTGAAGATAGGTTTGCACTACGCTTACCTACTAAGCGCAACCGTGTAGGAATGAGACGTCCTCCACTGCCGCTGCGTGCGAAGACGCTGTGGCCGGGTTCGTCAATTTCTCCGGCACGGTGCAGAAACCACGCACGAGGCCGGATAACAACAAAAACGGGTTTATTAACCCAAGATGCAGCACAGTGCGACACTCATGGGCTTGCAGGCCTTATAGGGAACTCCGCAAGATCGAGCAAGTACGCTTGCCTAGGGTGCGACGACTGTCGCACAAGGGCCGAAGTCGAACGCACGAACGAGAAGCCGCCTGCTGAGCAGCGCGTCAACCTCTCGTGGAGGCCTGAGAGCATCTGCCACGACAAGCGAATCGTCGGGCGCAACATAGCTCGTAGGAGAGGAGGATGTCACGCGCGGCTCAAAGGGAAATGGTGCTGCGTTCTGACGTAGGCCCGCGCAGCGCGCCAGCGTAGCGTGCCCTGACATGCCAGCGCGAGGAGGAGCGGACTGTTGACTGGCCCAGACCAAGAGGCGCCCTGGCAGCCATCTTGGCGGATGCTGGTGCTTATGTGCGCCCGGGCTACGCTGTCGGCGCGCGAGCGGCAGCTGGTGAACGAGGCGCCAGGTAGGAGGGTGCTATCGATTCCACTCGCCAGACTAAGAGTTCTGGCCAATAAACATGTAGACCTTAGACTTCTTCTTTCGGTTCATTGGGTGCAGTTAGAGTTTAAATACGCTTAAAAATTTTTTAAATGTGATAAAATAAATGTGCACTTGCCCAGAGTCGTATATCTGGGAACTTTTGATAATTCAAACTTCTTGATAATTCAAACAAAATTCAGAGGTCTCTTCAAGTTTGAATTAATGAGAGTCAACTGTAGTAAAGTGAAAATTGCCTTGGGGCTGCTTGGTTCAGAACTGTCGGACCGTCCTGCGAGAGCTGTTTACACTGCATGGGAGCAACAGCTACTAGCGCCCAATAGCTGGCCAAATTTAAACAAATATGCCTTCCTGCCTGCAAAAATAACATTTATTATAAGACAATCAAAAGAAGAGACAGCAAAAGCCTGCTAAAAACTTCTTTACTATCAACCTAGTCTTTGCTGCTGTACAGGGGCTTAATAGCGTTCTTGTACTCACTGTAACGGTACTCGCTCACTAAAGAATGTGCGCTACAATTTTGTCAACAGCCGGTGCTGGTGATTTTTTGTAACCATGCTTTGGAATACATTCAGCATGTATTAGCGTAACTGGCCTTCCCCATACAGCTGAGCAAAATCAAAATGATTGTCACACGGACCCTCCCCCCTCTTCTTGCAAAAATTCTTTTGCTTGCAGAACTTCGATGTTACTGTTGCATAACTATGAGAGGCACATACGTTCTGTCAAGTTCAACAGCCAATTGCATTTTCCCAACAACACATGCTCATTCGTTCGCGCAAAGGTCTGTCAAAAACCACAATGTTGCCAAAACAAGCAAATTCAAATTGAGTCTGAAACTTCAGTGACCGGACTAACTAAAAGGAATGGCTTGGTACACGAGAAACAAATTAATCATGCCAAATTTGACAACTCAAATCATTGATTGCTTTGAATAAGCCTGGTAACGAAAAGGTTAATTGATGTCGTGGTATACAAAAACTAGAAAACATCGGTTCAACAGCCCAAGGTGGTGTTGTCCAGATGTGGCACAGAAAATAGTCTGTATATAGTGGGCACGAGGAGCAGCAAGTTTGTACAGCTGTAAAGGTTGATGGCTATTCTTGCTCCGAAGAGTGTGGGCCTGCATCCTTACACTCCAGATTTGACGTTGTGAGACGCATGGTGGTTCAGATGGCAGATGCGCTTCTGTCATGTAAGTGGGGCCTTTTCCTCCTCTTGGGGTTCAGCTTGGGATAGATGCGGGGTCGCAACAGCTGCGCCAATTTGATACCATTCCTCATTGTTGTGCCAAGCTGTGCCACAACCACAGAATTTGTCGAAATTGCTTCACATTGTGCCAAAATACCCGACCAGCCTGAGCTAACTGATATGTACTCATTAGGCCAGGACAAGAGCGCCGTGTGCCCATCAGTCCCCTAACAGCAGCGGCAGACGATGCAACTTCAAGGCGAAATGTGTTGCCTTAGCCAACAACGCTTCGCAGGAAATGTGAATTTCCTTGTCAGAGAGTAAGACTAAAACTGTAATCATATGCTGCTGCTACTGCTTGCCAAAAAACTGAACGTGCTACAAACGCCGGCGTCGCCGATGACCACGTTGGTAGCCATAGCAACGGCACATGTGATAGATATCCGCCATCCAGTGCGGTAGCTGGTCTGACAATCACATGCCGTTGTTCTTAATCTAGTGAAATGCGCCTTGCCAGCAGAGCTGAAAAGTGTTGTCCCAAGCCTAAACTCATTTTGAAAAAAAAAAAAAAGAAAAAAAAAACGGGGGAAGTTGCAAATATCTTGGCTTTGTTCTAACCTGTGCAGAATGCCGCTTAAGCCACCTTCGCCACAGTACCCTGGTGGCCTGCGGAAAAGCATCAGAAAATTTAAGTGATGGTGACGAAATGAAATGTTGGAGGCACATGTACTGTGCAGTGTCGGTGCAGGTAGAAGCCCAGACTGTTTTTTTTAAATCCCATCAAACAGGCAAGAAGTTGCATGCATCTTTTTTGCGACCAGCATCAAGTTTTGTTTGCTTGGTTTTATGGAGCCACCGACTTTGCCGCCCGCAGCGGTCGGCGGCAGCGATTGCCAGCGCACTTGCCAGCGATGTTACCGTAGCTCAAATAGAACCAAATTTGCTCATCCACAAGAACAGCAGGAAGCAAGGCATTATTGGGGATTTCTTTTAGGCTTCTCTAACTCTAATAAGCTTCACTTTTCACGGCTTGACCGTTTTTCGGACTGTTCGATTTTTCAGCCTATTTCGCTGTCCTTGCCAAGTCTGGAGAGTTGTCGGTGACTGTAGTCACAGGAGAGAGCACAGTTTGTTCAGTTACGCACCCCTGTGTACGCCGCATAATTGTGAGTTGTAATATGATCGATGACGTCTGAAAAAATCGATGGCAATCATTTGAAGCACTCTATCACATTTCTGGAGCCCTAAAGAAATCAAATAAAACTGTGCACCAGTTTTTTCTTTTTTCTCCACAACTGTTCCTCAGTTTTACGAATCTCAAGGTGGCCAGCTTGGCAGATCCACATTTGAATCGTCATAGTCTGTCAAAAGATTTTACAGGCTTGGCAAATGCTAATGTGGACTTTATCGTTGTTTGCCGAGTGGGGTGGTTCAAAATACTGCTTTTATTGAAATAATGGTGCTCATTTTTACTGCACAATTTAAGTGATGTTGAATGGTTTGCACATAGTTTTTTCGAAATGCAAACCTTCTTTTTCATACTGCTTCAGATTTGATCTTTTGTGATAAAAAAAAAGTGAATATTCTTTCCATGTAACCTGCTCCAAGTTTGAATTTTAGTGCTCCAAAAGTTACAATTGCTGCTCCAAAGATTGCTCCAAGTTCTATTTTGGCTGTTGCGCCCCTGTAGATGATTTACGTAACTTTATGAAGTGGTACTAGTGAGATATTGCAACTGAAATGTGCTGTTTTCGTGAAACCCTGTGACCAACGTGTGCAAGTTGTCATGATTGTGTGTGTTGTATGACGCACTCGACAGAGCCACAATGTTGACCATCTTTATGCATTCAAGTTTACGGTGGTACTGGTGGAGCCATAGAGCACGTCCCTGTTGTTGTTGCCCTAATTATCAGCCTTACCAGTGGTGCCCCACGTTTCTGAAATTGGTTGCAGCATGTATTATTCGGCTTCGCTTTTTCCACACTTTTGTCAGTATTGCTCACCTTCGCTGCATGTGCAGGCAGAGAGACCGGCATGGACAGGAGAGGCCGGCGCTCGAGGGACCATTCCCGCAGTGACTCTCGTAGGCACCGAAGCAGGTCGAGAGACCGCAGAGGTCACGCCAGTTCTAGGGACCGAACTTGCAGAAGAGGTGACCATGGCCACAGGGCAGGTCGAGGCAGACACAGTAGCTCTCGAGATGGTGCTTCGTCCAAAAGACCATCCGATCGAAGCCCTTCTGACGGCCAACACAAGGACGATGCAAAGGGCAAGAGTGACCCCAAGGGTTCGGGAAAGCCGGCTCTAGAGGCAAAGGCCTGCAACAAGGACACACCCGAAGGTGACCTACCTGAAGGCAGCTCTCAAGTCGGAAACGGTGCGGAGGAAGTAGCAGCTGCCACCTCCAGTGCTGTGGAAGACACCGCACACAACGCCAGAGAGGACACCGTAGACAATGCCAAAGAGGACACCACTGTTGTGAGTGGTGACGGGGCAGCTTCAGAAGCCAAAGGGTCTTCAGCAGACGTTGAAGCCAAAATTGAGCCAAACACAAAGTCTGAGAGCACTACCAAAGAGCAACAAGAGGAAAAAGGCACAGAGGACTCTAAAGAAGGAGATTTTAGTGACCGTTCCAGACCGAGACGACGGTCGTCGCGAAGCCGCAGCAGGAGTCGTTCCCGAGGCCGAGCCAGGACTGGACTGGGGTCAAGGTCGAGGCCGGCTGTGAGCGTGAGGGACCCGAAGCATGATGCACGTCGTGTCTCTCCACTCCGCAGATACGTGCGGCGAGATTCTCCACCAGGGCGCCGAAGGCCTGATATTCACAGCGAGTCGTCCCGAGGCTCGAGGCGGTCAAGATCTCGTTCCAGGGACAGAGGTATGATTTTGGAGCAGTGAAGATTTCTTCTCCCAAATGTGCCCTCCTGTGACACTTGAATCATAATTGTTATAGCAGTTTTACATCCCAAAACAAACTTCGGATTATAAGGGATGGTGTAGTAGAGGACTTCTGACATTTTGAGTATCTAGTGTCCTTTTATGTGCTCCTATGTCTAAGTACATAGGCCCCGAGCATTTCACCTTTATTGAAACATGGCCACAACAACTGCTTTTACCCATGACACTTGTACAAATGTGTTTACTTTGTGGAGGTGCTCATAGGTAGTCAATATGTTGCTTGCTATAATTGCTACTAGTGTGCGCCTCGCAAATCTGTTGAGACAGCTGCATGTGAAATTTTCTGGCCTAGTTTTGTTGGGTTCTGTGGAGTCATGCTGGTGGCTTGCTTTTCCAGGGCCGAGGGTGTCTTCTCCTGGGACGTACAGTTGCCACACCTGCAACATGGTCCTGCACTCGCGTCTGGAGTATGTCGAGGTGAGAGCTGCTGAGCTGAACTGACAGGGATGGCACCTGCAGTGAGGCACGTGCAATACTGTTGCAGTGACGTCTACTACAGTACTCTACCGATGGCCGAATGTTTGAGCACTGCAGGTGGGCATTCGGATATAATAGACTAAAATGTGAGGCCGCCAAAGTGGTAAGGACTCTCTTATTGGGGGCTTTTTACCACGAACATCCTGAATCCTAAAACTTCTACTTCAAACATCGCTTGGCATACTTTTGGGATGGCAATAGTGCCGCGGATATCGACATACCTACCGTATTTACTCGCATAATAGGCGCACCCCTAGTTTGGTTGCGGAAAATTCTGTTTTTTCAATTCCGTGCATAATAGGTGCACCCTGAACTTGGCCGTGATCAGAAACAATTCTACCCCACAGTGGTACAGTTAGAACGCGGTCACAGTACCCTGAAGAAAAAAAGAAGGCAAATCGATGAGCAAATAAAAAGAGTTCGAAGTGCATCGACCTAACCAACGTGTTTGTCGAAATAAAACTTGGAAAAAAAAAAAAAGCGTTCCTGAAAGGAAAAATAGACTGTTTCATCAATTACTGATACCCCCCAAGTCACCGCGCTCCTTGGAGGGCACGTGTACAACACCGGGAGCTCGATTGCCATCACCACCATCAGATAAGAAGAAAAAAAAAGCCATTTTGCATGCGTATGTCGTGGTCGTGTATTCAACTTTGGTTCTACCATGGGGAAGTATGGAAGCTACACGGCTGGATTTAAACTAAATGCAGCGGCAACCGAGCTGCAAGCAGGCATTGCTGGGTTGGAGAAACCAGTATTCGGTACTGGAGGGATCAAGAAGAAAAACTTGAGGCGACAAAGAAGACACAACGGCTTTCCGTGGTGCCAAGACTGGCAGGTATCCAAACGTCCAAAAGCAACTGGTCCGGCATATGCGGGAGCTACGACAAGATGGCTGTGCTGTGTCATTGGATATTGTGCAGACTGAGGCACGCAGAATAGCCTGAGCGCAGCGCATCGAAGCAAAAGAGTTCAAAGCCAGCTCCAAATGGACAACTCGTTTCATGCAGCGCCATGGCCTCGCACTGCGAAGGCGGACCAGCTTGTGCCAGCGCTTGCCCACAGCATATGAGGACAAAATGGTAGACTTACATTGTTTCGTTATAAAGCTCCGACAGCAGAAAGACTTCATTTTGTCCCAGATCGGCAACGCTGATCAGACCCCCATTTGCTTTGATATGCTGCGAAACATGACAGTGGAGGAGAAAGGTGCACGGAGCGTCATCGCCACAACATCTGGCGCTGATAAACAACGATGCACTGTAATGCTGGTGGTGACAGCGCATGGGCGCAAGCTACCGCCTTGCATTATTTTTAAACATAACACTTCCAAAGGCAAATTTCCCTCAAAGCATCTACGACAGAGTGTAGGAAAAAGGCTGGATGAGCGCAGAACTCATGGTGGATTGGGTGAAAACAGTCTTGGGTCGGCAGCCAGGTGGTCTGTTCCTGTTCATTCATGCTTGTCCTGGACAGTTTTCGGGTCACCTAGTGGACTGCGTATGAGATTAGCTGAAGGAACTGCGCACAGATCTGGCAGTGATTCCGGGCGGCCTCACATCGATACTGCAGCCTTTGGACATGTCAAGATTTAGAGGCCGCCTGTGGAAATGCTGTGCGCTTGGATCGGGGAAGCCTGGCAGGTGATCTCTGACGAAGTCGCCAGGAAAAGTTTCAAGAAGAAGGTTATCTCGAACGCACTGTATGCGAATGAGGATGACATGGGTGCGGATGATTCGGACACCGAAAACGAATCCCCACTCGGTGAGGATGAATGTGTGCTCTCCGACTCTGACTTCGAAGAGGGAAGAGGAGGAACACCTACGGCTTTTGTGTAAATTAATTTTATGTGTGTGTGTGCAGTTGATAGCTCTCTTTGTTTATCAAAAGGTACGTAGGTATGTTTGTTTTATGCTGAATTAATCGGTAAACGATAGTCGCCTTTTACTTGACAATAGTGCAGATTTGAAGCGCAAGAACCGAGTGGAAAAATTTTTTTTTTAATTTTACCCCGCACATTTTGCGCACCCCTAACTTCGAGTCTGATTTTCCATAAAAAAAGTGCACCTATTATTTGAGCAAACATGGTATTCAAAAACGAAGGCCGAGGATCTTCAGTCTGTTAATTAGTTACGCCTAGTTACGGCAACAAAACATCAGCATGCAGGTTGCTTGGTTTTGCATGTTGGGGAGATGTCACGCAAAATTGCTGACTGCTTTAAGCGGTCGATGCATAGTGAGCTTGGCCGGGGTCCGCTACCAATACGCAATATGTCTGCCTATTTGTGGTTATAAGTAGCCAGCGGCCGATGTGATTCGTTGCTTGCGACGAAGCACATTATGCCTTTTTCACTTTTGCATATGCACTACCGCAACGGTGTTGCCCGCTAGGCTCCGGGCGGAGTAAAGCCTTGGCACGACTTCGAGCAGAAAGCGCGGTGTTTCAAAGTACAACATTGTAGATCGCGAATACGAAGATTTGTGTTTCGCGGTAGTCTTCATCACAAGGTCTGAAGCGCTGATAAGAAGAACCTTCTCGCCAATGAATGAACTCTACGGCTGTCAGTACAAGACGCGCCTGTGCGATGTTTGCGGCGAGTGCGGTGTGCAATTGTAATCTAATGATTAAACTTCTGCTTGCAGCTGCTTGAACTAAGGTGTAAATGTATCCTGAATCATCATGACCCGTAAACCAGAATGAGGGTCAGAACGATATTAAGTAGCTAAGTAGCTCGATTTCAGACGGTCCCGACTTCGCGACGCTCAAGAAGCAGACAAGGCGATCCCGGAGGCATATCCCGGAACGAGCATCGAACCAGTAAGGTGTACTGGGGCAACATGGCAGAAGCAGCCAATTCGAGGCCTTGAAATGAATTTTAAACATCTGCTTTTTGCACATGGAATGCTTTTTATGAAAAACATTTATAATGAGCCCAAAATGGGGGTGGGCAGTGGCGCTGTTGCGAATCAATGAATTTTTAGAAAGTGCTGTGTTTTTTGTTTGTTAGTTTTTTTGTGATCCACAATGATTTTCCTCACCTCAGAAGGCGCAAAAAATTTTTTACAGCACTTCTACGTAGTTTTCAGTGAAGATATTTTGAAATCAGAGAAAAAAGTGCTACAGCAACAAGATTTTATTTTTAAAATATCATCTTTTTTTATGGCCTTTTGCAAATAAATTCGTATGATTCGTAACTCTTTTCGGTTATAGCGAACCCATTGAGTGTTTCCTTAAAAGTCTGTTGTAATTATTTGGATTCTTTCATACTCCTTTTACAACTAACCAAAATTCTCTTCATTATCGAAGTCTGTTATAACGAGGTTATACTGTATGAGGGACAAATGGGTATAAGAGAGACTAGGGTACCTACAGTAAAATACGGGTTGATAAAAAATTGTATGCGAGGTACCCTCTTTATAAGAGATCTCATATAAAAAACAAGAATTGCTGCAAGGAGCATGCCTCTTATAAAGGTGTTCAACTGTCTTACAGTATTTGTATGTATCATCATGATCATCATCAACCTGGCTACATTTACTGCAAAGCACAGGCCTGTCCTATGATCAGACAGTCAACTCTGTCCTGTGCTTGCTGCTGCCCTTTTATACCCACTTATGTTTTAATATCCTCCGCCCACCTAACTTTGTCTCCCCCTTGAGCATTCGCCTTTTCTGGGAATCCACTCAGGTACCTTCAATGACCAGCAGTTATCCTGCCTACGTGATACGTGTTCGGTTCATGTTCATTTCTTCCTCTTGATTTTAACTATTATATTCATAACCCTGTTTTATTTCTTGGTTCATTTTGCTCTCTTCTTGTCTGTTAAAGGGGTCGTGAAGCGAAAATGAAAGTTCCCGGTTGTAATTTTCCCTGCTTCAGTAACGATTAAGTACACCGATTCCGAGATATTTTGGCACAATATCCAGTCTGTAACTAATGACGCTCGTTTTAAATCGCAGTTTTATGGGGCTCGCTAGTGACCATGCGGCATCATTGGTTGCTATAAGCACTAACTTGTGACATCAGTGAAACATTACAGCAAGAAAAGTTGGAAACAGAGCGTTAGCTTTGTTTTTCTTTATGATAATAGCTTTATAGTAACCCAAAAAGGAAAAGTATAACAGTGCACATTTAGCACTCTGAATTGTATGATGTGGCCCGCCGCGGTGGTCTAGTGGCTAAGGTACTCGGCTGCTGACCCGTAGGTCGCGGGTTCAAATCCCGGCTGCGGCGGCTGCATTTCCGATGGAGGCGAAAATGTCGTAGGCCCGTGTGCTCAGATTTGGGTGCACGGTAAAGAACCCCAGGTGGTCGAAATTTCCGGAGCCCTCCACTACGATGTCTCTCATAATCATGTGGTGGTTTTGGGACGTTAAACCCCACAAATCAATCAATCGAGTTGTATGATGTGCAATTACAGCGAGTGATCTGCTTGGTTCCACTTTCAAGTACATCTGGGCTCTGTTATGTGTGTATCCTTGTCTTCATGCTGATTGATGTGCCTTGATGGGTGCAGCGTCCCAGTTTTTTTTTTCTTACTTTATCTGGGAAGTTGTGTTCTACTGGGTGTTCTGGGTGGCTTAGTGCTCCCTATACCAGCAGTGTGCTTCATCAAGACAGTGCCGCACAACTTATCAAAGTGCAAACAGGGGTCTGTTTTACAAACTGCCTGGCGAGCCACAGCGTAGAGCAGTGTGGCTTCGAGCGATGTCCCCGATGGTATGGGCAAACAGAGTGGAGGCTTACAGTCAGGGATTCTGCAAGCGGACGTTCTGCCACGCAGTCGCAATACTAGTGCTTCCAAGACGCAGGCTTCTTCGCTTGTCGCTGCTGCTGCTGTCTTGTTCTGAAAATGGCCGATTTCGCACTCGCATGAGCGAGTCGGCATACGGCTCAAAGCCCAAGAGCCGACTCCACTCTAGCAGACGACGGTGTAGTTCAAGATCGGCCATCTTGCGCAGAGCGTCTGTGATGTTATGGTATTGTTATTATTGTGGTGATGGCGCTATAATCGAAACAGTATGATGCTAGGAACCACAGTCAAATAGAGCTTAAAAACATATCTGCTTCACCATATTTTTTGTTGACAAAAGAGACTTCATTGGCTGTCTCAAAGTGACATCAGCTGCACAGTTTACAGGAACATAAGCTGGAAACCGAAATTGCGCTTTTTTAGCTTTTTAGTGAGCCCTGATGATCAAATTAATTGAGGTATATAGTATTGAATGGACGTCCAGAATTCTGAAGACATGTAATTAAAAATTTTTGGAAAACGTCTCATGGCTCCGTGTGGTGAACTCGCTATTCACCGTAACTGAAGATTACCACGGGTTTTGCCTTAGCGAGCTACAGGACCCCATCTCCTTCACCTACCTGCTCACGTGTAGCACACCGCCTCTGTGCCCGCTCAACAAGCAAAGCGATTAGTGCGGCTCGGCAAAATAAACAGTGTTCAATCTGAACGGCAACACCCAAACACTTTATTGCGTTTGGTGACACCCCAAACAACAGTAAGTCTCCTCCCGGGACACAAGGAGCAAAGGCTCCCGCATGTGGATGTTCTCGAAAAAGGGGAGACTGCAGTGTCGATGGCAAGCTTTGACACGCCGGTCGAAAAAGGTTTCTTGCGACTATGTTACGCACTCTCGTGATGACCACTAGGCCTGGTCCCAAGACTTATGACAAACCTTGTACTCGTGGGCCTCCGGCAAGTGCGGCTTGGTGGGGTACAACCACGTCAAGCACTAGGCACCGCTGTTTGGCTTAGCGTACAGTACCGAACACCCAGGCAGGCTACAGTGCGGCAATTCCCAAAGGGGACGCTGTTGCGACCGGGGTTTGCACGCACCGGAGGTCCGGGATGTAGTTGTCGAGGCAGGAGGAAGAGAGACTTGAAGAGGGTTTATTTACATTATATACAAGGTGAGCTCTCGTACATGATGAGCTCTTTCTTACATGGCGAGCTTACGAATCTGGCGTTCCTCTACATGGCGCTCCTTCGAATGAGCCGGGTGGCTTATTATAAAGTGTATGTTCTCCCCAGATTTCTAGATCAGGGAACACGTGCACATGCTACTGTCCAATCACAGGTCACACACAACAGGTGAGGGGGTGAGCATGGTGAGCAACAGGTGAGCATGCACCGCCCACGTGAATGTCCAATATTGAGTCTTGATCACTGCACTGAAAGGTGGCGCCAGCGGGGCTCTTCCTCGTCGTGTGTGTGCTGCTGGTCAAGGGGTCCCAAGCGCCTGACAGCATACATCAAAGGGTCCACCAAACCGCTCGCCTAATTAGCGGGGCGATTTGCGGCGGCCGCAGTGGTCGCTTCCAAGGAAGATGCTGTAGTTGTTGTCTAATCTCGAACGGCTTACGGCATCGTGGAGACACGACATCTCACCCTTCGGCTAGAAGGGACCATGCCTGGCGGTCATAGGCAGCCGGCCTGTCGGCTGCTTGTTTGAAGATTCAAAGAGCGCCGCTCTCTCATCAGCTTTGGCGCCAGTCACAACAGCTCGTCCGCCGGCGGGAGATTCGACCTTAGGGTGACCAGCTGCACAGGTTGCCCGAAGTGTCGTAGTGTGGCGCCGTCTTTCAGGCCACTGCCGATGACGCCCAGCCAAGGACTCTTTCCCGCTCGTTCCTTGTGGCTTCCTTCTAGGAAATGCATTCATACACACCACCACAAGCACAGGAGAGCACACTGCCCACACTGAGACACGTCGAGTCCTACAAAATCTCCAAAACAACTTTCCTTAAGTAGTACCACCAAACACAAAGCAGCAACTGGAACGTCTTTCTGAGCTTCCACCAAAACTCCCAATCCCAATTCGAGAATAATTTTCCCATTAACTGCTTTCAAATAAACCAACTGTCAAGTAATGCGTTCCCCGTGGCATACTGTTAAGTTTGGCCTGGAAATTCGTCTGGGCAGACGCCTTTGTGCGTAAGCCGATCCACTGAGGAGGTTCTCAATCCCTTCGGCGCCCAGTCTGACAGACGCTGCCGAAGATTTGAGCAATTATCCAGACCAAGCAGCAAGCAAAGGCGAGTTCCCGTACTTCAAATGCGGACCCTTTTGTCGTTCTTTCAAGCAGCAGCGTGCCTGATGACCTCGGTGATTCATCTGGCGATGGGGAAGCTGTTGTGACCGGAGCCAGAGCTGACAGGAGAGCGGCGCTCCTTTTTAATCCCCAATCACCAAGCCGACCGGCCGACTGCCTATGCTCGTCAGGCATTGTACGTGCTAGCCAAAGGACGAGACGTCGTGTCGCCAAGACGCCGTTAAGCGTTCGAGAAAGGCCAACAAAGACAGCAACTTCCTGGAAGAGACCGCGGCGGCCACCGCAAATCACCCCGCTAATGAAGCGAACATATCGGCGGACCCTTTGAAGTATGCTGCCAGCATCGTGGGAACTCTCGACTAGCGGCACACACACGACGAGGAAGAGCCCTGCTGGCGCCACCTTGCAGTGCAGTGTTCACAACTCAAAATTGGACGTTCACGTGGACCGTGCATGCTTGTCCCCCTCACCTGTTGTGTGTGTGTGATTGGTGCTCCACTCGGAGAGGAGGAGCCCGACAGGGCTTAAAGCGACGCCGCAGAGTGCTGGACGTCGCTCTGAACTATGTAACGTTCAACCACCACGCTCGTGGTTTGTGAAACCACTAACCTTTCTTTTCTGTAAATATGTGTAAATAGTACCATAAACTTGTTCTGTTCTCGTATCCTCCAGCGTCCTTCCTTCTGCGACCATAACAACTGGTGGCAGCGGTGGGATGCCATCAGCGACCTTCCTTCCGATCCCCAACAATACCTTTGTGCTAGCGTGAGTGATCGGCTGTAGCCTACTAGGCCTCGTACTCATAAAATAGAGCCTTTTGCTTCACGCTATCTTTTAGTTCCCAAAATTTTGTGCCGCCAAAGCTAGTCGTCAGTTCCCTCAGATCTGACGAAGAGACAACTGTCATGCTGTGCCTGCGTGGATGAACTACATATTCACTTCCCTTGCGGTTACTACTCTCAGAAAGCATACACATAAACTCTTGTACTAACTTTCCGTACTGATGTCTACACCGGACACATGCGAAGAAAACATTAAAACAACAAAAGAAACTTTCGCATGAACCCCGAATACTCGCATGGAATATCTTTGCATCTCTGCGCTCAGTCTTGCTTAGTTCATAACGTTGCCCCTGCTAATTTACAAGTATCTACCATGACGCAGGTTCTATGCGTGTCGTTTATGCAATCGCACAACGCTTACTTTAGAAAAGCGTACAACGCACAAGAAATGAACAAAACCAAGAATGGGTCACCTAAACACTATCTAGTAGCCGACATACTTAAGAACACATTCTAATACCCAAAAGAAATTTAAACTTCTTCAAAACAAAATGAATTCGCTAGTGAACATCGTCCAAAGCCTATGGCTGTCTACTCTCTTTTCAGACAAACGCACGGTGTCGCATGCTGTGGGTCTTTCTTGGCAAAGGGGAAATGGAACAATGGCGAAACCCCTTCGTTTCGCCTCCAACCCCACAAGTTTATCACCAACAAGCCCACATCGCCACTCTTGTCCTAGCTGGCACCATAGTCCTTACTTTTGCTCAGTTACTATTAGCGAGCCATGGACCTTGCAATACAGCGGCCCATCAAACATGCTGTTAATAGAGCGACGGAAGGCTGACGGTCTCCTTCCTTCCGTTTGGCTTTTTACCCAACATGCTTTTTCTTTTTCGTTTTGTCCGGCAGCTCGGACGCATACAAAGCAACTCCGACGCAGATGACAAATGCTTAATTCTGTAAACTGCCCTCTGAACGTTTACCAAGGTTCTTCAAGCCGGCTGTGCTCTTTGTCGTATCCTTTGGTTTACGACGCAAATTCCGTCTACGCCTTTTCTAAGGGTCATTTCGTAGCCTCTCGCTCGCATCTTCTGTACACTCTGCTCGTCCGAAGATGGTGTTCTTACCTAGCGGGCCGAAATCCACCTGAATACTACATGCACGATTCACCGTCAGGACAGCCGCACTGTGTCTGTGCCAGATGCTCTAAAACTATCTCAGCTGTTTCGCTAGATTTACCCTGGCACAGCACGTCGTTGTACTTATTGTGGCCTTTGTCGGTCTCTTAGAGTAGCAACAATCGCAGTTGTCAAACTCAGTTCATTCTGGAACCTGCCGTTACTCTCATAGGTGCCAGACTCTTCTCTACGGCTTCGATCTCAACTGCAACGTAGCCACTATTCAACTAGTGGTACACTAACATGACATTTTCCTGCGTCTACGCATGACACGCAACGGAAACGCCATACACTCTTTTCCGTCCACTGCCGTCACCTTATTCTGAAGGAGCTCATCTCTTAAGCCTTGCGACTAGCTCTAATGCGTGTCATTATCCTTCCGATAAATTTATATACAGCGCATATAGGCTGCTAAAACAATAGAGCACCAACAAAAATAAAGTTCAATCTTGTTTTGTTCAAAACCACTAAAGTAAACAAACAAAACATTTGTTTCAACAGTCCTGAGTCAATATCTTTGAGAAGCTAACAGCTGTTCTCAACAACTTTTAATCGAACTCGTGGTGGTCGCGCCCGAAAAGTTTTTCTCGTCAAGCGGGGTGTACAACACGCGTAAAGGTGAATCCCGGCTGCGGCGGCTGCATTTCCGATGGAGGCGGAAATGTTGTAGGCCCGTGTGCTCAGATTTAGGTGCACGTTAAAGAACCCCAGATGGTCTAAATTTCCGGAGCCCTCCACTACGGCGTCTCTCATAATCAAATAGTGGTTTTGGGACGCTAAACCTCACATATCAAAGGTAAATCCCTTTGTTAGCGAACCCCGCGACGTTTTTCGAAACAGACTTGCTGTCGTTCCTTCCCACTACCTCGCAAAACCCACCTACCTCTGTGTTCCGCGCCCCGTCTAATGCGCCGCGAGAACAACAGAAGGGTCCCCTGCCCTCTGACTGCTTACGCGCACAATGCGTTTTTCTTTTCTTTGCTCTCGGGCTGTTCGGACGCTTGCGGTACGGCAACTTTCTTGCGATTTCGCTCTGCCATTTGAATACAATCCTCAAACGCGTCGCGATTTTCTCTTGCCTGTTTTAGGACGCTCTCTCCATTTTGCATGCATCTTGTGCCGCCTATGAAGCCTTTCGCCGACCTCTGATGCTCATCAGCACCCACATGCTTCTTTGCTCTTTCACGCGCGCTGTCCTGATGATTGCCTAGCAATTTATCATGTGAACACTGCGGCGTACGATGCGCTTTTCTTTTCCGGCGGCTCGGGCGCATACGATAAAGACCCGTCAGAGTTGACATCAGCACTTTTCTCGGGATTGCACTCCGCCGTTTGAAGCCCTTATTTAAACGCTTTGTTCTCATCGCGAGCATTGCCTTACTGTTGCCCTTCGGACGCTTTCTCCCCTGTGCACGCTTCTTCGTGTGCACTTGGGAGCCTTTCGTCCCACTCTGACGTTCTTCATCATGAATATACTCCTCCGTTTTCTCGCGCGCACAGTCCTGATGATTGCCTATCAGTTCATCGTTAGAGCGCGGCCGCGTAGATTGCGCTTCTCCTTTCTTTACTCTCCGGCCGCTCAGACGCATGCGATTCAAGCCAGTCAAAGAAGACAACAGGCGTTTTCTCGCGAATCCGCCACGCCGTTCGAAGGTCCTCGTCAAACGCGCCACGCTGATCGCGAGCCTTGCCGCGCTTCCGTTTTTCGGACGCTTTCTCCGTTTGGAACACTCCTTGGTGCCAACTTTGGAGTCTTTCGTCGGCCTCTGACGCTCATCAATATCGTCTATAGGGCGGCAAGGTTAAATTCTCGTCGAACACTCTGTTAATTTTAATTCCGTTTCCACTACCATGGAACCCTCACACCCTGTTTCGACCGCGAGCTCTTTTTCTTTGGAACGGGTTTGAATCTCCACCATGTCGTTACAGGTGCTAGTCTTCACTTCGGCCTCAAATGGCACCGCCGCTACATCGCACCGTTCGTGCGCTTTATCTGCAAATGTCCGGCCTGTAGCATTCTCCTCGGTCCTAAACGGCACCGCCGCTGCATCACACCGTTTTTGCACTGCATCTGCAAATGTCCGGCCTGTAGCCTTCTCTTTGGCCTTAAATGGCACCGCTGCTACATCGCACCGTTCGTGCGCTACATCTCCGGATGTATGGCTTCTTTGCTGCAATGCCACCCCCTTGCAATTCATCTTTTCTAACTCCTCATTCAATTCCTGCATCCTCTTTCTATGTTCTTTATTCCTGCGCTCGATTTCCTTTTTTACCCGATTGTGCTTCTCTTCCTCTTCCTGATCCAATAAATACATATTCACGAAGTGCTCGATTTCCGCCCTTTCAATTTTGCTTTCAAGAATTATTTCACAAAGTTGAGATTCAAGCATATCGTCGTTGAAATTTAGGTCAGGATCCCAACACAGGTTCAGCAGGTTCTTTCCTGTATATTTCCTGAGATCCATGACTACTGCTTTGCTTTGGCTCAGCTGTGACAAAACGCAAACCCACCAGCGTTTCAATTCTGGGTCTGAAGAAATTGAAGCCTGGCAAATCCCACAGCGGAGACCACAAGCTTAAGCGCACAAGTAGCACTACGTGGCCAACCTCCCTCTATCTAACCTGTTTCCTGCTTCTTTCTCACTTTACCGATTTTCACATCACTAATTTTCCTGCAATGTACCCTTAAAACTACCGCAAAATTTAACACTTGTTTCTATCAAATTACCTAAGCTTTTTTTTTTTCCTTAACCTAGTTGCTCAGATAAACGTCCAGTGCTGCTCTGGGCCGAGATAACAACCACAGTGGCCAGGCAGTTGTTGGTTACATCTATCTTCTAACGGGTCTAGGCTAAATAACTCGATACATCTCAAGCAGAAAGCCAGGCACTCACCCCATTACATGCGGTTGTGGTACGCTGTGCCGATCCCACCGAATGCCAGGGCTTTCAGCTGGCTTCCGGTCAATGTCATTCTCCATCGTCGAGTCGTATCCCAACGCTGCCAACCAGTTGTTGCAACAGGGGTTCGCAGGCACCGTAGGTCCGGGATGAAGTTGTCGAGGCAGGAGGAAGAGAGACTTGAAGAGGGTTTATTTACGTTATATACAAGGTGATCTCTCGTACATGACGAGCTCTTTCTTACATGGTGAGCTTTCGAATCTGGCGTTCCTCTACATGGTGCTCCTTCGAATGAGCCGGGTGGCTCATTATAAAGGGTATGTTCTCCCCAGATCCCTAGATCAAAGAACACGTGCAGATGCTACTGTCCAATCACAGATCACACACAACAGGTGAGGGGGACGAGCATGCACGGCCCACGTGAACGTCCAATATTGAGTCGTGATCACTGCACTGAAAGGTGGCGCCAGCGGGGCTCTTCCTCGTGTGTGTGCCGCTGGTCGTGGGGTCCCAAACGCCTGACAGCATACATCAAAGGGTCCGCCGAACTGCTGGCCTAATTAGCGGGACGATTTGCAGCGGCCGCGGCGGTCGCTTCCAAGGAAGATGCTGTAGTTGTTGTCCACTCTCGAATGGCTTACGGCGTCGTGGCGACACGACGTCTCACCCTCTGGCTAGGAGGGACAATGCCTGGCGATCATAGGCAGCCGGCCTGTCGGCTGCTTGTTTGAAAATCCAAAGAGCGCCGCTCCCTCGTCAGCTTTGGCGCCAGTCATAACAGCGCGGATGTACGAGAATACATGCTTACCGAGCGCTAGCTAAAGACGAGACAACCTTCTCGGGGCGCACGTAACTCTGTGCTGGCTGAAAACATGCGCTGCACCCACGCGTGGTGCCATCTATTGCCACGCACTGTTACCAAAGTACAGAAGAACGAAAGAGAGCGGTCGTATGACAAGAATGCCTGCAAAATGGTCGTGGGTGCACCTCAGATCATTGTAGCTTTTAAGCTTACACCTATTATCTTTCTTTTCATGACTCGCTGTGTCGTTTGCAATTTAAGCTGAACCCTCTTAAGCCTCCAGGTTTCTGCTCTGTCGATAAGTATCAGCAAGATGCAGTTGTTATACAGTTGAAACTGCTTATAAGGGGGAGGTGGCATTGAAAACAAACTTTTTTTTTTTGTGGTTTCATCTAGAGCAGTGGTTCTCAGCCCTGGATGTGTTGGGAACCCTTTGTGCACTGGTGGAAGTGATGAGGAACCTTTTCCAGCAAAGATGAAAAAGGGGGTGGGTGAAGATACGTTGGTAAATTAACACAACTGGAGCGTGAAACAGGTGCCTTTCATTGCTTGCAAAAACATCAAACAAATGGACCGCATCACTTCATTTTGGACAGTTCAATACAAGACACAGTCGTGCTTAAAAAGAGCTTAAGCGCATCTTTTTCCTTTTTTTGTAATGTGGGTGAGGGTTTCGCTGATCATAGAACTGCCT
The DNA here is from genome assembly GCF_043290135.1 of Rhipicephalus microplus. Classification (NCBI taxonomy): domain Eukaryota; kingdom Metazoa; phylum Arthropoda; class Arachnida; order Ixodida; family Ixodidae; genus Rhipicephalus; species Rhipicephalus microplus. The sequence goes on from NC_134704.1 coordinate 218,825,579, forward strand.
TCATGGACTCCCTAAGGTCTGTGAATCTCCATTTGAGAACCACTGACCTAGAGCAATGAACTTTAGAAAGCATCCTCATAATTGTCTTGAATAGGGAAATATGCAGTTTCATCATGATACCTTGAGTAGTTCTCAAGTTACATTATGCTACGCGGTTCGACTAATATAGTCTGCTCGGGGAAAGCCTAGCGCTGTAACAAAACATGCAAGGAAGCTGCAAATGGTGTTGATCTTTACTCAGAAAAGACTATCGGGTATGACGATCTCAGAACTTTTTTTACCACTTCTCACTTTTTTTTTTTTATAGAGATCATCATGTCCACCTACACACATTGTCAGAAACAGTTTAATGTACAAGTCGTCTTCTAGAAAAAAACCGGGCCATAAACAAGAATAGAAAGATTGTCAGACCCCAAAGAAATGTTTTGGGATTCAGGAAAAAAAAAACTCCATCAAAATCAGTCGAATAATTCCCGTGGTACACTTTCCACTAGCACACTTGTGAGGAAAAGCCTGTTGAAGTTTTCGACAGGCTTTTTTTGACTAGCTTTCTTTTTTCTGGTTCGATATTGATGAAAATTTTCGCACACATCAAGAATGGCCTCAAAGTGCATTCATAAAAATTTCGAGGCACGTTAAAGAACCCCAGGTGGTCGAGATTTCCGGAGCCCTCCACAACGGCGTCTCTCATAATCATATGGTGGTTTTGGGACGTTAAACCCCACATATCAATCAAAAAATTTCGAGGCGATACCATAAATACTTGATGAAAGACAAGTTATTTGTTCATCGAATCTCGTAGGGGGGCTCAGCATAATGCCAAAAAACAGCATTGACAAAACTCCATTTAAAGTTTCAACTTCTTTTTACGTCTCTGAAACACCTCACCTAAAAAAATTGTAATCTCAGTTTGTCTTGTGATATTTGACTTCTCAAGCGTCCCTGCCCAATGTGCCTTTGTTGCCCTTTATTTTTTCATAACCCCTTTTTCTTGATTTACAAAGAAGTATGGATTTCAAACGAAGCCCTTTGTATGAAGGAGTGGTGTGATCAGCATAACAGAAAAGATTCTAATTGAATAAGACCGTAAACTGAAAATATTATGCATATTTCTTGTGTTCAAGCTGTCATTAGCATAATTAAGTACTTGATTACAAATAATCACCTAATATTTTTTACATATAGAGAGGTTTATTGCATCAAAAAAAAAAATCCCACGCCATGACAGCCTATGCATTTTCCAAATAACATAGTTATGGCCAGGAGACTGGTGGCACAGGAATTTTTTAGCAGTGTATTTAATGACGCAGGACGGGCGTATAAAAATTCATGCCCCTGCTTCACACATAGTTTTTTGCCACTCTAGGCGTGAAACGCATCATCGTACGGCCGGTCGCGGAAGCGCTAATTTATGGGGCTTTCATTGTCTCAGAACATTCATAGACGCTCGTGGCGATACCATAGCTGCCAAGTCTCCCGGATTGGCCAGGAGACTTCCGGATTTCGACCATTTTTTCTGGTTGTACGGTTATCATGAAGATCTCCCAGACTGTGTGTGATCTGGCCGCATTGACAAAAAATCAGCTCAATTTGCTCCAGGTTTTTTGAACCTACACCATTTTATTAATAAGTGAGTTTAAGAGGCGTTCATGTAAACGTACAGTATAATCTCAGTGATACAAAACCGCGACAAATACGAATTCTTGAAATTCCCCAGGAAAATTCCACTATGCTCATTGGGCCTCAATTTGACTGGTCCGAACACATTTCCTAATCGCGACGGGTGATACGAACTTTAGTACGAAAACCGTCGAACGAAGGCCGGGAGCAGCGTACTCAAATCTTCGTAAGCACGCTTGCGACCGGTGCACTACAGTGCATGTGATTGACGTTGCCACAATCGCTGAAGACGAAACCGCGGTCACTCTTGACACGATCATGTGTGGCAACGACGTAACTGACAGAACCCCGAAAGTGTGCGCTCAACCAGTCAAAGCAATGCTGCTTTACGCAAACTATGCAGACAAAACTGCGACAGATGCTATCGTAGATGGCATAAAACGAGTTGCGCAGCCAAGCGCATGGGGATTGTAAAATGAACTACTATTTGCCGTAACCGCCACGCACAAAACGGCGGTTGCGGCAATGCGGTATCAATGTACGATCTGCGAAAGGACGCAGTGGTAGGTTAAAGGCAGTAAATACGTAAAAAATTTTAAAAAGTTAGTTTCACCGCAAGGGCGAAGCAATAATTGCAACAGCAACAACTTGGAATGTAACACTGAAAACGGCAAGCAGATCGAAACGTGCAGTGTGCTGCTTACACACAAGTGACGTACGAAAACGATACTCGCAGGACGAGAGCGAACTAACAATGTTTACTGCTCGACACGTAACGCGCTGTTTAAACAAAAAGTATGCACGATACGTAATCACAGGTATAGATGAGTGCAAACTAACAACTGTCCCAGTTGTTATACCTCTCTGTGTATAAAAAGCGCACTGTTTTTGCAAAAAGGGCCTGTGCAGAGACCGAAGTGACCTTTGTGGGTCGGGCAACTAACGCTTTCGTTTCAGTGAAAGTCGGAGGCACAAGATTCCCCCATCAAAGAATAAGCGCACAGGCATCCATCTATGGGGCAAAGTACACGTTAGAGATAAGCACGCCTCGGCGCATTGGACGAGCTCAGTGCCGAGCGCGGGCGGCTTTTTTTTTTTCTTTGAGTGTTCATATATATAGATACCTATACATGTACGGTGAAGGACGGCGGTGGTGGCGACTCCAAAAAACAGCCTGGACTGTACATATAATTGCAATCGCAATATAAAGGGGCCAAACGCGTTTTGGTGTTCATGTCAAAAGTATCTAGCAGTGAGCACAGATTTGACCCGCGCTTTTGCGGCAGCAAGCTGTGCCGTGTCCTCCGTTCACGTGTGTCCCAGGAAGACGCATCACGCGAGTTGTTCTAACTGAAATAGATTCTGCTAGTTGCGTTGATCCTTCGAGATTCTCACCTTAGTGAAAAACTCTACCCTTGTGTGTTCGGCGACTCCTAGCCACTATAAGACCGCTTGTGATTGAGGCCCCTGTCCCACCCCCTTTTGTTTTTCGCCATGTTTTCTTTGTTTGTTTTTATATCCTTGTTTTTTTTTTGTGCCACCCCCTCCCCCCCCCCTGTTGCGGAAATCTCCCGGATTCAGAATCCTTGAACTTGGCAGGTATGTGATACCAACAAGCACAGCTCTAAGCACGTTTAAGTCGCATCACAAAAGCTTATTGACAGCACAGCATATGACCGAGGAGTGCACTGTCGCATGGACAGTGTATCATGCGCGTGATGCACTTGTCGGCAGTGTTCGGTGACAACGTGCGAAATGTGTAGATAGGATGACAAAAAAACGGCGTGCACTGCACTTGGTATCGCATTTTTGAGTGACGACGTGCAAAACTGCTAGCCGCTGTTCCAAGCAATCCTTGGCAGCGAACGGGGGGGAGGGGGGTGACGTGCTTGACTGTGGAGTCCGCTGCTGATGGGTAAAATGCCCGTACGCGGTTCTGAAGAGCTAGTGAGGGATCTGCTTCGTTCTTGTAAAGAAGCACGCCGTTCTTGCCCGCAGTCTCGCCGTCAGCGAAGCTCGACCTAAAGACAACTTCAGTGACGCGCTGCGCTCGTAGACCGAGCGTCTACTTGTAGTAATCTGATCGAGTTAACTAAGGCGTAATTATATCCTAAGTGATCATCAAGTGTTTTCTCGCGGTTGCCAGAAAAAGTTTTGCTGTCTAGGAGGGTGAAACGAATTTTCTGAAGCACCGCTGCGTGGTTTTCAGTGTAGATATTTTGGAATCTGATAGAAGAAGGGTTCCTCAAACTGAAAACCTGATTTTTAAAAAATCTATCGTTTTGCCATTGTTTGAGATACCAATGTCGCGTCCCCTTTATAACGAACCTCCATATAATGAATTCCTCGATATAATGAAGTTTTTCTACTCCCCATCATTGCTCCATTGAAAACATGTATTTGCAAAGTCTATGTAACGAAGTAACAGCAGGAGACAACCTTGATATAACGAATTTTCCCCACGTCCAATCTGGGAATGTTGCCCTGTATTCTTTCATTTTCGTTCGAGTATGCATCTTTTACGGGCATGCTATTGTCGAAGCGCCAAGCGGCGGCGGCGGCATGCTCCTGGCCCACGCGAGAGCAAGCGCTCGATATTGCGTGCGGTAGAGCGCAAGGTGGGCAGGCAGGCCTGCGTTCCACGAGCTAGCGTTGCTGCCATATGTGCCAATACGCCCCCTCCCTCCAGACCAAAAACAAAAACAAGAAAACTGCGTTTGCGTGTGCAGTGCCACGATTTTAGTTCGAGTCACATATGTGGGGCTGCAATACATGTGGAGTGCTTTACCGAGTAGTTGCGGCAGTATCGGTGTGGTTCGCTCGTCATTTTAGGCACCGTACACGTGTACGTGTGCATGGTGTGTCCCCCGACGACGTTCAGCTTTTGCTTTTTTCTTGCTCTTTTTTTTTAATCCAGACTACCGTATCGACACTGCCAACAGGATGTCAGATTAGGCATTGACAGAAACTCTCCGAGACAACAGTAATGGCAGATCTTCAGAGGTTGATTCGTCACACGCTTCCGTCTTGCGACGTGCCGCGAGTTCGCAGGCTCATAGCATCACGGTTAGCCCTGGCAACAACATGACGGTGTGTTGAATGCAATGCAATGAACGCAATAGCGAAAAATTGTAATGTTATACGAGGTCAGGCTAACAGCCAACTCTTTTGGATCGGATATCGCGGAACTCTTACAAAACGCTGCAGAGGGTGAGCGAATGCGGCCGCTCCATGAAGGAAGTGCTCTTTTCACACAGTCTCTTTGCGTTGAAAGCTGACTGAGATATATACGTGCCGAGAGAGCATGCACAGCAGCGATCGTGAGCGCCCATAAAATCAACTGCTCGCAGACCTTTTCGCGTTTTTTCATGCTCGGTCAAGATGGGTGATTTCCTTTCCGTTTGAGCATTCGACGGCAGTTCTAACACGCAGGGGGATAATACCCGCCTTCCAGGCAATATAGATGGGCCGACTCATTTGATCTCTGCTTCAGCAGCGTTAACGTGCTTTTGCCTGCTCGGAAAAGTTACGATACGCGCGGGCATGTTATCAATTTGGACTTGTTACCGAACGTGGCGACGATGACGAAAAACTTGTTATTGTGTTATTATTGCTGTCACAATAATGACAGTTTTTTACCGCTAAATAAGTGTTTTGAGTTAGCTCTGCCTTCAGTCCCCCTTTTGTTGAATTCGTGCATTTATTTCCCGAATTTTCATACCAGCCCTACATATAACAAATTTTCTTTATATCGATTGTTCCGGGAATTTGTGAACTTTTTTATATCGAGATTTAGTTGTATATCTTACTCATAAGAGATAGTAGCAATCTACCAGTCATAATTTGAGAATGCTTGCTGAATGTGCTCCACCTCATTCTTCAATCTAGTTACTTCAATCTCATGGTTCAGCTCTGCGGTTACTACCTGTCTCAAGTAGATGTACTCTTTCACAACTTCAAGTGCGCTGCTACCTATCTCGAAGCGGTCTTGTCTTCTGAAGTTGTTCTATATTACTTTTGTTTGCTACCAAATAATTTCTGCTCTCCTTGTCTAATTCAGTAATCATGAATTGCAATTCATCCCCTGAGTTACTCAGCAATGCAATGTAATCGACGAAGTGCAGGTTACTTGGGTACTCTCCAATAACTCTTATCTCTGATTCTTCTCATTCTAGGCCTCTGAAAACCTCCTCTAAGTCGAATTTAAATTATTTGAAATTTCAAAGTATAGTTGAACCTCTTTATAAGAACCATGCTCTGGGCAGCAATTCTTGTCTTTTGCATATCTCTTATAAGCAGGTTACAACATATGCATTTTGCTATCAACCCATAGTTTAGGCACACTGATATCTTTAAATATTTAAAAGTATTTAAAAAGGAGTTCATTGGTAGTGAACTATTGACCCATATGTGTGCTTCTGTTTTTTAGTAAAGTCGTTGAAAAATTACTTGAACAGCGCTTAAGTAGGTACCTCGATAAGTTTAGCATTCTTACTGATTATCAGTTTCGTTTTGGTGCTGGATATTCTACTGATCTGGCTTTATTTCTTACTGAATTTCTAAAAAAAAGCTGTTAATGAAGACACTTTAGCTAGATCAGTTTTTGTTGACCTAGAGAAAGCTTTTGGTACTATTAATCATTAGATTCTCTTTCTAAATCTAGAAGCAGTTGGAAGTACTGGTCCTCTTTGTCACTAAGTTGTAGTTACCTGTTTAATAGAAACCAAATGGTCGTTATTCTGGCACTTACTCAAAACGAAAACTATTAACACGGGGTACCACTAGGGTCTATTTTGGGCCCTTTTTTGTTTATAATTTATATTAACAACCTACCTAATTATATTATGCCCTGTAAATGTTTGCTCTACGTTGACGATACAACAATATTTAGCTGCGACAAAACCATTGACTGCCTAATAGATAAATTAAGTACTGACCTTTGCAACATATTATACTGGTGTAAATTAACCAAATTAAAGTTCAATCTTCAAAAAACCCAATTCATTGTCTTTTCATCATATCAACGCCCTCTAGTACCCCCTCCTACAATTTCTATTCCACATCATTTGATCCATGCTAGAGGTGACTGTGTTTACCTAGGTGTCAGACTCGACAAAAACCTAAAGTTCTATAGCCACGTTTTAGATGTTAAAAAGAAGCTGTCTTATGGTTTACACATGCTCATTTGATATCGCCCTTTTTTTTCACACTCCATTCTCCTTTCACTATATTATGCATTTATTCACTCACATATCAACGATTGCATCACTTCATGGTGTAATACTTACGATACTCACCTTGCACCAATACAGACAAATAAGAACAAAGCAATCAAGATAGTAACTTCCACCTCGTCTAACAGCAGTTCCAAACAGTTGCTCTACGCGTATAATATTCTTACTGTACACGACACAGTAAAATACAATCTAGCCATCTGGTTATTCAAGCACATTAATTGTAGATGCCCCATCTCTATCATACCGTCTTCATTTTTTAACCCTAACAACACAAGATTTGCTTCACACAAAAACTTCATTTTGCCAAGAATCTGAACTAACTGCCGTAAACAAACCGCTCATTTCGGTGCATTTTCCCTATGGAAGTGATTGCCATCTGTCCTAAAATCAATGACTCTAAGCTCATTTGTCACAGAATTAAAAAAGTTCTTTCTCAATCAGTACCACACTATATAACTTTTCGTTTGCACAGCCCCTAAAAATAATTTGGTGTCATTTTTATTTTTGTATATATTGCAAACTTTCTTTTTATTTATTTCAAGTGTATCACATATTTTCTTCTTGGTATAATAAGTATCAAAATTCTTTTTACCCGCTGTTCTCAAAATGCACATTGAAATGTTTCCTCCTTCCTGCTGATTCCAATGTCATATTTTTCTCCATGTTTAGCTTGCATAGGAGGTTCCAATTCAGTCCCTGACTTTGGAACCTCCTCCTGTATGCTCGATCGCAATAACCAGATTTTATGGAAATAATAAAAAAAATTCTGATTCTGAAAATTTCTGATTCTTATACCCATTTGTCTTATATATCAGTGTCTCTTACAAAGACATGAACGAACATATTGTCGCGGTGTCGTGACAGGGAAGAAGGGAGCAGAATGGGTGTTCAGGTATAACTGTTTATTGGGCCGAACTTTTGGCCACGCAAAAGGAAAGTCAAATTGAAGCGAGACATTGGCTCTGATAGCAGTGAACAGAGCGTCAGCCTTTGATCAACGGATAAGCACCGAAGCGCATCGGCAATTATACATGGGCTGTCGAATATTCCAGCCTTATCACTGATCGTCGCGCAAGCTTTGGAATAATCTCGAGTGTTCGCGTTTTGCATGCAGTCTTAACAGAAAGATCTACAATAATCGCAAAGGTTCTTGAACAATGATGCACAGTGTGTGCTGAGCATTCATGACCGAGCCTTTGTGGGCAAAAGCCAATTCAAACAAAAGTGAAAATAAGAAACGGACATGGCATTGCCACCCTCGGTGGCTTGTCTGGCTGTGTGCCAAAATCCGCCTGAGTTAACTTCGCAGTGAAAGCAGTACCTCTGTCAGTGATTAGGATTAGGACCTATGGGGCACCATGACGCAGGGCGATGTTCTCGACAAAGAACTTTGCTGCCTCGGCGGCACTGCTTTTGGGCAGCGCCTTTGTCTCGGCATAGTGGGTGAAGTGGTCAGTAGCTACGTTGATCCATTTATTTCCAGAATTCGATGCCGGAAACAGTTTCAGTAGGTACATGCCGATTCGATTTGCTGGAACGAGCGGCCATTGCTGGAACTTCTGATGAGGAGGCTTGATGGGCTGCAGTGATGGGCTGCAGAAGTCAAGCTGGCCTAGTTGGCGATGTCTTCTGTTGGCAAGCCTCGGCAGGTTTGTGCGAAGTCGGCAGTGAGGTGGGGCTACTAGTACTTTTCCTCTATCCTTACTAGCGTGCGGGAAAATCCAGGGTGTCTGTCGGATCATCATCCGGAGCATCCCGAATTTCTGGGCATAACCCCGCAGCTACTGCGATGAGGTAGTTGGCCCTATGTGGTGAGAAGTTTTTCTTGACGAGGATGTCGTTGCACAAAAAAAATTGACGCCAATCCTCGCTGGAATACCTTTGGGACAATGGCAACCTTGCTGTCGAGGTTTTCCACGAGGCCCTTGAATTCAGGGTCTGCTCACTGTTCTGCAAAGTCGTCAACGCTTAAGGTTCTCAAGGAGCCGTTGCCATCCTTGTCCTGCGGCGGTGGGTCAACGGGGGCGCAGGACAGGCAGTCCGCGTCAGAGTGCCTTTGCCCTGACTTATACACGACGGTGATGTCGAATTCATGAAGTCGCAGACTCCATCGTGCGAGGTGACTTGAATGATCCTTCAAGGTAACTGGCCAACAGAGGGCATGGTGGTCTCTCACAACTTCGAAAGGTCTGCAGTAGAGGTCGGGGCGCAACTTGGAGGTAGGCCAGATGAAGGCAAGACACTCTTTTTCTGTTGTGGCATAGTTGACTTTCGCCTTAGCGACTGGCTCGCATGACCGATGATCCTTTCAAGCCCATCAATATTCTGCACCAGGGCGGCTCAGAGGCCTACACTGCTTACGTCAGTGTGGATTTTTGTGTCGGCGTATTTGTCAAAGTGCACAAGTATTGGCGGCGTCTGCAGAAGTCGTTTCAGTTCTTGAAATGCTTTTTCCTTCGGCGTTTTCCACTTGAACTCGACATCGATCTATGTAAGGTTGGTAAGTTGCTCGGCGATGAGAGTATAATTTTTGACGAAACACTTGCTATAGGCGCACAGGTCGAGAAATCTGCATTAGGCCTTCTTGTTGGCAAGTGACGGGAATGCAGCGATGGCTGTTATCTTTTGCGAATCGGGGCGCACTCCGAACTTGCTTATCATGTGGCCCAAGAACAGGAGTTCCTCGTATGCAAAGCAGCACTTTTCTGGCTTCAGAGTGAGTACGGAGGGCTTGATTGCTTGAAGTAGAGCGTCAAGGTGCCAAAGACGCTCTTCCGAGCTTTAGGAAAACACGACGACATCGTTCATCTATGCGAGGAAAGTTTGCCACTACAGCCAGCACGATGTCCATAACACACTGGAAAGTTGCAGGCACTGAGCAAAGACCAGAGGGCATGACCTTGAACTCGAAGAGGGTGTCTGGTGTAATGAATGTAGTCTTTTCTTGGTCTCGCTCATGTACTTCGATTTGCCAGTAACTTGTTTTGAGGTCTGTCGATCAAATTATTTTGCGTTGTGGAGTCGATCAAGGGCGTCATCTGTTCGGGGGAGAGGGTATACGTCCTTCTTTGGGCTAACAAAAGATAACAAAAGATAACAGCGCCGATAGTCAACACAAAAACATAGTGTTCCATCCTTCTTCACTAAGACCACCGGTGAAGACCATCTACTCTTTGAAGGCTGGATGACGTTGCGCAGCGTTTCGTCAACTTGTTTTTTTATAGGGGTGAGAAACCTGCGCCAATTGCGCCAATTACGCCAACAGGAAATTATGGTGCCATGCTGCTCCAAAAGGGTCTTTTTTTGTCTAATTTGCGCCATTGCTGCGCCACAAGGTGGTTGTGGAAGCGAAAATAATCGTGAGTGAAATTACGAGATGGCTGCCATCTTTTACATTTGCGCTGCTTTATTTGTGTACAGTTGTATTGCTGCAACAGCAGGTAATTGGCCGATTATTTATTCCGACTTTCGCGCGATTTCGGCAATGCCTTTTTTTGTAACTATTGGCAAAGACCGAAGGCAAGGTGGCGGCCACCGAAAAAGCATGCCAGTATGACATCTCCGATAAAAAAAAGCTAGGTGTGTGGCATAGTGTCGCTTTAAGCCTATTGCACGCTTTTATTGGCCGCTGACTACCTGAGCGCGCAGGGGTGCCGATCACTTCCGCCTTGATAGTTTTATGGGACCGTGTTCAGCGTGCTCTGCTTTGCAGAAACTTGCCCTTTGCAGCTCGCTCTTTCGAAGGGGAGCGCTGTGGATTGCAGTCACTGAGTCAGCAAGCATACTGCATGATAAAAATCAGCATGACCTTTTAAATCTTGCTAACTTAAGAGGAAATGCCCCTTTCTATTCTCTCCGCAAACAAGACTTCTGGAACATCCCATTTTGCCGAACTGAATACGGACGACAAATGTTACAGTATTGTTTGCCTCACTTGCTAAATACACTCCTCAGAAGTAAAATAGAAGTAGAGAAGTGTAGTATGTCATATTAAAAAACACTTCCTGTAACCAATCTCCGTAAAAACACACACACACACACACATTTGCTGTACTGTATGAAGAGAGATATATTTACATTACTTTTGTTTGTTTGATGTTTGCCTATAGTTTTGGATTAATTATTGGGTCAAATTATTTCTAACGATTGACTGTCTGTACAACTATCGGTATGATTGAATGTCGGCACGAATATCTACACATACCCTGTATCATTGTAGTCATAAATATTGTAGAAACAAGGTTCTAAGTGTTACATTAAACATTTTTACTCCTTTCTCTTTTTTTTTCCTCCTGTGACATGCTGGTATGATTTTGTGATAGCATTTGTGTTAGTATTTTTTCTTCAGGTATGTAATGCGCTAGTTGTTTTTTGATAGCATTATCACATCCTTGAGCAACTCTTCTGTATGCCTTGTATATGGGGATTAAGCTTTCCTCAAGTGCATTGTTTCGCTTTTCGCCCAAGCTTACCCACATCTTCAGGATGTAAATAAAACTGATTTGATTTGATTCGATGTTTTCATAAGGCGACAACTCTAACACACCTCCAGTCGCTGCCAGGACCGCTATCGCTTGCAGAAAGCTCGCATCATCGAATAGCCTTCTGGCAACATCTGTGCACGGTCTGAAGCAGAATAGGCGCAAGTGGCTGGCATGGTGTGTACGCCAAGTAGGCAATGCACTGCACTCAACTAGCCAGTAGACAATCAGCTCTTCGACCGTACTGCATCTCAAAAAGCTGTGTATGTTTTCGCTAAGTAGTAGATAGATCACTGTACACATTTATTGCAGACAGCCACTTATGTCCGTTTCATCACTATGCCAGTCGCTGCGCCAGCTGCATATCCTGGACTGCACAGTAGTTTCGAAATGCTCTTTGATGCAGCCTCCGCGTCCCGTCGGACGACCGTGCGAGAGAGTGCGAGAGTGCCAATCATTGGAAAAGAGAAAGAAATCGCTGCGTGGTGGGCACTATGGCAATATTTGGTGTGTCGCATTGTATTTATTCCTTCTTGAGTGGCGATAGCGCACATAAAGAATTGGTACTTGGTAATTAATGCATACTACATTTGTACACTTAACAGTGTTCGCGGCACTTGAGTACATATTAACGAGGTTTTACTGTAACAAGCTTTGAACGTGTAGCGGGGTGGGCATACATAGGCGTGTGCAAGGTTCCTGTCCAGGGGCCCCCTCCCTATCATGTCAATGTATGAGGTTGGCTTTGCAACCCCCTCTGCCTCCCGTGCGCACACCTAAGTAGGAGTAAACAGAAAATACGAGCGTTGACTATCGGCTGAAATTTTGTTGGAGCAGCGACATATAAGCACTAAAAAAATGTGATTTTTATCTTATAAGCTGATAAGATTCGTTACCTCTTTTTCATGTAGCGACAAAGACTCGTGGCTGATGCAGTGATCCCCTGAATCGTTTATGCTCAAAGCCTCGGTTGCTTCCTAAAGAACTGATTTTTATCCTTAAAAAGAATGCTAGTGTTATTGAAAAAGCCTGCTCCACAAAGCTTCTCATCACATAAGAGTTAACTTTGTCTCTCAACTTGTCGATACCACAGTGCGCTTTAAAAGGCCCGTTTTCTCAGCAATGACAGAGACCAGTCCATTATTGTACGACTTCTGCGCAATTTCAGCGATGCCTTCTTGTGTAAGCAATAAAAAGAGCAAAGGCGAGGCGGCGGAAGGGTATTAAGATGCCTTCATGGCTTATTGCCGAAAACCTTGTCAAAGTCGCTTGCAGCTACAGTAAAACCTAATTAATTCAAACATGGTTATTTCGAAATGCCGCTTAACTTGAAGTATTTCCGTTATGCTGTATTTTGCAGTGCAAGTTTGAGCGTATGATTTGAAGTGGTGGTCAGCACCATTCCGGTTAATTAAAAAACTTTGGGTGCAGTGTGCCAATTCCCTATCCAGATTTTACCACAAAACTGCAGTAACGAGAGCCTTTAAGAGCCACTAGGCAACGTACTGTAGCGATACTACTGATACCACCATTGTTACTTTCAGCAAAAGGAATGGTCTTGTGATCAGCCGAAATGTGTACCTGTGGAAAACAAGATGTGCTTTACTGCAAAACAGTGGTGACACGTGGGCAGCATGTTGCATGTTTCTTGCAACATCAGCGCGTCAAGATTTACACATTCTTTCTGGGAATATAAATAAATTAATAAAGGAGAGTCTGGCGGAATTTGTGATGTATGCGAACCTCACAGTGCCAGTTGCACTTGCACTGCTGGCAGAATTCTTGCCTGCTTTGCCTATTTCAGAAACTCAATTTGAAACTTTCGATAATCATGTTTTTCTGCCAGGACATTGTGAATTTTGTCACTCTGTATAATTAAATTCTTTATTTTACTAGAAAGAATGGGCAAATAGTCTCATTATGACGTGCTGATGCAGCGTGAAGCAGGTGAAACGGTGCCCGCATGTCACTACTGGGTTGCAGTGGAGATATCTTATTTTTCGCAGGTGTGCATTTCAGTTGATTACAACATGTTTTTTTTCTATTTGTTCTTTTTGCAATTGCAGCCGCGAGGTGTTCCTCTTGTTTGAGACAGAACTGTGACCTTGTATTTCTGGAAAACATAACCTTTGGAGCCACGAACTAGTCAGCACAGCTAACAACGACCAGCACTGATTAAAGTACTATGAATAATTTCAAGTTCCTTGCAGCCCACTTTTTGTATATTCAGCTAATTTGAAAATCCACTTAATCCTAACATTTCTTACGGTCCCAGTGACTTTGACTTGGTGAGGTTTTGCTGTATCTGCTCAGCTGCGCAAGCTGCATAAGCTGTGCGCATTGACAGTGGCTCTAGTACACCTTGCTGTCGCTGGTCCACAAGTTTGCCTTCGCTGTGTCGCTCTGCATAGAAGCGAAAGTAGCTCTCTGTGTTAGTGTCGTAGTCACCAAGAGGTGTCAGTGCTTTGACTGGAAGCATCTACTGCATGTTTTTTATTAGGTGACATAGAAGTGCGCCGTGCACCGTCGTGCAATATCGTCTAGCTTTGCAAAGTGTGCATTGCTTACAGAATGTTGGTCTTTCTCACGTTGAACGAACACTGAAATCGCTGCCCTTGAGCATTGTTCGGAGTAAAGCAGGCACGAACATCACTCAAATTCATGCAAAGGGTATACAGCAACGGCTCTCCAGTGATGTTAGCCGAGTAGGTGACATGCTGCACACAATTAGCCAGGAATGATCGTCTACCTGCAGCGGTATTACACTTCAGTGAAATGATGTCAGTTTATTGTTAAGGTTGGTTTAATTCACTCCATAAACATGAAGCAGGCGTCGCTTCAATATGTGAAAAGGCTTAACAATTGTCATCAAGGTGGTTGTTGGTGCTTGAGTAAATATGCACAGACGGAACAACTTGGTTGCTAAGTACACGTTTTTACCGCCTAGTCCATATATAGCAAAGTAGTGATATAATGCCCAGTTTTCACGGCACTTTATAGTTCGTTATGAACGGGTTTCATGTAAATGAAAAAATAGTGTTGTAATAAATGTAGTGTTAAAAGTATACCTCCATAAAGAATTTTTGGATCTAGTGAACCTATTTTTGTATAATATGCAAGTTTGTTATAAATAGTTTAGAGTGCATGTTGTTTTTTCAATAAAATTGCTAGTCGGGGCTTGTCTTGTCTGTTTACCCCTGCTTTGGTCTTCGTTTCACTTCCGCACTGATCCTTCACGAGATCTGTGATCACCAACTCACCCAACCGTGCATCCTTTTAAACGCTAACGTGTGCTTTGGAGGTTAAGCAGATTCCGTAGGTGATTTTGCTTTTGTGATACTGCATGGCTTTTGTTGCTTTTCTTCTCAAGGAACTAAAAAATATATATATATATTTTTTTCTCTCATGCCTCTCGGAGTAGCACTTTGCCTCTCGGACACATCGCTTGGCTCTTGATACCCACGCGGTGAGTACAGATCAAGCAACACTGCGCCTCACTGATTCTCATCACCTGTGCACTGCATGTCTTTTTCTTTCTAATGTTCCACTGCATCTGTTGTCCATGTGTCATTCTTAGTCGGGAATTGACGTAAAGCTATGAAATGTGGGTATCCTTACGGCAGTCTTGCTTGACGCCTTTTTTTCTTGTTGCAGAATTCTCTTAGGTTTGCTGCATTTCGTATGGAGCAACTGCTTGATGTGTGTGCGGCTTCAAATCAATTTCGATGAAGCACAAAGTTCCATGCAGCCATCATAAAAAGAGCATGCTGTAAAGCCCGTCCATCATTTATTAGTGGATTTGTGCTGAAGAAATCGCCATCGTCTTCTACTTAAAGCCGACCCTCATGTAGTGAAGTTTTGCAACAAACTTTCGTTTAAAGAAAATGCCCCTCATACAAGGTGAACTGTTTTCACTGCATTGACCTTCATGTAACAATGTAGCTTCTTTGGAAATACATTTACACCTCGAGACAACGAAATCATTAATTCAAGGAACTATTACAAACATGCTGGAGTGCATGAATGGGCACTAACAGATGTGCCTGTGTCATCAGTCCCACGAGGCAGTGGCCAGAAGTGTGACTCTCGTTTGGCTGGGGCAAGTTGCTGCACATTTTGCAGCTGTGACAGGTGGTGACTAATTAGAGACACCGGGTGCTGTCCCAAGATGATGCTTGGTGGACATTGGGAATTCGCACCATGATGGTCGCCCTGTAGGAGCTGATGGGAAGAGCATCTGTTTCATCGAAGGTCGACACTCCCCATGTACGTTGCTGTTCCAGCCAGCAGAAGCACCTCTGACAGCAAACATTATCCTAGTAGTCGCGTGGAAGTGCTGCGCCATTCTGCGCCACTCTGATCTGCTGTGCCAAGCTTAAATTGCAATTTGCATGGGAAACGCCAAATTTAGTCGAGTTTTATCATCGACAGAGCAACACACGTGGGCTGCACAAAGACACAACCGCGTCCGTTTCAAATTAGTTTGATCACGTCGTATTTCGGTTCATGCACGAATCTTAGTAAGGTGCATTTTGTGTGCATACCTCATTATGCGGTTCTATATTTCCTAACAACAAAGCTGTTAGTCAAACTATATAGATGGCGGTGGTCTTGCAAAAAACTCGCTGTACCGTTGCCGAGCAACCGCCGAGCACCGCATGCGCTCTGCTATGAAGACCGTGGAACCATATAAACTGAAAAGAATGAAAATCAGTTTCACAGGTGAAGCACTGACCACAATTTGTAATGTTGATAATGTCGCATGCGTCCCATTCTACTTTTGTTACCGCACTACACTCAAACCTCTTTTAACGTAACAGGATATAACAAAATAATGGCTATAACAAAGTGAATTTAATTCCCCTTGGAAGCTTCATTGAGAACAATGCATTTTAAACCTTAATTCGACGAAGTAAAATTGAAAGGTAAATGGATATAACGAACTAAATTGGTCTATCAAATATTCTATAAAAAGAACTGACCATAGTGTGTTAAGTATATTGTTTTCTGCAGAGTGTGAAGCTCGTTCGGCGCGGCTCTTTCAAAACTCGTAGCCATGCAACGCGTGGCCGAGAGAGCCGTCCTCCTCACACAGCCAGCCGAGAGGGTTGAGGAAGTGCTCAGCGAGTCACGTGACAGAGAAGCGGGGCCGCAGTGCAAAGCAATTTCTCTCTCACTTACGCGCTTTAAAGGGACACTAGAGTAGAATAAGAATTTACGTCAGAGTGAAAGCCTAATGTATGACAACATCTAGAATGACAATATTATCATCAACAGAGCCTTACTTACTGAGAAATCATGTAAATGCACAAGAACACAAGCGCCGCAGTATGACATTTTTAAAAATTTTCCTGATGACATCAGACGGACCGCCTAGAATTACTAACTTGTAATCAATCTCCGTGCATCCAGAAATGCACTAAAATGCCGCTTGTTCGTTTCTGTTTGATTCATGGAAAAAAGAACCGCTGGACATTACTATGAGAAATGACGCGAGTGGTTCAACAATTCAATTTTTGTGTAGTTACATTGGACAGGGTGTGCCATGTAGCGGGGCGCAGTTGAATCAGCAATCTCGGAGCCAATGGCAGGAAATTGATCAATGGCGGTTGTCACCTGCTATAGCTCCCGCTGTTTTCGGTCTTCTGCTACTACAGTGAAACCTCGTTAAACCGTAGTTGGTCGGAGCTCGGAAAAAGTACGTACTAAACGGTAGTACTACTTAACCGAAATAGCGTTAGGTCGCTCACTTGCTTAGCAAAAAAAGAAACCTCCAGGGGTGCGATGAAAGAACAAAAAACATGCAGTAATTTATTAACTTCGCGTGACAAAGTCTGTAATCTTCATTCGACGACGCGGCGGCCTAGCAGCAAGGACAGCGGCCTCAAACTCACTTATGCTGTGAGCCAGCTTTTCCGCCAGCCCCCTCTTCTCGGCAAATACCGGATGACGCTGACGCAATGTGCAGCTTCGGCCACTGTCGGACCTGGATCACCAGTGTTGTCGCTTTCCATGTCGTCCTCATCACTATCATTTGGTGACACTTCGACAACCGAGGCAACAATGGCTTCGTCGGACATGTCCGGAGATGTCTGCACATCACTGTCTGTGTCTCTGAAGTCGGGGAAGGAAATGCCTTCCGTAACGCCCTGCCGCTCCAGCACTTCAGCTAGCAGAGTTTTGCAAGCTTGATCTACGATGTCCGAAGTCTGGTCGATGGTGTCACTGGCGTCATCTGCGTCGCCCGCACACACACTGAAGCCAGCACGCTTGAAGTAATTTTGAACTGTCGTTGCTTCAACCTGCCGCCACGAGTATTCGAGCAGGTGAATCGCTCCAATCAGGTTGATGGAGAATAATTTGCCACATTCAGTGGCGAGAAGAAATCTGTGCAGTAGATTCTTCTTGTAGAGCTGTTTTACAGCTCGAATGATGCCTTGATCCAAGGGCTGGGCTATCGCTGTTGTGTTTGGTTGCAGAAATGCCAACTTCACAGTCGTCAGGTTGTCCAGGGCGACGTGCGCCAAAGCGTTGTCTAAAATAATAACAACTCTTCTGTTCTTAGCCGCGAAACGCCGATCGATGAGGCGCACGTACTCCTCAGAGTTTTGCCGTCATCCATGCTTTGGTGTTGCTGCGATAGATGACCCCTGATGGCGACTGGGCACCTTTGAAACATCTAAGCTTCGCCAACTTTCCAATCACGAGGAGCGGAGTTTTGTCGGTTCTAGTCATGTTTACGCAATACGCCACTGATATTCTGTCTTTTGTATGCTTGCCGCCGGTGCACGTCTCGCCTTTGAACGCGAGCGTTTTGTCTGGTAGCAGCTTAAAGAATAGTGCCGATTCATCCATAATAAAGATGTCATCAGGTGCGTAGTCTTCCAAGATGTTCTTCAGCTGACCATTTTGCCACTGCTCCGCGCCATCCACGCCAGCAGCAGCACCTTCTCCCGAAACAGTCCTCGTGGAAATGCCGTGCCTCACCTTAAATCTGGCCAGCCAGCCATTGCTGCGCACAAAGTTGTCATGGTTGAGCTGCGAGGCAAAAACCAGGGCCTTCTCCACAAGCACGGGTTCCACTGTTAGGCAGATTTTTTGACCGTGCAGCTTTTAGCCACTTCATCAGCGCCTCCTCTACATCTGAAAACGCCGAACGAACCGTGCAGCTGGCACCTTTTCGCAGTTGCAGCAGCACTGCTGAGCAACTTCTCTCTCGAATTCCAAATTCCGCACACCGTGGTTAATGGCAGGTCCTTTTCGCGTGCCAGTGCCAATTTTTTCGTGCCACTTTCAATAGCACGAATTATGCCCAATTTCTCCTCTATTTTCAGCACTCGATGCTTTTGTCCCAGCTTCGGCATGACGCAAGTACCAAGCAGCACAAGCACACGTACACAACACGTGAAAAATTACGCGAGAGCTGTACGGCACGGATCAACCAGAGAACACCTATGCACGGCACCAAAGGAAGAAAGAAAGCAAAGCAAGCGCACACCGTGTTTGCGTGTTTGCGTGTTTGTGCAAAGCGCCATCGCGTGGACAACACCAGAAGCCTAGCCGGCCGAGTGCTTCTTGTTGCAGAAAAATCCAAGAGATGGCACTTACCAACACATCCGTCATCATCAACACAAACAAGCGAGGCGTGTTTCGATCTCTGGGGCTTGCTGTTCTGTTGGGACGCCCAGTGGGGGACGACATGCCGCGGCGAGTGTGCAACGAGAATTGGAAAAACTACTTATTAACCGATACATACGCGATAAGCTGGTACAGCTTATGCGGATACAAAATGCATTATGTTCAATGGCCGCCGAGTCGGAGATTTGACTTCACTACTTTTAAAACAAAACTACTGTTTACGCGGGCACGGTTTAACGAGGTTTCACTGTAGCTCAATAAAGACGGTCAGTCCGCTTCTTGAGGCGGGTAACTTGAAGTGCACTAACTCGATGCGAACCACTAAAACACAATTTTATTTCAAAATAGGCATTTCCTTGACAAGTGACTCTACGAGGTTTTTGGACCACGATTTCAACGATTTCAACAATAAATGTCGACTTAAAAGTTGCCTTTAGTGTCCAATTAAGCGGGATACACATGAGGGAGAAATCCCCAGAGGAGAGGCGAGGATGGCGCATCACGTGACAACTACGTCACGAGTTAGTGTGTAGACGCGACCTCCGCAAGGCTCCTCGGGGGAAGCTGGGATCGTTTCTCCGACCAGTCAAATGATCCCCGTGCAGCGAGGTATGTAGCGGAATTTCAGGTGGTTCTCTGGCCACATTGTAGCCCCCTCTACTCAATGTTTATTGATACATTTTCAGATTTGGAACTCCTCGTTTCGAGGCGGGCGCGATTTGCTCCTATGGTGTGTGAGGGTGCTGCAGTCTAACTTTGCACCAAGTAGCCGGCTGCTTCCCGCAAGCTTCACTGTCGATGCGGTTTGGTGCGCTCTATGCTGGTGTTCGGTCGCACTTTTTTTTTCTGTGTGCATGTCTTGTTGCATGGCATGCTTCCACGGTCTTCTGAAGACTATTTGACTCCTACAGTCACAAAGATACTCAGACATCCACGACGTAGGAAACTCTCCGATGGTTGACATCGCGGGCACGATCTATGCATTGACCACGTGTGGACGCACCGAGCACATGTGTATGTCTCTCGAGATTAATTCGACTGTTGCTGCTATCCCGTGTGACACAGCTCAGACCCTCCGGATATCATAACGATGTGTTTTGTGACCGGGCGCATCAGCGCATAGAGGAAAAGACCCTAGGAATGCCACTTCTCCCCTCTGTTCGACTCACGCTGTTACTGCAAAAGTGAGTAAGATCCACAGGAAAGTCTGGGAAAGACATGCAAGGTGGACGAGGCTTACTTTCAAGAAAGCGACATCCTGGAAACATATAGGCATATCATAAATGAAGAATTCTAAACCGACCAAGCATGGGCATTGAGGAGTGATGGAGTTCCTCGATTATTTTTGAATTTTCCAGTGTAATTGTAAGGAAGCCACCAAATAAGGGGTACCTGTACAACAACCAAGTGCTGCTGCCTTGCGATCTGCCAGAATAATACCGGCAAGAGGTTCCCGTTCCTTTGGAGGACTCCAGTTTTTCTGAGCGATTAAAAAAAGAAAAGTGTGCTTCAACTTTCCTGCAACTAGAGGTCGGCGGTTCTTGAGGAGGTGGAAAAACCTACGGTAATAACCTTCTGTAACGCAGAATTCACAGAATACATCTACTGGCACAGTGAAAGGAGAAAGTGCTCCGCTAAGAAATATTCATTACAAGGACTGTGTGGGCATGACTGGTGCTAAGAGACGTATCTGTGTCTTGTGTCGTTTAAGCGGTTACAATGGAAAAAAAAGTATGAAAACAACCACAATGTGTAGATTGCAATAAGCGAATTCAGGAAACGCTTGATCTGTGCCACCGCCACTCAAGAGTGGAGAAACCTTGAAATACACCGGCTGAGTGAAAAAAGAAAGAAAGACTGCATCCCCAGCGACTCTTACTGATCTAGTTGAAGATTTACCCGAAGTGCACAAAGTGTCCCTTCATTGTACACCCATCATGCAAAAAGCAAAATGACCAAATGGGTTCACAACAGATTGTCTTATGCTTTGTTTGCCTTTCACAAGCCCGAATTGTTCTGGAATTCAGCCATGCGCTTGTTTGAAATGGAAATTCGAATGCTCGTGACTAGTGTGTGACAGTGACAAGTGTTTTTTTGTCAATACACTGTTTTCCTATTTTCGCTAATTTTGCTTTTTTTTGTGATCCTTAGTATTATCCACTCAGGCACCCATAAATCTGAATACTTCAGAAGAAAAAAGTGCACTGGTTTATATACCAGCTGACAGAAAAATAGCGTAGTTTCAGTGGGATTTCAAATGTGGCTGATATCTTTCAGCAATGGCTCGGTTTCCACTTCCTTTAGGGTACGGCTCGTCGAGGTGCTTTTTGCTGCGCAAGTCGAAGATCCTTATGCTGAGACTCGCAAAATTGTTTCTAAACAACTAAGCTGGAACCAGTTGAGTCACAGCTTTTACCGCGGCTTCGGTAAGACGTTTGTAATACAACTAAGCTCTAAATTTTGTTTCTACTACCTGGAAGAACAAGAAGTTACAGGGCGGCAAATCGGCTCTTTATTCAACAAATGCTCTTCTATAACTATGCTACGCGAGCTATTATTTTCACCAAGGACCTGGAAAGACGCCGCACATGCATCTAGGTTTTACGGTATACTCCTAGTGCTTAAACCATGAAGTTGCGGTATTGTGTAAGCGCTGCTCACAGGCTGCACTGCGCCTAGCTGTAGCAGACGACCCTCGTTTGTGCAAAGTTAGCCTGCAGCGCCGCGGTGGCGGGAATTGCAGCCGGCCGCCTGCTCCCGGTAGGCGAAGCAGAGAGTACCAAAACTGAAAAAGTATCTGTAAATGTTGTTCTGTACTGCAGTGCCTGCAGAACTCGGCGGCGGCAGCTGTTCCAAATCACCCACCGGACTTGCGTATGATGGCGAAAATGAATGATGAAACAACTTTTTTTTTCTTTTCTATCATGTAAGAACATCCTTGCTTGTGGGACATTTCATCCGACGACAATAGTAAAACTAATAATGGTGTGTGGAAGACGATAATCAAGCAAATGATGGAGTGCTACCATCTCAATGGAGTGATATTTAGTTTTGTGTTAAAGTGGTTATTCTGATATAAATTGTGATATCATCCACTTTTGTTGTTGTTACTGCTGCTGCTACTGCGCTGCTTGTTCAGCCTGAGGGAGATGTCTTACTTCATAAGAAAATTTTTTTATATGCCTCTTCATTTAAGATTAGACGCTTGAAATATAGCCAGTCGTAGAATATGAGAGCTGCTTTTTATTTTCAGAAACATGACATACTTCACCTTTTACTTTATCGGCTGCACTGATGCAGCAGCATCTTAGGCTGAGTTCACGTAGTAAAGACAGAAGTGATCTTCTATTACCTTGTGTTTCGAAATTATAATGAAACGCTTGTACAGGTAATTGTCAAATATTAATAGGCTAGATCCCTTCCGTTCTCTGTTGTTCTCATGAGAGAAATGTTATGGTAGCATAATTTCTTCGTTCCAAGAAAGCCAACCGACATCCAAAGATACTGAAATTCCTATCTACTGACAATCCGATCTATTGATGAGTCAGAGAGGCTGGGAAAAATTTCGTAGTCGAAAAAAAAAACAACGTTGTCAATGATTGCCACAAAAGAAAAGCTTGTAGTGGGGAGTCAAACCAAGGGCAACGCCGCAGCTACATTCCACACATACAAAAAAAAAGACATGCAGCGAAGCGGCAGGAGGGGTTGCTAAACGGGCACTTCCTTCCAACCACTCCAGCACTTTCCTCACCCAAAAAACACCAGCACTTTTTTCCTTCTCCAGTATAGACAGAATGCAGCTTTGAACCCCTCCCCTCCCCCCTCCAAGCTTGCTGATATCTATGGCTGGGAGTCAAAGAATTATTTAGTGCTTCCGCTCCATTATATGGTGGATGCTCTGGCCACACTTATCTTCCCCATTGTTCGCCTCGACTGTGTGAGTGAGGGACTTAGAATCCGCCTTTATCCCCCATGTATTTCTCCTTCGTGTGAATCCTTCTTTAAAGACGACGGCAACGACTGCGTCTCCGCTGCTACCCTCTTCATCAAGAAAGGAGGACTTTCTGCGGCAGCTTCTTTTTTTTCCTCTCTCTGCGTGCGGCCTTGAAAGAAGAAGGGTCTCTACGTGCAGAGATGGAAAAGAGCGAAGCGTGGCACAGGCGCATCGCAGATCGGCATTTGAGAGAGAGCGAACAATCTGCCACAGTCTTTTCTTTCCTTCTCTTCTTTTCCTCTTTCGTGCGCAGCATTGAGAGGTGCCGCCGCGAGATTAGGCATGGTGCTGAGAGCATTTTCGAAGCGCGCTATGTTCGAATTAACCGTCGCAAGTGTTTCACGTTCGAGTTACAGGGTGTTTTTACCCATTGGAATACACATAGCTTTGACGAGACCTCAACGTTAGTTGAAATTAACCGGAAGCTCGAATTAAGCGTGTTGGAATTAATGAGATTCGACTGTGTTTATTTTCCGTCACACGCGTGGTCGCGTAGCGGTTTATCAGGCCGCGAGGCGGTTTCCTTTTTTTCATGCTTGTAGGTGTGCGTCCATCTGAGCATACATTGTCACAAACTGTTAGAATCGATATGAAATAATAGATATAATAAAATAATTGTAGCTCCCCTTCAGCTTCATTATAATGAGGTTTGAGTGTATTACGCGTGTAACTGGGCCTTGCGCTAACTGCCCCGAAATCACTGAGAACCATCTTAAAATCTGAAACCTTCTGATCAGATTACACGCACAATGCTTATATTAGAGCTTGTTGTGAAACTTGCTCGCAGCTGCTAGCGATAACGCTGTAATTTTCAATGGTGCATGTACGAATGCCGATGCATTTCGCGGCTTGGCAGATAATTGATGGCTGACGCCATTTGCTGCTATCAGTCTTCAGCGTATATTGCTTGTAGAGTGAAGTTTTGTTTTCCGGGCACAGGTTCACCCAAATCAAAAGTTCACTCATGAAAAAAGCGTCCGCTGTCCGCCAACATTACGATCCTTGCGCACAAGTATCCACAGTGCGAATGCAAAACAGAAGTATAGTACAGTGAAATGAATTTCACAATGTTTTTGTCAATAAAATTACGGGAGTTGTAATCTTTGGCCCTAGTTTGAACCATATGATCTGAAGCATTGCCTCCGAGATGCGGCACACAGCAATTCATCTGTAGAGCAGACGACAGATGATAACTTGCCCTAAAGCGTGTTCTTCAGTCTAATGCGACAGTCTTCGTGCCCCAAATGATAAAAATTTGTTATGAATCGTTTATGAACTCATTCAACATTCAATTCTCCTACTCAATGTCTTGCAAACACATGGCCGTCACAGCAGCTCCATCTGTGTGTCAGTAATAGAGAGGCACCACATATTAGAAGTCTCAGTGCTCTACGTATAAGAGTGAATTCAGATACTTTAGAATACCGTGTTCAAAATAGTTACTCCTATCTGCTAAAACAGCCTTTCTTCACCAAATGCGGTCACGTTTACTCAACTTATCAGCGCATTCTCGGAAAGCTCTGATTTGTACCACGAATATTGTCGCTAAAAACAAAATAATGCAACATGTTTTTCTATATTATTGTATGATGGCCTTCAGTTGTCTATTTACGAGATTTTAAGAAAAATCGAAGATGGGGTTTTTTTATTATTCAAATTTCAGTGGAGGACACTTTTGCCAATATGAGAATTTTGAGGCAATATATAAAAATGTACATTTACCCTACGGCAGCAATAATTTATGTACCTAACGAACACACTATATCCTTAAAACATGTCAAGTTTGAAAACGCTGCTTGCATTATTTTCCGAGAAAAAAAAAAGGGGGGGGGGAATACATAACGTCTTGAGGGGCTAGTTGGTTCATTCTATTCAGGTAAAAATTGCGCTGAAATAGAAAGGACACCACAAAGAAGGAACACTTAAACAGATCGAGCGCAATTTGTTGCGCTCGATCTGTTTAAGTGTTCCTTCTTTGTGGTGTCCTTTCTATTTCAGCGCAATTTTTACCTGAAGGGAATACATAACCTATTTTAAACTGTCACAAAATTAGACATTTTTAAAAGCTATTTTCTTAAGGTCTGCAATCTTGAAACCGTATGAATTCATTCTTCATAAGACATGCATTTCAGGTAAAAAAAATCTGCTTCGAAACAAAAATATTTGTCTTTTTATAGCATCTGCAATTTTCGAAAATGACAGGTGACGAAATTGGTGCCTTCGTGTTGGTGAAGTTTGATATTTTTTTCTCGTAAGTTATGCCGGTAATCATAAAACGAAGTTGACTTTCGGGCTACCTGGTGAGAGGTGCACGAAATATAAAATACTCAATGAAATCTAAAATATCAACTTTTGAACCCGTGTCGATCTCTCGTGGAATCAATCACATATAATGTTGGTGACAAATAGATTAGGCACTAATAATTACACACGAAGCGTTTGATGGTAAAATAAGGACATTTAGTTCAAGCGTATGTATCGGTCCATCTCCCTGGCTACATAGCTGCTTTTGTCTCACGGCCGATTAAATTGACGAGTGTGAAAATTGACATGGCGAAACAAGACCATGCGAAAAACATGAATGACTGCTCACAACATGAAAATCATCACATGTCTTCAATGTATGCCATCACATATGCCTAGGATCTACATTAGCAAGACGGTCATTTATACATCGGCCAGTTTGGCCAATGTGTGACTTTCCATATGTCATCTTAGAATCAACACCTACCTCACATTAAACATGGATTCTCATGCTTTTTTTTTTGGGGGGGGGGGGGGGGGGGCGCCACTTCTTTTTTTTTTTTTTTGCTCTTTCGAATCTAGGTAAACAGTTTCTTTGGGACACAGAAAACAACCTGAACATTGTAGCCGCACGTTTCAAGTTATGTGTTATTTTGTGCATGTAAGGGATTACAATGGGCCTAATCTTTTGTTCAGACACTTCACCCTGTGAGCCTTTAATGTTCACTTCTGCTTTTGCAATTTTTTTTTTTCGTTAACGGAGTTTCCGTCACTGAGCCGATGAACATAGGCAAATAGCCAGCCTGTTTCAGCTTCTGAACTGGGCCTTCGAATCTTTTCTGCATATTATGGCAGCATGATTTCTTTAGTGATGCTTGAAGGCACGTGAGTGCCATTGTGCAATGACTACCACAAGGCATGGAATGTACTGGATTTTTTTGTGTGTCCTTTCTATTAAAGGGACCGTCAAATGGTTTTTCCCAAGTTACTACAAATTCAGTGACTTACCATATACCAAAGCAGTTATGGAGAATTATAATATATCTTTCTTCTCACCCTACCTTGCCTCCTCAACTCGTGAGACAAGCCGGCGTCACTGGTGATTGCAGAGCTCTTATAAGCGCACTCCACAATTGCGCTTTGCCCAGTCATGATCTCGAAAATATCATGCAGATAGGTGGCACCCGGTCTTGGCAGCATGCACACAGTCTCGCAACAGAAAGATCACAGAGTGGCTGATATCTGCCGTCATTCTACGAGCTGATCTTCCTTGCACTTACGCTCACTCCACATCCAATCGAATCAGCCTGGGTGACGTCTTTCTTCTAGTGGATGTAGTGCTGTGCGGTTGAAAACTCATTTGGCTGAGCTGCAGTGGTCTGCAGCGATTTGTAGTTTTAAGTGATTGTAATAAATTAAACTGTTTATAAGGATAGTCTTTGAATGACCCCTAGAACTTGATTTGCACTCATCCAAATCTTTTTAGGGTCCCTTTTATGTGCTGGCAAGCCCACATTTGTACCTTTTCTTTGACAGCTGAGTGAACTCCGTTTTTAAATTGAGTGTTGTGGTTATGTGCAATTTTACTTATTTGCTCCTGTGGTCCACATGCAGGCTGACCTGAGTAGCCGCAAACGGTCATGTTCACCACTGCCTCCCTTGCGTCGAAGATCACCGCGCCGATCTCCACGCCGTTCTCCACGTCGGTCTCCGCGCCGATCTCCTCGCCGGTCACCTCGTCATTCGCCACTCCGGCCACGGTCTCTACTGCAGGAACAGTGGAAAGCATTGCGAAAGCGTTCACCAGATGCTTTTGCCGACCGTGGCTTGCCCATCGATTCGTTTTCGCAGGCAGTGCCTGGTGCTTTTCCCAGTGGACTCACCGCTGCCCAGGTATTCACGAGTGCAATTTTGTTTAATTCCTTACATATACAGTAGAACCCGTTCATAATGAACTCGGAAGTGCCACAATAAGTGGCCATTACATCAATAGTTTGTTTTACGTAGACTTGCCCTGAAAACGAGCACGTGGCGACCAAGTCATTCTCTTTTGCGTATTTCTATTAAAAAGTGCTAAAAACCCTCTGATGATAAGTTAGAGTTTTTTGCACGTTGAGTGATGCTCACCACAACACTGCCTTTGCAATGAACCGATGTCATTTCACTAAAGCACTGTACCACCACGTGGAATCGATTCGTGGCTAGTCGCGTGCAGCACTACTCAACTCTCACCATTACTGCCGAGCTGTTTGGAGTCTAATGTATGCGTGCGTTTGTGTGTTCTTCGTGCATGTGCCAGTACACTCACGTGGTAGGAAGCCTCGATGTGATGAGGACTAGCATTTCGGAGGCAGCATCTAACTGGCCTCATATGACACAGCGGCTGCGAACTCACGAATGACAGCATGACAGTGCCGTCACTCTATGTGGTGTAAGTCAATGTTTTTAGAACCATTCAGTTTCACAACTCCACTCAAGAGCTGGCACATGCAGATGATGCATGAGCTTGTGGCGCTCGTGTTCTGTTTTGCTTCACTTATCGTGGCCACTGGGATCGGCTACGGCAATGCAGCGTTTTTCCCAAAGGCATGGGAGTGCATGTAGTTTTTTTTGTTCCACACAAGCTTTCTCAGCTGGCTAGGCTGGCATGTGCCGCTAGACACAAGAAACAGCAGTGCAAAACACAGCACCAAAACTGTTTTGTCAATTGCATTAGCAACGTTGTTTACATGATCATACTTTCATGTGGTGCCTTTTATAGTGGGCAAACTGGAAGATGCCTCAACGACTTATTGCGTGAGCATGCGTGCAATGTTTGCAGCGGCAACGATGGTTTTCTGGCCCAGCATGTCCTTAGATGTGGCTGTGAAGTACAGTTTGATAACACAGTCGTACCGTACTTTTGCGCGTATAACCCGACCCTGCATATCATCCGCACCCCCACTTTCAGCTCACCGAGAAAAAAAAAAAATATATGCTCGCGTATTGCCCGCACATTTGATATACAGGAAAGACTGTGCAAAAGCTACTGCTCAAGCAACATAGCACATATGTAGACAGAAAAAGCTTTATTTAGCAAGCAAAATACGCTGTCTGCGAGGCCAGTCACAATTCACTCACTGTCGCTGCTCTCGCTAGAGCTATCACTTGAGCCCCAGTCCTCACTATTATGCACAAGGTCATCTTCGGTTCCATCCATGTTGTTTGTGATGCAGCATTTTTTGAAACTTTTTCGCACCATCTCACCTGGAGTGGCCTTCCATGCCTCGACAATCCACTTGCAGAATAGAGCAATATCAGGCCTTCGGACTCGTCCTGTCGGCGTCAAGTCGTAGCAGCCTTCGGCCATCCACTCGGCGTAATAGGGCTTGACATGCGCTTTGAAGGGCTTGTTAAGCGACACATATACAGGCTGCAACATTGACGTCATTCCACCGGGTATAACAACTAAGTCGGTGCCGTTGCGTGAAAGCCGGTCCTTCACTTCCTCAGTTGTGTGGCCGCGGAACGAGTCAAGAACGAGCATGGACCTCTTTGCGAGCATCGCACCGGGCCTCTTCTCCCATACCGTCTTGATCCAGTCTACAAACAAGTCACTGTTCATCCA
Source organism: Rhipicephalus microplus (assembly GCF_043290135.1). Classification (NCBI taxonomy): domain Eukaryota; kingdom Metazoa; phylum Arthropoda; class Arachnida; order Ixodida; family Ixodidae; genus Rhipicephalus; species Rhipicephalus microplus. The sequence continues at coordinate 218,854,400 of NC_134704.1, forward strand.
CGCGTTCTCGTGTGCGCGCCACCACACCGGCAGGCAGATGAACCTTTGGTAGAGTTTTCCTTTTCAAGATGACGTACGGTCGCAGTTGTGTGCTGTCGGCGAGGGCACAAAGCAAGACTGTGATGCGCAGTTTCGTGTTCCCACCGGTCAGCACGCTGACCGAACTGCTGCCCATCTTCTCAATCGTGTCCAACGGCATTTCAAAATAAACAGGAGTTTCATCCGCATTGCCGATTTCCGAGAAAATGTAATTGTGCTGCTTTCGCAGGCCAATTACATATCTCTGGTACTTGAGCAGCTTCTCCTCATAAGAAGCCAGCAAGTGTTGACATTTTGTAGTCCGCCGTCTGATTAAAAGCCCTTGCCGCTTCATACAGCGGTGCTGCCATCCGCGGCTCGCACATAAACTCGTGAGGTAGGCCTAGCTCCCTCGAAAGTCGCCGCGCTTCCACTTAGGCCATCTCGGTCGATACGGCGTGACCCCTGCTTCTCACATCTTCGATGAAGTTTACTAGCTCCGCCTCCAGCTCAGGGTAGGCACCGGTCTTGGGGCCATGAAGTGACCTACTGTCGCGGTGCGCAGCTTGTAGGCTCTCTTTCTTCTTTCTCCACAGTCACACGCAGGACTCGTCCACATCGTGCAGTCTTCCCGCTTCGCGATTTCCGAATTCCTCGGCGACGGCGATGATCTTAAGCTTTTGCTGTGCCGTGAAGGCCTGCCGCCGTACGCTACCCATGGTGACAGAACAGATTGACTTAGGCTTGGCGAACGGGTCGAGATGTGGAGAACTAGCGGCATCAGCGAGGTAAAGAGCGCTCACACTCCGCGACAACTTGACAGCACTACCCCTTCTAGTACACTCTAACAGCACCCTGGAAACAACAGAACCGAAATGCATGCCTGCCACCGCGTCAAAAAGCAGTACACTAATTTACTGATAATATCTCTATAGGAACTATAATATCTCATTTGCCTTGCTGAAATAAATACTGCTTTATTTATTATGGAACTTACTTTATTTATTATGGAACTTTCTTAGACAGCACCACCTTTTCGGCAAGCCCTTTTCAAAAGTAAACATGGCGACCGTGACGTAGGGACATGTGGAGGGTCACTGAGCGGCCGCGAACGTCCAAAAAATATACCGTATTTACTCGCATAATAGGCGCACTTTTTTTTTCAGAAAATCCGGCTCGAAGTTAGGGGTGCGCCAATTACGCGGGGTAAAATTTTCGAAAATTTTTTCAACTCGGTTCTCGCGCTTTAAATCTGCACACTTGTCAAGTAAAAGGCGACTTTATCGTTTACCAATTAATTCAGCATAAAACAAACATACCTACGTACCTTTTAATGAACAAGCGAGAGCCGTCAACTGCACACACACACGTAAAATTTATTTACACAAAAGTCGTAGCTGTTCCTCCTTTTCCCTATTCGGAGTCCGAGTCAAGGATCACATATTCATCCTCGCCGAGCGGGGATTCATTTTCGGTGTCCGAATCATCCGCACTCCACAACATGTCATCCTCACTCGCATCCAGTGCGTTCGAGATACCCGTCTTCTTGAAGCTTTTCCTGACGACTTCGTCGGAGATCGCCTGCCACGCTTCCACGATCCAAGCGCACAGCATTTCCACAGGCGGCCTCTTAATCTTACCACCTGTAGTCAGCTGATGTTGTCCTCCAGCCATCCAGCTATCCAGTCAGCTGATGTTGTCCTCCAGCCTTAAGTTTTTCTTCTTGGTCCCTCCAGTACCGAATACTGGTTTCTCCAACGCCGAAATGCCTGCTTGCAGCCCGGTTGCCGTGCTCCAGCGCGTACTGCACTGCCTTCAGTTTAAACCCAGCCGTGTAGCTCGCCTACTTCCCCATGGTGGAACCAAAGTTCAATACACACCACAACATACGCACACCGCTTGCAAAATGGCTTTTCTTTCTTTTTCTCTGATGGTGGTGATGGCGAACGAGCCCCCGGCGTTGTACACGTGACCTCCAAAGGCCCGTGTACATGGACGCGACGGGGGCGGGCTGAGTTGTTCAGCTTACCTCAACACGCCCGAGTTTATATGAACTCGCACGGACGAGTTGAGGTGAGCGGTGATCGCAGCGACGCTTTGCGTCGAGGTGAGCCGGAAGCCCGTCTTCCGGTACCGGTTTCCGCTCCTCCAAGCGCTCTCGCCGCTGTGGGCTGCGGTTGTTTACGCAGTTGTCGCTCCGCCACCGCGATGGCTGTCTTGGTATTTTTTCTCAGTTTGCGCCAGCTGTACTTTATGGTTGTGTTGGTGTCTTGGCTAACACTGCACAACGCGATGGCAGCAGTGGTTCTGTCGCGGCACAGCGCTCGCCGCAGGCGTATCCGCAGCCTGACGCACCGTCCCCTGTTCACCCCTGGCTGGTCTCTCCAGGAATTCGCCGTGATTCATGGTTTGTAACGCCTTTCATTTGTGTACCTGATGCTGTGGAAAATCCTTTGAAGCCCTACACGCGAGTCATTTTTTGCAATAGTTGTGGCTTGTCGCTAATACGAATTAATCGGCGCCCTGAACCTCGTTGAAAATTTTAAATTGAAAACAATAAGCAGTTTTTAAATGAAAATGACTAAGGACCCTCATCAATTGTTGGAACAAAGTGTACTGTTCCACCACAATTAAGTGCACCGTGTTCCTCTTGCCTCATACGCTCACCCTGTTTGGCTAATCTGATTTCTGTGGCTTTTGGACTGGACAGTGAGATCCTTACACGATGAATTTTTAATCTGAGGGCTTGTAATTTCAATTGGAATGCAATATACATTTTTGAGTAAAATTTCTATCGGCTTACGTAAAAATTCATACGGCCGCATACCATTTTGCCGTAATTTTACACCTCTATTTCTATTGTGCCTCGTTTATGCTTAAAAATGAAAGTAATTTGCTATTTTTTTATATTTCCTTGCAAGATTGGAGCAAATCACTCAGTTTTTTCTCGTTGACTAAAGCTAGCAACGTCGTTATTTCATTATCTGTCCACATGGTGCGTGGAGCCCGTGAGGATGTCAACGGGCCTAGCGCGCGCGTACCGGCCGACAGAGAAAGAGCAACGTCGGAGTGATGGGGACAGGGGAAGCGGAGACCGCGACGGGCGGGAGAGGTCACGAGCTGTCAACTCAGCGCGACCGGTTATACATGCCCTTTCTGAGCGCGGCGAGTTCGGTGAACCTACCCCCTGTCTCCGGGTCGTCTGGACTCGCCGCGACGACTCTCCGTCCCGACGCGTCCGCTCATACATGGGTAGGGCGAGTCCAGAAAACCTGTTTATTTCGACTCAACGCGCCCTCGTCGGGTCAATGTAAACGGGCCTCAAAAAGCGCGGCGATTCGGGGGGTATCAGTAATTGATGGAACAGCCGTTTTTTTTTTTCGCTCTTGGACGCTTTTTTTTTTTTCAAGTTTTATTTCGACAAACACGTTGGTTAGGTCGTTGCACTTCGAATTTTTTTTATTTGCTCGTCGATTTGCCTTCTTTTTTTCTTCAGGGTACGGGGACCGCGTTCCAACTGTACCGCTGGGGCGTAGAATCGTTTCTGATCACGGCCAAGTTCGGGGTGCGTCTATTATGCACGGAATTAAAAAAAATCGAATTTTTCGCGACCAAACTAGGGGTGCACCTATTATGCGAGTGCACCAATTATGCGAGTAAATACGGTACTTGTGGTGTGACAGTGAGATTTTACACTGAACAATCGAATTGTCTCTCCCCAAATGTTTTTCTAAACGCTTCAACGATGCAAGCAAGCGAAACCAAAATCGGCCGCAAGCTCTGCCGTGCTACTTGCGGAGCAACACGAATTTGCAGGAACCGCCTACGTAGCCTTTGCTACACTGTTAAAAGGCTTCACAGCACAACACGCATTGCTGCGAAGCAGCACTATAGAAAAAACTTCGCGTATTATCCGCACCTCCACTTTGGCACTGAAATTTTTGGGTTGCGAGTTATACGCGCGAAAACACGGTATTTGACAAACACAAATATGAGCGCACAAGGCTTATAATTGAAGCAGCATACATAGCGGGTGAACACTTGACTTGCGTCAGCAAACCATCAATAGCTCTGTCCAATAAGGAGCTAGCGTTTTTGGACCGTAGCAGGTGCCATAGGAGTTAAGTAATCACTCTAAGGCACAGTAGGCGTTGGTAAGGTGAGGGTGGTGTACATAGATATTTTATCAGTTTTGTTATTGAGGTCTGTGATTTGGTCTTATCGTATGTGCCATGACACTGTTTCATCTGTCAGTATATATTTCATAGTTTTCCGAATAATCTTTCAGTTGGTAGTAAGCGCTTGTCTCTGTCTTTCTGTCCGCGTCTAAGTAGTGCGCTCTCATTTCAAAACAATCATGTATCACCAACTTGCCCAATCAACCATATTGGCACACGAGGAGCGTGAGTTGTGCGTTTATTCTTGCTGTCAACTCTGTGTGTGATTGTGAATATTGATCATGGGAAGTTCTTTCAGATTTGCCATTGAAAGAGACTTGACTGAAGAAAGCCATCTCTATGCGCGTGTTGCAGGGGCGACTCGGAAAAGAGAATTGCTGATCTTAATCTTAAAGAAAAGATAGCCAATTCTCTTTCAGGCTTGCAAGAAGTATCTTTATGAACGCCCGTAATACCAAAATCTTGAAGAAGGAAACAAGGCGCCTAATCAAGCTTAGAGAATAGAAGTCAGGTACCATCATCAGCCGTAGTTCGCTTTGCACCTCTTTCTCAAGAAATTGGAATTCATTTGCCAAAAAATTTACAGCAGTTCAGAAGTACGGAGAGCTGGTTATGCAGCTGCCTATTTTTTTTCAAGCTGAGCATCAACAACAAAGTTTGTAAGCGCTTGTTCCGGGCGTTTTGGTTCTCACAACAGCTTGGCAGAGGACAGCTGCATATCACAATGATGCGCGCATTCTTGTTCATTTTGCTGCTTGCTGTGTAAATCGGCTGGGTGGTCGATGCTTGCGCATTCATGTTAAAAAAAATGGGTGGCTGCTTAGGAAAGAGCGCAAAAAAAAAACGCATCGTACACAAGAAGGGAACAGCACTGGCATTACAATTTTGCGTTGATAGTCGATCCCTTTGTGTGTGTGCTGTGTCTTTTTTGCACTGTTTTCTAAGCATGACAGCTGTGGATAAAATACATGGATAAAATACATGGGCCAGTAGCATTTTTGCCTTCATTAAAAATGCGACCGCCAGAATCATTTTAAATTTTATCAGCCACCGAGCATCCTTACCACTGTTCCACAGTGGCGGCTGAACTCGAAAAAGTTGAAAAAGTGTAAATGTGGAATTTCTGCTCTAATGGTTGTTAAAAGCTATGACAACAACAGTAACAGGCTTAAGCAAGCAATGTGCACTATGTGCTGATATCGGTGAACAGAGCATGGACCATCAATAATCTGGTCCATGGCAACGCATGTCGGCATTGATAGGCGCGGCGTCGAATATTCCAGTGTTACCGCTCATGGAGGAATTGGTTCAAGAATAAACTCAGCCGTTGGCATTTGTGTGCTCAGGTTGAACAGATTACAGTCGAAACTCACAATAACGAAATCGCCGGGGAAACCAAAAAATTTCGTTTTTGGGAGAATTTCGTTGCCGCGAGTATGAGACTTATATAAAAACAGTCATACGGCCAGCAGAACGAAAATTTATTGCCAAAAGTCGGTCAACTTACTTTGCCGACTCTTGCCATGCAACAACTTCGAAGCTCTTTCTTCGCACTGGAAAAAGTGGTCTATTGCTAGGTCGTCGTCATGTGTGCCATGAAGGAGTGAAGGGTGTCCAGCGCATCCAAAACAACCTGTGGGTTGTTTTCGATGCGCTAGTGCGTCGTTCCTGCCCACGGTCTCGCTGTCAGCGGATTTAGGGCTAGAGGCGACACTGATGACGCCCCGCGCTCGTAGACCGCGTGCCCGCTCGTAGTAATCTGATCGTGCATCCGGTGCAGCCACTCGTAGTGATCTGACCATGCCGCCGCTTACAGCCTCTTTGCTTGCGACGAAGCACGTCGCCACGAGTGCGCTAGTGCGTCGTTCCTGCCCACAGTCTCGCTGTCGGTGGAGTGAGGGCTAAAGACGACTCCGATGAGGCGCCGCGCTTGTAGTAACCTGATCGCGCATCCGCCTACTGCTCCTAACTAAAGCGTAATTATATCTTAAGTGATCATCGAGCTGTGAACACGTCACGAAGTAGCAATTTTCATGTCCTCGCGACGCACAAGCAGCAGACGACGATCTCCCGAAGCAGTGCCCTACTTGATGAGAAATTAAGGGGGACATGGATTCTAAAGATAACGTGGGTAATTTCTTGGACAAACTAAGTGAAACTGCACAGATTTGTTCAGTTTCTCGAGCTTATTTTAACTATCCACCTATTTTTTATGCAGGTCCATTATTTTCTGAGATAATTAGCAATACATTATATTGTTTGCTTAAACCATGAAAATTTGTGCACATAGAATTGCATAGTCATTAACACATATATGGATACTAGTAACCCAAAGGAGTGCAATGCTGCAAACTGATAGAAATTTGAACAAATACTTCTTGAATTACGGCACAATAAATTTAATGAAAATAAAACTCATATATGGATACTAGTAACCCAAAGGAGTGCAATGCTGTAAACTGATAGAAATTTGAACAAATACTTCTTGAATTACAGCACAATAAAGTTAATTGTCTATATGTAACCAAAAACAAAAAGATTTCAATAAAAATTGAAAATAATTAAAGCTGCTCATTAAAAATCAGATCTTAGCAGTGCTTTCTGTGCACATATAACTACAATGTGCAAAAAGAATTATGCAAAAAGAATTATAGCTCTAGCTGCCCTAAGTCTGTTTTTACAGAAGAAGCAAATGAAGAAAGTTGTCAAAATCTCTGTTCTGAGGAAATGAGAAAAAAAAACAAAATGCTTAAAACTTTATTTCGCCGTTTCTAGTGAAAAATATGGCACACATACTTTCGGTCAGTTAATATGCACCTGGCATGTAATCAGACTGATTGTTAGCATGAGCATGCCGTTTCTATCAAGTTCTGCTTCAAGTTGTCGTGTGCTTGTCTGCCAGCAAGGCCACTCTACGGTACAGACATAGATGTGTGATGGCGCCGCCTCACCCGCAATCGGTCGTACGACACAGCGATGTTTTCGGGCTTGTCCAGATTGAGTTACAAGTAGGTGTTGCAGACCGAACTCACGCACTCGCTCATCAATTTCGAGGCTGCAAGAGCAGCAAGTTGTTAGTTTCCTTTTCATGCAATATTTACACATTTTCGAATAGAGACTGCGACGTGATAAGTTCATTGTTGCGGACGGGTCGTTAAAAGCACTCTGCTTGTTGCTAGTCGCCTCCATGCTCCAATGGCGAGCGCATAGCCTCTATTGTGCGGGTGGCGAGCACGTTCACCGTGAACGGATTGATTTTCTATATGTCGACGCGCGGCGAACTCCATTCTGACCACCCGTCACGCAGTTCACACACAAATGAGGTTGTTTTGTTAGATAAGGGGAACTGCAGCATTAGGGCGTTTAGCGATTAGACTGCGGTTCCGTTTCATCACTGCAAAGATTGATATCTCTTGTAGCTTCACTTCTGCGTTGTACTTGCCGTCCTCTAACTGTTAAGGCTGCAAAACATGACTGCTTTCAGTGACACTGTCAGTGACCGACGGGCTCGTAGGTCCAGTGTCAGTTAGGCCTACCTCGGTGACCCGGCTAGAGAATCGGCGATCGCTCGGTTGACCACCGCGAGTTCATCATCCTCGTTGACCTGAGCCATAGCGTGGCTCTGTCTGAAGTTCTCGGGGAGCAATCGGCACACCCACTTCACAAATTTGTTTGACGCGGAACTTCTTCACTGCAGCAGGCAGACAAAATGGCGCATGCCCGTGCGCCTCTCAACATTGAAGCAGACGCCCAAATCGCCACTTGGCCGAACTGATGCCTAGGTTTTGTCATGTGCCCCAAGCAGCAAATACAATCGTGCACTGGTACTTTTCGATGACGCAGGCTTGCTAAAAAACGAATGAGCAAGGCGAGCCGGCGGTGGCAGGAAATTGAAGATGAGGAATGGCCCTTCCAAACGAGATCAAATGGCCACGATAGCTCATGTGTAATGGCAAGGGTTCGGCACGAAAAAAGCATGATTTTAGCATCTCTTTGCGCTCACATTCATCTCACAAGGGTGTTATAAATTGATTTTACGGCAAATATAATAATGCGGGAAGCTAGAAACTTCTCAGATTAATGCGAAAATTGTTACCGATTTTGAAAATGTCACCTTCGAAAAGTCAACTTTTTCACAATTTCCCACCATTTAAGACCGGTGTCCCCCCTAAAGGTAAATGCGTGAGGACACATGCGCAAAATGTCCCGGATAATGCGAGGGATGCCGCCTACAATTTATCACTAGTAATTGAACTAGCTGCACTAAATAAAGAACCTTTTGTGCATCAAGAGACGTAATAAAATGCTGCTTGTTTGTTTCTGTTTGATTCATTAAAAAATTAAGGAGGAGGAGGTAAGTTTATTTACTGAAAGGCAGAGAGGTCGGCCTGAGCGATAGCTTGCTCTAGCCTGCTAATCCTACACTGGGGGAAGGGAAAGGGGAAAAGAAAGATTAATGGATGACGATGGCGAGATAGAGAGGTGAGTATGTAGTGTTCTTTCTAGCTGAGACACATTTTATAGCCGCACACATAGTCCAGTTGTTTCTAAAAAGGTAATAACTGCTCTTGTGACCGCAGTTGCACTGTTGGTGTCTGGCCAAGGGCCCAACATGGTCTCATCAGTTAATGACCTACAGCGATATAGTTCAGTAGAAGAAATCAGTGTTTGTCGTTCACGTGTGTATGCTGGGCAGACACAAAATATGTGCTCAAGTGTTTCTGGCACATCACAGTGTTCACAATTAGGACCGGTGTCACTGCGACCGATGATATGTGCGTAATGTCTGGTGTACGCTACACCAAGACGAATGCAGTGGATCATACTTGTGAGTCCATTTTAATTTAGGAGGCATGCGGAACCTCATTTCCGGGTCCCATTTGTGAAGTCGCTGGTGTCGCCGTTCCGGTTTGGCCCAGTGCTGAAGTGTGTAGCCGCGCCTCACGCAGCGAAGCAGGGCGTTCGTGTCAACTCGTGAAAACGCAATGCGTACTTCAGGGGCACTGCTTAAGGCATTTTTAGCTTCAGCGTCTGCCTCTTCGTTTCCCATCACGCTGCAATGAGCGGGAATCCACTGGAAAGTTATAAGATGACCATTTGTTGAAGCATCCTGAATAAGTTCTGCTATTTCTATTGCCAAGCTGTAATACGGACCTTGCTTCATGATGCAATTAATGGTTTGCAAAGCGGGTTTGGCATCACAGAAAATCGTCCAGGCTCGAGGTCGCTCTCCTGAAATAAACCTTGTTGCCTCCCGGATAGCGACAAGCTCTGCGGCAGTTGATGTGGTTTTATGGTCCACTTTGAATCGTCGAGCGATATCCATGTCTGGGATGACAAAGGCTGCGGCGGAGGTGTTGAGCGTGGTGGATCCGTCGGTGTACACGTGCAGAGAATCACTGTACGTTGTGTAAATGTGATATAAGGTCAGTTGTCTGAGGCCAACAGAAGAAATGAGCGAATTCTTCGTAATTCCAGGTATCGTAAAAGAGACAGGTGGTTTAAGCAGGACCCATGGAGGCACTGCAGGGGCATTTGGCGGAGAAAACCTTGATGGTATAATATTTTCATGCCGCGATATTACTCTTGAGAAACTGCGATCTGGGTGAGTGGTGGGTAGTACTGACAGTGGGTGCTGTCTGTGTCTGCTCAGTAATCAGAGGTGAACTCTAAGTGGCTCGCAGAGCATTTGTACACTGATGGGACAAGCCCGAACCTCTGCGATTGTCCCATTTGTTGAAGTACAGCGCGGTAGACCCAAGCATCTTCGTAAGCATTGAGCTTGAACACTCTCTAGTATCTTCACACAACTAGGTCTCATATTGGAGAGCACCGGCATGCTGTATAGAATGTATCCCACAAATAGAGCATTGTACAATTGAAATAGCGATGATTCTGATGGGCCCCATCTTGCTTCTGCTACGTGGCGAAGAATGAGAGCAAAGCTCTTCAATTTAGATTTAAGTACTGCGACATGCCTCGTCCTTGATAGATCTCTGTGTACGACAACCCCAAGGAACTTGTGGTGCGTTTTAAAATTAAATGCCGCATGTTACTATGGGGAATGGCGCGAGTGGTCTAAAGTTCTATTTTTGCATGGTTAAACTGGAGGGTCCAGTGGAACTAAGCACATTTGCCATGGCAGAAAATTGTTCAATTGCCATTTTTCTGCTGTGGCTCCTGCTGCTTTCGTTCTGCTGCTACTAGTGCCGGCGGCCGCGCAGTAAAGCCGAGAAACGTCGTGCATGGTAAGAGTGACAGAGTGACTTGGACGTTCTGCTTGAGGCGGGCAATTTGAAGTGTGCTAACTGGATGCAGGCTATTAAAACGTGATTTTATTAGGAAATAAGCACTTCCTTGGCACGTAAGTAACACAACAAGGTTTCTGGACTGCTGTTTGCTGTTTCAACAATCAATGTTAACCTAATAGTTTCCCTTAGTGTCTTTTCAGTGGGGGACGTGGCAATGGCAATAATAAATTTGGTCAGAATGTTCTGTTTTTCAATTAATTTTTTTCTGTAATCCTGAGACCATGTTTTACATCATAGTGTGATTTTAAATCAAAATAAGTAGTAGATGTTTAGAAACAAACATATGACAGACTTTACATTTTACAAGCATTTTACATTATATAGACTTTTGTACAGTCAAATCTCATTAATTCAAACACACTTAATTCGAACTCACGATGAGGTCCCGTCAAAGCTATATGTATTTCAATGGGCGAAAACGCCCGGTAATTCGAACGCGCAAGTATTTTCGATGGTTAATTCGAACATATCATGCTCCGAAAATGCTCTCAGCACCCCGCCTCATCCCGCGGCGGCACCTTTGACACCTCAACGCTGAGCACGAAGGAAAGGAAAAGGAAAGAAAAAGCTGCGGGGGAATGTTTGCTCTCTCTCAAATGCCGATTTGCGACGCGCCTGTGCACGCTTCTCCCTTTTTCGCCCCTTCCACGTAAAGACCCTTCTCCTTCCATTGCCACATGCAAAGAGAGAGAGAAAAAAAAGCTGTCGCGAAGTGTGGTTCTCTTATGCGCCGATGCCATGCTTCTCCCTTTCCCGTCCCTGCCTCGTAACCCTTCCCCTTTCAAAGGCGCGGGCAGAGAGAGCAAAAAAAAAAAAAAAACTGCCGTGGAGTGTTGGTTCATCTCAAATGCCGATCTGCTTCTCTCCCCGTGGAGACGCTATTCCTTTCTTGTCCCGTGCTGGCCACGCTGCGGCTTTAGAGCAGAGGGTAGTAGCGGTGATGCAGTTGTCATTGTCTTCGAGTTTCGGCACTGGACATTGCCGTGCGCAACTTCTCTTGCCAGGAGAATGCTGAAGCTGAAGTAGACATGCTTTGCAAGCTGCGTGCGAAATTGAATGACTCGCTGCAAGGCAAACGTGTGCAAACATGCATCACCGATTACTTCAATTAATGATGGGTATCCTGTGATTTGTGAATAATTGTAAGTCTTCTGAAACTTCCCCCTCATGTGTTAGCTCAATGCACATGCGCCACTGCATGGGGGGCCCTTCGTTTGCTTAGCTTTCATAATTTGAACTTCCTTTAATTCAAACAAATTTTCGGGCCCCTTCAAGTTCGAATTATTGTGATTCGGCTGTAATTGGCTTTGTAAAAGTTGTTGGTCATTTCAGAAAAAAGTTTGTGTGCTAACTTAAATATTACAAATAAACCAATAGCATTGCAGCACAAAATGAACCCTTGTAAATATTCTTATGCAATAATTTTGATGAATTTGTGTCAAATAACTAATTAATTTTGGGGTGACAATGAGAGTTTATCAAGTGTTGTAACTCAAAAGTTGTATTAGATAGCTCAAAACCTATTTCAGTTATGATATCAGCACAGCAAATGACATCTGCATGCCGAATTTCATCCCGTTGGCTTCATAAATAACAAATATTATCTTCATTGCCACGTCCCCCCTCAAAGAACCCGAGGTGGTCAAAATTTTCCGAGCTCTGCACTATGACATCTCTCATAATAACACCGTAGTCTTGGGATGTTAAATGCCAACTGTGATTGTTAATATTATGAGGCATCTCAAGTTTATTGCTCTAGTTGCCATTCAGAGCTGTTGCTGAGACTACAGTGCCCAATTCCGAGATTAACGAGCATGCTCGGTGTGCACGTTCACTTCCTTGACCACAGGCGGGACTCCTAGAAGAGTACACGGAACGCCGGAGTGGTGGCATTGGAATAGCTCCAAGTGCAAGCACAGTGGCGGCCACCCTAGAGACCATGATCCAGCTCCAGCAGAAGCTGCTCTCAATGACTGCTGCCCAGCAGCAGCAGCAGCAGCAGCAGCAGCAGCAGCAGGTTCCATCGGCTGGCCTGACCGCAGGCAGCACGACGGCCACACTGGGTGGGCCGCCAGCTGGGGGCGCTTACCGGTCCAACGAGTTCTCCCCTTCCTCAGACTTGCAGAAGAGCCTGCAGCAGTTGAGGCAAAGTCAGCGCTATAATGTGAGTGCTGGTTTCATTTTAAGTTTCGAGTATTTTGTTGCTACAGATTATTGCTGTTAAATTGTCTCAACCACGTCTAAAACAGCTGTAATACGTCCTGGTACACATACAGTGAAACCCCGATTAATTAAATGACTTTCAAAGGACCACGCAGAACCGTCGTATAATGGGGGCGTCATATAATCGGAAAAGAAAGATTACAAGCAGTGACATTCAGCCTTGCCCAAAAAACTGGTACAGACTTCCTGAATAAGCCCATGGCACCTCCTTGTGCCTCTGCAAGGAATTTAAATTATTCCTGCCAGTGGGAGCTAATGACATCGTTACAGTTGAAAAAGGTGAGAGCAAATGTTTATCGAATCTAACGCGCATTTTTCTACCAATAAATGAAGTCCGAAAATTGCCTGCAGGTGAAAATGAAACTGAAACTGCGTTGCCGACAGCCTTCCGTCAGAAGAGTCAGACACAGTGTCATTGCTATCACATAATGCTGACAGACCACGAATTTTCTCAAAATACTGTGAACTAGAAGAGATGTAGTGGCATGAACACTTTGCACAGGGGGCCCGTTTTCGCATGGATGCCGTGAGATGGCGCCACTGCAACTTTTCATACTGCTATGGCATGCCAGCCTATGGTTGCCGCGGATTTCTCTCATGCAATAATTGCAGATTTTGATATTATTGGTGCTGCTGTCTACACAAATCCAAGCCTTTAGTCGGGGGGGGGGGGGGGGGGGGTTATTGTAAATAAATAGTGAAAATAGGCATTTTTCTCAAATAGTCAAGGCTTTCAACAAGTGCCCCCCCCCCCCCCTTCCGAAACAAATTCCGGGCTACCGGCCTGCATACGCCAATCTTACAGAAGCAATTATTCATTGTTTGCACATTTTTGGCAGTGAGTGTGCAGGTAGACCAATAACACCCAAACTTTGTGTTACATAAAATGACTTTTTGAGGGCCCGGATTTTACGAAATTAGCACTTGCACCTGTTTTGCGAAGCGGACATCAAGAGAATGAAACATCCTTGACGTGACGAGAGTGTTGACAAGTGTCCCGGGTAGTCCGAAGCACTTAGCTAGGGGGCTCCCACCCTTCCACTGCCAGCAAGGACCTACTTATGTTCATTTTCACTCTAGCGATAAATTCTTGATCGTGAAGTTATTTGACATGTTATTTAATTTAATAGTTATTTAATAATTATTTAAGTTATTTAATACTTAGTTAATAACAATTATTATTATTATTATTGTTTTCATGTAATGTATTAATTATCAATAATAATGATTAATAATTATTCTAGTTAATTAATTTAATAACTCAATATAATATAACTTAACATAATTTGTTTAAGGTGCAGCGAATGATGGCTAGCACCTGCTCAGTTTAATATGTTTTGCACTTTCACGCTTTTTGATGCTACGCTGGTTTAGGCTTTCTTTAGAAAAAGTGGAGGCGTATCGTGACATAAAATGCCGGGACTTCAGCTGCGAGTTAATCAGAATGTTTGGGACACCCAATTTCAATCTTTTTCTTGCACTTAAAGAGACCTAAAACATCGAGTACACTATCAGGATGCAATGGGGAAAGACTAAAACATTCATTAAAAGCATTTTCCAAATTTACGACGAACGTATACAGCAAACTTGACAGGTAGAGAAGGCCACCATTGTCTCGCATGCTTGTGAATATACACAGATTCAAGCATTCTGCAGCCTCTTTAGTGATCAAGAGACGAGTAAGGCATGCCTCACACTCTGACTTCAAAATGTACTTTCGGGCAACATACCCGGCAATGTAGAAAATAAGCCTGTATTCACTGAAAGCTACAACACAGGATGAATGGTCCGGGGCATTTTCTGTAAGTAGGTCTTCTGCTGCACTCATGTCTCCCGAATCAAGCAGTTTGTCAACAAGGTGTTGCTTAGCACTTGGGCTAGCTTGGAAACCAGCCTCTGCTGGCAGAAGAGCACTGAAAACTCCTGCCTTGCAATTTCCTCTAGATACTGAGCGTGCTAGGTTGCTGAAACTCGGGCAGTTAATTGTGATGATAAACTGCTGTGGTGTAGGATGGGTGTTGCACCCAGAAGACTGGCCTACAATTCCAAAAAGGTGCTCGACAGGGTTTTGACTTAACCTAGATGTCATGAGGTGCCTATAGCCGAGATCTTCGCATGGGTACTTCAAGAGGGCAAGCACGCTTCCTATTGTCACTCGTAGTCCTTTTGCTGTAGATTTACTAAGGAATCCTTGTTGCTTTTTTGTAATTTTTCCAGCTCTTCAAAAACTCTAGAAATGAATTCAGTTTCTGTACAGCAGTCGAGTTGGGCCGCAGCGCCTCGAAAGGAAAGCGTGATGTCAGGATCTTTATGATGTAGTGAATGACACTGCAAAAGGGCATGAGAGAAGGTTCACTCTGTACACTGCATTGGTAGTGGAAAGGGCTACTAAGCAGAAAGAAAAAGGCGCTACATTAGAGCAAATGAGGAGCACGTTCTGCTGGTGCTGCTCCGAAGCACTGTACGCTGAAGACATTATGAGCAGTGAGGGCAGTTGCAGCTCGCAACTTTACCGTCAGAGAATGATAAATCTAACTGAAGTCTTCATTGTTCATAGCTCCCTTTGCAAGCACAGTTTAATTATTAATTAATTAATTTATTTATTTATTTTCATACTCTCAGGGCCCGAGGGCATTACAGAGAGGAGTGGTCTGACAACAATACATCAATAACTGCAATTTTGAAGGCGGCAGATTCTTCGATTGCAGCAATGGAAGCAGGAAGTTGGTTCCAGTCACTGCTTGTTTGAGGCAAAAAAGAAGCATGGCAAGTGTTAGTGCGGCATGTGGGAACTTTAACTTTAAGATGATGGTCGAACCGTGGTGATACATATTCTGGGGGAAGGAAAATATCATTTTTAAGTGTTAGATTCATGTAAAAGATTTTGTGAAATAGGTTGAGACAGAAGTACTTACGGCGTGACTTAAGTGTTGATAAACCTAGGGTAGCTTTCATTGAAGAAACACTGGCGTAGCGGTTGTAGTTAGAGAGCACAAAATGAGCTGCACGGTTCTGAGCGAATTCAAGGGCTGTAGGTAATACGGAGCTAAATAGATCCCAAATAGAACAAGCGTATTCCAATTTCGATCTTAGAGTGTTGTGTACAATTTAAGTTTTAAATCTGAAAGAACGGAAGAAAAATGACGGTGGAGAAATCCAAGCATGCGATTAGCGTTATTAATTACATGTTCAACATGCATATTCCAAGAGAGGTTGTGGGTTATATGCACGCCAAGGTAACGGTAACTAGTAACAAGGTTTAAAGAGGAGTTCTTAAGGGTATAAAAAAATGGTCATTGACTTTATTGTGGTGCATTGCTCTCATAACTTTACACTAACGGATGTTTAATTTCATGAGCCACTTGTCGCACCAGTTAGAAACAGCGTCATTATCGGACTGCAATGTAGAAACGTCATGTGGGTTATGAATGACACGATATAGCACGCAATCATCAGCAAAAAGCCTAATGGTAGAATTAATTCCGACAGGCAAATCATTAATATAAATAAGAAAAAGCAATGGACCTAAAACTGAACCCTGTGGTACACCTGATGTTACAGCAACGGTAGGAGAGTTATAATTATTAGCGTGAACATAGTGCAGACGATTTGTTAGAAAAGAGTGAATCCAGTCAAGGATGTTAGGATCTATACTTAGCTTGCTCATTTTAAGAAGAAGGAGGGTATGCGAAACAGTGTCGAAGGCTTTAGCGTAATCTAAAAAGATGCAGTCGATACTGAGATTATTGTCGAAAGCACGAAAAAGATCGTTAGTAAAAGAAAGTAACTGCGTTTCACAAGAGAAGTGCTTTCTGAAACCGTGTTGCCAAGGGGAAAAAATGAATTGGATTCGAGAAAAGATACGAAGTTCAAATAGACGATGTGCTCGAGAAGTTTGCTGGGTACACTGGTTAAAGATATTAGCCTGTAATTGAGGGGAGAGTGGGTGTTACCTGATTTGTGAAGTGGAACCACCTTACCCACTTTCCAATCATCTGGCAGAGTGGAAGACTGCAGAGACTGCGAAAAAAAGTTCAGTAAGTATAATGGAAGAATAAAGTTTTGTGTTCTTTAAGAATTTTGAATTGATGCCGTCGTTGCCTGCAAAGCTAGACAATTTCATTTTTTCTATTATACGGCACACTCCAGATGAATCAACAGGTATGAAGTCCATAGGAAAAAAAGGAAAGGTCTTTGACAGAAGGCATAGGTGTTGCCCCCGAAAAACACATGTGCATCTTGTGCATCTTGCATACATGTGCATCTTGCAAAATATTGCGTGCATCAGACACAAAAGTCACTGCTTTTTCAGCACTCAGCACCCCCTGAACCTTTGCAGTAAGTTCTCTTCCTAGCGCTGTGAAACACACAACTTTTTCGTGCCACATCTCTAGTCTTTTGTTCATTCGGAGAGATGTCAAACACTGCGGTCTCGAGACTCTGCAATTCAATGTGGCACCAATCCTGGGAAGAAGGTTCCATGGTCCAGAGGTAGTAGAGAGAAAGCGAGACTCTGTCTGCTGCAGGCAAATCTTCACCCAATGGTGCTCCACCATCATCCTCGTCGCTGAAGGATTGATTTTGTAGGCACGCTTTCTTCTGCTGTGATTCATTTGACGGCAGGGCTCTCTTCTTTCTTTCTGGCTTTTGTCGTGGCGTTGCGGTGGAGAGATACGATGGGCAGCCTGGAAGCACTTTTGGCACGGCCTCTGGAGCAAGGGACGGCTTCCCTCTCGGAGTCCGCACTTCGTTGCCGTTTATGACATGCACATAGTCACGCAGAATGAAGTGCAGTTCAAAGTGGTGCTCGCATACAGCCGAAGAAATGCTGAAAGCTTTATCTTTCCTGTCAAGGTTCCGCTCCCACTTCTTGCGGAGGTTAGCGTTCTTCGGTGCGGCGAACAGTGACGCTTTTGGCCCATTCGGGTAGCCTGTGCGGTAGCCCGGTGCGAAGCAGTGCAACTCTGTCCGCCTCTTCACCATGCCGCGGGCTGCACGCGGCGAACACACTCAGGGTACACGATCCGCACGAGAAGGCACGAAAGCACAGCGATGCTCCCAACACTCGCGTCACGCAAGCTCAGCCAAACTAGCACGTTGGGCCAGAGAACACGTTGGGCCCAGCCCCCCGTGCCATACCGCCGCCACACATACTATGAAAAGGAGCAGCAGCGCCCCCACCAATGCTAGCGGCCGTCCAGAGTGTAAAGGGATGCCGGGAAGCCAGGCGCGCCCCTCCGTTCATGCCACTACATCTCTTCTAGTTCACCATACTTAAAATGCGTTTGTGCACTACAGTGAAATCTCGGTATAACGAACGTCAGGGGGCTGCGGCAATTTGTTCGTTATTTTGAAAGGCTGTTATAGTGAAAGCCCAAAAATGAACCATAAATGCTTATTTTCAAGGGACCAAAGCGACTTACCTTCACAATGGTTGGTCTTTGAACTCGCTTTTCGCGAGAAAAAAACAAATCACAAGTGAACACCAAAAAATGCACGTTTAATTTAAAGTCGTCTGTGATCTTTTTTTTTTTTTTTTGACGATTGCAGCACAAACTTTGCAGCACGAAAGGCCTCCAGCTCATCCACATTGCTGTGGTGCGATCTGGTTCTTTGGTCACAAAGAACCAGCCTTTCAGCTGTCGCAGAGTATCCACTTTCTCGCTTAGCGAAAACTGCTTCCGCTTCTTTGTCGCGAGCAGAGCAGAGATGAACTCATTTCTAGTAGCACCGCAGTGTGATCGCCCACTTGCTTTGCGGACGCAATAAGTAATCACCAAAAAAAAAAAAATGAACACGACTGACAAACAAGGCCTCCTAGAGCACATGTAGAAGGGACAAAGAAAGAGAAACGCGAAGCATTGTGGCTGTCATTGCTTCTTTCGAAGACAAAAAAAAAGTGCTAAAAAGAACATTTCTTGCATTTCATTTTCTGTTTCCTCGCTGTCTCGGGTTTTCCGTGCCCATGCTTCCTGCTCCGCAACTCCCACTCTGCCTTGCTGACCTTGCCCTCTCGTGTTGCCCTCGCCCCTCGTCTCTGCGCTTGTAAACCTGCTGCATCGGCGTTTCAACAAAAGAAAAAGGAAAAAGTCGTTCTTTGTTTGTTTCTTCTCTCCTCACTATCGCGCATCTTTCGAGAAGCAAGGCGTCCGTTAGCTTTGTCGTCTGCTTGCGTACCGCTCCGATGTTCGCGCCGGATTTCGCAACATGAGTTCGTAGCACTGAGTCATTGTCAATATAATACGGAACTAAATTAACGCTCGTTATTCTGAAAAGTTTAGTTTTCTGAAGTACGTACTAGTAGTGAAATAATTTTACCATTAAACTATTAGCAGTCGGCATGGGATTTTTGAAAAGCTCTTTAATCTGAAAAGTTTGTTAATGTGGGGTTCGTTCTACCGAGATTTCACTGTACTATGCTGTGCATTGTAATTTGTTGCCTTGTGAAGTGTAGCTAGTGGTGTCCCGCTCGTACGATGAGTGTTGACGTCAATTGAAAGTAATTTTGTGCGTAAGTAACAAGCACGTTGCGCGTTTCTGCGTGCACTAGTTTGTGATTGCGAGTGTGACAGAGGCAGGAGGTCAGCTATATGTCAACCAGAAAAAGTTTTCATTGACCGGTAGCATGAAAATATGAGCTATTCGCAATGCTGAAGGTACTCTGGGTGGATAGAGCTTGACTTGGTAGTAATCCTGTAAATGTACGCACATGATCAAGGCATACGTAGATGCGCATGAACTTCCAGGGGAATAAATTTCCCATTTTAAAAAGTCATATATGCAAGTTCATATTTTGCACTCGGCAATATTTGGTCAACGTTTCATTCGACTAAAGGTTTTTTTTTTTCTGCACGAAATCTGAACGTTTTCGTGAGAGGCAGAGTCTGTGTGAAACTGCGTTGTATAACAAAGGTTTTTAATACATTTTTCTAGGGGGATTTTGCCGGGACCAAACCGATTCGTCATAAAATGCGGGTAGCCGCAGAACCGGGGCACGTATAATTGAACTTCCACTGTATAGGACATGGGTGCTCAGGCTCTCATTGGTAATTACCACGAACTCCACTTGACTGTGCTCCAAGCGCCAGTTGCAAATTTGCAATTGGGAGGTACACTGGTGATATCTGCGAACCGCGGATTAGATTGTGGCTCTCTAATATGGAGCGTTTTGAAAACGGCGTAGAACAGAGACTGAATCACAACGGTTGATGACTAGTCTCAGCCTCGATTTCATCAGTTGTTGTATGCTCTGCGGCTGCAGGTGGGCTCCACGACAAGTTACAGTGGTGTGCCCTCCGTGGGAGGCCAGCCACAGCACTTGCAGCACGAAGCACCTTATGGTTCCACTGTGGCTCCACTGCGGGACTCTGGTTCCAACTACCAAAGTAGCACATTGGATCTGTACTCCGGCAAGAAGGGGCCTCCGTACGGACCAGCCACAACTGTGAGTGAACATTCAGCTTGCTTTTGTGAGGTCATGTCGGACTAGTCGCCATTTTGTGAGTCCTGCCTATAAGGAACGTTCGCAAAGAGAATTCCTCAATATTACGAATTCTTTCTATTTCCCACCGTCACTCTATAGAAGCACATGTGTTTGCAGCCTCTATGGAACAAAGTGTCCGTAGGAGACAACCTTGATATGTAATGAATTTCAACCTCTGACAATTCAGGGATTGTGCCCAGAATTTTGTTCGGTGTGCATAAGCAGGACTCGTGCATGCATCATCTGCGGGTCGCCCTGTCTACAATGAAGCAGTCAGCTGTGAACATAATGTACTCTAGGCAACTACGAGTGCAGGTAGGCATGATGCAAGCAGGCAGACCGGTGCCCCTTAACCTAGTGTTCTGGTATGCAAAGGCCTGCTTTGCCTCCCTTTCTTCAGACTTCAGCCAGCTGCTTACGGGTGCCGCAACGATCATGCCGGCTTTCTTTTCAAGAAAAAAAAAAATGTTTTCTGTTGGCAGGGTCACTCTTCTGTTGTTGCAAATATTTATGAACATTGTTAACATGACACCAGGTGGCACAACTGAATAAATAAAATTCTTGCTCGATCAGCTTCATGTCCTTACACAGTTACACTTCAAGTTGGTGCTGCATATTTGATCCCATGACGCATATGGGGAGTGCTTTTCCAAACATACCGTGGTATCAAAGTTGGTCGCTCTTCGTTTTTTATGCTGTGTGTGCGTATGCATAGAGCAAGTGGGGGAAACTTGTTTTGCTCTCTTATGCCCCGCCACAGGTTCGCTAGACATGGCTTTTGCATACACAGTTAAACCTGGATATAACAAAATTGATAAAATCTCGGAAAAATTCGCTATAGAGAGGATTTCATTATATACAGGTTCGATACGAAAATTGGGAAAATAAATGTGCAAATGAAACAAAAAGGGAACTGATGGCAGAGCTAACCCAAAACACTTACTTTACAGTGAAAAAAACTGCATTATTATTGTGATAGCAATTATATGGACACACTCAGTATGTTTTTGTTGTCGCCGCCATGTTCCTTAACAAGTCCAGATTGATAACATGCCCCCGCGCATAGTAACTTCCACGAGCAGGTAAAAGCGCTCGCAGAGAACAAATGAGTCGGCCCATCCCTATCGCCTGGAAAGTGCATAAGATAACATCTCTCGTTTGTTAAAACTGTCGTCGAATGTTCAAAGTAAACCACCCGCCTTGAACAAGCGTGAAACAACGCGGGGAGGGGAGGGCGGGGGGATCACTCGAGTAGCAATAATGAATTTGGATTTTAAGGGTTGTCGCGATCACTGGTGCGCTTGCTATCTTGGCGAGTATTGGTGCAGTTTGTACACGAAAAGATGGTGTGAAAAAAGCACTTCACCTTGGAGCGGCCGTATTTGCTCACACCAGCTTGTAGAAGTTCCGCAATATCAGATTCAAAAGTGTTGGCTGCCAGCCTTACTTCTTATAAAATAATTTTTTTTTGCTATCGCGTTCATTTCATTGCGTTCAATGCGCCATTGTGTTGCCAGAACTAATCGACTAATCGGGAAAGCTACCAGCCTGCGAACTCATGGCGCAGCGAAAGATGGAAGCGCGTGACGAATCGACCTCCGAAGATCCGTCGTCACCGCAGTCTCAGCGAGTTTCCATCAGCGCCTAATCTGACGACCCCTCGGTGGTAATGACACGGTTTTTCAAAATAAGTAAAGTCACAGTTTTGCCGCAAGGGCGAAAAAATGACAACTTGGAATATAACGCTGAGAATGGTAAGCAGATCGAAGCATGCAGCGCGCTGCTCAAGCACAAATGACGCGTGAAAGGAACATACACAGGACAAGAGCGAACAACCTTTACCTCTCGACAGTTAAGGAGGGACACGGCTTTGGAATCGCGAAAAATGGCGAAAAATCAATTTTTTGAAAATCAAGTTTTCAGTTTTTGGAACCATTTTTCTATCTTGTTCCAAAATATCTACACTGAAAACCCCGCAGATGTGCTTCGGAAAATTTGTTTCACCCACCTAGGTAGCAAAACTTTTTCTGTAAATGGCGAGGAAACAGCGATCTTCAAAAAGTTATAGCTTCGCGATGCTTGGGCCGGGAGCCGACTTCTTAGGATCATCAGAAAGAGCATTTCTCCGCGTTTAACTTTCCCACCTCAGCTGGGTCCTCCCTTTAACAATAAGCACACAAAAAGCAAATGTTTGATGGTTGTTTTGAGGCCCTTGATCGACTGTGGCTGCCATATTGCCTCAGCTCGCCTCGCCATTGGCCAGATGCTCGCTCTGGGAGATCGTCCTCTGTTGCTTGTGCATCATGAGGACATGGCTCTCGAAAATCGCTACTTCGTGACGTGTTCACAACTCGATGATCGCTTGAAATATAATTACGCTTTAGTTAACAAGCAGTAAGCGGATGCGCGGTCAGGTTACTACGAGCGAGCGCACGGTCTACGAGCGCGGCGCGCCATCGGAGTCGGCTTTAGCCCTAACTCCACTGACAGCGAGACTGCGGGCAGGAACGACATGCAAGCGCACTCTTGGCGACGTGCTTGTTCGCAAGGAATGAGGCACATCACTCGCTTCTGTCATCTGTCTTCATGTGTCTTCTGTTTTTTTTTCCTGAATTTCTGAACACTGATTGTGGGTACAGCAATCTTCAATTTCTGTTTTATGGCCCTGTTTTTCTTCTAGACGATGATTTGTTTATGCCACCGTATCTGACAATGTGTGTTGGCAGTCATGATGATCTCTAAAAAAAAAGAGAAAACTTAAGAATTGTGAGAGTGCCATACCCTGTAGCTTTCTTCTGAGTAAAGATCAACACTATTCGCAGCTTCCTGGCATGTTTTGTTACAGCGCTAGGCTTTCCACGAGCAGACCATATAATTGCACCATGTAGCATTATGTAACTTGAGAACTACTGAAGGTATCATGATGAAACTGCATATTTCCCTATTCGAGACCCTTATGATTATCTTGATTGTAAACATTTGACAGAAGTCTGTCTGGTTGGGTATGAAACTGGGAGATTATATAGACTCCAACCAAAAGTTTTGAAGAAACCCGACGTTTCGGAACCGACTTGGTTCCTTCCTCAGGGGTGACTGCCTAGGCTAAGTAGCAGCAGCGTCTTCAAAGCACTCGAGGGGTGGCTAATGACCTCTCTCTCTCGCTCTCTCTTTCGTTTTGCCGTGGAGCACAGTGCGTGTGTACACTGGGGGAAGGGTTCCGAGAGAGAGAGGGGGGGGGTCATTAGCCACCCCTCGAGTGCTTTGAAGATGCTGCTGCTACGCAGCCTACGCAGTCACCCCTGAGGAAGGAACCAAGTCAGTTCTGAAACGTTGAGTTTCTTCAAAACTTTGGTTGGAGTCTATATCACCTCCCACTTATGATTATGCATGCCAAATTTTATTGCTGTAGGTCAAGAAACAAAAAAGTTTTTTTTCAGCGCCACCCACATTGCGCTCTATAAACAAAAACAAAAACGACGCACGAAACAAAATCACAGGTACAGATATAAGTGCAAACTAAAAAAATACCCTAGTTGTTACTTCGCTTTGTTTGAAAAGTGCACTCTTTTTGAAAACGGCGCCTGTCTATCGAGGAAAGTGAGCTTTGTGCGCTTTGCAACTAAACGCAATCATTCCGGCCAAGGTCGAAGGCGGGTGATGCTCCCCGCCGAAAGATAAGCGCAGTGCACAAGCATCAGCCCCCCCTCCGCCGGGCAATGCACAGGTGGGTGGTAAGCGCACGCCAGTGCATCCTGACAAGCTGGGCCCCGAGTGCTGGTTGATATTTTTTTTAGTTTTCATATATATATATATATATATATATATATATATATATATATATATATATATATATTTTGATACTTATACATATAAAGTGAATGACGGCTGCAGCGCCGATAAAGAGACAGCCGAGACTGTCCATATAACTGCTATAACGCAATAAAAAATTAAAGCAAAGCTGAACGTCGTCGAGGGCCACACCATGCGCGTGTAGTGGAACTAGGCATGCGCGCACGGCACCGAAAATGAAGAGCGAACGACGCGGACACATTGAAAAATAGATAGTGAACCAAAAATTTGAAATCGCTTTGACGATACGGAATCACAGGAGTTGGAGTCATCGTGAGCCTGGTAGTCTTTTGGTTTTGGTGCTCGAATGCTGACGTGGTCACGAAGTCAAATCGTGGCTAGATTGGTGTTTAGAGGTGAAAGTGCTTGAGGCCTGTTAACAGTAGTAGACTCTCAGTAGTATATGAAAATGCCTCAAATGGAACTGATAATTCAACGAAGCAATCGCTTCCAATGTGAATTGTGTGGCTTGTATTCTTCGCCGCTGTTTATCTCTCAGTAAACAGAACTACTGCTAAGTGGAACACATTGTCCTGGTGTCTTCATGTTCCATTTGACAAGAGTCTACTGTACTTATAGATTTAGGTGCGCATAAAAGGACGCTAAAGTCAAATAATATCAGTGAAAGCTCAATGTATGACAACTTATAAAATCCCCAAAAACAGCAGTGCCCTACTTGCTGAGAAATTAAGGGGGACATGGATTCTAAAGATAACGTGGGTAATTTCTTGGACAAACTAAGTGAAACTGCACAGATTTGTTCAGTTTCTCGAGCTTATTTTAACTATCCACCTATTTTTTATGCAGGTCCATTATTTTCTGAGATAATTAGCAATACATTATATTGTTTGCTTAAACCATGAAAATTTGTGCACATAGAATTGCATAGTCATTAACACATATATGGATACTAGTAACCCAAAGGAGTGCAATGCTGCAAACTGATAGAAATTTGAACAAATACTTCTTGAATTACGGCACAATAAAGTTAAAGAAAATAAAACTCATATATGGATACTAGTAACCCAAAGGAGTGCAATGCTGTAAACTGATAGAAATTTGAACAAATACTTCTTGA
Source organism: Rhipicephalus microplus (assembly GCF_043290135.1). Lineage (NCBI taxonomy): Eukaryota > Metazoa > Arthropoda > Arachnida > Ixodida > Ixodidae > Rhipicephalus > Rhipicephalus microplus. The sequence goes on from NC_134704.1 coordinate 218,879,540, forward strand.
ATTACAACACAATAAAGTTAATTGTCTATATGTAACCAAAAACAAAAAAATTTCAATAAAAATTGAAAATAATTAAAGCTGCTCATTAAAAATCAGATCTTAGCAGTGCTTTCTGTGCACATATAACTACAATGTGCAAGAAGAATTATGCAAAAAGAATTATAGCTCTAGCTGCCCTAAGTCTGTTTTTACAGAAGAAGCAAATAAAGAAAGTTGTCAAAATCTCTGTTCTGAGAAAATGAGAAAAAAAAAACAAAATGCTTAAAACTTTATTTCGCCGTTTCTAGTGAAAAATATGGCACACATACTTTCGGTCAGTTAATATGCACCTGGCATGTAATCAGACTGATTGTTAGCATGAGCATGCCGTTCCTATCAAGTTCTGCTTCAAGTTGTCGTGTGCTTGTCTGCCAGCAAGGCCACTCTACGGTACAGACATAGATGTGTGATGGCGCCGCCTCACCCGCAATCGGTCGTACGACACAGCGATGTTTTCGGGCTTGTCCAGATTGAGTTACAAGTAGGTGTTGCAGACCGAACTCACGCACTCGTTCATCAATTTCGAGGCTGCAAGAGCAGCAAGTTGTTAGTTTCCTTTTCATGCAATATTTACACATTTTCGAATAGAGACTGCGACGTGATAAGTTCATTGTTGCGGACGGGTCGTTAAAAGCACTCTGCTTGTTGCTAGTCGCCTCCATGCTCCAATGGCGAGCGCATATCCTCTATTGTGCGGGTGGCGAGCACGTTCACCGTGAACGGATTGATTTTCTATATGTCGACGCGCGGCGAACTCCACTCTGACCACCCGTCACGCAGTTCACACACAAATGAGGTTGTTTTGTTAGATAAGGGGAACTGCAGCATTAGGGCGTTTAGCGATTAGACTGTGGTTCCGTTTCATCACTGCAAAGATTGATATCTCTTGTAGCTTCACTTCTGCGTTGTACTTGCCGTCCTCTAACTGTTAAGGCTGCAAAACATGACTGCTTTCAGTGACACTGTCAGTGACCGACGGGCTCGTAGGTCCAGTGTCAGTTAGGCCTACCTCGGTGACCCGGCTAGAGAATCGGCGATCGCTCGGTTGACCACTGCGAGTTCATCATCCTCGTTGACCTGAGCCATAGCGTGGCTCTGTCTGAAGTTCTCGGGGAGCAATCGGCACACCCACTTCACAAATTTGTTTGACGCGGAACTTCTTCACTGCAGCAGGCAGACAAAATGGCGCATGCCCGTGCGCCTCTCAACATTGAAGCAGACGCCCAAATCGCCACTTGGCCGAACTGATGCCTAGGTTTTGTCATGTGCCCCAAGCGGCAAATACAATCGTGCACTGGTACTTTTCGATGATGCAGGCTTGCTAAAAAACGAATGAGCAAGGCGAGCCGGCGGTGGCAGGAAATTGAAGATGAGGAATGGCCCTTCCAAACGAGATCAAATGGCCACGATAGCTCATGTGTAATGGCAAGGGTTCGGCACGAAAAAAGCATGATTTTAGCATCTCTTTGCGCTCACATTCATCTCACAAGGGTGTTATAAATTGATTTTACGGCAAATATAATAATGCGGGAAGCTAGAAACTTCTCAGATTAATGCGAAAATTGTTACCGATTTTGAAAATGTCACCTTCGAAAAGTCAACTTTTTCACAATTTCCCACCATTTAAGACCGGTGTCCCCCCTAAAGGTAAATGCGTGAGGACACATGCGCAAAATGTCCCGGATAATGCGAGGGATGCCGCCTACAATTTATCACTAGTAATTGAACTAGCTGCACTAAATAAAGAACCTTTTGTGCATCAAGAGACGTAATAAAATGCTGCTTGTTTGTTTCTGTTTGATTCATTAAAAAATTAAGGAGGAGGAGGTAAGTTTATTTACAGAAAGGCAGAGAGGTTGGCCTGAGCGATAGCTTGCTCTAGCCTGCTAATCCTACACTGGGGGAAGGGAAAGGGGAAAAGAAAGATTAATGGATGACGATGGCGAGATAGAGAGGTGAGTATGTAGTGTTCTTTCTAGCTGAGACACATTTTATAGCCGCACACATAGTCCAGTTGTTTCTAAAAAGGTAATAACTGCTCTTGTGACCGCAGTTGCACTGTTGGTGTCTGGCCAAGGGCCCAACATGGTCTCATCAGTTAATGACCTACTGCGATATAGTTCAGTAGAAGAAATCAGTGTTTGTCGTTCACGTGTGTATGCTGGGCAGACACAAAATATGTGCTCAAGTGTTTCTGGCACATCACAGTGTTCACAATTAGGACCGGTGTCACTGCGACCGATGATATGTGCGTAACGTCTGGTGTACGCTACACCAAGACGAATGCGGTGGATCATACTTGTGAGTTGCCGTTTTAATTTAGGAGGCATGCGGAACCTCATTTCCGGGTCCCATTTGTGAAGTCGCTGGTGTCGTCGTTCCGGTTTGGTCCAGTGCTGAAGTGTGTAGCTGCGCCTCACGCAGCGAAGCAGGGCGTTCATGTCAACTCGTGAAAACGCAATGCGTACTTCAGGGGCACTGCTTAAGGCATTTTTAGCTTCAGCGTCTGCCTCTTCGTTTCCCATCACGCTGCAATGAGTGGGAATCCACTGGAAAGTTATAAGATGACCATTTGTTGAAGCATCCTGAATAAGTTCTGTGATTTCTATTGCCAAGCTGTAATTCGGACCTTGCTTCATGATGCAATGAATGGTTTGCAAAGCGGGTTTGGCATCGCAGAAAATCGTCCAGACAACGACGCGGACACAAACCGATGCTGCAGAAAATCGTCCAGAACGACGCAGACACAGACACAGAGGCTGCAGAAAATTATTTGCTTAATTTTACTGTTTTATTTATTTCGGTTTAAAGAGGGGGGGGGGGGGGCACACCCGCGCGTACGTGCGCCCGCAACGATGAGAGTGGCGGGGGGCGGCAACGCCGGCTCGTGGTGTGCAGGCCCGCCTGCCCGCATTGTGCTCACTGGCACGCAATAACGAGCGCTTGTTTTCGCCTTTTGCACTGTGCGCGCCGTTCGTCGGCGGCGGGGCAGCTGTGGAAGATGCATGCTTGTATGAAAATGACAAAATACGGAGCAAAACTTCTAGATTGTCTGTGGGGGAAAATTCGTTATATCGTCTCCCGCTGTTACTTTGTTACTTAGAGGTCGCAAATACATATGCTTCTATGGAGCAACGGCGCGGAATAGAAAAACTTCGTTTTATAGAGGAATTTGTCCTATGGAGGTTCGTTATAAGCAGGTTTAACTGTAGCTCCAATAACGCACCGTCACACTGTTCAAGCCAATCTTGGAGGTTATAGCTAGGTGGTGACGGAGCAGTATTGTATTGGTGTCCTATGAATGCTCAGTATTGTCATCTCTCACAAACAAACAATAGAGCAAAAATAACACAGTTTCTTTGCTGCTAAAGTGATGTTTTGGGTGAGCTCTGTTTCTAGTTCTACTTATCGTTTTAATTTGTGTATCTTTTTAAATGCAAAGCATTTCTTAGCAAACTTCAGCGACTTTGAGCGTATCTGTCTATCTATCTAGCCCTTTGCCATCACAGCATGCCCCATTCTATTTCATACCTGCCAAGCCTACTGGATTTTCTGGGAGACTCCTGGATTTTGACCCGTTCATACTGGGGGTATGCAAATATTAAAATTTTTGAATACGAATCAAATATCCAATAATAGAGAGGAAATTTTTCACCAGTAATCTTTTACTGAATTATATATTTATGTTGCAAACAGTACACTTGTTGGCTATTTGACATCGCACAAAAAAAAAGTCATCATCTGTATTTTCTGGCAAGCATATGACTGTAATAGTTGAGCTTGTGAGTGTGATGTTGAGCATCCAATTTACATATTTAACAAACTTTTTGAATCTCTTTTTTTATGGGGTAGCTCTTCATTACAAAAAAATAAAGAAGAAGCTTTTGTACCTGCCATCATGACTAAAGTGTGCATGAGGCCACTCGTTTGATTCCTGCCATGGCAGCCGTATTCTGATGAGGTGAAATGTAATGGTTAACACCCATGTACTAAAGTCTAAGCGATTAAGGTATCAAATCATTCATCCAGGTTCCCACACTATCCATTTTGACTTGTAAGACTCCAGATTTTATACTTTTCTTTTTAATTTCTCCCCTGTTCTCACCGTTCGAGCCATTAAGGCAAATAGGAGTACTTGGGGCATATTTCAAGTACACAGTAATTGTTATCTGGCTTTCGTTCTCTTTCCCGAGAACTACGCACTCGCCATTTTCCGATCAAGAGTGCTCTGTCATGCCAATACCTGCATGATTGTGACCAAGGTGTACCGGGTGTGATAACGCGAGGTCAGCCGCGTTGCGCAAGCGCGTGAGATAGATGATTACTGATGTGCGATCGAAAGACTCCATAACTATGCGTTTTGTAGTAGAGCCACAACTCCCAGCGGAGAGGGCACTTTTTGCCGCATCACAACCCCCTTTGGTGCACTGGCTGCCGAGGGCAGGAAGCTGACGTTAGCAAAAGAGCGATATCAGAGTGACGGTTTTACGAAGGACTGATTGCAGGAGACGCTGCCGCGCGATGCATGTACAACAGAATCCCAAAGGCGCTGTCAGGATAATGACTGCCACAAATTTCTGTTTATCTCCTTACGTGCGTCAATGTTAGCAGTAGATAACTACATGTGATCAAGCCATTGTAACATTACCAAAACGTGCCTTATGAAATCATTTTGGAACTATGAAGAGAATGCCTGCCTAAAAAATAGTCTAAATAGCAGCGCAGCTGACGGACGACTTGTCAGGCTCCGACGCTTGCGCGTTTGTACGGTGATCCATTAGCGAAAACTGGTGCAACTACACGCAAAGTGCATTACTATAGTACATCAAGCTGATCGTGCCACAAGCTAGTTGCGCGCCGAGCGTCACCTACCGTATTTTCCGGTGTATAAGACGCGTTTTTTTTTTTTCAAAATTTTCGGAGGTGCGTTTTATACAACGGTGCGTCTTATACGCACTTTTTTGGGTAGTTTTTTGGGAGAAACTCGTGTTGATGCTCATTAGTCTTTTTTTTTAAACCACTAGAGCAGTCCAATGCGAATTATGCATCATAATTATAATAACGAACACTCAACGTGCCGGTACTACAGTTTTAAAACAAAACCAAAGTACATAAAACGGAAAAATTTAAAAAAGTATGTCGTCGTGCGAGTTCTCAGCTCACTGAAGCTGCGCGAGTTTCGGAGGCTGTACCATATAGAGCTGTACTCAGTGAGTGAAATCGGCGTAAGATGGCGATAGGTGCGCGACGGGTTCGGCGGTTTGGTTCGGATTCGGCCGCTACTGCCGCTACCACCGCTACGCTGTCGTTCAGCGAGTTGGACTAGTCGCCATTTGCAACTTCATTCGTTCGGTTGGTCCGCGCCTTTGTTACCTTCACCTGCAGTATGCCGGCTAAACGGAAAAGTTACACGGCAAAGTTTAAGCTTGCTGCTGTGAAGTATGCAGAGGACTACGGAAACCGGGCAGCGGGCCGTCATTTCGACGTCACGGAGAAGATGGTCCGCACATGGCGACAGTCGACTGCTAAGCTTCAGGCCATGAAGAGTGACAAGAAAGCTGACCGCGGCAAGAAAGCACGATGGCCAGACCTTGAGGGACGTCTGCACTCATGGATACTGAAGCAGCGTGCCCAAGGTAGGGCGATGTCAACGGTGCAGCTACGTCTCAAAGCGCAGGCGCTAGCTAAGGAGGTGGGCGCCGTTGATTTTGTTGGCGGGCCGTCCTGGTGCTCCAGATTTATGCGCCGCAAAGCGCTGGCGATGAGGGCCCGCACAAGCATGTGCCAGAATCTGCCAGCAGATTTCAAGGATAAGCTTGAAAGATTCCAGGCTTTCGTTAAGAAAGCCATTGAAGACGATGGCATCGGCAACAGCCATATAATAAACATGGACGAGGTGCCACTTACGTTTGACATCCCAGTGGAAAGGAGTGTGGCACCGAAAGGGGACAAGTCTGTCACCATCAAAACTACCGGCCACGAAAAAGCGCACTTCACGGTTGGGCTGGCATGTTGCGCCGACGGGCAAAAACTTCCGCCAATGATTACATTCAAGCGGAAGACGATGCCGAAAGAGTCTTTCCCGCCTGGTGTCGTCATAGAAACGAACGTGAAAGGCTAGATGGACGAAGAGATGATGGGCAAGTGGCTTGAAAAATGCTTTTCTAAGCGACCAGACGGTTTCTTTTATGCGAAGGGCCTCCTGGTATTGGATAGCATGCGGGCGCATATAACGGAGCTCACTTTGAAGCGCATCAAGGCAAAAAACTGCACCGCTGCGGTTATCCCGGGCGGGATGACAAAAATGCTTCAGCCGTTGGACATCTCGGTGAACCGCAGTTTCAAGGCTATTCTGCGGCGCCTGTGGGAGTCATGGATGTCCGACGGCGAGCATAGCTATACCGCAACTGGACGCATGAGGCGTGCTTCGTTTTGCGAGGTCGCAAAGTTGGTGCGCGAAGCCTGGTGTGCGGTGTCACAGGCCACCGTAACTGCGGGGTTCCGCAAGGCAGGCCTGCTAGCATCCTCAGCCCCTGGCCTCGACGACGACGACAGCAGCAGCAGCAGCGACTCCGAAGAGAAAACAGAGGAAGTCCCAGCGTCACTGCCGCCAGAGCTCGCTGAACTATTCCAAAGCACGTCGGAGGACGAGGACTTTGAGGGCTTTGAGGAATAAAATGTTTTCCTGCAGTCGTGCTGAACGTTTCAGTGGGTGCGCATTATTTTTTCTCACAAGTTCGGTGTAGTATAAGTTTTCTTACGGACTGGCGCTCAGAAACGTAAGTACGGCATTTTACAATGCTCGCTCAACTGCACGTTATGAAGTTTCTTTGCGGAAAGTGAGTGAATGTAGGTGCGTCTTATACATCGGTGCGTCTTATATATTAATTTTTGCATGAAAACTTGCGAAAACTGGGGGGTGCGTCTTATACAAAGGTGCGCTTTATACACCGGAAAATATGGTACTAAGCTCACTCTGTGAGCGCTGCTCTCTGTAAAGCACCCATGCATTCGCCCTTGCGCAGAGACATTGTTTTTTCTTCGTGCCTGCTCATTAGGGACTGATTAAAGGTGCGCTGACTATTTTGTCGAACCAATGCAGTGGCGGCAAGTTGCCTTCATTTCCACAAGCGATACGCACTTTATTGAGGCCGTCCCGCGCACAAGGGCGTTTATCGAAGCGGTCTCGTGCACAAGGGCGCGGCAGTGAACAGTGTGGTATAGCGGTACACTTACACGTACAGTAACAGCGCTAAACTGCTAAGCCACACATACTGCCTAGCTGGCAGTACATGATTTAGATTTTTTGTGGTGTTTTTTGTTGGTATGTTTGTCGCGATGATCTGCAGCCGCATTCGACAGTAGGGTGATCACACTCTCGTGAATTTACATGCAGGCATCATTACACTCGCGCCGAAGTCGTAGTAATCAGTGCATGATGTACCATTAATGTTCTCATCACAAATGTGCAAAATTGGAAATTCGTCACTGTGACACATGCGACCGAATATTTGTGAAAATAGAAAATTTGAGGAATATACGGGTTAGTTTCAATATCCGAAATTTTTGAATGCGTGGTTATCGAATCGAGTACAGCCAAACCTCGTTATAACGAAGTTGAAGGGGGATTCATAATTACTTTGTTATAACCATTAGTTCGTTATAGCCAGTATCCATTCCTACCGACAATTAGACAGCAAGAGAGAATGTACTCGCCAACGAATATCACTGCTGCCCTCCGCGCAGAGAAAAACAGCCGCCGGCAGGCAAAAAAAAACTAGCAATATAATAAGAACAATGCACTTTATTTCTGCCAAATTCAGCACACCAGCTGGCAGATCACTTCAAAGAAAAATAGACCTTAATTGACTTTTGCCGACACTTCCTCTTGCGGATGACTGCTTTTTCAGCTGCAGCAGCTATTTCGAGTCCGTCATTGTGAGCACCAAAGTAGCAGCACAGCAGGCCTGTCGCATCCAATGCATGTGCGGGTGTCGTACATCGGGTTCGCCAACATTGGGCTCGGGGTGTCAACACATTCATCACTGTCATCATGCATGCCCATCAACGCAAGCACAATTTCCACATCTGACAACTCTTTGGTTGTCACTGCGTCAGCATCGGCACCGACGTACATGCAGAAAGTGTCGCAGTCAGGCGGCACAACGCCGGAGTCAAAAAGAGCGTCCCACGACGTCTGGGCCTGGTCGCTCGCGGCACCCTCATTGCCGAAACCTTTGGCAACTTTTTTTTTTTTTTTTTTTTTTTTGACGCCAGACTCCAGGGTTTTCAACGCTGCCGACTTTTGCTCAATTATTATATTTTTGCGCTTGCGTTTGTCACTGCCGCTGTCCATCTCGTGTCTAGCGGCGGAAACCGGTAGAGGTGGTGTAGCTCTTCCACAGCAAACGACAAAGAAGAAAGCCACAATATCCGCCGCCACGGCGGTGTGCGAGGCCCCAGCGCGGTAAAGTCAGCGTTGAGCTGAAGGGGAGAAGGAGGTGACTGGGAGTCGGATGCGCGAGCAGGTCAACGAGTTCTACAGGAAAGGGGAGGCCGGCTGACACGCACGCTCGCGCGAGTTGCTGTGCGGGCAAGTCCATTAGTTCCAGAGGAAAAGAGAAGCAATAAAGAAAGCGGCTACCGGAAAGTGCAAGGCGCGAGTTGTGAATTACCGCGGCTGTGATGAAAGGTGAACCGTCGCACGCTATAAGATATTGAATTGACGCATACTAAAATCAGTATAGGCTCATTGTGGATGAGGAATGGTTTGTTATATTCATTGCGAAGAAATTTTCAATTCGTTAAAACAAGGTTTTGAATACATAGACTTATATGGGAATTTGAAGGGGAATTACAATTGCTTCGTTATATTCATTAGTTCATTATATTCCACTTTGTTATAACGAGGTTTTACTGTAATATAAATGCAATATTCGACAAATATTAAAAACTGTCAAATATTCACACACCCCTAGTTACATTTGTACAGCTGGCAGGAAAATCTCCCGGAAATCGAAATTTCTGTGCTAGATCTGGCCGCATTCACAAAAGTGCAGCCCAGTTCAATCCAAGGTTTCTGCGAACGGATCGCATTTTGTTTTAAAAGAATTTAGGGAGCCTCGTCAATTCAAACGTCAGTAGAATCTTAATGAGGTAAAACCGACAGACAAGAATTCATGAATTCTCCAGCCAAATTTTGCAACGTTCGTTGTGCCAAAATTAGGATGTTCCAAAAACTTTTCCTCATCGTGGCGGGTGATGTGGGAGTGTCAAAAGAAGGCCGAGGTCAGCATGCTCGAAGCTTCGGAAGGGCGCACGTGGCCAGCACACGCACTCTAAGAACTGTGGTTATCATTTGCCATAACCTCTGTGGATGAAATTGTGGTCGTTCTTGACACAATCAAGTATGACGACGACCTAACTGACAGAACTCTGAAAGTGTACGCGGTGCAAGGGAGTTTAATAGCGACGCCAGGTAGTAGGCAGACAGCCGGTACGGACAGAAATGCTCGAGCAGTCCAGCGTCTACAGCTCGTGCACACACTCGCGCTTCGCACTCCGAGAGAGATGGTCCCACTAGTCAGTGCCTTGCGAATTCCCCACTACAATACCCCGGCGACGAAGACGAGCCATCCTGGCGACTCAAGGTGACGAGAGAACAGGAGGGTCGTAGCAGGGTTTGAGGCGACTGACGTGGACCGTCTCACGACCAAGGCGGCGCGGATGGCTTGAGCGGTTCAATCACATAGGTGACAGAAGAAGGGTGCTGTATGACGCGGTAAGGGCCCATATACTTCCGTGCAAACTTGGGAGTCAGTCCAGTAGAGTGGAAAGGCAGTCGGAGCCACACGAGAGAACCGACGGGAAAAGTGTCCTGAACAAAATCACGGTCGTGGCGATCTTTTTGGAGGGCTTGATTATCGGCTGTGAAGGACCGTGCAAGCTGACGACACTCTTCGGCATGTTCTGCCATTTCAGAAACTGGGCTGAACTCGGAGGCATCAGAATTGTATGGCAGAATTGTGTTGAGTGTGCTGCATGGGTCACGACCATATAAAAGAAAAAATGGAGAAAAGCCCGTTGTTGATTGAATCACCGTATTGTAGGCATACGTCACGAAAGGAAGGACAACGTCCCAATCGGAGGGGTCGGAATCAATATACTTAGCGAGCATGTCTCCGAGGGTTCTATTGAAACGTTCCGTTAGGCCGTTCGTCTGAGGGTGGTAGGCTGTTGATGTGCGGTGTACCGTACGGCATGAATGTAAGAGCTGCTGCAGAACTTCGGTCAAAAATACAAGGCCTCTGTCACTCAGGAGCTCCCGTGGTGCACCATGACGAAGAACAAACCGATACAAGATGAAGTTTGCAACGTCACGAGCACCAGCCGAAGGTAGCGCTGCCGTTTCGGCGTACCTTGTCAGATGGTCGGCAGCCACAATCACCCATCGATTGCCACCAACAGATCACGGTAACGGGCCGTATAGGTCAATCCCAACACGGTCAAATGGGCGTGCAGGACATGGTAAAGGCTGCAGTTGACCGGGTGAATGAGGGAATGTCTTGCGCTGCTGACACAGGGAACATGAGCGAATGTGTTTGGGTACAAACGTGTACCTACCCCGCCAGTAGTAACGTTAGCGGATCCGTTCATACGTCTTTAGCGCACCGGCGTGTGCGTGTTGCGGCTCAGTATGAAAATATTCGCAGATATCAGAGCGCATATGGCTGGGTATGACTAGCAGCCATTTACGACCCACCACTTGATAGTTGCAACGGTATAACAGGCCATCTCGTATGGCGAAATTCGTTGCTTGGCGGCGAAAAGCACGCGGGTAACTGGAAGTTGATGCGTCAGAAAGCATATTCAAGAGCGAGACAATCCAAGGGTCTTTCCGCTGTTCGGCTGACATGTCTGTGACGCTGATGGCAGAGAGGGGAAGGTCAAGGGCTGATATTTCCGTATCATCAGATTTCACTGGTGATCGTGAAAGCGCATCTGTGTCAGAGTGCTTTCGGCCCGATCGGTAGACGATGCGTATGTCGAATTCCTGGAGGCTTAGTGCCCAACGTCCGAGGCGACCAGAAGGATCTTTCAGTGAAGCCAACCAACAGAGTGCATGATGGTCTGTTACCATGTCAAAAGTTTGGCCGTACAAATAGGGGCGAAACTTGTTTAACGCCCACACCATCGCCAGGAACTCTTTTTCTATAACAGAATAGTTGGCTTCTGCCTTAGTGAGGGCGCGGCTGGCATAGGCGACCACACACTCCGTAAAACCTGGTTTGCGTTGCGCGAGTACTGCACCAAGGCCGACGCCACTTGCGTTTCTGTGTACTTTGGTCGGCGCAGTAGGGTCGTAATGACGCAGTACGAGTAGTGAGGTAAGAAGTTGGCGCAGTGTTGTGAAGGATTCGTCACAGGCTTCTGTCCAATTCGAAAGATCTGCAGGGCCAGCAAGGAGTTTGGTGAGCGGAGCGATGATGGAAGCAAAGTTCCGGACAAACCGACGAAAATAGGAGCACAGGCCCACAAAGCTCCGTAGTTCTTTAAGTGTAGTCGGCTTAATAAATTCGGCAACAGCACGAAGCTTGTCAGGGTCGGGAAGGATGCCGGCTTTCGAGACGACATGACCAAGTATGGTGAGTTTTTTTAGCCCTGAAGTGACATTTCTTCAGGTTAAGCTGAAGCCTGGAATTTGTAAGGCACTGTAGAAGTTTACGCAGACGAGTGAGATGCGAAGCGAAATCGGGTAAAAAGACCACAACGTCATCAATATAGCACAAGCATATGTTCTATTTGAGACCGCTTAAAATGCTGTCCATCATTCGCTCGAATGTGGTGGGCGCATTGCAGAGTCCGAATGGCAGTACGGTGAATTCATAGAGACCATCTGGTGTGACGAACGCCGTTTTTGGACGATCAGACTCAGCCATTGGGACCTGCCAATAACCTGAGCGAAGGTCAAGCGAGGAAAAGAATTCTGCACCTTGGAGACAATCGAGAGCGTCGTCTATGCGGGGAAGAGGGTAAACATCTTTCCTCGTAATGTTGTTTAGGCGCCTGTAGTCTACGCAGAACCGGACTGAACCATCCTTTTTTTTGACGAGTACAACTGGTGAAGACCAAGGACTACAAGAAGGCTTAATGACTCCACGCTGTAGCATGTCGTCTACTTGTTCTGCAATTACGCAACGCTCTGCCGGGGACACACGATAGGGGCGCTGGCGCAAAGGAGTACTCTTTCCTGTGTCAATTGTGTGCACAACGGCCTTCGTTCTTCCTAGAACCGCTTGGGGAAAGTCGAACGAACGCTTGAATTAGTGCAACAGGGTAACAAGCTGCTCTCGTTGAGCCGGGGCTAGATGGCAGTCAATAGAATGATGAAATGCATTGGACGACACACTGTTTGAGGCAAAGTGAGGAACCAACGCGTTCAGCTCCATATTCGGCTTGGTGTCGAAGAAATCGGCAGGCACTATAGTACCTTCATCGATAAGCTGAATGTGGCCAAGCGTCTTGTTACGGCGCAAACTGAGGGGGCGCGAGTTCAGATTGGTAATAAATATTCCGGTAGTGTCTTGACAAAAGCGCAAGAACGGCGAATGGCAGCGATGTGTGACGGCGGCTACCGAAGATGTCAGATGCCGTGAATAGGACGGTAGCGTCAGAAAGTGAAGTGCAGCAGGCAGGGACAAACTGGGCGCTGAAAGGAGGAAGGTCTACGTCTGTCGCGACGACAAGGTTAGCCACACTAGATACGGCCGCATCAACAGAAGGCGCATCACGAAACAGTAACAGCTCCACTTCGGCCCGAGCGCAGTCCACAACGGGGTGATGACGTGATAAGAAATCCCATCCTAGGATGACATCGTGGGAACATGAAGCCAACACGTGAAATTCAATGATGTACAACACGTCTCGAATAACCACTTTTGCCGTACATGCTGCGACGGGCTCAATTTGTTGGGCGCTCACAGTGCTAAGAGAAACTACGGGAGAAAGCATCGTCACTTTGCGAAGAGAGCGGCAGAGTCTATGACTAATCACAGATATCGTGGCACCGGTATCCACGAGTGCAAGTGTTTGTACACCTTCGACGATTACATCGATAAGATTGGCGGGAGACATGCGAGGACTTAAACGATTAGATGATGACGCAGCTCGTGCCTCCGAAGCTGCGGCAGTTAGTTTTCCGGCTCAATGGAGGTGCGTCGTCGACGCATAGGCGACACGGAACGACGACTTGGTGAAGGGGAAGGCGAGCGGAAAGTAGAACGTCGAGAAGCGGAGGTTCGGGTGCCGGAAGCAGCTTGCATATCGCGTTCGTGAACTTCAGGTGGCACGTGAGGCGCGTGGTATAGAGGCCGAAACGAGTAGTCAGGGTGTCTTGGGGCATTAGCTGCGAAGCGCCGACGACATAGACGCGCAACGTGATCTGGAATCCCGCAAAAGTAACATATCGGCCGGTTGTCAGCAGTGCGCCAAGGATTTCCAGTGTGCTGCTGTGTAGCTGGAAACGGCGCGGTGGAAGGTCGCACAGGTTGTGGCGTATACAATGGCATACGAGGCAGAGGCATTGCTGCGACGGCCACATAAGTCAGTGGCGCAGCAACAGGTGTTGATGGAAAAGCAGGCGTAGGTAATGGCAACGCCTCGGAGACCTGCTCCTGAATAGCCTGTCTGTTTGTCGGCGTTAGACGGTTCGTTGGTGCTTCGGTGGTCGGCAGATATGAGAGGCACCAAAGCTGTCATGCGACCTCTTCACGTACATATTCTTTTATCTGCTCCAGCAAGGTGCTATCACCACCGATGGCCCGGAAGTGAGAGAGTTGTCTGCTGTCGTTGACCTCCGAACTAATGCGCGTTGCTTGCGAATCTCTTCCAAGTTCTGGCACAAGATCACAAGTTCGGATACGGTACTTAGGCCGTTTGCCAGCAACATTTGAAAGGCATCATCGTCTATTCCTTTCAAGATATGCCTGATCTTGTCTTGTTCGGTCATCTCAGGGTTAAAGCGCCGGCATAAATCGATAACATCTTCAATGTAGCTAGAAGTTTTCGTCCTGCCTTTGCGCTCGTCCGCGTAGGCGCTGTTCAGCACGCAGCTTGCGCACTGCGGGGCGATCGAACACAGCTGCAAGGGCGGTCTTGAAAGCGGCCCAAGTGGTAAATTCAGTACGGTGGTTTGTGAACCACAGGCTGGCGACGTCTTTGAGATAAAATGGGACGTACTCCGATTTCGAGGGGTCGTCCCACTTGTTGGCGGCACTCACCTTTTCAAACAGCTGCAAGCAGTCTTCCACATCTTGGTCATCGGTGCCGCTGAAGAAGGGGGGATCCCGTTGGCGCAGGGTGGTAGGTACGATGATCAGTTGAGATTGGGCCGTGCTCTGCAGGGGGTGCCTTGCTCGGTGGTCTGATCAGGCATTGCTCATGCAGTGGGCAGCTTCCGGCTTCGAAGTTCCAGGTTTGCGTACCCAGCACCTCCACCATTTTTCAAGGGAGTTTAATAGCCACGCCAGGTAGTAGGCAGGCAGCCGGTACGAACAGAAATGCTCCAGCAGTCCAGCGTCTACAGCTCGTGCACACACTCGCACTTCGCACTCCGAGAGAGATGGTCCCACTAGTCAGTGCTTTGCGAATTCCCCACTACAGCGGGTTCAACCCTAAACCAGTCAAAGCGACGTTGCTTTTCACAAATGCTGCAGAAGAAACTGCATCAGATGCAATCATATCAAAAAACGACTTGGTTTTGAAGGCCTGTGTACAGCCGGCACACTCAGATTGAAAATGGAACTGCGATTTTCTGCTATGGGGAAAAGCGAAACCGCGATCGTGGCGACACCATCATCAATAGCATTTATTAGCCGAGGGCAGGCGGCTATCACAGCGGTAGATTAAAGGCAATAAAAGCCTAAAAAAAAAACTTGGAAGCGTTTTGGCATTCCTGTTTAAAGAATCTGGTAACATGCGCAGTTACTGTCGATCTGCGTACTTTGACTTTGCTTTGGCTTTCTTGGCAGCCGGCTGTGCAGTGCCATCTGTTCACATGCATGCCAGGAAGGTGTGTGCGAATTCTTTTCATTGAAATTGATTCTGCTAGGCAGTTGTCTTGATGTAAAATTGTTGTGAAAAGCTCCCTGATTGAGAAGGCTTGAACTTTGTAAGTATGCTATTCCCGAGGCCTCTGGTTCTTTCTTTTCAGGGGTGCCGTGACACTGAAGAGCTTTTTCGGTGTTGCCATAATCTCGTGTGGTACGTTGCAAGTGTGCATGATGTGCTCCCCTTCTCCCAAAAAGAAAGGAAGCACACATCGTAGAGAGCCCTTGTATTCCCAGGCAACTGTCTGAGAGAATAAAGGTGCCTCTTTTTTTCTGGGAACGTAGAACTGCTTCAATATGGTGGTTAGGCATTGAGCCATGCTGCTGTGTTGCAGCAATGTTGCGGAAGTAAGAGTTCAGTTTCTGAAGCAAGTCTTTCTCTCTCTCTCTTTCTCTCTAAAAGAAAAAAGAAGACTGTTCGTTTGCGCAGTAACCATTGGCTATGAACACTGGTAGTATTGGTTCACATGGAACAGTCTGAACCATGTGCATGTGCATAGAGATGTCACCAATTTTAGTCTGACTGTAGATGTAGTAAAATGGAAAGTTGGGTGAATTGGAATGCTTGCGTGATATATGCAGTGCTAGAGACAAAGAGAAAAGGAACACAGAATGAGCGCTGTCTCGCAACTGAAAGATTTCTTTCTTAAAACCAAACCGGAGAAACAGCACTGAACATAGCATACATACACATGAATGAAACAGTAAAGAAACTCATTTAGCACCAATACAGGTGCATTTAAAAAAAAAATTACAACATGCCACCTGATATTACATGAGCAAGAAAGTCAACACACGGTTCATGCATGCAGCTCTCATTCTTTTGATGTGAAAGCTTTCACGAGTTAATTTCCAACTGTGCCTAGAGCTTTTCCGCGTCTACGAACACGAAAAAGCAGCCACAAGTATTTCAATGCGAAGACGGATGGGATGTGTTTGAGCGCTTTTTCTGTGCGCTCTGTGTTCCATTCGTTTTAGTCTCTAGTGCTGCATCAATCATGGAGTAGACGTGGTGTGAGTGGCGCACGTGTGCTGTTTGACCTGGCAGTTGGAAGAGTTGCACCGTTTGTGCCATGCTGCGCCACTCTCCTTCTGCGGCACCGTCTTTCCTGAGGGCTGCCCTCAAGCGGTCTTTAGTGCTTTTATGTGCAGCTGTCATCCATGATGGGGCATGTTCAAGCAAGCTCCTATCAACATCATCAGTCTCTCTGTTGCATCGGTGGCACAAGAATGAAGCAATCAGTGCCATAGTACAAAATTGTAATGTTATTCGAATTGAGGTTAGTGTAACTGTGGGCAAATGTGGGTGCAGGTTAGCCAGACAGGCACAGGAAACACCCATAGCAGAAGAGACACCACTTTATATACATATCGGCACAGACACGGGACTACACTGCACAACATATATACATGCACATACAAGGAACTAACATGAACAAATCCCACACTTGCACCACTGCGGTTATTCTCGGTGCTTGAATCGTGGAGTTCTCGCAGAGCAAAGCTCCTAGCTCTCGTCCGGCGTACCCCCAAACAAGGGGCGGGTTGTAATAGTGAACAAAACTAAGTCGGCAGTGCCTGCCATATGGTCGTGGTCTCAGCGGGGCCAGAAGAGGGCTGCGTGAACTCGGCGCCAGGACGTGGGTGAGTTGCTTCCTCTGGATCAGGACCGGTGCGTGGCCCAGCTCAGCTGACACAGGCCAAAGAGAAACCCAGTGCAGCAGTGTCGGCGCCTGGTACAGCACCGGGGACATTAACAGGAACAGTGCCACGAAGGGTGGCTTGAACGGTGCCAGCCAAGAACGGCACCTCGGGCAGTGACAGGCCAGCGCAAGGGGCGATGCCAGCCACTCGCCAGGAACTTTGCTGGGGAACCGCAGCCGGGGAGAGGTAGGGCGATGTCCAGCCTAGTAGTCCTCAGGATCGTGGAAGCCGGGATGGGCCCTGGACTAGCAAGTATCTCGAGCACGAATGAAATACAAGTTTGAACATAAGTTTAAGAATGAAACGCTGTCTGCAGCTGCGCCTTTGTGAGCAAGACCAAAAGTGCGTTTTGCTTGTGGAAACGAATCAACCCGCCGCCACCGCATTGGCTTTCCTCGGTTCCGTGCTGAGGGAGCGCGAAGAAAACAAATGTCTCTAAGCAAGAGCAAATAAACGCGTATACGTTACAGGGCCGGCACTGATGGAGTGAGCTTAGTAGGCAATGCACTGCACACAAATAGCTAGGGACACGCTCAGCTTGACGTACGTTGGTATTGTGTTTCATGTATAGCCACGCCAGTTTTTGCTAATTGATCGCCGTACAAACGTATGCGAACATGTCAAAGCCTGGCGAGTCGTTTGTTAGCTGTGCCGGCACTTAAGCATGTATAGTCTCGGAATGATTTCGTGGTAACGGATGTGATCTTGCGAATGAGGTGAAGTGTTTTTCTGCGCAATGGCAAACATGTAAAAGGTCCCAAGCTTTTGGTATCATTGCAATGGCGTCATCAGATATACCATATTTACTACCGCAATGAACCCACCTTTGTTTTCAGAACAGTTGACACCAATTTGGGGGAACGGTTCCGAGAAAAAGAAGTCACGGGAATTATAACAGCAAAAATTTTGTGTGACGGCTTTGCTTGCTTTGGCCCACGGAATGAGTGACGAACCTTTTTTGTAGCCCTAAGCTCTGTTTGTTTCTTCCCGTAACGAAAATGCACGGATTGACGCTGAAGTGTCGTTCAGCCACTCTGTTCCAACGCTTCAGCACATGCTGTGAAGTGCCAACCACTGGCATGCGTGCACTCACTCCTACGCGTCGAAAGCTTCTAGCCGCGCCTGTGGAGAAAAAGGGGGCGGAACTACTGGCACACGACGATCGCGTTGACGTTCATGCGTCCAAGGCTGATGCACAGTGTTGCTTGATCTTTTGGCTTACAATTGTCCAAGTTCTTCACAGAACGACGCGTTCTCAACTGGAGTGGTTCATACGTTGCCGAAGATATGATAGCGCATTGCAATGTTGATTGTGCTTCACCCGCCACAGTTTTGACTTTTTTAGAAGTAATTGACAATGCAGTGAGTAAAGTAACCACAGCGGTATGCACCAGAAATCAAGATCAGTGTGTGCACCACTTCCGCAAAGGAAAATTAACGGCTAGGATACTGTACGTCTATCATATATGCGTGCACAGGTTTCTCTTTAAGGGAGATGGGGGGGGGGGATTTCGTCACAGTGCCCCCCTCCCTATTATAATAATCTATGGAGCTATGGAGCTGATATTGGCCCCCCCCCCCCCCCCTAATTAGGTTTATAAATCAGGTTTATAAAAAAACGGTGTGCATAAATTACCACGTTGCTATAGCTACACTACCAAATTTATTAATATTATTGCGAATATCCTGGTACATTCAGTACATTTACACTTCTAGATTTACAGCACTCATTAACTTGATAATCACACACGAAACTTAATTATGTGTCAGATTTAGGTCATAAAACTACAACAGAGCTCTATGTGGAGGGCTTTCGGATGTCTGCAAAGGCCCAAGCACTGCGTAGAATGCTTCTGGTAATTTTTTTTTGTAGTTGAAATATGCTTTGACACAACTAACTGTGCCTCAAGCTTCATGATGTGATAGATATTGGTCATAATACTGTAAATTAATCCTGTATGGAAGACTTCTGTGTGTTGTCTGTTGTCAAAATATTCTCTAAAGCAACAAACCACACCCGGCACTTTGTGATGTCACAGATATCAATCATAAGATTGCAACTGAAGCCTGTATGGAATAGCTTTTGAACGTTGTCTGCAGCCAAAATGTTCTCTAATACAACAACCCACACCCTAAACTTCATGATGTGATAGATTTAGGCCATAAGGCTGCAGTTGTGCCCTATTTAGGCTTTTGAGGATGTGTGGTTTAGAAATGTCCTCTAATTCAAGAAAGCAACCTGGCTCCTATTGATGCAACCGATATTGACATATGATAGGAACAGCAACAGTCGACTTTTTGTATGTGTGCCTTTATACCAGAGAAGGCACACAAGTAATTCTAAGAACTGTAGTGTTTATCATGCTGCGCTGACAGTGCAATGTGATGCTCAAAAAGGTAAGTGCTTCCAACGCTTTGCTAAGACGACACGGTGGTGGCACCTGCCCGTCGCTTTGAGTTCTACACCATATCACCTTTGAGACAAATGCGCATCAAGAGCGTCTCGTCGTCAGCGGGTGCGGGTGCACGTTTCATCGGCTTCGCGAAACCGATGCGGCCGTTTTGGTATATCAGCATCAAGGCTCACCAATATTCGTTTCAAGCAAGCGGAATGTCAGAGGAGGACACCTACAAAGTTTGGTTATCCTTGTGCGAAGCAAGTTGATTTATTGAGAAGCGCAGCACGCCAAACAGGCCGCGCTAAGCCAAGCGTGAGGCCTAGCTCGGCGGCTCACCGACACGATGGATGTGGTACACGTCGAAGGAACTACCTTCCGAGAAGAAGATTACGATGCATCAGACAGGAC
Source organism: Rhipicephalus microplus (assembly GCF_043290135.1). Taxonomy (NCBI): domain Eukaryota; kingdom Metazoa; phylum Arthropoda; class Arachnida; order Ixodida; family Ixodidae; genus Rhipicephalus; species Rhipicephalus microplus. The sequence continues at coordinate 218,899,197 of NC_134704.1, forward strand.
TACAGTCATCGGAACCTACCAAGGCAAGTCCCAGTCAAAAGAGCGCCGGAGCAATGTACGCGAGCAAGCAAAAACCAGAAACCCACAGAGAAACGCACTGAGACGGTTACCGCGTAAGCGTGGCGTCCAACGTACCGCCTGAACCCAGCGCAACTGCGTGCAGCGCAGCAAGTGAAGCACAGAAGTCGAGAAATGGCTTTACTGCCAGAACATGCTACCAAGGTCATTTTCCAGTCACAGGGAGGCCTCTTCATGCCGAACATACAGCTCCAGCTCCTACTCAGTCACCATTGCACGGCAGCGGAGATACGGGTGGATGCAGACGTGCAAATACGTGTACACCCAACGAACTATACGTGCACAGTATCCATCGCTAACCAAAAAACAGCCGTGAAGCTGGTTAAAATACGCAGCATTATCTTGAACGCAAAGGCCTATGTGGTAGCAGCGTACATGGTCCCTGCAGCGGATACTGCTCGAGGCATGATATCCAACGCCTTCAGGGATGAAACGAAAAAGGGCTTCTTCAAGAACTGCAAACGAGAAATCCTGAAGCGGGCATCCTGCTAGCAAGTCGCATGGGCAAGTCCAAATTTATCCTTATTATCTTTGCCCACGAACTTATCCCTCGTAGAATTATCTACTATGGGGGAGTGCACTTGTGCACGCCATACAGAGCACGACCAGAGGCTTGCACGAACTGCCGTGCCCAAGGGCACAGATATGATGTGGGCCCGCAACAGAAGAAACCGCAATGTCCAAGGTGCACTGAAAATCACGGAGAAGATAGAAGTCAGCAATGCGTGCCGCGGTGCATCCTATGCGGCGGAAAGCACCTTACAGGAATAGGGTGGTGTAAAGCAAAGCAGCGACAGGTCACAATGAAGCCCCCGGTCCACAGAGACACTACCACAGAGACACTACCAGGCGAAAGCAGCAGCACACAGATGAATTCCCAACATGGCAGTCGTCAGCACCGGCAGTGGCCCCTGAGGAGCTCACATGGGCAGAATGAGTCACCCGTAAACGAGACTATCGGGATGTGGAGCTGGCCCACCTTTGAGAGGAGGTAAGAAGCCATTAACCAACCCTCACATCCACCCCCTATTTACCCATCACCCACAGATAGTAATATTCTACCCGCTACAGAATTTCCAACACTTACACCACCTCTGAAAAAGAAAAGAATGGAAGTTTCTCCGTCATCAGACGTATCACCTGAATCTGAGCAATTAAGCAAAGCGGCTGATCTGGAGGCTCAGTTTCCAGCGAAACTTGAGGCAAAATTACCGTATTTACACGATTGTAAGACGACCCTTTTTTTCAAATTTGACAATCCAATGTTGGGGGGTCGTCTTAGAATCAAAATCGAACCATGTACCTTAGAATCGAAATCGAACCATGTATTGTCATCTCGAATAGTTTCCCACTCAACCCAAAGCGCATAGTTTTCCGCGTGCTTATACAAAAGGTTTTCTTTTTTTAGCATCTACTGCGCGCATTATGAGTGCCTTTATGACGAGCGCACGGCTCTTGAGGGAGCACCGGTAATCGATGGAAGAGCCGCCGTAGGGGGGTATTGGTAGTTGACGGAAGAGCTCCTCTTTGTCGGGGCAGCTTGACGGGGCAGCTTCAGCCTCTCGACGTGGGGGTCAACAAGCCTTTTAAAGACCTCCTGCGCCGCGAATACAACGAGTGGATTTCGTCAGGAAGCCGCGAACTTACGCCAAGCGGGCGTGTGAGGAGAGCCGCCCTGGCTACTGTGTGCGGGTGGGTCCTCTCCGCATGGGCGGCCGTCCCACGCGATGCCGTGGTGCGATCGTTCGCGAAGTGTGGACTCACACTTGACGACAACGTGCTGTGAGACTGCAGCAGCAATGACGGCAGCAGCACCAGCGAGGACGACTCCAGCGACGATGAATAATCCTCCGCAACCACGTGAATAAATTTCCCTTGTGTAAAATGCGCGCGTTCTTTTTTTTTTTTTTTTTTTTTTTTTTGAGATGCGATTTTGGGGGGGTCGTCTTACATTTGAGTCGTCTTACAATCGTGTAAATACGGTAACAGCGAAACTGTTCCATTTTCAAAAGCAGATGCATGATGAATTTCCACAACTTCTCGAAACTCGTCTCTGAAAAATCGAGGCTTTATTCTCAGCTCTCGAGGCTCGTATTGACTGCCTCATTGATGAGCGATTCAAAATTTTAGACAACAAACGACACATTCTGTGCCCAGCTCAAGGCACAATTGGGCGTCATGGTGGTGTAGGCAAGCAACAATTTGCAGGCTGCGCCGTCCCCACTTATCACATATCCCCTTCCCAATTTCAATATTTCAGGGCAGTAAAATGGCAGGTGAATCACTTAATTCTAACACACCTCTGGTTCTAAAAATTCGGTATTGGAACTGTCGCAGCATACACCGTAAGCGAGCAGTGCTAATTCAGGTAATACTAACTGAAGAGAACCCACCAGATATGATTCTTCTACAGGACCCTAAAACTAGCATATCGCTGGCAGTGTACATTGCTTATCTTTTGCCAAATGATAGTGCTCCAGTTGTGTCCATATTTATCAAGCGAGTCATAAGGTATACGCAACGTGATTTCCCCATACAGTCCACAACGTTGTCCTTGAGGTTATCCCAGTTAACATTCATAAAGATTCTTTACTCACCGCCAATATCAATAACCGCCCTAGCATGCCAGCATTGTGCTGCGCGCAGCTCATAGCCTAAATCGCCGCAGCGGCTAATAAGCCTCCACTCATAGTAGCCGGAGACTTTAACTGTGCTCACATCGATTGGTGGTACAAGAGAACTACTGGCAGAGGTGAGCTACTGATGACACAAATTCAACAGTCACAGATCACAGTATACAATGATTTTGATTTCCCACCCAGGCAAGTTACAACAGGAATAATGGATGCAAGTCCAGATCCTACTATGGGAAGGCGAATCCAAAATCTAGAATGAAATAGAATAACACTTAGTTTGGGCAGTCTGGGCAGTGATTCATACAATATAGAAGTTAAGCTCAGTGGTCCACAAGTATCTCGAGAATGAATGAAACATAAGTTAGTTAACTGTGATAACTTTATAGAACAGCGGACAGTAAGTCAACGAACAGGGTTCATGGATGTGTGCACATGGACAGCACAGGTTCTTGAAGACCAAGTGGCACGCACGAGGGAATATAGCCCGGAACACTATGTTGCAGTTATGGACTCAAAAATAGCCCATTTGATAGAATCACATGAAAGTCTGATAAAACGATATGCTCAACAAAAATTCAACAGGGAGCTCCAAAGTAAGATATCTGATCTTTCAACGTAAATTCAAGAATACAGTCACCAACTTTGCAGACAGAATTGGCAGGAGATGTGCGAGGATCTCAGAGGCAATCTTAGTACCGCTCGTGCATGGCATCTTTTAAAACATCTAATTGATTCCAATCAAAGTAAACAGCATACTAGGAATCTCGTTGCTCGCCTAACACACAATCATAAGTACGACACAGAAGCACTACTACAGATTCTTAAATGCCTCCATACCTCGCTGGGCACTCCCACTCCTTTGCCGGATTTCGCCGGCCCACCAAACAGTGAGCTGGACAAGGATATCACGATAGAAGTGATTCGAGCAGCCCTACATAGGCTCCGCAACACTCCTCCAGGTGAAGATCACATAACAAACGCCGCTCTTAACCTAGATGACGGGTCCCTGCAAGAGCTCACTGATATTTTCAATACGCATTGGCAGAGTGGCACACTCACAGATGAATGGACACATGGAAGGGTTATCCTTATACCCAAGCCTAACAAACCAGTTACCCCAGAAAATATGTGTCCAATTTCCCTTACTTCTAGCCTGGGTAAACTCTTAGAGCAAGTCATTCTCACTAGACTTAAGGGCCACATGGACGATACCGGACAATACCCAGACTCAATGATTGGTTTTAGGTCAGGCCTATCTACACAAGATGCCGTGCTTCAGCTTACAACAGTTATTCTGGACCCCCTCATACCTACGCACACCTAAGCTGTCCTGGCAATAGACCTTAAAAAGGCATTTGATAACGACAAACATGAAGCCATCCTAAAAGACCTGGTAGACCTTAGAGTCGGCCAATGAACTTATAACTTTATAAGTTATAACTACATTAGGCTTTCCTGCAAAACCGGACGGCTACCATGTGTGTAGACAATATTTGTACACATTGCTATACAATAGCTAACACACTCACATATATATATATATATATATATATATATATATATATATATATATATATATATATATATATATATTGAGCGGACACCAGGTTGTGGGCCTCTGGCTTGACGCGAGAACGAAGAAGATCTTGTGGCTCAGCTGTTGAGAACACGCTGCTTTCGCGGCCTCAAGGCGTACTTGTGCTTTGTTCGCGTTGTACTGCGACAATATATATATATATATATATATATATATATATATATATATATATAGTCGCGGTACAGCGCGAACCAAAGGCAAATAAACGTTCACACAGCGACTCTCAGCAGCCGAACAGCAAGATCACCTTCTTTATCTTCGATCAGCCAGAGCTCCACTACCTGGTGTCCGCGAAATCCCCTTATCGTCGTTTTGGTCCACCAGTACACACGCGTGATTTGCCCCCCTCTTAATGAGCATCGCCCCAATGCTAAACCAGTAGTGCAGTGTTTTTTTGTCTGTTCTTTAAGAAGTGTCTTGCGCAGTCACTATCTTTCATAAGGCTTCATGCGCACAACGTGAACTAGTTCAGGACGGTGCTGGCGAAGCCTCGTACTACATGAACTGTCGGGGACGACCTCGTAAGTATCATCACTCAGTCGTTGCAGCACTAGATAAGGTCCAAAGTATCTCCTTAGGAGCTTTTCAGAGAGTCCTCGTTTCCGTGTGGGCGTCCAAACCCATACTCTGTCGCCGGTATGGTAAACGACTGTTTTGCGGCGAGAATTGTAGCGGCTCGCGTCGTACTCTTGTTGTTGCTGGATTCGCAGGTGTGCTAGTTGCCTTGCTTCTTCCGCTTGTTCTGTAAACATCTCGGCGTCCGGTTTGATGTCATCGCATTCGTGCGCTAGCATCGCATCTAACATGGTTCGTACTTCCCTTCCGAGAATTAGGCTGAACGGGGTCGTCCGGGTTGTTTCTTGCTTGGCAGTGTTGTATGCAAACATGATATGTGGCAAGATTTCGTCCCAATTTTTGTGTTCGACGTCCACGTACATTGAAAGCATGTCTTCAATTGTTTTGTTCAGGCGCTCTGTAAGCCCGTTCATTTGCGGGGGATAGGCGGTGGTCTTACGATGGGTTATTCCACTCCGCATGAGGACTTGTTCCAAAAGAGCTGCCGTAAATGCGGTTCCTCTGTCTGTGATTACGACGCTTGGTGCACCATGCCGCAGGACAACATTCTCGATGAAAAATTGTGCCACCTCCGCTGCTGTACCTCTCTGGATAGCCTTTGTTTCAGCATAATCGGTAAGGTAATCAGTCGCGACAATAACCCAGCGGTTCTCAGCAATAGAAGTAGGAAGTGGGCCCAAAATATCCATGCCAATCTGGTCGAATGGTGTTCTTGAGACCTGCACGGGCTGCAGGAGGCCAGCTGGTTTAGTCGGCGGTGACTTCCGTCGCTGGCAGTCGAGGCAAGTACGAACATGGTGTTTTACGGCTATGATCAGTCTTGGTCAGAAGTAGCGCTGCCGTACTCTTGCCAACGTTCTTGTTTAACCTAAGTGGCCTGAAGTCACCTCGTTGTGGCATGCTTCGAGTACTTTGGACCGAAGGGCTGCTGAGATGACAAGCAAATACGCAGATCCTGTCGAAGAGAAGTTTCTTTTGTATAGTACTCCGCCCCATAAGCAAAATGATGACAGCGCTCTTACGAAAACAGTTGGTGCCTTCTGAAATCTTCCCTCCAGGTAATTAATTAGGGCAAGTAACTCAAGATTGCCACGTTGTTGCTGTGCAGTAGCGGTTGAGTCAAGCACACCGAGAAATGCTGTTTCCTCCTCATCGGATAGAGTTGCTGATTCAATGGGTGAGCGGGATAGACAGTCGGCGCCCATGTGGCGGCTCCCTGACTTGTGTACGACAGTCATGTCGTACTCCTGCAGCCTGAGACTCCAACGCGCTGATCTCCCGTTAGGATCTTTAAGATTTGTCAGCCAACACAGTGAATGGTGGTCGCTGATGACTTTGAAAGGGCGGCCGTATAAATACGGGCGAAATTTTGTGACGGCCCATACCACGGCGAGGCATTCCTTCTCAGTCGTGGAGTAATTAGTCTCGGCGCGTGTTAGTGTTCGGCTTGCATAGGCGATTACCCTTTCTGTGCCCTTTTGCCGCTGCACAAGCACAACTCCCAAACCAATATTGCTGGCATCAGTGTGTAGCATCGTTGGGGCTTTCTCATCAAAGTGGGCAAGCACTGGAGGCGTCTGTAGTCGCTGGCGGAAGTTCTTAAAAGCAGCTTCCACTTCGTTGCTTCATCAGAAAGCAACGTCTTCTCTCGTGAGGCGGGTTAACGGGGATGCGATGCGTCCGAAGTCCGCAGTGAATCGCCTATAATACGCACATAGTCCGAGGAATCGTCGGACAGCCTTCTTATCAGTTTATCACCGGGAACTGTGCAACAGCTGCGATCTTTTCAGGATCAGGACGAACGCCTGCATGACTGACAACGTGGCCAAGAAATTGCAGCTCTTCATAGCAAAAGTGGCACTTTTCAGGCTTCAACGTCAAGCCCGCAGACCGTATGGCTTGTAAAACTGCCTCAAGTCTTTTAAGGTGCTGGTCAAATGTTGCGGTGAAAACTACATCATCAAGGTAGACCAAGCAGGTTTTCCACTTCAACCCAGAAAGTACGGTATCCATAAGTCTATAAAAGGTAGCAGGCACTGAGCATAAACCAAAGGGCAAGACTTTAAATTCATATAAGCCATCTGGTGTCACAAAAGCAGTCTTCTCGCGGTCTCTTGGGTCTACCTCGATTTGCCAATACCCACTCCTTAAGTCCATCGATGAAAAGTAACGAGCATGCCGAAGTCTGTCGAGAGAGTCATCTATACGAGAAAGTGGATACACATCTCTCTTTGTCACCTGATTGAGTTTTTGGTAATCTACACAGAAGCGCAGGCTGCCGTATTTTTTTTTAACTAGGACTACAGGTGACGGCCAGGGGCTTTTTGAGGGCTGAATCACGTCATCTTCTAGCATTTTGTCGACTTGCTCTTGTATCTTTTCGCGTTTCTTTGCAGTCACGCGATAGGGGTTTTGGTGAATTGGTCTCACCATGTCCTCGGTAATTATCCGATGCTTGGTTAGAGGCGTGCGGCCAACTCTTGATGTTGTCGAAAAGCAGCCTTTGAATTTGGCCAGTAGCTCAAGAAGCCTCTTTCGCTCGTTCTTAGGCAAAGTAGTGCTAACGTCGAGAACTGGTGTGGAATCAAGTTTTGGCGCCTCGTCGACTACTGCCAAGCAGCCTTCTGTGTCTGTGATATCGTCGAAGTAAGCAACGGCCATGCCTTTTGGAAAGTGCCGGTGCTCATCACTAAAATTTGTCAGAAGCAAGTCTGTGCGGCCAGCGGCGACATTGACGATACTTCTTACGACGGAAATGCCGTGTGTGAGGAGGAGCGAGGTTATTTGATCTGCTACTCCTTCGCCGTCAAACTGGACAGCGGCTGCCACAAAAACAAGCGTGCATGACCGAGGAAGGAGAACCACATCGTCATCAGTTAGACGCAATTGGTTTGGTCGCGCCTGTGAACAATCAGGTTCGCCCGAACTGTTACGGAATGTAATCAAACTGTCTGGGATATTGATGACGGCACCGTACTCTCGTAAGAAGTCCATACCAATAATTAGATCCTTGCAGCATGCGGCGAGAACGACGAACGACGCAACGAAAGAACAACCTCCTATGTCAATTCTTGCTGTGCATCTTCCAGAGGGCATCAATAACTGACCACCTGCCGTCCTTATTTGAAGGCCTGTCCATGGCGTCTTCACTTTCTTGAGGCGGATGGCGAGGTCCGGACTGATAATAGAAAAGCCGGCACCGGTGTCGACTAAGGCTGTTGCTTTCTGGCCGTCAAGAAAAACACTCAGGTCGGCGGTCATAATGTCGTAGCTCTCACGTCTTGTCGGATTTACAGCGTCGTGTAATGGGGGCTTTTCGTCATCTTCATGGCCTGCAACCTTACCCCCGGAGGTCGCCGCTCTCAGTTTTCCCGGCGCGGGCTGGGTGACCTTCTTGCGTTAAGGTCCGCGGAGGTACGTCGATGTGAAGAAGGTGAATGAGCGGGAGAAGGAGAGCGGGATTGATGTCCCAAACCTGGCTGGCGGGTGGGTATTGCCTCCTCGTCAGAAGTACGGTGTTCGTAAAAGTGAGAACTGGCTCCGTGGAAAGAGGCGTCCTCCCGGCGTGGTATGTATTCTTCGTTCGCACGTCGATCGTTAGACCATGTTCGAAAAGGGCGGAACGAATCACTGTGGTGCCAGCAATGACGGGCAATATGACCTGCACCTCGCAGTTAAAGCATAGTGGACGTCGATCGATTGTGCGCCATGCATCTGTTCTTCGGAGCGGTGAACGTCTGAGCCTCCCTTCTTGCGACGATGTCTATGGTGCTGCTGTGAACGCCTGGTGGTACGTCGGTGTGCTTGGTGGTCGGCTCAGGGTCTGCTCTTGCGGCGATGACCAAGGGGCCGTCGACACTGGGTGATATGGCGGCGAACCAGATGGTGAACGTCGCAGAGCATCGGCATAGCTCATGGGACCGGTGCTCGTCACCAGGACCAGTCGTAGAAAATGCGTGGCGGATTTCGTCGCGTACCAGTTCAGTGACGGACGCAACGGGGGTTTGAGCAACTCGATTCTGGAACTGTCGCAGTTCTTCGGGAACTATCTCCCTAATGAGGTCTCGCAGGGAGCTTTGATCCTCAGGTATGGCGGCAGCATTGATTGGGGCGCTGCTAGACATTCGATGATACTGCCTGCATCGTTGATGGAGGGCCCGCTCTATAGCCTCCTTGATAAAGTCAAGTACGGTACTTCGAGGGTGGCGCAGTAGCCCGGCGAAGAGTTGCTCCTTAACGCCGCGCATGAGGTAGCTCAACTTCCTATCTTCACTCATGTTCGGGTCAGCTTGACGAAAAAGACGAGTCATATATCAGCAAACATAGTAACTCTTTCGTTGGGTTTTTGAACCCGTAGCTCCAACAGCTGCTGCGCACAGTCGCGTAGATCGACATTGGTGAACGTATCGACTAGCTGTTGTCGGAAGTCGCCCCAAGGTAACAGACTGGCTTCTCTGTTCTCATACCAAGTTTTCGCACCGCCGTCAAGGTAGAAATGGGCGCGTGAGAGCTTTTCTTGTTCAGGCAACAGATTAATCTTGGCGACACGCTCATAGTGCTCAAGCCAGTCGTCCACGTCTTCATGGGCGCCGCCACTAAATTGATCGGGAACCAGCGGTTGAAAGATGGTTACCTGTGAAGGCTGTGTTGGCGGGGGGCCTTGGGGCGCCGGTTGCGGACTGGCGTTGGCTATTTGGAGGGGTAATCGGCGCTTGCAAGGTTCCGTGGAAGGAGTGAACTGTGGAGCGAGGCCTATCAGCCGCCGACTGAACCGGTGCACGGGAGTTGCAATGGGTGACAATGCGTCCGAGCTAGATGAACGGCTCCCAGTGGGAGTATGGAGCATTAGGTAGGGTTGCACCCCAGCACCTCCACCAGTGTCGCGGTACAGCGTGAACCAAAGGCAGATAAACCTTGACACAGCGACTCTCGGCAGCCGAACAGCAAGATCACCTTCTTTATCTTCGATCAGCCAGAGCTCCAATACTTGGTGTCCGCCAAATCCCCTTATCGTCAATTTGGTCCACCAGTACACACGCGTCATATATATATATATATATATATATATATATATATATATATATACATAAGCACTGCCCAAGGATCTGTGCTGTCCCCTTTCTTTTTTAACGCAGCACTTATTCCACTTGCGCGAATGCTGCAGAATATCCCTCATATTGACCATACCTTGTACGCAGATGATATTACTTCGTGAACTATATATGAATTTGACGCACAAATTGAAGAAACTCTACAAATAGCTGCAACTATAATACAGGACGAGGTCACCAAGGTTGGCGTCAGCTGTTCACCAGAAAAATCAGAACTCTTCTTGATTCCACCAAAAGGTAATGGAAACCACAGTTCCATAAAAATCTACGTACAGGGTGGGCAGATTCTTTAGGTTCGTACCATATGCATCTTGGGGCTATACCTACAACAAGATGGAAAGCATACCGAAACAATCAAACGCTTAAAGGGCATGCTGGCAGCCACCACGCAGCTTGTACGCCAAGTGACAGGCAAAGATTATGGCCTATGAGAAGCGGATATTCTGAGAGTGATACACGCGTATACCCTAAGAAAGTATTGTACACCACATCTTATGTCAACCTCAATGTGGTTGAAACCCTAGCAATAAACTCTATAATTCGGCAAGCCACCAAAGCAACGCTCTGTCTTCCAAAAACAACCAGTAACGAACGCCTCGTAGAGTTGGGTGGGCATAATACTTTACAAGAACTAACCGAAGCGCACCTGCAGGCGGAATATCTCCGACTAGCCAGCACCAAACCAGTAGACATATACTTTTGAAGCTCCAAATTCGCGTCCCCGCTAATCATGATTCCCTAAAGTCATTACCGAAGGAGAACGGTTTCGCGCGCATGTAGCCGTCACCGCCGCCGACAAAATATTCATCATTACCACAGCTGAATACCGGGACACCTGAAACGGCAAGTTGGCTGCCAGGTGGTCAACAGCTATGAGCAAGCTTTCCGCAACGTGGCGCTTAACGTGCGGATTATGCTCAAGACAAGTGGTCACACTTTCGTCGTTTTGTTGAGCGGCACGAAAAAGCATGCTAGTCCTCCCGTCGGCCATCATGACCACACATGCACACCAAGAGCAAGCAAGACGCACACACGCGACACACATGAAAAAGCGTGTGGAACAGCTCTGGGCCTGTTTCCAGTCAGAAAACTAGACTAATTTGAGCCAGCGCAGCGGGCGTCGCGGAGCAGTGGAGACAGGCAAAGGGGTTGTGATCGAGAGAGGTGAGCAGACTTGCAAGAGAAAGGCAAGGAGTTGCGATAAAGAGAGGGGAGGATGCGGTGGGAGAGTGACCTTGAAAACCAATACACACGGGATGGGGGCAGGTTGGGTAGCTTGCTTGAAAGATCCACGAAACTCGCACGTAGAAAAACTTGGAAAGAGTGCATGGCTGCCTAAATCCGTGCGCGCGGCGGTGTTCGAAGAATTGGCGGCCGTGGTGAAAAAAATCATTTTGTTGTGCCAGCAGGTTTGCGTGGCCTCACAAACTTCGATATTTCGCGATTCGTTCTGCGCAAATTAACAGCCGTTTTCGTGCTTCTGCATGCGCGCGGAAGGCATGCTGAGCCATGTGTGAAGTGAGCGAGAACAAGTCCTAAACACGTAATGAATCGCAAATTATCAAAGTCAGCGGGGTAGCGTATGCGCATGCACTAGACGCAGACTATCGGATACGGTCGGTGGCCGACGATGTTGGCGAATGGTCTGGTCACTCTAGGCCGGCGACGCCAACGACAGTACCAGCGATCAAAAACAGGGTAGATGGCCGACCGGTCTTCGAAAGATCGGTGGCAGTGTGAAAACTTGGGCCTCGTCTATCGATGCGGGGTGCTCAGAGTAGCAGGGGGACAAAGGACGGAGGGGTGTGTAACAAAAAGCGGTCGGGGAGAGTGGCAACTAGAGGGGCGTGGAGGCAGGGTCTGCATTTAACAATACAAATGTATGGGCACCTCGCCGATGCCTGATCGGTGGTCGAAATTGGTTTCCCGGGACGTTGGCAGACTGCTGACTCTGTTCGCTGTAACTGATCAGCGGCGCACGGAGATGTTCGTTGTAAGTGCGATTTTGTGCTATTGAACCAATGTATATTTTCCCGGTCACGCGGATATTGTTCGTTTTAAGCAAAAGTTCGTTTTAAGTGGGGCCGTTATATGTGGGCTTGACTATAAAAGACAAGAACTGCTGCCCGGAGCATGCCTCTTATAAAGGGGTTCAACTGTAGTCCAAGATTCAGCATTCATACTTAAGCGATAGTCAATTAAAAAGCAATTATTACACATATCTGAGGCATCATAACAACACGTCAATATTCTGTATGTGTGCCTCTTGCTGAAAAAGGCGTATATACATATGTAATTATAAGGATCGTAGCATTGATCACGTTTCGCTGACCAGGCAACGCTTGCACGAAAAGGCAAGTGTTTGCAAGACTTTGCTGAAACAACAAAGTGGTGGCACCTACCCATCGCCTTGCGTTCTACACCATATGACCTCTGAGACGGGCGCGCAAGGCGCTCACGCTTCGTTTTCCAAGGTAACTGCCAGATAGTGCTCATGTCTCACGTGTGACGTGACTTAATGCGCTCATTCACCTCTGCTACACGCTCGAGGCACTCTAACGCAGCGCCTCCAATATACCGTTCACAGATTTTCTTGCGCAGAACATCTAATAAACATTTTGTTCGCTCTCTGCAAACGCAAGACTATCGTCTTTCGAAAACATTTGCAGTGTAACATGCAGATATGGGGCCAATTTTTTCTGCAATGGCAGCAATGGTAATGAGACTGCTCTGCTTTTGCCACTGGTTTGCTTTTGAGCCGCAGACGATCCGAAGCTAAAGCTCAGTCGCTAAGTTCATGGTTTTATTTCACGCAGCTGTGCGGAACGATGCCTTTTTCGATGTCAATGCGAATCATTTCATTCGTGCTTGGCCATTGTGGTAACTAATCAGAGCAGCTGTTCGTCGCATAATCATGAAAGTCAGCTAGCCGCGAGTGGTAGATGATAAGAAGGGCATAGAATAAGGCAAAAGTCACCGCTACATTATACCCTGCCTCCATCTCAGCAATGTCGGATACACTCTGACGACGGAGAGCTCCTGGTGTTAACGTGTTAATGCAGCTGTTCGGTTCGTTCACGAAAGCTGTTGTAGGCCTTGTTTCAGCGTGTTTTTCATCATGGGCTCGCTATGCATGGGTGAGAATCTCGTCGTGACGCTGCTGGGGAAGAATAAGAAGCAGCGGAGAGTTCCTGAGTTTTGAGAATAAACATTCCTTTGTTTTGCTAGCTCATATCATCTATATTTTTTCGACTTCACTACAACGAAATTTTTTTCGCGCTCGGTCGGTTTCGTTATACAGTCGAAACCTGCAATAACGAAACCGTGCGGGAGCGAAATATTTTCGGATCCCCAGCGAACGTTCATAGAAGCCCATTAATTAGGTATCTCGCGGCAACAAAATGTTTTGGAGTGATATTTGGTTTCTTTGCTGTTCTAAAACTCCTTATTACTCTTATTCAAGTGATTCCTTTCCCGAAATCAAGCCTGCATGTCTAAGGACAGTTCGCAAAGGCGTCTCAGGCACCAGCGTGACACTGTGGTAGAATAATTAGTGGTACACAGAAAATGTGGGCTCGAACCCCATTGCGGCGTTGGTGTTAGTAAGTTACTGAGTGTTCTTTTTCTTATTTCGTGCGATAGGGGTTACGGACACAGGTGGCGGCAGCAGCACTGGTAGACAACTACGGCGCCACACAGGATTTTCGGTGTGATCTCATAACAGCTTTTATTGTAAAAGTGTCGGGGGAACACGATCGTATATTCTGAGAACGCTAAGGTGGCCGGCCGTTGACACATCATGTAGTTGCTGAAGTACGGTTGAGTGCAGATGAGTGGGTAGTTCCTGTCCCACACGGCGCATGTTCTGGCAGTATAGGATGCCGGCTCTGACGACAAATATTCGAACAGAACTGTTCATTGAGCCAGTATTCAGGTGGTGGATTAGATCTCTCGTAGGGATGCGTCACGCCGTTGCTCACCTCCCATCTTGCCTATAACGCTGAGCGAGGAAATACAGATGGATGTGTCGTTTGTTACGAGATCTGAAGCGTAAATTGGGTACCGAGAGAGGCAGTCGGCGTTTTGGTGTATACAGCCGACCAAGAACGAACCAGGACAGCAATCCCGCATTAACGAATTTTCTAGCATGGTGCAGGCTTTATTTTACTTTCCTGCCAAAGGTTAACTGTCAAAAATATGCTCGTGTGCGTGTTATGCGCACTCATAATTTGTAAACGTCTGCTTTTGCCGTGCTGGCGTGGATACCATCATTTTTGTTTGCTTAAATCGGCGATGGGGTCTGTGTCCAGCAACATGCCTGGCCACACTGCAGCAGGCGATGGCAAATGATCATGCTGGAGCACGCGGGCTTCGCCACCACCGTGCAAGCATCACACATAGATTGCGCTTCGGCCTCACCAGAAGAAGATGTGGAAGAAGGCGCACTTGACGGCGAAAGTGATGGCAGTGCAGTTTCGTTATCCCTGACCAATGCCCGGGGGTAACTTCGAGCCATCGACATCGACAGTCCAGATGAACTCACCGTTGATGCGATCGTTTGCGCCGATGACGCCGTTGTTGTGTACGAGGAAGTGGCCGACGAGGCGATTATCGAAACCGTGCACAAAGCTGACGACGCCAAGGACCAAGAAGAGATGCACGTGGAGAAACACAACTTGCGGGTTGTTTTGGATGCGCTAGACACCCTTCACTCCTTCTTCGGCGCACATGACGACGTAGCAATAGACCACTTTTTCCAGTGTGAAGGGAGAGCTTTGAAGTTGTTGCATGGCAAGAGTCGGCAAAGTAGGTTGACCGACTTCTGGCAATAAATTTTCGTTTTGCTGGCCGTCTGCTATCGCTGGCTTGCTTGCACACTTGTGGCACACAGGCACCTGCAAAACAAACGTGAAGCAGCCACAATGCTTAGCCGGTACGTACATGGCAGAGGTCTACAGAGGTCACTCCCCTCATTACGGTACGTACGTGGCGTATGGAACCGGAGGGTAAGGGGGCGCCCTCCCATAGTCGCCTACAAGGGGGGGGGGGGTGCAAACACAGCCCCACATATTTACATAATAGCGAGAGGGTGCGCTTCGATGAACCTCTTTTCCCCCTAAAGGCAAAACCTGTGCACGCTTTCGCTCACTACAGATCTTGTGTGACTGTGACAGGTTCGGTAAATAAAGCCAGTCGGGCTAGCTGTGAACGTTATTCTCTGGAGAGAAAAGGAGGTGAGCGTTTCATTTCCTAAAAAATATATATGTTTTCACAAAAACAAAACAAAAACACAAAAATGGGAATCAGCAAAAGATAAACTAACGAACACCGGCAGTTCTCGTTAGTGATGTGAAACATCTACGAGTCTAAACAGTCTCTCGAGTTCTTCAGGTGGAGTCCAGACGCTCAAGGAAATATATACGACTCACCGGCGGTTCATGCCCTTCAACAGTCCAGCGGTGAAGCAGCTGTGGTGGAAGTGTAAAAGCTCGGGCTCGTAGCCCGACGGCTCGCTCACGCTCCCGATAGACGACGTCATTTGCGGCGCTGTGTTCAGCTCGAACCCCAGAACCAGGCCGTGCCAGGAACTAGCCAATAGCCTCGGTGGTGGTTTAATGGTCACCAGGATCCCGTGATTGTCTTCGCCGGCTAGGTGGATGCCTTGACGGCTAGGTGGATGCCTTGACGCCTTGGTACCTGCATCCGATGAGCTCGCACTTTTCACCCTAGCTGCGCTCTTCCAAGCACCAGCACGATTCTTCCTCCTTTTCCTTCTTTGACGCAGTCACTCTCGATCTTTCCGCGATTTTCTTGTGTTTTTCTTCTTTTTCGATAGCCAGTGTTTGCCGCACTGGTGCAGGTAATACATTGTCAGTCGTCCATCTTACCGCGCTAAATTCGAAAATCAATTCACTCACGCACTTCACTCATAACAGTGACGTCACTGCACCATTTGTTGGGCTTCCTTGAGTGCTACCACAGTTCTGGATGCACTTGTGATAGGCTTCAGATGGTAGAATGAGTATTTAAGTGCACTTTGGAGGTGTATTAAAATATATTCTAATAGTTTGTTGTTTCCGATCGTTTGAGTGGAGTCTTCTAGCATACAGAGGGAACCCACAAGAGGCTTGTTTTAACTTCGAAATTTCATGGCACTACCCCTTTAACAGTTTTACATGTAACTACGCTGCTACTCGTGTTGCCAATGGCATGTATCCCGTTGTCTTCTGTTGTCTCACCAACAGCTGAATACACATGCCATTCACTTGATTATGAAACGGGCCAGGGTATCTTGAGAAAAGGGCAAATCGTAGTTTCGATTGTAATAGGAGTGCTCTTTTCTTTTTTTCGCCAATCCATGTGATTAGTTTTCTAATGAACAAAATCGTGTGCTTCCAAACAATCCTTTGTTCATGTTGGCAGTAGTTGATATTCACAGCATATATATAGTTAAACCTGCTTATGATGAACCTCCATGTAACAAATTTCTTGATATAACCAAGTTTTTCTATTCCCCGCCATTGCTCCATAAAATCACTTGTATTTTCAACCTCCATGTAACAAAATTAACAGCGCGAGACAACCTTGGTATAACGAATTTTCTCCACGGACAATCTAGGAATGTTGCTCTGCATTTTGGAATTTTGGTACGAGTGTGCATTTTCCTCGGCTGCCCCGCCGTCGACAAAGTGCAAAGCGGCGGCGGCGCACCAGGTGAGAGCGAGCGCTCGCTCTCACCACCCCTCTTGCGCGCGTGGGCAGGGCTCGCCTGCCCACACATCTGCACCCCATGAGCCGGCATTGCTGCCGTTCTCGCCGTTGTGCGCGCAGGTGTGCCCTCCCCCTCAACTCTAAACAAACAAAAAAAGAAAACTACTTTTGTTCCTTGGCAGTGCCACGTCATATAACTGAGGCGGCGTTGCCTATGCAGGGCACTTTATCCAATAGTTTTCCGCAGTGTCTGTGTCCACGTCGTTCGCTCTTTGTTTTTGACACCGTGCGCACGTGCATGCGCTCATAGTGTGGCCCCGACGGCGTTTAGCTTTGTGTTTTGAAAACGATAGTCTTTCTTGGCGACCTTCTACGCAAAAATTTTGGTCGGTCGGCCTGTCTGTTTATTTGTTTGTTTATTCACCCTTAACGATACCGGGTACTCTATACAGCACCAGCCAAAACCCCAGACCTCTGACCCCATCCGCAGCGCCCACCATTGTTTCTCAAGGTTCAGCGTTCATACTTGTGCGATTGCCAATTAAAGATCAATTATTGCACATATGTGAGGCACCATAACAACATGTATATATTCCTTATGTGCGTCTTTTACTAGAAAAGGCATACATAAATAATTCTGAGGACCTTAGTATTTATCACGCTGCGCTGACCATGCAACGCTTGCACGAAAATGCAAGTGTTTCCAACGCTTTGATAAGACGACACAGTGGTGGCACCTATTTCGCCTTGAGTTCTACACCGAATCACCTCTGAGACGGGCTCGCATGACTGTCTCAAAGCCGCACGCTTCGTTTTCCAAGATAACTGCCAGATAGCGCTCTTGTCTCACGTGTGACGTGACTTGATGCGCTCATTTGCCTTTGCTGCACGCTCGAGGCACTCTAACGCAGCGCCTCCAGAATACAATTCACTGATTTTCTTGTGCAGAACATCAAATAAATGTTTTGTTCACTCTCTCCAGACGCAAGACTATCGTCTTTCGACGTCATTTTTTATTGCCATAGCAATTACATTGACAGTCTCCGCTGGATTTTTTTTTGCCATTATTCACACATACAAATTATATATATACACACATATATATATATATTGTAAGATGGCGTCGAGAACACTCGAGACTCTCCTTTTATTGACTGGAGTATGTGCCCCACAACCTAAACTTGACTGGTGATGATGAGTATTTACAGATGAAAAGATGGGACGCATAAATAATGCTCACACTTATTTTCCCCGCGCACTTGAGCGGCCGGCCCGGCCGAGACTTAGGCGGGAAAGGTACGGCGCACAAAGGGTTTAAGACGTGAAACGTGGACAATCTCGGAGGCACGGTAACGACGGTCTGAGGAACCCTCGACGGGAGTGACAAGGTAATTGACCGGAGATGTTCTTTCACAAACAAGATAAGGTCCTAGAAAGCGAGACTGAAACTTTTCACACAATCCGGGTGTGCGAACAGGCGTCCAAAGTAGTACTTCATCTCCAGGAGGGAAGGTGACGTCTCGACGAAAGCTGTCATAGCGTTGCTTGCGGTCTTCTTGACTGGCCTCCGTGTTGAGTTGAGCACGTTGCCGTGCCTCAGCAAGCCTTGAGACGAAATGTTCTGACATTGAAGAAAGAGGCGTCAATGGTGAATGTCGGCGCACGACCATAGACGAGGAAGAAAGGTGAATACCCGGTGGTTCGTTGAACCGCGGTGTTGTGTGCAAATGTTACGAACGGCAAGATTTTGTCCGAATTATCGTGGTTCGGTCCGATGTACATGGATATCATGTCGATTAGAGTCCGGTGGAATCGCTCTGTCAGCCCATTTGTCTGCGGGTGGTAAGCGGATGTGGTCTTATGAAGTGTGCCACAAGTTTTTAGAATTTCGTCAAGAATTGTCGACATGAAGGCCTTGCCCCGGTCACTCAACAACGTGCGAGGTGCACCATGACGCAGCACAATGGCTTCTAAAAAGAAGGCGGCAACGTCTGAGGCGGAGCTAGTGCGTAGAGGAGCGGTCTCCGCGTATCGTGTGAGGTGGTCGATGGCTGTGACGATCCAGCGGTGGCCCGCTGGCGTTACGGGAAGTGGCCCGACGAGGTCTATTCCGACAACGGCAAAAGGTGTGTCGGGACATGGAATGGGTTGTAATAAGCCAGCAGGAGCTGAAGTTGGTCGTTTCCGGCGTTGACAAAGTGCGCAAGAAGCGACATAATTAGCCACAAAGGTAGAAAGACCAGGCCAGAAGAAACGGCTCCTAACGCGGTTGTAGGTCTTTTGAAATCCCAAGTGTCCAGCTGATGGGTCGTCGTGCAATGCTTCGAGAACTTGTTTTCGCAGCGAACGGGGGAGTACTGGCACCCACCGATGCCCATCCGCATTGTAAGTATAGTGCTGCAGGACATTGTTCTCTAGCTTGAACAGCCGTAGCTGACGACGTAGTCTGGCATTAGGTGGAGAAGGCGAGCCATTCAAGTATCCAATGATGCGGTTACAGTAGGGGTTGCCACGTTGGTACGCGGCAAACTGGGCGCTGTTGTTTAAAGGTAGCGACCCAGCAACTGCCAGGGGTGATAACGTGAGTGAACAGGAAGCCGCTTGATCACCTGAGGGGCATTCGGGATGCGTGGTTGGAGATGAAAGTGGCAGAGGGCAGCGAGAGAGAGCGTCAGCATCCTGATGCTGTTTGCCGGACCTGTACACAACGTCAAAAGTGTACTCTTGCAAACGCAGTATCCAGCGACCGAGGCGCCCAGAAAAATTCTTCAGCGAGGACAATCAGCATAGGGCATGGTGGTCGGTAACCACAGTAAAGTGGCGTCCATACAGATAAGGTCGAAATTTCTGGATGGCGCAAACGACAGCGAGACATTCCTGCTCTGTTATCGAGTAGTTCTGCTCTGCAGGTGTTAATGCGCGGCTGGCATACGCAACTACTCTCTCACGTGAATTGTCGTCGCGCTGGAGGAGGACAGCACTGATTCCGTGGCCGCTGGCATCTGTGTGCAGGAAAGTGGGTGCACTCTCGTTGAAGTGATGGAGGACGGGGTCTGATGTCAAAGCACGCTTAAGGGCTTGGAAAGCACACTCTCACTCGTCAGTCCACGTGAAATCCGTCCCTGACGTCAGAAGCTTGTGTAAGGGCCCCGCAATGGCAGCAAAGTGACGAATGAAGCGGCGGAAGTAAGACGCCAGGCCCACGAAACTTCGCAATTGTTTTTGATGGCGCGGACGTGGAAAACTAATTACGGCAGCAACCTTGTCGGGGTCGGGTCGAACGCCGTCTTTGCTGACAAGGTGACCCAATACTTTGATGCTTGTGCTGGCGAAGTGGCACTTTTTTGTATTGAGCTGTAGGCCAGCGTTCGAAATGCACGTTAGAACTTCGTCCAAACGCTTAAGGTGCTGAGAAAAAGTAGAAGAATAAATGACGATGTCGTCTAAATAACATAAACAGGTTTTCCATTTGAGACCACGTAAGACAGTATCTATCATGCGCTCAAATGTTGCTGGAGCGTTGCATAAGCCAAAGGGCATGACGTTAAATTCGTAAAGCCCGTCAGGCGTCGCAAACGCTGTTTTCTCCTTGTCTGCTTCGCGCATAGGTATTTGCCAATACCCGCATCAGAGGTCGAGGCTGGAGAAATATTCTGCGCCTTGTAGGGAGTCCAGGGCATCATCTATGCGTGGCAACGGATATACGTCCTTTTTCGTGATCTTATTGAGCGCTCTGTAATCAACACAAAAGCGGACAGAGCCATCCTTTTTCCGGACCAACACCACAGGAGACGACCAGGAGCTGGATGAAGGTCGAATAATATCCCGTTTGAGCATGTCGGCGACGTTTTTCTCAATGATTTGCCGTTCAGCCGAAGAGAGACGGTATGGGCGGCGGCGTACAATGGAGCTGCCTTCGGTTTCGATGCTGTGCTCTGCAACGGAGGTGCGGCCCAGAACTTTGCAATGTACATCAAA
Source organism: Rhipicephalus microplus (assembly GCF_043290135.1). Taxonomy (NCBI): domain Eukaryota; kingdom Metazoa; phylum Arthropoda; class Arachnida; order Ixodida; family Ixodidae; genus Rhipicephalus; species Rhipicephalus microplus. The sequence goes on from NC_134704.1 coordinate 218,919,884, forward strand.
CGAAAGGCTGTGCTTTGGGAGAAGGTCTACGAGGTCTCTCTTTTGCTCGGCAGTGAGGTGAGGACTTATGGTGTCATTTAAGGTAACAGTGGTAGCCTTGATATCAGTAGTAGCAGACAAAGGCGGTGATTCTGCGTGAAGGGGAATCAGTGAAAATGACTCACTGTCAGCGAAGCAGCTCACAGCAGTGCCCTGGGGCAGCATCACTGGCGAAGAAATTGGATTCAAGACGGTGACCAATGCTTTACCGTCGTTAAACCGCACAAGGCCGGGTGCTATCGTAAGCCCCGCAGGTTTCTAGCGAACTGATGGAGCTATGAACACGTCACCATTAACTATAGTGTCCGAAGCGATTGTTAGAAGTTGTTCATCTCCTGGCGAAATGAAACAATCAGTAGCAGCAATGAAACGGAAGCGGTATGGATCGACATCCGATGAACTCTCAGTAGCTGACATTCGAATGACTCGCTGACGACACGATATGAAAGCTGATGCCGAAGAAAGGAAGTCCCATCCTAAAATTACTGTGTGAGTGCACAAAGGAAGTACAAGAAACTGAATGTGGTGAATGATGCCATCTATGAAAACACGGACTGTGCAAACACTTGAAGGCTGAATAGGGACTCCATCTGCGCAACGAAGGGGAGGACCATCGTAGGGCGTCCTAACTTTTTTCAAGCGGGCACAAAAGTCTGCACGAATTACGGAATGTGATGCGCCTGTGTCCACCAGTGCCTCTGTCTGTATACCTTCAACATACACCAATAAAACATTCGATGGGCGGTCCGGAGGAGTTTGACGCAGTTCGAAAGATGCAGCTTTCCCTCCCGAAGCTGCACTGTTCAGTTTTCCAGTTGGCGGTCGGGAATTGAAGTAGAAGGTCGGAGAGGAGAAGAAGAACGCCGCATCGGTGAAGGTGAGCGACGACGTGAGAACCGGGAACTGCCAACTGGGTCAAAGTTCTGCGGAGACGGCGACCGACGTGTGCTGTTCGGATACAGCCGACGATAGGGGGGTCCAGTCGCGTAGAAGTCGTCCCGTTCAAGGTTATCGTAGCCTCGTCGTTCGTCTTGCTGATGGCGTCGGCAAAACCTTGAAATATGACCACGGATGCCGCAATAGAAGCAAGTCGGCCGCGAACTGCGCCAGGCGTTGTAAGGCTGGGAAGATGGTCGCGGTGCGAGTGAGTTGAGCGAACCATGCACTTCGGGCGCTGGTAGCTGCATTGGGCTTTGCTGGGGTGCAGGCGTCCTAGCAGCAACCTGAGCATACGTTGGCATGGCCACAGGTTATGAGCTCGGGACAGGTGTGACAGTCATCGAGGCCAGGCTCTGGTGGGGCGTAGGTGTCGTTGCAGCAACGTGAGCATAACTGGGCATGTGATGTGAACTCGGAGCTGGTGTACTAGTCATCAAGGCCAGTTCCTCCCTCACGACGTCGCGCAAACTAGTGGCGGGTGGCGTCGTTCGGATATCGAGGTGGCGAGGTCAAGCCTGTGCGTGAAGTTCCTCGCGGATGATAGAGCGGATCAGTGCACGCAGCTCTGTTGTATCTTGACCTGAGCTCAGATCAGACATATCAGGTTGTACCCGAGTGGTCTGAAGCTCCTCAAGGCGCTGACAGGTAGCGACATCGGCTACGGTTTGAGGGTTTTGCACCACAAGCGCATTAAAAGCGACAGTCGCAATTCCTTTTAGCAGGTGGCGCACACGGTCGTTTTCCGCCATATTGTTGTCGATGCGGCGGCAAAGGGCGAGAACATCTTCGATGTAAGAAGTGTAAGACTCGCCAGGGCGTTGAACACGTGCGCCAAGCCTCTTTTTGGCGATATCCGAGCGCACTGACGGGTTGGCGAAAATCTGGCGGAGCTGACGTGTAAAGGCGGGCCATGTCGGAAAATCTGTGGCGTGGTTGAAAAACCACGTTTTTGCGACGCCGCTCAGGTAGAATGCAACGTGGGTGAGTTTCGCAGGCTCATCCCAGTTGTTGATAACACTCACGCGGTCATACTCCTCTAGCCAGTCTTCAACGTCTTCACCCAGAAGCCCTGCGAACAGCGGAGGATCCTTTTGAGGGCTGGTGACCAGGTGAGAAGGGTTTCTTGCCGGTGGGAGCGGTGGCGAAGCTGGCACGCTGGACTGGGCGGCTTTCGACATTACCGGACCCAGGTCGTTTAAGCGGCGGCCTGAACGGAGCTCCAGGGATGTGTTCTAGAAGACGCTGGGGTGTCCGAGAACGCGAGAGGACGCAGGAACCGGGCAGCACTCTCCACCACTTCTAAGATGGCGTCGAGAACACTCGAGACTCTCTTTTTATTGACTCGAGTATGTGCCCCACAACCTAAACTTGACTGGTGATGATGAGTATTTACAGATGAAAAGATGGGACGCATAAATAATGCTCACAATATATATAGTGGGAGTAATAATTCAATGGGCCAGTTAGTCTTTTTGAAGGTATGGGTCCCCTTCATCAAGGGAGGACCCCTCCCGAAACTGTTGGGAAATATATTTATCCTTGTTGACAACGCTCCCGTTGTGCCATATCCCATATATATATATATATATATATATATATATCTTGTGAGCGCAGTTGCCGTCACCGACTCTTCTTTATCAATTGGACGTGTCATCATCATTTGTATAATTTCCTCATCTGTATATATCATCATCAGTGTGTGCCAGCTCGAGCTCGCCTCGAAGAAAGCTCTTCCTCATAAGTGGTGGACGATGCTTCTCGATCCCCAAGTCCTCTCGCACGTTACCACTGGAGCTCCGCTCGGGTCGTCTACTATCACCTGCCATGGCAGTGCAAGACAATTCTGGTCCATCCAACACCACCAGCCCAGTGCAGCCTCCGCCGTCGACACTGGCCATCCACAGCCACCAGCGTGATCCGCCAGTATTCTCGGGTCTCAAAGGGGATGACGTTGAAGAATGGCTACACACCTATGACCTTGTCAGCGAGTTGAACAGGTGGGATACTCTACACAAGGTGCGTACGGTCCCTTTCTACGTTACTGATTTTGCCAAAACCTGGTTTTGAAACCACCTCCAAGATCTTCCCGACTGGGACACGTTCGCAGGGCAGTTCCGTCAGATTTTCGGTTCCCCCAGTGTTCACGCTGAAGCAGCAACGAAGAAGCTTGCTGAACGCATTCAGCTGGCGGGTGAATCATACACCTCGTACATTGAGGATGTTCTTGCCTTGTGCATGCGTGTAAATTCAGCTATGCCTCAACGCGGCCAAATATGCCATATTATCAAAGGCATAAATACCGTAGCATTCAACGCCCTTGCGTCGCAAAACCCTACCACGACTGAAGGTGTCATCACCATTTGCAAGAGACTAGAAGAACTTCAGTCTCTTCGGCTTTGCCATGATGCCTCGGACATTCGTCTTCCTGCAGCCCTCGACATCGGTGCCCTGGTCCACGACATCGTTCGTGAGGAGCTTCATGGGCGCTGCTCTTCCTGCGCCACACCGTCTACTTTAGCCTCAGCTCCAACCAACTTGCGGGACATCATTAGGCAAGAGATTGCATCTGCGTCACATTCACCTTGTTCCGCCGAAACCAGACCTCGTCAGGTACCAACGTACGCAGAAGTCGCGGCGCTCTCAGCACCCACCACTATCCCAGCGGCTACACCAGGTGGCCATGTACCTGTGGTGTCAGTGTCACTACCGATGCGCCCACAGCCGTATTACGCCATGCCGCGTCCTCAACGCCCAATCTGTTATTATTGAGGCTATAGGGGTCATATATCTCGCTTTCGCCGAAGGCGTCAACAGGACGAGCAACGTGGCTTTGCTCTAGAGGAATGTGGACGCTTCAGTCCATTCATGAACTACCAGCGCACGCCTTACCGTTCTTCTTTTCAGCGTTCGCCCTCTCCACCTTACAGTAGTGGTCTGCCTGTGAACTCCCGTCAGTCTTGCCGCCGCTCACCATCTCCCAATCGCCGTTCCGTGTCGCCTCTGCGACCCGTCTCCACTGTTCTGAATGCCCACTCGGAAAACTCCCCAATGCAGTTTTAGGAGGAGAAACTGCATCCACCAGACAGCCAGCAAATCTTCCAGACAGATCATCGAACTTGCTAACAGTGTTAGTAGAAGGTATACCCGTCGAAGCTCTAGTGGATACTGGCGCTGCTATTTCCATTATTCGCTCTGACCTTCGCTCCCGCCTCCGCAAAGTAACAACACCTTACTCGGGCCAGTCTCTCCGTGCTGCGACGAACGCCATTTGTCGCCCACTCGCCCAGTGTACAGTTCGTGTTTCATGGACGGTATTCGTCATCATATTGCTGTTGCAGTTGTCCGTGAGTGCACCCACGAACTCATTTTTGGGTGGGATTTTCTGTCGTCTGCACGCACTTCTGTGTCTTGTCGTCAGCGCCTCATCCACCTCAATCCCACCGACTCTTGTGTATCGGAACCCGAAGAGTGCATTCGTCTCGTCACCACTTCAGATTATGTTCTTTGGCCATCCCGAGAAGAAGTAATTAGCGTTGATTGCATCAACATTGTGGGTGGCGACGTGCTTCTACTACCTTATGGCCACACAGTACATCGAGGCATTCTGACAATTGCAGGCCTTGTTCGTTTTTCTGAAGAGTCTGCTTTTAATACTGCGTTAAATCAGACCCCCGAACTCTTATTGTTGCCCAGTGGGTCAACAGTCACATGCGCTATTGACCCGCATCCCCCATTGCAATTGTTGCCCTTTCAAGTCAAGAAGACCTACCAGAGCCAAGCACGCCGCCACTCAACTCTCCCCACTCCTCTATCGGTGACGATAAGCCCTGATCTGACAGCAGCCAGAGTCAAGAATTGCTGAATTTATTGAACAGACATCGCCCTTTGTTTGACGTTCATTCTGCTGTCCTTGGTAGACAACTCCTGCGACTCACTGAATTCAGACTGACGGCTCCCGGATAATTCACCGGCGTTCATACCGCGTGTCTCTCGCAGAAAGGAAGATAATCGAGGAAAATGTCTCAGACATGCTTTGACGGAATATCATACGTCCTTCCTCGAGTCCATGGTCTTCGCCAGTTGTGTTGGTGCGAAAGAAAGACGGAACAGTACGTTTTTGCGTTGATTACCGGGCACTGAACAAGATAACGCACAAAGATGTTTACCCTCTCTCACGAATTGATGACGCACTAGATTCGTTGCATGGCGCAAAGTATTTTTCCAGCCTTGACCTGCGATTGGGCTACTTGCAAATACCAGTGTCCGAATTTGACAAAGAGAAGACTGCTTTGACCACACCAGATGGGCTATAGGAATTTAACGTAATGCCTTTCGGACTTTGTAACGCGCCTGCTACCTTCAAACGTATGATCGACAGCGTAGTGCGTGGACTGAAGTGGAAAACCTGCTTATGCTACCTAGACGACATCATAGTGTTTTCGTCTACCTTTTCGCAACATCTACAACGTCTCGAAGAAGTCTTAGGTTGCCTTTAAAAAGCTGGTTTACAGCTGAATACGAAAAAATACACCTTCGCAAGCAAGACGATCAAGGTTCTAGGGCACTTAGTCAGCAAAGACGGTATTCGACCGGATCCTGAAAAGCTTGCCGCCGTCCTCGAGTTTCCCCGTCTGTTGTGTCAAAAGGACCTGCGCAGTTTTCTTGGCTTGGCATCCTACTTTCGGCGCTTCATACGTGATTTCGCAAGGCTTGCCTCTCCGCTCCATCAACTGCTCGCAAGTAACACGGCATTCGTATGGGCCGAAGACTGTGAAAAGGCTTTCCTGGGGTTGAAGAAAGCCTTAACATTCGACCCGGTACTATGTCACTTCGATCCAGGTGTACCCACAATTCTTTACACTGATGCCAGTGGTCATGGTCTCGGTGCCATTCTACTGCAGCTGACAACACCGCACGCGAACGTGTCATCGCTTACACCAGTCGTGCTTTGACTACTGCCGAGAAAAATTACATTATAACCGAACAAGAGTGCCTTGCTGTTGTATAGATGGTACAAAAATTTCGTCCATATCTCCACGGCCGCCACTTCACAGTCGTCAACGACCACAACGCATTGTGCTGGCTTTCGTCGCTAAAAAACTTATCGGGTCGTCTTGGCCGCTGGGTGCTTTGTTTACAAGAGCACAACTTTGATGTCGCCTACAGGTCTGGTAAGAAGCACCAAGATGCTGATGCTCTGTCGCTGCCCTCTACCCAACCGTAGTAGCCCACCGTCACCAATTTCTACCGCAGCATTACCAGATCTCAGTTGTCTCAGTATCGCAGGTCTCAGTTGGCTAAGATCCGACCGCCCTTCTACCCTTGTGTCGCATCAACGCGTTGACCCTTACTGCCGCTCCAGAATAGCATGCTGAGAAGGCACATCCACTCCTCCGAACGCCCGACTTCGCCAACAACTGAAACAGTTCAAGCTTCACGATGGTGTTTTACATCGCTATATTTACCACATTGAAGGAAACAAATGGGTCCTCGTTATACCACGTTGTCTACAACGTCAGGTTTTTGAGACATTCCACGATGATCCTGCTGCTGGGCATCTCGGCTATCACAAAACGTACGACGAAATACGCAGTCTGTTCACCTGGCCTGGCCTCTCATCCGTGATTGCCAAATATGTTTCTTCGTGTGCCTTATGTCAACGCTGGAAACGACCCACTACTGCTCCTTCTGGCTTTCTGCAACCTCTTCCTTGTCCCGCTTTGCCATTCGAAGTCGTCGGGATAGACTGGTACGGCCCCCTTCTTGTGACCTCCAATGGAAATCGTTGGATTGTAACGGCTGTTGACCACCTCACTCTTTACGCGAAAACCGCCTCACTGCACGCTGGTACAGCCACTGAAGTAGCTGATTGTTTTCCGCGTAACATATTTTTATGCCATGGAGCTCCACGTGTTCTGCTCAGCGACCGCGGCAAGGCCTTTTTCCTGTATTGTTGCTGAGATTCTACGCGCCGCCAACACCATCCACAAAACAACTTCTACTTATCATCCTCAAACAAATAGCTTGACGGAACGCTTTCATCGTACCCTCTTGGACATGATTGCCATGTACGTTAACCCTGACCACACAAACTGGGAGGCCATTTTGCCATTCGTAACGTTCGCCTACAATACAGCTACGCAATGCACCACCGGCTTTTCTCCCTATTTTCTGGTTCATGGCTGCTCTCCAAGTGTAACTCTGGACGTCTCCTTCCTTTCAGCTCCTGCTACCTCAGCAAGCCCTTTATATGCACAAGTTTTGTCTCGCCTCAAGCATTGCCGTCATCTGGCCCGAATGAACACCGGCATCTCTCAGGAAGCTCGCAAGTCTCGCTACGACTCAACTCACCGTGCTGTCACCTTTTCCCCAGAAGACGAAGTTCTTTTGTGAACTCCCGTGCGTGTGCCGGGCTTATGTGAAAAATTCCCCAGTCATTTTATAGGACCTTATACGGTGATTGAACAAACGTCCCCCAATAATTATTGTATCTCACCAGTTAATGCTCCCTCCGACCACCGTTCCCGTGGGACAGAAATTGTGCACGTTTCTCAGCTGAAACTGTATACCCGACACAATTCCTAATATTGTCTCTCGCGCGGCCAGGAGGCCGCTTCCAGCGTGACGGGGAATTAGTGTGAGCGCAGTCACCGACTCTTCTTTATCAATTGGACGTGTCATCATCATTTGTATAACTTTCTCATCTGTAGATATCATCATCAGTGTGTGTCAGCTCGAGCTTGCCTCGAAGAAAGCTCTTCCTCATTATATATATATATATGTATATATATATATATATATATATATATATATATACCGTATTTACTTGCATAATAGGCGCACTTTTTTTTTTTCAGAAAATCCGGCTCGAAGTTAGGGGTGCGCCAATTACGCGGGGTAAAATTTCCGAAAATTTTTTCAACTCGGTTCTCGCGCTTTAAATCTGCACACTTGTCAAGTAAAAGGCGACTTTATCGTTTACCAATTGATTCAGCATAAAACAAACATACCTACGTACCTTTTAATGAACAAGCAAAGCCGTCAACTGCACACACACACGTAAAATTTATTTACACAAAAGTTCCTCTGTTCCTCTTTTTCCCTATTCGGAGTCAGAGTCGGAGATCACACATTCATCCTCTTCGGAGGATGAATGTGTGATCTTCATCCTCGAGTCGGAGATCACACATTCATCACGCTTGCCCGCAGCATTCATCATATGCTGCGGGCAAGCGCTGGCACAAGGTGGTCCGCCTTCGCAGTGCGAGGCCATGGCGCCGCATGAAACGAGTTGTCCATCCGGAGCTGGCTTTGAGCTCTTTTGCTTCGATGCCCTGCGCTCGGGCTATTCTGCGCGCCTCAGTCTGCACAATATCCAACGACACAGCACAGCCGTCTTGTCGTAGCTCCCGTATATGCCGGACCAGTTGCTCTTCGACGTTCGGATACCTGCCGGTCTTGGCACCGCGGAAAGCCCGTCGTGTCTTCTTCGTCGCCTTAAGTTTTTCTTCTTGGTCCCTCCAGTACCGAACACTGGTTTCTCCAACGCCGAAATGCCTGCTTGCAGCTCGGTTGCCGTGCTCCAGTGCGGACTGCACTGCCTTCAGTTTAAACCCAGCCGTGTAGCTCGTGTACTTCCCCATGGTGGAACCAAAGTTCAATACATGATAACAACATATGCACACCGCTTGCAAAATGGCGTTTCTTTCTTTTTCTCTGATGGTGGTGATGGCGATCGAGCCCCCGGCGTTGTACACGTGACCTCCAAAAAGCGCGGCGATTTGGGGGGTATCAGTAATTGATGGAACAGCCGTGTTTTTTTTTTCGCTCATGGACGCTTTTTTTTTTTCAAGTTTTATTTCGACAAACACGTTGGTTAGGTCGTTGCACTTCGAATTTTTTTTATTTGCTCGTCAATTTGCCTTCTTTTTTTCTTCAGGGTACGGGGACGGCGTTCCAACTGTACCGCTGGGGGGTAGAATCGTTTCTGATCATGGCCAAGTTCGGGGTGCGCCTATTATGCGCGGAATTAAAAAAAATCGAATTTTCCGCGACCAAACTAGGGGTGCGCCTATTATGCGAGTGCGCCGATTATGCGAGTAAATACGGTATATATATACACATACTGTGTGTGTGTGTTTGTGTGAAAAAATCAAGAAAGAAAAAAAAAATTGGGGGACTATTAAGCTTCGCCTTCAAAGGTTGAATGGGATAGCGAAATCCGGTCCCTAGTGCACCCTTCAACCGCTAAGTGCATACTTATTCATATGTTTTGTAGATTGGATTGGATGATCGTCAAATGGGCTCGTTTTGGTCTTGACCTATCTAATAAAATGCGTTAAAGAGGTCCGGAAACACTTTTTTTTGAGTAACCATGAATGAATTCACTAGAAGAGCTTATTGCCTCATGAATTCAACGCCGCAAAAATTTTAAGAATTGGTCCAGTGCAAGTGAAGTTACAAAGGTTTTTCGCATGCTCTAATTGCATTATCTCTTCTCTCGTCCCGACGAAAGTGCTGGAAACTAAGCAGGGAGGAGTGGCAAGGCAAAGAAACTACCGCACCTCGTGACCTTGAGCAATTTTTTTTCTTCGCATGCGCTGCTTTCTCAGTGTGATCGCGCGCGCGCGCGCGGATGGTTAAGTAGCGGCCTGCCGCGGCTATCTTGGTAACTTGATTTTTCGGTCACGGACGCACAGACGATTTTTCACTCACAACCGACGGCGCCGAGGCCGGCGGCGAGTTCTCTGCGACACGAGCTTTTTAGCGCTATCGCGTTAAAAGCTGCCCCCGCTCAGCGCCCTGCGGCTCATCACGATGCGGCGACGCGCGCTTCTTTCTCACGCGTACTTTGCCCCGCCATTTGGGGAGTGGGGGTAGATGCGTGTGCGTGCGTGCGCGTATCCTTTAGTGGGGAAAATCGACCGGAATGATTGCGTTTAGTTGCCGGGCGCACAAAGATCTCTTGGCTCGCTGGGTAGGCGCTGTTTGCGAAAAGAGTGCACTTTTCAAACACAGCGAAGTAACGATTGGGGCACTTGTTCGCACTCATACCTGTACCTGTGTTTACGTTTCGTGCCATATTTTTGTTTAAACAGCCTCTTAAGTGTCGAGCGGTAAACATTGTTAGTTCGTTCTTGACCTTTGCATGAGTAGCGCGCAGCACGTTTCGATCTGCTTGCCGTTCTCAGCGTTGCATTCCAAGTTGTTATCGCATTCATTGCTGCGGCCTTGTGGCGAAACTGACTTTTTTTACTTTTGGATAATCATGTTCTTATTACCGCAAGGATGTCACATCAGGCGCTGAGGGAAACTCTCGCAAACCACGGTGACGAAGGATTTCGGAGGTCTGCTCGTCACCTGCTTCCGTTTTGCATCGCATCGCGAGTTCGCAGCCTGGTAGCTTTCGCAATTAGCCGATTAGTTCTGGCAACATGACGGCGAATTGAACGCAATGCAGTGAACGCGATAGCGAAAAATTTTTTTTGTTATAAGAAGTAAGGCTGGCAGCCAGCTCTTTTGGATTTGATATCGCGGAACTCGTACAAAACGATGGTGTGAGCAAACACGGCAGGGAGAAGTGCTCTTTTCACAGTCTTTTCACATTGAAACAGCTCTGATACTGATTCATATAGCATTATTGCTACTCGAGCGGTTCCCCCCTCTTCCCCACGCGTTGTTTCATGCTCGTTCAAGACGAGTGGTTTACTTTCTGCTTAACCATTCGACAGCAGTTTAAACACGTGGGACATGCAAAACGGAAATCTTATGCACTCTTCAGGTGATAGGGATGGACCAACTTTTTTGATCTCTGCTTCAGCAGCGCTCGCACGCTTTTGCCCACTCTTGAAAGTTATAATGGGCGGGGGCATGTTATGAATTTGGACTTGTTACGGAACATGGCAGTGACAGCAAACACCTGCCAAAAGCGTCCATACGATTGCTATTGCAATAATATCGCAGTTTTTTTACTGTAAAATAAGTGTTTTGGGTTAGCTCTGCCTTCAGTTCCCCGTTTATTTAATTTGTCTGTTTATTTGTCGAGTTTTCGTGCCGAACCTGCATATAACGAAATATTTTTTATAACGAATTTCCCCGGGAATTTAAAAGTGTCGTTATATCCAGGTTTAACTCTATGCACACACACTATGCATGCTACGAATGCAAAACATGGTACGCATGAATATACATACATATACGCTATGCCCAAGGACCTTCGTTCACGTGTGGGTGTGAGTGTTTATATGCACATGCGAAATCAAAAATAATTGGTGGAAGGATTGCCGCATCTTAATTTGAGAATGGGTAGCACTACAGTTTGCCAGAACAGAATTAGATACGAAAAATAGTCACGCGCTTAAAGGAGCACTGGCATCAAATTTACTCATGTCAAGATTTTTGCGTCAACGAATATCTATCGACTCCCCAGTAGCGATTCATCACCTAAAATGCATCTGAGTGACGAATGAGTATCTGTAATATTAATAAATATATTCGCTATCGAACGCGGTTGAAAATGAGTGGAAAGCCCGCCAAATTGTGCTGGCAGCGCTACTTCGTGGCCACGTCGAGGGCGCTGCACAGCTTGTGCCGCTTCCACAGAAAAAATGGTGATGACACACTGGCGTTTCGTCTGGTAGAAGTGCCTGTACAGTCAGTGCAGCTGCGTCTCTGAAGGTGTAGACATTCCTCTGTCGCCAACATTGTCGTCCTTGCCGTCATCGCGGTCAACATCGGCAAGTGATGATGACAGCGATTTGGAATTGGGTATTGCTACCATTCGCGACGATCCTTGCTTGACAAGCTCCACGTTAAATGCAATGTACTTATCAGTCCCGGCCGTACTGTCGGAGATCAAGAACACCAACTACACACCTCATGTCGCGGACGTCTGGCCAGTGAATCGCCGCTTTCAGCTGCAGCAGGGCACACAGTAGGAATAGCCCCGGCCTCGAGAAGAGGCCTCGTACTGCCAGTAAAATACAACTGGTTCGTAAACACAGGATTTACCCTGTAGCAGCTCGCTGTAAAGGGAAGGGAGAAAACAAGGCTCTTCTTCACAGGCGTGCAGTTGCTCTGTTCAACGGCACATACAAAGTCAACCCACTGGCTGCGTTGAGGTACGTGGCTTGGAAAGGCAGGAAACACCATGCACTTTGCGCTTTTTCCGCACCTCGTCGCGCAGGTTCTCGCTACGCAGCGGTTCCCCGACATTCTGGCACATATTGTCGCTCTTAATGGTCGTACTCACACGCAGTGGAGCACAACGCAAATCAGTTGATGCGACAGGATGAATCGCACGCACGCTTTAACACAGCAAGGAGAGCCACTAGTGAGAACATGGCTGGGAGCATGAAGGTAGGAAACTTCCATGGCTCGGAGTCGGCTCCAAACACACTCAGAGATCGTCGACGTCATCGTTACTAGCGTATCATCACTCGGGGTGGTATTTGTGGAGTGTATCACACCAAACACGTAGCACTGGTGTTGATGTCGCAAGGCAGTCTATTTTTCGTTTTTTCACCTTAGCTTTTCTATGTTGTTTGATGCCGAAATAAAATAACTTCAACGCTACGGACGCCAATCAAATTTGGCCAAGAAGACCTATGCATACCAAGTGATCGAATGATGGGCACATCTGGATCTTGAAACTTGATGTCAGTGCTCCATTAAGTAAAAAATTTCTTAAAGCACTTGCTTATATAACCGAAACTATACCCCGCGCTTAGAGAAGCTCGAATATTCATAAGAATGCTCACAAGCTAAATAATGGCGTACTCACCGAGGAGAATGAAGTCGAGAGTGAATTCATTAGAACAAACTACCGTAGTGTCCGTAACCTTCTTTCAATGCCAGAGTTCCTGATCAACGCGGTTCTTTGTCGCAGAAAGTGATATAAAATGATGCGTTGCGATCTTTCCACCGCAATGCCATGCATTTCTTCACACTGCAATGGTCCTTGGACATAGCTTTCTTCTTTTTCGGGCTCGCACATGCTTCATGACGAAAATGAAGGTACTATGAGGTCGCTTCTCAGTGCGCTGAACATGGTAACATATCTCCTTTCAAGGTTGACCGTGATAGCACCGTTTCCAGGCGCAGCCACTAGGTGGCGAGCGTTCAGTTGGAGTCGCGAATTGTGTCACGATACCATGCAGGACATGGGTACATCACATGGGTACATCGTTATTTTTTTTTTTTTTTCTTCTGGGAAATCAGCTGGGGTGCGTTTCCTAAGGGGAAATCAAGGTTTTTTTTTTCTTTCTGCCTAAACAAAGGCACACCACCCTGCAGCAACATAGGGAAAGTGGCGATAGTTAGTGCTCAAGTGCAGAATGGCCCATGTCACGGTTTTCCCCAGAAAAATTTGATAGGTGGGGACGGGAGAGGGAGGGGGGGGGGGTGTTTTATGAGTTATAAACGAATATTGAAAATACAAAATTCCGTTCAAGCGAGAGCGGGTCAGATGTTTAAGTGTGCAACTACAAAATACGAGAAGGCACTTTATTTTCACTTTCTTCTTCCCAGACATGCTTCACCTTCAGCCTCCTATTCTCGCTCATCGCCCACTTTTCAACAACCTCGTCATATGGGTAGGTGTCATCGTCAGGTTCTTCGCATGCAATACGAATAAGGCAGTCCAGTGACTTCTGTTTCAGGCGGCTCCTTAGTTGTGTCTTAGTTAGCTTCAGAGCTGAAAAGTTTCGCTCACAGTCTACACATTGTGGTGGGAGTGCAAGGTAGGAACCTGCTAAATAAGCCATGACAGGAAATGGCTTTTTAAGATCATGTGCCAGAAAAAAGCAAGAAGTCTGTAGCCGTCAGCTTTTGCAAACGCTCACGTTCAAGCACAAAGTTGGCGAAAGCAATCCACTCTGTAAGCATGTGCTCAGTATATTGCTTGCCAATATTTGGGCACAGCCTCTACAGTGCACTGGCAACTTTAATTTCATTGCTACTTACCATTTCTTTGTAGCTTCTGCGGACAAACACTGTAGAATACAGTCGAACCCGGCTATATCGAACTCGCCAAAAATTGTTCATTAGTTCGATATATGGCATAATTCGATATAGGCCCGGTATAGGTTTTGACACAAAGGCACATAACAAACTAGAAGAAAAGTACTTTATTAATATGGTGGCTTACTTGCGTGCCCTACTGTGGAATAAAATAGTCCCGCATTTTTTTCCGTGTCAACGACTTCGCTGCCTGCGACAGGACGCACGCCTCCACGTTGTCCAACGAGTCGGAGCAACTGAGGCCGCAACCTTCCACATTCAAGCAATAGCGCCGGAACAACGCAAATGCACTATTCACTTCGGAGGATGCAGGCAATGGGCCGTCGTCAATTTCAGTATTGCTGTCGCTTTGACTCGTGGTCGGCACGACGTCTGCAATGTAATCCTCATCCTGTATTTGGCCCATGATGGGGACATCATCATCCGCACTGATGAACTCGTCGAATGTCGATCCGTCGATAGCACCCGGGAACTCTGCCAGCTCGTTCCAAACTTCGGCGGAAACACCTGCGGTGTCTTCAGTGCTGTCAGAATTTGGGGTGTCATCACCAGGCATGCGGAAGCCGGCATGCCTAAAGCAGTTCTGGATCGTCTCCTTCTTGACATCAGCCCACGATTTACTCAACATAGAAATAGCTCCGAGTAAGTCGATCTTAAACTCCCTGCCGACACAAAGGTTCTGCAACCGCCTCTCCACCAGGCGCTTCCGATAGCTGGCTTTCATTGCGCGGGTAACGCCTTGAACCAGTGGTTGCAGTACAGACGTTGTGTTCGGGGGCAAAAAAACGCAGCTCGATGTTGCGGAAGGTCGTACTGCAGTGGTGCCATGAACAATTGTCCACGGGCAGGCACACCTTGTGATTTTTGCCTACCAAATCATCATTCCACGACGATAGCCATCTGCTGAAAAGCTCCCCGGTCATCCACGCTTTTGAGTTTGCTCGGTAAGTAACTGGAAGCGACAGCGCATTTCGAAAACGCCGCGGTGTTGTGCTTTTCCCTATAACCAGAGGTCGAAGCTTTTTCGATCCGTCTAAATTAGCTGCCAACAGCACGGACACACGTGTTTTGTTTGCCTTGCCGCCGCTTGTCTTGTCGCTACGACATGCAAGTGTCTTGTTTGGCAACATTTGCCAAAATAGTGCGGTTTCATCCGCATTGAAGATATCTTGGGCTCTATATCTTGCTGCGATATCTCGCCAGTTTTCCTCGAGCCATTTTTGTACGCTGTCCAGGTCCGCCGCTTTGCTTTCACCTGTAACAGCTTTGTTAACGATGTCATGCCGTTCTTTGAACCCCTGAAGCCAGCCTGAACCGCCTTGGAAATCACTCCTACCAAGCAGAAAAGCAAGGTCCTTGGCTTTCTGCTCGATCATAGGGCCGGACACCGGGATGTTTCGCGACCGAACGTCCACAAACCACTTGTAAACGGCCGCTTCAACAACTTCGTACACAGCAGCGCGCCTACGTCGAGCGCCGCGGGCACCTGGCCTTTTGTCCGACTTGGCCTTGATGTCTGCCTTGTTCTTCAGGATAGTACTCAAGGTGCTCCTTGGAATTTTGTACGCGGCGACGAAGTCGGACTTCTTTTCACCCCGCTTAACCCGATTGATGATTTCGAGCTTCGTGGCGAACGGCAAATTTTGTCTCTTTGCACAAGCCATGATGACAGCGCGCCAATACAGTTCCCAGTGCACCAACAGGCAACACCACAGACCCCGCTGAATAGGCAGCAGTAGGCACACAAGCATAAAGAAAAAATGGCGCTCACTTCTACTGCCTCCGCATTTCGGAGAAAGCACGACGGCCTCTGATTGGCTGTAAGCGCTGCGAGCAGGCCAAGATCATTTTTTGGAGGGGGGTGTCCGCCCTCGCACAACCGGGTCTAACCAACTTTTTCTAGGGTGGCGCCGGCAGTTTTTCTCGCCACCGCGTGGGAAAGCCAACTTGCTTGGGCACTTTTGAGGCACATGGAGTTTGATATATCTGTTGCCGTTGCTATTTTTGTTCTATAAAACAGTAACTTTTGCGATATATTCTCAATGTAAACTTACCATGTTTAGGAATTGTTCGATTACGGGATAATTTGATATGAACGGATTCGATATAGTTGGGATCGACTGTAGCTGGCCAATATAGGGCGGTTCAGAAACTTGTCCTATATATCTTCCAGTCAAATTCTGCATACACACCATACTCTTTAGCAAAATGGTGACAACCGGACATTGCGACAGTGACGTGCAATCACTGCGGGCTGTGTTGCCGCGCAGACCTTCACCACTTGTGGGGTCTTGGCGAGGCAAACGAGCGCCAGTGTGGGGTCTCGGCGAGGCGAACGAGCGCCTCGCCACGCCAGCCTCTTGGAGTGAATGGGCACAGCAGACGCGGTCTGTACAATAGCACACAACATACATACATTTATTGACTGATTTAGACGACGATATCGTCCGCCGAATGATACATCCATTTTAATTAACACGCTACCATACAAACAACATAACGCAGTGACACACTAAACGCACAATAACATGATAAACACACTAACACACCCAGCGCACTAACACATACCCAAGGCGGCGTCGCCAACGCCTGGCTTTCCACGTGGGACCCCGGCGCGAAGCCCGCGGTGCGGGACCCACGCTACAGACAACCGTTTGTGGCAGCCGCCACGCGCAGAAGAGGCTCGCTCATCTCTCGCCCACCACCAAGGCCTGCCTTCCGCCAGGGGCCACCGCCGGCGCTACCACTCTACCAACAGTGGTACTCAAAGCGAACACAACGCCATCTATCGCCCGGCGGTGGTCACCACCGAAACAAAGCCTTGGGGCGAGACATGTGCGCCACGCGGTGCAGACAACTTTACAGGGGTGTGTCAGCACCGCCACGAGTATCACGTGACGTGAGTAGGTGACAAAGGTAAATAAAACATCCAAACATAATAATCATGATATGGAAGGCATGTACGGAATAATTTACCTTTACCACGTAAAGTTCTGCTGATTTCGTAAAGTTCATAAATTGCATGCGCATTAGAATCGAGTACGGAAAAAAAAAAAAAACTGAATACGGTCATTCTATTGCCATCGGCATATCCAAAATGGCTGCCCCCTAGGTGCGTCGGCATGGCGCGATGGCCGTTTCTGCCTATATGTTTCCCATGTGCGGAACTTCTGAGGAGTTCGTCATCTTGTAGTGCATTAGCGTCGACGGTATGGAAGGACCGACTCCAAAAACTCGAGTGCACCACGATGTCGATTCTAAAAGAAAAGTCATCGCGTGTGTAGACACGGACGGAAATGCGCCGCATCGCGGTCGTTCGGAGTTCCTGAAACGTGCATGCAGGACTGGCGGAAACAAAAGCAGAAGATTGTCGACAGCAAAGCTTCACACAAAGGCTTCAGTGGACCACAGCAGGGTCGGTTTCCGCAAAATGAAGAGCTGCTCGGCGAGTATGTGCTTGAGCAGCAAGCGGCACAGCAGCCCGTGACGACAGAACTGCTCCAAGTGCGGGCTATGCAATTAGCCTTAGAAAAAAGTCTAATGTGGAGCCAGTTTAAAGCGAGCAGGTCCTGGCTAACTAACTTTATGAAGAGGAAAGGCTTTTCCCTCCGAAGGTGAACGGGCATATGCGAAAAGTTTTGCGGAGGAGTGCGATGAAAAGCTTCACAGTTTTCACAGGTTCGTCCTAAACTTGTGGCACAACAACAGCTACCTGCTCGGGCAAATCAGGTATGCCGATCAGATGCCTTTTGGACATGCCTGGCACCACAACTGTCGAGAAGAAGGGGGCGAAGCAAGTTCGCGTGTTGACATCGATCCACGGTAAAACTACAGTGACGGCAATGTTCTGTTACACATCAGATGGACTCAAGCTTCCCCCGTACCTCATATTTAAATGGAAGACGCTCCCGAAAGGAGTCGTTTTTTCTAGTGGTGTGATCATGCGGGCCGGCGAGAAAAATGGGTGCGCGCGTTGCAGTCGATGTCTTACTTTTTTTTCCATCATGAAAATCGGGTGCGCGTTACAATCGAGGGCGCGGTAGAATCGAGTAAATACGGTATGTATGCCTTTTCAAGTAAAAAGACACTCATACAGAACATTGACGCATTGTTACGGTGCCTCTCATAAGCGAAATGATTGCTTTCTAATTGACAATTGCACAAGTATGAACGCTGTATCTTGAGCACTATTAGTGGGTGTAGCGGATGGGGTTGGCTGATTGTCGCATTGTTGGGTGCCGTTTAGGATATTGTTAGCGCGGACAGATGAATGTACAGACAGACAAACCGACAGACAGACAGGCCAAAATTTTTGCTTCGAAGGTCCCCAAGAAAAACTATCGTCTTTAAGAACCACAGACAAGATGGCTGTGCTGCCTTTCTTTTCGCAGCCATTTTCTGGACACTGAGTGAACCAGTTGAACAGTCTAAACGACTGCGAATTCCACGTGGCTAATAATATGTTTGTGCTCTTTCGAACACAGTGTGACTCATTTTTGCCAACAAAGAACTCCATGAGTCTGATGCCACATGGAGTTTGTGCGGGAGCTTCAAGGTGGTAGCACGCCACTTGTATTTTCGTTATTGTGTATGAGCGATTTTCTTGGAGCAAGAATGGTGCAGTTGATATTTTTAATTGGTAGTGCGTGTAAAAACACTCCGCTTTTCAGAGTTTGACCTTTTAACCTGCCTCTTGGATACCTTCGTGGGCATCACTAACGCTGAACCTCATGTGGCGTCTTTTCTGGTGGTGTTTTTTTTTTTTTTTTTTTGGCGTTACGTTTTTATACTCTGTTTCAGAAGTTCCTTTCAACACTGTGGAGGCTACAGGCCCCTCAGCCAATACCAAGGGCGCTTAGCCCCTCCACATGTATTATTTCGCGTCACGTCTTCTGCTTACTGTATGAACTGCATCTGCTCACTGAATTGCAGTTATTATGGCTAGTTTATGAACCTAGAAATGCAGTAAAATGATTAAAAAAGCTGCTACACCTGGAACTTGAAGAAGCGTGAATTTGTGGCTCTGCTGAAGATCGGTAGAATCTCATGTCGGCGGATAGCTTCACTTTGTGGCTGTTTCTCTCTGACGCTGTTTGTGGCTCTTGTATGTATGCTTCTCCTTCGACGCTCGCATATTCTGTTGCAAAGCTCGTTTTCTCTCTTTTTATTTTGACCAAAGGAGGATCCAACATGCACGGAATGTTGTGCGAGGTTGCATGCCCGGTATTTAGAGATGCAGCATTCTTGCTCTGACGACGTAGTCGGAACACTGCCTTGGCGTGTTACGCTTAGCAGGTGTGGCTAAGCAAGCAGCATATCTCGCTAATGTAATATATGGTTACTGCAGTTATCAGCAGTAGGCAACATAAATAATCAAATAAATGTGTAGAAAACTAAACGTGTCAAGTATCGATGTGCGTAAAACAAAGCAAGAAAAACTGCTAACTCTAGCTAACCCTATCAATTTTAAGGCACGTGTATGTGGGACTATGTTTCGCTGTGCAAGCGTGTGGCTTTTTTAGATACCATAGCTTTGGTAGTGCTGAACCAAAGTGGTGAAACAGAGTATAGGCGTCATGACATAAACACCGCCAGAGAATGCGTTCAACTGCATCGAAAGTGCTCGAGCCAGCGGAAGCCCAGTGTCACACATTGTGATCAAAGCGAATAAACCTGACACCTCGCAAAGCACTTTGTGTACAGTGTGCAAGGACCAACAAGAAATATTCTTATGTCGAAGTTGCAGTTCTTTATTGAGAGAAACATGTCATGAAGTGCCACCAAAAGGCCTTTTTTCTCCATTTTACTTGTAACGCTAGTTATTATTAGACTATATACGAACCATTATATAAGAATATATAAGAACCACAAGGTCTTTGTGTTTCTGAGCTTGAAGTTGTTGCACAATTTCGAGGTACATATTCTGTCAATACACTCAGGCAGGCTAATCCTGCTGATCAACTTAAGGATGGCGCTTGGAAACAGTGTGAATTAATCTCGAGTGCTTGTTGTCAAAGCCTCTGAGGAACAAGTCAAATACAAGCATCGATTGAGAACTTGCCGGTCAAACAGAGCAAGGCGACCACTTGATGTGAACAGGCGGCAGCCATTTCGGCTGGAGTGACAATTACGTTGCAGATGTCTAGACCATCCTGAAACGGACATTTTAGAGACCATCGCTGGTAGCGTCGAAGCCAAGTGACGCCGGCGTATGAGATGCGAGGAAAACACTGGTAAAAATCCTGCAATTGTTCAGGCTTTAAACTATCTGGTAAGCTGAGCACTCACTCCTATGGAAGCATTGAGTCTTCATCATACGCTGCATTTATTCTACCCATGTTCTAAGACTGAGCAAGTAAGTCAACTTTAGGCATGATAAAAATATAAAATGGCGCTTGGACTCCGGACAAAAGAGGAGGCCCACATAGCGCTGAGCTTGCCACTGGCTTATTCAAAAACATATACGGTTCTTAAAGGGCCCTGACACTTTTTTTTTGAGTAACTATGGAAATAATTGACTGGAGGAGCATATTGCATTACAAATTCAATGCCACGAAAAATTTTAGATTCTGTATAGTACGAGTGGACTTAACAAAGATTTGTCACACGCTGCAATCACATTCTCTCATCTCTCATCCCGATGAAAGCGATGGAAGCTTAGCAGGGAAGAGTGGGAGAAACGTCACACGTGACTCATGACGATGAGCACTTTTTTTTTTTATACGCGGCTTTTTCAATACGATCGTGCGCGCATGTGTGGACAAGTGGCAGCCTTCTATGGCGATCTCTGTAAAGACTGAGCGCGCCAATGACTAATAGATAGGCATTCTACGAGTCATTTTGAGAATTTATTGTGAGTTCTAGGCCACCTGCTGCGCTATTACGTTTGGCTTGCGTATTCTCAGGAGCTTCTACTACCGATCGCCAGCGTTTTCGGACCGTGCTCAAAAAGTGTTCCTGGGCCCCTGTAATAGCGAGCGCGCATGCTCATTGTTAGATCGATATACTTGTCAAGGCACAGTTCAGCAGCTGCTCTGCCAGCAAAAGAAACTGCACTGAGCAGCTTGCGCACACATAGCTGCTGAGGCCTAACTATTCAGAGTTAAAGAACGAGTTTTTTCTTTTTTTTTATATACAATTCTATGGAAGGAAACATTATGCTGTAGGTTCTGGGGAATCACTAAACAAATGTTCCGGCATAGACTCGGAGGAATCTGAGTGGGAGGGCAGAATGGTATCTAGTGTGGTGGAATGGTCTCGGCCATATAACAGGGAAAATGGCGAAAAGCCCGTAGTCGCCTTTCAGCCGTCAGACTTGTAATTCCTGCGATTAAGGAGGCCATCGTGGATCTTTTAGGTGAACCGCTTGACGGTGTGATGCTCGAGAAGATGGAGAGGTCGATGGGTCTGAAAGGAATCGCAGATGAGCGTTGATCCAGTCACCCTTACGTTGCTCAGACGCCATGCCGCAGTTTGCTGGAATCCGACCGTTTCGTCCATGGCAGACAGACAGGAAGAGCCTTCTCATGATACATGTGAACGCAATAGGGCGTCGGCATTAGTGTGATGTCGGCCAGACCTGTAGACAACACGCATCTCAAACTCTTGCAACCGCAAAGCCCAGCGAGCTAAACGGCCGGAGGGTTCCTTCAACGTGGATAACCAACAAAGAGCATGGTGATCGGTGACTACATCGGAAGGGTTACCGTATAGGTACAGTCTGAATTTACCTAAAGCCCAAATAATTGCCAGACATTCCTTCTCTGTCACAGAATAATTCTTCTCCAATTTGTTGAGGGTACAGCTTGCGTATGCGACTTCGTACTCCTGAAATCCCGATTAGCGCTGCGCGAGCACTGCGCCAAGTCCGACACCGCTGGCATCGGTATGTACCTCAATTGGAGCGGTAGGGTCAAAGTGACGCAAGATTGGCGGTGAGGTTAACAGCGTGGTGCAACTTTTTGAATGCATCATCACAGGCGGATGACCAAGCGTAACTTTTCGTGTCATTCTGTAAAAGTTCAGTCAAGAGGGCGGTGATCATCGTGAAATTCCAAATGAAGCGGCGGAAATACGAGCAGAGGTCAGGGAAGCTGCACAGATGCTTTGGAGATGCAGGTTTAGGGAACTCTGCAACTGCCTGAAGCTTGTCGGTGTCGGGAGGAATACGCTCTTTACAGACAACATGGCCGAGGATCGTGAGCTGACTTGCACCGAAGCGGCATTTTTTTATGTTGAGCTGAAGGCCGTTGTCAGTTAGGCACTGTAGTACTTCATCTAGCCTGCGGAGATGCGTACGAAAAATCTGGCAAAATTATAACCACGTCATCTAAGTATCACAGGCATGTTTTCCACTTCAGGCCACGCGAAAGATTGTCCATCATCCGCTCGAGTGTTGTGGGTGTGTTGCAAAGACCAAAAGGCATGACGCGGAATTCGTAAAGGCCATCAAGTGTGACAAAGGCCGTTTTAGGCTGATCTTCAGGCGCCATAGGGACTTGCCAGTAGCCGCTTTGTAAGTCAATAGAAGAAAAGAACTCCGCACCTTGGAGGCTGTCAAGGGCATCATCGATTCTCGGTAAGGGGTAAACGTCCTCTCGAGTTATTTTGTTAAGACAATGGTAGTCAACACAGAAGCGAATTGACCCGTCCTCCTTCTTAACTAGAACGACTGGAGATGCCCAGGGGCTATTCGAAGGCTGGATGACGCCACGCTTGAGCATGTCAGTTACTTGGTCACCGCTAACCTGGCGCTTTGTCGCGGACGCGCGATAGGGCCTTTGACGCAGTGGTGCATTGGTGCCCATGTCGATGCGTTGACACAGAGCTGATGTGCGGCCGAGGGGACTATGCTGGCAGTCGAAGGAAGAACGGAACTTGTTCAGGAGTCGAAGAAGCTGAGCAAGTTGCGAAACGGTTAACCTGTCGGCGATGGAGCCACTCAGTATGCCAGGTATAGTAGTCTGCGATGAAGAGGCACAGGTCAATCCAGCGAATTCGTATTCGGCGAAAGAACCAGTCGGCATGTCGATAATTGCAGAAGAGTCGAGCTGTAAACACCGCCGACGCACTCGCCACTAAGTAGCATTACAGGACACGGCAGCAGATTTGAGATGCGCAGTCTGCTGACGCTGTCATGAAGTTCCAAAAAGGCATGAGATAGTGGCGAACACTTGCGACGAACGGAAATGGCAGATGGCGTGAAAAGGGCACTCGACTTGGCTAGCGCGTTGCAAGACACCACGGCAAGGGCGAAAGATTGTGGCTATATGGTAAAGCCTTCAGCAACAAATAGTTTGTCCCCGGTTTCAAGAGCGTCATATTAGGGAGCGTCGCTAAACCTTTCAAATGCCACCTCAGTGCGAGAGCAGTCGATGACGCCCTTATTTGCGGACAGAAAGTCCCAACCCAAGATGAGGTCATGGGAGCAGGAATCCAACACTAGAAATTCGACGACATAGATGAGGCTGTCAATCGCAATGAGAGCAGTACAGGCAGGGGCCGGCGTGAGGTGCTCTGCACTTTGCTATACGAAGCGATATACTTGCTAGTGGCGTCATAACTTTTTGAGCAATCGGCAGAGTGTGGCACTCATCACTGAAACTGCGTCACCAGTGTCAACAAGAGCGAGTGCAGCGATGCTGTCCACGTATACATCCAGAACATTCATCGGTGAAGAGAGAGGCCTTGGTCTTTTTGCGGGTGACGCAGTTCCTGCCTCTGGAACTGCGGCAATTAGTTTTCCCGCTCTAACCGTGAAGGACGACCACGCGTCGGCGATGGCGAGCGACGTCGAGGTGATAGCGAGCAGCGGTTAACAGGAGGGTTGTGTTCGGCGTACAATGAAATCTGGTCGGGGTGTTGAGAGCCTGCGAACGAAGGGCGCGATGGCTGTAAGAGGCAGGTTTGAAGCTCTGGTGGTAGTTCTGGTGATAGGCAGGGACATGCCAACGGCAGTATCGCATGGAGGCGGAAATGTTGTAGGCCCGTGTGCTCAGATTTGGGTGCACGTTAAAGAACCCCAGGTGGTCAAAATTTCCGGAGCCCTCCACTACGGCGTCTCTCATAATCATATCGTGGTTTTGGGACGTTAAACCCCACAAATCAATCAATCAATCAACGGCAGTATCGCCCTATGTGGCCAGGCAGGCCACAGGCAAAGCATATTGGCTGATTGTCGGGTGTACATCATTGTCCACTACTCTGGAGGGACCTTGGCTGAGCGAAACGAGGAATGGGCACGGCTGATAGTAGTGACCTAAACGTCGGAAGAAGTGGCCTTGCAGTAACCTCAGCATAGCTTAGAGGTGCATTCACCTCGGCACAGGCCACAGGGGTTGGCAACGGCGAAGTGTCGCGGGCAGATGGCAGAGCCATGCAAACTTGCTCCTGGATGACCTCACGAATGTTTGCAGGCAGATGTGATGGTGGTTGGCCGGCTGTTGATAGCAGTGATAGCTGACGAGCTACCTCAGCACGAACAAACTCCTTGGTCTACCATAGCAGCGACTGATGATGCTTGTCAGGCTTGAGAGGGTGTCATCCGGGACGTTAGGGCGTCGCGTGAGAAGACGCTGTTATCGTAGCTCGTCGAAACTCTGACACAGCTCGATGAGCTCCAAGACACTGGCAGGGTTTTTCAAGAGGAGCATCTGAAAGGCCTTGTCAGAAATGCCTTTTATATTGTGTCGTACCTTGTCAGTTTCCACCATTGTTGGGTCACCACGCCGGCAGAGGTCGAGGATGTCCTCGATGTAGCTGGTGAATGTCTTACCAGTTTGTTGGGACCGGCTTCCTAGGCGTTGTTCTGCGTGAAGTTTGCGCACCCCAGGGCGTCCAAAAACAGCTGCGATGCAGGTCTTGATTAGTCATGAGGTCTGATTGAAGCTCGTCCAAGTAGGAATGTCCGCCTCGTGGTTTCTGTACCACAGCTTGGCGACACCCGTTAAATAAAACATCACGGTACCGAGTTTCATGGCTTGGTAGCGCTAGCTCGTTCATAGGATTCCAGCCAATCCTCAACGTCTTTCTAGTCTGTGCCACTGAAGATGTCGAATTCTCGCAGGAGCTGGGCACCGGGACAGCCCCTGGCCGGCGAAGCTCAGGGGGGTGTAAAGACAGCGTCGTCAGGCATGACGGACGGTAGCTTTTGACTACACAATTTCAGGGTTGCGGAAAACTGCAGCAGCCTCCACCAAAATGTAATGTAAATGCAAGGCGAAAAGCGGTAGCAGCGTCGGGACAGAAGCAGCAAAAGCTGGCCGAGTATACGGGCGTCGTCGCAGTAGCAACCAGCCAGTCCTAGCTCGCGCCCACGTGTCGTTGTCGCTGCGGTAGTGGTCATTCCTCTTCACTACAAAAGCACTGAAAGCCAGAATTCGCATTTATCGAATGTTCTTTTGCCATATTCGCAGTGATATATTCTAGTTTATTGACATTCATTTTCGGCTTTTAGAATGAAAGCTTTTTCGATTTTTTTTCTCCTTGCACTTTCAGAATCTTCTAAAATGACATTTCGCACACTTTCTCTAGGCTTCTGTAGTGATGAGTGGTACTTTCGATTGCAGGCCTGTGTTTACTCTCAAACCGGAGCGCCAGCTAGCAGCACATTTGGCACAGCAGGCAACGGTGCTTTTGGTGGCATCCCGAGCACCATGAGCGGTGGCGGTGTTGCTGGGGGCAGCATGTCGAATGAGTACCGCAAGAGCAGCCTTGGCCCCACGGCACCCATTCCGACCAGCTACGGGCGGCCGCCGCTTGGCCACCTCGGACGTGGTGCCATCAAGCGTTACTGATTCTTTCCTCCCACTAAGTCAGCACCGGAAAAGCAGGCTCCTTTTCCAATTAGTTGGTTGGTGTTTGTCATTTTGTGTACATATATTTCACTGAATAAAGAAAACACTCATTTGTTTTGTGAACCACTGCATTTTTTTCTCGGCTATAGTTAATACTCTATATACCAAATCGTTGAAATCAGCAATTTACATTGTTACATCAAAGCTAGGCTGAATTGTAATTCACCATTCTGTGCCAAGCAATCGCCAAAGGATTTATTTTACAGGGAGAGTTATCACATCACAATAGAAGTCACAGAGGTAGTTGTTCACCTACACCAGTGTTCATAACCGCTATCAGACGAGATTAGAAAAATAGAAACAAAAAAATTTCTAAAACACCGGCCCCTCTCACAGACTATCATCATCTATAAAGTATAGCCACCCCTAATGTCTGTTAAGGTCACTCAATGTCACTATTTAGGATCCAGCAAAGGAGTCAACTTCGGTGTTATTCGTCGCTGCCACCCACTTATTGCCATTGCTAAGCACCCGATCTGTGCTCTCTGCCATGACTCTGGTGACAGTGATGGTAGCTGATACCCTTAACATATTTGTGGAAGCTGTACTGAAATCAAAACAAGGGCCAATTTACACTCTGTATTTAGATGCTGCCGCTGATAGTGGTGTCTTTAATTGCTACACCATAGGCGTACCTGCTAGGTGGTTGGGCACTGAGAAATGTTGAAGGTCTCGGCACCCCACTTTCGACAGCGCTCGCTGTCGAGCCTCAGTAATTGTTTATTTATAGTGAACTAACTGACAACACTACTAATGAAAGCATATGTTAGTAGTAAATGCAATGTAGATACAAAGAAAAAAAAGTGCACAAAAAGACAACTTGCCGTGGGCAAGGACTGTACGTGCGACCTCCGAATAAAGCATCACATGCTCCACCTAGTAAGCTATCACGGAGGCTATTTTCTCGTCCACTTTATGGGTTATATGTGTATTTTTAAACGTGAAGGTGTCTGTCATTACCAGGTCACTCTCAAGCCTTAGTAATTGTTCAATTATATTGTGAACTAAACGACAGCACTACCAATGGAAGTGTATATAAGTATATATAATATAGCATATATAAAGTATAGTACATAAAAAGTAGTAAATGTATAGAAAGTATATATAATAGTAGTAAATATAATTTAGCTATGAAGAAAAAAAACTGGACAAAAAGTTAACTTGCTGTGGGCAAGGAGCGTACGTTCGATCTCCGACTAACGCATCCCATGCTCCACCAACTAAGTTACCACGACGGCTATTTCCCAGTCCACTTTATGGGTTATATGTGTATTTTTAAACGTGAAAGTGCCTGTCAGCACCAGGTCACTGTCGAGCCTTAGTAATGGTTTACTTATATTGTGAACAGAATGACAACACTACCGATGACAGAATATGTTAGTAAAAATGTAAAGTAAATACAGAGAAAGAAAAGTCGATGAAAATATAACTAGCCGTGGGCAAGGAATGTACGTGCGACCTCCGGATAACTCCTCCCATGGTCCACCAACTTAACTACCGTATAAACCGGACTATAGGTCGAGTGGGAATATAGGTCGACCCCCCAAGTTCAGGTTACCGAAAAAGAAAAAAAAGAAAGACAACCCAAAACTGTTGAACCACATTTATTTGCGAATTGGACGCATTGCACCCCGCTCGTCGGAGCTCCCTTCAACCACCATTGTAACTGCTCCTATTCGTCCGACGAAGCACCACTGTTTTCTGAAGACGAGAGTTTGTCGCTGGCCGCCTCCCACATGGATGGATGGATGGATGGATATGGCTGTACCCTTTAGATCGGGCGGTGGCTAGCGCCACCAAGCCGTAATACTTAATGAACTCAAAACTATATTTATTTATTTTTTCCTTAAAAAGTGAGTTTGAGGATTCGTACTTTGCAGTGAAGAGTTTCATTTTCACTCATGCCTTGACTTTCGCCACCAATCAGATAACCTCCTTCTAGTTAAGTCTACTTGCTTAAAGTCTATTTTGCCCTCCCGGTCCCTAAACCCCAGTGCTTTGAAAAACTCTGCGCCATCATCCTGAACTATAGGGTGAAGCCCTTTACAGAACATTATCAAGTGTTCGGCAGTTTCTTCTTCCTCCTCACACGCACTGCATACTGTGTCTACCCCTTCGTATTTGGCACGATATGTCTTGGTTCGCAGTACTCCCGTCCTTGCCTCAAACAGTAGAGAACTACCCCGAGTATTATCATAAATCTTTTCCTTGGCAATTTCCTGCTTAAAAGTTCGATAGACCTTTAGTGCAGACTTCTTCATCATGCCCATTTTCCACATTTCAGTCTCCGTTTCCTTCACTTTCTTCTTAATCGATAGTTCTTTTTGGTTTGGCCACCTGCTGTTTTCTAAGTATTTACCAGTCAACTTCCTGGTTCGCTTCCTCCATTTTGTATCGACATTCTTCATGTACAAGTAGCTGAAAACCTTCCTAGCCCAACCCTCCTCCTTCATTTCTCTCAATCGCTTCTCAAATTTTATCCTGCTGCTAGCTTCCCGGCCCTCAAATGATGTCCATCCCATATCACCTTGTACTCCCTGATTTGGTGTATTCCTGCGAGCTCCTAAAGCAAGCCTACCTATTCCACGTTGCTTAATTTCTAATCTTGCTTGAACTTCTGATCTCATGCACAAGACCGCATTGCCGAACGTCAGCCCAGGAACCATGACCCCTTTCCATATTCCTCTCACAACATCATACTTATTGTAATTCCACAGTGCCCTATTTTTCATCACTGCTGCATTCCTGTTACCTTTAGTCGTCACGTATATTTCGTGTTCCCTCAGGTACTCGGTCCCATTGCTTATCCATACGCCCAGATATTTGTATTTATCTGTTATCTCTAGCGTGACGTCCTGTATCCTAAGCTCACTACCTTCGTTGTCATTGAAAATCATGACTGTTGATTTTTCCTTACTGAATCTAAAATCTAACCTATCTCCCTCATTACCGCAGATGTCCATCAATCTCTGCAAATCTTCCTTGTTGTTGGCCATTAGCACTATATCATCTGCGTACATTAATGCTGGTAGTGCCTGATCAATAAGTTTTCCTTGTTTGACTAAAGAGAGGTTGAAGCCCAGCCCACTTCCCTCTAATTTTGCCTCTAATCCTTGTAGGTACATCATGAATAATAAGGGTGACAGGGGGCACCCCTGCCTAAGCCCCCGTTTTACCTCTGCAGGCTTGGATACCTGTTTTTCCCACTTTATAACTACCTTGTTACCTTTATAGATACCCTTTAAAAGATTACTACATGTTCCACGCCTAGTGTGTCCAGTATTCCCCACAATTCCTCTTGAACAACGCTATCGTACGCTCCCTTGATATCCAAGAATGCTAGCCACAGGGGCCTGTGTTCCTTTTCTACTATTTCGATGCACTGTGTCAGTGAGAACAGATTGTCTTCCAACCTCCTGTGTTTCCGAAACCCATTCTGCAGTTCCCCCAGCACCCCCTCATCTTCTATCCATGCCTGCAGTCTTTCCTTTATAATCTGCATCGCCAGCCTTTAGACCACTGATGTCACTGTTATAGGACGGTAGTTGTTTATGTCAGCTTTGTCCCCCTTTCCTTTATAGATCATGCTCATTCTGCTAAGTTTCCATCCATCGGGAACTTCACCATCGATTATTATTTTGCTCACTGCCTCTCTCAAAGCCTGCTTAGACTTCGGACCTAATGTCTTTTTCAGCCTAATTGGAATGCCATCTGGGCCTGTTGATGTACTACTAGGAACCCTTTTCTCAGCCCTTTCCCACTCTCGTTGTGAAAATGGAGCCATTGCACCACTTGATTCGTCCTTGTCTATAGTGGTGCATAAAGTACTTCTTTGTTGAAATTTTTCTGTCGCCCTTGCTCTTATATATTCAGAAGCTTCGTCCCCTTCTAGCCTGGCACCTTGGGCTGTAGTTATAAAACTCTGCTGTAGGCTCGTCTCATTTCTTAGGGAGTTTAGATGGTTCCAAAATTTCACAGCTGCCTTTCTATCTTTTTTATGTACTTCTGCCAGCCACTGAGCTCCCTTTCTTCTAATCTTTTCATTGATCAGAAGGGATGCAGCCCTTCTACAGCTTAGAAAGGTTTCCCATTTTCTTTCAACATCATCTGTCGGTTCACCCCGCTGCTTAGCATGTCTGTGTTCCCTAGAGGCTGCCTGACGTTTTGCTATGGCTCTCTTAACTTCCTCATCCCAACAACTTTTGGGTTTGTGTCTTCTTTTCCGGGGTGACTTGTTACGCGTCTTAGCAAGCTCTAGCTCAAAGAGTCTAATTAGATTCATGTATGTCCACACTGTCTTATTATCCTCCGTGATTACTTTCTCAATTTGTTTAGTGGCTATTTAAATTTGCCTTTCTGAATAAAAATTTTCCTGTAGTTGCTCATCTTGTCTCCTTCCCACTTTCACTGCTCTTACAAAACTTAGCTTGATACGTTTGTGATCACTACCCAGACTTCTGGAGCCACCTTCATCTATGTGCATTCCCCTGAGCTTATCATACATCCTATGTGACATCAGTACATAATCTATCGTCGACTGCAGCCTTCCTACCTCCCATGTTATTTGCCCTTCACACTTCTCGGTACTGTTGCAAATGATCAAATCAAGCCTTTCACACATATCCATGATCATTTTGCCTGTCGGGTCGGTATACCCATCTATATCTTCTATGTGTGCATTCATGTCTCCTAGTATAATTATCTCGCACTCTCTTCCTAACTCCTGAATGTCCTTTGATATACACTCTACCATTTCCTGGTTTTCCTCTCTGGCCTTTGCTCTCGTCCACAAGTACACGAAATCAAGGAGTGTCATTTGACCTGCCACTTTCCCTTTTAGCCATAAATGTTCGTTGCACTCCTGCTTGACCCTTTGCCAGTCTGTACTTTTATGAATGAATGCCCCAATACCACCCCCCTTTCTGCTGCCTTCTGTTCTATTACAATATTCCCACGCGTAGTCCAGATTGTTGGGAGGTTGTTCCACGTTCCAACTTACTGCACAGTGCGTCGTCTTCAGTGCCATCCAGCGAGTTGCTGATGCAACATTTCTTGAAAGCATTTTCCACCATGGAATCCGGCAAGAAGCGCCAGGCGGAAAGCACCCAGCCACAAACAGTCGCAAGCAGAGGCCTCTATAGGCGACCCGTCGGTGTCTTGGAGTTGTCGCCGGACATCCACTCTTGGTATTCCAGCCACACTCGTTCTACAGTGAACTAGAAGGTTTTAGTGGCAAGAGCGAAGCGGGCGTCTATAGGAGGCGCTGTGACGAAAAAAGCTGTCCGCCGCGCGTAGCGCTGCAGTCAGATTCGCGAGGCCAGCCAGGCAGGCTCGACCGGCGAGTTGACTGCTGTCAGGGCGCTTTGCTGCTGTTGCTTTCGATTCTTCTTGTATCTTTTTTCTGTGCTGGAAGAAAACGTTCTCGGTACCACCATGAACAAGAAAAAGAAGACGGATACGCACTGTTTCGACCCGAGTTGCACTCAGGCTACCCCGGCCATCGCGTTGAAAACGGGCGGAAGATTTTGCTCTTTTCGGCACCAAAGGACGACGACCGACGAAAGGTTTGGGAGCGGAACCTCAAGAGGAAAGACAAACCTCTAACGGACACATCCGCGGTTTGTGAAAAACACTTTGCAGACCATTTTGTCGTTCGTGATTATGTCCACATCATCGGCGGCAAGGAGGTACGAATCGCTCGAGGAAAGCCTGGTCTTACTGCAAATGCAGTGCCAACGTTTTTACCTGACCTGCCCGCATACCTTTCCACATCTGTGAAAAAACCAAGGCCCGAGCGAAAGCGCTGCTTAGTTTTTACGTCTGGATCGGCGAAGAAAGTTCGTCTCTCTCGTCGCAATGAGCACGAAGCGAGCTTGCTCGGCGAAGAGAATTCCGACCCGAACACGAGCCCTGCCGAAAACATGCAAGCGAACCCGCTCAAATCAGGTGACCTAAGGGACCTTGCCACCTGCTTAAGTGTTTCAAGGCTGTGGACGAAACTGACCACTCCAGACCTTGATCTCCTTGTGTATGCCACTACACGCACAACAAAACAGCCTTTCAGTGTCTCCCACGAGAAAGTGATCTGTTTCAGCTTAGATAGCAACAGTGATGTTGTGGCAAGCTGTTATCTCGGTGCGAGAGAAAAGAAGTACGGCAAAGCCCCGCCGTGGTGGTCTAGTGGCTAAGGTACTCGGCTGCTGACCCGCAGGGCGCGGGTTCGAATCCCGGCTGCGGCGGCTGCATTTCCGATGGAGGCGGAAATGTTGTAGGCCCGTGTGCTCAGATTTGGGTGCACGGTAAAGAACCCCAGGTGGTCTAAATTTCCGGAGCCCTCCACTACGGCGTCTCTCATAATCATATAGTGGTTTTGGGACGTTAAACCCCACATATCAATCAATCAAGAAGTACGGCAAAATCACCTCCCTTCTTGAAGCAACGAACATATTTCAAGAAGTTGACACTGCATTGCTTTGTTCAAGCGCTATGAGCAAAGACGCTTATGACGGCCTTGCTCAGAACCTGACCGAGAAGATGAAGCGCACCCTCACCCCCGCGAGTGACGGCGTGTTCAGCAAGAACTGTCTTGGAATGGTGACAGTCAAAGGTGTGTGTTAATATTTTTAATAAGAAACAATGTACTTTCTGTTCTAGCTAACATAGCCTGCTACTTTTTTTTCATAACCTAAGCATATCCTTTGTATCTAAAGCAACCTGCATTAAAGGGAAATAACATTAGTCAGGACCTGTTAGCTATTACCCACTTTGTAATAGCTCTGGAGTTTATTTTTCCTCCAATTATCTGTTAGCCCTTGTTTCCATGTCTTGCAAATAGTTCGAAGTAAGGAAGTGGCTTATTTTATGTTTTACGTTTTTCAGGAACCATCTTTGTTCATTGTTGCTATTTGCGAAAGTCGCTGCTGGCACGGAAGTCCAAGTTGAAGAAAAAACGTGTCACGCATAACTTGTCTCACAAGCTGCGAATGGCCAATCAGAAGACAAAGCGAATTGCTTCACGCTTGTGTACCCTGGCAGGCCAAGTACGAGCCATGAAAGAAGAAAACTCCAGGCTAAGTGATGAGACTTTCCTTGGCCGAATTAAAGAACTCCCCCCAAAGCAGCAAGAGGCAGCTCTACACATGTTCAAGGCTGCGAAGAGGAAGAGTGTTAGAGGGATGAGGTACTCGAAGGAGTGGATTTTGGAATGCCTCATCATGCGCATGAAAGGGCCAAAGCTTTACGAGGATATGCGGAGGCAGAAAGTTCTTGTTTTGCCGAGCAAGGTTACTCTTCAGAAGTATCTCAGGTCGTACAGGACGGGATTTGGCTTTAATGCCAAAGTGATGAGCATGCTCAAGCAGAAAGCGTCTTCCATGGATGCCTTCAAAAGGCACGGAGGGCTCATCGTTGACGAAATGAAACTGCCCGAGAATCTGTCAGTCTCATTGTCAGGGCACATACAAGGCTTCGTGGACATGGGCCAGTTCACCCCCAGCAGTGACAAGCATAAAGTGGCTGACCATGGGATGGTCATAATGTTTGTGCCGTTCACTGGCGAGTGGACCCAAATACTTGCTTCTTTTGCCACGCAGGGCAACATGAAAGGAAATTTGCTCTCGAAAGTGATGCTGGAGGCAGTGATTCTAGCGGAAAAGGCTGGGCTATTTGTTGATTTCATAACATACGACGGTGCGACCTGGAATCGAAACATGTGGTCCACGATGGGCATTTACGCGACTGCATCTAGCACAAAATGCAAAGTGCAACATCCAGTAGACAACAAGCGGTCACTTCATTTCATTTCTGACTTCCCACATCTTGTCAAATGCATCAGGAATGGGCTACTCCAGCAGACTTCACCACTCCAACAGGACCAGCAAGTACAAAAATTTATGCCTTTATCAATATGAGAATGTTTTTATCCCCAGGAAACACAAAAACACAGCACTGCAGTGTCTTATGAAGCATTTTGTTTTTCCATGCAGGTATCGCTTCGTCCTGTAAAAGAGGCTTTGACACTTCATGGCTCGAACGTGACTCTTCAAGCCATGCCCGGTATCACAACCCACCACACTCAGCCCAACAACTTTGAGAAAATGAGGGTTACCTACGCCTTCCAACTCTTCAGTGACACGGTTCTAAATGGCCTTCGTCTCTACAAAAATGATGTTGAGGCCAAATGCGGGAGCATCCAGCCTGTCTTGACCTTTTTCGGGTAAGTTTATTGCCTCAAGCCCCGCAGGGGCGCCTGCGCAAGTAGGCGTTTGGTGTGTAGCGACACCACGGACCCGAGATAACGGGGGAGTTTCGGCTCCCTCCCACGCCTAGCCGTGCGTGGCTTTGCCGTGTCCGGGGAAAAGGGGATCCTGGGGGTTGAGCCAAAGCTGGGTGATTGGACCTTGAAGGCCCCCCGGCAGAGGCAACACACCTCTTTGGCCCCGGCTTCACGTAGACGGCACCCCTGGGCTGACCCACCCAGGGGAAATCGGCAGTCGCCTTTTCCTATCTTTCTCTTCCTACATCTTAGTCTTTTCTCGTCTTTAAATCTGTCCTGTCTTCTTCTCTCTTCCATTTACTTCCGATTTTTCATGGCGGCAAGGGTTAACCTTGTGTAATTACTCAACCTTGAGTAGTTATATTTGGTTATAGTGGCAATGTACGGCTGGCGTCTGCAGCCTTATGCTATTAAGTGCTTCAGCGTCGCCTGGTTGGACTCCATGGTGGGTGGTCGCCATTGCTGCCGAACAAAAAGTACACTACTATGGGAACACCTGCATTTCCCCGTCTCCTAGATCGTCTCCCGCCTAAGAGGGGACGCACCGATGACATATCAATTTTCTGCCAACCCAGACAATGCTTTCCCAAATTCCATGTTGTGCACAGTGAAAACCCAACAAAACAAGCCAGAGCAATATCTCCATTTCTTGTTGCTAAATCCCTGACAGAGGTCTTGGGCCCAGGATACAAGGTTACAAAGATGGCTAGCGGAGACCTTCTCCTTGAGCTGCCTGAGAAACACCACTATGAAAAACTTGGTAGTCTCGCAGCATTTGGTAATATCCCAGTATCTATTTCACCTCATAGATCAATGAACACTTCACGCGGAGTTGTTTCAGAAGCAGACCTTCTTGAAATGTCTGAACAGGAACTGCTTGAAGGGTGGAAAGAGCAAAATGTCACAGATGTGAAACGAATCGTCATCAGACGAGACAACAAAGAAATAGCTACCAAACATTTAATACTCACCTTCGCATCTAGCTCATTGCCTTCATCTATAGACACAGGATACATCAAACTCTCTGTCCGTCCCTACATTCCCAATCCAAGACGGTGTTATAAATGTAAACGATTTGGTCATGGCTCGCAGAACTGCCGGGGTCAGGAAACTTGTGCAAGATGTGGTAGCCACGGCCACCCATCTGATAACTGTGTTACTACGCCTCACTGCGTGAATTGTGACGGGGAACACGCCGCGTATTCGCGTTCGTGTCCTAACTGGAAGAAAGAAAAAGAAATAATCACTCTTAAAGTCAAAGAAAACATCACATTTAAAGAAGCAAGACGAAGAGTGTCGCCATTTTACGGCGCAACATATGCTGATGCGGCGCGTCAGGGGGCAACGCCGCACCAGCCCTCGCCCCCCCTTCGGCCTGTGCAAAGCGAGCCGTCGGCTGTGGCACCTGCCCCCAAGGCGGCTGTAGCCCAGGCTACACCGCCTACTCCCAAACAGAGACCGGAGACTCCAGAGTCTTCGGGTCTCAAGGCCTCCCATCACCAGGCGAGGCCCAAAATCCAAACTAACAGCCAGCACGTGCGGGCATCCAGTGCCTCCGAGGAGGCAATGGATACGTCGGCACCCTTGGTGCCGAAAGAGCGGCGTGGCTCCTTGGAGCGCGCCAAGAAAACAAAAAAGCAAATAACAGGGCCTGGTGACGGCCCTGTTAAGTGAACTCAAACTCCACGTCTAAACAGCCACTCGCTTTTCGTACACACAGCATTATTTTACATTCACCATGAACACTCAAATTATACAATGGAACGTCAGGGGCCTTCTCAGAAACCTTGACGACATCCAAGAACTCCTACACGAACACTCACCAAAAGTGCTGTGTGTACAAGAAACACTCCTTAATTCAAAACACACAAATTTTCTTCTCAAATGCGTTATTTTTCGAAAGAACCGTGATGATGCCATGACATCATCCGGAGGTGTTGCCATCATAGTGAATCAAGGAATTGCATGCACACACTTACAACTCCAAACATCCCTTGAGGCAGTGGCTGTTCGAGCGGTTCTTTTTGATAAACTAATCACAATCTGCAGTATTTACATTCCTCCTAGCTATCAGCTCCAAAAACGCGATTTACACTCTCTAATTCATGAACTTCCGGAGCCTTATGTTCTCCTTGGAGACTTTAATGGGCATAGCAGGTTATGGGGTGACTCTCGGTATGACGCGCGAGGTCGACTGATCGAACAGTTTCTTATCTCGTCGAGCGCGTGTCTCCTAAATCAAAAAGAACCAACCTATTATAACCTCGCTAATAACACCTACTCCTCCATAGACCTGAGCATAGTATCTCCATCTCTTGTGCCTCTACTCCAGTGGAAAGTCGTCAGTAATCTGTACGGAAGTGACCACTTCCCCATAGTTTTGAGCACAACGACAGTAACTGAGTGTCCACCACGTGTTCCCAAGTGGCTTATAAACAGAGCCGACTGGGAACAGTTTCATACTATCGCTTGTCTAGGTTGGAATGACATCTGTACTTTGAACATTGATGTTGCTGTGAACTACTTCACAACGTTTTTGATTGGTGCTGCAACAAAATGCATCCCACAAACAAATGGACACCCTGGAAAACGCTGTGTGCCATGGTGGAATTCTGAATGCCGAAACGCGCGCAAACAGCAAAACAGAGCTTGGAGGCTGCTTCGGAACTCACCGACAGCCGAAAATCTTGAAACCTTCAAGAAAATAAAGTCTCAAGGCAGGAGAACGCGTCGGCAGGCCAGAAGAGAAAGCTGGCAGAAGTTTTTATCAGGGGTTAATTCATACACACAGGAGGCTAAAGTCTGGAACATGGTCGGTAGGATAGCAGGAAAACAAGTATACACACTTCCACTCGTAAACACTCGGGGTGATACCTTGGAAGATCAGGCAAACTTCCTCGGTGCACACTTCGAACAGGTATCCAGCTCGTCCCACTATACTGACACTTTCCAAAAATACAGAACAAGAATAGAAAAGCAGAAACTCGAACACAAATCCACTAGATACGAGGCATATAACCAAGCTTTCAATCTGGCTGAGCTCCAAACATCTCTAAACTCCTGCAGTACTTCTGTCCCAGGTTCTGACCGTGTGATGTATGAAATGTTAAAAAACCTACCAAACGAAACCCGAAAAACCTTACTTTGTTTGTACAATGCTATTTGGTCTTCTGGCACTATTCCTACCTCCTGGAAAGAAGCTATTGTTATTCCCATTTTGAAAGAGGGCAAGGACCCTTCTTTACCCTCGAGTTATAGGCCTATAGCACTTACAAGCTGCTTGTGCAAAGTCTTCGAAAAAATGATAAACTGCCGACTTGTACATTTTCTTGAAACAAATAATTTGCTCGACCCATTTCAGTGCGGGTTTCGAGAAAGTAGATCCACCACAGACCACCTTATTCGTATCGAGGCACAGATCAGAGACGCGTTCGTCCATAAACAATATTTTCTCTCTGTGTTCCTCGATATCGAAAAGGCTTATGATACTACATGGCGTTACGGAATTCTAAGAGACCTGTCCCACCTTGGTGTGCGCGGAAGAATGTTTCATATAACCGAAAGTTACCTGTCAAACCGGACATTCCGTGTCCGTCTGGGCAGTGCGCTCTCCAAAACATTTGTCCAGGAAACAGGCGTGCCACAAGGTGGTGTGCTTAGTTGCACACTTTTCATTATTAAAATGAATTCTTTGCACTTGTCCATTCCCCGCAATATGTTCTATTGTACATATGTTGACGACGTTCAGCTTGGCTTCAAGTCATGCAACTTGGCCATGTGTGAGCGGCAGGTTCAGCTGGGCTTAAACAAGGTCTCCAAATGGGCAGATGAAAACGGATTTCGACTTAACCCACAA
The DNA here is from genome assembly GCF_043290135.1 of Rhipicephalus microplus. Lineage (NCBI taxonomy): Eukaryota > Metazoa > Arthropoda > Arachnida > Ixodida > Ixodidae > Rhipicephalus > Rhipicephalus microplus. The sequence continues at coordinate 218,957,868 of NC_134704.1, forward strand.
AAAAGCACGTGTGTCTTGTTCTCTCGAAAGAGAGGCATGCACTCTGAACCTGACATTCGACTGAACGGCCAACGTCTGTCCGTCAAAGCCGAACATAAATTCTTAGGCTTAATCTTGGACAACAAGCTGACCTTCGTTCCGCACATCAAGAATTTAAAAATAAAATGTTTAAAAGCCATGAATGTTATAAAAGTGCTGTCACGTACTACTTGGGGTAGTGATAGGCAGTGCCTCATAAATCTGTATCGAAGCCTCATTCGCACCCGCTTAAATTATGGGGCCGTTGTTTATCAGTCTGCAACTCAAAGTGCTTTAAAGATGCTGGACCCTGTGCACCATTTGGGCATCCGCCTTTCTACGCGTGCTTTTCGCACCAGCCCCGTAGAAAGCCTTTATGTTGAGTCAAATGAGTGGTCGCTTCATCTGCAGAGAACTTATATGTCTTTTGTTTATTTCCTTAAGGTGAAAGCAGATAAAAAGCACCCCTCATACTCTACTATTAATGATTTGTCGAGCTCCTTTCTGTTTCAAAACAGGCCTTCGATGAGGCAGCCCTTCTCAGTTCGCCTGAAAAGTCTAGCCGAGGAAACTGGAGTCTCACTAGAACACAGTTTAATGGCTCCTGTAGCATATCCGCCACTGTGGCAATGGCAGACTATAGACTGCGATGTGTCCTTTCTAGAAGTTACAAAACATGCACCTATTGCCCATATCCGAACATACTTCCTGGAACTTCAACACAAATATACACGTCCTGAGTTCTTTACAGATGCTTCCAAGTCCAACTCCTCTGTGTCCTACGCTGCTGTCGGCCCATCCTTTTCGGATGCTGGCCCTCTACATCCAAGCACAAGTATCTTCACAGCAGAAGCTTACGCGATACTTGTGGCAGCTAAACACATCAAACAACTACAAATACAAAAAGCAGTAATTTATACAGACTCCCTCAGTGTGGTAACGGCTCTGCACAGTGCTAAAAAACAAAAAAACCCGGTCCTTGTCTCACTTTACTCCATTTTGTGCACACTCTACTCACTAAAACAACATGTTGTAGTGTGCTGGGTGCCAGGGCACCGTGAGGTCCAAGGCAATGTGAGGGCGGATCAGCTTGCTGCATCCGTCCACAAAAGCACTGGCCCTACACCCATATTAATCCCGGCCCTTGATCTTAAGCCGTCTCTCAAACGAAACATCAGGAACTACTGGCAGAGCAAGTGGGATACACACACACAAAACAAACTACACATTATTAAGCCACACCTTGGTCATTGGCTGCCCGTATCGAAATCGCGTCATACAGAGGTAATACTAACGAGACTCAGGATAGGACACACATACATGACACACACACACCTTTTGTCTGGTGGCGATCCACCATTGTGTGACAGATGTGGTGAACCATTGACAGTCCTTCACATTTTAATTGAGTGCAAACAATTGGACACTGTAAGAGAACAACACTTTCCATTACCCTACCGACAACATATACCTTTACACCCTGCAATGTTCGTCGGTAGGGAACCGCTTTTTAGTCACAAATCATTGTTAGCGTTTTTTAAAGAAATTCATAGTTTTCACATCATATACCCGGGCATCCCGTAGCATGACCTCCCCAGAGAGGTTTTTGCTGCGGTGGTTACACAAGAAAGCACTTGCCTCACGGCCCTTGGACGCAAGGGTATGAACGAGGGAGGCACTTGTGCGAATGCCATACATATCCACCATCGTCTTTTATTATCACCAACTTTTGTCATCTATTCACACCGCACACACCTTTCACGACATGGTCATGATTTTATTACTTGTATGTTTTTACCCGCCTTACCGCGAGGAATTTTATGGCCCCTATACAGCCGCTTATCACAATCATTGTCCATTTTTTTTAGCAAGATGAACTGGCGCTCTTTGGCCGTGAAACGGCCCTTGCGCCATAAAACATCAAACATCATCATCATTATTGCCTCAAGTACTGCTCCACATGTATACAAGCTGTTAGGAGCATACTTATATTTCACTTTTTTGTTTTTATTTACCTTTCGCTGCAAACGAACCTTCCAACCTCTTGGCTAACTGTTTTAAAATCTTATTGTGTGCTCTATGCATTTCAGCATGATGAGAGACCTTATCGAGATAATGTCATCTCGATTCCCCGCCAAGGCTCTTCGTCCGGACTCAGCTGCCGTGGATAAGCTGCTGTCATTTCTAGCCTACCTTGTTGAATGGGAGGTTTATGTAGCAGAAAACTTGCGTCAAGCGAAAAACGAAGGCCGAGCCAAAAAGCGGGGCCGCTTTTTGTCCGAGTCTACCGCAGTTGGATTGAGGGTCACCATTGCAAGTGTCCTGTCGCTGCTGGACTACCTGAGCCAACAACTCGCGTACAAGTTCATCATGACATCAAGGCTGAGCCAGGACCCAGCTGAGAACTTTTTTGGCATTGCACGGCAGTCGTCAGGCTGTAATACTCACCCCACACACCAGCAGTTTTTGATTACAGTTTCTTGCATGAGTTTTTACAGCCTTGCCAAATCTGTGTCACACGGGAATGCAGAGCCAGGCATTTTGACTGCACTGCTTGGGGCTGATGCTGCCGGTGGGGATGACCGTACCAAACAGTTTCTGCTGGACCAGCTGATTGCTGATGGGGATCTTTGCAGTGCTGAACTGGCATTGAACAGCATTGAGAAAGCTGCACCAGATCATGTTGCTTGTGTGTCTGCCAAAAGTGATGAGCAGCTAATTTTGTACGTTGCTGGATATGTAGCACGGAAGTTCTTGGCCAAAACCAGCTGTGATGCTTGTAAAAACGTTCTGCTTGCAGACAAAAACGACATCGAAAACCTTCAAGCTGCTCAGCTAACACAGCTAAAGGATAATGGCGGCCTGCTCTACCCGTCGGGTTTCCTATTTAGGTTCCTAAAAAACCTGGAGAACCTTTTCACGGGTTGCTTCAGTGCACAAGAGCTTCATCACGAAAGCATCATGGATGTAATTTGGCTAATCAAATCCCGACCACAGCACCGTGTTGGATGTACTGACCACGCTGAAATGCTTACTGCTAAGATGGTGGAATTTTTCATTACCACTCGGCGGCACTTTTTCGTAAAATCACTCAACCGAGCCAGGATGCAGAAGCGGGAAACGGCAAAATACCTGAAACTTAGCCGCTGTACATAGACTGCTCTTGCCCCCATTTCAGCATTCATATGTCTGCAGGGGAACCGTGTTTGTTTATCCATTTTCTCTGTGCCATTCTTGTATTTTTATGCGTACTGTTGTCATAACTTACTGTGCAATAATTCTGTGCTTTTGCAGAATTCATTTGGAGTCTGTCTGTTATGAACGCCTAGTTCTTTGCAATTTAACAGTTTTATTTGTCATCAAGACCCTCTTAATGTATTTTTGGTATTTTTACTTCACTACGTGTAAGGTAGAGTGCTTGTTTGATGTATTGAACTTCTGACAATTGTTTTTTTTTTGTTATCTAGTGAGCTATTTCTGTTCAACATTTTATTTTTTCATAGTCGCATCGTTTTTTGTCATTGTATAAATTTTTAATGTATAGCTTTATGTTAAAATGTTTTTAATGTGAAAGCCTTAGATCTCTGTTTCATGGAATACATGAGGTACTCAACATCATTGTAAGGTCCACAAAATTGTACAGAACATTGGAGTGCTAGCCGGGAAGGAAGCACTGCAGCAGAAGGGTTGGAGGAGGGCTAGAAAGTTAAATAGCAGTGCGAGAGGGGAGGTCGCTGCCATGTGCAATATGAGCTGCCTTTAGAGCTGAAGGTTTTGACGGGTGTGAACAGGAGGCTTCTGGTGTTGGTGAGCCAGGATAACAAGCTTTGGAGGATGCTGTCTATTGTGCTATTCAATTGGTGATGGGAACTTTCGCAAAGTTCAACAGAAAGTTCAAGAACACATTAACAGAACTTTCAACTAAACTTTCACCGTCACATTTTGGGAAAGTTCTATATGCACCCCCGTAATTGTTAAAACGTTCCTAGTATGCTTACTGTACTGTGATAAGTGAAAAGTAGACTGCCTGTTTCATTTATTGCAGTCGTAATGGCAATTCGTGCAACCTGGCAAGCTGTTTTAATTTTGCACCTGATTTGTTCATAGCCGCACTATTGTCTTTGAGATTTCCTTTGAAATATTTTAAGTATATGTGTATATTCCTGTCTTTTTTTTTATTGTGTGAAAAGTAGACTGCCTGTGTCTTGCATTGTACTGTGCTTGTGATCAGTTTTTGCCTTCTAGCTGGTTATTTTTGTTTGACATCTCACTTGATTAGTTCATTTGGCATGTAGTTACAAGCTAAATAAATGTTGTATCAAGTGTTGCCGAAATATTTCTTTCATTTGCCATTTTGTCACACAGCCTCTTCTTTATAATAACTATTCTCCTGGCTAAAATACTGTGGGACTCCAAGTGCTGAAAGCGGTGCTGACAGGGCTATCTTTTTGGTCTACAAACTAGTGTAGTCGTGCAAAACTTGTCCGCATGTGAACCAACAGCAAGAAGTCCTGCTCTACTGAAAAACGAGTACCGCTTACGGCACACATTTGAAATGGAATGCAGTCCATAATACACCAGAAGGCCGATAATCGAGACAAACATTGTGGTTCGAGCCGCTAAATTGCTACTCTGGTCAAGGGCGTCACCAGTCGTGGCTCGTGGCACGTTAATGACGAAGAATTCATATCAGATATCTGTGATTTGAAGCTGAGGTGCTCTGAAAAAACACGAGGCTTATTACAAAAAAAAAAGCCCGTCAGACGCTACGCTGCGAAGTCGACGGGAGCTGCACATGATGCTGCTCTTCACAGTGAAGCACAGGCTCGCAAAGCGTTCAGTACATAATCTCAGCACGCAAAACCATTTGCCAGGTTAGTCGATTGTAGCTGCCCATTTTTTTAAAGTGCGATGCAACGGAGAAAGAAAGGGAAGAAGCTTGCGCAGCTGTTCGAAAGATGCCCAAATCCCCGCAGCAGCACCTCGCGATTACTACGCCAGCGCCGCCCGCGGCCGGCAGCTTCCCGAGACTCACGAGCAGGGGGGCGCTTTTGCCACTACAAACCTTCTAGTTCACTGTACTCGTTCCTTGAACGGCTTGTTGAGCACAACGTCTAGCGGCTGGAGGGTGGACGTCATACCACCTGGTATCACGGCGAGGTCCGTTTTCATGTCGCCGAGTGCGCGTTTCACTGCGTCGGTTAAGTGGCCACGAAATGCATCCAACACGAGCATGCTGCGAAGACGCAGCAGTGCACCTGGCCGACGGTTCCACACCACTCGTATTCATTCGAGCATGATGGCCTCGTCCATGTATCCCTTTTTCTTGACACGAATGACAACACCGGGGGGGGGGGGGGGGAATACTTTCTTTGGCATTGTCTTGCGTTTGAAAATGACTAAGGGCGGAAGCTTTCTACCATCTGCCGTGCATGACAGTGAAGCGCGAGTGCTCGTTGCCAGTGGACATTAGCTTCACATCCTTGGCGCCGCGCTGCGTGATCGTGGTCGAAGAAGGCATGTCAAACCACACGGGGGTCTGATCGGCGTTCCCAATCTGCCCCATCATGTATTCGTTCTGCTCCCGAAGCCGGTTCACGAAGCGCTGAAAGTTTATGAGCTTGTCCTCGAACTCCTCCGGCAACTTTTGACAGATGTATGTGCGTCGCTGGAGAGAAAATCCTTTGCGTCGCATAAATTGACGCGCCCAAGAGTTCGGTGCATGAAACTTTTCTGTCGTGAGCCCAGTTTCTCGAGCGAGTTCCACGGCTTTCTTGCGAATGAAATCGACGGTCACTGGCAGCGAGCGCACGCGAACTTACTGCACAAAGTCCGCTAGCTTATCCTGCAGCTGCGATTGAACGGCACTTCATCCACGAAACGACATTTTTCGAGGATTGCATATCTGCAGTTTTTCTTTCTCGCTTTTTTTCCGATACACTAAAGCGGCGCTGAGCAGCCATATTCCCGTTCGCTTCTGCGAACTCATCTAGTTTAAACGGAGCTGAGTACTGCCTCCTCACACCGCTAGACATATTCAGTGAACGGAAAAGAAAGGCCACTAAAAATGCAGCGCAATGTCAAGCAGAGCGAAAACTCAGAACAGATCGAAAGCAAATCACGAATACAAAGTAAACAGTCGGAGAAAAAAAAAACTGTGATTGGATGTGGATATGCCCCGTCTGGCTTCACAAGCACATACGAGCCACATGTTGTCAGACAGCGTCGCACTTTCTTCTAGACACTGCTATATGAGACGAGGGGCGACTTCAGCTGACTATTTCATTGAAAATATCTCTACTTATATTCCGGTTTATACGGTACCACGGAGCCTATTTCCCTGTCGACGTTGTGGGTTATATGTCTACTTTTATACGTGAAAGTGTCTGTCAGCACTGGGTCACTGTAGAGCCTCAGGAATTGTTTAATTATATTGTGAACTAACAGAAAACTCTAATAAATGAAAGCATATGTTAATATGAAATGTAATGTAGATATGCAGAAAGAAAGGTGGACAAGAAGATAACTTGCCGTGGGCAAGGATGATTTGTGCGACCTCCGGATGACGCATCTCGAGCTACACCAACTAAGCCACCGCAGTGGCTAATTGCCAGTTCACGTTGTGTTATATGTGTATTTTTAAACGTGAAAGTGTCTGTCAGCACTTGGTCACTGTTCAGCCCCAGTAATCCTTTATTTATATTGTGAACTAACTGACAACACTACCAATGAAAGTATATGTTAGTAGTAAATGTAATTTAAATATGGAGAAAGAAAAATGGACGAAAAGCAAACTTGCCATGGGCAACATCGTACGTGCGAGCTCCGTGTAACGCGTCTCAAACTTCACCAACTAAGCTACCACAGTGGCTATTTCTCCGTCCACGTTATGGAATATATGTGTATTTTTAAATGTGAAAGTGTCTGTCAGCACAGGGTCACTGTCAAACCTCAGTAATCGTTTATTTTTGTTGTTACCTAACTGACAACACTAGCAATGAAAGTATATGTTAGCACTCAATGTATTGTAGACATAGAAAATAATGGCAGCATATCCACGGAGTGAATGATGGAGAGTGGGGCGAAGCATTCGTCCGTCTGTGTGAGACCGTCCATGCGTCTGTTCGTGCGCCCGTCCCTGCGTTCGTTCATGCATCTGCCTCTGCGTCCTTTCATGCGTCCATCCATGCATCTGTCTGTGTGTCCATTCGTCCATCTATTCAACACTCCATGTCTCACCATCTCGCATCTCTTTATCATATATTCCCCATATAGAAGCACGCCATTTAGTGGACATTCCAAGGACTAAACGAGAGGTGGCACACGCACACATTCTTACGGCTTGCACTTCGGGTCTACTTTCCACCTTCAACCACCTTGAGTTCATGGTATATACTAGTTCACTGTATTCATGGCACTGCGGCCCAATGCTCGCTAAACCTTTCTAAAACCAAGGAGGTTACGCCCAGGGAGTATAACGTAGCAACCTTTTCCTGTCAGATAGTGCTCAATGTACATGCCAGTGGCTGCTAATGTGAAATGAGAGACAGGAGGATTCAGCTTTTAATTTCTTACGGCTTGCGCTTCGTATCTGCTTCCCCCCTTTAACCACCTCGAATTCATTCATGGTATATACTAGTTCATTGTATTCATGGCCCTGCGGCTCAACGCTCGATAAACCTTTCTAAAACCAAGGAGGTTACACCCAGCAAGTATGATGTAGCAACCCTTTCTTGTCCGATAGTGCTCAATGTACATGCCAATGGCTGCTAATGGGGATCGCAGCGTGCGCGTTGACTAAAAGCCGAATGCTCCTGTCTCTCATTCCCCCTTAGCAGCCATTAACATGTGCATTGAGCACTATCTTTAATTGTTCAACAACGCACAGAAGAAATCTCTCTCCGGAACCACCTTGGAGGTCAAAATCGTAAGGACCGCTATTTCGGGTATGTGGTGGTTACATACGAGGGACGCACAAGCCACGCCATAAGGAGCTTCGCCCTTAAAAGAAAAGTGGACTAAAAGATGATTTTCCGTGGGCAAGGACTGTACATGCGACCTCTGGATAACACATTTCATGGTCCATCAACTCAGCTACCACAGTGGCTATTTCCCCGTCTACGTTTTGGGTTATATGTGTATTTTTAAACGTGTGTCTGTCAGCACTGGGTCACTGTCGAGCAACATTAGTCGTTTATTTATGAGAACACTACCAATGAAAGAACATGTTAGTCAGTGTAATGTAGATATGGGTAAATAAAAGTGGACGAAAAGATAACTTGCTGGAGGCAAGGACCATACGTGCGACCTCCAAGTAACGATAAGCATGCTCCACAAACTGAGCTATTAGGGGGGCTATTTTCCCGTCCACTATATGGGTTATATGTGTATATTTAAACGTGAAGTTGTCTGTCAGCACCAGGTCACTGTCGAGCCTCACTAATCGTTCAATTACATTGTGAAATAACTGGAAACCCTAAGAATATGTTAGTACTCGTAATGTAGATATGAAGAAAGAAAAGTGGACTGAAAGATAACTTGGCGTGTTCAAAGAGCGTAGGTGCGACTTCTTAATTACTCATCCCATGTTCTTCCAAATACCGTATTTACTCGCATAATCGGCGCACTCGCATAATAGGCGCACCCCTAGTTTGGTCGCGGAAAATTCGATTTTTTTTTAATTCCGTGCATAATAGGCACACCACAAACTTGGCCGTCATCAGAAACGATTCTACCCCCCCCAGCTGGTACAGTTGGAACGCGGTCCATGTACCCTGAAGAAAAAAAGAAGGAAATCGATGAGCAAATAAAAAAAATTCGAAGTGCAACGACCTAACCAACGTGTTTGGCGAAATAAAACGAAAAAAAAAAAGCGTCCATGAGCGAAAAAAAAATAACGGCTGTTCCATACAATTACTGATACCCCCCAAATCGCCGCGCTTTTTGGAGGTCACGTGTACAACGCCGGGGGGCTCGATCGCCATCACCACCATCAGAGAAAAAGAAAGAAACGTCATTTTGCAAGCGGTGTGCTTATGTTGTGGTCGTGTATAGAACTTTGGTTCCACCATGGGGAAGTACGCGAGCTACACGGCTGGGTTTAAACTGAAGGCAGTGCAGTACGCGCTGGAGCATGGCAACCCGAGCTGCAAGCAGGCATTTCGGCCTTGGAGAAACCAGTATTCGGTACTGGAGGGACCAAGAAGAAAAACTTAAGGCGATGAAGAAGACACGACGGGCTTTCCGCGGTGCCAAGACCGGCAGGTATCCAGAACGTCGAAGAGCAACTGGTCCCGGCATATACGGGAGCTACGACAAGACGGCTGTGCTGTGTCGTTGGATATTGTGCAGACTGAGGCGCGCAGAATAGCCCGAGCGCAGGGCATCGAAGCAAAAGAGTTTAAAGCCAGCTCCGGATAAACAACTCGTTTCATGCGGCGCCATGGCCTCGCGCTGCGAAGGCGGACCACCTTGTGCCAGCGCTTGCCCGCAGCATATGAGGACAAAGTGGTGGACTTCCACAGTTTTGTTATAAAAGCTCCGACAGCAGAAAGACTTCATTTTGTCCCAGATCGGCAACGCGGGATCAGACCCCCCTTCGCTTTGATATGCCGTGGAACACGACAGTGGAGGAGAAAGGTGCACGGAGCGTCATCGTCAGAACGTCTCGCGCTGATAAACAACGATGCACCGTAATGCTGGCGATGACAGCAGATGGGCGTAAGCTACTGCCTTACGTTATTTTTAAACGTAAGACGCTCCCAAATGCAAAATTCCCTTAAGGCATCTACGTCAGAGTCCAGTAAAAAGGCTGGATGAGCGCGGGAAACTCATGGTGGATTGGGTGAAAACAGTCTGGGGTCGTCGGCGGCCGGGTGGTCTGTTGTTGCCGTTCATGCTTGTTCTAGACAGTTTTCGTGGGCACCTAGTAGACCGCGTACGAGATGAGCTAAAGGAGCTGCGCACAGATCTGGCAGTGATTCCGGGCGGCCTCACATCCATACTGCAGCCTTTGGACGTGTCCTTGAATAAACCTTTCAAGGACAATGTTCGAAGGCTGCACACCACCTGGATGGCTGGAGGACAACATCAGCTGACTCCAGGTGGTAAGATTAAGAGGCCGCTTGTGGAAATGCTGTGCGCTTGGATCGTGGAAGCGTGGCAGGCGATCTCCGACGAAGTCGTCAGGAAAAGCTTCAAGAAGACGGGTATCTCGAACGCACTGGATGCGAGTGAGGATGACATGTTGTGGGGTGCGGATGATTCGGACACCGAAAACGAATCCCGCTCGGCGAGGATGAATGTGTGATCTCCGACTCGGACTCCGAATAGGGAAAAGGAGGAACAGCTACGACTTTTGTGTAAATAAATTTTACGTGTGTGTGTGCAGTTGAAGGCTCTCGCTTGTTCATTAAAAGGTACGTAGGTATGTTTATTTTACGCTGAATTAATTGGTAAACGATAAAGTCGCCTTTTACTTGACAAGTGTGCAGATTTAAAGCCGCGAGAACCGAGTTGAAAAAATTTTCGAAAATTTTACCCCGCGTAATTGGCGCACCCCTAACTTCGAGCCGGATTTTGTGAAAAAGAATTGTGCCTATTATGCGAGTAAATACGGTAAGCTACCACAGTGGCTATTTTCCCGTTGAATTTATGGGTTATATTTGTACTTTTAAACCTGAAAGTGTCTGTCAGAACTGGGTCACTGTAGAGCCTTTGTAATTTTTTATTATATTGCGAACTAACAGAAAACTCTCCCAATGAATGAATATGTTTATAGTGAATGTAATGTAGATATGGAGAAGGAAAAGTGGTCGAAAAGGTAACTTCCCGTGGGCAAGGACCTTACGTGCGAGCTCCGTACAACGCACCCCATGCTCTACCAAATAAGCTACCACAGTGGCTATTTGCCCGTTCATGTTATGCATTATATGTTTATTTTTATACGTGAAAGAGTCTGTCAGCACTGGGTCACTGTCGTGCCTTAATAATGGTTTAATTTTATTATTACCTTACTGAGATTACTAATGAAAGTATATGTTAGCAGTAAGTGTATTGTAAATATGGAGAAATAAAAATGGATGAAAAGAAAACTTGCCCTGGGCTAGGGCCGTACGTGTGACCTCCAGATAACGCATCCCAAGCTCCATCTAAGCTACCACAGTGGCCTCTTTCCCCGTCCACGTTATAGGTTATGTGTATTTTTAGACGTGAAAGTGTCCGTCAACAATGGGTCACTGTCGGCCCTCGGTAATCGTTTCATGTTGTTGTGAACTAACTGACAACCCTACCAATGAAAAAATATTTTAGAAATTATGGTGTAGATATGGAGAAAGTAAAGTGGACTGAAAGATAACTTTCCAGGGGTCAGTGTCGTGCCTTTGTTTAATTTCATTGGGAACTAACTGACAACACTACCAATGAAACTATATGTGAGTAGGTAATGTAATGTATAAAGAAAAAAAAGTATACGAAAAGATAACTTGGCGTGGGCATGGACTGTACGTGCGAGCTCCATATAACGCATCCCATCCTCTACCAACTAAGCTAGGACACTGGATATTTCCCAGTCCCGTTATGGGTTATATGTGTATTTTTAACGTGAAAGTGTCTGTTAGCACGGGTCACTGTCGAGCCTCAGTAATCCTTTGTTTATTATATCAATTAACTGACAACACTACAATGAAAGAATATGTTAGTCAAAGTAACTAAGATATGGTGAAAAAAAAGTGGACGAAAAGATAACTTGCCGTGGGCGAAAATCGTACGTGCGACCTCTGGATAACGCATCCCATGCTCCATCAACTAAGCTACCATGGTGGCTATTTCACTGTTCAATTAATGGGTTATATGTGTTTCTTTAAACGTGAAAGTGTTTCTCAGCACTCAGTCACTGTCGAACATCAGTAATCGTATAATTATATTGCGAGCTAACAACACTACCAATTAAAGTATATGTTTGTAAGAAATGTAATGTAGCTATGGAGATAAAAAATTAGACAAAAAGAATACTTGCCCTGGGCAAGAATCGTACGTGTGATCTCCAAATAATGCATTCCATGCTCCACCAAATAAGCTACCACAATGGCTATTTCCCCATCCAATTGTATTGGGTTGTATGTGTATTTGTAAACGTCACTCTGTCAGCACTGGGTCACTGTCGAGCCTCCGTAATCGTTTATTTTATTATGAGAGTATATGTTAGTAAATATAATGTAGATTTGGGGAAAGAAACGGGGATAAGATAACTTGTCGTCGGCAAGGACCCTACATGAGAGCTTCATACAACGCATCCCATGCTCTACCAAATAGGCTACCGCGTTGGCTATTTGCCCATTCACGCTATGCGTTATATGTGTATTTTTGTACGTGAAAGTGACTGTCGGAACTGGGTCACTGTCAACCCACAAAAATTGGTTAATTTTATTTTGAACTAATTGACAACACTACCAATAAAAGAATATATGTTAGTAAATATAGTGTAGATATGGAGAAAGAAAAGTGGACGAAAAGATAACCTGCCCTGGGCAAGGACCGTACACGTGAGCTCCGTATAACGCATCCCATGCTCTACCAAATAATCTACCACAGTGGCGATTTCCCCATCCACGTTATTGGTTATATGTGTATTTTTAACGTGAAAGTGTCTGTCAGCACTTGGTCACTGTCGAGGGTCAGTAATCGTTATTTATTTATAAATTAATAAACAGAAAACTACCAATGAAAGAATATGTTAATAGTAAATGCAATGTAGATATGGAGAAAGAAAAGTGGACGAAAAGATAACTTGCCTTGAGCAAAAACCGTTCGTGCGACCTCTGAATAACTCATCCCCTGCTCTACCAAAGAAGCTACCACAGTGGCTATTTCCCCGTCAGTGTTTTGGGTTATAACGTGAAAGTGTCTCTCAGCACTGGGTCACTGTCAACCCACAGTAATTGTTTGATTATATTGTGAACTGACCGACAACACTACCAATGAAACTTTATATTAGTAGTTAATGTAATGTAGATGTAGAGAAAGAAATGTGGACGGAAAGATAACTTGGCGTGGGCATGGACCGTACGTGCGAGCTCCATATAACGCATCCTATGCTCTACCAACTAAGCTACCACAGTGGCTAGTCCCAGTCCACGTTATGGATTATATGTGTCTTTTTTTAACGTGAAAGTGTCCGTCAGCACTGGGTCATTGTCGAGCCTCAGTAATCGTTTATTTAAAATATGAACTGAGAACACTACCAATGAAAGAATATGTTCATCAATGTCATATAGATATGCCGAAAGAAATGTGGACGAAAAGATAACTTGCTGTGGGCAAGAACCATGCGTGCGACCTCGAAATAACGAACCCAATGCTCCACCAACTGAGCTATCAGGGTGGCTATATTGCCGTTCACGATATGGGTTATATGTGTATTTTTAAACGTGAAGTTGTCTGTCAGCAGCAGGTCACTGTCGAGCCTCAGTAAGCGTTTATTTACATTGTGAAATAACTGACAACACTACCAATGAGAGTATATGTTAGTAAAGGTGATGTAGAAATGGGAAAAGAAAAGGGGATAAGAAGATAACTTGCTGTGGGCATGGATCGTACGTGCGACCTCTGAATAACCCATCCGATGCTTTACCATATAAGCTAACGAGGTGGCTATTTCTCCGTCGACGTTGTGGGTTATATGTGTATTTTTTAGTGTGAAAGTGTCTGTTAGCACAGGGTCACTGTCGAGCCTCAGTAATCGTTTGTTTATCTTATGAACTAACTGAGAACACTACCAATGAAAGAATATGTTAGTCAATGTAATGTAGATATGGGAAAAAATAAGCGGACAAAAGGATAACCACGGGCAAGGACGGTACGTGTGACCTTCGAATAACGCGTCCCATGCTCCATAAACTAAGCTACTATGGTGGCTATTTCACGGTTCACTTTACGGATTATATGTGTATTTTTAAACGTGAAAGTGTCTTTCAGCACTGAGTCACTGTAGAACCTCAGTAATCGTTGAATTTTGTTGGAAGCTGACCACACTACCATTGAATTTATATGTTAGTATAAATGTAAAGTAGATATAGAGAACGAAAAGTGGACGAAAAGATAACTTGCCGTGGACAAGAAGCATATGTTCGACCTCTGAATAATGCATCCCATGCTCCACCAAATAAGCTACTATGATGGCTATTTCCCCGTTTAATTTATGGGTTGTATGTGTGTTTTTAAACGCCAGCACCAGGTTACTATGAAGGCTCAGTAATCTTAATTATATTGTGAACCAACTGATAACACTACCGTTGAAAGTATATAATAGTAGTAAATGTAATATAGATATGCAGAAAGGAAAGTGGACGAAATGATAACTAGCCGTGGCCAAGGACCATACGTGCGACCTCCAAATAATGAATCCAATGCTCAACAAACTGATCTATCAGGGTGGCTATTTTCCCGAACACTATATGGGTTATATGTGTATTTTTAAACGTGAAGTTGTATGTCAGCACCAGGTCACTGTCGAGCCTTAGTAATCGTTTATTTACATTGTGAAATAACTCACAACACTACCAATCAAAGTGTAGGTTAGTAAATGTAATGTAGATATGGAGGAAGAAAAGGGGATGAAAAGATAACTAGCTGTGGGTAAGGACCATACATGCAAACTCCAAATAACTCATCCAATGCTTTACCAAATAAGCTACCACAGTGGCTATTTCCCCATCGACGTTATGGGTTATATGTGTACTTTTAAACCTGAAAGTGTCTGTTAGCGCGGGGTCACTGTCGAGCCTCAGCAATCCTTTATAATATGAACTGAGAACACTACCAATGAAAGAATGTTAGTCAACGAAATGTAGACATGGGGAAAAAAATTGGACGAAAAGATAACTTGCTGTAGGAGAGGACCGTACGTGCGACCTCCGGATAACGCATCCTATGCTCCACCAACTAAGCATCCACTGCGGCTATTTGCCCGTTCATTCTGTGCGTTATATGTGTATTTTGAAACGTGAAAGTGTCTCCGCACTGGGTCACTGTCGAGCCTGAGTAATCGTTTAATTATATTTTCAACTAACTGACAACACTACTTATGTATGTATATATTAGTTATAAATAATTGTCGTTATGGAGGAAGAAAAGTGGACAAAAAGATAACTTGATGTCCGTACGTGCAAACTCCATAAAACCCATTCCACACTCTACCAACTAGCTAACGCAGTGGCTATTTCCCAGTCCACGTTATGGGTTATATGTGTATGTTTTATCGTAAAAGTGTCTGTCCGCACTGAGTCACTGTCGAGCCTCAATAATCGTTTTATTATATTGTGAACTGACAACACTACCAATGAAAGTATACGTTGTAGTAAACTTAATGTGGCTATGGAGAAAGAAAAGTAGACAAAAAGATAATTGGCGTGGGCATGGTTCGTACGTGCGAGCTCCATATAACGCATGCCATGCTCTTCCAACTCAGCTAGCACAGGGGCTATTTCCCGGTCCACGTTATGGGTTACAAGTGTATTTTTTAATGTGAAAGTGTCTGTTAGCACGGGGTCACTGTAGAGCCTCAGTAATCATTTATTATATTGTGAACTAACAGAAAACTCTCCCAATGAAAGACTACGGTAATAGTAAATGTAATATAGATATAGAGAAAAAAAGTGGACGAAAAGAAAACTTGCCGTGGGCAAGGACCGTATGTGCAAGCTTTGTACAACGCATCCCTTGCTATACCAAATGAGCTTTCACAGTGGCTATTTTCCCGTCGACGTTATTCGCAACTTTCACAGATGGTGGCGACGACATGAGGCAGTCGTCATAAGTGTCGTTTTGGGTGTGCCCGCTCCCATGTCCTCGTTGCCCGGGCTTGGCGAGCTTATTGCGTTCGGTAGGCATCACTTTTTTCATGTCCTCGGAGATATTTCGTGAGTTTTTCTCCCCCTGGTAGTGAACCACCGAAGCCAGAAAAGTACTGAGAGTCGTAGTGGCAATTATTTGTTGCGTTATTTCCTCAATATGAGTACGATGTTGGCCATGATGGCGGATGGTTGAGGCAGCCTGGGTCCTGCTTGAGCACCACAATGCTTCGAAGGCTGCCCAAGTTTCCACAATGGCAAGCTGCTGTATTCGTGCTCCGGTTGTCCAGTTGGCTGACATGCAACGAGAGGCGGGGACAGGTCAGCGTCACGCCGCCAACCTTGAACAAGCCTGCGCATGGCGGACACTCGTCTGCCATGCCAACAGCGCACGGCCCAGAGTAGCCTGCGTCGTGCCTGGAGTACCTGCCGGCATGAATTCCATTACTGACGGCTGTGCACGTTGCCTCATTTGCGTAGCTGCTTTTACACTAGCGGAGACGCCAGTACCTACGGACATGGTGAACAACGGTTGGATGTAAGCGCAACCAGTAGTCGTCACAGGTGGCCGACACAGCATGAATTCAGTTGGTAGTTACCGTGAAAGACGAGCGGAGTTTAGAGACGCATATGCAACTTGACCACGCTAGAATGTGTTAATAATTGTGTTTAGGGGAACCTAGTTTATTCTCAATATTTTTAGTCTCCTGTTTGCGTTATTTGTATAATTATAATTTTCAATTTTTTTCCATTTAAGCTTTATATAATGATGCTTCTGAATATTTAATTTATCTTACACATGTTGAAAATCTTCCTCATCCCCCCCTATGTAATGCCCTGCCGGGTACTTAGGGTATGTAAATGAATAAATAAATAAAATAATTAAGTTGAGGGAAATTGAGTGTGTTTTTCGGCCACACTGTGTCCCCTTCATGTGTCAATCCCATAGACTCGAGCAAAACGTGTCGGGTACTATTCACATCGTGACACCATCTCTTCGCTTGCCTTATCATTACGTGGTCGTATCCTTTATATAAACTCACTTCACAGACCTTCACACTTTTCTCCTTCCTTCTTTATGCTATGCGAACCACGTTATGTTTTGGGACGTTAAACCCCACAAATCAATTACTCAATCAGCGTACCACGTTATGTAACTGTGGTAGCACAAAAGCAAGCTAAAACATAGCTATTTGAGTGAAATGTCATTGCTTCTCTCCTTATAATACCGTAAAATGCTGAGCAAGCTCCCCCCTCCCTTCTTCAATATACCATTTAAAAGAAGCACCAATGACCCAGCAAGTGCGTGCACTTTTTTTTTCAACACGAGCATTGTTAATGTAAAAAGTACCACTAAAATGAGCACACTGAATGTGTATTTTGTTTATGAAATTTTATTGCTGTAAATAAATGATTTCCATAAAAGCACTGAGAGCCCAATTATATTTTTAGAGGCTCTCCCTCCACCATCTCGAATTTCGGTTCGGGACCGAGCAAGTGCCCCTCGACAAATCTGCTCAGATTGGGGGGGGGGGGGGGGGGGCTCACTCACCATTTCGTGGTAGTATTTCTATAACATGACAATATTTTATGCCATTCATTGCTAATAGTGGCTTCCACTTTACGCTTAGGCTTTTGACGTCCGAGAGGTCTCAGAGTGGTGCACTTAAAATTTTCCATAGCCAGTCGAGTTATGCGGGGTTGTTCGAATTTACTGATGAACTCATTGAGCAGACAGGGATATTTAGTGCAAATAACAAACAAGTATTTAGTCAAAAGAGTGCGATGGATAGAGATAAAAAAGTCAGCTAAGAGGAAGACATATATATGTGAAACGAAAAAAGAACAGCTCAAGAAATTATATAAAGTTAAGACGAGGACAAACAGTAGTGTATGGGCTGATAACGACATACACAGCACTAACACCAACCAGTCTAGTTGGGTGCTTTCTAGCAATAATAATATACACTGAATAAAAAATTAGTTCCAAAAAATGCACAGACATTGTGGTATGCTAATAAACTCCACGAGATAGACGAACAAAAATTATGAGAAAAATCATGCACCTGCTTCAGAGTTTCTTGTGCATCACAAAGCACACTACTACAAGTATACTTGAAGCTAGTTACAATTTAAAAAAACGGTAATAAAATAGTCACATTAGGATGTTTTTGGCGGACCATGCCTGCTCATCGTGCTTGTAGGGGAGTTGACGAAAGTTGTGCTGATGGTCTTGCCAGCTTAGATGACGAGGGTCTGGTGTTGCAGCAGATTATCTTGGTGCAGAAGACTGAGGCACAACCATAACGTGAAGCGGGAAGAGCAGGAGAGAAGACAGAACAGCGCCAACTACCAACTTTTTAATGACCGTCTAGGAAACGCACTGGAAAGAAGACAAAACCGCGCATGCGTGCATAGCCAACAAACATCGCACAGCGTCATGAACAAGGCACTAAGTTATCCAGAAAATACATTTCTGTTGCATAAAACACAATAGATGTATCACTGATACAATCGGGTCCTTTCTTTTTGATAAAATAGGCTTCCAAGAGCTCTCTAGCTGTTTGTTTTTTGCTCCTACCAAGAATCATCGTCCTTTCAAACAATGGCACACATCCGCAGGCTTTACAGTGCGCTTGAACATGCGCATACTCACTTTTGCCTAAACTATTAACATGCTTCCTCAGTCTGTCATTAATGCAATGCCCTGTTTGTCCGGTATAGAA
Source organism: Rhipicephalus microplus (assembly GCF_043290135.1). Classification (NCBI taxonomy): domain Eukaryota; kingdom Metazoa; phylum Arthropoda; class Arachnida; order Ixodida; family Ixodidae; genus Rhipicephalus; species Rhipicephalus microplus. The sequence goes on from NC_134704.1 coordinate 218,976,460, forward strand.
CTTGCAACAGCCTAGGGGAGTCCCATATACCACGCCTTGTGTACAGCGCCTAAAAAGTCTTGTGTGCTGCTTCTGGCAGCCCCTTTGCTCATCGCATGTGATACGTGGGCACAATTGAGAAAGTTTGTTTGGAGCTGAAAAAAACAACCGGAACACCATAACGGGAAGCCACCTTCTTGAGGTTATGGCTCACACGGTGTATATACGGGACCACTTCAGGCTTAACCCGCTCTCTCGTCTTTGGGCGCGCATTTGCATTAGGCACTCTGCCTTTCACCCTCTGCAGCAAGGATTCCACCACGGAACTAATTACGGACTGAGGGTAGCCGGCCTTGGAAAGTTTTAGAAGTTGACACATAAAGCTAGCTTGCATAACATGTTCACACGATTTGTGTAGTGCAACTCTAAGTAAAGTAGAGCGATTGCGCGTTTCGCAGTCTTTGAATGCGCTGAATCGTAAAGTAACAACTCCTTCTTACTCCGAGGGAGGTACGCAGCATACGTGACCAGCCGAAATTGTCAGGCTAAAGTCCAAAAACTGCAAGGAGCTATCTTCCGGAAGTTCATTAGTAAATGTGAGCCCTTTAGCGTTTGATCTAAAAACATCTAAAGCCTGCTCAATTATCACAGGAAAAGGGCATCTATTGTCAATAACAACTAAAAAATCATCTACATATCTAAATATAAGTGCATATGGATGAGATGAAGTAAAAACACCTTGTAGTGCGTGGACAAAGGATGATAAAAAGTCGTCACATAAAATCGGTGCTGCCTGTGACCCAATGCAAATGCCCTTCCTCTGTAAAAACATGCTATGTTCAAAAGAAACGAAAGTGTGGTGGAGATAAGCTGGTGGAGATAAGGGTAACAAAATTAGCGGACGACATCTCCGTTTTAGACACAAAGGTGGCTTCGCCACTATCTTCTATACACTGCTTAACTGCCTGAAGTAGCTCCGAATGCGGAACCGAGTAAAAAAAGGTCATTTACATCTATGAAAAAGAGATTGCCTATTTTATGGTTTTTATGAAAAAACCCAAATACTTCATCAGAATTTTTTGTCAGAAAAGGGTCATGAACTTCAAGAAGTTTTAGGGCTTTGAGCAAAAAACTGCTAACCTGATATTGCCAAGTTCCACGCTCACTAATGATGGTGCGGACAGATACGTCGGCTTTATGCGTCTTAGCACTGAAGAAAGCAGTAAGGGAATCCTTTTTGCTTCTACTTATCTGTTTGGCCAAAGATTCGCACCCAATTTCTTCACACAAAGAGAACATTTTTCTTGACATTAGATAGCCTCACTTTTACAGGCTTGAAGTTCTTGTTGATGGCTTCTCTTGCTTTTTCATTATAGAAGTTCCTGGATAAGGCCACAAACCCACCTTCCTTATCTGAAAGCATCAGAGAGAGTTCATTGTCTCTAAAATATGTCACTACACGTTGCAACACACACTTGTCGCCCAGAATCAGCTTTCAGGGCAGCCTTGTGTAGACTGTCAACGCCTTCCAGCAGGCAGCGTTCACGTTGTTTTTGTGGCTCCTTCCTTGCTAATTGCCGATTCCACGCAAGAAGGTCCTGTGCCGCAACTTTAGGCTCTAGGCCATATTTAGGACCCTTATTGAGGAGATATACTATATTATCATCAACGTTGGTATCCCCGAAAATTCTTATAGCCTCTCGGTGCGGTCCTTTTTGGTAGAAGTCTTGGTCATACTCCTCAGCAGACAGGATAGCATACAGCTCCACGTGCTTACAATGGCAGTACTCACCACCTTGCGGTAGTCCTTTAGCTTCCTGGTAGCCACCCATGTAGGAAAATTGGTGTGGCACAGGCACGTGAAAATGTCGTTGAACAACCTCACTTAGTGGCCCAGCTCAGAACGCCAAATCTTGACCATTTTTCTGATATGGCCCCATGAAGGAATAACGGGGCCAAAGAGTAAAGTGACTTCCCGGGGCGGGATTCCTTTTCTGATGCAAAATCATAGATAACGCACTTGGCATCTCGCCGCCACGATGTTCTGACACACCGTGTACGAATCAGGGAGACTTGAAGACATAGTATGTCCGATCTAAAGTGAACCGGAGCCAACTGTACGAGAAAGGTATTCCAAAAGGACTTGTTTTCGGGCTAGTTGGTACATACTTGGTGCAAAAGACTGAGGCGCAAAAAACAACGTGAAGCAGGAAGAGCAGGAGAGAAGACAGAACAGCGCCAACTACCAACTGTTTAATGACCGTCTACGAAAAGCACTGGAAAGTAGACAAAACCGCGCATGCGTGCACAACCAACAAACATCGCACAGCGTCATGAACAAGGCACTAAGTTATCCAAAAAATGCATTTCTGTTGCATAAAACACAATAGATGTATCACTGATACAATCGGGCCCTTTCTTTTTGATGTAATAAATTTCCAAGAGCTCTCTATAGCTGTTTGTTATTTGCTCCTACCAAGAATCACCGTCCTTTCAAACAATGGCACACATCCGCAGGCTTTACAGTGCGCTGGAAGATGCGCATACTCACTTTTGCCTAAACTATTGGCATGCCTCCTCAGTCTGTCATTAATGCAACAGCCTAGGGGAGTCCCATATACCACTCCTTGTGCACAGCGCCTAAGAAGTCTTGTTTGCTGCTTCTGGCAGCCCGCTCATCGCATGTGATACGTGGGCACAATTGAGCAAGTTTGTTGGGAGCTGAAAAAACATGTCTGCACCTCAGTCTTCTGCACCAAGTATGCACCAACTAGACCAAAAACAAGTCCTTTTGGAAGCAGATTATCTGTTGTGTGGAACAGTTCATGCGACGCTTTACCAAATAAGCTACCAAAGTGGCTATTTCTCCGTCGACGTTATGGGTTATATGTGTACTTTTAAACCTGAAAGTGTCTGTCAGAACTGGGTCACCGTAGAGCCTCAGTAATTGTTTATTATATTGCAAACAGAAAACTCTCCCAATAAAAGAATAAATGAATAGTAAATGTGATGTAGATATGGAGAAAAAAGTGCACGAAGAGAAAACTTGCCGTGGGCAAGGACCCTACGTGCGAGCTCTGTACGAAGCATCCCATTCTATAACAAATAAGCTTCCACAGTGGCTATTTACCCGTTGACGTTATGGATTATATGTGTAATTTTAAACATGAAAGTGTCAGCACTGGGTCATTGTCGAGCCTCAATAATCGTTATTTATATTGTGATCTAACTGACAACAATACCAATGAAAGAATATGTTGGTAAATGTAATGTAGATGATGCAGATATTGTCACGGGGTCGTGACGTGGCCGAAGACAGGAGACTTTGTGTTGGAATTTACCTGTTTGTTTGGGCGAACCTGTGCCCGGTAAATGGAAAGTCCGATTACAGTAGCAGTCTTGGACTGATACAAAGAGAAGTTTATTAACTTCAAACTCAAAGAAACTCTTTACATCATTTTATACATACAGTGCTCGTTTAGACACCCCTCTTGTGCACTGTGGGGCATACAAACTCCATTATCCACAGAGGAAACTAGCGGCACATACACAGATATATATATATATATATATATATATATATATATATATATATATATATATATATATATATATATATATACATATATATATATATACAAGTTTGTGCTAAACTACGCATACATTCGTAAAAAAACCACAAATATATATTTACAATCACATACATATATTTACAACAGATCGTGAACATGGGTAGGCATATTTACAATACTTCGACTGGTGCTATACATACACTTGTAACACAATGTTTTGGGGAGAAGGGGTTAGTAGGGGATTATGGGGGTACGGAGTTTCGCACCTCTGGCGAAAAAAAACTTTGTGTGCCAGCGGCGAAGGAACCGGTCCTTCCCGCCAGCTTCCAGTTGCTTGGCCAAGTACTGCACTATTTTCTGCCTGATCATGGCTAGTGCTGGGTAGGCCGCTCTCACTGGGGTCTTCTTTAGCTCAGCAAGGCACCGGCGTTTTCAAATCACAAAGAGTGTGATGGCAACCACCAGCCTTGCGAAGCAGCCCCTATTCCTTTCGAGGGCCGGTGGAGGGCGGATGCTGAAGCACCTCACAACCAGGCGCCATTCCGACTTGGCCACCCCGCATTCTAACAACGAGTGGGAGATCGTTTCCTCAGCGCGGCAATTAGGACACTGGCTATTCGGCGTGATGCCGAAACGATGCAGGCGATGTCTCGTGGGCAAAACTTGCCACTTGCGCTTCCACTCTAAGTCATGTACTTCGCGCGGTCGGTACTTCGTGCTTTTTTGTTTGCACAGTCCTAGGCTTTTGATCTGCTCCTTTTTTTCTTCGGACATCTGGTTTTCTGTTATCGCTTCGACGATTCGGGCGGGTGGGTCCTTGTCAATGTCGCAGTTCGGGGCTTCTTTTTCTATGGTCTTTGTCGTAGTTGCCGCCATCCTGTAAAAGTGTGAGGGCGCTTCCGCGCGTGGGCCAGTGTGTTTGTGGTTTTCCAGATAGTGCGAGATGGTGCTTGTCCAGTAGTTGATTAGATTCTTCCCAACGTAACACGCTGCGTAGTAAAGCGTGCGGGTAATCTTGAGGGCCAGTATCTGGTTGGTCATTTGTACGTGTGGGAGGCCGAGGCCACCTTTGTCTTCGGGTAGTTGAAGGAGGTGTCGCTTGACTGGTGCCGGTTTCCCTTCCCATAGCAAATCGGTGATCACGGCGTTCATTTGGCTCGCGGTTTTCCTAGGAATCACCGCTACCCTACTGGCGTAGAACGCAAACGCGCAAACGGTGGTCCTTGCTGCCAGCGCTTCTTAACGTAACGTGAGGTTTAGGAGGCGAATGCGGTCGACTGCCTGCTTTGCCCTCTCGAGGCCTCTCTGCCACGTGGCTGGTGCCACCCCTTCACTGGAAAAGTAGATTCCCAGTACTTTAACGAGGGACACCACTTCGATGTTTCCTAGGGCTTCTCTGGGGAAAGTTCCAAATAGCATCGCCTTGCTCTTATCCGCATTTATCGCCGCTCCGGATCCCTGCGCGTATTTTGTGAACGTCGCACTGAAGGCTTGGAGGCTGCTTTCATCCCGAACAAACAGGGAAATGTCATCCGCGTATGCCAGCACTTTCACCTGCTCCTGGCCCGTCAGTGGGAAGCCCCGAATGCCTTCATGCGCAATAACACTTGTGATCAGCGGCTCGCACGACATGACAAAAAAGGTCGGGCTCAATGGGCATCCTTGCCTTATGCCTCTGCTATACTTGAATGCCGGCGTTGTGACTCCGTTTATCACAACGGTGCAGGTTAGGTCCTCGTACAAGGTTTTTGCCAGTTTTACTAAACTTGCCGGTAAGCCAAGCTCCTGCATCACGTCGAAGAGGTAATGGTGTCGTACCCTGTCAAAAGCTTTAGATTGGTCTATGGAAATAAAAACACCATTGAAACCTCTTGTCGTCGCGTATTCGAAAGAGTCACGGATCACTGCGAGGTTCGCAAAAAGCGAACTTCCTGGAATCGCGCACGTTTGGTACGGGCTAATGATGTCCGGTAACAAGAGCTTGAGCCTGTTGTTCAGTATAGTGGCTACCAGCTTGTAATCGGTGTTCAAAAGCGTGATTGGACGCCACGCTGTGGACTCGTTTGGTTGTGCACACTATTTCTGTAGTAGGACAATTTTACCCACTCCGAAGGGGTCGGGTTTCTTAAAGGACCTGAAGATCGCATTCACCATCGCGAGCAAGGGTTCTTCGAGAACTTCGAGAAAAGTCACATAGAAGGCTGCAGTCAGACCATCAGCGCCTGGGGCAGAATTGGGGGTCATGCTTCTTATGGCTCCGCGAAGCTCTGCAGAGGAGACTTCAGCGCTAAGGGTTGCTGGCTTCTCCAGAGGAGACTTCAGCGCTAAGGGTTGCTGGCTTCCCCTCCTCCCTAATTCGCTGCAGATGTTTGCAAAGTTCTTTGACATGGTCGGGTCCCCGATTGGTGTCTATTGGTTCGGTATCTTGGAACTGTATGCTGAAGTACTCTCTGAAGGTGTTCTCAATTTCTGCTGGGTCGTCGGTTACAGAACCGTCTAAGCGCTTTGCCTCCGTAATTCGCAAACAGCCATTTCCACGTACTTCCCTCACATCAACTCCGGTCGCCGTGCCCAACAGTCCATGCTCACTTCTAGGTCGCCTCATGGTATCTCTGAGGAGTTGGTTGTATTGCTCCTCGAGCGATGTCAGGTACTCTGTTGTACATGAGGTCAACGTGTCGGCTGCCTTGATGATCTGCATTCGGCGAAGAAGTTCTTTCATCTTTTGTGTATGACGTCTTTTTCTGGCTTTGCCTTCTTTTTGTAACAGGGCCTTCCATTCTTCCTTAAGTTTATCCCACAGAGGGGGGTAATATGTCCGGCATATTCTACTGATGCGCTGATGGCAGCTTTCAAGTTTTCTACGCAAGTCTCATCTCTCAGCAGCTCAGCGTCTATTCTCCAGCTATCGTTATCAGAGTGCGGGCCGGGGGATCCCTTTACCATCGTGACGAGCGGGGCATGATCCGTCTTCTCTTTCAGGTTGGCCGGGAGCGCGAGTGCTTCGCATCCTTCAACCAAAGGGAGGAGAAGGTCCGGAAAGTACATCCGGTCTATTCTACTTCCTGCTGATCTAAAGGTACGGGTTGCTACGAAGTGGTCTTTATAGAGGTGTACCCATATGTCCGAGAGGTTTAGGTTCCGAAGGGTTTTCACCAACTCTTTTGCATTGTAGGTTGATGTTCCTTGGCTTGGCCCCCTCACGTCCCGGTTAGAATCTACCACGCAATTAAAATCACCGACCAGTACGTGGGGAATGGGCTCTAGGAGGAGTTCGTGCATCTCTTGAAAGAACTTATTCGTATGTTTTCTTGTCACGGGGGCATAGACGTTCACAATGCGTATCTTTTTGCCTTCGATGAAAATGTCAATCATTATGTACCGACCATTCGCCCCGAAAATACAATGGGATTTTGATCGAAATCTGCCTGATACGAATATTACTCCGACCCCGCATGCTCTCGTGGTCGCCAGAGAGAAAAAGGCGTCGGTCTGATGATCTCGGCGGAAATTAACCACATCCAGCGGCGTTCGGAAATTCGCCTCTTGAATAAAGAGGAGGTCTATGTTCTGGTTCCTAGCGAAACCTAGGATGGCTGCTTGTTTCGCCCTATCTCTAAACCCTCGGATATTCCACGTAGCCAATTTCAAAAAGGCCATCAAAAACATTAAAAAAAAGAAAACAAAACGCGGGAAGTATCGAGGCTAGCAAGCAGTGTGGCCGTCATTCGCCAATTGGGCGCGATGCCAAGCGCTGGAGGGGAGAAGGAAAGAAGGGTGAGCGAATGCAACGAGCAAGATAGGCGACAGCCGCGTGCCGACAGAAAGGGGCGAGGAGGGTGCTGCACCAGAAGGAGAAGGGAAGGCAAGTGGGACATAGTGCGGCCAGAGCGAACGAGAGGGAGGGAAAAGGGCCATGAAGCCGACAGGGCAGGCACGCCGCTTCAGTGACGTGCGTCTCGGGGCTTGGGGGGTGGTTCCCCTTTGCCTACACCGTCTTTCTCGAGCTTCTGAGCCTTCGCGTGTGGTGGAGCGTCGCTATTACTGCTTTGGCCTGCTGGCCCGGGTCTACGCTGCCGGGCCTCCTTGATGGCTGCCCTCTCACCCAGATACCACTTATCGATATCAGGGCGTCTTCGTGAGCGCGAGCGAGCTCTCTGCTCTAGCCCAGTGGCCATCTGTCCAGTTTTCTCGTCCGATTTCCAGCTTGGGCGTGCCGAATGGGAGGCGGGGAGGAAGTCGGTGCGGCATGGTCGCATTCGCTGTCGCCGGGTAGAAAGTAATACCCTTTACTTTTTATGGGGGCGTCGTCGCCGGCTGGGTCTTGGGTGCCGGCCTCCAAGGCCAGGCTGGTCACTGGGGCCCGGACGTTGACGGGTGTGTGGGATAAAGCGACGAGAGCCTCTCCCTGCTCGTTGGACTCGGGGGTCACTTCAGCCGCAGTCAGCGAATTCCCGCAGTCATCCCGGCTCCCCGAGGGTGGAGGCGGCTTAGGGGGGACGATTGCGCCGAACCCGTCCCGATATCGCTCGACTCTGTTTCGGTCGACCTGGTGGTAGTCTCTTCAAAACTCCCGGGCCTCTCCTCCTCACTGGCGGACGGATCGCCCATGCCACTGCCTGAAGTCAGATCGGAGTCTAAGTCACGGTCCCCGAAAGGGGATCCCCTCTTGGTTGTGCAGGATGCGGACCTGGACGTAAGGACCTGCATACGCGGCGAGTTAGTTGCTCGGGCAGAGGTGGGGCCGCTTGACTGAGAGTGCGACGAAGCGGATTCAGATAGCGAGGGGAAGCCGCGGGCGGCCGAAGCGTATGAGCGCTTACGAAAGCACTCGCGTGTTCCGCTGTGACCCCCGCAACGTTTACAGTCTGCCGAGCAGCCCTCAGTATCGTGGCCGAAGGTGCCGCACCGCTTACAGTATGCCGTGGTGCACGCAGTCGCCATATGCCCGACTTCACCGCAACGCGCGCACACCCGGCGCATGCCTCTGTACTCGCACATGACTTTGTGCCCCGCAATAGTGATGAAGTTGGGGACTGGGCGGCACATCTCAATTTTAACCACACGCACTCCGTTTAACTTGGTCTGGCGAGTGGCTAGGGTGGCGAACGTAATGCCCTTCACTTTACCAAACTGGGCTAAGGCGTTGCTAAGGGCCTCGTCTGATAGAAAAGCGGGGTAACGGTAAACCTTCAGATATGTAACCGGCGGCCCGACTGCCTCTACTGGCACCCTCGCCCCGTTCACTTCAAGTCCTTCCGCCACCTTTAGCCTCGTCGCCTGGCCAGCATTGCGGGTGCATACAAGAAATATTGCGCCCCCCATATGTTGCAGTACTAATACGCTGTCGTCACCAGCTGTCTCTTCAATTGCGTCAATTAACTCATCGACAGAGATATCGCCCTTGGGCGCGGAAAACATGAAACAATTCTCCCTCACCGGGAGTTCAAATTGCGTGGCCATTCCGGTGGGCGGACCCCGCAAGCCGCCGGTTGGGCGTGGCTCGTGGGTGACTTGTAACGTGCAGCCGAGCTGCACTCTGGTAGGAAGCGGCTCAGCCGACGCGGGCGCCGCGCAGGTCGTGGTGGTACCAGGTGGACCGCAGGGTGACTCCGGGACGGTGGGCGTGAACCGGGGACCTTGCACCTCCTCCTGGCATGGGGTAGGCGGGCTCCAGGCAGCAAGGCCCGAAACCCAGGGGCGGTGGTCGCGCGTACAAGACGCCGGTGCCGCGTAGACTTCTTTTGTCGACTTGAACCCCTGGGGTCGACGTCCGCGTGACGTGACTCGGGTCTCGCGCGTGGACTCGAAAATAGACAGCTAGATCGGTGAACGGAGCGTCGGCTGTCGATCAACTACTCACAAGCGGCGAAGTGAGTCGGCATTTAAACTCTTGCCACCAAATGTTCTAGCGCTATCGCTGGTGGTGGCGTAGGTTCCAGAACAATCTGTACCGTTCGTACAGTGGGCGTGATCTTATCGAAATGATCTACTACAGTCCGAAACCTTCTCGAAAACTGCAGGCGCGGTTTGCACTGAGAATCGTGTAGTGTTTTGGGGGCGATGACAAAACTTGAGAAATAGAACGTAGCATTGCCCCCCTCTGAAACAGGCATCGTCCCGATGCTTTAACTAAAGATGAAGGTAAAACAATAATGCAAGAAAGTACAATGAATAAATTACGATACAATAATAATACCAAAAACACTGTTTCAGTTTGTTAACGCGCATGAAACGGCTTGAGGCGCGCGACATTGACGACTTCAGGTCGCGATCGGCGTCGTTGAGAGTTCGTGAAGCCGTCAGGAACAACCTCGTAATCAAGTTGGCCGAGACTTCGAACCATCCTGTACGATCCGAAGTACCGTCGCAGAAGCTTTTCACTTAGTCCACGTTGGCGTATTGCCGTCCAAACCCAAACACGTTCACCGGGCTGGTATTCCACGAAGCGTCGTCGAAGATTGTAACGGCGGCTGTCGGTCGTCTGTTGATTCTTGATACGGAGACGCGCGAGTTGTCGGGCTTCTTCGGCGCGTTGAAGGTACTCACTCACATCGGGGTTTTCTTCGTCGGTGACGTTGGTTAACCTGGCATCCAGCGTCGTTGCCGGGCTTCTTCCGTAGACAAATTTTTATGGAGATATCTGCGTCGTCTCCTGCACAGCCGTGTTGTATGGGTAGGTCACGCACGGAAGAATGGCGTCCCACGTCTTGTGTTCGACATCGACGTACATTGCCAGCATGTCGGCGATCGTCTTGTTTAGCCGCTCAGTGAGGCCGTTGGTCTGTGGGTGGTACGCTGTCGTCCGGCGGTGGTTTGTGTGGCTGTATGCCAAGATCGCTTGAGTTACGTTGGCAGTAAATGCCGTTCCTCTGTCGGTGATAAGGACCTCCGGGGCGCCGTGACGTAGGACGATATTTTCGACGAAGAACTTAGCTACCTCGGATGCACTGCCTTTTGGCGGGGCTTTTGTCTCGGCGTAGCGGGTGAGGTAGTCGGTAGCTACCACGACCCACTTGTTTCCGAAAGCCGACGTCGGGAACGGCCCAAGTAGGTCCATACCAATGTGCTGGAAAGGTCGGCAAGGTGGATAAATTGGCTGCAGAAGTCCCGCTGGCCTTGTCGGCGGTGTCTTGCGTCGCTGACAGTCCCGGCATGTCCTCACATAATGAGTGACGTCGGTGGTAAGACGTGGCCAGTAGTACCTTTCTTGTATCCTCGCGAGCGTGCGAGAAACACCGAGGTGCCCTGCCGTCGGATCGTCGTGCAGGGCCTGCAGGAGTTCTGGTCGCAGAGCTGAAGGCACCACAAGGAGGTACTTAGCTCGAAGCGGTGAAAAGTTTTTCTTTTGTAGAAGACCGTTTCGTAGAAAGAACGACGCAAGTGCGCCCTTGAATACCTTCGCGACTTCGGCGGTCCTGCCTTCGAGGTATTCTATTAGGGCCTTAAGTTCCGGGTTGGCCCGCTGTCGCTCAGCGAAGTCGTCGGTAGTTATCATTCCCAAAAAGTAGTCGTCGTCCGGGTCGTCGGGTAGCGGTTGGTCGACAGGCGCACGAGAGAGACAGTCGGCGTCGGAGTGTTTCTTGCTGGACTTGTAAACGACGGTAATGTCATATTCTTGAAGTCTCAGGCTCCGTCGTGCGAGGCGACCTGAAGGGTCCTTCAAGGTGGCTAGCCAACACAAGGCGTGGTGGTCGCTCACAACTTTGAAGGGCCTGCCGTAGAGGTAGGGGCGAAATTTCGACGTAGCCCAGATGATGGTGAGGCACTCCTTTTCTGTTGTGGAATAATTTGCTTCTGCTTTGGATAGCGATCGGCTGGCGTAACTAATAACCCTTTAAATCCGTCAGCCCTCTGCACAAGAACGGCGCCAAGACCTACGCTGCTTGCGTCAGTATGTATTTCTGTCGCGGCGAATTCGTCGAAATGGGCAAGTAACGGAGGCGTCTGTAGGCGATGTTTAAGCTCCTGGAAAGCGTGTTCCTGCGGTGTTTCCCATTTGAACTCCATGTTGGCCTTGGTAAGGTTAGTGAGAGGATCGGCGATGCGGGCGAAGTTTTTCACGAACCACCTATAATAGGCGCACAGGCCCAGAAATTGGCGCACGGCCTTCTTGTCAGTGGGCGGTGGGAAGTCGGCGATGGCGGCTGTTTCCCGTGGATCGGGACGAACTCCAGACTTGCTGATAACGTGCCCCGGAAACAAGAGCTCCTCGTACGCAAATCTGCACTTTTGGCTTCAGTGTGAGTCCGGGAAACTCGATAGCTTAAGTACAGCTTCGAGGCGCCGAAGATGCTCGTCGAAACTCGAGGAAAACACGACGACGTCGTCCAAGTACACAAGGCAAGTCTGCCACTTCAATCCTGCCTGTACTGTATCCATAACGCGTTGAAAAGTTGCAGGCGCTGAGCAAAGACCGATGGGCATCACCTTAAACTCGAAGAGGCCGTACGGTGTCATAAACGCCGTCTTCTCTCGGTCTCTTTCGTCGAATCTATTTGCCAATAGCCAGCCTTGAGGTCCATTGACGAAAAGTACTTCGCGTTATGGAGCCGATCAAGTGCGTCGTCTATTCGTGGGAGAGGATACTCGTCATTTCTTGCGATTTTGTTCAGGCGGTGATAATAGACGCAGAAACGTAGGGTCCGATTCTTTTTCTTCACTAACACCACGGGGGATGCCCATGGACTCTTGGACGGCTGGATAATGTCATCCCGCAGCATTTCATCAACTTGTCTCTTCATGGCCTCACGCTCTCGCGTCGAAACCATGTACGGACTCTGACGGAGCGGTCTGGCATTTTCTTCGGTTATGATGCGATGTTTCGTGATTGGGGTCTGTCGAATTTTCGATGACGACGAAAAGCAATCTTTGTATTGCAGGAGCAGGGCCTTGAGCTGTTCTTGCTTACGGTTCGGATGTCTGGGATTGACATCGAAAGCTTTGGGAGCGGCTTGGTTCCTCTGAGCAGGTTCCGCAGAATCGGCGAGGTCGAAAGCACTGGTGGCTTCGACAATTTCTTCGATGTATGCTACCGTTGTTCCTTTGTTCACATGTTTGTACTCATTGCTGAAATTCGTGAGCATAACCGTTGCTTTGCCTCCCCGCAGCTCTGTAATTCCTCTTGCGACGCAAATATTTCGGGCGACCAACACATGCTGACTGCCTTCAACAACGCCTTCCAACTCAGGTGATTTAGGAGCGCCTACTGAAATAATGACGTTTGAGCGAGGCGGAATTGTGACTTGTTCTTCCAGCACATTCAAGGCATGGTTTCCTGACGGCGTGCGCGGTGGTAGTGCTTCTTCTGTGGATAACGTTATCGACTTTGTTTTTAGGTTGATGACAGCACCATGGAGGCATAAGAAGTCCATGCCAAGGATGACATCTCTCGAGCAACGCTGTAGGACTACGAAGTCTGTAGGATAAATACGGCCGTTAATGGTGACTCTCGCTGTGCAGATTCCTGCATGCGTTACGAGATGACCTCCGGCTGTCCGGATTCCAGGGCCTTCCCAAGCTGTCCTAACTTTATTTAACTTCGCGGCGAACGACCCACTGATGACGGAGTAGTCGGCTCCAGTATCGACGAGAGTGGTCACACTGTGGCTGTCGATAAGAACGTCGAGGTCGCTAGTTCGCCGTCTCGCATTACAGTTAGGGCGCGGCGTCGGGTCACGGCTGCGTCGGCTTGTTCCGCTGCTTCCATGTTGCGTCGTCAGGTCACCTTCAGTAAGTGAGGTTTCGCCGTCAGGGCTTTGCTTGGTTGGCGTTGTGTTCGGAAAGCTCTGTCGCGGCGGCGTGGTCGTCTGAGGATCTTCGGTAGTTCGTCGCACAGCAACCGCACCTACATCGGTTGCTGCCCTTAGTTTCCCGGATACGGGCTAGGAGACCGGCCTCGCGTTGTGCCAGAGTACTGCCGGGGGTGCAGTGACATGCGGCGACTGGGCGACGGCGATAGGGAAGGACTTCCTGGTGTCCATTAAGTTTCTGTCAGGTAGTCGGCGATGTCACGTGGCCGTTCTCCTGGCTGCGGACGCGGTGCATTGACGGCGAAGCCACGCAGTCCCATCATTCGGTACTGGCAACGGCGGTATGTGTGTCCGGCCTCGCTGCAGTGGTTGCAGAGTGGGTGGTGGTCAGGGGTGCGCCAGACATCAGTCTTCCTCGGCGCACTGCGCTGGGCCGCTGGCGAACGATAGGACGTCGGTGGGGGTGGTGGCGTCTGGCTACGGAAGTGCGATGGGGCAGCGTTTTGGCGAGCGCGTGGAGGAGGGGCGTGGCGGAGGGCTGCAGCAGCATAGCTCATGGCTTGCAGCTGAGGCTCTTGAGGCTGAGGAACGCCCAGCGATTGCTGCATCTCCTGGCGTACGACGTCCGCGATGGATTTCACGTGAGGCTGCATTGAAGGAAGTTATTTTCGCAGCTCTTCATGCACGATCGCTCGGATCGTCTCACGCAAGTCAGTGGTTCCAAGCGCTTGAATGCCGGCGTAGCTGGTATACAAGAAGCTACGGTTATATTGCCGCGTGTGCATCTCGAGTGTCTTCTCTATCGTAGATGCTTATGAAATGAATTCGGAGACCGTCTTTGGCGGGTTTCTGATCAGCCCGGCGAAGAGTTCCTGCTTTACTCCTCGCATGAGCAGACGGACCTTCTTCTCCTCGGACATGTCGGAGCCAGCGTGGCGGAAAAGTTTAATCATATCTTCAGTGAATAGCGCCCCGTTTTTGTTTGGCATCTGCATGCGGGTTTCAAGAAGAACTGCGGTCTTCTTCTTGCACACCACACTTGTGAAAGTGGTGAGAAACCTGGCGCGAAAGACGTCCCACGTTGTAAGGCTTCGCTCTTGATTCTCGAACCAGGTCTGAGCACAATCTTCTAAGGCGAAATACACATGCCGGAGCTTGACATCGTCTGTCCAGTAATTGAAGGCGACGACGCGGTCGAACCTTTTCATCCAGCTTACCCGGTCTTCCAGTGGCGAACCGCGGAAAGTTGGCGGCTCTTTGGATTGCTGGAGCAGGAGTGGTGCAGAGTGCACGGGGGGGGGGGGGTAATGGTTGCAGTAGTTGATGTCGGTATCCGTGTCTGCCTGGCTGCTTAAAGAAGGGGCCCGTACTCTGGTTGTAGTCCCCTCTGCCTGCGGCTTGTTCGCTATTCAGGGTTAGCGTCCGTGTCTTTTTTGACGCTTGGACTGGGGTCGTGGCTTGAAGGAGGCGTCCGGTACATGGAAGAAACAGCACCTTCACCAGATGTCACGGGGTTGTGATGTGGCCGAACACAGAAGACTTTGTGTTGGAATTTAGCTGTTTATTTGGGTGAACCTGTGCCCGGTAAACGGAAAGTTCGATTACAGTAGCAGTCTTGGACTGATAGCGGCGAACGGAGCGTCAGCCGTCGATCAACTACTCACAAGCCGCGAAGTGCGTCGGCATATATTGCCATCGAATGTTCTAGCGTTATCGCTGGTGGTGGCATAGGTTCTAGAATAATCTATACAGTTGGCAGAGTAGGCGTGATCTTATCGAAATGATCTACTAAAGTCCGGAAGCTTCTCGAAAACTGCAGGGCGGTTGGCGCTGAGAATTGTGTAGTGTTTTTGGGGTGATAACAAAACTTGAGAAATAGAACGTGGCAATATGGAGAAAAAAATGGACGAAAAGTTAACTTGCCGTGGGCAAGGACCATACGTGCGGCATCTGAATAACTGATTTCATGCTCTACCCTCTACCAAAAAAAGCATCCACAGCGGCTATTTGTCCGTTCAGCTTATGCGTTATAAGTGTATTGTAAACGTGAAAGTGTCTGTCCACACTGGGTCACTGTCGAGCCTCAATAATCCTTTAATTATACTGTGAACTAACTGACAACACTACCAAGTATACGCTGTAGTAAGTGTAATGTAGCTATGGAGGAAGATAGGTAGACGAAAAGATAACTTGGCGTGGGCATGGTCCGTACATCCGAGCTCCATATAACGCATGACATGCTCTACCAACTAAGATAGCACAAAGGCTATTTCCCAGTCCACGTTATGGGTTGCAAGTGTATTTTTTAACGTGAAAGTTTCTCTTAGCAAGGGGTGGTCACTGTCGAGCCTTAGCAATCATTTATTATATTCTGAACCAACAAAAAACTCTCCCAATGGAAGAATATGCTAATAGTAAATGTAATGTAGTTATAGAGAAAAAAAGTGGACGGAAAAAAAACTTGCCATGGGCAAGGACCGTGATCGCATCCCATGCTCTACCAAATAGGCTACCACAGTGGATATTTCCCCGTCGACGTTATGGATTATATGTGTACTTTTAAACCTGAAAGTGTCAGCACAGGGCCACTGTCGAGCCTCAGTAATTGTTATTTATATTGTGAACTGACTACACTACCAATGAAAGAATATGTTAGTAAATGGAGAAAGAAAAGTGGACGAGAAGATAACTTGCCGTGGGCATGGTTCGTACGTGCAACGTCTTCGTAATATCCGCAGTGGCTATTTCTCCGTCGCCGTTATGGCTGATGTGTGTACTTTAAAACCTGAACGTGTCTGCCAGAACTGGGTCACAGTAAAGCCTCAGTAATCGTTTATTCTATCGTGAACTAACAGAAAATTCTCCCAAAGAAAGAACATGTTAATAGTAAATGTAATGTAGATAAAGAGAAAAAAAGTGGACGAAAAGATAACTTGGCGTGGGCAAAAACCGTACGTGAGAGCTTTGTATAACGCATCCCAAGCTTCCACAGTGGCTATTTCCCCGTCGACGTTATGAATTATAAGTGTACTTTTCAACCTGAAAGTGCCAGCACTGGGTCAATGTCGAGCCTCAATAATCGTTATTTATATTGTGAACTAATTGACAACACTACCAATTATATGTTGTAGTAAATTTATTTAGCTGTAGAGGAAGAAAAGTGGACGAAAAGATAACTTGCCGAGGAAGAAGACCGTACGTGCGACCTCCGGATAACGCATCCCATGCTCCACCAACCAAGCATCCACAGTGGCTATTTGCCCCTTCACGTTATGCGTTATTTCTGTATTTTTAAAAGTGAAAGTGTCTATCCGCACTGAGTCACTGTCGAGTTTCAGTAATCGTTTAATTGTATTGTGAAATGACAACACTACCAATCAAAGTATATATTGTAGTAAATTTAATGTAGCTATGGAGGAAGAAAAGTGGATGAAAAGATAACTTGGCGTGGGCATGGTCCGCATGTGCGAGCTCCATATAACGCATGCCATGCTCTACCAACTCAGCTAGCACAGTGGCTATTTCCCAGTCCACGTTATGGGTTGCAAGTATATTTTTTAACGTGTGTCTCTTAGCACGGGGTCACTGTGGAGCCTCAGTAATCATTTTTTATATTGTGAACTAACAGAAAACTCTCCCTATGAAAGAATATTTTAGTAGTAAATGTAATGTGGGTATAGAGAAAAAAAATGGACGAAAATATAACTTGCCGTGGGCAAGGACCGTACGTGCGAGCTCCGTACCACGCATTCTATGCTGTACCAAATAAGCTTCCACAATGGCTATTTCCCCGTCGACGTTATGGATTATATGTGTACTTTTTAACCTGAAAGTGTCAGCACTGGGTCAATGTCGAGCCTCAGTAATCGTTATGTATAAAGTGACCTAAGTGACAACACTACCAATGAAAGAATATGTTAGTAATTGTAATGTAGATATGGAGAAAGAAAAGTGGACGAAAAGATAACTTGCCGTGGGCATGTATCGTACGTGCGACCTCTTAATGACTTCCACAGTGGCTATTTACCCTTCGACGTTATGGGTTACATGTGTACTTTTAAACCTGAAGGTGTCTGTCAGAACTGGGTCACAGTAGAGCCTAAGTAATCATTTATTTTATTGTGAACTTACTGAAAACTCTCCCAATGAAAGAATATTGTTATGTCTACGAGAGGGGTTTATTCAGACCCGACGTAACGGTCGACTGGACGGTATACAGCAGTGAACGCACACCAGCGAACTCTTGCCACCAACCGAAAGTTCTTTTCTTCTGCCACCACCCTGTTGTCCGCTACATGGGCGCACATACATAAATTACATATGTGGTAACATTTCCCTCCGTGCAGACGAAGCTCATTGGGTGAGTCAAACAGTCTCTCGAAGGATAAAGCGTTTCATACGTGCAACATGGACAAGTTCAGTTTTTTCAGACCGTCGGCCGTTCGAATGGAGACGCGCTATGCGGTAAACTAAATCACTGATACGGTCTCGAACAAGATAAAGACCCGCATAGTGCGCTAGCAGTTTCTCGCTCAAACCGCGTTTTCTAGTTGGTGTCCACGCAATACTAGGTCGCCGCGATTGTACGTCACGTGTCGGCGTCGGTGGTCAAAATGTGCCTTTGAGCCGTCTTGCGAAGAAAGAGTGCGCAAATAAGCAAGGCGTCTAGCTTCTTCTGCCCGACAGATGATCTCGGATACGCAGGGATCATGGTGGTTCAAACACGGGAAGATGGTATTCAGGGTATGACGAGGTAGTTGAACATATAGACGAAAGGACTGTAGCCGGTAGTTTCATGAGGTGCGGTGTTGAATGCATATGGGATAAAAGGTAGAATACTGTCCCAGTCCTTGTGGTCTGATGCGACATACATAGACAGCATGTTCGAGAGAGCTCTGTTCGTTCAGTTAGACCGTTCGTTTGGCGATGATATGGTGTAGAGTGCCGAAACCTTCAGGCACAGACACGAAGCATCTCTTCCACCACGTCCGCTGTGAATTGTTGGCCACGGTCACTGATTACAATTTTGGAAGGTCCATGTCGAAGAATTACAAAACGTAGCATGAAGAAAGACGCATCGGCTGCAGTTGCCTATGGTGTGGCAGCTGTCTCGCAGTACCGTGTTAAATGGTCGGTGCAGACGACTATTCAGCGATTTCCATCAGAAGACTGGGGAAAGGGCCCAAGGAGGTCAATCCCAAATTGCTCGAATAGAGTTCTAGGGGGTGGCACCGGATGTAATCGCCCTGGAAAATCACTTGTTGGGCGTTTACGACATTGACACTAGTTACAGCTAGACACGTATCGTTCCGTCGTCTGGCGCATTTTGGACCAGTGGAATGTTTCTTGAAGACGGGAAAGAGTTTTCGCTGTGCCTAGATGACCGGATATTGGGTCATCATGCATAGCCTGTAAGGCATAAACGCGAAGACTCTTCGGAATCACCAAAACATATCGAGAGCCGGTGCTGGTGTAGTTCATTTTGTAAACTAGCCCGTCTTGGATGCAAAAGCGTGTAGGCGATGATTTTGGTTTGGTAGCAAGAAGTTACTGTATGGTGCTGTCCTTTTGTTGCTCATCTTTAAAGGTCTTGGCATCGGGAAATGGTTGGTCCAGTGATGCGATGTAGGTGTCGAAGTTGTCCGCGTCGCATTCCGTCGTTGGAAGCGATAGTCGTGAAAGACAATCTGCGTCAGCGTGACGTCGGCCGCGTTTATAGGAAACCGTGAAGTCATATTCTTGTAGACGAAGTGCCCAGCGCGCCTGCTGACCAGATGGGTCGCGCAGATTGACCAACCAGCAGAGAGAATGATGGTCTGTCACGATGGTAAAGGGGCGTCCGTAAAGGTAGGACCGGAAGCGCTGCACTGCAAAGACTACTGCAAGGCATTCTTGCTCGGTGACTGTGTAGTTACGCTCGGACTTGCTAAGCGAGTGACTTGCATACGCTACGACGTGTTTTTTGGTTATCCAAGCATTGAACCAGGACAGCACCTACACCAATATCGCTGGTGTCTGTGTGAAGCTCAGTGGGAGCCAGAGGATTGAAGTGTCGAAGAATCGGATGAGACTTCAAAAGAATCTTCAACTCCGAAAAAGCAGACTCACATTCATGGGTTCAGTCAAACTGCGCACCTTTCTGAAGCAGACACGTGAGCGGGTACGCAATATTGGCAAAGCCAGGAATGAATCGGCGAAAATATGAACAAAGCCCCAAAAAGCTGCGCAGTTCTTTCACCGAGTGAGGTTGCTTAAACCGGTCGTATGCCTGGATACGGTCGTATGCCTTCTTTGTCTACTAAGTGTCCAAGGACGACTGTTTGGCGCTCTCCAAAACGACATTTTTTTTAGTTGAGCACCAAGCGAGCTTTGCTTAGGCAGTCCAACACGAGGCCAAGGCGTGTGTTGTGCTCACAAAAGGTGCGCCCAAAAATTACAACGTCGTCCAAGTAACACATACACACTTCCCACTTCAACCCAAGCAGAATGTTGTCCATAAAGCGCTCAAAGGTTACAGGTGTGTTGCAGAGTGCAAACGGCATCCCATTGAATTCAAATAGTCCATCTGTTGTAACAAATGTCGTTTTTTTCTTGTCTTCCTCGTGCATTGGAATCTGCCAGTAGCCTGACCTCAAATCCGCAGACGAAAAGTAAGCGGCCGATGATAGACAGTCGACAGCATCATCGTTCCGCAGGAGTGGGTATACGTCTTTTTTTAGTGATGGCGTTGAGACGGCGGTAGTCAACACGAAATCGCCATGTCCCATCCTTATTCTTTACTAGAATTACTGGAGCGGCCCACGGACTACATGATTCTTGAATTACATTTTTCTTGAGCATCTCGCAAACCTGTTAATTGATCACGGCGGCTTCCGAAGGCGATACACGATATGGTTTCTGTCGGAGAGGTCTGTGAGATGTGGTGTCGATTCGGTGCTTTATACGAGAAGCAGGGAATGACGGTGGATCGCGCTGAGCGAACTCAAAAATACCGGCATGTTTGCGCAGAATACTCGCCAGTTCATTACGTTCCTTGGTGCTGAGTGACTTGTCAATAATAGCCATAATAGTGGTGTCCCTAGCCTGCAGATTATCGCAACGGGTCTTATCCGGGCAATCACTGATTTCTGCAAGGATGGCAAGTGAGAATATTTGGTGTTCACGAATCTCTGCAAGTTTCAGACCCTCCGACAGCACTGTTGGTTCGTCAGAGCAGTTAATCACCCATAAACCAGTATGCCCTTGCACAACCGATAACGTGCAGTAGGGTATTAAAACTGTCTTCTTTATGCAACTGAGATGCACGGGCTCCACAGTTGCGTCAAATGTTTTCTCGCTTGCAGGTGAACTGACAACAGGGACACATTTCGCAGACAATGGCGGCACAGTTGTGTCCACGGACACGCAAAGAGCACTTTCCTGACAGGGCGAGTTTTCTATAAACGCAACTGGGATATCGGAATCTACTGTAAGTTTTCCTGTGCGACAATCGACAGTGGCACCTCATAGCTTCAAGAAATCGAGTCCCAGAATGACGTCATGCGTAGTATGAGGGAGACCAGCAAACTCTGCAACAATGTTCTGGCACGCCAAACTAAGTCATTGTGAAGACACCAACAGGTTGTAACACCTCTCCGCTCACTCTGCGAAACGTATCACGACGGTCCCAACGAAACATAACCTTTCGTCCAAGAAGGCGGGTGAAAACTAAACTCATCACTGACACGCTTGCACCTGTGTCCACCAACGCCATCGTCGGTACACCATCGATAAGCACTCGAACCTTATTTTCAAACATGGAAGCTAACGGAGGTATATCTGTTGAAATCGAAGACTGTCCGGCGACCTCACCTCCAACGGCCGCGCCGGCTAGTTTTCCGTAGGAGGCGAGGAGTGGCGGCGCCGAGGAGACGGTGATCGGTTGGCGCGAGGGGCAGGCGGTGGTCACACTGTGGTCAGAGGCCGGAGATTGGTTTCGTAGAGGTCCTCGGATTTCGTAAGACGCGCTTCCTGGGAGTGTCGGTGCTCGGGTAACGCCAAAACGGTTATATCTCGGTGATCGGTCGTACCTTGGCGGCTGCCGGTAGTTGCAATACCTGACAATGTGGCCTTCGAAGCCACAGTTGTAGCAGACTGGTAGAGGACGCCCGCCGAACCCATGCTGAGACCGCTCAGCTGTGAAGGGTCGGTGACGAGCTTGCTGAGCAGCAGCTGCCCACCTCTGTGTGGCGGGGTCGTGACGAAGGTGCTGGCCATATCGCTGGTCGGCCGCGAATGAGTCACCACGTGGCCACGGAGTTCCAGTTTCGCTGATGTCTGTCACATACCGATGGTGGCAAAGGAGCTAATGGCGCCGCCGTGTAGTATGGTGGATTGGTAAGTGGATGAAGAATGGTTTCGTCAACACCACCACCTCGTCGCTACAGCTCTTCACGCACTATTGCCCGAACCAACTACAGTTGAATGTTAGTAAAGCTCAATTTATTTTATTTAAGAGCAACAAGTGTAAAGATTACATGATTTTTCTCTGGTTTGAAAATAATGAAATCCAATGAGTCTCTTTGTTTATATTTTAGGTGTACTTTTTAATGAGCACCTGAGTTGGACACCTCAAATAAATAAAGTACACGCCAATATGTCTCGATTGATTTTGGTTTTATATAAACTTAGGTCGCTAGTTCTAAAACTGGTTAAAGCTCCAGCTATGGGTCATTCCCATCTACATTACTGTCTCTTAATTTGGGGCACAACTTCAAAAGCAAATCTTGGCAGGCTGTTAGTTTTACAAAAAAGGTCTGTATGCTACATAGAAAATCTGCAACCTAGAGAACATACTCCTCCAATTTTTGGCAAGCTTCAGATACTTACTGTCTACCAATTATACAATCTTAAACTCAGCTTATATGTCATTAATGAAATAGGAAACACCGTTTGCACTTATATGGAGCATTGCTACCGAAGCGATACTCCCTATGAACTACGCTTTGATCGTTTTCGATTGCCTTTATTTCAGAACAACATATTGTAAGCAAACTTTATCATATCGAATACCTTATCTACTCCACGAAAATAACATAACACTAAAAACAATGTGAAGAAAAAAGTTGAGATGTACTTCCTTTCTTGTAAGGAGCCCTAATTATATTATTTATAATAAATATTTCTTTCGCGTCGTTCGTGCTTTGTATATTAGATGAAAATTGCTCAATTTCTTTCTTTTCAAACGATTTCTCGATGGTACTTGGTAATTCTGTCAGAAATATCTCCTTGTTGCATTTATACATATATACATACATACATACATACATACATACATACATATATATATATATATATATATATATATATATATATATATATATATATATATATATATATATATATATATATATATATATATATATATATATATATATATATATATATATATATATATTGTAGTGGGGAATTCGCAAGGCAATGATAGTGGGACCATCGCTGAGTGCGAAGCGCGAGCACGAGCTGTAGACACTGGACTGCCCGAGCATTTGTTTCTGTACCGGCTGTCTGCCTATTACCTGTCGTCGCTAATAAACCCCCTTGCAAAGTGGTGGAAGTGTGCTGGGTACGCAAACCTGGAACTTCGAAGCCGGAAGCTGCCCACTACATCAGCAATGCCTGATCAGACGACCGAGCAAGGCACCACCCAGCAAAGCACGGCCCAATCTCAACTGGTCATCGTGCCTACCACCCTGCGCCAACGAGATCCGCCCTTCTTCAGTGGCACCGAGGACCAAGATGTGGAGGACTGGTTGCAGCTGTTTGAGAAGGTGAGCGCCGCCAACAAGTGGGACGACCCCTCGAAATTAGAGTATGTCCCATTTTATCTCAAAGACGTTGCCAGCTTGTGGTTCACAAACCACCGCACTGAATTTATCACTTGGGCCGGTTTCAAGACCACCCTCGCAGCTGTGTTCGATCGCCCCGCAGTGCGCAAGCTGCGTGCTGAGCAGCGCCTACGCGGACGTGCACAAAGGCAGGGCGAAAACTTCACAAGCTATATTGAAGATGTAATCGATTTATGCCGGCGCTTCAACCCTGAGATGACCGAACATGACAAGATCAGGCATATCTTGAAAGGCATAGACGATGATGCCTATCAAATGTTGCTGGCAAAGAGCCCAAGTACCGTATCCGAACTTGTGACCTTGTGCCAGAGCTTGGAAGAGATTCGGAAACAACGTGCAGCAGTTCGGAGGTCGACGACTGCAGACGACTCTCTCGCTGCCCTGGCCGTCGGTGGTGACAGCTCCCTGCTGGAGCAGATAAAAGAATATGTACGCGAAGAGGTCGCACGACAACTTTCATGTCTCTCGTATCTGCCGACCACCGAAGCACCAACGAACCGCCTAACGCCGACAATAAGACAGGCTATTCAGGAGCAGGTCTCCGAGGCGTTGCCATTACCTACGCCTGCCTCTCAACCAACGCCTGTTGCCACGCCACTGACTTATGCGGCCGTCGCGGCAATGCCTGCTGCATCTCGTCTGCCAATGTATACGCCACAACCTGTGCGACCGTCCACCGCGCCGTTTCCACAGCAACACGCCGGAAATCCTTGGCGCACCGCTGACAACCGGCCTATATGTTACTTTTGCGGAATTCCAGGTCACGTTGCACGTCTATGTCGTCGGCGCTTCACAGTTAACGCACCAAGATATCCTAACTATTCGTTTCGACCTCCATACCACGCGCCTCACGTACCACCTGAAGTTCACGAACGCGATGCGCAAACTGCTTCCGGCGCCCGAACATTCGCTTCTAGACGTTCTACTTCCCGCTCGCCTTCACCTTCACCAAGTCGTCGTTCCGTGTCGCCTATGCGTCGACGACCCACCTCCATTGAGACGGAAAACTAACTGCCGCAGCTCCGGAGGCACGAGCTGCGTCATCGTCTAATCGTTCAAGTCCTCGCCTGTCTCCTGCCAATCTTATCGATGTAATCGTCGAAGGTGTACGAACACTCGCACTCATCGATACCGGTGCCGCGATATCTGTGATTAGTGAGAGACTCTGCCGCTCTCTTCGTAAAGTGACGATGCTTTCTCCCGTGGTTTCTCTTAGTACTGCGAGCGCCCAACAAATTGAGCCCGTCGCGTCATGTACAGCAAAAGTTGTGATTCGAGACGTGTTGTACACCATTGAATTTCACGTGTTGGCTTCTTGTTCCCACGATGTCATCCTAGGATGGGATTTTTTATCACGTCATCACGCCGTCGTGGACTGCGCTCGGGCCGAAGTGGAGCTGTTACCGTTTGGTGATGCGCCTTCTGTTGATGCGGCCGTATCTAGTGTGGCTAACCTTGTCGTCGCGACGGACATAGACCTTCCTCCTTTCAGCGCCCAGTTTGTCCCTGCCTGCTGTGCTTCACTTTCTGACGCTACCGCCCTATTCACGCCATCTGACATCTTCGGTAGCCGCCACCACACATCGCTGCCATTCGCCGTTCTTGAGCTTTGTCAAGACACTACCGGGATATTTATTTCCAATCCCAACTCGTGCCCCCTCAGTTTGCGCCGCAACGAGACGCTCGGCCACATTCAGCTCATCGATGAAGGTACTATCGTGCCTGCCGATTTCTTCGACACCAAGCCGAATATGGAGCTGAACGCGTTCGTTCCTCACTTTGCCTTGAACAGCGTGTCTACCGATGCATTTCACCATTCTATTGACAGCCATCTCGCCCCGGCTCAACGAGAGCAGCTTGTTACCCTGCTGCACGAATTCAAGCGTTCGTTTGACTTTCCCCAAGCGGTGCTAGGAAGAACGAACACCGTTGTGCACACAATTGACACAGGAAAGAGTACTCCTTTGCGCCAGCGCCCTTATCGTGTGTCACCAGCGGAGCGTCGGGTAATTGCAGAACAAGTAGACGACATGCTACAGCGCGGAGTCATCAAGCCTTCTTGTAGTCCTTGGTCTTCCCCAGTTGTACTCGTCAAAAAAAAAAAAGGATGGTTCAGTCCGGTTCTGCGTAGACTACAGGCGCCTAAACAACATTACGAGGAAAGATGTTTACCCTCTTCCCCGCATAGACGACGCTCTCGATTGTCTCCAAGGTGCAGAATTCTTTTCCTCGCTTGACCTTCGCTCGGGTTATTGGCAGGTCCCAATGGCTGAGTCTGATCGTCCAAAAACGGCGTTTGTCACACCGGATGGCCTCTATGAATTTACCGTGATGCCATTCGGACTCTGCAATGCGCCTGCCACATTCGAGCGAATGATGGACAGCATTTTACGTGGTGTCAAATGGAACATTTGCTTGTGCTATCTTGATGACGTTGTGGTTTTTTCACCCGATTTCACTTCGCATCTCACTCGTCTGCGCAAGATTCTACAGTGCCTTACAAACGCCAGGCTTCAGCTTAACCTGAAGAAGTGTCACTTCGGGGCTAAACAACTCACCATACTTGGTCATGTCGTCTCGAAAGCCGGCATTCTTCCCGACCCTGACAAGCTTCGTGCTGTTGCCGAATTTCCTAAGCCGACTACTGTTAAAGAACTACGGAGCTTTGTGGGCCTGTGCTCCTATTTTCGTCGCTTTGTCCGGAACTTTGCCTCCATCATCGCTCCACTCACCAAACTCCTTGCTGGCCCTGCAGATCTTTCGAATTGGACAGCAGCCTGTGACGAATCCTTCGCAATACTGCGCCGACTTCTTACCTCACCACCCGTACTGCGCCATTACGACCCTACTGCGCCAATCGAAGTACACACGGATGCAAGTGGCGTTGGCCTTGGTGCAGTACTCGCGCAACGCAAGCCAGGGTTTACGGAGTATGTGGTCGCCTATGCCAGCCGCGCCCTCACTAAGGCAGAAGCCAACTATTCTGTTACGGAAAAAGAGTGCCTCGCGATTGTGTGGGCGTTAAACAAGTTTCGCCCCTATTTGTACGGCCAAACTTTTGATGTGGTAACTGACCATCACGCACTCTGTTGGTTGGCTTCGCTAAAAGATCCTTCCGGCCGCCTCGGACGTTGGGCACTACGCCTCCAGGAATTCGACATACGTGTCGTCTACCGATCGGGGCGAAAGCACTCTGACGCAGATGCGCTTTCACGATCACCCGTGAAATCCGATGATACGGATATATCAGCCCTGGACCTTCCCCTCTCTGCCGTCAGCGTCACAGACATGCCATTCGAACAGCGCAAGGACCCTTGGATCGCCTCGCTATTGAATATGCTTTCTGACGCATCAACTTCCGGTTACCCGCGTGCTCTTCGCCGCCAAGCAACGCATTTCGCCATACGGGATGGCCTGTTATACCGTCGCAACTATCAAGTGACGGGTCGTAAATGGCTGCTAGTCATACCCAGCCATATGCGGTCTGATATCTGCAAATATTTTCATGCTGAACCGCAACACGCACACGCCGGTGCGCTAAAGACGTATGAGCGGATCCGCCAACGTTACTACTGGCGGGGTATGTACACGTTTGTACGCAAACACATTCGCTCATGTTCCCAGTGTCAGCAGTGCAAGACATTCCCTCATTCACCCGGTCAACTGCAGCCTTTGCGATGTCCTGCACGCCCATTCGACCGTGTTGGGATTGACCTATACGGCCCGCTACCGTGCTCTGTTAGTGGCAATCGATGGGTGATTGTGGCTGCCGACCATCTGACGAGGTACGCCGAAACGGCAGCGCTGCCTTCGGCTGGTGCTCGTGACGTTGCAACCTTCATCTTGCACCGGTTTGTTCTTCGTCATGGTGCACCACGGGAGCTCCTGAGCGACAGAGGACGCGTATTTTTGTCCGAAGTTCTGCAGCAGCTCCTACATTCATGCCGTACGGTACACCGCACATCAACAGCCTATCACCCTCAGACAAACGGCCTAACGGAACGTTTCAACAGAACCCTCGGAGACATGCTCGCTATGTATATTGATTCCGACCACTCCAACTGGGACGTTGTTCTTCCTTTCGTGACGTACGCCTACAATACGGCGATTCAATCAACAACAGGCTTTTCTCCATTTTTTCTTTTATATGGTCGTGACCCATGCAACACACTCGACACAATTTTGCCATACAATCCTGATGCCTCAGAGTTCAGCCCAGTTTCTGAAATGGCTGAACATGCCGAAGAGTGTCGTCAACTTGCACGGTCCTTCACAGCCGATAACCAAGCCCTCCAAAAAGATCGCCACGACCATGATCTTGTTCAGAATACCTTCCCCGTCGGTTCTCTCGTGTGGCTCCGACTGCCTTTCCACTCTCCTGGACTGACTCCCAAGTTTGCACCGAAGTATACGGGCCCTTACCGCGTCATACAACACCCTTCTTCTGTCACCTATGTGATTGAACCACTCAAGCCGTCCACGGACAAGCGCCGCCTTGGTCGCGAGACGGTCCACGTCAGTCGCCTCAAGCCCTGTTACGACCCTCCTGTTCTCTCGTCACCTTGAGTCGCCAGGATGGCTCGTCTTCGTCGCCGGGGCATTGTAGTGGGGAATTGGCAAGGCAATGATAGTGGGACCATCGCTGAGTGCGAAGCGCGAGCACGAGCTGTAGACACTGGACTGCCCGAGCATTTTTTTCTGTACCGGCTGTCTGCCTATTACCTGTCGTCGCTAATAAACCCCCTTGCAATATATATATATATATATATATATATATATATATATATATATATATATATATATATATATATATATATATATATATATTGGTACTGCAAATCGGTGATGAATGTAATGTGTTATTTCAAAACGTATGTGCCGACATCGGTTATACTTGTTGAATTTGAATTTTGTGTCCCCTCATTCAAAAGCAGAATGAAATTTGTATCCTTTGTTCACTTCACCTGAGCAAATGTATGAGTGGAGGGACCTTAGTCAGGCAGAGGTAATCTGCCCTTAGTCCCTTCAACCTAGGCAATGATTGTTTTTGTCTTAATAAACAGTGAATGAATGAATGAATGAATGAATGAATGAATGAATAGTAGCGGCAAGGTCGGTGGGCGGGCTCACGTCAACGCTGGCGACCGTTGTCACATTTGCCAGCCTACCAAAATTCGGGGCGATGCGACGATTTTTCAGTTTTTCAAACGTGCGGCAGTGATGTTGGACGTCGGAGACAGAGGTGAGGTCATGTTTGCCAATCAGAAAATTGTAAACGTCTTCTGCTATGCCTTTCAAGAGGTGTCCGACCCTGTCTTCTTCAGACACCTGCGGGTTTATAATCTTGCGAAGCTTAAGAACGTCCTCTATATAAGCAGAGCACGTTTCTCCAGGAGTTTGAGCTCTTCCAGCCAGAGTACGCTCCGCACTTTTCTTCTTTTAGTCGGAGTCACCAAAACACTTCTTCAGTTCTTGATCAAAAAGAGCCCACGTTGTCAAGGACTCTTCGTGGTTTTTACACCACATCAGGGCAGTGTGCGTGAGAAACAGCGCTTCGTTATCAGACTGATCGATAGAGTTT
Source organism: Rhipicephalus microplus (assembly GCF_043290135.1). NCBI lineage: Eukaryota > Metazoa > Arthropoda > Arachnida > Ixodida > Ixodidae > Rhipicephalus > Rhipicephalus microplus. Next base: position 219,005,231 of record NC_134704.1, read on the forward strand.
CAGTGGTTGCACCGGCTCGCCTTTTAGTGGTGCGTTAGCCACGCGTCCACATCTTCTCCTGCCATTCCTGCGAACCGGCGGGGTTCCATGTAGTGATGCCTAGGTGTAGCCAGCGTAGACCTGCGCGAAGTCGAGGCAGTTGATTCCTGACCTTTGCTCTCAACCATGACGGCTGTTGTCGGTGGCAGACCGGCAAGACGATGGCTCCGGCGAACTCCGAACAGCTGTGGTTCCGTGGTACGTTGACGTGCCGTACCCGGCACCTCCACCACTTTGTTACTTCTACGAGAGGGGTTTATTCAGAGCCGACGTAACGGTCGACTGGACGGTATACAGCAGTGAACGCGCACCAGCGAGCTTTTGCTTGCTTGATCCTTTCTTTTGTGGCTCTCACCCACTGAAGAGGATTTAAAAAAATGATTTAAAAGTTTCTAGTACTGCTGATGCCGATGACGATGATAAAAATGAAAACACAAAATACGAGTCAGTCACTATCACAGCTGTCGAATTAGTCGCAGGAAATTTACGAATAGCTAGTATAACGGCCGTTAATTCCGCTTCAAATATTGGTGTATAATCTGGGAGGCGTAATGAAAATGACCAGAATAATGAGAGAGAAAAATACCCACACCTGCCTTCTCACCACTCATAGATGCATCTGTTGCAATTACTATATTAGTAACTAATTGAGCCAGGTGTTGTTCTAATAAACCAATCAAATATTTAGACGACAAGTGTTTAGCATTCATGAGGAAGATATCGTCAAATTCTATTTGCACTTGGCCGATTGGGTTGTGAGATGGTGTGATCTCGAATATATTAGCATTTAAAGAATCTAGAAGTGTTTGAACAAATAGCACTTGGGGTTTATATACACGGGACCAATGCTCAATGAAAAAGACACCAGGCTCGGCAAAGAATACAAACTGTTGCCTTCTTAAAGTGGATTCGGAAAATTTTAAGTAGGTTTTGACTGTTAAAATACGGAATCTGCAAGCAAGGGTGGTTATCCGAGCTTCTTGATACAAAACATTCTTAGCTGTGAATTTTGGCACACCTAAACAACTTCGAAGAGCTTCCCACCCTAAAAGAATCAAGGGGTTTCTTTCGTATGCTGGTCCACCAGAGAATAGTACACATCCGAATTCAAAAATCGGCTGAACGTACATGCGATAAATCATGACCAGCGTATTTCTGCGAAGACCGGAACGGAGGTGGCGAAGCCTGCCTATCATCCCAACAGCGCGTGTAGCCTTAATTAAAATATGTTCAATGTGATCACGCCAGCTCAGTTGTTGATTGTACAATACACCCAGATATTTAATACAATTAACCTGGGGAATTATTTCTTAATGGTACTGAAGCGAAATAGTAACTGGTACGTTCAATGAAAAAACTATTATAGCACATTTAGTTACATTCAGATTCGTATGAATTTTCTGAGCTCTTGCCACCAACCGAACGTCCTCTTCTTTTGCCACCACCCTGTTCCCCGCTACACAGGTGCACATACCCAAATTACATATGTGGTAACAATATTGCCACGTCCCATTTCCCAAGTTCTTGTTATCGTCCCAAAACACCACACGATTCTCAGCGCAAACCGCGCCTGCAGTTTTCTAGAGGGTTCCGGACTGTAGTAGATCATTTCGATAAGATCACGCCCACTGTGCGAATGGTACAGATTGTTCTGGAACGTACGCCGCCGCCAGCGATAGTGCTAGAACATTCGACGGCGGGAGTATAAATGCCGACGCGCTTCACCGCTTGTCAGTTGCTGATCGAAGGCCGACGCTCCGTTCGCCGCTATCAGTCTGAGACTGCTATCTGTGCGAGACTGCTGCTGTAATTGGACTTTCTGTTTACCGGGCACAGGTTCGCCCAAATAAACAGTTAAACTCCAAGAAGAAGTCTCCTGTCTTCGGCCACGTCACGACCCCGTGACATTTGGTGGAGGTGCTGCTTCGTTCATGTACCGGACGCCCCCGTCAAGCCGTGAACCCAGCCCACGTCGTGGAGAAGACACCGACGCCAACCAGGAGCAGCGAACAAGCCGCCGACAGCAAGGGCTACCACCGGAGTACGGGCTTCTACACGACAAGCCGCGGAAGACCAAGGCCATGACCGCGACTGCTGCGACAATGACAACCACAGCGTCCCAGCCCACGATGGTCATGCATCAACCCAGGGAACCACCAATTTTCCATGGGTCATCGTTCGAAGACCCGGAGTCCTGGCTAGAGACATACGACCGTGTGGCCGCCCTCAACCACTGGGACCATGACGAAAAGCTGCGTCGTGTGTTCTTCTATTTAGAAGACATCGCAAGGACCTGGCTCGAAAATCGGGAGTCCACGCTCCGAACGTGGGATGTTTTCTGCGGCGCATTCCTGCAAACGTTCGCGAGCGTCGCTCGAAAAGAGAGGGCCGCTGCTTTATTAGAGACCCGGGTTCAGCTACCAAATGAAAATGTCACCATTTTCACAGAAGAAATGACCCGACTATTCCGTCACGCTGACCCAGACATGCCTGAGGAGAAAAAAGTTCGTTTCCTCATGCGAGGGGTCAAACAGGAGCTCTTCGCGGGGCTGATGAGAAACCCACCGAAAACCGTCCAAGAATTTGTAGCCGAAGCGACCACTATTGAAAAGACCCTGGACATGCGCACCAGACAGTATAATCGTCGCCTGACTGCAGACTGCGCTGCTGCTCAAGCCAGTAACTCCGGAGACCTGCGTGAAACGATCCGAGCGATCGTGCGGGAAGAGCTGCGCAAGCTGTTGCCTTCGGCGCAGCCTCAAGTGGATTCGATCGCCGACATTGTGCGAGAAGAAGTTCGGCAATCGCTTCAAATTCCCCACGCACCGCTGCCCGAGCCGGAAGCTATGAGCTACGCCGCTGCACTGCGCCACAACGCTACTCCCCGTCCACGCCAAAACGCCGCCCCATCGCACTTCCGTCGACAGACGCCACCGCCGCCACCACCGACGTCATACCGTTCGCCAGCGGCCCAGCGCAGTGCACCGAGGAAGACTGACGTCTGGCGCACCCCTGACCATCGCCCGCTCTGCTACCACTGCGGCGAGGCCGGACACACATACCGCCGTTGCCAGTACCGACAGATGGGATTGCGTGGCTTCTCCGTCAATGCACCGCGCCCACAGCCAGGAGAACGACCACGTGACATCGCCGACTACCTGACAGGAACTCGGTGGACACCACGAAGCCCTTCGCATTCGCCGTCGCCCAGCCGCCGCACGTCACCGCACCACCGACAGTACTCTGGCCCAACGCGGGGCCGGTCTCCTAGCCCGTATCCGGGAAACTAAGGGCAGCAACCGGTGGAGGTGCGGTTGCTGTGCGACGAACTACCGAAGATCCTCCGACGACGACGACGACGCGACAAAGCTTTCCGAACACAACGCCAACCAGGCAAAGCCCTGACGGCGAAAGCTCACTTAACGAAGGTGGGCTGACGACGCAACATGGAAGCAGCGGAACAAGTCGACGCAGCCGTGACCCGACGCCACGCCCTAACTGTAATGCGAGACGGCGAATTAGCGACCTCGACGTTCTTATCGACGGCCACAGTGTGACCGCTCTCGTCGATACTGGAGCCGACTACTCTGTCATCAGTGGGTCGTTCGCCGCGAAGTTAAAGAAAGTTAGGACAGCTTGGAAAGGCCCTGAAATCCGCACAGCCGAAGGTCATCTCGTAACGCCTGCAGGAATCTGCACAGCGAGAGTCACCATTAACGGCCGTATTTATCCTACAGACTTCGTAGTCCTACAGCGTTGCTCGAGAGATGTCATCCTTGGCATGGACTTCTTATGCCTCCATGGTGCTGTCATCAACCTAAAAACAAAGTCGATAACGTTATCCACAGAAGAAGCACTACCGCCGCGCACGCCGTCTAGACACCATGCCTTGAATGTGCTGGAAGAACAAGTCACCATTCCGCCTCGCTCAAGCGTCATTATTTCAGTCGGCGCTCCTGAATCACCTGACTTCGAAGGCGTCGTTGAAGGCAGTCAGCATCTGTTGGTTGCCCGAAATATTTGCGTCGCAAGAGGAATAGCAGAGTTGCGGGGAGGCAAAGCAACGGTTATGCTCACAAATTTCAGCAATGAGTACAAACATGTGAACAAAGGAACAACGGTCGCATACATCGAAGAAATTGTCGAAGCCACCAGTGCTTTCGACCTCGCCGATTCTGCGGAACCTGCTCAGAGGAACCAAGCCCCTCCCATAGCTTTCGACGTCAATCCCAGACTTCCGAACGATAAGCAAGAACAGCTCAAGGCCCTGCTCCTGCAATGCGAAGATTGCTTTTCGTCGTCATCGAAAATTCGGCAGACCCCAATCACGAAACATCGCATCATAACCGAAGAAAGTGCCAGACCACTCCGTCAGAGTCCGTACAGGGTTTCGACGCGAGAACGTGAGGCCATCAAGAGACAAGTTGATGAAATACTGCGGGATGATATTATCCAGCCGTCCAACAGCCCATGGGCATCCCCCGTGGTGTTAGTGAAGAAGAAGGATGGGACCCTACGTTTCTGCGTCGATTATCGCCGCCTGAACAAAATCACAAGAAAGGACGTGTATCCTCTCCCACGAATAGACGACGCACTTGATCGGCTCCATAACGCCAAGTACTTTTCGTCAATGGACCTCAAGACTGGCTATTGGCAAATCGAAGTCGACGAAAGAGACCGAGAGAAGACGGCGTTTATAACACCGGACGGCCTCTTCGAGTTTAAGGTGATGCCCTTCGGCCTTTGCTCAGCGCCTGCAACTTTTCAACGCGTTATGGATACAGTACTGGCAGGGTTGAAGTGGCAGACTTGCCTTGTGTACTTGGACGACGTCGTCGTGTTTTCCTCGAGTTTCGACGAGCATCTTCGGCGCCTTGAAGCTGTACTTCAAGCCATCAAAACTTCCGGACTCACACTGAAGCCAGAAAAGTGCAGATTTGCATATGAAGAGCTCTTGTTTCTGGGGCACGTTATCAGCAAGTCTGGAGTTCGTCCTGATCCACGGAAAACAGCCGCCATCGCCGAATTCCCGCCGCCCACTGACAAGAAAGCCGTGCGCCGATTTCTGGGCCTGTGCGCCTATTATAGGCGGTTCGTGAAAAACTTCGCCCGCATCGCCGATCCTCTCACTAACCTTACCAAGGCCGACGTGGAGTTCAAGTGGGAAACTCCACAGGAACACGCTTTCCAGGAGCTCAAACATCGCCTCCAGACGCCTCCGTTACTTGCCCATTGCGACGAATTCGCCGAGACAGAAATACATACTGACGCAAGCTGCGTAGGTCTTGGCGCCGTTCTTGTGCAGAGGGCTGACGGACTTGAAAGGGTTATTAGTTACGCCAGCCGATCGCTATCCAAAGCAGAAGCAAATTATTCCACAACAGAAAAGGAGTGCCTCGCCATCATCTGGGCTACGTCGAAATTTCGCCCATACCTCTACGGCAGGCCCTTCAAAGTTGTGAGCGACCACCACGCCTTGTGTTGGCTAGCCACTTTGAAGGACCCTTCAGGTCGCCTCGCACGATGGAGCCTGAGACTTCAAGAATATGACATTACTGTCATTTACAAGTCCGGCAAAAAACACTCCGACGCCGACTGTCTCTCTCGTGCGCCTGTCGACCAACCGCTACCCGACGACCCGGATGACGACTACTTCTTGGGAACGATAACTACCGACGACTTCTCTGAACGACAGCGGGCCGACCCGGAACTTAAGGCCCTAATAGAATACCTCGAAGGCAGGACCGCCGAAGTCCCGAAGGTATTCAAGCGCGCACTTGCGTCGTTTCTTCTACGAAACGGTCTTCTACAAAAGAAAAACTTTTCACCACTTTGGGCTAAGTATCTCCTTGTGGTGCCTTCAGCTCTGCGACCAGAACTCCTGCAGGCCCTGCACGACGATCCGACGGCAGGGCACCTCGGTGTTTCTCGCACGCTCGCGAGGATACAAGAAAGGTACTACTGGCCGCGTCTTACAACCGACTTCACTCGTTATGTGAGGACATGCCGGGACTGTCAGCGACGCAAGACACCGCCGACAAGGCCAGCGGGACTTCTGCAGCCAATTGATCCACCTTGCGGACCTTTTCAGCAGATTGGTATGGACCTATTGGGGCCGTTCCCGACGTCGGTTTTCGGAAACAAGTGGATCGTGGTAGCCACCGACTACCTCACCCGCTACGCCGAGACAAAAGCCCTGCCAAAAGGCAGTGCATCCGAGGTAGCTAAGTTCTTTGTCGAAAATATCGTCTTACGTCACGGCGCCCCGGAGGTCCTTATCACCGACAGAGGAACGGCATTCACTGCCGACTTAACTCAAGCGATCTTGGCATACAGCCAAACAAACCACCGCCGGACGACAGCGTACCACCCACAGACCAACGGCCTCACCGAGCGGCTTAACAAGACGATCGCCGACATGCTGTCTATGTACGTTGATGTCGAACACAAGACGTGGGATGCCAATCTTCCGTATGTGACCTTCGCATACAACACGGCGGTGCAGGAGACGACGCAGATATCTCCATACAAATTGGTCTACGGAAGGAGCCCGGCAACGACGCTCGATGCCATGTTACCCAACGTCACCGGCGAAGAAAACCTCGATGTGAGCGAGTACCTTCATCGCGCCGAAGAAGCCCGACAACTTGCGCGGCTCCGTATCAAGAATCAACAGACGACCGACAGCCACCGTTACAACCTTCGACGACGCTTCGTGGAATACCAGCCCGGTGAACGTGTTTGGGTGTGGACGCCGATACGCCGACGTGGACTAAGTGAAAAGCTTCTGCGACGGTACTTCGGACCGTACAGGGTGCACGGTTCGACGTCTCGGCCCACTTGATTACGAGGTTGTCCCCGACGGCATCACGAACTCTCAACGACGCCGATCGCGACCTGACGTCGTCCATGTCGCACGCCTCAAGCCGTTTCATGCGCGTTAATAAACTGAAACAGTGTTTTTTTTTTGTATTATTGTTGTATCGTAATTTATTCATTGTACTTTCTTGCATTATTATTGTACCTTCATCTTTAGTTAAAGCATCGAGACGATGCCTTTTTCAGAGGGGGGCAATGCCACGTCCCATTTCCCAAGTTTTTGTTATCGTCCCAAAACACCACACGATTCTCAGCGCAAACCGCGCCTGCAGTTTTCTAGAGGGTTCCGGACTGTAGTAGATCATTTCGATAAGATCACGCCCACTGTGCGAATGGTACAGATTGTTCTGGAACGTACGCCGCCGCCAGCGATAGTGCTAGAACATTCGACGGCGGGAGTATAAATGCCGACGCGCTTCACCGCTTGTCAGTTGTTGATCGAAGGCCGACGCTCCGTTCGCCGCTATCAGTCTGAGACTGTTATCTGTGCGAGACTGCTGCTGTAATTGGACTTTCTGTTTATCGGGCACAGGTTCGCCCAAATAAACAGTTAAACTCCAAGAAGAAGTCTCCTGTCTTCGGCCACGTCACGACCCCGTGACAATATATTAATAGTAAATTTAATGTAGATATGGAAAAAAAAATTGGCCTCGTATCTGCATGTAATCTGCAAATGTCGTCGAAAGACGATAGTATTGCGTGTGGAGAGAGTGAACAAAACATTTATTTGATGTTCTTCGCAAGAAAATCGGTGAATGGTATCCCGGAGGCGCTGCGTTAGAGTGCCTCGAGCGTGCAGTGGAGGCTCACGAGCGCATCAAGTCATGTCACACGTGAGCCATGAGCGCCATCGGGCAGTTTCTTTTGGAAAACAAAGCGCGTGCCCGTGCGTGCCCATCTGAGAGGTGATAAGGTGTAGAACGCGAGGCGACGGACAGTTGCCACCACCATCTCGTCTTGATTGATTGATATGTGGGGTTTAACGTCCCAAAACCACTATATGATTATGAGAGACGCCGTAGTGGAGGGCTCCGGAAATTTAGACCACCTGGGGTTCTTTAACGTGCACCCAAATCTGAGCACACGGGCCTACAACATTTCCGCCTCCATCGGAAATGCAGCCGCCGCAGCCGGGATTCGAACCCGCGCCCTGCGGGTCAGCAGCCGAGTACCTTAGCCACTAGACCACCGCGGTGGGGCCACCATCTCGTCTTAGCAAAGCGATGGAAACACTTCCCGTTCCATGCAAGCGTTGCATGGTAAGCGCAGCGTGATAAGCGCTACGATCCTTAAAGTTACTTATGTATGCGTTTTCTAGTAAGAGATGCATATGCAGAATATATGCGTGTTGTTATGGTGCCCCAGACATGCGCAATAATTGCTTTCTTAATTGACAATTGCACAAGCATGAACGCTCAACCTTGAGCAACATTGGTGCTCGCTGTTGATGGGGTCGGCCGTTACAAGTACCCGATGTCGGTAAGAGTGGACAAACAGACAATTGTACAGACAGACAGACAGACAGACGACAATTTTCGCGTCGAAGGTCCCCGATATAAACTATCGCCTTTAAAAGTGGACGAAAAAAAAAACTTGGCGTGGGCAAGGACCGTACATGTGAGCTCCGTACAACACATCCCATGCTATACCAAATAAGCTTCCACAGTGGCCATTTCCCGTCGACGTTATGGATTATATGTGTGCTTTTAAACCTGAAGGTGTCAGCACTGGGTCAATGCCGAGCCTCAGTTATCGTTATTTATGTTGTGAACTCACAGGAAACTCCCAACGAGAGAATATGTTATAGTAAATGCAATGTAGATGTGGAGAAAAAAGTGAACGAAAAGAAAACTTTACGTGGGCAAGAACCGTTCGTGTGATCTCCGTACAACGCATCTCATGCTATACCAAATAAGCTTCCACAGTGGCTATTTCCCCGTCGAAGGCATAAATTATATGTGTACTTTTAAACCTGTAAGTATCAGCACTGGATCAATGTCAAGCCTTATAGTAATTGTTTTTATATTGTGAGCTAACTGACAACACTACGAATGAATGAATATGTTAGTAAATGTAATGTAGAGATGGAAAAAGAAAAAAGGACAAAAAGGTAACTTGCCGTCGGCAAGCACCGTACGTGCGACCTCTGCATAACTCATGCTCTACCAAATGAGCTACCACAGTGGCTACTTCTCGTCGACGTTATTGTACTTTTAAACCTGAAAGTGTCAGAACTGGGTCACAGTAGAGCCTCAATAATCGTTTATTATATTGTGAACTAATAGAAATGTCTCCCAAAGAAAGAATATGTTAATAGGTAATGTATTGTAGATATGGAGAAAAAAGTGGACGAAAAGATAACTTGCCGTGGGGAACGACCGTACGTGCGAGCTCCGTACAACGCATTCTATGCTCTATCAAATAAGCTACCACAGTGGCAATTTGCCCGTTCACGTTGTGCGTTATATGAGTATTTTGAAACGTGAAGGAGTCTGTCAGCACTGGATCACTTTCAAGCCTAAGTAATCGTTTAAATTATTGTTACCTAACTTACAACACTACCAATGAAATTATATGTTATCAATAATTGTATTGTAGATACGGAGCAAGAAAAATGGATGAAAAAAATAGCCGTGGGCAAGGACTGTATGTGTGACCTCTGGATAACGCATCCCATGCTCAACCATCTAAGATACCACAATGGTCTGTTTCCCCGTCCACGTTATAGGTTATATGTGTATTTTCAAACGTGAAAGTGTCTGTCAGCACAGGGTTCCTGTCGAGCCTCAGAAGTCGTATATAATGTTGTGAACAGAAAACTTTACCAATGAAAGAGTATGTTAATATTAAGCGTTATGTAGATATGAAGAAAGAAAAGTAGACAAAAAGTTAACTTGCCGTGGTGCGACCTCCGAATAATTCATCTGTAATCATGAAGGTAGTGGGTCATGTAAAGCTCGGCAAACACATTGTCAGTGCTAAGCACGAGACGCTCAGCCCGGACATTGTCGCTGATTTCGCTGGCTAGGCCTACGCTCCCACTTGGTCTCGAATAACAGTTCTGACTGTCTGAGTTCTTTATTATAATTGGTGGAGTTTGCTGCGTCTCCTTGCAATCCTGGAGTTGCGAAGCCGGACTCGACCTACCGTCATGACTACTGCATATGCCACAAGCCCTCCACCTATGGCTCCCCAGGCCATCGTGTGCTCCGGCGCGGTCCATCAGCGGGACCCTTCCATATACAGCGGCACTGACGATCACGACGTCGACGACTGGCTGGCTACTTAGGAACTCGTGAGTGTCTTGAACATATGGTATGAAGCCACGAGACTGGCCACTGTCAGCATTTACCTCAGTGGCATTGCCCACTTGTGGCTTCGGAACCATGAAACCTACGTTCCCACCTGGACAGCATTCAAGGCAAAGTTCAGCGAAGTCTTCGGTTGTCCTGCTGTCCGCAAACTTCGTGTGGAGTAGCGCCTTCAGTCAAGATCTCAACTGTCTGGTGAGAATTTCACAAGTTACGTAGAAGACGTCATTGACTTGTGCAAACTTGTCGATGTGAAAATGACCGAGGTAGACCGTATCAAGCATGTTTTAAGGGTATCAACGAGGACGCCTTCCAGATGCTCATTTCAAAAAGCCCTGCCAATGTCGCCCAAGTTACCAAGCTCTGCCAAAGCTATGATGAGCTCCGCCGGCAATGTCTCGTCAGCCGCCATGCTGTCCCACATCAGGAAGCGATGTCCGGCTTAACTCCCTCGCAAGACCCCGTCCCCCTCTCGCAGATCAAAGATTTCGTGCGCGAAGAAGTTGCCCGCCAACTCTCGCTCATCTCCGGCCTACGATCAAGTGTCTGAGGTCCTTCCTCCGCAGCTGGCGTCACCAGTCAATGCACCATTAACGTACGTCGAAGCAGCAGCACGACCACGACCACAGACGTTTCAAGCACCACCTTCACTGCCTACTCCTGTTTATGCCGCCCAGCCGCCACGACCTCCAGTCCGCCGAGTCCTTAATCCATGGCGCACTGCCGACAACCGACCGATCTGCTTTTCGTGTACACGTCGCATGTCTGTGCCGCCGCCGCCCACTCCGCTCACGTGAAAACCCACGTCCACATGAGAACGATTACACGTACACTCCCCAAACTCCTGACCCCGAATTGTACGCTCCTCGACCAAGCCACCGACCAGCTCCTGATCACCGATCTCCTTCTCCACGTCGACGCTCGCCCTCCCCGATGCGCCGACGCCCCCCCTACAATCGACGCGGAAAACTGAATGACGCAGTTCCCGAGGCAAGAACTGCGTCCTCGTCGCAAAGCACAAGTCCTCTTCGTTCGCCGCCGAATGTAATTATTGCTGTTTTTGAAGGTGTACTCGTACTTGCCCTTATTGATACTGGGGCCGCCATTTCTGTCATCGCCAAAAAGTTTGCCGTTCAATTCGAAAAGTGACAACGCCTTACTTGGGTTCATGTTTTCATACTGCCACTGCACAGCCTGTGCAGCCTGTGGCTGCGTGTACTGCCAGTCTTGTAATTCAAGGAGTGCCCTACACAGTGCAGTTCGTAGTACTCCCGCACTGTTCTCATGACATCATTTTAGTTTGGGATTTTCTCTCACATCACCAAGCCTTCATTGATTGCGTCCGTTCCGAAGTCGTCTTTTGTCCCCTTGGTGATGCACTACCAGCGCACGATCGCCCTTCCTACGCGAAGTTGGTCATTGGTGACGACACCCAGATTTCTCCACGCGTTACTGTCTTCGCACCTGTGTCGTGTTCCGCCGTCGTCGACGCTATCGCATTCTTCACGCCTTCCGCTGCTTTCGTTCATCGCCACTCATCACCGCTCCCAACCGCTCTCCTTAGTCTTCAAGGTGGTGCGACCGACGTGCCTGTGGAGAAATCGTTCCCATTCACGATTACGCTGGTTCGAGGCGAATGTATCGGTTCGATAGAATCATTCGAAACCATCGCTACACTTGACGTTCTTGATGGATCATCGGAAGTGAGCGTCCTCTACTGCAGTTCTGTGAATGACCCTTCCACTACCGACGTTTTCAACCGTGTCATCGACGAAGGCCTAAACCCACAACAGAAGTGTGAGCTTTTGAGCCTCCTTGACAAGTTTCGGCCATCTTTTGAGAGTAACAGCGCTACTTTGGGTCGAACATCTGCCGTATGCCACCAGATCTACACAGGTAATCACCCACCACTACGGCAGCGACCATACCGTGTTTCGTCGACTGAACGCCGTGTCATCGATGAACAAGTAGGTGACATGCTAAAACGAGGCATGGTTCAACTATCGAACAGTCCTTGGGTGTCGCCGGTTGTTTTAGTTAAAAAGAAGGATGGCAAGATACGTTTTTGCTGAGATTATCGTCGCCTAAACAAAATAACACGAAAGGGTGTTTATCATTCGCCTCGAATCGATGACGCCCTCGACTCTTTACAAGGCGCAGAGTTCTTTTCCTCCCTTGATCTACGCTCTGGGTACTGGCAAGTGCCCATGAATCCAGATAATAGGCCAAAAACTTCCTTTGTTACACCAGACGGCTTATACGAATTTAACGTGATGCCATTCGGCCTATGCAATGCGCCGGCAACATTAGAGCGCATGATGGACACTATCGTGCGAGGCCTCAAATGGAACACGTGTTTGTGCTACTTAGACGATGTAGTGGTATTCTCGCCCGATTTTCCCACGCACCTTCGTCGCTTGGAACAGGTTCTACGCTGCCTTTCTGCAGCTGGCCTCAAACTAAACTTGAAGAAGTGTCACTTTGGAGCACGCGAGCTGACCACTCTTGGACACGTCGTATCGAAGGATGGCGTTCTCCTTGACCCCGCTAAACTACGTGCTGTGCGCGAGTTCCCGAGGCCTGCGTCTCTCGAGCAGCTGCGTAGTTTCATTGGGCTTTGCTCATACTTGCGCCGCTTCGTCCGGGATTTCGCCTCGATCATGGCGCCTCTGACAGGCCTACTTCAGGGAGACCGCAATCTATCTGCGTGGTCTCCAGCCTGCGACAGTGCCCTTGCGAAGCTCCGTGAACTGCTTACAACACCACCCATACTGCGTCATTTCGATTCAAGCGCTCCCACAGAAATCCACACAGATGCTAGTGGTGTCGGTCTTGGCGCTGTACTCGCCCAACGAAAGCCTGCCATGGTTACCAAGAATATGTTGTTGCGTACGCGAGCCGCACTATTACAAGAACAGAAGCAAATTATTCGGTAACTGAGAAAGAATGTCTAGCGATTATTAGGGCTACTACAAAATTTCGGCCTTATCTGTACGGTCGCCATTTCGTTGTTGTTACCGACCACCACGCGCTCTGCTGGTTATCCTCCCTCAAAGATCCCTCCGGACGCTTAGCACCATGGGCTTTATGTCTCCAAGAGTACGACATCTGTATCATTTATTGCTTAGGCCATAAGCACGCCGATGCCGATGCTCTTTCGCGTTCGCCTGTTTCTACTGATATTGCGAGTGTCTCCATCCAAGACAACTTCCTTCCACTATCAGGACCCATCAACATGGCTGCGGAGCAGCGCAAAGATTCGTGGATTGCGTCTCTGATGGATTACCTATCTGAAACACTCGTCCACCCGCCGTCTCGAGCGCTACACCGACAAGCCTCTCACTTCGCCATCCCTGATGGAATACTTTATCGCCGCAACTACCACCCTGACGGCCGCAAATGGCTACTCGTCATACCGAGGCATCTCTGTGCCAGCATATGTGCTGCTTTCCGTGCCAATCCGCAGTGTGCGCACGCCGGTTTATTTAAAACCTACGCCAGGCTACGTTTCCGGTTTTGGCGTGGCATGTACACATTTGTACAAAAGTACATTCGATCTTGCACAGAGTGCCAACTGCGCAAGCACAATCCTAGCCGTCCTACTGCACCAATGCAGCAATTACCGTGCCCAGTGCAACCATTCGACGGGGTTGGAATAGACCTTTAGGGTCCTCTACCATATACATCGGCTGGGAATCACTGGATTATTGTAGCAATCGACTATCTCACGAGATATGCAGAAACGGCCGCTCTACCAGCCGCGACGGCACGTGACGTTACGTCTTTCCTGCTGCAACGTCTTGTTTTGAGTCACGGCGCTCCACATGAACTTTTGAGCAACCGAGGCCGCATCTTTCTCGCGGATATTATTCAAGAACTTCTTGCTGAATGCCATGTGATTCACCGCTGTACTACCGCATATCGCCCACAAACAAATGACTTAACCGAGCGTTTAAACCGTACTCTTGGTGACATGTTTTCTATGTATGTCGCCTCCGACCGCACCAACTGGGATCTTATCCTTCCCTACGTAACGTACGCTTACAACACGGCACCTCAAGCGGCGACAGGCTTTTTTCTCTTCTCTTTACTTTATGGTCGAGAACCATAATCTCCAATTGACACCATTCTCCCCTACCGACCCGACTCATCCTAAGGAACACCAGTTTCCGAAGCCGCTTGGTATGCGGAAGAATGTTGGCAATTAGCTCGCACCCTTACAACACAAGAACAAGAGCTACAGAAATTTTGTCACGACGATGGACGGTCCAACTACCAGTTTTCGCCCAACTCTCTTGTTTGGCTGTGAGTGTCCCCCCAGTGCTGTTTCTGGTACTTCTACAAAGTTTGTCAGCAGGTACCATGGACCTTTTCGCGTCATAGAATAAACTTCCGTTGTTAACTACCTCATCGAACCCCTCACGACCACTGTGGACCTGCGTCGCCGAGGCCGTGAAATCGTACATGTGGATCGCCTCAAACTGTATCACGAACCACTTGTCCTCACGAAACCTTAGAACACTTACTTGGCACCATCTTCAGCGAGGGGGAGATATGTAATGATGAATGTAATGGTTCATGCAAAGCTCGGCTAACACATTGTCAGTGCTAAGCACGAGACGCTCGGCCCAGACGTTGTCGCTGATTTCGCTGGCTAGGCCAACGTCCTACCTGGTCTCGAATAACAGTTCTGATTGTCTCAGTTCTTTATTATACATCCAATGCTCCAATGCTTTACCAAATAAGCTACCGCAGTGGCTATTTGCCCGTCGACATTATGGGTTATATGTGTACTTTTAAAACTGTGTGTGTCTGCTAGCGCGGGGTTACTGTCGAGCTTCAGCAATCCTTATTATATGAACTGAGAACACTACCAATGAACGAATGTCAGTCAATGTAATGTAGCCATGGGGAAAGAAAAGTGGACGAAAAGATAACTTGCCGTGGGAGAGGACCGTACGTGCTTCCTCCGGATAAAGTGCCAACCACTGGCATGCGTTCGCTCGCGTCTACGCGTCAAAAGCGTCAAATGCGCCTCTCGGCGTCGGCTTCGGAGGGGCATACGCGAGCAGGCGCGAGGGATCAAGCCGGGCTTGATATTTCGCCTCGCGTACGCTACGTCACCACGCGTACAGCGGCGCCAACCAACCAGAGGCCGCGATGACTCCGAGTGCTGGGCCTAATGGCCGCCGCTTCGAAGGCACGGCCGAGTGCTAGAGGCAAGCACGAAAACTACTCCAAACGTTCCTGTATGACCGCTTCGTCATCTAGAATGACACGACGAATGTCTGCGAGTGCTACCAGCGTGACTCAATTTCGTGCCGAGTGCGAGTGACGCCGACAAATCCAGCGAGTACCTGCCGGCTTGCTAGCGAGTGCCTGCCAGTTTCAGTGTGATCGTTGGCCGTGTGAAAACATCGTATCGGCGATTGTACTGCGCCTGTGCTTTTATCTCCATACGTTGTGCTCGAAGTCAGTGGGCTGTGGTGGTAAGATGCTTCCGATGATAGAAGTCAGGATGATCGACACTAGCCGGATGCCGAAAAAGATGTGTGCTTCGTTTGCATTCCTCGGTGGAAGCTGACGTGACAAACTCAGACAACGAAAGTTAAGTTGTTTACGTCTCAGCTGGCTAAAAAAAGAAAAAAAATATTACATAGAAAGAGTGCTTGAGGCTTGTCTGATGCCTTTGCAGTAGCGTGTGATGCCAAGCTAGTGACATGTGATCATCGTTTACATCGGCGTACGAACTCCGTTGAGCTGTAGTACATGGTGTCACTGACACGAACGAATTGATCCGGCGTGCGTGTTTACACCAACGAATTCAGCTGTAGCTCCGATGTGCGTGTTTACGTGAACGAATTCTACTGAAGCTTCGATGTGCGTGTTTACGTGAATGAATTGCACTGTAGCACCGGTATGAGTGTTAACGAGAAGCATACGACGAATGCAACTGTGTGATCTGTGAGCCGTCGTCGTGCAGCGGTGAAACTGTCCTGCTGTGACAATTGCTAGCTGATTGTATGTGCTCCTGCAAAACTACATCCACTAGCAGTCGATGCAATAGGCAGGCATGACAATTTTCGGCCTTGAAAATCTTCGAAACACTACGGTCGCACCGGATGTTCATGGCGCTCTTGGTCTCACTTCCGGAACATGTGCTGCATAAGCGCGGTGCTTTGTGTTCAGCCGTGCAGTGCTGCAGTTGTGTGAGGAGCAAGCAATGGACGGTGCCTTCATTGACAACGAGATTCTCATCGCTGCAGTGCAGCATAGACTACCATTATGGATGGAAAGCCACCGGCAGCACAAAGACAAGATTGTGAAGGCCGCGATGTGGCGGGAGGTAGCTGCAGCCGTGTTACCGAATGTAAATATTGATGGTAAGTTAGCACTTGGTCGTTCGTGCGACATGCATAAGCGCTTCAATCTTTGTATTTCCCATTGCGCAGATACCGCCGAGCTTGTACAGAAGCGCTGGAAGTCGCTACGTGACGAGTTCCGGCGGCTCTTTGTAGCAAATAAAAAAGCAAAGAGCGGTGCCGGCCTGGACGATGTGGAGTGTATCACCATCACGTGGCCATATTTCCAGCTTCTATACTTTCTCAAGGATACCATGCAAACAAGGGCGTAAGTCATTTTATTAATCGTTGTCATGAGCATTGCTAAATGTCATCTTTTTAAATAGAAATACTGTGACACTGAAAATTCTGTGATTTTCAGGTATGCATATATTGTATGCAGTGTACAGCATGTAGGAAGTTCAAGTGTTGATTACTGTTACATGTGGCCAAGGCAGCAGTGTGCAGTGATATGAAAAAATTATCCGTTTCAACAGCTATAGTAATCTAAGCAGTGTGGTACTGACAATACTGATAGAGGTCTGAACATTAATGACAACCACATTAAAGACCTTGAGAAAACCTTTTGCTGACACAATGGTGTGCATTTTTCCATTGTTGAGCAGTGTTGTCAAATGGAAAAACAAATGTTTTTTTGTGCATATTCAGAGAGCCCTCTTTGCATCATACATGTTCCCTATTTTTCGCTATTTCACCCACCACGGTGTTCTTGTGGTCGTGGTGCTCAACTGCTGACCCACAGGTGTAGGATGAAATCTCATTCACAGCAGCGGCATTTTAAATGGAGGTGAAAATGCTTGAGGCCTTTGTACATTGATATAGGTGCAAATTATAAAGAACACCAGGTGGTCGAAATTTCCAGAACCCTTCACTACGGCGTCTCTCTCGTAATGACTTGGTGATTTAGAGATGTTGAACCCCCAAAATTATTTTTTCCTACTTCAGGGAACACTGACATTTTTTTTCATTAATTGAGTGTTACATCAACTCAACTTTGTACTAAGTCTTTTCACAAATACCTCAACAATGTGCTGCACAATATTTGTTGATTCAAAAAGCGAATTAGGGGTGCAAGGGTGCCACGACCCTCCCCACCAATTTTTTCGGGGTAGGTGGTTCCTCAAGATATACCGCACGAGTCGCATATTTCATAAAAATCTCCTCATCGAATTGAAACCACTGAGAACTCGTTCTTGAAGGTACAAGATTAAAGGCATATTATAGAGAATCGATTATGCGAGTTGCTTGCGTTAAGGAGCTTTAACACTAAGATTGAAAAAGATAACTTTGCACTAATGAACTAGTGAATCAACCCAGATTCAGGCGAAACTGTGAGTCTGACCGAGTAGCTATGTTGGTGAGCTTGGGTCCGTACTTCAGTTCGGTTCTGAAAAAGTACAGTGAGACTGAGCACTCTCATTGTGGCGAGTCTGAGTCGGAGTGAGTCCTCATAGCAAAATGTATTTCTTAATTGAATCTGAGTGAGCTGTAATTTCTTTTTTGACCTGGTCATGGCATGGCTAAAGTTAAAATCCCGTTGCATTCGCTGTCAAAGCCTTTTCTCCAGACTTATATAGAATATAATTGGATACCATGAGCCACGATATGTTCCACAGGTGATTGATAATTTATATTTACCTAGGAGTGGCAAGAAGACATTGGTTGTTGGAATGTGAGAGTGGTAATGAAAACGGACATTGGCAGTATTGAGGCGAATGCAAAAATATCGGGGTTCCAGCAGATATTGAACCCACAAGAGGCCAGGCCTGACCTGTTATGCCTTAAAAGGGGGGAGGGGTTTAAGTTTGCCACCAGTTTTATATCACCTATGACTGCTTGTTTTTCTCGTCACTAGATGACGCAAAAAGAGGCTGTGGTAACTCTCGCTCCCGTTTGAACATGCTGCAAGCAGCCACCAGAGTTGGCAGGCCACACGCTCACGTGCTAACTTAAATAAAAATTGACATTGTACAGTATATATATATATATATATATATATATATATATATATATATATATATATATATATATATATATATAATATATTTCTTGAAAGTCTTCCTGGATTCCGGTCGAGTTATAAGTCACCAGAAGAAGCGAACGAGCAAACGAAAAACGATGCTTTATTGCCAACGTTACGGCCGGGGACCGACATTTGTCAGGGCATACGTGCATATATATATGTCTGGTGACTTATATATATATATATATATATATATATATATATATATATATATATATATATATATATATATATATATATATATATATATATATATATATATATATATATATATATATATATATATATATATATATATATATATATATATATATATATATATATATATAAGTCACCAGACATATATACATATATATATATATATATATATATATATATATATATATGATACATACACACACACACAGTTGTGTTCGAGATCATGAGCAAATATATTGGCTGTAAGTAAACTGCATGATTGTGCCTTTACGTTTAACGTTGCCGCAGACATTCACATTATTCCTACACCACATGTATGGTCATATTGCATCAACTAAACGTTGTAGTTTGTCGAAGAATAAACAATACTTACATTTTTTCTTTACCTTAAAATTGACTGAATATTCCAGTGAAAGCACTAATACGACTCTAGGAATCCATCTTATTTGTACTGTTGACATCCTTGCTATAAGGTATGTACGCTTCTCTGCTAGCATCTGTTGCAGTTATTGGTGAATTACATGTGCTATAGTAGCAGAGTATGTGTAGTATACTACATCAATGTTGCCTGCCCATCATTGGCTTTATGCATAAGGACATGGCCGCTGCTGCAAAACACCTATTACTGTTTGGTCAATCAGCCCGGCTTCTGGTATGGCTAATATGGTTTGCTATATATTTAATTTATGAAAATGTTGTTCATATTGTTTTTCTTTGCCACTAATGATCCCTGTCCATCTATTTGTCAAGACAAGGTACTATGCCAGGGATTTTGCTTGGTGTAAAATGAATTGTCATCACTTCATCTATCATTAGCTGTGCCATTTCAAGTTGTATTGCCAGCACAGTTAGCTTCTTGGTTTTCTTTTTGTATGTGGTTCGTGCCATAAAATTCTACATTACATAAATGAAATGTAAGTATGATAATGTGATTTTAGTTATGTTTACATTGTTTGACCTTAGATTGCCTCAATGCCAAAGTTTAATTGAAGGGCAAGTAAATAATTGCATGGGCCCTTTGTATGTGGTCTGGAAAACACGCAAAACCAGATATAGCAAAGTATTTTAGTGTGGCAGTGTGTGAAATATCAAGTGATGTGCTTAGGAAAAACCACAGTTTAATCCTTGATTCTATTTCAGTGCAGAAAGAGGTGAAATTATATTTCATTTTTATTTATTTAGAGTTCCTGAAATGCCATAGTGGCATTACTGCAGGGGAGTTTACACACGAAATTCAATGTGGTTACTAACATTTCTGTGAATAGTGACGCTTTAAACATTCTGGAAAATAAAACAACATATAATAATTACAGCATGCAATCGAAAAATATTTTAGTACAATGTGACATGTGGCAAACAGGTACTAAAAGTGAATAAGCATGCCATGATGTCAGAACAATGAAAAAAAAAGCGCTGTTGTCACTCAAGTTTACAATATCTTCGGGAAGTTTGTTCCACTCTCTACTTGTTTTTAAAAAGAAGTAGTTAGTAAAAGTTGTGGTTTTGAATGCGTATTCTCGTATTTTATGTGTGTGTTGGCATCTTGTGGAACGATATGTTGGTGCTACTGGGTATTCACCTCTAAAAAGGTTATAGTATATACTAGGCAGAAATTTTAGTCGAAGTTTCTGTCTTCCAGATTGTAAAGTTTCCCAGCCTAATGTGCCCTTTATATCTGATATACTAACAAATAGCTAGTAATTTTTGCGGACGAAACGAGCTGCCTGGTTTTGAATTTTTCTATTGTTTCTGCAAGATACTTTTGAGCTGGGTCCCAGGTAACACAAGCATATTCAAGTATAAACCTTACATGCAGGTAGTAGAGAATTTCCTTTACCTTTTTTGTTGCACAGTGAAAGTTTCTGTGAATAAAATACAATGTTTTACTAGCCTTTATGATCATGTGTTCTATGTGCCTGTTCCAATGAAATGATTCTGTTAAATAAATTCCTAAATATTTACATTCGGGTACTTCTTTAACTGGCTTTTCATCAATGTAAGGTCATAACGTTCACACTTGTTGCTGCCTGCAGGACATCTGGAAATTATGTTAGCCCTGCAAGCTTGCAGAGCACTTCCAGCTTTTTCTGCAGTCCGGGTGAACCAGTAAGGCCTGCAAGCCAGGTGCAGGCTGGCAGGCAACCACCGAGGCCTGACAGCCCTACTACCCGCATAGGTATGAATGTGCAGGAGCTTCTGCAGGACATGGTCCAGTTTGAAGACCAGTGTTTAGAACTGTCGGGAAGCTTCTGCACATTCAGACGATGATGCTTTCGGGCCTCCAGGGGTTGTTTGCCCAAACACCCAAGAGAGGACTGCACCAGAGCCTGCTGTCGCTGATGGAAGTGCCGGGTCAACACCAACCCAGCGAAAAAGTCGCAAAAGAAAGAATGAAGAAGAGTTAGATAGCATTACTCAAAATGTGCAAGACTTGTGCGAGACATTGAAGAAAACTGAGTCAAGAAACGAACATGAATATTTTGGGCAGTGCCTTGCTAAATACTTTGAGAAGATGCCAGAAAAGCGACAGTTAGAGCTGAAAGTTAAGATCATGCAATTAGTAATGGAGTATGTGGACTAGTTTGTTTTTTATTTCAATGGCTGAAGTGATTTGTTTTTATTAAGGTATGGGGCCAAGTGCAAATTTCCTTTTAAAATGTCATTTTTTACATTTTCTGTCATGTTAACTGAATCACTCATTATTTTGCTGCATGAACTTTCTCTTTAAACAGTTTTTTGCAAAGATGCAAGGAAAAATGTTACACTACCCAACAGTTGCGAAGAAAAAACTGAACGTGCCTGTTTTGTGTGCATCATGAGATTAGCTTGATATGTGATATTTTGTTTACTCTTTAAAGAGGTTGTGAAAAGGTCACTTAACAACGACAATGCGGCACCATCAGTAGCCACATGCTCTAACTATATCATCAGCCTGAATGAGCCTGCATAGACGCTTTGACTATCTAGAAACGCAGAACTCTACGGCATCTGTGAGCGCGTGCAAGAGGCATCCCACAAGAACGCTACTTAATATGACGTAAGCTACAGAGTTTAAGTTGGTGCCTATTGCTTATGGCAAAGGCGCTGATAGGTGTTTGAATTGCATGCACTTGCAAGTACCGAAGAGTTTGGCAATCCTCGATAGGCAAAGAACTACTTATGCTGACGTCGCCTAGTTAGTGCGTGTGGATGTCGGTGGTTTCGCATTGTCGTTTTAGATCGAGCGTTTTATGACTTTTCTAGCCTTCATATTAAATGTGCAAATATGTAATAATGCTTTGTTAGCATTGTCAACTTGACATTTTAGTCATAAAAACCATACACTTCTCACCAGGTTAATGCACAGCATTGTGCATGCATTGTTCGCACTCAAGGACACATATGTCAGCCTGTTAACAATTAGATTTGCTCTCTCATTTAAATAATATCTACAGAAAGAAAAAAGGCAAACAGCTGCTTCAGTGTAACTAGTTACAAATATGTTTAAAATGTTTTTGTTGATTTTCTTGAAACCTGTTTAATCACTGTGCTTTTAATATTCATTTGAAGAGATTTATTTTGGTTCATTGCACAGGGCAAAGCTTCTTTTCTGTGCCTGAAAAGATTAGAATTTGTAGAATGTGGAATTTGAGTGCACACTTATTTTTTGCTACTTCAGGGAGCACTAACATTTTTTTTCTTTAGTACACTTTGGTACACAAAATGCACACTTTAAATATTAATTTTACTTGCAAAAAAACTTTACAAAAATAGGGCTTGCCTTTCAATGCTCTCATATGCCTATAAAGATCTGCTTTGTGATTCAGACTAATAATCTCCAAGTCTTGTCACTTAAAAAAAACACCTTTGATACTTTGCTTTATACCTATAGGATCAGGGGAAGCGAGAGTGTTTGAAGGGGTCATAACACCCAATTTTTGAACGTGTTCTGTCGGTTAATCGTTTCGCATTCACAAATTAGCTGGCAGAATGGTAGCGAATTTGCATGAACACTTACTTTGTAATTGAGTATTTCATAAATACACAAGTGGCTGGACAGTGGGGCAGCACTCGTGAGGAATTATGTAACAAGCAGCTAACTTTTCGAGCATCTGCATTCCTGCGAGCAGTTCTTCGTCAACTGTATGTGAAACCTGTTATTTTAGCCTTGTTCCATACGGCACTGAAATTAGAATACTTGCTGCAGCTGAAACTTTGGTATAACAGAACGGCTACGCTCCTTAATGTGCATTGTCACGTTCGTCATGGCAAAAGGCTAGTCGCTGGGGGTGGGCAAGGTTTTCTTTTATTGTAATATCTTAAGGTTTGCTTTTTATAACCAGTCTGGGCATAATATACCTTTTACTTTTAGTATTCACTGAAAGTGAAGTTTTTGAGTGATTGTGACATGGCCCCTTTATTTAGTCATGGAATATGTGATTTAGTCATTAATCTTGTGACTTATTTTGATATTTATTTGTGTATTGTAAATATTATCAGGGTTGCACAAAATGAATTTGGGGAATATACGTCATTTTGATGATGTCTGTCCTTTATAATAAAAGTTACTTCAGTAATAATTACCAAGGTATGCTTTGTTCACATGGTCATTCGTGAATTATATGCTTCTATTGTGATGAGCTGTACCTACAGTATGACACAAAGCATTTATGCCACAATGCGCCTGCATTTCATTGCTAATGCAGCTTCACTCATGCAAAATGTTTGCAACACGTAAGTTACTAACGTAAATGAAAAGTACAGTTGCTTTTGCTGCATACCTTAAGGGGTACCGACACCATATTTCTAAGGCGAGTTTAGTCTGACTAACTAATCTCCTGTATACACAGACGACTCTGAGAAAGTATAACACTCGGCAAATTCTGATAAGGTATTTCATTTCAACATTAAAATCAAATTTCTCGCAGGGCACCTTACAACATCGACACTAAGTTGACGTCGGGACTTGAGTACTAATTTTGGTGACTTCACGCTGCATTCTGGCTAGTTGTGATGATATCTGGTACTGGAACTTCTGAGATGGCTGCTTGGTTCGTGGAAATGTGACCATATCTTGCACTAGCACGTAACGAAAAGGTCATACTTTGTTGCAACGACAGAGGACACCAGGAGTTGAAACTAGCTTTCAGAACACTATAATTAGTTTTTCAGGGCACACTTGTGCATTGCGGTACATTTTCTAGGCTTCTGAGTGCTTGGCCTTTCCTTGGTTGTAAAAAAAACAAAGTGAAAATTCTTTGTCAATACCCTTTCAAAAGGACAATTACAAGTTCTCTGTAAATGTAAAGGTTTAGCCATTTCCATATGTATGAGCCAGATTTATTTGCACTCCATAGATATTGTACTGATGAAGTGCGTTTATTTATGAGACGAGAATAAATATAATTGTTCGAACCCATCGATCCCAGACAATCTCCGAGTTGGGTTTTAAAAGACAAATATTGAAACCTAAATGTCTGTAGATTATTAGACATATGTATTAGTCTTAATATAATTTAATTTGGTTTTAAAGTAAGCTGGAGTTAAAACCGGTGTTAAATTTCTCATCAAAGCAATTAACGGTTATAAACGATTCAGCTATGTCTTGCCTTAAGTTGGCCCTCACGAGCACAGGTTATGGTCTTTTAGATATAGGTTATCCACTTGATACAGTGACTGCTGTCACTGAGCATTTGAAGAAGTCGGTAATGTCAAACCCGAGCATGGTTGCAGAAGGCAACAGGAATAAACTTATTGTTGGGATACTGTACATTCATCGTGCACGGTATCTCAAGGGCCTAAGAAAGTAGGAAGTTGACAATGCGTTAACATTGTTTTTATGGTTGCCAATAAGCTGGGTTACATTTGTGTCGCAGCGCAGAGGAATGAGAGAGTTAAACACAACAAGCTGACCCAGAAGGCAACAGGAATAAACTTATTGTTGGGATACTGTACATTCATTGTGCACGGTATCTCAATGGCCAAAGAAAGTAGGAAGTTGACACAGCGTTAACAATGTTTTTATGGTTGCCAATAAGCTGGGTTACATTTGTGTCGCAGCGCAGAGGAATGAGAGAGTTAAACACAAGAAGCTGACCGACATTTGTTTATCAATCACACCAACGAATTCATTGATTGCCGTACAAGTGTAGTTGACAGGGATCCTTTTTTTTATTCCCCTGAGTGTACAATATGGTGGATAGATTGAGCAACAGCCGATGCACTGTTTCATGACACACAGCGGCGCTGCTATGTCTTGTAGAAAGATGCTTATGTACTGTGGTAGCCACGGCTTTCTATGCAGTCAAAGTATTCAATGGCAGTTAAAGTATTCAATGAATATGTTATGGTCCCAGTGATCGTAATACTTGTCACTGCCCCCCCCCCTGTAACATTGAGCATCCACTTGGTAGCTTGTGTGCTCTGTCCGATTGAAGTTCGTAGCACTCGCTAAACATACGGTTTTGCAAAGGCACAAGACCATTGCAGAGTCACTGAAAATGTTACATTGCCCCAGTTTGTGTCAAGATGACACCGCTTCAATTCGCAACATGTGGACTTAGTAAAATAAAGATTTATTTTTCACAAAAGAATAATTTACAAGAACACATTCAAATTTGAGGAGAATAGAAGGTATGACAAGATGAGCTAGAGAGCACAGAAAACAAGAAAAGTGAAAAGCTGATTTGCGTGAGGAGTCAAATAATAGGTAGGCAAAGTCACTCATGAGAGAACCCTCACACTGGCATCAAGCCTCGAGTCTGAGCCAAAGTAAGTGAAGTATTTTGGCAAGTCTGAGTGAGTGAAATTGAGAAAAATTGAGAAATCGAGTTTGAGTTTCACAGAAAAAAAAGTTTGGTACCTTTTCTGTACCTTTTCTCTGCAACAGCAAAAGGAATGTAACCATATTTTCTTACTTGTTGTAGCTCACGCATACAAAGTTTTATAAAAATCAATTCGGTACATTTTGAGAAAAGGTAGGTTGAAGTTGAAAAATTTACAGAAAACGCACTTTGAGAAAAACTAATTTTTACATCCACATACTGCTTACGCCGGAGGTCGCGTGGCACACTACGGTGCGGAATTTAAACCGCGTGGAGTGGCTTCTCAACGTCGGGCTTCAACAGCTTCGTTCCTCAGAGTACAGTGAATTTTTTGGTGGCAAGACTGCAAATTCAATTTTTTGCTGGGTTCACCCTACCATACCCCCTTTAGAGCAGCTGTCACACTGAAGAATGGGCAAGCAGTGCCATGCTAGAAAGGAGAGTGAAGACGCAGCTGTGCGTCCTTGCCCGAACTGGCAGTGAAGAACAAGTGTCTAGGAGGGCTGCTTCTTTGTCAGTCCTGGTAGATTCCACTGCCAAGGAACCTGGCCAGCCGTGCTAGAAAAGTAGCTGGCGAACAACCTTCTTGCAGCACCTGCATCACCATCGTAGTTTCGTGCCTGTGTAGGAGCCATGGCAAAGAAACTGTTGTCTGGCACATGTTGCACACCATGCCGCCAGCGCCCTCCAACAACGTTTCCGAAACTGTCTTCTCTGTCCAAGAATTGATGGGCATGTGGGTTGTACAGAGTAAGGAAGTTGTGGAGGACACAGGCGGCCTTCGAAGTCCACATGGCTGGGCTGCACGTTTATGGTGCGAAGCAGTATCCTCCACCTGGCAGCAGTGATGCCGAAGGCATTTTCTGCACAGCGTTTGCAGACGAAAAAGAAAAATGTTGCAACAGCGAATGAAGACGTGACACCCTATGGTGCCTTCAAGGCAATGGGAAGTGCTTGCAAGATAAAAGTAGTGGTGTGGTAATGCCGAGTAGTTGTGACAGATGAGCCATTTGTCACAATGTGATGAAAGACTATTTCCCATTTAGTGCAATACTTTCTCCATCTTTTACAGCCCACTGTCAGAAAACAGTGCGAAAATGGGATGAAGGAATGAACAATCCAACTTCCGAGTTCCTTCGCCGTCGCCACCTTTGTTCACTGTTTCCTTGTAGTGCGATGTACCAGCTGTCCCTTCATTACACCATTTTGTTACAGGCTGCTGCACTTGAGTATTGTACTGTAATAGTATAGTGCTCTACATTTCTATATAGAGACAGCAAGTGTTCAACCAAATTTATTTTCATTAACCCGTTGTCGGCACAATCACGTATGACTGACAAAGATGGAACACCAGACGAGGGCTTATTACTGTCAACGGCAGTAGCACTATGAACTTTGGCTTGTGTACTCAGTGTTAGCAAAAGGCACTCTTTGTCCATTTCTGCATCTTTTATTTTTTCGAATGTTAACTACTGAATTTTGCTTGTATCACCACTACAACCTTGAAGTTTTTAACCGATGCTGGGCTGATTATTTTGAACCTTGTGGAATAATAGTAGTACGACAGATGCTCTACAATGGCTGGAGTAGAAGTGAATAGAATAATACAGAATGAGTTTCCAAATGCACCTCTTTTCCACTGTCTAAGCCACAAATTTGATCATGTGATCAACGATTACAATTTTTCCGTGAAATGTGAAACATTGCGGGGGTCATCACATGTACAGTAACACTTTTTCATGATGTGCTCTCAGACGGAAGTTGCTGCCCAACCTACTGCATGGTAATATGAGGTGATCTGCAAAATGTAAGTTGATTAAGATCTTCGCTCAGCAATGTCTGGCCGTAGTCAAAGCATTCGAGGAGCTCTCATCAATAGAATCAACCTCAAATGCTGTAACTACAAAAGTATTTATGATGAGTGTGAACAGCATAAGTCATGTAATGAAATGCAGCAATGACTTTATCACAAGTCTCATCATATAATTTTCTCACTGAAACACATGGTGTGTGCACCTACTATACAAAGACTAACTGCAGGTAGATGTATCCAACATATTGTGCTACTTGCTGGTGACCATTTAGCACAAGTCAACCCTACACAGAGAGCTTTTTTCGTGAAGTGATCGTAATGCTTTATTTTTGACGGACACAATCTTCTCAGCACTAAGATAATGCAGAGTATCTCCTAAATCTTGGCTACTACTGCCCTGTTTGAAAGTTTAATTTCATGTGCGCAGTTTTAACAGAAAATAGTGCCTATTTTGTGGTAACTCGGTGCACCAGCACTCCTTCCCACAGCAGAAAAGTTCTGCAAATGCCCTTGGTTGACTAAGATCCACAGGTTAAGCTATCGTGTTCAATCGTACGTGATGGGCTTTTTTTGCGTATGAAGGCTATGAAGGCATGAGGTTAGCGAATCAGAGAAACAATTCAATACCTTGCTCACCTGAGCCTGTAGTTGAAAATCCTCGTAGTGTCATTGAGGCATTTTGCGGGGTAAGGCCTCATGAAGTCCTTACGAAGCTGGAATGCCTCGTCTCCCACAAAGGCGTAAGGCACACATGTGGAAGTGCCTGGTAGGGTGCCAACTGCTGGAATGTCAAGGTGGCCTTTAGAGAGGTCACAACCAAAGGATGATTCCTTGAATATTCCCCCATCGCTTTGGCGGCCTTCTGCACCGACGTCCACAAGCACATATTTGCAATCGCTGTCCACCACAGCCATCAGCACTATGAAAAATGTGCCCTGAAACAATAAACACAACAAAAAATCCAGATCATGACCTATCTGTACAGCCACAGTGAATAACAGCAGTACAATAATTACTATCTATGTTAAGGTTTCACGTATCTTTAAAAGTGTGGCATATATAACAACTATTTGCTTAAACGGAGGCAGTCAGTCTGGTGATTTACTGCACTAAAATTGTACAGTACACCAAGTTACTAAAGACGCAACACCACTTGTGTATGCTTCACACCATGTGTCCTCTCTGGCTTTGTGAACCCTGTAATTTTACTGCAGTTTAGAATCATCCAAAAACTAACTAGACCAATATCTAATTTTGCCAATCTGATGATTCCAGTTTTCTGATCTGCTCTTCTATATTCATGTTGCACTTATCAGCTACAGTATTTGGGCAAGCATAAATGAAAAATTTAGAGTAGAGTGCACAGGGAGAATCCAGGTGAGCTTTTACCTTATAGTTGAAGAATTTGCTGCCAGATTTTGGTGGACATACAATAGCAACATGCTTCCCGTCAACGGCACCCAAGCAGTTCAGGAACTGCCACCGTGAATGAAATCCTTTGGCAATACAGTGCCAGTCCGCTTTGGTAGGTGTCTGGAAGTACAAACAAAAAATGTCGTACTTTAACAAGAAAGAACCTATAATGCAACAAAACAAATATGCAGAGAGCACATTATTAGAAGCAGTGATTTTCAAAACGGGGTTCAGTAGAATCCGTTCGAATAAAAGCCACGTACTTTACACTGCTGTCATGCGACTCTCGCCACTTTTTTTTCTCTCATTACAAGAGTCCCTCATTAAACAGAGGCAGTCAAGCTGGTGATTTACTGCACTAAAGTTATACAGTACACCAAATTACAAAAGACGCATGAAGTTAGGAAAGACGCAACACCACTCATGTGTGCTTTACACCATGTGAACCTTGTAATTTTACTGCAGTTTAGAATCGTCCAAAAATCAACTAGACTAATACCTCATTTTGCCCATCTGGTGATTTCAGTTTTCTGATCTCCTTTTCTATGTACATGTTGCACTTATCAGCTACAGTATTTGTGTAAGCATAGATGAAAAATCTAGCTCAGGATGCACAGAAAGAATCCAGGTGAGTCCACTAAGCTCCCCAACAATTCGTGGCTGAGAAAAAATAACTTAAACATTGTGCTGGGCTAGTTATAATATGGAACTCTGATGAATTTGCAGTGCTTATGCAAAAAAGAGAAAAACACAGACACAGAAGAAAGAAAAATATTGAATTATGCTGTAAAATAAGTTCAATTTACAGACGTCTTGTAACAACGTTTAAAACGCACGACTAGTACAACTACACATTTCATCATCATTGCATCCTGGCGGATCACAGAGCAAGGAGAGCTTGCTGGTATCCTGGTAGGAATTTAGAGAAAAAGTGGGCCTGGGCTTATCACATTGTGTGAAGGTATGTTAGATTGCGAAAAAAGGATACAAAGAGTTGGGAAGTGCAGCCAAGTATTACAAAAGGTTAGGTGCAGTGAGTGGTATGAGTGTACCTGCACGTTTTTGAAACACATGCAAGATATTAGAAGTAACAAATACACAAAAGAGTGGCCTACTCTTTGGGCAGAAGAGTCGTAAGTGAACAGTGTTTTAATAAACCAGCAGGGTGGCAGTGAGCATTTATTCTGGATGCATAAGTTTGCAATGCATATTGTGGTCTATCATGCGTTCCCTGCTTGTATTGGGAAACAATTCATTGCTGTCTATCCACCGTGATGGCTCAAATCTACGCGTATACCTCAACGCAACAAAATTCTCTTTACATCACTAGTTGCCGTCAGTCAAGCTTTTGTGAACATGTATTGCAGCAATCAAAAAATATGTGCCATCTTCTCTCTGATTACGAGTTCTCACTTCACTTTAAGGCTGAACCTATCCATGCTGCTTCCAGGCTTACCTACCAGGTAACCAACATCGAAATGGAATTGCGATTCGCTTACCTTCATGACATGATCTTTAAGCCTTTCCCAGATTGCTTCGCACGTTTCATGAATGCACAAGCGGGCAGTTTCCATTCCCACTCGATACGCCAGAGCAATAGAGGGGATATCTTGCCCTGATGCAAGGTAACTGAAAAAATAAACATGAAACAATGAAAAAATAAAGTGATTCAAAGCTATCTTTTTGGCACTTACATTCAGTTAATGCTATGTGGCATGTTTTACCTCAATATCACTAACCTCAAGGTTATTGCAAGCCGTCCACCAGGCTGGAGAGTTTCCCTCGACACGTGGATTTTTTTCAGGTCCAGAGCAACGAATCTGAGCAGCACATCAAAAAGTGCTGGCGTCATTCGATAGAACTTAAAAAAAATCCATGATCGCCTTCACGCATCCGTTTCATCTGTTGAAAACAAAAGCAGATTACAGTGATTGAACAGATTCTTACAGAGAAAAAAAAATGAACGGGAACCAGCAATGTACCTCTCTTAACGCCGAATCCCTGATCGAACATTCAAGCACATGTGAAATTTTAGATATAATACAGTATTCCTTCGGTGGAATTTTCTCTGCAGCTTTCATTTTATAGCTGAATATGCCCTACGAGGAAATGAATAGAAGTTTGCTGGGGCATACATGCAACATTTCCCAATTGGCTAAGCACTCACTTGCTACTAAAACAAAACGCTTCAAGAGGTCATGGGGTTTGAATACAACATACGTATTATAAGTGCTCTATTGTCAAAGGCGTGGTCGTCACTCGCTTGGTTTATTTCTTTTCCTTGCATGTTTATTGGTATATCGTATTATTGGCTTTATTTATTTTGCTTTCATTTTTATGTCGTAGGTGTCATTACTGTTTATTTCGGTCAGGAGTGATCGAACAGCACGACGTCACGTTAAAATGAGACTGAACGAGGTCAAGAAAGAGCTGAAGGACTTACCGCAGTGTGGTAGAGGCCTTCTTGCTTACGCGCCCAGAAAACAGGGCGAATCCACCAACGGCGAGGCTGCCGCTGCTCGCGTACTTGCTTCCTCTTTTTTATGAGCAGCATGAGGAGCACGAGTGTCGAAGTGAAAACTGTTGTATTCCTGCGGGAAACTGCCGACACCGCAGGCATGGTTGCGAGAAACGCACGAGGAAAGCTTCGTGAAACAAACACACGTCCTCCCGTCAACAGGAGCACACACGGAGAAAGAACAGAAATTGGCGCGAAGAGCTGATGTTGATGTGGATGACACGCGAATACAGTCGACACTATTGGCTTGATTTCTAATGAACAGTCTAAATAATTAAGAAAAGTGTCAATTCAAATATAAAATATACTATTTTAAGTTAAAAAAGCTCCTCCATGGCTTGAATAAGAGTAACAAATGTTTGAAAAGTCAATCTTTTGAGGCAATGCTTTGGCAGTTTCACATCAAAAGCTCTAGCAACACTGCGCGTCAGCTAGGCGCGACGCGAGCAGGCGCGAGTGCCGACGCGTACCAGTGGTTGCGCGCCCTTTTCCTCCAAAGGCGCGACTAGACGCTTTTGACGCGTAGGCGCAGGCGTACGCGTGCCAGTGGTTGGCACTTAACGCATCCCATGCTCCACCAACTAAGCATCCACAGCGGCTCTTTGCCCGTTCATGTTATGCGTTATATGTGTATTTTTAAAAGTGAAATTGTCTGTCCGCACTGAGTCACTATTGAGCCTCAGTATTCGTTTATTTTTATTGTGAACTGACAACACTACCAATGAAAGTATATGTTAGTAGTGTAACGGGGTTTATTTGCAGCGCAGAACGCAGAGAGCGAAGCAGTCAGCAGCGTCCGGCCAAGCGCAGCAAGCACGAGCTTATGCTGATGGCGATGCCCCTGATGCGCCGAGAAATGCCGCTGAAGCTCCTCTTCTTCACTACAATCGCCCTCCGCGCAAAAAGACGCCATCCTGGCGAATTCGGGAGAACAAACGACTAATGGGTCGTAATATGGCTTGAGACGAGAGACGTGGACAGTGTCGCGGCCGCGGTAGCGTAGGTCTGTGGATGGGATGATGGGCTCCACGATATAGTTGACGAGTGACATTTGCTCTACAACACGGTATGGCCCAATGTATTTGGGAAGAAGTTTTGCGGAGCGGCCAGGCGCGGTAGCAGGTGCCCGAAGCCATACCAATGAACCAGGTGGAAAGTTTGGAGCCGAACGGTCCCCAGTCTGGTGGGATTGCTGCTGCCACTGGTCCTCGGTAGAAAAAGAGCGAGCAAGCTGGCGGCATTCTTCAGCATGTCGGGCAGCTTCGGACAGAGTTGTACTTTCGGACTCATAAGGTTTATATGGAAGAATAGTGTCTACTGTATTTGAAGGTTCTCGTCCGTACAAAAGAAAGTATGGCGAAAACCCAGTAGTAGCTTGTACGGCGGTATTATACGCGTAGGTGACGAACGGGAGAACTTGGTCCCAATTTGAATGATCAGAGGCGACGTACATCGACAGCATACTGCCAAGAGTACGGTTGAAGCGCTCCGTCATGCCATTAGTCTGAGGGTGGTACGCTGTACTTGTGCGGTGCACGATTCGGCATGCCTTCAGGGCGTCAGAAAGGAAGGCGCGGCCTCTGTCACTTAAGAGCTCGCGAGGGGCACCATGACGCAGAACGAAACGTTGCAACAGAAACGTTCCAACGTCACGGGCTGTGGCAGTCGGCAGCGCGGCTGTTTCGGCATAGCGTGTCAGATGGTCTATCGCAACAATAATCCAGCGATTACCAGCTAGAGTTGACGGAAGTGGTCCGTAAATGTCAATGCCGACGCGATCAAAAGGTCGACTAGGACAAGGAAGAGGTTGTGACGGGTAGACTTGCCCGGGAGGTAACTTTTGTCGTTGGCACTGAGCACACGAGCGAATGAATTTCCGCACGTAGTTATACATGCCACGCCAATAAAATCTGAGTCGAAGCCTAGCGTATGTCTTGAAGAGGCCTGCGCGGGCGCACTGTGGGTCCGCGTGAAAAGCTTCACAGATAGCAGCTCGAAGATGGCGGGGTATCACAAGGAGACACTTGCGACCGTCAGAAAGGTAGTTGCGTCGATAAAGAAGATCATCCCTTAGGCAAAAGTTGCTAGCCTGGCGGCGGAGAGCGCGAGACGGTGAAGGAGTGAGAGGATCAGAAAGAATGCTTATGAGGCCACAGATCCAGGGATCCTTTCGTTGTTCCACCGTCATGTTGCGCAAGGCGGATGACGCAAGTGCAGGCTCGAGGGAAGAGAGGCAAATGCCTTCATCCGATAAGGGTGAGCGAGAAAGGGCGTCGGCGTCCGTGTGCTTACGACCAGATCTGTAAATAACGCGGATGTCGTATTCCTGAAGTTTGAGCGCCCAGCGAGCAAGTCGTCCGGAAGGGTCTTTAAGTGTGGATAGCCAACAAAGGGCGTGGTGGTCAGTGACGACGTCGATTGCGTGACTATACAGGTAGGGGCGAAATTTTCCAAGGGCCCAAATAATAGCTAAACACTCTTTCTCGGTCACGGAGTAGTTAGCCTCGGCTTTCGTTAAAGTTCGGCTTGCGTAGGCGACGACATATTCATCGAACCCTGCCTTCGTTGCGCGAGCACAGCGCCAAGTCCAACACCGCTGGCATCAGTATGAACCTTCGTGGGAGCGGCAGCATCGTAGTGGCGGAGGATGGGTGGTGAAGTCAGCAGGTGGCGTAATTTGGTGAATGCATCGTCGCATGCTGGTGACCAGGTGGAAAGGTCCTTGTCGCCGCTAAGAAGGTCCGTAAGGGGCGCACATACAGAAGCGAAATTTCTGATAAAGCGTCGGAAGTATGACGACAAGCCGACAAAACTTCTAAGTTCCTTCAAGTTCTTTGGCTTCGGAAAATCGGCGACTGCTCGAAGCTTGGCGGGGCCAGGAAGTATGCCGTCCTGCGATACGACGTGGCCAAGAATGGTGAGCTGCCGGGCACCAAAACGACACTTCTTGAGGTTGAGTTGAAGGCCGGCGTCGGTGAGACGTGTGAGGACGTGCTCGAGACGATTTAAATGGGTGTCGAAATCAGTGGAAAAGACAACTACGTCATCGAGGTAGCATAAACATGTGTTCCACTTGAGGCCTAGTAAAATAGTGTCCATCATTCTTTCAAAAGTGGCTGGAGCGTTACAAAGGCCGAAAGGCATAACGGTAAACTCGTATAACCCATCAGGTGTGACAAATGCTGTTTTCGGTCGGTCAGATGCTTCCATGGGAACTTGCCAGTATCCAGACCGTAAATCCAGCGAAGAGAAGTATTCTGCTCCCTGCAAACAGTCAAGGGCGTCGTCTATTCGCGGTAACGGGTAAACGTCCTTGCGGATGATCTTGTTTAAACGTCGATAGTCCACACAGAACCGAATGGAGCCGCCCTTCTTCTTAACAAGAACGACCGGTGACGCCCAGGGACTGTTAGAAGGCTGTACAATACCCCGCTGGAGCATGTCAGCAACCTGGTCGTCAGTAACACGGCGCTCCGACGCTGAGACTCGGTAGGGGCGCTGCCGTAGAGGCGTATGGCTTCCTGTGTCAATCTTGTGAGATATGTTCGATGTGCGACTGAGGCCAGAAGCGTGGCTGTCAAAAGAAGTACGAAACTTTTGCAGCAGGTTCACTAACTGGCTTCGTTCTGAAGAAGACGTTGCGACATCGATGGAGCGGTGGAAAGCATCAAGGAGTGACTGGCCAATAACAGAGTCAGAAATGAGTGCGCTGAGGTCTGTAGAAAGTAGACTAGATGGAGCGTCAAAAATGCAACGGGCGTCGATCGGATGCACGTGACCGAGACATTCACCATAGAATAAAGGTAAAGGCCCTTCTAGCGTATTGTACACGAGCGTCTTCGTGACGCCATGGTGGAGAGTAAGGAGAGCAATGGGCTGTGGAGAACATTTGCGTTGAATGAACAGGGCAGAGGGCGTAAATAAAACATCACCGTCTGAAATAGCGTCACACGACACAGTCACCAGCAGAGAAGAGCGCGGTGGTACGGTGGTGTCGTCGGAAACAAACAGTTTATAACACGGCAGGGAGGCTTCGACAGCGTCTACATCAGGAAGTGCAGATAGCTCAAGTTCAGCGCGACAGCAGTCAATGACGGCATTATTATTCGCAAGGAAGTCCCAGCCGAGTATCATGTCATGGGAACACGAGGGCAGCACTACGAATTCGACGATATACACAATCCCTTGGATGACGACTCGTGTGGTACAGGCTGCGAGAGGTGTTACACTTTGTGCGTTAGCCGTTCTAAGAGAGAGGCCGGATAATGGCGTCAGAACTTTGCGGAGTTTGCGGCACAGGTTGATGGAAACGACGGATAGAGCGGCTCCGGTGTCGACAAGCGCCATGACGACGATACCATCGACTGACATTTCAATGACGTTAGCTGGACAGGAGCGAGGACTTGTGCATGGCGACGGGGACGCAGTTCGTGCCTCGGGAACTGCGGCCGTTAGTTTTCCTGGTCGGTGGGTCCGGAACGGCGACGCATAGGGGAAAGCGAACGTCGACGTGGAGATGGGGAGCGGCGGGTCGGGCCGTGTGGGCGATCAGAAGGAAAGGAAGAGGAAGGAGGGCTTGAAGGCGTAGAAGAAAACTGAGGGCCGAAAGGGGGCATCCGTCGAATGTTCTGAGCAGCCTGGCGACGACGACAATAACGTGCCACGTGGCCAACACCACCACAAGCAAAACATATGGGACGGTTGTCGTGGGTCCGCCATTGGTCGGAGTAGACTCCGACTTGCGGCTGGGGGGCAGAAAACTGCGGCCGAGGTGGTATCGGCATAGGCGGCGGTGAATAGATCGGCGGCGAAAAGGGCGGCGACGAATACGTAGGCGCTGGCTGGAACGCAGGCTGTTGAGGTCGAGCAACGGCCTCGGCGTACGTGAGAGGTGCGGCGACTGGCGGCGGTTCACGAGCGGGAGGAAGAACTTGTGCGACCTGGTATTGAATGAAGTCGCGGAGTGTAGACGTCGATCTGCGTGGTTGATCGGGTACGCAGGACATCAAAGAGAGCTGACGAGTGACCTCAGCGCGAATGAACTCTTGGATCTTGGAGAGAAGAGGGGCATGGTCTTCTCCTATGCCAAGGGTGGACAGGCTGGACAAACAGTTGTCGAGCACCGAGGGACGTCGCGTGGAAATACGTTGCCTGCGCAACTCGTGAAAACTCTGGCATAACTCGGTCAGTTCTAGGACAGTGCGAGGACTCTTGGAAAGCAACATTTGGAAAGCGTCGTCCTCAATGCCCTTCATGATATGCTTGATCTTAAGCTCTTCGGACATGGACTCGTTGACTCGCTTGCAAAGGTCCAGAACGTCCTCAATATAGCTTGTGAAATTCTCACCAAGCTGCTGGGGCCGAGTATGTAAGCGTTGTTTGGCACGGCGTTTGCGTACCTCAGGCCGCCCGAAAACTTGTGTGAGGCTCGTTTTGAAGACCGACTATGTAGGGAGTTCCGCTTCGTGGTTTATAAACCACAGCTTGGCCACGTCCGACAGGTAGAAGGAGACGTAGGCCAACTTGGCGGCGTCATCCCATTTGTTGTGAGTACTCACTCGCTCGTACATTGAAATCCGGTCGTCAACGTCCTTGTATTCTGTGCCTGAGAAAACAGGGGGATCTCGCAGACGCAGAGAACGGTAGGCGGTGCCGATGGAGGAGTTGGAGCGGTGCTTGCGTCGGTAGGCATAGTGGATGGTAAAATGCGATTCCGAAGCTCCAGGGTGATCGAAGCCCAGCACCTCCACCACTTGTAACGGGGTTTATTTGCAGCGCAGAACGCAGAGAGCGAAGCAGTCAGCAGCATCCGGCCAAGCGCAGCAAGCACGAGCTTATGCTGATGGCGATGCCCCTGATGCGCCGAGA
This sequence comes from Rhipicephalus microplus, assembly GCF_043290135.1. Taxonomy (NCBI): domain Eukaryota; kingdom Metazoa; phylum Arthropoda; class Arachnida; order Ixodida; family Ixodidae; genus Rhipicephalus; species Rhipicephalus microplus. The sequence goes on from NC_134704.1 coordinate 219,042,458, forward strand.
AATGCCGCTGAAGCTCCTCTTCTTCACTACAGTAGTAAATTTATGCTGCCATGGAGCAAAAAAGTGGACGAAAAGATAACTTGGCTTGGGCTTGGGCATCGTCCGTACGTGCGAGCTTCATATAATGCATCTCATCCTCTGTCAACTAAGCTACCACAGTGGCTATTTCCCCGTCGACGTTATGGGTTATATGTGTACTTTTAAACCTGAAAGTTTCTGTCAGAACTGGGTCACTACAGAGCCTCAGTAATCGTTTATTTTATTGTGAACTAACAGAAAACTCTCCCAAAAATATTATGTTATAGTAAATGTAATGTATATATGGAGAAACAAATTGGCCTCGTATCTGCATGTAATCTGCAAATATCGTCGAAAGACGATAGTCTTGCGTGTGGAGAGAGTGAACAAAACATTTATTTGATGTTCTTCGCAAGAAAATCGGCGAATGGTATTCCGGAGGCGCTGCGTTAGAGTGCCTCGAGCGTGCAGTGGAGGCTCACGAGCGCATCAAGTCATGTCACACGTGAGCCATGAGCACCATCTGGCAGTTTCTTTTGGAAAACAAAGCGCGTGGCCGTGCGTGCCCATCTGAGAGGTGATAAGGTGTAGAACGCGAGGCGACGGACAGTTGCCACCACCATCTCGTCTTAGCAAAGCGATGGAAACACTTCCCGTTCCGTGCAAGCGTTGCATAGTAAGCGCAGCGTAATAAGCGCTACGGTTCTTAAAATTACTTATGTATGCGTTTTCTAGTAAGAGATGCATATACAGGATATGTGTGTGTTGTTATGGTGCCCCAGACATGCGCAGTAATTGATTTTTAATTGACAATTGCACAATCATGAACGCTCAACCTTGAGCAACATTGGTGGTCGCTGTGGATGGAGTTAGCCGTTTATTTATTTATTTAGTATACCTCAAAGGCCCCAGTCGGGGTATTACATGAGGGATGGGCATAATTAGCAACATATTAACGATTCAATCACGGTCTTGAATATATGTGGGTCGGAGTGGTGCATGGCGAAGGCAGGCAAGTTGTTCCAGTCCCGGGTGGTTGCAACAAAAAAAGGAGCGAAGGTGGGCAGTAGTTTGTGCTGGCGGTAAATGAACGGCTCGGGGATGGTTTGTACGGCTGGATAATCGATGAGCAGGCAAGATGGCTGGAACGTTGAAAGGAGCGTGATGAAATTTGTGAAAAAGACAGAGCCGTGATATATGACGACGTGATTCTAGGTTTTGAGGTGGCCACGAGTTTTAAGTTCAGAAACGCTGGAATGATAAAAGTACACGGAGTAGATGAACCGAGCTGCGCGATTTTGTACAGATTCGAGAAGGTTAGATAGATTAGATTGATGAGGGTCCCAAACCGAGCATGTGTACTCCAATTTAGGGCGAACAAATGTGGTGTAAGCTAACAACTTCACTGATGAGGGAGCAAGTTTTAAATTCCTACGAAGAAAACCCAGCGGACGATTAGCGGAGGATGCTACGTTGTTAACGTGTGTGGACCAGGTGAGGTTGCTTGAGAATGTTACGCCGAGGTATTTATAGGATTCTGCTGTTAAGATTGTAGAGCCCGCAATGGTGTAAGTCGCTTGCTGATAATGTTGCTTACGGTGAAATTATATTAGCAATGTCTTATTTACGTTTAAAGACATTAGCCAGTCGTTACACCAGGATTCAATAAGGTTAAGGTCGTTTTGAAGTATAGCAATATCGGTAGGGTTTTTTATTGGACGGTACACGACGCAATCATCTGCAAACAGGCGAATATTTGATGAAATGTTAGCTGGGAGGTCATTTATATAAATTAAGAAAAGTAGGGGTCCGAGTACTGTGCCCTGTGGGACGCCAGAGATTACGGGAAGATGGTTAGATGAATGGTTGTTAGGGTACACAAATTGTTGCCGATTAGTCAGAAAACTACTAATCCAGTTGAACGTCGATGTATTAATGTTTAAGAAAGAAAGCTTGAGGAGTAGCCGTTGATGCGGAACTTTGTCAAATGCTTTTTCAAAGTCTAAAAAGAGGGCATCGGTGGGTATATTTAGGTCAACGCTAGAACTGATGTCATTGTAGAATGAAGCAAGTTGTGTGTCGCAGGATAATTCTGAGCGAAACCCATGTTGACTGTGATGAAAGAAGTTGTGGCGGTTTAAGAACTTGACGGTGTTAGAGTAGATCACATGTTCCATTAGTTTAGAGCAAATGCTAATGAGCGAGATGGGACGATAGCTGCTAGGCTGGGATGGAGGGCCCTTTTTAGGGACTGGTACAACCTTACCCACTTTCCAGTCTTCCGGCACCACTCCTGAAGACAGTGATTGCTGAAAAATATGGCATAATATTAGACTGACATTGGGTTGTGTGTTTTTTAACATTTTAGCGTTGATGCCATCGGCGCCACAAGAAGATGTAAGCTTTAATGAGTCGATTAATTTAGCAATGCCCTGTTGAGAAAACGTGATGTCCGGCATCATGTCGTAATCATGAGGATGGAATGAAGGTAAGTTGCCGTTAGGTTCGATAGTGAACATGGAAGAGAAAAAGTGATTAAGTTGTTCGGCGGCTTCATCGTCGGGGATCGAAAGGTTATGATTATCAAACAGTGCCAGTGGTTGGGAATTTTGAGGGTTGATAAGGCTCCAAAATTTCTTCGGGTTATTGGTCAGCATGGCCGGCAAAGTCTGTGAGTAAAAAGAACGTTTTTCTTCCATAGCATGCGTGCTGAATGCTTTTTCCGCAGCGTAGTAGTTGTTCCATGCAGAAAAAAAAGTCTTTTCTTTTTATTATTGAGTTGTTTTAGTGTAGCTGTGAACCATGGGGACGTCTTTTTTTCGGTGACGGTAATGGTGGGCATGTATTTTATGAACAGGTCATGGATTTTATTTTTGAAGAGTAACCAATTAGTCTCGACAGAGCGCTGCGAAGAATTGGCTAGCAGGCAAGTAGCGAATTCTGCAAATTCATTCTTTAGGGCGGAATAGTTTCCTTTGTTATACAATGTTATCGTTTTTGTTATTTTAGACGAGCGTGTTAGTTGGCAAAGGTAGGTACCATGAATCACTGAATGGTCACTTAAGCCAGGCAAGAACGTCATCTTGGAAACCTTGTCAGGCTCGAAAGTGAGGATAAGATCTAGAGTGTTGGAGGAGGTAGAATTTTGACGTGTGGGTGCAGTGACGAGTTGCGTTAGTCCAAATGTTAGGCATGAGTTGACGAAATCGCTTTCAGGACCGTGTTTGGCGGCTGTGCTTGCCAGATTATTCCACGAAATTGCTGGAAAATTAAAATCACCGAAGAGAAGTATCGGATAATGACGGAAAGTTTTAGTTACAGAGTGAATAGCCACGTGGAAATTCGGTACAAAAAGGGGGTCAAGACCGGGAGGGCGGTAACAAACTCCAATTATCGTGGGGGGATAAGAAACATTGCAGAGAATGAACGTGATTTCTAAGCATGTGGACACACGAATTTCTGTACATTGAAGGCTTTTATGACTGCCTATCAGCAATCCACCTCCACGTTTGTTAATGCGGTCACGTCGAAAAATGTTGAAGTCCGGGAAATATTGTAGCAGCTCTGAGTCTGCTATTGAAGGGTTAAGCCAAGTTTCGGTTATTACGAACAAATCTGACTCTGAAGAGCTAATTAGATTTTGTAAGTCATCAACTTTCGGAATAATGCTTCTAATGTTAGTATAAAGAAAGGAGAATGATTTCCTGGTTGGAATAGTACGGCTAGGGCCTATGTGTTTAACGGGCGCAGAACGACTTTGTTAGTCTTATGATCGTAAATGAAAGTTTTGCTGCCGCCCCGCCGCGGTGGTCTAGTGGCTAAGGTACTCGGCTGCTGACCCGCAGGTCGCGGGTTCGATTCCCGGCTGCGGCGGCTGCATTTCCGATGGAGGCGGAAATGTTGTAGGCCCGTGTGCTCAGATTTGTGTGCACGTTAAAGAACCCCAGGTGGTCGAAATTTCCGGAGCCCTCCACTACGGCGTCTCTCATAATCATATGGTGGTTTTGGGACGTTAAACCCCACAAATCAATCAATCAAAGTTTTGCTGCCAATGATAAGCTTATCATGACAGAGTTTGTAAGGTTGCTGCTGTGCCCTTCCAAACTCACCGAGAAGTTTTCTGGCTTTAAGTGTGTTAGGTGGATAGTCCTCCGATATGTGATAGTTCGAACCTTTTAGCTTGCGCCCACTCGACAGTACGTTCTCCCTAACCTTAAAGTGTGCAAATTTAATGATGACTGGTCGGTTTTCGTTAGCATTATATTTACCTAAACGATGAGCCCTTTCTATATCAATTGCGTCAAGACTGATTTCTAATTCTTTGCTACAAAATTGGAGCACAGAAGCTTCCGATTCGGCCCAAGTTTCACGCTCACGATCTTTTAAACCAAAAAGAACAAGGTTCGATCGACGTGCTCGGTCTTCAAAGTCATCCAATTTGGTCATGATTGCAGTGGCATCTTGTGCATTTTGGTCTGAAAGCTTACTGATATTGTCCGATTGCGTTTTTATGCCCAATACTGATTCAAAGTCTTTTTCTATTTTAGTTAGTCTATTGTTCATCTCCCTGATCGAATCATCGTTTTGAGACAGTTTCTGCTGGATTGCCTTAAGCTCTTGTAGCATGGAAGCTTGACCAGATTGAATGTTTTTAAGTGCTGTCATTACGTCACTCGACTGTAGCGATTCGCTAGAGTCGAGTACGTTAGAGCGAGTGGTAGGACCAGGGTTTAATTCAATGTCGCCTGAGAAAGCTAGCAATTGCTTAATCACATGCGCGCAATCAAGCACGACACTGAAACAACACTGTGGGCTTGGCAACACCAGGAGGGCCGCGTAACGAGTACGAAGTGCATATAGAGAGTATCGATTATTCACCTGCAGGACAAAAAGGCGTTGCAGGTAAGAGGCCGTGGCCATAGCTGTGGTGTTGCCAAGCCCATTGAAGGCTGCGTTGGGCGAGTTCGAGCTTATGTAGTCCGGTGGAAAGGAGAACGTTATCCGAAGATTAGCAATCCCTGTAATCACTTGGTCCGGTAGCGGCGGTCGATGCATTGGTACGCAATTTCCGTGCGGGGGCGCAGTTGTGGCAGTCGTAGTTGCACAGGCCGAAGGGGTGGGTCCGGGTAGCGGTCAACGTTCAGCCATGCCGGGGACCATGATGCCTCCGGGAAGTCACCAAAGGCACCGAAGCGCGCGCCGTTGGACCGCGGGCCGCAGAGCGACACGAAAGCCTGCAGGACAAAAAGGCGTTGCAGGTAAGAGGCCGTGGCCATAGCTGTGGTGTTGCCAAGACCATTGAAGGCTGCGTTGGGCGAGTTCGAGCTTATGTAGTCCGGGGGCAAGGAGGATGTTATCCGAAGATTAGCAATCCCTGTAATCACTTGGTCCGGTAGCGGCGGTCGATGCATTGGTACGCACTTTCCGCGCGGGGGCGCAGAAGGCGATTGTGGCAGTCGTAGTTGCACAGGCCGAAGGGGTGGGTCCGGGTAGCGGTCAACGTTCAGCCATGCCGGGGACCATGACGCCTCCGGGAAGTCACCAAAGGCACAGAAGCGCGCGCCGTCGGACCGCGGGCCGCAGAGCGACACGAAAGCCTGCAGGACAAAAAGGCGTTGCAGGTAAGAGGCCGTGGCCATAGCTGTGGTGTTGGCAAGCCCATTGAAGGCTGCGTTGGGCGAGTTCGAGCTTATGTAGTCCGGGTGCAAGGAGGATGTTATCCGAAGATTAGCAATCCCTGTAATCACTTGGTCCGGCAGCGGCGGTCGATGCATTGGTACGCACTTTCCGCGCGGGGGCGCAGAAGGCGATTGTGGCAGTCGTAGTTGCACAGGCCAAAGGGGTGGGTCCGGGTAGCGGTCAATGTTCAGCCATGCCGGGGACCATGACGCCTCCGGAAAGTCACCAAAGGCACCGAAGCGCGCGCCGTCGGACCGCGGGCCGCAGAGCGACACGAAAGCCTGCAGGACAAAAAAGGCGTTGCAGGTAAGAGGCCGTGGCTATAGCTGTGGTGTTGCCAAGCCCATTGGCAACACCACAGCTATGGGTGTTTCAAGTACGCGATGCGGTAAGAGTGGAGAAACAGACAGACAGACCAAATACTTATTGTTGGCCTAGTTGGTACTTGCTTACTGACATGATTTGGCCGCAAATAATACACACACAGAGTAAAGAAACACTCAACGCTTGTGCTTGTCATTGAGTGTTTCTTTACTCTGTGTGTGTATTATTTGCGGCCAAATCATGTCAGTAAGACAGACCAAAATTTTTGCGTCGAAGGTCCCCAACAAACACTAATATTTTAAATGTGGACGAAAAGAAAACTTTCCGTGGGCAAGGACCATACGTGTGAGCTCTGTACCACGCATCCCATGCTGTACCAAATAAGCTTCCACAATGACTATTTCCCCGTCGACGTTATGGATTATATCTGTACTTTTCAACCTGAAAGTGTCAGCACTGGGTCAATGTCGAGCCTCAGTAATCGTTACTTATAGTGTGACCTAACTGACAACACTGCCAATGAAAGAATATGTTAGTAAATGTAATGTAGATATGGAGAAAGAAAAGTAGGCGATAAGGTAGCTTGCCGTGGGCAAGTATCGTACGTACGACCTCTTAACTTCCACAGTGACTGTTTCCCCGTCGGCGTTATGGATTATCTGTGTACTTTTCAGCTTGAAAGTGTCAGCACTGGGTCAATGTCGAGGCTCAGTAATCGTTATTTATTTTGTGAACTAATTGCCAACACTACCAATGAAAGAATATGCTTGTAAATGTAATGTATATATAGAGAAAGAAAAGTGGACGATAAGATAACTTGCCGTGGGCAAGGACTGTTTGTGCAACCTATCAATAACTCATGCCCTACCAAATAAGCTAGCACAGTGGCTATTTCGCCGTCGAGGTTATGGGTTATATTTGTACTTTTAAACCTGAACGTGCTTGTCTGAACTGGGTCACAGTAGAGCCTGAGTAATAGTTCATTATATTGTGAACTAACAGGAAACTCTCTCAAAGAATAAATATGTTAATAGTAAATGTAATGTAGGTATGGAGAAAAAAATTGGCCCCGTATCTGCATGTAATTTGCAAATGTCATCAAAAGAGGATAGTCTTGCGTGTGGAGAGATTAAACAAAACATTTATTTGATGTTCTTCGCAAGAAAATCGGTGAATGGTATTCCGGAGGCGCTGCGTTAGAGTGCCTCGAGCGTGCAGCGGAGGCTTACGAGCGCATCAAGTCATCTCACACTTGATTCATGAGCGCCATCTGGCAGTTTTTTTTGGAAAACAAAGCGCGTGGCCGTGCGCGCCCGTCTCCGAAGTGATAAGGTGTAGAACGCGAAGCGGCGGGTAGGTGCCACCACGATCTCGTCTTAGCAAAGCGTTGGAAACACTTCCCGTTCCGTGCAAGTGTTCCATGGTAAGCGCATCGTGATAAGCGCTACGGTCCTTAAAGTTACTTATGTATGCGTTTTCTAGTAAGAGATGCATATACAGAATATATGCGTGTTGTTATGGTGCCCCAGACATGCACAATAATTGCTTTTTAATTGACAATTGCACAAACATGAACGCTCAACCTTGAGCAACATTGGTGGTCGCTGCGGATGGGGTCGGCCATTTCAAGTACCCGATGCCGGTAAGAGTGGACAAATACACAATTGTACAGACAGACAGACAGACAGACAGACAGACAGACAGACCAAAATTTTTGCGTCGAAGGTCACCATGAAAGACTACCGTTTTAAAAGTGGACGAAAAGAAAACTTGCAGTGGGCAAGGACCGTACGTGTGAGCTCCGTACAACGCATCCCATGCTACACCAAATAAGCTTCCACAGTGGCTATTTCCTCGTCGACGTTATGGATTATATGTGTACTTTTAAACCTGAAAGTGTCAGCGCTGGGTCGACGTCGAGCCTCAGTAATCGTTATTTATAGTGTGACCAAACTGACAACACTACGAATGAAAGAATATGTTAGTAAACGTAATGCAGATATGGATAAAGAAAAGTTAACAAAAAGGTGACTTGCCGTGGGCAAGTTTCGTACGTACGACCTCTTAGTAACTTCCACAGTGGCTATTTCCCAGTCGACGTTATGGCTTATATGTGTACTTTTACACCTGAATGACAGTTTCTGTCAAAACTGGGTCACAGTAGTGCCTCAGTAATCGTTTATTATATTGTGAACTAACAGAAACCTCTCCCAAAGAAACAATATTGTTACATGACATCAGCAACGAAAGAGCATCATAGACGACGAAGACGATGAAAGCGACCGTGCTCGTGTTGTTGTTGCTGCTGTTGTTGTTGCTGCTGTTGTTGCTGCTGTTGTTGTTTCTTCGCCTGGCCAAGGGCCTTTTCCTTGGCTAGCATCTATACCGGCCAAAGATTGGCCGATTGATTCTTTTCTTTGCAGTGGGGTTATCAACGTCCCCGTGGCTCTGGTACCGACCAATGGAGGTATGATACCTATGAAGAACCCGAAGATGATACAAATGGAGCTTCGGAAAGCCACAACACACTTTCAAAAGATCACTGAGGTCCGGAATTTCGGTCGTGGTGGTATTTTGTGCTCTTCTGCCGATCAGGAGTGCGTCCGAGAGCTTCTCAATTGTTCTGAATTTGCAACGCAGCCGGTGAGCCCGTTTATTCCAGCGCATTTTGCATGTTCGAAAGGCATAGTCCGCGGTGTAGATACGAGCCTGACCCCTGCAGAGATTCTTGAGTTATTTTCGGTAGCAGGTGCAGTGTCAGTATACAGGTGCACGCGTCTGGTTGACAATAAAAAATCACCTACCGAATCGGTGATAGTAACCTTTGCGGGAACGATAAGACCATCTGAAATTAAAGCTTGGCCTCTTATCTATAAAGTAGAGCCTCTATCTCCTAAGCCACTGAAGTGCTTGAATTGTTGGAGATATGGCCACAGCGTGAAAGGGTGCAGATCAACTGCCAGATGTCGACTATGCGGAGAAAATCACGACAGCCATAAGTGCAACTCGACGGAAGAAAAGTGCTGTTTATGTCATGAAGCGCATCCTGCAGACTCTTTAGATTGTGAGGCGAAAGAACGAGAAGTTAAGCTGCTGGAAATTGTGGAACGCAGGCGTTGCTCCCGGAGGGAAGCTGTGACTGAATTACAAGAACGCTCGAAAGGTTACGCAAGCATAAGAGCACGACATACCACTGCTACGGGTGCATCGTTAGCAAAATATATAGCAGAGGCTATAGAGAAGGCAACAGAAAAGGCGATGGAGCGTCTTGCCAGCAGTATTATTGGAGTCGTGGCGGAATTGTTAACATCTCAGTTGACCCAAATCATTGCTTCAGTGTCTATGAAAAATCAGACTTCACAGGATTTGGAGGTTTCACAGTGTGCCGGGACAGAAAGTCCAATAGCTCCTACACGATGCGCATCTACTAAAGCAGGACCCTCCAATAAGATACTGCGGGCAGATCCAGAACCCGTATCAGATGACAGTGATGAATTCACAGATATGGATGTGGAATCTAATAATTTCTTTAAGCGTGCCAGATCTCCCCTATCGAAAAAGTCATCACAGAAATCAAAATCTAAAAAGTTCCTGTCAAAGAAAGACTTTTTGGAGAACCTCTCCAAAAAAGACTTTTTGAAGAAAGATCTTTTGGATCAAGCAGTCTCTGCGGCGGGTTTATAGAGTCAAAATAGGCTCCTTAAAAGTATTACAGTAGAATTGTCGATCAATAGGGTCGGCTACCACAGATTTATTGTGTATTTCTTCGCAAATTTCCCCAGATATTATTACTTTACAAGAAACTTGGCTTACAAATGGACAAAAATTTTACCTAAAAATTACCGCTTATTTCGTTTAGACAGACCTAGCAGAGGTGGTGAACTTGCCATTCTTATATCAACTAAATTTAGTCATAGAGCGAAGATTAACTACCTGTGCATGGATTCTAACTATGAAATTATGGTATTAGACATCACTCTGCCAGGCTGTTCCCCTTTTTCTTTTGTTAACGCATACTTTCCAGTAGGAGTACAGGACACAAGATGCTTAGATGCACTGTTAGCTTTCTGCAGGAAGGATGTAATATTAACTGGTGACTTTAATTCACACCACGTGTCTTGGGGTTTCAAGACTGATGTAAATGGAAGGCGCTTGTGGGAATGGACTGTTGATAATAACTTATCTTGTGTAAATTTCCCCACTGTTACGTTTATTAGAAGACAATCAAAGTCGGCGATAGATCTGACCTTTTCCAGCTCCTCACTAAACATTTCGTCGTGGAAAACATTAGATTGCGCAACAAACAGTGACCACCTTCCTATTAGCTTCGATATTAACTTTCCCGGGATATTTTTAACTGGTAAAATTGGCTCGTTTGTAAATTATGAGCGTTTACAAAAAGACTTAAAGTCTACTTTGGTTCTTCGCAAGGACATGCAGGAAGACATTCGGGCTGTGAGTCTGTGTGCGGTATTGAGAAGAGCAATAAAAAAGTCAACTTTTTCAATAACTTCAGGCACAGGCGGGTCGTTTAGCCCATGGTAGAACGCCGATTGTATGAGGGGGTATAGAAAACGAAAAGCGGCGTGGAAGCAACTTATCCACAACCAATGCCCAAAAAACTGGTGTGACTATAAATACGTGGCAGCAGATTTTAAACGTATAGTACGCAAAGCAAAAGATGACTATGACACTAACAAATTTAGCTATCTTTGAAAACCATACAACAGAAAAACGATATTTGGATTTTTGCGTTCCAGAAAAATGATACCACCATCAGACAATATTGATTCTTCAATTCTATCGCCTAGCGAACTCACTGAAATATTAGAAAATGTTGCTAAAGGATTAGAAGAAAGATTCAGATCAACAATGCCAAGACACATAGTAAAGCCAATTGCAGGGGAGGAGTTCAATGAGGTGACATTAGCGGAACTGGCGGGTGTAGTGAGGCACTTACCTCCTACAGCACCTGGACCAGATGGAGTAACCTCAGCAATGATAAAAGTACTATATGACATTTCCCCACATGAACTCTGTAATATGGTTAATTACTCTTTGAAAAATTATTGGATACCGGCGGATTGGAAACTTTCCAAAATAATTCCGATACTTAAAAAACAGGGACTTGGGTATACACTTGACAATGTGAGGCCAATTTCTCTTACATCTAATTTGGTTAAACTAACTGAAAGAGTTTTGAATGCACGTGTAATAAAATACATTGAGGAGAAATCAATACTGAACCCCAGTCAAATTGGCTTTAAATCGGGATGCTCCATATGGTGTGCGCACGCGGATTTGGAGAGTCGTATACAGTTGGCTAGGCGTAGAAGAGAGTATTGTGCATTAGTTACTCTAGATTTGGCCAAGGCACATGACAAAGTGGAGCATAAAATACTAATAGAGCAGATGGAAATGTCACACTTACCAAACTACATGACACCATGGGTAGCAGAGTTTTTAAGGGAGAGAGACTTTTATTGCTTTCAAAGGGGTTGTTTTTCTAACAGATATCGTCAATACCGTGGCGTACCACAGGGGGCAGTGCTCTCACCTGTGTTGTTCAACATTTTCCTCAGTTCGATTCCAACACATAGCGATATTCATTTATATGTGTATGCAGATGACATTGGTTTCTTTGCGACAAACAGTGATCTGCAATTACTTTATCAGACATTACAGAATTACCTAAACATGATATAGGAATGGCTTGAAAAAATTGGAATGTCTCTAAACGTAAACAAAAAGCGCGCTTCTAGCGTTCTCGTTCAAGGATCTTGTCAACATCTCCTTGATGTATGGCACAGAGCAGATTCCCCAGGTGGATTCACTCAAATACTTAGGCATCATATATAACAGCTCGTTAAATTGGAAAAGCCACATCGATCACATTGCGTCCAAAGCAACACGAGCCATGGGGTGGTTACGCAAGCTCAGCAATATAAAAAGGGGGTTGCGAAGAAATACATTGGTAATGGTCTTTAAAATGTACATTCGTCCTATCATGGAATTCGGCTGTGTCTTATTTTCGGGCAGTGCGACATATAAAATGAGACCGCTAATACTATTAGAAAGGGAGGCTTTACGACTGTGCCTTGGACTGCCCAAGTTTGTTGCTAACAATGTGCTATACATGGAAGCGCGTCTACCGTCATTGTTGAATAGATTCAAAATGCTTACTATCCAAACATTTTTAAAAGTATACACTGTGCCCCAGAGAGCATCGTTTTATGCCTTTATTAAGGAACCAAGCTTATTTTTTGAAACTTCGTAGTCACGATTCCACTGCCCACAGATCTTGTTCGTTCAAGCGCTGCTAGAACCACTGAACGTCAAAATCAAACATATTTTCTCAACAAGAAACGTTAATTTAGATCTTAAGATAGAATTGGAGAATATTTATCCCTCTAACGCAATGAAAATGCCCTTTCAATATTTAAATGATCGACTGCAGGATTACTTGGCACATGTGAACATGAACAAAATAATTGCGACTTATGCATCCGTATCAAATGAAAAGGCTGGGGCAGGGCCCTTGACTGGTCCTTTTCGGTTATACTCCCAGATTACACACCAATATTCATAACAGAATAATTGGCTATTGTACTGGCACTAGGGAAACTTCCTTTGGGCGAATCGGAAGCAGTCGTAATTACAGATTCTTTTTCTGTATGTGCTGCTCTGTCTTCAGGAGCCAGTTTAACACTTATGCACATGTTTCGGCAACTCATACCAACAAACTTGAAAAAACTGCAGCTCTTATGGGTACCAGGCCATCGTGGCATATATCTCAATGAGATGGCGGATGGACTAGCCACAGTATCTCTTAGCGGTCCCCTTATCCCGATTTTGCCTGATACGGCTTACGCGACAGCAATAAGGTTTAGAAACATCTGTTTGCATGAATACGACTGCTATTCATTGGATAAATATCGACATTTCGCACATCTAAGATGCCGCTGGAATAGACAGTGGTGTGCAACACGGCACTTGGAAGTTACTTCTACAAGATTGCGTTGCAGAATTCCGCAACTGAATTATTATTTGCATAAAGTTGGTCTAAAGGCCTTATCGCCCTTATGTCAGACTTGCGAAGAAATGGAAACGATAGATGACTTCTTTTTGTGCTATCGCCGATATTCTCATCAGCGGAAAAGATACCTGGTAGCTCCACTTGAAAAATTGGGATTAGAAATTAATGTGGCAGTAATTTTGTCGTTTGGCAGCATTAAATTCGGTTATAATAGCCACAGGGACGTCTGCTCTGCTGTATTTGAATACATAATTGAAACAAAGCGATTGCCATGTTAATCTGCCTATTATATATATATATATATATATATATATATATATATATATATATATATATATATATATATATATATATCAATCTAGACCCACCATTACCTCTGTCTCAAATCGCATCTCATAGCCTGCATCGCTCCCTGCTCAGATATACTCCTTTTTCGATTTTCGGCTTTTCTTTCTATATTTTTTTTCAGCCCAAAATTACGTTTTGTTTGAAAAACCATTAGCCTTTTAGTTAAGATCCTGCCGCCCGGTTCTTGGCCGATCTCCCTTCGTGGGTGTGCGCCAGAGTGTCAAGGATCATCATCATCATCATCATCATCATCATCTTCTTCTTCTTCCATCTTGGCTGCAGCTGCCTCTGACTCTCCCTTTATATTTTGTAAATATATTTATTACATTCATTCTCTCACCTACGTGACATTTGGTTGTGGTGCTGGGTACAATACGATATAACGGATCTCCGCAGTGGCTGACGCTTGGATTTTTCCACCATGGCAAACCAGGGACCGGCTCCCGCAGAGGCGACTACAACAACAACTGTTGTCCTTCCGCAGCTAAAAGATCCTGGCACGTTCTGTGGCACGGATGATGTCGACATCGAAGAATGGCTGCCGTTGTACGAACGTACAAGTAAGAATTACCGCTGGGATGAAACTCTTATGTTAGCCAATATCCTGTTCTACTTGAAAGGAACAGCAAAAGTGTGGTTCGAGAACCACGAAGATGAAATTAGAAGCTGGGATGCGTGCAAAGAAAAGCTGCGTGCCCTTTTCGGCAAGTCTGTGGGCAGAAAGGCAGCGGCCAAGAAGGAGTTGGCATCACGTGCGCAAGCGTCATCACAGTCCTACGTGACTTACATACAGGACGTGCTTGCCCTTTGCCGAAAAACAGACAATGGTATGGAAGAAACTGAAAAAGTAGCTCACATATTGAAAGGCATTGCAGATGATGCATTCAACCTTCTCATATGCAAGGACTGCAACACGGTCGATGCCATCATCAAGGAGTGCCAGCGTTTTTAGGCCGCAAAAAGTTGACGTATCGCCCGTAATTTCACTTGACTACCAAACACAGCAGCAACCTGGTCGTGTGAAGACAGGCCTGCACTACAGACGCCGTTAACTGCAGAGCACGTGACCAAGATCATCAGACGTGAACTTGAAGCTCTGCGTCCACGTGTTCCCATGTCTGTGACTCTAGCCCTCAGATGGTGCCACTGGTACATGCCATTGTGCGACAAGAGCTTTTCAATGCTGGACTGACCTCCGAGTGCACTACAGCTCCCTCTCAACCGATCAACCGTCGTCGACCCCCTGTTTCGTATGCCCAAAGCCAAAACCTTCCGGCGCGCCCTCGCAATCCAGCCGAGTGGAAGACTGCTGACGATCGCCCGATTTGTTTCAACTGCCACCGTATCGGACACGTGGCCCACCATTGTAACACTCGGTGGTATTGGCATCAGGCGTCCTATGGGTACACCCATCGGCCAGAGAGGGATCATGGACGCTTTCAAACTTACCGGGAGTCACCGCAGGCCACCAGTGAAGACGTTCCTTCTATGCCGCCATATCGTCGTCGCTCTCCATCTCCGCATGCTCACCAGTCCCGTTCACCGCTCTCCCGTTGCCCCTCGTCTCACTCGCCCCAATTTTGCTGACCAACGTAGCCGACTGACCACCTGCCGCGGGGAAACCAGATGATGCAGCTCCCGGAGGTGATGCTGCATCGACCACTTGCCCGCCAAATCCTCTGACCATGCTGCCGACTCGACGCAACCTTATGGACGTTGAAGTAGATGACACACCCGTTGTTGCACTTGTGGACACAGGGGCTCACATATCAGTGATGAATTCAGAACTTCGTGGCCGCCTTAGGAAAGTTTTAACGCCACCCACAGTGCCACTCATCCAGGTCGCCGATGGCGGCACGTTTCCCGTGCTTGGAATATGCTCCGCGCGTATAAGTGTGGCTGATCGCTCCACGACAGTGCTATTTGCTGTGCTCGAGAAATGTTCTCATGAACTTATCCTCGGCATGGACTTTTTATCCACCCACTCTGCCCTTATTGATTGTGGAACCGGCATGATTCAACTTGATTTACCGTGTTACCATGACGACCCAACACCAGCTCAACCCCGTCTGTGTTCTGCAGATCACGTTCGCCTAGCACATCAAGCCGTTACTTACGTGAACCTGAGATCTGTTCCCGATGTGACCACATGTTGACACATAATGCTGACGTTCTGCTGGCCAAAAATGTTGCCGTGCCTCACACACTTTTGACAGTCACGGGAAATACAGCATCTCTGCCGATCCCAAACTTCAGCTGGTGCGCTCAAGTTATCCCAGATGGTATAACTTTGGCAAAAGTTTCTTCTATAGATGCTGCCATTTCGGCGTTAGTTGCCGATTTTTCTTCGTCCTCTGTTCCGTTCTCATCCTCGAAGAGCGCAGCGGATACCACCATCGACAAGATGATTGCTCCGGACCTTCTTCCAGCACAGACAGCTGACATCCGGCACCTGCTGAAATTCTACCTTGACATCTTTGATTTTGATGACCGCCCTTTGGGTCAGACATCCTTTGTAACTCATAGGATTAACACTGGAGATGCCAGCCCCATCCGACGACGTCCTTATCGCGTGTCTAATGCTGAGCGACAAGTTATCCAGCATGGTTGAAGAAATGCTCACAAAAGACGTCATCGAACCTTCCTGCAGTCCATGGGTATCGCCGGTCGTGCTAGTCAAGAAGAAGGATGGCAGCTGGCGCTTCTGTGTAGACTACGGTCACTTAAACAAAGTAACACGTAAGGACGTGTATCCACTGCCGCGGATTGACGATGCTCTCGACTGCCTACATGGGTCTGCCTACTATTCATCTATCGACTTGCGATCAGGATACTGGCAGATTTCTGTCGATCATCGAGACCGTGAGAAAACTGCATTCATCACACCGGATGGACTTTTCCAGTTCAATGTTATGGCATTCGGATTGTGTAATACGCCAGCTACATTTAAAAGGATGACGGCCTCTCTTCTGCGTGGATACTAATGGACCACGTGCCTGTGCTATCTCGATGACGTCATCGTATTTTCACCTACATTCCAAAGCCACCTTAGCCGCCTAACGGCTCTTCTTGAGGTGTTCCGGAAAGCAGGACTTCAGCTCAACTGTTCCAAATGTCGCTTTGGCTGTTGGGAAATCACTGTGCTGGGCCACCTTGTCATTGCTCGAGGCGTGCAACCTGATCCTGACAAAATTCGAGTTGTCAAAGATTTTCCCATACTACGTTCTGCAAAAGGTGTACGGAGTTTTATCGGCCTTTGTTCTTACTTTCGACGTTTCGTGAAGAATTTTGCTGACATTGCCCGACCACTTACGGAGCTACTGAAGAAGGACATGCCTTTTTATTGGGGTAATGACCAAGCAACTGCCTTCAGCACCCTTACAACATTACTTACTTCCCCACCAATCTTGACCCATTTCGACCCGTCAGCCCATACTGAAGTTCGTACCGATGCCAGCGGACATGGAATTGGTGCTGTTCTCGTCCAGCGGCAACGAGGACAAGATCGCGTCATTGCTTATTCCAGTCGCCTCCTTTCTCCTTCGGAGAGCAAGTTTTCCATTACAGAGCGTGAGTGCCTCGCACTAATCTGGGCAGTCGGAAAATTTCGACCATACTTGTTTGGCCGCACCTTTTCGGTAATTACAGATCACCATGGCTTGTGCTGGCTGTCGTCCCTTAAAGATCTAACTGGGCGACTTGGCCGGTGGGCCTTGAAACTACAAAAATACAGCTTTGACGTGGGATACAAATCTGGACTAATGCACCAGGATGCCGACTGTCTATCCCCTCACCACGTGGACCCACCTGACCTTTCAGCACATGATTCTGACCCTCGTGTCTTCGCCATGTCGGCTTTCACCGACATACGCAAGGAACAGCTCAGCGATGTCCACTTGCGGTCTATCATGCAGAGTCTACGTTTGCCCCACGTATACCCGTCGCTACACTTGTTCGTTCAACGCGATGGCATTCTTTACCGACGCAACACCTGCGCCGAGGGACCAGAGCTACTACTCGTAGTTCCTGCGACACTTCGTTCCGCTGTACTTGAACAGCTTCACGACGCCCCAACCGTGGGACATCTCGGGGTCACGCGCACGTACGATCGCGTGCGGCGTAGATTCTTCTGGCCAGGCCTTTACCGTTCTGTGCGCCAATACGTTGCTGCATGTAAGTCCTGCCAGCGCTCCAAACATTCCACCTTGCCACCAGCTGGTCCGCTCCAACAAACAGACATACCCACCGTTCCCTTCTACCGCGTCGGTCTTGATCTCGTTGGACCATTTCCTACTTCTCTCACCGTAAACAAGTTAATAGCCGTAGCCACTGATTACGCCACGAGATACGCTATCACTCGAGCGCTACCGACAAGCTGTGCCACTGACGTCGCGGACTTCTTGCTTCATGACGTAATTCTTCACCATGGCGCTCCTCGACAGCTGTTGACTGATCGTGGTCGCTCATTTCTTTCAAAAGTAGTAAGTGACATCCTTCGCTCGTGTTCGACGCGTCACAAGCTCACTACGGCCTATCACCCACAAACAAATGGTCTTACCGAGTGCCTAAATCGAACACTGACAACAATGCTCTCCATGTACGTTTGCAAAGATCACCTTGATTGGGATAGTACTTTGCCTTATGTGACATTTTTGTACAATTCGTCAGGCCACGACACCGCTGGCTTCTCCCCCTTCTATCTATTTTTCGGCCGCCATCCAGCGTTACCCTTCGAGACTCTTCTCCCATCAACTACGCAAACGGTTACCGAGTACGCCCGGGATGCCACTGCTCGGGCTGAAGTGGCCCGCCAAATCGCACGGGAACGTCTTCTTGGTTCCCAGCTCTCTCAGAAGGCCCGCTACGATAGCCATCACAGAGTAGTTTCCTACTCTCCAGGTTCATTGGTCCTCCTCTGCACACCATGCCGCCACGTTGGTCTCTCTTCGAAGCTCCTGTCTCGCTACTAGGGGCCTTACAAGGTTTTATGCCGGCCTACTGATGTCACATACGAGATTGCTCCGTTTGACAGTCAGTCATCGTCGTCCACACCCGCTTCTGACGTCGTCCCCGTGACCCGCC
Organism: Rhipicephalus microplus; assembly: GCF_043290135.1. NCBI lineage: Eukaryota > Metazoa > Arthropoda > Arachnida > Ixodida > Ixodidae > Rhipicephalus > Rhipicephalus microplus. The sequence continues at coordinate 219,060,945 of NC_134704.1, forward strand.
TCAAACTGTACATATCAAAATAATATCCTACTCTCCTTTAGGCGCCGAGACGGTGCTGCCAGTGGCGGGGGGTTATATGTTACACGACATCGGCAACGAAAGAGCATCATAGACGACGAAGACGTTGAAAGCGACCGTGCTCGTGTTGTTGTTGCTGCTGTTCTTCCATCTTGGCTGCAGCTGCCTCTGACTCTCCCTGTATGTTTTCTAAATATATTTATTGCATTCAATCTCTCACCCCGTGACAATATGTTAATAGTGAATGTAATGTAGATATGGAGAAAAAAAGTGGACGAAAAGATAACTTGCCGTGGGCAAGGACCATACATGTGAGATCTGTACAACGCATCCCATGCTATACCAAATGAGCTTCCACAGTGGCTAATTCCCCGTCGACGTTATGGATTATATGTGTACTTTTAAAGCTGAAAGTATCAGCACTGGGTCAATATTGAGCCTCAGTAATCGTTATTTATATTGTTACGGGGAGAAGGCGTCTGAAAAAAATGGCAGCATATCCACGGAGTGAATGATGGTGAGTGGGGCGAAGCATTCGTCTGTCTGTGTGAGACCGTCCATGCGTCTGTTCGTGCGCCCGTCCCTGCGTTCGTTCATGCATCTGCCCCTGCGTCCTTTCATGCGTCCATCCATGCATCTGTCTGTGTGTCCATTCGTCCATCTATTCAACACTCCAAGTCTCACCATCTCGCATCTTTTTATCATATATTCCCCATATAGAAGCACGCCATTCAGTGGACATTCCAAGGACTAAACGAGAGGTGGCACGCGTACACATTCTTACGGCTTGCACTTCGGGTCTACTTTCCACCTTCAACCACCTTGAGTTCATGGTATATACTAGTTCACTGTATTCATGGCACTGCGGCCCAATGCTCGCTAAACCTTTCTAAAACCAAGGAGGTTACGCCCAGCGAGTATAACCTAGCAACCTTTTCCTGTCAGATAGTGCTCAATGTACATGCCAGTGGCTGCTAATGTGAAATGAGAGACAGGAGGATTCAGCTTTTAATTTCTTACGGCTTGTGCTTCGTATCTGCTTCCCCCCTTTAACCACCTCGAATGCATTCATGGTATATACTAGTTCATTGTATTCATGGCCCTGCGGCTCAACGCTCGATAAACCTTTCTAAAACCAAGGAGGTTACACCCAGCAAGTATGATGTAGCAACCCTTTCTTGTCCGATAGTGCTCAATGTACATGCCAATGGCTGCTAATGGGGATCGCAGCGTGCGCGTTGACTAAAAGCCGAATGCTCCTGTCTCTCATTCCCTCTTAGCAGTCATTAACATGTGCATTGAGCACTATCTTTAATTGTTCAACAACGCACAGAAGAAATCTCTCTCCGGAACCACCTTGGAGGTCAAAATCGTAAGGACCGCTATTTCGGGTATGTGCCACTGGTGGTTACATACGAGGGACGCACAAGCCACGCCATAAGGAGCTTCGCCCCTAAAATACCTTTACTTTTGGTAAACCGGCAGGCATACAATATGAAGCCCAGTCTGCACAAGCTCGCCCTGAACATCTTCCTCTTTTCTACAATGTTCATTTGTGGAGCCCCGTAGCATCACCCATGGCGGCGAAGGCACCGTCCCGGTGCTTGATTGGTCCAAGTAATATCGCTTCAACCGAGTGGCGTGAACAACGTCAGAACTCGATCGCGCGCTGGTGGCGTTAAGAGGTTCGATTTCATATGTCACGTCGGTGACTTGGCACACCACACGATACGGACCCGAGTATGGTGAAGTCAGCTTTTCGCACAGGCCAACTCGCCGCGACGGCGTCCTGAGAAGGACTGTGTCACCTTGACTGAAGTAGACATCACAATGGCACGCGTTGTAGACCTGTCGTTGTCGTTCCTGCGAATCGCTCAGACGCTGGCGAGCAATCTCACGTGCCTCTAGAGCTCTAGAGATCACATCGCGGGCATATTCTGACGTGTGGCTAACGGCAGGAAAGAACGTGTCAAAAGGCAACGTAGGTTCTCGTCCGTACAGGAGGAAAAATGGCGAGAAACCTGCAGTGTCATGCCGAGACGTATTATAGGCAAATGTTACAAATGGAAGGGCGGAGTCCCAGTCACGATGGTCGGAAGAAACGTACATGGCGAGCATATCCATGACGGTTCTATTAAGCCGCTCCGTGAGTCCGTTGGTTTGAGGATGATACGCCGTTGTGAACTTGTGCTTTGTAGCGCAAGTGTGTAATATGTCTTGGATAACTTGTGATAAAAAGTAGCGACCCCAATCGGTAAACTGTTGCCGAGGAGTGCCGTGGTGTAATATGACGTCTTCTAGAAGAAAGTCAGCGACGCCGGTCGCACAATTGGTAGGAAGGGCTCGCGTGATTGCATATCGAGTGGTGTAATCTGTTGCGACTGCTATCCACTTGTTTCCGCTGGCCGATAAAGGGAACGGTCCTAGTAAGTCAACACCAACCCTATGAAATGGTTCGGATGGGATCTGAATAGGCTGAAGGCATCCTGCTGGAAGGATTGCTGGTTTTTTGCGGTGTTGACAGGATTCGCATGAGGCGACGCAACGGCAGACGGATCAATAAATACCAGGCCAAAAGAAGCGACGTCGAACGTGGTCATAAGTTCTTGAAACTCCCAAGTGACCAGCTGTCGGAATATCATGCAACTCTGAAAGGACAGTCTGACGCATATGTTGTGGTATGACCAACAGCAGCTCAGGTCCGCCAGGATGCAAGCTGTAGCGATATAAGACGCCATCTTGTAGCGGGAACATACGGAGAGACGGAGGAGTTGTGGGACCACTAAGCCCAAGGATTATATCTCTGAGGTGAGGATCACGGCGTTGCTGATCTCCGATGTTGCTAAACGCGGAAAGTGCCAAAACGCAAGTAGACTCATCGCTCTCAAAAAGGTCTGCTGGGTCTACTGGATGACGCGACAAGCAATCAGCATCCTCATGGTGGTGACCTGATTTGTAGACAACCGTGTAGGAATATTCCTGTAGCCGTAGAGCCCACCGGCCGAGACGTCGACTAGGATCTTTTAAGGATGACAACCAGCATTAGGCGTGGTGATGTGTGACAACCGTGAACGGGCGTCCATACAAATATGGCCGAAATTTAGCCACTGCCCAGACGAGCGCGAGGCATTCGCGTTCTGTGATGAAGTAATTTCGCTCTGCTGGTGATAAAAGACGGCTAGCGTCTGCAATAACGCGCTCGCAGCCATGCTGTCGTTGTGCCAAAACGGCTCCGATTCTGTGGCCGCTGGCGTTGGTACGCACTTTCGTTGGAGCGCATTTATCAAAGTGGCCGAGAATCGGTGGCGTCGTAAATCTACTCGTCAGTTCAACGAATGCTCTGGCTTGTTCAGGTCCCCACACAAAAGTCACATTTTTTTAGTAGTTCCGTGAGCGGGCGTGTGACGTCAGCGAAATTCCGCACAAATCTACGAAAGTAAGAACAAAGGCCCACAAAGCTTCGAACGTCATTCGCAGAGGTGGGCACAGGGAAATCCTTGACGGCGCGGATTTTCTCAGGATTGGGACGAACACCAGAAGAATCGACAAGGTGTCCAAGGACAGTGAGCTGCCGGCGGCTGAAGTGACATTTCGACGAGTTTAGTTGGAGATCTGCTTTGCCGAAAACCGAAAAAATTATTGAGAGACGCTCGAGGTGAGTTTCGAAAGTTGGCGAAAAAACAATGACGTCATCAAGGTAGCATAAGCAGATTGACCACTTGAAACCGTGAAGAAGAGCGTCCATCATTCGTTCGAATGTAGCCGGGGCATTGCATAACCCGAAAGGCTTTACTTTAAACTGATAGAGCCCGTCGGTACTTATAAATGCCGTCTTTTCACTGTCCAGATCATCAACTGATATCTGCCAGTACGCGGAACGAAGGTCGATGGAAGAGAAATAATTTGCTCCACTAAGGCAGTCAAGAGCGTCATCTATCCGCGGCAGAGGATACACGTCTTTTTTTGTAACTTTGTTAAGATTTCTGTAGTCGACAAGGAAGCGCCAGCTGTTATCCTTCTTTCTCACGAGCACAACGGGCGAAGCCCAAAGACTTGAAGAAGGTTCAATCATGTCTCGGGCAAGCATCTTGTCGACTTCTTGCTGGATCACGTGGCACTCGGTGGAGGAAACCCGATAGGGTCGCCGGTGTACTGGGTTTGCATCACCGGTGTTGATCCGATGCTGTACGACGGTCGTTTGACCTAGAGGTTGGTCTCAGAGATCAAAAACGTCTGGATACGACGCAAGAAGGCCACGAAGCGCAGACACATGCTCGGCCGGGAGATCAGAGGCAATCATTCCAGTTATGCAGTCTAGTGTACTACCCGACTGAATACTTGCAGATGACGGTGTATCCTCTGTTAAGGCCGATATGTGGTAGTCGCCGGCCGGGGCAAGGGTTGCAAGGGATATCCCTCGTGGCAGCACTTCAGAGCAAAGTCCAAAGTTCACAATAGGGAGACATGCCACGTTGTCCATCATTGTGATGATGTTGTGGGGAACGCAACATTGAGCGAACAGAGAACTGTAGGATTAGGTGAAATTACATAATCGCCGTCAGCCACAGGTGGATCAGAAGAGACGCCGATATACGTCACAGCTCGACAAGATAGGCGAACAATGTCGGCGGAGCAAAGCTTTGGCAGTGCAGGATCAGGAGGGTCAACGGCGTGTGGTAGGATGAGCTGTACAACACCAGCAGAACAGTAAATTAGGGCGAAATGCTCCGACAAAAATCGAGTCCCTAAATGATGTCATGGGGGCAGTGGTCCAGTACGTAAAACAAAACAGTGGTATGACGTCCAGCAACGGTGACACGGGCGGCACGCATCCCAGTGACCACTGGTGTTGCACCATCAGCTACTCGGACAACTGCGATCGGAGCACGAGTGAGCACATTCTTGAGTTGAGCACAAAGGCTGGAGTTGACTGATATGTGAGCGCTGGTGTCAGTGAGTGCTGCCACAAAAGTACCGTCAACATTTACTTTAATCAAGTTGTTGTGTCCGGGTATCGTGCGTAGAGGAATTTCGGGTCGGGTCGTCGAAGCAGGCTCACCTCTAGGAGCTGCGCCCGTCAGTTTTCCGAGGACTGGTGGTAGGAGGGTGAGGGGGAGCGACGTCGGTTAGTTGAGTGGGACATGCGTCCAGGGGGCGACGGGGAGCGGCTTGGTTGGGTGGGCCTGGATGGCGAAGCATCATCTTGTGTCGTGTAGATCGGCATCCGAGAGCCAGCAGGTGGGTGTCGGGTGTTGGCATAATGCGACTATGGCTGCCAACCCCAGGAAGTGCGGCAATGAAGTGAAATATGGCCGACTCGTCCACAGTTGAAGCAGATCGGCCTGTCATCGGAAGTTCGCCATTCTGCTGGGTTCCGGTAACGTGGGCGGTTGTTCTGTCCGCGGGACATATTAGGTGTACTGGGCAGTCGGTAGTCAGGTCGGTTAACAGGGCATAGTGTCTAAAGTCCGGCATTGGCGAGTTTTTGGCGTACGACACTCTTGATCAAAGAAATCGTGGCGCGAGAGTCGTCGGGAGCCTGGACTTGGTCAGACAGGGGAGATGCTGCCTCGATATCGCGGCTCACGGTGCGCACGATATTGACGGAAATAGCAGGGGCTGGTGGCAAACGGGCGTCCTCGCAGGTAGATGTTGCAGCCGTGTTGGGAAGACGTGAAAAGTGTGGAGTAGTACGGCGACTTTCCGCGTCTTCGAAGCGTCGGCATTCATTAATAACGTCGTCTACGGTCGAGGAGTTTCGAAATACGAGGAGATTGAAGGCGTCTTCGGCGATTCCTCTGAGGATGTGCGCGACCTTTTCTAATTCCGGCATCTTGTCATCAACCTTCCGGCTGAGGGCGAGCACATGTTGTATGTACGTAACGTACGACTCGGCGCGGGACTGGATTCGGTACACTAGTTCTTTCTGCGCAGCACGACGACGCCTGATGGGCTTGCCGAAGAGATCGATGAGTTTCTGCTTACAGATGTCCCAACCTCGTGGTTGGAAAACCAAACTTTAGCTGTACCATCAAGGTAGAAAATAATATTGGCCTACATGAGCGTCGGATCCCAGTTGTAAAGAGCGCTCACCCTTTCGTACAGCTGCAGCCGTTCCTCCACGTCAGTACTGTCACTGCCCGAAAAGGTGCCTGGGTCACGCGGTTGAGTCAGGACAACGGTGCGGTTAGTAGCAGCTGGACGCGGTGCTGTTGGTTGCTGCGTAGTTGGACGAAGCACGGTTGGGGTAGTCTTTGAAGAATCCTCGTTCTCGTCTTGACCAGGCATCACACAGGCAGCCAAGCAACGTCCGCTGCGTAGAATCGTCGTGGTGTTGACTGTGGGAAGACGCAGCAACTCCACCAACATGTTGCGGGCAGAAGGCGTCTGAAAAATACCTTTACTTTTGGTAAACCGGCAGGCATACAATATGGAGCCCAGTCTGCACGAGCTCGCCCTCAACATCGTCTTCTTTTCTACAATGTTCATTTGTGCCATCCCGAAGCATCATGGTGAACTAACGACAACACTACCAATGAAAGAATATGTTAGTAAATGTAATGTAGATATGGAGAAAGAAAAGTGGACGAAAAGATAACTTGCCGTGGGCATGTATCGTACGTGCGACCTCTTAATGACTTCCACAGTGGCTATTTCCCCGTCGGCGTTGTGGGTTATATGGGTACTTTTATACCTGAAAGTTTCTGTAAGAACAGGTTCACAGTAGAGCCTCAGTAATCGTTTGTTATATTGTGAACTAACAGAAAGCTTTCCCAAAGAAACAATGTGTTAATAGTGAATGTAATGTAGATCTGGAGAGAAAAAGTGTACGAAACGATAACTTGCCGTGGGCAAGGACCGTACGTGCGAGCTCCGTATAACGCATCCCATGCTTTATCTAATAAGCTGCCACAGTGGCTGTTTCCCCGTCCACGTTATGCGTTATATGTGTATTTTTAAACGTGAAAGTGTCTGTCCACACTGGGTCACTGTCGAGCCTCAGTAATAGTTTAACTGTATTGTGAACTAACTCACAACACTACCAAGTATATGTTCTAGTAAATTTAATTTAGCTGTAGAGGAAGAAAAGTGGACGAAAAGATAACTTGGTGTGGACATGGTCCGTACGTGCGTGCTCCATATAACGCATGCCATGCTCTACCAACTAAGTTAGCACAGTGGCTATTTTCCAGTCCACGCTGTGGGTTGAATATGAATAGGTTAATAGTAATGTAATGTAGATACTTTATTCTTTATTCAAAGGTTAGCCCGCATTGCCCAAAGGCGTTACAGCAGGGGGGTTACAGAAACGACATAAACAATTCTTCGTTCCTACAGCACACTTGCATGGCAGACAATCCATTCCGCTCTTTAACAGTTCTAACAAAAAATTAAATTCGTGAACAGGCTCGTCCTGGTGCGTAATTCTCTTATTTTAAAAGCATGGTCAGTTCTAGATGAACGGTAATGAGGTTCCATAAAGTATTTTTCTTTATTAATTCCTGTTTTATCATTATTTGAAAAAAAAAGAACTTCAGTCGCAGTTTTTGCCGACGCGAAGAAAGCAGTTCCTACCCAAGCTCATTTTTCATCTGAGTGCAGCTTTCACCTCTATTCTACCGTCCGAAGACGAACCTAACTGCCCGGTTTTGAATTTTTTCAATTTTATCAATTAATGTGGCTTGCGAAGGATCCCACACGGCACAAGCGTATTCCAGTATAGGCCGTATGCATGCTAAATAGGCAGTCTTTCTTAAGTTCAGTTCCGAAGTTTTTAAATTACGTTGGATAAAGTTTAGCGCCTTTTTAGTTTTACAAACCACATCATCTACATGCGCATTCCACGAGCAGTTGGATGACAAGACTACCCCTAGGTATTTATAACTATCTGCTCTTTTTAGATGTTCATTGTTTAAAGTATACCCTTCTTACAATTCCTGGCATCCAAAATACGGAAAAGTCGTCGCATCTAGCCCTGAAACATGCCACATTATTCTTTCTGCAAGAGAAGCACAACGGACGCCTTCACATTTACACGGATGGCTCGGTGTCTTCAGTAAGCTCTGAAGGGGCGGTGGTTATTCCCGCGAGGCACATCACAATTAAATTCATGACATCGCATTTGACGTCGTCGACAGCTGCAGAACTCGTCGCCATACGTGCAGCACTGGAGTTTATAGTGGAAGAACTTTCGGGAATTCGGTCTATCTTCTCGGACTCGAAGGCAGCACTTCATTGTCTTATGTCACCCTTTCGCCATGGACCTAATGAACAGTTAGTAGCTGAAATAAGGCTTCTTCATCACCAAGCAATCGAGAAACAGCACAGCATAGTGTATCAGTGGATACCAGGTCATTGCGGTATATATGGCAATGACCGCGCAGATGAGGCTGCTAGATCTGCACACGATGGTACCCAATACACAGCCATCCCGTTCTCAAGAACCGACGCAGCTACAAGACTTCGCTCGCTTGCACGTGACCTCACACTGGTACAGTGGAACTCAACAGACTTCACAAACGCGCGCCTGCATAACTTGGATCCCGATCTGCAGCTTCGTCTTCCCCCAAGGATATCTCGAGCTGAGGAGACTCTTCTATGCCGCCTGTGGCTTGGAGTTGCTTTCACGAACGCATACTTTTATCTCATTGGAATGGCCAGCTCTCCTACATGCACTTACTGCAGCTGCGAAGAAACCATCGCTCACCTTCTGTGTGAGTGCACCCATTTCAGTGCGCAAAGACAAGAACTTACTGCAGCTCTGGATAGACTGGACGATCGGCCTTTGTCGGAACAAAGGATTCTGGGTCATTGGCCGAGCCCATCCTCAGCCCAGAAGGCTTTGAAAGCTTTGCTGCGCTTTTTGCAGACAACTGGCCTCAGAGACAGACTTTAATGTCTTATACTCTTTAATGTAGCCTTTTCTCTGTCGCAATTTTTTTGTAATTTCTCTCTCTCTTCCCAACATTTCTTTTTAACATCTTTCATTCCCCTCACCCCTTTCCCCAGCACAGGGTAGCCGGCCGGTCTAAGAAGTCGCTAACCTCCCTGTCTTTCCACTTAAACTTTCTTTCTGTTTCCATAGGTTTCGCTTCTTTGTAAAAGAGACATGGAATAGAATGCAATAAAAAAACTTTATTTTAGTCCTACAGGACGCGCTTAGCGCGTAGCGGGCGTCTCTCACGTAGGGACCGACAGGGAGTACCTGGCGGCCGCTTCGTGGGCCTGCTGGACGGCCCATTGCTGGACGGCGAGAAGTGAGCTCCTGAGGGACCTCTCCCACTTGCTTGAGGTAGAGTTGGGAGGAGTTGTTCTACATTACCAGAGCATGTGTGCGAGTGTCGCTGTGTGTCCACATGATGGGCATGTGTCGCTGGGGTATGCATCGGGATAATAAACGTGAAGCGTGGCAAGGTTTGGGTACGTGTGTGTCTGTAATAGGCGTAGGGTTAATGCCTGCGGTTGGTTAAGTTTCGGATGTGGGGGTGGAAAAATGCGGCGTTCCAGGTAAAAGTGCTTTGTAATTTCATTGTACGTAATTGGCACATCCCGATTGGTATCTAACCCAGCAAGATGGGGTTGCCCTGTGGCAGTGCATGCGGTCGGTAAGTGCGCGCGCTGCATCATAGGTGATCTCGTTGAGGTTGGATAGGGCACCCGGCACCTGGCCGAGATGGGCGGGGAACCAGATGACAGTGTGGTGCTTCAGGGCACTCGGGTCCGCTTTGCGCAGGATATGTAACGCCTGGTCGGAGATCACTCCGCGTTCCAAGGCTTTGATTGCCGGCCTGGAGTCGCTGTAGATGAATTTCGTTTGCTGTCGAGCATAGCTATAGCTATAGCTACTTGCTCCGATACTTCGAGGTTTCAGGGGAGGATTGTGGCAGAGTTAAGAGTCTGCTGCGCGGATGATACCGCGACCGCGGCGATGGCTCGGTTGTTGCGATAGGCAGCGGCGTCCACGAACGAGACGTTGTCCGCTTCCATGTCTATGCGCTTGAGAATGGCGGTCGCCCGCGCAAGGCGCCTGCCTCTGTTGTATTCGGGGTGTACATTTCGTGGAATGGGAGCGATCGTGATAAGGTCGCGGATTTCACGGGGAATTAGAGTCAACTCTGGGGGGTCCCTGGCCCTCGAGGAGAAGAAGCCGAGCTCAGGCAGAATATGGCGGCCCGCCTTGGTGGTGGTTAGTCGGGTCAATTGCACGCGTTCCTGAGCTTCGGCGATCTCTTCTAGCGTGTTATGTACGCCAAGCTCGAAGAGTTTGTACGTTGGATTGGTGATAGGGATGCCAAGGGCTCGTTTGACCACCTTGCGAATAAGCGCATTGAGTTGATCACGCTCAGCACGTAGCCATTTGGGTATAGTGGCAACGTAGGTAAAATGGCGCAAAACAAGCGCGTGAACGAGACGCAGCAGGTTGTCTTCTTTGAGGCCATGGTGACCGTTGGCTACTCTACGTACGATTCGTATGGCATTCTCAGTCTTAGTCCTGAGCTTGTGTACTGCTTGGGTGTTGGTTTCGCGGTACTCGATGATCATGCCGAGGACCTTGATGGTGTCTACCCTGGGTACAGTACGACCATCTCTGGTGTGGAGGGTGATATTGCGTTCCGCCGGAGGTTTCCACCCTTTGGGCTTGGCACCCCGGCGCTCGGGCAAATATATCAACAGCTCCGACTTCGCGGGTGAGCATCTGAGACCGGTGTGGTCGAGGTAAGACTCGGCGGTGTCGATAGCCTCTTGCAGGGCGGACTCAATGAAGCCATCCGACCCTGTGGAGCACCATAACATCATCCGCATAGATAGTGTGATATAGCCCGTCGATTTTCGAAAGTCGCTCTTCAACCTCGTGAGGATCGGGCTTTCTGAAAGAGACATGGACACACTTTTTATTATTTAGGTTCATTTTTCACGTAGAGCACCAATCTTGAACACGTTCCAAATCAGTTTGCAGTTGGGTAATGTCTCTGTCATTCTTTACTTGTCTATACGACATAATCGTCCGCAAAAAATCTAATATATGTGATGAAATACCTGCTGAAACATCATTTATGTAAACTAAAAATAAAAGTGGCCCTAAAACTGAACCTTGTGGAACTCCCGATGTCACATCAACATAATCAGAGCTTTTGCCATTTAAGATGACGCGTTGCCGGCACTGGCACAAATAATTTTCAATCCAATTTAGGACGGCAGAATTTATATTTAGTCATTTAAGTTTGTTGCAAAGGAGTGAAGGTGTTACCGTGTCAAATGCCTTGCGGAAATCTAAGAAGATGCAGTCAGTTTGCCCCCTGTACTAATGGTCGATACAAGATTATGATGATAAAATTCAACTAGCTGTGTGGTGCACGACAACCTCTTTCGGAACCCATGTTGAACATTAGTTAATATATTGTTTTCAGTGAGGTGTTTCATTATTCGAGAGTAGAGAATGTGTTCCATTACCTTGCACAATATTGATGTTAAAGAGATAGGTCTGTAATTCCCAGCATCCTTTTTTGATCCCCCCTTGTGGATTGGAACAACATGGCCAGTTTTCCTATCAACTGGTAGGAGGCCTGATTTCAAAGATTGTTGATAAATTATGTCCCAGTAAAGAGATATTGGTTCCGCGCACCGTCCCAGAATACGCGGAGAAATCGTATCTGGGCCAGTTGCTTTCGTTTCGTCTGTTTGCTCTAATAGCTTTTCAATGCCACTTACGCTGAACTTAATCGGGTTCATTGGAGGTATGCTACTGGCGTCGAACGAATAGGCTAAGTCCTGTATTGGCAAAAAGATAAATTTAAAATAGCTGTTCAAACAATTCGCCTTCTCTCCGTCATCTGTGATGGTTTTGTTATTATAAACAATTTCATTTATACCGACATTCTCAGAATCGCAACTCTTGATATATTGCCAGAAATGCTTAGGATTTGCTCTCAGCAACGGAGAGAAAAAGTGGACGAAAGGTAACTTGCCGTGGGCAAGGACCGTACGGGCGAGCTCCGTATAACGCTTCCCATGTTTTTCCAAATAAGCTATTACAGTGGCCATTTTCCCGTCCACGTTATGCGTTATATGTGTATTTTTAAACGTGAAAGTGTCTGTCCACACTGGGTCACTGTTGGGCCTCAGTAATCGTTTGTTTATTTATTTCCTGATTTATTTATTAAAGATACTTTCAAGGCCCGAAGGCACTACAGAAAGGAGTGGGGAAAACAATAATTTACAAGTGCAGTAAAAAACAAAAAAAATTACAGGGCATCTTGTACGGCGAGCTTGAAATCTTTTTCGTCCATTATGCAAGCAATGGAGGTGGGAAGGTGGTTGCAGGTGGCGCTTGTCCTAGAAAAAAATGAATCGTCGCACAATTTGGTGCGACAGGATAGTAAACCCACCTTATAGCGATGATCGATCCTCTGTGATATGAAACTAGGTGGATGAAATAGGGTATCCTTGAAATGGCTGTTAATATGATAGATTTTGTGAAAAAGGTTAAGGCGAGACAATTTGCGACGCAACAAAAGGTCAGGCAAGTTTAAGGTGTTTTTCATGGATGTGACACTGGAATGACGTGAATAATTTGATAAGATGAAACGTGCTGCGCGATTTTGAATGGCTTCGAGGGTTTCGATGAGAATGGCATGATTTGTGTCCTATATGGCGCATGTGTACTCTAATTTTGATTTTACCAATGTTTTGTAGAGTGTTAGCTGGATTGACGATGGGGCAGAGGAAAAGTTGCGATGCAGGTAACCAAGCATGCGGTTAGCATTGTTACTTGCAAATTCTACGTGCATGTTCCATGAAAGATTAGAACATATATAAACACCAAGATATTTATAATATTCAACAGATGGTAACGGAACGTTATTGAGAAAGTATGTATGCGAAAAATGCGTAATAGTGCTGCGTGAAAATTGCATGCTCTTATATTCAATTATGTTAATTGTCATGAGCCATTTATCACACCTGTGAAGAGCTTTATTAGCCGTTAAGGACAGCGACGAGGCAGCGTGAAGAACCGTCCAGCAATCGGCACAGTAACGAATCGAAGCACGAGCTGAGAGAGTCAGGCGTTGGCGATGTTGCTTGCTGCAGGCACATTTTCTTCCCAATCACCTCCGCTGAAAAAGGAGCCATTCTGGTGACCTAAGAAGTTTCAGGGAGAGGCTCATGATACGGTTTCAGGCGGGAAACATGGACGATGTCACGTGCACGCCGGCGCATGTCATCCAATCGGGAAACTGGCTCAATTAAGTATTTAACCGGAGAGTTTTTTTTTAAAACGGTGTAATGCCCCTCGTACCGGGGGACAAGTTTCGATGAGAGTCCCGGAGTTTGGTATGGAATGGCAAGCCACACAAGAGACCCTGGGGCATAGCTGGGATCCGGAAGAGGTTTACTTTTTGGCAGGAAGAGGTTATCTTTCTGGTTTTCTTTCTGGGATTGCTGCTCTTCCGAGGTGAACGCATGGGCGACCTGGCGGCACTCTTCGGCTTGTCGAGCAGCATCGTATATAGGTGGACACTCGGAATTATTAGGACGTTAGGGAAGTGCAGTATCGATTGTATGGGAAGGGTGGCGTCCGTAAATAAGAAAGAAAAGTGAAACTCTCGTGGTTGGTCGTATTGCAGTATTATATGCGGATGTGACGTATGGGAGAACATGGTCCCAGTTGCTATGATCAGATGCCACGTACATCGAGAGCATATCACCCAGCGTGCGGTTAAACCGTTCAATTAGCCCGTTAGTCTGCGGGTGGTATGCTGTCGTTTACCGATGAATGACGTGGGATTCCAAAAGCAGAGCTTCGATGACCTCGGAGAGGAAAGCGCGGCCTCTGTCACTAAAAAGCTCTCGAGGTGCGCCATGTCGAAGGATAAAGCGACGTAAAATGAAAGAGGCGACATCCTGAGCGGTAGCGCTCGGCAAAGCGGCTTTTTCGGCGTAGCGTGTTAGATGGTCGACCGCCACTATAATCCACACCGATTTCCATCTGGTGTCAATGGAGGGGGGCCGTGGAGGTCAACGCCAAAGCGATCGATCGAATGGCTTGACAGGGCATGAAAGTGGCTGCAATTCACCAGTTGCACGCAACGGTGTTGATTTGCGTCGCTGGCAGTTAGGACATCACTGCATGAATTTGCGTACGAAATCGTACATGCCGCGCCAGTAATAGCGATGGCGAAGGCATTCGTATGTTTTGAACACCCTAGCGTGACCACATTGTGGATCGTCGTGAAGAGAGGCGCATACTTGCGATCGTAAAGTGCGTGGAATGACCAGTAGCCACCGGTGGCCATCGGGAGCGTAGTTGCGTTGATGAAGAAGTTGATCGCGGATGGCAAAGTGGAGAGCTTGACGTCGGAGGGATCGAGATACCGGAAGTTTAGGCGTGCCGGATTGATATTCGTTGTTCGGTGGCAGTCGAGTCAAGATTTAACGATGACAAGGTCTGGAGGCAAGTTTTTCCGCACGTCGGATCTGGTGGCAAAGGTGAGCGGGACAGGGCGTCAGCGTCAGAGTGTTTGCATCTGCAGTGGTATGCGAAGCGAATGTCGTACTCCTGGATGCGGAGTGCCCATCACGCAAGGCGGCCAGAAGGGTCTTTCAGCGTGGAGAGCCAGCAAAGCCCGTGGTGATCAGTTACTAGATCGAACGGGCGGCCATATAAGTACGGCCGCAAATTTCCAAGTGCCCACACCAGAGCCAAACACTCTTTTTCTGTCACGCTGTAATTAGTTTCGGCTTTCGTCAGAGTGCGGCTAGCGTAGGCTACAACGTATTCTGAATAGCCGGGCTTTCATTGAGCGAGAACAGCGCCTAGCCCGACGCCGCTGGCATCGGTGTGCACTTCGGTAGGAGCCGTCGGGTCGAAGTGGCGAAGAATAGGCGGGGAGGTGAGCAGACGGCGCAGAGTAGTGAAGGCAACGTCACATGCAGGGTACCAGGAGGAGAGGTTCACGTCACCGCGAAGAAGCTGGGTTAATGGTGACATGATGGATGCAAAATTGCGAACAAAGCGCCAGAATCAACAGCATAGGCCTACAAAACTGCGAAGTTCCTTCATGGTCGTCGGCTTGGGAAATTCTGTGACTGCTCGAAGTTTTACTGGGTCAGGTAATACGCCGTGCTTGAACACGATGTGGCCTAGGATGACAGTCTCGCGTGCAGCGAAGCGGCATTTTTTCAGGTTAAGCTGCAGGCCAGCGTTGATCAGACAAGTCAAAACGTGCCTGAGGCGAAGGAGGTGCGTAGGAAAGTCGTGCGAGAAAACTATGACATCGTCGAGGTAGCAGAGGCACATATTCCACTTGAGGCCATGTAGTGTATTATACATAAGTCGTTCAAACGTGGCAGGCATGTTACAAAGCCAAAAGGGCATGACGTTAAACTCGTATAGTCCGTCAGCTGTAATAAATGCAGTTTTTTGGCAATCGGCCTCAGCCATTGTAACTTGCCAGTATGACAGACTGCAAATCTAACGACGAGAAGAATTCCGCTCCGTGAAGGGTGTCAATGGCGTCATCAATGCGCGGCAAAGGATATAGGTCCTTGCGGGTTATCTTATTTAAACAACGATAGTCCACGCAAAATCGGATAGATCCGTCTTTCTTACGCCCCAGGATGACAGGAGACGCCCAAGGACTGCTTTTCAATGAAGACACCGTATGGTCTTTAACGCAGTGGCTGGTGTAGGCCGCTGTCAACATGATGTTTGACTTACGACGTGCGGCCTATTTGAGGTTGTGACACATCGAAAGAATTCCGCAACTCATGCAGATGATCAAGCAGGTCGGCATGTTCAGTGGGAGTGAGGGTGTGAGCGATGGCGCTAGAAAACGTATCCTTGGACGACTCCTTGAGTGCCGACAGTGATTTTAGGTGGTCGCAGTAGTCATCCGGGACATCAACCAAAGACAAAGGGTCGAGATCCTGCACGTGGTCGAGACAATCCCCCGCAAGCAAAGTGACAAGTGTGGAAAGCGGATCGAGTAAGAACATGTTGCTTTTTCCGGCGGCAAGGTCAATCTTTGCGAAAGGCAGCGGCAGAGCTCGACGACTCGTGAAGATAACGGATGGCATAAAAAAGACTGTAGCGTCAGTGTAGGCGTTGCATGAGACGGGAACAAGTGTGAAATTATCAGGTAGAATATTGATATCTTCTTGCACGAACAACGACGGCTGATGAAGAGTGTCATATAATGACGTATGGGAGAACATGGTCCCAGTTGCTATGATCAGATGCCACGTACATCGAGAGCATATCACCCAGCGTGCGGTTAAACCGTTCAATTAGCCCGTTAGTCTGCGGGTGGTATGCTGTCGTTTACCAATGAATGACGTGGGATTCCAAAAGCAGAGCTTCGACGACCTCGGAGAGGAAAGCGCGGCCTCTGTCACTGAAAATCTCTCGAGGTGCGTCATGTCGAAGGATAAAGCGACGTAAAATGAAAGAGGCGACATCCTGAGCGGTAGCGCTCGGCAAAGCGGCTTTTTCGGCGTAGCGTGTTAGATGGTCGACCGCCACTATAATTTACACCGATTGCCATCTGGTGTCAATGGAGGGGGGCCGTGGAGGTCAACGCCAAAGCGATCGAATGGCTTGACAGGGCATGAAAGTGGCTGCAATTCACCAGTTGCACGCAACGGTGTTGATTTGCGTCGCTGGCAGTTACGACATCACTGCATGAATTTGCGTACGAAATCGTACATGCCGCGCCAGTAATAGCGATGGCGAAGGCATTCGTATGTTTTGAACACCCTAGCGTGACCACATTGTGGATCGTCGTGAAGAGAGGCGCATACTTGCGATCGTAAAGTGCGTGGAATGACCAGTAGCCACCGGCGGCCATCGGGAGCGTAGTTGCGTTGATGAAGAAGTTGATCGCGGATGGCAAAGTGGAGAGCTTGACGTCGGAGGGATCGAGATACCGGAAGTTTAGGCGTGCCGGATTGATATTCGTTGTTCGGTGGCAGTCGAGTCAAGATTTAACGATGACAAGGTCTGGAGGCAAGTTTTTCCGCACGTCGGATCTGGTGGCAAAGGTGAGCGGGACAGGGCGTCAGCGTCAGAGTGTTTGCATCCGCAGTGGTATGCGAAGCGAATGTCGTACTCCTGAATGCGGAGTGCCCATCACGCAAGGCGGCCAGAAGGGTCTTTCAGCGTGGAGAGCCAGCAAAGCCCGTGGTGATCAGTTACTAGATCGAACGGGTGGCCATATAAGTACGGCCGCAAATTTCCAAGTGCCCACACCAGAGCCAAACACTCTTTTTCTGTCACGCTGTAATTAGTTTCGGCTTTCGTCAGAGTGCGGCTAGCGTAGGCTACAACGTATTCTGAATAGCCGGGCTTTCATTGAGCGAAGACAGCGCCTAGCCCGACGCCGCTGGCATCGGTGTGCACTTCGGTAGGAGCCGTCGGGTCGAAGTGGCGAAGAATAGGCGGGGAGGTGAGGAGACGGCGCAGAGTAGTGAAGGCAACGTCACATGCGGGGGACCAGGAGGAGAGGTTCACGTCACCGCGAAGAAGCTGGGTTAATGGTGACATGATGGATGCAAAATTGCGAACAAAGCGCCGGAAATAACAGCATAGGCCTACAAAACTGCGAAGTTCGTTCATGGTCGTCGGCTTGGGAAATTCTGTCACTGCTCGAAGTTTTACTGGGTCAGGTAATACGCCGTGCTTGAACACGATGTGGCCTAGGATGACAGTCTCGCGTGCAGCGAAGCGGCATTTTTTCAGGTTAAGCTGCAGGCCAGCGTTGGTCAGACAAGTCAAAACGTGCCTGAGGCGAAGGAGGTGCGTAGGAAAGTCATGCGAGAAAACTATGACATCGTCGAGGTAGCAGAGGCACATATTCCACTTGAGGCCATGTACTGTATTATACATAAGTCGTTCAAACGTGGCAGGCATGTTACAAAGCCAAAAGGGCATGACGTTAAACTCGTATAGTCCGTCAGGTGTAATAAATGCAGTTTTTTGGCAATCGGCTTCAGCCATTGTAACTTGCCAGTATGACAGACCGCAAATCTAACGACGAGAAGAATTCCGCTCCGTGAAGGGTGTCAATGGCGTCATCAATGCGCGGCAAAGGATATAGGTCCTTGCGGGTTATCTTATTTAAACAACGATAGTCCACTCAAAATCGGATAGATCCGTCTTTCTTACGCCCCAGGATGACAGGAGACGCCCAAGGACTGCTTTTCAATGAAGACACCGTATGGTCTTTGACGCAGTGGCTGGTGTAGGCCGCTGTCAACATGATGTTTGACTTACGACGTGCGGCCTATTTGAGGTTGTGACACATCGAAAGAATTCCGCAACTCATGCAGATGATCAAGCAGGTCGGCATGTTCAGTGGGAGTGAGGGTGTGAGCGATGGCGCTAGAAAACGTATCCTTGGACGACTCCTTGAGTGCCGACAGTGATTTTAGGTGGTCGCAGTAGTCATCCGGGACATCAACCAAAGACAAAGGGTCGAGATCCTGCACGTGGTCGAGACAATCCCCCGCAAGCAAAGTGACAAGTGTGGAAAGCGGATCGACTAAGAACATGTTGCTTTTTCCGGTGGCAAGGTCAATTTTTGCGAAAGGCAGCGGCAGAGCTCGACGACTCGTGAAGATAACGGAAGGCATAAAAAAGACTGTAGCGTCAGTGTAGGCGTTGCATGAGACGGGAACAAGTGCGAAATTATCAGGTAAAATATTGATATCTTCTTGCACGAACGACGACGGCTGATGAAGAGTGTCAATGGCACATCACAAAAGAGTGAAAACTCGACTTCAGCGCCTGCGCAGTCGATGACGGCATTATGGGGGGATAGGAAGTCCCACCCGAGGATGACGTCATGCGAACAGGCAGCGGGGACAATAAACTCCACGATGTAAAGAATGCTTTCGATGGACACTCTTGCAGTGCAGGCTGCGAAAGGCGTTACTTGCTGTGCGTTTGCGGTGTGGAGCTACAGTCCCGAAAGTGGCGTCGTGACTTTACGTAATAAACGGCAGACATCAGCGGCAATAAGAGAAACAACGGCGCCGGTGTCCACAAGGGCGAAAGTACAATAACATTCAACAGTTACTGCGACCACGTTAGCAGGAGAGGGGCGAGGGCTTAGACAGTTCGAAAATGGCGCAGTTCTTGCCTCTTGAACTGTGGTGCTTAGTTTTCCTGGTCAGAGGGTCCGGGCCGGTGACACATGGGGGAGGGCGATCGCCGACGAGGAGAGGATGCGCGCGGCGTCACGAAGCCGGGGTCGTTAGGAGGCGCATAGCGGGTGACGAGACTGGCCCGTATTGGGCGAAGGGTTGGCTGCCGGGTTGCGACGATCGGGCAGAGTCGCCGAACGTCTGAGGTCGATAGCGGTAGTAGCGGGCAACGTGTCTGGGAGTGAAGCAGGCGTAGCATATCGGTCCGTTATCGGGCGTCCTCCAAGGATTGGCGACTGGTGGTGCCACCCAAGATGCAGTATAAGCAGCCGGGCGTGCGGGCTGTGAGCGCAAGGTGTAGGGCGGTTGCGGAAGTGTACGCACAGCGTCTGCATATGTGAACGGCGCTGCTACAGGCTGCATCTCTTGCGAAAAGGCGACAGGAGGAGTCACAGGCTGTGCTGCATACGTTAGGGGCGCGGCCACAGGCTGCACGGCTGGCGGATTGGTGACCGGAGTGCCGCCTACCCCGGCTGCGCAACACCAACGCCTCCTGTACTTTGAGATGCCTGGCGCGTTGGCGCCGATTCCTCCGCGCGAGCCTCTCCCGTTTAAGCACGCCACCGCTGCGCCGCGGCGCCGTGTTCTGACACTATCGTGCACCTTGCCGGCGCAGTCTTTGCGGTAGCCCGTTCGGAGTGAGCGCTAATGCTGTTGATCATTTTTTTCTCAGGGTGCCACGTGCTACTTTTTATCGCGCGTATTGCCTCTTCAGAGCTCGATCTAATAACCGCAGCTGAAGCCCAGCCATGTGGTACTGCTGCGTGCCTTTGGATGGGAGCAACTGTGAGCAGCATATCCACCAGAACAACCCTGACACTAGGCAGTTTTCAGACGCAGAAGATCCCAGACTTCACTGGCTGGAGCTCGTCTTTCTCGAGTACATCGAAATGCTAAAGGAAGCTAGCTCACCCGAAAACTTTCTCACCAAGGAAACTTTCCATGCCCTAGTTTTCACCACAGTTTACAACGTGCAATGCATACAGCTTCTGCTGAATGAGTGCGACTTCACGTTTGTACTCACAAGGAAATTCTCAAGCGATCCAAGGGAATCATTGTTTGAATTTCTATGAAGGACTGCCGGTTGCAATGACGTGATGGATGTGAGAAGTGCTGTTTCTGGACTAGAAAAAATTTTGAAGACAGGAATAGTCGCATCATCCGACAGAACCAACGTCAACAGCTCTACTTCCTTCTGCTCTTCCCGGGCTGTTAGTGGAAGTGAAGTGAGGGGCAGCACAGCAGCTGTCTGTCACAATCACAGGCTTGCTAATCACAGGCTTGCCTGTGTTGAAATGCAAAAGCTGCAATGATGACCAGAGAGAGGCTTTTGTTAACGGCAAATATTGGTTCTGTTGTTTGATTTTTTTCAGTGAAGTGATTTCTTTAGACTGCAGAAATCAACTGTGATAGCAGTGTCATGGATTGGGGAACTCTTCTTCCACCCTATTCGCTTTAAATTGCTAGTTTCGCTGCAGATGCATGACGATGCCCCTCGTTTTTTACCATTGTCTGTGACAACAAAGTCATTTTCTGCTTTACACTTTCTTTGACTACTAATATTTTGCATTTTTTTCTTCACAGCCGAGGCTGCTGCTATTTTGTATAGCTGTGATACTTGCACCTGTGATAAAATATATACATGTTCCCTTTTTTGTTTACAATTTTCTGGCCCTTATGTGCATGAACCTGCAGTTTATCTTGCTTTACATCGATGTTATTTCTTTTTTTATGTTGAAGCAATATCTATTCGTATTGTTACCGTACTGTGATATTGCGTTATCTGCAGCACACCCCAGTTCTTGGCAGAGAATGCTTAGGCTGGCCTTTTGCTGCAGTGAATAAATATTGTGCTATTGTAGTTCTACTTGATTTACTTTTTATTTTCGTTCTTGCTTTATTTTCACTCTGCTAAGCCCTACAAACCTTGAAGGACAAAATTTTCACAAAGATGAGCGCAGCGAAGCTCCACAGAGCGACTAGCGTAGTGACTTTCTGTGGCGGAGCGTAGTGTCAGTAGCTGGCGCCGCCTCACGGCAGTCCGGTAAAACACGGTGGCCGCGGGTGAACAATAGGATAGCGGCTGACGTGCCAGGCATCTCAAAGTATAGGAGGCGTCCGCAACACGCTGGCAGTGAATACGGCTGCATAGGGGCAGCTCGTGGTGCGCAAGGGGAACAGCTTGGGCAACCTCTTCTGAAATATCAGTGTGAAGCGGGGCAGGTGGACGAGTGGTGGTCTCGTGAGTGAAGAACACTAGGGAAAGTTGACGGTTGACTTCCTCACGGACGAAGGCTCGGACTTGCTGAAGCAACGGTGAATTGTCAGGCAGGGTGTCGAAACTGGACAGTGACTCACCACCACGCTGAGGCTGCCGAGTCAGAGTGTGTTGCTTCTTCAACTCGTCGTAGCTCTGACACAAGCTGACGACTTCGGATACTGTGCTCAGATTTCTAGCCAAGAGCATTTGAAATGCGCCGTCGTCGATGCCCCTGAGGATGTGTTTGACCTAGTCAGATTTGGGCATGGTGTCATTCGCACGTCGACAAAGATCGACAACGTCCTCAATGTAGCTGGTAAAGTTTTCGCCAGTCTGCTGAGAGCGGACGCGCAAGCGCTGTTCTGCCCGCTGCTTGCGGACAGCCGGCCGACCGAACACTTCAGCACATGACGTCTTTAAGACGCTCCACGTGGGGATGTTGTGTTTGCGGTTGTTAAACCACAATTTGGCGACACCAGTGAGATAAAATATGACGTGGCCCAGCTTGTCGGCTTCATCCCACTTACTATTGGCGCTCACCAGTTCGTAGTGCTCGAGCCAGTCTTCGACATCGGTCCCATCTGCACCGCTGAAGACCTTCAAGTCTCGTAGCCTAAGATGGCCAGGGCAGTTGAGCTAGGGCGAAGGCGCCGATGGAGTGGCGTTGTCAGTCATGACAGACGGTAGCGTGCGGCATCGCAGTTCCAGGGTGTAGCGACGGGGATAAACAGCACGCTCCACCAAATATGAAGAGATTTATTAGCCGTTTAGGACAGTGACGAGACAGCGTGAGCAACCGTCCAGCGATCGGCACAGCAACGAACCGAAGCACCAGCCGAGAGAGTCGGGCGTTGGCGATGCTGCTTGCTGCAGGCACATCTTCTTCACACACCATTCGAATGCTGCATCTAGATCGCGTTGGAGGCTAAGATGATCGGTATGGCAAGTAATGTTCTGGTGAAGTACGCAGTCACCTGCGAATAGTCTTACTGTTGAGGAAGAAACACAAGAAGGAAGATCAATAATATAAATTAGGAAAAGCACTGGGCCTAAAACGGAGCCTTGTGGTACACCACATGTAACGGCGGAATTAGTTGAACAAAAATTGTTAGCTGTCACATACTGGCTACGGTTAGAGAGAAATTCTTTAATCCATGCAAGTACGTTGGGGTCAATATTGAGTTCATTAAGTTTGAAAATAATTAGTTTATGTGAGACGAAGTCGAATGCTTTAGCGAAATCTAAGTATATGCTGTGAGTATCAAATTCAAGATCTGCGTTAATGAAAAAGTCGTTAGTAAAACACAACAAATGTGTTTCGCACGAAACCGCTTTACGGAATCCATGCTGATAAGTGCTAAAGAAGGAATTAGACTCAAGGAATTCAATAAGGTGCGAGTATATTATATGTGATAATATACTCGCACTGGGATGGATGTTAATAATATCGGACGGTAGTTATTGGGGGAATGTACATCACCAGATTTATGCACAGGGACTGCCTTCCCAGCCTTCCGGTCAGATGGCAATGTGGACGTCTGTAATGACTTCAGAAAGATTTAACAATATTACATCAGAATAGACTTGTGTACACTTCAACATTTTTGACGAAATAGAATCTGGACCGGTTGATGAAGACACTTTTAATCACAATCAGTCTTTCAACGCCAGCTGCGTCAATGATGATGGGGTCCATGGGGAAGAAATTGGTTTTTGTTAAATGCGGGAATATCGTGGAGGTGCTCTTAAGAAAGTGTGCCGCAAATACATCATTCAGAACCTTGCAGCACTCGCTAAGAGCAATTGGGACATTAGACTAGATTAATTTCATTTGTCGCGTTTTAGTTCCGCTGATGATGCTCCAAAACTTATGCGGGTTAAAACGGAGCAGCGAAGGAAGAGCTTTATCAAAAAATTCTTTTTTGGCTTTTGAATGTGCAGTGCAGAACTCTCTATTAAATATCTGATCGGATGACCAATGGTTCCTTCTGACTGTTAATATCGCGCGTCTGAATACCCGCTTCTTTTTGTTGCGCATGCGTTTTAACGTGTTATTAAGCCATAAAAAGCGAGGATTTGATGAAACTTTTCTTTTAGGTATGAAGCGATCAATAAGGGATAGCAATTTGTTCTTATATTCTAACCAGTTCTGCTCAACTGATCGCTTCTCAGTAAGCATAAAAAAGTCAACAAAATAATATAATTCTCTGTTCATTCCATCAAAATCAGCCTTACTGTAGTATTGGATAACTTTACTTTTTTTCTTGATGGAGACCCGTGCTTTTAATGTAAAGTAGATTATACAGTGGTCGCTAATACCCTGTATATGTTTAAAGGCGAAGCTTGGTCAGGTGTGGTTGTAAGTATTAGGTCCAATATGTTGGTGGAAGTGGGAGTAAGGCAAGTGGGAGAGTCAACAAGCTGGGTCAAGTTAAAGTCGTGACAAAAAGCCAAAAATTTCTTGGTTTCAGCTGAGCTATGCTCTAAAGTAACGTAGTCTCTTTCCCACATGATATCAGGAAAGTTGAAGTCACTAAGAATTAACAAGGGTGATTTTGAATATCTGACGAACAGCTGATTGATAACATCGTGCTGGTCATTACAGAAAGATGATGAAGCAGTTGATGACCGGTCGCAAACACAAAATATTATTTCACGAGAATCAAAGAGCACACGCACACACACTAGCTCAAGTAAATATAGAACATAAATAACATAAGAAGCAAGAATATCAGCTATCGCCAGCAAGACTCCACCACCAGACCGGCAATCGCGGTCACATCTGTAAAACTTGTAGCTTTTCTCACAGTCTAAGATTTCTTCGTTTTTAACTTTTGCTGAAAGCCAAGTCTCCGTCAGACCAACAATATCAGCGGAGCAGGAATCAATAGCAGAAGACAGTTCAACGCGTTTAGTCAGCACACTCCGCACATTAGAAAAAAAAAAGAGAAGTCTCTTGCGCAGGAATGAGACGGGCGTAGCTATGATGCGCTTGTAGTAACAGCACGTGCAGATACAGTGGACGCATTGTCCTGTTTATGAAGGGCTCGTGGTGAGTGGATTTCGCTAACGCTGTCGGTTTCTGCGCAGTAAGCATACATTGTTTTGTTCGTGATTAGTTTGTTAACTCGCAGCAAGTACGGTTGCCCGGCTGCCTTTGCAAATTCTGTTAGTTTCCTCCTTGAGTTTCGTGTACTTCTGCAAAAATCTTCGCTAGCTGATAGACCAGTTCCTTTGAACTTATGTTTCTGTGCCAAGATAGCATCTCGAGCCTTAGATGACGAAAATTTGACGATAATAGGTCGAGCCTTTTTATCGGTGTAAGATCCTAACCTGTGCGCTCGGGAAACTTCAGAGTCAGAAATATGCATATTAATGTGACAAGACAGTACGTCATGAACAAGGCCTTCAGACTGAGCCCACGTCTCAGTACGGCTGTCCGGTACACCAAAGAACAATAGGTTCTCTCATCTGGACCTGTCTTCAAAATTATCTAGTCGGGCACTGAGCGCCTGGCCTTGCATCCTGACAGTTTCAGTGATTAGACGTGGTATATCACTTACTCCTGTGGAACCATCAAATGATTCAATGAAAGCTTCAACCGCTGATAATCTTTCTGTTAGATGAGCAACAGTCTGTGTTAATGCCTCTTGTTTTGTCTTTAGGTCAGCGAGAACTTCCATTAGCTCACCATGATGGTGATCACCTCTTTCAGACAGCTTAGCGATGGCGTCTAGTATTTCTTAATTAGTATTTGCGGGGCCAGGGTTTACCTCAACATCTCCGCAACACAGTAACAGCTTTGTGACAAGCACACATTCACATAGGCACTCAAATATGACACTTGGGCACGGTAGGAGCAGCAAACAGACGTTGTTGGTCCGCTTACAGTAGAGAGAAGGAGGTTGACTAACCTGCACAAAAAGCAAAATCAGATGCTTGAGCGACCGCATCGTTGCCGCTCCACCGTGCCCACTGAAGGAACAGAGGAATTCCGTGGTCTTTATATCCTCTGGCGTCGCTGTATTCACCTACAGTGTTGTCAACTGCCCGACAATGGAAGAAATGCCGCCGTTGAAACAGAGTTGATAACACAGGGGCGTATCAATGCAGATCGAGCCGTCAGCAACACCTGTGAGGAGCAGTTGGTAACCGCTAGATGCGCACGCTGTAGTCACGTTCCAAATCGGGCTATAAACAGTACAAAAAGCAAAATAGGATGCTTGAGCGAGCGCAACGTTACCGCTCCACCGTGCCCACTCACTATACTGTGAACTATACTGTTAACTATCCTGGGAACTAACTGACGACACTACCAAGTATATGTACTAGTAAATTTAGTTTAGCTGTAGAGGGAGAAAAATGGACGGAAGGATAATTTGGCGTGGGCATGGTCCGTACGTGCGAGCTCCATATAACGCATGCCATGCGGTACCAACAAAGCTAGCACAGTGGCTATTTTACAGTCCACGTTATGGGTTACATGTGTATTTTTTAACGTGAAAGTGTCTGTTAGCACGGGGTCACTGTCAAGGCTCAGTAATCGTTTATTATATTGTGAACTAGCAGAAAACTCTCCAAATGAAAGAGTATGAAATAGTAGATGTAATGCTGATATAGATAAAAAAGTTGACAAAAAGATAACCTACCCTGGGCAAGGACCGCACGTGCAAACTCCGTAGGACGCATCCCAAGCTCTACCAAATAACCTACCACAGTTCAATTAGCCCGTTCCCGTTATGCGTTATATGTGTATTTTTAAACGTGAAAGAGTCTGTCAGCACTGGGTCACTGTCAAGCCCCAGTATTCGTTTATTTTATTTTTACCTAACTGACAACACTACCAATAAAAGTATATGTTGGCAGTAAGTGTATTGTAGATATGGAGAAAGAAAAATGGACGAAAAAAAAATAGCCGTGGGCAAGGACCGTACGTGTGACCTCCTGCTAAAGCATCGCATGCTCAACCATCTAAGCTACCACAGCGGTCTGTTTCCCTGTCCACATTATAGGTTATATGTGTATTTTTAAACGTGAGAGTGTCTGTCAGCGCCGGGTCACTATAAAACCTAAGTGATCATTTATTTTATATGTTGTGAACTAACAGAAAACTTTACATTGAAATAATATGTTCATACTAATTGTATTGTAGATATGAAGAAAGAAAAGTAGACGAAAAGATAACTCGCTGTGGTGCGACCTTCGAATAACTCATCCAATGCTTTACCAAATAAGCTACCACAGTAGCTCTTTCCTCGTCGACGTTAAGGGTTATTGTGTACTTTTAAACCTGAAAGTGTCTCTTAGCACAGGGTCACTGTTGAGCCTCAGCAATCTTTTATAATATTGTTATGCATATGTGATTTGGGTTTGAGCCTCTGGGTAGCGGGGAACAGGCAGATTAGAAGACGCTCGGCTGGAGAGATAGGCCTCCGGTGCACGACCTCTTCAAGTCTACCAGTACGCCACAGCGTAATAAACACATTACTTAACGTAACAGAGTGGTTGAGGTACTGGGTACAGCACGTTGACGAACCACGAAGCCACAGCTGTTTAACTTCTCCGGAGCCATCGTCTTGTTGGTCTGCCACCAACAACAACCGTCATGACCGATAATGAAGGTCACAGCTTCTCAATTACGCAAAGGTCAGTGCCGGCTGCACCTCGGTATCGCTATATGGAACCCCACCCGTTCGCGGGAAGAGCAGGGGAAGATGTGGATGCGTGGCTGACTCATTTCAAAATGGTGAGCCGGTAAAACGGCTGGGATACCACCGACCAACTGGGAAATGTCACGCTGTTTCTCAAGGAAACCGCCTTGATGTGGCACAAAAACCACAAAGATTCCTTAACAACGTGGGATCGTTTCGCCCAAGAATTCAAGAAATGCTTCGGCGACTCTGATTCGAAAAAGAAAAGCGCGGAGCGCACGTTGGCTCAAAGAGCCCAGACTCCTGGAGACACGTGTACCGCCTACATAGAGAAGGTTCTGATGCTCTGCAAGATCATAAACCCGTATGAAGAGGACATGATCGGACACCTTTTGAAGGGTATAGCAGAGGACGTCTACAAAGGCAGGGAAGACCTCACTTCCATCTCCCCCGTCCAACATCACTGCTGTACTTTTTAGAGAAGCTGAAGACCCATCGTATTGCCCCGAAATTTGGTAGGCTGGCAAATGTAACAATGGTCGCCAGCGTCGACGTAAGCCCGCCTGCCGACCTTGCCGCTACTATCAGGGCAATAGTGCGTGAAGAGCTACAGCGACAATACACACTGGTCGATGACACCATCCATCATCCGCCTACCTGTTCGTCCTACTACCCGGCGCCGTTCGCTCCTCTGCCACAATCGGTATGTGCGACAGACTTTAGCGAAGCTGGAACTTCCTGGCCAGGCCGAGACTCATTCGCGCCTAACCAGCGGCATCACCGACGCCTTCGTACCGGCCCCGCTCTACAGAGGCGGGCAGTTCCCGTTCAGCAAGCTGCTTCACTCCGTTCGGGTAGGCGACCCTACACAGCGGAGCGCCTTCAGCAGTGGTTCGGCGAACGGCCCCTACCCGTTTGCTACAACTGTGGCGTCGAAGGCCGCATTGCCAAGTACTGCAACTACCGGCAGCCGCCAAGGTACGACCGCTCACCAAGATCCCACCTGTCTGGCTTTGCACAAGCACCAACGTTCCCTGGAAGCCCATCCCACGAGATACCAAGGCCACTGCGACACCGTTCTCCAGCCTCTGACCGCAGTCTGACACCCCCGCCAGTCCTTCGCTCCAATCGGTCGCCGTCTCCTAGGCCCCGCTACCCTTCGCCGCCGCCGGAAAACTAGTCGGCGCGACCGTTGGAGGTGAGGTCGCTTGACAGTCTTCGCTTTCGACAGAAATGCCTCCTTTAATTTGCATGTTTTGAAATAAGGTTTGTGTGCTAATCGACGGTGCCTGAATAATGGCCTTAGTGGACACACGTGCAACCATATCAGTGATGAGTCTAGCATTCAAACTCCTTCCTGGACGAAAGGTTATGTTCCGTTGGGACCATGCTGATACATTTCGTGAAGTGAGTGGAGATATCTTACAACCTGTTGGTGTCTGCACAGTGACTGTTAGTTTGGGTGGCCAGAATTTTATCGCTGATTTTGCTGTTCTCTTTCATTCAACGCATGATGTAATTCTAGGACTCAATTTTCTGAATCTTTGTGGTGTCACTGTAGATTGCCACACAGGAGAGATTACAGTAGGTTCAAATGTTCCAGTAGCGTTTATGGAAAGCCCGCCCTGTATGGAAAGCACCCTTTGCGTGTCCATGGACACAACTGTACCACCCTTGTCTGCCAAGTGTGTTCCTGTCTGCAGTTCCCCCGGCAACCGAGACGACATTTGATGCCACCGTAGAGCCCATTCACCTCAGGTGCATAAAGAAAAATGTTCTGATACCCTATAGTACATTCTCCGTTGTGCAAGGGCATACTTGTTTGTGGGTGATCAACGGCTCTAATGAACCTTCGGTACTGCCAGAGGATCTACAACTTGCTGAGATCCGTCAACATCAGGTGTTCTCCCTTGCCATCCTTGCAGAGAGCAGTGATTTTCCGGATAAGCCCGATTACAATCATTTGCATGCCAGGGACACTTCCATAATGATAATGATTGACAAGTCTCTTAGCACCAACAAGCGTAATTATCTGGCGACTATTCTGCGCAAACATGCTGGTTTTTTCGATTTCGCACAACTACAGGCTCCACTATCATTCCGTGCTTCTCGCGTAAAGCACCGCATTGATACAGCACACCATAGACCTCTCCGACAAAAGCCATACCGGGTATCACCTTCGGAAAGCGCAGTTATAAATGAACAGGTTGGCGAGATGCTAAAAAAGAATGTGATTCAGGAACCATGCAGTCCGTAGGCCGCTACCGTTATATTGGTTAAGAAGAAAGATGAAACATGGCAATTTCGCGTGGACTACCGCCGTCTCAACGCCATCGCAAAGAAGGACGTGTACCCACTACCACGTATTGATGATGCTATAGACTGTCTTTCATCAGCCTCCTACTATTCGTCTGTTTATTTGAGGTCAGGGTATTGGCAGATTCCAATGCACGAAGAAGTTAAAAGAAAACAGCATTTGCTACACCAGATGGACTTTTTTTAATTCAATGTGATGCCATTCGAACTATGAAATGCGCCTGCAACTTTCGAGTGCTTCATGGACAACATTCTGCGTGGTTTGAAGTGGGAAGTATGCATGTGTTATCTGGACGATGTTGTGATTTATGGGTGCACTTTCTGTGAGAACAACACACGCCTCGATTTCTTGCTGAACTGCCTAAGCAAAGCACGCTTGGTGCTCAACTCAAACAAATGTTGTTTCGGAGAGCGCCAAACACTCGTCCTTGGACACTTGGTGAACAAAGAAGGCATACGGCCGGATCCTACGAAAACGGATGCAGTGGAAGTGTTCAAGCAACCTTACTCGGCGAAAGAATTACGCAGCTTTTTGGGCCTCTGCTCATACTTCCGTCGATTCATTCCTGGGTTTGCCAATATCGCGCACCTTCTCACGTGCCTGCTTCAGAAAGGTGTGCCAGTTGACTGGACTCCGGAATGTACGTCCGTTTTTCTGAGTTGAAGTTCTTTTAAACATCCCATCCGATTCTTCGACACTTCGATCATCTGGCTCCCACAGAACTTCACATAGAGGCTAGCGGTGTCGGTTTAGGCGCCGAGTTGGTTCAAAGCTTGGATACCAAAGAACATGTCGTTGCGTATGCAAGTCGCTCGCTAAGCAAGTTTGAGCGTAACTATACCGTCACAGAGCAAGAATGCCTCGCCGTAGCCTTCGCAGTGCAGCGCTTCCGGTCCTACCTGTACGGACGCCCCTTTACCATCATGACAGATCATCATTCGCTCTGCTGGTTGGTCAATCTGCGTGACCCACCTGGTCGACTAGCGCGCTGGGCACTCCGTCTGCAAGAATACGACTTTACGATTTCCTATAAAAGCGGTCGTCGTCACGCTGATAAATATTGTCTTTCGCGACTACCGCTTTCATCGACGGACTGCGACGCGGGCAACTTCGACACCTACATCGCGCCATTGGACCTGCCATTTACTGATACCAACGCCTTTAAGATTGAGCAGCAAAGGGACCACACCATACAGGAACTTCTTCCTACCAAGTCAAGACCATCGGCGACTCGCTTTTGCATGCGTGACTGGCTTGTGTACAAAAAGAACTATGCTACAACCGGCTTACGATATCTTCTCGTGGTTTCCAAGAGCCTTCGCGTTTATGTCTTGCAGGATATGCATGATGACCCAACTTCCGGCCATCTAGGCACAGCGAAAACTTTTTGCCGGCTTCAAGAAAGATTTTACTGGCCGAAAATGCGCCAGATGACGGTACAGTACGTCTCTAGTTGGAACGAGTGCCAACGCCGCAAGCGCCCTACCAGTGCTCCTCCAGGGCGACTACATCCTATTCCACCCACTAGAACTCCATTCGAGCAAGTTGGGATTGACCTTCCAGGTCCCTTTCCAAGGTCTTCTAATGGCAATCGCTGGATAGTCGTATCTACCGATCACTTAACACGGTACTGCGAGACAGTTGCTATACTATCGGCAACTGCTGCTTACGTGTGTTTATTCATGCTGCATTTTGTGGTTCTATGACATGGACGTCCTAAAATTGTTATCAGTGATCGTGGGCGACAATTCACTGCAGACTTGGTGGAAGAGATGTTTCGTCTATGCGCTTCAAGCTTTCGGCACTACGCCATATCATCCCAAAACAAACGGCCTGAGGGAACGAACTAACAGGACTCTCACGAACATGCTTTCTGTGTATGTCGCAGCAGATCACACGAACTGGGATGGCATGCTACCGTTCATTACTTACGCATTTAAGACCGCACAGCATGACGCTACCAGCTACAGTCCGTTTTTTTTCTGTATGCTCAGCCTCTACCCTAGATACCGTCGTCCCGTTTATGGACCATCAAGATTCCGGTATATCCGAGATCGTCTGCCGTGCAGAAGAAGCCCGATGTCTTGCTCACTTGCGCACCCTCGCTTCGCAAGATCGCTCGAAAACACGCTTTGACCGTCAACGTGGACATGTGACGTATAATCGCGGAGACCACGTGTAGCTGTGGACGCCAAATAGGAAACGTGGGTTGTGTGAAAAATTGCTGGCACACTATGCGGGACCTTATGTTGTTCTAGACCACATAAGCGATGTAACTTACTGCGTAGCACGTCTTCATTCAAATGGCCGACAATCTGCAAAGACTAAACTTGTCCATATAGCATGTTTGAAGCGCTATATTCCCAGAGAGACTCTTTAACTCGCCCGGTGGGCTTCGTCTGCGCGGAGGGAAATGTTACGCATATGTGATGTGGTCCAGCACGTGCTTAGCATCCTGGAACGCCAGCGGCCGAAAGCGGCGCCCCCACGGGTTTTACGCGAGTAGGTTGCTGCTCCGGGACGTCCGAGCACGCTAGTGTCTCGCTTTAATCCCCCTACCCCTTCCCCCTTTATGCCGGATCGTCAATAAAGTTGTTTCACTCACTCACGCATATGTGATTTGGGTATGAGCTTCTGGGTAGCGGGGAACAGGCAGATTAGAGAAGAGCACGTTCGGCTAGCGAGGTTTGAGTTAAATGAAATAATGCACTCATTAGCTCGAATGGCATTAAATGGTCCAACAAATTTGTGCTTCCGGTGCTGCCCAGTATAACGGCTATAAGATATCGAAGATTTGAACTCAGTGCTGATGCCATAGAATCAGTAACACCAGCACTGAATTGAGACTTTTGAAATATCGATGGAAATCCGGCTGGTGTC
Organism: Rhipicephalus microplus; assembly: GCF_043290135.1. Classification (NCBI taxonomy): domain Eukaryota; kingdom Metazoa; phylum Arthropoda; class Arachnida; order Ixodida; family Ixodidae; genus Rhipicephalus; species Rhipicephalus microplus. The sequence continues at coordinate 219,093,274 of NC_134704.1, forward strand.
ATACTAGACATCTGGAAGTCATGTTAACAAGACTGTGATGTCGTGTGCCCCCTTTGAATCTATATTCACACAGGGCTGGTCTGGGAATATCTTCCCTATGCAGCTTTTGTGCAGATCTGGAATCAATAGACCATTATTTTTTGTCATGTCGGCGTTACAGTCTATTGAGAAAACGTCTTCTTGCCATCCCACTTGCTAGTCTTGGGCTCCCCTCCACCATTGAGAATATACTCTCCTCGTGTAGTTTTGAACCCGAAAGTGTCAGCACTGGGTCATGTCGAGCCTCTGTAATCGTTATTTATATTGTGAACTAACTGACAACGCTACCAATGAAAGAATATATCAGTAAATGTAATGTAGATATGGAGAAATAAAAGTGGGCGCAAGTAACGTGGGCAAGGAGCGTTCGTGCAATCTCTGAATAACTCATTCCATGCTGTACCTAATGAGCAACCACAGTGGCTATTTCCCCGTCAACGTTATGGGTTATATATGTACTTTTAAACGTGAAAGTGTCTGTCAGCACTGAGTCACTGTTGAGCCTCAGTAATTGTTACTTTATTGTGAACTATCTGACAACACTACCAACGAAACAATATGTTTGTAAATGTAATGTAGATATGGAGAAGGAAAAGTGGACAAAAAGATAACTTTCCGTGGGCAAGTATCGTACGTGTGACCTCGTAATAACTTCCACAATGGCTATTTCCCCGTCGACGTTATGGGTTATGTGTGTACATTTAGGCCTGAAATTGTCTGTCAGAAGTGGGTCATAGTAGAGCCTCAGTAATCGTTTATTATATTGTGAAAAGAAAGATCTGCCAAGTAAGCTAGCACAGTGGTAATTTGCCCGTTCGCGTTACACGTTATATGTGTATTTTTAAACGTGAAAGAGTCTGTCAGCACTCGGTCACTGTAAAGACTTGGCATTCGTTTATTTTATTGTTACCTAATTGACAACACTACCAATGAAAGTATATGTTAGCAGTCAGTGTATTGTAGATATAGAGAAAGAAATATGGACGAAAAGAAAAATAGCTGTGGGAAAGGACCGTACAAGCGACCTCCGGATAACGCATCCCATGCTCTACCGAATAAGCTACCACAGTGGCTGTTTCCCCATCCAAATTATGAGTATATGTGTATTTTTAAACGTGAAAGTGTCTGTCAGCACATGGTCACTGCCGAGCCTCCCTAATCGTTTATATATACTGTTAACTACCAAGTATATGTTGTAGTAAATTTCATGTAGCTATGGACAAAGAAAAGTGGACGAAAAGAAAACTCGGCGTGGGCATGGTTCATACGTGCGAGCTCCATATAACCCATGCCATGCTCTACCAACTAAGCTAGCACAGTGGCTCTTTCCCAGTCCACGTTATGGGTCACAAGTGTATTTTTTAACGTGAAAGTGTCTGTTAGCATGAGGTCACTGTTCAGCCTCAGTAATCATTTATTATATTGTGAACTAGCAGAAAACTCTCCCAGTGTAGAAATATGTTAATAGTAAATGTAATGCAGATATAGAGAAAAAAAAGTGGACGAAAAGAAAACCTGCCGTGGACAAGGACAGTACGTGCGAGCTCCGTACAACGCATCGAATGCTATACCAAATAAGCTTCCACAGTGAATATTTCCCCGCCAACGTGATGGATGATATGTGTACCTTTAAGCCTCAAAGGGTCGACACTGGGTCGTCCTCGAGCCTCAGTAATTGGTATTTATATTGTGAACTGAGTGGACATGTCGGCTGGCCTCGTGTCGACATCATGTCAAATCCGTTTATTTTCTTCATGCAGCTTCTCGTCTTGGGATCGACGGCGACGGTCCGAGAGACGCATTGCACATTCGTCCTTGCTGAACCTCTGGAAAATTTTGAAGACTGCGCAGGACAACCAGTGCACTACAAGTGGTGCTGGGAAGGATGGAAAGTGCCACTTGCTGCTACATTGACGTCACCGGACGGAGATATAAATTCACGGCATCCATCGAGCTTCTTTAGTGGGCATGTCGGCTGGCCTTGCGTCGACATCATGTCAAATCCGTTTATTTTCTTCATGCAGGTTAGTGATGATGTTTCATCTGTCAAATGTGACGACCCTTTCTTTGTTCAGCTGACATGCCCATGTTGCTTAAGCAGAGTCTGTTCTAGTGTACGCGAAATGCTTCTCTCTTTGTTTTGTTGTGTGGCGACCTCAAGCCGAATCCCGGCCCTGACGTTCAAATGTTGCTTGCTGAGCTTTTGGATGGTCAGAAAAGCATTCTGAAAAGGCTGGATGGCATTGAGCTGAAGTTAAAAAAAGTGGAAGAAGTTGCTACGACTGTAAATAAGGTGAAAACAATGGCGTATAAGTTGGAAAAAAGGGTCATAAGCTTGGAAAGCAAGCTAGCTGATCTTGAAGATAGAAATATAGGCGGAACAACTTGATTGTCTTTGGTATACCGGAAACAACTAATGAAAGTTTCGATGAACTCAGCAAAAGTGTGTTGAAGGGTGTGTTTACTGATATCCTGGAAATACAAGTGTCTTCTGCGGAAAGAATTTACAGAATTGGGTACAAACAACTACGTAAGCCTCGCCCTGTAATTCTAAAGTTTATTGATTACCGTGACACAGGTTGCTGTGCTTAAAAATTGCTTCAAACTAAAGGGTACAGGTTTCTCGATTTCTGAGGACTTCTCGGAAGCTACACGACATAAAAGAAGAAAACTTTGGGAAAGCAGGGCGAAAAATCGAAGGGAAGGCAAAAAGATGAAATTAATCTACGACAAAATCCGAGTTAACGGTGTTTTGTTCGTTTGGGATGGAGACCGTAACAAACGAGTGCCACTTCCAGATAATGTCGTTAAGGAATCTCAGCAGTGAACCGAATTACAATCAGGCAATTCACTTCGCTGCATTCAGTTTAATGCCCGCAGCATCATTAATAAACTTGACGACCTGCAAAGTATCACAATAGCGCATGCACCCCATCTGATTGTAATAACAGAAACCTTGGTACATTCAGATATTAAGGACGACGAAATAGCGCCCCCAAGATATGGCATTTATAGGAAAAACAGACCATCTCGTGGTAATGGTGTGGCCATCCTGTTTAAAAACTACCTCAATGTGACTAGGCTTTCCGATAGAAACGGTATTGAAGGTGTCATTAATGAAATACACCTTGAGGAAATGAGCCTGGTTGTGGGTGCATTTTACCGCCCTCCGTATGCCTAGAAGGCGTTTTCTGATGGTATAAATGATTTTCTCTGTTCTTGCAACACAAGCACTTCTCATATATTGTTAGCTGGCGATATTAATATTCCTCAAGTTAATTGGGACGCGGACTTCCCGGAACCACTTTCTAGTGCTGCTGAGCCCTTGGTCGACATTGTTCTTTTTCATGACTTAACGCAGTTAGTAAAACAACCCACCCGTGTTCAAAGTAACGCACTATCTATTTTGGATCTTTTTCTTGTGAGTGACAGAATCCTTCGTCGATATCCTGCTTTGTGCGTCTATGACAGTGTATCCGACCATCGATTGTTATTTTTAAACATTCCACTCCACGTAAGGAAAGAAGTGAAGGAAAAACGCGTAGTGCCAAATTTCACTCGTGCTGATGACGTCGCCGTTTTTGACCTGTTATATATATCGTTTTCTGATTTCGGTGATATGTATGAATCAAGTAGTTGCTCTGTCGAAGATTTGTGGGGTTTCTTCAAGAGTCTTGTTATGAAACGCGTCTCAAGTCATGTCCCCTCAATGATTATCAGAACGCAATCTGCTCGCCCTTGGACGACGAGGGAAGTAGTGCGAGCGGGACGGAAACTAAAGAAGATGCGCAAAAAGCTGCGCCAGAACCCGTCATCTTCTCATGTATCAAAATTTTCTAATATGCGTTTGCAGTTAAATGAAACCATAAAGAAGGCAAAAGACTACTTTTTCAACTTATCTTTGAAAAACTTCTTGATTTCTGTTCCTGCGAAGTTCTGGCGACACTTGTCATCTAGGAAGCATCAGGCATATAAAATCTTCATTAATGGAGAATTGGTAACTGATCAATCACTCCTTGCGTCATCGTTTAACAAGTTCTTCTGTTCAGTCTACTCAAATGACGATGGGAAACAACCAAATTTTGCGATTTCTGAGGACGTATCCAAAATTTCTGACTTAATGATAACTGAAAATAACTGATAACTGATAACTGGCACTGATAACCGTACGTGCGAGCTCCGGATAACGCATCTGATGCTCCACCAACTAAGCATCCACAGCGGCTATTTGCCCGTTCACATTATGCGTTATATGTGCATTTTTAAACGGTAAAGTGTCTGTCCGCACTGGGTCACTGTCGAGTCTCAGTAAGTGTTTAAATATTTATGAACTGCAACACTACCAATGAATTTATATGTTGGTAGCTATTGTATTTAAATATGGAGAAAGAAAAGTAGACGAAAAGATAACTTGGCGAGAGCAAGAACCATCCGTGCGAACTCCGCATGACGCATCCCAAGCTGTAACAAATAAGCTACCACAGTGGCTATTTTCCCGTCCAAATATGGGTTATATGTGTATTTTTTAACGTAAAGTGTCTGTCAGCACTGGGTCACCGTTGAGCCTCAGTAATCATTTATTTATAATATGAACTGTGAACACTACCAATGAAAAAATGTCAGTCAATGTAATGTAGACAGGGGGAAAGAAAAGTGGAAGAAAAGATAACATGCTGTGGGAGAGGATCGTACGGGCGACCTCCGGATAACGCATCCCATGCTCCACCAACTAAGCATCCACAGCGGCTATTTGCCCCGTTGACGTTATGCGTTATATGTGTATTTTTAAACGTGAAAGTGTCTGTCCACACTGGGTCACTGTTGAGCCTCTCTAATCGTTTATATATACTGTGAATTACCTGATAACACTACCAAGTATATGTTGTAGTAAATTTAATGTAGCTATGGAGAAAGAAAAGTGGACGAAAAGAAAACTTGGCGTGGGATTGGTGCGTACGTGCGAGCTCCATATGACGCATGCTATGCTCCACCAACTAAGCTAGCACAGTGGCTCTTTCCCAGTCCACATTATGGGTTACAAGTGTATTTTTTAACGTGAAAGTGTCTGTTAGCATGGGGTCACTGTCGAGCCTTAGTAATCATTTACTATATAGTGAACTAACAGAAGACTCTCCCAATGAAAAAATGTGTTAATAGTAAATGTAATGTAGATATAGAGAAAAAAACGGACGAAAAGAAAACTTGCCGTGGGCAAGGCCCGTACATGCGAGCTCCGTACAACGCATCCCATGTTATACCAAATAGGCTTCCACAGTGGCGATTTCCCCATCGACGTTATGGATGATATGTGTACCTTTAGGCCCGAAAGGGTCAATACTGGGTCATTGTCGAGCCTCAGTAATTGTTATTTATATTGTGAACTAACTGACAACACTACCAATGAAAGAATTTGTTAGTAATTGTAATGTAGATATGGAGAGAGAATCGTGGACGAAAAGATAACTTGGCGTGGGCAAGGACCGCACGTGCGACCTCTCAATAACTCATGCTCTACCAAATAAGCTACCCCCGTGGCCATTTCCCCATCGACGTTATGGGTTATATTTGTACTTTTAAACCTGAAAGTGTCTGTCAGAACTGGGTCACAGTAGAGCCTCAGTAATCGTTTATTATATTGTGAACTAACAGAAAACTCTCTAAAAGAAAGAATATGTTAATAGCAAATGTAATGTTGACATGAACAAAAAAGTGGACAAGAAGAAAACTTGCTGTGGGCAAGCCCCGTACGTGCGAGCTCCACATAATGCATCCCATGCTTTACCAAACAAGCTACCACATTAGCTATTTCCCCATCCACTTTATCGTTATATGTGTATTTTTAAACGTGAACGTGTCTGTCCACACTGGGTCACTGTCGAGCCTGTGTAATTGTTTACCTATACTGTGAGCTAACTGACAGCACTACCAAGTATATGTCTTAGTAAATTTAATTTAGCTATGGAGAAAGAAAACTGGACAAAAAGATAACTTGTCGTGGGCATGGTCCGTACGTGCGAGCTCCACATAAAGCATGCCACGCTCTACGAACTAAGCTAGCTGGGTGGCTATTTTCCACTCCACGTTATGCGTTACATGTGTAGTTTTGAACCTAAAAGTGTCAGCACTGGGTCAGTGTCAAGCCTCTGTAATCGTTATTTATATTGTGAACTAACTGACAACGCTACCAATGAAAGAACATGTCAGTAAATGTAATGTAGATGTGGAGAAAAAACAGTGGGCGCAAGATGCCGTGGGCAAGGAGCATACGTGCAACCTCTGAATAACTTATTCCATGCTGTACCTAATAAGCTACCACAGTGGCTATTTCCCCGTCAACGTTATGGGTTATATGTGTACTTTTAAACGTGAAAGTGTCTTTCAGCACTCAGTCACTGTTGAGCCTCAGTAATTGTTATTTTATTGTGAAGTAACTTACAACACTACCAACGAAACAATATGTTTCCAAATGTAATGTAGATATGGAGAACGAAAAGTGGGCGGAAAGATAACTTGCCTTGGGCAAGTATCGCACGTGTGACCTCGTAATAACTTCCACAACGGCTATTTCCCCGTCGACTTTATGGGTTATGTGTGTACATTTAGGCCTGAAAGTGTCTGTCAGAAGTGGGTCACTGTAGAGCCTCAGTAATCGTTTATTATATTGTGAACTAACAGAAAGCTCTGCTAAATATGCTAGCACAGTGACAATTTGCCCCTTCGCGTTACATGTTATATGTGTATTTTTAAACGTGAAAGAGTCTGTCAGCACTCGGTCACTGTAAAGACTCGGCATTCGTTTATTTTATTGTTACCTAATTGACAACACTACCAATGAAAGTATATGTTAGCAGTAAGTGTATTGTAGGTATAGAGAAAGAAAAATGAATGAAAAGAAAAATAGCTGTGGGCAAGGACCGTACATGCGACCTCCGGATAACGCATCCCATGCTCTACCAAATAAGCTACCACAGTGGCTGTTTCCCCATTCGAATTATGAGTATATGTGTATTTTTAAACGTGTAAGTGTGTCAACATTGGGTCACTGCCTAGCCTCAGTAATCGTTTATTATGTTGTGAACTAACAGAAAACTCTACCAATGAAAGAATATGTTAATACTAATTCTATTGTAGATATGAAGAAAGAAAAGTATACGAAAAGATAGCTTGCCGTGGTACGACCTCCAAATAACTCATTCAATGCTTTATCAAATTAGCTACCACAGTGGCTATTTCCCCGTCGACGTTATGGGTTATATGTGTACTTTTACACATGAAAGTGTCTGTTAGCACGAGGTCACTGTCGAGCCTCAGCAATCACTTATAATATGAACTGAGAACACTACCAATGAAAAATGTCAGGCAATGTAATGTAGACATGGGGAAAGAAATGTGGACGAATAGATAACTTGATGTGGGAGAAGACCGTACGTGCGACCTCCGGATAACGCATCCTATGCTCCACCAACTAAGCATCCACAGCGGCTGTTTGCCCCGTTCACGTTATGTGTTAGATGCGCATATTTAAAACTGAAAGTGTCTGTTCGCACTGGGTCACTGTCGAGCCTGAGTAATTGTTTAAATATTTCGTCAACTGACAACACTACCAATGGAACTATATGTTGGTAGTTATTTTATTGTAGATATAGAGGAATAAAAGTGGACGAAAAGATAACTTGGCGTGAGCAAGGACCGTCCATGCAAACTCCGTGTAACGCATCCCAAGCTGTAACAAATAAGCTACCACAGTGGCTATTTCCCCGTCCAAATATGGATTATATGTGTATTTACAAACGTGAAAGTGTCTGTCAGCACTGGGTCACTGTTGAGCCTCAGTGATCATAATATTGTTACGAATAATTATAGCACCTGGTACTATATAAACTCTTTATTTAGGGCGAGCTTGTGCCCGTAAACTCAAAGCTAAAAATGGTCGGCCTAGAATTCCTCTTGCTCGCTGACTCCAACTTCGTCGGTCTCTTCCTCTGCCCCTCGAGTTTCGTGCCGGTCCCGTGGCGTAGCATCGTGGCGCGTGCAGGACGGCGTTCCATGGCGCGGCTTTCTTTCTACGAACGCGAATTGTGGCAGCGTCTTCTGCGATGTTCGAGCTGTGGCATTAGTCCCCCTCCTAGCACGCATCGCCCCGATGCGTAGAGCCGGCTGACAGTTTTCAACGAAGCGCCTATAGTAGGCACAAAGCCCCAGGAAACGTCGCATAGCTTTTTTGTCTCTTGTCCTTTGGAAATTTTCAACCGCAGTGATTTTATCCGGATCTGGGCGGACACCGTGAGAACTGACAATGTGCCCGAGGAACCGAAGCTCCCGGAATCCAAAGTGGCACTTTTCGGGTTTGATCGTAAGTGCAGCCATACGAATAGCGTCCAGTACCGTTCTCAATCTCTGTACGTGCTGCTCGAACGTAGTGGAAAAAAAATTGCTACGTCATCAAGATAGACAAGACATGACTGCCATTTGAGGCCGGAGAGCACAGTGTCCATCATCCTCTGGAACGTAGCGGGAGCAGAACACAAACCAAATTGGAGTCCTTTGAACTCGTAGAGTCCGTCGGGTGTCACAAACGCCGTCTTTTCCCGATCTCGTTCGTCGACTTCTATTTGCCAGTACCCGCTCTTTAGATCCAACGATGAAAAAAAAGTCAGCATTGCGCAGTTTATCCAACGTATCGTCGACTCGTGGGAGTGGGTGGGTACACGTCTCGCTTCGTGACGAGGTTGAGTTTTATGTAATCAACACAGAACCGCATGGTGTTGTCCTTCTTCCTCACCAGTACTACCGGCGATGCCCATTGGCTTTTGGAGGGCTTTATGACATCGTCGTCGAGCATCTCCTGTACTTGCTTCTTTATCGCCTCCCTTTCTTTCGGGGCTACTCGCTATGGATGCTGACATACTGGTCTAACATGCACTTCGATTACAATGCGGTGCTTTGCTACAGGTGTACGTCCGACTTTCGATGAAGAGGAAAAACACTCTGCGAATTCCTTGATCAACTCCACAATCTGGTCTTTCTGCAGAGATGAAAGCTCTCGGTCAATATCTATTTTCTCGAGGACATGGTCCACTGTTGAGGGCGTTGTGGGTACTTTTCCTAAGGTGCAAACATCTGAGACTTGTACGTAGTCGTGAAGTGATGCTATGGCTGCTCCCTTCGTCACATGCTGTACCTCGTTGGTAAAGTTAGTCAATAGCACATCAGTGTATCCGTTCCGCAGGTTCACTAGACCTCTCGCCACGCGTATCCCTTTTGTGAGTAGCAGTTCGATATTTCCATCAGCTAGTCTGGCATCTTCAAAGGTCTCACCATGGAAGACCTCGGGTGTACGTGGGGAATCCACAATGAGGTGAGATGGAGATGGCATCGACTGGGTGGCCATCGCAGTGACGTTTGTGCTTGAGGTCTCGACAGGTCTTGATGGGTCAATTAGGGAGCCAAACTAGGGCTGCTCACCACGTAGTCGGCGACTCGTGCGTTGGTGCACAGGTGTCAATTCTGCTGGCTCCAATCTTCTGGGATCTGGGCTTCTCTCCCTTGCCTGTGGTGGGCTTGGAATCATACCCAGCACGTCCACCAGATTGTTACGAATAATTATAGCACCTGGTACTATATAAATTCTTTATTTAGGGCGAACTTGTGCCCGTAAACTCAAAGCTAAAAATGGTCAGCCTAGAATGCCTCTTGCTCGCTGACTCCAACTTCGTCGATCTCTTCCTCTGCCCCTCGAGTCTCGTGCCGGTCCCGTGGCGTAGCATCGTGGCGCGTGCAGGACGGCGCTCTATGGCGCGGCTTTCTTTCTACGAACGCGAATTGTGGCAGCGTCTTCTTTGATGTTCGAGCTGTGGCAATATGAACTGAGTGATCATAATATGAACTGAGAACACTACCAATGAAAAAATATCAGTCAGTGTAATGTGGACAGGGAACGTGCAACACACATAAATGTTTCTGCAGATACTTCGACACAACCAGCTGCCCTGAGTCCCTCTCTGAGATAATCGAGCGTAATAGCAATTTCTGCTTTGTAAGACTTTATGGAAAAGAAAGTTTCTAACTCCTCGGATTTGGCCTTTGCCCCAGAAGAGCCGAGCTTTTCCAGGTTCACTCTATTTAACAGTGAGATCGCTTTGGTTTTCTTAGCTTTGGCTTTCCAAGCTAACCAAGAAGGAAGAACCCCATAGGTTTGTAACAGAAAGTGTTCATGTTGTTTCGAGGAATGCTATCAAGTGTAGCAGAACATTGCATGTGGAACCTGTCGCAGATTTTTGCCTGAAAAAGCAGCTAAGGGTATTTGCTTTTGACAAGGAAGGGTTCATCGTCGTTATTAGTGAGCAAGAATTCTTCAACAATGCCGAAGAAGCATTGGAACAAAATTTCAAGCCTATTTGAAGCGGACACGGATGGCGCCCCTTGAGACTGAACAATCAACTATAAGTGCATCACCTTTGGCCCATACCCAAACACAAGTGGCACTCACCTACCCATGGGTATGTGCCACTATCTGGCTGGAAGTGTATGACGGCATACGCGACAGCATTGTTACATTATTCATGTCTTGACTAGCACGTCAAATTCCTCAGACCATGTCACCTTCCCGGTGCTAATTTTGGTTCACGCCAGAATTAAAGGGGTGACCACGAGAGCACCCAAACTTATGTAGATAGATAGACAGATAGATAGATAGATAGATAGATAGATAGATAGATAGATAGATAGATAGATAGATAGATAGATAGATAGATAGATAGATAGATAGATAGATAGATAGATAGATAGATAGATAGATAGATAGATAGATAGATAGATAGATAGATAGATAGATAGATACGCTCAATGTCACCGAAGTTCGCTAAGAAATGCTTCGCATTTAATATCCATCCAGTTTCTAGAGAGCCCTGCATCCCCTATTGGTTGGTTGGTTGCGAAACTTTATTGAGGTCCTGCAAGGCGCGCGTCAGCGCGCAGCGGGCGTCTCCCACGTCGGGACCGTTAGGCCAAGCCTATCGGCCGCTCCGCGGGCCTGCTGGACAGCCCAAAGTTGGTCGGCCAGGAGGGAGCTGCGAAGGGCCGCCTCCCACCTGACCGATGTAGTGTTGGGGTTAGTGTACATTGCCTTGCACTCCCAGAGCATGTGCGCCAGCGTGGATACATCCCCACATTCGGGGCAAGCGTCATTGGGGAACACGTCAGGATAAATAGCGTGAAGGGATCTCAGGTTAGGGTACGTGTCGGTCTGCAGTAGTCTGAGCGTAAGGGCTTGTGGCCTATTAAGATTTGGATGAGGGAGTGGATATAGTCTCCGCGCGAGGTAAAAATATTTTGTTATTTCGTTGTACGTGGCAGGCGCGTCCCTGTTTTCCGCAACCCCGTTCGCCCCGAATCGTTGCCCGGAACTCGCGCGGTCGGTAAGTGCGCGCGCGGCCTCGTGGGCAGACTCGTTGAGGTTGGGGGGAGCGCCTTGGACCTGTCCAACATGTGCAGGAAACCAAATCAGTACGTGGTGCTTGATGCCGTCGCGGCCACCACTTTGGAGCACGCGCAGGGCTTTCTTGGAGATTACACCGCGCTCGAAAGCGCGAATAGCTGACCTAGAGTCACTATAGATGACCTCCCTCTCACCTTCCAGGATGGCCAGGGCGATGGCCACTTGCTCGGCAACCGCCGGATCGTCAGTGTGAACCGATGCGCAGTTGGTGATTTGTTGTTTGGAGTCGACGACGACTGCGGAGAAGGCGCGGCTCCCACGGTACGCGGCCGCGTCGACAAAGCTGACGCCGTGCTCCTCACTGTGAATCTGCTTGAGAAGAGTGGCAGCTCTAGCCCGTCGCCTACCACGGTTGTGCTCGGGATGGACATTCCTCGGTATCTGTGCCACGGTGATGAGGTCACGAATCTCACGGGGTACCTGTCTCATCTTCTCGTCCACTTCAGCCGGAGAGTGACCGAGCTCTCAGAGTATATGTCTGCCGGTCTGGGAGCTCGAAAGGCGTGCGAGCTGGGCCCGCTCCTGCGCTTCGGCAATCTCCTCCAACGTATTGTGTACTGCATCCCCTATGCCTTCATAGTTTATTCTTGATAATTATTCCTCCTCAAATCATGAAGCAATGGTAAATGTATTTGATCAAACTTCAAATCTGCTTTTCTACCGATAACGGCATCACTCTTTCATGTTCAACACGCAGGAAACTACCTGCTCTATCTAATCTTGCATTAGGGGCCACTCACAGTTTTTCACTACTTTGAGCTGACAAGTGCAATTTGTAGATGGGGCGTTCACGGTCACATATGCCAAAATTTAAAACGCTACGCACCACGTAAATGTGTGAACTTAAGATGAACGCTGCTCCCTTTACCTTTCGTGGGTGCGCGTCCAGAGAATGAGGGCATGACGTGCACGGATGAATGGCCTCATTCTCTGACGTGACAGTGTACTGACGTTGGTCCTCTACGGCTGTGCTTTGACGTTGCCAACGGTGGCACGTGACATGGCGAAAGTTATTTAACATTCATGGGTAGTTTATGCAATTTGTTGCTTGAAGAGAATAATGAAACTTGAGTAATAATAAGATGCAATGAGGGAATGTGCGCGTCTTTTTTATATTTTTTCGTTATTGCAACGAGATTTGGGGCTAATCTGCCGGCGTTTTGCATGTGTTCGTGTCTTCGTGGTAAGCGCATTAATCTAGGGAGCCTTCATGCGCGTGTGCCTCCATGTTTTAGGCTGGTGACAACTTCGATCATGGTTGCCTACTACTGGTTAAATCGGCTGCCATACATGATAGGCCACCATGTTGCTTTTTAGTATTAGTATCAGTATTCTTAGTATTAGTATTAGTATCATTCTGCCATTCTTGTCTCCACACTTGAAGCTAACCAAAATCAGGCCGCTCGTTTCATTCTCTCTGACTATTTCCGGTCACCCAGTGTCACTAACATGAAACAAGTAGTACAACTACCTCATCTTGCAACCCGTCGTATGATATCCCGCCTATGTGTTTTCCATAAAATATTTTACACCAATCAGACCTTAAAGCAATCCTTTTTTTCAGTTCCATCATACGTGTCATCCCGCATTGATCATCCGTTAAAAGTTGGTGTGCCAAACTCCCGAACAAACCTCTACCTGAACTCGTTTGTCCCAACGACCAGTGTGCAGTGGAATCACCTTCCAGCCTCCATCGTCTCCATCAGCGACGCTGCGCACTTCAGGTCCACTGTCAGCAATCACTTTTTGTAACCACCCCGCTGTTGTCTTTTCTCTTGATTGTTTAATATTGTACCCCTCCTCTCTGTACCACCTTACGGCATTGAGAGTAAATAAAAAATAAATGAAATGAAATGAAATAACGCATTTACATTGAAGGCAGCGTGGGTTTCAGGGAAGAGGGGGTGGTCTCTCTCTCTCTCTCTCTCTCTCTCTATATATATATATATATATATATATATATATATATATATATATATATATATATATATATAGCAAGTTTTGACAGTTGAAGGGTTGTTTTCTGAAGTTAGCCACTGTTTCGTAAAACAGGAAGAATGTCTTCGTGATATTCAGGGAGTCTATATTTTTTAGGGGTAGAACCTCGATGTCACTGTGAATAAATTTTAATGTCGGCGCGGCATTCCTGAAGCAAATTCACCTTATCGCAGCAGACACCTCAAAGGCTTTTTAGTGCAAGGCTTGAGACCATGCTGTAATACATTGTCACGTGCTTGTCAAAAAGAAAGACAATGACAGTTGTGCATGTGCCATGAAGTACAATGAAATGGATGAAAAAAGAAGAACTCTTTTGCGCGTTCTATTAAAAGAACCTACCTGCTTCTGGTGTCTCAATTTCTGCGGCAAGACCTCTGTTTTGACGTCGTGACACTGGTGGAGGTGCTGGGTATCAGAGGGCAGTAGCGTAGAGCAGATGTCCACCGACAAAGTTGTCGAGGCAGAGACAGCCGCGTCATCTGGTTGCAAGGTAAAACAATCCGTGGCTTGGTCTACATCGTCGTAGTAGGCAATTGCGGTACCCTTCTGGATTTGACGGCGCTCGTTGCGGAAGTTTGTGAGGAGCACTTATGCCTGTCCACTAGCAAGCGCCAGGACGCCCCACGCGATGGAAATGCCTTGCGTGAACAAAAGAGCAACTATGTGCTCCGCTATCACATCTTTATAGCAAGGGACACCCACTGTACACCGACACAAGGCAGCAGGATCTCGGTGCGTGTGTCACATCGTCGGCTATTCGCAAACGGCCGCGTGGTTCTTCACTGCTGTTGTCGGCATAAGGATGTGCGCAAAACGTCACCATACGTTGAGGGATGTTGATAACAGCGCCATGATCTTGAAGAAAATCCCTGCCCAAAACTAACTCTTTACAGCAGTCTGGCAACAGGACAAAAATGGCCATGAAGCTAGAATCCCTGATGCGAAGACTAGTTGCGCATTTACCCGTGGGTGTCATCTGCTAACCACCAGCACTCCTTATGTGCGGCCCTGTCCACTGTGTCTTGACCTTTCTAAGGCAGTCGGCGAGCTCTTGTCGCATGATTGAGAAGTCGGCGCCAGTGTCGACCAGTGCTGTGACGTGATGTCCGTCAATGAGAACGCTCAGATCGGCACGTACAACTTCATCGGCATTATTATTCGTCGTCGTATTCATCGTCGTTGTCGTCGTACCTTCTTGCGATGATTGGGGGAACTTTTCAGTGTCTCGATAATTGGCAACCTTGCCCCCCGAGGTCGCATCAGTTACTTTCCCCGGCGCGGGCTAGGCGAACGGCCTCTGGTGACGTCCGCGTAACTCTGAGGGAAGTCACGGTGACGCGCAGGTGATGGAGATCGCCAGCGACGCGTAGGGGTTGCTTGGGCAGGCGATAGTTGATCGGCATCGTGGGCACGACGGTCTTCGGAGCGGAAAGAAGCGGGACGAGAAAAGTTCCCTAACCCAGAATCGCCGTGACGGCAATAGCGGGCAATGTGACCGGGTTCTCCGCAGCGGTAACAAATAGGTTGACGGTCGGCCATGCGCCACAAGTCAGTTCAGCGAACTGGTGGTCGTCTCGTAGAATCCCGTTGCCACCAAGGTACGGCAGCAGGTCGTGGCTGCAAGGGCGTCGCCACAAATGTCGGTGGAGGGCGACGGACCACATCAGCGTAGCTCACTGGATGTGGCTCAGGACTTGGCGCGAGTGGTGTAATGGCTTTCCTCAACTCCTGGCGGACGATTTCGGCAACAGATGCGACTGGCGGTTGGGCAGGGGGAACGCAGAGGGCCCGAAGTTCCTCACGCAGTGTTTCCCTAATCATTTGTCGCAGGGAAATTTCGCTACGGCAGTGTTCTGAGCTGCAGCACTTACTGCCGTGTGGTTCTGCAGGTGGTCAAAGTGTCGGCGTCGTTGTTGCAGTGCGCGCTCGATGACTGTCGCCTCTCTTATGAATTCTTCTACTGTTGTGGGTGGATTTCGTACGAGGCCCGCAAACACTTGTTCCTTAACACCTTGCATTAGGTGACGCACCTTCTTCACCTCGGGCATGTCAGGGTCAGCTCGTCGAAACAGACGGATCATACCCTCTGCGTACATGGCGGCTGTTTCATTGGGTTTTTGCACGTGGGCCTCAATCCCTTGCTGTGCGCGATCCCGTCGGTCCGAGTTCAAAAATGTAGCGAGGAGCTTTCGACGGAAGTCTTCCCAAGATTGGAATGTAGCCTCGCGGTTCTCATACCACGTGCGAGCGCTATCTTCCAGTGCAAAACATTCACGGCCAAGTTTGTGCTGTTCGCTCCAGTGGTTGGATACAGCGACCCGTTCGTACTGTTCGAGCCAGTCCTCGACATCCTCGTACTCTTCCCCACGGAAAACTTCAGGAACGCGAGGATGTTCGAGAGTTACCTGCGAGGGAAGAGTGTTCTGCGATGGCAGGATAACCGTAATGTCGTAGGAGCTGCAATGCTGGAAAGAGGCGGAACAGGTGCGGACTCTGGACTTAGGCCTAGTAGGCGCCGACTGAATCGGTGCACTGGAGTCGTGACGAGGGGCTGAGTCTCTGGACTAGGGGAACGGGTCCGAGCAAGACTGTCCTACATCAGGTTGTAGGCTCCAGCACCTCCGCCAGTAAGCAAAACTATTGCACCACTATTGCACGGGAGCAACGCAGTGACGCCGAGCTGTTACCACTCATTGAATATTTAGAAGGACGACGTAAGGACGTGCCGCGGTTATTTGCCAGAGGACTGCCATCTTTTTGCTTGCGAAACGATGTTCTCTATAAGAAAAACTTCTCACAAACCGGCAACCCGCACTTGCTCGTCGTTCCTGCCTCTCTTCAAAAAGAAATTATGGAAGCGTGCCATGATGAAGCAACTTTTGGTTATCTAGGCTACACCCGAACATTGTGCCGACTACGGTGCAAGTACTACTGGCCAAAGTTACCCGCTCCTGTTAACCATCACATGCGAACTTGCACCGACTTCCAAAGACGCAAAGCACCTCCCAGCAAGCAAGCCGGTCTTTTACATCCAGTCGAAGCACCAGCGAAGCCGTTCACCCAGATTGGAATGGATTTCCTGGGCCCCTTTCCAACTTCCACAACAGGGATGGATAATCGTGGCCACCGATTACCTCTCCCGTTATGCGGAGGCTAAAGCTATGCAACGCGG
Organism: Rhipicephalus microplus; assembly: GCF_043290135.1. Taxonomy (NCBI): domain Eukaryota; kingdom Metazoa; phylum Arthropoda; class Arachnida; order Ixodida; family Ixodidae; genus Rhipicephalus; species Rhipicephalus microplus. The sequence continues at coordinate 219,109,980 of NC_134704.1, forward strand.
TACAGCAGCAGAGGCCGCTCAGTTCTTCATCGAAAACATCGTCCTTCGGCATGGCATTCCGACAGCAGTGATCACAGACAGAGGACCTGCCTTCACCGCAGAGCTTTCGGAGTCGGTTCTCACACTCAGCAGTACCGCTTACCAAAGAACAACTGCATATCATCCGCAGACAAACGGACTGACGGAGCGCCTCAATAGGACCCTCACAGACATGATCAGCATGTACGTTGACACGGAACATAAAAACTGGGATCAGATATAGCCGTACGTGACCTTTGCCTATAATACCGCTCGACGAGAAACAACTAAAATGACACCTCTGATATAAGGTCGCAAAGTCACGACAACGTTGGACGCCATGTTGCCGCATGAATGTGACGACAATAATGTAGACGCCGAAGAGTTCCTTCAGCGCGCCGAGGAAGCCAGACAGCTCACGCGTGTGGGCATCTGTCATCAACAGCATCAAGGTGCACAACGGTACGATCCCCGACACAAGTTTATTAGCTACACACCAGGCGACAAGGTCTGGGTCTGGATTCCGATACGTCGACGTGGACTGTCGGAAAAACTGCTAAGACGATACTTTGGCCCATACAGCGTCACACGACGCTTGAACGACGTGAACTATGAAGTTGTTCCCGACACTGACTGTCGTTCTAAGCGCCAGAAGCATTTACCCGAAGTCGTACACGGTAAGCGTATGAAACCGTATTTATCCAGCTGACGCGACCACTTCATACGCCTGGGAGAGCGCCTAACTTGCGCTTCGGGACGATGCCTCTTTCGGAGGGAGGCAAACGTCACGTGCTTGTCAAAAAGAAAGACAATGACAGTTGTGCATGTGCCATGAAGTACAATGAAATTGATGAAAAAAGAAGAACTCTCTTGCGCGTTCTATTAAAAGAACCTACCTGCTTCTGGTGTCTCCATTTCTGCGGCAAGACCTCTGTTTTGACGTCATGACAATATTACGGTACCCATAACGACAAGGAAGACAGATCAAACAACGGGATAGCTCGCGATGTTCTCTGTAAGCCGCATAACTCTGCTAGCCTGTTTCTCATACCCTAAATATTACTTTTCTCCCCAATATGATTTCCTGCAGCAAGTTTAGTTCCTGCGAACTGATCTGTACAACGGACTGCTTACAAACCTTACAAGTTGTACGCATTGCCAGATAATAGTAGGGCACTCAATCATGATGCACTGATTCCTCCCTTCCCTCCACAAGCCTGTATATTAGGCTAGAAGAAAAGCAAAGGGAAGCAGCAAGGAACAAACCAATTTTTAGTACGTCAGATTTTATTGCAAGCAGCATCCAAACAGCATCTGGCCTTAATTTATTCAAACCATCCTGCCTCCTTTGCTTGAAGCTTGTGTCGTCGCAGTGGGCCTACAATAATGCAATAGAGCGAAAAGTCACACACGGCGCCGACCACATATACGGAGTCCATATACATTTTCTCTACAAGCACTAAATAAAAACTGAGTTCACGATATGAAATCGACTTTGTCTCTGGTTATGAAACAAAAGGACGACAAAAAATAACGGGAGGTCGCTGCGGTCGCCGAGGTGAATGGACGCTCTTCACGTCGGCTCCGTGCTCATAGAATGATTTCGCAGCGAATACAGCCAGGCACCGCTCGGATTTATATACCATCTGATTCTTCTCGTCACTGAGAATCCGAAGAGACCATATTTTAAGGTGGGTGATCATTTTTCGAGATTTTACGACCGAAAACCAGCCCCCACCAAGAAGCGTCTACTATTCCTACGATCGGCGCTCCGCGTCGACTGGGGCGGCCGCACGATAGCCAGGCCTCGGCGTTCGCGCCATACAGGCCGTAATCATGAGTAATGGAGGTATCGCAGCAGAATGAAGACGCCACCCAACTTGAAGACGAAGACGTCACCCAATGAGAAGATGAAACAGGCAATGAGTGGACAGAAGTTCGAAACAGAAAAACGTGCTAAGAAAGGTAGCCAGGAACGCCGTGGTAGCCCTAGCCCTACCCGAACGCCTAGAACGCACGGTGTAAATTTGGTATCTCGGATAACCAGTGCCAGCAAAATGCCAAGACTGCTGACAGGCGACTACAAGATATTTATATGGCCAAGAGGAGGACTGCAGCTATCCAAGCTCAGCTTATCGGAGCTAGACAAAGCCGTGTACGAAGCAGCCGAGGTCCCTTATGAAGAAAGAGAGACGGACACGATTTGTCAGAATAATTTCCAGAACATCTTGGACGTCAGCATGCCAAACGAAGAACATGCAGAAAAATACCAACGTATCAAGTACATCAAAGCCAACGACAAGTTTTATGAGGTGGGAGCATACGAGACGGCCCCAGAACTCACTGCTGAAGGTGTAATCAAAGGAGTTCCCTTGAACGAAACCCCACGAGACATCACCGCAGCAATTATTACTGCCCGAAATCCTACGGCGATCGCAGCCAGAGGTCTTGGCAACACCACGACAGTGATAGCCTTTTTTGACGACAGCAGAGTCCCGACGCACGTCATGTACAGAGGAGTGCTCACGCGCTGTTCACTATACAGGGAACAAGTTGACTTTTGCAAACAGTGCAACAGACTTGGGCACAGGAGCAACGTGTGTTGGAGGCCAAACGACAAGCTGTGTGCGGGTTGTGGAACGCCTGATCCGAGCGAGGACTACCGCTGTCAGCCACGATGTCAGCTGTGCGGCAAGGATCACCCCACAGCCGACAACCTCTGCAAGGCCAAGTTCAAGACACCCTACATCGTAAAACAACGCCAGTGGTTCCGACAACTTCAAGAGGCGCACGAAAAAAACTACCCGCCCCCCCCCCATCACCAAGCCAACCGAACGCGGGAGGTCCGAATTCCAGACGAGGGCAACGCATGGTTCCAGACCCTCCTTCCTGCACAACGCCACGCGGCCACATCTCCCTGTCTCCCGGACTGAGAAGGCGAACTTCGTCCCGTTCCAGATCCCGGTCTAAGCCAAGGGGTGGCAATGGCCATCAAGAGAACCCGGCATTCCTAGTGAGCTGGTCAGACGTTGCTAAAGGGACGCGCCTTGAGCTTTCACGGGAGACTGCACATAATGTCAGTGATATAGCCGAGCTGAAAAAAGAAAACGCTGAGCTTAGAGAATTGATATCACAGCTTACTCGGGAAATTCAGTCTTAAAAACAGCACAGGTAGAACTGATAGTCAAATGCGTTCCGCGGCTCAAGAGCGCTTCGAAGAAATGCCAGATAACCGAATGGACGAGGACAGACCCCGCCACCTCTCAAAAGAAAAGCTCAGGTGTCTAATGACAAAACTACGGCACAAACCTCGAACAATAATCAAACATACAGAAGGCAGGAAATACAGAAGGCAGTTAAGGAACAGGAAGAGGCAACCAACAACCTCTCGCTTGCAATATCCATGATCATGAATAGACTAGGTAATCTCGAAGCTAACGTAGCCAATCTTAACCCTAGGACACCTCCGGTACTTCGAGCTGCCAACCTTCCGATGAGCACTGAAGGCAATTCCCACTCATCTCAGGGCACCACATCAGCGCCTATATCAACTAATTTCATGAGGCCTGCCTTCTTTCACCCTCCTCCCTCTTCGATAGCTAACCTAAAATAGGGAAGCCCAGAAAAAGAGACTTAATTATTAGGCAGTGGAATTGCAGGAGCTATGAGGGGAAGAGAGCAGTCCCGCAACAACACCTCAGGGACAGAACCAAACCCGATGTTCTGATTTTGCAGAAAACCTATGGTTTAGCTGGGCTACCAGGATATCAGGCAATCGCCCCTGCAACAGGGGATATTATAGCACTAACCACTCTTGTAAGGAATGAACTCGTAGCAATCTGCCAAGACACCCGCATCACAGGAATTGAGCATATACCCGTACAACTTGCCCCTAAAATAAAAAAAATCTCTGAGCATATTTATTCTGAATTTGTACAGCAATCCCACACACATATGACAACGCTTCCTTGTTCTCTTTAAGGAGGCCGTAGAAATAGCGGGGCCCAATCCACTCGTCATAGGTGGAGACTTTAACGCTCCACACAGTGCTTGGGGATACGGATACAAAAGAGCCAAAGGAAAAACGTTATGGCAGGATATTCAAGAAACAGGCTTAACTCTCTTCACCGACCCCGACTCCCCTACGCGTGTGGGAATAGGCTTGCGAGAGACACCACTCCAGACTTAACGTTAGTTCGTAACACGGGGGCCGCTAAATGGAAAAATACATTCGATGACCCGGGGAGTGATCATCTAATATTAGAAATCAGGATAGAAACCATGACTGTCGCAGAAATTCAGAGACAGATTAGATGAACCGCCTGGGATAAGTTTCGGAAAGTCAGAAATGCCAAAAAACAAGACCCTATCAGCAATATTGAAGATTGGATCAAAGATGTCAATAACGACGTCAGCGAGGCAACGCGAACTATCACTTCAAGTCCACCCCTAGAGCAGATTGATAGCCGTCTCGCACACATGTGGGAGGCCAAGCAATCACTGCAGAATAGATGGCGGGGACAGAGGCATAACAGACCCTTGCACAAGCGCATAGCCAAGCTGCACAAACAGATCGAAGAACATTGTAAGCAGCTAAGCAAACAGCAATGCGACCAAGTTTGTAATAGTCTCGACGACCAAATGAATGCTGGCCAGACATGGTGCATGTTCAAACACCTGCTAGACCTAGATAATACTAAATCAGCACACAAGCTAACCTTGAGTAAACTGGTGCACCGGCATAACGGCAGTGAGGAGGACTTTATCGCTGAGGCTAGCAACACGTACATTCCCGCCATGCCTGTCGTAGAGCACAAACCATATACCGGAGGCGCGAACGAGCTCTTAGATGAGGAGTTTACCGTGGCTGAAATCAGGGCTGTGCTACATAGGCTAAACATGAAATCTGCACCGTGACCAGACGGGACCACAAACAGAACACTACGGAACCTTGACGACCAAGCCATAGAGAACATCACGCAATATATTAACGAGTGCTGGACCGAGGGCACTATTGCGAAACAGTGGAAAAAAGCTAAAGTAATCCTCATCCCTCAAGCCCGGGAAACCCCCCGATCTATCGAATTTATGCCCCATATCACTAACGTCCTGTGCTGGGAAGCTGATGGAATACGCTTTTCTGGACAGAGCCAACACCTATCTTGAGGAAAACGAAATCTACCCAGATTCAATGTTGGGGTTCCGCACATGGCTCTCCACGCAAGACGCCATGCTGCAAATTAAGCAGCAGACTCTAGACAACAAAACAAGAGCTACCCGAGCGACCTGAGGATTCGACTTTACAAAAGCCTTCTACAAAGCATCGCATATAGCAATACTACATCAGATCTGCCATCGAGAGCGTATAACTATGTCAAGGACTTCCTAACAGACAGAACGGCATCCATCGTAATGGGAGAACTGAGATCTGCGGAAAGGCTTATGGGCAGTGCTGGTACCCCGCAGGGTTCGGTCATATCGCCAATGCTGTTTAATCTCATAATGATAGGACTCGCGGCGCGGCTTAACTCAATAGAATACATCATTTAATATATGCAGATGATATTGATACAAAACAGCCGCTGAACAAGGCTGCATGAAAGAGGAGGACGAAGTCAGTTTTTCGTTGGATGCTGGTCTGGCGCCATCTTGCTCGTCGAGTTCTGTGCGCTGTAAATAGATCATTAAACAAGTTACTCGTAACATTATTGGTGGAGGTGGACGACCCCCGTACCTCGATGGAGACGCGCAGTGGTCGCACCATCGGCGACCTTTCGACTGCTTCGACTGATGGTACTTCCTCTACGCCGTCCTCATCAGTCCAAGCCACCACCTACGTCACACTCCCGCACCTCCGGGATCCCGGCACTTTCTCCGGTGATGGTACGATCGATCTCAACACATGGCTGAAGCGGTACGAGCGTGTCAGTGCAACTCACCGCTGGGATCCCACGCTCATGCTCGCCAACGTGCTTTTCTACCTGGACGGCACTCCCCGAACATGGTTTGAAAGCCACGAAGCCGACATAACGAGCTGGGATCTCTTCAAAGAAAAGATATGTGACCTGCTTGGCGATTCATCTGGTCGTCAGCTCGCTGCGAAGAAGACTCTTGCCACACGGGCCCAGTCTCCTACATTCTTGACGTTTTCGCCCTTTGTTCTAAGGCCGACCAGTCCATGTCGGCAGACGAAAAGGTTAACCACGTCTTGAAAGGCATTGCCGACGATGCTTTCAACGTGCTCGTTTTTAACAACGTCTCGAGCATCGACACCATCCTTAAAGAATGCCGACGTCTCGAACAAGCTAAAGCCCACCATGTAGCCCAAAACATCGTGCGCCTTCCGAACACAGCGGCCACTTTTTCGTGTAACGATGCCTTCCACCAGGCCCCTCTATGTGCCAACCTCACACGCATCATTCGTCGAGAGGTCGAGGCAACCCAACCGGTAGCCACGCCACTACCGACGCCTGCGCCTTCGCCGACCACGATTTCTTTGATACAAGCCGTCGTTCGTCAAGAGCTATCAAATGTCGGCCTACATCCTGTTCCTGCCGTATTCTCTGCTGCGCCTTCTTTTCGTCCCCCTTACGCTCCTCGCATACAACGCAATCCGTCCGAATGGCGTACCCTTGATGACAGGCCCATATGTTTCAACTGTCGACGCGTTGGTCATATCGCACGTCACTGCCGCTGGGCTCCACCGTCCCATTATGCACCTCAGTATCACACCATTTCTGCTCGCCAATCGTCCCCATCACTTTCCCCATCAACGGCGACCACATTTTCCGCTCCTACAGCACCTCTGAGCAGACCTCGCTACGACCGGTCACCGTCCCCTGCTCGTCGTCAGTCCCTGTTGCCCCCACAACGCCGTGCGTCCTCCCCGACCTATTCGCAGCATCTCCGACCGGAAAACTAGGCCGTGCAGCTTATGAAGGTGCAGCTGCGTTGACGACCTTCGTAAGAAATCCTCGATTAACGTTAACAACGAACCGGAACCTTTTGGACGTTACTGTCGACAATGTTCGTGTCAGTGCATTGATCGATACTGGCGCGCATGTGTCCATTATGAGTGCTAACCTTCGCCGCCGACTTAGAAAAGTGGTCACGCCCGCCCTCAACCGAGCTGTACGAGTCGCCGATGGAGGAACTGCCGCAATTCTTGGCATGTGCTCTGCGCGAGTGTCTATTGGGGAGAGAAGCACTGTCGTTCTTTTCGCCGTAACCGAACATTGCCCTCATGAACTCATTCTCGGTATGGATTTCCTAGCCACGCACTCTGCCCTCATAGACTGTTCAGCTGGCTCTCTCCATCTCGATTTACCCCTCTTTTCCGACCCGCCTAGCCCACCGCAAACCAGCCTCTGCTGCATTGATTTCACGCGCCTCCCTCCTAACTCTGTCACAAATGTCGACTTATCCTCCACGCCGCCAGTACCTGATGGTGATTACATGGTGGCCCTGATTCCTGCAGTGATGCTTACGCATGGGGTTGCTGGGCCGCATATGATTCTGACGATTAAGAGAAACCGCACCTTCCTTCCCCTGGTCAACTTTTCACTCACCACCCAAGTTCTGCCACAGGGTATCTCCCTAGCCAAAATTACTGCTCTCCAAGATGACCATGTCGAGCCCTTCAGAGTTGACGATTGCTGTAGCTCAGTCAGTGGTTCCACTCCATCACGTTCTTGGGGTGCCGATATCGAGCAAATGGTGTCATCGGACCTCACGTCTGAGCAAGCTGCAGCGCTTTGCCACGTTCTTGAGAGCTATCGTAGCATTTTCGACTTTGCCAGCAACTCTTTAGGCCAAACGACCATTGCCACCCATCGCATAAATACTGGCTATGCAACCCCCATTCACTGACGCCCCTACCGTGTGTCTGCGTCGGAGCGTGCAATATTACAACATGAAGTCGGCAAAATGCTTGCGAAAAACATTATCGAGCCTTCATGCAGCCCCTGGGCTTCTCCAGTCGTCCTTGTTAAAAATAAAGATGGAACATGGCGCTTTTGTGTCGATTACCGTCACCTTAACAAAATTACCAAAAAAGACGTTTATCCTTTACCTCGCATCGACGACGCCCTCGACTGCCTATACGGTGCCTCTTATTTTTCAACTATTCACCTTCGGTCAGGGTACTGGCAGATAGCGGTCGACGAGATGGACCGCGAGAAGACCGCATTCATCACTCCTGATGGTCTTTATCAGTTTAAGGTGATGCCCTTTGAATTCTGCAATGCACCAGCCACATTTGAAAGAATGATTGACTCATTGCTCCAAGGGTTGAAATGGTCCATTTGCTTGTGTTACCTTGACGATGTTATCATTTTTTCGCCCACATTCGACTCGCATCTTGATCGTTTGTCAGTTATTTTGGACGTTTTTCGTCGAGCCGTACTCCAGCTTAACGCCTTCAAGTGCCGCTTCGCTCGTCGTCAAATTTCCGTGCTCGGTCACCTTGTCGATGCCCAAGGCGTGCGTCCAGACCCAGAGAAAATTCGCGCAGTCACGAACTTTCCCGTTCCGAAGACCACAAAGGATGTCCGCAGTTTTGTGGGGTCGTGCTCATATTTCAGACGCTTTGTTAAGGACTTTGTGATCATTGCACGCCCACTCACAGACCTCTTGAAGAAAGACGCCTCGTTTACCTGGGGCCATGACCAAGCGTCATCGTTTTCGCAACTTACGACACTGCTTACAACGCCACCAGTCTTGGCTCACTTTGATCCATTAGCCCCAACCGAGGTTCACACGGACGCCAGTGGACACGGCATAGGAGCTGTGCTATTGCAGCAACAAATTGGACACGACCGTGTTATAGCCTACGCAATTCGACTGCTATCTCCAGCTGAGCGCAACTATTCCATCCCGGAGCGCGAGTGCCTCGCCCTTGTATGGGCAGTCGCCAAGTTTCGCCCATACCTGTACGGGCGCTCATTCCGTGTTGCCACGGATCAGCACGCGCTCTGCTGGCTAGCTTCCCTGAAGGACCCCACGGGTCGTCTCGCTCGTTGGGCTCTACGCCTTCAAGAGTACACGTTCTCTCTAATTTACAAAAACAGGGCGATTACATCAGGATGCGGATTGTTTATCCCGCTACCCTGTTGACGAAGCAACCGATACCGACGCTATCACGGACGTTTTTTCCGTGTCGCAGCTGTTAAACATTGGCGAAGACCAACGTCGGGATGCTTCTTTACGAGCCATCATTGACAAACTGAAGTCAACGCCTCGCGACCCGTCCCTATGAATGTTTTTGGTGAAAGACGGGATCCTATATCGCCGAAACTTTGATTCCTTCGGATCAGACTTACTTCCTGTCATCCCAGTGCACCTGCGTTCCACTGTCCTGCATCAACTTCATGACGCTCCCATGACGGGCCATTTGGGCGTTTCTCGCACGTACGATCGTGTACGACGTCGTTTTTTTTTTGGCCTGGACTTGCCCGCTCTGTTCGACGCTATGTCGCCGCTTGTGAGCCCTGTCAGCGTCGCAAAACGCCGTCTGCCCTCCCAGCCGGCTACCTTCAGCCGATCGACGTTCCCAACGAGCCTTTCTTTCGAGTTGGTCTCGACCTGTTGGGCCCTTTTCCACTCTCCACAGCCGGAAATAAATCGATTGCTGTTGCCATGGACTACGCGACGCGGTACGCAATCACACGAGCACTCCTGACCAGCTGCGCTACCGACGTTGCGGAGTTTCTGCTGAACGACATAATATTAGTGCACGGTGCTCCCCGTCAACTTCTCACCGACCGTGGCCGCACGTTCTTATCAGCTGTCATTCATGAAATCCTGAGGTCTTGCCATACCAAGCACAAATTTACTACTTCGTACCATCCCCAGTAATGGCATCACGGAGCGCCTTAACAGGACCCTAACCGACATGCTTGCCAAATACGTTGCGTCAGACCACCATGATTGGGATATTCATTTGCCGTATGTGACGTTCGCCTACAATTCATCTCGTCACAACACTGCCGGATATTCGCCCTTCTATCTACTATATGGCCGGTACCCAACTTTACCATTAGACACGTTACTACCTGCGGCCACTGAATATGCTGGGGAAGCCATTGCCCGCGCCGACCACGCGCGTCAAGTCGCCCATAACCGTCTACAGGCTTCACATGCGCGCCAACAACAGCTCTACAATTCTCACCATAGAGACGTGCACTTTTCTCTGGGTTCTCTCGTGCTCCTCTGGTGACCTACTCGGCATGTGGGTTTGTCTGAAAAACTGTTGTCGCCCTACACTGGACCGTTTCGTATCGTTCGCCAAGTGACAGACGTCACGTACGAGATTGTTCCAACCAATCCAACAAAGTCATCGTCAGCTCCGAGCGACACCGTTCACGTGGCTCGGCTAAAGCCCTATTACCCCCCTTCGACATCATCTGCGTAAATTTAGCACCGGGACGGTGCTTCTACTGCCGGGGGTTATGATACAAAACAGCCGCTGAACACAGCTGCATGAAAGAGGAGGACGAAGTCAGTTTTTCGTTGGATGCTGGTCTGGCGCCATCTTGCTCGTTGATTTCTGTGCGCTGTAAATAGATCATTAAACAAGTTACTCGTAACAATATCACCATCTGGGCGTGTGACTGTAGTGACGGAGAGATAGAGCAGAGGCTACAGGAGGCCATCACCACTATTGAGTAGTATCTTGAAGGTACTGGCCTCGAGTGCTCGCCAGATAAATCCGACCTCCTCCTCTATCGCCCCACGCCTAAAGGCAGACCACACAAGGGATACAACCGGGACCGTGCTTACGAAGAGATCCAAATTCACACCAAAAACGGCAGGACTATTCCTGTAGTACAACAAATCAGAGTCCTTGGACTCAGTATAAAGATTCACTTTGGTTGATTTACTGTGTGTAAACTGTGTGTTGGGTGTGTAAACCTGTATTTGTATGTTGAATTCTTTCCTTTTTCCTTTTCTATGTGACTTGAGTGCCTAAAATGTACTTACTTCTTGTACCGTGCCCACCTGCTTGGACATGTGAAGGTCTGCAGTATGCATTAAGCAATAAAAAAATAATAAAATAATCGAGTCTAAGGGCACAAACGGCGAAACCATCAAGATGTTAGTAACCAAATTCACCTACGCAATACGGCTAATCAAGAGAGTCACAAACAAACACCAGGGCATGAAAGAGACTAACGTCATCAGGCTTATTTATTCATTTGCCATAAGCCATATTATATACGTAGCGGCATATCTAAACTGATATACAGCCGAAAAACTCAAGATCAACGCACTCATACAAAAGGCGTACAAAGAAGCTTTAGGCCTTCCAGATAGCACCAGCACCAAAAAACTGTTTCAACTGGACTTACATAACACTTTAGAGGAGCTGATAGAAGCGCAACAGATTGCCCAGTTGGAGAGACTAGCCAGCACGCGCACAGGACGGAGTATCCTTGACAAGTTGGGGATAAATTACCATAGCCAACAAGGAAGTAAAGTGTCGGTTCCAAAGGTGATCAGGGAAAAGATCCAGGTCCCCAATCTGCCCAAAAACATGCCCACCGAACTTAATCAAGGCAGAAGAGAAAGCCGCGCTAGAACTCTACTTAAGGCCTACGGCAGAGACAAGGAGGCATCGTTCGTAGACGCAACGGAGTGCCCTAATCACAAATCCTACGTTGCGGCAGTAATAAACACCGACCGCAAATGCGTAAGCGCGTGCTCCATACGTTCTGATAATTCAGAAATCACGGAAGAGGTGGCGATAGCACAGGCCATAATTTCCCCAATGTGTAAGCATGTCATCAGCGACTCGCAGTCGGCAATCCGTAACTATGCACAGGGAAGAATATCTCCCGAGGCAACTAACATACTCCTCCGCAAGGCAAATCTCATATCATCTGAGGAATTCGAAGAAAGGTATATTATATGGTTCCCAGCTCACACCCCGTGTGCGTCCCTCATTCCCAACCTCAACGAGGAAACTCACCGCGTAGTGCGAGGTCTCACCGCACTCGCGACGGAGCTTCACATGAGGTACCGGGAGGCGAGGAGTGGTGGGAGAGGGACAAAATGTTTAGGTTCTGCGACATTATCCAATTTTACCAAAAGTCTAGGCGCAGATTTTCATCACCTAGCTCCACACTAGACAGATCTCAGGAGGTTGACTGGAGGCGACTTCAAACTAGAACATTTCCCAACCCGAAGCACCTAAATCGCATCTACCCCGAACTATACCCAGATGACTCGTGTAAGCTATGTAGATTGAGACACGCCACCCCAAAGCATATTTTATCGGAATAGACACAGATACAGGATGCCAATGCAGTCTCCCCAGAACAGCTTGGGGCGCGGTGTAGAGCCGCGCTGATCAGCTCAGATCGGGCAGATCAAATATGGGCCATCCAGCGAGTACGGGAGACGGGTGAGAGACAGGGTCTCTCCACCGCCCCTGGCGCGGCTTAGGGCCCATGCCTCAATCCGCTGGTTAAATAAAGTTTGCTCACTCACTCAGTCAGAAAATAACGATGCAGCACCGATCTCCCATAGGCATATTTGAGATATGAGCCAACAACCGACTTGCGTAGTGCACATATACTGCACCGTTCAGGACTGACAGACAGACAGAAGGACGGATGGACACGAACAGCAAATCTGTCGCATTCTATTCGCAAGTTTCGTAGACTATCATGCCGCCCCGCGGCCGCCAGCGTAGTTTTTTCAAAGAGTATCGGAGTAGCAGCGGGGCAGCGGTGCTCATGACATATGCATGTACGTCTTGGCTGGCGTTGGGCTTTCACTAGAACGTTTCTGTTGTAGTTACCGGGTGCACAAAGGCCACTGCAATTGTTGCACAGTCTCCGTTAGCGAAACTGGTGTGCTTTTTCGACACAGCGAAGTAACAACTGAGACGCTTATTCGCGTTAATCTGCACCTGTGAGTACGTTTCGCGTGTCATTTGTGCATGAGAAACGCGGGCCACGCTTCCGTCTGCTTTCCATTGGCGCGTGACCTTCCGATTTGTTGCTATCGCGTTCATTGCTTCGCTTTTGCGCCAAAGCTGTGACTTCTTTCAAAAACGCGACAAAAATATCGGCATTGCGATAACTTAGTGAAATCTTACATAGGTATTCGCTCACACCTGAGAATGCAAAATGAAATATTGAATGTTATAACACTATTTGGGGTTTCGCGTGACAAACTGATGTAGTCGGGGTTCTGCCCAGAAGACCGGAGCCAGCTAGAGTCTCGGGGAGATGTCGAGGAGAGGAGCCCGGAGCTGTTAACAGTAACTTTTAACTACAATATTAACCGGTAGCGTGTTACATGATGGTGGTAGCATCATGGAAGCTCTCCGCGGAAGCATGATCTGGGAGCTTGTGAGAACTTGTTGGAAGAGCCTCGGCGCTCGCGTTTTATGAACTTGCCTTCCCAGGGTTCCCTGCAGGAAAAACTAGAGGCCAGGACAGTCCCATAAAAATTGCCATATTCACCTCCGCCCCCGAAATAGGATCGGATAATGCCGCCTCCTTTCCGACCAAGGAAAGAGGGAAGAAGCACGCAGAGTTCATCCCATGGCGAGAAAGAAAACACGACACACCATGCACGACACAGCACAGCATGAAAACATTGAGTACTACGGGGAAATCAACTCTGTAGACCGTTGCAGTTATGAGTATGTGGCGCCAGGCAGACTATGACTTGTGGGAACAGCGAGATTAGGCACCACGAAGAACGTGGGAAATGCGTCCGCAGACGGTTCTCAGTCACTTGGCATATTGTCCGTGGCACTCCGACGAACAGAGATGTACAAAGATAACCACCCTTTTAAAGCCATTTTGACTGTAAACAGCCTTTCATGTAGGTCGCCAGTCGGTCGGGTAAGTTCAAAAGGTTCCACGCGTGGAGACGGCTGTACCCCGAAATTCCAAGTGCGGCTTGCGTGTCGTTGTCGCTTGTGGTTCACCTCGGGGAGCGCTGTCGCGCTACCGTCCCACGTCCAAGCGGCGCCATGTCAGGAAGGCCAATCATAAAAGCCCGTCCACAGCCACAGGAGGTCTCGAAGGGGTTGCAGCATCAAAGCAATCTGCAGAGACCGTAGATCTGCTCCCTTGTAGACATTGACGCAGGCTGTACTACTATCTGGACCTGGGCCATGGCTAGCACATGCCAGAAACGAAACACGCAAGACCCGAGACAAAACAAACAGAGAACACTCAACTAACTTTGAGAAATGCCAGGTTACAGTTCTGGTGAAATTCCCTAGAAGTTCACAATTGGTGCACTCACTCGGGAAAATTAAGAATCAGATAAGTAAGCCATAACGAACTCAGACCTCGTGCGAAGCAAATCAACAGCCTATCGTTTTGTATCATTTCCCAGAAATATTCACAGCGTTTAAGGCACGCAGGTCCTACGGGCGAAACAAAACAAAAGAGGTAGTTGATGAATTATGCCTCGCACTGCATAACTAAAACTTAAAATCAAACTCGCTTGTATATCATTAAACAAACGGAGAAACAAAAAACCTGCACAACACTGATGTACATGCTGAACGTTACACAAGGTTTATACAGAGGCTTTTACATTCAGCCCAATTCTCTGTTAAAATCAACTTGCGTATAAGACATGCAATAAACAGAGAAACAAAAACCTATACTACACTGCAAAAACAGAAGGTTTAAACAGAGGCAGCTTTAGCCTAATTCTGTGTTAAAATCAACTTGAGCAAAACCTTCTTCTACTCGGGTGTTAGGTTTTGTTAAATGTAAGCAAAGCAATAAATCTCGCAATGTCTGCTGCTAAGATGAGGAGGAAAATAAAACTTTCGAAAATCGACATACTCCTTGCTCATCGGCAGACTTGCAAACATTAAAAGAAAAACGATTCAATACTGGATACAAGAGAAATCTTCGGCATCCTTATGCTGTCGAAAACATTATGGGGAACCCTTTCAGACGGGCTCTGGCGGGACGATCATATCGCAGTTTTCGAGACTCCAGATCGCGACGGAGCGACAAACATCCTGCCTATCCGAAACTACCGAAGCACTCGGTGGCGGTGATCTTTGTTCTGCGGCCCACAAACTCGGACAAAGAGGCATAGGGACGCTTTAGCTTCCTCGTTGCAGGCCTCTGAGAACAGTGGTCACTCTTTCGCGAAGGTAGGGTATGGCTTCTGTTGTTGGAGTCGCGTACGCACCAGCTTGCTTTGCTCCTTCATCTACTCTGCACTGAAAGCAAGGAGATCAGGCGGCCCTTTTGGCGTCTCAATTTCCTCGCCTGCTTGACGCCTTTCATGCCGTATCCCGCGTTCAGGGGGACTATCAACTTTTGACTTCCAGCCCGCTCTCTCAGGATGTTTGGCCTACGCTCGAGTGAAATTCGACCCTTCGCGTTTCCTCTACGTTTTCGCCGGCGCCTTCTTTCGGGGCGGTACGGAACACTCACCGACTCGGCAGTAATACTCGGAAGTACACTGCTCAAAACTCCAGGCGGCTCAACTGGCTTATCCTCGGCGTCATTTCTAACCAAAATGACGGTACATTTGACTCTTTCTAAACCAGTCTTTCCTTGATGAGAGTCATCATCTCGCGCTATTCTAAGTGCATCATCCTTTCGCGCTATGCTAAGCGCCTCTTCCTCCCATGCTAAGCTAAACGCCTCATCACTTGGACTTTTACAGTCTACTTTCTTTTCTTTGGCGCTTTCTGCTTCTGGCATCTAATGAGTGGACTCACAGCCCATCAAACGCGTCAGAGCTGTCGCCGATTCGTAACCAAAAGAAAGGCCTTTCAAAACCATATTTACGTCGTTCTGAGAGGGATAGTGCTCGGGCAGGTTTTGGGACACCACAGTTTCCGCTGTGAGCGGTCTTGACGGTCCCTCATTTTCAACGTGAGCTAACGACAAATGCACACATTTTTAATCAACTACTTGCCGTTTGCACGTGCGTTCCCCTATGGTCAGCTCAATTTTCACGGAGAAGGGATGTACAGTATCAAGGACTTCGGCTGAGTCCAGCGGTACGTTTTCTTCAACTAATTCCTGAATGTGGGGTTTCAATTGCTCCTGATCGCTGTCGCTGCTGTTCATCAAAATAAGAACTCTTTTAGGGTTACGACAGCCGATCGCAAAGTGACCAGGCTCTTGGCAACGGTGACATACGACTGGCCTCCTAGCCCTAAGGGCCTTTTGTTTCTCTGAAGCCGTGGTCTTTGCAGGACTATCTTTCACTTTCATGTGGGAGGACGCTATCCCGTTATTCGGATTATTTGATGCCTGATTTAGTACTAAAGCCAATCGCCTTTTTTACGTTTATCTTGTCTTCTTCAGCCCATCTTATGTTCTTCTCAACCTCCTCCCAGCTCTTCTCAATTTCGTCATCCTCCGCACCGCCTTCGTGAATAGCCTTAATCCGCTGCGGCTCTCTCTCTTCTCTCCCAACCTTGATTCCCCGCTCTTCACAAAATAGCAAGAGGTCTAGTTTCTCTAGCTTCGTTACCAAATCCATGGTATTCACGAGTGAGGACTTTCTTACCCGCCGTGACGTTAGGTAGCGAACAAGCGAAGCCTACACGCACGGTAATACTACTACCAGATTTAGAACATGGAAGCTAAAATTTGGTGAATAGCTGTGCCGTATAGCGGTATTATACCTGGTAGTGGTACAACGAAGCCTATACGCACAGAAGATTACGCACAAATTTAGAAAGCTTCAAAAGCTAAAACCTGGCAAAACTCAAGCAAAGTCAAGCACTCACCATGTTGTTGAGGCCCGTGTCAAGCATGGGTCATCCCGTTGCTGCCAACCAGTTGATGCGTTCTGGTTTTCACCAGCATCACATCGTTGCTATCCAGTTGATGTAGTCGAGCCCGAGAGGACCGGAGCCAGCCAGAGTCTTGGGGAGATGTCAAGGAGAGGAGCTCAGAGCTGTTAACAGTAACCTTTATTTACAATATTTACAGGCAGCGGGTTACATGATGGTGGTATCATCATGGAAGCTCTCCACAGAAGCATGATGGGAGCTTCTGGGAGCTTGTGAAAACTTGTCGCGAGCGCCTCGGCGCTCGCGTTTTATGCCCTGGCCTTCCCAGGACTTCCTGCATGAAATATAGTGGAGGCCAGGACGGTCCAATGAAAATTGCCATATTCACCTTTGCTCCCAAAAGGGGAAGGGAAATCGCCGCCTCTTTTTTCCAACCAAAAAAAAAGGAAAGAAGCACGCCCAGTTCGTCTCATGGCGAGGGAGAAAACACTGCACACCACGAACGACACAGCACAGCATGAAGACGTTGAGTAATACATGGAAATCAACTCTGTAGACCGTTTCAGTGATGAGTATGTGGCGCCAGGCAGACTATGACTTGTGGGAACAGTGGTATTAGGCAACACGAAGAACGTCGGAAATGCATCGGCAGACGGTTCTCAGACGCTTGGCTCATTGTCCGCGGCAAGCCGACGAACAGAGACGTACAACGGTGACCACTTTTTAAGGGGCGAAGCTCCTTATAGCGGCACCCGTTCGTCCCTCGTAGTCGTTGTAGTATATAACAAGTATAAAATTTTGACCTCCAAGGTGGTGCGAGATGGTGGTACTTCGAGAGTTGAATAGATGGTCGAACGAACACACAGACAGATGCATGGATGGACGCATGAACGGATGCAGGGGCGGACACATGGATGAACGCAGGACAGACGCATGAACAGACGCACGCACAGACGGGCGGATGGATGCATGGACGGTCACACAGACGGTCACACAGACGGACGCATGGACGGACGGAAGCAAGAACAAATGGATGGACAAATGCTTCGCCCCACTCTCCATCATTCACTCCGAGGATATGCTGCCAATTTTTCAAAGCCGTTTTCACTGTAAACAGCCTTTCATATTGTCACGGGTTCGTGACGTGGCCAAAGACAGAAAACTTCGTGTTGCGATTTAACTGTTTATTTGGGCGAACCTGTGCCCGGTAAAGGGAAAGTCTAATTACAGCAGCAGTCTTGCAAAAATAGCAGTCTCGGACTGATAGCGGCGAACGCAGCGTCGGCCTTCGATCAACAACTGACAAGCGGCGAAGCGCGTCAGCATTTATACCCTTGCCGTCTAATGTTCTAGCGTTATCGCTAGCGGTGGCGTAGGTTCCAGAACAATCTGTACCGTTCGCACAGTGGGCGTGATCTTATCGAAATGATCTACTACAGTCCGGAACCTTCTCGAAACCTGCAGGCGCGGTTTGCGCCGAGAATCGTGTGGTGTTTCGGAACGATAACAAAAACTTGTGAAATGGAACGTGGCATTGCCCCCCTCTGAAAAAAGGCATCATCCCGATGCTAAAAGATGAAGGTACAATAATAATGCAAGAAAGTACAATGAAAAAATTACAATACAACAATAATAAAAAAACACTGTTTCAGTTTGTTAACGTACATGAAACGGTTTGAGGCGCGCGACATGGACGACTTAAGGTCGCGATCGGCGTCGTTGGGAGTTCGTGATGCCGTCGGGGACAACCTCGTAATCAAGTGGGCCGAGACGTCGAACCACTTTGTACGGTCCGAAGTACCGTCGCAGAAGCTTTTCACTTAGTCCACGTCGGCGTATCGGCGTCCACACCCAAACACGTTCACCGGGCTGGTATTCCACGAAGCGTCGTCGAAGGTTGTAGCGGTGGCTGTCGGTCGTCTGTTGATTCTTGATACGAAGACGCGCAAGTTGTCGGGCTTCTTCGGCGCGTTGAAGGTACTCGCTCACATCGAGGATTTCTTCGTCGGTGACGTTGGGTAACATGGCATCGAGCGTCGTTGCCGGGCTCCTTCCGTAGACCAATTTGTAGGGAGATATCTGCGTCGTCTCCTGCACCGCCGTGTTGTATGCGAAGGTCACATACGGAAGAATGGTGTCCCACGTCTTGTGTTCGACATCGACGTACATTGACAGCATGTCGGCGATCGTCTTGTTAAGCCGCTCGGTGAGGCCGTTGGTCTGTGGGTGGTACGCTGTCGTCCAGCGGTGGTTTGTTTGGCTGTATGCCAAGATCGCTTGAGTTAAGTCGGCAGTGAATGCCATTCCTCTGTCGGTGATAAGGACCTCCGGGGCGCCGTGACGTAGGACGATATTTTCGACGAAAAACTTAGCTACCTCGGATGCACTGCCTTTTGGCAGGGCTTTTGTCTCGGCGTAGCGGGGGAGGTAGTCGGTAGCTACCACGATCCACTTGTTTCCGAAAGCCGACGTCGGGAACGGCCCCAGTAGGTCCATACCAATCTGCTGGAAAGGTCGGCAAGGTGGATCAATTGGCTGCAGAAGTCCCGCTGGCCTTGTCGGCGGTGTCTTGCGTCGCTGACAGTCCCGGCATGTCCTCACATAACGAGTGACGTCGGTGGTAAGACGTGGCCAGTAGTACCTTTCTTGTATCCTCGCGAGCGTGCGGGAAACACCGAGGTGCCCTGCCGTCGGATCGTCGTGCAGGGCCTGCAGGAGTTCTGGTCGCAGAGCTGAAGGCACCACAAGGAGGTACTTAGCTCGAAGCGGTGAAAAGTTCTTCTTTTGTAGAAGACCATTTCGTAGAAAGAACGACGCAAGTGCGCGCTTGAATACCTTCGGGACTTCGGTGGTCCTGCCTTCGAGATATTCTATTGGGGCTTTAAGTTCCGGGTCGGCCCGCTGTCGTTCGGCGAAGTCGTCGGTAGTTATCGTTCCCAAGAAGTAGTCGTCATCCGAGTCGTCGGGTAGCGGTTGGTCGACAGGCGCACGAGAGAGACAGTCAGCGTCGGAGTGTTTTTTGCCGGACTTGTAAATGACAGTAATGTCATATTCTTGAAGTCTCAGGCTCCATCGTGCGAGGCGACCTGAAGGGTCCTTCAAAGTGGCTAGCCAACACAAGGCGTGGTGGTCGCTCACAACTTTGAAGGGCCTGCCGTAGAGGTAGGGGCGAAATTTCGACGTAGCCCAGATGATGGCGAGGCACTCCTTTTCTGTTGTGGAATAATTTGCTTCTGCTTTGGATAGCGATCGGCTGGCGTAACTAATAACCCTTTCAAGTCCGTCAGCCCTCTGCACAAGAACGGCGCCAAGACCTACGCTGCTTGCGTCAGTATGTATTTCTGTCTCGGCGAATTCGTCGAAATGGGCAAGTAACGGAGGCGTCTGGAGGCGATGTTTAAGCTCCTGGAAAGCGTGTTCCTGTGGCGTTTCCCACTTGAATTCCACGTCGGCCTTGGTAAGGTTAGTGAGAGGATCGGCGATGCGGGCGAAGTTTTTCACGAACCGCCTATAATAGGCGCACAGGCCCAGAAATCGGCGCACGGCCTTCTTGTCAGTGGGCGGCGGGAAGTTAGCGATGGCGGCTGTTTTCCGCGGATCGGGACGAACTCTAGACTTGCTGATAACGTGCCCCAGAAACAAGAGCTCCTCATACGCAAATCTGCACTTTTCTGGCTTCAGTGTGAGTCCGGACGTCTTGATGGCTTGAAGTACAGCTTCAAGGCGCCGAAGATGCTCGTCAAAACTCGAGGAAAACACGACGACGTCGTCCAAGTACACAAGGCAAATCTGCCACTTCAATCCTGCCAGTACTGTATCCATAACGCGTTGAAAAGTTGCAGGCGCTGAGCAAAGGCCGAAGGGCATCACCTTAAACTCGAAAAGGCTGTCCGGTGTTATAAACGCCGTCTTCTCTCGGTCTCTTTCGTCGACTTCGATTTGCCAATAGCCAGTCTTGAGGTCCATTGACGAGAAGTACTTGGCGTTATGGAGCCGATCAAGGGCGTCGTCTATTCGTGGGAGAGGATACACGTCCTTTCTTGTGATTTTGTTGAGGCGGCGATAATCGACGCAGAAACGTTGCGTCCCATCCTTTTTCTTCACTAACACCACGGGGGATGCCCACGGACTCTTGGACGGCTGGATAATGTCATCTCGCAGCATTTCATCAACTTGTCTCTTCATTGCCTCACGTTCTCGCGTCGAAACCCTGTACGGACTCTGACGGAGTGGTCTGGCATTTTCTTCGGTTATGATTCGATGTTTCGTGATTGGGGTCTGCCGAATTTTCGATGACGACAAAAAGCAATCTTCGTATTGCAGGAGCAGGGCCTTGAGCTGTTCTTGCTTATCGTTCGGAAGTCTGGGATTGACGTCGAAAGCTATGGGAGGGGCTTGGTTCCTCTGAGCAGGTTCCGCAGAATCGGCGAGGGCGAAAGCACTGGTGGCTTCGACAATTTCTTCGATGTATGCGACCGTTGTTACTTTGTTCACATGTTTGTACCCATTGCTGAAATTCGTGAGCATAACCGTTGCTTTGCCTCCCCGCAGCTCTGCAATTCCTCTTGCGACGCAAATATTTCGGGTGACCAACAGATGCTGACTGTCTTCAACGACGCCTTCCAAGTCAGGGGATTTAGGAGCGCCGACTGAAATATTGACGCTTGAGCGAGGCGGAATGGTGACTTGTTCTTCCAGCACATTCAAGGCATGGTGTCCTGATGGCGTGCGCGGCGGTAGTGCTTCTTCTGTGAATAACGTTATCGACCTTGTTTTTAGGTTGATGACAGCATCATGGAGGCATAAGAAGTCCATGCCAAGGATGACATCTCTCGAGCAACGCTGTAGGACTACGAAGTCTGTAGGATAAATACGGCCGTTAATGGTGACTCGCTGTGCAGATTCCTGCAGGCGTTACGAGATGACCGCCGGCTGTGTGGATTTCAGGGCCTTTCCAAGCTGTCCTAACTTTCTTTAACTTCGCGGCGAACGACCCACTGATGACAGAATAGTCGGCTCCAGTATCGACGAGAGCAGTCACACTATGGCCGTCGATAAGAACGTCGAGGTCGCTAGTTCGCCGTCTCGCATTACAGTTAGGGCGCGGCGTCGGGTCACGGCTGCGTCGGCTTGTTCCGCTGCTTCCATGTTGCGTCGTCCGGCCACCTTCGGTAAGTGAGCTTTTGCCTTCAGGGCTTTTCCTGGTTGGGGTTGTGTTCAAAAAGCTCCGTCGCGTCGGCGTCGTCGTCGGAGGATCTTCGGTAGTTCGTCGCACAGCAACCGCACCTCCATCGGTTGCTGTGCTCCGATGGAGGTGCAGTAGATCGAAATGATCTACTACAGTCCGGAACCTTCTCGAAACCTGCAGGCGTGGTTTGCGCCGAGAATCGTGTGGTG
Source organism: Rhipicephalus microplus (assembly GCF_043290135.1). Classification (NCBI taxonomy): domain Eukaryota; kingdom Metazoa; phylum Arthropoda; class Arachnida; order Ixodida; family Ixodidae; genus Rhipicephalus; species Rhipicephalus microplus. The sequence goes on from NC_134704.1 coordinate 219,132,142, forward strand.
TTTCGGAACGATAACAAAAACTTGTGAAATGGAACGTGGCAATATAGGTCGCCAGTCGGTCGGGTAAGTTCAAAGGGTTCTACGCGGGGTGACGGCTGCACCGCAAAATTCTTAGTACAGCTTACGTGTCGTTGTCACTTGTGGTTCACCTCTGGGAGCGCTGTCCCGCTACCGTCTCACGTCCAAGTGGCGCCATGTCAAGAATGCCGATCATAACAAAACCACGTAATGATCGTGAGGCACGCCTTTAGGGAAGAGCAACGTGAATGGACTTCGCACGCTACAGCAAGTGATGTGTTTGGCATTCAGAACCTCTTGACCTTCAATTAGGCGTCGTATTCGAGTTTCTGAAGCGCCTAGGTGGCGCATAATAAGCGACTGTGAAAAAGGCAAAGCCACCGCGAAGGAAAACAAAAAGAAAACACTGCAGTGCAGGCCACACATGTGCTCAGCGACTCAAATACTCTCTGTGGGCGTCATATTGAACCACCCTGTGCGCCCCCTATGGGCGACGAAACTTGCGAATAGGCGATGAACAGCAACAGTACGACGCATGTCGCTATAATCTGCGCGATACACCTGTAACGTACGAAACCGGGGACATGGTATGGGTGTGAACGCCTGTGCGTAGACAGGGACTACCCGAAAAGTTGCTCAGGTGATATTGCAGACTTTATCGAGTGCTGTGACGACTAAGCGACGTTACCTACGAAGTCAGCCCGGATAGCCCAACCTGTACAAGGCCTCGGCAGCACCGACCTGAACTTATGAACTTAGTGTGCATTAAGCCGTACGCCAGCGAGTGACTGTGCGACGGACCGTCTCTTGTACAAAATGAATTTATGCATGAATGCATGAATAACTGGCTCAGCTATAGCATCGGGGCGATGCTCTTTTAAGGGGAGGCAAATGCCGCGCTTGAAATGGGAAGACAAAGACAACGAAAATGATGTGTGTGCCAGAAACCTTGTGAAAAGGGACACGGACCGAAGAAGGCAGCGTGTTGGTGTTTATGTCGTTGCTCTTGGCTGCTGCAAAAAATGAGCCATCAGTTCTTGGACTAAACGTCTCGGTGGTCTTCTTACGGTGAACCGCGAAAATATGCACTAATATACATCGATTCATTTCGCACTTCATGCGTAAAGATACGTGCAAGTGTGCTGAGATATGTGGAGAATTTAGGATTTAATTGTAGTGAAAAACAGTTGCTTTGTTCTCACTGGATGCTTTTTGTTTTATTTGATGCCACTGCACCAACTAGGACTTGGTGACAGAACAGCCACCGCACTCAATGTGCAGATGTTTCCCACAGTGTTTCGCGCACACGTGTGGGGTTCTGAGTTAGATTGCTTGAAAATGACCTAGTGTGGCAATAAGACCATACGATCACTTCCTACAGCTGTACTAAACCTAATTTGCATATGCATAGGCACATACAAGCTAGTTTAAAACCGGTTTGAAAGTCATTAGTGGGTGTGCACCTGTTACCCAATAGCTGAGCGAACAGGTATAAAGTCAAAACCTGCCTGAGCGAGCCAGCAATTAGAAATGGGACGGAAATGTCTGGCTCTGATAAATGCCATTTTACTTTATTACTAGATCTTATCTAATGAAACCCTCAATCTGTGGGTGATGTCTGCACATTTTAGGGGCGAAGCTCCTTACAGCACCTGGTTGATGGTCCGCTCGAGGGCCGGAGGTAACGGACGTGCGTTGCGTCTGCTCCATAAATTGACCAATTTTTCGCGCGGAAAAGACAAGGGCCTGCTGATAAAGTGCTTTGTGTGTTTGCGGACGTGCTCAGGGCCCTTTGGCTACCATTTTCGAAACTGTAAGTGGATTTTGAAGGATTTCTTGCGCCTTTGGTGTTCGGCCACCTCGTGCGTCTCGCTAACTCCACAGTTCAGCCTAGCGCCGAGGCGGCTGGAGCGGCGTCTGAGGCCTCCAGGCGTCGGCTCGTAGAGCATCTGCGGAGGCACTATGACGATGGAAGTGACTGTTAACCGTACAGATGCCGATCCAGCAGAAATGAAAAGCTTGGAATAGGTGACAAAAGTGTCGAAACGTGTGGCGGAGCTCCAGGAGAGTCAACAACGAGAACGCAATGGTGCCACTAAGGTGGGGTCTACCAACGGAGGTTGCGGAATAAGAGGCAGGACGGTGCCGGCCGGCTACAATAAGCATGGTGCAAGCAGAGGAGCCTTATATAAAGCAACGAGAGAAAACCTCGCGGAACGGTCAGTAGCGTCACACCTACCGCGTCTTCCGAACGCTCATCACAAGGTTATTCTCAGGCCCAAAGAAGAGTTGACGCTCACCAAACTTCCGGCACCCGTGATTAGCGGAGCACTCATGATGGCAGCAGGCATTTCATGGCAGAAAGGTCGGGAGGAGGACAGCATCGTTGTCAACGACAAGCAAGTAACATTGATATATAGCACGCCCAGGGGGGATGATGCCAAGAAAATGATGAACATGAAAGTCATAAAGCTTGTTGGGCCGATGGACCCTTATCTGCATCACGCACAGGGGAAGCAGGGCACGGAGAGCACATGCGCAATGCACACGCGCGGGACGAGCGCCAGTATCCAAAATATTGGCAGATCCCACGCACAGTGTGAATCGATTATATGCGAAGCACTAATGATAAATGTTGATATTTAACTTTAACTTCAGCACAACGCTACGAGGTGGAGGTAAGTGATGCCACACATGTCTTTCGTGTCATGATTTTCATGTTTGAATGTGTCCTATACTTTCGTCATCTAATCACGTCACGTGCTACCAAATTTAGTATATGTGGAGCTAGCGAAACGGCCACGAGCACGAAATGAACGTGGTATTTGGTCATGTTCTTACATGACGCGCGTGTGGGGATTATCACGTTTGCACCAATAATTTATTTCGTCAATCATTAACGTCACGCAACACAAAACTTGGTATATGTTGAGCTATCAAAACGGCCAAAAGCGCATCATGAAGGGCCCATTATACTTTTGTAGCGTTGACGCGCGCGCACGCTGGTCACAGCGACGCTACACGTTAGCAAAACGCTGGCACTCTATAGTCTGACTCCAGACGCGACCAGCGTCCGTCGGCGCGGCCTGAAGGCGACCGGCGCGAAATGCGACGTGCTGTATTTCGCGCTAATGCGTTACCTAGACAACACTGTGTCTCTATTTTTTCGTGATGGGGGACGACGGACGCGCCGAAACGCGCATGTGTCAAAGCAACGCCGCGCGCGTGCCTGCGAGTATATGGCAGGAACGGCGTTGGGCATGGAAACGCCGACGTGACACGAAATGAACGCCGGCGAGCACGCGCACCGCGTCATGTCGAAATGTATTGGCGCCTTGACTGTGGCATGTAGTCATGATCTCACACGACACGTACCTTATGATTATCATGTTTGCACCAGAGTCATGCCTTCGTCATCCATTGGCGTCACGTAATACCAAATTTGGCAATTTTGAAGCTAGCGAAACGACCGCGACCGCATCATCAGTGTGGCATGTAGTCATGTTGTTACATGACACGCGTGTCGTGGTTATCATGTTTGGATGTGACATTTACCTAAGTCGTCCATTCGCGTCGCATAATACTGAGTTCGGTACATGTGAAGCTAGCGTAACAGCCGCGAGACCATCATGAGCGTAGCATGTAGTCATGTTGTTACATGACACGCATCTCATGTTTATCAGGTTTGCCCCCGTATCATACCTTCATCATTCATTAACGTCTCGTAATACCAAATTTGGTATAAGCGAAGCTAGTGAAACAGCCGCCAGCGCCTCACAAGCGAGGCATGTAGTCATGTTGTTACATGACACGCATCTTAAGATTATCATGTTTGCACCAGTCACATACCTTAGTCATCCATTAACGTATTGCAATACCAAATTTGGTATATGTGACGCTAGCGAAATGGCCGTGAGTGCATCATGAGCGTGGCATGTAGTCAGGTTGTTACATGACACGCATGTCATAATTTTTATATTAGGTTCTGTCGCTTGTATTTGCCATGCAATCATGCCATACCATACCAGTTTTGCAACATGCAATGTGAACGAAACCAACGCAGGAGTTGCAAGACCATTAAATATAAATCATGACATTCATGACATACATGTCATGACGAGTCAAATATGTTCTTCATACAGTCATGTTATGCCATATCAAGTTTGGTATTGATACCATTATCGAAACGGCCAGGAGAGCTAAAAATCTCAGGCAGGCAGGCAGGCAGGCAGGCAGGCAGTTTTCGTCATATTCTCAGGCACTGAAACATATGCGTTCGTTTTGTACCTCTTTTCGTTGATAGTCAAAACCTTCATCTTGGCGATTTTCGTCGCTGTGCTTTCCTCCGGTGTGCTTATCACCAAAATGTTTTGCGTGGGGTTGGGGCAGATCGTGATAATCTCGTCGTCGCCAACTCCTGCTCTATTACGTATCGCCTCATCAAGGCTCGCACCGCACGTGCTCATTATATTCAGCCCGTCCCTCGGTCAAACAATTACCTTGATACCGTCCCTGGGCAGTCTGGGCATCTTTCTTGCTCGTAGAACCTCGCTGACAATGCTTCGGCGGCCTTGGTGCATCGGGCTTGGTGAACGGGCGTCTTCTTGTCTCACCACCTTGTTATCGCTCGTGCGTCCTCTTTTTTTTCGTGTAATTTCAATCCAGCCATCTGCAACGCTGTCAGCGTCTTCGTCTTCACTCGTGGAAAAGCTTCTTGTTTGTTCAGTTGTGTGGTCCGTGTCTTCCCCTGTCCCTGCCTCGTCAACATCCATCTCGGCTGTTCTTTCAGTCTTCGAGTAAGACACGGTATGCGCCAGGCCCAACCACCGTTAGGCGTAGACGCTCACTCGTATAGTTCTCGCAGTTTACGAGCCCTAAAGCTCGTAAAGCTCACGCTCACCCAAAAAGCTGGTATCCGTGGGTTCGCGATGACTTGATCTGTCCGGTGGTGTGCCACTTTCAAGGGTAGAGTTCGAAAAACTTCCTGAAACATTCACGAATCGACGGAGCCGATGTGACATGCGTTTGCTCCCACTGGCGACCATCGCGTAGTAGCATCGAGCTTGTATTAGCTGAGCTGTTAAATGCGCGGTGCTTTAACCACTACATCATTCAGAAAAGCTGCCGACCATATCTGATTTCAAAGTACAGGCATCGCACGATATAATTTTGATGGCAATTCATTTCAAGTTTCTTGATTGCGTTAGATGCGGAGATGAGTCAATCATGGTCCATAAATTCACTTTCTATAGAAAGTGCCCATGTGACACCTGCATGCTCAACCGAGCCTCGCTATTCGCTTCCATGGCTGCACGAGCGATGAAAAAACATTTGACTCCGAGCGTGCGGCTAGCACCCCAGGGTTTCTGCGCATGGAGCAACATATGTGGCTGCGGACTAGTTGGTATTCCATAATTCAAACTGCTCAACGGTAAACACAGCAGCACACGTGAGAAGAGAATTAGCGCCGACATCCTATTGAAATTTATCTCAACTCCCAAATGTGTTGCCTACACCCGAGATAAAATCATGCTTATGCTGGAAACAAAAAAAAATCCAAGTGAAGCATAAAATCACAGAGACCATAAAAAAAAGAAAAGCGGTGACATAGAACATGCCAATGAATCCAGGTAAGCCAGTTCTTTGCAGTCAAAAGTATTGAAGGTTCTAGGTGCCATCATAAGGGTGAGTAATGTGAACTTGTGTTTTCTCAAACAGGTCCTGGCAGTCGTATTTCTAATTATGAGAACCCAAGGAATCGTCTCTACCCATGTATTTTACTTTTTGCAAATTTCCCTGTAACCTCATGTTTTGGTACTTTCCCATTTTACCAATGCACTGAATAAGCAATCTCATTTATGTAATTGAACTTGTGATGTTAGAAGAGCTTTGAACCATAGCGAATCTATGCAGGGCAAAACTTTGTTGACTGCGCAGGAGGCATTGGTTACAGCATATCTTGGTTCTGTGGACTCAGTTATGTGGGTCAAAGAGACGGGTGCCTAAGTATATGGTTGCAGAAACATTATCAAAAGGTAAACACCATAGATAGAGATGGTTTTTTGGCTTCTGATTGTTAAGAATGTGGTTGCCAGCCTCTGTTCGGGAAAACAAAAGCTATTGCAGCTCACCTTTATGATAGCACCAGCATTATCATTGAGGCTGCATGAACAGCTAAAGGAAGCTGGTGACATTAAACCTTCAATGTTCCTATCTGCTAAAGAACTGGCTTACCTGTATTCATCGTCATGTGCTATTGTGCCTTAGTATTTTTTACAGTTTGTTTCAGTGCACTTTCACCTAAGTTATTTTTTCTTACCATGAGCATGTTAATATTTTGGATGCGGGCTATATATTGTATGTTCTATAAAATTTCAGTCGGAAGCCTTCGTGTCACTAGTGTTGCTTTATCTGTAGTTGTGCTGACTATTTTCAAATCTCTGCACAGATGCGTTGTATGCATGTTGAAATCGACACAGTCAGACTCGCTCGCTGGATTCCGTGCCGACCGGTTGTGCCCTCGTGACCTCCGACGACAGCGCAGCTCTGGCCGACTGTGTTGGTCCTACGCCACCTCCTGCCACCGGTCCCCTACGACGATGTCAGCGCAGCTCTGGCTGACTGGAATAGCCTTACGACATATCATGTCGCCAACAAGAGCTCTTGCAAGCCCCGTCCTCGGACTCCTGTGGCTGAGTTTCCATATTTCCTATCTCTCTTATTTCGTCGCTCACTGTCCTTGTGCATCTCTCTCTCTCTCTCTCTCTCTATATATATATATATATATATATATATATATATATATATATTTATATATATATATATATATATATATATATATATATATATATATATATATATATATATATATATATATATATATATATATACCTTTACTCCTATCATTTTAATCCCTTCTTACCCCAATCCCTCGTGAGCTACTGTTGAGGTGTCGCAATTTGATGCAGACAGTTACGGGGCTCACTTTTCTTTTTAAGAATCGCATAATAAATCGACACAGCGATAAAAAATGAGGATGCAGGAAGAACAAATACACATCACTGTGCCATCTCTCAACTAATCTTATAAGAAAGCGCACCATTAGAAGGAAACCGAAAGTATCAAACTCCCCTGATCTGGTGGACCACAATCACAAAGTTTAGTCCTAAAAAGGCTAGCATGGTGCAGAAAAATAGATGCAAAGGAGGGGGTGAAAAACATCAAGTAATGAAATTTAAAAGGGTTTTTTACGGAATTTTATATATGGGACATTTATTAGATAGATTTGTCAATAAAATTTGAGAGAGATGATGATACCGACATTCAAAATGGCTAAAGTATTGATGCTGATTACAAAATAAAGAACCATTACTTCGTTGGTATGTTCTGGTTGCATGGGGTGCTTGTGGAACAAAAGCTTGAGACAAATTACTTCGGTGTGATTTGGCTGAACACGTTCTCAAGCGCAAGAGGCAAGAAATAAGTACGGGTGCTATTTAGCAAAATGACAGAACCTCCTTGCTTGTAAAGTACAAAACAGCTACTGAAGTTCTGAACATTCTCGCTTGATGCCTTGAAAAATTTAGCAGCAATAAAAGAAAAAATGTTTGTATTATTCAGCAGAGACGATTCTCATAGTCAATCGTAGGGCAGCCTCGTCAGTAAGGTAAGAATATCGGCTTCAGAGTGTTTTGTGCAGGCTTGGTCTCTCAAGAAACGTCGACGGGATACGTTTTTCAGGCCCTTGATTTATTCTGCAACCAGTGCCCAGTGTTGTTCTCACGTGATAACAATGGGACAAAAATATTGAGGCAGATTTGTAATAGTGGTGCCACGTCTCAAAGAAATGATACTGAACAAACTTCCTTGTTTTTTGTGTTATGTCCTTTTCTTCCTCTTTTCCTTTTTATGTCTTATTTCTCTCTTCTTTCCTACAATATATTTTTTTATTTTAGATTCTATTCTGTTCCTCTTTTTCACATTTCTCCCTCACTTTTTTATTCGGTTCCTTCCTCATTTTTTCTATGCGACACCTTCTCCCTCCCCACCTTTTTTTCTGTTCCTCCCTTTGGCTTATCTTTCCAACCCCCTTGCACTCTATACTATAAAAAGCTATGATAAATTTTGCTAGCGGGCCTGGATAGTCAAGTGGTTGTTTTCAAATTGTCAGTACATAGATTTGAATGCCGTCTCGTTGAGATTTTTTTTATGCCAACATTTCGTTCTCTTAGCACTCATTCTCTAATCCATCAGTCTTAATGCATCCCATGCCGGACATATCGGCGCATGTGTTCTGGAAGCGAAGCACAGCAGGACAAAAATGAACAAGAGGCCAAAGAGAGCATGTGCCCGTTCATGGTGATAGTTACTTCTGTTTTCCCATCGCAAACCAATGCTCTTCTTAAACAGCTCCCCTGTTAATATATAAAAAAGGTTGTCACATGCCCAATCTTTTACTACGTTCCAAATTATCTTCCAATTTGTTCTTAAGTGTGTGTGACCATCCTAATATCAAAGCATTTTTTAGCAAAATGGAAGATGGAAATAGAATGAAGATGGATAGACCGTTTCGATCTATCCATCTAGCTGCCTGCGTCAGGGTGCTCGGGTGATCACCTCCTTTACTAGTACGTTCTAAAACTGGCATATAAGAGTATGAGTGTAAGACAAAAATGAATGACGCGTCATGGCTTCAATGACATGAAAAATCTTTTGGGTAAACCATGAAACCATTTCCCGTACACATCTGGTGCATACCCATGACCCATGAAATTTGGGCGTGTCCCGCAGGTTATAAGCCCACAGTAAGGCTTTATTCTAAAGTATCGCTAAAACAGACATTGCAAATTTTACAATGATAACTTTAAAAAGCTTATGTCAAAAAAAAACCTGCTGCCTGTTTCAGTGACAGTGCCGGAGAGTAAAATATTTTTAGACCATACAGAATAAGAATCACAGCTAAAGCCGAAACTGAACCCAGGCATTTTGTGAAGTGGCCAATTTCTACCCCAGAGCCACACGACTACCTGAAGTTGCGTCCACCACGGCGGATCAGGGGCTAAGGTGCTTGCCTGCGAACCCGAAGTTCGGGAGTTTGATACCGCCCACGGCAGTTACATCTCTACAACTTGTTACGATGCAACAAGCGAGTACGCCTACGAAGAGTTGTTATTATCATTGACAAAGTGTTAGCCACAACGAGCTGGTTCAGGCAGAAACCCGGCAAGCACAAACCACACGAACATCGTCTTCTTTCACACTGGCACATAGCTGGCACCGCTTTGCTCTGGTACATACCATTTGCTTTGCAAGAGGGTGCTTAATGTATGAAATCAGTGCCTTACAACGTCTCAATTCTGAAAGCTTGATTACCACGTGTATTCAACTTTAAAGGAAAGGTGGGCCTTATTTTTATCATGCTTCACATTGCTGCAGGGGGCAACAGTCATTTATACTATGGTATACACTGTACTCTATCACAGATAGATTTATTGTCCTCTTTTCTATAAAGTGGTCTCCAATGCACCCAAAAAACACTCGTACATTCAAAGCCTCACATGTTGGGTGCCTTGTCTGGAACTGCATTCTTGCTATGGCAAAGGGGCTAAGAAAGCATGTGTTCCTGGAAAACAACGATGAAGTGGCTTGTAACGAGACCCTAATCAGTGTGTCTTATTTCCTATGATTACCATATTGCACAAATCACCGACTCTTGCCTTCTTGCTGAACGAGTTTGTAGCAACGAAGAATTTTTTAATTCGTTAACAGTATGCGTGAAAAAAGTTGGATTCGTCGATCTCTTACCTGTCAGTATCAAAGAAGAATGTGACATTTTGTGTGCCTCAAAATAAACTGATGTTCTTAGTTCTGTCTGCTGTGTGGTTTTGTCGATGCCAAACATGCATGCACAGTCCATGTACAGTTCTATTCATGTTTCATGCAATGCAGCAAATAAAAACAAACTTTCTGCTCTACGGTAAATGTTCGATGAAGCAATCTGTGTGCGAAATACAACACAGGTGACAAATTGCTAGCGGTGCTTTTTCCACGTTATACAGAATTACGTGGTTGCATCAACAAAGAAATGAATAAAAACCAGTTGCAAGGTAACGCACACTACTGCATTAATTCCCTGCTGAGTATACTTGTTTTTTATTGATATAACTAATTTTTCGAGTCATTTTTAATTTGTGTCTATGCTGAGCATCTTCTGATACACACTAGGGCAAAAACATTCTGCATCTTCAGCTTCAATCAAGCTCTTTTTTTTTACAGCACTGCCTGCTCTACAAAAATTATGTACAGTAGCCTATGTCAAGATGGGACTGTGCTGCATTTGCCAAGACTGAATTCTGCCATGCAGTTTCTTTATGAGAAAAAACATTAAACAGCACCATAATTAAAAGACAAGGTGAAAATTGCAGACTCATGTTGTGTCTGTTGCCTTCTCTCTAATTTATCCACAGTGCTGCATGATTCTCCCCTAAAGACATATTCAGTAGTACATCCTCAGTGTGTGCTACTAAGCACATAGTGAAAAAGTGCTCCACACAATAAATGAGGGAGCTATTCATTTCAGAGTCTAGTATAGGAGCAGAAGCTCCACTTTGGTATGCATAGGTTCTATAACAAAAAAAAAACAGGAAATGAGTATACCACTCTTGCAGCAAGTTGCAAACATGCCAGAAATTCTAAAGCTGAAGAGGAAAGGACAAATGATTCCGACGGCCTAGCACTCATATGTAATAGGATATTATAATCTTGTGCGTTTAAAATAAAACAATATTCATACCCTGGTTTTCTCTGGCTTTGTTGATGCCAGGGGTGTATGCATTGCCCCTGTACTGCTGTATCCATGTATAGAACACAGCAAAGAAAAACACTTTCTTCTATACAGTATAAATACGTCCCAAGAACGAGTATGGATTTAATGACTAATTGCTATTTGGGTTATTTGGACAAAGAACAGAGTATACATATGTCGTTGTTTCAACAGGGAAAAAGATAGAAACAGAGACAAAGGTTACAAGCAATGTTGTACCTATGCTGTCCTCAATGTAGCTATTTTCTTTTGTTATGATCTATATGCCAGTCATTATTTAGCGTGTGTCTATGCGAAGCATTCTTATGACTCATAATAGAGCGAAAATGTGCTGCATCAAGTTAGGGTAATATTGATTGAATTGTGGGGTATAACATCCCCAAAACGTTAGGGTAATGTTAGCTGGGTCACAATAATCAAGTGTCTCAATTATTAGGCTGCATTTCCATAGCCTTAATTTATCCATGAATTTATGATCAGCACTATATATATAGAGAGAGAAAAGATGTGCTGAAAATTACAGACACAGCATGCGTGTCCCATTGCCTTCTCTCTATTTCATCAACAGCGCTGCTATTCCCTCCTAAAAAAGCAGTATTCAACACACTTGCATGCACTGTACATGTGCCACCAAGTACATTCCAAACAAGTGCTTCACAAAAACTCTGGAAGTCATTCTTTTTGAAGCCAATTACATCTGGTATGTAATAAGTATGCCACTTTTGCCAAACTGCTAGGAAAGTATATGCCAGCAATTCTATGTCTGTATATATAAGGCTGGACAGAAAGGAAATGTCTTTTAAATGCTAGGTATTTAATTGGTAAAAAACTTTGTACATACATTTCAGAAAAAAATAGATTCACAGAGAACTGCAGTAGTACAGCTGTTTAGTTGATACTGCAGATGACTTCAAGTATGGTCACATATCTCTTAATGTGTACAGTGCACATACATGTGCATCATCACTGCACAACAAACGTTATTGCAGTTGAAGAATCTATAGGGAACAGAGTTTTTGGTATTGATTGCAGCAACATAAACTGCATGCTTACATATTGGTTTCTCTCGAGAGAAACCCAAGATGCACTTTTCACCCGTAAATATTGTTGCAAAACGAACTTGTTCTGCAAATAAACAATTTGTGCAAGGAATACATAAAGGCTACAGTTAACAGCATGATGTAAAACCAATGTGACAATCACAACAGCCGATTTTGTTGTATGACCTAATTTTTGTGGTTGATTTTCCCGGTGGGTACGTGTAGAAAAGTTGTGAGTGAGTCATTAAAAGAGATTTGGTTGTATGTAGTAACGGTGATATTCCATGCTCGCTCATTTCTTTTTTATATGATCGATATACGCATGAAAAATTGATCGGCGCAGGCAGCGCCAGAATGTTCGAAAAACTTATAGATTGTTTTAGACTATTTGCGTGTATGACACGTGCTAGGAACCTGCTTACTAACTCAGTTTTTAGAACTGTGCTCCCAACGTGAGCCTCCGCGATAACGCTCGTTTCTTCTTTAAACAGCAAGCTGATATGGCCGCCTTTCTCAAAAAACAGCGTGGAATGCTTCACCAGTGACTCTCTGGTGTGCGGCTTCGTGATGTTGGGAAAGTCGTCAAGTATTTTTGCATATGGTGAAGCAGGTGTGAGAGCTCGCCGTCCCGTTGGCGAGGAAGTACAGAGTACACCGTTGATGGAGAGGCGGGTGTTGAGATCAATGAGGCGAGGAGCATGCATGTCCACAGCAAGGTTGAAAAAACTGAGGAAGTGAGCTCCAAGAACAGCTTGCGAGACGTCAGCGAGGATGAAAATTCAGCGGAACGTACGGCGTAGTCCAAGGTCAAGTGTAAGAGAGCGTCGGCCGTACGTGCGAATGGCGGAATTGTTGATCACTTGGAGTGGGCAGGTCTGTTCGTTGCGACGGCGATCTGCACACGAGGCCGGAATGACGCTAACCTGGGCTCCTGTGTCGACTAGAAAGCAAGCGCCGGTGATCTTATCAGAAACATAGAAAAGGCGGCATGACTTTCGACCAGTACCACTTGCCGCCGTCAGTGGCCGGTCGTCGCATTTCCCGACCAGGAGCACGGGCGAGTGCACTTGCGAGCAGAGGCACCAAATCGGCGGTGGTACCAGCACACGGTTGAGGATGAAACGTCCCGCGGCGCGTCGGGTGGCCGAAGTTCCGGAGAACGTGGTGGCGTCGAGGAGCGACTGTGTATCTGGAACCTGGATGACGGTCGACGATGCGCAGGTACAAAGTCATCGAGGCGCCTGACAAGGGCGTCCAAACGGCTCTCGATGTTCGCGAGCGCTGGGTCTGCAGTGGTGGCCGGTGGCGGTGTGGTAATAGGGTTGAGGCTATGTGCCTGCGAGTAGTCCCCCACTCGGTCAGCCATTTTAGCGAGTGTGTCTAGTGGGACATCTCCTGCAGCTACGAGGACCGGGACCATGCTCTGCGGTAAGCGCTGGAAGAACAACTCACGTAACAGCTTCTCCTCTTGAGGGGCCGCCAAGGAGCTGGCGCATGCGTCGCAGGAGCTGTGATGCGCGACGGTCACCTAGCTCTGTAGCCGTGATGAGCTGTTGGAGTCTGCTGTGTTCGGACTCAGACTTGCGGGAAATGATAGCTGCCTTCAACGTGTCGTAGGGATGGCTCGGGTGCGGCGACGCTAAAATATTAGCTAAGTCGTCGGCTACGTCTGGAGGTAAGCAGGATACCAGATGCCAGTGCCTGGTCTGTTGGCTGGTGATTTGCCGTAGACGGAAGTGCGCCTCGACCTGCAGAAACCATGTGCTGGGGCTGTTGGGCCAAAATGGTGGCCGGTTGACATGTTGAATCGCAGCGACTGCAGCACCCCTAGGTCTGGCGTCTTCTTCGGCTTCAGGACCAGTAGGATTGGTGGCAGAGCCAGCGGGATCCATGCGGGATGATCGGGGCTGTGTGTTCTTTGTCGGGTAACCATAAACCGTTGGAGCTAACACGGGAAATATCCAGCCCTGACAGCGTTCAGTTTTCGAACTGATTTTTTTATTATCGCGCTGCACCCGCCGCGCGGCCCAAATGCCAACTTCTTCTTCCTTGACGAGCAGCGCATTGAGGCGCTACAGATGGATGGATGGATGGATGGATGGATGGATGGATGGATGGATGGATGGATGGATGGATGGATGGACGGACGGACGGACGGACGGACGGACGGACGGACGGACGGACGGACGGACGGATGGATGGATGGATGGATGGATGGATGGATGGATGGATGGATGGATGGATGGATGGATGGATGGATGGATGGATGTGGCTGTACCCTTTTGATCGGGTGGTGGCTAGCGCCACCAAGCCGTAATATTTAATGCACCAAAAAGTATATTTATTTTTTCCTTTAAATAGTGAGGTTGGGGATACGTACTTTGCAGTGAAGGGTTTAAATTGCACTCGTGCCTTGACTTTAGCCACCAATCAGATAAACTCCTTCTAGTTATTTCTACCCGCTTAACGTCTATTTTGCCCTCCCTGTCCCTAAACCCCAGTGCTTTGAAAAACTCTGCGCCATCATCCTGAACTATGGGGTGAAGCCCTTTATCAAGTGTTCGGCAATTTCTTCTTCCTCTCCACACGCACTGCATACTGTGTCTACCCCTTCGTATTTGGCCCGATCTGTCTTGGTTCGCAGTACTCCCGTCCTGGCCTCAAACAGTAGAGAACTACCCCGAATATTATCATAGATCCTTTCCTTGGTAATTTCCTGCTTTAATGTTCAATAGATCTCTAGTGCGGACTTCTTAATCACGCCCATTCTCCACATGTCACTCTCCGTTTCCTTCACTTTCTTCTTAACCGATAGTTCTTTTTGGTTTGGCCACCTGCTGTTTTCTAAGTATTTACCAGTCAATTTCCTGGTTGGCTTCCTCCATTTTGTATCGACATTCTTCATGTACAAGTAGCTGAAAACCTTCCTAGCCCAACGCTCCTCCCCCATTTCTCTCAATCGCTTCTCAAATTTTATCTTGCTGCTAGCTTCTCTGCCCTCAAATGATGTCCATCCCATATCACCTTGCACTCCGTGATTTGGTGTATTCCCATGAGCTCCTTAGGCAAGCCTACCAATTCCACGTTGCTTAATTTCTAATCTTGTTTGAACTTCTGATCTCATGCACAAAACCGCTTTGCCGAACGTCAGACCAGGAACCATGACCCCTTTCCATATTCCTCTCACAACATCATACCTATTGTATTTTCACAGTGCCCTGTTTTTCATTACCACTGCATTCCTGTTACCTTTAGTCGTCACGTATGTTTCGTGTTCTTTTAGGTACTCGGCCCCATTGCTTATCCATACGCCCAGATATTTGTATTTATCTGTTATCTCTAACGTGACCTCCTGTATCCTAAGCTCACTACCTTCATTGTCATTAAAAACCATGACTGCTGATTTTTCCTTACTGAGTCTGAAGTCTAACCTATCTCCCACATTACCACAGATGTCCACCAATCTCTGCAAATCTTCCTTGTTGTCGGCCATTAGCACCACATCATCTGCGTACATCAATGCTCGTGGTGCCTGTTCAATGAGCTTTCCTTGTTTGATGAAAGAGAGCTTGAAGCCTAGTCCAATTCCCTATAATTTGGCCTCTAATCCTTTTAGGTACATCATGAATAATCAGGGTGGCAGGGGACCCCTGCCTAAGCCCCCGTTTTACCTCTGCAGGCTTAGATACCTGTTTTTCCTACTTTATAATTACCTTGTTACGTTTATAGATATCCTTTAAAAGATTATTGACTACATCTTCCACGCCTAGTGTGTCCGAAATTCCCCACAATTCCTCTTGAACCACGCTATCGTACGCTCCCTTGATATCCAAAAATGCTAGCCACAGGGGTCTGTGTTCCTTTTCTGCTTTTTCGCTGCACTGCGTCAGTGAGAACAGATTGCCTTCCAACCTCCTGTGTTTCCGAAACCCATTCTGTAGTTCCCCCAGCCCCCCTCATCCTCTATCCAGGCCTGCAGTCTTTCCTTTATAATCTGCATCGCCAGCCTGTAGGCCACTGATGCCACTGTTATAGGACGGTAGTTGTTTATGTCAGCTTTGTCCCCCTTTCCTTTATAGATCATGCTCATCCTGCTAAGTTTCCAACCATATAGAACTTCTCCAACGATTATTACTTTGTTCACTGCCTCTCTCAAAGCCTGCTTAGACTTCGGACCTAATGTCTTTATCAGCATAATTGCAATGCCACCTGGGCCTGTTGATGTACTACACGGAACCCTTCTCTCAGCCCTTTCCCACTCTCGTTGTGAAAATGGAGCCGTTGCGCCACTTGATTCTTCCTTGTCTATTGCGGTGCATAAAGCACTTCTTTGTTGAAATTTTTCTGTCACCCTTGTTCTTATATATTCAATAGCTTCGTCCCCTTCTAGCCTAGCACCTTGAGCTGTAGTTATAAACCTCTGCTCTAGGCTCGTCTCTTTTCTTAGGGAGTGTGGTGTAGTATAGTGACGTTGTGGTGTTTGTGAAGTGCGGTGGCACTGTGGTGTTATGTACAACTTGCGTGGAGGTGACGGGAGGGGTGCTTCTTGATTGAGCGGCAGAAAGACGATGACGTTGGCGCAAAACGTCATGCATGAAACTGCGGCCCGCCAAAAAGAAGAGGAAGTTTGCGCGAAAGGTTGCGCTGCCAATGCACGGGAGGGAAGACAAGGAAGACCAGTCGGGGCAGAACGAGATCGTGCAAAAAAAGAACCAGCCGCAAGTAGCTCGAACACGCAAGTAGCTGGTCATGCTTGCTCTAGGGTTTTGGCCTAAGTTTGTGTAGTGGCTGTGGTTTCTTTGTTTTTATTAGGTGTTGCTAAAGTGTTTTTACAGCTAAGTAAGCGATTGCCCCGCCGCGGTGGTCTAGTGGCTAAGGTACTCGGCTTCTGACCCGCAGGTCACGGGTTCGATTCCCGGCTGCGGCGGCTGCATTTCTGATGGTGGCGGAAATGTTGTAGGCCCTGTGCTCAGATTTGGGCGCACGTTAAAGAACCCCAGGTGGTCGAAATTTCCGGAGCCCTCCACTACGGCGTCTCTCATAATCAAATAGTGGTTTTTGGACGTTAAATCCCACAAATCAATCAATCAGCTAAGTAAGCGCTTTTAGCGCTAGAAAGAGCACTCAGATGCCGTTTTCTTCGCCTGGACCAGGGGCTTGCCTCTGGTCTGCTTCACTTCCGCCACAGGAAATACCAGTGGATCAGTTTCTGCACAACGGCATGCCCGCAGTTCCTGTGACCCTCGTCCCTAGCAATGACGGCTTCGTTCGGATGAAGAATCCGAAAGTGGTCCAGGCGGAGCTTAGAGCGGCGACGTCTCACTTTCACAGCATCACAGAGGTGCGCCAGTTCGGCAGAGGTGGTATTCTATGTTTTTCATCTGATCAGCTCTGGGTCCAAGACCTATTGAAGTGCTCAAGTTTCGCGACCAATCCGGTGAGCGCCTTTATTTCCCCGCATCTGGCATGTGTGAAAGGTATTGTTCGCGGTGTCGATGTTAGCTTGACCGCGTCTGAGGTATTAGAGATGTTTGCCGTGACTGGTGCTATCTCTGTTTATAGGTGTGCACGACTGGTAGAGAAGCAGAAGATGCCGACTGAGTCGGTAATTGTAACCTTTGCTGGAGCAAATCTCCCAAGCGAAATCAAGGCATGGCCACTAATATACAGAGTGGAACCGCTATCACCGCGACCACTCCAGTGTACGAAGTGCTGGCGATACGGTCACACTATTAAAAGATGCAGGTCAGAACTCAGATGCCGAGTGTGTGGTGGCAACCACGAAACAAGTTACTGCAAAGCTAAAGAAGAGAAATGTTGTCTCTGCAACGAACAACGCTGTGCAGATAGTCCTGATTGCTCAGCTAAGACTCGAGAAATTCAAATTCTTGAAATTATAGGGCGTAGGCGCTGTTCTCGGCGAGAAGCCCTAGCGGCAATACAGGCTAGAACTCAGGGGTATGCCAGTGTTACAGCACGACATCTCTCGGAAATAAATGGGTCGATTTCCCTGAATATAGCGGAGGTCGTAGAAAAGGCTCTAGAAAAAGCCATGGAACGACTGGCTTCTAACCTTTGCGATTCTCTATCTCAAATTTTGGCTAACCAGATGACTCGCATATTTGGTACAACGGGAGAGTCAGGTCTAGTATCCCAACATGTTGAGAGTTCACGACCAATAGCTGACCCTGAATCTGAAACTGCGCCATCGTATTATCCGCCCGCAGGAGCCTCTGCAATGGGTGTCCACCGCCAAAATGAGGAATTTGAAACTGCACCATCGTATTCTCCGTCTGCAACACCCTCTGCAGTAGATATACAGATTCTAAGTGAAGACAAAACTGCATATACAATAGATTCCGATGACATGGATTTGGACCCTAGGTCCCTGAAGCGATCAAGAATCCCTGTGTCAAGGAAACGTAACTCACAGAAACAAACAAAGAACAAAAAGTATCTGACGGAAAAGGAGAGCCTTTGCAAGAGAGATTTCTTGAAAGAAAGCATTCTATAGAAAGCTATAGCGGAAGCAGCTCTTTCAAAACCATAGGGTCACTTAAGATTCTCCATTGGTATTGCCGATCAATTCATTCTGCATCTACGGATTTGGTGTACTTGACTTCTGAATTCGCTCCTGATATTATAGCATTACAAGAGACATGACTATCTGTACATAATTTGTTCCATTTAAATGACTTCCGATTTTTTCGACTATACCGCGTCCGTCGAGGGGTGGGGGTCTAGCTTTCTTTATTAATAATAGAATTAGTATGAAAGTCAAATGCTCATACAAACATATGTCGCCAGAATGCGAAATTTTGGCAGTAGACATTACACTCCCCAACTGCACTCCTTTCACTTTAGTTATTATGTATTTTCCGGATGAGGTTAAAGACACACGAATTTTGGATCTAGCTACAAATTCGTTGTGCAAAGACAAAGTTTTAGTTGGAGACTTTATTCCCACCACACGAGTTGGGGTTTTAGAAGTGATCTGAGTGGGAAACGCTTGTGGAAGTGGACAATGGCTAATGACCTGACGTGCCTCAACGTCAGAACCCCCACATTTATTCGTAATCACTCCAGGTCGGCCTTAGATTTAAGTTTTGTCAGTTCGGCCATTACTACTTCTTCTTGGAAATCGCTGGACTGTGGCACCAACAGTGACCACTTACCGATAAGTTTTGAAATTTCTTGCCCGATAATTCCATCTTGTTCAAATGTAAGAGTATTTGTAAATTACACTAAATTTAAGAATGATCTGAAGTCAGCATTGGCTTTCCACTCGGAAGAGAGCGATGATACAAAAGCACTTAAGATGAACGCAGTCATTAAAAGATCCTACAAAAGAGCCGAATTTACTGTTGAATCCAAAAAAAGGGTATATAGCCGTTGGTGGAATGATGAATGTACAAGAGAGCACCGACGACGACAAGCAGCTTGAAAGCAGCTCTTACATAATCAATCCCCCCAAAACTGGGCCGATTATAAATTCATTGCTGCGGGCTTTAAGAGAACGGTAGCTCAAGATAAACAAGAATATGACAGAAGACATTATGAATACCTGTCGAAGCCTAAACATATGAAAGCACTGTTTCGATATATGAGAGCTCAGAAAATCTTGCCATCACGAGTTAATGCAGCTTGTGATCATCTGTCGGCGCAAGAAATGACCACTACCTTAGAGGCAATCGGTAAAGATCTGGAAAGAAGATTTACTTCAGTAGTGTCAAACAACTGGCACAAGTCTACGACAAAGTCTGACTTTGACGAAGTAACACAGACTGAAGTATCCAACGTGATTAAACATTTACCCTGTGCGTCTCCTGGCCCAGATAGAATCACAGTACGCATGATTAAAATTCTTTTCAATTTATCGCCTCGAGACGTCACCAATGTTATTAAATAATCCTTAAAAAACTCATGGGTGCTGCAGGATTGGAGGATAGCAAAGGTGATTCCTATACTAAAAAAGCCGGGTGTAGGATTAACAGTAGATAATATCAGACCAATCTCTTTAACATCTAACATGGTCAAACTAGTAGAGGGGGTCCTACATAGCCGAATAAGTATCTGGATGGCAGACAATTTAGTAATAAAACCGAACCAAATTGACTTTGGTAGTGGTTTTTCTATTTGGTGTGCCCATGCTGATTTAGAGAGCCGAATACAGTTCGCGCTAAAAAGAAGGCAATACGCTGCTTTAGTAACGCTTGACATAGCCAAGGCGTATGACAGTGTGGAGCACTTCATATTGTTAAATACGCTAAAGAGATTGAATTTCCCACAATATTTCATTGAGTGGGTGGCAGAATTCTTAAAATCAAGAGAATTCTACTGCGTCAAGGATGGATGTTCCTCATCTAGATTTAAACAAACGCGCGGAGTTTCCAAGAAGCAGTCTTATCTCCAGTATTATTTATTACTTTAATGAGCACAATTCCAACAGATGAAGAAGTTACTGTCTACATTTATGCTGATGACATCACATTCTTTGCTGCTGACTGTGGTATTTACTCACTACAACTTAAATTACAAAGATATATTAACATGTTATAAATTTGGTTGCAGTCGATTTCGTTATCATTCAATGTCAACAAAAGTGCGCTCATGGCGTTTCCGCTTGCAGAACCAATTTCAATTTCAATTCTATATAAATAGGAACCCATCCAGTGAGCAGATTCTATGAAATATTTGGGAATCATTTATAATGACAGACTTAACTGAAGTCCACACAACTACCAAAGCACAGCGGGCTTCAGGCTTACTACACAAGCTAAGTAACCCGAAATATGGGTTACGGAGGCACACCTTGATGACGTTGTACAAGATGTATATGCGCCCCATCATGTAATTTGGCTGCATATTATTCTCGGGTGGCCCTGCTTATAAAACGAAACCTCTAGTTGTCTTGGAGCGAGAAGCACTCTGAATGTGTCTGGGACTCCCTAGATTTGTGGCTATCAACGTACTGTACCAGGAAGCGCGCCGGCCTACACTACTTTGTCGATTTCGAATTTTGATCGTACAAGCATTTTTAAAGTTTTATAGCTTACCGGCAGGAAGATCTCAATATGCTTTTATCGCTAACCCAGACGCCTTCTTTCTTGCTCATTGGCCACGGTTTCACACACCTCAGATAATGTTTGGCCACGGTTTCACACACCTCAGATAATGTTTGTACAAAAGAATCAACAAAGTATAAATGTGAACATTAGAAACGTAATTGAGACTAATGACTCGAATTGCCATGTTATTATTGAGTTTGATGATATATTCCCCCAAAACGCTAAGTTACAATCTCTCAAATTTTTAAATAACATATTATTAGATTACTTGGATCATGCAGAAACTAAAAATATAATAGCCACAGATGCTTTCGTAAATAATCAAAAGGCAGATGTAGGCATTGCCTCTGATTCGCTTGACTGGTTCTTTTCAGTGAGACTGCCTGATTTTACTCCAGTTTTTGAAGTGGAGCTCGTGGCGATTATTTTAGCTCTTCGAGAACTTCCATCAAATCAAAACAACGCAGTCATAATGACGGATTCTCTTTCAAATTGTGCAGCTCTGAGAGCTTCAGAGAACTCTCGAATTCTAAGCACATTCAAAACATTAGTACCCCCGCAGTTGAGACTTCTGAGGTTACTATGGGTTCCGGGACACTGTGGATTAAGATTAAACGAATTGGCCGATTTCATAGCACGGGCCGCACTTGATGGGCCAGTTTTGTTCATACTGCCAGATGTTGAATATATCACGGCAATAAGATATAGAAAATCAGCAATCTCCACTGATACGATAGAAAAAGTAACTACATGGACAGAATGTAACCACCTTATGTTTTAATGGCAACCCCACTGGAGCCAGTCCAGAAAGCTCGAAGTCTTAATTACTAAATTTCGATGTCGTTCCCCCCCCCCCCTGAACCTGTATCTACACAGAGCTGGTCAGACATCACCCCTCTGCGCATTCTGCGGAGAAATGGAATCACTAGATCATTATTTTTTGTATTGTCACCGCTACGCTATACTTCGAAAAAGGTTACTAGTTATGCCATTTCCGAAAATAGGCGTTACATTGACGGCGACAACGGCGCTCAGCTTTGGTGCCTCAGTCTTGGGACTTTGCCACAAAGATGCTTTCAATGCCGTTTGCGAATATATTCAGGCAACCAAGCGTATACCTTCGTGATCTTCAATCAAAAAATTATTATTTATTACTCCCCAGGGCAGAGTGAAGTAAACGCAGCTGAGGGGTAAATATAACACCTCAAACCTCAAAATTGCTCACCTTGAGTTTTTTTTTCGTTTCCTCTTTTTATGTTGTTTTTTACATTAGTCTTATTATAATACCAATTGATTACACATAGTTAAAATGCTCACTGAAAAACTGCACTACACTTTCTTGGCCAATCCCCCTGAGTGGTTATGGGCCATCATCCCAGGGAAACAAACAAACAAACAAAGAACGAGATCAAGCTGGCTGGAGTGCAGATCCTGGGTGTCGCGCGACTGCGGTGTCGGGTTCGGACACGACCGCGTGAAGTCAGGCAAGGCCAGGACGCTCCAGCTGCCCACGGTGTACTGGGAGGTACCCGGCCTTCCAGAGTTCCAGCTGTGACTGTTCAAGGTCACGTTCTAGGTGTTCTTTTCAGCCGTGACTGTTCAAGGTCACGTCCCAGGTGTCCGGGCTTCGACTCCAATCCCGAACCAGCCGTGGAGGGTGGAACCTTCCGCGTGGTGATCATCTCGAAACGAGCCAGCATCGGCAAGCGGCCGCAGTTCTTGCTAAGGCAAAGGCTACCTCGTCTTCCGCCAAGCGTCGCCGTGCTGGTCAGCGCGTGACTCCACCTGCTGAGACATCATCAGCGTCCGCCCCCTCAACCCACCAAGCCACCGCCACCATCAACGCCACCGGTGACTGTTGATTTTCATAAGCATTATAGCTCGACAATATACATGACATACTTTAGTTTCTCTCGTCTGTACATTGCAACTTCATTCTTTTATTTCCTAATTATGCTTAAAGATTCTACTTTTCTTTTCTTACTTTAAACGGCTTCGTCATTTCTCAGCTCTGAGGCTTTCTCTCCGAGCGACAATTTATTAAACCATAAACCTGCATCACAGGGAGTTTAGATGGTTCCCAAATTTTGCACCTGCCTTTCTATCTTTTTTATGTACTTCTGCCAGCCACTGAGTTCCATTTCTTCTAATCTTTTCGTTTATCAGAAGGGATGCATCCCTTTGGCGGCTTAGGCAGATTTCCCATTTTCTTTCAACGTCATCTGTCGGTTCACCCCGCTGCTTAGCATGTCTGTGTTCCCTAGAGGCTTGCTGACGTTTTGCTATGGCTCTCTTAACTTCCTCATCCCACCAACTTTTGGGTTTGTGTCTTATTTTCCGGGGTGACTTGTCACGTGCCTTAGCAAGCTCTAGCTCAAACAGACTAATTAGATCTGTGTATGTCCGCACTTTTTTACTATCCTCCATGATTACTTTCTTAATTCGTTTGGTGGCTATTTCAATTTGCCTTTCTGAATAAAAATTTTCCTGTAGTTGCTCATCTTGTCTCCTTCCCACTTTCACTGCTATCCCAAAACTTAGTTTGATACGTTTGTGATCACGACCCAGACTTCTGGAGCCACCTTCATCTATGTGAATTCCCCTGAGCTTATCATACATCCTATGTGACATCAGTACATAATCTATCGTCGACTGTACCCTTCCTACCTCCCATGTTATTTGCCCTTCACACTTCTCGGTACTGTTGCAAATGATCAAATCAAGCATTTCACGCATATCCATGATCATTTTGCCTGTCGGTTTGGTATACCCATCTATATATTCTATGTGTGCATTCATATCTCCTAGTATAACTATCTCGCACTCTCCTCCTAACTCCTGAATGTCCTTTGATATATACTCTACCAATGCCTGGTTTTCCTCTGTGGCCTTTGCTCCCGTCCACAAGTACACAAAACCAAGGAGTGTCATTCGCCCTGCCACTTTCCCTTTTAGCCATGAATGTTCCTTGCACTCCTGCTTGACCCTTTGCTAGCCTGTACTTTTATGAACGAATGCCCCAATACCACCCCCCTTTCTGCTGCCTTCTGTTCTATTACAATATTCCCACGCGTAGTCTGCATTTTCAGGAGGTTGTTCGATGTCCCTGAGATGTACTTATACAAAACCGTATACCATCGGCTTCTCCTCCCTTAGCTGTTCTTCTATCTCTTCCCACTTCAGCCTGTTCCTACCAACCTGCATGCTAATATACTCTAGGTCGGAATTGGCTCGGCGCTCATGGCTACGCTAATTTCTGCCCCGGACTCTACCTATCTTAGATACTGGCGCCACTTTGGAATCGTATCTGTCCATACCACCTGTCAAAGAGTCTCCGTGGTTGTTTTCCTCGTTACTAGCTATCCTGCACCCCGAAGGGCCCGCTTGCCCCCCAAAAAAAGCTACTGCGCGTCCTGCAAGTCGCCAACCCACCACATGACCTAGCCGCCCATCGAAGTGAATTCTGTCTCGCTGAAAACCACCCCACCTGTGCACCTCTCTGTTTATTTCCACCACCTCAAAGCCTTTCTCTCGACTCATCCACCACATCTTTTGGTTTGCGTTGACAACCGCTCTTAGCAGGTTGCTATCACGCACTGGTACTTCCGGCATTGTGCATATCACTACATGTACCTCAGAAGAAGTGGCGCGCATGTCATCTACGCCTTTCGCCAGTGTAGTTTCTAATCCCGCTGTATCTTTTTTTCAGACTTCGTTTAAACCAACTGAAATTATCACGAGGTTTTGTCTATCAGCTGTAGTTTTGAGTTTTGCGATTGCTTGCCTGATGACTGCTTCCAGCTTGCGTCCTGGTTACGCCCCTACTGCAACCCTCTTGTCACCTCTTACTCTCTCTTTGATGGCTTCTGTGCATCGATTTAAATTCGAGTCCCCGGCGATTATCACCTGCTGTGACTTTTAAGCTGGAGCATCCTGCACCTGGGGGTTACTTGCACCTGGGACGCCGGCTGCTTTGTCCCCTCCCAGCCCCACCACTACTTCGCTGAAGCTGGGCCTTGCGACAATTGAACCGGCTGAACCTGTTTTTTCCGAACTTGCTTGCTCTTTCTGCCCAGCTGTTTTGGTTGCCGGTTCCCTACTGTTCTCTCCATAGGCAGCTTCTCTGTTCCCTTTGGCTAGTGCTTTCTCGGCGGACCTCAGCCTTTCTCCCATAGTCCTCGTTTTCTCTTGCTCTGTCGCCAACGCAGTCTCATTTTCTGTGATTCTCATCAGCAGGTCACTCGGGGCAACCATCATTTTCTCCATTTTTTCCTCGACCTGACATTGCCCAAACTTCGCGTCAGCCTCTTCTCCTTCCGCTTCTACACTTGAGTCCACTTTCGAGGCCACCCCACATCCTGAACACTTTACAGCCTTTTTAACCATGTCTTTCCGACACCAATTGTCCCTATGACTTGTCGCACTTGATAATCACAAAACTCGAGCACTGCCCTACGAAAAAGAGAAAGCCTAAGCTCGCCTGCAAAAATTTGCTAGTTCAATGCACGTGCACCTCCCCCGCGGGGTGGCAAAAGAAAAAAACAAAAAATCAAACACACACATACGCACATACTAATGAATACCTGGTGACTGACCCCCCGAAAAAGCCGTACAATACTGTCACGGGGTCGTGACGTGGCCGAAGACAGGAGACTTCGTGTTGGGATTTAACTGTTTATTTGGGCGAACCTGTGCCCGGTAAACGGAAAGTCCAGTTACAGCAGCAGTCTCGCACAGATAGCAGTCTCGGACTGATAGCGGCGAACGGAGCGTCGGCCTTCGATCAACAACTGACAAGCGGCGAAGCGCGTCGGCATTTATACTCTTGCCTTCGAATGTTCCAGCGTTATCGCTGGCGGTGGCGTAGGTTCCAGAACAATCTGTACCGTTCGCACAGTGGGCGTGATCTTATCGAAAGGATCTGCTACAGTCCGGAACCTTCTCGAAAACTGCAGGCGCGGTTTGCGCTGAGAATGGTGTGGTGTTTTGGGACGATGACAAAAACTTGGGAAATGGAACATGGCATTGCCCCCTCTGAAAAAAGGCATCGTCCCGATGCTTTAACTAAAGATGAAGGTACAATAATAATGCAAGAAAGTACAATGCATTAAGTACGATAGAAAAAAACACTGTTTCAGTTTGCTAACGTGCATGAAACGGCTTGAAGCACGCGACATGGACGACTTCAGGTCGCGATCGGCGTCGTTGAGAGTTCGTGATGCCGTCGGGAACAACCACGTAATCAAGTGGGCCGAGACGTCGAACCACTCTGTGCGGTCCGAAGTACCGTCGCAGAAGCTTTTCACTTAGTCCACGTCGGCGTATCGGCGTCCACACCCAAACACGTTCACCGGGCTCGTATTCCACGAAGCGTCGTCGAAGGTTGTAACGGTGGCTGTTGGTCGTCTCTTGATTCTTAATACGGAGACGCGCAAGTTGTTAGGCTTCTTCGGCGCGTTGAAGGTACTCGCTCACATCGAGGTCTTCTTCGTCGGTGACGTTGGGTAACATGGCATCGAGCGTCGTTGCCGGGCTCCTTCCGTAGACCAATTTGTATGGAGATATCTGCGTCGTCTCCTGCACCGCCGTGTTGTATACGAAGGTCACATACGGAAAAATGGCGTGTCACGTCTCGTGTTCGACATCGACGTACATTGACAGCATGTCGGCGATCGTCTTGTTAAGCCGCTCGGTGAGGCCGTTGGTCTGTGGGTGGTACGCTGTCGTCCGGCGGTGGTTTGTTTGGCTGTAGTATGCCAAGATCGCTTGAGTTAAGTCGGCAGTGAATGCCGTTCCTCTGTCGGTGATAAGAACCTCCGAGGCGCCGTGATGTAGGACGATATTTTCGACGAAGAACTTAGCTACGTCCGATGCACTGACTTTTGGCAGGGCGTTTGTCTCGGCGTAGCGGGTGAGGTAGTCGGTAGCTACCACGATCCACTTGTTTCCGAAAGCCGACGTCGGGAACGGCCCCAGTAGGTCCATACCAATCCGCTGGAAAGGTCAGCAAGGTAGATCAACTGGCTGCAAAAGTCCCGCTGGCCTTGTCGGCGGTGTCTTGCGTCACTGACAGTCCCGGCATGTCCTCACATAACGAGTGACGTCGGTGGTAAGACGTGGCCAGTAGTACCTTTCTTGTATCCTCGCGAGCGTGAGAGAAACACCGAGGTGCCCTGCCGTCGGATCGTCGTGGAGGGTCTGCAGGAGTTCTGGTCGCAGAGCTGAAGGCACCACATGGAGGTACTTAGCTCGAAGTGTTGAAAAGTCTTCTTTTGTAGAAGACCATTTCGTAGAAAGAACGACGCCAGTGCGCGCTTGAATACCTTCGGGACTTCGGCGGTCCTGCCTTCGAGGTATTCTATTAGGGCCTTAAGTCCCGGGTCGGCCCGCTGTCGTTCAGCGAAAATGTCGGTAGCTATCGTTCCCAAGAAGTAGTCGTCATCCGGGTCGTCGGGTAGCGGTTGGTCGACAGGCGCACCAGAGAGACAGTTGGCGTCGGAGTGTTTTTTGCCGGACTTGTAAATGACAGTAATGTCATATTCTTGAAGTCTCAGGCTCCATCGTGCGAGGCGACCTGAAGGGTCCTTCAAGGTGGCGAGCCAACACAAGGCGTGGTTGTAGCTCACAACTTTGAAGGGCCTGCCGTAGAGGTAGGGGCTAAATTTCGACGTAGCCCAGATGAGGGTGAGGCACTCCTTTTCTGTTGTGGAATAATTTGCTTCTGCTTTGGATAGCGATCGACTGGCGTAACTAATAACCCTTTCAAGTCCGTCAGCCCTATGCACAAGAACGGCGCCAAAACCTACGCTGCTTGCGTCAGTATGTATTTCTGTCTCGGCGAATTCATCTAAATGGGCAAGTAACGGAGGCATCTGGAGGCGATGTTTAAGCTCCTGGAAAGTGTGTTCCTGTGGCGTTTCCCACTTGAACTCCACGTCGCCCTTGGTAAGGTTAGTGAGAGGATCGGCGATGCGGGTGAAGTTTTTCACGAACCACCTATAATAGGCGCACAGGCCCAGAAATTGGCGCACGGCCTTCTTGTCAGTGGGCAGTGGGAAGTCGGCGATGGCGGCTGTTTTCCGTGGATCGGGACGAACTCCAGACTTGCTGATAACGTGCCCCAAAAACAAGAGCTCCTCATACGCAAATCTGCACTTTTCTGGCTTCAGTGTGAGTCCGGACGTCTTGATGGCTTGAAGTACAGCTTCAAGGCGACGAAGGTGCTCGTCGAAACTCGAGAAAAACACAACGACGTCGTCTAAGTACACAAGGCAAGTCCGCCACTTCGCCAGTACTGTATCCATAACGCGTTGAAAAGTTGCAGGCGCTGAGCAAAGGCCGAAGGGCATTACCTTAAACGCGAAGAGGCCGTCCGGTGTTATAAACGCCGTCTTCTCTCGGTCTCTTTCGTCGACTTCGATTTGCAAATAGCCAGTCTTGAGGTCCATTGACGAAAAGTACTTGGCGTTATGGAGCCGATCAAGTGCGTCGTCTATTCGTGGGAGAGGATACACGTCCTTTCTTGTGATTTTGTTCAGGCGGCGATAATCGACGCAGAAACGTAGGGACCCATCCTTTTTCTTCACTAAGACCACGGGGGATGCCCATGGACTCTTGGACGGCTGGATAATGTCATCCCGCAGCATTTCATCAACTTGTCTCTTCATGGCCTCACGTTCTCGCGTCGAAACCCTGTACGGACTCTGACGGAGTGGTCTGGCATTTTCCTCGGTTATGATGCGATGTTTCGCGATTGGGGTCTGCCGAATTTTCGATGACGACGAAAAGCAATCTTCGTATTGCAGGAGCAGGGCCTTGAGCTGTTCTTGCTTATCGTTCGGAAGTCTGGGATTGACGTCGAAAGCTATGGGAGGGGCTTGGTTCCTCTGAGCAGGTTCCGCAGAATCGGCGAGGGCGAAAGCACTGGTGGCTTCGACTATTTCTTCGATGTATGCGACCGTTGTTCCTTTGTTCACATGTTTGTACTCATTGCTGAAATTCGTGAGCATAACTGTTGCTTTGCCTCCCCGCAGCTCTGCGATTCCTCTTGTGACGCAAATATTTCGGGTGACCAGCAGATGCTGACTGCCTTCAACGACGCCTTCCAAGTCAGGTGATTTAGGAGCGCCGATTGAAATAATGACGCTTGAGCGAGGCGGAATGATGACTTGTTCTTCCAGCACATTCAAGGCATGGTGTCCTGACGGCGTGCGCGGCGGTAGTGCTTCTTCTGTGAATAACGTTATCGAATTTGTGTTTAGGTTGGTGACAGCACCATGGAGCCATAAGAAGTCCATGCCAAGGATGACATCTCTCGAGCGACGCTGTAGGACTACGAAGTCTGTAGGATAAATACGGCCGTTAATGGTGACTTTCGCTGTGCAGACTCCTACAGGCGTTATGAGATGACCTCCGGCTGTGCGGATTTCAGGGCCTTTCCAAGCTGTCCTAACTTTCTTTAACTTGGCGGCGAGCGACATACTGATTTCAGAATAGTCGGCTCCAGTATCGACGAGAGCGGTCACACTGTGGCCGTCGATAAGAACGTCGAGGTCGCTAGTTCGCCGTCTCGCATTACAGTTAGGGCGTGGCGTCGGGTCACGGCTGCGTCGGCTTGTTCCGCTGCTTCCATGTTGCGTCGCCAGGCCACCTTCGGTAAGTGAGCTTTCGCCGTCAGGGCTTTGCCTGGTTGGCGTTGTGTTCTGAAAGCTCCGTCGCGGCGTTGTCATCGTCGGAGGATTTTCGGTAGTTCGTCGCACAGCAACTGCACCTCCACCGGTTGCTGCCCTTAGTTTCCCGGGTACGGGCTAGGAGACCGGCCCCGCGTTGGGCCAGAGTACTGCCGGTGGTACGGTGACGGCTAACGCGAAGGGCTTCGTGGTGTCCATCGAGTTCCTGTCAGGTAGTCGGCGATGTCACGTGGTCGTTCTCCTGGCTGTGGACGCGGTGCATTGACGGCGAAACCATGCAGTCCCATCTGTCGGTAGTGGCAACGGCGGTATGTGTGTCCGGCCTCGCCGCAGTGGTAGCAGAGCGGGAGATGGATGGCCAGGGGTGCGCCAGACGTCAGTCTTCCTCGATGCACTGCGCTGGGCCGCTGGCGAACGGTATGTCGTCGGTGGAGGTGGTGGCGGCGGTGGCGTCTGTCGACGGAAGTGCGATGGGGCAGCGTTTTGGCGCGGACGGGGAGGAGTGTTGTGGCGCAGTGCAGCGGCGTAGCTCATAGCTTCCGGCTCGGGCAGCGGTGCGTGGGGAATTTGAAGCGATTGACGAACTTCTTCTCGCACAATGTCGGCGATTGAATCCACTTGAGGCTGCGCCGAAGGCAACAGCTTGCGCAGCTCTTCTCGCACGATCGCTCGGATCGTTTCACGCAGGTCTCCGGAGTTACTGGCTTCAGCAGCAGTGCAGTCTGCAGTCAGGTGACGATTATACTGTCTGGTGCGCATGTCCAGGGTCTCTTCGATAGTGGTCGCTTCGGCTACAAATTCTTGGACGGTTTTCGGTGGGTTTCTCATCAGTCCCGCGAAGAGCTCCTGTTTGACCCCTCGCAGGAGGAAACGAACTTTTTTCTCCTCCGGCATGTCTGGGTCAGCGAGACGGAATAGTCGGGTCATTTCTTCTGTGAAAATGGCAACATTTTCATTTGGTAGCTGAACCCGGATCTTTAAAAAAGCAGCGGCCCTCTCTTTGCGTGCGACGCTCGCGATTGTTTGCAAGAATGCGCCGCTGTAAACATCCCACGTTCGGAGGGTGGACTCCTGATTTTCTAGCCAGGTCCTTGCGGTGTCTTCCAAATAGAAGAACACACGACGCAGCTTTTCGTCATGGTCCCAGCGGTTGAGGGCGGCCACGTGGTCGTATGTTTCTAGCCAGGACTCCGGGTCTTCGAACGATGACCCATGGAAAATTGGTGGTTCCCTGGGTTGATGCATGACCATCGTGGGCTGGGACGCTGCGGTTGTCATTGTCGCTGCAGTCGCGGTCAAGGCCTTGGTCCTCCGCGCCTTGTCTTGTAGAAGCCCGTACTTCGGTGGTAGCTTTTGGTGTCGGAGGCTTGTTCGCTGCTCCTGGTTGGCGTCGGTGTCTTCTCCGCGACGTGGGCTGGGTTCACGGCTTGACGGGGGCATCCGGTACATGAGGGAAGCAGCACCTCCACCAGATGTCACGTGGTCGTGACGTGGCCGAAAACAGGAGACTTCGTGTTGGGATTTAACTGTTTATTTGGGCGAACCTGTGCCCGGTAAACGGAAAGTCCAATTACAGCAGCAGTCTCGCACAGATAGCAGTCTCGGACTGATAGCGGCGAACGGAGCGTCGGCCTTCGACCAACAACTGACGAGCGGCGAAGCGCGGCGGCATTTACACTCTTGCCGTCGAATGTTCTAGCGTTATCGCTGGCGGTGGCGCAGGTTCCAGGACAATCTGAACCGTTCGCACAGTGGGCGTGATCTTATCGAAATGATCTACTACAGTCAAGAACCTTCTCGAAAACTGCAGGCGCGGTTTGCGCTGAGAATCGTGTGGTGTTTTGGGACGATAACAAAAACTTGGGAAATGGAACGTGGCAATACAGTAACTGCTACAAGGATTTTAACTGCGGCCCTATAATTGTGAAGACAAGCTCAAAACATGCAAAAAAACTTATCTGCGGAGTCGATCGGGAGCGCTCAAATAACACGTCCATCCACCATGACAGTCCGAACCGACTCGGTCGCTAGCGTCACCTGTGGCGGACGGTGCAACAACGCAACACTTTGCATAGCCTCCGAAACAATAGTGCACAGTTGCAGGTCTCGAATAACTCTCGATTGACGTGCCCCTATGGGCCACATAAGAAAAACGCTTAGCTGGTACCGCCTGTTGCCGTGATGATGGATCGATGGATGGATGGATGGATGGATGGATGGATGGATGGAAGGATGGATGGATTGATGGATGGATGGATGGATGGATGGATGGATGGATGGATGGATGGATGGATGGATGGATGGATGGATGGATGGATGGATGGATGGATGGATGGATGGATGGATGGATATGGCTGTACCCTTTAAATCGGGCGGTGGCTAGTGCCACCGAGCCGTAATACTTGATGAACTCAAAGTTAGATTTATTTTTTTTCCTTTAAAAAGCGAGTTTCAGGATTCGTACTTTGCAGTGAAGAGTTTAATTTTCACTCTTGCCTTGACTTTAGCCACAAATCAGATAACCTCCTTCTAATTAAGTCTACCCGCTTAAAGTCTATTTTGCCTTCCCGGTCCCTAAACCCCAGTGCTTTGAAAAACTCTGCGCCATCATCCTGAACTATGGGGTGAAGCCCTTTACAGAACATTATCAAGTGTTCGGCAGTTTCTTCTTCCTCTCCACACGCACTGCATACTGTGTCCACCCCTTCGTATTTGGCCCGATATGTTTTGGTTCGCAGTACTCCCGTCCTGGCCTCAAACAGTAGAGAACTACCCTGAATATTATCATAGATCCTTTCCTTGGTAATTTCCTGCTTTAATGTTCGATAGATCTCTAGTGCGGACTTCTTAATCACGCCCATTTTCCACATGTCAGTCTCCGTTTCCTTCACTTTCTTCTTAACCGATAGTTCTTTTTGGTTTGGCCACCTGCTGTTTTCTAAGTATTTACCAGTCAATTTCTTGGTTCGCTTCTTCCATTTTGTATCGACATTCTTCATGTACAAGTAGCTGAAAACCTTCCTAGCCCAACGCTCCTCCCCCATTTCTCTCAATCGATTCTCAAGTTTTATCTTGCTGCTAGCTTCTCTGCCCTCAAATAATGTCCATTCCATATCACCTTGTACTCCATGATTTGGTGTATTCCCGTGAGCTCCTAAAGCAAGCCTACCTATTTCACGTTGATTAATTTCTAATCTTGCTTGAACTTCTGATCTCATGCACAAGACCGCATTGCTGAACGTCAGACCAGGAACCATGACGCCTTTCCATATTCCCCTCACAACATCATACCTATTGTAATTCTACAGTGCCCTATTTTTCATCACTGTTGCATTCCTGTTACCTTTAGTCGTCACGTACATTTCGTGTTCCCTCAGGTACTCGGTCCCATTGCTTATTCATACGCCCAGATTTTTGTATTTATCTGTTATCTCTAGCGTGACCTTTTGTATTCTAAGCTCACTACCTTCATTGTCATTGAAAATGACTGCTGATTTTTCCTTACTGAATCTAAAATCTAACATATCTCCTTCATTACCGCAGATGTACACCAATCTCTCCAAATCTTCCTTGTTGTCGGCCATTAGCACTATATCATCTGCGTACATCAATGCTGATAGTGCCTGTTCAATGAGTTTTTTTTTGTTTGACGAAAGAGAGGTTGAAGCCCAGTCCACTTCCCTCTAATTTGGCCTCTAATCCTTGTAGGTACATCATGAATAATAAAGGTGACAGGGGACACCCCTGTCTAAGCCCCCGTTTTACCTCTGCAGGCTCGGATACCTGTTTTTTTCACTTTATAACTACCTTGTTACCTTCATTGATATCCTTTAAAAGATTAGGGACTACATGTCCCACGCCTAGTCTGTTCATATTCCCCACAATTCCTCTTGAACCACGCTATCGTACGCTCCCTTGATATCCAAAAATGCTAGCCACAGGGGCCTGTGTTCCTTTTCTGCTATTTCGATGCACTGCGTCAGTGAGAACAGATTGTCTTCCAACCTACTGTGTTTCCGAAACCCATTCTGCAGTTCCCCCAGCACCCCTTCTACCTCTATCCATGCCTGCAGTCTTTCCTTTATAATCTGCATCGCCAGCCTGTAGACCACTTATGTCACTGTTATAGGACGGTAGTTGTTTATGTCAGCTTTGTCCCCCTTTCTTTTATAGATCATGCTCATCTTGCTAAGTTTCCATCCTTCGGGAACTTCACCATCGATTATTATTTTGTTCACTACCTCTCTCAAAGCCTGCTTAGACTTCATAGTGTTTAGACTTGCATGGATGGATGGATGGATGGATGGATGGATGGATGGATGGATGGATGGATGGATGGATGGATGGATGGATGGATGGATGGATGGATGGATATGGCTGTACCCTTTAGATCGGGCGGTGGCTAGCGCCACCAAGCCGTAATACCTAATGAACCAAAACTATATTTATTTTTTTTCCTTAAACATTGAGTTCGAGGATTCGTACTTTGCAGTGAAGAGTTTAATTTTCACTCGTGCCTTGACTTTAGCCCCCAATCAGATAACCTCCTTCTAGTTAAGTCTACCCGCTTAAAGTTTATTTTGCCTTCCCGGTCCCTAAACCCCAGTGCTTTGAAAAACTCTGCGCCATCATCCTGAACTATGGGGTGAAGCCCTTTACAGAACATTATCAAGTGTTCGGCAGTTTCTTCTTCCTCTCCACACGCACTGCATACTGTGTCCACCCCTTCGTATTTGGCCCGATATGTTTTGGTTCGCAGTACTCCCGTCCTGGCCTCAAACAGTAGAGAACTGCCCCGAGTATTATCATAGATCCTTTCCTTGGCAATTTCCTGCTTAAAAGTTCGATAGATCTCTAGTGCGGACTTCTTAATCATGCCCATTCTCCACATGACAGTCTCCGTTTCCTTCACTTTCTCCTTAACCGATAGTTCTTTTTGGTTTGACCACCGGCTGTTTTCTAAGTATTTACCAGTCAACTTCCTGGTTCGCTTCCTCCATTTTGTATCGATATCCTTCATGTACAAGTAGCTGAAAACCTTCCTAGCCCAACGCTCTTCCCCCATTTTTCTCAATCGCTTCTCAAATTTTATCTTGCTGCTAGCTTCCCTGCCCTCAAATGATGTCCATCCCATATCACCTTGTACTCCCTGATTTGGTGTATTCCCATGAGCGCCTTAGGCAAGCCTACCTATTCCACGTTGCTTAATTTCTAATCTTGCTTGAACTTCTGATCTCATGCACAAGGCCGCATTGCCGAACGTCAGCCCAGGCATAGTGTTGGTCGCGAGCGCCACTGCGCGGAGCTTGTTTAAAACTGAAGGCAGGCCAACTCCGCTGGGAGCGCGAGCCATTCCTCAGGCATCTTTCTAGAGGAGGCGTTGCGCTATCACATCGCTTATGTCGTCAAAGCCTTTCTTCCAGATGTGTGGCACACATATTGCAGGTATGCGGTTATATGTGCCGCAGGTGATTGACCGTTTCTTCTACCTAAGAGTGGCAAGAAATAATATAGGTAACTTTAACATGACAACGTCCCATGCCAGTGTTTCTTCTTAGAGCATCAATTAGAACATCAAAGGTAACATGTGCAGGAGAACAAGAAGGCACGCGCATATACGCAAAAAAACTTGATAATTTCTATATGGAAATAAAAGAGTGCTCCTATAAACTTACACACACATTTCTGTTAACATGATATATAGATGAGATATACCCAATTATTAAAATATTAAGTGTACAGCACCACTGTGCTGTATATGTGCACAATTATGGATTCTAATGATGCATGCATGTATCTAAGCTGTGCACATGAAAAATTCATTGTGAAACATTGCGACAATAGGTGAATCTTTTAATATATTTGAGAGAAAACCGATTGATTTTCGCGCGATTGCTGCATGCAAATGACGCGTTGCTTCAGGTTATATAGCCGAAGAAAGTGAATTCAAATAAATGAATGAGTGCATGCATGGTAGCACTCGATCAGTTTAAAATAACTACCTAAGGCGAATATCTTGAATTTTTATCTTGGATAT
This sequence comes from Rhipicephalus microplus, assembly GCF_043290135.1. NCBI lineage: Eukaryota > Metazoa > Arthropoda > Arachnida > Ixodida > Ixodidae > Rhipicephalus > Rhipicephalus microplus. Next base: position 219,167,817 of record NC_134704.1, read on the forward strand.
TAAGCATGCTGTGAGAGAGAACCTAAAAAATCGCGGCTGCGGCTGATGCAAAATTCTAAACAAACTGCATGCATGGACATTGATCGAAGGTGTGCTTATCAAAAGGGTTACATATATCACAAAATCGGAGTGTGACCTCTTAGATGTAGCTATTGACAAGCATTCCAATAAGAATTAACACCTCATGCGCATCAAAGTGATTTTCATGTGCTTTTTCAATTGTGAATCCACATAAAGATAGTTGCATGTACAGCACTCCGTCAGATTGCAACAGGACAATTCAGGGCTAATTAACGCACATACTTTCGTTTCCACCGCTTTCACCTGGGGTCAAATTTGTGTAATTTTGACTCCAGCCCCTAGATCAGAGTCAGCGTTATCTTTAGAAACTAAATTTGTGGTGATGTGACGCGGTTACCTCGAGCTATAGCGCATATAAGTATGGTAAACAAACTAGACCACCAACGCGTCCTCTCACTGTACGATGTTTAATACAGTCCCTAGTCCACAAAGCTGACTGACTGGGACCACATGGCATACGCGTCGTTATCGCGGAGGCTTGCGTTTAGACTGCTCGTGCCGTGGGCGAAAATAGTCTAAAACAATTTAGTAGAAGAAGTTTTTCAAAGATTTTGGTAGCGCCATGGTAGTCGAAGGCCTCAAAATGAGCGTGCCCGGCTCTTGCAGCAAAAGCGATAATAAAAATTATACAATTGAAACGGGGTTTATTGGCGCAAGTTGTACTTGAACAGCCGGTCTATTGATGCGGAAAGCGGGCGGCAGCAACCGACGCAGGAAACACAACGCTCGGGGGAACAGCTCGCGCTCGGCTCCTCTTGCTAAAGGCGTGACCCACTGCGGCACATATTCTTCTTCCTCTCTACAATACCCCGGCGACGAAGACGAGCCATCCTGGCAAGTCAAGGTGACGAGATTAGGAGAGGGTCGTGATATGGCTTGAGACAACTCACGTGGACAGTCTCACGACCAAGGCATCGACTGTCTGTAGATGGCGTGACCGGCTCGATCACGTATGTGACAGGAGATCGACGTTCGACGACGCGATAAGGACCGGAAACTTGTGGGAAAACTTAACGGACAGACCTGGGGAGTGGAAGGGCAGTCGGAGCCAGACAAGCGAGCCCACGGCAAAAGTCTCGACTTGCTGGTCGCAGTCGTGGCGGTCTTTTTCGAATGCTTGCTTGTCCGGGGTGAATGATCAGGCCAACTGACGACACTCTTCAGCGTCGTGCAAAATTTCAGAAAGGAGGCTGAACTCTGAGACGTCGGGACGATACGGCAAAATTGTGTCAAGGGTGGAGCATGGCTCACGCCCATATAGAAGAAAGAAAGGCGAGAAGCCTGTGGTTGACTGCGTCGCGGTGTTGTAGGCATAGGTCCCAAATGGGAGAATGACATCCCAGTTTGATTGGTCGGAATTGACATACATGGCGAGCATGTCTCCTAGCGTTCGGTTGAAGCGCTCAGTTAGACCGTTGGTCTGCGGGTGGTAGTCTGTAGAGGTGCGGTGCACCGTGCGGCATGTCTGAAGGAGTTGTTGTACAACTTCGGATAAAAAGACATGCCCTCGATCACTTAGTAGTTCACGTGGTGCCCCGTGACGCAGTACGAAGCGTCGCAAAACGAAATTGGCTACGTCACGTGCACCAGCCGTAGGTAGTGGAGCTGTTTCAGCATACCTCGTCAGATGGTCGACGGCAACAATGATTCATCGATTCCCAGTGGCAGTGTAAGGAAGGGGACCATATTGATCGATACCAACGCGGTCGAAAGGGCGCGCCGGACACGGTGGAGGCTGTATTAATCCGGGTGAATGGGCAGCTGTCTTTCGTCGTTGGCATATTGAACAAGACCGAATGTATTTTCGTACAAAAGTGTACATACCACGCCAGTAGTAACGCTGGCGGATCCGCTGATATGTTTTTAACACACCAGCGTGAGCATGTTGTGGGTCGGCATGAAAATACGCACCGACATCAGATCGCATGTGGCGTGGTATAACCAAGAGCCATTTACGACCATCCGCGTGGTAGTTTCTGCGGTATAGTTGCGCGTCCCGTATCGCGAAATGTGTGGCTTGGTGGCGAAGAGCGCGTGGGTACGCAGACGTCGAAGAGCCGGAAAGAATGTTAGGTAGAGATGTTATCCATGGGTCTTCCCGCTGTTCAGACGACATGCTTGTGACGGAAATGGGAGCGATGGAGAAGTTGGTGTCCGAGTGCAGGTCTGCGGTGGATCTCACTGGTGATCGTGGGAGGGCGTCCGCATCAGAGTGTTTTCGTCCTGAGCGGTAGACGACACGAATGTCGAATTCTTGTAGGCGAAGAGCCCAACGTCCAAGGCGACCTGAAGGATCTTTTAGCGACGCCAACCAACAAAGTGCGTGGTGATCGGTCACAACGTCGAAATTCTGTCCGTACAACTAAGGACGAAACTTGCTTAACGCCCAAACGATTTCGAGGCATTCTTTTTCAGTTACGGAGTAGTTCATCTCCGCTTTTGTAAGTGCGCGGCTTGCGTATGCGACGACGTACTCTGGAATACCGGGCTTTCGTTGCGCGAGTACTGCTCCCAGACCAACGCCACTGGCATCTGTGTGCACTTCAGTGGGGTCACTTGGGTCGTAATTGTGTAGAATTGGTGGGGACGTATGTAGGCGGCGCAGTGTAAGGAAAGCTTCGTCACATGCCGGGGTCCAGTTAGAAAGATTAGCTGGACCATTCAGTAGTTGTGTAAGTGGGGCTATTATTGTTGCAAAGTTGTGGACGAAACGACGAAAATACGAGCACAAGCCGATGAAGCTCCTAAGTTCTTTGAGTGAAGTCGGTTTCGGGAAGTCGGCTACGGCTCGACGTTTGTCTGGGTCGGGGCAAATTCCATTCTTTGACACAACGTGACCAAGTATAGTGAGTTGGCGAGCCCCAAAGTGGCACTTCTTTAGGTTAAGCTGGAGGTTTGCCTTGGTAAGACACTGAAGAATGGTGCGCAGACAGTCGACGTGGGTAGGGAAATCAGGAGAAAATACGATAACATCATCGAGGTAACATAAGCATATCTGCCATTCAAGGTCGCACAAAATGCTGTCCATCATTCGCTCAAACGTTGCAGGTGCATTGCACAGACCGGATGGCATAACCATGAATTCGTATAGGCCATCCGGCGTAACGAACGCTGTTTTGGGACGGTCACACTCTGCCATCGGAACCTGCCAGTAACCTGAACGTAAGTCCAGCGAAGAAAAGAATTCGGCACCTTGTAGGCAATCGATAGCGTTGTCGATGCGGGGAAGAGGGTATACATCTTTCCGTGTAATTTTGTTCAGTCGCCGGTAGTCGACACTAAATCTAATCAAACCGTCTTTTTTCTTCACTAGCACAACAGGTGAAGACCAGGAGCTAGAAGATGGTTTGATGACACCGCGGTGAAGCATATCATCCACCTGCTCTGCAATTACACTTCGTTCTTTGGATGATACGCGGTAGGGGCGTTGCCGCAAAGGAGGGTGCGTTCCAGTGTAGATCGTGTGAGCGACGGTGTTAGTTTGACTCAGTGCCTTTTGAGGAAGGTCAAATGAATCTCGGAATTCATGCAGAAGGGTTATTAGCTGGTCCCGTTGATCCGGAGGAAGCTTGTTGTCGATGGAACGATTGAAGATATCCGAGGAGTAGTCATCCCGCGTAAAAAGAGGAGTAACGGCGTTCAGTTGAAGTTGCTGGCCTGGGTCGTGGGACTCAATAGGCGCAATAACGTTGTCATCAACAGGATGAACATAGCCCAGTGTTTCGTGAGCTCTTAAGGTGAGAGGGCATGAGCTAGGATTGCAAACGAAAATTGCGGAAGTATCTTGGTGAGGTGGCAGAACGGCGTATGGCAGAGACGTACCGTGGCGGCGACTGAAAACGTCAGATGGGGAGAACACAACGGTAGAGCCGGACAATTCAGTGCGATTGACGGGGACAACGATGACACTAAGAGGAGGAACATCAACGTCGGAAGCAACAACAAGCTTGCCCAAGTGAGTGCGCTCATTGTCGGTAGATGGCGCATCTGAAAACACAGATAATTCCACCTGGCGCGAGCGCAGTCAATTACGGCGTGGTGGCGTGAAAAAAAATTCCATTCAAGTATCACGTCGTGAGCACAAGTGGTCAACACGAGAAACTCGATGTGGTACAGGACGTCCTGAATGTTTACTCTCGCCGTACATGCTCCGACTGGTCGAATTGGTTGCGCACTCGCGGTATTCAGCAAAACGTCGGAAGGCGGCGTCGTTACTTTTCGTATCGAACGGCAGAGTTTCTGACTCATCACAGATACGGCGGCACCCGTATCAACAAGCGCAAGAGTTCGTAGACCTTCAACAAACACTTCCAGAACGTTTGTGGGGGACGGGCGAGGGCTTGTACAATGCGACGATTTCGCAGCTCGTGCCTCCGGAGCTGCGGCAGTCAGTTTTCCGTCTCTACAGGGTTCGGTCGGCGACGCAGAGGGGACGGAGAACGGTAGCGGGGGGGGGGGGGTGAGGATGAGCGACGGGGACAGAATGATCGGTAGTCGGCAGCAGGGCGGTGGTCTAGTTCGGTTGGTGACGGGTCACGTTCCACGGATTGTCGGGCGCATTGACGTGGCAGTTCTCGTTGCGCGTTGTACGGGGCCGGTAAAGAGTAGTCAGGGTACCTCGGAGGTGCAGCCGGGCCCGTTGCGAAGCGCCGGCGACAGAAGCGCGCCATGTGACCTGGATATCCGCATGCGTAACAGATCGGGCAATTGTCAACTGTGCGCCAAGGGTTTCCGTTATAGCGCTGTTGTGTTGCTGGAAATGGCGTCGTTGATACTCGTACAGGCTGGGGAGTCGGTCCAAGCGGAGGTCGTGGCGGAGTAGCAGCAACAGCAACATAAGTCAATGGCGCGGTGACGGGTGCTGTCTAAGAGACGGACGGCAATGCCTCAGAGACCTGCACCTGTATTACCTGCCTGATGGCGGGCGCGAGACGCTCAGAAGAGGGTTCCGTTGCCGGTAGATACGACAGGCACGAAAGTTGTCGGGCCACCTCCTCGCGTACATATCGTTTGATTTCAGACATGATTGTGCTGTGGTCTCCACCCAGGCTCAATGCCGCGAGAGTTTCATCGGTAGCCGCTGGACGCCGGGTCATGACCCGTTGTTTGCGCAACTCTTCGTAGCTCTGGCAAAGAGTGGCGAGTTCGGACACGGTACGTGGGCCCTTGGCCAGCAGCATCTGGAAGGCGTCGTCGTCTATCCCCTTTAAAATATGTTTTATTTTGTCTGCCTCGATCATTGAAGGGTCAAGGCGCTTGCACAAGTCGAGCACATCCTCGATGTAGCTTGTGAAGCCTTCTCCTTGAAGCTGTGCGCGTCCCCGTAGGCGCTGTTCGGCACGGAGCTTGCGTACCTCGGGGCGACCGAACACATCGGTAATGCGTAGCTTAAAGGCACCCCAAGTGGTGAATTTCGAGTGGTGGTTGTTAAACCAGAGACTCGACACCTCTTTCAGGTAGAAGGGTACATATTGCAGCTTTGAAGAGTCGTCCCACTTGTTGCTTGCGCCTACCTTTTCAAATGTCGACAGCCAATCTTCTACGTCTTGCTCATCAGTACCATCGAAAAAAGGTGGATCGCGCACGCGTAGCGCAGTGGGCACGATGACCGTCGAAGGCTGGGCCGTACCTTGCTGGGTGTTTTCTTCAGCCATGTCTGGGATGGCAGGTAGTTTCCTGTTGCGGAGTTCCAGGTTTAGTTACCCCGCACCTCCACCACTCGGAAACGGGGTTCATTGGCGCAACCACCACTCGGAAACGGGGTTCATTGGCGCAAGTAGTCTTTGCACAGCAGGTCTATTGATGCGGAAAGTGGGCGGCAGCAACCGACGCAGGAAACACAACGCTCGGGGGAACAGCTCGTGCTTGGCTCCTCTTGCTAAAGGCATGACCCACTGCGGCACATATTCTTCTTCCTCTCTACACAATGAACTTGGTTGTTATAAACTACAGTCGTGGCTCTCACGTGGGCCGGCTCTGGGATTCATATTATATTAGCAGTGAAGTATCGCCTGTATGCCTTGGAAGCTATGGTTGTTCAGACTTCATTGACGCGTTCACGTGCACACCATTATTGACTTTGCACAACTTGTTTCATTTGCAGTGGGAATCTACATCTTACGTAACATATTTCTAGGCTCAAAGAGAAAACCCATGGCAAGCCGTGTTTCTGTAGCTGTAACAAATATTTAAAAAAACTTTGTTGGCTCAACTCATTCCAATAACTTTTGATGTGAAGAGCAGATGTGCATGCGCAATATAAAGACCGGTCGAGATATATGTGACGTACCATACTTTCAGATCACCCGTAGTACAAATGAAAAAAGTGCCTATAATCCTGCAGTTCCCGAGAATCCGTTTCTCTCACAAAAGTGTGTTTAATGTTTCTCACTAATACATATATAGCACTGGAAACCTTTGTCCTTTCTCTCTAACTTTAGAATTGCTCACATAATTTTAACTTTCTCGCAAATGTAGTATACTCATTTTCTTTTTCAATGATGTAACTCATACATGCCACATATGGTGCCTGAACTCCCGAATTCCCTGCCGCGGTGGTTTAGTGGAAGGTACTTGGCTGCTCACCCGCAGGTCGTGGGATTGAATCCCGGCTGCGGCGGCTGTATTTTCAACGGAGGCGGAAATGTTGTAGGCCCGTGTGCTCAGATTTGAGTGCCGGTTCAAGAATCCCAGGTGGCCAAAGTTTCCAGAGCCCTCCACTACGGCGTCTCTCATAATCATATGGTGGTTTTGGGACGTTAAAGCCCACATATCAATCAATCTACCCTCGTACTCTGAAATGAATGACTCTCCCAAATTTTGTGAGGCACTTGTTTAGACTGTGCATGGCAGCCCACACTGCAGGTTTACTAGTGAATACGGATTTTAGGAAGGTATCATTCAGCACAGTAGATGAAATAGAAGGCAAAAGACACATCTGTTGTGTCTGTCATTTTCACCCACCTTTCCTTTATGGGGCTATTAAATATCTTCCCCATCAAGTAATGCACAACTTAATCCAGTACAATGCAACCTACACACTAGCTAAATGTGTCCCGAAAAACACAGCCCTAACTTTACACAGAATATTTTGGCACTATTTTGCATCATAAGATTGCCTCGCAGAGCCACATTCTGAAGAGTGACTGGAGAAATCAGTCACAAAAAAAAGAATAAATATTTTGAGAATGGTAAAGATGCAATATTGCTTCTCACCTTGGTGTCTGCTGCTTTTATATGCTTCCATGCCAACACAAACGCATTACTCTGCTCATTCTCGAGTTAGTAAAAACTTAATTGTAGTTCAAAAGTGCCAGGGGCTGGATGGGAACAGAGGCTCCGCTAGCTCAGCGAGGTAGCCCTACCCTAAGAACCCCTTAGCAATTTGTCACTAAATCTCTACTCCCTCATACACGTACCTCTACTTTGAAGAAGAGAGTTTTTATTTGTGTGTGTGTGTGTTTTGTACTGCATGGCTAGAGCTGCAAAAGGACTATGCATGCATTCCTGGTATCAACGGAGCCAAGAGGAAACCAGGGTATGAATATCACTTTATTTTAGGGCACACAATACTGTCACATCCTATTATGAAGCTGACAGGTATGAAATAGAGCTCATTTAGCAAGAAGGCAAGAGTAAAGGTGCACTTGTTCTTTGGAAGCATAGTAGAGAAATAACGGATTAAGACCCACCGAAGGAAGGCCAGGCCTATTACAACCCACTTTTTAAGTGGCTTTCAGACACACATGTGCAATTCCAGATAATGCACTCAGGGTCTAAGACGTTAAAGTCTGAATGCAGAAAAATGGGAAATAGGCTAATGAGTTCATTAATTTAAAAAGATGGCAGATCCCACGTACAGTGGGAATCGATGATATGTGAAGCACGAATGGGAAAGGTTGATATGTTGCTTAAAATTAGAATGTTATGAAACGGACGTAAATTCTACCGAGCATGATTTCCATGTCATGATTATTATGTTTGGACATGTCTTATTTTTACCTTCATCGTCCATTCATGCCACGTGATACCAAATTTGGTATATGTGGAGCTAGCGAAACGGCTGCGAGCCAGTTATGAGCGTAGCATGTAGTGATGTTTTACATGACATGCATATCAAGATTATCATGTTTGGATGTGTTATTTACTTTCATTGCCCAGTTACTTCACATAATTACCAAGTTCGTTATATGTGAAGCTACCGAAACGGCTGCCATTGCATCATGAGCGTGGTATCATGTCACGTTCTCACAAGACACGCATGGCAAGTTTTTTTTTTGTTTTTACTGGCAGAAAAACTATCACATGTCACTTTTTTGTTTTTACTGGCAAAAAAAACACTTCATAGCACGAATACTGTTAATGTGTGCTTACAAGGGTTTAATTCACTTATGAAATGAAAATCAAACATTCTGCGTGGCAATCAAGTATTCTACCACAGAGCCACACCAGGTCTCGACACTGCTGCGACAAGATAGGGCTTCTAGAGGAAGTGGTGTTGCTATCCTTGTCAAACACGACATAAAAATATTTTCTATTACATCAGATTCAAGACCACAAAAGTGTCATTATGAAAATTTCTTTTTGGGGACGATCATTCACCGTTCTTGCAGTTTATCGCGCACCCAATTCACCGCCCGATTTCTTTCGGTCACTTTACGATTACATGAACACATGCAGGCATGATAAGGCAATCCTAACAGGCAATTTCAACTTGCCAGAAATAGATTGGAGCTCTGCTTTTCTGAACACAAAAAACTATGAGCATGCGTCGTACCTCTTTGCTATTATGATAAGCCAAAACATGCATCTAATTGTTACCCAACTAATACGAGTGCATGGCGCAAGTGCATCCTTGTTTGACCTGGTTTTTATAACGAGATCAATTGAACTTTTTTCTGTATCGGTCGACCCTAGCCTTTCAGATTACGACATGGTTTATTTTTCTTGTCCCATGCAGGCTGTTTGCACTACGCGCCATGCCAAATCAATCACTGTGAAAGACTTTTCGTGTGCAAATGACGAGAGTGCTCTGGACCACCTCGATCTTTCCCTCAGCAACTTTCAAGGAACTTACCCTGAAGTATTGTGGAGCGAATTCAAAGAAATATGCCTGCATTGTCTAGATAATTTTATTCCTAGCAAATTAAAAAAACGCGCAAGTCAAATCTTGGATCACGCGAAATTTCTTGCACATGAAAAGGAAGCTAAAGCGGCTTAAACGCAAGGGTGCTCCATGCAATGTTACTCTTTCTGCCCAGGACACACTGAACGAGGCTGTGAAGATAGCTAAGTATAGATACTCTAGCCAACTTTATTACGTCTGCCCCACAAAAATTTTGGAACTTTTTGAGCAAAAAGACCAATTGTGTTGAGCAAATAACACATGAAGGAGAAACTATTGTCGACAAGAAAACTATTGCCAATTATTTCAATTTGTACTTCCATAACTTTTTCAGCTTCCAACGAGCCACTGCATCGATTTTCTCGAAGTAATGACGACATTCCAGATATTTTATCTTTACCCGGTATTATTTCGTTACTCCTGAATTCGAAAACTATAACTTCAACCGGTCCTGATCAAATTCCCAACACTTTTTTACGACGATATGCCGAGATGCTATCGGAATTTCTTATAATCCGCTTCTATCTATCCGCGCTTCTATCTGTTCCGGCCGCTTGCCTCGTGACTGGAAAGTGGGACACATTGCTCCAGTGCACAAAAAGGGTGACAAAGATTTGGTGCCAAACTATCGTGCAATTTCTATAACGTCTTCGTCTTGCAAAGTGCTTGAGCATATCATAGCTAAATTTATTATATTGTTTCTTAATGAAAAAAACATACTTTCAGATGTTCAGCATGGTTTCAGGAAAGGGTTTTCCACAGAAACGCAGTTTATCTCTGTTGTGCACAGTTTCTCACAAATTTTAGATAAGGCAGGTCAAGTTGATGTCATCTTTATAGATTTCACAAAGGCATTCAATCTTGTTCCTCATGTAAAGAGGTTTATTGGGCGAACCAAACGGGCAGTTCGGAGATTGGAGATAGCGACAGGACGAGGAAGATGGAGGAGCTCGAGCGCCGATCTCGTGGTGCCTTACTCTGCGATGATGCTTGCTGTTTCCTTTTGTTATCATCATTCCTTCATTATAATTGCCCCCGTCGAGAAAGATCAAGCCATCCATGTGATCTAACAAGTAGGAACGAGCGGGTCGAAGTACGGCTTCAAGCGGTCCACGTGAACAATATCGTGTCCACGCCGACGATGATCACCGGGTGGCGTAAGCGGTTCGATGGCGTAATTGACGGGCGATGTGCGCTCTACCACGCGGTATGGGGCATGGTAATTTGAAAGTAGCTTGGTAGACAAACCAGGTGCACAGGGTGGTACATACAGCCATACAAGGGTTCCAGGGGCGAACTTGGCGGCAGGAGGGTGGTCGTCATCGCGGGCCTTTTTCTGGCGTTGCTGGTCAGCCGTAGTAAACTGCTTCGCTAGTTGGCGGCATTCTTCAGCGTGACGGGCGGCTTCAGACACGGTCGTGCACTCAGATACATCTGGTGCGTATGGCAGCAAAGTGTCAATTGTGTGCGATGGTTGACGTCCGTATAGAAGGTAGAATGGAGAAAAGCCGGTGGTGACTTGGGTAGCGGTGTTGTACGCGTAGGTCGCAAACGGAAGAACCAGGTCCCAGTTCGTTTGGTCAGATGCCACATGCGTCGCGAGCATGTCACCCAGGGTCCGATTAAACCGCTCAGTCAGGCCATTCGTCTGAGGGTGGTACGCAGTACTCATCCGGTGTACAATATGGCACTGACGGAGAAGTGCTTGGATTACGTCGGATAGAAATACACGGCCCCGGTCACTGAGGAGCTCGCGAGGAGGGCCGTGACGCCACACAAACCGATGGAGGATGAAAGATGCGACGTCCTGAGCGGTCGCCGTAGGAAGAGCAGCGGTTTCGGCGTACCGTGTCAGGTGATCTACAGCAACGATAGCCCACCGGTTACCTGCTGTGGTCAATGGCAGTGGTCCATAAAGGTCGATTCCGACGCGATCGAATGGGCGGTCAGGGCACGCAAGCGGCTGTAGTGGAGCTGCTCCTGCATTCGGTGGCTGTTTTCGTCGCTGACACTCGTGGCAGCCGCGAATAAACTGTCGAACAAAAGTAAACATCCCACGCCAGTAGTACCGCTTCTTTAAACGCTCGTAGGTCTTGAAGACACCGGCGTGAGCGCATTGTGGGTCGGAGTGAAATGATGCACAGATTGTAGAGCGCAGCTTTCGGGGAATAACGAGCAGCCACTTCCTGCCGTCTGGTGAGTAATTGCGCCGGTACAAGAGGCCACCTCGAATGGTGAAGTGCGAAGCCTGGCGTCGCATTGCTCGAGTGATGGGAAGTGTCGGTACCCCAGATAAGACGTCCAGAAGCGAAGTTATCCATGGATCGTCGCGCTGTGCAGAGGTCATTGTGTCGATGTCAAGAGCGACAGCGCGTGTTCCATAGAAGATATAGAGGCAGCCTCAGTCGACAGTGGTGATCGCGAGAGCGCATCAGCATCAGCATGTTGGCGGCCGGAACGGTACACGACGCGGATGTCATACTCTTGAAGTCGCAGAGCCCAACGAGCAAGGCGACCTGATGGATCCTTCAGCGACGACAACCAACATAAGGCATGATGGTCTGTAACTACAGCAAAGATGCGGCCATATAAGTATGGGCGAAATTTCACAATTGCCCAAGGTATGGCTAAGCACTCTTTTTCGGTAACACTGTAGTTTACCTCAGCCTTGTTGAGCGTTCTGCTGGCGTAGGCGACGACATACTCAGGGGATCCAGGCTTGCGTTGAGCGAGAACTGCACCGAGACCGACACCGCTGGCGTCTGTATGGATTTCAGTTGCAGCCGTGGGATCATAGTGGCGCAATATAGGCGGTGATGTCAGGAGACGGCGAAGAGTGGTAAATGCGTGATCACATTCGGAAGACCATGATGAGATGTCGTTGGCACTGCTTAAAAGTTGGGTCAAAGGGGCAATTATGGAGGCAAAGTTGCGCACAAACCGACGAAAGTAGGAGCACAATCCTACGAAGCTGCGTAACTGTTTTACAGTCGTTGGTTTGGGGAATTCAGCAACAGCGCGTAGTTTAGCCGGGTCGGGAAGAACACCATCCTTTGATACGACGTGACCGAGAATGGTGAGCGTCCGAGCAGCGAAGTGGCATTTCTTTAGATTCAGTTGGAGCTGCGCATTCTTCAGACACGTGAGGACATGTTTCAGGCGTACAAGGTGTGTTGCGAAATCGGGTGCAAAGACGACGATATCGTCGAGGTAGCAGAGGCATATGTTCCATTTCAAACCCCGCAGAACTGAGTCCATCATGCGCTCGAATGTGGCCGGCGCATTGCAGAGGCCGAAGGGCATGACATTGAACTCATATAGCCCGTCCGGTGTCACGAATGCTGTTTTTGGACGATCACCATCTGCTAAGGGCACCTGCCAATACCCCGAACGCAAATCTAACGACGAAAAAAACTCGGCACCTTGTAAGCAATCAAGGGCGTCATCAATCCTGGGCAAAGGTTATACGTCTTTGCGAGTGATCTTATTTAAGCGCCTGTAATCAACGCAGAAGCGAATCGCACCATCCTTCTTCTTAACAAGAACGACAGGTGATGCCCATGGACTTTGGGAAGGTCGGATAACGTCGCGCTTGAGCATATCGTCAACGTGTTCGGTGATAACCTGACGTTCCGTGGCGGAAACATGGTATGGTCGCTGTCGTACTGGCGAGTTGGAACCTGTGTCGATGCGGTGGAAAAAACTGGGAGTTCGGCCAAGGGTAGGTTGAGCAACGTCAAAGGATTCACGAAACTGGTAGAGCAGCTAAAGGAGCTCAGAGCGTTCAGATGGCGATAGTCCGTCGGCAATCGATGAATCGAAAAGCTCACAAGGTGGTATATTGGAAGGGTTGAGGGCACTTATGGCGTCGTAGTCACCGGAACAATCTGGCGGCATGGTAAAAATTTGTTCTTTATCAATGGCATGCACGTGTCCAAGAGATTCACCTTGAAACAGTTCAACGGGATACGGAAGGGGATTGATGAGGCAAAGAGCAGTGTTTCCTTCAGAAATAGAGAGGGTTGAATAAGGCAGAAGAAGTGATCTTCGACTAAGGAAGAGGCTTGATGGCTCAAAGAATGCAGCTTCGTTCCTAATGCCGTCACAGAACACGGGGAGCAACACAGCTGCTGTCGGAGGAATTTCAGTGCCTTCTTTGACGACGAGTTTGTGTACGGCGGGCTGAATGCGGCTGGTTGGTTGGTCGTAAAACGGGAAAAGTTCAAGCTCCGATCTTGCACAATCAATAACGGCATGGTTACGCGATAAAAAATCCCATCCAAGTATGATGTCGTGTGAGCATGACGACAGGACAATAAACTCAACAGTGTAGTGGTCATTCGCGATCATCAGTCGGACAGTACAGGCGGCTACAGGCTGAACCGGGTCCCCATTCGCTGTTTGCAAGGACATCATGTTAAGAGGCGTCATCACTTTACGGAGCTTGCGGCAAAGTTTAGCGTCTATCACGGAAACGTCAGCACCAGTATCCACTAGAGCATATGCTCGAGTACCTTCTACAAAAACTTTGACAATATTCGACGGCAATGTCCGAGGACTTGAGCATTTCGACAGCGCAGTTCTTGCCTCCTGAACTGCGGCGGTTAGTTTCCCTCGTGTTCAGGAGCTGGCCGACGACGCATGGGTGACAGGGAGCGACGACGGGGTGAAGGTGAGCGACCAGACATAGTACGCGGACATTCCCGTGAAGACGAGCTGGACTGAGGGTCAGAATTTTCCAGACGGGATGGAGAAAGGTCCATGAAGCTGTTCTGTGTCTGGGCGTCTGTGTATCCCGGCACGCGACGACGGCAGTAACGGGCGATATGGCCAGGGCCGCCGCACGCAAAACAGATGGGCCGGTTATCGCGCGTTCTCCAAGTATTGGCGACGAGGGGACCAGTCCATGCGGCAGACGGGTGTGTCGAGGCTGTGGTGGCAATGGGAGGAACCCAGGCGGTGGACGGATGAGTCGGGGCTGAGGTATACGGCAGTCCCTGGAACGACGGGGGGTGGTGTAGCTGCTGCCGCTTTAGTGCCTCAGCGTAAGTAAGAGGCGCGGTGACGGTGGGCTGCTGCAAGGGCACCGGCATAGCCTCGGAAATCTGCTCCTGGACCACATGTCGGAGCATGGGAGCCAATGGTGGTGGGTGTCGCAGTGGCTGTTGGTGCGAGAGCTCCTGGCGTTGAGCAAAAGGCAGCAGAGAAAGCTGCCGAGCCACTTCCTCTCGCACGAAGTCTTTCATTTGTGCGAGAAGGTTTGCCTGGTCAGCCATAGCGTCCAGTGCGGTCACTGGTTGGATTGTCTGGAATGAGCGTCGCGTCTGAGCTCGTTGCCTCCGCAATTCATCATAGCTTTGGCACAAAGTCACTACTTCTGCCACAGTGCTTGGAGACTTCGCGAGAAACATCTGGAAAACGTCATCGTCGACGCCCTTCATAATGTGCTGTATCTTCGCACTCTCGCTCATGGAAGCATCGACGCGCCGGCAGAGATCAATCACATCTTCTATATATGATGTGAAAGTTTCACCTCGCTCCTGTGCCCGTGTGCGCAGACGTTGTTCGGCGCGTAGCTTCCGTAAGGCAGGACGACCAAAAACGGCACGTATTGCCTCCTTGAAGGCGGACCAATTCGCGAACTCGGTTTCGTGGTTCGTATACCACAGCTTGGCCACGTCGGTGAGATAAAAATTGACAGTGCCTAGCTTAGCAGCGTCATCCCACCTGTTGGGTCCACTGACTTTCTCGTATGACGACAGCCAGTCCTCGACGTCCTGGTCTTCGGTGCCGGCAAAGATCGGGAGGTCTCGCTGATGAACCGGGCCGGGGCAAGTAGTGGCCTCGAGAGGTATTGTTTGTTGGGCAGCGTCAACTTGCATGGTCGACGGCAGGGTGCGAGATCGGAGTTCCAGGTTGTAGGCGATGTGGTTACCCAGCACGATCCACCAAATGTAAAGAGGTTTATTGGGCGAACCAAACGGGCAGGTCGGAGATTGGAGATAGCGACAGGACGAGGAAGATGGAGGAGCTCGAGCGCCGATCTCGTGGTGCCTTACTCTGCGATGATGCTTGCTGTTTCCTTTTGTTATCATCATTCCTTCATTATACTCATAATAAGCCTATTCAAAAACTGCAATTGATTGGTCTTCCAGAATTTATAATTTCCTGGATTCCTTCCTATTTGTCTGACCGCGTTCACTTTGTAAGCATTGCCGGAAATTGCTCTGACCCCCTCCCTGTAACTTCTGGGGTTGCCCAAGGTAGTGTACTTGGGCCTTTATTATATTTAATTTATATTACTAACATTGTTGATACTGGTTCCTCGCTGGTTCAGATCAGACTGTTTGCTGATGATTGTGTGCTGTTTAATGAAATAACTTCCTATGACGACCAGGTCTTGCTAAACACTAACCTCCAAAATATCTTTGCATGGTGCGAGTAATGGAATATGAGGTTAAACACAGACAAAGCCGTCTTTATGCGAGTAAGCAAAAAAAAAAATATTTTGCCATTTACATATCAATCCAATTCCAGGACACTAGCTCAGGTTGTTGAATATAAGTACCTTGGAGTCACTCTAACCAACGACCTCAGCTGAAATAAGCACATCTCTAATATTTGCACGTCGTTTTCCCGTAAACTTGGTCTTTTGAGACACAAACTAAGGCATGCTCCTTCTACTGTAAAACAAACTAACTTATTTGACTGTTATACGCCCCTCATTGGAATACGCCTCAATCGTCTGTGACCCATTCACAAAAAGAAACATTGAGGCTCTCGAACTAATCCAATGCAAAACGGTCCGTTTTATTTACTCCAAGTACCGAAGAACTGATTCCCCCACAAACCTTATGAAAGAAAACAGTATACGCACACTTCAAAAACGTCGTAAAACTCACAGGCTCAAATCTATTCTTCTTTTGAATAACAACAAGTTGTCACTAAACCATGATTTGTATCTGAAACTGCTTATGACAAGACAAACCCGTCATCGACAAACTCATTCATTAACACCGTATTTCGCCAGAACAAATATATTCAAATACTCGTTCTTTCCTCGAACCATAAACGACTGGAACTGCCTACCTCAATCGTTAACCGGCTCTGTAGAGGCACTTGAGCGTATTTAACCATGACCTATGATATATTCTTTTGTATCTTTTATATATGTATCTTTTATTGTTCTTGCTGTTTTACACTTGTGTGCAATGCTATGATCTTGCCCCTCCTGCTGGGGCCCTTAAATGGGCCTGCAGTATTCTGTGAATAAAATAGTAAATAAAATCCTGTAGATATAGACACCACTCAGGCACAATGTTGCTTGAATGGTCAATTGCTGATGCAATGCTAACTATAGAATTTTCTGAAAATTACACATGCACTCCTATGATGCAGCCGTCATGTCCAGTTCACGCCGATTGTAGTTAAGTGTCATACACTTTAGAAGATTTATGTAGCAGTGTTCGGGGCTATCACCCTTAAGAGCGCAAACACTACTTATCAGCTTACCACAACTGATGTTGATAACACTCGTGTTGCTTCTGGCATCTATATGCAAATGTAAACAGCCGGTTATATAAAACATATGCAACTGTTGAACATAAATCTGTATGTACAACATTTGTTTATATGTTTAATGTCATTTAGTATGTTTTGATAAATACACCACAGTCACCTTCCTTCAATGATATACTTGAATCTCAAATAGTAAATTACGTCATTGCACAACATTTTTATACATTAAAAGAAGTCACCATTTTTTTAGTGCTTTTTTGCTGTCATCCTACACGGACGAAGTTTTTTTCTCCTTAGAAATTCGCTTACTTTCCAATTACAGAAAAAAAAACAGATTCCTATCTGTTTTTTTTATCTCTGAAATGAATTGATACTAGTTTGTTTATTGCTTACAAGGGCACCATTTCGCGCCGGAAAATGAGGCACGCGTAGGCAGGAAAACCTGCGGGGCGCGAACCGCACGTACTACATACCTAGACGTCGAACACTTATTTATGTACAACCATCGATAGTATTATCATATGCAGCTGTATGAGGAATGAGCAGAGCCACACAGGCTCTTTCAATTTGATTCGTGTTTCTCAAGCAGGAAAGACTCACTTCAACATTTTCCAATCACAATCATGATCTCAATCTAAATTACATCATGTAACACTTGCATGGATTAACCAAGACAGAAAATCAACCTCGTTGACCAATAAAACGGCTGCAATGCCACTCATTGATTAATTGATACATTCGAAGAGCACGCGGCAAAACAGTCAAAAGCAAGTTGCCGAAGCATATGATCAAGCACAGTGAAAAACACGCTCAGTAAAATTTGTGCAACGAACGCTGCCACCTCACTCACACACACACACACACACACACACACACACACACACACACACACACACACACACACACACACACACACACGCACACACAATCAAATATTAGCAATCACAAAAGTAACGCTGAAGCATATAGGGACAGTGCAAATATGGTCTCCAGTCCAAGCGACCTTAGTGCAAGTTCAAGCGCTGCAAACACCATCCGCGTTCGTCAAGCACATGCGCAATTATTAGCTCAATCGCAGTGCCCCCGCCCACTACAAGGACACCGCAATCAGCGCACGTCCAGCAGAACACAGGTGTGTTCAGCTCGCGGTCGCGTACAGCTCATCCCACACACGCACGCATGCACACACCTTGTTCTATAAACGTTGTGTACACATGCCACACGCCGAGAGAACCTGAGGTTGCCTGACCCACTGTAACCAAAAGCCACAGCATGCCACACGCCTTGCTCCATGCCACACGCGAAAAAAATATGCCCAGAGAACCAGATTTAACTCCGCTTTCTAGCCACCCTAACACGGTCTGCAGAAATCCTGAGGTTGCCTGACCCACCATTCTCCAAAAGCCATAGCTTTCTACGGATCCAAGCCAAGTTGGGTGAAAATAGCGTTTCTACAGTGGCGAGAATAGGAAAAGTGTGAAGACCACGTCGCCTGCACTGACGCTCTCCACCGATGCCTCGACCGATGCTGTCGAGATGGCGCTGGTTGTAGCTTACACGTCGATCGCTCGGCGGCTCGCTGCAGCGAAGCTGCCATGTCAAGGCTGATTTGTGGCTGATATGGTTTTGTTTGTACCGTAAATTTTATGTGCCTCTACTATATTGCAGGGCGTAAGTGTATCATATATAAATGAACTTCGTGGCCGATATTATCAAACATTATCACTGTATGGTGTGACCATACCCCTAGCATCATAAGTGAAGCCTTACATCAATCGCTAACATCGCGGCCAGCTAAGCTTGCCACTGTTAGCGATCGTTCCTTGGTGCTAAGAAATGTAACCGATTAACATTTTGGGAGGATTGCCATTTCGAAAGGTTATAAACAAGCTCAAGAAGCATAAAATGCTACTGTGACATTGATATCAATTTCTTTAATGTTGTTATACTCAACATTTTGCACGAGATAGTTTTTAAGGACTTAATTATTCTTGCGTATTCACAGTGGAAATATTTTTCGATTAACAACTGCACAGAAAATCGGACAGCGTTTTACTTTTCTTGCCAATTTTATTAGAAGTTGGGGGCATCATAGTAGGGAGCAAAGCTAGCACACTACAGTGTGATGCACATCACATCATTCTTCGAAGCTTGAGATGCTTTGATCTTTCTCCTGCAGAACTGCTCTG
Source organism: Rhipicephalus microplus (assembly GCF_043290135.1). Lineage (NCBI taxonomy): Eukaryota > Metazoa > Arthropoda > Arachnida > Ixodida > Ixodidae > Rhipicephalus > Rhipicephalus microplus. The sequence continues at coordinate 219,186,729 of NC_134704.1, forward strand.
TTTGTTTAGAGATTTCGTGAAGAAGTGAAGCAGTGTGAGAATATAAAACTTGATTATGTTGCTCGTCAGATCTTGCTTGTGTGAGTCACACCCCACGAATGGTACGGTCTGCATTGAATTATTAGGTTCAACTATAGTGTCCCTTTGGAGCTTATTATAATTGAACCACAATGTAAATGTGTCCTCCAGTGCCTTCAGAAATGAAAATAGCTCAGGTGACGGGTACAAGAGCCCTCCAATATCACAGAATGCTGTGAATGACGCTAGGTCCTTATCTGCGTTCTCGAGGGATGTGAGCAGTTACTCAAAACAGTCCCGGCATTTCGTTGCCATAGCTTTGCTCCGCGCCACATAGCCAGCCAAGTAGTACACCAGTCTTGCGTCACTGACTTGCACAGGATACACGTGGTCAGAAAGGACAGTCGATGCCTGTAGTACACTTGAAGCTTCGTCCAGGTTTCCAATGTCCAGTAAATTGTCGACATAGTTGGCCACTTCATCAGTTCCAAATAATGACGTAAGTGTGCTACCTGCACAGTTGTCCGTGTCTGGTGCTTTTACCAAATTGTAAAAGCTAAGGAAATTCACGGCAGTAAGGAACTGGGTTGATGTGGGATGATCGTTGCATCCGGATAACTGACGAATTATCCCAAATAGCTTTTCGATTGAATCTTGGCTGAGTCGTGAGTAAACAAATATTTGTACTCCACTTCCTCTGACAGGTATGTTAAACGTTCCAAAGTGCCTTGCAGAGTTACTCTTAGACCTTCTGCAGTGCTAGCAGACAAAAAGCCTGCCTTCGTAGGTCCGGTGCAGGCTTCCCAACGTTCTAAGTATGCTAGAACACCCTGCAGTACTCTTTCCTGTTCAGAACTTTTTCTCAGTGCCGTTGAAGGCACTCTGGATGTCATCACAACAATTAGTTTTTCCATGAAGCGAACAAATTGTTCTGTCGCTTCTTCATTTCATTTCATTTATTTCGCCCTTAAAGGCCCGAAGGCATTACATAAGGGGGGACAAGTAACAAGATAGGGTACAATGTTCAACAGGATAAGTAAATAAATAAATAAATGAATAAAAGCAAATAAGTTTACACAGGAGACAGGAATCATAAATCACATGAACGAACTAGAACAAGATAAAAAAGAATACACAATGCTTTACATGTGTTAAGCAATTGCAGAGCAAAACTAAGTACAATTCTAAAACGATTAGCGATAAACACGAAGTAGTTGAGATTATCAGGAGAGAGGTTTGAAAAAATGTTCGTTCAGATTTGCGCGGAACGTTTCTCTGTCGGCGCATGAAGCGGAGTCATCCGGTAAGGCATTCCAGAGGGCTATTGCATTAGGAAAAAATGAGGTGATAAATGCTGTCGTCCGGCCATTTATGCGTGCAATGGGCCTGCTGTGATTTATGCGCGATGAAGTTCTGTGAGCAGATTGGAGCAACTGATGTCTTGAGCGTGGATGATAGTAGAAGTGGGGCAGAAGGCATAGACGGGTGATCAAGCGGCGGGATTCAAGAGTTAGAAGGGAAAGAGAGTGTTTTAGCTCGGTAACGCTGGTTTTGTGTGAGTATTGTGAAGATAGATATGAAGCGAGCTGCACGATTTTGGATGGACTCTAATTTAGTTGTTAGGTAGGCTTGTGAAAGATGCCAGATTGCTGAAGCATATTCAAGTTTAGGTCGTACGAAGGGGATATTTTTTTTTTTTTTACGTCGGAGGATGCGCACTTCAGGTTGCGTCGAAGGTAGCCGAGTGTACGGGATGCTGTAGAGCAGATGGAATCGATGTGGGTGATCCAGGATAGCGATGAAGTCATGTGGACGCCAAGATATTTGTAGCATGATACGGAAGCTATGGACACGGCGTTAATAGAATATATGTTGGCAAGTAAGGCACGCTTACGGGTAAATGATAATGATTTGCACTTATCTATGTTTAGGGGCATGAGCCATTCATTGCACCATGAAGCAATTGAGTCGAGGTCACGTTGTAGCTTATTAGCATCGGCAGGGCTATTGATGACGGTGTAGATGACGCAATCGTCAGCGAAAAGTCGGATATTAGATTTAATGTTAGCCGGCAAGTCATTAATCTAGATGAGGAACCGAATGGGCGATAAACCGGCACCTTGCGGCACGCCGGATGTTACCATAACAAATGCTGATTGACAGTTATTAGCTGACGTGAACTGCATGCGTCCAGTCAAAAAGTGCTTAATCCAGCTTAATAAATTCGGAGGAATACCAAGAGAAGTTAGCTTGCGAATCAGGTGATTGTGAGGTATGCGGTCGAAGGCTTTTGCAAAATCCAAAAAAATGGCGTCTGTCTGAAGGTTATTATCCATGGAATTAAGTAAGTCGGGCGTAAGTTCGGCGAGCTGGGTATCACAGGAAAATGTTTGCGAAAGCCGTGTTGAAGTGGGTGGAAGAAATCAACTGATTCAAGGTGGCTCATGAGACTAGATGCTATAAGGTGCTCAAATAGTTTAGAACAAATGCACGTTAAAGAAATTGGACGGTAATTAGCTTGGATTGACCGGTTGCCTGACTTAAAGATCGGTATAATGTGGGCTTTTTTTCCACTCGTCTGGAACAGAGCCCAGCTCTAAGGGTTGCAAAAATATTAGAGAAAGTAATAGGCTAGAATAATGGACCGTGTTTTTCAAAAGCTTGGTGGTGATACAGTCACAGCGAGCCGATGAAGAAGATTTAAAATTACGAATTAAGTTGGAAATTCCATCAGGATTTATGTTCTCGAGGGAAACTGAAGGGAGAGGGCGAGACGGCAGTGCTATTGGTGGGGTTAAATGTTGATGCAAAGTAGTCATTGAGGACGGATGCGCAATCCTCAATGTTTATCGGTTGACCTCCTGAATCAACAAGTTCGATTTGGTTGCTACTTGACTTTGGTGAAAGCAAACGCCAAAACTTATTAGGATTCAATTTTAGGATAGATAGCAGATCCACTGAGAAGTATTTAGCTTTTGCTTCAGCTACCTGTTTCATGTACTGATCGGCGCACAGGCGATATTTTTCCCAGGCGTCGGTATTGTTGCGTAGTTTCGCTGAACGGTATAGGCGTTTTTTTTCTGTTGAGTAAGGATTTTAGGCGTTTAGTGAACCACTGATTGAGTGAGTCGGCTTTGATAAGAATAGTAGGGATAAATTTATATTTGAGACTCATGAGCTTGTTTTTGAACAGTTCCCAGTTAGCATTGACGGTACGAATTTGGTTGGAATGCCGGAAGGTTTCGTGGAATTGTGCTAGTCCCATATTTATGGCGTCGTAGTTTCCTCTCTTGTAATCTGTGATCGTTTTAGTTTTGGGTGACTCCTTTATGAGAGGCAAGGATAAGCAAATGTGCAAAACGCTGTGATCACTGATACCAGGTAACACCGTTACACTATTTACATCATCAGGGTTCGTGGTTAGTAAAAGATCTAGTGTGCTGTTCCCTCTAGTGGGGCATGATATGACTTTGTGCAAGTTAAAGTCTAGAGTAAGGTGGATAAACTGATTAGCTTCGTTTGTTGGGGAAACGTTTGGAGTGGAGAAGAGAGGCCAGCTCATTGAAGGGTAGGTAAAGTCGCCGAACAAAAAGATAGAGTCATCGGGAAGTTTTTCTTTGACTTTAGTTAAGGCGCGTTCGAGTAATGAACAGAAAGAATTCGGACTGTCGGGAGGCCTGTAGCTGATACGAAATACAGCCGTAACTGTGCGGTTTCGCACTCAGATGCATGTTAGTTCGAGGGTGTCGTCGTGGAATAAAAAAGTGGAACACAAGGTATTGCGGGCAGCAATGAGAACACCACCCCCTCTCCGGTCCAGCTGGTCACGACGATATATGCTGAAGTTCAGATTATATGAGAGTATTTTGTTGTCACTAATGTCAGGATGTAGCCACGTTTCTGTTAAGGGTACGATGTCTGCATAAACGTCTTCGATTAGGCTATGGAGGTGGTCACGTTTGGGGATTACGCTGCGACAATTCCTGAAAGCGATGTTAAAAAGATGGTATGTTAAAGGCCGATAGCGTGGCAAGGTCGTGGACGCCTTCACAGAATGTCAATCAGTGATAATTCTTGCATTTTTAGATGATTCAGTACGTTAAGGCTCAGCAGAGACATTTTGGGTGCATTCTACAACGATATCATTGACACAATCGTAATAGTAAACACGTTTACCTACAAGAAGTTTATCAAGTTTCAGTTTAAACCGCATTTGGCGGGACGTATGTACTTAAGAATCTTGGAGCAGGCCAAGCGAGTGGCGGCAGCGAAATCTTCTCTAATCGCATAATTGGTGTTTTTCAGCTTGGGTCCACAAGATAGAATCCCGTCTTTAGCCTTGAAGCTGAAAAATTTAACAATAACAGGACGTTTTTTGCTGGCCGTAAAGGTGCCGATACGGTGGGCTCTCTCGATGTTGCTTGAAAGCAGCTGCAAGGAGAGCTGCGTCGAACAAAACGCTTTAACTTTATCTTCCGATTGCTGCCATGTTTCCTTGGGGTCGTCATCAAGACCAAAGAAAAAGAAGATTATTCCGATGCATGCGATTGCTTACGTCGATGTTAGCAGCTCTAAGCGTGGCAATTTCTTGCTTTAGCTGGCCTGTTTCAGCACTAATTAAAAGCGTGGGTGAAAAGGGTTGTTTTCTTTCTAGTGCTGTAACGCGTTGGTCAAAAGATGTCAAAAGAATGGATTGTTGATTGCATGCTTCTTTAAGCTGGTTTAGTTCAGTGCGCAATGCTGCCTGTTCGTTCTCTAGTTGCCTAAAAGTGCTCAAGACATATGGGAGGTCAACAGCATTTGGGGGTCCGGGGTTAAGTTCTATGTCGCCGGAAAGCAGTAATATCAAATCAGAAAGAAAAATACAGGTGAGCATGTCGCTTCTCTATATGAACATGATTTTGAGATTGCTTCTTTGTATAAGAAAAGCCCGCGTGTAACCTCAAGGCTGAAGAGATTAAATGCATAACTAACTTTCATTTTTTCGAAGTTGTTGGGGTTCAAGTGCACTTCTGTAATCTTCGGCATAACTTTGAACGTTGTAGCACACTTGTCCAAGTCGTGAGCTATCCTGATTGGTCTAGCATCAACGTGCCCATCTGGTGTTTTTTTAGCCATTTTTGTTGAAGCCATTCCTGATGCACTTTACTAAATGCGGAAAGTCAAACAGAAAGAAAAGCCGCCTCTTGACGTCAGTTGGATGAGTTGCTGAAGGCTTGATAGCTGATGCCGAACCTGATATGCCAAATTGATGCCACGTTGCACGGTTCCCAGATGCTCCATCCGATGTCACAAAGTCTACCCTGAGGCCAGCATTCTCTGCCAAGATAACTGCTTCTAGAATGATTTCGGAAAGCAGTGGGGCTTTCACATTGCCTCTAGATACAAATACACCCAAGATTTGGTGCCATGAACCTGACAAACGTTGAAACATTATCACAAGACCATGATCACATGGAAAACTTTTGTCAGCCTCGGGAGTGAAAGAACCAAGGTCTACAAATCCATCAATGTTTCTACTTCCCCGCTGAACACCAAAGTTTTCTGCAAATTTCATTTCGTCAACGATCAGTCCACCATGACGTTCAAAGTCTCCCATATTAGCAGTCTTCTTAGAAATGCCTGAGAGGACACATTTATAAAAATCAAAGCACGTGTCGTACATCTTCATGAATGCTCTGAGGCATGTACGACTGAGTAGCACAAGAATTTTCTCCCTATACGCACATGCTCATAAAGTCGTGGGCTCTTCATGTGCATGATGACACACTCCAACATCCACTTCAGGTTGTAGCGCATGGCATTTCGGGACTTGCGCCTTGCAGCTTCAAAACACTGCATTGTAACGTTTTTCTGTTTGAATGGAAGCTTGCCTATTTTGCTCAAGAGTGCACTTTCTTCGATTTCTTCATTATCTAGTTTTAGCTGTGCAATGGTCTGGTCGAGAGTCTTCACCTTGTTTCTAAGGCGGCGTACTGTTTGAGCTTTAGCTTCAAGCTTTGTTGCATGGGACAGTTTGCCTGCTGTTTTTTTTTCGGTATCTCTGATTGACAAGGAGCTTTCTCAAGTACTTGCAACTCAAGCAGCGTCTTTCATCTTGACTTGAGGTACCTTTACACTTGTGATAGTAGAGCTTCCCATTCCAGACCTTCAAGTTCATACCAGATGATGCAAACGGAAACTCGCAACACAAGCTTGCCCCTGAACACACTGGCATGGCATTAACAGTCTCCAGAAGAGAAGCTGGTTCATATGGCCCATTGATTGAAATCTTCACACCACGCACAAACACTTCATGTGTTATGGCACTTTCACTAGCACAAAATTTAACAAGTTTCTCTGCGTGTAGAAGGCTCATGTCCGAGCTAGGCTTGCACAAGCTGTAGGTGGCATTTAGCGGTTCCTCACTGAATACGTGCCTTCCCCACCGATTTGAAGGAAGTGGAATGTGCTTGTAGTCGTAAACGGATGCAGCTGGAAGATCGGGTGGCTCCGGTTCATCCTGCGGCTCCTCTTGCGGCTCCCTGTCGTCGTTCTTTCGACGTTTTTTCTGAGGAATCACAAGCGGTGGCTGTGATCTATCCTTGGGGATTCTTTTTTGTGCCACACGTTTCGAGTGGTAAAAGAGAGCATTTGGAAAGATTGCTGGGACGGCACGCGGCAATAGTACAGGCCTAGCTCTGTCCAAACGCACTACCTCACCGTTAATAACGTGCTCGAAGTGGCGCGAGATGAACTGCTGATCGAAGTGGAGCTCGCAAATGGCAGCGTTCTTTTCTAAAAGCTTGTCTGCTCTTGGTATATTACGCTGCCACTGCTGGAACAAATGGTCGTCTTTCGGGACTCCAAACAATGAAAGCTTCTGCTTGCACGATTTGTACCCAGTTGAGCATCTGGGCACAAAACAGTGACTCTGACGTCTGCTCATGGCACACACTCCGCAAAAGACATAACGTAGACACGAGAAGGCTGTCCGAACAGCAAATGCAGCACGAAAGAGCAACTTAAACAGGCAAAAGAATCACGTTTGACCGGGGAGTTGCAGCGTTGAACAACGTGCGCAGCCTGAAAGCCCGACGTATGGATGTATGGATGGATGGATATGGCTGTACCCTTTAGATCGGGCGGTTGCTAGCGCCACCAAGCCATAATACTTAATGAATCAAAACTAGATTTTTTTCCTTGAATATTGAGGTTGAGGATTCGTACTTTGCAGCGAAGAGTTCAATTTTCGCTCGTGCCTTGACTTTAGCCACCAATCAGATAACCTCCTTCTAGTTAATTCTACCAGCTTAAAGTTTATTTTGCCCTCACTGACCCTAAACCCCAGTGCTTTGAAAAACTCTGCGCCATCAACCTGAACTACAGGGTGAAGCCCTTTACAGAAAATGATCAAGTGTTCAACAGTTTCTTCTTCCTCTCCACACGCACTGCATACCGTCTCTACTCCTCCGTATTTGGCCTGATATGTGTTTGTTCGCAATACTCTCGTCCTGGCCTCAAACAGTAGAGAAATACCACAAGTATTATCATAGATCCTTTCCTTGGCTATTTCTTGCTTAAAAGTTCAATAGATCTCTAGTGCGGACTTCCTAATCATGCCAATTCACCACATGTCAGTCTCAGTTTCCTTCACTTTCTTGTTAACCGATAGTTCTTTTTGGTTTGGCCACCGGCTGTTTTCTAAGTATTTACCAGTCAACTTCCTGGTTCGCTTCCTCCATTTTGTATCGACATTCTTCATGTACACGTAGCTGAAAACCTTCCTAGCCCAACGCTCTTCCCCCATTTCTCTCAATCGCTTCTCAAATTTTATCTTGCTGCTAGCTTCCCTGCCCTCAAATGATGTCCATCCCATATCACCTTGTAGTCCCTGGTTTGGTGTATTACCGTGAGCTCCTAAAGCAAGCCTACCTATTCCACGTTGCTTAATTTCTAATCTGGCTTGAACTTCTGATCTCATGCACAAGACCGCATTGCCGAACGTCAGACCAGGAACTATCACTACTTTCCATATTCCTCTCACAACATCATACCAACTGTAACTCCACAGCGCCCTGTTTTCCATTACCGCTGCATTCCTGTTACCTCTAGTCTACACGTATATTTCGTGTTCCCTTAGGTGCTCGGCCCAATTGTTTAATCATACGCCCAGATATTTGTAGTTATCTGTTATCTCTAGCGTGACCCTCTGTATTCTAAGCTTATTACATTCATTTTTTATTAAAAATCATGACTGCTGATTTTTTCTTACTGAATCTGAAATCTAACCTATCTCCCTCATTATCGCAGATGTCCACCAATCTCTGCAAATCTTCCTTGTTGTCGGCCATTAGCACTATATCATCTGCGTACATCAATGCTGGTAGTGTCTGTTCAATGAGTTGTCCTTGTTTGACGAAAGAAAGGTTGAAGTCCAGTACAGTTCCCTCTAATGTGGCCTCTAATCCTTGAAGGTACATCATGAATAACAATGATGAAAAGGACACCCCTGCCTAAGCCACCGTTTCACCTCTGTGGGCTTAGATACCTGTTTTCCCACTTTATAACTACCTTGTTACTTTTATAGATCTTCTTTAAAAATTAGTGACTACATCTTCCACGCCTAGTGTGTCCAATATTCCCCACAATTCCTCTTGAACCACGCTATCATACGTTCCCTTGATATCCAAAAATGCTAGCCATAGGGGCCTGTGTTCCTTATCTGCTATTTTGATGCACTGCATCAGTGAGAACAGATTGTCTTCCAACCTCCTGTGTTTCTGAAACCCATTCTTCAGTTCCCCTAGCACCCCCTCATCCTCTATCCATGCCTGCAGTCTTTCCTTTATAATCTGCATCGCCAGCCTGTAGGCCACAGATGCCACTGTTATAAGACGGTAGTTGTTTATGTCAGCTTTGCCCCCCTTTCCTTTATAGATCATGCTCATTCTGCTAAGTTTCCATCCATCGGGAACTTCTCCATCAATTAATTATTTTGCTCACTCGCTCTCTCAAAGCCTGCTTAGACTTCGGGCCTAATGTCTTTATCAGAATAATTGGAATGCCATCTGGGCCTCTTGATGTATTACTGGGAACCCTTTTCTCAGCCTTTTCCCACTCTTGTGAAAATGGAGCCATTGCCCCACTTGTATCATCCTTGTCTATTGTGGTGCATCAAGCACTTCTGTGTTGAAATTTTTCTGTCACTCTTGTTCTTATATATTCAAAAGTTTCGTCCCCTTCTAGCCTAGCACATTGAGCTGTAGTTATGAACCTCTGCTCTAGGCTCGTCTCATTTCTTAGAGAGTTTAGATGGTTCCAAAATTTCGCAGCTGCCTTTCTTTGTTATGTACTTCTGCCAGCCACTGGGCTCCCTTTCTTCTAATATTTTCATTGATCAGAAGGGATGCATCCCTTCTACAGCTTAGAAAGATTTCCCATTTTCTTTCAACGTCATCTGTCGGTTCACCTTGCTGCTTAGCATGTCTGTGTTCCCTGGATGCTTCCTGGCGTTTTGCTATGGCTCTCTTAACTTCCTCATCCCACCAACTTTTGGGTTTGTGTCTTCTTTTCCGAGGTGACTTGTCACGTGCCTTAGGAAGCTCTAGCTCAAACAGTCTAATTAGATTCGTGTATGTCCACACTGTTTTATTATCCTCAGTGATTACTTTCTCAATTTGTTTAGTGGCTATTTCAATTTGCCTTTCTGAATAAAAATTTTCCTGTAGTTGCTCATCTTGTCTTCTTCCCACTTTCATTGCTCTTCCAAAACTTAGCATGATACGTTTGTGATCACTACCCAGACTTCTGGAGCCACCTTTATCTACGTTCATTCCTTTGAGCTTATCATAAATCTTTGTGACATCACTGCGTAATCTATCGTCGACTGCAGCCTTCCTACCTCCCATGTTATTTGCCCTTTACACTTCTCGGTACTGTTCCAAATGATCAAATGCAGGTTTTCACACATATCCATTATCATTTCGCCTGTCGGGTCGGTATACCCATCTATATCTTCTATGTGTGCATTCATATCTCCTAGTATAATTATCTCGCACTCTCCTCCTAACTCCTGAATTTCCTTTGATATACACTTTACCGTTGCCTGGTTTTCCTCTCTGGCCTTTGCTCCCGTCCACAAGTACACGAAACCAAGGAGTGTCATTTCCCTGCCACTTTCCCTTTTAGTCATAAATGTTCCTTGCACTCCTGCTTGACCCTTTGCCAGTCTGTACTTTGATGAATGAATGCCCCAATACCACCCCGCTTTCTGCTGCCTTCTGTTCTATTACAATATTCCCACGCGTAGTCCGCGTTGTTAGGAGGTTGTTCCATGTCGCTCAGATGTGTTTCTACGAAACCGTATACCATCGACCTCTCCTTCCTTAGCTGTTCTTCTATCTCTTCCCACTTCAGCCTGTTCCTACCGTCATGCATGTTAATATACCCTATGTCTGAAATGGTTCGGCGCTCGTGGCTACGTTAGTTTCTGCCCCGGACTCTACCTATCTTAGATACTGGTGCCACTTTGGAATCGTATCTGTCCATACCACCTGTCAAAGAGTCTCCCTGGTTGTTTTCCTCGTTACTAGCTATCCTGCACCCCGAAGGGCCCGCTTGCCCCCCAAAAAAAGCTACTGCGCGTCCTGCAAGTCGCCAACCCACCTCATGACCTAGCCGCCCATCGAAGTGAATTCTGTCTCGCTGAAAACCACCCCACCTGTGCACCTCTCTGTTTATTTCCACCACCTTAAAGCCTTTCTCTCGACTCATCCGCCATATCTCTTGGTTTGCGTTGACATCCACTCTTTGCAGGTTGCTATCACGCTCCGGTACCTCCGGTATCGTGCATATCACTACCAGTACCTTAGGATAAGTGGCGCGCATGTCATCGTCGCCTTTCACCAGTGTGGCTGCTAGTCCTGCTGTATCTTCATTTAAGACATCGTTTAAACCGCCTGAAGTTATCACAAGGTTTCGTCTATCAGCTGTTGTTTTGAGTTTTGCGCTCGCTTGCCTCATGACTGCTTCAAGCTTGCGTCCTGGGAACGCCCCTACTGCAACCCTCTTGTCACCTCTTACCCTCTCTTTAATGGCTTCTGTGCATCGATTTAAATTCGAGTCCCCGGCGATTATCACATGCTGTGACTTTTCAGCTGGAACATCCTGCACCTGGGGGCTACTTTCACCTGTGACGCCGGCTGCTTTGTTCCCTCCCTGCCCCACCACTACCTCGCTGAAGCTGGGCCTTGCGACAGTTGAACCGGCTAAACCTGTTTTTTCCAAACTTGCTTGCTCTTCCTTGTCCACCGTTCTGGTTGCCGGTTCTCTACTTTTCTCTCCGTAGGCAGCTTCTCTGTTCTCTTTGGCTAGTGCTTTCTCGGCGGACCTCAGCCTTTCTCCCATAGTCCTCGTTTTCTCTTGCTCTGTCGCCAACGCAGTCTCATGTTCTGTGATTCTCATCAGCAGGTCACTCTGGGCAACCATCATTTTCTCCATTTTTTGCTCGACCTGACATTGCCTACACTTCGCGTCAGCCTCTTCTCCTTCCGCTTCTACACTTGGGTCCACTTTTGAGGCCACCCCACATCCTGAACACTTTAGAGCCTTTTTAACCATGTCTTTCCGACACCAATTGTCCCTATGACTCGTCTCACTCGATAATTACAAAACTCGAGCCCTGCCCTACGAAAAAGAGAAAGCCTAAGCTCGCCTACAAAAATTTGCTAGTTCAATGCATGTGCACCTCCCCTGCGGGGTGGGAAAAGAAAAAACAAAAAACAAAAAAATCAAACACACACACAAACTAATAAACACCTGGTGACTGACCCCTGAAAAAGCCGTACAATAAAATAAGTGCCACAGAGATTTTAACTGCTGCCCTATAGTTATAAAGACAAGCTCAAAAAATGCAAAACCACTTATCTGCGCAGTCGATCGGGAGCGCTCATAAAACAAGTCCATCCACCGTGACAGTCCGAACCGAAGTTTATACATATATGACGTGGATGGATGGATGGATGCTATGAGCGTCCCCTTTATAACGGGGTGGTGACAAGTATGCCACCAGGCTCGACAAAAAAAAAACCTTTTTTCTTTTTTTTATGTTGGCCTAATGCCTCTACTTCGATAAATTCTATCTTAATGAAAAAAAAGGTAAATTTTTAGCTTAAGTTATCTGCCATTTACGGCACACTGTCCATATTTTATTTTTCCAATATTTATTTTTGTCCTTTCTCTCTAGTTTTCTGCCACCAATACTCTAACCGTCTCTTACTTATTTCAATCGCGGGTGTGTTCAGCTTTCCATTGTTGTCCCTAAAACCCAAGGCTTCCTGTAGGCTCGTGCCCAAACGTACACCTGGGTGGATATCTCCACATTCAATCAGAACATGCTCCGCCGTTTCCTTATCTTTCCCGCAGCATGTGCATTGTTCTTCTTCTTTACTGAATCTTGCTTTATACCTACAAGTTCTAAGGCAACCCGATCTCGCTTCAAACAGTAAAGCGCTTCCCCTTGAATTATCGTAAAATGCCTCCCTCCTTATTTCATTTTTGCCCTTTCGGTAGTTACTCAAAGCCGGTTTTTTCTCCATAGCTGCCATCCAGTAAATCCTCTCCGCCTCCCTGATTTTTCCCTTAACGCTCTTTGTTGACATATGGCTTACAATACCAGCCGTATATTTACTAGTGAGTCTTCTAGTTCTTTTTCTCCACTGTGTGTCCACGCTCTTCCTATACAAATAACGGAACACCTTCTCTGCCAATCTACTCTCCTTCATATTTCTTAGCCTTTCTTCGAACCTTATTTTGCTCTGCGCTTCCCTCGCCTCAAAACCTGCCCACCCCATATCGCCCTTTACAGCCTCGTTTGTCGTCTTCCCGTGAGCACCCAACGCGAGGCGTCCCACAGTCCTTTGATTTACATCCATTCCCGATTGCACCTCTGCCCTCATGCACACCACTGAGTTCCCAAAAGTAAGCCCTGGAACCATTACACCCTTCCACAGACCTCGAAGCACCTCATACCTATTGTATCCCCACAACGCTCTGTGCTTCATTATTGCCGCATTCCTCTTTCCTTTTGCTGCCGAGGCTTTTTCCTGTACCTCCATGTATCTATCACTCTCATTTACCCATACTCCAAGGTACTTGTATTCACTTACCCTCGGTATTTCTTGGCCTTGTATGGACACCGTCTGATCACAGGGATCATTGAATACCATCAATCCACACTTCGTTACACTGAATCCTAGTCCAAGAGCTTCACCTTCCCTTCCGCATATATTCGCCAGCTGCTGTATATCATCTCGACTGTCCGCAAATAAGACGATATCGTCCGCATAAAATAAACCTGGAAGCTTCTGCTCAATCATCATGCCGCCCTGTTTGTGTGACAGATTAAAACCAATGTTGCTACCTTCTAGCGCTTTTTCCATACTCACCATGTACAGCATGAATAACAGTGGGGACAAAGGACATCCCTGTCTCAGACCCCTGCTAACCTCAACGTTCTCTTTGCTACGCATTCCTTCCCACTCTATGCAAACTGTATTTTCTCGGTATATCTCCCTCAAAAGCTGTATACAGTCGTCGCCCATGCCCATTCCTTTCAATATATCCCACAAAATTTCCTGATTAACGTTGTCGTATGCCCCAGTGATGTCTAGAAAAGCCACGTACAAGGGCCTATTCTCTATTTTAGATATTTCTATACACTGAGTGAGAAGAAACAGGTTATCGTCTAACCGCCTGTCGACTCGAAATCCGTTCTGAAGTTCTCCCAAAATATCGTTATGTTCGGCCCATGTTTCTATTTTCATTTTTACTGCTTGCATCGCCAACCTGTATAGTACCGATGTAATGGTTAGTGGTCTATACGAGCGAATCTTGTCCTTTTCTCCCTTGCCTTTATAGATTAAGTTCATTCTACTTTGTCGCCAACTGTCCGGTATTTGTCCGTCCTTTAAGCTTTTTTCTACTGCTTTTAACAATGCTTCTTTAGTGTTATGTCCTAGTTCGTTAATGAGGCTAACGGGAATCCCATCTAAACCCGCGGCAGTGCGCTTTGGAATTTTTCCTTCGGCCTTTTTCCAGTTGAAATTATCAAGTACTAGCTCTTCCTCTGTTGCTTTCTCCGCCACACTTTTACTCACCGGGGAGATCCCCTGGACGCTCTTTTGAAACGAATCGGCTGTTACCTTTTGGATGTAACCTAGCGCTTCGTACCCTTCCAATTGATTTCCTCCTTCATCTAGAATATGTTGTTGCGTTGTGACAGACTTCCTACCTAGCGCCTTTATGTGGCTCCAAAAAATCCTAGGCGCGGCCTCCTTTATTTCGTGTATCTCTGTCATCCAGCGTTCACTTTCACCTTTAATTTTTGCCTCTACCAATTTCTGTACAAGGGGTTTTTTCTCTAAATATATTTCCCATATTTTTTTGACTTCGTCCTGCGGCCGCTTCTCCTTTTTTGCCTTTCTATGCTCCCGTGATGCTTCGCGTCGCTTCTCGATCGCCTCCCGGATTTCCTTGTTCCACCAACTTTTTGGCTTCCTTTTTCCTTTCCAGCAAACAGTTTTCTTCTCTTTCCCTATCTCCTTCGTCGTTAGATGTAACAGCTCACTATACTCCCAGTCCTTGCCTGGTATTTCGCCTACTTCTTCCTCGACTCTTGCGGCTATATTTATTATTTGTTTGTCATTTAAACACGAGCTGCCAGACTTTGATTCCATGCTCATGTTTTCAGTTTCGTATCCCATTTGTAATGTTATTCGTTTATGATCACTACCCAAGCTGTTAATGCCTTCCTCGTCTATCCTCATTTCTGTCAGTTTGCGGTAAATTCCTTCAGTCATGAGACAGTAATCAATACTTGATTGCTTGTTTCCGACTTCCCATGTGATCTGGCCGTCACATTTAGGCCCCGTGTTAACTATCTCCAGACTATGTTGCTCGCAAAGATCTAGTAATAACTTCCCATTGGTGTCTGAATATCCGTCAAGGTCATGTATGTGGGCATTCATGTCCCCTAGAAGGATGATTTCGGCCCCATTACCAAATTCCTTAATATCCGCACTCATGCAATCCACTATCTCCTGATTCTTTTCTCTGCAGTTATTCCCCGTCCACAAGTAGGCTACCCCTAGCCACGTTTCCTTTCCACATACTGTGCCCAAAACCCAGAGGTGCTCTGAACACGTCTGTTTCACTCTAACCCATTTGGCTCCGCGGTGAATTAGCATTCCTACTCCCCCACCTTTCCTTTCCGATATGGTCCTGTTACACCCTTCCCAAACATAATTTTTAATATGTGGTGGCTCTTCCAAGTCTCTAAGGTGTGTTTCTGTAACCGCATACACGCCTATCTGTTCTTTGTTTAACTGCTCCTCAATCTCTAACCATTTTGCCTTCTTTCTGCCCCCCTGCATGTTTATGTAACTAATTGCAACACGCGCCTTTTTCCTTTTTCTTTTACCTTTTTTCTGGTTTTTCGCAATTCTACCTGTCAAAGCGTCCTCCTGGTTGTTTTCCCTGTTACGAGCTACCCCGGACTCCGAAGGGCCCGTGAGCCCCCCAAAAAAGCTACTGCGCGTCCTGCCAGTCGCCAGCCCACCTCGTGTCCAAGCCTCTTATCGAAATGAATCTTGTCTCTTTGGAATCCACCCCACCTGTGCACTTCCCTGTTTAAATCCACTACCTCGAAACCCTTCTCTCGACTAATTCGCCATATCTCTTTGTTTGCGTCGACAACCGCTCTTTGCAGGTTGACGTTGCGTACTGGTACTTCCGGTACTGTGCATACTACAATTTGCACCTGGGGGGACACGGTGCGCATGTCATCCACCCCTTTCGCCAAGGTCGTCGCTAGTCCTGATGATTCTTTTTTCTGGACGTCATTTAACCCTCCCGCAATTACAACGAGGTTACAATTGTTAGCTTTAGCTGCGAGTTGTTCACCCGCTTGACTCATTACTGTCCCCAGCGTTTGTCCTGGGAACGTCCCTATCGCAACTCTCTTGTCGCCTTTCACCCTTTCTTTGATTGCCGCTGCGCATCGGACTAAATTTGAGTCACCGGCGATGATGACCTGTTCAGACATTCCTTCTGAAACCTGCACCTGGCTGCTGACTAGGTGACTAGCGTGAGTCACGGCTGCTGGTTTGCTCCCTCCCTCCCTCAAAACTACTTCCCGGTAGCTGGGCCCTGTGGCCAATGTATCTGCCTTTGTCATGCCTGTTTCCTTCATCTCCCCCGCACGGGGGGTCGTCGCCATAATGCTTCCGCCGTCACCTGCGTCTTCGTTCCCTTTCACGACTTTCGATAGGCCCTTCTCGGCTGCCCGGAGCCTTTCTTCCATGGCTGACGTTTTCTCTCGCTCCTTCGCCAATGCATTCTCCAGCTCTGCGATTTTCTCCATGAGCCCACTCTGGACCGCCATCATATTTTTCATTTTCTCCTCTAACTCGCACTGTCTACACTTGGCGTCAACTTCTGCTTTCTCCTCCGCACTAATTTCCACCTTCCACCCTACCCGGCACTCTGAACACTTTACGGTCTTTTTGACCATGGCTAGCTCAGTTTACCGATGCCCACGTGTTAGAAAACTGTACTAAAATACACTGGTCTAAGCCAAAAAGAACCACAATAATAAATAAATACGCTACACTTCACAGCACCTGCGCATGCACGTGGTCGGTCTACGCGCAGGCCTCAGCCACGTGGTGGCTGGAGAAAAAAAGACACAGTACAAAATACTAAAAAAAACGTACACCGTACTAGACCTAATCAAGCTTTACGCTAGCGCCTTACGTTCTCATAACGCTACATACAGAGGCAAGCTGGAAACATGCAAAAACACTTATCTGTAGCTGTCATTCCGGAGCTCTCCAAAAACACGTCCGACCTCTACACGTCCGACTTCCACAGCCGTATACGACAGCGCGCGCCACCTAGCGGAAGCATCGCAAAGCGGCGTCACTACCTCCCATTGCAGCCGCTTGGCGGTGATCACACTTCTAGTATTCTAGCCACCGTAGCGTTTGCGCTATTTTCACACTTAAACATCGAATCTGAGGTCTCCGCAGTGTCTGCACATGCGCGAGGTGAAAGAGAAAAAAAGAAGAAGGACAGGGAGAAAAATTCTTCTTTCTTACAGGATTTGACGTTGCGTTGCTTTTAGGGGCGAAGCTCCTTAGGGCGTGGGCTGTGCGTCCCCTGTAGCCTGTATGTAGCCACCTCTAGTTTAGTTATTGCAGTGTTCACTAGATGGCGGTACCGTCCCCTGTATGTAGCCACCTCTAGTTTAGTTCTTGCAGTGTTCACTGGGTGGCGGTACCGTCTCCTGTATGTAGCCACCTCTCGTTTAGTTCTTGTAGTGTTTACTAGATGGTGGTACTTGTAGCTGATGATGAAAAGATGCAAGATGTTGTAAACTAGAAAGCGGTACTTGTAGTTGATGAAAGACGCGAGATCTTATAAAATAGGAATGATGTCACATATGGCGCGTGTTATTGGTTAAAGGCAATCGTTCGATTTAGTGCGGCGACGTACGCTAGGGGGAGCGATGTAATAAAATCGAGTGGGCAAAATGTACAGAGGATTCATGGTTTACCAGGTTTACCTCCGGAGCTTCGCCCACTCATCATCATTCACTTCGTGGATATGGCGGAATTTTTTTTATCTTTTTTTTTAGAAAGCAGCTACTCTCGAGCTCGGGGTGCCTGCACGGCTTTTTTAAAGAGGACGCCGCCATGGAGGACACCGCGCTAGAAATAAAAATATGGCCGTCACGAACGAGCGGATTCCTTCCTGCATGCGAGCGGAGAAATATCGCGCTGTTTTGTCGATGTCCTACGTGTTTCTGTCAGCCCATATATCAAAGCAACTGCGAACGACGACCGCTGATGTCAGACCTTCAAAGCCCATCGCCCACGGTAAGCCATGTCCGTCGTTTTCACGCAGCTTGGTAAAACTGCGTGAAATATTTGCTTTTGGTATTTCGTAGATGGTGTGTGTGTACATATCAATCTACCGTGTGACCTCGTTTATAGATTCCTCCAGTTATGCCGACACCAATTTATGACGAATTGCTTGGTCACAGGAAAACGTTAAAAAATGTAATTTACTAAAGACCTTAAATATGTACTAATTTACTGAAAACTAATAATTGAGGAAAGTTCACGCCAACCCTACTATGTACAGCACCTTTGTTACCAACTGAGAATCTAATAAAATACTGCATTTCCTAGAAGGTAACATAAACTTGGCTGTTGTGGGTTAAACAAACAATTTAACTGAATGTAATATTCCAGCTTTTTAATATAAAACAGATGTGTGAGAGAGAGCGTGTGAGACACAAGTATTCTGTGCCGTTCATGAAATGGGTTATTTATCTCTTTGCAGTTTTTCTTAGGTGATGTAAATTTGTAGCTTTAAAATTGCTTGTGGGTGGTCCTTGAAAACAGGAATGTTCTAGGGCTGTTACCTCTGCAACGCCTTTTTTCATAGGATTGCTTGAGATTGTCAACAAGTTAGTATTTGAGGTCCAGATATTTCCTGTTTTTATCCACTAAAGTATTTCTGATTGATATGTAATTGCAGATCTCATCCTTGTGCTACTCGGAAAAAGGCATACAGCATGCAAAAACAACGCGATGCAGCTATCTTCTTTCTCCATGCAGAATAACCTCCTCTTTATATATTTTTTTTTAATTGAATTGAATCTTTATATTCATGTTACATGCTAGATGAACGATAGTGGGAGTAAAAGCTGCACTGAAACAGCTTGACTAGCTCCAGCTACCTCAATTGAAAGGGTCAGAAGCAATGACATACAAATAGATAACAAAAACATACTATACAGAAATATGATAATTTTAATCAATTACGTAGTCTAAATGTAAGCAGGATACAACAGTTCTCATAACGAGGAAAATAAAACATCATAAACTTGAAAAGTTATGTATATATACATGTGCTACTGTTACAAGCTGCCACTCTAGCGTCGCCAGCGCGAAGTCGGCGACGGGAATGACAGCAGGTTAGTTCGTTTCGTACGCAAGCAGGGACAGTGAAGAGATCAGAGACGTGAGAAAACAAACAAACTTTACTTAGTGATATTGCAGCACACGGGATCTAGTACAACACTTCAATACACCTAACAAAATACATCAACACTTAATACAACTAAAAATACATATAAAAACAATAAATCAGCTTACGAGAGAGACCTATTACAAACTACACAAACTAACAACAATAGAACTACGGAGGAGAAAGTTCGAAGATATATACAGGTGAAGGCATACGTGTGATGACCGGCAGCGTTGCGTCCCCGACGATCGGATGCGAGAAGTCGAAGAGAGTTCTGGCACGACTGCGATGTCGGCGGTGTTGCAATGCTGTTGGCTCCGGGAGGCTAGTGCTTGCAGGTGACATCGGGCAGGTTGAGCTAACTCGAAGCGAAGTCTCGATGTCTACGTTGCAGACGTCAATATCACGTCACAACTAGATGAACGGCTAAGTTTAGGTGGCCAGCCGATACAGAGCCACACTAAAAACTTCTAGAAGAGATACTTGTTGATCTGTTTCTAAACCATGTTGGTCAGCGACTAGCCTCCCTAGCAGGGCAAAATCCTGCGCTTAAATCCCCCTCGTGTCCCCTCGCTCTCTTCCTTGGGGACAAGAGACCTCTACATGGGTCCAATCATGCGCGTTTCATTGTGGGAAACTCCGCCCCAAAAAAATATATTCACCCCACCCCTTTTTAATTAGGAGAGGGCCCTCAACAAGCGAGAGTGACAACCTGTTGGGGTGCTGTCATACGGCTTGGCCATCAGAAGCTTTACCGTGGGAACGGTCGGACTGCTTGGCTCTCAGCCGGTGCGTCCCGTAGTATAAACCTTGTTCGGGGTACATCGCGGCCTTCCACGACCCTGCAGACGCCGCCGTAGGTACAAAGGATCAAACGTCGGCGGCGACATTCAAAGATGAACCCCCCATTCTGCTCTTCCCGGCTCTCTTTCATGCGCCCGCCGTTCCTACGGTCAGCGGGGTAGTACGGCGCCCGTTAATTGCCGTGACGCCGGGTCGCAAAAATGGCAGTCCGTGACATTGCCCCCCACTTTCAGAGTGTTATTCATAACATTTGCTCACATGGAGGGGAATTTTTCGACAACAAGGAACAGAACACCACCAACAAGGGAGACATGAGGACTGTCCTTCTCATACACAACATAAATAGGCAGAGTGCATGAAAGTAACAACAAAAAAGAAAAAACAATTGTTAGAGTACCAGCTTCAGTTACACGTAACAATATCAATGCGCCATACAAACAAAAAAAGAAATAGCCGTGTATGGCAGCCATTAATACAGAATACACTGCACGAATACACTACGAAACAAAACGGAACAAGTGCGCTCCTCTACTGTAGTGAAATCCTTCAATGTGCATTACAACATGTCAAGTCAACCAATGCACCAAGCAAAAAGAAAATAACTCAAAATACACTTCTTATACAATGAAATACGCACATACAAACAGAAAACAAACAACGAAAGGAATAAAAAAAATAACATGCTCCCCAGACCTCAAGAACTATATCCGGCTCAAGTAATCGGCTCCCACGTTTTCGCTACCCTTAATATGCGTAATGGTGAGCTGGTACTCTTGGAGTAGCAAACTCCATCGAAGTACTCGAGCGTTCAGCTGTTTTGCCAGTTGGATATAACTCAGAGGCTGGTGGTCTGTCTGGACACAAAAATGTACTCCATATAAGTACATGGAGAATTTCTGGATTCCCCATACCAACGCGAGACATTCGCGTTCGATGGTACTATGGGAAGCCTCCCGTGGAAGCAGCTTTCGGCTGGCATAAGCTGTGGGGTGGAGCTTGCCTTCGTGGGCCTGCATGAGCACGGCTCCGAGACTTGTGTCTGATGCGTCCGTTCGAAGTACGAATTTTTGGTGCAAATTTGGTAGCCGTAGTATCGGCTCCGTAGAGACATGTTTTTTGAGACTTCGAAAAGCCTCCTCGTGGGCTGCTGTCCCTCTCCTCGTATCTTTTCACTAAGTTGGCGTGGAAGATTTTTCTGCCGCCAGCCGTGTCTACGACGTAGTCAGCTGCACCTTTCTTTTCCCGGACTTCAAAAGGGCCCTTCCATTGCAGCAGCAGCTTGTTTGTGTCGGTGGGAAGTAAAATCAGTACCTTGTCTCCGGGGTTGAAACTCCGCTCCTTCGCCTTTCGATTGTACAGCTTCGTGTACCGTGCTCCGGCTTTTTCCAACTCCTCGTAAGCCAGGCGGCACGTTTCCTCCAAACGGTTCCGAAGGTCGAAGACATGCTGGTACGTCGTCTTAGCTTCTTCAGTCAAGTCGGCGTTCGTCCACAGCTCCTTCACTATCGCCAAGGGTCCCCTCACATGGCGGCCGTAGAGAAGCTCGAAGGGTGAAAACCCCGTACTGGCCGGCGGAACCTCCCAATAGGCAAAGAGGAGAGGTGCCAGGTAGCGATCCCAATCTCTCGGTTTTTCGGCGCACATGCGTTTCAACATTAATTTTAAGGTGCTGTTGAACTTTTCCACCAAGCCATTCGCCATGGGGTGATATGGGGTGGTGTGGAGCTGGCGCACGAAAAGAAGCCGCGCTACTTCCTTCATCAGGTCCGATGTGAAGTTCGTGCCACGGTCGCTCAGTACCTCGTGGTGGACGCCAAATCGGGAGAACATCTCGACCAAGGCTTCGGCCACTCGCTCAGTTTCGATACTCGGGAGCGCCACTGCGTCTGGATACCGGGTGGCATAATCAATCAAAGTCAAAATGTATCGGTTCCCATGCTTTGAGGGCGGGTGAATCGGTCCCACTATATCAATCGCCACTCGCTTGAACGGGGTGTCGATTATGGGTGCCCTCCCACGTGGAACATGTGGTACACGGCCCTTTGGTACGGTGCGCTGACAAATGTCCCATGAGGCGACGAACCTTTCTCTCCTAGATCCGGTTCTTGGTTTTCTCCGTGCCCAAGTGTCCTGCCATTATACCATCGTGTGCTGTTTTAAGCATAGCTTCTCGGTGGCAGTGCGGAACGACTAATTGGCGTACAAGTCGTCCGTTGGCCTCTGTGTACTGTCGGTACAGCAGTCCCTGTTCTTGTTTATACTCGACGCTTCCCTTCTCATTTCGGCATGTTCGGTTCCTGCCGATCTTCTCAAAACACTGTTTGAATGTCGCATCTCCCCTCTGCTCGCAGCCATAGTTATCTCCCGGCAATCCCGCCGTGGTCCCAGGCGTACGAAGCTTGGCAAATTTTTCCGGCTGTGCATGTGCTTGGGAACGGGTGATAGCTGCTTCTACAGGCTCTTCCCTTAACTCCTTTGTCGAGACAGGTTTTTCATTCTCCTTTCTGGGATCATTAGGAGGTCTTACGTCATTGATATTGCCCAGAATGAGGTCATGCAGTGGATCTTGCAGGCATAGTGCTGTTAGATTGCCAGTAAAGTAGGAGGTGTCAACCTCAATCCGTGCTTCGGGCAGCATCCTTGCTGTTCCGTCAACCAAGTAGACGAGTCTGCTTGCACCTCTCAGCTCGTCTTCCTTCACCAACTTTCTCCGCACGATTACTGTGTTGCACCCCGTATCCCGCAACACTGATATGTCTGTGCCTCGGAGGGTCCCTGTGGCCACTGGTAG
The DNA here is from genome assembly GCF_043290135.1 of Rhipicephalus microplus. Classification (NCBI taxonomy): domain Eukaryota; kingdom Metazoa; phylum Arthropoda; class Arachnida; order Ixodida; family Ixodidae; genus Rhipicephalus; species Rhipicephalus microplus. Next base: position 219,209,419 of record NC_134704.1, read on the forward strand.
GTTCTCGGCCAGATTTTTCGGCGGTGTCACCCTTACGGCGTTGACGATGGAGACTTTTTTGCCATTCTTAAGCTCGATATACCCGCCGCATATGGGATCCTTACGCGTTTCCCTTTGTGCGTAGAGGCAGGACGCCTGGAGTGAGTTATTTGCTCCTGACCGGCAGTCGTTTGCCCTATGTCTTTTCTTCCCACACTTGAAGCAGACGATGGCTACATTAGCGGCAGGTCTGTTGCGACACAAGTGCAGCGGGTGATTTCCACGATTGTAAATATAGCACCGTGGTAGTGGTGCGTGGCTGTTGCCTCCTTTCTCGTATTTCCCCCTCTCATCCGTTGTGGGACCATCTTTCTTTGTTTTCGCTAGGCTTGCTCCACCCTGAGCTTCCAAAAGCTGGTCTGCCAGCTCAAGCATGTCTCCCAGGGATTCCGCCCTCCTTTTTTCAAATATAATGCCAGGTTCGAACCACATTCATGCAAAAACCTCTCTCTAATCAACAATGCGCGGAGGGACTCGAATTCTGTCTCAGTTTTGGACAGCTCAACCTATCTATCGAAGTAATGTCTTAAGCGAGCCGCGTACTGTGTTGCTGTTTCACCCCCTACTGGCCTCTCCTTATTAAACTTGTCTCGGAACCCATCCGCCGTGAAGCCAAAGCACTTCAGGAGAGCGGTTTTAACCTTTGTGTAGTCCGCTGCATCTGTAGGCGGTAGCCTGCCCTAAACACTTAGCGCCTCTCCTGTAAGACATGTCGAAAGCGCCATCGCCCATTGGCTTTCATGCCACTTTTGCCCTCTGGCGATGCTCTCAAACCGGCGTATAAACGCATCTAAGTCGTCCCTTTCTTCGTGAAAGGTGACGAGGAGTCTACCTGTGTGTATTCTCCAACTCGGCTCCTCCCCGGCATCGTCGTGCTCACTGCTGGATCGGCTCACACTGCTACTCTCACTGAGGCGAACCTGCGAACCTTTAATTGCAGTAACTGCACTTCCCGTTCTCCGGCTTCCCTTGCCGCTTCTCGTTCTTTCTTCCTTTTTTCGCGTTCTCTCTCTCCTTTTTTGCGCTCTCTCTCCTTTTCTTCGCGCTCTCTCTCCCTTTCTTTTTCCTTTTCCTCCCGGGCCAGTGCCCGCTTTTCCTGGCTAACGCCAGCGCCTGTTCCTGCTGCTCCTTAACTCATTGTCTCAGTTCGGCGCCCTCGAGGCCTAACTGTTTACCATGCGCGATCCACTTATCATAATCCATACACTCCATACTGCAAACTGTCACTATAATGCCACTATAAAAACAGCGCAAACATATGCAGGATGCAACCGCTTCAACTGTACGGCTCTATCACCACGCTGTTCGCACGGTTCTCGTTCACCCCTCACTGTCTTACTCTTGTACGGAACGTCCTGTCGGGGACGCCAGTTTTGTTACAAGCTGCCTCTCTAGCGTCGCCAGCGCGAAGTCGGCGACGGGAATGACAGCAGGTTAGTTCGTTGCGTACGCAAGCAGAGACAGTGAAGAGATCAGAGACGTGAGCAAACGAACAAACTTTACTGTAGTTTCAAAGTGTTGCTGTTTTGACACTTGGAGTATTTGAGACAGTTTGTCAGCCTCTGAAACTAACACATGAAGTGCGCTATGGTGATATGCTCAGGTTCCTAGATCTTTCATTGCAATATCAGGATGACCACGTATGTTGGCTTTATGAGCCCAGGAGCAAAAAGCAATTGTTGCCTTTCTCTTCGGCCCATACCAAAGTAGTAAAGAGGTCTGTTGCACGAATGTGCCTTTTTAATTCGTTGAAGAAGTCATGTTTTCACCTCATGAAGAAGAGCTTTGAGCAACAGGTTTTGCGACTGAAGGCAGCAGGTTACCCGCAACGAATGGTTATTAGCGTCGCTGAATCGCTACATAGGGACCTAAAGAAACAAATATGCAGCGCATTAACACTTCCCTGCATCAGCGTAAAACGGCTGTTGTCCCCTATATCCATAGTGCAGCACACAATCTTAAAAAGATTGGTAATAAGGTGGGCGTCCGAGTGGTCATGTCTGCTCCTGAAAAACTGTCCAGAATATGTCACAGAACTTGTCCTGTTTCAAAAAAAAAGAAAGGTTGCCAATTTAAGCATCGCAATAAATATGTTGAGTGTGCCCAGTCGGTTGTTTACAGAGTGCCCTTGTCATGTGGTCTTGTTTATGTAGGAACAACTGAAAGATGCATTAATGAGAGGCTAGAAGAGCACCACAATAAAGTGCAGAAGGGTACCAATGGTCGCTTGGCGATGCACTGTAAGGAGTGCGGTTGTGTGCCTTATTTCGATAACACGTGCGTGTTATATCGGGACAGACATTTACTAACCCATTTAATAGTAGAAGCGGCGGAAATGACACGTAATGATTTTGAGTGTGTTAGTGCACCCTCTATCTCGCTCACGCGGAAAGAACTATGTTTTTCGGATGGGGTGATAGACAATAACGGATAGTAATGTACGGGACTGGCACGTGTGCTTTTTGTTGTTTATCTTTTTATTCTTTTTTTTCTTTTCACCCCCTTTATAAACTCTGACGTTTGCAATCATGCAACGTTTAGTTGAAGTTAAGCGCTTGCGTTGTGTGTTCTTTGTAATAGTGGTTGCGCTTCCTAGCAAGATGAATTTTTTTAGTTTCGCTTTTTCATTTACCATTTTCACTGCAGGTGTCTTCTGAATGTCTTTAAAGGCTGATTCCGGCGATTTTTCGACCCTGTCAAGGTGATGGTGTTTCTAAGTTCATGACACACTCTTGTCCCGAGCCCAGTAGCTAAAATGCTTAGAAAATTCGAAAATAATCTTTAATAAGCAAAAAGTTGCAAAACCCAAATCCAACCGGGCGTCCTGTCTGCATATGACGTACAATTTGGTAAGTACCAGAGGCTGTATACTGGTTACGCCGGCGCGTGGTATGAAAACTCTGAAAGCCAGACCAGTGAAGCACCGGCCAAACACCACCGCCATCGCCTAGTGACCAGCACAATAAATGCTGTATCAGCCAAAGTAGCGATGCCATCGGCTGCGTCACTTCCGTTGACATGCTAAACATGACGTCACACAGACAGTGTTGTGAATGATTCTGGCAAGCGAGGTGAGCTTTTCGAGTCAATCTTTAAACTTCTGAGGGAAACAGCACCAGCCTCAGTATCATATACCAACTAGCCCTACAAGAAACCCTTTAAAATTCATTTGCAAATAATCTGCGCTTCTCTCAAGCCTGTAATTTGGCATAAATGACGGAAATGTGCAAAGGAGCGTACCCAGTGAATTTCATTGAGATCCATTGACCTCGAAAAATTGTCGGAGTTTCCTTTAAGTCGACAGCACTGAATGTGCACATCTTCAGAGATGGTACCGAAACCATGCACATCTGTCTCTCGAAAACTCCAAATTTCGGCGGATATCGACAAGTCTTAGTCATAGCTTTCTTATAGTGGCAACAGCAGAAACTCAAAAGATAATATTCTCTCGTCATACACCACCACAGACAGGGTGTGTTGAAAAGCCGCGGAACCTCAATAGGTATCAGCTGACAAGTCTCGTTTTTATCTCCAAACCAAGCCGTCACAGCTGCGCTCCATGTTAAAGATATTTGGCATGTTGTAAAGGTCACAGCTTTTATCTGCTGGGTGTCAACATTGTTTGGTTGGCACTTCATTCCTACAACTGCTGAATAAGAGGAGTTTCTTGCGGCGAGGCGAAATGCAGTGAACTTTGGCGTAACACTCTGCAGTGCACTGCAGCGTTTCATATGCCCATTCTTTACCTGAAAAACTATCGCAGAATGGTGCAACACCAGAATGGTGTGTTGAAAAGCCATGGAACCTCAACAAGTATCAGCTGACAAGTCTCGTTTTTATCTACAAACCAAGCCGTCACAACTGCGCTCCATTCTAAAGATATTTCATTTCATTTTTTTTTCATTTTTATTTCCTTAAAGACCCCCGAGAGGGTATTACATAAGGGGTGGGTAACATACAATCGATATTTTTGTCACAATGATAAATGTGAAGTTACATTTGAAATATTATGCATGAAGCTTGATAGAGAGGTGATTGTGGTGATATCGTGGGAAAGGCCGTTCCAGTCTTTTGCTGCTCTGGGAAAAAGAGAAGCAGAAAATGTTTTAGTATGGGCACGCGGGCGAAAAACTTGAAGCGCATGGCTGGTGCGAAGAGATATGTGAGCTGCAAAAATGATGCAAGGACGGCGGTTAAGTGGAGAGTGTAAAAACTTGTGAAATAATGAGAGGGTTGCGATGCGTCGGCGACATGATGAAGGGGATAAGTTACACGTGGCTTTGAGGGATGAAACACTGATGTCGTACGAGTACGAAGCATGAATAAATCTAGCTGCACGATTTTGAATGGATTCAAGGGAATTTGTAAGACCAACTTCAGGTGGGTTCCAAAAGGGAGATGCATATTCTAACTTAAATCTAACTAATGATGTATAAGCAAGTATGTTTACATGACACGGAGCGCTGCGTAAGTGGCATTTTAAGAAGCCCAGGCTTCTGTTAGATGTTGATACAATTTTGATAGTGTGAGTGTTCCATGACAAATTGTAGGATACAGTGACTCCAAGGTATTTGTAAGTGGTTACTGATTCGACAGGGATGTTAGCTATGTTATAGGAAAAGTGAAGAGTGTTTAGACGGCGAGTGAATGAGATTAGTTTGCATTTAGTAGGGTTTAAGGCCATTAATCAGTCATCACACCACTGTGGGATATGGTTGAGGTCTTCTTGTAGTAACATTTGGTCAGAAGGGTCAGTGACAGTACGATAAATAACACAGTCGTCAGCAAACATACGGCAATTTCAAGATGAGTGCATCGGAAGGTCATTAATGTAAATTAGAAATAAAAGAGAACCAAGGACAGAGCCCTGCGGTACACCCGATCTTACCGGAAGAGGGACAGACAAACTATCATTTGTAAACACTGATTGCATGTGGTTACTGAGGAATTCTTTTATCCAGTTAAGTACATATGGGTGCAAGTTTAACGAAGACAGTTTTAATATTAAGCGTTTGTGGGGTACTTTATCAAAGGCTTTCGCAAAATCAAGGAATATAGAATCGGTTTGTTTGTTAATGTTGATATGTGGGGTTTAACGTCCCAAAACCACCATATGATTATGAGAGACGCCGTAGTGAAGGGCTCCGGAAATTTCGACCACCTGGGGTTCTTTAACGTGCGCCCAAATCTGAGCACACGGGCCTACAACATTTCCGCCTCCATCGGAAATGCAGCCGCCACAGCCGGGATTCGAACCCGCGACCTGCGGGTCAGCAGCCGAGTACCTTAGCGACTAGACCACCGCGGCGGGGCTTGTTTGTTAATGTCGAGGTTGGCATGAAGGTCATGAACAAGGAAGGCAAGCTGTGTTTCGCACGAGTGACCCCTACGAAACCCATGTTGAGAGTGATGAAAGAAGTTATGGGAGTCGAGAAAGTTCATGACGTAAGAGTAAATGACGTGTTTCATGAGTTTGCAGGGTACGCTGGTCAAAGAGGTTGGTCGGTAGTTTAGTGGAGAGTTCCTGTTACCAGATTTGAAGACAGGAACGACCTTTCCCACTTTCCAATCGTCGGGGATGATGCCTGTTCAAAGAGATTGCGAAAATAACAAAACAAGATACTCCGACGCAATGTGACGTATATTTTTCAACAATTTGACATTAATACCATCTAGTCCAGATGCTGATGATAGCTTCAACTTTTCAATGAGGGATGAGATACCGTCAGCAGTAAAAGTGATTTCAGGCATGGCAAGAGTGATATGAGAAGAAAATACAGGTAAGAGTGCGTTTGGTTCCTTAGTGAATACATATGAGAAGGCGTTATTGAAAGCATCAGCGCACTCTATATCCGAAAAAACCTCTCCAGATTCGTTAGTAAGAGTGGAGCCGATAACTTCTTTAGGGTTAATTACCTGCCAGAACTTTCGGGGATCGTTAGTTAACATATTGGGCAAATCTTTGTTAAAAAATTTGAACTTAGCGTCCCGGATAGCCGTCAGATAGGTTTTTTCAGCCTCGTAGTACTTATCCCAGTTGTGGTTGCCTTCTTTTAGCTTGGCAGTCTGAAATGTACGCTTTTTCTTGTTGTCTAGTCGGCGCGAACATTTATTAAACCATGGCTTATGACTGTCAACACGAATAGTGGTTTTAGGGATGAAGTTGGCTATTAGGTCAGTCAGCTTTTGTTTGAAAACTAGCCAGTTCTCCTCAATAGAGCAGTGGTCAATTTAGGCTGAAATGCCGGAAGAAATACTGTAAGTTCATTATTAATAGCATCGTAGTTACCCTTATCGTATAAGGTGATAGCTTTCTTGTGTATGTGACGAGTAACAGGGCTGAAACTAAAGTCTGCATGTATAACGTTGTGGTCACTGATCTCACGGAGATAGTGAATTGAAGACAGGCTATCAGGACTAGTCGTTAGTATTAGATCCAAAATATTAGAGGAATCGCGTGAGACACGCGTTCGCTCCGTTATTAACTGTTTTAGGTTGTAATCAAGAACAACACTAAGAAAATCACTAGTTTCTGCTGAGTTAGTGGTAGAAGTGTCATCTTCCCAGTTACGACCAAGAAAATTGAAATCACTGAAAAGAACAATTTCAGCTTTAGGATACTTTGATGTAAGCTGGTTTAAAATGCTTTAAAGTGCGCGAGAAAAGTTAGGACTGTTATATGGAGGCCGATAGAAAACACCTAATAATACAGATTGTGGCAGTGCCTGAACCAACACCCACAAAATTTCTAAGTCTGAGTCGATGTTAATAACGGAACATGGTAACTGATTACTCATTGCAATGAGGACACCACCCCCGCGAAAGCCTGTGCGGTCTTATGATAAGCAATGAAATTCGGTAGATCGGCGAGCACTTCCGCATTGGTGACGTCATTTGTTAGCCACGTTTCCGTTAATATGAGAATGCTGCTATCTGATGACTTGACAAGATGAGACAAGTGATCGCGTTTAGGCATGAAACTTCGAGCGTTCGTAAAGAAAGGTTAGCTTTTGGTTTAGGGTGACAATCAGTGGATTTAGTTTGACTTCAACATGATTGCTATTTCATTCATTGCACTGTTTTTGAGGTTTCATTGAACGAGTAGCGTTTCTGGTCTATGTGTAGTGTTTTATAGCACAAAGAAAATGGGCAGGTCTTCTGCTTTGTGAACTCTACCAAATGCCTTGTAGCATTTCGAACACGACGTGAGAAATCCTCTCCTACGCTGTATGTCGTCCCTTTCAGCTTACGTCCGCTTGAAAGGATTTCGTGTTTTGTCTTGTGGAAAGTGAACTTTGATTATTGGCCTGCATTTGTTGACTGAGTGGCGGCCCAAGTGATGCACGCGATCAATTCTTTAAGGGTTAATATTTATGCCTAAGTAGTGATGACAATGACGAATGATTAGTTCCTCATATTCAGCGTACGATTCCGAAGGATTAGCATCTGGTAGGCCGTAAAAATGAAATTGTTACGCCGCGATCTGTTCTCTGCGTCATCCAAACGTGCCTCAAGGTCATCTGTGTTGTGAGCTGCATGAACGGTGCTACTTTTCATTAGTTCGAGTTCTGACTTCAGGGGCAGCAGAGCTTGTTAATGTTTTTCCATATCAGTAATTTGTTTTGTTAGGTCGGAGAGGGCGTGTTCTGTTGATAGTAGTTGACTTTTCAGTCCCTGCACTTCCTCTAAGAGAGTCGACTGGCCCGCGGAGAGCTTTTGCAGTTCAACGAGTATAGTAGTATTAGGACCCAGATTAGACTCGATGTCTCCCGATACAAGGAGCAATAACAATCTCACGGCACTGACACATTAAACCGCAGTCGTACAGCAGCAACGTGGGCATCTCACGGCACTGACACATTCAACCACAGTCGTACAGCAACAACGTGGGCTCGGCAGCTGCAGCAAGAAGTAATTACTGCTCTTCTTTGTGAAGAGTGATTGCGAAACACTAACCTGCATAGCGAAGAGCAGTGGATCAGTTGTTGACGAAACGAAACAGCCACCAAGCCCACGAAGCGCTGTCGATGGGGGAACACGTCATCCACAGCCAGCGAAGTGGATGACGTTGCTGGCGATGGGGCGGACCATCCACCATTCAGGACCAGGCATTGTGATAGTGGTGACAGGCTGGCAGGTAGAGGCGAGATAAAATCCAATTTTCCGGTTGTTTGGTCGATGGTCCGAGCAATGTCGAAGCGTCGCAATCCACAATCCGGCGATGTGTGCACAGTGGTGGACACACCGGCAACAAGAAGCAGATATTTGGCATGTTGTAAAGGTCACAGCTTTTATCTGCTGGGTGTCAACATTGTTTGGTTGGCACTTCATTCCTACAACTGCTGAATAAGAGGAGTTTCTTGCGGCGAGGCGAAATGCAGTGAACTTTGGCGTAACACTCTGCAGTGCACTGCAGCGTTTCATATGCCCATTCTTTACCTGAAAAACTATCGCAGAATGGTGCAACACCAGAATGGTGTGTTGAAAAGCCATGGAACCTCAACAAGTATCAGCTGACAAGTCTCGTTTTTATCTACAAACCAAGCCGTCACAACTGCGCTCCATTCTAAAGATATTTCATTTCATTTTTTTTTTCATTTTTATTTCCTTAAAGATTCCGAGAGGGTATTACATAAGGGGTGGGTAACATACAATCGATATTTTTGTCACAATGATAAATGTGAAGTTACATTTGAAATATTATGCATGAAGCTTGATAGAGAGGCGATTGTGGTGATATCGTGGGAAAGGCCATTCCAGTCTTTTGCTGCTCTGGGAAAAAGAGAAGCAGAAAATGTTTTAGTATGGGCACGCGGGCGAAAAACTTGAAGCGCATGGCTGGTGCGAAGAGATATGTGAGCTGCAAGAATGATGCAAGGACGGCGGTTAAGTGGAGAGTGTAAAAACTTGTGAAATAATGAGAGGGTTGCGATGCGTCGGCGACATGATGAAGGGGATAAGTTACACGTGGCTTTGAGGGATGAAACACTGATGTCGTACGAGTACGAAGCATGAATAAATCTAGCTGCACGATTTTGAATGGATTCAAGGGAATTTGTAAGACCAACTTCAGGTGGGTTCCAAAAGGGAGATGCATATTCTAACTTAAATCTAACTAATGATGTATAAGCAAGTATGTTTACATGACACGGAGCGCTGCGTAAGTGGCATTTTAAGAAGCCCAGGCTTCTGTTAGATGTTGATACAATTTTGATAGTGTGAGTGTTCCATGACAAATTGTAGGATACAGTGACTCCAAGGTATTTGTAAGTGGTTACTGATTCGACAGGGATGTTAGCTATGTTATAGGAAAAGTGAAGAGTGTTTAGACAGCGAGTGAATGAGATTAGTTTGCATTTAGTAGGGTTTAAGGCCATTAATCAGTCATCACACCACTGTGGGATATGGTTGAGGTCTTCTTGTAGTAACATTTGGTCAGAAGGGTCAGTGACAGTACGATAAATAACACAGTCGTCAGCAAACATACGGCAATTTCAAGATGAGTGCATCGGAAGGTCATTAATGTAAATTAGAAATAAAAGAGAACCAAGGACAGAGCCCTGCGGTACACCCGATCTTACCGGAAGAGGGACAGACAAACTATCATTTGTAAACACTGATTGCATGTGGTTACTGAGGAATTCTTTTATCCAGTTAAGTACATATGGGTGCAAGTTTAACGAAGACAGTTTTAATATTAAGCGTTTGTGGGGTACTTTATCAAAGGCTTTCGCAAAATCAAGGAATATAGAATCGGTTTGTTTGTTAATGTTGATATGTGGGGTTTAACGTCCCAAAACCACCATATGATTATGAGAGACGCCGTAGTGGAGGGCTCCGGAAATTTCGACCACCTGGGGTTCTTTAACGTGCGCCCAAATCTGAGCACACGGGCCTACAACATTTCCGCCTCCATCGGAAATGCAGCCGCCACAGCCGGGATTCGAACCCGCGACCTGCGGGTCAGCAGCCGAGTACCTTAGCGACTAGACCACCGCGGCGGGGCTTGTTTGTTAATGTCGAGGTTGGCATGAAGGTCATGAACAAGGAAGGCAAGCTGTGTTTCGCACGAGTGACCCCTACGAAACCCATGTTGAGAGTGATGAAAGAAGTTATGGGAGTCGAGAAAGTTCATGACGTAAGAGTAAATGACGTGTTTCATGAGTTTGTAGGGTACGCTGGTCAAAGAGGTTGGTCGGTAGTTTAGTGGAGAGTTCCTGTTACCAGATTTGAAGACAGGAACGACCTTTCCCACTTTCCAATCGTCGGGGATGATGCCTGTTCAAAGAGATTGCGAAAATAACAAAACAAGATACTCCGACGCAATGTGACGTATATTTTTCAACAATTTGACATTAATACCATCTAGTCCAGATGCTGATGATAGCTTCAACTTTTCAATGAGGGATGAGATACCGTCAGCAGTAAAAGTGATTTCAGGCATGGCAAGAGTGATATGAGAAGAAAATACAGGTAAGAGTGCGTTTGGTTCCTTAGTGAATACATATGAGAAGGCGTTATTGAAAGCATCAGCGCACTCTATATCCGAAAAAACCTCTCCAGATTCGTTAGTAAGAGTGGAGCCGATAACTTCTTTAGGGTTAATTACCTGCCAGAACTTTCGGGGATCGTTAGTTAACATATTGGGCAAATCTTTGTTAAAAAATTTGAACTTAGCGTCCCGGATAGCCGTCAGATAGGTTTTTTCAGCCTCGTAGTACTTATCCCAGTTGTGGTTGCCTTCTTTTAGCTTGGCAGTCTGAAATGTACGCTTTTTCTTGTTGTCTAGTCGGCGCGAACATTTATTAAACCATGGCTTATGACTGTCAACACGAATAGTGGTTTTAGGGATGAAGTTGGCTATTAGGTCAGTCAGCTTTTGTTTGAAAACTAGCCAGTTCTCCTCAATAGAGCAGTGGTCAATTTAGGCTGAAATGCCGGAAGAAATACTGTAAGTTCATTATTAATAGCATCGTAGTTACCCTTATCGTATAAGGTGATAGCTTTCTTGTGTATGTGACGAGTAACAGGGCTGAAACTAAAGTCTGCATGTATAACGTTGTGGTCACTGATCTCACGGAGATAGTGAATTGAAGACAGGCTATCAGGACTAGTCGTTAGTATTAGATCCAAAATATTAGAGGAATCGCGTGAGACACGCGTTCGCTCCGTTATTAACTGTTTTAGGTTGTAATCAAGAACAACACTAAGAAAATCACTAGTTTCTGCTGAGTTAGTGGTAGAAGTGTCATCTTCCCAGTTACGACCAAGAAAATTGAAATCACTGAAAAGAACAATTTCAGCTTTAGGATACTTTGATGTAAGCTGGTTTAAAATGCTTTAAAGTGCGCGAGAAAAGTTAGGACTGTTATATGGAGGCCGATAGAAAACACCTAATAATACAGATTGTGGCAGTGCCTGAACCAACACCCACAAAATTTCTAAGTCTGAGTCGATGTTAATAACGGAACATGGTAACTGATTACTCATTGCAATGAGGACACCACCCCCGCGAAAGCCTGTGCGGTCTTATGATAAGCAATGAAATTCGGTAGATCGGCGAGCACTTCCGCATTGGTGACGTCATTTGTTAGCCACGTTTCCGTTAATATGAGAATGCTGCTATCTGATGACTTGACAAGATGAGACAAGTGATCGCGTTTAGGCATGAAACTTCGAGCGTTCGTAAAGAAAGGTTAGCTTTTGGTTTAGGGTGACAATCAGTGGATTTAGTTTGACTTCAACATGATTGCTATTTCATTCATTGCACTGTTTTTTGAGGTTTCATTGAACGAGTAGCGTTTCTGGTCTATGTGTAGTGTTTTATAGCGCAAAGAAAATGGGCAGGTCTTCTGCTTTGTGAACTCTACCAAATGCCTTGTAGCATTTCGAACACGACGTGAGAAATCCTCTCCTACGCTGTATGTCGTCCCTTTCAGCTTACGTCCGCTTGAAAGGATTTCGTGTTTTGTCTTGTGGAAAGTGAACTTTGTGATTATTGGCCTGCATTTGTTGACTGAGTGGCGGCCCAAGTGATGCACGCGATCAATTCTTTAAGGGTTAATATTTATGCCTAAGTAGTGATGACAATGACGAATGATTAGTTCCTCATATTCAGCGTACGATTCCGAAGGATTAGCATCTGGTAGGCCGTAAAAATGAAATTGTTACGCTGCGATCTGTTCTCTGCGTCATCCAAACGTGCCTCAAGGTCATCTGTGTTGTGAGCTGCATGAACGGTGCTACTTTTCATTAGTTCGAGTTCTGACTTCAGGGGCAGCAGAGCTTGTTAATGTTTTTCCATATCAGTGATTTGTTTTGTTAGGTCGGAGAGGGCGTGTTCTGTTGATAGTAGTTGACTTTTCAGTCCCTGCACTTCCTCTAAGAGAGTCGACTGGCCCGCTGAGAGCTTTTGCAGTTCAACGAGTATAGTAGTATTAGGACCCAGATTAGACTCGATGTCTCCCGATACAAGGAGCAATAACAATCTCACGGCACTGACACATTAAACCGCAGTCGTACAGCAGCAACGTGGGCATCTCACGGCACTGACACATTCAACCACAGTCGTACAGCAACAACGTGGGCTCGGCAGCTGCAGCAAGAAGTAATTACTGCTCTTCTTTGTGAAGAGTGATTGCGAAACACTAACCTGCATAGCGAAGAGCAGTGGATCAGTTGTTGACGAAACGAAGCAGCCACCAAGCCCACGAAGCGCTGTCGATGGGGGAACACGTCATCCACAGCCAGCGAAGTGGATGACGTTGCTGGCGATGGGGCGGACCATCCACCATTCAGGACCAGGCATTGTGATAGTGGTGACAGGCTGGCAGGTAGAGGCGAGATAAAATCCAATTTTCCGGTTGTTTGGTCGATGGTCCGAGCAATGTCGAAGCGTCGCAATCCACAATCCGGCGATGTGTGCACAGTGGTGGACACACCGGCAACAAGAAGCAGATATTTGGCATGTTGTAAAGGTCACAGCTTTTATCTGCTGGGTGTCAACATTGTTTGGTTGGCACTTCATTCCTACAACTGCTGAATAAGAGGAGTTTCTTGCGGCGAGGCGAAATGCAGTGAACTTTGGCGTAACACTCTGCAGTGCACTGCAGCGTTTCATATGCCCATTCTTTACCTGAAAAACTATCGCAGAATGGTGCAACACCAGAATGGTGTGTTGAAAAGCCATGGAACCTCAACAAGTATCAGCTGACAAGTCTCGTTTTTATCTACAAACCAAGCCGTCACAACTGCGCTCCATTCTAAAGATATTTCATTTCATTTTTTTTCATTTTTATTTCCTTAAAGATTCCGAGAGGGTATTACATAAGGGGTGGGTAACATACAATCGATATTTTTGTCACAATGATAAATGTGAAGTTACATTTGAAATATTATGCATGAAGCTTGATAGAGAGGTGATTGTGGTGATATCGTGGGAAAGGCCATTCCAGTCTTTTGCTGCTCTGGGAAAAAGAGAAGCAGAAAATGTTTTAGTATGGGCACGCGGGCGAAAAACTTGAAGCGCATGGCTGGTGCGAAGAGATATGTGAGCTGCAAGAATGATGCAAGGACGGCGGTTAAGTGGAGAGTGTAAAAACTTGTGAAATAATGAGAGGGTTGCGATGCGTCGGCGACATGATGAAGGGGATAAGTTACACGTGGCTTTGAGGGATGAAACACTGATGTCGTACGAGTACGAAGCATGAATAAATCTAGCTGCACGATTTTGAATGGATTCAAGGGAATTTGTAAGACCAACTTCAGGTGGGTTCCAAAAGGGAGATGCATATTCTAACTTAAATCTAACTAATGATGTATAAGCAAGTATGTTTACATGACACGGAGCGCTGCGTAAGTGGCATTTTAAGAAGCCCAGGCTTCTGTTAGATGTTGATACAATTTTGATAGTGTGAGTGTTCCATGACAAATTGTAGGATACAGTGACTCCAAGGTATTTGTAAGTGGTTACTGATTCGACAGGGATGTTAGCTATGTTATAGGAAAAGTGAAGAGTGTTTAGACGGCGAGTGAATGAGATTAGTTTGCATTTAGTAGGGTTTAAGGCCATTAATCAGTCATCACACCACTGTGGGATATGGTTGAGGTCTTCTTGTAGTAACATTTGGTCAGAAGGGTCAGTGACAGTACGATAAATAACACAGTCGTCAGCAAACATACGGCAATTTCAAGATGAGTGCATCGGAAGGTCATTAATGTAAATTAGAAATAAAAGAGAACCAAGGACAGAGCCCTGCGGTACACCCGATCTTACCGGAAGAGGGACAGACAAACTATCATTTGTAAACACTGATTGCATGTGGTTACTGAGGAATTCTTTTATCCAGTTAAGTACATATGGGTGCAAGTTTAACGAAGACAGTTTTAATATTAAGCGTTTGTGGGGTACTTTATCAAAGGCTTTCGCAAAATCAAGGAATATAGAATCGGTTTGTTTGTTAATGTTGATATGTGGGGTTTAACGTCCCAAAACCACCATATGATTATGAGAGACGCCGTAGTGGAGGGCTCCGGAAATTTCGACCACCTGGGGTTCTTTAACGTGCGCCCAAATCTGAGCACACGGGCCTACAACATTTCCGCCTCCATCGGAAATGCAGCCGCCACAGCCGGGATTCGAACCCGCGACCTGCGGGTCAGCAGCCGAGTACCTTAGCGACTAGACCACCGCGGCGGGGCTTGTTTGTTAATGTCGAGGTTGGCATGAAGGTCATGAACAAGGAAGGCAAGCTGTGTTTCGCACGAGTGACCCCTACGAAACCCATGTTGAGAGTGATGAAAGAAGTTATGGGAGTCGAGAAAGTTCATGACGTAAGAGTAAATGACGTGTTTCATGAGTTTGCAGGGTACGCTGGTCAAAGAGGTTGGTCGGTAGTTTAGTGGAGAGTTCCTGTTACCAGATTTGAAGACAGGAACGACCTTTCCCACTTTCCAATCGTCGGGGATGATGCCTGTTCAAAGAGATTGCGAAAATAACAAAACAAGATACTCCGACGCAATGTGACGTATATTTTTCAACAATTTGACATTAATACCATCTAGTCCAGATGCTGATGATAGCTTCAACTTTTCAATGAGGGATGAGATACCGTCAGCAGTAAAAGTGATTTCAGGCATGGCAAGAGTGATATGAGAAGAAAATACAGGTAAGAGTGCGTTTGGTTCCTTAGTGAATACATATGAGAAGGCGTTATTGAAAGCATCAGCGCACTCTATATCCGAAAAAACCTCTCCAGATTCGTTAGTAAGAGTGGAGCCGATAACTTCTTTAGGGTTAATTACCTGCCAGAACTTTCGGGGATCGTTAGTTAACATATTGGGCAAATCTTTGTTAAAAAATTTGAACTTAGCGTCCCGGATAGCCGTCAGATAGGTTTTTTCAGCCTCGTAGTACTTATCCCAGTTGTGGTTGCCTTCTTTTAGCTTGGCAGTCTGAAATGTACGCTTTTTCTTGTTGTCTAGTCGGCGCGAACATTTATTAAACCATGGCTTATGACTGTCAACACGAATAGTGGTTTTAGGGATGAAGTTGGCTATTAGGTCAGTCAGCTTTTGTTTGAAAACTAGCCAGTTCTCCTCAATAGAGCAGTGGTCAATTTAGGCTGAAATGCCGGAAGAAATACTGTAAGTTCATTATTAATAGCATCGTAGTTACCCTTATCGTATAAGGTGATAACTTTCTTGTGTATGTGACGAGTAACAGGGCTGAAACTAAAGTCTGCATGTATAACGTTGTGGTCACTGATCTCACGGAGATAGTGAATTGAAGACAGGCTATCAGGACTAGTCGTTAGTATTAGATCCAAAATATTAGAGGAATCGCGTGAGACACGCGTTCGCTCCGTTATTAACTGTTTTAGGTTGTAATCAAGAACAACACTAAGAAAATCACTAGTTTCTGCTGAGTTAGTGGTAGAAGTGTCATCTTCCCAGTTACGACCAAGGAAATTGAAATCACTGAAAAGAAGAATTTCAGCTTTAGGATACTTTGATGTAAGCTGGTTTAAAATGCTTTAAAGTGCGCGAGAAAAGTTAGGACTGTTATATGGAGGCCGATAGAAAACACCTAATAATACAGATTGTGGCAGTGCCTGAACCAACACCCACAAAATTTCTAAGTCTGAGTCGATGTTAATAACGGAACATGGTAACTGATTACTCATTGCAATGAGGACACCACCCCCGCGAAAGCCTGTGCTGTCTTATGATAAGCAATGAAATTCGGTAGATCGGCGAGCACTTCCGCATTGGTGACGTCATTTGTTAGCCACGTTTCCGTTAATATGAGAATGCTGCTATCTGATGACTTGACAAGATGAGACAAGTGATCGCGTTTAGGCATGAAACTTCGAGCGTTCGTAAAGAAAGGTTAGCTTTTGGTTTAGGGTGACAATCAGTGGATTTAGTTTGACTTCAACATGATTGCTATTTCATTCATTGCACTGTTTTTGAGGTTTCATTGAACGAGTAGCGTTTCTGGTCTATGTGTAGTGTTTTATAGCGCAAAGAAAATGGGCAGGTCTTCTGCTTTGTGAACTCTACCAAATGCCTTGTAGCATTTCGAACACGACGTGAGAAATCCTCTCCTACGCTGTATGTCGTCCCTTTCAGCTTACGTCCGCTTGAAAGGATTTCGTGTTTTGTCTTGTGGAAAGTGAACTTTGTGATTATTGGCCTGCATTTGTTGACTGAGTGGCGGCCCAAGTGATGCACGCGATCAATTCTTTAAGGGTTAATATTTATGCCTAAGTAGTGATGACAATGACGAATGATTAGTTCCTCATATTCAGCGTACGATTCCGAAGGATTAGCATCTGGTAGGCCGTAAAAATGAAATTGTTACGCCGCGATCTGTTCTCTGCGTCATCCAAACGTGCCTCAAGGTCATCTGTGTTGTGAGCTGCATGAACGGTGCTACTTTTCATTAGTTCGAGTTCTGACTTCAGGGGCAGCAGAGCTTGTTAATGTTTTTCCATATCAGTGATTTGTTTTGTTAGGTCGGAGAGGGCGTGTTCTGTTGATAGTAGTTGACTTTTCAGTCCCTGCACTTCCTCTAAGAGAGTCGACTGGCCCGCTGAGAGCTTTTGCAGTTCAACGAGTATAGTAGTATTAGGACCCAGATTAGACTCGATGTCTCCCGATACAAGGAGCAATAACAATCTCACGGCACTGACACATTAAACCGCAGTCGTACAGCAGCAACGTGGGCATCTCACGGCACTGACACATTCAACCACAGTCGTACAGCAACAACGTGGGCTCGGCAGCTGCAGCAAGAAGTAATTACTGCTCTTCTTTGTGAAGAGTGATTGCGAAACACTAACCTGCATAGCGAAGAGCAGTGGATCAGTTGTTGACGAAACGAAGCAGCCACCAAGCCCACGAAGCGCTGTCGATGGGGGAACACGTCATCCACAGCCAGCGAAGTGGATGACGTTGCTGGCGATGGGGCGGACCATCCACCATTCAGGACCAGGCATTGTGATAGTGGTGACAGGCTGGCAGGTAGAGGCGAGATAAAATCCAATTTTCCGGTTGTTTGGTCGATGGTCCGAGCAATGTCGAAGCGTCGCAATCCACAATCCGGCGATGTGTGCACAGTGGTGGACACACCGGCAACAAGAAGCAGATATTTGGCATGTTGTAAAGGTCACAGCTTTTATCTGCTGGGTGTCAACATTGTTTGGTTGGCACTTCATTCCTACAACTGCTGAATAAGAGGAGTTTCTTGCGGCGAGGCGAAATGCAGTGAACTTTGGCGTAACACTCTGCAGTGCACTGCAGCGTTTCATATGCCCATTCTTTACCTGAAAAACTATCGCAGAATGGTGCAACACCAGAATGGTGTGTTGAAAAGCCATGGAACCTCAACAAGTATCAGCTGACAAGTCTCGTTTTTATCTACAAACCAAGCCGTCACAACTGCGCTCCATTCTAAAGATATTTCATTTCATTTTTTTTTCATTTTTATTTCCTTAAAGATTCCGAGAGGGTATTACATAAGGGGTGGGTAACATACAATCGATATTTTTGTCACAATGATAAATGTGAAGTTACATTTGAAATATTATGCATGAAGCTTGATAGAGAGGCGATTGTGGTGATATCGTGGGAAAGGCCATTCCAGTCTTTTGCTGCTCTGGGAAAAAGAGAAGCAGAAAATGTTTTAGTATGGGCACGCGGGCGAAAAACTTGAAGCGCATGGCTGGTGCGAAGAGATATGTGAGCTGCAAGAATGATGCAAGGACGGCGGTTAAGTGGAGAGTGTAAAAACTTGTGAAATAATGAGAGGGTTGCGATGCGTCGGCGACATGATGAAGGGGATAAGTTACACGTGGCTTTGAGGGATGAAACACTGATGTCGTACGAGTACGAAGCATGAATAAATCTAGCTGCACGATTTTGAATGGATTCAAGGGAATTTGTAAGACCAACTTCAGGTGGGTTCCAAAAGGGAGATGCATATTCTAACTTAAATCTAACTAATGATGTATAAGCAAGTATGTTTACATGACACGGAGCGCTGCGTAAGTGGCATTTTAAGAAGCCCAGGCTTCTGTTAGATGTTGATACAATTTTGATAGTGTGAGTGTTCCATGACAAATTGTAGGATACAGTGACTCCAAGGTATTTGTAAGTGGTTACTGATTCGACAGGGATGTTAGCTATGTTATAGGAAAAGTGAAGAGTGTTTAGACGGCGAGTGAATGAGATTAGTTTGCATTTAGTAGGGTTTAAGGCCATTAATCAGTCATCACACCACTGTGGGATATGGTTGAGGTCTTCTTGTAGTAACATTTGGTCAGAAGGGTCAGTGACAGTAGGATAAATAACACAGTCGTCAGCAAACATACGGCAATTTCAAGATGAGTGCATCGGAAGGTCATTAATGTAAATTAGAAATAAAAGAGAACCAAGGACAGAGCCCTGCGGTACACCCGATCTTACCGGAAGAGGGACAGACAAACTATCATTTGTAAACACTGATTGCATGTGGTTACTGAGGAATTCTTTTATCCAGTTAAGTACATATGGGTGCAAGTTTAACGAAGACAGTTTTAATATTAAGCGTTTGTGGGGTACTTTATCAAAGGCTTTCGCAAAATCAAGGAATATAGAATCGGTTTGTTTGTTAATGTTGATATGTGGGGTTTAACATCCCAAAACCACCATATGATTATGAGAGACGCCGTAGTGGAGGGCTCCGGAAATTTCGACCACCTGGGGTTCTTTAACGTGCGCCCAAATCTGAGCACACGGGCCTACAACATTTCCGCCTCCATCGGAAATGCAGCCGCCACAGCCGGGATTCGAACCCGCGACCTGCGGGTCAGCAGCCGAGTACCTTAGCGACTAGACCACCGCGGCGGGGCTTGTTTGTTAATGTCGAGGTTGGCATGAAGGTCATGAACAAGGAAGGCAAGCTGTGTTTCGCACGAGTGACCCCTACGAAACCCATGTTGAGAGTGATGAAAGAAGTTATGGGAGTCGAGAAAGTTCATGACGTAAGAGTAAATGACGTGTTTCATGAGTTTGCAGGGTACGCTGGTCAAAGAGGTTGGTCGGTAGTTTAGTGGAGAGTTCCTGTTACCAGATTTGAAGACAGGAACGACCTTTCCCACTTTCCAATCGTCGGGGATGATGCCTGTTCAAAGAGATTGCGAAAATAACAAAACAAGATACTCCGACGCAATGTGACGTATATTTTTCAACAATTTGACATTAATACCATCTAGTCCAGATGCTGATGATAGCTTCAACTTTTCAATGAGGGATGAGATACCGTCAGCAGTAAAAGTGATTTCAGGCATGGCAAGAGTGATATGAGAAGAAAATACAGGTAAGAGTGCGTTTGGTTCCTTAGTGAATACATATGAGAAGGCGTTATTGAAAGCATCAGCGCACTCTATATCCGAAAAAACCTCTCCAGATTCGTTAGTAAGAGTGGAGCCGATAACTTCTTTAGGGTTAATTACCTGCCAGAACTTTCGGGGATCGTTAGTTAACATATTGGGCAAATCTTTGTTAAAAAATTTGAACTTAGCGTCCCGGATAGCCGTCAGATAGGTTTTTTCAGCCTCGTAGTACTTATCCCAGTTGTGGTTGCCTTCTTTTAGCTTGGCAGTCTGAAATGTACGCTTTTTCTTGTTGTCTAGTCGGCGCGAACATTTATTAAACCATGGCTTATGACTGTCAACACGAATAGTGGTTTTAGGGATGAAGTTGGCTATTAGGTCAGTCAGCTTTTGTTTGAAAACTAGCCAGTTCTCCTCAATAGAGCAGTGGTCAATTTAGGCTGAAATGCCGGAAGAAATACTGTAAGTTCATTATTAATAGCATCGTAGTTACCCTTATCGTATAAGGTGATAACTTTCTTGTGTATGTGACGAGTAACAGGGCTGAAACTAAAGTCTGCATGTATAACGTTGTGGTCACTGATCTCACGGAGATAGTGAATTGAAGACAGGCTATCAGGACTAGTCGTTAGTATTAGATCCAAAATATTAGAGGAATCGCGTGAGACACGCGTTCGCTCCGTTATTAACTGTTTTAGGTTGTAATCAAGAACAACACTAAGAAAATCACTAGTTTCTGCTGAGTTAGTGGTAGAAGTGTCATCTTCCCAGTTACGACCAAGAAAATTGAAATCACTGAAAAGAACAATTTCAGCTTTAGGATACTTTGATGTAAGCTGGTTTAAAATGCTTTAAAGTGCGCGAGAAAAGTTAGGACTGTTATATGGAGGCCGATAGAAAACACCTAATAATACAGATTGTGGCAGTGCCTGAACCAACACCCACAAAATTTCTAAGTCTGAGTCGATGTTAATAACGGAACATGGTAACTGATTACTCATTGCAATGAGGACACCACCCCCGCGAAAGCCTGTGCGGTCTTATGATAAGCAATGAAATTCGGTAGATCGGCGAGCACTTCCGCATTGGTGACGTCATTTGTTAGCCACGTTTCCGTTAATATGAGAATGCTGCTATCTGATGACTTGACAAGATGAGACAAGTGATCGCGTTTAGGCATGAAACTTCGAGCGTTCGTAAAGAAAGGTTAGCTTTTGGTTTAGGGTGACAATCAGTGGATTTAGTTTGACTTCAACATGATTGCTATTTCATTCATTGCACTGTTTTTGAGGTTTCATTGAACGAGTAGCGTTTCTGGTCTATGTGTAGTGTTTTATAGCGCAAAGAAAATGGGCAGGTCTTCTGCTTTGTGAACTCTACCAAATGCCTTGTAGCATTTCGAACACGACGTGAGAAATCCTCTCCTACGCTGTATGTCGTCCCTTTCAGCTTACGTCCGCTTGAAAGGATTTCGTGTTTTGTCTTGTGGAAAGTGAACTTTGTGATTATTGGCCTGCATTTGTTGACTGAGTGGCGGCCCAAGTGATGCACGCGATCAATTCTTTAAGGGTTAATATTTATGCCTAAGTAGTGATGACAATGACGAATGATTAGTTCCTCATATTCAGCGTACGATTCCGAAGGATTAGCATCTGGTAGGCCGTAAAAATGAAATTGTTACGCCGCGATCTGTTCTCTGCGTCATCCAAACGTGCCTCAAGGTCATCTGTGTTGTGAGCTGCATGAACGGTGCTACTTTTCATTAGTTCGAGTTCTGACTTCAGGGGCAGCAGAGCTTGTTAATGTTTTTCCATATCAGTAATTTGTTTTGTTAGGTCGGAGAGGGCGTGTTCTGTTGATAGTAGTTGACTTTTCAGTCCCTGCACTTCCTCTAAGAGAGTCGACTGGCCCGCGGAGAGCTTTTGCAGTTCAACGAGTATAGTAGTATTAGGACCCAGATTAGACTCGATGTCTCCCGATACAAGGAGCAATAACAATCTCACGGCACTGACACATTAAACCGCAGTCGTACAGCAGCAACGTGGGCATCTCACAGCACTGACACATTCAACCACAGTCGTACAGCAACAACGTGGGCTCGGCAGCTGCAGCAAGAAGTAATTACTGCTCTTCTTTGTGAAGAGTGATTGCGAAACACTAACCTGCATAGCGAAGAGCAGTGGATCAGTTGTTGACGAAACGAAGCAGCCACCAAGCCCACGAAGCGCTGTCGATGGGGGAACACGTCATCCACAGCCAGCGAAGTGGATGACGTTGCTGGCGATGGGGCGGACCATCCACCATTCAGGACCAGGCATTGTGATAGTGGTGACAGGCTGGCAGGTAGAGGCGAGATAAAATCCAATTTTCCGGTTGTTTGGTCGATGGTCCGAGCAATGTCGAAGCGTCGCAATCCACAATCCGGCGATGTGTGCACAGTGGTGGACACACCGGCAACAAGAAGCAGATATTTGGCATGTTGTAAAGGTCACAGCTTTTATCTGCTGGGTGTCAACATTGTTTGGTTGGCACTTCATTCCTACAACTGCTGAATAAGAGGAGTTTCTTGCGGCGAGGCGAAATGCAGTGAACTTTGGCGTAACACTCTGCAGTGCACTGCAGCGTTTCATGTGCCCATTCTTTACCTGAAAAACTATCGCAGAATTGTGTAACGCGGCTAGGAATTATGCATTGACGCATGCTCTTAGGTCTGAAATAGCACAGAAAATGAATGTTTTTTGTAGACATGCTCTGGAAACCCATGCTTCAACACATGATCTAACTGCATTGTGCGGTGGCACAACAGCCACTTGGGTAACGTTTTTATATGACAACTGCTATGGGTAAAATGCTTATATAATCAGCATAATTGCATATCATATTTCCACCTAAAAGGCAATTTTTTTGTGTTTACTCTGTGCAAGGCAGTAATAATGTGCTTACAATGTTGACGTGTTTCTTGAAAATTTTTCTGTTAAAGTTTGTATTTTTCACAACATCTTTCGTAAATTTAATACCATTAGATTCATTGCGTGTTCCACAAGCTTGTGAACGTGTTATGGTTTCAATAGCTGTATATGGCATTACAAAACTTGTTTACTAGATTAGAGGAACGATTGTTTATTTTCCCATGCACAGGAAAGTCGTGGTCAATTTTCTGACTAATGTTCTAACACGTTCACTTTATTCCTCTGCCCGTCATGGTGGTCTAGTGGCAGGCACTTGGCTGCTGACACGCAGGTCGCGGGATCAAATCCCAGCCGCGTATTCAAAGAGTTCCTTCATCTGTGCTATAGTTTTCGTTTTGTTTTTATGTAGAGTAAAAGCTCGTTAACTCGAAGCCACTGAGATGGTGGCAAATCTTAGAATTAAGCGGGTTTTCGAACTAACAGAATATACAAAAAGTGGGATACAAGGAACTTGAAATTATTCAAATAATAAGGGCTGGTCATTTGCTGTGCCGGCTAGATTGTGGCTCAAAGGGTTATGTTTTTCGGCAATACCTGGTCACAATGTTACCGCATAAAATGAGGAATTCAGGGTTCACTGCTGTCACCGAAAAAAAAAAGTGAACTAAAATGCGTGCTTGCGAAAAACAAGACTTCTTCACTGCAACACAGTACTCACTGGCGGGAAGCATGTCGCCTGTTCCTCGCTGCGTCAGCACATACTGATGGAACCATTCGCCCATTCTTTTTGGTAAAATAAAGAATTTATTAATGGATAGTGTGACGAAATTCGCGATGTGTTTTGGCTGGAAAACATCACCATTGAAGCTTTCGGCCCAAGTTTTGGAAGTAGGCGTTGCAGGCAAGAACTCCTCCAGCAGTGCAAGTGTGCAAGTTGCTGGAGAAACCGGCAATCGTAGGTTCGCATACATCGCGGATTTCTGAAGACTATCCTTTATTATTTCTTTATACTCTAGAAAGAATAAATAGTGACGCGCTGATGTTGTGAGAAGCATGCAACACGCTGCCCGCATGTCAATCGTGTATTACAGTGAAGCACGTCTTGTTTGCCTCAAGTGTGTCTTGTGTTCACAAGAACGTTTTTTTTTTTTTCGGGCTCGCAGTAGCAAGGCAAGGGTGCTTCAGCCACCACTAATTATTATCGCTAAATTACATTGCCTAGTGGCTCTTAAGGACAGTCATTCCCACGGATTTACAGCGAAATCGGAATCAAGAATTTGCACACTACACCCAAAGTTTTCAAATTAAGCAGACTTTTGCTGACCCCCGCTTTAAAGTACCCTCTCAAACTTGCATTGCAATATACGGGACCGTGGAAATACTTCAAATTAAGTGCGATTTCGAATTAACGAGGTTTTACTGTATTATTTCATTATGCATGTTATTTCTGATGTGATCCGTAAAGTACCTGCGTGATCTGCGCACCCCCTTCGCGGAGTTTCGAAATAGCGAAAACAAGTGCGCAAGTTATGTGAGTAAGTACGGCAGTTCTCACAAAAAATATTGCACTAGTAACCATGTAGTTATGATTGTAAAATTTTAGTACTTGTGTTACAGCGAAGCAAGCCTCTGACATGAGAATGTGGGGGAGGACTGGTGTAAAAAAATATTTCTTTGTTGGCCATGCAGTAAATTACCACTACTTAGACAAACTATGTGGCCTTGCCAACCTAGACAGACTACATTCATGTGCGAATGGGCCATGGAAGAATCGCCAACCAAGGACTCGAGGAAGGACTGAATTTGGGGAGGATTTTTTTTTTTTAGACAAGCACATGAACTACATAGCAAAACTGCACAATACAATATTTTACAGCTATGGACTGTGTTGTTCATACTTCTAAAGCTGTGTGACTGTCCCTCTTTGGCTATTCTTGTAGACGAGTCTGACCTCGGCTACTTTGACATTGTACTTCACCGTTTGCTGAAAGCCCACATGACTTCATGACTGTGGACAGCATTTGAGCACTCTATGCTCGTACTGCTATTCGAAAACCCCTAAAAAAGGGGGTATTGAGAGAAGTTTGTTTTGTTTAAAAAAAAATCGTGCGTTTGATGATGCAGATTTCTTTGCATTCAATTTATTCTGGTGTCTTTCATAGTTCTACTGTGCAGTTGAACAGAGAAAGAACCAAGCCACTTGGCCATTTGAATGTCCATCCCTGTACACACCATATTGTTAAAAGCTTTGTACTCTACTTTCTGAGGGAAGTGCCCATGCACAGTGTTGAAGGGCACTGACACAAACTTTCATAGCTAGCCTGTGGGATGTGTAATTGCGTATATCACACGTGCATATAATCTACTAAATCTGAACAGCAAATACTGCTTGGAAGGTAATTTACATGCATTTTGAAGATAGTGTGCCCTATCTTGTGCTATACACTGCACATGACGACACTGACACCATACGAAGTGAGCTGAAGGCAACTGACTGCCAAGTCCTGTGATGGATACCATTGCAACCGAGCTCCGAGAGGCTCAGCTAAATCGTGATATCATAGTCAGCATTGTGCTTTGGGTGTGCTGAAGCCAGCGGGCTTCAGCGCAGCAAAATAATATCGAGTCTAGTTGTCTTGATAACTTTTTTTCACGTTAGCCTCAAATGAAGCTAGAAGCGTAGCTTACCAGCCCTCATTGCTTATGGCCTTCCAACACTCCAAAACACCTACCACTGAATCCAAAGTCAAATCAGCGCCACCAATCACTGACACCAACGTACTATCAGACATAGAGTTTCCCACAATACTTACTAGAGGAAACTCAGGCGCTAGTGTGTATGGGAGTTGCAACACATGGCGCTTCAGCGAGCATGGGAATGATGGGTAGTTAACACATTTGTCTAATTTTTGTACTTCTGGCCTGCTTCTGGCTCCTTGTGTGCTCGTGTGGCTTGGAACTGTTTTTTCACGAAAACATAAATTAGCAAATGGTCACCGTTTGCGCTTCACAATCTTATTCTTTTAAGCTTACTATTTTGAATCAAGTCCTTAAGTTGAAAAGGGTTCGTTTTTTCTTTCAAAACAAAACCGTAGCCAGTAATAAACGAAGCCGCAAGTACGATTCGTCCCCACAAGTACGAAGACTAAGCATCAACTAGAGAGCACTCTGGCGCTGAGCGATCTCAGCGCCAGAGTGCCCTCTAGTTAATTTTGCGAAACTCTATGCTATCAGCGTCAAATGAAACCAGAACAGCGGCAAGCCTTTGCGATGGTGTAGTGCCTGCCGTCCGGCTATCACCATTGACAGGTGCACGCATCCTGTTCAGCAGCTTTGCGCATATATGCGTGACTGTTCATAGTGATAAGTAGACGGCGTGCACTAAACCATCGCGAAGGCTAGCAACTGTTTGGGTTTTATTTGACGCTGATAGTACATTGTCAAGCCACGTAAGACTTATGTCACTGACTGCCGTAGCCATCACCCGTCAAGCCACTTTTGCTCCCAAGCAAGCGCTTCCATTTGTGCGACGTACAACTATAAGTGAAAGCTCATCTCTGCAGAAAATATGTTTTTTAGATGACTTTATTCATCATGGGAGCTTTAGTGAAGCCCTCGTGCAAATGCAATGGCTAGCAGTCAGGTGACCATTTCCAGAGGGCTCTAGATACTGAGCACTTTTTGTTTTTTCAAAGGCGATAGTCTTTCTTAGGATACTTCAACGCAAAAATTTTGGTCTGTCTGTTGCTCGAGTACAACCACATCCACAGCGCCCACCAATATTGCTCAGGTTTCTGCATTCATACTTGTGCATATCTGCGGCACAATATCAAGACATCAATATTCTGCGGTATGTTTTTTTATACTAGAAAAGGTATACATAAGTAATTCTAAGAACTTTAGCGTTTATTACGCTGCACTGACAACGGGACGCTATGCACGAAAAGGCGAGTTTCCTACTCTTTGCTAAGACGATACAGTGCTGCCACCTACCTTGAAATCTACAAAACATGGCCGCCAAGATTGTACGTGCCCACTATAACGGAGGCCATCCTTTCGTTTTCTACGATTACCACCAGATAGCGATCACGTCTCACACAGCGCCCTAATAATCCCATTCACCGATGTTATCACGCAAGATATCATAGTCAGCGCTCACAATATTTTATTCTATTCACTCTCTCCAGACAGAAGACGGTCGTCTTTCAATGACGTTTGCAGTCGAACATGCAGGTGCGAGGCCAATTTTTTAGTAGCCACCTCGTGCTCTTTAAAAGTGGTCTTAACCTACCTTATCGGCAATATTCAGTTTTTGTTGCAAATTATGAAGAAACCAAACTTGTGAAAGCAAGTTAAAATGAAAAACACATATTTTTTTTTTTTGGGGGGGGGGGGGGGAATCTGTTTTATAGCTCACAGCTTCCTGACTCGCACATATACAAATGCAGCCAAACCCAAAAACACAAGCGAATGCACGCACAAACATGCACACAGAAGCGCACTCGCACAGAACATTCACAACACGATGCAGGACGCGAGCAATTATCATCTAACCTTATTTGAGGCTTCGTCCATAAACGTATTCCGGAAAACGCATGCACACACACTCAAATGGAATGTCAAACAGTTTCTGTATATATTTGTGAACAAAACAATAAATAAATTTAGATGAATGTAGCTCCCGCCTTGTTTCTTGTTATTGTGAATATCTTTTGTTTTTTGCGCTCTAATTTCCCAATAGATACACGTGCATGCACAAAACACATGCACACATGACTATGTGTTAGTTCGATAGTGAACTCTAGATATTTATATTGTGTGCCTAAATTCATCGAAAGGTTCTACACAAATGGGAAGGTTCTCCAACACTCCGGCACAGTTAGTGCTAGGGAGTAACGGGTTCGTTACATAAAAATTGAAAATGAAGTACTTGTGGCCATATTTTAGCTCTAGCTATACTATTTTCTTTGTGTTAGTGTTCTAGCTAATTAAACTACTGCCTTGATTTCACATTGATCAGAGTGTGGGTGTGCATGCTACAATGAATTGTTCTTGTGTGCCATGAACATATATCTACTTTTTATGCATTGATTGCAGTAACAAGCACCAATATTCGTGGTACCTGTTTTTTTTTTCAATGCAATGAAAAGCCTTGCATTTATTATGTCTTTATGTGGTATGGTAGCACGTTTAATAAAATTTTGTGTGTGCAGAGTCGATGAAGTCTTTCATACATCACATACAGCTGACAGTGCTAAGTGAGCATAGCAGATAAGTCTACTCCAGCAAACAAGGGAGGCCTTGTCAATATGAAGTTAATGTGCTTATGAAGCCTGTATTGTGGCAGCCTATCTTTGTTTGCTGAGGTATGCTGCATAGGTGGAAACAGTGGCTCGATAGCTTTTCAATTCCAGTTGTTGCTGCAAAGAGAGCACTAGTGCTTAGATTTAAAACCATATACAACTTTAGAAGCACACAATAAAGTTGGCGCGTGTAGTAATACTATACGTGCTGCAATTTTATGCACAGATTATGGTGCACCTACACAAATTTTTCAGACTAGAGATGGTTTTAGCTTGTCCACTATATTGTTATATGCAAAATGCAAAGGATTGATCCTAACAACCCTAACAACCCCTTTGCACAATCCTAACAACCCCTTTGCACATTGCAGAGGCTTGTCCTCCAGGCAGTGCAATTTACTGGTTTTTGCGACCTCCGAACACAATATAAATATGAAGATCCTACTGAAATTGCGAAAACAATGGTAAATTTTGTCATTATAGTTCATGGCCTTATTTTTGTAATTTTTGCTAAGATATGATTTCATGTTGCTGTCACTAGCTACTATTTTTCAAGCAGTACTCTCAGCTTAGTTGATCATCTTGCAGCTTCAAAGCTTTGTGTGGTCACGTGACCAAGCCACCTACACTGCTACGTGCCCAACTCAGTGCCCCGAAATCGAAAATTCTCCTCATAAATAAGGTGATATGAAAATGTTTAGCGAGAGTATATGAATCTTGCGTGTATGTGCTTCCTTACCCTTATTGAGACTTCACTAAAAAAAACTGCCTGTAGTATGCCCTCCAATGGCATTTTCTAGCCATAACAGTTCACCGGATATAATAAGTTTTTTAGGCATACGCTAGAAATGTTAAACAAACCTTGGTGCTGTGTGAATATTTTCGTGTGTGCGTGTTTGTATGCTGTGTGCACCATTTGCACATTTTAATGGTGGGAGCAATAAATTACAGCGATTCTGTGACTTATTTATTATATTTTATAACTGCCTTAACATCATCAGCCGAAAGAAAACTATATAGATTTGTTGGACTCTTCACACAAGCCTATAATTACTGTTAATAACATCCCTGATACTTTTCTTGGCATGATTGCTACATCTTATATTATGTCTAACAAAAAAAATGAGCCCTTAAATGTACGCTTATTTCCTTCATTTATAGCGAAGGGCTCCTTCTGAGAGACTTTGTGCCTTCAGGTAGTATATAAGCGATTACTGCCCAGTCGCCAGCTCATAAGATCGCATGCGTGATGCCAAATAGGCAGAAAAAAAAAGAAAGTGTTTCACACTCGCCGTCATGGCTACTGTGCTGACTGATGCTCCCACCTAAAGACGCATATATAGATAGCCCAAGAAGTGGAAAGGGGCATAGCTCAGTTGGTCGCGTCAGTTGGCGCATTGGACGCGTTATTCAAAGGTCGCAGGTTTGGTCCCTGGCCACGGCACGTCATCTTTTTGGCCACTTTCCTTCGGGGACGGCGCCGTGCGGGGAGCTGAAGCTCCCCAAAACTTGTTCATGCCCCTCACCCCTGGTAAAATAATCCTGGCACCACCCCTGCTTCCCTTTCTTAACATAAGAATTGCTTCTGATACCATCTCCTATACTTGGCATGACTAGTTATTTATTTTAACATACTGCAGCTCCAAAGGGCTATCGCAGGAGAATAATGTTAGATCTGTTAATACTGCAATGTCAGCTAAATCTCATTCATAGTGCACTTCCATGTGCGTGAGATCGTAGGCGTACGCACAAGAAAAAGCGTGGCTGCCTCTTCAGTAATCTATATGGTGCTCCGATTCGGCTTCGCACCTGTTCCCCTTAAGACGTTTCACGTAAGCTTTATTGCAGTGTTATGTTCGTGCATTTTTTTTTACATCGATTGCGTTCAAATAGCCCGCCGAATTAGAGCGGTGCATGCGCATAAAAACGTTCGGCAGGCGCCATGTTTGTTTTCATTCTGGAAGTTAAGATGGCGGTTACACGTTGTCGGAGTCCTGTGCCGGTGTTTTCAACTTACACTTTTCGTGTGGAACTAATTTCTACGTTTTGTGCGAGAGTTTTGTGCGTACAGCAGACATTTGCGTTCAAGTTGTGATTTCTTCCATACGCAGGAGCGGCGCATTGATATTCGCCAAGTCGAGGCTGTCCTGAACAACGATCTCGGGTAAGACTCCTTTCTCTGGCCTGAACATTCTTCAGCTGTGTTGAGTACCTAAGGTACAGGGACTATAATAAATGAGTGTCAAAGCTGTATGGGTGCATCTTTACTCGCATGTACACGGAATGTGCCATTGCATACCTCTGTAGTTGTTTACGTGTCGTTGAGTCGCCGACCGCAGCTGGCACCAATGATATGTATACAGACGGAGTCGCACTTGTCTAAAGCACCCAGCTGGCCGCTTCAGCTGCCGTTTTCTGACGAAATGTGCCAACACCGTCATGGTCGTTTTAGGTCCTTATGGTGTAATTCTAGCATGAGTGAAAGCTTGTAGCTAGCAGGAAGTAGCAGCTGCGAACACCAACTGCGTCCACAGCCACGCGCTCCGCTGCTTTAGACAAGTGTGATCAGTACTCACAGATTCAAACAGGAGACGTTAGGGATAATGCACGTACTATCATTTATTGGCTTAGACTCGAATGTTTGAGTCAGGGCACGTATTCAATATCGCCGGAAACATCTGACGGTGGAGTGGAGTTCAACCTTGCTGTGTGCTCGTGCACCCGCTAAATTGAATCATGTTTTGGCTCGCGTCGGAACAAAGTGCCCCGGAATCTTTTTTTAACATATGCTAGAGATAGCAGAGCACGTCGTAAAGCTGCATTTTTGAAAGAGTTGAATGACAAGAACACAGGTCAAACATTTGCTCTGAAATGTTTTTTTTTTAATTTAATACGCTAAGAATTCCTTGGAACATAGACACAAGTTCGCAGGTGGAAAATAACGGTGTTTAGCAGGACACGAAGTGGTAGTGCATGAACGTTGTCGCGGACAACCTTCTTGGGTTATTTCGAGCCATTAAAAGCGCGCATGTCTCAACAGCTTCTATTTTCCCCTTCGAAGTGGGCCATAAGACAGGACCCACGTGCACCGATCAGTGTCAGTGCTTTCTGTGTGCTGCAAGGAGGAAAGCCCGCGGAATCTTGAGGACATCAGTCGCCAGTGAACCTTTGTGCTGCCCGGACGTTCCCTGTTCTTGGTGCCATTACATAAGTTAATTTTGTTTTAGTCCCCAGCTTTGCACTTTGGCGTTTCATTTGCTCTTTGGCGTTTCATTACATGAGCCATAGAGTCATAGGGACACTAATGTCTTCGTTTTTCAGTGTTCCGGTTTGACCAGCTTCACCTTCGCGGTTTACGATAGTTTTGTGCAAAATAGTAACAGAGTGTCATTTGAAGTCTCTCAGCTAAAGTAGAAGTGTGACTACACTGAATTACATAGTGCTTTTTTTTTGGTGCTACAAAGCCGGGGCATCAAGTTGCGTGTGGCATCTGTTTGAAGAGTTGGCGATGTGTGCATGACTTCACTGCTAAGTTTACTGTAGTTGTACTCTTTTTTCTTAACAATGCCGGCAGGGCCCTCTGATGCGTTTTCACCTTTGAGATCGTGCCTTGCCATCTGCTCACTTAACGAAGGCTTTGCCATCCTTGACTTGCCTTCGTTATTGGGGTTTCGTTTTTAGGGGCGAAGCTCCTTAGGGCGTGGGCTGCGCGTCCCCTGTATGTAGCCACCTCTAGTTTAGTTCTTGCAGTGTTCACTAGATGGCGGTACCGTCCCCTGTATGTAGCCAGTACCGGAAGTACCAGTACGCAACGTCAACCTGCAAAGAGCGGTAGTCGACGCAAACAAAGAGATATGGCGAATTAGTCGAGAGAAGGGTTTCGAGGTAGTGGATTTAAACAGGGAAGTGCACAGGTGGGGTGGATTCCAAAGTGACAAGATTCATTTCGATAAGAGGCTTGGACACGAGGTGGGCTGGCGACTGGCAGGACGCGCAGTAGCTTTTTTGGGGGGCTCACGGGCCCTTCGGAGTCCGGGGTAGCTCGTAACAGGGAAAACAACCAGGAGGACGCTTTGACAGGTAGAATTGCGAAAAACCAGAAAAAAGGTAAAAGAAAAAGGAAAAAGGCGCGTGTTGCAATTAGTTACATAAACATGCAGGGTGGCAGAAAGAAGGCAAAATGGTTAAAGATTGAGGAGCAGTTAAACAAAGAACAGATAGGCGTGTATGCGGTTACAGAAACACACCTTAGAGACTTGGAAGAGCCACCACATATTAAAAATTATGTTTGGGAAGGGTGTAACAGGACCATATCGGAAAGGAAAGGTGGGGGTGTAGGAATGCTAATTCACCGCGGAGCCAAATGGTTTAGAGTGAAACAGACGTGTTCAGAGCACCTCTGGGTTCTGGGCACAGTAGGTGGAAAGGAAACGTGGCTAGGGGTAGCCTACTTGTGGACGGGGAATAACTGCAGAGAAAAGAATCAGGAGATAGTAGATTGCATGAGTGCGGATATTAAGGAATTTGGTAATGGGGCCGAAATCATCCTTCTAGGGGACATGAATGCCCACATACATGACCTTGACGGATATTCAGACACCAATGGGAAGTTATTACTAGATCTTTGCGAGCAACATAGTCTGGAGATAGTTAACACGGGGCCTAAATGTGACGGCCAGATCACATGGGAAGTCGGAAACAAGCAATCAAGTATTGATTATTGTCTCATGACTGAAGGAATTTACCACAAACTGACAGAAATGAGGATAGACGAGGAAGGCATTAACAGCTTGGGTAGTGATCATAAACGAATAACATTACAAATGGGATATGAAACTAAAAATATGAGCATGGAATCAAAGTCTGGCAGCTCGTATTTAAATGACAAACAAATAATAAATATAGCCGCAAGAGTCGAGGAAGAAGTAGGCGAAATACCAGGCAAGGACTGGGAGTATAGGGAGCTGTTACATCTAATGACGAAGGAGATAGGGAAAGAGAAGAAAACCGTTTGCTGGAAAGGAAAAAGGAAGCCAAAAAGTTGGTGGAACAAGGAAATCCGGGAGGCGATCGAGAAGCGACGCGAAGCATCACGGGAGCATAGAAAGGCAAAAAAGGAGAAGCGGCCGCAGGACGAAGTCAAAAAAATATGGGAAATATATTTGGAGAAAAAATCCCTTGTACAGAAATTGGTAGAGGCAAAAATTAAAGGTGAAAGTGAACGCTGGATGACAGAGATACACGAAATAAAGGAGGCCGCGCCTAGGATTTTTTGGAGCCACATAAAGGCGCTAGGTAGGAAGTCTGTCACAACGCAACAACATATTCTAGATGAAGGAGGAAATCAATTGGAAGGGTACGAAGCGCTAGGTTACATCCAAAAGGTAACAGCCGATTCGTTTCAAAAGAGCGTCCAGGGGATCTCCCCGGTGAGTAAAAGTGTGGCGGAGAAAGCAACAGAGGAAGAGCTAGTACTAGATAATTTCAACTGGAAAAAGGCCGAAGGAAAAATTCCAAAGCGCACTGCCGCGGGTTTAGATGGGATTCCCGTTAGCCTCATTAACGAACTAGGACATAACACTAAAGAAGCATTGTTAAAAGCAGTAGAAAAAAGCTTAAAGGACGGACAAATACCGGACAGTTGGCGACAAAGTAGAATGAACTTAATCTATAAAGGCAAGGGAGAAAAGGACAAGATTCGCTCGTATAGACCACTAACCATTACATCGGTACTATACAGGTTGGCGATGCAAGCAGTAAAAATGAAAATAGAAACATGGGCCGAACATAACGATATTTTGGGAGAACTTCAGAACGGATTTCGAGTCGACAGGCGG
Organism: Rhipicephalus microplus; assembly: GCF_043290135.1. NCBI lineage: Eukaryota > Metazoa > Arthropoda > Arachnida > Ixodida > Ixodidae > Rhipicephalus > Rhipicephalus microplus. The sequence continues at coordinate 219,243,384 of NC_134704.1, forward strand.
TTAGACGATAACCTGTTTGTTCTCACTCAGTGTATAGAAATATCTAAAATAGAGAATAGGCCCTTGTACGTGGCTTTCCTAGACATCACTGGGGCATACGACAACGTTAATCAGGAAATTTTGTGGGATATATTGAAAGGAATGGGCATGGGCGACGACTGTATACAGCTTTTGAGGGAGATATACCGAGAAAATACAGTTTGCATAGAGTGGGAAGGAATGCGTAGCAAAGAGAACGTTGAGGTTAGCAGGGGTCTGAGACAGGGATGTCCTTTGTCCCCACTGTTATTCATGCTGTACATGGTGAGTATGGAAAAAGCGCTAGAAGGTAGCAACATTGGTTTTAATCTGTCACACAAACAGGGCGGCATGATGATTGAGCAGAAGCTTCCAGGTTTATTTTATGCGGACGATATCGTCTTATTTGCGGACAGTCGAGATGATATACAGCAGCTGGCGAATATATGCGGAAGGGAAGGTGAAGCTCTTGGACTAGGATTCAGTGTAACGAAGTGTGGATTGATGGTATTCAATGATCCCTGTGATCAGACGGTGTCCATACAAGGCCAAGAAATACCGATTGTAAGTGAATACAAGTACCTTGGAGTATGGGTAAATGAGAGTGATAGATACATGGAGGTACAGGAAAAAGCCTCGGCAGCAAAAGGAAAGAGGAATGCGGCAATAATGAAGCACAGAGCGTTGTGGGGATACAATAGGTATGAGGTGCTTCGAGGTCTGTGGAAGGGTGTAATGGTTCCAGGGCTTACTTTTGGGAACTCAGTGGTGTGCATGAGGGCAGAGGTGCAATCGGGAATGGATGTAAATCAAAGGACTGTGGGACGCCTCGCGTTGGGTGCTCACGGGAAGACGACAAACGAGGCTGTAAAGGGCGATATGGGGTGGGCAGGTTTTGAGGCGAGGGAAGCGCAGAGCAAAATAAGGTTCGAAGAAAGGCTAAGAAATATGAAGGAGAGTAGATGGGCAGAGAAGGTGTTCCGTTATTTGTATAGGAAGAGCGTGGACACACAGTGGAGAAAAAGAACTAGAAGACTCACTAGTAAATATACGGCTGGTATTGTAAGCCATATGTCAACAAAGAGCGTTAAGGGAAAAGTCAGGGAGGCGGAGAGGATTTACTGGATGGCAGCTATGGAGAAAAAACCGGCTTTGAGTAACTACCGAAAGGGCAAAAATGAAATAAGGAGGGAGGCATTTTACGATAATTCAAGGAGAAGCGCTTTACTGTTTGAAGCGAGATCGGGTTGCCTTAGAACGCGTAGTTATAAAGCAAGATTCAGTAAAGAAGAAGAACAATGCACATGCTGCGGGAAAGATAAGGAAACGGCGGAGCATGTTCTGATTGAATGTGGAGATATCCATCCAGGTGTACGTTTGGGCACGAGCCTACAGGAAGCCTTGGGTTTTAGGGACAACAATGGAAAGCTGAACACACCCGCGATTGAAATAAGTAAGAGACGGTTAGAGTATTGGTGGCAGAAAATTAGAGAGAAAGGACAAAAATAAATATTGGAAAAATAAAATATGGACAGTGTGCCGTAAATGGCAGAGAACTTAATCTGAAAATTTACCTTTTTTTCCATTAAGATAGAATTTATCGAAGTAGAGGCATTAGGCCAACATAAAAAAAAGAAAAAAAGGTTTTTTTTTGTCGAGCCTGGTGGCATACTTGTCACCACCCCGTTATAAAGGGGACGCTCATAGCATCCATCCATCGGCGGCGCTGCTGCAGGCACCCCACACTTGCCTTGCAGTTCAGGCTGTCAAGGTGGATGGACGTGTTTTTTGAGCGCTCCGGATCGACTGCGCAGATAAGTGTTTTTGCATGTTTTGAGCTTGTCTCTATAATTATAAGGCAGCGGTTGAAATCTTCGTAGCACTTATTTTATGGTACGGCTTTTTCGGGGGCCAGTCACCAGGTATTTATAAGTTAGTGCGGGTGTGTGTGTTTGAATTTTTTTGTTTTTTTTTGCCACCCCGTTGGGGAGGTGCGCGTACATTGAACACACAAATTTTTGTAGTAGAGCTTGGACTTTCTTTTTTTCGTAGTGCAGGGCTCGAGTTTAGTAATTATCGAGTATAGGGATAATTGGTGTCAGAAAGGCATGGTTAAAAAGGCTGTAAAGTGTTCAGGATGTGGAGTGGGTTTGAAAGTGGACCCAAGCGTAGAAGCGGATGGAGAAGAGGCTGACGCCAAGTGTAGGCAATGTGAGGTCGAGGAAAAAATGGAGAAAATGATGGGTGCCCAGAGTGAACTGCTGATGAGAATCGCCAAACTCGAGACTGCGTTGGCGACAGAGCAAGAGAAAACGAGGGCAATGGGAGAAAGACTGAAGTCCGCCGAGGAAGTGCTAGCGAAGCTGAACAAAGAAGCGACCTACCAAGAGAACAGTAGGGAACCGGCAACCAGAACGGTGGAGAAAGAAAAGCAAGCAAGCTTGGAAAAAACAGGTTTAGCCGGTTCAACTGTCGCAAGGCCCAGCTTCAGCGAGGTAGTGGTGGGGCAGGGAGGGAACAAAGCAGCCGGCGTCACAGGTGCAAGTAGCCCCCAGGTGCAGAACGCTCCAGCGGAAAAGTCACAGCATGTGATAATCGCCGGGGACTCAAATTTAAATCGATGCACAGAAGCCATCAAAGAGAGGGTAAGAGGTGACAAGAGGGTTGCAGTAGGGGCGTTCCCAGGACGCAAGCTGGAAGCAGTCAGGAAGCAAGCGAGCGCAAAGCTCAAAACGACAGCTGATAGACGAAACCTCGTGATAATTTCAGGCGGTTTAAACGATGTCCTAAATGAAGATGCAGCAGGACTAGCAGCCACACTGGCGAAAGGCGTCGGTGACATGCGCGACACTTCTCCTAAGGTGCAGGTAGTGATATGCACGATACCGGAGGTACCGGTGCGTGATAGCAACCTGCAAAGAGCGGTGGTCAACGCAAACCAAGAGATATGGCGGATGAGTCGACAGAAAGGCTTTGAGGTGGTAGAAATAAACAGAGAGGTGCATAGGTGGGGGGGGGGGGGGGGGTTTCAACGAGACAGAATTCACTTCGATGGGCGGCTAGGTCATGAGGTGGGTTGGCGACTTGCAGGACGCGCAGTAGCTTTTTTGGGGGGCAAGCGAGCCCTTTGGGGTGCAGGATAGCTAGTAACGAGGAAAACAACCAGGGAGACTCTTCGACAGGTGGTATGGACAGATACGATTCCAAAGTGGCACCAATATCTAAGATAGGTAGAGTCCGGGGCATAAATAGACGTAGCCACGAGCGCCGAGCCAATTCAGACATAGGGTATATTAACATGCAGGGTGGTAGGAACAGGCTGAAGTGGGAAGAGATAGAAGAACAGCTAAGGGAAGAGAGGCTGATGGTATACGGTTTTGTAGAAACACATCGCAGGGACATGGAACAACCTCCGAACAATCCGGACTACGCGTGGGAGTATTGTAATAGAACAGAAGGCAGCAGAAAGGGGGGTGGTATTGGGGCATTCAGTCATAAAAGTACAGACTGGCAAAGGGTCAAGCAGGAGTGCAAGGAACATTTATGGCTAAAAGGGAAAGTGGCAGGTCAAATGACACTCCTTGGTTTCGTGTACTTGTGGATGGGAGCAAAGGCCAGAGAGGAAAACCAGGCAATGGTAGAGTGTATATCAAAGGACATGCAGGAGTTAGGAAGAGAGTGCGAGATAATTATACTAGGAGACATGAATGCGCACATAGAAGATATAGATGGGTATACCGACCCGACAGGCAAAATGATCATAGATATGTGTGAAAGGCTTGATTTGATCATTTGCAACAGTACCGAGAAGTGTGAAGGGCAAATAACATGGGAGGTAAGAAGGCTTCAGTCGACGATAGATTATGCACTGATGTCACATAGGATGTATGATAAGCTCAGGGAAATGCACATAGATGAAGGTGGCTCCAGAAGTCTGGGTAGCGATCACAAACGTATCAAGCTAAGTTTTGGAAGAGCAGTGAAAGTGGGAAGGAGACAAGATGAGCAACTACAGGAAAATTTTTATCCAGAAAGGCAAATTGAAATAGCCACTAAACAAATTGAGAAAGTAATCACAGAGGATAATAAGACAGTGTGGACATACACGAATCTAATTAGACTCTTTCAGCTAGAGCTTGCTAGGACGCGTGACAAGTCACCCCGGAAAAGAAGACACAAACCCAAAAGTTGGTGGGATGAGGAAGTTAAGAGAGCCATAGCAAAGCGTCAGGCAGCCTCTAGGGAACACAGACAGGCTAAGCAGCGGGGTGAACCGACAGATGATGTGGAAAGAAAATGGGCAACCTTTCTAAGCTGTAGAAGGGATGCATCCCTTCTGATCAATGAAAAGATTAGAAGGAAGGGAGCTCAGTGGCTGGCAGAAGTACATAAAAAAGATAGAAAGGCAGCTGCGAAATTTTGGAACCATCTAAACTCCCTAAGAAATGAGACGAGCCTAGAGCAGAACTGTATAACTACAGCCCAAGGTGCTAGGCTAGAAGGGGAAGAAGCTATTGAATATATAAGAACAAGTGTGACAGAAAAATTTCAACAAAGAAGTACTTTATGCACCACAATAGACAAAGACGAATCAAGTGGTGCAATGGCTCCATTTTCACAACAAGAGTGGGAAAGGGCTGAGAAAAGGGTTCCTAGTAGCACATCAACAGGCCCAGATGGCATTCCAATTAGGCTGATAAAACATTAGGTTCGAAGTCTAAGCAGGCTTTGAGAGAGGCAGTGAGTACAATAATAATCAATGGGGAAGTTCCCGATGGATGGAAACTTAGCAGGATGAGCATGATCTAAAAAGGAAAGGGGGACAAAGCTGACATAAACAACTACCGTCCTATAACAGTGACATCACTGGTCTACAGGCTGGCGATGCAGATTATTAAGGAAAGACGGCAGGCGTGGATAGAGGATGAGGGGGTGCTGGGGGAACTGCAGAATGGGTTTCGGAAACACAGGAGGTTGGAAGACAATCTGTTCTCACTGACGCAGTGCATCGAAATAGCAGAAAAAGAACACAGGACCTTGTGACTATAGCATTTTTGGATATCAAGGGAGCGTACGATAGCGTGGTTCAAGAGGAATTGTGGGGAATACTGGACACACTAGGCGTGGAACATGTAGTCACTAATCTTTTAAAGGGTGTCTATAAAGGTAACAAGGTAGTTATAAAGTGGGAAAAACAGGTATCCAAGCCTGCAGAGGTAAAACGGGGGCTTAGGCAGGGGTGCCCCCTGTCACCCTTATTATTTATGATGTACCTACAAGGATTAGAGGCAAAATTAGAGGGAAGTGGACTGGGCTTCAACCTCTCTTCAGTCAAACAAGGAAAACTTATTGATCAGGCACTACCAGCATTAATGTACGCCGATGATATAGTGCTAATGGCCAACAACAAGGAAGATTTGCAGAGATTGATGGATATCTGCGGTAATGAGGGAGATAGGTTAGATTTTAGATTCAGTAGGGAAAAATCAGCAGTCATGATTTTCAATGACAACGAAGGTAGTGAGCTTAGAATACTGGAGGTCACGCTAGAGATAACAGATAAATACAAATATCTGGGTGTGTGGATAAGAAATGGGACCGAGTATCTGAGGGAACACGAAATATATGTGACGACTAAAGGTAACAGGAATGCAGCAGTCATGAAAAATAGGGCACTGTGGAATTACAATAGGTATGATGTTGTGAGAGGAATATGGAAAGGGGTCATGGTTCCTGGGCTGACGTTCAGCAATGCGGTCTTGTGCATGAGATCAGAAGTTCAAGCAACGTGGAATAGGTAGGCTTGCTTTAGGAGCTCACGGGAATACACCAAATCATGGAGTACAAGGTGATATGGGATGGACATCATTTGAGGGCAGGGAAGCTAGCAGCAAGATAAAATTTGAGAAGCGATTGAGAGAAATGGGGGAAAAGCGTTGGGCTAGGAAGGTTTTCAGCTACTTGTACATGAAGAATGTCGATACAAAATGGAGGAAGCGAACCAGGAAGTTGACTGGTAAATACTTAGAAAACAGCAGGTGGCCAAACCAAAAAGAACTATCGGTTAAGAAAAAAGTGAAGGAAACGGAGACTGACATGTAGAGAATTGGCATGATTAAGAAGCCCGCACTAGAGATAATTGCCAAGGAAAGGATCTATGATAATACTCGGGGTAGTTCTCTACTGTTTGAGGCCAGGACAGGAGTACTGCGAACCAAGACATATCGGGCCAAATACGAAGGGGTCGACACAGTATGCAGTGCGTGTGGAGAGGAAGAAGAAACTGCCGAACACTTGATAATGTGCTGTAAAGGGCTTCACCCTATAGTTCAGGATGATGGCTCAGAGTTTTTCAAAGCACTGGGATTTAGGGACAGCGAGGGCAAAATAGACTTTAAGCGGGTAGACTTAACTAGAAGGAGGTTATCTGATTGGTGGCTAAAGTCAAGGCACGAGTGAAAATTAAACCCTTCACTGCGAAGTACGAATCCTCAACTTCATTATTTAAAGGGGGAAAAAGATAAATGTAATGGTTAGTTCACTAAGTATTACGGCTAGGTGGCGTTAGCTGCCGCCCGATCTAAAGGGTACAGCCACATCCATCCATCCATCCATCCGATGCTCGCCGCGGAGCGCTCACGTGCATTCTTTCGTGCTGTGCCTGTGCCGCGTTCAGTCGTGTGTGCTTCGCCAGTTCTCCTCCGCGCCATTTTAAAAAACACGGCGTGGATTGTTCGTGCAAGTTTTCGTGCGTTACCACCAACGCTATGGAATCGGGCGTCAAGACGAAAACGACGCAGACAGACTGCTTCGCACCCGGCTGTTCGTCCGGCTACGTCTTGTCGAGGAGATCTGGTCAACCTGTGTTGCTGTTTTCCATGCCGAAAGAGCCTGAACGCTTAAAAGCATGGTAGCGTGCAGTGCCACGTGCAGATCAAGTCCTCGATGCAAGCTCAAGAATCTGCGAGCTTCATTTCGATGAGCAGTATGTGCGATCGTTTACGCACACGATCAATGGCGTGACAGTGACGATTCTTCGCGATCGACCTGTGCTGACAAGCGATGCGATTCCGACTGTGTTCCCCAACCTCCCTCAGTATTTGTCGAAGAAGGCACCCCAGAAAAGAAAGTCGAAAACGTCGACCTGGGGCCTTCCTGTGAAGTCTCCGAGACACGAGACAAGTAATGCCGCGTGTACTGAGGAGGTAGACGTTTTAGAAGAAAGAAGTGCGTCACCCGAAGTAATCTCCCCAGTGCTCTCGAGATGCAGTTCAGGCGCTCTGAGGCCAGGAAACACTCATCATGGTTCTATTGAAAGCTTTCAGGAATATTTAGATGAGTGGGAAAGAGCAGCTACATCCGAAGGCTATCCAAGCCAGAGCACAGCTGAAGGCCTCCGGGTCACTCTTTCGAGCACTCTGCATTTGTGGGATTATGTAGTTACCAAGCTTAACTACCATTACCTTATGACAAGCTGGTTGTGCCAAGACTCAATTGAAAGGCTTTTTGGGATTGTGCGACAAATGTCAGGGTGTAATGACCACCCTACTCCGAGCCAGTTTTTATCTCAGTAAACACACTAAGTTTCCAAAACCTCGTTAAATCGCCTACACACGGAAATGTGTCTTCAGGATTCTTGAGAAACTTGGTAGGAACTGATGGTGTCAGCAATGCTCCTCAGCAAAGAATCGATGATCTTCTTGACATAGTCAATCTTTCTGAGGCTCATGACGTGCTGAATGGTTGTGACCTCCTTGGCCACATTTCGATGGTTGTGCAAGCCAGTGACTTGAGGCTCATATATTACATGGCTGGCTATGTGGCAAGACGAAGTATTGCCAGCACCAAGTGCACGGATTGTTGCCGACAGCTGCTTCAAGAAAAGGATGAGTCACCTCCAGAAACAGCATCCCTCACTAAAGCAGTAGACAGGGGAGGCCTTTTATACCCATCAGAGCAGCTAAATTCACTTGTGACAACACTTGAAAACACATTTACACGCTGCTTTAGTTTAAAGCAGGTGAACAGTGATAGCCTTATTGAGTTAGTTTCATTCCTTCAGCTCGCAAAGCTGACTCTTGTTGGATGTGCCAAGCACAGCACAATTCTCATCAACAAGATAACCAAGTTTTATGTGTTAACTAGGCTTCATTTCCAAGTGAAAAGCCAGAATTCTTCACGAAGTGAAAGGCAGAAGCGAATGAAATTGCTGAAATTGAGACGTGTATTGTAATGTGGTTGAGTGCTTCTATTTTGATTTTTTTTCAGCAGAAAATTTTCGCATCAGTGCCATAGCACGATAACAATGCTGCTATTGGTTGAGTTTGTGGATTGTTGTGTCTCATCTTGTAAGACAACTCGTCCTAGTCTTGATGTCATCTACTCCTCATGCATCATTCCAGTGTCCAAAGAAATGTCACGAGTGCTAGCAGATGCTTTTTCTTCAGTTTTTTGCAAGATATGTCACACTATTTGTATTTGCATTCCATTAATATGGAATTGTTTAAGGCAAAATTTCTGTGATTTTTCAATATAGCTGTGGGTGATATTTTATTTTATTGTATGTTCTGTTTGTGTTAGGTTTCGCTATGTGTTTTGTTTTAATTTGTTTTATTTGTGTATGTGGAATGCGTTTTCTTGCTTCTTTTTGGCTTCGTGTATGTTGCTCAGATATGAATACGTTATTGTAAATTAATCTTGTATGCAAAATAAGTGTTAATCTCTGAAGTCTGCCTGTAGTGAATAAAAGCGGTGTCATTTGACACGAGCAGTGGCACTCAAACTTTTGCAATATCTCGGCAATAGTCTTACACCTTAGCCCAGCCATATTTTTAGCGAGTGCGGGTGCTATGAACTTCAGTCGCACAGCTCACACTAGAACGACAAGCTACTGGTTCCAAAAAGCAAACACTCCTAGCCGAAAGTGAGTGCAGTGAAATAAATTATAAGATTACAGGAACCATAACGCAAGTATCGGATACTTGTACCGCATCAGAGCGGTTTTGAAAGCTTAGATGTATTGTCGTGCTCATGCCAAAACGAGCAGCCGATAATGAAATGAGCGCCGTGTACGTAGTAGATACAAGGCCGCGGCATTTCGCGCCACGCTCGCGCCACCTCTCCATCTAGCCACCATAATGGGTAGTACACACATTTGTCTAATATTAGTACTTCTGGCCTGCTTTTGGCTCCATGTGTGTTCGTGTGGCTTGGAGCTGTTTTCTTACGAAACAAGTATTAGCAAATGTTCAGCGGTTGCGCTTCACCATTTTATTTTTTCAGACATACTTTCCAAATCGGCTCACGAAGTTCAAAAGGGTTCAATCTTTCTTTCAAAACAAAACCGAAACACAGCAATAAACAGAGCCGCAAGTACGATTCGCCGCCCACAAGTACGAAGACAAGGCAGATGTGTGTACTACCCATCATTCCTATGGTTAGGGTGGCTAGAATCCCTACCATGGTCGCTGAACGATCGCAGCGCCAGAGTGCCCTCTAGTTAATTTTGAGAAACTCTATAGGAAGATTGGGCGATGGCAGCGCCGCCGCTACTTTCGCCGCAAGTTGGGGATGGAAAAAGCAAGAGGAGAGCGTTTCGGTCGCGCCACTCAAAAGTTCTAGTACACCACAGAGGAAGGAAACACTCTAACTACGGCAGACTTAAACATCAAATCTGAGGTCTCCGCAGTGTCTGCGCATGCGCGAGGTGAAAAAGAGAAAAAAAGAACGGGGACGAAATTTTTTTTACAGGGTATGACGTTACGTTGCTTTTGATCTTTTTTTTTTGAAAGCAACTACTTTTGAGTTTGGGGTGCCCGCCAGCCTTTTTTAAAGCGGACGCCGCCATGGATGACACCGCACTTGAAATGAAAATATGGCCGTCACGAACGAGCGGATTCCTTCCTCCATGCGAGCGGAGAAATATCGCGCTGTTGTGGCGATGGCGTACGTGTTTCTGTCGGCCCAAATATTAAAGCAACTGCAAACGATGACCGCTGATGTCAGACCTTCAAGTCCCATCGCCCACGGTAAGCCATGTCCGTCGTTTTCACGCAGCTTGGTAAAAATGCTGATTCATTTCTACTGCTCCTCGCCGAATGTTGCTAGTTAACGTTGTGCCTACCTTGAAGGTTTCCTTTTTGCCGTCAGATGCCTGGAAGATCAATTTCTACCGCACTTCCTGAGCACGGCACGCCGAATTTATGGGCAGGTCGGCGCAAACGGCCTTCGCAAGGTAAGCAAGCTACGTCATTGTTTTGTTTCGCTAAATATGCATCGGTAAGAAAACAGCATGTGTGTCGGCCCTCGTGATTCCCCATGTTGGAACTTCTTACCAATATCGCGTCATTCAGTTTCACTGTCATAGACGAATGCGTAATGTTTTGAAGCTGAACCACTTAAGGCGAGCGAAAATTATCGCGTCATTCAGTTTCACTGTCATAGACGTATGCGTAATGTTTTGAAGCTGAACCACTTAAGGCGAGCGAAAATTTGCCGATGCCCCGAACACTCTTCTCACTACAGGCGGCACTTTTTGCTCAGCTGCGTAGTTTTGGTGCCACTGAGCTGTTAGCGTTTCTAGAAATTCGTATTTGATTTAAGTGCGGAAGCACGAGGAGCTGATCGTAACTGTATACAGTATAATGAGGCGAACCCGTATTTGGAAACTTTGTCTGTAGCATTAAGCCTAGAACGAATGGGAAACGCTTCATTAATTGCGTTTAGGGTGTCAGCCAATAGATAGCTCGCCCGCGACATCATGAATTCAGCTTCGGAATGCACTGCCACTCCACGATTGAGCCTGACAGCGAACGAGTGGCGTCGCTGCGAAAAGGGTGTGGCCGGAACGTCTGCATGTCCAACGAAGGATGTATGAGATGTTTTGATGGTATTGAAAGGGTCGGGAAACGAAAATGAACCTGCCCGGCAGTAAATTACCCTGCTTCAATAAAGATGAGACATACATACCCCAAAGTATCTCTATATTTAATCATGCCCTTTTGAATATCTCGAGCTCCTAAACGACCACGGGGCCTTGCCTACCACCATAGGCAATTAACGTGCGACGTCAGTCAAACGTCATGGCAAGAAAAGTTATTAACACAGCGGTAGCCTTCTTTTGCTCAAAAATGACAGATTTTGTAGGAAGCTAGGACATAGCCAAAAAATAACAGCAATTCTCGTGCTCTCAGCTGTGCATACCATAGCAGTACCGCGAGTGATCAGCTTATTTCTGCTTTCAAGTACATCTGCGCTCTGTCACATGTTGCCTTCACTCGCTTGGTGCCGCATCTTAGTTTTTTTCTTGCTGGTTTCGTTAGATTGCGTTCTGCAGCGTGTTATGGGTGGCTTCGTCCCTACTTAGCATACCGCATGCGTCGTCATACGATGCCGCACAACATATCAAAGTGGAAACAACGTTCGCGACTACATTCTGGTGCTGCCATCGAGACGATGTGATGCCGCGAGCCTTGGTCAACTGTGGCTGGGTTGCCATGTTTTGTCGAGGGCAGAGACTTTTGCCGACCTAAAGCAACGTGAGCTGGGAATTGAATGTAACGATTAAATGAACTTAGTCGAGGTATAGTAGTGAATGGACGACCATGATTCTGAATACACACACAGTTGAAGCTTTTCGGAAAACGTTTCATAACACCTTTTATTTGAAATGGCAAGGGATTGTCTTCGCATACTTCTGTTTCAACACAGCGGTTTCATTGACATCAAAGCGTGCCATCTATAAGTTCAGCCTATTAAACATGCTCACTAATTGACTGTGGTGAAGTCATGGGCTAATAATACGTTATGCCTGGCTTACGGCTGTGCTGATAGTAGTTTGAATTCCGCGTTTATTAAGACGAAAGCTTTAAGCGCCCCTTGTGAAGCATAAGGTTTGCCTTGAAAAATGTTGTGTGGAGTACGAAAATTCACATGACCTTGGTAAGGTTAATAAAAAGATAATAAATTAGAAAAGGCGGGGTTCAAGCCAAAATCGAATGCGGACACTTGAGAATTCTGCTACAAAGCCACTTAAGTGCTTAAAAAGTGCTGGAAGATCCCATAGAGTATTCATTGAGCTCATCTAGCAGGTGTGTGGACAGTGAGTGCCTAGACCTGGCCAAAATAGACGTCGTTCAGTGATCTGACACATGAACTTTGATGTCTTGTTAAATTATGAGGAAACAAAAATCTACAGCAATGCACTCAGGCCAAGCACCTTGGTTGTGGTACTAAGAAGATTGCACGTGAGCACAGTTACGGTCGCTGTGGCCCTAGAGCTCCTTGTGGATGACTTTATGTGAATACCTTCTCTACAGTTGTCACTCCCAAGTTGTCTTGTTAACAGATGTAATCTTACATGGCAGAAATGCACCTGCCGTCAGGCTACATGTTTTTACATGGATGCTGACAACACTTTACAAGAGTGTTGTAAACAAAAGAACATGTGTGAGAGCAACATTAACAGTTTAAAGCTTTCGTAGAATACTTGCGGCAAGTACTCTAATAAAAACAAAAGTTAATGAAGGCAAGGAAGGTACAGGGGAAATTACCTTCACTGTTTTATTGTTTCAGAGCAGAACTGACGCAAAAATTTTGCAGCTTTTGTTTTTGATTTTTTTCTCCGACACAGCAGGACAAGACTGTTGGCATGAAGCGGGCAGCTGTCATTCAGATGTGCGCTTTAAAGCCTTTATGATCACGTATCCTTTATGGGGAATGTTTACATTCTTTGCGTTTTGGGTATTATTTGGGGCACTGCTGCGAAACGTATAGTTTGGAGTGCAGAGTAGACAATTTGCCTGTATCAGTCGATCTGTCAAGCTGCTGTCTACTTCATTTCTGGTTAGCTGTAATGATTTTGTTTTTTTTTAGTTTCGGTATTGAAAATTGCATTAACGGCGAGTTTTTTTCCCCCATAGGTAACCACTTGCATTCAGAACGTGACACCTGGCCGGCATCATTGTCTTCAGCAAGACCGCTCATATACGGTTTTTTGAATGGTGCACAATTTCGTTGCAGTTGGCCTTTAATTGGCTGCAGTGAGTCACTTGAGTCGAGAGTTTAGTATAAGGTTAGTTCATGAATACGGTGACGAGAGTCGGGGGCTGAGACACCTGCTTGATTCATTTCAGGGACCTGCAAGAGTGGCAGCAACAAAGCTAAGGGAATAGAGCGGCTGCTTCTGGAAGGGGGGCAGATGGAGCCACTGTGTGACCAGTGCGTGCTACATCAAAGGACTCCCAAAGTGCCAAGCCGCCCACACATCAGCATAAATTCTCATAAGGCATGATTGCTATTTCCTTGCTTTGTAGATTCCTTTAAGGTGGTCCCATTTTTACCAAACTTTACATTGATGCATGCAGAAAATGTAGCCGATATAGAATTAGCAGATATAGCTTATGCAGTGGTGGGCTCTTGGTTACATATATACCGAGGAGAGTGAGAATATTTGTATCACCCCCAATTTCATATCGCCAAAGATCTAGCAAAATACATTTTCAAACCACAAAAAATTCCAAACCGTTTGCATTAAGTTGTGCACAGCAAAGCATGGGCCCGTTGCCACTCATACTTCCTGTTAACGGACATGTCTAGCTGCAAGATGCTCGGGCTGCTCAATGTGTGTCTACTTTCTTAACCCCATGACCCTTGGGACACAATTTCTCTCCCCTAATTTTTCCTGTGCTATGCTTTTCTCTTTGTCTGCTCGCAACCCATCTCTCCATCACACACTCGCTTCGCTTTCCCACTCTCTTGCTATATTATGCTCTGCCAGTGTGCCTGGATAGCCGATTGGTTAAGGTGCTCACCTTCAGATAGAGGGTATGCGGGTTAGAATTTTGTCTTCTGAAGAATTTTTCGCAGTTGGAATTCTTTCTTTGTTTTTCTCCCTGTAGTTCTCATGTGTATCATGCTGAGAGGTGGGTAGTGGGATTCGCCTAAATTTTGTAGAACAGGTTTGAACATGTTTGATAGTTTTCGGGCACAGTCACACACTTCATGCTACACTCGAACAGCTTCGGTGGTAGTACTCTACTAAATGCGAAGATATTCTTAGCGAACTTCGGCAACATTGAGCGTATCTATCTATCTAGCTGCCTACAACTTTTAGCTCTTCTGGTCGTTTCGATAGTTGTATCAATACCAAACATGGTATGGCATAACATGACGTTATGAAGAAGAACATATTTGACTAGTTGTAACACGAAAATTGTGACATGTATGCCAATAATGTCATGTTTTACATTTCATGGTCCTGCAGCTCTTGCAGTGATTTCGTTCACATGGCATATTGCAAAAGTGGTATGGTATGGCATGATTGCATGGCAAACACAAGCGACAGACCCTAACATAAAAAATCATGACATGCGTGTCATGTAACATCATGACTACATGCCACGCTCATGATGCGCTCGCGGGCGTTTCGCTAGCTTCACTTACATCAAATTTGGTATTACGGGACGTGAATGGATGACGAAGGTATGATAGCACTGCAAACATGATAAACATGAGATGCATGTAATGTAACATGACTACATGCTACGCTCATGATGCGCTCGCGGCCGTTTCGCTAACTTCACATATATAGAACTCTGTACTACGAGACGCGAACGGACGACATAGGTAAATGAATGGCACATCCAAACGTGATAATTGCGACATGCGTGTCAATTAACAACATGACTACCTGCCACACTGATGATGCACTCGGGGCCGTTTTGCTAGCTTCACATACGCCAAATTTGGTATTACGTGACGCCAATGGATGACGAAAGCGTGTGACTGATGCAAACATGATAATCCTGATACGCGTGTCATGCAAGAACATAACAACATACCACGCTCATAGCGTGCTCGCGGTCGTTTTGCTAGCTCCGCATATACTAAATTTGGTATCGCGTGATGTGACCTATTCACGCCCCGCGATACCAAATTTAGTAGGAACTGAAATGCGCGCTTGCGAAAAACATCTTCACTGCAATACAGTAGTGACACACGGGCAGCATGTTGCCTGCTCCTCGCTGCATCAGCACGCCATGATGCGATCATTCGCCCATTTTTTCTAGTAAAATAAAGAATTTAATAGTGGGCAGTGACGAAATTCGCATTGTGTTTTGGCTGGAAAACATCACCATTCAAGCTTTCTGCTTTAGTTTTCAAAGTAGGCGTTACAGGCAAGAACTCCACCAGCTGTGCAAGAGCTCGAATTGCTGGAGCAATCGGCACTCGCAGGTTCGCACACATCGTGGATTTCTCTAAACTTTCCTGTATTAATTTCTTTCCCACAAAGAATGGATAAATTGTCACGCGTTGATGTTGCGAGAAGCATAAGACATGCTGTCCGCATGCCATTGGTGTGTTGCAGTGAAGCATATTTTGTTTTCTACAGGCGCATCTTTCTGTATCGTATTTCAATATTTTTTTTATATAATTTCATTTTTCGTAATGGAAGTAGCGAGCCAGGGATGCTTCAGCTACGACTAATTAGTATCGATGAAGTACATTGCCAAGTGGTCCGACGTTTCCGCGAATTTGCGGCGAAACCAGGAACGGGCACACTACACCCTAAGTTTTCGAATTAACCAGACTTGTGCTGACCGCTGCTTCAAATTATCCGCTGAAACTTGCATTGCAAAATACGGTACCGCGGAGATACTTCAAATTAAGCGGGATTTTGAAATAACAGAGTTCATATTAATGAGGTTTTATTGTAGGAGGTCTTTTGCTGCTCGAAGGCAGCTCTCGTCTTAGCTCTGGCCCCCTTGAAAAAGTACTGACACAAATTTTAAACTTTTGGGATCGTTACACTAATGGAGAACACAGGTTTTGAGAACACTATAGAGTACTATTGTGCCTGGAAATACATTGAATATATCTTTGGTACTTCTACCTCAGATAGGACGTTTCTGGTTCGAATAGCAAAGGGACGGCTGCTCTGTGATGTCACTTTTAGACAGCGATTCGCGATGTACTAGCAGCAGATCTGCCATATGCTAGTGGTACACATAAACAACAATTTGTGCGGTCTCCAGCGACCCAGTCAGTGATTTTTGTGATTAAGGCTGCATTTAGGATGCCGAGTTCATAAACTTAGTGAAACTGTGTTGATTTGCCGAAATAATGTCTATTGCAGAAGGGGCTGGCTTTCTGGTGCTCGGCGACAAAATTTTTTTTAAAAATCGGAGAAAAATTTATATCTGTTGCATAACTCCAGTGTGTGGAGGGTGTTGGTATATACCACAAAAACGAAAAAAAAATGTCTATTTTACTAAGTCTCAAAACTGTGTCAGTACTCCTTCATACGTACTTGCTAAGGATCTGTTTGCTTGGGCATGTTGAGATACACGCTCTAGCAGCCTCTGTATGGTTGCACAAGCTTGCATGAGCAAGCAATCTGATGTTTTCACTCCCCGGAACTTTAGACAATAATTCAGGCCACTCAGTTGAGTGCCCTTCTATTACCTGCTGATGCAGCGACTCTATAATATCTGTCCATGCAGTTTTTTGGTTTCTTCCAATTATACCTGGTGTTTTTTCTTGACCAACAGCTGTGTTGTGCACAGTTGTAGTTACACGCAGGCAGCAGTACACACGTCTCATCCAACTCTTCAGTCAGTCGCTTTACTTGCTATTTTTGGACTCTTATTCCTTAGCCAAGTGTGTCTGCACAGCTTTCCTTGTTCCATCCTAAAGTTTGCATTCAAAGTTGTTCTCGTGGTACGTTAAGTTTATCAATGAGCATAAGTTGGAAGTTCTCTAAGTGTTGTGTAATCTCTATACTCCTTGCACAACTTTGATTGCGACTCAGCAGACTTGCTTCCCACCAAACTGACTTGCTCATTCACATTTCTCTTGCCTTGGACAGTGAGTGAGGCTTTCTGGTAACATGGGAGGATGGCTGCAGGCTCTTGTATTTTTGCATGTATCAGACATTGTCGTCGCCGAATCGGGTCTTCCAGTGCTGTAGTTTAGGTTATTGCTTGCAAATTTCGCACAGTTCTCTACTTTCTGCCTTGTTTGATCTGCTGGTCATTTTCATAGATTGGTTGTCTGGTGTCTTTGACAGGGAGGGTTTAGCGCTTCCTTGGAACGTCTACCCGGACTTTTCCATGGTAGTCTGTGTTTTTTTTTCAAGGTCTGAAGAGTTCAATGTTGCCAAGCAATTTTTGGAAAATACCCTATGCCAAGGTCAAAATTCCTCTACTTTTTCCTCCACCTCAAAATATTGCCATGTAATGATAACATACAGACTACAATGTGCGAAATGCAGACAAATGGTAATGCTGGAAACTTCAGTGGTTTGAAAATTAGTTTTGCAAAGAGGCCAACGATTATGAAAGACAGTTGATGGTAAAAAAAAGCGTTTCAATATTTTCATGCATAAAGCGTTGAGTCAAAGTTGGGAAAACAAAATTGAGGTAGTAGGGTCATCAGCAAGTATGTATAAGACCAGCGGTGCAAGAAAAATTTCACAAATTCATAAGCAGCTCCATCTGTAGTGAGGTTATGTCTGGAATGAGGCGAGAAGTCTGCAAGCCACAAAAGACAACGCTGCCCACAAACAAGTCTGTATTGTCGACATGTTGGTGATAGTAATGTCACTTTTGGCTTCATAGCAGCCAGTTCCTGCCTTGGCGTGAAAAGCAAGAAAAGCGAAGTTTCTGAGCTGGGCATTGTAAAACCAAGAACACCAAAGATGGGCCATGAGGCTGTGCATTTCGAAGGCCATGTTTCTTGGGCCAGGTGCCATTTTGCGCCAACAATGAAGGAAATGCGAACATTGCAACGTGGTCGAATCACTTCTCACTCCGGTGCCCTCGGATATTGTTTACACTTAGGCCCGTGCTTTGAAGCAATTAACTTTCTATGGTTTGATGCAGTGTCCAATATAGTGGATGTTCTCCTGGGTGGGAGTTTGATATAGCAAATACTATACTTATTAATGATCGACAGTATTTAAAAACTACTTTCTGTCATCAGTGAGCATGCCGCAGCTGCACTGAAAATTTGTTTTTATGGTAGCAAAAATTGTCAGGCGATGCATTCTGCATTGCACACTCTTGAAGGAACCCTGCAACACTTTTTAAGCATGCTCATCGGTAATCAAGGTTCACTATGGCGCCGCACACGAGCTGGAATTACAATACTTTCTTCAGGTCAGCTTTTCTTGTGCTGACGAATGACGCTACCAGCTCAAAAATCACTGCGAGCCAAGTATCGGGCAATGGCCAATTTGGGAATGCGCTCCGTCATTAGTAAAGCCGCTGCAGGATTCTGCTATTTGTCTAAGTGTGTGTGCGATTGCACTGAAAAGCCGTGCATTTGATAAACAAAAATGAACAAACAAAACTCAGTGCCCAAGCACTGCATCCGAGTGGTTAACCAGCGAAAACTGAAATGTGTGGCCCCAGTGTTCGGCAGTCGGTTCAACCCCATAAGCCTCTGGAGCCTTTCACAATTATTGGTTACATTTGCGTGCTTCTTGATGAGGTTAGACACATGTTTGGCTTAATTACCGCCGTGTTTATTTCACATGCCACACATTGTGTCTCTCATGATCGCGATCATGGAGGAGTGTAATGAATGGTTAAATGCATTTCGCAATGCCACAATCACATTAGTTGTTCTCGAACCGTAGGCGGTCACAGAGGTCGCAGCCAGTCAATGTGGCACGGGACAAACTAGCCGAAACCTGGCGTTTGTCCCAGTGAGCACGCTCCCGTATTCATCACATTGACGCCATGCTTTTATAAGCGTTTGAAATTGCAAGCTGATTCGGCTGCGTGGTTTGCAGTATCCGCCCGCCACCGGCGCTTGCGTTCCTGTTCGTGATTTAGCGCAGCTTGGAAGGCTGCGGATTATCGGTACGCAGATGCTGCAGGCTCTCGACCTCCCTGGCCTGTTTTTGGGCCCGGGCTACCCCATCGTCCTGGCGAATGCGAGCTCCTGACTCTTCTACTGTCGCCGTTCTCCTAGAGTTGTCCTTTGCATACCCATGTGGCAGGTTTCAGGAGAACCTGATGCACGTGTGCTCAGCGCCACGGCTGTGACAGGATGGAAGACGTCACAACACAGCCAATAGAGCCCGTGCTTGGGTACGATGCTTCGAATAACGTAACTGATAACACAGCCAATGGAGACCGCTCGTCACACCGCTGCCGGACTGGTTTTTCTTTCTGCTAGCCATGTACAGCTTTTGCTGCAAACGAAACACGGCCCTAGGAACGTGCCACATATTTTCATTTGCGAAGAAACCATTTCGTGCAAATTATAAGGTTTCTTCATTGTGCTGACAATACGAGCCTTGCCTTGAGCGACAAGCTGACAAGTTTGTGCCCCCTGATGAAACTTCTAAAGGCAAAGTTCCTGCAGCACTTTCAGCCGGTGCGCCAGTTGAGTTACGACGGAAGCATGATAGAATATTATGATCGCCATGGCTGCAAGCAGTTAATTCGCGGAAAACCTATCTGCTTTGGTACAAAGTGTACTGCCTCATTGCGAAAAAGTATACCAAGGAAAATGGGAAGACACTGTAAAAAGCATGCCTTACAAAAAAGCTTTGGAAAAGCGGCATTGCCTTTCCTTGAAATGGTAAAATTTCTAGTGGCAGTTCGTCAACCACCATTTCATTTTATTTCGACAATCTCTTCACCAGCCTGCACTCAGGTGCCTGCAAGAAAAGAACTATGTAGCAGTGGGCACAGTGAGGCAAAACTGTGTGCCGAAGGAACCGTGTGCCCCATCGCTCAGCCTGATTTGATCAAGCGCATAACCAAGGGATACGAAGAGCACGCACTTTCGGATGATGGGATAATGATCGTACGCTGGATGGACAACTCTGTGGTAACAATTGAAAGCACCGTGCATGGCGTAAAGCCCATGTCCTCTGCAGATAGGTATTCCCACGCGCAGATGAAAAGGATCAAGTCCCTAACCTTAACGCCATTACTAAGTATAACAGCTTTATGGGAGGCACTGCTCAGATGGACGCAAATGTAGATACCTACCGAATTGCAATCTGTGGAAAGAAATGGTAGTGGCCTATATTTACTAGGCTCTGCGCGTAGCCCTAAGTAATAACTGGGTGCTTATTCACAGCTCAGGATCAAGCATCGCTCAACCTGACTTCCGAAGGCAAATTGCTCAAACCTACCTCACAAGATGGAACAACAAGCCAAACGAACCTGGTCGTAGAAGAATGTTGACGCTTTGTGACGGTGCTCTTTCTGGCCCACGGTATGACCTAACAGCGCACGTTGAACTGTGCCTGATGGCAAAAGGCGCAGGTGCGCTGGAGACAGCGCGGTGTGCACACAGTGCATGAAATGTGACGTCGGCATGTGCAGTCCATACTTTTTACCATATCACAGTGAATACAGTAAATGAGTGCCCAGCAGCTGAATAATTATATTTTTCACAATGTGTCAAGGCCAGAAATAAATTTTTTCGGTGTGTATTTTTCGCTGAAGGGCCCAGCGCGATTATAGTGTCACGGGCTATAACTTCTAAACTAAACATACTTGCACATTGAAAATTTTAGTGCGCCTTATTTAGATGCATGTGCGACAAAAAATGACATCTGTTTTTACAAATGCTAAAAAAATGAAACCGGACCCTAATGGGTTAAGTGAATGTCCTCCACAAAATTCTAAATGGCTCACAGACAGCCAATTGGGAACAGTTTCGTAAGAGCGCCAAAATGGCCCCGCCATGGTGGTCTTGTGGCTAAGGTACTCGGCTGCTGACCCGCAGGTTGCGGGATCAAATCCTGGCTGTGGCGGCTGCATTTCCGATGGAGACGGAAATGTTGTAGGCCCGTGTACTCAGATTTGGGTGCACGTTAAAGAACCCCACGTGGTCGAAATTTCCGGAGCCCTCCACTACGGCGTCTCTCATAATCATATGCTGGTTTTGGAATATTAAACCCTACAAATAAATCAGAGCACCAGATTATGCGAAATGTCGAAAAAGTTTTTTTTTCTAAATTGCGATTTTTTTTATTTTCGCCTGTTTTGATAAGATTAGTACCTCTACTGTTATGAAAAAAATAATACAGGTCGAGACTTAGCTGGAAATGCATTAAAATTGCGTCTAAAGAGCACAAGGTGCCTGTTAAAAGGTCGAAAGTGTGCAGTCTTAAGCACCTTGCCACCAATAATGCACCGCCGCTCGCCATTGTTGATCGCATGAGTCGAGCCTCACTCTCCAAATAACAGTTTCTCTCGCTGATGCAGCGCAAGAAATAATAAAAAGATGCACTCTTCTGCGCGTTTTTCGAGCGCTGCAACTTGCTTATCACATGGTATGAATCGGGGACCGCCATTGGCCACTGCGTGCCTGTATGTGCTGTGAAACTTATTGGCGGGGTCCATGTCTTGTCCAGCAGCGCAGCTGAACAATGCTTCTCTCGTGTAACTATCTCCGTTATGAATGAAAAAAGGCGTTGCTCGCAAGTGAAAGCCGTTGTGCGGCGCGCTCTGTAGGAATAGGCTACGAGCAGCTGGTCCGATTTGCTGCAGTTGTTGGTTTGCAAAAGCCAATGTATGAAAAGTCATTCACACCTGTCAGCTGGAAAGTTCGTGATGCGGCAATGGATGACGTCAGCGCCAATCTTGAGAGGTCGAAGGAGCTCGCAGTGAGAGAACTTAGCAGGGACGACATTGCCATTACGTACGACGGTATGTGGCACAAACGTGGCTGCAAAATGGCATGACACTGGACTTAGTTTGTATTTTGCAGTCCTGTCGAACTTCTTCCTAGCTTGCGGTTGGCACAAGGCTCTGCCAGATGGAGCGGAAGTTTGGCAAACGTTTCATGGCCGTGTCTGTGAGCGAAATATCTGTGAGGAGTCTGCTTGAAAAAGCCGAGAGGGACAAACTCATGGTGCTGGCGTATTTTAGTCGCAGTGGCCACTACAAGAAGGATTGTTCTTTTTGGTGTGAACATTTCATCTTAATGATATCGTTCATAAATACATACCTGCCAAGTCTTCTGCACCATCTGTAAGTGCGACATCAGTATATCCCACGGCGGCAGGACTGATGTGGTTGTGCACGTTTCGTCGAAGAAGCACACCAACAACGTTCAGTGCCAGGAGAAACGGCATCGAATGTAACAATTTTTCGGCAAGCAAGACGGCGACAATGATGTGATACGTGCGGAATGTTTGTTTACCGCTTTTCTGCTTGAGCACAGCATTTCGTTGAGTGTCTCCGACCACGTTGCGATTCTTGCTGCGGAAGCTGTTTCCAAAATGCGATGTTGCGAAGCACTACCGCTGTGCTAGTCTACAATGATTGTCGGCGAAATGGCAGGCCATGCACAAGAGTGTGTGGTGAGTGCCTTGAAAAGACGAGTTTTTGCGGTTGCCACTGACGGCTCGAACGTAAGCAAGGCACAGCTGTACCCCATCGTGGCCACCTTCTTTGCGGAAGAATCGGGCCTTATAGAGAGCAAACTGCTTACTATAAGCACCCTGGAAGGCCCTTCAACGGGGCGTGTCATCGCCAAGTTAATTATGGACTGTTTTGCATCGTTGAATGTGCCATTGTCTAATTGCATAGCTTTTTGCTGTGACAATGCCAACGTGATTATGGAAGACAAGACAATTGGGCAACTACTTCAGGCCGAATGTCATAGCCGCGGACCGTGTTAATCACAGGTATATTCTGAGGAGTTTTTGAAGAGCGCCAAATCTGCCACAACAAAAATTGGGCCGTAATGTAGCTGCGAGTGACACAGCTTGAACTGTTCTTTGAGCGACAGCTTGTGCTAGCATGGCGCTAAGGTTGGACTCCACGTGCAGTTTCTCCGTGCAAAAAACATTCTTTTGGCAAAGTGTTGGAGTGGCAGCAGTGAACATTGTTATGCCCAACAGTGCTCGAAGGACTTCTCGAAAAAGGTGGCTTCAGCCACGTCGAAGATTTGGTGGTGGTGACCACAGCGGGGTAGGTTGTTGGTGGTTTACAAAAACTATACCATTATTGTGCCATGATAACTCCATAAAAATTCAATCTTGAGAAAAAGCGTGTGAAAATGTCTATCCCCCGTGACCCCCCCCCCCTGGTTGCATCTCCCTAATGCCTACGCTGCCAACCTGGCAGGTATATATGTTTACAAAATGAAAACTCAATTTTAACTTTAAAACTCGTTTTTCTTGAAACACAAATTTTGCCATTTTTTCCTATGTGCCCCTCCTTTTTCGGGCACTTATAGTGCTTGGATCTGCATGAAATTTCGCCCAAATTTTATCCAAAGTATGACAAATGCAATTATCTAGTTTAACTTCCAATATTTTATTGGAAGTTAAACTTGTATAATAAAATTGTATAATAAAAATTGTATGTATACCTTTATTAGACAGGTGAAATATAGACTTTTTATGTCTATTATTTTTCACTCTTATTACATATTTTGTATGTACTTCCTAATTAGTTATTTGCACTCTACACTTTATTTGAAGCATTATGAAATTTGAATGGTAAAAATTACAGAAGTGTAAGGATGAAAAGAGGGGGGGGGGGCAAAAGGGTTAGGGTTTTCACTTTTTCATGTTGCAGAGCTAAAAGTGTGTAACTTGCAAGAAAACTAATTATAGATTTGAAATCAGCATAAAAATTTCCATAAGCAGCTCAAGTTTCATTCCTCTAGGGTAAATATTAAAAGAAGTGTCTTCAAGTAGCATCTTCCCTTAAAAACAGTCTTAAGGCAGGAGGACACGTCGACAGGCAGAGTTGGCACAAGTATTATTGAGCATCAATTCATACACGCAGGAGGCAAAAGTCTGGAACATGGTTAGTAGGTTAGGAGGAAGACCATGCACATTAACTCCTTGGTAAACACACAGGGGGACAGCTTGGAAGATCAGGTGAACTTCCTCGGCGCACTATAAGTGAGGCTTTCCAAAGATAGAAAATACAAAAGCAGAAAATAGAACACAAATGTATAGAATACTGGGAGTGGGGTTCCTAATTCACAGAAACGTAGCTGGCAACATAGAGGAGTACTAAAGCATTATTGAAAGGGTGGAAGGTATTGTAATTAAACTGAATAAAAGATACAAGATGAAGGTAGTACAGGCTTACGCGCCTACATCCAGCCATGATGACGCTTCAGTTGAAAGCTTCTATGAAGACGTGGAATCGGCAATGAGTGAGATAAAAACACAGTATACTATAGTGATGGGCGACTTTAATGCAAAGGTAGGGAAGAAGCAGGCTGGAGACTAGGCAGTAGCAGATTATGGCATCGGCACTAGAAACGCCAAAGGAAAGCTACTAGTAGAATTCGCAGAACGCAATAATTTGCGGATTTTGAATTCGCAGAACGCAATAATTTGCGGATTTTGAATACCTTCTACCGAAAACGAGAAAACCGCAAGTGAACATGGAGGAGCCCTAATGGCGAAAATAAGAACGAAATAGAGTTTATAATGACTGCACACCCAGGAATCGTGCAGGATGTGGAAGTGGATGGCAAGGTACGATGCAGTGACCATAAAATGGTACGGTCTCAAATTCACCTAGACTTGAAGAAGGAACGACAGAAACTGATACGCAAGAAGCCAATCAATGAGCTATCACTGAGAGGCAAGGGAAAGGAATTCAGAGTGTCGCTGCAGAACAGGTACTCGGCTCTTAGTGAGGAAACCAACATTAGCGTAGATACAATGAATGATAATCTGACGAGTATCATTACGGAGTGTGCAGTGTAAGTTGGAGGCAGGGTAGCTAGACAGGACACTGGCAAGCTTTCCCAGGAAACGAAGAACCTAATTAAGAAGCGTCAAATCATGAAAGTGTCAAGTACAACAGACAAAATAGAACTGGCAGAGCTTTCGAAGTTGATTAATAGACGTAAAGTATGCGATGTAAGAAGGTATAACATGGAGAGAATTGAACACGCTCTGAAAAACGGAGGAAGCGTCGAAGCAGTGAAGAGGAAACTTGGGACAGGAAAAAGTCGGATGTATGCACTAAGAGACAAAGAAGGCGAAATAACTACCAATATGGATAGGATAGTTAAAATAGCGGAGGCGTTTTACAGAGATCTGTACAGTAGCCGAGACAACCACAACCTTAATACTATAAGAACTAGCAGTAACCTAGATGACACCCCACCAGTAATGATAGAAGAAGTCAGAAAAGCTTTGGAGAGCATGCAAAGAGGCAAAGTTGCTGGTGAGGATCAGGTAACATCAGATCTGCTGAAAGATAGAGGACAGATTGTGTTAGAAAAACTAGCCACCCTGTTTACGAGGTGTCTCCTGACGGGAATGGTACCAGAGTCTTGGAAGAACGCTGACATCATCTTAATACATAAGAAAGGAGATGACAAGGTCTTGAAGAATTACAGGCCGATCAGCTTGCTCTCTGTAGTATACAAGCTATGTACAAAGGTAATTGCTAATAGAGTAAAGAAAACATTAGAATTGAATCAACTAAAGAAACGAGCAGGATTTCGAACGGGCTACTCAACAATTGACCACATTCATACTATCAATCAGGTAATAGAGAAATGCTCAGAGTATAACCAACCACTATACATAGCCTTCATAGATTACGAGAAGGCGTTTAATTCAGTAGTAATATCAGCCGTCATGCACACACTGCGGAATCAGGGCGTAGATGAAGTATATGTAAACATTCTGGAGAAAATCTACAGGGGATCAACTGCTACCATAGTGCTTCACAAAGAAAGCAACAGAATACCAATCAAGAAGGGTGTAAGGACACAATCTCCCCAATGTTATTTACCGCGTGCTTACAGGAGGTTTTCAGAAGCGTAGAATGGGAACAGTTAGGGATAAGAGTTAATGGAGAATACCTTAGTAACCTGCGCTTCGCCGATGACATTGCATTGCTGAGTAACTCAGGGGACGAATTGCAACTCATGGTTACGGAGTTAGACAAGGAGAGCAGAAAGGTGGGTCTTAAAATTAATCTGCAGAAAACGAAAGTAATGTACAACAACCTCGGAAAGGAGCAGCGCTTAGAGATAGGTAATAGTGCACTTGAAGTTGTAAAAGACTATGTCTACTTAGGGCAGGTAATAACCGCAGAGCCTAACCATGTGATTGAAGTAACTAGAAGAATAAGAACGGGGTGGAGCACATTCGGCAAGCACTCTCAAATTATGACAGGTAGATTGCCACTATCCCTCAAGAGGAAGGTATATAACAGCTGTATCTTGCCGGTACTTAGCTACGGAGCAGAAACCTGGAGACTTACAAAGAGGGTTCAGCTTAAATTGAGGACGACGCAGCGAGCAATGGAAAGAAAAATGGTAGGTGTAACCTTAAGAGACAAAAAAAGAGCAGAGTGGATTAGGGGACAAACGGGGGTTAAGGATATCATAGTTGAAATAAAGAAGAGGAAATGGACATGGGCCGGGCATGTAGCGCGTAGACAGGATAACCGCTGGTCATTAAGGGTAACTAACTGGATTCCCAGAGAAGGGAAGCGAGTTAGGGGGAGACAGAAGGTTAGGTTGGCAGTAGAGATTAAGAAGTTTGCGGGTATAAATTGGCAGCAGTAAGCACAGGACCGGGTTAACTGGAGGAACATGGGAGAGGCCTTTGTCCTGCAGTGGACGTAGTCAGGCTGATGATGATGATGATGATGATGATGATAGAATACGAAGCATACAGCCAACCTCTCAGCTTAGCTGAGCTACTAGCAACACTAAACTGCTGCAGTAATTCTCCCCCAGAATCAAAATGTTGAAAAACCTACCCCTTGAAACTCAAATAACCTTGCTTTCCTTGTACAATGCTATATGGTTTTCTGGCACATATCCTTACTTGAAAAGAGGTTACTGTTATTTCCATTTAGAAATAGGGCAAGATCCCTTCCTCCTTTACGAGTTATAGGATCATCATAGCATTTGCTAGCTGCCTCTGTAAACTTTTCGAAAAAAATGAACCGCTGACTTGTACCTATTCTTCAAACAATCGATCCGCTCGACCAATTTCAGTGCGGGTTTCGAGAGGGTACATCCATCACCGACGACCTGACATGTAGAGAAGCACAAATTCGAGAAATTTTCGTCCACAAACAGTACTTTCTGTGTACCTCGATATCAGAAAGGCTTAAAGCACAACATGGTGCTTTGGAATGTTAGGAGACCTGTCTCCCCGTGATGTGCGTGGTAGAATGTTCATTATTATGAAAAGTTACTTGTCCAGTCGGACATTTCATGTCCGAGTGGGCAGCATTCTTTTCCAAACATTTGTCTTAGCGGGAGTACCGCAAGGTGGTACACTTTTTATTATAAAAAAGAATTCCTTGCGCTTGTCTAATCTCAGCAATACATTTTACTGCACGTATGGTGATAAAGTCCAGATTGGCTTTGTCTTGTAACCTGGTAATGTGCGAGTGGCAGATTCAGCTGGGTTTGAACAAGGTCTCAGAATTAGCAGAGGAAACTGGTTCCAACTGAATCCACAAAAAAGCATGTGTGCTTTGTTCTCCAAAAAAAAAAGAACCATTGATTCCAAACCTAAAATTCAAGTGCATGGTAAACATCTCGTAATGCCAAAAACAAATTAATAGGACTAATCCTAACACCATGCAAACCCTCGTACCACGCATCAAGGGCAGTCGACTCTTGTTAATTCAAACTCAAACGCACCTCTGAATTTTGTTTAGTTATCGAAAGTTCTCAGATGTACAACTTCAGGTGAGGTGACACCACACATTATAATTAGGCGTAAGACTTGAACCCTAACTGCATGCAATGAACAAAAAGCGGAGATGTAAGGTCCACAAGTTTATTGGCCATTTACTGCTAATTTGACCTTTTTCAGAAATCATGAATTGCCAACTGCTTTTTGACGATTTACCATGCGTATGCTTCATTTCAAACATTTGTTTACTAGCAAAGCCCGTTTCCTTGAAGGCCTGAGGTGCTTATTTTTCGTTTTTACGGTTATGATTTGCATGCATAAGCATGCAAATTTTGAAATAGTAGTGGCAAAGCAGCAAATTTTTTCTAGTACGGAACCTCAAAAAGTATTAGTTAACCGAATGGTGGGTTTAAAGAATGGAGGGCTAACCAAAAAATTGAACTTTGTTTTAAATAACTGAAAGTATGAATTATAAGAGCTTGAATTATCGAGAGTCTACTGTATTTAAGAAACAGGTGCATAAAAACCGTGAATTTTTCTGTAAGTGTTGTGATGCGCTATGTGGGGTAGTGACAAGAAGTGTCTGATGAACTTGTATCGCAGCATGAAACGCACTCGCCTATACTAAAGGACAATAGCCTATCAGTCTGCCACAAACAACTGCCCTAAAGATTCTTGACCCTTTTCATCATTTAGGCATTCACCTCTTTATGGGTGCTTCTCGCACCAGCACCGTTGAAATCCTGTTTTTGGAATCCGAGTGGTCGCTCCCCTGCAGAGACATTACATGTCCTTTCTATATAAGTGAATGCAGACAAAGAACGCCCTTCACATTTTACAATTTATGACATGTCCAGTTTTGCTCGGTTTGAAAACTGGCC
Source organism: Rhipicephalus microplus (assembly GCF_043290135.1). Taxonomy (NCBI): domain Eukaryota; kingdom Metazoa; phylum Arthropoda; class Arachnida; order Ixodida; family Ixodidae; genus Rhipicephalus; species Rhipicephalus microplus. The sequence continues at coordinate 219,271,911 of NC_134704.1, forward strand.
TTCGTTGAGACAACCTTAGTTACTTCGTTTGAGGCGCCGAGAAGAGGAAACCGGTGTGCCACTTGAACACCGTTTGATGGCTCCTGCAGTGCGTCTGCCACCATAGAAGTGGCAGATGATAGATTGCCGCGTGTCCTTTGTACATATATCTGCACATACTTTCGGGGATCGTACCAAATATCTATTGCCAGGATGGTGGCCAGGATAACGCAACTACAAATAAGAAAAGTTATGTGCTACTTACTGCTAAGCAATCTACGTGGTCGCTGGCAACGCCGGCATACGCTTCCAGCTTTAGTTACTAACAAGCCATAGCCGTGTTTCCAGGCTGGGAAATTTACATTTCTGGCGAAGCGTTGGTGGCTATAGCTACGATTTTCTGTCTTGAAGTTTGTCGTCCCGCCGATAGCGCTGCGGTCAGCGACCGATGGGCGGCCAGCGTTACTTTATCTAGTCGATCGCGTCTCACAGGTGTAGGGCAGGTGTCTAGAATATTTTAAGTATATTCTAAGCATATAGTTAGGGTCTAGGCGCTCTGATGGCGCAAACTGCATGTAGCTTGCATTTTTCGCTGAAATTAGTGCACCTGACAAAACTGAGGCGGGCTGAGCATTTTGGCACAGCGTGGCACAACAATTGTGAATTGTATCAAATTGGCGCAGCCGTCGCACCCCTGCTATTACCGTTGTTTTTTAATTAGTCATTAAAATTTCTTTTGATCACCTTTTCAGTAATTTGGCTGTACAGATCCTGCTGAATGAAGTTATTCTACAGCTAGCAAAGAGGGCAAGATGCAAGTTTTATGGCTCTAGCTTTCCTACAACAAAAGTTTTTTTTTATTTTATTGTTAATAAAAATTTGTGTTGTCCTATATTTGCATTTAGCACTTTTTTGCACTCGCTAAACAACCACAGCTGCGGCTGCTGCACTTTCGATGTAGGCGGAAATGCTGTACGCCAGTGTGATTAGATTTGGGTGCACGTCAAAGAACTGGTGGGCGAAATTTCAAGAGCCCTCCACTACGGCGCCTCTCATCATATTGTAATGATACTAAAGCACAGAGGCTTATGAAAACAAATTTATTAGGGTGAACTTGTGCCCTCGAGTTGACTGTGAGAAAACTGCGAGTCCGTCGAACACCAAGAAAATCTCGGAACACCTCTTCTTTTCCTTCACCAGAACCCCGAGTGCGTGACGCATGCGAGCTTGGTCTGGCCAGGTGCTCGTGCTGCCACGGTCTCTGTGCGGCACTGTGAAGGGCGGCCTATCTGAATGTGATCAATATATCGCAGCAATATGGTGGTTTTGGGACTTTAAACAATGCACGTCAATCAGTACACTCGCTGAACATCCAGCTTTTGAACAAGGCAAAAATTATTAAAATTTAGTGTACCAATGCTGAGAAGTGCTCGACAGAGAATGACAGGTGGCCACAAAACAAACTGAGAAAATGACAAAAGGAAATCTGTGTATTTAAGAAACTGTACACAAATGAAAATGCTTCACTTTGCATATAAGTGCCTCAGAAAACACCAGGGGAGTAGTCTGGATATGCAACAGGTCCCACTGTACGTCCAGGATTTAGCAGTCCTTTCAAGCAGCTTGTTAATTAATCATAGAGTAGTCGTGGATCCAGCCTCCTACGGGTCTTAGTCCTTGCGTACTGTCGCGAGCTTTCGCAGCTTGCACTAGCTCGCCGATAAGATGCAGATCTTATAGTCACTCACTTCCTGCTGTTGCACACGATTTGCGTTCATCAAAAAGGTTGTGTCTATCCCTGTATCCCTGTGCCGTGCTGCATATCGCTGACGTCGTCCGAGGCGGCCGGAGAAACGGGCAGCGGAGATGTCGGCATTTCAACCGACAGATCGTGCTCCCTCACCGAACCTGCTTCCTCCCTCAAGCCGCAACTTGGTCATTGGCCACCAGTATCAAAGTCATGACGCACAGAAGTAAGACTTGCGAGGCTAACAACAGGACAAGTTCACACTACACATTCATACCTTTTGTCTGGTGGCAATTACCATTGTGCGAGATATAGTGAAGCACTAACAGTGCTTCACATTTCAGTCCAATACAAGGTATCGGACACGCCCAGATGAGAATACTTTTTATTACCCTACTGACAACAGATACCACTTCAGCCAGCAATGTTCGTTGGTAGGGAATCAGTTTTAATGTCATATACCCAGGCATTCGACAGCAAAAACTCTGAGAGGTCACTGCTGTGGTGGCTATATAAACAAAGCCCTTGGACGCAAGGGCGTTCATAAAGCCCTGGCACTAATGCCATATATCTCAACCATGGTTTTATTATCACGACCTTTTGCCATGCATTATCATAATCATTGTTCTTCTTGTCTGCTCCCTGCCTTTCCTCTCTATTTCTCTCTCTCTCTCTTGTCTCATGACCTGGCACTCTTCGGCCATCAAAGTGCCATTGCACCACAAAACACCAAACATCAACATGCTGGTAACTTACATTTGGGGGTCATCACAATGCAGGAATAGCTCAAATGATGATTGTGTGTCACAACATTGGGACTATGGGGTTGTCAAGCTCACACGCTGGACAATATGTGGAAGTAGTGTGCTGCACAATTCTAAGTTTGGAAGAGACAGGTCAACTGGGTGGTTGTATGTACATATTCGCTAATAAATTCTCCATGAGACATTATTGTTATGTTCATTAAGTTGTGTGTGGTGTGTGCTCTATTATTTTGGCAAAATTTGGTCAATCTCGGGCATAATTCAGCTATTAGCTCTTGTATAGCAAGGTTTGGAAGCCCGCATGTTCTGGCTTTCTGTGATTTTTGTTTTTATTCCAACTGGCTGCAAAGGCTGTAAATCTTTTTTTGTTCCAGGTTTAGAAGGCTGGAAGCAATATGCAGCAAAGATTTCCCGAGGCCTGCAGACAACATTGTTTCAACCGACTTAAAAGTTGAAGCACAAGTAAATAAATTATATTTTATATGTCTATTTCACCAATTCTTTGGCTTCCAGTCACTAAGAGCACATATACATTTCAATGTGTCAATTATGTGGAGGTATAACATATCATAACGGCAGTAGCCATGTCTTTGTAACAGTTTACAACTGCAAATGTTGCTGTTCGAACATTTTTACAATTGTTGGTAATGAATACATTTAATTAACTGAGCCGTGCCCTTGAAGACAATGTATGTAAGCAAAACAAAAAGGGAGTGCAACTCATATCAGCAGCCAAAACAATAGTGCTTCTATGGTAGCATAATGCCTAGAATCGGACATCTAGAATCAGTTAGCGTAGTCTACACTCCTTTGGAAAAGTTTGGCTTTTTTATTTTTCTTATAAAACACCTAGATTACAGTACATCAAATGTTTGAATAGCTTGTGTGCTGCAGGTTTGCTCATTACAAACACCACCGAATAGCTGAAGCAATTAAAGTGCTATTTTTGGTTGGCCTAAGGTGATGACATACTGTACCGGTAATGTTTTCTGCTGAAGAATTGGTACCAAGGGTTGGCAAATGCTGTCAGGGAAGGTAGAGAGTTATTTGGAGTAAGTAAATTAGGAATTTTGCAGGGATAAAATGGAATCAGCTTACACAGGATAGGGTGAACTGAAGATCCTTGGAAACCACCTTTGTCTAAGCACTGGACTAGAACAGGCTCAGAATAATAACTGAAACAAACTAGAGAAATCGCAGCCAACATGTCAGTGGTAACACTTCAGTAGTGAAACATACAACTGCCGCAAATATATCATATACAAAAGAGGTTATAGAAAAGTGCATACAGTGTGCATGTTTAGCCTTGCGTCTAACACACAAATTGCTGCGTAAAAAGCTTTTTGAATGCTTCGTTTTTTGTCCCCCCCCCCTAAAGGCTTCCATTCACCAAGCAGTCAAAGACAAACTAATGACTGCTGCAAAGCAGTATTCAAGCTGTAAGACCAAAGAAGATAGCTTTCCGGGACACTGTGGCCATCTACAACAACCACTTCGATATACTTTTTTGTTGTGGCTGCAGCCAACACAGCAAGATGCTCTTACAAAGATTAGTGCTATGGAACACACAAACAGTACAAAAAATGGCATCAAAAAGAACAATTCAGCTTCAACGAACATTCTTTAAAAAAAAGTGCCGCCATATCCACGAAGTGAATGATGATGAGTGGGCGAAGCTCCGGAGGTAAACCTGGTAAACCATGAATCCTCTGTACATTTTGCCCACTCGATTTTATTACATCGCTCCCCCTAGCGTAAGTCGCCGCACTAAATCGAACGATTGCCTTCAACCAATGACACGCGCCATATGTGACATCATTCCTATTTTATAAGATCTCGCGTCTTTCATCAACTACAAGTACCGCTTTCTAGTTTATAACATCTTGCATCTTTTCATCATCAGCTACAAGTACCACCATCTAGTAAACACTACAAGAACTAAACGAGAGGTGGCTACATACAGGAGACGGTAGCGCCATATAGTGAACACTGCAAGAACTAAACTAGAGGTGGCTACATGGATGGATGGATGCTATGAGCGTCCCCTTTATAACGGGGTGGTGGCAAGTATGCCACCAGGCTCGACAAAAAAAAAACCTTTTTTCTTTTTTTTTATGTGGGCCTAATGCCTCTACTTCGATAAATTCTATCTTAATAAAAAAAAGGTAAATTTTCAGCTTAAGTTCTCTGCCATTTATGGCACACTGTCCATATTTTATTTTTCCAATATTTATTTTTGTCCTTTCTCTCTAATTTTCTGCCACCAATACTCTAACCGTCTCTTACTTATTTCAATCGCGGGTGTGTTCAGCTTTCCATTGTTGTCCCTAAAACCCAAGGCTTCCTGTAGGCTCGTGCCCAAACGTACACCTGGGTGGATATCTCCGCATTCAATCAGAACATGCTCCGCCGTTTCCTTATCTTTCCCGCAGCATGTGCATTGTTCTTCTTCTTTACTGAATCTTGCTTTATACCTACGCGTTCTAAGGCAACCCGATCTCGCTTCAAACAGTAAAGCGCTTCTCCTTGAATTATCGTAAAATGCCTCCCTCCTTATTTCATTTTTGCCCTTTCGGTAGTTACTCAAAGCCGGTTTTTTCTCCATAGCTGCCATCCAGTAAATCCTCTCCGCCTCCCTGACTTTTCCCTTAACGCTCTTTGTTGACATATGGCTTACAATACCAGCCGTATATTTACTAGTGAGTCTTCTAGTTCTTTTTCTCCACTGTGTGTCCACGCTCTTCCTATACAAATAACGGAACACCTTCTCTGCCCATCTACTCTCCTTCATATTTCTTAGCCTTTCTTCGAACCTTATTTTGCTCTGCGCTTCCCTCGCCTCAAAACCTGCCCACCCCATATCGCCCTTTACAGCCTCGTTTGTCGTCTTCCCGTGAGCACCCAACGCGAGGCGTCCCACAGTCCTTTGATTTACATCCATTCCCGATTGCACCTCTGCCCTCATGCACACCACTGAGTTCCCAAAAGTAAGCCCTGGAACCATTACACCCTTCCACAGACCTCGAAGCACCTCATACCTATTGTATCCCCACAACGCTCTGTGCTTCATTATTGCCGCATTCCTCTTTCCTTTTGCTGCCGAGGCTTTTTCCTGTACCTCCATGTATCTATCACTCTCATTTACCCATACTCCAAGGTACTTGTATTCACTTACCCTCGGTATTTCTTGGCCTTGTATGGACACCGTCTGATCACAGGGATCATTGAATACCATCAATCCACACTTAGTTACACTGAATCCTAGTCCAAGAGCTTCACCTTCCCTTCCGCATATATTCGCCAGCTGCTGTATATCATCTCGACTGTCCGCAAATAAGACGATATCGTCCGCATAAAATAAACCTGGAAGCTTCTGCTCAATCATCATGCCGCCCTGTTTGTGTGACAGATTAAAACCAATGTTGCTACCTTCTAGCGCTTTTTCCATACCCACCATGTACAGCATGAATAACAGCGGGGACAAAGGACATCCCTGTCTCAGACCCCTGCTAACCTCAACGTTCTCTTTGCTACGCATTCCTTCCCACTCTATGCAAACTGTATTTTCTCGGTATATCTCCCTCAAAAGCTGTATACAGTCGTCGCCCATGCCCATTTTTTTTCAATATATCCCACAAAATTTCCTGATTAACGTTGTCGTATGCCCCAGTGATGTCTAGAAAAGCCACGTACAAGGGCCTATTCTCTATTTTAGATATTTCTATACACTGAGTGAGAAGAAACAGGTTATCGTCTAACCGCCTGTCGACTCGAAATCCGTTCTGAAGTTCTCCCAAAATATCGTTATGTTCGGCCCATGTTTCTATTTTCATTTTTACTGCTTGCATCGCCAACCTGTATAGTACCGATGTAATGGTTAGTGGTCTATACGAGCGAATCTTGTCCTTTTCTCCCTTGCCTTTATAGATTAAGTTCATTCTACTTTGTCGCCAACTGTCCGGTATTTGTCCGTCCTTTAAGCTTTTTTTACTGCTTTTAACAATGCTTCTTTAGTGTTATGTCCTAGTTCGTTAATGAGGCTAACGGGAATCCCATCTAAACCCGCAGCAGTGCGCTTTGGAATTTTTCCTTCGGCCTTTTTCCAGTTGAAATTATCTAGTACTAGCTCTTCCTCTGTTGCTTTCTCCGCCACACTTTTACTCACCGGGGAGATCCCCTGGACGCTCTTTTGAAACGAATCGGCTGTTACCTTTTGGATGTAACCTAGCGCTTCGTACCCTTCCAATTGATTTCCTCCTTCATCTAGAATATGTTGTTGCGTTGTGACAGACTTCCTACCTAGCGCCTTTATGTGGCTCCAAAAAATCCTAGGCACGGCCTCCTTTATTTCGTGTATCTCTGTCATCCAGCGTTCACTTTCACCTTTAATTTTTGCCTCTACCAATTTCTGTACAAGGGATTTTTTCTCTAAATATATTTCCCATATTTTTTTGACTTCGTCCTGCGGCCGCTTCTCCTTTTTTGCCTTTCTATGCTCCCGTGATGCTTCGCGTCGCTTCTCGATCGCCTCCCGGATTTCCTTGTTCCACCAACTTTTTGGCTTCCTTTTTCCTTTCCAGCAAACAGTTTTCTTCTCTTTCCCTCTCTCCTTCGTCATTAGATGTAACAGCTCACTATACTCCCAGTCCTTGCCTGGTATTTCGCCTACTTCTTCCTCGACTCTTGCGGCTATATTTATTATTTGTTTGTCATTTAAATACGAGCTGCCAGACTTTGATTCCATGCTCATATTTTCAGTTTCGTATCCCATTTGTAATGTTATTCGTTTATGATCACTACCCAAGCTGTTAATGCCTTCCTCGTCTATCCTCATTTCTGTCAGTTTGTGGTAAATTCCTTCAGTCATGAGACAATAATCAATACTTGATTGCTTGTTTCCGACTTCCCATGTGATCTGGCCGTCACATTTAGGCCCCGTGTTAACTATCTCCAGACTATGTTGCTCGCAAAGATCTAGTAATAACTTCCCATTGGTGTCTGAATATCAGTCAAGGTCATGTATGTGGGCATTCATGTCCCCTAGAAGGATGATTTCGGCCCCATTACCAAATTCCTTAATATCCGCTCTCATGCAATCCACTATCTCCTGATTCTTTTCTCTGCAGTTATTCCCCGTCCACAAGTAGGCTACCCCTACCCACGTTTCCTTTCCACCTACTGTGCCCAGAACCCAGAGGTGCTCTGAACACGTCTGTTTCACTCTAACCCATTTGGCTACGCGGTGAATTAGCATTCCTACACCCCCACCTTTCCTTTCCGATATGGTCCTGTTACACCCTTCCCAAACATAATTTTTAATATGTGGTGGCTCTTCCAAGTCTCTAAGGTGTGTTTCTGTAACCGCATACACGCCTATCTGTTCTTTGTTTAACTGCTCCTCAATCTCTAACCATTTTGCCTTCTTTCTGCCACCCTGCATGTTTATGTAATTAATTGCAACCCGCGCCTTTTTCCTTTTTCTTTTACCTTTTTTCTGGTTTTTCGCAATTCTACCTGTCAAAGCGTCCTCCTGGTTGTTTTCCCTGTTACGAGCTACCCCAGACTCCGAAGGGCCCGTGAGCCCCCCAAAAAAGGTACTGCGCGTCCTGCCAGTCGCCAGCCCACCTCGTGTCCAAGCCTCTTATCGAAATGAATCTTGTCTCTTTGGAATCCACCCCACCTGTGCACTTCCCTGTTTAAATCCACTACCTCGAAACCATTCTCTCGACTAATTCGCCATATCTCTTTGTTTGCGTCGACAACCGCTCTTTGCAGGTTGACGTTGCGTACTGGTACTTCCGGTACTGTGCATACTACAATTTGCACCTGGGGGGACACGGTGCGTATGTCATCCACCCCTTTCGCCAAGGTCGTCGCTAGTCCTGACGATTCTTTTTTCAGGACGTCATTTAACCCTCCCGCAATTACAACGAGGTTACGATTGTTAGCTTTAGCTGCGAGTCGTTCACCCGCTTGACTCATTACTGTCCCCAGCGTTTGTCCTGGGAACGTCCCTATCGCAACTCTCTTGTCGCCTTTCACCCTTTCTTTGATTGCCGCTGCGCATCGGACTAAATTTGAGTCACCGGCGATGATGACCTGTTCAGACATTCCTTCTGAAACCTGCACCTGGCTGCTGACTAGGTGACTAGCGTGAGTCACGGCTGCTTGTTTGCTCCCTCTCTCCCTCAAAACTACTTCCCGGTAGCTGGGCCCTGTGGCCTTTGTCATGCCTGTTTCCTTCATCTCTCCCGCACGGGGGGTCGTCGCCATAATGCTTCCGCCGTCACCTGCGTCTTCGTTCCCTTTCACGACCTTCGATAGGCCCTTCTCGGCTGCCCGGAGCCTTTCTTCCATGGCTGACGTTTTCTCTCGCTCCTTCGCCAATGCATTCTCCAGCTCTGCGATTTTCTCCATGAGCCCACTCTGGACCGCCATCATATTTTTCATTTTTCACACGCCGAACTGCCTGCAGCAGCGCCGCCGTGTGTTCGCGGCCGTTTCATGAAGCAATGCAGCGCTCTCTCTCTGCCACCGCGATGCCGCTCACGCCACCTCCCCCTCTAGCCACCATACTACCCATCATTCCCATGCTCGCTGAAGCACCATTCTAGTACACTCTAGCCGTGCGTTGCAGCTCCCATAGACTTTTGCGCCAGAGTTCCTTCTAGTAAGTATTGTGGGAAACTCTATGAATCTTCCCACTTGGTTTACTCGGCTGGCTCGGCGGCATGGCCGGCATCTCGGTTTTAGTTGCGAAATGACGAAGAAGCAGCGTCTAAACCATTGTTACTCGCCAGGTTGCACAACTGGATATCCGCGTGTGCAACAAAGTCGGAAGTTATCACTTTTTAAGGCCCCGAAAGACAAAGAACGACGACTTCTTTGGGAGCGGAACCTCCATCGGCTTGACAAGCCGCTTGAAGCCGATTGTGCTGTGTGCGAGTTACATTACGAACCGCATTTCATTGTGAGAGACTACGTACATGTTATCAATGGTGTTCAAGTTCGAATTCCTAGGGGAACGCCGACACTTGCCCCTGATGCAGTCCCGATGATCTTGCCCAACCTGCCTGCATATTTGACGCTCAAAACTCCAGCTCCGCGGACCCAAACAAAGTGGCGGCATCAGTGTGTGCCGGCTGAGAATGACAACAGAAAACGGTGACGCATTAGCACTCCTGCACAGCTCCTTGTGAATGCCAACGTTGCAACTTCTGCAGATGGTGACTAAGCTGACGAGGCAAGCTCAAGTCCCTCGTCTGACGCGGTTGTCACTCTCGGTGACCTTCGTGGTCTTCTCCTACCACCAAAGTCATGGGCGCTGCACGAGTTTCCTGGATTTGACGGCGTGTCGTACGTAGCGTGCTCAATGAATCCTAGCACTCGTGAACTTTGCATTCAACGAGCCGTATACTTCACCTGTGCAGACAATGGAAGCGTACAATGTGAAGCGTTCGTGCTAGAGAAACTAATCAGCAAGTCCAGTATAGTAACTGTTCGAGAAGCCTCGGATGCTCTGCAGTTTGTTGCAAGCGTCCCACTCTGTTGTGGAGCAGCAGAAACTTCATTTTTGCCACCATTGGACCTTACCCACGGTCTACACGCACAAATGAAGTCAAGAGGAGAAATCTTCTACAGTGTCAAATGCATGGGAAAATCAGCAAAGGAAGGTGAGTGTATGACATGAAAATTGTCTAGCATAAAGCCCTAGCACTAAGCGTGACAGTCCTAAGTGAACAAGCATTTCTGGTTTTTTTGCTATTGGGACAAGTTTCAATTGCTTTAGCCTAGCTTAGTGATAGTTACTGAGGAAAATCAACCCGTGTGTTCTAGCTGAGATGCATTTTGTGTATGTTTGCCGAAATGCTCTTCGTGTTTTTTTTCTTGGCATCTTTAGCTGTGTGCAGTGTGGCTAAGAATGGGACTACATTCCTCTTTAAGTGTTTCTTTCAGGATCCCCATGCGTGTCATGTGAATACCTCCGTAAAGCTCTGCAGACGAGGAAATCGCGGCTGAAGAGAAAAGCAGCAAAGAGGACTTCCAAGAGGGTCAACAGGCTCCAAACTGTTACCAAGAGTGTCAAGAGACTGGCCTCAAAGGTGCATTGTTTGAGTGACACCATCTCCAGAATGAAAGATGCAACAGCAGCAACAGCTGAGGACATTTTACTGCAGAAGTTGCAAAGTCTGCCGCAGAAGCAACAGCTAGTTGTGAGATAGTGTTTTGAAGCTGCAAAAAGAAAAAGAACACGGGGCATGAAGTACAACAAGGAATGGATGCTGGAGTGCATACTTCTTAAAATGCGCAGTCCCAAACTGTACGACTACATCCGGAGACAAAATATCCTAGTGCTTCCAGGAAAAACAACTATCAGAAAGTATATATCAAGCTACATGGCTAATTTTGGTTTTAATGAAAACATGCTGCAAACACTAAAAAAGAAGACTGCCACAATGGACAGATTCAAGTGTCAGGGAGGTATCGTGATAGATGAAATGAAACTGTCTGAGCACTTGTCTGTCAACACGGCTGGCAAGGTCAGTCGTTTCGTCGTCTTGGGTGCCTACACACCTGAAGAACAAAAGCAACTGCCTTGTGACCACGGTCTTGTGGTAATTTTTGTGCCCCTCATCGGTAGCTGGAGCCAAATACTCGAAACATTTGCCACACGCACCAACATCAAGGGGGAGTTACTTGCAAAGATAGTGCTGGAGCCCACAATTGTGGCAGAGAAAGCAGGGCTTTTCGTCAACTATGTCATGTGCGGTGCCGCGACATGGAACAGAAAAATATGGCGCATGATGGGTGTGCAGGCAAATTCAAAAGAAGTTATTGCTAAGAGAGTGCATCCTTCTGACGACAAGAGGTCTCTGTACTTCCTGTCGGATTTTCCGCACCTTGTGAAGAACATTCGCAACAGACTTCTTTAAACAAGCTTCCACACACCAGATGGAAAGGTGAATATGTTACTTTTTTAGAAGTCTGCAAAGTTACTTGAGACGCCCTTCCGATCTCGCTTGCACCTTGACAGGTTTCTGAAAACAATGTCGAGCATGCAGTATGGAAGAGCTACAGAACTCTTGCCTGAAAATTTGGCAACCATTGCATAAATATAGTAAGGTAACAGGACTTAGCGTTCAAAGCAAAGTAAATGCCAGGTACCAAATGTCATTTTATGCTACATTTTTCATGTATCTTCCATTGGATAATCGCACTCCATGCCACATTTTTTTTTCTCTTACTCCAGGTTTCTATGGGGCCACTGCGAGAAGCTTTGAAGCTTGACGAGAATAACCTCACCTTGAAAGCCATGCCTCGGCTTACGAAGACCCACTTAGAGCCAAATAATTTTGAAAAAGTGCGTGTGTCCCTCGCCTTCCAGATTTTCGGCTCTGATTCTTTGAGAGGCCTTCAGCTTTACAAACCACAGATTGAGAAATCTTGTGTAAACATTGAGCCAACGCCGAAATTTTTCAGGTCAGTGTTATTTTTTAGAACTCATTTTACTCAAGCATGACTTTAACTGTGGCGAAGCATATATTTTGAAGCTGCATTAAAATATTGATGTGGCCCATTTTCACAGTAAATTGTTACAGCAATTCTTCAATGCATATTTAAAGTGAAGTACATATAACATGATGCAGACTGTAATGCAGTGACTATAGTTCATAATGCCAACAATACTTCCAGTCCACCTATTGCTGAGTATTGTGGAGTGTTTTTTTATATTTCGGACAAGTCTTGAGCATTATGACGTTCATAATTCAGAGACTGCACTAAGACCACATATTAGACTATCTTGCTGTGTAACTGTTTGGCGGCTAGGGTAACCTTCTCACTCGTGCATCTGCAGGAGGATCAATTCTCTCATCACAACTATGACGACGCGTTATCCGGCGGAAGCTTTGAGGCCCAACACTCCGGCAGTACAAGACCTCGAAGAATTCTTGGAATTCCTCGCAAGATGGGAACAGACTGCTGATAAAAAGAACTTCCTAGGTGAATCTACGACAGAAGGACTGAGGGTCATTATTAGGAGTACCTTGGATCTTCTAAGCTACTTACATGAAGAGCTTGGCTATGCATACCTGATGACAAGCCGCTTAAGCCAAGATAAAATTGAAAACCTCTTCGGTATTGTCAGGCTCTCATCTGGATGCAATGCTCATTTCTCACGACTATTAATTGTCTGAGCTATTATAATCTTGACAAAAGTGTTCCTGGATCAAACGTTCCAGAGGGGGTTGTAAGCTCGCTTTTGACTGTCGCAGACAAGCCTGCTAATGCGTATAAGCAGCAGCAACTGATTGACTTGTTGCTTGATGAAGGAGACTTGGAAGGTGCTGAAGGTTCGCTTCATGGCAGCTCTTTGACTGCACCAGATCACCCGTACGTCAGCCAGAATAGCGACTCGAGACTTACGTACTATGTGGCAGGTTATGTTGCTAAGAAATGTGTGCTCCAAACAAAGTGCAGTGCATGCATTAATGAGCTTCTGCTGCCTGCATCAGATGGCCGGTCCCTCTATGCTACTACTTTCACAAAATCTTGTGATTTCGGTGGTCTTCTGTACCCTTCACTGAATTTTTTTTTCTTTATTAGTGAACTTGAAGACATTTTCACTGGTTGTTTAAGTAAAAGTGACTTGCACGAAGACAGCATCTTGGATGTCTTGGCAGTAATCAACAGGAGAAGCATTGGGGGTATTGGCTGCAACGAACATTGCAAGCCATTAACTGCTAAGCTGATCAGCTTTTATGTGGTCACACGTATGCATTTTTATGTTAAGGGTTTGCACATGTCGCAGGATGAGAAAGGAAGAAGCGCACAGCAGCACCTAAAATTGAGTAAGCTATACATTGCTACAGTGGCGTAAAAATAATGTCATTTTTCGTGCATATTTTCTTACACTCTTAATTTTTCGACGGTACACCAAGAAGAAAAACAATTTTTTCTAGAAGAGGCGTGTAAGCGATAGAACGTGCAAATAATGACGCGAAATCTTGAAATAAATCTTTGATTTTGAATCTTTTTGTATTAAACCTGTGATGGTAAATTTAGCAGCATTAGGGATCTCGTTGCATAATTCATCGACATAAGCCAATTCATTGCTGCACTTCAGTGTCCCTACAAAACAATCTTTCGACCAGAACATCTTTTTTTTATTTAAATGCATTTTGGAAAGACAACCTAAACTCTGACGTTCTGTTTGCTTTGTTTTATGTTATCTTTTGTATCCTGGCTCTATATTTTACGTTTTTTTTTACATTTTACCGAATCGCAAATGTATTGTTTTATAAATATGTAAACCTTGCATTTTTATGTTATCAATTATGATTATCATTAGTTACGACTCTGCTTTGCAGTGTTGTTGCGTTTTTTAAACTCTCTAAATCTTCCACTACTGTGTTTCACTTAAGACATTCTTCTGCAGTATTACGTATTTGCATTTCTGTGGGTCCTACAACAATGAATCTATTCCCATATTTCAAAACCAAGGGGAGGTTTGGAAAAACTCTGCTGTTCTTCAAATAATATCAATAAAGCCTACTTTTTTGCCATGTGTGCACGCAGCCACAAGCAACGAGCCTTTTATTTGAGTCCAGCTTTGGTGTTTTACGTGGAATGGACCAAGAGTTCTTCGTTTTGTGTGCACCATATTCCTTTCTTTTGGGGGGGGAGGGGGCGCTTCCGGTGTGTACCGGCTAGCTGGTTTCTCGTCTAAAATGTGTACACTTTAAAAATAAAAAAAACGCGCTCGTTATATTGTACAATGTGCTATGCTACTTCGGGCTGCAGTGCGGTCAGCAGCAACTTCAATAACAGTAATGTCAAATAACCTTTATTTTCGCGAAAAAGGGGAGGTATGTGAATAAGAAAAAAAAGAGGGAGATCATCTTCACACTACGCGTGACGGAGAGGTACCAACACGTACGCCAAACGCCTGCCAGCCATCCGCACGGGAAGATTGGTCGACGCCAGTGCCACCGCATCATTCCACGCCGAAACGGCCGCTCCCAGGCAGCCGCTCACGCCACTCAAAAACTTCCAGTACACTCTACCGTAGTACACACATTCGCCAAATCTTCGTACTTGCGGTCGGTGAATCGTACTTGCGACTTCGTTTATTGCTATGTTTTGATTTTGTTTTGAAAGAAAAGTTCAACCCTTTTGAACTTCGTGACCCGATTTGGAAAGGTAAGTCTAAAAGAATTAGATGGTGAAGCGCAACCGCTGAACGTTTGCTAATATTTGTTTCGCAAGAAAACAGCTCGAAGCCACACAAACACACACGCAGCCAAAAAGCAGGCCAGAAGTAAGAATATTAGACGAATGTGTCTACCATAGTAAGGTGGCTGGAATGGGAAGCTGTGATCAGCGGGGCGCACTTCGCTTTTCGGAGAGGGTCACTCGGCACGCCGATGCCGCCAGGGGCGCTGATGGCAGCGGCGCCCTTTTTTTTTTCTTTTGCCACCCCGTGGGGGAAGTGCACGCACATTGAACACGCAATTTTTGTAGTAGAGCTTAGACTTTCTCTTTTTCGTAGGGCAGGGTTTCAAGTTTGTAATTATCGAGTGAGACAAGTCATAGAACAATTGGTGTAGGAAAGACATGGTTAAAAGGACTGTGAAGTGTTCAGGATGTGCGGTTGGTTTTAAAGTGGACCCAAGTGTAGAAGCGGAAGGAAAAGAGGCTGACGCGAAGTGTAGGCAATGCGAGGTCGAGGGGAAAAAAAGGAGAAAATGATGGTTACCCAGAGTGACATCTTGATGACAATCACCGAGCTCGGGACAGCGTTGGCGACAGAGCAAGAAAAAACGAGGGCTATGAAAGAAAAGCTGAAGTCCGCCGATGAAGCACTAGCCAAGATGAACAGAGGAGCGGCCTACGAAGAGAACAGTCGGGAACCGGGAACCAGAACTGCGGAGAAAAAAAGAGCAAGCAAGTTTGAAAAAAAAAACAGGTTCACCGGTTCATTTCTTGCAAGGCCCAGCTTCAGCGAAATAGTGGTGGGGCTGGGAGGGGAGAAAGCAGCCGGCGTCACAGGTGCAAGTAGCCCCCAGGTGCAGCACGCTCCAGCTGAAAAGTCTAAGCATATGATAATCGCCGGGGACTTGAATTTAAATCGATGCACAGAAGCCATCAAAGAGAGAGTAAGAGGTGACAAGAGGGTTGCAGTAGGGGCGTAACCAGGACGCAAGCTGGAAGCAGTCATCAAGCAAGCGAGTGCAAAACCCAAAACTACAGCTGATAGACAAAACCTCGTGATAATTTCAGTTGGTTTAAACGAAGTCTGAAAAGAAGATACAGCAGGACTAGAAACTACACTGGCGAAAGGCGTAGATGACATGCGCGCCACTTCTTCTGAGGTACAGGTAGTGATATGCACAATGCCGGAGGTACCGGTGCGTGATAGCACCTGCAAAGAGCGGTTGTCCACGCAAACCAAGAGATATGGCAGATGAGTAGAGAGAAATGCTTTGAGGTGGTGGAAATAAACAGAGAAGTGCATAGGTAGGGTGGTTTTCAACGAGACAGAATTCACGTCGATGGGCGGCTAGTTCATGAGGTGGGTTGGCGACTTGCAGGACGCGCAGTAGCTTTTCTGGGGGTCAAGCGGGCCCTTCGGGGTGCAGAATAGCTAGTAATGAGGAAAACAACCAGGGAGACTCTTTGACAGGTGGTATGGACAGATACGATTCCAAAGTGGCGTCAGTATCTAAGATAGGTAGAGTCCAGGGCAGAAATAAACATAGCCACGAGCGCCGAGCCATTTCAGACATAGAGTATGTTAACATGCATGGCGGTAGGAACAGGGTGAAGTGGGAAGAGATAGAAGAATAGCTAAAAGAGGAGAGGCCGATGGTATACGGTTTTGTAGAAACACATCTCAGGGACATGGAACAACCTTCTAACAATGCGGACAACGCGTGGGAACATTTTAATAGAACAGAAGGCAGCAGAAAGGGGGGTAATATTGTGGCATTCATTCATAAAAGTAGAGACTAGCAAAGGGTCAAGAAGGAGTGCAAGGAACATTTATGGCTAAAAGGGGAAGTGGCGGGGCAAATGACACTCCTTGGTTTCGTGTGCTTGTGGACGGAGCAAAGGCCAGAGAGGAAAACCAGGCAATGGTAGAGTGTATATCAGAGGGCATTCAGGAGTTAAGAGGAGAGTGCGAGATGATTATACTATAAGATATGAATGCACACATAGAGTATATAGATGGGTATACCAACACGACAGGCAAAATGATCATGTATATGTGTGAAAGGCTCGATTTCATCATATGCGACAGTAACGAGAAGTGTGAAGGGCAAATAGCATAGGAGGTAGGAAGGCTGCAGTCGGCGATAGATTACGCACTGATGTCACATATGATGTATGATAAGCTCAGAGGAATGCACATAGATGAAGGTGGTTCCAGAGGTCTGGGTAGTGATCACAAACGTATCAAGCTAAGTTTTGGAAGAGCAGTGAAAGTGGGAAGGAGACAAGATGAGCAACTAAAGGAAAATTTTTCTTCGGAAAGGTAAATTGAAATAGCCACTACACAAATTGAGAAAGTAACCACTGAGGATAATAAAACAGTGTGGACATACACGAATATAATTAGACTGTTTGAGCTAGAACTTACTAAGGCACGTGACAAGTCACCCCGGAAAAGAAGACACAAACCCAAAACTTGGTGGAATGCGGAAGTTAAGAGAGCCATAGCAAAACGTCAGGAAGCCTCTAGGGAACACAGACATGCTAAGCAGCGGTGTGAACCGACAGATGATGTTGAAAGAAAATGGGAAATTTTTTTAAGCTGTAGAAGGGCTGCATGTCTTCTGATCAATGAAAAGATTAGAAGGGAGCCCAGTGGCTGGCAGAAGTACATAAAAAAGATAGAAAGGCAGCTGCAAAATTTTGGAACCGTCTAAACTCCCTAAGAAATGATACGAGCCAAAAGCAGAGGTTTATAACTACAGCTCAAGGTGCTAAGCTAGAAGGGGACGAAGCTATTGAATATATAAGAACAAGGGTGACAGAAAAAGTTCAACACAGAAGTGCTTTATGCACCACTATAGACAGGAATGAATCAAGTGGCGCAATGGCTTCATTTTCACAACAAGAGTGGGAAAGGGCTGAGAAAATGGTTCCTAGTAGTACATCAACAGGCCCAGATGGCATTCCAATTATGCTGATAAAGTCATTACGCCCGAAGTCTAAGCAGGCTTTGAGACAGGCAGTGAGAAAAATAATAATTGATGGAGAAGTTCCCGATGGATGGAAACTTAGCAGGATGAGCATGATCTATAAAAAAAGGGGGACAAAGCTGACATAAACAACTACCGTCCTATAACAGTGACATCAGTGGTCTACAGGCTGGCGATGCAGATTATAAAGGAAAGACTGCAGGCATGGATATAATTTGAGTGGGTGCGGGGGGAACTGCAGAATGGGTTTCGGAAACACAGGAGGTTGGAAGACAGTCTGTTCTCACAGACGCAGTGCATCGAAATAGCAGAAAAGGAACACAGGCCCCTATGGCTGGCATTCTTGGATATCAAGGGAGCGTACGAAAGCATGGTCCAAGAGGAATTGTGGGGAATACTGGAAACAGTAGGCATGGAAGATGTAGTCACTAATTTTTTAAAGAATATCTATAAAAGTAACAAGGTGGTAACAAAGTGGGAAAAACAGGTATCTCAGCCCACAGAGGTGAAAAGGGGGCTTAAGCAGGGTTGTCCTCTGTCAACCTTGTTATTCATGATGTACTTACAAGGATTAGAGACCAAATTAGAGGGAAGTGGGCTGGGCTTCAACCTCTCTTTCGTCAAACCAGAAAAGCTCATTGAACAGGTACTACCAGCATTGATGTACGCAGATGATATAATGCTAATGGCCGACAACACGGCAGATTTGCAGAGATCGGTGGACATCTGCTGTAATGAGGGAGATAGGTTAGATTTCAGATTCAGTTAGGAAAAATCAGCAGTCATGATTTTTAATGACAATGAAGGTAGTAAGCTTAGAATACAGGAGGTCACGCTAGAGATAACAGATAAATACAAATATCTGGGCGTATGGATAAACAATGGGACCGAGTACCTAAGGGAACACGAAATATACGTGTCGACCAAAGGTAACAGGAATGCAGCGGTAATGAAGAAGAGGGCACTGTGTATTTACAATAGGTATGATGTAGTGAGAGGAATATGAAAAGGGGTCATTGTTCCTGGTGTCACAGGTCCCGTTAATTAGGGAGGCGATCGCCGGGCTAATTCCAAGGGCCGAAGTATCGGCCCCCCGAACCGCACCACGAAAGCGTGAACAATTTAGAAGTAGTCCTTTTTGGCGCGCCAGCGGACGCCGGCTGTGGCCCAAAGAACAAGTCAGAGCCGAGAGTTGATAAACAAACAAAATTATATTCTTAATAATGGCAGATCGAAAACAACACACAAGAATGCACACTCCACAATAGTTGCATACAATATGTCACCACTCAAACAACGTACTACACAGTACAATCAGCCACACTCGAAACAACGGACACAGACAACAATACGCACTACAATGCGGTCGCATGCATTGAACAACCAAGACACTTAAAGACTAAAGAGATAGAAAACCTATTCAGTCCAAAGTTCTTGGAAAAAAAGTCTGGATGATACTCTTCCGAGAATCACTCACTCAAAGTCCAGCGTTGTTGTCGTTCCGCTGCCCCTGAAGTTTCTCTTCCAGGAAACCCCGCGTCTTCAACTGGCCTCTCTCCAAGCTTCAAACTTCTTCGCCGGAAACACGTCGGCTTCACACACGCAGCCGTAGCCACGCGTCTTCGCTCGATAGCGGTAGACACGCGCTCTTTCCTGTAGCTCGAGCCTTCACCCCTCAGGTGGAAATCCTCTTCTTCTCCTGCTTTGTCGCTACGGACAAAACCTTCGCCGACTACACGGCGGAATCCCTACGCGCTCTGGCGCTAACTTCCGTCTTCTCCTGATCTCTCATCTCGGCTGCTCGATTAAATACCTTCCGCGCGAGATTCCACAAAGTTCTCATCATTTCGTCGGCGCGATACGCAGCGAAGGCTGGGGGAAAGCGCGAGACGGTACGAGAGCCGTCCGCGACGGATGACTTAACCCGGCATCACCACGCCTCTTTCCATCTAGAAATTTCGAGGGCTTCCTCGGCCACCGATATGGGGTGAGGAGGTTCGTCGGCGAACCCACGCTTCCGAGGGGAGAGGCGTGCGCCCGGGGAGTCTTTGGATCTTTGTTTTCTTTTTTTTATCGTTGACCTCGTGGCGTCACTCTGGCGCTTCGTCGCGAGAATTCGGCGGCGCGCCCTTTTTGAGCGCTCGTTTTGTGACACTGCCCCCCACTTTAAGAACATTATCTCATTATATTCAAAACCACACAAATGAGCGCGAACAGTCCCCACACACTTAAAGACTGGAACATAGTCCATTGCTCAAAACACGTCACATTCACAGTAGATCACTCAATACAATTGTACATTACAATTCAATCTCACAACACATAGAATATAGACACAGCTAGGTACATGAATACAATACTCCATCACATACTTCAAGCAATACAAACGTACAAAAGATCTGTCATTGCAACAATTATGCAATACTATACATCACGTCACAGCACAAACACTTCGACACTTGTCACACAAGATAACACAACATTAACACAACATATGGCACTCAGCACTGCCAAACACATCCTGATTCGACCTGAGCCCTTATCCGGTGCATTTCGAGCAGCGCTTGCGCCCTTCCTTGCGGTGCTCTCTCGATCTCTTCTTATGGTTTTTGCTCATTTTGTTCCTGCGAGCCCCTTCCAATGACGGTATCTGAGGCGGCGTCTCAGCCATCGTTGTCACTTCCGACACTGCTAACGGGTCATGACGCTCAACCAATCCTGGCCGGTTATTCACCCGCTTGTTCATGTCACGACACGGGGCCTGGCTGGCCGACTCTGTCACCTTTACACTGTCGGTCGGTTGAGGTCGTGCCGACGCAAGTCCAGCTGCCCAGCACGTGAACGCATTCAACACGATCATCTTCTCATTCGCTGTCTCTTGCGCCCAGGCTTCACCTTGGGCTCGAGTGAGATCCTTCACGGAATTTTTCTCCGCTGTATCTCGCGGTCCCTGTGTCGAAGGGGGCTCCATCTTCGGGTCTTCCCCCAAACGTTCTAGTTCGTTCAGCCCTCGCGCCCCGTCGATGTTTCCGATGACGAGGTCGTACAGTGGGGTCGTCATGCATAGAGCGTTAACCTTCCCGCTGAAGTACGGGGTTTCAACCTTAATATCTACTTCGGGAAGCATCCGAACCGTACTGTCAATTAGGCAAACTGGTTTCGTTTTGCCTGTTAACTCACTTTCTCGTACCAAATTTCTCCGCACGATAACAGTGGAGCTGCCGGTATCTCTGAACACCGTAACCTTCTTGCCCGCAACTTTTCCAGGCAGCGTTGGCATTCTCTTCGTGACACCGGTTGGCTGTTTTGTCATTACAGCACCCACAATAGGAATTTTCTCCCCATTTTTCAACTCTACGAATCCATCGGTGACGGCATTATTACCGAATTTCGGTGCCGCTTGCACACAGGATACCTGGTGAGTATTACTCGCTCCGTTTCGACATGCGTCTGCTTTGTGCCCAGTGTGATCACACTTGAAACATTTTACTACCGTAGGGCTCGTAAAGTTAGTACGACAGTTGCTCGCGCGATGACCCACTCGGTTACACAGAAAACATCACGGAACACTCTCCCGTGCACGCTTCTTTTGTTCAGGTGCCGAATTTTTCGAATCTTCGGGACACTCCTTCTTGACCTTGGCCAAATTAGTTCCACCTTGTGCTTCCAAGAATTGATCAGCCAATTCAAGCATTCCTTCAAGTGACTCAGCCTTCCTCTCTTTCAAGTACAGCGACAGGCTTGGGTGGCAACTAGTAAGAAATTGTTCTCTAATTAGGAGCTCTCTAAGCTCATCGTACTCCTGCGCTGTCCCTGAAAGTTCAATCCATCTGTCGAAATAATGGCTGAGTCGGGCGGCGTACTGCGTAGCCGTCTCACCATCAACTGGCTTTCCTGTCCGAAACCTGTACCGGAAACCTTCCACAGTAAATCTAAATCGCTTCAGCAAAGCAGCTTTCTCCTTTGCATAGTTGGCTGCATCGGTCGTCGTCAGCCTGCCGTACACACTGAGCGCTTCACCACTCAAGCAAGTACTCAAAGCAGTTGCCCATTGATGTTCCGGCCAATTCTGGCTCCTTGCAATCGTCTCAAATCTGTGAAGGTACGCGTCAAGGTCGTCCTTCCTTTCATCAAACGCGACGATCAGCTTGCTTGGGTTCAAGCGGAAGCCATGATCTTCCCGTTCGCTGCTTTCAACTCTAGCTTGGACGGGAGTTTCACTTCGCTGTTGCAAACGGAGCCGCTCGAGTTCCATCTCGTGCTGCCGTTCCCTTTCAGCCATCTCCGCTTCTCTTTCTTCTCTCGCCCTTTCGGCTGCCAACTCCTCTCTCTCCAACTCCAACTTCAATTGTTGCTCTCTTTCTTCCTTCGCTATCTCAGCTGCCGACCTCTCTCATTCCAACTCAGCTGCTTTTTCTCCTTTGGCCCTCTCAGCTGCCAACCTCTCTCTCTCCACCGCCTCTTTCTCCTTCTGGCTTACCCACTTCCGCAGTTCGGCGCTAGAAAGACCCATCTTCTCACCAAGAGCTACGAACTTTTCGAGATCCATTGTGTCTCGCAAATGAAGTCTTGCCGCGTGTGAAAAGTATCTGCCTAAATCATTCTATCGGAACACTCCCCTGCACTCGTTAACAAGAGCACTGAACAACACACAAAATCGTTCCGATAGCACTATCAACAACTAGAGGCTCTTTCTCACTACTTTGGACACACTGTGCACCAAAAAGTCCTCGTCGCGGACGCCAGATTAATTGTCACAGGTCCCGTTAATTAGGGAGGCGATCGCCGGGCTAATTCCAAGGGCCGAAGTATCGGCCCCCCAAACCGCACCACGAAAGCGTGGACAATTTAGAAGTGGTCCTTTTTGGCGCGCCAGCGGACGTCGGCTGTGGCCCAAAGAACAAGTCAGAGCCGAGAGTTGATAAACAAACAAAATTATATTCTCAATAATGGCAGATCGAAAACAACACACAAGAATGCACACTCCACAATAGTTGCATACAATATGTCTCCAATCAAACAACGTACTACACAGTACAATCAGCCACACTCGAAACAACGGACACAGACAACAATACGCACTACAATGTGGTCGCATGCATTGAACAACCAAGACACTTAAAGACTAAAAAGATAGAAAACCTATTCAGTCCAAAGTTCTTGGAACAAAAGTCTGGATGATACTCTTCCGAGAATCACTCACTCAAAGTCCAGCGTTGTTGTCGTTCCGCTAACCCTGAAGTTTCTCTTCCAGGAAACCTCGCCGAAGTTTCTCTTCCAAGAAACCCCACGTCTTCAACTGGCCTCTCTCCAAGCTTCAAACTTCTTCGCCGGAAACACGTCGGCTTCACACACGCAGCTGTTGCCACGCGTCTTCGCTCGATAGCGGTAGACACACGCTCTTGCCTGTAGCTGGAGCCTTCACCCCTCAGGTGGAAATCCTCTTCTTCTCTCTGCTTTGTCGCTACGGACATAACCTTCGCCGACTACACAGCGGAATCCCTACGCGCTCTGACGCTAACTTCCGTCTTCTCCTGATCTCTAATCTCGGCTGCTCGATTAAATACCTTCCGCGCGAAATTCCAGAAAGTTCTCATCATTTCGTCGGCGCCATGCGCAGCGAAGGCTGGGGGAAAGCGCGAGACGGTACGAGAACCGTCCACGATGGATGACTCAACCCGACATCACCACGCCTCTTTCCATCTAGAAATTTTGAGGGCTTGCTGGGCCGCCGATGTAGGGTGAGGAGGTTCGTCGGTGAACCCACGCTTCCGAGGGGAGAGGCGCGCGCCCGGGAAGTCTTTGGATGTTTGTTTTCTTTTTTTTTATCGTTGACCTCGCGGCGTCCCTCTGGCGCTTCGTCGCGAGAATTCGGCGGCGCGCCCTTTTTGAGCGCTCGTTTTGTGGCACCTGTTTTGACGTTCGACAATGCGGTCTTGTGCATGAGATCAGAAGTTCAAGCAAGATTAGAAATTAAGCAACGTGGAATACGTAGGCTTGCCTTAGGAGCTCACGGGAATACACCAAATCAACAAATCAGGGAGTACAAGGTGATATTGGATGGACATCATTTGAGGGCAGGGAAGCTAGCAGCAAGATAAAATTTGAGAAGCAATTGAGAGAAATGGAGGAGGAGCGTTGGACTAGGAAGGTATTCAGCTACTTGCACATGAAGAATGTCGATACAAAATGGCGGAAGCGAACCAGAAAATTCACTGGTAAATACTTGGAAAACAGCAGGGGGCCAAACGAAAAAAATTATCGGTTAAGAAAAAGGTGAAGGAAGCTGAGACCGAGATGTGGAGAATTGGCATGATTAAGAAGTCCGCACTAGAGATCTATCGAACTTTTAAGCAGGAAATGCCAAGGAAAGGATCTATGATAATACTCGGGGTAGTTCTCTACTGTTTGAGGCCAGGACAAGAGTATTGAGAACAAAGACATATCGGGCCAAATACGAAGGGGTAGACACGGTATGCAGTGCGCGTGGAGAGGAAGAAGAAACTGCCGAACACTTGATAATGTTCTGTAAAGGGCTTCACCCTGTAGTTCAGGTTGATGGCACAGAGTTTTTCAAAGCACTGGGGTTTAGGGGCTGTGAGGGCTAAATAGACTTTAAGCGGGTAGAATTAACTAGAAAGAGGTTATCTGATTGGTGGCTAAAGTCAAGGCACGAGTGAAAATCGAACCCTTCGCTGCAAAGTACGAATCCTCAACCTCACTATTTTAGGGAAAAAAATAAATCTAGTTCTTGGTTCATTAATATTACGGCTTGGTGGCGCTAGCCACCGCCCGATCTAAAGGGTACCGCCATATCCATCCATCGACCCATCGGGGTAGGGAGCGGTGCACTTCCCTGTGTTTGCTGCAGGTGCGCTGGGATTTTCTTCGCAATCAGTCGCTACATTGCAAGTATGCCATTAGTCAGTGTTTGCGCTAGGTCCCTCTGGAATGCCCAAGGATGTCAATGGTAAAAAAAAAACCAGCGTTGGTGCTTTGTGCCTGGGTGCCGATAGTGTCGATAGATCATGCATCGTACACTGCTGAGCGAAGTGACTCCCGCCTTGTATATTATGTCGCAGGCTACGATGTGAGAAAGCATATACTTAGCAATAATTTTGATGAGTGCAACAACGCCTGTCTTGTCTCGAAAGAAAATGTGCCAGGAAATCTCCCAGCCCAGGCAAGCAAGCTGTGGGATCTGGGCGGACTTTTGCATCCGTCGAATTTCCTTTATACCCTCATCCTGAACCTTGAGGACAAAATCACTCGTTTATTGAGCTCAGTACGTTTTCACGCCAAGTCAGCCATAGAGATGCTGAAGGGAATTGGCGAGACAGGAAAAATTGGCTGCCCAAAGCATGGTGCTCGCTTGACCAAAAGTGGGGTGCGATTTTATTGCCTCACTCGTGTCCACTTTTTTTTTGAAAGGCATGAACCAAAAAGAAGACGAAAAGAAAGGGCGGAGAGTTAAGCTATGTGTACTCTAGTGGCAGAGCACGAGTACCTCAGCATGCATGGAAATAAATTTATGTTTTTGTTAAAAAAGTGTCTTCTCTATTTCTGCTGCTGGGGACGATTCTCGAGTCAGAGGCTTCGCGACATACGTAAGTTTTAGCACTCTTAATTCGTTACTCGTCTAAATTAATGAGCAATATTAGGCTGTTAAAACTTCTACGTTCGGAAACCGATAATTGAATGCCAAGGGAGAATTTAAGCTGCGACTCGCACAAGATTGTGCGTTCGCGGCGGAGCAGCAAGACGTGGCTCTTGTACCGACGTTTGTGCTCGTGGATGAAGGAACTTAACATGCTCTAAGTAATATGAAGCCTTCCAGTATTCGCAACGTCTCGTAACACACCTGCGTTCTGCCGTCAGTAGCCGCAATATTACGAAATCCACAAAAGTTGGTGTCGGGTCTCGCTCATATGCCTTTTCGAGAATTGTTTTCAGAGGCGAGAAAATATAGAGATACTTAAGCCACGTAACACATTACGGGGCTTACGCATCTTAAGTATTGTCGTACATTGACTCAATAAAAAAGGTTTTCACTGAAAATAGGTGACCGCCTTATAGCGTGAGAGCAGGCCCGTAGCCAGAAATTCTTTTCGGGGGGAGGGGCACTTGCTAAAAACTAGGGGCGAAGGGGCCCCTAGCTCCCCCCCCCCCCCCCGGCTACGGGCCTGCGTCTAACTGCGTGAGAGAGATTTCTGCTGAGAGCAGCGCATGCTCATTCGTAAGTCGCCTGCGCAAGGGTACCCGTGCCTATGCGTGCAGCGCTCCAAGCGGCATCGGCGCGCTTTGCGGACCAATATCAGCGGCCGCTTTTCACACCTCCTCATTCTAGCCACCCTAACCATAGAGTTTATCACGGAGGAAGGAGTTTATGGTGTGTACACATTTCGACCCAACGTTTCTAGACTGGGTAAGTTGCAAAACTCGCCGTGTCAGACTTCTCGGCACACGGCGCCGGGACAGCTTCTGGTTTGGTGGCGCTGGCGGCGCAACAAGCTTCAGCTAGCAGACGAAAACACGTAGCCGTCATGGCAAGACGCCGTGGCGGCCGTTCTGAAAGAGCTTACCAACAGTATATTATCGAGATTTGCTGTGCTGCCGCAGAAACTTAATAATGAGTAATATTTAGTGGTGTAAGGCAAATACAGTATAATTATGGTTTTCTGAACTGCCCACAATAAACAATGCTTGATATATATAGCATAACATACGAGTCTGTCGGTTAGTTGCTAGTTGGTGTACGTTCGCAATAGATCTTGGCAGCGTCTCGTGCGCCGCGCGGCGCTCCAGCCATCCCCACACAGAACTGGCTGCTGCGCCGCACGGAAGTGACGTCACTTTAAAAAAATTAACGTAAAGCTATTTAAATGTGCAAATAATTACTTTATAATGCAATAAACTTACAAAATTATCATTAAACAAGTGTGTAACGTGTTTTTTATAGTGCATAAATTAATTATTAACGCATTGAATAAAAATATTTGTTTTTGTATACTGTTTTTGTAATATTAGTATATATTGCTCAATTTAACAACCTAATAAATTATTTGTTGGTTTATAAGTATTATTAAAAGGAAAATAAGTTGATTGTTTGTTCTGTGCTCGAGGGTGCAGCGGGTTTGCCCCTGGTTTCGGTTTGGAGCGTATTTTGATCCTACGACTACCCTAATACAGTACATGTGTACAGTATTGTACACATACAGTACACATACGTACAGTATCGCACACAATATTGTACAGTACATGTGTACGTTCTACATCGCAATGTGCCATGTCAACAGCATTCGCCGAACAGGGTGTGATAAATCTGCATTGCAACGTCAACAGAGTGTTTCTTTGATAGACCGAGAGGAAATCGGTGGTCTGGCGTCAAATTAATGTGCATCCTTGCCTGTCGACAGAGTGTTTCTTTTGTAGACAGAGAGGAAATCGGTGGTCTGGTGTCAAATCAATGGGCATGCTTGCCTTTCGTTCGCGAAATCTATGCGTCCAGTGACGCTGTTCTGGTACCACGTCTACTGCGGCGCGTTTTTCTGTCATCAGAGCCTCAATAAATAGCGTGAACAGCATTGCTTACCCAGTGGCGGAGGAAACGATGCAGTCAGTTGCATCGTTTTCGCTTACGGGCCTGGAGTATTGTGTGTCCTTGTACGTCTCGGCAAGAAAGTGCATCGATTGTTGAACAAGCGTATAAATGTCCTATTCTGCGAGGATAATCAAACATTCGAAATCAAAGGAGGCGGCATTCAGGAAGATCAGTCCAATATGTGCTTAGGAGAAACTTGTTAACTTGTGTCGCAGACAGTACATTGTTGTTATTGATTTCAGCAGTGCTCTGAGGGACGAGGATCTTTCGGTGCGCTGCTAAAATCAAGAATGCGATCCAACTTGCGTATGCAATTTTCAGTTTTCATGCAGCACATTATTGATCGCCTTATATGAAAAAGTTAACAAAAAGTCATTTATGTACGTGCTATGCATGCCACGTTAAGCTTCTGTGCTAACTATACCCTTGCACTGGATATTAAAATGTTTACATGCTTACACTCTGAGGAAGAGATGGTCCGCTTATTTCTTTTAAACAAATCTGGAATGTTGGCCATGTTGTCCCTTGTGCCTCTAGACCAGGTAGTCGTGTCTGGACCACCAAGCAAACCAGCTTGACCTTCCTCATGCCCAGGGTTACACCTCTTAATTCATGCGGCTACGATGTGCTGCTGCACTTCCACTAAGTATGAGTTGAATATGTTCGCAAATAGACTGCCATATAAAGCACTTGCAGGTGCTCTTCGGTTTTCTTTTTTAGCGTGTTATAGTGCAGCGATTGGTTCGCAGGTAGGACTTGCAAACCTTGTACAGCTATGGACAGGGCTGACTATTGTAGCTTCGTATGCATGTAGAAACCTTTTCCAAGTAGAAAGGTTATTATCATCAACATAAGAGAAAGGTATACAAGCTGTTTTCATCCAACCTTTCTTCACAAATGAGATAAAGATGACTAACCCATTACTACTTGAATTACCAGCCGTACTGTACAGGTTGCCATCAATTTAATTAATGCAACACCCAACATTAAAACCACACTAATTCATTAATTTCACCTGTGACGACAATGTTAGTACAGTCAGCATTAGGCCGGCAATCGTGGCACTGCACGAGAGCCTCTTTTAATGTTGCCTATAGCAGCTAGATTACAAAAGCACTACAATTTTGTCGAAAAACTCACATGATCTACGAAGTCTTCACGTCTCGCTATTGAGGTGACCAGGGCATGGTTGGAAGTGCTGCGATCATATGTCTGACTAAGGAGCTGAAGTGCTTGCTTCATGTGTGATGCCTGTATTGCGTTGATTTGCTTGCATCGGATCCATGCATTCATTGTGCACGATGACCTAAACTGATACGACACATGCATTTTAATCTCTCATAACATAGACAGATTAAGAGATGCCCTTCTTGGCTACTTAGTTCATAACTGAAGCTCAACAGTGGCAGGACAAAAACATGTGGGTCTAAAGGACCGGGCAAAATCCTCCTGACCTTATATGATGGTCTACTGACAAATTTTGTCGCCTCCTCACCTACGCCAAATTTAGTGTTAGTTATAAACGTTCGGCGATTTTAAACTTCCAGGCTTCAGTTTTGTCACTTTATCTATCTTGGCTAGTGATAAGGTAGCCCATGCCTTACTATAAAAGCTTGTTAAGACTTTCGCCTAACTCAGTTTATCACGAAGCCTATACAAATTGTAGGTTCTGATTTTGATGAGATAAACCTTGAAACTTCTTTTTCTGAGAGCCTTTTAGCTCTATGTTCTCCCCATTTTTTTAAACAAAATTAGACGCCGTTCAAAACTACCCGAACTCATGATATGACACATACCTGTTACAAAAGTACGGTGTAGTAAATGTGCATTTTTGCCTCAAAGAGCCAATAAAAAGAAGAAACAAAAATGTCTGTGTAGGTCTACACTGTACCCTATTAATCCTTGGGAATTCAACAGCAAGTGATATGGATTACAGAAAAATGCTCGAAGCCTCAAGCCGTCAGTTGAGGTGCTGTGCACTATCATCATCAGCCTGACTACGTCCACTGCAGGACAAAGGCCTCTCCCATGTTTCGCCAGTTAACTCGATCCTGTGCTTGCTGCTGCCACTTTACACCCACAAACTTCTTGATCTCATCTGCCCACCTAACCTTCTGTCTCCCCCTAACTCTCATGCCTTCTCTGGGAATCCAGTTAGTTACCCTTAACGACCAGCAATTGTCCTGTCTATGCACT
Organism: Rhipicephalus microplus; assembly: GCF_043290135.1. Classification (NCBI taxonomy): domain Eukaryota; kingdom Metazoa; phylum Arthropoda; class Arachnida; order Ixodida; family Ixodidae; genus Rhipicephalus; species Rhipicephalus microplus. The sequence goes on from NC_134704.1 coordinate 219,301,404, forward strand.
ACATGCCCAGCCCATGTCCATTTCCTCTTCTTGATTTCAACTATGATATGCTTAACCCCGTTTTGTTCCCTGATCCACTCTGCTCTCTTTTTGTCTCTTAAAGTTACACCTACCATTTTTCTTTCCATTGCTCGCTGCATCATCCTCTATTCAAGCTGAACCCTCTTTGTAAGTCTCCAGGTTTCCGCTCCGTAGCTAAGTACCAGCAAGTTACAGCTGTTATATATCTTCTTCTTGAGGGATAGTGGCAATCTACCTGTCATAACATGAGAGTGCTTGCCAAATGTGCTCCACCCCATTCTTATTCTTCTAGTTACTTCAATCTCTTGGTTCGGCTCCGTGGTTATTACCTGCACTAAGTAGACATAGTCTTTTACTAAAAACTCGCGCTCAGCTTGACGACTTAACTCATCGCCGCAGAACTGCCCGCCTTTCGCTTCTCCACAAGCTCTATCATCACCCATACCTTCACCGCATTTTCGAAGCACCAACAGTCATCTTTCCACGCACAGACCATATCTTCAAGATAAAATGTATAACTTGTCACTCAGCTCATTACGCTAATTCCTTCATTCCCCGAACAATAGTTGCATGGAATAGCTTGCCATCCCACATTGCCACTCAAGCAGATTTCCCAACATTTAACGAACTTTTACTCAACATTTCCGATTAGATATCCACCGCGCGTACTCTCATTAAGCTTCTTCATATGTACATCAGTGTTTATTTTTCTTGTTATCATGTGTTAATGTTTTTCACGACCATTGTACACGCTTGATTTGTATTATTTATGTGTTAATTACGAACTTTTGTATCTTAAGATCATGCCATCATTTTAGTTTTTTTTCCTTGTATACTGTATTTGTTAGTGCCCTTAATTTATGTTTCCAGTATTCAATATTTCATCTCTACTTAATTTTTCTTTTTTTCATAGTATCTGATTTTGGTTGTTGTTGTTGCTTTTTGTATTTAGCTCGCTTTCATTATTTTGTTTAATCTTGTTTTTAGACTGTATAAGCGTACAAAAATTTGTTTCATGTGTTTGTTCCCCTATGTAATACCCCTTCGGGGGCCTTTAGGGGTATTATGAAATAAAAATAAATAAACAACTTGAAGTGCACTATTAACTATCTTGAAGCACTGCTCTCTTCCGAGGTTGTTGTACATTACTTTCGTTTTCTGCAGATCAATTCTAAGACCCACCTTTCTGCTCTCCTTGTCTAATTCTTTAATCATGAGTTGGAATTAGTCCCCTGAGTTACTCAGCAATGAAATGTCATCGGCGAAGCGCAGGTTACTAAGGTATTCTCTATTAACTCTTATCCCTAACTGTTCCCATTCTAGGCCTCTGAAAACCTCCTGTAAGCACGTGGTAAATAGCATTGGGGAGATTTTATCCCCCTGCCTTACACCCTTCTTGATTTGTATTCTGTTGCTTTCTTTATGAAGCATTAGGACAGCAGTTGATCCCCTGTAGATGTACTCCAGGATCTTTGTATATGCTTCATCGACGCTCTGATTCCGCAGTGTCTACATGACTGATGATATTTCTACTGAATAAAACGCCTTCTCGTAATCTATGAAGGGTATGAATAGTGGTTGGTTATATTCTGAGCATTTCTCTATTATTTGATTGATAGTATGAATGTGGTCGATTGTTGAGTATCCTGTTCGAAATCCTGCTTGTTCCTTTGGTTGATCGAATTCTAATGTTTTAATAACTCTGTTAGCAAGTACCTTTGTAAATAACTTGTATACTACGGACAGCAACCTGGTCGGCCTGTAATTCTTTCAGTCCTTGTCATCTCCTTTCTTATGTATTAAGATGATGTTAGCATTCTTCCAAGACTCTGATACCCTTCCCGTCAGGAGACACCTCGTAAATAGGATGGCTAGTTTTTCTAACACAATTTGTTCTCCATCTTTCAGCAGATCTGATGTTACCTAATCCTCACCAGCAGCTTTGCCTCTTTGCATGCTCTCCAAAGCTTTTCTGACTCCTTCTATCATTACTAGTGGGGTGTCATCTGGGTTACTGCAAGTTCTTATAGTATTAAGGTCGAGGTTGTCCTGGCTACTGTACAGATCTCTGTAAAACTCCTCCGCTATTTTAACTATCCTATCCATATTGGTAGTTATTTTGCCTTCTTTGTCCCTTAGTGCATATATCCAATTTCTCCCTATTCCAAGTTTCCTCTTCACTGTTTTGACGCTTCCTCCATTTTTCAGAACATGTTCAATTCCCTCCATGTTATACCTTCTTACATCGAATACCTTACGCCTATTAATCAACTTCGAAAGTTCTGCCAGTTCTATTTTGTCTGTTGTACTTGAGACTTTCATGCTTTGACGCTCTTTAATGAGGTTATTCGTCTCCTGGGACAGCTTGGCAGTGTCCTGTCTAAGTACCGTACCTCCAACTTCCACTGCACACTCCATAATGATACTCTTCAGATTATTATTCATTGCGTCAACGCTAAGGCTGGTTTCCTCGATAAGAGCCGAGCACCTGTTCTGAAGGGAGACTCTCAATTCCTCTACTTTCCCTCACAGTGCTAGCTAATTGATTGGCTTCTTGCGTATCAGTTTCTGTCGTTTCTTCTTCAAGTCTAGGTGAAATCGAGACCGTACCATTCTATTGGTAACTGCATCACACCCTGCCAACCACTTCCAGATCCTGCACGATGCCTGGGTGTGCACTGATTATAAAGTCTATTCCGTTTTTACTTTCCCCATTAGGGCTCCTCCATGTCCACTTACGGTTTCCTCGTTTTTGGTAGAAGGTATTCAAAATACGTAAATTATTGCGTTCTGCAAATTCTACTAGTAGCTCTCCTTCGGCATTTCTAGTACCGATGCCATAATCTCCTACTGCCTGGTCTCCAGCCTATCTTTGCATTAAAGTCTGCCATCAGTATAGTATAGTGTGGTTTTACCTTACTCATTGCTGATTCCACGTCCGTCTTCATAGAAGCTTTCAACTGATGCGTCATCGTGGCTGGATGTAGGCGCGTAAGGTTGTATCCTTCATCTTGTATCTCTTATTGAGTTTAATTACCATACCTACCACCCTTTCATTAATGCTATAGTATTCCTATATGTTGCCAGCTATGTTTCTGTGAATCAGGAACCCCACTCCCAGTTCTCTTCTGTCAACCAAGCCTCGATAGCAAAGGAGGTGCCCATTCTGTAGCACCGTATAGGCCTCATCTGTCCTCCTAACCTCACTGAGTTTTATTATATCCCATTTAACACCCTCTAGCTCCTCGAGTAGTACAGCTAGGCTTCCCTCACTAGATAAGGTTCTAGTGTTAAACGTTGCCAAGTTCAGGTTCCAATGGTGGCCTGTCTGGATCCAGAGATTCTTAGCACCCTCTGCTGTATTGCAGATCTGACCGCCGCCGGGGTCAGTTGCTTCGCAGCTGCTGGGGACTAAGGGCCGTGAGTTATTTCACGTATGCATGTGGGAGGTAGTGGCCAGATACTGCACCCGGGTGGCCAATCCATCTCTGGTGAGAACCCCCCCCCCCCCTTAGCTCGGGTCCGTGGTGTCACTACACACTAAACGCCTGCTTATGCAGACACCCCTGCGTGTCCACTGTGCTATGTAATAAACCCTGGAGATTTTGGAATGTAATATAAGCCGCATTTATATCTGAACATTGACTAGCTGAATGGCGTCTATTCTGCCTATCTTATTATAAAAGCGTTCTCATCTGTTTTCACTCTTGAAATGGTTACTCCTTTTCGAATCTTTAGTTCATTTCATGATTTCTCTATTCTATGCAATAAATTTGTAGTCGTCAGTAAAGATGGTATTTTTTCTTTATTTAGAAACAATAAAAATGCTGCAAGTATAGATCTCCTTGTTTTTAGCCACGATATATTAAAATATATTTGGGAGCATTTTTGAAGCCTTTACTGCACTTTTTTTATGGATCATTATCCTTTTGCTGCATTCCTCATCACTGGTGTGAAGCCAAGTTATGCAATGTTCTAATCAGGCACCTGCCCTGATTCTCTAAACTACAGACTCATTCCTTTCACTTACACTTTTTCCAAGCTCCTCGAAGGCATCATTCAAACTCAAATAAATAATTATTTCAAAGATTACATCATGTTTAAATAGCACAGTTTCTGTAAGGAATTTCCTTGTGATCATCAGCTGACATAATTTACTCATGGCTTATTAATAGACACTGGCTTTCAAGTTGAAACCTTGTTTCCCAGTTTTTTCGGTGCACTAATTGGGTCTCCGACCATAGGCCTGTATTCACTAACCATCCTCGGTGTTACCTCAAGTTTTTGTTATCGGTTGTAAGCCTTTATAGCGCTTGATGTACAAAGTTGGCCAGTATTCGTGAACCAGTCTTGTTGTAGTTTTTTACCTCCTTACCATTTTTGTGCCTTTATAACACAAGTAGAGGGTACAAAAGCTTGAGGAGAACTCGAGGAAAGGCCAAGGTTGGTTTGTGAATACGGGCCATAGACTCTGTAGTTAACACAACTGAACATTCACACACACATCTTAGTATACAAGGGTTCCTCTGATATCGCAGTCAATTCACCTCTGTTAATGGCTCTTACTCTTCGACAGCTCAAGTAACATTCGGCACTCCGCAGGGAAGTTTCCTTGGTCCCCTGTTCTTTTCTAATATTTGTTAATGATTTGCCTGAATGTATTTTTTCTCAAACTAGACTTTTTCACTGATGACCTCATTTGTAGTGTACTGAGCCATGAAAAGTAACTCTGGCTATCAGTTATTATAAAGCAACCTCTGTTCAATTACAACTTGGTGCTCATCATGGCTACATTTCTAAATAAGTGTAAGGCTCAACTTGTCACGTTTACAAAAAGTTTTATGCTGCTTTCTGAACTTCACATACTCCAAATACATAAATGTTGATTCAGCTTGCACTGACAACTATTTAAATGTTCATTCTATGTTTGACCTGACATGGAGCCGTCATACCAATTTCGCTTTGTAGTTGCCACTACCTCTCTGCCTCTCAAATTGTAATCTACAACATGCTCCTGCGCAGGTGCTTAATCTCACCCAATTTACTTCAATTCATCCTAAAATATAGAGTATACTTCATAGATGTGGCACCTGAATTAGGCCTACATCATAGGCAACATCGATCTCTCCAAAAAAATGCAACAGATTTTTTTTTTCTGATTACTACCATTTCATTGGTGTGTCAGTCCTAAAGGCTTGTGCTGGTCTTGATAAACTTTACCATCATTGTACACTAGTTTCTTTACCTCTTTTTTATAAAATATACTGCCACTCATTACTTCATTTTTTTTCCAATCATATTTCCACATCAGCATCGTCCTTTCAAAATTAAACACATAGCTTGCTGTACTTCCATCTTTGCTAAATCATTCATCCCTAAAACCATTATCGAGTTGAACTGGCTGCCTCCTTATATTACAACTAAAATTAATACACTTAAATTTAATAAACTTATTAAAAGTATTACCCATTTGTAGGCTGTCTCACTAGAGCTTTTCTATTTTCAGAATTGCATTTTTGTATATTTTGTTTGTTATGTCACACTTTTTTAGGTGTTTGTTTGATGAGTATTGTTGTTCTGCTGTTTATTGATGCTACAGCCTATCTGTTTTTCCCTCCTCTTTATGTAATATATCCATACAAGTAAGGGCCTTGAGGCATTTCTTGCAAGAAAATCAGTAAATGACAATTCTAATGTACCAAAGTCTCCTTCCCGTTTAAATGAAACTGCTTTATGAATTTTTAGGCTAGTTAGTCATTATCAATAAAGTTTGTGAATGTCTTTTTTATGCCATTTCTAATCCATAAGGTATGTAACTGCGCAAAAAACTGACGGAAACAAGAAGGAGAGAAAAAGGACAGACAAGCGCAGACTAATAACTTTACCATTCTTCTGAAGCCATTTCTAAGCCTGAAGAAAAAAATAGCAAGAAAATACTTTAGCCACAAAAAAAATCATTTTTTATTCAAGAGAAGCATTTGCATGTATAGGCTGGTGCACATGTATGCACTTATATTTTCAGAGGTGGTGCCGCTTCAGTGGCTCATACAGTACTCGCCTACTCACCCAATAGATGCAGCTTTGATTAATCCAGGCACCATGGTTGCATTTCTGTAGAAGTGAAATTCTAGAGAACCACGTCAGGTGGAATACTAGGGCACAATAAAGAACCCAATGGGGTTCAAATTGTCTGGAGCCTTCCAATACACTGTCTCGAAAAGGTCGTACTACTTTGTTAAAGTCTGTAACCTAAATTTAGAGGCAAAACTCTAACGTAAATGATAACAGTACACTGATGAAGTCATGCAATAAAAGTTTGGACACAGCATGGTAGAGTTGACGTGTCAGAATTAATGGTGTGAAAGTATTTGAAAAGTGCAAGTAATATTGTGCAGTACCATTCAATTTGGTCTTTTGTTTGAATAACTCTAGGGGAATATTTTTTGATTGTTTAAAATTACAGCAAAATCTCAATAGTATCAAACAAACACGAGATAAAGGTATGATAAATATAATCCAAAAGGCCAGAATTTGTTAGATATAGACAGCAATCACTTATACTTTTTAAGGAGAGTCACCAGATATTTTAGGCCCATGGCAAAGTAGCTCCAGTGCGTTACATGCCACAAAAGTGCTACTGACATTCTTTTGGGCCCCAAATCTGAACGAAACATTGTAAATAGTGTAGTGCACACGTGTGAGTGTATGTGTTATGTGTTTATCACTGCATATATCATAGTTATCACCCAGTATCTGGAGTAACATGTCAGGCGAAAAGCCAGACAAACATCTACAACTCTCCACTAAAATGATACTCACTCTTCAACAGCTTTTTGCAAAATCTGGCTAAAAAATCACCAAATTTTTCTTTGTGTTTAAAACTTGCTCTGCTTGCTAATTTCTGTAGACGAAAATTTTCTTGCCTGTTCGTGCTAGTTTATAGCTTTTCGCCGACTCAGCTAGAGAGTATCAAACAACAATTTTCATTCAAAGGATGTCTATAGGATGCACTCGATAAAATGGTGTTTATGGCAAGCTAATGAGATAATGTAACTGTAAATAAATTACTTTTTTATGTATATAAACTCATTAAGGGATTTTGGCACGAGCCAAATTGAATAAATTTGTGAAATTCGATATTCACTGTAGAAGCATGTCAAAATAAAACGGCACAAATAATATGTCATAGCAGCCTGTTCAACATGCTATGAAGTAAAAACGATTAAGGTGCTCAAGATATATCGACTGAAAAATAAATTACAATTTCGCTTTTTTTTAGAAGAAAGCTCAGTGTCACTTAGTGGACTAAAAGTATTCATAAAGTTATATATATTACCTAAAAATATGTGAAGTTACAGGGAAGTATTGTTTTTTGAACTCGAGAAATACTTTATTTTTTTTCAATTTTGTAACACTGTAAACTTTTTGACGATGTAATGCAAGTGGCAACACGCGTTCGCAACAGCAGCCTTCAGCCCCAGCCCACTGATCTCGGATGTAGGCAGTAAGCTTGGCATGTCTATGAACGAAATGGGGTTGTCATTGGCGTTTTATTGCCAACAGAGGCAATACAAGCAATGTGGTAAGAGAGTGACAACATCTCAATGAGCCATCCAGCCATTACAGATTTACGATCATAACATGCTACTTTCTTCAGAGGGTTCTGCAAATTAAATAGGTGTGTTTTTTATATTTATATAACAATAAATTAAATAATATGCATTTAATAAGCCAGATAGAGCACTGGTGCCATTCACGCAATATACTAATAAAAGCTGACCTTTTACAATTGTTTACCTTCAAGTGCAATGCGTTTCTTAGTGAACTTCTGTGACTTTGAATCAATCAATCATACAATCAAACGATCTCTCTCTCTCTCTCTCAATATATATATATATATATATATATATATACCTATCTATCTAGCCGCCTACGACCTTGTGCACTCCTTAGCATATCATTAAAAGAATTTACACAACAAAATTGGTATACATACCGTTATACATTGATTGGTACACTCGCAGCCGTTTCATTACATAGATATATGCCAAATATGATATGACGAGATATTTTTGTGCAAATAACATAAATTAATGGTGTGGTAATGGAAAAACCATGACATGCATGTCACGAATGGGCTCACATGCATGTCACGTTCATGGTGTGCTTGCGGTTATTTTGCTATAGCTTGGTTTATACCAAAATTAATATGACGTGACCATAGGTCAGCAAAACTTATGCAGCTCATTCAGACTGAGGCTCACAGCTTGATCTGAGTTTGATTGAGTCGACTCGTGGGTGAGTTCGTCAACCTATGGACGTGACTGCATGATGAACATAAAGAGGAAATGGTAACATGTAAATTATGACATACAATCATGCACCACGTGATTTACATGCCGGGCTCTTGGTGTGCTTGCGGCAATTTCGCTAACTTAATATACAGTGAAATTTGCATTGCATACCACTGTATGATGACCATAAATGACATTTCCTAACATGCAAATCATAATATCCACGTCTTAATTGTACAGCATAGTTTCCTCCTTCCTGGTTGCTTCGCATTATGCATCGATTCCTGTATACTGTGCATGGGATCTGCCTTTTCTTTTTCTTTTCAAGAAAAGCATCCTGCTCCTTGGGAGCCAAAGAATGTCATAAAACTAAAATATAGTCTAGCCTTATGACGCTGTTTATATTACAGTAACAAGATGCACTGCGAGTGTCAAGGAAAGCTACTGTGCATGCTCCTCACAGCAGCCAACCCATGAGTGGGGCCATGTGTATATGTCAGGTTGTTAGAATGGCGTGTATGAATTGCTGTGTGAATATATATATATATATATATATATATATATATATATATATATATATATATATATATATATATATATATATATATATGTAACGTAAGAAGGTAGCGATAGTTAGGAGTTAGTAGTAGAGGTCGAGAAGGAAGAAGTGAAAATGGAATAAACACGGAGTATGAGCCAGGCCACGTCTCCGATTCATCAAAGCGTCACACAAGTCGACAGGACGCTATGATGAATCGGAGACGTGGCCTGGCTCATACTCCGTGTTTATTCCATTTTCACTTCTTCCTTCTCGACCTCTACTACTAACTCCTAACTATCGCTACCTTCTTACGTTACAGGATTCCCCCTCCCCCCGAAAGAAGTCGCGTCAGATGAACACGAATGAAAACTGAACATGCACGGCTTAGAACTGAACACTGTCAAAAAGAGAAGATCATTCCAAGTCCGAGGAAGTTTCCGTTAACACACTATAGCTTCACAGGAGAGGACAGCAATCCTGGGTATCAAGTACAGCTCTGGAGGGCGAGGCTGGCTGTTGCGCTCTGGACAACATAAGCATGCTTTGAGCGTGAAATCAGATGGAAATACAGCCGGTATTCTTGCGATGAATGAACGTGGTGTGATGGCTTTGAAGCATTGGCTGGATGATTTGCGCAGGTGTCGTGCTATTTGTCTTGATTGGAACCCATGCATCGCCACCCGTTTGCGTGCTTGTTGACCGAGGCTAGTGCGGTGATTTCTGCGTCCTTGCGGAATACAGGGTAGGGTTCGGCGCCTTTCTCGACGTTGTATGTCGTGTTGCCTGAGTCTTGATCTCGACTGAAGAAAGCTTACTCGACGTTCCTTGGGAAAATATCTTGGATTTGATGCTTTCTTTGTTTCGAGTGAGAAATCTTGAATATGTCGTTGGCTTGGTTGACACGTTTGTAAACGGCTTTCCATAAACCGCGTGTGTTCTTCCGAAGATGATTCCATTCGTCGTCGTCCTTGTTGGTATAGCCCTTGGAATCTCTGTTGTTCTTGGACTTGCTGGAATTGATGATGTTGCTGCGAAAAGACTTGAGGTGACAGCCCTTTTTTACCATGACACTGACTTTCTGGGCAATTGAATGTGGTGTCGAGTGGGCAGGTAGTAGTCTCTAGGCTGTTGTGCTGCATTTCGGGTAATGAAGGTAATGCTTCAGAGTTGATAGATACATCATCAGGGGCTTCTTCACTGTTCGCTGCGAGTGGTTCTTGCGTCTGAATCTGGATGGTAGGTTCAGGGCTTGGCTGAGTATTCTCCGAGCTCCACAGCTCTATCCCGACCATTGTGAGCGTGCTAGATGTGAGGTGGGCGTTGTGAGCGACGAAAGAGCCAAGTGGCGGAAAACCAGGAGGTAGCCCAATTGTGCTGGATGGAAAATAAGCTGATCCAATGTGTGAAGACTGATTTTCACTCTTTGAGTCGTCATGGCGTTGTTCGGCATTTTCCTCATGTGTCAGCTGGTCTACCATGAACAAGGCGTCCTTATGACACGAATAGTGACCGTTAGGAGCCTTTGAAGAGCTGCGTCGTAGAAAACCAGGTGGTGGACCATGTATGCCAGACGAAGCATGAAAGGCATCAGTAGGGTGAGCGACGTCTCGTGTCGTATGTTGAAGCGATGACTTCGGAAATGCTGACTTTCGCGCAGAAGGGATGCGCGCTTGACGGTTAGGTTTTTCCGAATATACGCATGGCCTTCTGTAAGTAAACGCATGTGCCACTTCGTTTTGAGGCACTTGTCGATTCGCGCTGGACTTTCGAATGCATGAGGACTGCTTAGGAAATTGACGATAGTGTGCAGTTGTCTCTAGATGGTTGCCAATGAGTAAGTCTTGGTCATAATCATTAAAACGGGTAATCATCTCCTCTTTGATTTTTTGCCATGACTCGTCGTTCTCGAAAATGTGAATCAGGTAAAATTTGAATGCCTCACCAGTGACGTAGTCGCTGAAGTTCGTAACCATCTCCCGTTCCGACCAGGATGCAGCGGCGGCGTGGACCTCGAATAGGTTGAACCAGTCCTGTACGGGTCCGTCGTCCGCTGATCCGGTGTACTTGGGGATGTCGAGGTCAGCCGATGGTTCTGTCATGGTGCTGGTCGTTGTCCTTCTAGGCGATGATTCGGTAGTCAATGTATGGGCAGGGTGTCTTCTGTAGAACTGCGTCGATGCTGAGCGACTGATGAAGGGGCAGGCAGGTCTCCATCCTGTCGACTTGTGTGACGCTATGATGAATCGGAGACGTGGCCTGGCTCATACTCCGTGTTTATTCCATTTTCACTTCTTCCTTCTCGACCTCTACTACTAACTCCTAACTATCGCTACCTTCTTACGTTACATATATATATGCACCTGCAGCAATGTTTTTCAGTGTTCTGCTGTAACAATGCTTCAGAAACAGGCGGGAACTCTGGATTAGTGTCCACCGTGTAAATTTACAGGTGATTTTGCGGGTACATTTATAAAGTACATGTAGCTATAGTTCGTAGTATGCTCCATGTAAATTAACTGATACTTTTAATGTGCTGAACCAAATGGCAGCCGGTAATGTGATCTAGAGTCTGCAGCCTACATTTCCTTGGCGGAAAATCTTCGACTGCAGATCCAGCAATTTTCTCTCGTACACTGGGGCCACTTTAGATGCCAAGCGTGTTATGGTCGAGTTCAATGCTGTGTGCGGCGTGACCACCCTTGCTGCGCATGCGCGTCCCCTCCCCGTCTCTCTTTTCGCCTACACTCCCACTTCTCTCGACTCGCACCATCGACGCAAGCAGCATCTGATAGCGAGTTCCTTGATAAAAAAAAAATGACTGCTAGCACTGCCCAACCGTTCACTGGCCACCCCGTATTAGGCACTGGATATTGACCTCCAAGGTAGTGCTAGTGATAGATTTCTCTTGTGCGTTGTTGAACAATGAAAATGAGCAGAGTGCGCGTTATACTTAGTTAAAAATGTACTGAGGGTCTCTGCATTTAATAAGAGTCTTGTGTCTCTCACCCATTAGCAGTGATTGGCATGTTACAGAAAGAAACACCGGTCCATCACTGCGTGCTTAGCGCCTCGTCCCCAGGTTGATCTCCTGCGCAACGCCACGATGAGAGCCAGCGTCCACGGCGCCGCCTGTGTAAGCGTTAGCGCCCGCTGCTTCACACGTATGCATGGTTCCCTTTAGTGGGAGAGAGCAATTTTTCTTCCACCATCAGTTTGTCTATCGGCGCAGATCGCAGACTGCGCAGCTCGTAAGCAGGAGCCGTACATTAGGAATAAGCCCTGCATGCCTTACCAAATGCATCGCGTACCACGAGATTTTAAATATTTATTCCCCATCTGCAGCAGTTAACCTAAACAGCCCTGCGCGCGCAATCAAAGCCACGCCACGTCAATGTATCTATATAACTCGGTGACAGCTAAGACATCATGTGCGAAGATGGCACGTGGCTAAGTTACTCAAGGACTCAAGCAAATTCAACTTGCGATCAACCAGCTATAGTTCCCAAAGTGAGCAATTAAAGAAATGTAACAGCTATTATCACATCAGGTATTGCCTCTCACTCACATAATAGCCTGTCAAATGTGAGCAGCTTTAATACACCAACAGGTGCGTACGACGAATAAGGCATATATCCTTTGCTGCACATCATTTACTTATAGGCTTTACCGCAACGCTTTCGCAATGCAGTGAAGCTTTTGGTAATTGTCTTTTTGTCTGTTTGAAAAGGACTCGCCAAGATGCATACTTGGCCTGAGCAGTCGCAAATGCTTATTTTTGTTTGATGCACAAGTGGCCTGTGCATGCGTTCATTTCGTATCATGTAATGCTCTTCTGCTCACGCTGGCTTTACCGCAGTGCTTTTTCCATGCGGTGAAGCTTGATCATAGTTTGGTATTTGTCCTTTTGTTTGCCTGAAACGGACGTGCCAAGATGCATATTTGGCCTGAGCAGTCGCAAATGCTTATATTTGTTTGATGCACAAGTGGCCTGTGCATGCGTTCATTTCGTATCATGTAATGCTCTTCTGCTCACGCTGGCTTCACCGCAGTGCTTTTTCTATGCGGTGAAGCTTGATCATAGTTTAGTATTTGTCCTTTTGTTTGCCTGAAACGGACGTGCCAAGATGCATACTTGGCCTGAGCAGTCGCAAATGCTTATATTTGTTTGATGCACAAGTGGCCTGTGCATGCGTTCATTTCGTATCATGTAATGCTCTTCTGCTCACGCTGGCTTTACCGCAGTGCTTTTTCCATGCAGTGAAGCTTGATCATAGTTTGGTATTTGTCCTTTTGTTTGCCTGAAACGGACGTGCCAAGATGCATATTTGGCCTGAGCAGTCGCAAATGCTTATATTTGTTTGATGCACAAGTGGCCTGTGCGTGCGTTCATTTCGTATCATGTAATGCTCTTCTGCTCACGCTGGCTTTACCACACTGCTTTTTCCATGCAGTGAAGCTTAATCATCTTTTCGTAATTGTCTTTTTGTCTGTTTGAAAAGGACTCGCCAAGATGCATACTTGGCCTGAGCAGTCGCAAATGCTTATTTTTGTTTGATGCACAAGTGGCCTGTGCATGCGTTCATTTCGTATCATGTAATGCTCTTCTGCTCACGCTGGCTTCACCGCAGTGCTTTTTCTATGCGGTGAAGCTTGATCATAGTTTGGTATTTGTCCTTTTGTTTGCCTGAAACGGACGTGCCAAGATGCATACTTGGCCTGAGCAGTCGCAAATGCTTATATTTGTTTGATGCACAAGTGGCCTGTGCATGCGTTTATTTCGTATGATGTAATGCTCTTCTGCTCACGCTGGCTTTACCGCAGTGCTTTCACAAGGCAGTGAAGCTTGACCATACTTGCTTTTACGTGCCTTGCGACTTATCAAAGTTTTGTAATAGCTCAACTGTTGACGCTAGAAGTGATGCATTCTATGTGAAAGTTTTATACTTAACTTCGGGGATTCATGTTTTCATAAAGTTTTCACAATATATCAGTAAGGTCGAGTTGGAAACTATGCATTTTTGGAAAACGCCCACGAACACGACGGAGACACGAGATTAGAAAGACTCAGTACTTCGCCTTTGTCTTGTCCCTCCGTCGTTTTCACGTTCATTTTCAAAGTATCTATCAAAATGCTGACAACGCTGTTTCACTGCCAGCAACCTTTGGCGTGTAAGAAAGGGAGCTAATTTTTTTCTCAGCCTGTAAACCAAGCAATTGCGGCTACTCGATGTGCGATAAATAAAAGACCAAAATTAAGAATGACCAGCTGATGTTGATAACAGGTGCTCATAGCAGCACTTTTTTGCTGTGCACTTGAATTCCTGTTTTATGTAATGTTATGGTCCGTGAGTACACAATGACACTACTACAACCAAGAAAAATTTTACCAACATTTATTTGTAAAATAACTGCTACAAAATAGAATTCTGATCCCCTTCTTAGTAGTTGCATAATTTAGCTAGAAGAAGACAGCATCATCCAACTTCCTGATGACTTGACAACAGGGTGAGTCCACAATGTACTGGACCTGTACAAGATGAAGAAAACAGACGAAAAAAACAACAGATAAATCAAAGAGTTTAAAAAATGGCACCTGAAACTTTCAACTTGCCCACCACAGCAGTGAAAAGACTCCTGTTGTCATATGTATTTTCTGCCTGTTGGTCCGCGGGCACAAGTGCCAGTCTTGTTTATTATTAGAAGCTGCTTAGCATCACTTCATTGCAAGACTTTTCTCTATCCGCCACCCGAGAACGCGCTCTGTAGCGGTCAGGCTCCGCCTAGAGACTTGTGGCAGTGTGACCTTAATGTGGGCAATATATACACAGACTTTGGTTGCTTAATTTGTAGCAAACTCATTGTGAGCAAATTTCATAGTTGCATTCATAAAATATTTGAATGTTATATTGTAATATAACACTAAAATGCTGAGGCTTTAGAGCATTACAAACTCAGCCTGCCTACATTAACAATCCCAGTGCCACAGGCATGCAAGAACTGCTTGCATAATCATGAATCAACTAAACCATTTTGATATATTGACAGGTTTTCAAAAATGACTATTTTTGAAAATTTTATATTCATATTTTTCTCTTAAAGGGCAAGTTACTGTTGCTGAAGAGAAAAAAAAGCAAATCATATACAATATCTGATACTTTTTGTTTGCAGTTTACAGCTGCACATGGTAAAAGGCTGCATGCATGAGTATTTGCTGTGTGCCATTCATGGTAGTATTTCCGAAATCCTTATTCAATTGACATTTAGTGATCAGCCTATAAATTTTCTTGTTTTTTATTTTTTATTCTGTGCATTAGATATGAATATATTTTAGTTCAGGAAAATTTGCTCAACAACAAAGGGAAGTTTTCTACTTTTGGCAAAAAAAAACAAAACAAAGCAAGAACTAGTTCTAGAACTTTTATGAAAGAGACAGGTGTGAGGTTTGACGTGATGAGAAGTCAATAAAGAAGGAATGCCACAGAAAGGATTGCCTCAACAAAGGAATTTGGTTCGTTGGGGTAACATACATTTGGCAATGTTTTTATGTACTTCTAGTTAACGCTCCACCACTAGCTTACAACAAGGAAAAAAAATAAGGTGGTGCATGCAGAAAGTTAACTCATCACATAATGTGAAAATTTGACCCAGAACAAGAGAAGGAACAAAGACGAGTGCTCACCTCCAACAAGATTTATCTTGAAGAGCAAACATATATACTCTTGAAATGCGAAAAATAGACAAATCATTCAAAAAGCCCACAACTGCCATGCACGAAAACCTTACATCCTCAGCAAAGACAATTCGTTTTGACAAATCCCTAGAGACAGAGTGAGAGAAAGTACTGATGCAGTTCAGCTCTAGTCTACAAATCTTTTTCGCCACGACAATTTCTCTTGTAGTTTTTTTTTTCCCAATGATAATGGTGTCACACAAAAGTGGTTTGGAGCCACACCTGCTACAGTGCAAGGCCAAGAAACGATTGCGACCATTCTTGAGGTTACAAGGGTGTTTATTGCAGCACGTGTGGCTGCAAAATGATTTTGCGGGACATCATTATTGCTGGAAGAAAAAACAACAAATAAAATGACAAGAGAAATTATCGAGGCAAAGAGGATTTGTAGACTAGAGCTGAACTGCATCAGCACTATGTCTCGGGCTTTGTCAAATTGTCTTTTTTGAAAATGCAAGATATTTATTTGCGCATGGCAGTTGTGGGCGTCTTGATTGATTTGCCTGATTTTCACATTTCAGGAGTATATATGTGTTTGCTCTTCAAAATAAATCTTCTTGGAAGTGAGCACTCGTGTTTGTTCCTTCTCTTGTCCTGGGTCAAATTTTCGTGCTATGTGATCCGTTATGCATTACCAACATGCCTAACTTCATACTTTCGATCCCTGAAGTCAGTCCCTAAAGGGCCACTCACCAGGTCCCATAACAAACTGTGGAAGTTGTGTATCTAACGGAGAGCATTATACCATAAACAGTTTTTCAATCGGTTCATTACGAGCTGAGAAAACAGTTTCTTCTTTTTTTAACAGCAGGAAACAAGGATGAAAGGAGGCAAGCTCAAAACCCTTGCCACTCCCCCGTGTAGCCTTCACAAGCCAAATCTCTTTCCTACCCTCTCCAGCATCCAACCAAGAGGTCACGTGCACATGACGTGCTCAAACAAGCCCAACCCTCGAGCGCGCGAGCGGTGTTTTTTGTTGACCAGCATTGTTTTGTGTCTACTGCCTGTTTTTGCGACATTGTTTGGAAACGCTGGCTTTGATGCGGTTGAAAAGATGAGCATAATGAGTGCTCGAATGCGCAGGACCATTAATTTCTTTTCCAGGACAGGAGTCTGCTTGATGCAGTAACCGCGGAGACACAAACGCATGCGAAACGCCAGCACATTAGCTCGGCATCTCGTTGGAATTCACGGGGAAAAAATGCAAAAGACAAACGCATTCTTCTATTGCGTCTCAATATGTATCCCAAGTTTTATTAATCTCTTCAAGCAACAAATTACATTAACTACGCATGTCACGTTAAATAATTTCCGTCATGTCACGTGCCACTGTTGGCAGCGTCAGAGCACAGTCGTATACATATAGGACCAACGTCACTGCACTGCTGTGTATGTAGGGCGATTCATACTTGCACATCATAACCTCCTTCTCTGGGGGCGCGACCCAAAAAAAAAAGGGGGAGAAGCGTTCGTTTTGAAATTTGACCCATTTCCACGTCGCATAGAGTTGCAATGTTTGGCAGACGTGACCATAAACTCCCGATGTACGCATTGCACTTGTCAGCTCAAAATCGCCAAACCCGGTGAGTGGCCCTTTAAAGAAAAGCAAAAATTAGACGAGGAGACATGAAGAATGCTTAGAAATTTTGCCATATGTCTACACCAAAATGGAATGCTATTATTATTTAGAAGAATGTATCTTTTCCTTGGCAACCAGCAAACATGACTGAGAACAGACGAATACTTTTTTGTCCAAGTTAGCTGCTAAAGAGCCGAGACAAGCTCCGTGAAATCCTCTTGAACAACCTGCACAAGTAATGTCCAATACTACCCCACTATATTGTGGTTGCTGGCAGACACAATGTAACTTGTAAATACTATCTCTTGGCTGTACGCGAGCAGCCATGGAGTTTATGAGGGGAAAGTCTTCGATCATACCATTCTGTATGCATTGCAGCAAATGTTTGCGTAGCATAACTTGGTTAACGTTCAAAGTTTCTGGTTTTCTGCCTGACGCTATATAATACATGTTGGCAATTGCAAACAAGCCACAGTCAAGTGTGTTGCACTGGTTTTGTGCCTTCATTGTTTGAATGGTTAATGTTGGCGATTGTAATTTTAGAATATGACAGATTTGCCTAACAGCGTCAGGAGGGGTATCTTGATCAATTGAATCATATATGAAGACTGTGTTTTTGTCCGCACCAACATTTGTTACTGTAAGCCAATGATTGGGGTTCTGAACATGCAAGATTTGAACGAAAGGGCCTTTGATTTGAGTGAATTGTAAACATCGGCCCAGTAAGACATCTTGAAAGCCGACACAAGTAGGATACTTTTTCTGAATTAAATACTGTGCGACATTGATTACGCTATCTGATATGGAGGTGCCCTGTACCAGAACATTTAAATCTGCATCTGAAAGAGAATACCGTTTGTAGACATTTAGCATGTCTACTTTAACAGTTGCAAGGCCTACCTTTTTTACTTGATTTGGGAAAAATTTACGCTTGACAGCTCTCACTTTTTTTGGCCGCCCCCTTCTTGCTTTAACCAAAGGTACCACAAGTTTTGTACTGTTAGAATGCCCAAGATAACTTGTGGCAGTAGTTTGTGCTAACTGAGCTGGTGCAGCCTTTATGGCTGCTGAAGTTTGGTTACGAGGAAATGTGGTTAAATTTCTGAAGAAAGCCTCGCAGGACGAAAGTTTTTCCATTAACTCCTTCTCACCACAATTAGATAATACGTTAGCCACGGTTTTTGACATTTCGCAAAGACTCTTATAAGCATAAGTATACTTCTCTTGTGCAGTGTCAAGCTTCACACAGGGTGGTGACTGAATGCTGCTTGTTACCACTGGTGTGGCACTAGTGGTTGTGCAGCTGTCACTCAGGAAATGATCCTTGCACCACCTGTCTGGTATGCAAGCCTTGTCGAAAAGATCTTGCTTAGTTAAGTCACGCACTGCTAAAATATGTGCACAAGGCAGAGTGTACTGGTTATAAAAAGCACATGTGCAAGAAGCCAAGCACAATGAAACACTGTACTGTGATCTTGGTGAAACTACAACATAAGAATTAGGAGTGGAAGTGACTTGATAACTTACATTTTTAAACTTCTCATACTGCTCTAGTACTTTACTTGTAGCCTCAGAAGTGCAATTACGGGACAATTCTAGCTGAAATGGGTCATTGAAATCATTTATGTTTAGGTTCAGCTTCATTTCTTTAAGCTTAGAGAACTGTAGAGATAAAGAATCATTATCAATGTAACCTACCAATGCTTCTATTGCTTGAACCAAATGCATGCTTGAAGAGAGATAATTTTTAATCTTTTGATTGTGGCACTCAATGCGATTATTAGTGTTATTACCAAATGTAGGAAGGGCTTGCCGATATGCATGTACCCACATTTCCTTACACAAGTGCCAGTTATGCATATAGTAAGAAATGAAATCTGTGCAAGTCATAGCTTGGAGGTTAGCAAGCTTATCGAAGTAGTCTTGCTCAGTGGGGGAATAAACTAAGCTTTTTAAGAGAGGAACCAACTGATCACGTTGCTGTCTAGCTTTTTCATTAACCTTTTGCTGGAAACAATGCAACACAAGCCACGTACACAAAAGTATGTTAGAATTAGGAAGAATATTGGTTAAAATGCGCAGTTCATTGAGATCTTTATCAATCATCACTACTTTGCAAGCAGACACAACAAATGGGTTGAAATCTACAAACTTTGTGAACATGGGCTCAACAATTTCAGTCGTCTCATTTCGTAAGAAGGCATAACACACAGGTCTCCCACGACCACGACCATCTTGAACTAATATAGAGTAAAGAATATAACCCTCAATATTCACTTTATACGTTCCATCAATAAATAGAATCTCTGGATACTTTTCCAAAATCTCACGCATGTGCGTTGTTTGAAGAAGTATGAATTGCAGGTTATTATTTTGATTCATTTCGTAGTGAATAACCCAGTTTGGATTATTTTTTAGCAAGGTCTCTACCTTCTCTAAAACCATTTCACCATGAGCCTGCTCATTGCGGATAGGAATAGAAAATCGTTGCTTGTAATTATTAATGTCCTTTGTAGTTAACTTCTTACCAGTTTTTTGCTCGACCAAGTTTTTAAAATCCTTTGCGCCAATATTACATTTAGCTAAGTCAAAGAATTCTTCTTTTTCTCCACAACTCAGGAGCCTCTTCTGAGGATACAAATCATAATATTCTGTGGGATGGTTATGCTTAGCTTGTAGTTTAGTTATCTTGTAGTGCAGAGTAGGCGATTTACATAGGCTTACCGATACTGTCATTTCACAGCCAGTACCATTGTAAGCTTGCTTTGGTCGCTTTCCTATCCCCCTGGGCTTTATTGTGCGACCGTGAATGCAGCTATATTTAATCCTAATATACTCGAAGTCCTTATCTTCTGATGTGAATGGACTTTTATTACTCTTATTTATCATGACTACATGCCTGCCCTCCCTGCACCACTCATCAAAGCTTTTCTTAAAAGAAGGAAAGTTATCAAATGTTGCATTTAAATAAACTTTGCTACCCCCACCATATAGTGTATTTACTGGGTTATTGAGGACGGTTGGGTTGGCACCAGTGTTTACACAAATAGCCTGGGCACCAAGGCTGACAGGCCTGCTTCTGGATGTCAAAGCAGCCTCACAATACTTGTACTGCACAGCTGCAGTGCACCCAGCTTCCATAGGGTCACCAGCCTCTGTGCCAGGATCGCGCTCAATTCGCATGCAATCCCGAGTCAGTGCTGGTAGATGGCTTTTGCAGACAGAAACCTCGTTCACAGCGTCATTCGTGACAGATTCACAGTGAGTCGCGGAACTAACTGAGCAGTCTTTCAACTGCTTGCTAGGAACACGCTGCACCTTTTTAAAACTATCACGAATGACGTTGTGCGAGACACTGGCTCGTCCTTCAGGCTTTCTACCACAGACAGCGGAAGAAGCAGACTGAATCTGTTTCTGGCTCACAACTGCTGTCATAGGTGAAGTGGACCTGATGGACTTGGCAGCTGTCACAGCAAGAACTTTGCCTTCACTGTCTGCACACAGTTTAGAGCTCTGTTCTTGCTTGTGCAGTGCCGCAGCCTTCCGCCGGCTCTTCTTTGACTGCACCAGTTTCCACTCACTGTCGCCACACTGGCCGACAGCCTGTGGCACAGCTGCTTTTCCAGCACTGGCCTCCTCTTCCCCCACAGAAGAGCGCACAAGAGCACTCTCATGCTCCTGTGAGGCTCTCCTTATTTTCCTGTCACAAGTGGTGCTTGCACCTCGACTAGGGATCATTGGCTGAATAGGCCTCTCCCCAGTGTTTCCCTTGCATGGTACACTTGTGCCATGGAAAATGGGGGAAGGCAGGCTGTCCCAGGTCCACCAAGGCTTGCTTCCCTTGCAGCGAACGCGGACACCGCCAACGAGCGTAAAGCCAATACCATGAATGGTACTGGCCAGTTGGTCAGTGTCGTGTCTCTGCATGAGAGCACTGCTGGTTTTCCAGACAGGAGCTGGTGCAGCGGAAGGTCCACCTACTGCTGGAGAATATTGAACTGCATGCATACCAAGTGCTGGAAAATCGACTTCCAAGTTGATGGAAAAGTGCTCCTGCCGAGCCCACCCACTCCATGCAGATGCCTTGGACTCCTTGTAGGACTGTTGGATGTGTCTCCTCTCTAGTTGGGTGGACAAGGCACAGGCCTCACGGTACAGGAAGTCTGCCAGCACCTTGTTGCCAAGCCGGCTGGGGTGGACACCATCCCTGCTCAGGAATCCAGGCCAGCTGTCCACAAGACTATCCAGGATAGTGAAGCCCCTCTCCAGGCAAAGCTGTGCGAGTGCGGCATTCACATTCCTGTAGTGGTCATTCAAATGACAAACATCACACAACTGTTCTTCCCCTTGGCGGTACCGATTCTGCCCCCGAGGAAGAATGGCAGAAAAAGCTACATGCAACGTGGGATTGCTTTCGATGATTCCCTGAGCGAGCTGGCGATATTTGTCCATGCACATGTTGACACTGTCAACAGTGTTGTTCGTGCCAACATGTACAATGACAACATCAAAACTGGCCAGCTTGTCAGCAATCATTGAGAGCAAGTGCTCAATCCTTATTCCTCTGTGTGCGGCAACGCTAACAGACAAGCCACGGCGCGATGGGAAATACTGGTCGACGTATTTCACCATTGAATCGCCCGCTACTAACACACGCGTCATGTTGCGCACACTTTCAATTCAGAATTACACCATGAAAAAAAAAGAAACAAGAAAGTGAATATTTAGTCTAAAACACGGCTGTCAACTACGCAAATGCACTACGACACAGATACGAAGCACGTTAACACGGATGACCAAAGAAAGGGCCACGCACAGATACTGCTAAATCAGCCTATACGCGAAAAATCACAAAAATACGTATTGGGATGGATATAAACAACGTTAGTAAATATAAAATAGCAGTGAAAATAAGCGGTTGAGCTTAGATGAAGATGATGTTCGAGGCTTGCGAATATGTAGCAGAACAAGGCCTGTAGACAGCTCGCAGAAGCAGCAACCAGCCGTACTCCAGCAGCAGCAGCAGCAAGTGAGCGTCTGCTGGCCAGCTGAGCCACGTTCCGATTCGGTAAATTCGAACAACGCGCTAAATCGGAAACGACGTATGTCAGGACAATTTTTGTCACGTCACTTTCGTGCGGCGCAGCAGCCAGTTCTGTGTGGGGATGGCTGGAGCGCTGCGCGGCGCAGCAGCCATTGCCATAGATCTTTAGACGCGAAAAACCCAATTACAATGTCTGGCATCCTCTTTTGTAGTTGTGTTTTTCGGGTTTGAAAATAACGTACAACAATGTGGCGCCATCTTGTGGCTTTTGTCTGGTTATGTAGTCAGCTTTTTTTTTTCATGTCAGTCACATTCTTTAGCAACTTAGACCGTCAAAAAGCTACGCGTGCGGCCATTTTCTTGAGCATGTCTTCCCTCTGCTTCTTCGGGAGTTCCTCTAATGAAACCTGTTAACACAGCTGCAGCCAAAGCTTCGAGCAGAGACCGCATTTCGGGGTATCGGTGAGCACTTCGTAGTAAGTACTCACGAGTCTGCCTGCTGGCGCATTGGGACAACATGCCCCACCTCGGTGGTCTAGTGGCTAAGGTACTCGGCTGCTGACCCGCAGGTCGTGGGATCGTATCCCGTCTGCAGCGGCTGCATTTCCGATGGAGGTGGAAATGCTGTAGGCCCGTGTGCTCAGATTTGGGTGCACGTTGAAGAACCCCAGGTGGTCAAAATTTCCGGAGCTCTCCACTACGGCGTCTCTCATAATCATATGGTGGTTTTGGGGCGTTAAACCCCACATGTCAATCAATTGGGACAACATGAACACACTTGCAGCTTTTCTATGTCCTCCAGAAGTTCGGCCCATTGGGTGATGGTATCTGCATTACCAGGCGACTTGGCTAAGTGATGGTGACGGCTGCTAATGGTGACTGTCATGTCTTCTGCGACGACAACGCATTTCTCCACAAATAGCGCTCTTTTTTTCTTTGAGCCGTAGAAACACCACAAGACGTCTTGTCTCGCCGTTCTCAACAACTTTCCGCCAGCATGCAAAATAACGTTTTCTATGTCTTGAAGCGAAATGACGCCACTAGTTGACGGCATGTCGAGACTTGTTTCACTGTATTCGAGCTCAGTGCTCGAAGATAGTCTATTCTTTTTCGGCGATGATATTCTGGAAAATACCCCACTCCTATCGGGCAGCTTTCGCTTCTTTGTCGCGGGCCCCGCGACAAAGGTAACCGGGCGCATTCGGGAATATTCGTGGAACGCATCCTCCGACGTGGTCCCACTTTTCTCTTGCGATTTGTACCTTCTTACCATATGACGTGAGTGAAAGTCTTCAGGATGTCCTTCTCATGAAAGTGCATATCACACACACGTGAAGTGCTGAGGCAGTTTCTTATCTGCACGAGGAATAGCGTGGTCTCATACCTCTCGCTGCTCAGGTACACGTGGACACAAAAGAAATGTCGTGGTGTCTCTTATTTCCTGCAGCTACTCTACAGCCGAGAACGCCACATCCGGGCATGATGAAAACACGCAACACATACAAAGCAGAACAGGGTGCTCTGAAGCACAAAAGTTTTAACGCAGAAAGAAGCCTCCACAGATATCGACACACTGCAACATGCACAGCGATGGAGGTTACGGGAGTGACACGAGCAAGCTAGGTGTTCTGTGAGCGAGTATGCAGCTGGCAGTGGCGGCGCCGCGCAACATCGCTCATTTTTGCAGCTTACCTAGTCCAGAAACATTGTTTCGACCAGCAGCGCCGTGGGGGTCGTCCAGAGTCGGCGGCAGTGGCGTTGTCGGCGCACGCCGCTGTCGGCGTTGTCGGCGGCGGCGCACGGTGTGCGGCGAATTTTCGTAGGCGGTGGCAGCACCGGCGGCGCAGAAACCTAAACTGAAAATTCAAAACGCTCTTCTGCCACGGGTTACTGAAATAATTAAAGGTCAGGGATTTTCATCCAGATAGCATAAATGCCACTACACAAATGTGTCGACATCACGATGAATGCAAAGCGTTTTGTAAAATAGTTTTTATTTTTCGCTTTCATAAAAGAAGCGTATTTCAATCAATGTCCATGTTCTTTCGTGAATGCGCAGCACTTTGCTTTGTTTGTTTTTTAATTTAAGATGTAGCAGTTTGTTGCTGTTATTAGCTACGTCATACTTCATGAAACCTTCTTTCATTGAATAATGAGCAAGGAGTGACGCATGTCACTCAGTTCGCTTTTTCCTAATCGGATCTTACTTTTACATTGTACGCTGCACAAAAAAAGAAGCACCTCTGCTTTGAGTTTTATTATTGCGATTGCATGAAACCGCTTTTTTGAGTATCTGTCATGCCTTGAATGTAACTTTCCTTCAAAAGAATCAAAATACCTACTTTTCACAATGTGAGAATCTTTTATGCAGCGGTATAGAATGCGGAAGGAAACAAATCTGCGCATTTATTCAACTAGTTCTCAGCGCGGTGTTCAATGAATGAAGTGTAGACATGGGCGTGGGCGAGGCGGGTGGTGCAAAAAGGACACTTGACCCCATCAACCTGCACCAGCACTTACTACCCACTCTAGCGACACCAACACGACCCGCTCCCTCAGTCATGATGCAAGTTGAAAGAAGGGTTTGCATCCCCCCAAGACAAAAACTGTCGATGGTCATATGTGCAGATGAGAGCTAATGCAATATTTGCTCAGATACACAGCCCATACTGGTCATGAGCTCGACGCCCGTTGACCACGCCTGCAGAGAACGTTGACTCCCCGACCCCTTTGTGTTTGGTCAGGAGAGGGGGACACCCCTTGCAAGTGGGCCCCATTAAAATTTCTATTAAAAAACGTCACAAATGAAAATGTTTGATAAGTACGCATAAAACATTCAACTTTTCAATGCTTTTTTGTAGCGTGTACACGTGCTCAATACCCATAAGATGTGTGAGACAATTGAAATAGCAACTGCCTCTCTCGACTGGTTCCGGAAAAGACTCAATAGAAGAATGCAAATACGAGTGCTGGGAACCTATGTTCGTTTGTATACTTGATGTCTAGGCATTATTTAAATTCTTATATAAACAAAAATAAAACCTGCAACATATTAAAAAAAGGCTGCTGTTGCAAGATGTGTGTTGCAAAACGTGATTTTTCTAGACTGACGCCTCTGCAAGGCAAATCTGGTGTCACAAATATGCAAGTGTCCCCCCTTTTCCCCACGACATCCCTAATCCCCCCTCTCCCTAATAAATATTCACCAATGTAGGCCTCCGCGATTGCCTAGTGGCACGCGGTGGGCCATTTCGGTGGCTAGGACCAACAGTGCTGATTTCGACAAGCTTTATTGAAGGTGCTGAAGAATCAAAGGCCGATTGTTGTAAATTTCTTGAGAGTTCAGTGATAATTTCTTTGTGAATACCGTGGATTATTGAACTTGAGTTTGTGTATAATGCTTCAATGAAAAAAAAATTTTTCATCCTGTGTCACTGCAGAGTCCAAAGCCATCACATGTGCAGGCATCATTAAGCTTTTATATAACATTGCTAAGGTTCAGTACATTTGTACAATTAATTCTCGTTAATTGAACATTTTGAGTATAATCCTTGTTTGGGTTAGTGTGTGTGAAACATAAGTTTGATATTTAAAAATTCTCACTGTAGGTTTCTGCAGCAAAGACACATTGATTAACACTGATGATTCCGGAGTTATGGCAGAGGTAACATTCTTTATGTTTTTTTGCGGTTCGGGTAATGGTAATGCATTACCTTTTTATGTATATATATAACGTGGAGCCGTAAAACGTTCCTTTTTTTAGAGTAACGAGTGAGGTGTTTAATTACTTTTTACTGTAACGGATACAACACTAAATAGACTTGCAGGAGTGATGTCGGCCCACACCGTCAGTTGTTGTGGTCTATAGGCTGGCTGTAAACATTACATGTATTTATTCCTTTCACCCAGCACGTGATAGGGAAGGGTTGCTTGACCATTGAGGATCTAGACCATTGAGGAATACACTACAGCTTCTTAATGATATGCATATCATGCAACCGTAGCGTGCACTTCATTTCGGTAAAATTAACAGTCAACGTGAGTGCTGTCGTCACGCCGTATGTTTTAGGTAAAAATTTAGCCTGCTCAAAATACCCAAAGACGTCAATCTACCTTGCAACGCATGGCTACCCGCTGACGGTTTTGTATGAAAGTGGCATCCACAGTGAAACATGTTGCATCTGCTGAAATTTCATCGCAGCATCATTATACTGCCACGCTCGCTTGTATTTTTTATGTCAGTGTCTTGCGCAAAGGCACCATCGAACTGGTTCAGTAGCTAAGGTACTCGGCTGCTGACCCTCAGGTCGCGGGATCAAATCCCGCTTGCGGCGGCTTTATTTTCGATAGAGGCAAAAATGCTGTAGACCCATGTGCTGACTGAGATTTGGGTGCATGTTAAAGAACCCCAGGTTGTCAAAATTTCTGGAGTCCTCAACTACGGCATCTCTCATAATCATGCGGTGGTTTTGAAACGTTAAATACCACATATTAATCAATTGCCTTGCGCAAAGCACGCTTGGCTGTCTGCGAAAACTCTAGATTATTTTAGAATCTTCTGATAACCTTGAGACACCTACGATATGGATGATGTTCGATACCACGTGCATAAATGGCGACGTACCTTCACGCAGATCATATTACCGATGACCAATGCTCTGATTACCGCTATCTACGTAAATCATGATTTTCTAGTACTTTGCACTTTCCTAGGCACATGTTCACTCAAGAAAAAGTGTCGTCTTGAGCAACCCACGTACCACCTTCTTTGACGTCGCAACCACGTGGTAATACCGTAAGTGAAATGAGAACGCTGAAATGATTGATTCAAAACAGTGAGATGGGGCGTAAGCGCACGCCCAAG
This sequence comes from Rhipicephalus microplus, assembly GCF_043290135.1. Taxonomy (NCBI): domain Eukaryota; kingdom Metazoa; phylum Arthropoda; class Arachnida; order Ixodida; family Ixodidae; genus Rhipicephalus; species Rhipicephalus microplus. The sequence continues at coordinate 219,328,477 of NC_134704.1, forward strand.
TTTTATTAGAGATGCGTATACCACAAGCTTTTTTCTTCTACCACAAGCTTTTTTCTTCTGTAGAACTAATATGATGCGGATTTGTTAAATTACTGTGAAGTCGAATGTCAAGAAAGGAAGAACGCGAACTTGGAAAGAGACAGTGGAGACGAAAAGTGATAGGTATCGACGTAAAGTTTGATCGGTCATTTCACGCCAAACGTCCAAGGCATTTTGGTGACTATCTCAGGTGTGTTCGAAAAACGTCGGGCTGATTTACTCCATTGAAAGCAGTCTATTGCAAAAATGGTTTGTAGAGAAAAATATTTTTGGTGACCTATATATTGACGATGATGCCTTCACGATGCTGCTTGCCAAAAATCCAGGCACAGTGGCTGAGGTCATCACGCTGTGCCAGAGCTACGAGGAGCTCAGCCGGCAGCGTTCAATGACCCGTCGCTCCACACCACTAGATGCAGGGCTTGCTGGCTTGGAGGCGAGCTGTGATCAGTCAACAGTGAACAGTAAACAGTGAACTTTATTGGCATCATGTATATAGTACACAATGCCGGAGGCCGGCAGAAAAAGCCATCGCAAGGATAGCTTGACGAAGCTGCGGGCCCCCGTTTCGTCACCAGCGTACAACGGTGTTCTCAGTGCATAAACAGACAACAACAATAACAACAATAAGAGAAGGAAAAAAATATATGTGCTGAACAGATAAATCACTTAGTACAGGACCCGAAGGAAAATGTGAGCCCACTACAAATAACCACGTCTTGCGTACAAACCATACACAAAAGAAAATATACACCAACGGATGTACTAAATATAAATAGCTCAGTACATATAGATTACCTTCATAATACATGCATACAGATTAATATAACTTTGTAATTTACATAGAGTACACTATAGATATATAATTGCCACCTGCATTTCAATCATCAAATGCAGGTGGCACTGCTGACACACCTCAAGTCCTTCATACGTGAGGAAATCGCGCGGCAGTTCTCTCTCCTGCCCTTTGCCCACCCACCGGCTGCTCAACAATCGGCCACTACCATTCTTCCACCCATCCGCCGAGTGATTGAGCAGGAAATAGCGGAGGTCATGCCTGCGTACCACCCACAACAGCTTCTGGCCCCAGCGCCCCCAAGTTACGCCCAAGTGGTCGCCAGGCCACCTCCAGTCGTTTAAGCGCCCGCCCCACTTACGCCGAAGCTGCCGCACGACCTCCGTCCTTTGCAGCGGGTATGCCGGCTACGTATGTTGACGTGACCTCTCAGACTCAGCTCCAGCACCCCCTGCAGCCTTTCCAGCCGCCGTCCCGTCCATCGGCTCTTGCGTCAGGGACAAGAACTACCCCGGCGAACTGATGGCGCACACCCGACAACCAGCCCATTTGCTTTGCCTGTGGTTACGCCGGCCACGTAGCACGTTATTGCACTCGCGTACAGACGCCCCATATCTCGTCGCCTGTTGCTGGCCAGATCAGGCGTACCTATCACGACGAAACGCCGTCTATGCCACCACCAACTCGCCTAGCTTCATCTTCTCGTAGGTCACCGTCTCCACGACGTCGTTCCCCGTCCCCCATGCGGCCAAGTACAGCTGCTCACGAGCGGGAAAACTAGTCGTCGCAGTCCCTCAGGCAAGGGCTGCGACGCTATCGCATTGTGAAATGCCTCAGAGCCGCCCATATAATGCCATTGACGTGCTTGTGGATGGTGTTCATGTATCTGCTTTTATTGACATTGGAGCTGCAGTATCTGTTATGGACGAAAACTTTTGCCACTTGCTTCGAAAAGCGACGATGCCAATTTCTGGGTTGTCCCTTCGTACTGCCGGTTTGCATCGTATCCATCCTACAGCAAGGGTGCACAGCTCGCGTTGTCGTTCAGGACGTTCTGTATGTCGGCCAATTCATCATCATTTCTGCATGCTCTCATGACGTCATCCTGGGGTGGGATTTTCTCTCCCGCAACAACGCCAACATTCATTGTGCCGCCGCCGAAATTGAACTCTCACCCTTTTCGCATTTGACGCCGGAAGACAGTCCCTCGAAACTGAGCAAGATTCTCGTGAAAGACGATACCATAGTGCCTCCCAGCTCGACGATGAGTGTATCTGTCTACTGCTCTGGACTCTTCGACACAATTGCACTCGTTTCGCCATCCAACCGTGCTTGCCGAAGGAAAGGGTTGCTAGTACCTTTCTCGACCATGCAAATCACCCAGGGCAACGCCGCTATTTTTGTGACCAACCCATCCCCGTACACTGTTACCTTGGTTCGAGGGGAATGTCTCGGCAGAGTGGAACCAGTGAATAACGTGCAAGTCCTGGACGTACCTGATGACTCACGTTGTCCCGATTCGCGTACCATCAGTACTGTTTCAACAGCGAAAGGATAATTGGATCGGCCCGCTGATCGACTTGCTCTCTGATCCATCCGCAACGCCATCCACGCGTGCCTTGCGTCGTCAAGCTCGCCATTTCACCATCTGTGACGACCTTCTACATCGACGCAATTACGACGCCGATGGCCGGCAGTGGTTACTCGTGATACCCTGCAGTCTGCGGTCAGAGATACGTGAATCCTTCCATTCTGATCCGCAATGCGCGCACTCTGCGGTATTCAAAACCTACTATCGCATTCGACAACGCTACTTCTGGCGCGGGATGTACCGCTACGTGGAGCAGTTCGTTCGCTCCTGCCTCGCTTGCCAACGCCGCAAACCGTCAGCACACGTGTCGCCAGCCAGTCTGCAACCGTTACCTTGCCCTGAGCGTCCGTTTGGGTGCATAGGTATCGACTTGTATGAACCACTTCCACTGAGGTCGGCTGGTAACCGTTAGGCCATCGTCGCCGTAGATCATTTAACGCGATACGCCGAAACCGCCCCTATCCCTGCGGCTACTGCGCGTGATATTGCGTTCTTCCTACTGCATCGATTCATACTGTGCTACGGTCCACCTCAGGAGCTTCTCAGCGATCGAGGCCGTGTCTTCTTGTCAGAAGTCGTCGAAGCCATTCTCACGGAGTGCCATTCTGTCCACCGCAAAACTACTGCTTACCACCCGCAGACGAATGGTCTCACCGAACGCTTTAACTGTACCCTCGGCGACATGCTTTCGATGTACGTCGCCGCCAACCACATGAATTGGAATGCTATACTGCCCATCGTCACATACGCCTACAACACCGCCCCTCAGAGCACAACCGGGTTTTCACCTTTCTTCTTGCTGTACAGAAGGCACCCGTCACACACTATCGGCACGATACTCCCGTAAACTACGAATCCATCTGAGTGTGCACCTATTTCTGAGACAGCCAGGCTTGCTGAAGAGTGTCGCGAGCTGGCCAAGACTTTTACGACGCATGAGCAAAAACGGCAGAAGAGTATTCGTGATGGCTCCGCCACTTCTGAGCCCACGTTCCTTCCTGGTTCTCTTGTATGGCTCTCAATCCCGACCTCTGTAGCTGGCCTTTCTTACAAACTACTCCCGAAATACGAAGGCCCCTACCATGTCATCGAGCGCACATCTCCGGTCAACTATCTGATTGAACCAATTGAACAAACTTCGGACATGCGCCGTCGCGTGCGCGACATAGTCAACGTGGAGCGCCTGAAGGCTTCTTATGACCCGCTCATAGTGACAAGCTGTTAGGTCGCCAGGCGGCTCCCTCTTCGACCCTAGGGTAATTGTAGAGAAGCTTCCGAACACTGAAATTGGTCGAACTCTCAGGTGCCTTCTAGTGTATCTACCCAAAAAGGATGCCGCTCGCGCTGAGAGTCCGTGCTTGGCCGTTACTGTCGCCATTCTGCATGCTCGCTGTGTGCCGGCTAATAAACGCCTTAACAAAAAACAATGTAACCTGAACTAATGATGTCACCACACATATCGTGCAATGTATATTGCATACCTGCAAGGTGCAGTTATTTGAGCGCTCTTTGCAATGAAATTTGGTCACGGAGTTAATCCCGTTCATGGCGGTGCTATTTTTAAATTTAACGTTTGAATATCTAACGAAGCATTAGAGAATTCTTTCTGTGAAACCCGTATTTTTTTGGTGATGTAATTGACGGTTGTATGCATTGTGCTGGCACGAAGTTTAATGTAGAAGATGTGTTTATAGAGTACACCGTTTGGTGACTGTGGTGAAATAAAACAGCAAATTATGTTAATTCATGCTACAAAACTCACGTGACCTGCTCCCAGAGAACAGAAGAATGCATGACGAAGTGCGTTGCTAACGAAAGAAAGAATTAAATATTTTTCGGTCTTTTAAAAATGTTTCTGTAGTCCAATCTACAAACGTTCGTATTAAACGAGCATGATGTTAAGAAGTCATGTAATTGGTTTCTGCAGCATGTTATGACGCATGTGCCACTCCAGGTCACCTTTATTACGTGACATTGGAATCCACACTGAGCTTGATCTATGATTATGTACCTAATCAACGGAGAATAAGTGCTAAGCTCCAGATTCATTATTAATGTGGCTTCAAAGACGAGAAAGCATCACGATTCGCAAGCACCCCTTCTCTCTCTCTATTGCGTTGAACTGCTTGTGCCCTCATATGCCACTTCAGTTTGTTCTTGAATAATTGTGGCGATTGGGAAAGTTGTAAACGCCAAACAACACGTTAACAAGAACGATAGAGACAGGACGGGTGCTTGTGAACGTCATGTGGAAGCATTAGTTTGCGCTCAAAATTTCTCGATAGCAATGCGCCATCTGGCTGGATTTCAAGTTTTGTTAAAATGTACGATGACACAGACCACGGGCTTTTGTCATGTCATTTGCTACCAATTAAACAGCGGCTGCGTAATTTAGGGTACTATGAAAATTCTCGCGGCCATATTTCAAGAAGGAAGGAGGCAGAAACGCACCGTTCATGCCGTACGTTATCCTTCATCACTCGCGGAAATAAATTTATTCAAGCTGAAACATGGTCGAATAATTCTTTTACCTCTCGGCAATCAGAGAGGCTTTTAATTCTCGAGTCTCTTTATAAGATATTCCTGCCATCTTTTTTTAACAGGCCTGCACTTCTGTTGTACCGACACAACATAGCAACACCCGTGTTTTTTGGAAGATTTTTTTTTCATTCCCATTTAAACACTTTTCCATTCATAGTCATCTTTGAATTGCGTAAGAAGTTCCTGTCGTCCCTCACCCATCATCGCGTTTTTCCAGTCCACACTGCAAAGGGCTTGATGGCAAGGTCGTTTTCCACGCTCAAGTTTCTCGTACCCTTCTTTTCGCGCTCTTTGTGCACTTCAAGGAATGCAGAAAGACTACAAAACAACGCAACGAGCTCTACACCGTGCCGTCGGGACTGGTATACATGGCGCAAACATGTTGCGAGTGGTCTCGCAGTGTTCTGCCATTGCACTCCATTCGCTGTTCCCAGAGCTCAAGTTGGGTCGACACGCGGCGTCATTCCGGCGCCATTGGTGTCGTGTTTCCGTGTCTTTTCTTATACACAGTGTTCTGCGAATAAATGCCTCTGTTTAGCCGCTGGTGCCAAGGTCACAGATTACGTTTTTTCTTCTTTCCTTCCGCAGCTGTGGTGACAATTGGTGGTTAGATTATCGGTTATTTCTTTATTTATTTTAGTTTTCTTGTTTAGCTAGTTTTCTGTATTCTTGCCCAAGAAAGGTGATTCAGAACATGTTTTTTCTCGTGGGGATGACCATATGTGCCTATGTGGTTGCAGCTCCACATTTCAAAGTCGTACGACTCGCACTGCCCTGCCGACGGCCCCTATTTTCTTTCTGCTCTAGCAGCCATGGCCGTCACAACGTTCTTCCAAACATTCTCCTCCTACCTACTTCTAAACTCTTTTCTCCACTCCCCCCCCCCCTCTCTCTTCAAGCGACTGAGCCGTGGTCTCGCAAGAAAAGATAGTGTCTTTTTTTTCCTTTTCTTCAACCACAGATTTATCCATTCAGGGAAAGCTTGCATGCAGTAACTGGTTTGGAAAGCAAGTAAGGTTCGCGGAAACTCACCTCACCCTGAGTTGCCGAGCACAAAACAAAGCTTAGCCGATAGTCATGAGAAGGCAAGGAGATTACTCGGCAAGATGAAAAGAGAAGATATTTTGCCTAATGGAGTATTGCGAAAGCCATTGGAGCAACTCTTTTCTTTGCCACCATCCCCACTTCTAGCCATACATTGAAGTAATTAGAAAACGCCAACCAAAACATTAAAAAAAAAACGACGTTTTGAAGCCAGTCTCTCACCCCTGAGAAAGAAGCCCGACCAATTTCGAAACATCGGTTTTTTTTTCTTTAATATATTTTGGTTCAAGTTCTCATTCCTTCAGTTTCTATCCAAAACAGGCAGACTTATGTCGAATTTTCACCTTTGATTCCTGTCGTATATTATGTCCTCGCTCTTCCGACAAACCCCCTCACCCGAGACATTTAGAGAAGGAATAACAGGTGCGCAACCGTGAACAGCTCCTCTTCCTTCTTGGACGCTTATAGCTTTCGTGTGTGTCTGTGTGCGGGGGGGGGGGGGGGTGAGAGAGGAGTACTGAAGGAAAAAATGTTGCATCTTGTGTTTTTTGTTGTTGTTCTTGCAGCAGGTAGCTAATGACCTAGTCATTATTTTCTTTTTGAGGAAGCAGCATACAATACAACACAATCATGCCCACCTAAAAAGACGCAAACACAGGCGCTGTATTGCACCTGATGATGTATTGTCGAAAGACACAGCTTATGTAGGATAACACGTACATGTGCACTAACACCAGAGCATACAATGAAGACAAGCTTTTCTTGCAGTGTTTTGCAGGAAGTCTTGATGAATGATGAACCATGAATGCACCTTACCTGGTTCGAAACTCGGGACAGGTAACAGACTTTTTAAAGAACACGACGCTGTCAAGTCATGGTTCTCAGATTTTCTGCTGACAAAAATTTATATTACAGCCTTCCGCACAATGACCAAATTACAAGCGCGGGGGTATGTATTGACTAGCATAGTGTCACCAAATTTCAAATAGCTCAGGTATTTACCGCAGCCAATTCATGTGGTACTTATTGTATTTAGTGCTATCAGCGCGCATATGCCTGTCACGGAAATTGCATGTTAAGTTTCTCTTTAAAGGGACATGCGGGTCGAAAAACGCGAGTTTTTTTTTCTTCAAAATTACCGATTTTTTATTGTTGCCCCTTTTGATAAGATTAGTACGTCTACTGTTATGAAAAAAATAATGCAGGTCGAGGCTTAACTGGAAATGCTTTAAAATTGCATCTAAAAAGCACAAAGTGCCTGCTACAAGGTTGAAAGTGTACAGTCTTCGAGCACCTTGCCGCCGATAATGCGTCTCCGCTCGCCATTGTTGATCACATGAGTCGAAGAGTCAAGCCTCACTCTTCAAATAACAACAGTTTCTCTCGCTGATGCAGCGCAAGAAATAATAAAGAGAAGCACTCCTCTACGCGTTTTTCCAGCGCCGCGACTGCCTTATCACGTGGTAAGAATCGAGGGACCGCCATTGGCCACTGCGTGCCTGTATGTGCTGTGAAACTTATTTGCGGGGTCCATGTCTTGTCGAGCAGCGTAGCTGAAGAATGCTTCTCTCGTGTAATTATATCCGTTATGAATGAAAAAAGGCATTGCTCGCAAGTGAAAGCCGTTGTGCGGCGTGCTCTGTATACGAATAGGCTATGAGCACCTGGTCCGATTTGCGGCAGTTGTTGGCTTGCAAAAGCCAACGCATCCAGCCATTCACACCAGTCAGCCGGAAAGTTCGTGATGCGGCAATGGATGACGTCAGCGCCAATCTTGAGAGGTCGAAAGAGCTCGCTGTGAGAGAGCTTAGCAGGGACGACATTGCCATTATATACGAGGGTATGTGGCACAAACATGGCTGCAAAATGGCATGACACTGGACTTAGTTTGTATTTCGCAGTCCTGTCGAACTTCTTCCTAGCTTGCTGTTGGCACAAGACTCTGCCAGATGGAGTGGAAGTTTGGCAAGCGTTTCATGGCTCTTTCTGTGAGGAGTCGGCTTGAAAAACCCGAAAGGGACAAACTCATGGTGCTGGCGTATTTTAGTCGCAGTGGCCACTACAAGAAGGATTATTCTTTTTGGTGTACCAATTTCATCTGATTTAATGATATCCTACATAAATAAAAACTCTATTTTATCTTTAAAACTGGTTTTTTCTCGAAACACAATTTTCGCCATTTTTTTCAAAGTGCCCCTCCTTTTCCGGGCACTTCTAGTGCTCGGATCTGCATGAAATTTTGCCCAAACTTTTTCCAAAGTATGGCAAATGCAATTATCTAGTTTAAACTTCAATATTATATTGTAGCCCCGCCGCGGTGGTCTAGTGGCTAAGGTACTCGGCTGCTGACCCGCAGGGCGCGGGTTCGAGGCCCGTGTGCTCAGATTTGGGTGCACGTTAAAGATCCCCAGGTGGTCTAAATTTCCGGAGCCCTCCACTACGGCGTCTCTCATAATCATATAGTGGTTTTGGGACGTTAAACCCCACATATCAATCAATCAATATTATATTGTATAATAAAAAACTGTATGTATACCTTTACTCGGGTAGGTGAAATATGGAGTTTTTTAAGTCTATTATTTTACACGCGTATAACTTATTTTATATGTGCTTCCTAACTAGTTATTTGCACTCTACGCATTATTTGAATCATTATGAACTATGAATGGTAAAAAATTGCAGAAGCTTAGGGTTAAACAGAGGGGGGGGGGGGGCAAAAGGGTTAAGGTTTTCACTTTGTCATGTTGCAGAGCTAATTGGCTAAGGTACTCGGCTGCTGACCCGCAGGTCGCGGGTTCGAATCCCGGCTGCGGCGGCTGCATTTCCGATGGAGGCGGAAATGTTGTAGGCCCGTGTGCTCAGATTTGGGTGCACGTTAAAGAACCCCAGGTGGTCGAAATTTCCGGAGCCCTCCACTACGGCGTCTCTCATAATCAAATGGTGGTTTTGGGACGTTAAACCCCACATATCAATCATGTTGCAGAGCTAAAGGTGAGCAACTTGCAAGAAAACTAATTATATATTTGAAATCAGCATGAAAAGTTCCATAAACAGCTCAAGTTTCATTGCTCTTGGGTGAATATTAAAAAAAATGCCTTCAAATAGCATCTCTTAATATTATTATGTAGAGGCACGGGAAATAGCTTGTTTTTGTATGTTGAAAGCTTTTATATATACTTTTTAGGTTGCTAGGCAATTGCAATTCCTTCAGATGTGTTTTTGAATGGTACTCCTTCAACGTTTATTGTATGAGCCGGACCAAGTCGAATATCGCTCATTTTTAGTCTGAGTGCATCTGTTTTAGAAACATTTGGCAAGTCTATGAGTCCGAGCAAGTCCTTTTCTGGGAAATTTTGGTGAGTATGAGTCTGTCAGAGTTATATTTTCGTTTTATTTTGGTGAGCTTAGGTCCGAGTGAGTTCGCTGGAGGAACGTTTTGATGAGTCTGAGTATCAGTGTGTATATTTGAGGAAAGTATTAGTGGATCCGGCTGACAAAAAACATCGGTGAGTCTGAGTGAGTTTAAGTAGAGAGAAATTTTGTTAGTCTCAGTCCGTGTGAGTCCAAAGCAAAATATTTTTATGTGTGGTTATTGAGTTAGTCTGAGTGAGTTCCATTTATTTTGCCAACCTATGACGTACGTGCACTCTTTCCGTACTCCGCAGAGTGTAGTCTGAGTGTTGTTTGCGAAATTTACTATAATCTTGCTTGTTTGAATGGCGAATTCAGTTTTCATGTTAAGCAAAATCGTTTGTTCCAGGTGTTAAAGCTGAACAATATTGCTGCTATTTTTCTGTCATACAAGCATCAAGAAATTTTGCCGAAATGTTCTGTTTGCATTTCTTCCAGGTAGCGGTGCAAGGGGTAGGCACAGGGGAGCTGGAGCTCCCACCCCCTCCCCCTCAATTTTCACTCGCCCCCCATTGCCCCCCTCAACAGTGAACATAGTTACAACACAATGACTAAGTTTCCTGCCTCCCTGCCCAACATTAAGGAACTGACTTATCATGGGTGCCCCCCGAGTAAAATAATCCTGACGCTGCCCCTGATTCATTTCTTTGTGCTGTTGCGCTATGCATAAATACCTGAGTAAGAAAATGCTTGCTCTTGGGAGGGTATATTATGCCTATATTTTTAAAGAACTAATGTTATTTTTTTCAATTTTGTGAGAAAAAAACACGGGCTTAAGAAAATCGTAATTTGGGTCAACATTGAGACGTAATTTACACCACGGGGGGCTCCAAGTAAAAATTAACTTTATACCTCAATCTAGAGCAAACAAGCAGCTTTATGTGGCAAGTGTTATCACTGGGCTATTCCGCGCCATCTCTCCAAACCTTGGCACTCGACCATTAGATATTAGCTTTTAAAAATGAGGATCATTTATTTATAGAGCAAGGGGTTTTCCCCTGAAATGTTTCTTGACATACAATTTTCAGTACCGTAAGACGCATGCGAATTGTTTTCGGAAAGCTTGACTCGTGAAATGTTATGCCAGAAAATTCGTTCTACATTCTGAATAAAATTTTTACTAACTCACTCCTACTAACTCACTCCTACTAAATTTTACTAACGTAAATAATTTTTACGAAACCTTTCATAAGTGTTTATTGCTGCCTTAAGCAAGAGAAATATGGCTCAAATTAGAGATATTTTCCATAGACAGATAATAGTGAAATGAAATAGATTGTATAACGAATTGTCAAGTAGTGTTCCTGTAGGCGAAAAATAATTCAAACGTAGGTAATGCAAAATAGTGTGGACAACTAGCGACAAAATTTGCTAAAAAAGCTTTTGTTTTACTCATCTGGGTAAAAATATAGTGAACAGTTCATTTAGTAGTGATTTTCATTGCATACTATGCAATAAAAATCACTACTAAGTGAACTAAATGAACTAAATGAACGAGCAGGAGGCGCGCTTTCCCGCACGGTGGGGGCGGGGCCCCGCGTCACTCTATGGGACCGGAGAGCAAAACGATGATAACTCCTCTCCCTTTCTGATTTTCTCATTGCTTTCACGGTTTAAAGTAGCAACTGTATGAACCTTTCTTCGGCTGGAGTTGCAGTATCATAGTTGCAATAGTGCGAGTTCCCTAGCTTATTAAAAGATAATGCACAGCGCCTAGCTATGGGCGCTCTCGGAAATATCGGCTGTTTTACCGCGTTTGAATCGCTGCCCCGGAGACGGGCTTGAAGATATCCAATTTCTTTCTGAGATTTAGGTACTGGCATATGTCTAGTTTATGATGGTATAGAGCGTGTTTGAATCGCGTGGTAAAAAAAAAGTTCCCTGGCCAGTTTTGTTCAGGATGCGACAGTCGATGGATGGATGGATGTGGCTGTACCCTTTAGATCGGGCGGCGGCTAACGCCACCTAGCCATAATACTTAGTGAACTAACCATTACATTTATCTTTTTTTTTCCTTTAAATAATGAAGTTGAGGATTCGTACTTCGCAGTGAAGGGTTTAATTTTCACTCGTGCCTTGACTTTAGCCACCAATCAGATAACCTCCTTCTAGTTAAGTCTACCCGCTTAAAGTCTATTTTACCCTCGCTGTCCCTAAATCCCAGTGCTTTGAAAAACTCTGCGCCATCATCCTGAACTATAGGGTGAAGCCCTTTACAGAACATTATCAAGTGTTCGGCAGTTTCTTCTTCCTCTCCACACGCACTGCATACTGTGTCGACCCCTTCGTATTTGGCCCGATATGTCTTGGTTCGCAGTACTCCCGTCCTGGCCTCAAACAGTAGAGAACTACCCCGAGTATTATCATAGATCCTTTCCTTGGCAATTTCCTGCTTAAAAGTTCGATAGATCTCTAGTGCGGACTTCTTAATCATGCCCATCCTCCACATGTCTGTCTCCGTTTCCTTCACTTTTTTCTTAACCGATAGTTCTTTTTGGTTTGGCCACCTGCTGTTTTCTAAGTATTTACCAGTCAACTTCCTGGTTCGCTTCCTCCATTTTGTATCGATATTCTTCATGTACAAGTAGCTGAAAACCTTCCTAGCCCAACGCTCTTCCCCCATTTCTCTCAATCGCTTCTCAAATTTTATCTTGCTGCTGGCTTCCCTGCACTCAAATGATGTCCATCCCATATCACCTTGTACTCCCTGATTTGGTGTATTCCCGTGAGCTCCTAAAGCAAGCCTACCAATTCCACGTTGCTTAAATTCTAATCTTGCTTGAACCTCTGATCTCATGCACAAGACCGCATTGCTGAACGTCAGCCCAGGAACCATGACCCCTTTCCATATTCCTCTCACAACATCATACCTATTGTAATTCCACAGTGCCCTATTTTTCATGACTGCTGCATTCCTGTTACCTTTAGTCGTCACGTATATTTCGTGTTCCCTCAGATACTCGGTCCCATTGCTTATCCATACGCCCAGATATTTGTATTTATCTGTTATCTCTAGCGTGACCTCCTGTATTCTAAGCTCACTACCTTCGTTGTCATTGAAAATCATGATTGCTGATTTTTCCCTACTGAATCTAAAATCTAACCTATCTCCCTCATTTCCGCAGATGTCCATCAATCTCTGCAAATCTTCCTTGTTGTTGGCCATTAGCACTATATCATCTGCGTACATTAATGCTGGTAGTGCCTGATCAATAAGTTTTCCTTGTTTGACTAAAGAGAGGTTGAAGCCCAGTCCACTTCCCTCTAATTTTGCCTCTAATCCTTGTAGGTACATCATGAATAATAAGGGTGACAGGGGGCACCCCTGCCTAAGCCCCCGTTTTACCTCTGCAGGCTTGGATACCTGTTTTTCCCACTTTATAACTACCTTGTTACCTTTATAGACACCCATTAAAAGATTAGTGACTACATGTTCCACGCCTAGTGTGTCCAGTATTCCCCACAATTCCTCTTGAACCACGCTATCGTACGCTCCCTTGATATCCAAAAATGCTAGCCACAGGGGCCTGTGTTCTTTTTCTGCTATTTCGATGCACTGCGTCAGTGAGAACAGATTGTCTTCCAACCTCCTGTGTTTCCGAAACCCATTCTGCAGTTCCCCCAGCACCCCCTCATCCTCTATCCACGCCTGCAGTCTTTCCTTTATAATCTGCATCGCCAGCCTGTAGACCACTGATGTCACTGTTATAGGGCGGTAGTTGTTTATGTCAGCTTTGTCCCCCTTTCCTTTATAGATCATGCTCATCCTTCTAAGTTTCCATCCATCGGGAACTTCACCATCGATTATTATTGTACTCACTGCCTCTCTCAAATCCTGCTTAGACTTCGGACCTAATGTTTTTATCAGCCTAATTGGAATGCCATCTGGGCATGTTGATGTAGTACTAGGAACCCTTTTCTCAGCTCTTTCCCACTCTTGTTGTGAAAATAGAGCCATTGCACCACTTGATTCGTCTTTGTCTATTGTGGTGCATAAAGTACTTCTTCGTTGAAATTTTTCTGTCACCCTTGTTCTTATATATTCAATAGCTTCGTCCCCTTCTAGCCTAGCACCTTGGGCTGTAGTTATAAAGTTCTGTTCTAGGCTCGTCTCATTTATTAGGGAGTTTAGATGGTTCCAAAATTTCGCAGCTGCCTTTCTATCTTTTTTATGTACTTCTGCCAGCCACTGAGCTCCCTTCCTTCAAATCTTTTCATTGATCAGAAGGGATGCATCCCTTCTACAGCTTAGAAAGGTTGCCCATTTTCTTTCCACATCATCTGTCGGTTCACCCCGCTGCTTAGCATGTCTGTGTTCCCTAGAGGCTTCCTGGCGTTTTGCTATGGCTCTCTTAACTTCCTCATCCCACCAACTTTTGGGTTTGTGTCTTTTTTTCCGGGGTGACTTGTCACGCGTCTTAGCAAGCTCTATCTCAAAGAGTCTAATTAGATTCATGTATGTCCACACTGTCTTATTATCCTCCGTGATTACTTTCTCAATTTGTTTAGTGGCTATTTCAATTTGCCTTTCTGGATAAAAATTTTCCTGTTGTTGCTCATCTTGTCTCCTTCCCACTTTCACTGCTCTTCCAAAACTTAGCTTGATACGTTTGTGATCGCTACCCAGACTTCTGGAGCCACCTTCATCTATGTGCATTTCCCTGAGCTTATCATACATCCTATGTGACATCAGTGCATAATCTATCGTCGACTGAAGTCTTCCTACCTCCCATGTTATTTGCCCTTCACACTTCTCGGTACTGTTGCAAATGATCAAATCAAGCCTTTCACACGTATCCATGATAATTTTGCTTGTCGGGTCGGTATACCCATCTATATCTTCTATGTGCGCATTCATGTCTCCTAGTATAATTATCTTGCACTCTCTTCCTAACTCCTGAATGTCCTTTGATATACACTCTACCATTGCCTGGTTTTCCTCTCTGGCCTTTGCTCCCGTCCACAAGTACACGAAACCAAGGAGTGTCATTTGACCTGCCACTTTCCCTTTTAGCCATAAATGTTCCCTGCACTCCTGCTTGACCCTTTGCCAGTCTGTACTTTTATGAATGAATGCCCCAATACCACCCCCCTTTCTGCTGCCTTCTGTTCTATTACAATACTCCCACGCGTAGTCCGGATTGTTCGGAGGTTGTTCCATGTCCCTGAGATGTGTTTCTACAAAACCGTATACCATCGGCCTCTCTTCCCTTAGCTGTTCTTCTATCTCTTCCCACTTCAGCCGGTTCCTACCACCCTGCATGTTAATATACCCTATGTCTGAATTGGCTCGGCACTCGTGGCTACGTCTATTTATGCCCCGGACTCTACGTATCTTAGATATTGGTGCCACTTTGGAATCGTATCTGTCCATACCACCTGTCGAAGAGTCTCCCTGGTTGTTTTCCTCGTTACTAGCTATCCTGCACCCCGAAGGGCTCGCTTGCCCCCCAAAAAAGCTACTGCGCGTCCTGCAAGTCGCCAACCCACCTCATGACCTAGCCGCCCATCGAAGTGAATTCTGTCTCGTTGAAACCCCCCCCCCCCCACCTATGCACCTCTCTGTTTATTTCTACCACCTCAAAGCCTTTCTCTCGACTCATCCGCCATATCTCTTGGTTTGCGTTGACCACCGCTCTTTGCAGGTTGCTATCACACACCGGTACCTCCGGTATCGTGCATATCACTACCTGCACCTTAGGAGAAGTGGCGCGCATGTCATCGACGCCTTTCGCCAGTGTGACTGCTAGTCCTGCAACATCTTCATTTAGGACATCGTTTAAACCGCCTGAAATTATCACGAGGTTGCGTCTATCAGCTGTCGTTTTGAGCTTTGCGCTCGCTTGCTTCATGACTGCTTCCAGCTTGCGTCCTGGGAACGCCCCTACTGCAACCCTCTTGTCACCTCTTACCCTCTCTTTGATGGCTTCTGTGCATCGATTTAAATTTGAGTCCCCGGCGATTATCACATGCTGTGACTTTTCCGCTGGAGCGTTCTGCACCTGGGGGCTACTTGCACCTGTGACGCTGGCTGCTTTGTACCCTTCCTGCCCCACCACTACCTCGCTGAAGCTGAGCCTTGGGACAGTTGAACCGGCTAAACCTGTTTTTTCCAAGCTTGCTTGCTTTTCCTTCTCCACCGTTCTGGTTGCCGGTTCCCTACTGTTCTCTCGGTAGGTCGCTTCTTTGTTCAGCTTCGCTAGCACTTCCTCGGCGGACTTCAGTCTTTCTCCCATTGCCCTCGTTTTTTCTTGCTCTGTCGCCAACGCAGTCTCGAGTTTGGCGATTCTCATCAGCAGTTCACTCTGGGCAACCATCATTTTCTCCATTTTTTCCTCGACCTCACATTGTCTACACTTGGCGTCAGCCTCTTCTCCATCCGCTTCTACGCTTGGGTCCACTTTCAAACCCACTCCACATCCTGAACACTTTACCGTCTTTTTAACCATGCCTTTCTGACACCAATTGTCCCTATACTCGATAATTACTAAACTCGAGCCCTGCACTACGAAAAAAAAAAGAAAGTCCAAGCTCTACTACAAAAATTTGCGTGTTCAATGTACGCGCACCTCCCCAACGGGGTGGCAAAAAAAAATTCAAACACACACACCCGCACTAACTAATAAATACCTGGTGACTGGCCCCCGAAAAAGCCGTACCATAAAATAAGTGCTACGAAGATTTCAACCGCTGCCTTATAATTATAGAGACAAGCTCAAAACATGCAAAAACACTTATCTGCGCAGTCGATCCGGAGCGCTCAAAAAACACGTCCATCCACCTTGACAGCCTCAACTGAGAGGTCGTCAAGCCCTCGTAGCTCCATCTAGCGTTGAGATGGTGTACCCTGCAGTGCCACGTAAAAATAAAATAGGGTGCGCGTAAAAAGAGAGCATTCTTATGGAAGGCACATTCATGACCCCGTGAAACTATATTTAGGGTTCGTTGAGGTAAAGATCGATAGTATAGCACATCAATGGGATATTAAAAAAAACACGAAGTGCGTGTTTCCGAACATTCAGTGTATGTACCACATAGACCCCTGAATTAACAGCACATTCTCGAGTTTTACAGTTTACACGGTATTTACAGTTATTTACTTAATGGTTAATTAGTGCTAATTAACTAACGCATCCCTGGTCAGGCTTTGAAATTGCAAGTAATATTCACCGGGCGCGATATTATGGACGGTGGTATCAACTCGCCGTCCGCGCCGCTTAAATCCGGCATATCTCAGGAATCCATCCTCGGGTCTCTTTTCTTTCCGGTTTATATCAATAATTCCACCCGTGATACCCAGCAAATCTAAAGTTTTTGCAGATGCCTGTGCGCTTTAAAATAGTGAACGCTTCCAGCGACCAGGTTCTTTTAAATAACTCTTCATCTAGATTGAACATTGGTGCACAAAATGACAGATGACCTTTAACGCGAGAAGAACTTTGGCGATAACCATAACCCACAAAAAAGATTTATTAAAATTTCAATACAACCTCGGCAATCAATGTTAGTTTTTTGTCTCACAGTATACGCACCTTGGTCTTGTCATCACATCTGATTTAAGATGGAATGAACACGTGTCTTATGCTGAGAAAAAGGCTTTGAAAATACTGGGCTACCTAAGATGGGCCCTCGCTAAGGCAGGCAGTGAACCTAAAGGACCTCATGTGAAACGTACGTAATACCAATACTAGAATATTCATCGGCTGCCTGGGACGCGCACACGCAAGCTAACACAGATAAAATTCAATCAATACAGCGAAGAGCTGTAAAATTCATTTTCAATGCCCAAAAGTAAGACATATCCGTCAGTTCTTCTGGAAAGCGCTAAACTGGAGACCCTGGAATTATTACGTTATTAGACGTTATTACGAAATAAGGAAGCTGTTCTATCTCATATATAATAATAAGCTGGCAATACAAAAATCTAATTATATCGAACCAATCTTGCGCCACAAAACGCGTGCCTCCAATCTTGAAAGAGTGACTGAGCCCCTATATACAGGTACGATTTTTTCCCGCACAAGCGGAGAGTGGAACAATCTGCCACCAGAGTTTCTTGAAAGTGTCGATAACAACTCGTTTCTTCGTGCGTTAGCTCTTTCACATGGCTCATAACTACACTTTCATATATATCACAGTGCTCTTCATTTTATTACCCGTCTTGATCAGACTGATTGCTTGAGGTTCAAAGCCTCGCTTCTGCACGATTCTTCAATGCTTCGATTCTGCAAAGTCTCGCTTTTTAACATTGCCAGTTTTATTTTTGCTACAGTTGGTATTTGAGTTCTTTTTACTTTTTACCCTAACAACATAACCTAGTGGGCACTGTTTTTATAGTGTTTGTTTTGCGCTTGCGACTGTGGACCGTATTTCATGTCATTTCTTTTTTTTTAATCAACGCGCTTTCGTTCAATACTATATCTACTGCTGTACCTCCTACACATTGTTGCGTCCACTGCGCCACAAACCCTTGCCCAAAGGCCGGCACTTGACTGGCAGTTTTCCTCTATGGTAAATAAGAAATCTATAAATAAATAAATCCACTTCCTCTTTCTATTACGCGACTCTCCAATTTTAACGTTATAAATTTTAAAAATGTTCATGGAAGTGAGTTAAAAGAGACAGATATAATGCTGAAAGACAGGGAGGTTAATTTTTTTAGAAAAAAATAACCCTATTTGCACTGTGTAATGTCCACGGTAGCCGGAATACCAAGCGTCCCTAACAGGGAACTGAGTTTATTACTTTCAAGAAAGGCATTTGTGCGCAGCATAGTCAAAATGGTCCGAGCGCTGGCTTTCGAGTCCGCCGTGGGCCATAAAAGGGATGAGGAGTACAAAGGAGAGGCAGCCAGTGCGCGGGCCCACTGAGTCAGTCAGCTCAACACCGACTAAAAAAAAAAAATTATTAGTCGGTGTTGGTCAGCCCCGGGCGCGCGGCGTCAAGTATCGTGGGGGGGGGGGGGGAGGTCAGGTGGAGGGCAGGGCGCATCCCTGCAGCTGGCTGGAAGCGGGAATGCACGGTCTAAAGGCCATCCATGCGTTTTTCCGTAGAAGACGCGATGGAGGGGCTTTAGGTTCAACAAGCCAAAATCCCCTGCCATTTTTTTTTTACGATGGGCGCCGTTCATTCGGGCATTCCATGAAACTGGCGGGTGACCACTGGTTGTCCTTTGTGGAGTTACCGGCAACACGAGGCGTCTATTTTATGTGGTGTGACCTTTCAAGGCGGTTCTGGCAGAATGGCTGAGATGTGCGTTCGCAGCTCGCAAGAAAACATGATATACTCAGGTACCTGGCCCACCTGGCTCGTTGCAAGTTGCTTGAAAAAGAAAGCGTGCAATGCGCGGCTGTAATGACCCCGTACTTGCAAGGGCACGTTTTCGCTCTACCACGTAGCGTTTGGCCTGTCCGTTTGTGGCTGGGTGGTACAAACCAGATTTCACCACTGTGATGCAGTTGTCACTCGTAGGATTTCTGTATTTTGGCTGACACGAATGCGATTCCGTTGTTTGAAACCACCTTGTGGGGTAATTGGAAAGTTTCGAACAACAAGCGCAGGCATTTGATGGCATTTGTCGATGTTGTTTTGTTCACTTGGTGAATTTCAACCCATTTACTCTAGGCATCCGGAATTACCAAGAATGTGTACCAAGGTGTGCTCGGTCTGCCCCAGTCCAGTGCTGGAGCTCGCGTCGGAGCGTGTTCATTTAAGTGGCGGGCTGTGCACTCTGCAGCTATCTCGGTGCCCTTGCCGATTCCCGGCCACCACATGTAGCTGCGGGCGCACTTCATTGTGATCACGCCTCGGTGTCCGGCATGAATGAGAGCCATTGCTCGTTGTCGAAGTGGGCCATGAAGACAACTCGTGATCCCAATTCGATACAACCACGATGACAGTTGAACTCCATTTCTTTCTTGTTAAAAGCGTTGAAGTTCTCATTATTGAAGTTTTGAACTCTGCCCTCCATCAGGGCGCTGTACAGCTTGAACACTGTTGGGTCATCTTGCGTGGCCATTGTGACTTCGTCGACCATTAGTGGGTGGGGGGGGGGGGGGGGGGGGCTATTTAGCGCTTTGAACATGAGCACGCAGCCAACTTGAGGTGTATCCTCAATGGTTTCGCTGAAGGGTAAGCAGCTCAGTGCGTCGGTGTTAGACAGTACACCACGTCGTAGTCTTATGCTGACATCTTAATGCACCATCGAATCATACGAGGCAAAAATGGCTCTGGAATCTGCTTCTGGGGCTCTAGGATACTCAGGAGTGGCCTGTGATCAGTCATAACAGTCACATGTCTGCCCACGATGTACTGATGAAAATGCGTGGCTCAATCGACAATGGCCAGTCCTTCGTGATACACCTGAGAATAATTTAGTTCCACAGGGGCTAACGTGCGGGAAGTGAATGCTATCGCAGGGTTTTCCAGTTTGGTTTTAGTTTTGTTCCACCGCAAAAAGTTGCATTCCGTTTCCGTTCCATAGCGAAAAAAAAAGTTCCCTAACGGTTCGTAATGGTTTTAATTTTTCTGCAAAACATTAAAGATAAATTAACTATAAAAACATAAGGTTTTTCCTTTAAGAACCCGGGATCGCACTAAAATAAATTACAACGTTCCTAAGGGAAGCGCAAGTAGCTTTACCGTGGGTTCGTAACCAAATAACGCAAACAAGTGCTTTTCGAAGTTATCGTATTTGATTCTCTGAAGAGTGAATTAGAAATATTCTGAACAGGCTCAGAATGTGTGTGTGTGTGTGTGTGCGTGTGTGCGTGTGCGTGTGTGTGTGTGTGTGTGTGTGTGTGTGTGTGTGTGTGTGTGTGTGTGTGTGTGTGTGTGTGTGTGTGTGTGTGTGTGTGTGTGTGTGTGTGTGTGTGTGTGTGTGTGTGTGTGTGTGTGTGTGGTGAATAGTGCGAGCATGATCTCAGAAGCAGCCCGTCATCCAAGGTATTCTCTTATATACGCGACCACTGTTCTGATCAAGCAAACTTTTGGGCAGCCTGTGTGAAAGGCATAGGAAAGCCCGCTTGAATAAATGCAAGCGTCAATGGTTGACACTTTTTTAGATGCGGAGCATCTTATACTCGCGCCTTGTAGTGCGCCGTCCGCGCCGTCCGCACCGCTTCTCGAACATTCGACAGCTGACGCGCGCGCATGCGCCGTCGCGCCGTCGCCCACTCTTCCACCATCTGTGCATCCCTTCCTCCTCTACACACCGCGCGCGCTTCACTCCTCCACCATCTGTGCACCCTTCCTCCTCTACACACCGCGTTCGACATCTACAATTCTCCTGATTCTCCAGTGGACGCGCATGTGGCGTCGCGCTTCGAGAACATTCAACAGCTGACAGTGCATGCGCCGTCGTGCTGTATATATACTCAAGGTCGGCGCTCGCTCGCTCAGTTGCCGCTCGTCGGTTGGTTTGTACGGCGCGTCGACGTCCAAGGTCGCGGTGAAATGAATTCCAACGAATCCACAAACACAATGATCGACGTCCCTTCGACCAGCGCCGCCCTTTCGCATACGTGTGTACGTGTTCACTCATTTAACACCCCCTCCTACAACCACGTTAACCAATTTAGCCATCGACCCAAGTAAGTCGCAATTTAACACCCCATTTCACAACCACGTTAACCAATTTAGCCATCGACCCAAGTAAGTCGCACTTTAACACCCCGTTAACCAATTATGTGGTCCGCATCCTCCTCAGTGTTCCCCCGAGGGAAGCTGCGGGCAATTTTTTTCTTTTTTTCGCTTTCCACAATATTTGGGCACACTTTTACTTAGGGATGCCTGCCCTACAGATACGCACTGATTCTGTGCCCTTAGTTATGCAGGTTGTTGCTCACGTTGCATGACCTCAGTTGTTCCGGATCGCCAAGTTTTCCCGTGAAACAAATCCCCCTGCCCCCCCCCCCCTTTTTTTTCGCTCATTAGTCGGCTTGGCGGAAGAATAATCATTATTGCAGGAGCAGGTTTTTCTTTCTGGAATGCCGGTGTGTGGACAAGTGCGGAGGAGTCAGAATCGTGCGCGAGTTAGATACGCGGCAGGATTCCGGCACTGCTTTCGGCAGAGATAACCACAGCATGCAGCCAGTGACCCAATGCTTCCATTTTGGACTCGCTCGCTTCATATAAGGCCTTATGTTGGCTGCTCTACGTCTCATCATATTTCGGTTCTGGTTTTACTGCACATTTGCTATTGAACATTCTTTTTTTGTGTGTATTCTCTTTCTATGGTGTGCCTGGGTGTTCCATTCACTCGTGTTGTTACCGATGAAACAGGCACACAGCAGAGGTTTTTCTACGTGATTTATTTCATTAGAATAATATAGTGAGATAAGCAATGCGTGCGCGTGGGTGTGTTATCCTCTCTATATGTAAAATTTATTGGATCTTGTGGTACCACTCAAGCCTCGTGTTTTCAGGCCACGTGCAGTAGTTTTTTGGTGTTTTAGGCCCGTGAGTTATTACTGAAATATTTTGAATTTCTACTTGAAGCTGATCGGCAATGTGATTGCCAGGCATGTGTTGCGAATGACTAACGTTTTATTTCGAATCAACTTGACCTTATTATTATTTTTTTGGTGAATGCGAGAAACTTAGGGGTAGGAGTGGCTTTACTGTTAGTACCCTTAATTCCGCGTTTTCGCCGGGCCGTATAACATTATCTTTGTTTTCTTCGGGCCTCTCTTTATTCGTACTTTAACGTGTCTTCCTTTTACATCTCCAGATTTTCTTTCACGAATCATCGCCGGCATCACTAAAAAACGATATCGTCCGCAAAACTGAAATACAAAAATGTTATACGTTAGGCCTTGTTATTTTATTTTTGTTCTAGTTCTTTATTATTATGAAAGTGCCGCGAATTCAATTCAAGAGATTCCAACTCTTACTGAGTGCATTACGAATCATGACTTTCTTGCTTTTCTTGAAACATGCGGTGGTTGTGGGATCGTTTAGAAGCATGTAATAAACTGTTACGTAGCCTAGGCTACTACGAATATAAGTATTGCTGTTGACACTTTCTTTTATTATATTGGTGCTTATGTCGTTGCCGTAAGCGTCTGCTTATATGCAATTGTCCGTGTTTCCTTATATATATATATATATATATATATATATATATATATATATATATATATATATATATATAATAAGAAACTCTGATCATCTATGAAATAGATGATCAGAGTTTCTTCCGGCTACCGTAATAAAAGTTATAAACTTCGAGAATAGTGCAGTATAGGAAACAAAACAATAAAATATTTATTTAATTCTAACAGTTTCGGCTGGTGGACCAGCCTTCTTCGGAGGATGTAAGTGAAATGATACTTCCTGTAGCAGAGGGTCACCCTCACAGTTTAAAGACCCTCCAAAAAAAAAAAGAGAGAAAAAGACAAGCGGGCGAAAGAGGTAGCAACAGACAACAAGAAGCAGAAGAAGGAGAGGAACTAGAAAGGAGCGACGGAGAGCCGCCGGAAACGAGCGGGTAATTCTGGCATTGTTACTGGGTATAGGTAAGACGCGCCGCCAGCGGAGGCGACCAAGAAAAACGGAAAAATGTGGAACATGTTGCCGCTTACTCGCATCCCACACATGGATCGAGTTTAAGTTCACGTGGTTCGGCGGCTGGCCCGTGGCATCGGGCCACACCGAGGGGCGGCGGCGCAGTATGTGAGGATTAAATTTGCCCCTGAAGTTATATCATCTTTATTCCCACCTTTTTCTCCCATTGTTGATTCTCGGTCCAAAGAGCGAGCGCGCTCAATTGCATTGTCAATTATTTTTTCGGGGTACTTTTGACGCAAGAAGGCTGTTCTCAATTCCTGTGCGTGGGTGTCAAATTGCGTGATTTCAGAGCAAATTCTTCTGTATCTGTGGGCTTGAGAGTAAGGAACACCTGTTTTGCAGTGATGGGGGTGACTGCTAAGGAAATGCAGATACTGTTGGCGGTCTGTTGGTTTTTTATACCGGGAAGTAGATATGGTCGTGCCACTGAGTGATACAGTGACATCCAGAAAGTGAACATTCTTCTGCGAATACGTGTGCGTGAATGTTATCGAAGAGTGTTCTTCTTGCGTTCTTGCGTCAAAAGTACCCCGAAAAAATAATTGACAATGCAATTGAGCGCGCTCGCTCTTTAGACCGAGAATCAAATTTGGGAGAAAAAGGTGGGAATAAAGATGATATAACTTCAGGGGCAAATTTAATCCTCACATACTGCGCCGCCGCCCCTCGGGTGAATTCTATACTAAACCGCCACTTCAACATACTCAAACAGAGTAGTCGCCTCTCTGCCATTTTTCAGACTCCGCCCAAGGTGGTTTACCGAAGAAATAAAAACCTGAGAGACTTACTGGTCAGGGCCAAAACACACAAATCCGACCACCATCAGGGCTGTAGACCGTGCGGGAAACCTCGCTGCAGGGTGTGCACACACATGGTGACCACAGATACGGCCGAAGCCTCCTGTTCAGACTATGTGTACAAAATTAAAGACGACCTTAACTGTGACTCAGCCAATGTGGTATACAAAATTCGCTGTGAGGTGTGCAAACAGGAATATATTGGACACACGGAAACCGCGTTCCGTTTGCGTTTCAACAACCACAGGGCACACGTAAAGGGCCTCCCCAATTTGCCGTTCTCCAAGCATATCAATCTTCCTGGTCACTCTTTCGAACGCGCAAGTGTCATACTCCTACAATCCGGCTTCCAGAACACACGGGAGCGCGAACAGCGGGAGTCATACTTTATAAAGAAATTCAGATCACTTACCCACGGAATCAACGAGAGCCCTGGGCGACTGACGTGTCTCCGCGACGTTTCGGGAAACACAAAAATTGAATTACTCAATTAATTTATTTATACATACGTGAAGTCGCACACGCAAGTTGGTCAATATAGCGAAACTAAACGAATTCGATGCTACGTGAACCAAACGGCGTGTGTTAGTATTATTAGACTTTATTTTCATTTCTGAGTACTTTTTTAGTATTATTTATTTTTATATATTTTCATCCTTTACAAGAATACCCATTTATTTATTTTCAGTGTGACTGGTTGTACATTTTTCTGCAAGAGAGGGCAGGTGGAGGGAGGGGGAGAGGGCACATTAGCTTTCCAACGTGGCCATTATATTCCGAAAGCTGGAGCGGATTGTATGCTTCTTGTGTGTGTGTGTGTGTGTGTGAGTGTGTGTGTGTGTGTGTGTGTGTGTGCGTGCGTGCGTGCGTGCGTGCGCGCGCGTGTGTGTGTGTGTGTGTGTGTGTGTGTGTGTGTGTGTGTGTGTGTGTGTGTGTGTGTGTGTGTGTGTGTGTGTGTGTGTGTGTGTGTGTGTGTGTGTGTGTGTGTGTGTGTGTGTGTGTGTGTGTGTGGTCCGATGCCACGGGCCAGCCGCCGATCCACGTGAACTTAAACTCGATCCATGTGTGGGATGCGAGTAAGCGGCAACATGTTCCACATTTTTCCGTTTTTCTTGGTCGCCTCCGCTGGCGGCGCGTCTTACCTATACCCAGTAACAATGCCAGAATTACCCGCTCGTTTCCGGCGGCTCTCCGTCGCTCCTTTCTAGTTCCTCTCCTTCTTCTGCTTCTTGTTGTCTGTTGCTACCTCTTTCGCCCGCTTGTCTTTTTCTCTCTTTTTTTTTTTTGGAGGGTCTTTAAACTGTGAGGGTGACCCTCTGCTACAGGAAGTATCATTTCACTTACATCCTCCGAAGAAGGCTGGTCCACCAGCCGAAACTGTTAGGATTAAATAAATATTTTATTGTTTTGTTTCCTATACTGCACTATTCTCGAAGTTTATTTTATAACTAATATATATATATATATATATATATATATATATATATATATATATATATATATATATATATATATATATATATATATATATATATATATACGACGTTTAAGCAAATAATCGTAATTGAACATTTATAGAAATCGATTGTGAAAATAGTGGTTAACTTCACTGCACAGAACAATTTGTTTATTTATTCTTGCTTTTCTTTTGAAGGTCGTTAATTTGCGGAGTGTAAATTCTATAAGCTTAAATGTAAGCATTTTGACTGAAATCTTTTGAGCTCGGTAGAATATTTAGGAAGTTGGGAAGTTCATAAAGGCCAGAGGTGTCAGGAACGACTTGGTAACTTCCTTAGGATCTGTCTGTGTTTGTCACAAAACATATCCGTGTCTTGTTTTGCCAAAGCTGTGACTTTCCGTTTCCAACACGTTTCCAAAGCCATGAACCTATACTGAGGAGATTGTTCCTAGAGAGCGGTTAAAGTTTGTTGGCGTGTTGTAAATGTGCCAGGATTCACGCAAGGACCTCCTTCTGAAATTCCTCTCTGTTTCTAGAACAGAAAAGCTGTAGAAATCGATCATATGGTCGGGCTGCTCAAGGGCTCTGCAAAAGTGCCGCTTTGCACTTCTGCCTTCCTGACGTCGTTCTTAAGTTGGCGTAATCTTAACGAGTGGGCACGAAAGTTTGTTGCTGCCCGGCAAGACGCACGTTAGCGCTAAGCGGCTGACTTCCATGTCGGGAACGCCAGTCCAAGCCTGTCGGCCGCTCCACGGGCTTTCTGAATGAAAACATTCGCTTTTGCCCACGTAGCTGGCTGGACACTCTGAACACGGCAACTAGCAGGCTACTCGCTGGTGTTGCTTCTTCCTTTGGCCGTGGTAGCAAGCCGGTAAGCATCAAAGCAGGCTTGCGAACCACCTCGACCCCTGATTTTCCGAGAATCGCGGAGAACTCTTCACTGGCGCCCGGCACATATGGGATGACAATGCGCTTGGCTGGCTTCAACTATTTTTTGCCAGTGGGGTGACCAGCGAGGGAAGGTTGTCGCGTAGTGCGTCTTTCACGGTTCCCTCTACACGGTACAGTGGTCGTTCTCTCGTACACGCCGTGACGCCAACTTATAATACTAAAAACGCAGGCACAAACGGAAAGAAAACGAAAGCCATCTAAATACACAACGCTGGGTAATATTTCTGTAAGTCTTTACCTCTGGAGGGAGCTTCACAAAAGTGTAAAAACTGAACATTTCCGTTGATAAATGTAAAACCTGGTTGCTTAGATGTATTAAAAGTGGTAAGCCAACTGGAAAAAAATGTTAGGAGTGATTTATGCTGTCGTTTACCATAATTGAAAAAATGCCGTAGCTAAATATTGTGTTACTGTGTTGCTTTCCGGCACTAAAACTCAGCTTTTGCTCCAGTAGTTCGTCACGTACACCTCAGCACCAAGAACGTAACCCTACCATCTGTGATAAATAATTTAATACGAGCATTTAGTGTGGCAAAAGCTGCTTAAAATCTATATTGCTTTCCGCAAAAGCTCTGTTACTCTGCAACTACACTTGTCTTATTATTAGAGTAGTGAAATTAGAGGGGGCTCTGGTGACTCAGACTCAAAAGCTGACAATGACTGATTCCATGAAACAGACCTACCTATACGGTGAACCGTTTAAAAAAAAAAGACAGGTTTACCAACAAAATGCTATTCTAGTTCGATGATGATTTCATTGTCACTTCCCTTTGTAACATTTACAAACTAGACCACCTAGGGCTCTTTAGCACTGTGCGAAAAAATGCGAATCATATAGCATTAATATATGAACGAATGTTATTGCTTAGCTAAAGAAAAAAAAAGGAGATTTAACTGGCGCACACGAGAAGACTGTGGAAGCAATGGTGCTGGTGGCCTACCCCAACTCCTTTCTAATTTCCTCCTCTTCCTCAGTTTCCTTTCCGCATTCTTGCTATATTATACAGGGACAATATTAAAGACAGTCTATCGACTCGTCATTCATGTAACAATAGTATATGTGGCTATGCTTTGCTTCCACTTAGCTTTACGCATGTGTTCCGAGTTCGGAGTGGCCGTCGGCCAGGCTGGAAATGAAGCTCAAAGATTCTGCTGTTGAAAATGAAATGCTACATGTGTCAAGCGTGTGATTCACCTAGATTTTCATTCTGCACTCTTGTCTGAGGTGTGTGTGGATTGAAGGTGTAACACTATACGATGGCACCAACCGTGAACATCAGCTTTCTTTTTCCTGGAAGGAAAAATAAAAGCATATCGCTGCCCGTAATGACCTCACGTTAGCAACTAATAGAATAATATAAACCGATAATTGCTTTAGAGACTGATACAAAATGTTCTGCATCACCTTTTTTCTCTTGGCAACAGCACGATTAGTGTTCTTGCCGTTGCCATGTTTACACATAAATCAGCGAGACCATTGAGTAAAAAGGTGGATTATCATCACTATTTTCCTATCTAATATAGGCAATAATTATCGTGCATTCACTCGTAAATCGCAAAATCAAGCTCTGAATTCCGACAATATCCGGGCGCGAGAGGAAGCACTACATACTTGAGATGTACACGTAAATAAACAGTGCGGGTTTCAAATTGGTTTTAAGATGAGCATGTTAGCCCTTACATCGTACGCCAACGACCCCATTCGATAGCTGCTTTATTGGTGCACAGGCCTTCGACACATATATCAACAACGCGGAGATCGTTGCACATTCGACTATCTGTTGCAAAAAGCACCTGTAATGTGCGCAATAACACCATGAAATTTACTTTCACACGTCGCAATGAAATCTCACCAGATGAAGTGTTACATAAATAAATTATCTATTACTACTTTTAATATATCAAGGTGATTGAAATGTGCCAAAAACACAGATAAAGACAATAGTTCTAGGTGTAGCAAATCTTTTTTTAAAACACACGATGCTGCATAATCTGAAGTTGCGAACCTCATTAATTAAGTGTTGTCAGGTAGTAGCGCAAAAATAATCAGGGGCATGCTGTCCCTTGAAGCAGCCATTGTTTGAAGGAGACTTCACGGAACTATGCTCGGTACTTTATAAAATAAGACGCCTGCAATGAGATGCCAGCAAATTAGATGCTAACACTAAATTACAAAAAGGTCTACAAAAGCCGCTGCTCCAGCTTACACTGTAACTGTGCTGTCCGTCCTGAGCGTCTGTTTTTTTTTTTTTTTCTAAGGAACTATACTCAGTTCCTTATGTACATTTACGCCAAGAATAAGCGCTACAAAGAAATAACAAAGTGAAAGAGCTTCCACAAGGGATAACTGGACAGTACAATCTCGGAGCGTTTACCATGTGGTTGCCAAGCATATTCCTTTCCTACCCCATGACTGGTGTATTGAACATATTGTAACGCGGACTGAAAGAGTGAGGAAGAAGAGTTCGGACGCTCTCGAGTAAGGCACTTATCTCCTTCAGCACCTGGACCAGACGGGGTAACAAACGCAATGATAAAAGTTATATTCGAGATTTGTCCATCTGAAGTACTTAATCTGGTGAATTTTTCTTTGACAAAAGCTTGGATACCTGCGGAATGGAAGCTGTCTAAAGTGATTTCACTTCTTAAAAATCAGGAAAAAGGATTCGCCTTGGACAATGTAAGGCCAATATCATTCACGTCGAATCTGTTTAAGCTAATTGAAAGAGTTCTGAATGCCCGGGTAATGAAATATATTGATAATAACGCAATATTACACCCCAGTCAAACTAGTTTTAGATCCGGTTGCTCAATATGGTGTGCGCATGTTGATTTAGAGAGCCGAATACAACTGGCTCGGCGTCGGCGCCAATATTGTGCTTTAGTTACTCTAGATTTGGCTAAAGCGTACGATAGGGTTGAGCATTCAATTTTATTAAAACAGATGGAATATCACCACTTTCCCAACTACATCACTGCGTGGGTGTCGGAGTTTCTAAGAGGGAGACAATATTGCTGCTTTAAAGATGGGTACTCGTCGAATAGATATAAGCAGACACGTGGCGTACCACAGGGGGCTGTCCTGTCGCCAGTTTTGTTTAACATTTTCTTAAGCTCCATTCCATCAACTAAGGATATTCAGTTATATGTGTACGCGGACGATACTGCTTTCTTTGCAAGTAATACCGATTTTCAATCCCCATACCAGAGTCTACAAAATTATCTTAATATCATTGAAAGATGGCTTAAAAACATTCATATGACCCTGAACGTAAAGAAAAGTGGGCTTCTTGCATTCTCTTTTCTGCAGCCTATCAACATCTCGTTAATGTACAGCAATGAGCTCATTCCGCAGGCGAATTCCCTTAAATATTTGGGCATCCTATATAACGACACATTAAACTGGAGAAGTCGCATTGATGATGTGCACTCCAAGGCAACACGGGCCATGGGGTGGCTACGGAAGCTCGCAAACCGTAAAGCGGGTTTAAGAACAGATGTGCTAATAATGATATATAAACTTTATGTGCGGCCCATCATGGAATTCGGATGTGTATTATTTCTGGCAGCGCAGCTTATAAAATGAGACCCCTAATACTGCTGGAAAGAGAAGCGTTGCGTTTGTGTCTGGGTCTACCAAAATTTGTTGCAAATAGCGTGTTGTATATGGAAGCTCGCCTACCTTCTCTGCTAAATAGGTTTAAAATTCTTACTGTGCAAGCATTCTTAAAGATATACAGTTCACACCAAAGACTCTCATTTTACGCTTTCATTCAAAAACCGGCTTTATTTTTCGAAACCCATTGGTCGCGACTACACACCCCGCAAATAGTATTTGCACAAGCGCTACTACAACAATTGAATGTAAAAATTAAACATATTGGTCCAATACACAACCTAAAGTCAATGCTTAGCATACAATTTGATGATATATTTCCTCATAACGCGAAACAATTGGCACATAGGTATTTAAATGACCAGTTAGCAGATTATTTAGCTCACCTAGAAATAAGCAATATCATTGTGACTGATGCATCTGTGTCAAAAGAAAAGGCTGGGGTTGGCATCTTCTCTCCTTCTTTGGACTGGTCCTTTTCGGTTCGACTCCCAGATTATACCCCGGTATTCATTGCAGAATTATTGGCCATTGTTTTTGCCTTACGCAAATTGCCCTCAAGCGAATCATTAGTAGTTATCATTACAGATTCGTTATCAGTTTGTAATGCACTTTCTGCGGCAGTAAATGTAGAGCTGATGAATGCGTTTCGACATTTAGTACCGAAAAACGTAAAAAAACTGCATTTGCTATGGGTACCGGGCCACCGCGGATTATATTTGAACGAAATGGCGGACTCTTTAGCAGCAGTATCCCTGGGTGGGCCCACCATCCCAGTTTTGCCAGATACGGCTTACTAGACAGCGCTAAGGTTCCGAAACGCTTGCCTGCAGTTGGGAAAGTGTAATTAGGATAAATTCAAAGATTTCAAGCATTTGAGCTATTGCTGGAATAAACAGTGGTGTGTATCTCGCCAGTTAGAGGTCACTTATACCAGATTGCGCTGTGCAGTTCCACAACTAAATTATTACCTTAACAAAGCTCGACTCAAGGCGTCACCGCTATGCATTTGGTGCAACGAAATCGAAACAATTGAACATTTCTTTTTATTCTGCCATCGTTATTCTTATCAGAGAAAAAGATTTTTAGTAGCTCCATTACAAAAGCTAGGATTACAAGTAAATCTACCAGTAATTTTATCACTTGGCGGAACTTCATTTGGTTACTGCCACAGGGATGTATGCTCCACTGTGTTTGATTACATCAATGCAACTAAAATATTACCGTGCTAGTGAACCCCAACCTTTTCAGATTTTTAGTTTATTATTCGTAGTTATGTCTATCAAAAACAAGAGATGGTTTGATCGCTTGCTCAGCAAATATTTCTGATTTTTTTGTAGTATTATTTTTGAACTACTTTTTCAGATTGGCTTCATTTTCATTTTAGTTTCATTTAAGTATCCTGCCGCCCGGTTCTTGGCCCATCCCCCTCTGTGGGTGAGCGCCATCCATAAGAGGTCATCATCATCATCATCAATGGTGATTCGGCAGTGACGGTAGAGCGCTGACATTTTTTTTTTTCAGTGTAAATAAACCCATCACATCCGTAACAGCTTTGGTGGAGCGGTGCTGGGTGACTTGCCGTCCTGGACCCCACAGCAGAAGTTCTTCGAAGAAGCAGACGCTTAGCTGGCCTACCCCCGCACAACATCAGCATGAACGACGACACAGCAATCCCATTGACGCACTACGCTGCTGCAACCACCAGTGCCACCGACACGGCACAAGGTGGCCGTCGACCTCGACAACCAGACTACTGGGCACCCGAGCCACGAATTTTCTCAGGTAAAACTGACAAAGACATGAACGCTTGGCTAAAACACTTCGACAGAGTGAGCCGCTACTACGAATGGGGCGCACCGGCGAAGCTAGTGAACGTAGTATTCTTCCTTGCCGGGACAGCCTTGCTTTGGTTCGAGAACCATGAACATCCTCCCCAGTTGGGATATATTTATTAAGGAACTGAAGGCCTGCTTTGGGCACACGAGTTCCATGAAAAAGAAAGCTGAGCAAACGCTGTCACGTAGGGCTCAGTTGCCCGGCGAGACGTGCACAACCTACATTGAAGAAGTATTGAAGCTTTGCGGGATTGTGAACGCAAATATGTCTGACAAAGACAAAGTTGGTCATTTGTTAAAAGGCATCGCCGAGGACGTGTACAATTTTTCGATAACAAAAGAAAACTTGAACACTCCTTCGATTTTCAGGCAGCAGTGTCGCGCATTCGAGGCGTTGAAGACCCGGAGAATTCTACCCAAGTTCGGGCGCTTAGACTATGTTCCCACTGTCGCAAATATGGACGTCGCCACCTGCGAAGACATTCCCTTCCTCGTACGTCGGGTAGTTCGAGAAGTGCTCGTACGACTTCAAGCAGGTGACGTTCACCACCAATGCTCGTTCGCCGCGTGGCCCGAACCACCTCCCTACTGGATTCGAGAGCGCCACGTCGAAAACCAACCACGCACAGAAACTGCAGATTTTACCCCGCGGCTTCCGTTTTCCCCGACGGGTCGTGGCCACCACCGGATGTCATCATCTCGACGTGCCGCTGCGGACCTCCGACCGTCGTCAACCAGGCCTCTACCAGAAGATTACTATGCGTCATCACAAAATGTTCCTGCGGAGCACGACCCGTCTCCGCGTACTTCTGCCACCTCTGCTCCTGCTAATGTAAGCCGACAAGTCCCCGTTTGCTACATGTGGTCTCCCAAGGCATATTTCGCGCTTCTGTCCCAGACGGCCGCCTGCACCGCCACGTTTTTCGACGTATCTGGCTCGTATGTAGGAAACTCCTGTGCCGCCACGTTTTTCGACGCACCCGCCTCGTATGCACGAAACCTGGACCTCTCAACCGGCCGACCACCGTCCCCGACAGCAATGGCCTAACGAATTTCGCAGCGAGTCTCCCGCCTCCGAGCGAAGCCTGACGCCGCCTCCGACACGGTCCCGCCGGTCGCCGTTTCCGCGTCGTCGGTCACCTTCGCCGCATCGGCTGGGAAACTAACTGGTGCGACCGATGGAGGTGCGGTCGCGGGACGGTCAGTTTCGCCAATTCCTCCTTTTGCTGTGATGTTGATGAACAAAGTGCCTTTTGCTGTGATGTTGATGAACAAAGTGCGTGTGTGTATAGACGGTGTAGATACTCTTGCTCTTGTAGACACTGGTGCTGCCTTCGTTTCAAACATCGTTTCTTGGGTCACAAATTTATGTTCACGTGGAATCGTAAAGAAACTTTTCGTGGAGTTGGAGCTGAAGCGTTATGCCCTGTTGGTATTTGTTCAGTTGTACTCACGATTGGTGGACAAAATTTCCGAGTTGAATTCACTGTACTGGCTCGCGCAACTCATGACGTCATTTTAGGGATAGACCTCCTTCATGAATGCGGCGCTACGCTTGACTGTGGAACTGGAGAGATTCTTCTACAAAGTACGTTGCCCGCTGCAATAGTTGACGATTTTCCGATTCTGCCCATCGATGCTCTTTTGTTGTCTGAAGATGTGACGATCCCTGGTCCGACAGCAGTGTTTGTACCCGTATGCTCTTCTCATGT
Source organism: Rhipicephalus microplus (assembly GCF_043290135.1). NCBI lineage: Eukaryota > Metazoa > Arthropoda > Arachnida > Ixodida > Ixodidae > Rhipicephalus > Rhipicephalus microplus. The sequence goes on from NC_134704.1 coordinate 219,361,841, forward strand.
ACGCTCAGGACCCTGCACTGGACCTGTGGAGCCTGATCATGCAAACGCCATCAAGAAGAATGTGCTGGTCTCATGGTCTGTCCTTACAGCCATCGACAGACATGCTTGCTTGTGGGCGCTCAACGCAACCTCAGAGCCTGTTGTTCTACCAGCCGGATTCAAACTGGGAACTTTCGAAGAGCAGGCCACAATTGACGTCAGAATGGTCTCAGAGTCTCCAGCCATCAGTCAGACTGCGCCCAACTACTCAGCCGAGATTAAACGTGTGATCAATAAGTCGTTGCCTTCTTCCGAGCAGAGGGTCCTTGAGCAGGTACTTACACGCTACGCGGGAGTCTTTGATTTCGCTCAAAACAAGCGTTGTTCCATGTTGCCCGAATCCCGTATGCACCACCGCATCAACACGGGAGATGCTACACCGATACGCCAGAAACCCTATCGCGTATCCCCGTCAGAGAGGCAAGTGATCGCCGATCAGGTCAACAACATGATGCAGAAAGGCGTTATTCAAGAGTCAAGCAGTCCCTGGGCAGCTCCTGTTATATTGGTAAAAAATAAAGACAACTCTTGGTGATTTTGTGTAGACTACCGCCCTCTCAACGCTGTCACAAAGAAAGACGTGTATCCGCTACCACGCATCGACGATGCTGCTGATTGTCTGCACTCGGCCGCATACTTTTCGTCCGTCGACCTAAAGTCTGGATACTGGCAAATACCAATGCATCCGTCTGACAAAGAGAAGACTGCTTTTGTCACGCCTGATGGGTTATTTGAATTCAACGTTACGCCGTTCGGCTTATGCAATGCCCCAGCCACCTTCGAGCGATTCATGGACTCCATCCATCGCGGCCTCAAATGGGAGATATGTATGTGTTATCTCGATGATGTAATTATTTTTAGCGGGCAGTGTTGTCCGCGGAATCCGCCGGTTGACCGCTGTTTTCAGTGGTATCTGAAAGCCGCGCTCTCCTCCAAGTGTCCTTCCTTTGGCGCCCCGTGCTACGAGGTTCATCATCAATAGCCGCTCGACTTTTACGCGTCTGTACACTGATTGAACTATTTGTAACACGAATCTTAAACGAAACGAATAAGCAACGTTTGCAGTTGCTTTTTGTTTTGTCCTGTCTTTTTCAGGTATGATTCGTGTTGCGCGCTCACATACCCGACCATGGAGAAGCAAAAAAAAAAAAAAGAGTTTGCTTATATGGGTTTATTATACAGCTGTTCCGGGTAGGCGAATGCTTAGGAACTGCGAGCGTGTTTTGCGCAGCACTTCCCATGTTTCTCCGATTCATTGCTTTTGCTTTCAGCGATTTAACATTCAATTGGTAGCCTTCGGCCGTGTAACTTAAATGCATGCTCCTAGGCATGTGTTGCTGTACTGGTGCCTGAAATCAACGGCTGTTCTTCGTAATCTGTGCATTGTACATTGTGCTCGCTACCCAACGTATGTTTGCTGGCCAGCCACGCATTCCGGCACTAGAAACTGGCCAGTGCCGCAGGACTTGTCGACAGCCTGCCAGCTTGAGCGCTGTGCAGCGCAGTAGGGGACGTGGGGACGCGAGTTTGAACACCAATGTGCTTGAATTGGCCATTCAATAAATACAGATACTGACGCATGAAGTTCACTGCCTATTTCTATTTTATTTTCAATCTGCACTCACCAATCGTATGAACGCAGTGAAAGAAGACGGCGCCCTCGCTATAGGTGGAGCAAATATGGAGTAGATCCATCTTCAAATCTGTGAGCATTTCTTGTGGCGTGCTTTGCAGGTATGGTTTCAAAGACAAAAGAAATACCCCGCTAGCGTCCATCGCCTTGTGAGCCGCAATGACGTTGCGCACTGTGTTCAGTTCGTCGTCGACAGTTTCCAATTCTCTTTTTCGCTGCTGCTTTGACCTTTGTTGTGGCGTCGATGAAACTTCCTCACTTTCTCTTGGGCAGCTGGCACCCTGTAATGGATTGGAAAGTGGTGTGTTGGAAGGCGGTGGATTGCCGGGAGGCGGATGGTGGGGTGGCGGATTAGGTGGTGTTGTAACCCGTTCTGGTACGCTAGGTTCTTGGAATATAATTTCAAACGGATTTCTTGTGGCGGGGCAGTTATCAACATCTGAACTATTCCGGAAAGCTTGCGATGGGAGGTTGAGTGGCTCCACAGGCAAGGATGTTGGAACCGCTGTTTCCTCGCTGGCATCCATGTTACTGATGCTCCTGAAAGCAATGTATAATTCAGTAAATAAATGACTATACATTACAAAGACGACAGCAAGCATACGAGTACTATGTTACATTGGCTATTTAAAACTCGTGCTTAATATTGCCACCTGATATTTACGATTACGTCACGTACCGCCTAGGTTCCAATACGTCTCTGAGGAAAGTCATCTGTTCAGTGTGCGGCCAATATGCCGTCTTCGATGGAGCTGCAGCACCGCTCTTTTTGATTTTTTTTCTCTTCTTTTTTTTCCTGAATGTGTCCTTGAGGTTCTTCCAACGTGCTTGAAGTTCGTCTGCTGTCACTGAATAAAAAAAATTTCACATTAGAGCAAATCTTTTAGAATAATATATGCCTGCCACATCTATTTTGAAACTATAAGTTAAAAAAAATAAGTCTTTACATGAACAACGTGTACGAAAAGAAAATGTTCACGAACGGTAGAGAAATAATCCCATGTGACACGTGACGCATCTCGTTCCTAAATTTTATAAAAGCAAATGGGAACGTGTGTGAGCATTCAAAATGATGAATTGATGGACTTTAGTGCCACCCCATAGCTCCATGCTTGGTTCTTCAGTTATGCACACACGCACACATGGTCGTATACACGCAAAAAAGACATTGTTTACTTACCAGATTCATCGACTTCTTTAAGAATCTCGGCAACTTTTTCCCAGAGGATCATCTTCTTCTGCTTATTCCGGAAATGTTTACTCTTTACGTCCCAAAGAATAGGTCGTTTAGCAACTTCAGCAATCAACAACTCATTGAAAGTAGCGCGAGACATTTGTGGGCTGGGGAGAGGACGGATGTCGTCTGCTACTCAGTCGGAGCGAGTTGTTCTGTGGAACCAGTTCCTCGCAGCGCGCGCGTCAACTTCTCGACTCCACCCCCGTCATCACGTGTCAAACGACGTCACTGGTCGATCTGCCGCTTGTGCCGCTAGCGAATTTTTCCAACTCGGGCGAATTTCACAAGGGCGTCTAGTCACCGCGGTGCCTTGCGCGGCAGCTGTCGCTCCGCTCTTGGACCAAAATCGCTCGCATGTGAAACAGGCTTTAGGCTGCTGACCCGCAGGTCGCGCGATCGAATCACGCCTGTGGCGGCTGCATTTTTGATAGAGTCGAAAATGCCGTAGGCCCATGTGTTCAGATTTGGGTGCATGTTAAAGAACCCCAGGTTGTCATAATTTCTGGAGTCCTCCACTACGCAATCTCTCATAATCATGTGGTGGTGTTGAAACGTTAAACACCTCATATTAATCAATTGCCTTGCGCAAAGCATGCTTGGCAGTCTGCGAAAATTCTAGATTATTTTAGAATCTTCTGATAAGCTTGAGACACCTATAATATGGATGATGTTCGATGCCATGGGTGTATATGGCGACGTACCTTCGCGCAAACCATGCATATTGCCACGTTCCATTTCCCAAGTTTTTGTTATCGTCCCAAACACCACACGATTCTCAGCGCAAACCGCGCCTGCAGTTTTCGAGAAGGTCCCTGACTGCAGTAGATCATTTCGATAAGATCACGCCCACTGTGCGAACGGTACAGATTGTTCTGGAACCTACGCCACCGCCATCGATAACGCTAGAACATTCGACGGCAAGGGTATAAATGCCGACGCGCTTCGCCGCTTGTCAGTTGTTGATCGAAGGCCGACGCTCCGTTCGCCGCTATCAGTCCGAGACTGCTATCTGTGCGAGACTGCTGCTGTAATTGGACTTTCCGTTTACCGGGCACAGGTTCGCCCAAATAAACAGTTAAATCCCAACAAGAAGTCTCCTGTCTTCGGCCACGTCACGGCCCCGTGACAATATTACCGTCAACCAATTTTCTGATCACCGCTATCTGCGTAAGGCGTGAATTTCTAGCACTTTGTACTTTTCTAGGCACATGTTCACGAAATAAAAAGTGCCGTCTTGGGCAACCCAAGTACCATATTCTTTGCCGCCGCAACCACGTTGCAATAAGGTAAGTAAGATGAGAACGGTGAAATGATTGATACAAAACAGTGAGATGGGGCGTAAGTGCACGGCCAAGTTTTATTTAAGATGTGTATACCACAAGCTATCTTCTTGTATATAACCAATATAATGTGGATTTGTTAAATTACTGTGAAATTGAATGTCAAGAAAGAAAGAACGCGAACTCAGAAAGAGACAGTGGAGACGAAATGTGATAGGCATCGACGTAAAGTTTGATCGGTCATTCCACGCCAAACGTCCAAGGTGTTTTGGCGGCTACCTCAGGTGTATTCAAAAAAATGTCGGGATGATTTACTTCATTGAAAGCAGTCTATTGCGAAAATATTTTGCAGAGAAAAATATTTTTGGTCACCTATATGTGACCAAAATACCGGCTATAGTCTGGGCCCTATATCGAGCCCTAAGATAAAAGCACATTTACTGAGCGAGTCCATGTAGGCTCCATTTATTTTACCGACCCATGGTTCCGAATATTTAAAACCTCCTACTATGGCGTCCCTTGTTGTCGTATTGACGCACCGGTTTGTAAAGCCGAAAACTTTATTTTTCAAATGATAAAACTGTTCATATCTCTCCCTCCCCGGAACTCATTCTAGGTCCTTTGATAAACACCAGTCATATATATTAATAAAATACTTGGATATCAACTATTCATAACTCTAATTTAAGGATGTGAAATGAAATGACCGTCACTAAAGGACCGATCAGGTAAAATATTAACATTAAAAAGCATAGTAAACGTGACTAAACAGCTAATTCTACGCTAAAACAATGTAACCTGAAATAATGATGTCCCCACATATCTAAAAACCCATGCAAGGTCTATTGCATACCTGGAAGGTGCAGTTATTCAAGCGCTTTTTGCAGTGAAATTCGGCCATGGAGTCAATCCCGTTCATGGTGGTGATATATTTAAATTTGACGTTTGAATATATAACGAAGCATTAGGAAATTCTTTCCGTGAAACGCCTATTTTTCGGCGATGTAATTGAAGATTATGTGCATTGTGCTGGCACGAAGTTTAATGTAGGAGATGTGTTTGTAGAGTACACCGTTCGCTGACTGTGGTGAAATAGAAACAGCACTTTATGTTAATTCATCACGTGATCTGCTCCCAAAGAACAGAATACATAACGAAGTGCGTTACTAACGAATGGAGGAATTAAGTATTTCTCGGTCTTTTAATGTTGTTTCTGTAATCCAATCTACAAACATACGTATTAAACGAGCATGACGGTACGAAGGGATGGAATTGGGTTCTGCAGCTTGTTGTGACACATGTGCCACTCCAGGTCACCTTTATTACGTGACATCGGAATCTACACTGAGCTTGATCTATGCTTATGTACCTAATCAATGGAGATTGAGTGCTAAGCTCCAGATTCATTATTAATGTGGTTTCAAAGACGAGAAAGCAGCACGATTCGTGAGCAATCGAGCACCCGTTCTCTCTCTCTATTGCATTGAACTGCTTGTGCCCTCAGATGCCACTTCGGTTTTTTCTTGAATAAATGTGGCAATTGGGAAAGTTGTGAGCGCTAAACAAGACGTTAAGAAGAACGATAGAGACAGGATGGGTGCTTGTGAACGTCGTGAGGAAGCATTAGTTTGCGCTCAAAATTTCCCGATAGCAATGCGCCATCTGGCTGGATTTCAAGTTTTGTTAAAATGTACGATGACACAGACCATGGGCTTTTGTCATGTCATTTGCTACCAATTAAACAGCGGCTGCGTAATTCAGGGTACCATGAAAATTCTCGCGGCCATATTTCAAGAAGGAAGGAGGCAGAAACGCACCGTTCGTGCCGTACGTTATCCTTCATCACTCGCGGAAATAAATTTATTCAAGCTGAAACATGGTCGAATAATTCTTTTACCTCTCGGCAATCAGAGAGGCTTTTAATTCTCGGGTCTCTTTATAAGATATTCCTGCCATCTTTTTTTAACAGGCCTGCACTTCTGTTGTACCGACACAACATAGCAACACCCGTGTTTTTTGGAAGATTTTTTTTTCATTCCCATTTAAACACTTTTCCATTCATAGTCATCTTTGAAGCGTGTAAGAACTTCCTGTCATTCGTCACCTGTCGTTGCGTTCGTCCAGTACACACTGCAAAAGGCTTGATGGCAAAGTCGTTTTCCATGTTCAAGTTCCTCGTACCCTTCTTTTCGCACTCTTTGTGCACTTCAAGGAATGCAGAAAGACTACAAAACAACGCAACGAGCTCTACACCGTGCCGTCGGGACTGGTATACATGGCGCAAACATGTTGCGAGTGGTCTCGCAGTGTTCTGCCATTGCACTCCATTCGCTGTTCCCAGAGCTCAAGTTGGGTCGACACGCGGCGTCATTCCGGCGCCATTGGTGTCGTGTTTCCGTGTCTTTTCTTATACACAGTGTTCTGCGAATAAATGCCTCTGTTTAGCCGCTGGTGCCAAGGTCACAGATTACGTTTTTTCTTCTTTCCTTCCGCAACTGTGGTGACAATTGGTGGTTAGATTATCGGTTATTTCTTTATTTATTTTAGTTTTCTTGTTTAGCTAGTTTTCTGTATTCTTGCCCAAGAAAGGTGATTCAGAACATGTTTTTTCTCGTGGGGATGACCATATGTGCCTATGTGGTTGCAGCTCCACATTTCAAAGTCGTACGACTCGCACTGCCCTGCCGACGGCCCCTATTTTCTTTCTGCTCTAGCAGCCATGGCCGTCACGTTCTTCCAAACATTCTCCTCCTACCTACTTCTAAACTCTTTTCTCCACTCCCCCCCCCCCTCTCTCTTCAAGCGACTGAGCCGTGGTCTCGCAAGGAAAGATAGTGTCTTTTTTTCCTTTTCTTCAACCACAGATTCATCCATTCAGGGGAAGCTTGCATGCAGTAACTGGTTTGGAAGGCAGGTAAGGTTCGCGGAAACTCACCTCACCCTGAGCTACCGAGCACAAAAGAAAGCTACACAGCAAGATGGAAAGAGAAGATATTTTGCCTATTGAAGTATTGCGAAAGCCACTGGGGCAGCCCTTTCCTTTACCACCATCCCCACTTCTATTCGTACATTGAAGTAATGAGAAAAGTCCAACCAAAACATATTAAAAAAAACGACGTTTTGAAGCCACTCTCTCACCCCTGAGGAAGTAGCCGGACCAGCTCTGAAACATCTGGTTTTTTTTTCCTTAAATATATTTTGGTTGGAGTTCTCATTCCTTCAGTTTCCATCCAAAACAGACAGGCTTATGTCGAATGTTCACCTTTGATTCCTGTCGTACATTATATCCTCGCTGCTCCGACAACTTCCCTCACACCGAAACATTTAGAGAAGCAATGACAGGTGCGCAACCGTAAACAGCCCCTCTTGTTTCTTGGACGCTTATAGCTCTGGTGTGCGTGTGTGTGCGGGGGGTGGGGGGCAGAAAGAGAAGTACTAAAAGAAAAAAATGTTGCATCTTGTTGTTTTTTTAATTTGTTGCAGCAGGTAGCTAACGACCTAGTTATTATTTTTCTTTTGAGGAAGCAGCATACTATACAACACAATCATGCCCACCTAAAAAGACGCAAACACAGGCGCTGTATTGCAACGGATGAGTTATTGTCGAAAGACTCAGCTTATGTAGGATAACACGTACATGTGCACTAACCACAGATCCTTCCAATAAAGACAAGTTTTTTTGCAGTGTTTAGCAGGAAGACTTGATGAAAAATAAACCATATATATATATATATATATATATATATATATATATATATATATATATATATATATATATATATATATATATATATATATATATATATATATATATATATATATATATATATATATATATATATATATATATATATATATATATATATATATATATATATATATATATATATATATATATACTTCTAAATTCATAGATAAACCCAAAAAAGTGGATGGAGGGAGGGCCGCTGTGATAGCTCAGTGGTTAGAGCATCGAACGCGTAATTCGAAGGTCGTAGGTTCGATTCCTGCTCACAGTTGGTAATTTTTTCATCCACTTTTCTTTCTTGTTATTTACATTGCATTGGTTTTAATAACTTCCCCTGTACATTCTTTGGCATTACTGTCTGTTATATCTCATATATATATATATATATATATATATATACATATATATATATATATATATATATATATATATATATATATATATATATATATATATATATTATGTGTGTTGCTTGGCAATTGCAATTCTTTCACATGTGTTTTTCAATGGTGCTCCTTCGACGTTTATTGTATGAGCCGGACCAAGTCGAATCTCGCTCATTTTCAGTCCAAGTGCGTCTGTTTTAGAAACATTTGGTGAGTCTATTAGTCCGAGTGAGTCCGCTGGAGGAACGTTTTGATCAGTCTGAGTATGAGTGGGTATATTTGAGGAAAGTATTAGTGGATCCGGCTGACAAAAACATCGGTGAGTCTGAGTCTGAGTGAGTTTAAATAGAGAGAAATTTCGTTAGTCTCAGTCCGAGTGAGTCCAAAGCAAAATATTTTCATATATGGTTTCGTTACACCGACCGTACAGACAACAGCATAGAGGCTTTCACTTGCCGTCTTCGCGCTCGCGATGATCAAGAGTTGCAATTTGGAACATCTGTGCACCGGGCCCCAGTGCATAAACCGGATTTTCTGCAGAGCACCAAAGTCTAGATGGTGATGGTCTACAAGTCCTTCAATTAGCAGAAGTGGTCTCTTACAATGTGCTTTACTTTTCCAAGTGTGTCAGGCGTATAGTCTTCTATGCAGCCCCCTAGCATAGGTTTAATTGAAGGACTCATTGAAGAAGCGATCCAAACTAGTTTTCTTTTTGTACCAGCACCAAATAGCACATCGGCACTACTGCCGCGTGCTCCACATAGCAACACTCAGTTAATATACAAATGCCATGATGAAAAATAGCAATGGGCAAAGTGCATGGTTTAACCCAACACCCTCAAGACTGGAGGGTTCCGTCACACCAGCCGTACAGACAACAGCATAGTGGCTTTCACTTGCTGTCTTCGCGTTCGCGATGATCAAGAGCTGCAATTTGGAACATCTGTGCACCGAGCCACAGTGCATAAACCGGGTTTTCTGCAAAAATATGTCGCTTCTTTCAATCAAAATATGCCGGAGGGAAAATTCCTGGTGATCGAATGCTTGGTAGTCCGTAGGAAATCCTGTCACTGCGTTGATATGGCTTATCGTACACCATTCTATAGAAGCAGCAGCGGGGCTTAACACTCATGAACCACGGAAAAGCGCAGACAGAGAAAAAGTACTCCCACGGGCGAACTTAGTTTAAAAAATATTGGAGCAATTTCCTTTTTTTTTGGAGTATAATTTCCAGAAGTCATCCGCGGCGAATAAATATTTGTAGTAGTTTAACCCAAATAAATGCGAGTAACAACCGCCTCATACCTCGGCTATATAATGAAAATATACTAGAATTACAAGATTTTCAAAAAAAAAAAAAAAAAGCTATCGCATCCACTGCACGCATTTTTATAGAAGATGCACGTTACGCACGTCATTGCGACCGATTCCCTCTCGGAGTGAAACTGTGCGTGCTTATTTGTGCATCTGTAGAAGATGTTAAGATCGGCCTCCCTGGCTGGGCGCCGCTTGGACGCGGGGGACGATTGCAGCTAAGCCTACCCCGATTTGTTCCGGATCAACGCTCTCGAGGTGCGCCAAAAGCAGCGACAACACGAAAGTCATACTTCGAATTCTTTAGGGCTGTTGGCTCCCCTCGTCAAAAACTCTTTGGACACGTCTGAACTGACTGATGGCCAAGGAAGAGCTGTTTGAAGTCGAGGCTGCTTGTTTTGTTCGACGTGCCAAGAGACGCGCTGAACAATTAGCCGAGAGCTTGGGATTCCTCGTCAGGCATGTTTCCCACACTCTGTGGTGCTTGCAAGTCTTCCATTCTCATAAGCCCTAGCCTGCCTAGCGCTGCAGACCCTATTCTGCACGAGCGATGCAATGTCATTGCGCTGTGCTGTGTTGTGCATATTATTGCACTCTGACCTACGTTGTGTTTCTCTCTCGCCGTGTGACGAACTGAACGTGCATCCTCTCTCTTTCCTGGGTTGAAAAGAAGGTAGTGTTTGACTTTCTCTCTCTTTCTCCCTCTCTCTCGTCTTTTTTATTCTTATTCGCTGCACCCTGCGCTCTCTGCTGGGCTTCAGAAATTAGGCGCCTTCTTCTACCCCCCCCCCCCCCTATTTGGTGGACGGAGATGAAGACGACAATTTCTTTGGACTGCCCTGAACTGAACGGGCATGCAGTCTGTCGGTTTACAGGGATCTGCAAGGCGGCTTTTCTGTAAGGTTTGTTTTCCAACCAAAACTCTCGTTCTAAGACTGCTTTTCTTTCTCATTTTGAGCATGCGAGTACAACGAAATGTCTCCTCTACGAATTCCAGCTAAGGTACGCGAGCACAACAAGATCTCAAAAAGGGGAATGGCAAAAACAAAATGAGCGACAAAAGCAGTCTGTGAACGAGAGTTCTTGTTTGAAAGACTAACCTTACAGAAAAGCTCCCTTGCAGATTACTGCAAACTGTTCAATGTTTTTTCCTGCAGAGAATTTTAGGAAGACCAAGGCTGAGCTCCGAGGCGCTCTGAACCAGCTCTCAGAAGCTCCCATCAAGCTTCCATGATGCTACCATCAACATATAGTATTACGCTACCTTTAGTGTGTAAATAATGTATATAAACGTTCCTGTTATCAGCCCCGGCTACTCTGCTCGAATTCTGTCCGAGAGTTGGCTAGCTGCTTCGAATACATCATGAGCAAGCAAAAGGGCACGGAGCTGTACAGGCGAAAATGTGCGACATCACATCGCTTTTATTACGTGACATATTCGTTCTCCGCTGCATTCGCCCGCTCAAGTCCGCAGATAACGTTCCAGTTTTTATAGCGACGACACACCGTTGATTGCGATCACGTCATCAAATATCAATTAAACAGCAGTTTCATTATTTATTTGCAAATTACTTCACCATAATGTATGGCGAAGTAACTTATTACTTGGCAACCTGAGGAGCTTTCTAACTTGACTAACTTTTTTATGAAGACCTGAATATAAAGTTAAGATTTATTTGGTTAATTCTGAGCATTACCTTCGCAACAGAAGTACATTACCACTGTCCACAACAATTATTATTCATCTTTCACAGTGCCAGTAGGTCCGTTCAAGTTACGTGATGAAAACATGTTTGCTGGACTCCGTCATATATGACATGTCGCTCAAGTGTCTGTCTCCGAATTATTGACGAATCCAGCCGTCTTTTGTAAACTTTTTGCTGGCAAGTTTTTTTAAATTTTATTTTGTTTCTGTTTAAAACTGGTTGCCTCAGACAAGCTTATTACGCCTTTGCTCACCATCTATATAGCGTTGTTACACGCGGCGCCTGGGCCGACGGGTGAGAGCGGCGTTCTTTTTTCGTCAAACAAGTCACCGAAGGGTTGCCAGCCTGCGGTCCACCGTGTTTTGTCCATCTTAGCCGGGAAGTGAGGTGGCATTCCGACACCATAAGACGTTCGACGTGACAACCACAGAGGTTTCTTGGTGTCACAGGTGCAGTGTGGTGGCCACGCCCCAATCAAAGATCTTGACTTGAGCGAGTGTGAGCGGCACCGTCAGAAATGGTGTGTGTCTCGTGATTCAACAGCGCATTCTGGACCCATTCCCTGATTAAGTCAAAACGCACACTTTATAGTGAGCCACCGAGCTCATTCGCAAGAGATCTCTCGCCCTGTCTGTACAGAATGTAATAAATCCTGTGTTAAGTTTGCCATCCTACTCCTGAGTGCACATGCGTTTTCTTTTCTGTCTCTCTACACCCCCTTTCTTGCCCCTATTTCTCCATCCCAATGCTGGGCAGCAAACCGGATGCCAAGATCTGGTTAGTCCCTCAGCCTTCCTTTCTCTCTCTTGCCATCTTACTGCCTTGGCATCTTCATCCCAGATGTCTGACGCCTGAGTTAAAAGGCATCAGATATTTTCTGCAGCATGTTGAGACGCTGCATATGAGTGGTCATCCTCGAAAATTATCAACTTTAACACCACGGACAGGTGATGATATACCCTGAGTAGGTTCGAGCATGTATTATGCCTCGACGCTTCTAATGTTCATTAAACTTCCCCCTTTCGATTTCATCCTTCGGGGCTTTGTGTAGTTCTTCACCTAACGCGCTGCATTCGTACTGCACTGCTACCATTTCATTTCTTCTGTGTATACGCCCTGTTTCGGGCACGATGATAGGCTGCCATCTTGGACTGATTATGATGCCGTTTTGCATCCATATGAATATTCGAATAGTGCTACGGTGAACTCGCACGCATCAACACGCTGGGCCAGTACATTCAACGTTGTATGACCAAAACCATTGCTAATTACGACATAGAAAACCAGAAAAAATTGGTTGTAAGCCTAAGATGGCAGCGTCTATGCATTACTGTAACTGTTACACTTATTTTTTGTCAATTTGTCCAATATGTCATTTCATGCAGCGGCCGCCGAACTTGTGCCGCTGTTCATAGCGGTACTCTCCACGGAGGAAGTACTCTCGGTCTCTAAAGCTTGATGAAGATAACTAAGAAGCCTGTTTTTTTACTGGCTACGAAGCTATAAATCAAGATGAAAAAGAAGAAGACAAATATGTGAAAATTCAGTACTGGTGCATAAATGGCGCGCCAATTGCGCCGATGAAAAACGTCGGCGGCGGCAGCGCGCCGATCAGTTCGCGTCGGCGACGCGCCGACCAGTCGGCGCACACCTTTAGGCGTTGGCTAGGGTTATCGGGTCACTCGTCTTGATTGATATGTGGGGTTTAACGTCCCAAAACCACTATATAATTATGAGAGATGCCGTAGTGGAGGGCTCCGAAAACTTAGACCACCTTGAGTTCTTTAACGTGCACCCAAATCTGAGCACACGGGCCTACAACATTTCCGCCTCCATCGGAAATGCAGGGTCACTTGTCTTGTCTTGTCGGCTAGGATATCTTGGCTTATACCCACATGGGAGATTGGCCACACTGTACCTCATAATAGATAATTGTTTACAACGCTTGCTAAAAAAAAGAGTAATTAGAGAGGAACAATAAAAATGTTCCCTTAAAAGAAAACGTGCAAAAGAATGCGATAAACCAGAATATTGAAACAAATTAACAAGAATGAGGAAGTGGGACAAAGAATTGGATATATCTGGCAGTACCACTAGTAGCGTATCCTTACGGTTGCCTGAATGAATTTATGTAGCGCTGGCAGAATAGCACTGCGGCCCACACCCAACTGACTGCTCCAAACGATAATAGGGTGGATGTATTGACTGGCAATCCGGGCATACCAATCGGTCTTTCAAGAATTATTCGTCGCATTGAGGCGAAGCGGCGGCATGTGAGAAGAAAGTGATCTATTGTTTCCGGTTCATTGCAAACTGCACAAAGGGTAGGTAATGAAAATCTTGATTTGTTGAGATAAAAATTTAACCGAGGAACTCTACAGCGAAAGCTTGTGAGGGTCACCTCGCATTGACGGGAAAGGTATATTGCGGTGTTCCATGTAAATTGCAAGTACCGAAATTCTTCAGATAGTAGGAGAGACGTTTCGTTGATTTTTAAGATTAACAGGCGTTTGAATCATTCGGCAGTAATAAAATGAAACTCTGGGGCTACTAGCACCACCGGGAAATTTAAAGATGCCGAAGCGAGCGAATCAGCAATTTCATTTAGCGTGCCCGGGGACCTTCTTTGCTGGTACGTAGTTCGATGAAGCAGCATTTCGTCTTTTTCGTTCTTTAGGCAAATTTTTCGATTATATTTGGGCAGGCTTGGGAATAAGGTGGGACAGCATCATCTGTTAAACTAGTCTTTTCACACTGCATTCTTCCTGTCTTTCCACAATATGCACGAATTCTCGCGTGTTGAATCTAAAAACAAAGTGAGAAGACATAATTTTCAGGTAAATAAATCTATTTATTGGAAAGCAATGGCCGAGGTGTTAAGAGCGCCACAAAGTGTTCAATATCTTCACTTGCCGATGCCTTCCACACATGCACACAAGTCTTTTCTGCCCCAAATAAATTCAAAACATTTACCATGCGTCGAAATGTTTTTTTTTTTTTTTTGCTGATGGCGGTATTTTCCTAGAGCACTGTGTGCGCCCTTGCGATGGTCCGCTCCCTTTTTGCTAACCTGTCTTTTCATGCCAGAGCACACAAAACAGGGAAAAATTTCCAGCGCACGATCTGTCCGCGTTGCACGTAGGCAAAAAAAAAAAAAAAAGATTCCGCAGCGTTTTTTTTTTCTTCTTTGTAGAAGCCCTTTAGTATTTTAAGTATTTTAGTATTTTAAGGGCGTTTGTGTTCCACGTGGAGCGACAACAAAGTCGTCGCTCCACGTGGAACACAAACGATGCTGAGAAGCACTTGCCGTGAGTAACCAGCAGCCTTCCCCGGCATACAATGCACCTGCCGCCGTCTCCACCGCACTAGTAGCCACGCTAGCAGCAGCGCCTCCGATCGCCACGCTAATAAATCACGTCCTAGCAGAGATCTCGCGCACCACAGCGCCGCTCGGCAAGGGAAACACGTTTCGCTTTTCACACCTTTACCAGTGGCCACCCTACCGGGGCGCTGATGTGCGTTTCCTCGTGTGCCTTCCATCTGCCGCGCCTCCACAGTTCCGTATAGATGTTTTGGTTTTCCGCTAGCCAGAAAGAAGAAGAAGCGGAATCGCCCCTCTGGTGGACCAGCAGCCTGTTGACGGGCCCGTTGGTCGAAGCCTACGAGCAGCTTGATACGTGGTGCCTCGGCTGCGACCACTTCGAGAGGAGCGTCGCCCAGGCGCTGCTCGTCGTGTTCGCTATCAACGTCGTGCTCATCCTGTGTGTGTGGCGCCGGTGCGGCGACCAGATCGCCGACCAGTTTCTGAACCTCGGTGAGTTAACCGATTGCGGTGACAGCAGCCATGGGTCGAAGGCATCCCTCCTCAATGGAATTCGTGAGCGCAGTGCGGCTTGTCGGTGGGCGGGGTCTGTACGCAGCGCTTCGCAAGTCAAGTGTCAAGTATTTTCTTTGTGAATCAGAGCTGCTTCTTCTCCCCTTCTTATGGCTCTTACCTAATGCAAAGAAATACGAAAAGATTTCTCACTCGGGAATTAGCCGAGTGTTAGGTTAATTTTTTTTTGTGTGTTTCTTCGCATTACTTCACGTATCTTAGAAGTGTGGCAGTTTGGGCTAGTTGGTATGACATGATGATAGTTATAGCGCGACAACAGAACGACGACAAAGGGACAAGGAGACGAGCGCTCGTCTCCTTATTTAAATGTTTAAAACAATGAAGAGTATAGCTCAATATTCTTTTAGTCTGACTGATAAAGTCCTCTATGGCGTAGTAAACATCCCACTGACTGTAGCCCAGAGTCTATCCAATGAAAAGAAACGTCTCTAAAAATCAGCGAAACGTTGTCCTCGTGCTAAACATTGGAACACGCATAAACTAGTTTCAGATGAATATATTGCTGTACTTCGCAGCGCAAAAGAAAACTTTTTAAAAAACAGCCTCCCTTCCTATGCCTCTAACGGACACAAAAAAATTCTGGCGCGTCATAAATCCAAGAGACGATAACACTATAAGCCTAATTGATTAGGCAGGAAAGGTTATAGCTCCTGAAAAGTGTGCATCTGTACTTAACGATGTTTTTGCTTCCAATTTTTCATCATTGACCATTGATTTTACCATTGATCACGCAGTGTCGTAATACGTTCCCAATGCATCTGATAATTGGTCCGCATGGCAGGGAATGCCTCATCCATAAATTAAAACGTTCTTCTCCCCCTCGTTGTAACATAATTAGCCCAAAGTTTCTGAAGAGCATGAGTGTTTACAGTTCCATCATACTAACCAAAATCTTTCAAGAATCACTTGACACGGGTTCCATCCCTGCTGAATGGAAGGTGGGGAAGGTGATTCCACTTCATAAATAGGGTAACAAGCATTCTCCATTTAATTACTGACCCATTTCACTCACCAGCATTCCATGTAAACTTCTCGAGCATGTATTGTTTTCTAATCTTGCAAACTATCTCGAGTTGAACTTCTTTTTAACGCACTCTCAGCACGGATTTCTCAAATCGTATCCATGCGAAACGCAATTAACATCATTTACACACCAACTGCATGCCATTCTTGATTGCTCATCTTTTGCAGACTGCATATTTTTAGATTTTTCAAAAGCATTTGATAAAGTCCCTCATAATCTACTCATGCACGAACTACGCCATCTTAACTTAGATCCCCAACTTCTCATTTGGCTTGAATCCTTCCTGTCCTGTCGTTCTCAGTACGTTTCAGCTATCAACTCTGATTTACCCTCAAGACCCATTTACTCGGGCGTTCTACAAGGCTCTGTTCTAGGGCCTCTGTTATTCCTAATTCATAATAATGACTTACCTTCCTGTGTTTCATCTAATATTCATCTTTTCGTTGACGACTGCATAATGTTTGGAGAAATAACTTCTAACAATGATGCAACCATTCTTCAATCTGACTTTAACGCTATCAGTGCATGGTGTAACACTTGGCAGATGGAACTAAACATAACCAAATGAAAGGCAATGCGTGTTACCAGGCGTACTAACTCTTCACCTGCCTATCACATCGCTAACACCCCTCTAGGTTGTGTTTCATTCTACAAATATCTTGGGTGTCCACATTTCATCTGACCTTACCTGAAACACGCACATTGCATACCTAACAAGCAAAGCTAACAAATCACTCTGCTATCTTTGACGAAATTTTTCACGTGCACCACAATCCCTCAAAGTAACTCTTATCCGGCCTAAACTAGAATATGCAGCCTCTGTATGGGACCCCGGTCAGCATAAATAATTTCACTTAGTAGAAAAAGTTCAGAACGATTCCACACGATTCATTCCATCTAACTATAACAGGACGGCTAGCATCAGTCTAATGAAAAATAATCTAGAAGTACCGCCCCTAGCTTTACGACGTAAAATCGCGCGCCTCTCTCTCTTTCATAGGATATATCACCACCCTTTTTTACGACGCCAACTCCTTTCAGCACCGCATTACATATAAACTCGCATTGATCACCAACACAAAGTAGGCATTCCATCTTGTAGGTCTTCCTCTTTCCTTCACTCATTTGTGCCACACACAAGTGATGAGTGGAATCACCTTCCTCTAGATGTTGTCACCATCAAGGATACTAACCAATTTAAAGTAGCTGTACGTGATATATTTATCCTAGTTTTCTTTTGGACTAGGCACCGCCCTTTATAGTTATATCATGCATCTATCTTCATTGATACACCAAGCTTTGACTCTCGTTTATACTTACCATATTCTTGTATATTGATTTTTTTTTTTGTGCCGCTATAATTTGTGTAACTATAGGCTTGTAATCTTTTAAAAATGTACTTGGGAATTGTTGAGTTTTCTGCATTTTTTTTCTTTTGTCTTGTGACTTTTTTTTTTTTTGAGCTTTACCTCCGATTTTCTGTATTTTCGCCCCACCCCCTCTGTAATGCCATTGGCCCTGAGGGTATTCTAAATAAATAAATGAATGATAGAACAACTGATTCGGATATTTCCAGACCCAAGTTTCAAAAATGTGGTGCTATCAATTTTCTTCTCAATTACGTGTACCGGCGACAGGATAAAAAGTAATGACTGATTGTCTCCTCCACCTTACAGAAGAGAGACGTAGGAGACGGCGCTTGACTTGCTCTATGCAAGTAAAAGTTGAGGGAGGTAACCCAGCAGCGAGATAGTTATAGCGCGAGAATAGAACGATGACAAAGAGACAAGAAGGACATGAGCGGGTCCTTCTTGTCTCATTGTCGTCGTTCTGTTCTCGCGCTATAACTATCGTCATGTCATACCAACTAGCCCAAGCTGCCACACCGGCATTGAAGTTTGGTTATGGCCACTTCCATTATTCTCGACCATGATAACTCACTGTTCCAGGGAAAGAGGAGGTGCTTATATTCTAGACACGCTGTCAAGACAGGGTCTGATAAACATGTTTTGAATGTTAGGGTGCGGAATCGTGCAATTGTAATTGGCCTGTTGATGTACTACTAGGAACCCTTTTCTCATCCCTTTCCCACTCTCGTGAAAATACAGCTAATGCGCCATTTGATCCATTCTTGTCTATTGTGGTGCATAAGCCACTTCTTTGTTGAAATTTTTCTGTCATTCTTGCTCTTATATATTCAATAGCATCGTCCCCTTCTTGCCTAACATCTTGAGGTGTAGTTTTAAGCCTCTGCTCTAGGCTTGTCTCATTTCTTAGGGAGTTTAGATGGTTCCGAAATTTGGCAGCTGCCTTTCTATCCTTTTTATGTACTTCTGCCAGCCATTGAGCTCCCTTTCTTCTAATCTTTTGATTGATCAGAAGGGATGCTTCTCTTCTACAACTTAGAAAGATATCCCATTTTCTTTCAACATCATCTGTCGGTTCACCCTGCTGCTTAGCATGTCTGTGTTCCCTAGAGGCTTCCTGGTGTTTGCTATGGCTCTGTTAACTTCCTCATCCCACCAGCTTTAGGGTTTGTGTCTTTTTGAATGATTGGCACTTACAGTGCCGCATTTTGTTTAAAAACAAACCTTGTGTCCTGGTACCCAAATTAAGTGCGGACATTGTAGGTGCTTGGGAACTAGTATTCTGAAAATATTTGGAAGCGGGGTGTCACCAGATGCAGAGAGAGAACACACAGAAAATGAGTCGGTGATAATTGCTACTACTTTATTTAAACGGGGTAACATTTGGAGAGCTAATATTATGGCCATTTATTCAGCTATAAAAGCTGGGATGAAAACCGGCAGTCGTAAAGGAAAAGACCAGTCAAGTTAATGGCAGAGTATTCCAATGCCAGCTTTTTCCCCAGTTTGCTATGCATGTGTTGCAATAACCACATTCGTTGGCACACTATTTAGATGCTCTTGGAACAGTTCATTTAAAATTCCGTGAGGTAATAATTTCGTGTGGTTCTGAAAAACATTGTGGTAGACAATGTCTGGGAATTTAGGTTGCATAGTCAAAGGTCGCACATCACTAATTTGTACATTTAGGAAATCGAGTAATGTTGGTACAAATATGATTTGTGGGGAATCTAGGCCAGTGCTCGGAGAAAAATAAATCTGAATTAAAGATGAAAATTGTATAACTATGATTAGACATTGTTTCGTAGAACCGTAAGAAAGTCTGCACCGTAAGTAGGTTGAATCAGCTTAACAGGGGTGGGGTTCTCGCTTACAGGTATAATACTGCATTTGCCATATATTTTGGAAAGCCTAGGCACAGCCGTAAAGCCTCTTGCTCTAATTGGACTAGTGGCCAAAGATAGTATGCTGGCGCACCCGAGCAGAAAGAACATAGCCAAATTCTGCAAACCAGTCGTATGTACATTTTGTAGACGATCGAAAGTGCTTTTCTTCCCATACCCGATCTGCGGCTGCTCAGCCTGCACAATACACCCGTTGCCCATGCTCCTTTTGTTGGGAATATGAGGTTGCCAGTTTAGTTGTTCATTATATATGACTCTTAGGTATATTAATGAATCAACTTGTGGAGATATCCTGCAGCTTGTAAATTGGAGAGATTTTCACCGGATCATTACCGGGAAAAACCAGCGTAGCACACTTATTGGTGTTAAGACTTAACTGCAGTCCATCCAGCCACTTCTCCATTTCACTCAAGTACGGCTGTAAAGTTTCGTAAAGGCGATGTATGTCAGCAGCCATAGCAAAAAATGCAATGTCGTCCACAAAACACAAGTCCGAACCTCTGATTGAATAGGAATAGTACACATCACGATCTTAAATAATGCTGGTGAAAGTACTGATCCCTGGGGCACGTCTCGTGTCTGCTTGTGTTTGCAGGAAGAAAATCTATCTTTAACCAAGTAAAGCTCCCTTTCTTTTAAAAATTCTGTCATCCATGCTACGATGTAAGAAGGGAGTCCAATGCACCGTAAACGACTTATCAACACAGAATATTTGACGCCTTTGTATGCTTTACAGATCTGTAAGGTAACTAAAGCAGCATACTGTTTTTTATGCCAGGCAATGTGAACCCAACTTTGGAGGTCTACTTTGTGGGGTCTCAAATTGGGGAGCGAGCACCACCCCACGCTCTTGGAGTGAACGGACACAGTATACACGATCTGTGCAAAGAAAACAACAACATACAGTTATTTAACTACTTTTGAGCTACGATATCGTCTGCCGAATCGATACATAAATCGCGATCAACCCACTAAGACATCCTTACACACAATTTCTATACACTCCAAAACATGAAAACACAATAACATACCCAAGGCAGCGTCGCCAACGCTTGGCTTACCATGAGGGCCCCCGGCGCGCAGGCCCGCGGTGCCATGCGCCGAGGACCCATGCGAGAGACAACAGTTCGTGGCAGCCGCCACGCGCAGAAGAAACTCGCTCAACTCTCACCCGCCACCAAGGCTTGCTTCCGCCAGGGATCACCGTCGCTATACTATGATGATGATGACGATAGTGGTGGCCAACTCTTGCGAACACAACGCCACCTACCGCCCGGTGGTTTTAACTCGAAATGTAGCATTTGGGCGAGACGCACACCACGCAGCACAAATAACTTTACAGGGATGTCAGCAACCACACAATTCGCACATTCCAGACTGATTGTCCAGATCTAAAGACAATTTGGTTGGGGCTCAGTAGCTGTTGTTCATTAACAAATGTTATTATAAGACTATGAAGGACCCTTTCAACAAGTTTCACTACATTTGATATTAATGCTATTCGTCCTATACTGCCGATATTATATCCAGCCCCCTGTTTTTCAAGAAGTCGTATCATTTTAGCTATCCTCCACTCATAAGCTATCTGTGCCTTCTTAAGAGAGTATCTTGTTAGACTTTACACATGCTTGAGCAATTCCTGATATATTAGTTTTAGCATTGGAGGAGGGGGGGGGGGGGGGGAGTTTGTAATTTCATAAGGCCCTGTTGCTGAGTTGGGCAACTTTAAAATACCTTGGTCTGATTCTGATACTGCTGTGTACTAAAAAATGGCTGGTGTATAGATGGGAGCATGCCTAACTCGCACAAAGGCGCCTTCGGCGGTATACCCTCGCTCCCAGCTACGCCATAATTTGTTTTTAACTGCCAAGGTGCACTTCGGTAGCATGGCATGCAGTGGCCCTGGTAGTTTAAAATGCGAAAAAGCACCTGTCACACTTTGCCCACTTATAAAACGTCATCTGGTTACCACTGCGCTATCATCTGATATACAACAACCAGTGCAGGAGGAAGAGATTGCTGAGCACTGCCTGAGAAGTTCACAGCACATCACGGGAACCGTGCCGGTGCGGTGTTTTGCGATTGCACAAATTTCCATCCACAGCGAAAAACGCAGAGCTCTGCCACCTTAGCATATAATCACAATCAGCAGGAAAAACTACGAGCCCAGTGAAGTGTACAAGTAGGTATACTTATTGCATTTATTCAAGCACGACTCCAGCAGAATTAGTGTACAGTATGCCTGTAGTATGAGGCACAAAACTATTGCCATTCTGTTTCGCAGGCCGCATGTCAATCATAGGATAAACGTATTGCGACTCGCGCGTGGATGCACGCACCGCGCATGTTTAGTACAACTGCAACGACCTACTATCGCGATGCATGAACGGCGCGGAAAGCATGACTTTCGACTCGGTCGAACTGCGACATGCCTTGACTGTCACTAGGAGAATCTACACGTGCTTTCGGCCGGCGTCATCGTAACATTTTAAAATCTTGTTCTGGCTGGCACTTTTGCAGCGCGTGTGTGTTCCGAGTGCCCGGCAGGAGTGGTAATTGATACACATGCGGTGCGTGAGCGTAAGTTGAAACCAGATTTTAGCGCTACGTTGACACCGGCTTACAGCCCAAATTCTGCCTTGTCACAGCCAAGGCGCGCCGCGGTTCGACTGAGTTGAAAGCAACACTTTCCACTGTTAGCATTTCTTTCCATTGGCAATGGTATGCTCCTGATGAAGCTGCTTCTCTAGTCTACAATGCACGTGCTGCAGACATTCCGGATCGTCGAGGAAAGTCTCCTCGACGTTTCACATGAAATCAGCATAAAATTTCAGCACAGGAACTGCGGGAAACATGCTTACAGCCGGACTCGAGTTGTGAAGTTTCGTGTTCGATTTGCAGAGCGTCTGCTCGCCTGGAAGTTGAGAGTGTTGCTTCGCCACGCTTGCAACAGGCAGCGCCACGCGCTTTTCAATATGGCAGCAAGCACTGAGCTCGCTGTGTTCTGGTGCATAAACCGATGTTGGTAGGCGCGTTGTGAATCTATTTTTAAACCCTTGAGCTAATTGGTTTAGTGTTTCCTGTAATTCTTGCGAGGTGTAAACCACAGAGTTCACATTTCCTGGCATTGGAATTTTCTTTGTACAACGTAGGAAGTTGAATAATGCTCAAATATTTTTTTATTTAGATAGATAGTCAAAGTGATTCTTATCATATTCCTCTTTCGGGTGTTTAAATGTTTAATGTTGCCGCAATACTATATATACTATATACGTTTAATACTATATTATAATACTATATAATAATTCATACTCTATACGTTCAATACTATATACGTCAATACTATATATTTTAAATGTTGCCGCAATTAATTGATAATCCTTCCAATTTTGTGCGCTCTGATTTCCTGTAAGACTTTTCTACGTAGCTTTTCTCCTTCTGTAGTCCCGCGTACACTCAGTGTTCCACCATCAACTGGGTAGAGCACTCTTGGTTGACGCCAACATAATCACAAATTCTAAAGTGTTTTTTGATTATTCTAAAATAGCAAAAAAAATTCTTACCGAGATAGTTCTTACCAAAACAGAAAGGACATTCTTCATTTCTATCACCGGATGCTATGTTAATGTTAGAGTGTAAGCAGTCTTTGAACTTTTTATATTTAACCAGTGTTTTAGCTTTTTTTTTTGAATTATTTAATAGAACACCCTATTTCATAGTATTGACGCAAGGCAAACGCAGTATTCAAACTACGCGCGCTAGTTCGTACGCCCCCCAAGAGATCAGCGGCTTGATGATGGAACAAGAAAAGGCCTTGACGGCGCGCGCTTCCTCAGCACGGGATTTTGATGAAAAAGAAGTGGTCCACCGCTCGAGGGTTTTTCTCGGAGATTGACCCCCTTTTTTGCTGATCCCCTGTTAGAGACGCCGCTACATTTTTATTTACTTTTCGGGCACAAGTTCGCCCCAATAAACAGTTATTCGTACACCATTTGGATTGTACGTAACAATTCTGGTGGAGGAGCTGGGTAATGATCTCAAACCCAGTTGGACTTCGAGGAAGCAGCCCGGAACCACGAGCAGTCGAACCAACTGAGCTCACGCCAGTTCATCAGCGCTCCAGCCGTCGTCTACGTGGTGAGCCGCCGGAATTTCCCCTGCCACCAGAGTCCAGAGTGTCTCCAGCTGTCTCCGGTGAGAGTACCGAAATGTCGTCTCCAACCGCTGCCGCACACGCCGTTTCGTCCCCAGTCGCTGCCACGCACGTCGTTGATGAGCCACGGACGCCGGACCCTTTTCATGGCGATCCTCATGAAGACGCCGAGGATTGGCTGGAGGGTTTTGAGCGCGTCGCCAACTGCAATGGATGGACCGAAGAACGGAAGCTCCGCCGAGTTTATTTCGCATTGCAGGACAGCGCAGAAACGTGGTTTGAAAATCATGAAGGTATCATTCGATTGTGGGATGATTTCCGACGGGAGCTACTGGCCACATACCCGAGTACAGACCGCAAGGAAAGAGCTGAAGCTGCCTTGCAAGCAAGAAACCAGTGCAACAATGAAAGCGTCGCAATGTATGTGGAAGACATGTGCCGGTTATTCCGCCGGTCTGATCAAAATATGAGCGAGGACAAGAAACTTCGGCACCTGATGCGTGGGGTGAAGCAGGAGATTTTTGCTGGTTTGCTCCGATGTCCCCCGCGGAACGTCACTGAATTTCGCACCGAGGCAACAGCGGCTGAAAAGACTCCGCAACAGCGAGCGAGGCACTATAATAGGGATGTTAACGTCACATCCGTAGACGCGGTGTCAGCAGTCTTCGGGAATGGCATCGACGTATTACGAGAGCTCATTCGATCAATGGTTCGGGAAGAGCTCCAGAAGCTAAACGGCAACCCCTCAACGGTCTCGTCATTAGCGGAAGTTGTTCGGGAGGAGGTGAGACAGGCAGTCCGTGAGCAGCAGCCACAAGCCCAGCCTGTTCAAGCGTCGGTTCCGATGCAGCCCGCAGTCTCGTATGCCAAGGTACTGAGAAACACCCCTGTACCTCATTTCTTCACCCCTGGACCTTCTTTCGCCGCCCCTGGACCTTATTTCGCCGCAGCAAGCACGCATCTGCCGAAACCTCGATTTACGCCGTCCCCAGCCGAGACTAGGATCCGAAAAGCTGATAAATGGCGCACTCCTGATCGAATTCCGCTTTGTTATCACTGCGGCGAAGCTGGCCATCTTTACCGGACGTGTGCATATCGCCGAGCTGGACTTCGGGGTTTTCCCGTAAACGCTGCCTGTCCACGGAATGGGGAGCGACCTTATGAAATCGAAGAGTACTTGTCAACGCGTCAAGGTGCTCACTCCTCGCAGCAGCATCAGTCTCGGTCGACAGCGCCACTGAGGTATCAGTCACCAAGTCCGCACTTGTCTTCAAACTCTCTGAGGCGACTTCCCCAAAGCCCGCTTCGGGAAAACTAGAATCGGTGACCTGGGGAGGTAAGGCCGCCGCCGACGCAAGAAAACAACCTACAGTGCCGATTTCAAAAATGTGATGATGGACACGAGACTACGTGCGGAAATGGTAACGCCGCTTCTGATTTGTCGGTAATTATAGACGGCTACGAAACGAATGCTTTAGTAGAGACGGGCGCAGACTATTCCGTCATGAGCAGGGGACTTGCAAGAACGCTGAAAAAAGTGCTGACCCCTTGGATAGGACCACAAGTGCGAACCGCCGGGGCACACCTTATCGATCCGGCAGGCATGTGTACCTCTAGAGTCGGGATACGCGGCTTCACCTACGTCGCCAGCTTCATTGTCCTGTCGGAGTGTTCAAGAGATGTAATTATCGGAATGGACTTTTTGCAGGCCAATGATGCAGTGATAAACTTGCAGGAAACGTGCGTCTCGTTCTCGACGAAACACGCCATCGCGACATTCGAGAGTGAAAAACGATTCGATGCGCTCCAGATTGCAGGTGATGATGTAACAGTACCTGCAAGATCCGTCATCGTTGTCACCGTAAAAAGCAATGTGTACAACGACTATGAAGGAATGGCAGAAAGTAATACTTGGCTATTACTCGAGAAAGGGATCTGTGCAGCAAGAGGTATTGTACGACTGCGTGATGGGTGTACGAGCGTCTTCCTGACAAATTTCCGAAATGAGGTGCAGCACCTTGCGATGGGAACTGTTGTTGGTCACTTGCACAATTACTTTGCTATTTTGGATTTGAATTCTTCCGAGACTGCACCACTACACCTTGACAGTATAGATTCCACACTCGCATCTATCCACATCGAAGCAGCCCTATCACCGAACCAGAAACAAAAAATCGAGAGCCTTATACGGGAGTACGCCTCGTGTTTTTCCACGTCATCGAAAGTGCAAAGAACATCTATCATCAAACGCCGCATCATAATCGATCAATCTGTTAGACCTATTTGCCAGCACCCGTACCGAGTGTCACCAAAAGAGAGAGAAGTCATCAGAGGCCAAGTTGAAAAAATGCTCAGAGACGATGTAATTCAACCGTCGGCCAGCCCATTGGCCTCACATGTAGTACTGGTAAAGAAAAAGGACCAGACCTTGCGTTTCTGTGTTGACTACCGAAAATTGAACGTCGTCGCAAAGCGGGATGTCTATCCCCTTCCAAGGATCGATGACACTCTTGACAGACTACGAGACGCGAAATTCTTCACCTCTCTAGACCTCAAGAGCGGATACTGGCAGATAGAGGTGGACGAACGAAATCGCGAGAAAACTGCTTTCGTGACCCCAGATGGGTTATACGAGTTCAAGGTACTCCCATTTGGCCTGTGTTCCGCACCCGCCACATTTCAGCGGATGATGGATACTGTGCTGTCCGGGTTAAAATGGCAGTCCCGCCTTGTTTATCTCGATGACGTCGTGATCTTTTCGGCCACCTTCCCTTCGATCAGCATGTGGAACGACTACGGACTGTGCTCGAAGCGATTAGTTCCGCAGGGCTGACGATAAAACCCCAAAAGTGCCATTTTGGTTTTCATGAACTGCTTTTCCTCGGTCATGTGGTTAGCTCTGAAGGCATTCGACGTGACCCCGAAAAGACAGCAGCTGTAGAAAAGTTTCCTAGACCGACAGATAAAAGGGCTGTAAGACGATTCTTAGGACTTTGTGCTTATTACAGAAGATTCGTTAAAGATTTTTCGAAGATTGCGGAGCCACTAACCCGACTGACGAAAGAAGACATGCCTTTCACCTGGACAAGCGAGCAAGAAGAGGCGTTCAATGAGCTACGACAGCGACTCCTACACCACCCCGTCCTGGCACATTTCCACGAAGAAGCCGAAATAGAGATTCACATGGACGCAAGCAATTTGGGACTAGGCGCCGTCCTTGTGCAGCTGCAAAACGGAGAGGAAAGAGTGGTCGCATATGCTAGTCGCACTCTTTCGAGAGATGAAATAAATTATTCGGCGACGGAAAAAGAATGTCTGGCGGTAATATGGGCCATACAGAAATTCCGACCGTACTTATATGGTAGACCATTTCGAGCAGTGAGCGACCATCACTCGTTGTGCTGGCTCGCAGGCCTAAAGGACCCTTCTGGGCGACTTGCTAGATGGAGCCTCAGGTTGCAAGAATACGACATAACAGTCGTATACAAGTCGGGTCGCAAGCACAGCGATGCTGATTGCCTGTTACGCGCACCAATGTAATCTGCACCTGGGGAAGATGGAGACGACTTTCCGTTTCTTGGGGCCGTCAGCATCGCAGACATGACTGAATATCAGCGATCTGACGCGGAGTTGCTTAAACTGATCAAGCATCTGGAAGGACAACCCGTGCGTGTTCCTCGAGTTTTCGTCCGGGGATTGTCCTCATACCTCATGAGAAACAACGTTTTATACAAGAGAAACTTCGAGCACAGCAAGGAGAAATTCCTACTCGTCGTTTTTTCGGCCTTGCGACCCGAAATCCTGGAAGCCTGCCACGATGACCCAGCAGCAGGACACCTCGGAGTGAGTAGAACATTGGCTCGCATCCGCACAAAATACTACTGGCCAAAGTTACTGGATGCTGTACAGCATTATGTAAGGACATGTAGAGATTGCCAGAGACGCAAAACGCCTCCATTGAAACCTGCAGGATTTCTCCAACCAATCGAACCACCTGAGTCTCCGTTCGAACAAGTAGGAATGGATCTACTTGGTCCATTTCCTACGTCATCAATGGGCAACCGATGGATAGTAGTGGCGACAGACTACTTAACCCGGTATGCCGAGACAGCCTCTCTCACCAGAGGCACGGCTATAGAAGTAGCTTAATTCTTCGTCACTAACATTGTACTACGGCATGGTGCCCCAAAGGTGGTTATCACGGATCGAGGAACTGCATTCACAGCCAATCTGACGCAGTCCATTATGAAACTTACCCACACAAATCATAGGAAAACAACGGCTTACCACCCCCAAACGAATGGGCTAACCGAGCGACTCAACAGAACTCTAACCGATATGTTGTCCATTTACGTTGACTTGGAGCACCGTGCGTGGGACAAGATACTGCCGTACGCCACTTTCGCTTACAATACTGCTGTGCAGGAGACTACTAAAGTGACGCCATTCCAGCTAGTCTATGGTCGAGTAGTTACCACACCATTAGATGCAATGCTGCCTGTAGGCGACAATACAGAGCACAAGCCTGACATCAGCGAATTCATTCAGCGAGCTGAAGAAGCACGGCAGTTGGCGCGACATCACATAAAACAATGACAACGCGTGGATGCAAACCGTTACAACCTTCGTCGGAGAGGAGTCGACTACGCACCAGGCGACCTAGTTTGGATTTGGACTCCTGTGCGGACACCTGGCCTTTCCGAAAAGCTCATGCGCCGCTATTTCGGCCCTTACCGAGTCCTTCGTCCCGTCAGCTCCTTGAACTACGAGGTGTCACCGGAAGGACAAGTGAGCTCATCAAGATGCCGAAGGAGCACGGAAGTCGTGCATGTAGTCAGAATGAAGCCATACTATGACAGGCAATGAACATCGAACTATACACACCCGATTATGAGGAATACCTATTTCTCCAATGAAATCACGCATTCAGACCATCTCAGCAACACTGCTTTTACGCATCGGGACGATGCGTTTTCGGAGGAGGGATAATGACGCAAGGCAAACGCAGTATTCAAACTACGCGCCCTAGTTCGTACGCCCCCCAAGAGATCAGCGGCTTGATGATGGAACAAGAAAAGGCCATGACGGCGCGCGCTTCCTCAACACGGGATTTTGATGAAAAAGAAGTGGTCCACCGCTCGAGGGTTTTTCTCGGAGATTGACTCCTTTTTTTGCTGATCGCCTGTTAGAGACGCCGCTACATTTTTCTTGACTTTTCGGGCACAAGTTTGCCCCAATAAACAGTTATTCGTACACCATTTGGATTGTACGTAACAGTATACTGGAAAGTGACCACTGTGTGAAGCGAAATCAACTACTTCAGCAGTACACTTGCGCTACAGAACGTCAGATCTAGCACTGATTGTGTTTGACCGGGAACAAACGTAGGCTGCTTCATATTTAGGCAAGTAAAATTTATATGCGTAATGTAGTCCCACAGAAGAATACCAGCACAGTCTGTTCTAAAACCCCATGATACGTAATGACAATTGAAATCGTCAGTGAGAATTATTTCATTCTTGCAGCTACTTAGGACACTGTCCAACTGTTGTGTATTTTGTACTACTGAGGGAAAATATGCATTTATAATATAGAAAGGGCGGCATCCTGGCATGTTGATGTCAATTACCAGAATTTCGCAGTCCGAGGACATAAACTGAAAAGCCAAATGCGCCGTGTGGCAAAATTTGTTTGATATTAATATCATTACACCGCCCCTTAGTGGGCACTAACCGAAATATGCGAAAATTTTTAAATGGTAATCTTTATTAGATGTAAGCCAGGTTTCTTGCAATGTTATTATGTTGGGATTTAACTGATTAATTAAGCAAAATAAATCTGTTGAAATGGAAAACAAAGAATGACCATTCCACTGCAGAACTTTCAAAGTATCTATGGTGATGCGCGAAAGACTTCGGAAACGACTGTTTCCCAAATACTTTCTTTAAGAATTCAAGCGGGATTAGAATCTCCTTTTTTGGTTTTAGAACTGGGGCACGTAGATTTTACTGGGGACCCAGTTCGCTTCGGGCGCCTTCTATCACGACTAATTTTCATCTGATCCGGAAATTCTACTTGATTCGAGATGGAAGGTTCTGATACAGTAGGTGTTGAATTTGCCTGATGTTCCTGCTGAGAGACCCACTCAGTTACAGTAGCTATTATCTGATCGACAACACCTTCGACATTGCTTTTTCAACTGCTGACTCAACAAGTTGCAAAAGTTTGACCTCATTTAATGACTCTTGCCTCGCAGCAGTACCAGCATATCCGAAGGTTCGATCTTTGACAACAGCAATAGCTTCTCGTCGTGAACATTTTTGCCTATCCATTATATCTAGCAGCTAGGTTTCATTTGACCTTGCCTGACAATTTATGTAATCAGCCATATGGTCTCCTCCACATAAACAGCACTTTTCTATCTCAGCACTGCATTTATTAGAGGGACGGCCAGCACCACAGGCTCGGAGTCAGGAACTTGATTTGCAACTCCCTAAGTTGGGGCCAAAACGCCAGCAGTTACGGCACTGAAGAAGACGAGAATCGAGGCGTTCTACTCGAAAAATGAGTGGCCATATTTTCAATTCAGATGGGCAAGAAGTGTCGGCAAAGGTGGCAATAACCGATTCTGTGGGAACTTTCTCACCATTCACTACGCGGTTACACTGGTATACGGCCATGATGCCAGCATCCGACAGCTTCTCCGGAGTGTCGGTTGGTGACAATCAAAAGTCAACTCCTTGAACGATTCCCTTTCTACATGCCAAATGAGACAGAATGAACGCACTCACCGGAACTGATGCAGATGCCTTGCACTTTAGGAGGTCCACAACAGATGAGGGATTTGACGATCTACATATCACACCACCTCTTCCAAACTTCTGAACTTCGCTTATCAATTGAAAGTGCGATGTCATTGCCTTGAGCTCTGCTTGGACAGCTTTTGGGTTGCTCAGCATGATAAATCCTCCACTCGAAGAAGGCACCAGTGCAACAGGAATGCTGTTAAGACTGCTGTGATAAAAAGCTTCGAATGGCAGTTCATTATTAGGCAAAGAGGCAGACCAAGGGCTGTGCTCTTGGCCAGGAATTAGTCATTGACACGGTTTTTTTTTTACTTCATAAGTCTGCCCCTAGGCATAATAATTTTTTAAAAATACACATACAGGTTGAAATCGCTTAAACGATAGTAATAAATATTGCTCAGAAAGCCAGGAATTAGTCATTGGCACGGTTTTTTTTTTTACTTCATAAGTCTGCCCCTAGGCATAATAATTTTTTAAAAATACACATACAGGTTGCAATCGCTTAAACGATAGTAATAAATATTGCTCAGAAATTAACTCTAGTCAAATTCACCCAAGGCTCGGACAAACAACCGGTCAAAGTCCCAGCTCAGCAGTCGCCTGCATATTGTGATAGCCTCCTCATTTTTGTCTTCTCCAAAATTACCTAGGGGAATGTATAAGTAGACGACGAGCACGATTAACAGGTCAAGACAATTGGTCACGTACTACGTCTCGAAACCCCCTCCCTCAGTCATACCTGCGTACCACGGAATGTTCATATGCGCCACTTGGATTCACCGTCAACCCATGTAAGTACGGTGTTGCAGAAAGTCTGGCGGAGTATTTGGTGAGCGAAAATTCCTGCTGGATGCTAAAAGGAAATATCGCGGTTCAAGCTGGAATCAAGACCAGGCATTCTGCGTGTTACCCATACCATCGAGCTACGCCAGTGAATGTAACTAATGCGTAAACATGTTGGGGTTACAGTGCTGGCTATCCTTATCGATAAGAATGTATTTCGAGGTGGCATTTCGCCGGGGGAACACTACCAACTTGAATTGGGAAACAGTTTGGTGAAAAAAAAATTTTTGTTAGGAAATGCACAGCATGTGATAATTACAATAAAAGGGGCATGAAATACAAGAAAGTACACGACACAAGAGCCGTCTAACTGAAAGTTTAATGGAAAAAGTGTGGCACATATTAACAAAAAAGGCACTAATAAAGCAGCCTCTAATCACGTATGCCTTAGATATAAAACCCCAGCTTGAGGGAGAGCAATTAAAGGCTGGCTCACGCAGCTGTCTTGCGCTTGGGTTATTTCGAACAATTTCACGCATGCGCTCTTTTTGTGTCCTTCTTACAGTGACCATCATGAGTATGTTCTGACTTGCCCAATCTGCTACATCCCTAAAAGGGAACATGCATGTGCTTTGTGTTTCATAATGCGTCACCAATAAGCCCAAGTTGCACTCTGCTTTGTGCTAATTTTTTTTCTCACACTGTTTCCAGTTCAAGATGTTCCACCAATTATCCAACAAGTTCATCTTATCGTGCTACCGTACTAACTAGCCCAAATTGCCACCCTCATCATCTTATTAAAATACACCGACGACTGCTACTTCTGATAGGCTTCATGATCAGACTGCAGTGGGTTTCGATAAAATAGATCTTTTTGCCCCACAATAAGTGCGGAGTGACCCTTGACACATCAGTGTAGTCAAAGTGCCTATGATATGCACGTGGCTGCGGAATTTACTCTTGATGTATCGTCGGCTACAACACCAAGAGCAGCCAGCTAAGCAAGCATGACACCTGCAGTCGAACAAAGGCCCCTTCATCGCAAAAATATATACACAACTAGGGGCCACTTGTGGTGCCCTCCAGGACAGGTAGCATAGATAGAACATCTTCCCTGTAGAAAAAAAAAAAAGAAAATCACAGCTTTACCGCAAAGGCAAAGCAATGGACATAACAACAAATTGGAATGTAAGTCGCAGAATGGCCAGCAGATTGAAAGGTGCCCCGCGTTTTTCATGCACAAATAACACACGAAACGTACTCTCAGGTACAGATAAATGCGAATAAGCGTCTCTGTTGTTACTTTGCTGTGTCTGAAAAGTGCGCTCTTTTCGCAAACGTAGACTGTGCAACGATTGCTGTTACCTTTGTGCGCCCAGTAACTAAAACAGAATCATTCCGGTAAAAGCCGAACGTCAGCCAAGATGTACAATCCTCTCTACCGCGAGATAACGTTGCGCGGAGAACGTCGATTCCCTGCTCTTTGCAGGGCAAAGTGCCGTAAGAGATAAGAGCGCAGCCGCCACGTTGTGACGATGTTGCTACACACTCTCATTGTGTCATCTTGCTTGTAATGCTCAAAAACACCTCGCACTTACGATTCAGAGGACCCAAGTTTGATTCCACGCACTGGAGTCTTTTTCTGGATGTTTTTCTTTCTCTCATTTTCATATATATATATATATATATATATATATATATAAATACGTATACATATGCGGTGAGTGACAGCGATGCCGTACATCTGTGGCAAAGTCCAGCTGAGGGTGTCCATATAATTGCTCTCGCAATAAAATAAGTCGGAGTAAGGGCTCAATTAACAAACTTGACAAAAAAAAACATTTTATAGTCTGCATCATGTTGATCGTTTCTGCATTGCTGGTGGTGATGCTTGGCGTGCACTGCCTTGTGTTGGAATTGTCTGAATGACTCATGATGTGGTTCTATGCATCACTGAATTTGAAACCTTGCGATGGCAGCGGCCCTGAACATTCTCAGTGCCATGTGCAGCCATCTTCCTGCTAACTGTCAAGGATTGTGAACACCTAACAACAGGTTTGGTAAAGCGCCGTGGCTTGGATCAAGTGCTGTGTGCTTGGCTATTTGTTGCCTATTTATGTACTGCAGATATTTGGCCACTGTTTGGCACAATGCTTGCAATTCTGTGTCTGGTGTGTGGAAGAACTGAGCACCTGGAGCTCTGGCTCAATCCAGCTTATTCCCACGGTGGCGATCATGCAGAAGCAGGTTTCTCGTCTAATGTTGCATGCAGAATGCACCGGTACACTCAAAGAAACTCGGTGATGGTATCTTTTTAGTGCCATCTTTCGTGCAAACACACATCGACGTAATCCTTAAGCACACTGTTGAAGTGTTTGGTCTCTCCATTCGCTTGGGGATGGTAGACAGTGGAAGAAGGATGCTTTATACCACCATCTTGCAAGAATTGTTTGAACTCTTTTGATCTGAGCTCACAAGTTCTTCAGAGTAGCCTTTGCTGCCACATTTTCAAACATCGATCCATGTTCGAATACGTGATGTTAGCAGTGAAAAAAACTTCTGGCTACGGAAAGTGCAGCTAACCCACTTACAGAGACATCGAGCAACCCTGTGCGCATGTCTATAAACAAAGTGTTTTGTGTTACTGGGCACAACTGTGGGTCCAGTCTCGACATGCTGTCAGAAGTGCCCGAATAGATTCCTTTGCTTCTCACCACCCAAGAAGTTGAAAAAATCATGGTCAGTGAACAGCGAGTTTCGAACTACAAGTGGCTTGGTATTTCTTCTCAGTAACCCAATGCCTTTGACTTCCCCAGTGCTGCATCATGGCCAACACAGAAAGCTTGTTACAAGGACTACGCAGTCGTCTCTGGAGCCTTTGCCAAATTCCAAGCACGCTCATTGTCATACTGTATGGACCCCAGAAGTTGTCCTCTGCTCGACACTTTGTTGATTTCTGTGGATGATCAGCTCTGCTAGAAGACTTTCGTCAAGCATTTCACTTAACGTTCACTCGGCTAACAAGCTCTACGATTACCGCTTACGCAAGCAGACTCTGAAATCGTGCAAAAGTGTCAATGCTTTCAATACAGGAATTATAAACTTGTGAAGTGCTTGAACTACACATCTGTCTCGTATGGGACAGGTTCGGTGTTGGATTCAGGGACTATCACCTTTCAGACCAATTGTGCCATAACTCCAAGTTGTCAATAAAGGAGGCTTGGGCTCAGGTGATTGATGGAAAGGATGCCTAGAAAGGAAAACGGGAGAAAAGACTGCTGAAGGATATCATCATCAGCCCACCGCAGGACAAAGGCCTCTCCCATGTTCCGCCAGGCAACTCAGTCCTGTGCTTGCCGCTGCCACTTTATACCCGCAAACTTCCCAATCTCCTCTGCTTGCCTAACTTTGTCTTTTCTGACCCTCTTGCCCTCTATGCGAATCCAGTCTGTGATCCTTAACGGCCAGCGGTTATCTTGCCTACTTGCTACATCCCCGGCCCATGTGAATTTCTCTCTTCTTCTTGGTTTCTAATATGATATCCTTAAAGAGGGTTTGTTCCCTGACCCACTCTGCTTTCTTCTTGTCTCCTAATGTTACACCTATCATTTTTCTTTCAATCGCTCACTGCATTGTCCTCAGCTTTTTTTGTCAGCTTGCTCTTCATCGTATACAAGCTATTTACAAAAGTAATTACTAACAGAATAAACACAGTATTCGAATTAATCAATCAACGGAACAAGCAGGATTTTGGACAGGCTGCTCAACAATTGACCACATTCATACTATCAATCATGTGATAAGAAATGCTCAGAATACACCCAACCACTATATATAGCCTTCATTGATTAAGATAAGGCAGTTGATTCACGATCAGGAGTCATGCAGACACTGTGGAATCAGGGTGTCGACGAAACATAAACATCCTGGAAGAAATATACAGAGGATCAAGTGCCACCGTAGTTCTCCATAAAGAAAGCGGCATAATATTCAGAAAGGTGTAAGACAAGGAAATACAATCTCCCCAATGCTATTTACTGCGTGCTTAGAGGGGGTTTTCAGAGGCCTAGAATGGGAAGAGTTAGGGATACGATTCAAAGGAGAGTATCTTAGTAAAGTGCACTTCACCGATGACATTGCATTGCTGATTAACTTGGGGGACAAACTGCAATTTATCATTACTGAATTGGACCAGGAGAGCAGAAAGTTAGGTCTTAAAATTAATCTGCAGAAGCCGCAAGTAATGTACAACCGCCTCGAAGGGGAACAGCACTGTGAGATTGGTAGCACTGCTTTTGAAGTTGTCAAAGAGTACGCTTACTTAGGGCAGGTAATAACCACGGAGCTGAACCACGAGATTGAAGTAACTAGAAAAATAAAAATGGGGTGAAGCACATTCGGCAATCATTCTGAAATCGTGTGTCGTAGATTGCCACTATCCCTCAAGAGGAAGGTATAAAACAGTAGTATCTTGCTGGTACTTACCTATGGAGCAGAAAGCTAGAGACTTACAAAAAGGGTTTAGCTTAAACTGAAGGATATGTGACGCTTCAATCAGAGGCAGCAAGATCACGCAGTGCATTGTGACGTATGGGTGTGTCACTAAAAAAAGAACACTCCAGCAATGCTGCTTGTTCTTTCTGCATATGTTTGCTGCATCCACACTCGGAGAGCCCAGTGTAGAAGTCTAAGTGCAATGACTGCAAGAAGGGCCATTTCATGGTTGTTTGTCAAGCTCTGAAAGCCAGACAGGCCAAGGTCTCTGCAATTCGGCTGGATACAGTTCACCACTCAAACAATGCTACGTATGTGGAAGTAACTGTTGAAAAATTACACACATGTTTTGAGAGTCATCTTTAGTGCAGAGGCTTCTGCCACACTTTCCCGCACCTTTTTTATACAGAGTTGACATTATCTTTTCTGGGGAACAGCGGCTCAACATTCTGGTATCCTCTATGACCACATTGCTGTAAAAAGGCAACCCCAGCACCCAAGGACTTTTTCGTCAAGGCGCTATCTATGCCATTATTGGGTTTACCCACACTGGAACCTGTAGGAGTTGTCAAGTTTATAGGCCTGGTCTCTGTCAAGCCTTCAAGCACTCTATTAGCAGGACATTGCACTCTTCTTCAGGAGTACAAAAAAAAAGTTTTCAAGCAGGTGTATTTCCGTATTCTCTTAGTGTGCAATGAGGCATACCTGTTTCCCTTTGAGAAATGGTGAAGGTAGAGCTACAGAAGCTGGAATGCGAGGGAGTAATAAGCAATGGTGGTCAGGCTCTGTGGTCGTCCCAACTGCTTTTAGGTGTCCACCTAACAAAGCTGAACCAAGTCACCTTACATGAGTGTTATGATCTGCCAACCAAGTCCTCGGCTTTTGGAAGATGCGTAGATTTTTACCAAACTGAATACAATATCTGGATTTTCTCAAGTCAAGCTTAGGGAAGAATTGTGCAAGAGCTCACAACATTTGACTTTGTTTAGGTGCTACTGATTTTGTCGGACACTCTTCAGCCTCACTCTTTCAGAAGCAAATGTCAAGAATTTGTGGCGACGCGAAGCGGTGCTTCTGTGTGCGGTGCAGAGAGCGCATGCGCACGCACGAGAAAGTTATCTTCGAGAGGAAGGGTGATAATAAAAGTCTGTTGTTGTTTGGGACGCGAAGTGTTACTTGCGCAGCTCTGCCAAGCGACGCGTCTCAACATTGGTGACCCGGACTCTGAATACAGACACAGCGACCGGAGTGTCGAACCAGCCGCAATATGGATTCAACGTCCACGACCGACGCCCCTCCGACAGTCTCCTCAGTCGACGTTAAGCTGCCCCCTTTTTGGACTGCGGACCCCGCACTTTGGTTCATACAAGTGGAATCTCAGTTCGCAGCCAGACGAATCGTCGCAGACCTTACGAAATACCACTACGTAGTCAGCAGTCTGCCACCCGCCATAGCCAGTGAAATCAGGGATCTGTTGCTCGCACCACCTGTCGAAAACGCATATGCAACGCTAAAAGAAACCCTTATTCGCCGAGTTATGCCCTCCGAACCACAACGACTGCAGCAATTGCTTCGCGGCACGGAACTCGGCAACCGTACTCCTAGTCAGCTTTTGCGGCACATGCAATGCTTGGCGGAACATCAAACACGATAGATGGGGTATTGCTCCGAGAACATTTTTGCAAAAGTTGCCTTCAGGTGTCCGCATGGTCATCGCGGCCTCAGAGCACAAGGATTTAACCGCAGCCGCCGAACTTGCTGACAAACTGGTAGCAATGACAGCGCCCACACCCATGGCTGCCGTGCAAGCGCAACAGCCTCTAAACGAACTTCAAGAGATGTGTGAGGAGATTGCTCGACTTGCCGAAGCCTTCAGGTGTCCGCATGGTCATCGCGGCCTCAGAGCACAAGGATTTAACCGCAGCCGCCGAACTTGCTGACAAACTGGTAGCAATGACACCGCCCACACCCATGGCTGCCGTGCAAGCGCAACAGCCTCTAAACGAACTTCAAGAGATGTGTGAGGAGATTGCTCGACTTGCCGAAACAGTATCAGCTTTGCACGCTAGCAGGAGGGCGCGACCGATAACCGAGCCTAACACGCCGCTATCAAAAGAGCAGCACGAGCATATCTGGTGGTATCATCGGAGGTTCGGAAGTAGTGCGCGTAAATGTGTCCCACCGTGCGCGCACTCGGAAACAGCCGCGGCAGGCACTGAGGGCGACCAGTGCTACTACGTTGCCTCCAAGTCGTCCCTCAGTATTTTTTATTACCGACCGCAACAACGGAGTATGTTTCTTAGTGGACACAGGCGCCGAGGTGAGCGTTATACCGGCGTCACAAGCTGAAAGAAAGAAACCTAGTACATCGCCCTTGCAAGCTGTCAACAACACGGTGATAACAACATATGGCCATCGTTCACTGTCGCTGAACTTCAGTTTCGGCAGAACATTTAGCTGGGTGTTCATAGCTGCTGATGTCAAATTCGCCATACTAGGTGCAGACTTTCTCCAGTTCTTCGGCCTGTTGGTCGATGTCCGCAACAAACGGCTTCAAGATCCCGTTTCTCGGGGAGCGGTACAAGGCACGCCGTGTTGGCACCCCCCTATCAGCCCGGCCTTGCTTAGTACGGCTGGAGAAGCGTACTTCACCGCAATACTACAAGAGTTCCCAGAGCTGACACGACAGCCACAGGCATTTCCAGAAGTAAAGCACGGCGTCCTGCATCACATCGAAACCACAGGCCCACCGGTCTATGCGCGACCACGGCGCCTGTCACCCGAGAAGCTGCGGTTGGCTCGACAGGCGTTTGCCCACATGATGGAACTCAGGATAGTACGTCCTTCATCCAGCCCATATGCGTCACCTCTTCACATGATCCCGAAATCAACAGACGGTGATTGGCGCTCTTGCGGGGACTATCGAGCGCTGAACCGGGTAACCGTGCCAGACCGTTACCTAGTCCCGCACATTCATGACATGACCTCCTTCCTGCATGGTGCTACCATTTTCTCTAAAATAGATCTAGTGCGAGCATATCATCAGATACCCGTAGCGCCGGAGGATATCCCCAAGACCGCAATAAAAACGTCATTCGGAATGTTCGAGTTCCTACGCATGCCTTTCGGCTTACGCAATGCCGGCCAAACTTTTCAACGGTATATGGATGGCGTTGTCCGTGGCCTCGACTTTTGCAAGGTATACCTCGGTGATCTTCTGATTGCTAGCAGCACGCCTGAAGAGCACGAGTGGCATCTGCGCTACGTACTTCAGCGACTGACAGAGAACGGCATCGTTATCAATACGGCAAAGTGCGTGTTTGGGGTACCGACACTATCATTTTTGGGCCACAGCATTTCAAGTGCCGGAGTACAGCCCCAGAAGGACAAGGTGGAAGCAGTACGGCAGTTTCCACAGCCGAAAAACCTCCGCCAGGTTCGAGAGTTCCTGGGACTCATGAATTTCTACCGTAGGTTTATCCCGAAATGCGCCAACATCCTTCACCCTCTCCACAGCCTACTTGCGGCATCTGGATCTAAGGCAACTGCCATTCAGTGGAACGACCAATCCACACAAGCATTCCGGATGATAAAGGAAGCTCTCGCAAATGCTACCATGCTCACGTACCCACAGCTGGGTGTTCCTCAGTGCGTCATGGTGGACGCCTCCGATGCAGCGATTGGAGCCGTGTTGCAGCACAGGGTGAGCGGAGTGTGGCGACCAATTTCGTTTTTCTCCAGAAAACTGAGCCCGTCCAAATGAAGGTACAGCACCTTCGGTAGGGAACTCCTGGCCATATACGCGGCTATCCGGCATTTCCGACATTATGTGGAAGGACAAGAATTTTTTGTGCTCACGGATCACAAGCCACTCACCTACGCATTGCGCGCGAACTCCGATTCTGGTGCGCACGTGGCACGGGAGCTCCGCCAAATGCTGTACATCGCAGAATTCACGACAGATATACGCCATGTTAGTGGCACGGATAATGCTGCTGCCGACGCTCTTTCGCGCAGTCCAGTGAATGCCATCAGCCTGCCGAGCGGCGTGGACTTCACCACACTTACGACGGCTCAACGCAGTGATGGAGAATTGAAGCGTCTACTGACGTCTTCAATCAGCGCCTTGAAGCTGCAATGGTTGGAAGAACCCACAGGATCCGTATGCTGCGACATGTCTACAGGCAAGGCCCGACCGTTCGTCCCCTCGAACCTCCATCGCAGCATTTTTGACTTGCTGCACAGCCTGGCGCATCCCGGGATTCGAACCACGCAACGGCTATGCACAGCGAGGTTCGTGTGGCCAGGAATAAACCGGGATGTCCGATACTGGACACGAGAGTGCATCGCATGCCAGCGCTCCAAAGTTCAGCGACATACTGTGACCCCCTTGGGATCCTTCCCTCTGCCGGACTGTCGATTTGCCCATGTGCACGTTGACATTGTGGGACCACTGCCGTTGTGCCAGGGGCAAAGCTACTTGCTAACCTGCATTGATCGCTTCACGCGATGGCCGGAGGCCGTGCCCATTCCAGACATGACTGCTGATACCGTGGCCCGCGCATTTATCTTCCACTGGGTGGCCCGCTTCGGAGTGCCGGCAACCGTGACTACGGATCGCGGAACACAGTTTTAGTCCGCCCTGTTCGCAAGCGTCACCCGGCTCTTGGGTACTCACCGCATCAGAACAACTGCCTACCATCCGATAAGCAACGGTATAGTGGAAAGGTTCCATCGCCAGCTAAAGACAAGCCTGACGGCTACTGCGAGTCACAGTTGGGTAGAGGCACTGCCGTTTGTTCTGTTGGGTGTTAGGACGGCTCTGAAAGCAGATATTGGATGCTGCTCCGCTGAACTGGTGTACGGAACAACGCTTCGCCTCCCAGGGGAGTTTTTTACTACCAGTAAGGACCAAAACGTGTACGCGAATGCGGACTACGTCGTGCGACTGCGAGACATCATGAGCAAGCTACGCGCTGTTCCTCCGCGTCCGCCCGCAGCCCGGCCAGTCTACGTGGACCGGGAACTCTCCTCCTGCTCTCACGTGTTTGTGAGGCACGACGCCGTACAGCCTCCACTCCGGCCCCCGTACGACGGGCCTTTCAAGGTGCTGCGACGGGCAGACAAGCACATTACAATCGACAGAGGTGGTCGTCACGACGTGGTTTCTCTAGACCGCGTAAAATCAGCACACGTGGACTCCGACAGCGAGGCACCTGCACCACCTCGAGCTCCATCTTCGCAGTCACCCCCGGCAGACCACATAGCGCAGCCCCAACAAGTCCTCAAACGGTTTACGCGGAGTGGACGGTGTACGAGACCCCCGGTGCGCATTAACCTATGAACCGCTGTGGGTCGTCCGAATGCGGCCGTTGTGCGCGCACTCACTAGGGGGGGAGTACTGTGGCGACGCAAAGCGGTGCTTCTGTGTGCGGTGCAGAGAGCGCATGCGCCCGCGCGAAAAAGTTATCTTCGAGAGGAGGGTGATAATAAAAGTCAGTTGTTGTTTGGGACGCGAAGTGTTCACTTGCGCAGCTCTGCCGAGCGACGCGTCTCAACAAATTCGGTGCAGTCTGTGTGATTGATGATGTCCTGGCTTGCGGCCGCTCCCTTGAAGGGCATGACGTGTGTCTTCATGAAGTCATCACAAGACTCCCTCAAGCTGAAATTATTTTGAATAAGAACAAATGCAGCTTTCACCAGGCCTAAGTTTTTTTTTCTCGGAGTTAATAGAATCGTGAAGCACCCCACTGGCTTCTTGAAAAGAAAAACGCGTCCTATTTAAAGGAGACATGGCTGTGAACTGCACGGTAAATTATTTCAGCCATGCATGCCGTGTAAAAGCTACAAGTGGATCGCAAAGTTGTTGTCTTCTGAGGTGCCCTCTTTTCAAACGGAGGTCGGTTCTCATTTTCATTGGTGTGAGAGCGTCT
This sequence comes from Rhipicephalus microplus, assembly GCF_043290135.1. Classification (NCBI taxonomy): domain Eukaryota; kingdom Metazoa; phylum Arthropoda; class Arachnida; order Ixodida; family Ixodidae; genus Rhipicephalus; species Rhipicephalus microplus. The sequence goes on from NC_134704.1 coordinate 219,403,543, forward strand.
GTAATCGGATGTCACGTTTCTGTCATCCGACGTTGCAAAAAGTGATTGGCCAATAGGTGACCTAAATCAAGGATCAGGTGCACTTGTTCCCGTTGACACTGTGCATAATGTTGTGATTAAAAAATAAACTGAAATATGAAAAAGCTTCGTTGCTAGTTTCCGAAAAGATCATCCACTTTTGGCCAACTGTCATCTGCTGAACTCAACACACTAGCATACGTTCGAGTATGCACATGTAAAGGTTTGCTTGGAATTCGAATGCAGCTCACGCCTATGGTTACGCCAAGATATTTTTCAACATAATGTGCCTGATGGACGTTCTGATCCTGGGCAACTCATAACAAATGAATTAACGAGCTTCTGTTAGAATGTTGCAAGCACTGAGACGGAGATCTGCATTTCTAAACAAGGTGATGAAAAGACAGGCCACTGGAATCAGGTTTAAAGTAAAAACACCATGCTCTGTCTTTGAATGTGTGATGTACTGTTAGCATGTCAGCTTCACATTGCAATCTGCATTGGCAGGGTGGATACGAGCCTGTGTTTTAGTCAGAATTACAATTTGACACTTACCGGCATTTTAAAAGCAAGTTAAAACCCTGGCTTTAGGTTAAAATGGGTGTGCCATGCGACAGTCTCGAGCGTACAGTGTGCAGAGTGCCAGCCACACTTGTCCAATAATTATGTATGGCGGTGCAACCGTGACTCTGGGTTTTTCAATACGGAAGCCCAAAAAGAGCACATGCATCATGGCACCTGTGCTTGTACCGACATATGGACGTATGAGCAGATTTATGTGACGCCAATGCTATTGATGCTACACCAGTGGCACCTAGAAAGGTGGATCCACCGCTGCAGAATCAGACACAGAAAGTTTGCAATGTAGCCACCCATACTGCCAACGTATGGCGACAGTGGAGGATTATGCTTAGGGTGCCCTTAGAGTTCAGTTTGTAGGTAAGCTAACAAAAATGCAGGCGATTCAGAATCATATCTCACGGCTTATGAACTAACAAATAATAATGTCAGGGAAAGTATAGGGGATGCTATTAGAAGTAATGTAAGCGTGAGGAAAGAAAAGTTATAATTTGCCACCAGCAGGATACGAATCGGCAACCTTCAAATAACGCATCCGATGCTCTACTACTGAGCTACGATGATGGACATCCCCATGTCTGGTCCCATTCGAACCTGGAGACACAATGTCATCAAGAACTCGTTCAAAGGGGAGGCGAGAAGACGACACCCGGCAGTGGCTAACCCCAGAAAATCCTCAAAAAGAAGTGGGACTACAACCAGAACACCACGCAGGCCCAGTATATACGACCTGGCATTGGCGTCGAGTTGCACCTCTTTGCAGACAAGAGAGAGAGAGAAAAGGCAGGAAAGTTAACTGAGCTTGGCTTGGTTGGCTACATCTTTCGTAAATGCCATTCCCAACCTCATGTGACCCAGCAAAGTTTCAGCGCGTCGTGAGAGCCTGAATGGCAAACGAAGTTGCAAGTTTGGGTCGATCGAATACAAGTGCGCGTTCAAGAAACCCTGCGTATTCTACTGTAGGAGAGTTATGCGGTGAACACAGGAGATGTAGGGAGCGCTGCCTCTCTACCTATAGGGACATTGAGCAACCCTGTGCATGTGTGAGACATTTGTGCTTGTTTGATTGGCTCCAGCACTATCGGTTGGATAGCATACAATGCTAAAGCAGAAAGTGTTGAATCAAAGTTGCCCTCGCCTCTATATAGTGATATGAATGGACAGGATGGCGAAAACAGAGAGTTAATTTGTGGGAATAGCAATAATAAAGCCGGAGAAAGTGACATAGAGAATAACGGATTGCAAATGCACAACTATCTAACTGGTTTGGACACGGATCCATTTGCGGTGATGTCTCGAGTTGCAGCGCACGCTTCCTCAAAGGTCATTAGTTTCTTAGATTTTATGCCAAAGGAAAGTGTGTGGGTGCAGGTCAGGGTCGTTTCGACACTCCCATCTGCTTGTGACCGGAGGGGTATGCTTCACTTTGGATCGCCTGGTTTCTGCCTCATGGATACAGCTTTCGTGAAGCTTCCCGGAGTTTTTTTTGCAGATTCCCAGACACGAGTCTAAAATAACGCGCTTAAAAGGGGCATTTTGTATTGGTTGTGTTTAGTACATGGAGAGATTCTGTCACATGGTTTGGGACGCGATCACCCGAGCCTCAAGTTAATTAATTGGTCACCACCACAGTGTAGGCTTCCATTGTGCAAAATGTTAAGAAGCCCTGAAGAATGTTGATACCTGGTGGATCTCAAGAAAGCTGAGTGTTATCAGTGTTGGTATTGGGTAGAGCGCGTCCCTTTCCACCAGGCAGAAGAGAAATCCAGCAATGCCTGCCGGTTTAACAGCATGGCAAGGTGGAACTAGCCTCTGTGAACTGCTGACTTTTCAGCGATGCGTTCGACCTATGACCAGAGCAACAAGGCAGTGGTGACCAGGCCACGGCAGCTGTGGAGCTGCATGTTGGAACCCAGCAGCCTTTGGTGTGCTGTGGATTCTGGCAACGCCAAAATGCCCTTGTTGTGTGACCTGCTTTGTGCTGTGTGTGTGTGTGTTGTGGTCGACAACCGGTGCGACGGGTACGGACAATCGCTACAGACCGCGTACAAGGGTCACTTCAGGGAGCAGCGGTACTGCAGCCCTTACGTGACCTCTTCGGGCGGCGGCGAACTGTTATGACTGGCAGAGCAAGGACATAGCCCTGCAAAAGACAGTCATTAGTGAGCCCTGCTAACGTGGTCTACGTTCTGCAGCACCACGAGAGTCGTTCTTGTGCACCACATCTAATGCGTATAGGCGTCGAATGAGAAGCGCGTGCACTGACGAGGGTATAAAAAGCACGTCACATGTTCGCTCAGTGCTCTCTCTCTGGCCTTCGCTTGTGCCTGTTGTGTCTCGTGTAAAGGCACATCTCGATGCCTAGTCTATTGAACTGTTGCAAATATGTAAATAAACCCTGTGCTTTGTCATCAAGAAGCCTCGCAAGGGTTCTCCTTCCCCAGCGCCTGGGTGACTGCCTGTAGCCCTCAGTCACATCCTCCTCAGTCACATCAATAGATTGGATCACTTCAGGTATGACATTGTGGCCCTAAAGAGTCGGCGCTGTTGTCTAAAACCATAGTTTGCTGTGTTAATATTCAATCCATATTCCCGTAGCCCCGAGAAAAGTAATATCAAGTGATTGGAAGGCTGTTCAGGAGAAGAACTGGCCACAGTTGTGTAATCAGGCAAGCGGAGACAAAGCGTACGGCATGGGTGACCTCACTGATGAATCTTTGGAAGGTTTGGGTGACATTCCTTGACCAAAAAAAATCCCACAGACATGCTCCTAAAGCCAACGAGCTGGCGGTTTTAAGCGTGACCGATGGCTCATCAGGAATGTATGTGTAGGCTTTGACCAAATCATTTTTTGGTGAAGGCAGGTTTCTAACAAATAAAGTGGTGAAATCATGAATATAAAGAAGTGTACAGTTAGTGATTGGGGTCGATGCACCCATACAATTCGCGATAATTATTACAAGGGCACCAATAGCCTCTGTCACACTTGGTAATATGTGGGAGCTGGCACAACTATCTGCTTGAGAGTGAATGAATAATTCTTGGTTGTAGCATATGATTAAACTCTCTGCACGTCATGGCAAGATAGTCATCAGCAGGATGTCATGGCTTACTGAACACTGGAGGTTCTGTTGGGACCTTGTGGCCCACTGGTGCTCTCAAATTGTTGGGCTCGTCAGTTCCAAGTAATCGGATAAAAATTTAGACAAGTGAGCATGCTTCTGAGCCGTTCAAATTGGGGCCAACACAGGTAAGAGGATGCCTCGCACAGACAAGCTGATAGGGCACAAGCAACACGAGCAGGTGACCTTGTTCAGGCCAAGGTTCCTAAGAACGGCTGCTTCAAGTATGCCAAAGCACTCATCAGCAAAGATCGATATCTATCGAAATGTGAGGTGTAGTCTGAATTTGATGGTGGGGGAGCGTTGTCCATATGTGGCAATTGCAGACCTGTTCACTAGTTGTAATGATGCAGTTGTCTCAGCATGTTGCCAATCTAGACATGAGCCGCGAACAACACTCGCCTCAGCACCACTGTCAAAGATGAAACCACAACCTCTGATTGTCTGATATGTAGGAAAGATGGCAGTATGTTGCTGTGACATCACGTAAAGCACTCACTATTATTAGTGACTCGTGTTTGTGTTTTCTTGACATTAACCGAGTTCACCGAATTTCTTGGAAATGGCGCTAAAACAGGCGTGGTACACACAGTAGCCGTCACAGCTGTTGCATGAACAATAGTGGGAGCACGAACTTGTGCTCCCAAGGGGAATAACAAGCTGCTGAAGTCCGCATCACAACGATGGAGGCAGTTCATTTTCTCTGCTGCCCTTTGTAGTCTAGGGGGTTGTCGTTTGTGTTCCGTCCGTCATGTGCTTTTGCACTGTAGTGTGCCCAAGTAATGTACAAAAACAAAACAAAAGAAGGCTGATTCCCCTGTCATAGGAATCAGTAAAACACAAAAGTGACACATGTCATCACAGAAGAGCTTGATTGCTTATAGTGCATTGATATATGAGAGCGTGTAGAATCTCTATTGTTTCACAGATATAGTGACACTTGATGTGGACGCACCCACATTGCTACCTATTGGCTCATCTCCACACCGGCAACTAATGCCTACAATCATTATTTTACCCTTGCGGCAGTTGAATTATCGTACATCTGGACAATGTATATAGTGAAGCCGGTGCAGAAATGGTATCAACAAGCACATGATGAACACTGATACTCTCTATGCACTCTTCTTAGCATCCGGGGAAAAAAAGAAGAGAAACACCACGAGGGTCTTCTCTTCCCTCTAGCAGCACGTCCTTTCTCCTGGCCGTTTCTCATGGGGCGAGAGGCGGGGGACGTGGTGCGGGAGCCAGGCTAACGTCTAACATCTATTTTTAATATGGATAGATGCTATGAGGGAGGTCTGAGTGAAACCCTTCACCTCGTGGTGTCTTAAAGCGTTGAAGAACTTGCACTCTTAGAGGAGATGCACCAAAGGTCATGGAAATTACAAAAGTGCTGTGCCCTGAGCTCATTGAGAGGACTTCACTTCACTTTATTTTTCTTAAAGACCTTGCAGGGAGGTATTACATAAGGAATTGGGTTAACATAATAGTGGCTACATACAAAACAGTGGTTACATACATTTACAAGATAGTGACTACAATGCACGTACTGTATAGTGGCTACAATACACTTATTGAGACATAACAAGTTTTATTTTTTCGGAAAATGAGGATAAGCAGATAGTTTCGACGATATCGCGGGGCAGGCCGTTCCAGTCAGCTGATGATCGATAAAAGAAAGATTCAGAAAAAGTCGTAGTGTGCTGTGGGGACGAGTAACTTGTAAATGGTGCCCTGTGCGCAGAGATGTGCGCGGTGGCGGGGCCAGAATATATGGGGCATGATGAAGTGAGCTGTAAAAGAACTTGTGAAAAAGGATTATTGAAACGATGCGGCGCCGGGACGATAGCGTGTTCAAGCCAGACTGAATTTTTTGTTGTGATACGCTGGTATAATAAGAATAAGATGATTGAAAGAACCTTACTGCGCGGTTCTGAATGGTTTCTAGGACATTGATAAGGTATGTTTGATGAGGTGGCCAAATGGGGGAAGCGTATTCTAGCTTCAGGAGTACGAGTGACTTATATGCTAGAAGTTTTACATGACGTGGTGCATGGCGGAGATGGCGTTTTAGGAATCCAAGGGTTTGGTTGGCCGAGGCCGTAACGCTTGCTATATGAGTTGACCAATTTAAGTTATGTGAAAGGGTGATACGAAGGTACTTAAATGTACCTACTCTTTCTAATGAAGTGTTAGCAATAGTGTAGGGTGTGCGTAATGGCTGTAGGCGGCGAGTAAAACTTGTTACCCTGCATTTGTTGGGGTTCAGGGTCATCAACCATTCGTTGCACCAATCTTTAACATTGTTAAGATCGTCTTGTAAAAGAGAGTGATCGGCATTGTTAGTGATTGGACGGTAGATTACACAATCGTCAGCGAACATTCGGATTTGAGAGGCAACATGCAGAAAGAGGTCATTAATATAAATAAGAAATAGCAGTGGACCTAAGACGCTACCTTGCAGGACGCCAGATGTTACAGGGAGGGGGCCGGAAATGGAATTATTGACATGTACTGACTGCGATCGGCTAGTAAGGAATTCATTAATCCAATGAAAAATGTTGGGATGCAAGCTCAACTGTGAGAGTTCAAGTAATAGCCGTTGGTGGGGTAACTTATCAAATGCTTTTGCATAATCAAGAAAAATGGCATCGACCTGTTTGTTAGTATCGAGGTTGGTATGTAAGTCATGGATGAACATGGCAAGTTGTGTTTCACATGAGAGGCCCTTGCGGAGTCCATGTTGAGTTGTGTGAAAAAAGTTGTTGGTGTCAAGAAACTGCATGATATGTGTGTAGATGACGTGCTCCATTATTTTGCAGGGTACACTGGTCAGGGAAATCGGTCGGTAGTTAAGAGGAGATGTTTTGATGCCCGATTTATAAATTGGAACGATCTGCGCTTCTTTACAGGCGAGAGGGATGCTACCGGAAGAAAGAGACTGCGTGAAGATTAATCTGAGATAGGCTGTGCAGATGTTCTTGGTGTTTTTTAACACTTTCGAATTGATATCATCTGCCCCAGATGCCGATGAAAGTATAAGCTTTTCAATTATGGCTATTATTCCTTCCTCGCTGAAATCGATGGCTGACATAACATCCTGGACGGGGGGGGGGGGGGGGGGGGGGAGTACAGGTAGAGGAGCATCAGGTTCAGTGGTGAATACAGATGAAAAAGCAAGATTAAATACCTCAGCATGTTTTTGTTCAGGAATCGTAATGTCATTATGGTCGGTAATGATAACAGCAGAAGGTGGCTTGGGATTCAGAATTTGCCATTTGCCAGAATTTTTTAGGATTGCTTTCCAGTACACAAGGTAAGGTATCATAAAAGAAGGAGTGCTTGTCACGACGCATAGCCGATAATTAAACTTTCTCAGCTACGTAATATTTTTCCCAGGCCACAGCACAATTTTTTTCCTTGCCAAGCGGAAAAGGCGTTTTTTCTTATTTTCTAGAGATTTCAATTTCCTGGTAAACTAACGCTTGTTGTGGTTGGCTTGTACCGATATAACTGGGATATGGTTTTTACTGAGTTCAGTAAACTTTTGTTGGAAGATCAACCAGTTTTCTTGTACTGTGTGGCAATGAAAATCGGTGCAAAAAGTCGGGTAATAAGCGATAAGCTCGTTGTTTATGGCATCGCAGTTACCTTTACTATATAAGCGTATTGTTTTATTCCACAATTCTTGTCTTGGCAAGGTAAAGCTGAAGACTACGTGGATTATTTTATGGTCACTAATTTCACGGAAATAAGACATCGAAGAGAGGCTATTTGGGCTATTGGTTAGTATCATATCTAAAACGCTGGCCGAATCCTGCGTGACGCATGTTGGTTGCAACACAACCTGACTTAAATTGAAGTTAAAGCAAAGATCGAGGAACTCGTTTTCATTTTTGCTCGGTGACGAAGGCGGATTTCCAGCCCAGTTTATGAGAGGGAAGTTAAAATCCCCGAATGACAATACCTGAGCGTTAGTATATTTTGTCGTGAGTCTGTCCAGGACGCAGCTAAGCTTCTCAATAAAGCCTTTATCTGTTCGCGGTGGGCTGTAGCATACACCAAGTAAAATGGTATGAGGAGGGGAGCGAAAGAGTAGCCATAATATTTCAAGGTCACTGGGCGTATGAACAATGGTGCAAGGCAAGGTAATACTGACGGCATTGAGCACACCACCACCTCTAGAGTTTTGGCGATCTTTGCAAAAAATCTGAAAACCAGGTAGGTCATCCATGACCTCAGTGTCAGATACATCAGCAGTAAGCCATGTTTCAGTAAGTATTAACAAATTACATCCAGATGAGAGAACAATATTAGATACGATGTCGCGCTTAGGAAGAAAACTCCGTATATTAGTAAAAATTGCTGAAATAGTAGTGCTTGAGCGCATTGCTTTCGGGCGCTGAGTTGGCTGGCGGTGATGTAGCAATGGCTATCTAATTTCTTTAACACGTTTCTCAGCGTCGTCGTACACGTACTTCGTGGATCTTATAAACAAGGTTTTATAACGTAGAGAAAAGGCGACAGCTTTTTTCTTTGCAAATGCAAGAAGGTGTTTCCTGGCATTTTGTACGGCGCGGGAGTAGTCCTGACCAATTCTGTAGTTACTGCCTTTTAGCTTGCGTCTATTAGACAGGATTTTTTCTTTGGTTTTGTAGCGAGCAAAATTCGCAATTATGGGGCGGTTATGGTTAGTAGAGTGGCGGCCAAGTCGATGCGCACGCTCAATATCTTCGGGAACTACGGGTAAACCGAGGTGATCTGAGCAAAAGCGAATAAGCTTTTCTTCTATCTGTGGGGCAGATTCTGAGGCACCTGGGTCGGGAATACCGAAGAAGATTAGGTTGTTGTGGCGGGCTCGATTTTCTGCGTCATCGATCCGCGATTCTATGTCTGAGATTACACGGGTTGTCTCGGTGGCAGCAGATGTGATGGTTGCGACCTGTTGTTGCAGTGGTTCAATGTGTTGACAGTGGCTCTCAATGGTATTCATTCTTCTGCTAAGTTCTGCTATAGTACTGTTAGTTTCGGCAAGTTTCCTTTTTAGACCCTTCAGTTCGGCTATTAGCTGCGATTGCCCTGCTGAGAGTTTTTTCAATTCAGCTAATATAGAGTTGGATTCCGGGCCGGGGTTAGTTTCAATGTCGCCCGACAGTAAGAGAACGGTACGCGAGACATCGATACACTGCTCAATAATCGATAATAGACACTGGGGGCTCGGCAGCAGCACCAAAAACAAGTTGCTCGATTTCTTGGAGTAAAGACTCAAAGGCTGACTAACCTGCATGTTGAAAAGTAGCAGTTTAGGCGACTGTCTCGTGGCACAGCCGCCGAGCCCACAGGTGGGCGCGCCAGGGTGTTGTTCTTTTATAGTCGATGTGGCCATTGATGTTGCCGACGTAGGCTTCTCCCAGGTGGCAACGGTTGCAAAATTCGTGTCAGTTGGCGTTGGCAGAAGTGCAGGGGTAATTAGCTTATCAGCTGGAAGAGTGCTCGAGATGCGGCCAAAGAATGGTTGCGCACAAGCAGGAGGTGGGTGCGAGATGGCTGTGGTAGCGGGCAGAGCTGCGCAGATCACTGCGACGGCAAAGACCTGCATGTTGAAAAGTAGCAGTTTAGGCGACTGTCTCGTGGCACAGCCGCCGAGCCCACCGGCGGCTGTGCCATGGACACACATTGCTTCACTCTTCTGCATCCAGAAGGTGATGCTACCCCACGAAAATAGAGCACAGTGAAAGTGTGATATAAAAGGTGTGTTCGTGTAGCCTCCTTCAAATGTTTGGCACTGGCACTGTGGATTAAATACCCGCCAGCCATCGTCACGGACCAAGTGGTCATGGGTTCGACTTGTGTTAGCACACCCCTTTCTTCCTGCTTTTAATTTCTTTGCAATATGATGGTTTTCATTTTTCAGACGTATTTTTGTGAGAGAAATATACCATGATAGTATTTTTGGACCCCCGGCATAAAATACTTCAGTGTTAAAAGCCCGAGTCACCACTGTGATCATGGTGGTCACTGGTGGAATAGTGGGGCCGGTGCTAGAGTAATCGCCAATATGATCAGTGAGCTTCGCTATCTTCTCTGATGGCATCTCACCTGTAGCAGCCAACAAAGACAGGAACAAGGTTCTCGAGCAGTTCTTGCAAAACAAGTGAAAGCAGCGTATGGCATGCTGAGTATGGCACGCTGTCCTCGAGTGGCTGGCACATGAGGTGCAGCATTTGCAACGGTTGTCTGTCCCCGAGCCCTTTTAGTACTGAAGATTTTCTTCTGGTGCTTTATAACTGTGTTTTGCATTGGCATAATCGCTTTATTCGTATGCATGTGGAACACTCAAAGCGTCGTCAATATAGTCCACAACTTTTTGGGCAGCATATTTTGTCCATAATAATTTGCCAAAATGGTGGCAGCTATATGTTGGAAACCGTTTCCATGATTATAAAAAGGGCTTGATTCTTGTTTCCGGCTATTGAATCCAGTACTGTCCTTTATTTGCGCACAGCAGTTTACCTTGAAATGTGAACTCACCCAGCTGCATGTTTTACTGAATTCAATTGCTGTGGTTGCTGTCATGCTCATGTTAGCAGCCATCACATCCGGGTCACCAAGCTGTAGGCATGCAAGATACGTCATTTTTTTTAATGCGTCAATTTTTTGGGCTTGTTATATCTATTTTTTGACAGTGTCCATCATAGCTGACTTGCTCGCCTATGCGTGTTAACACATATCGCATCTCTACAGCACATAACTGTTGCTTCTACAAATTGGTTAGCATTTTTTGATTACCGCGCATGGTGTGACTTATGCCAATACATGTTTGTCTTAACCACAATCTCAACTTGGCATAAAGGCCACTGTGGTCTAGTGGTTATGGTGCACAAGTTGTGGCATTGAGTTTCGGCTGTGGAGAATACTTGACACCCTTTGGTTTAGCTGCATCTTAAAAAACGCCAGGACTCTCCATTGCTGCATCTCGCATAATCATATCCTGGGGATATTCAACTCCATCAGTTATTGTTATTATTTTTGGCACAACAGCGTCATTATTGGCTTGACGTGCTGGGGCAAGCTCATGCAATGCGACTGCATGGGTAGCGCAGCACCTAAATGTATGTAATTTATGTTTTTAGGTATTGCAGTGTCATATTTGTCGGAACTTTTGTGCGTCATTCCATAGGAGAGAATTAAAACAGTGTAAACATGCAAGCCTTCATGATTCCTGGAAGAAATCTCGGGGGTTGCTGACAAAGCTACGTGGTGTGCTGCACATGGTCTTCACTCTTAGTGTGGGTTTCCAAGCAGAGAAGACATACACACCCCAATATAACGAAATATAGGTTATGACCAAGTAAATGAAAAATACTATTGGAATAGATTTATTGTACGATTATATTAAATTTTTGGATATAATCAACTTATTTTTCTCTAAGATGCAACTTTGTTATAATGAGGTTTGAGTGTGTTGTTCTTATGTGCAAGTATGCTTGAGCAACACCAGACACTTGCGATTCTCAAACTTCGATTACTCAGTGTATTGCAGTGAAACTGTGGGTTGAGCTCTATGCAAAAAGTCATACACAACGACTGCTATTTCTTAGAATTGTACTTTGTCTTTCACGTGTTGTAAGTTTATCTCTGAAGCAGGGAGATTTCGTGAACTAGGAATGTGAGGTGTGTCAGTGTGTTTGAGTGGTTGGTGCATGCCAGAAGAACAGTGCTGAGTTTATGATGAAAGTGTCATTAACAGCTGCTCGTGGTGGGTAAGTTGATCTTGTAAACTTGTATGGTTTAATGTGCTACTTAGAATCGGAGGAAGGAGCAGAAATATTGGAACTTGTTGGACGCTGAGAAGAGAGCTACTGATCTTGTAAAAAGCTTGAATCAAAGAGGCAAGAGCACTTGAAAGATCGATAAGACTCTCTGTACTGTGGCGAGGAATGGAGTCTCTGAAAGAGCAGAATGGCAAGTGAAATGGCTGTTCTTTTTGTGGATGAACGGGAGTTACTGTTTTTTCCAACAGTATTTTACATTATAAGAATCCTGACGTAGTATGCCAGTATGGCTTTCAGTTTATGTAGGTGCACTGCTTTTTTACCACTCAAGGGCTCACTTAGAGTTTTCTTGGCAGGCTTGCTGTTCAGTGAATAAGGTTAGAATTATAGGAAAAACGTGTAATTTACAAAAATTAAATTGGTAGACATACTGCTTGTAGAGAAAAGAAGCAAAAGTATGAAAACTTGAAATGCAGCACTGGAAATAAAAATCCCTATTATAAACAGTACCGAGCTGCTGCAGCTGTCTGCTAATAACTGTGCTTTTTTTTTTTTTGTCGATACCACACTGCATAACATTAGCAGTGAGGCTGTTTGGGCTAGTTAGTTTTATGCGTCAAGACAAGTGCTTGTCCTGTTGTCTCTTAGCGCTGTGCCACAGATTGAAACATGCATGATGCAGTCGTCACAGCTCCTCAGTGTGTCTTATGTGTGCAGCCACCTCAAGCAGCCAGCTTGAGGAGTTCCAGAAGGAGGCTAGCTCGCTGGAGCTGCCGGAAGAGCACTCTCCTCGCATCTGAGTGCCTCCACATGGCAGCTATTCGGGACTTCTTCAAGAAGCGAAAGGCCGAAATCAAGTTCAAGCAGGCTGGCCCCGGCAGGCGACTGAATGCTGACGATACACCGCGAATGCATGGCCCCGCACCAGGACAGAGCCAGCCACGAAGACCTCCGTCAGAAGGCGCACAGCGAGCGGCCGCAGCCGCCCTCGCACGCCTGGAGCAGAAACAGGTCAAGACTCATCCTAACTGGTCAGTACCTTCTCATAGAGTCTACGAGGATGACAATGCAGCTAATTACAAAAACAAAGTGTGTGCCTGCCAGTCAAAGGTCACTCACAAATAAAGTTCAAGGACTCGAAGTAGAGGTTGAATAATTTATAACTGCTTAGAAAGTGAAAGGTGTTTCAAAAAGCATATTTTTTTTTTAAGCGTCACTGTGATAGTGGCGTTTGCAGAGCAGTCAATGTCATCCTCATCTGCGTCTGCTGCTTCTCCCCAGCTCTGTCCAGATAGATGCTTCCCCTACAAGGTTTGTCTCGTTTCCGAAGAACCATAACAGAATGGAACGAATTGCTGCTACTAACACGAGAAAGCACCACTGCAGATGAATTTCAGAATAACCTTGCATGAAATTAAGGAAATGTACGCATGTTTTCATGCTTTATTTGTGGATGTCTGAAATTATTTTTAAGCATTCTGTCTTTACTTTTGTATTGTTTCGTTCATGTATGTACCGAGTATTCTCCTTATGTCTGGCTGTGTATCCTTGTACGTAGTGCTCAGTAATGGTTTGCACTACTGCTTGCGGACATCGCATATATGGTGTAGTTAAATTTTATCAACCTACAAACAGACTATTTCTTTGTGTACGCCTACATTTGTTTTTTCTTTATTGTTATAAGTGCCTTTTGTTATTTATTATGTAATGTATGTTTTGTAAATAGCTACTTTTGAACCACCCTGTAACGGCCGACAGGCCAACAGTATGGGTAAATAAATAAAAAAGTAATACATTCCCAGCTTGGAAACCTATGGCTTGGGAACCAGCTGACTCTAGTGATCCTTCATGTGTAAGTGCTCTGTGGCACACCTTGTGAACTTGGTGGGAATCATTGCAGAAAACCTGCAGGAGAAGCAGAAAATCAGAATGTGAAACAGCGAGTGTTTTTTGCTGCAGTGCACAGAGATTTGCATTTTCAAACCAAATTTGGCTTAATACAGCTGTGAAAATGATGTCACTGAAAATAGTGATATGTAGTAATTTGTTTTTCAGTAGGCATAATATGGAGCTCACTACAGGTTCAAGGGCCAAAGGCAACAGCCTGACAAAAGCCCCCATTCGTCAGCAGTTCCTGACAGCACAGAAACTTCAACATGAGCACGCTGCAAAAAATGGCAATGTATTGCTTTCTGAGTAATGGGCAACAAGCAACTTTAGTGGTGGAAGTACTGTTCCAATTGCTCCCAACTGCTCTTAAAGAGAAACGCTGCTCCATGCTGGTTCAAAGTGCACTATTTGCTAGTAAGTGCTCCAAACCTGCTCCAAAATGGTGTTGGCAAACTAAAAAGAATGAAGTTGAACCATGGGACCATTCAGCGAGTCTAAATAAAAATAAAACAAGCTGTATACTGTCATATCTAGTATACAGCTCGTATAGTAGCTGTATACTAGAATATTCAGAATGCTACATGTACTAGCATTTTCTATATATACCTGTATAATATCTGTATACTAGAATATTCATAATGCTACATGTACTAGCATTTTGTATATATATCTGATATACAGTTGAACCCCACTACAATGAACACCGCTTCAAGGAAATTTCCGCTACAACGAAAAATTCAGTTTCTCATCAGCAGACCATGAGAGTCAATAGATAAATATTGTTGCCACAATGAACACTTTTTCTTCTGCCGTCCCGCTTCAACGAAATTTCACGATGCGATTGCAGGCTCAGATATTTATTGCTTTACAGTAAACACAACCTTTAACATTTTGATGCATTTTCAGAATCTGAAAATAGTTGACGAAGTTTAAAACACAAAGTCTAAACATGCACCCCCAGAAACCGCCGCTATTCAGCAAGCATGGGCACCGCCATTGCTCGATTGCGGTGGCAAGGAGACTGTCTTGCTTTTGCCTGTGGATTGCTTAAGATCCGCAGGTGATCCGAAGCTGAAGCTCAGGCGCTCAGTTTATGGTTTCCTTCACGCAGCTGGTTGGTGCAAGCGCAGAACGATGCCTTTTCTGACGCCAGTGCTTATCATTTTGTTCGCGCCTGGCCACTGGGGTAACTAATCAGAGCGGCTGTTCCTTTGTATTATCACTAAAATCGGGTATCCACAAGTGCCCCGTCGCAGTGGTCTAGCTGCTAAGGTCGCGGGTTTCTATCCCACAACCCGCAGGTCGCGGGATCAAATCCTGGCTGCGGCTGCTACATTTTCGATGGAGGCGAAATTTTCGGAGCCCTCCACTACGACATCTCTCATAATCATATGGTGGTTTCGGGACATTAAACGCCATATATCAATCAATCAATCAAAGCTATCCGCAAGTGGTGTATAATAAGAATGGCATAGAATAAGGCAAAAGTCACAGCTCACGATAGATACCCTGCCTCCGTCTCGGCGTTGTCGGATACACTTTGACGCCGGACATCTGCTGGTGGTAAATGTGTTAACGCAACTGTTTGGTTCATTAACTAAAAGCGTTTGTAGGGGTTGTTTCAGCATGCTTTTCACCAATCCCACGAGGCTGCCCCCAGACCTCTGGGACTGTGCATATGGTCACATGCACACTCCCAGAGGCTTCTCGGAGCTTACGCATCCCATCCTCTAACTTTCTCTGAAGGTTCTGATCCTTGCCCTTCAACACATCCTTGAGCCCAGCATGAATAATGACGAGATTATCGCCCTCCATGCTGTTTTTTACAACATCCTGAGCTTTGGTCAGTGCATCCACCATGCTCTTCCCTGACTGTGCCTCCACCCTGACTCTCCCATCTTCCTTCACTGTCTTGAAGACGCCATCCCTAACCCTGGCCACGTTAGAGTCCCCCACCACTAGGACCCTTCTACGCTCCAATTGCTGGCTTCCTGTTTGTGATGGCGCCCTGTTTGCTTCACCTGTTTCTATCTCTGCCGTCTGTCCTATGTTTCTGCCCTGCTTGAAGACTGCTGTGCCACCGAGCTGTATGTTCTCGGAGCCTCCGTGCTGTGGCCAGACACTGCGGCCCTCTGACCTCCCTTCTCGCCTGTTCCTTCCCGCCTTTCGTCTCACACCGCTCGGGGCCGGAGCAAAGCGCCATTAGTTCCTTTACCGGCTGCTCTAGCTCGGTCCGCCCTTCCCGTTCTTTTCGAAGGTCGCCCTTCATTTGCTCTAATAGGCTGGTGGTAGCCTCCTCCCGCTCACGCGACGCTCCTAGCTGTTTTTGGAGTTCTATCCTCTGCTCCCGTTCTGCCCTAAGCTCCCCCTGAAGCGCCTTGATGCTAGCCTCCATGTGCTGCACGGCCGCCTTCAGCGCCTCGCACAGCCTGCACATGAAGCTCGCCTTCTGTGCGTTGGCTTAACTGGTGAATGCTGTTTCATCTAAGTAGCACCAGCGCTTGCATTCTTCGCACTGCACCAGCTCACTCTTGCTCGTGGTTTTCCTAGCCTCCTTAGCCATCGCCCGCCCGCCGTTTGTGCAAAGCGCTATCGCGTGGACAACACCAGAAGCCTAACCGGCCGAGTGCTTCTTATTGCAGAAAAATCCAAGAGATGGCGCTCACCAACGCAGCCGCAAACTTAGCAGGATGAGCATGATCTATAAAGGAAAGGGGGACAAAGATGACATAAACAACTATCGTCCTATAACAGTGACATCAGTATTCTACAGGCTGGCGATGCAGAATATAAACGAAAGCCTTCAGGCATGGATAGAGGATGAGGGAGTGCTGGGGGAACTGCAGAATGGGTTTCAGAAACAATCTGTTCTCACTGACGCAGTGCATCGAAATAGCAGAAAAGGAACTCGGGCCTCTGTGGCTAGCATTTTTGGATATCAAGGGAGCGTACGATAAGGTGGTTCAAGGGGACTTGTGGGGAATACTAGACACACTGGGTGTGGAAGATGGAGTCACTAATCTTTTAAAGGAAATCTATAAAAGTAACAAGGTAGTTATAAAGTGGGAAAAACAGGTAACCAAGACCACAGAGGTGAAACGGGGACTTTGGCAGGGGTGTCCTCTGTCACCCTTGTTATTCACGATGTAACTACAAGGATTAGAGGCCAAATTAGAGGGATGTGGACTTGGCTTCAACCTCTCTTTAGTCAAACAAGAAAAACTCATTGATCAGGCACTACCAGCATTAATGTACGCAGATGATATAGTGCTAATGGCCGACAACAAAGAAGATTTGCAGAGATTGATGGACATTTGCGGTAATGAGGGAGATAGGTTAGGTTTTAGATTCAGTAAGGAAAAATCAGCAGTCATGATTTTTAATGATAACGAAGGTAGTGAGCTTAGAATACAGGAAGTCATGCTAGAGATAACAGATAAATACAAATATCTGGGCGTATGGATAAGCAATGGGACCGAGTACCTAAGGGAACACGAAATATACATGACGACTGAAGGTAACAGGAATGCAGTAGTGATGAAAAATAGGGCACTGTGGAATTACAATAGGTATGATGTTGTGAGAGGAATATGGAAAGGGGCCATGGTTCCTGAACTGACGTTCGGCAATGCGGTCTAGTGCATTAGATCAGAAGTTCAAGCAAGATTAGAAATTAAGCAGCATGGAATAGGTAGGCTTGCTTTTAGGAGCTCACGGGAATACACCAAATCGGGGAGTACAAGGTGATATGGGATGGACATCATTTGAGGGCAGGGAAGCTAGTAGCAAGATAAAATTTGAGAAGCGATTGAGAGAAATGGGGGAGGAGCGTTGGGCTAGGAAGGTTTTCAGCTACTTGTACATGAAGAATGTCGATACAAAATGGAGGAAGCGAACCAGAAAATTGACTGGTAAATACTTAGAAAACAGCCAGTGGCCAAACCAAAAAGAACTATCGGTTAAGAAGAAAGTGAAGGAAACGGAGACATGTGGAGAATTGACATGATTAAGAAGTCCGCACTAGAGATCTATCGAGTTTTTAAGCAGGAAATTGCCAAGGAAAGGATCTATGATAGTACTCGGGGTAGTTCTTTACTGTTTGAGTCCAGCACGGGGGTATTGCGAACCAAGACATATCGGGCTAAATACACAGTATGCAGTGCGTGTGGAGAGGAAGAAGAAACTGCCAAACACTTGATAATGTTCTGTAAAGGGCTTCACCCTATAGTTCAGGCTGATGGCACAGAGTTTTTCAAAGCAATGGGGTTTAGGGACAGGGAGAGCAAAATAGACTTTAAGCGGGTAGACTTAACTAGAAGGAAGTTATCTGATTGATGGCTAAAGTCAAGGCACGAGTGAAAATTAAACCCTTCACTGCAAAGTGTGAATCCTCAACCTCTCTATTTAAAGGAAAAAAAAAAGATAAATCTAATGGTTAGTTCACTAAGCATTACAGCTAGGTGGCGTTAGCCGCCGCCCAATCTAAAGGGTACAGCCACATCCATCCACCCATCCATCCAGCCATCATCATCAACACAAACAAGCGAGGCGTGTTTCGATCTCTGGGGCTTGCTGTTCTGTCGGGACGCCCAGTGGGGGATGACATGCCGCGGCGAGTGCGCAACGAAAATTGGAAAAACTACTTATTAACCGATACATACGCGATGAGCTGGTACGGCTTATGCAGTTACAAAATGCATTATGTTCATGGGCCGCCGAGTCGGGGATTTGACTTCACTACTTTTAAAAGGAAATTACTGTTTACACGGGTACGGTTTAACGAGGTTTCACTATACATGTGCAACTCTCGCAAAAAAAACTGTCTTCCACTTTCAATATTTTATTGGCAACCACATTCTAATGAACGTCAAAGAGCTTAAATATCTTGGTTCAACAAGTACACACGACCCCCGCTGTGATACCCACATCGACAATGTATCTTTTAAAGCCAATAAGGCTCTCTGCACGCTTAGGCTTAACCTAAGATATGCCTCTACAGATATTAAAAGCCTAGCATACAAAATGTTGATGTGCCCTATTCATGAGTATGCTAAAACTGTATGGGATCCTTATATACAATCAAACAAAATTAAGCTGGACAGAGTACAAAGGCGTGCTTCGAGGTTTATTTTTAACAAGTAGATGCGATGCCATTCACCTTCTGAGTTGTGCAAATGGGCTGACCTTTCCCCGCTCGAGGTCCGAAGCTCTTTCGGGCGACTGAAGTATCCCTATGAAATTATACACCACAAGATAAAAATAAATCAGCATGAATACTTTGAAATTAAACACAATGAAACTTCTAGATATCTTCATAGCATGTACATTCCCCCGCCGTTTGCCCGAAATAATTGCTTTAAATTTAACTTTTTCCCTGAAATCATTGCTCAATGGAACTTGTTACCAGATGACATTGCAACCTCGTCTACCTTAGTCATTTTATTGAATAGAAAATAATGACTGCCTGAAAGCATGACCCCATTTATCGAACCCGATTTCTTTTGTGTGTGCTTTTTGCATCTATAAGATTTTTTTTTACTGAACAACTGTTTCCATCTTTTTGTAACTATAACTGTTTCCAAGTGTCTCATATATTTGTTGTATAGTACTGCTAGTGCTGTGATGTTATAAAGGTATGTTTTATATTGTCAAAAGTGTGATATACCCGATTATACCATATTTTTTTTTCTGTATGTATATAGCCAGTATGTTTATGTTGTATCCTCCACTCAAGTAATAGCCCTAAACATAGCTGACAGTATAAATAAATGAAGTGAATGAAAAAGAAATGGGTGTGACACTTCTTGGTCATACTGGTTGCTGCTGTGATGACCTTGATATGTGACTGATTACATTTACCACGTTCATCAGCTTTGACCTCGTTATGTTAAAAGAAAAAGCATTTTAAATAGGCTTGTGCAAATAGTAAATTTTAGGTTCGAAGCGAATAGAGATTTTGGTTTATCGAATCGAATACGAATAGTATATATGGCATATAAAGAAAAATGAAAAATTGGCATATTTATCATGACCTAACTAACCTGCACAATATTTTTCGAAAATATAAATAGGGCCTCTATGCGAGTGACATCTTTTTTTTTTTCTTTTAAAGAAAGTAAAAAACCTTGAGTAGTAGCTGGATTTGACTTTTGATAGAATGCAAGTCACAACTTTTAATATACATAACTTTTCAAAATTGATTATATTTAGAGCATATGAGCCGTCCTAGCAAGCTTTTAAGCCTAATAATATGATGAATTGATTTGAGCGTAATATGTTAATTTAAAAAGGCCCTGCAACACTTCTTCAAGCAGCTATAGAATGGATTCACTAAAGAAGCTTATTGCCTCATGAATCAACCACTGCAATAATTTTTAGAATCTATCCAATGTGGGCGGAGTTGCAAAGATTTGTTGAATGCTGCGAGTGCATTCTCTCTTCTTGTCCCGATGAAAGCGCTGGAAGCTAAGGAGGAGGGATGGGGGGGGGGGGAAGTCTCGTGACCTTGAGCACTTTTTCTTTCTTTAATTTTTTTTCTAATACGCGGAATGTCAGTGCGATCATGCGCGTATGCATAGACAAGTCGCGACCTCCCGTGACAGCGCTAGTAACGACCGAGCGCGCCATGCTTAAATCAGCCAATGGCTGATTCAATAGCTGTGACGAGTGATTTTTGAGCTTGTGGCATCGTTTGCCAAGAGAAGAGAGCAAATTTTAGCTGACATTGAGAATTTTTCGTGAATAGGAGGCCGTGCGCTGCACTATAATATTCAGCTCGTGTGTTCTTGGTAACCTCGACTGCCAATCAGCAGGGTTTTCTGACCATGCTCAAAAAGTGTTGCAAGGTCCCTTCAAATTTCAAAGGGGGAGGGGGGGATAGATTTTTCTAGAATAGATGCTTTCACGGCTTAGCCCTCCTAAAGTGGTTGCTTGGGCGTTTTGGTATGGCATAGCGAAAAAGAAACTGCGTGGAAAACGAGAGACCAGACAAATAAGTACACATACAAAGTTCTGGCTTACAACAAAAACTTTATTCTTTGTTGCCCTCTGAGAAAAATGAAGTTCTTTTTATCTGGTTGGTTGCACGAGCTATAAGAATGATTTTATGGTCTTTTTTTTTTCTTCGACCAGCACTTTTGTCTTTTCTTTTTTCGTCCCACTGCATAGGTATATATGCGTGGTTTGGAGAATAAAGTTTTTGTTGTAAGTTAGCGCTCTGAATGTTTACTTTGTCTGGTCTCTCGTCTTTTGTGCTGTTTCTTTTTCATTAGCACTCCTACACTGCAGTAAAACCACTTTTACAGGCAGTTACATGCAGACTAATGTACATCTATTCGTTCATTCTGAATGCTTCGAAATTTAGATAACTTAAGTTCAAATCGAAGTAAATTCGAATAATCTACTTTTCGTTCGAATACTTGAACCATTCGAATATTCCCACAAGCATAATTCTAATTGTTAATTCATTTAGCTTATTTAATTTTCGAAAATTTCGGTGCTGGCTACTTTTAAAATATGAAAATGGCACTCACTTGGTGTTCAATGACTATTCATCTGCCTAATTATGTTTCTTGTAATTCTCAGTGATTATTGTATGTGTAGTAAGTTTAATATTATTAATGTTTATAAGAGGCTTCTAGCCACTAAAAAGGAATTTCAGCCACTAAAGCCATTTCCTTTGTACAGGAGGGCTTCTACCCTCTAGTTGTAACACATGAGTTGTTGGTTGATGGCAGTATTCGCTTTATAGACGTCACGCATTTATTCCATGACGAAGGCATCCATTGGAAGTACGACCCTTGTGCCAACAAGCCACTGCTTTTTTTATATCAGTCGGCACCATAGGTGTATCAGCGAGGAGGGGGGGGGGGGAAGCAAAAGAGCGCAAGCCCCCCCCCCCACCCACTGTGAAACGTTAGGGGGGCTAAGCCCCCTCAATTTCGACAGTTCTCATTGGCGGCTGCACTCTGTGAAAAACAACTAAGGCAAAATTTTCCTTCACCACTGTAATCACTCAATTATAATGTTACGAGGAAATGAAAGTATTACGAGAGAATGTTAAGTTATAGTGATAATTAGAGGCCGTATTTTTAGGCACTAAAAAGTGTGTTTTAGGCACCAAAGACAGGCAGGTTAAACATAATTTTAGGCACTAAAAATCATAGTTATAGGCGCAATAAATTGCAACAATAATTGAAATATCCCAAAAGAACGTCGTCGGGGAATTGTATCTATGGCAAGAAGCAAAAAAAAAATCAAGTGTAATATAGCAAAAAGGTACCAACGATTGAACATAGGCATGCATTTTCCGCACGATTCGCAGTATGTAGTCTTTCCTTTGATTGTCTAGCATTGTGCGTCAACTGTCCACCATTCAATTAACAATATCCTCAGTCTCTTTCGTTTCGTTATGGCTGGGAAGGGCAGTACAGGAGCAAATAACCAGCCCTCTGATACCCCAGTAGAGAGGCATGCTAGGTCTAATCATGTAGGACCAATTTCTCCCCTATCGGTGAACACCTTAAAGAGCCCCTCATCAGGTTTGAGCATTTCGAGCTGACAAGTGCACTCATTCCTATCAAGATTTGCAAAATTACATGTACTGGAAAAATGCTCAATTTCTAATGAATACCACTTGCCCTTCTCACGGGCGTACGCCACAAGATCCAGGGAGTGAAGTACAGCAAGGAAAGGTCCTGTTTTTACGTCGCTCCTTTACGTTGACATTGGTGGGCTGACTTTACATAATGTACGGTCTTCATCAGAACTTCGTTAAATGCTAGCTATATTTAGAAAAACAAATGAAAAATGTCTAGTCTCCTGATTTATATCCTGCATTTTAACGGTACCTCATTAAGGACATTGCACTCGACATTACTCTACTTGGCATGTGCAACTTATGTGTTCTGTTGTGTAGCATCAATGAGGAGTACTTTGGTTTGGGCTTGCTGCTTCATATCATTTTGAAAGGGAAGAGAAAGACAGTGCTCTGTGTCTTTCTTTTCCCAGTGTCCTTGCGATGCCCTTTCAAAATCAGTATAATCAATGAAAGCTGAGAAAAATAATAAAAACATGAAAACAGAATCATTTCATTTATTTATACTGTTAGCCCAGAAGTGGGCCGTTACAGGGTGGAAGTACAAACAATTATTTGCAAAAAAGAAGTACCGTACAGGTCTCGAGATAATTTCTCGGTATTATTGTGACCAGCAACTCGAAGTTATACATAACATACATAAATGGAACACACATGCGATGCAATACATACGCGCAGAACAGCACATGACGCATTTGAGGCGGCACTTTTGCACCGCGCTGAAGATTTGAAAGACAACTACTGCAGAATCATGCAACCAACAAAAAGTACACACACACGCCAAAAAAAAAAAACATATGTCACTGTTATTCGGAAAATAAACGTTTTAGATTCTGTTCAAATGATGTAAGCGAGGAACAACCAATTATAGACTCTGGCAGCATATTCCAATCTTCAATAGCACGTGGAAAGTAACTGAACTTAAAGCAATCGTTACGTGGGACTAGGGGTGGTATATACATATTATGGCGATGTCTGGAGTGTTCTTGTGTGTTAACCTGGAAGTAATCTGAATAGTTTAGTTTAAAATGATTATGAATTAACTGGAAGAGGAATTTCAGACGCTCAATCCTCGTCCTAAGTTCAGGACTATCCAGTCCAGCTTTTTTACAGAGTTCAGTAGGAGAATGATGTCGGCGATATTTATTAAAAATAAATCTCGCACCAAGTCGCTGTATTTTTGTTATTTTATTGCAGTTTGTCTTTGTGTAAGGGTCCCAGACAATTTTAGAATATTCGATAATAGGTCTGACAAGAGTTTTGTAAGCAAGACACTTTATATCAGATGGGGCGGTATAAAGGTTACGTCTAAGGCTATACAATGCCTTGGTAGCCCTGGAGCATACATTATCAATATGAGTGTTCCACCGGAGGTCGGGCGTGAACCATAACCCAAGATATTTATAGTTTTGTACACGCTTGAGGAAAGCATTGCCAATCTGGTAGTTGTAATCTTAGCCTGTTATAATTTTTTTGTTTTAAATAGCCTTGAGATGATATTCACTAATCAACCCTCGTTTAGCATCCGCCTAGGTGGACCAGTCGCTATAGGGTGCTCCGCTGCTGACCAGAATACCACGGGTTTGATTGTAGCCGAGGCGGTGACATCTAGATGGAAGCGAAAAAGTAGATGCCCATGCACTGTGCAACGTCAGTGCACGTTAAAGAACACCAGTTGGTTCAATTTTGCAGAGACCTCCACTGCGGCGTCCTTCATATTCATATCGTGTTCTTTTTTTACGTAAAACCACACATACTACTACTACTACTACTACTACTACTACTACTACTACTACTACTACTACTACTACTACCACCACCACTACCACCGCCGCCGCCAGCAGCAGCAGCAGCGCAGTGACATGGTGTATCATGTTTCAGTGCAGTGACATGGTGTATCACGGTCACAATACACGATCCTTGCCAGCCTCTCCTAAAGTACATGCGCTGACGGATCCATCCCACAGAAACTGGTGATACAAAACAGAGAGCGTCGAATCGACACAACACCAATGGCATACGCTGAGTAGACGGGGGCATGTCATGTGCGCGGGACCTTGCTTACGCATGTTGTTTTTGGTGCGTATGCGTCATGTGATTCTCCAGCCTCGATACCGAAGAAAACAGGGAAGGAATAAGGCTCACGATGGCCTAAAAGTAAAAGACGCTTAAAAAGTATATTACAAATAAAACGAAAGCCGCGTGCACACCACATTTTTTACCTGAAGGCACTGCAGCAGATGGGTTACAATGTCAAAGAAAACACACCTTCATTGACACAACACACTTTGTTCTCTTTATAAGCCATTTCATTCTGTCATGAAACTAACAAAAACAAGTAATTAGAAAAATTATATCTGACGACATTCTAAAATCTTAATTACAATTGGGTGAATAGGACTGTTTAGGTATATTCATTTTCTAATGTGAGTTTAGCGTGAAACGCTTGACACAGGAGCTTTAACCGCAGTTTCATTCGACGCGATGATAGCAATTCTCATCCTAGTTAGTTTTTAATATTGTTACACTGTAATTTTTTAGCAATGGCTTAGGACAAACCTTGAAGTGCTGTTGTGTATTTTTTAATGTTTGTCACTTAAAGACATATGACAAGGGATCTCATACCGAACAAGCATATTCAAGCCTACGGTGAATGTATGCTAAGTACACCGTTGATTGTAAACATGCCAGTGCCTGTCTCAGGCTTTGCTGTATTACAATAACTATTTGGCGACCTTCGTCACCACTGAATCAACAAGAGCATTCCATGAGTGGTCCTCCGTGGTTTTTCATTCGTTCTCCAGCTACCGGCGGCTGCCCGGAAAAACCTGCTCTTCCTCCCCCCCCCCCTTTCAACACCCAGATTCTCAGGGGGGTTCTTCAGTTCCCTCAAAGCACTCGACAGCTATTTGTAGAAGGTGGTTGCCACGTCCTTGGCCAGAGACGTCACTTTTATTTTCTTACCCCATCTTTATTTCTCTCTCCTCCTTCCCCTGCAGACACTGAGACATGCTTCCACTGAGGGGTGCAGAAATAGCGTCTTTTGCACTTCTCATGCTCGTCCTCCAATTGCTCGCAGCATGTCAGCTTTGTTTTCGTTGAACCTTATAGTGTTTGGAAATATCAATGCCGTCTTTTTTACATGAATAATGGTTTCAAACCACGCTTTAAAACAAAATTTGGGCTTGAATAACGCTCTATATGCGCTCATTTGAGAAATAAGCATTTATAGGCACCTATAGTCATTTAGGCACGAACACCCAAAATAGGCATTTATAGGCACTATAAAAACACCATAAAAGCCCTTCTTAACCTCCAATTCATGCTCATACATCAAAATGACCCAATAGGAACGCAAGGAACAAAATATACATTTGCCTGTAATTTGTCTTTAGGGATAATTGTCCAACATTTCAGCAGTGACGATTTTTCTTGAAGGCTCTTTGTGACGCTTCCCGCCCTTTTCTGTAGCACTGCAGAGCAAGCTAGCACTGAAGAGGGGCCTATAATATTACATCACTGGTTCATGTTCTTGTTCTGCTGTGACTGGCGGATGCAGTTACGGATCAGAACAAACGTTTTGTGGACCGGTTAAAGCATTTGCTGTTTCAGGAAATTCAGCTCGCCACTGCTCTGTCGAAGCTCCTGTGAGCAGGGGGTTGCGACGAATCTTTGTCTGTATCGGTAGATGATGACCACGGAAGCATATTCAAAGAAAGAGGCGTATATCGCAAGATGAGTCTCATGTAGTGGTTATTGCGCTCAACTGTCAACTCGAAGGTCGCGTGTTTGAATCTAGGCTGCGGTGACTGCATTTTCGATGGAGGCAAAAATGCTGTAGGCCGCTGTGCTCAGATTTTGGTGCACGCTAAAGAACCCCAGGTAGTCAAAATTTCCGGAGCCCTCCACTACGGCGTCTTTCATAATCATATGGTAGTTTTCGGACGTTAAACCCGACATATTATTAGTATTACTTTATTGCACACAAAAATTGGGTTAATGGAATGGCGCCATCTTTCGACCTGTTAAAGTGGGATTGAACTTTGTGGTATCTAAGGAAATGATAAGCACGTCGTTGCGCCTCTGTATCCCAGTTGCGATGTTTCTCGGGGCACTCACAAGTGAGGAACGCGTTATTACATTCACGTGGGGTGGTCGCGTGTCGCAGGGCTATTTTTGGTTTCGATAAACGCTATGAGCGAGACAGATGCTTGGGCTAAGGCCGCCACCTCACAATATGTTAAGGCAGTGACAAAATCGCACTTGTATTGAAAATGTGCCGACGGGGGCAGACGCTCAGCAGTATAGGCGTTGCAGGTGCTAATTGCGGAGGCCATGTATGATGAATTACTTTACTGCTTCAAGAGTGCAACAATACCCCGCTGACTAAGAGCACTCTTATTAAAGAAAAATGTGACATACATAAGGCGTGTTTGTACAGCAGTTAGAATTTGGGGCCGTTTCGCAGTGGATAGCGTGCTTGGCACTTGTGGCAGCAAATTTCGAGGTCATTGTTTGGATGCCCCTTGTCGGAATTTTTTTGTTTAGCATGTGATTGCGTACATTTTTTTAACGTCATTTCCATGACGACGTCGCTAAAGTCTCAGTGGACCCCGGCATAAAACAGTTTCGCGTTAAAATTTGGCAGATATCTCGCCAACTGTGGGAATTGCTTCCATGCGAAGCTTCCATTGTGGGAATTGCTTCCATGCCTTATTTTCTTTCGGACATGCTTTACAGGGTACATCGAGATGTTTTTTTAAATAGTGTAGTAGTGGTCGGCTACACTAGTGTTTAAAAGAAAATGTATGACCTGATGATGCGTCAGCACTCACGTTAGGGCTTGGATGTAAATTTTATTGAAACGAAGTGCGCGCTATGTTGCGGTCATGTGAATATCATTCGTTAGCGCATTCCTTCGATGCCAAGCAATGCTTGATTGAAGCTTGCCGAGTCATCTGAGTACGTATATAGTATTCACGAGACTTATTAAAGTGGAGCTGACACAGAAGCCAAATTATCACAGAATGTCGCAGTACCAACTGGCCCTTCAACACACATCTGCCACAACTGATTTTAACCGGACATGACGTGCCTCTGTATAGTAGGAGTACATATGCAATGCTTATCTCCTTGTTATAACTTTGGATAGCTATTATTATAATCATAATCACTTTGCACCGACTTAAGGTCTGCACAGTACCTTTTCCAAAGCAAATTCAAGACCTTGACTGATTCTGTGGTAGAATACATTACTGTCACACGGTTTCTTGGTTTCTTGGGCTTGGTTTCTGCTGCGATACGGATGTTTATTTTTTGCAGTCGTCTGATCAACACTACCGATCGGATCAACGCATTTAAAAAATGCATCCTTTGTGAGCTGTCTTTAGTCATTAGAAAGTTTCATTGAATGATATAAATAGGTACTGTTGAGAAGGCCACCATCAGCATAATTGTATTCATGCAGAAAGTTATGAGGTGATGCATAAAAAGTATCGCATGTGCTATTATTACATGCATGCCAAAGATATGTGTGTTGTTCCAGTGCATGCTGCTTAAAACTGACTGTCCTTTTTTTACGCTATTGAACAAGTGTTTTGTGTATGAAAAAAAAGTGCGAGCATGTCAAAGAAGTTGTCTCTCTTGTAATGTATATATATATATATATATATATATATATATATATGAGGGTAAGAAGTGTATACTTATGGGCTCGTTTTTCTGTGTTTTGACACAATATTAATGAGATATAACAGACAATACTGCCAAGGAAAGTATAGGGGAAGTTATTAGACCGAATTGTAATGTAAATGTGAAGAAAGAAAAGCGGGTGAAAAGATAACTTGTGGGCAAGAACTGAGCCTGCGACCTTTGAATAACACGTTCTATGCTCTATCACTGAGCTACTACCGCGGCTATCCTGCCAGCCACTTTATTGGGCATATGTGTGAATTTAAACGTAGGAGTGTCAGTCAGTGCCACCAGTAGCCATGGCGGCGAGTGTGGCACACTCTTTATGAGCCTGTTTGGCGTCACGCAGCACATGAACTTATTACAAGCTGGCAGCTGACCAATAGTCTCTCGTATACCACTTATATGCATTAAGTCCGCCAGTACAAGACCCTCATTAATAAATAGGGGAAAGAAGTGTATACTTAAGGTCTCGTTTTTCCATGTTTTGACACAATATTAATGATATCTAACAGACAATACTGTCAAGGAAAGTATAGGGGAAGTTATTAGACCAAATTGCTCTGTAAATGTGAAGAAAGAAAAGTGGGTGAAAAGATAACTTGCCATGGGCAGGAACCGAACCTGTGACCTTCTGGCTCACGAGTGCAATAGGTATGCCCCTCCCCCCCCCCCCCCCCCCACTTGCAAAAGGGTTATTGGTACGCCCCTGGTCGGCACTAAGTTGGTGAAGATGGGAGTAGCGATGACTTGCTTGCTCAGTGCCCTTTGCAAGTCATGTCCTGAACGCGTGAGCGAAAGTTTCAACGAACGAATTTGCCGTCTTTGGTCGGCAAATTACCATATGCATGTGCTTGCCAATGTAGAGAAGGGTCTTCTCAAGTTCAACTTGTCAAAAAAGACTCCCGGAAGCAAGCGTCCTGCAGATATGAAAAAAGTTGCAGTCATACCGTATATCCATGGGTTATCACTCCAACTAAAATGGATAGGACAGTGTGCAAATGTAAAAGTAGTGTTTACTGCTCCCACAAAATTGCAGTCTGTGTAGACTAACTATACCAGCTTCATCAAACAAGCAGGAATACAAAACGAAGCATAACAATAGGTTTATAGTGTGCAATAACGCAGTTGTGTATAAGCTTCCATTAACATGGTGGTAAGAATTCTGTGGGTCAAAGTGGGGGGCTCATAAATTATTGTTTAAAAGAACACTGCTACAACGTAAAAAAAAAAAAAAGGCGCATTTCTCTATACTCACAGCAGGTATTACAGTAATTCAAGTAACAGTGCAAGTGACAATGTCTGTATCATGTGCATGCCATTTTTTATGACTGTTCAGTTGTCAGTACCAGCAGAGGTCAGCTGACTCGTGAAATAATCGAGGCTGAAATGATTGATGCTGACTCGTGAAATAATCGAGGCTGAAATGATTGATAGACTGGGAGATAATGGTAGTTCTAAACCGTTGGTTACCCTTTCATGTAAAAAGTTAGCCTATCTACGTGAAGACATGGGAATTCGCAAAGTGCGTGCGATCATGTTGATTGAAAAGTGATGTTGTCCATATATATGATTACCTTTGTCTGGAATTAACATTATTGCAAGATAGCACCTGTCCTGTTTTTATCTGTCCATGTTTTTTTTTGTGCTTTAATAAACTACAGTATGACGTACCAACACGCCCAGAACGCTACATTACTAATCCTAACAAGATCCTCAAAATAGTTATTCATGTCCTTGAATGTCTATGCAACTATGTCATCCATGATGGGAAGTTAACTGCCTTAGAGTTCTCCCAGATTCAAAATTACGTGCTACAAAGTGCTCCGAGATGCAAACTTTGTTTCTCCAAAAATTTCTCCAAATCAGAAGACCTTGGTAGCATCACTGTAAATAATATAGTTATCAGCAAAAAGATTTATTGAAGAAGAAATGTCAGTCTGTAAGTCACATAACAATATAGATGAGCGACAGAAGGTGCCGAAGAATGTGAGTCAATGTTATTGGCTTTTACAAATTCAGAACGGTTTGAAAGATAGCAGATCAACAATACAAGCACATTAGGGTCAATGTTAAGATTATATAATTTAAGAAATAGCTGTGCATGCGAGACTTTGTCGATGCACTTGAAAAACCTAAATATATGTAGTCAGCCTGAAGTCTGTGATTGAGAAAACATAAAAGTTAAGTTTTGTATGAAAATGACTTGCGAAATCATTCTACGCTGGGCTGTTCTGAAAAAGCAATAGAATTCTAAAAAGGGATGAGATTATAGCATATGGTATGCTCGGTTATTTTACATGGTACCGCTGTTGAGGTTAATGGGACAAAAGTTATCAGGGCAATGTTTATTTCCAGACCCGTTCACAGGAATCACCCCACTTTCCAATCACTGGCAATACACTGGGAATAATCCCTTTTTCAAGGGATTATTCGAATAATTATGGAACAGTATGGCTTGGTATTAATCAACAACTTAGAGTCAAGTTTTTTTTTAGAATGCTCTGTATACCTGGTGCATCAAAAACAACTGAGTCCTTGATAGAAGTATCAAAAACAGGGTAGTTGCAGTGGAAACAAGAAACATCGTTAGAGAAAGCCACGGTAAAGACATTGTTTAGAACAGAAGCACATTCGTTCAATGAGAATAAAACCCTGTCAGGTAATACAAGTAGCAATGTGGTGGTGTCCTTCTTATTTATTACGCTCAAAAATTGTTTAGGATTAGCATAGCAGGCAAAGTGTGGTTGAAGAATGTACCGTATTTTCTCGCATATAACCCACACCCCTAACTGTTTTGGGAAGTCGCAACGGCACAACATATCATAATTTCGTTTATGAAAGAACTTCATTTTGAATCGATCGCCGCAATCTTGACGGCGCCGATTCCTGTTCCTTCAATCATCGCCCGACTCACCGCTGTCGCTGTTGCCATCCGAGGCCTCATCGCCGCTCTCGAAGACACAATTGTCTTCGGTGCCATCCAAGAAAATTGCTGGTGGCGCACTTTTTGAAGCTCTTGCGCACCATGTCGGCCAGAATCAACCTCCACGCATCTACAATCCACTGGCACAGCAGCGTAATCTCTGGCCTCCACACGCGCCCAGTCGGTGTAAGGGCGTAACGGCTGTCGGCCATCCGCTCAGCATACAGCCGCTTCACGTGCGCCTTGAACGGCTTATTGAGGCACACATCCAGTGGTTGTAGCATGGAAGTCGTGCCACCAGGTATGATCACGAGGTCGGTGCGGTGGTCAGCGAGGCACGCTTTCACTGCATTAGTGAAGTGGCCTTGAAACGAGTCCAATGCCAGCATTGATTGCCGTGCCAACATGGCACCCGACCTCTTCTCCTAGATTGTGCGAAGCCAGTCACAGACGAGGTCACCATTTATCCACGCATTATCTTCGGTTCGCACAACGAATCCTAGTGGCAGTGGAGTGGTGGGTAGCACTTTGCGCTTGAAGATTATGTACGGGCGCAGTTTGGTGCCGTCTGGCAAAGCGCACATTACTGCGCAGCGTATTTTGGTGTTTCCGCCCATCAGTACGCTTACAGATTCAGAGTTGTTTTTCTGCAGAGTAGTGTCCGTGGGCATCTTGAAGTACACGATCGTTTGATCAAGATTTCCCAACTGGGAAAGCAAGTAGTTGTGCTCCTTCCGCAGCTGATGTAATAGCTCAACAGCTTATCCTAGTAGGTGTTGGGAAGCCGCTGGCACATAGTCGTTCGCTGCTGCATCGAAAATCCGTGCCTCGCCATGAATTGCTGGAGCCGTCCATGGCTCGCACGAAACTCGCGTGAGATGTTCATTTCGCGGGCCAATCTCAGCGCTTCCATTTGTGCCATCTTTGTTGACACAGCGTGGCCGCGACTCCTCCACTCCTCAATAAATTTGACAAGCTGCATCTCAAGAAGGTGGTACGCACCAGTCTTCGGGCCGCGAAATGCTTGCTTTTCTTTGCTTGCAGTTTCCAGAGAGGCCTTTTTTTTCCCTGCCAGTCGCAAATGCAGGACTCGTCGACGTCGTGCTTCCTTGCAGCAGCTCCTATTTCTTTTGCAGCTGCTATAATCTTGAGTTTTTCTTTCGTGGTGAAAATTGCCGCCAAGACCCACTCATGGTGCCTTACCAGACAAGGCTGAACAACTGTGCAAACTGGCCACACCTGACCCGGAGAAAGACGCTGTCAAATTGTTGTTGTGACGCTGTTGACCAAATCCAACAAAGCACGCAAAAAGTGAATAAACGCGCAACACAGGGGATCTGTGTATTGCCTGTGTTGGCTTTTATTGCCTTTGCACCAGTCGGTGCCGATAAGGATGCGGACTGCACGGGAGGCCACGCATTGCCGTGAAGCCGACCTCTGCTTCCGGATTATTCGCACATAGCCTGCACCCCCACTTTTCAGGCAATTTTTTTTTTTCATTTTTGGTGCGGGTTATATGTGAGGAAATACGGTATACCTGGCATTTCTTAGTGTAGCTTTTTACTCAGCAGTTGCGAGAAAGTAGGATATTCAGTGCAGCTTAGAATTGAAAACCTTTGTCAAGTGAAATGTAGATATCTTCTTATTTGACAGTTTTTTCTAAATTTATTAAACCAAGGTGATTTCTTTTTGCAGTTCATTAACTTGACTTTTTCGTTGCCACGCTTATTCAAATCGATCACCGTTGATTGATGCTTTTGATGATTTGATGATCGATGCGTTGATCGACGATTTTGGCATGTGGAATTCATTTCTCATGCACCCAGCACTTTCTAGTAGTCATTCAAGCCTGATTCAAGGTTGACCTTCAGAATCAATTTGAATTTGCCTGTTTTGGCAACATAGTTATTTTTGACCAACATTTGCACGAGCCAATGTGCGCGTGTTGTTGGGGAAATGCACTAGGCTGGCAAACTTGAGAGAAGTGCATGCCTCTTGTGGTACCATCAAAATTCTGTAATCAAAAATGCTTTGCAAATCAAATGTCAAATTAAGATGTAAACTTCTCAATCTGACAGTGTTTGGCAATAATAATTGCCAGGAACTTATGCCAGTCATTCAATAGGAAGCTGTTGCTGGGAGTCCGGGAACATTTTTTCTACAAAGGTATACTTCTGAATGTCCGCCACATGCATAAAGTGTGGAGGTGGCCTTCTCAGCCAAGTCCCAACAGCTTTAGTTTCACTTGTATCGTTATATCAAACACAGAGCCACACCTAGTGTTGCTAGCCGCTCTTACGACGGTGAAGTCACGCACGCATGGGTGCACACCTGTGCTGCAAAAACACGAGCCACTTGAAACTGTCTTGCGACCGCACCTGAATTGAGTGAGAACGAACTTAAAGTCCGAGGATGACGGGGCCTCAGCTTCAAGTTTTATGGCAACAATGTTTTGTGTCAGCGCGAGCCATATAAAGCCGTTAATTTGTTTGTTTTCTTTATGGCCTCAAGTTGTCTCCTCCTCTACAAGTGCATAGTTGCGGACCTTTGTGCAAAATCTTGGAGCTACTCTGGTTACATGCAAGGTCCGCACATCTCTGAGGCCTGGTGTGCTGGTGCCAGCTGTAGAGCTTTTCCTGACGACAAGAAGGCCACTGGAGCACGTCTTAGCCCTGGCTATCAGCGTGAAATGTTTTAGAACTGCGAGTGATATTGCTCTTCCTTTTGTATGATGCAAAAAATTGCAAAGAAATATGTTTTGATGCATATATTGAAACTCCAATCTATGCAGAGTGAGGAGGCTCATGGAAAGAAATTATGCTAGATGAAATAGCGAAACTCATTGAACATCTGATTTATGAAGGGATTATTCAAATCAGGAGCATTCATCTATATTAGAACAGCTGCAGGCTCTTATTCCACAAAAAACAAAATTTTACTGAGAAAAGTGTACAAATGCACTAGTATTTCACGAAAAACCAAGCTATGCTTCACCGCATAGCATGCGCAATGAAGCTGCACCTCAGTTCTGATTTTCTTTGTCTGTGTGAAGAGTGAGATTTTCTACTATATTTCACACTTTTCCTGGGTCATTTATCTTCAAAATGTGTTTTCAGAGTTTTTTCTTTTAAATATTTTTGCATATACAGTGTTTTTTACTGTACTGTTTACCAGCTGGCAACTAAAAATTACTTTTCACATCTTTATCCATTTCCATATATACCACAGAGGAGTGGCTACTTAGGCTGGTTGGTATTGCATTTTAAAATAAACACACTTTCTTAGTGTGCCGGAACGTTTCAGAAAGAAGTCAGATACGACAGAGCGCTCTCATATAACCACATCATGGCACAGATGGCAGGAATATATATACAGTCAAGAGGGCAAGAAGATGACGCACAGAAAAATAAAAGCATGATTGTGCATGGGCCAGGACATTATTTAATTTGTTATTTATTTTATTTACGAATACTGCAATCCCTACTAGGGATTTTTGCAGATCTTATTTAAATTTCGTAAAAAACGTTTTAACTGAAAAGGTACTTATACTCATCGTGCAATAGGTTAACAAATGGGACACTTCGTCATGTCTTGCAAATCAAAAACGCTTCATATATTTCACATGCCCTCTTGTCCCTATATCTTGGCATTCATCAAACATTGGGGTGTACGCACATTTGGCACTGTGACTTGCCAGGTGGGTGCCCACTGATCCGGTATGAGATTTGCGCGGATCAGTGGGCACTGGATGCATTACTCCTGAGTACTGCGTCCACCCGAGGCTTGACATGACTGAATTGGTCAGTCTCATTAGGCAAACTTCCAGAAGAACTAAAGCTGATGATGTTGAGGGCTGCGTCCAACATTGTCTGGCCAAGGAACCCACGAAAGAAGGAACTCTTAAGAAAGCAGACATCAAGTTGCTCCAGTCTGTCGAGCAAGGAGGATTTGTCATGGTTCCCAAACCACTGTATGGTTGTCTCAGTCTTGTCCAGGAACTTCAGAAAACTGCAGAAAGTACCTCCGACAAAATTAAAGTGAGAAGCCGAGAGGCTGTGCGAAAAAGCAGGACTCACTAGGTCGGTGACAATGCGCAAAGGTACCAGCCTCTCTGTCTTCTGCACCGCCACGACCCACAGGGAATTGCGTTCTTTTCTGCTCATCGTATCGAAGCATGACTTCTGGCAGTAACTTCTTGGAAGGTATCTGTTAATGCATGTTGAAGATCTGTTCATCGTAACAAAACCCCAGGGTACTTAGGGCTTTCTAGATGATGGGTGTCCCCAAAGTGCTTGTGCATTTTCCATGAAGGCTAAATACTTATTTTATTCCTTATCATAGGACATTTTGTGCGAGGAGAAAGACTGCATTCAGCAGTCTATGGTGAGAATGATTTTTGTAAACTATGTGGAACTGACGCAAATAGCTTTCTTTAGTTTCTGAACTTTTATTTGCTGTTCACATTTATCATGAGAAACGACAAATGGTACATTCAAAGAGCGTGTGCATTGGGTCATGTTTAGCTCCGGTTCTCAGTGATATTTTATTAGCTCGTTATTACAAACCATTGAGACTCGTATCATTATGTTATTCTGCTATGCTGATGATTAGCTACCATAAAATTTCAAACAACCCCCCGCTCCTCACAACGAAGTCAAAGTTGCCAGCAAAGTGGGAGAAGAGGCACGCTATTTCGGAATGGCACCGAAATTCAAGATGGCTGCAAAATTTTCATATCAGAATATAATCCGCTTGCTGATGGCCCGTCTTGCACTACTTTCGCGCCGAAGGTGCTCGAAGAGCGCGTTGTCCACGCGTTCGCTGAACACTGGTGCGCCGTTACTGAGCTTTGGTCGAAGTTTTGCCTTCCCGTAGTTTAGCTGCAGCAGATTATCGAAATTCTTCTCGCATTCCTGTATTCGCTTCCGGTCGAGCTTGAAATGTTGAGACGTATGGTGCACATTCTTTCCTGTTTTCTCGATGCCATCGAATAAGCTTGATTTTCTTTGCCACTGTGCAGGACTGCATACGCATAGCTGACCTCTCACCACAAACACCCAGCAACAAATGGCATGGAGCATGCACGGAGTAATCTGGCTGCAGTACAAAGCAAGATTGGATTTGATTGAATTGTCGCAGAGTGATGGAAAGGGGGGGGGGGGGGGGGCACTTTTTCTGAACAGTGAAAGCGTGCCTCAATGTTTTCCTGAACAGCACTTTTATTTCGTTAGTAATATACTTCTTGAAGGGTGATTCACTAGGTGATATGAGAAATCTTAGACACTGAAAGTTTTTGTGTGCACAGTGGAGAAGCTTTGTATCAGAAGAATTTTTAATTGGCCCCGCAGGGGCACCTGCGCAAGTAGGCGTTTGGTGTGTAGCGACACCACGGACCCGAGCTAACGGGGGAGTTTTGACTCCCTCCCACGCCTAGCCGTGTGTGGCCTTGCCGTGTCCGGGGAAAAGGGGATCCTGGGGGTTGAGCCGACGCTGGGTGATTGGACCTTTAAGGCCCCCCGGCAGAGGCAACACACCCCTTTGGCCCCGGCTTCACGTAGACGGCACCCCTGGGCTGACCCACCCAGGGGAAATCGGCAGTCGCCTTTTCCTATCTCTCTCTCCCTACATCTTCGTCTTTCTTACTTTTTTAGCTTTCCTGTCTACTTCTCTCTTCTGCTTACTTCCAATTTTCTCGGCGGCAAGGGTTAACCTTGTGCAAATAGCCTACCTTGGCCTAGGCGCATTGGGTTTTAGCAGGGTTGTACGGCTGACGTCTGCAAGCTTTCAGCATCCGCAAACTTGCAGCGTCCCCTCGTTGGGCTCCGTGGTGGGTGGCCACCAACGCTGCTGAACAACATACAATTAGCATGCAGAAAGCATTCCCTTTACTCAGTGATCGTGCCTCCTCAAAGCGGGTATGCACCGAAGATATCAATTTTTTCATCCGGCCAAGACAAATGTTTCCTCATTCCACGTTATACACTGCGAAAAAACTAACAAGCAAACCAGAACTGTATCCCCCTTCGTAGTGGCTAGATGCTTAACCGAAACTCTCTGTGCCGGGTACAAGGCTACCAAAATGGCCTGCGGAGATCTACTCCTTGAGATACGTGACAAAGACCAATTCGATAAACTGAACACCCTCACAACGTTTGGAGACACACCCATCAGTATTACGCCACACAGGTCCATGAACTCATCTCGAGGGGTCGTATCGGACGCAGATTTGCTTGACCTGACCGAAGCTGAACTTCTGGAAGGATGGAAGAGCCAGAACGTCACAAACGTACAGCGTATTAAGATAAGAAGAGATCAAAAAGAAATACCAACCAAACACTTAGTACTGACCTTTGCTTCGAGCGATTTGCCGGAAACCATTCAGACTGGGTATAAAAAGACATCCGTAAGGCCATATATTCCCAACCTCCGCCGTTGCTTCCAATGTCAGAGATATGGCCACGGCTCGCAAAGCTGTCATGGCCAGAAAACTTGTGCTCTGTGTGGAGTCGTGGGCCATGCGTCCGACAACTGCGAAGCACCTGCACACTGTGTGAACTGTGGCGGTAATCATGCCGCGTACTCACGTTCCTGTTCTTTCTGGAAAAAAGAAAAAGAGATCATCCCTTTAAAGATAAAAGAAAACATTACATTTAAAGAAGCAAGAAAAAGAGTCTCGCCATTTTATGGCCCCACATATGCTGATGCGGCGCGCCAGGGGGCAGTGTCGCACCAGCCCTCGCCGCTCCTTCGGCCTGCGCAGAGCGAGCCATTGGCTTTGGCGCCTGCCCCCAAGGCGGCAGTAGTTGAGTCTACTCCGCCTACTACTGAACAGAGACCAGAGACTCCAGGGTCCTCGGGTCTCAAGGCCTCACCTCACCAGGCGGGGCCCAAGCTTCGAAAAACCAGCTCGCATGAGCGGGCATCCAGTGCCTCCGAGGAGGCAATGGATACAGCGGCACCCCTGGTGCCAAAAGAACGGCGCGGCTCTCTGGAGCGCGCCAAGAGAACTAAAAAGCTCATAACAGGGCCTGATAATGGCCCTGTTACGTGAGCTCGACCTTTCAGCTTAAACAAGTCACTCCCTTAAGGTACACACAGCACTACTTTACTTCCAATATGGAAACACAAATTATACATTTGAACGTCAGAGGACTGCTTAAGAACTTCGACGACGTACAAGAGCTTTTATACAAACACTCACCTCAAGTGCTGTGTGTACAGGAAACACACCTAAAATCCTCCAATACAAATTTTTTACGTGCTTACGTCATACACCGAAAGGACCGAGATGATGCTGTGGCGTCATCCGGTGGCGCAGCCATTATTATTAACCAAGGAGTAGCGTGTACACATTTACCACTCCAGACATCTCTTGAGGCGGTGGCTGTTCGAGCGGTACTTTTAAACAAACTCGTCACCATCTTCTCTTTGTATGTACCTCCCCATCACCGTCTTGAAAGACGTGAATTTCAGTCTTTAATAGACGAACTGCCTGAACCTTATTTGCTTCTTGGGGACCTAAATGCACATAGTGGACTGTGGGGCGATTCTCGATGTGATGCACGAGGTCGTCTCATTGAACAATTTCTCTTCTCTTCCGGTGCCTGTTTGTTGAATAGGAAAGAGCCAACATACTATAACGTTGCCAACAAAACTTACTCGTCTATCGACCTCAGCATCGTATCACCTTCACTCCTAGCCCTACTCAAATGGAAAATCATAAATAATCCATATCGGAGTGACCATTTTCCTGTAGTGTTGAGTTCACAAACAACATATGAATGTTCTCTGCACGTTTCCAAATGGCTGATAAACAAAGCAGACTGGGAACAGTTCCATAACACTACATGTTTGCGTTGGACAGACATATGTAGGTTAAACATAGATGAAGCTGTGCAGTACTTCACAGCTTTTCTAACTGACGCAGCAGCCAAGTGCATACCGCAAACATCTGGAATGCCCGGCAAACGACATGTCCCATGGTGGAACACAGTGTCGTAATGCGCGAAAGGAACAGAACAGGGCATGGAGGTTGCTTCGGAACTCACCAACAGCCGAAAATTTTGATACCTTCAAGAAAATAAAGTCTCGAGGCAGGAGAACCCGTCGGCAGGCCAGAAGAGAAAGCTGGCAGAAGTTTTTGTCAGGGATCAATTCATAGGCTAAAGTCTGGAACATGGTCGGTTGGATAGCAGGAAAACAAGTACACACACTTCCACTCGTAAACACTCAGGGTGATACCTTGGAAGACAAGGCAAACTTCCTCGGTGCACACTTTGAACGGGTATCCAGCTCGTCCCACTATACTGACACTTTCCAAAAATACAGAAGAAGAATAGAAAAGCAGAAACTAGAACACAAATCCACTAGATACGAGGCATATAACCAAGCTTTTAGTCTAGCTGAGCTCCGAACATCTCTAAACTCCTGCAGTACTTCTGTCCCAGGTTCTGACCGTGTGGTGTATGAAATGTTAAAAAACCTACAAGCCGAAACACGAAAAACCTTACTTTGTAAAATGCTATCTGGTTTTCTGGCACTATCCCTACCTCCTGGAAAGAGGCTATTATTATTCCCATTTTGAAAGAGGGCAAGGACCCTTCTTTAGCTTCAAGTTATAGGCCTATTGCACTTACAAGCTGCTTGTGCAAAGTCTTCGAAAAAATGATAAACTGCCGACTTGTACATATCCTTGAAACAAACAATTTGCTCGACCCGTTTCAGTGCGGGTTTTGAGAAAGTAGATCCACCACAGACCACCTTGTTCGTATCGAGGCACAGATCAGAGACTCCTTCGTCCGTAAACAATATTTTCTCTCTGTGTTCCTCGATATCGAAAAGGCTTATGATACAACATGGCGTTTTGGAATTCTAAGAGACCTGTCCCACCTTGGTGTGCGCGAAAGAATGTTTGATATAATCGAAAGTTACCTGTCAAACCCGACATTCCGTGTCCGTGTGGGCAGTGTTCTCTCCCAAACATTTGTCCAGGAAACAGGCGTGCCACAAGGTGGTGTGCTTAGTTGCACACTTTTTATTATCAAAATGAATTCTTTGTACTTGTCCATCCCCCACAATATGTTCTAATGTACATATGTTGACGACGTTCAGCTTGGCTTCAAGTCATGCAACTTGGCAATGTGTGAGCGGCAGGTTCAGCTGGGTTTAAACAAGGTCTCCAAATGGGCAGATGAAAACGGATTTCGACTTAACCCACAAAAAAGCACGTGTGTCTTGTTCTCTCGAAAGAGAGGCATGCACTCGAAACCTGACATTCGACTGAACGGGCAACGTCTGTCCGTCAAAGCAGAGCATAAATTCTTAGGCTTAATCTTGGACAACAAGTTGACCTTCGTACCACACATCAAGTATTTAAAAACAAAATGTTTAAAAGCCATGAATGTTATAAAAGTGTTGTCACGTACTACTTGGGGTAGTGACAGGTAATGCCTCATGAATCTGTATCGAAGCCTCATTCGCACCCGCTTAGATTATGGGGCCGTTGTTTATCAGTCTGCAACTCAAAGTGCTTTGAAGATGCTGGACCCCGTGCACCATTTGGGCATCCGCCTTTCTACGGGTGCTTTTCACACCAGCCCCATAGAAAGCCTTTATGTTGAGTCAAATGAGTGGTCGCTTCATCTGTAGAGAACTTACATGTCCTTTGTTTATTTCCTTAAGGTGAAAGTGGATAAGAAGCACCCCTCATACTCTACTCTTAATGATTTGTCGAGCTCAAGTCTGTTCCAAAACAGGCCTTCGATGAGGCAGCCCTTCTCAGTTCGCCTGAAAAGTCTAGCTGAGGAAACTGGAGTCTCACTTGAACACAGTTTAATGGCTCCTGTAGCATATCCGCCACCGTGGCAATGGCAGACTATAGACTGCGATGTGTCCTTTCTAGAAGTTACAAAACATGCGCCTATTGCCCATATCCGAACATACTTCCTGGAACTTCAACACAAATACACACGTCCTGAGTTCTTTACAGATGGCCTCCAAGTCCAACTCCTCTGTGTCCTACGCTGCTGTCGGCCCATCCTTTTCGGATGCTGGCCCTCTACATCCCGGCACAAGTATCTTCACAGCAGAAGCTTACGCGATACTTGTGGCAGCTAAACACATCAAACAATTACAAATACAAAAAGCAGTACCTAATTTATACAGACTCTCTCAGTGTGGTAACGGCTCTGCACAGTCTTAAAAAACAAAAAACCCGGTCCTTGTCTCACTTTACTCCATTTTGTGCACACTCTACACACTCAAAAAGCATGTTGTAGTGTGCTGGGTGCCAGGGCACCGTGAGATCGAAGGCAACGTGAGGGCGGATCAGCTCGCTGCATTCGTCCACAAAAGCACTGCCCCTACACCCATATTAATCCCGGCCCTTGATCTTAAGCCGTCTCTCAAACGAAACCTCAGGGACTACTGGCAGAGCAAGTGGGATACACACACACAAAACAAACTACACATTATTAAGCCACACCTTGGTCATTGGCTGCCAGTATCAAAATCACGTCATACAGAGGTAATACTAACGAGACTCGGGATAGGACACACATACACGACACACTCATATCTTTTGTCCGGTGGCGACCCACCATTGTGTGACAGATGTGGTGAAGCACTAACAGTTCTTCACATTTTAATTCAGTGCAAACAATTGGACACTATAAGAGAGAGAGAGAGAGATTGACTTTATTTAAACATATCCTGAGGAGGCTGAGAAAGGGCCATTTTGACCCTTAATTCAGCCTTGGAGGCTCCGCCCAGGATGGCGCTGGCAGCCGAAGGCTTGTAGTGATGTCCCGGGCCCTCTGGACCGCCTGTAGTTGCAGCTTGTATTGATTGCTCTTGAGAGCTTCCTGCCAAGCCTCTTGGGTATTCAGTTGTGCTGCGCTATGGGTAGGGCACAGCCAGAGCATGTGTTCAAAATTGCAATAGGGATGGTTGCAAAGGGAGCATGTGGGCGGTGTGTCGGGGTCGACTCTGTGTAAGGTGGATGGTGTTATGTACGTACGTGTTTGCAATCTTCTGAGAGTTAGAGCTTGTGCTTTGTTAAGTTTTGGGTGCGGTGCTGGGAAGGCACGTCTTTGTCCCCGGTAATGTGAAGTGATCTCGTGGTATATGACTGCTTTGTCCTGGCTGCAGAAATTCTCGTACCGCTCACTCATCGAGGGGTCGTTGTCTGCGGCGCGGCGTGTGAGCTCACGCGCCAGGCGGTTGACCTCTTCGTTGGGATTGCAGTGGTCGAGTCCCGTTAACTGTCCCATGTGGGCTGGGAACCAGGATACGTAGATTTGAGCTTTCTCTTCCTTAACAAGGGTTTCTTTGCTCTCGTACTCTCTTATTGCGTTGACGGTGAGTTTTCCTGTGCTTCTAGCTACTAGGCCAGCCGCGAACGTTCGTGCCGTCGTCTTAGAGTCTGTGTATATTGTGGAGTAGGCTTGGCAGCTTTGCAAGGCTAGCGCGATTGCCATTTCCTCTGCTTCGTGGACATGGCTTGTTTGGACGGTGCCGCGTTTATGAGGTTTCCGTCTATGTCAACGACCGCTATGGCAAACGCCTCCCTGCCATAGTAGCGGGCGGCAGCTACGAATAGCGCGTGCGTGTTGTGTTTTTTTGCCTTGTTTATGAGCGCCCTCGCTCTGTCCTTTCTTCGCCCTTTGTTGAACGTAGGGTGAACGTTGCGGGGGATTGGCTCAACCCTAATGTGTTTCCTCACGTCATTACCAAGTTGTGTTCTTTTCTCTGGTTGAAAAATTGGGCAAATGCCTGCGTCTCGTAGGATGAGATGGCCTGCCTGCGTCAACGACAGGCGTGTGATCTGTGCCACCCTCTGAGCCTCGAAAATTTCTTCGGCTATGTTGTGCAGACCAAGTTGCTCGAGTTTCTCGTGGCTCATGCTATTGGGCAAGCCGAGTGCCGTTTTCAGTCCCTTGCGGAGCATGGACTCGACCTTTTTGATTTCAGCCTTCGTAAGTTTCAGAAACGGGAACGCGTATGCTACGTGACTTACAAGAAAGGCGTGATACGCCTTCATGATGTTGTCTTCTAGGAGGCCTGCTCTCTTGTTGGCGATTCTAGCAATGCCTCTTGAAAAATTGTTGGTGTTTTTTCAAGGCGCTTGAGTGCTTCTTTGTTGTGGCCCTCCTTGGCGCTTAACGTTAGCCCTAGTACTTTGACCGTATATACTTGCGGTATCGTTTGGTTATTCTCAGCTTTGAGCACTACTTGCGGCTCCTCTTCGCCCGAATTCCATCGAGGGTGAAAGAGCGTTATAGTAGATTTAGTGGGGGACAGTGCGAGTCCAGTTGGCTTAAGAAATTCTTCAGTTGTAGTCAGTGCTTGTTGAAGGATTCCTTCCAAGGCACAATATGAGTGGGCACATGGGACCCAAATGGTAATATCATCCGCGTATATGGCATGGTGCACGGATGGGATTTGAGCGAGCTTCTCCGACAACTTGTGCATCGCCACATTAAAGATCAATGGCGAGAGCACTGACCCTTGTGGGGTGCCGATATTTCCGAGTCGTTCGGGTTCGCCGCATTGCTCTCCTATGCGTATGGTGGCGGTTCGGTTCGCCAGAAAGCCTTTAATGTAGTTGTAGAATTTCTCGCCTAGGTTCATGTGTGATATTTCACCCAGTATGTGTTCATGTTTCACGGTGTCAAAAGCCTTGGCGAGGTCCAGGGCTAATATAGCTTTGGGCGTGTGGAGGAGGCCGTAACATATGTGTTCTCTTAACATCAACATGGCGTCCTGTGTGGACAGTGCCCTGCGGAAGCCAATAATGTTGTGTCGAAAGAGCCCATTGCTCTCAATGTGGTCTGTGATACGGTTGAGTATTGCATGCTCAGCTACTTTTCCAACGCAAGATGTGAGTGATATGGGCCTTAAGTTATCGATGCTTAGTGGTTTTCCAGGTTTTGGGATGAGCGAAACCTTGGCACTACGCCATTCTTTAGGCACGGTATCCGTTTCCCATGCCTCATTTATCTTCTTGGTAATGATTACGATTGCTTTATTATCTAGATTCCGTAGCAGTTTATTGTCGATTCCATCTGGCCCTGGCGCCGATCTGCCATTGAGTTGTTGTAGAGCATACCGTATTTCAGCTTCGCTGAATGGTTCGTCTAGCTTTTCTTGCGGTCGACCTCCATATGAGGGATTTTTGTTTTCCCAGGCTACTGATTTTCTTTCCAGTGGGAGATATTTTTGGCCTAGCGTTTTGAGGAGAGCTTGGGATCCACCACTATCCTGGGCGTGCTTGTGCACCAATCGTTCAATTTGCAGTTGGGTGCCACCTCTGGTGGGTTTGTCGCTGTCCGCCATAAGGTGTTTGAGCAGCCCCCATTTGCTTCCCTTCCTCATTTTGCCATCTGCTTCGTCACATGTGTTGTTCCACTGCTGGGCGCAGATTGTCTTGGCGTGAGATTCGATTTTGCGGCCAAGGTCCGCGATTTTTGTGCGTAAGTGTCTGTTGAGCTTGTTTTTACGCCACGCTTCTTTTAGGTCATGCCTTTTCTGCAGCAAACTG
Source organism: Rhipicephalus microplus (assembly GCF_043290135.1). Taxonomy (NCBI): domain Eukaryota; kingdom Metazoa; phylum Arthropoda; class Arachnida; order Ixodida; family Ixodidae; genus Rhipicephalus; species Rhipicephalus microplus. The sequence goes on from NC_134704.1 coordinate 219,447,683, forward strand.
GCCAGGTGACAGTCCATTGCCTGGATGGATTCATCAGTCTCGACTTCTTTGGTGGCCTCATTCGCTGCCATTTTTAATTCATTTAAGAGAGCTTCATATGATGGTTCTGTATATCCCTTCTGCTCCCGTATTTTACGGAACTGGTCCCAGCCTGTGATTTTGAATTTTCTTGGCGCTTTCGCCTCGTTCTCAACGGTAATTTCTAGGATGCAGTGGTCGCTACCTAGGTCTTCGGTGAGGTTATCCCAGGTAGCTCTGACGTTCTTGGAGAAGGTCAAGTCTGGCATTGTGTCCCGCTGTACCGTATTACCCCTTCTTGAAGGGAGGGCAAGGTTGTTTATCAGCTGCAGGTCCAGCGCATTCGCACTTTCTGCTAGCTTGGTGCCTTTGCCTTCGCTTTTTAAGTATCCCCATTCGGTACTCCTGGCGTTAAAATCGCCCGCTACTATGAGCGGATTGTCACCCGCCATTTTTACTGCCGAGGTAAGCAGTCTGTTGAAATATCTTTTCTTACCTGATGGAGAACTGTAAACATTGAGCACGAAGATGCTTCTTTTAACAGCCCTGTGTGGTAAGATTTCCACCAGGACCGTTTCCAGGCCTTTTTTGTATATGGGGGCGTCCCTTTCGGCGAACATTATGTCCTTCCGGATGAAGGTAGCCACTCCTCGCGTCTCGTTCTGCTTGGGGTGCAGGGTCGGCCTGGCTACCCTGTACCCCTGTATGCCAATGCTTTTAGCAGTTTTGCTTTCTCCACATTCCTGTAGCAATATTATATGCGGCTTTTTTTTACAGGCTAACAATAGTTGTGTTAGTGCTGCTTTGCGTTTCTGAAGTGAGTTACAGTTCCACTGCCAGATCTTAATCTCGTTACGGTCAGCAGCCATTTTGGCTTGGTAGCTTGTGTGCGTCGCGGCTCGTTATTTCCGCAAGATTGCGTGCATTGACTGGTCGGACTTTAGCTCTAGAAGGTATGCTCGGCACGCTTGCCGTAACCGCTGGTTTGTCCGCGCTTAGGCTCTGAGGAGCACCTGCCCCAGCTGGGTTGGCTGCGATCTTCTCCAGGCTCACGAGCCTCTGGTCAGCTTTGTCAGTGTAAGTCTTAAAGGTTTCCATAAACTTGGCAAGCGTGTTCGCCAACGTATCAATTTTGTCGTTGAGCTTAGTTGTCACGGACTCGACATTTTTCAGTAGGGCTTCTTTTTCTATTGAGACCATCTCGATCTCCTCCGTCGTGTCGCTGTCGCTGTCTACGGCTTTGCGTTTGTGTGTGTTGTGGATCGTTTGTTGTGAGTGTGTTGTCGGTGGTGCCGGTGAGCTCGACAGATTAATTCTGTGGCAGCTCTCTATTCTAGCTATTGAGGCCCGGAGCTGTTCAAGCTCCTTCAAGCGCTACAATACGAGAATCGGGAGCATGCTCTGGCTGTGCCTTACCTTTGGGCTGGCTACTTGTGCTTCGTGCTTCACCTGCAACCCTGCTGGCCCAGGAGCCATTGTTCGGCTGCTGCTGCTGCTGCGTGGCTGTTGGCCTCGTTCTCGATCGGGATCTGGAGCACTTCCGAGATGACAGGCGGTTGTCGGATCCCGACAGGGTCGAGGGGCGCTCTCCGGAACGAGAACGGCCTCTGGATCGAAAACCCCTTTTGGATCGGGAACGCCCTCTGGATCGGGATCTCCCCCTGGATCGAGAACGGTCATGGACGCTCGAGGCGTTCTCCCGTCCCGGCACCTGGTTGTGGCAGGGTTCCTTAAACGTGACAGATGTTGGTGCGTCTTGACGTTGTTGTGCTTGCCACTCTTGCTTTCTGCGTCTTCTTCTCCTTCTCACTATGTATGGAATGTGGAAGCGTCTTTTGCATTCGCGATCTCCGGTGGGGTGATTGGCATCGCAAAGCTTGCATTTTGGCTCGCAGTGATGCACGCCGTCTTCTTGTAGAGTTTCACCGCAGTTGTGACATTTCTTGCTCGTTGTGTTTGTGTGCTGGCAAACATCGGCGCGATGGCCGACTCCTCCGCACGTTCTGCAAACATCGACTTGTCGCTTGTAGAGCGAGCAGGGAACCATGGCGGTTCCGCATATTGGTCTTTTTAATGCGTCTTGCCTCGATGGCAGTGGGATTTCGGTCGTGCACAATCAGCCGTTTAAGCGTTGCGTCGTCAAGGGAGAGGTCAACGTTCTTGATGACGCCCTTGCATGTATTATCGGGTGCGGCCACGTATGCGGCAACTTCGAACGAGCCTTGGTTTGTGTGCAGTTTCTGCACGTTCACGTATGATGTGGCATTATTTTGGTACGGCGTAGAAATAACAATGATGTTTTGCATATTGTTGGGGCAGATCGTGTCCTCCCGTGCTTGTTCGTCGGTGATTTGGGCGGCCATGATGACGGCTCTCGCCAGCAGAACGAGGTCGACTCGGGCTACGTCCAATCCACCTCTGGGTCTCATAATTACCTTGATCTGGTCTTTGGGTAGGCGGGGTAGCCTGGAAGCGGATACCACACGGTGTAGTGCTGATTGACTTTTTTTAAAGCCCCTGGGGTGCTTCGGCTGGTTGCTGTGCTCGACCGTCCCAGCGGCCAGCTCCTCGTTCGGCGTAGTCGTCTGTCTTCGGCGTCCCATGGCGGTGGCCCATCCTGGTCCGTCGAAGATCTCCGCGCTTACTTCCATTCCCTCCACGGTTACGGTGGAAGGCATTTTCAGTGCCTGGTTGTCGGCTGCGACGTACGGAGGTTGATCCAGTAGCTGCCGCGTCTGGCCGAGCCCTTGGCTACGTGTAACGGCCGTACTCCTCGCTAACCCTAGGTGTGGTTAGGCTTAGCGGGGACGCTCGCCGCGTCGCAACTTTAAAGTCCAAAAATATGTCTAAGAGTTCACTCACCGCCAAAAATGGCGTCTCCACTGAAACCGCAGAGCTTGCTTGTTCGAATAAGCACAAAGCCAAGTGATCTTGAAGCATAGAAACGACCGAAAACATTTAGAAAAGCGGGAGCCGACGTTTTCAAGTCCGCACTCCTCGACGCCACTTAGCGATCCCGGACACTATAAGAAAACGACACTTTCCATTACCCTACCGACAACATATACCTTTACACCCTGCAATGTTCGTCGGTAGGGAACCGCTTTTTAGTTATAAATCATTGTTAGCGTTTTTAAAAGAAATTCATAGTTTTCATATCATATACCCGGGCATTCCGTAGCACGACCTCTCCTGAGAGGTTTCGCTGCGGTGGCTACACAAGAAAGCACTTGCCTCACGGCCCTTGGACGCAAGGGTATGAACGAGTGAGGCACTTGTGCTAATGCCATACATATCCACCATCGTCTTTTATTATCACCAACTTTTGTCATCTATTCGCACCACACACAATTTTCACGGCATGTTCATGATTTTATTACTTGTATGTTTTTACCCGCCTTACCGCGAGGAATATTATGGCCCTTATACAGCCGTTAATCACAATCATCGTCCACATTCCTTGTCCCATGAACTGGCGCTCTTTGGCCATCAAATGGCTCTTGCGCCAAAAAACACCATATATCACCATCAATTTTTAATTGGTTCATTACGAGCCCCAAAATTTTTGCCACTCGTCCCATGGAGACATCGCTAGAGAAATTCCTTCCCTACCCTCTTTAGTATCGAGCAACTGTGAGCCAGAAGATTGCACGATGCAGACGCATCAACACGTCACGCACACGCAAGGTTGCATTGGCTTGACTTGCTCAAGCTAGGTTGTAGTGTTGTGTCATTTTGGTGTTTTCTACCGTGTATACTGCCTGTTTCTGTCGAATGCATTCCTCTATGCGCGCCCGTTTGGAGAGGCTGGCATGGATCCTTACCGGGATACACAGCATTGCACTGCTAAAACTGCCCTAGGGGACGATGCACCGAAAACAGTCCAAGCATTGTTAGGGCTGGCGTCGGCATGATGCGATAACAGCCAAAGCACGAAGCTTACTCTCGCTTGATTGGAAGTTAAAAAAAATGTGCACAGGTTTCGTTGTTACCTTTCTATCAACTTTTAGTGGTCTGGTTCCTGTGCTCTCTTCCCAGCCATGCTCAAAAGAAAGAGGCCTGGGCAAAACATGTGAAGCTCACTCGGACTCACAAAAATTTTCTTCAGCCAGACTCACTCGGCCTCAACTCACCAAAACGCGGATTCACTCAGGCTCGCATTCATGGTTCGATCAGAGTCAACTCATGAGTTCCACTGCCTAGAATCAACTTTTTTACCAATATCTCACCTAATCGGTGAAATCTAACACAGTATATTTGAAAATTAGTTTTGAGTGCTTTCGAACCAGTAAGGTCATTTCTCTTGTAAGAGATGGCAGCATAAAATATAATCATCAAGAAATTCCCGAGAAGAGTTAGTGGGGAAGGTCAAGCCACCCTAATTGGGCTATAAAACGGTGTATGAAAGACACTGCTTTGGAATACCTCTGACTAGGCGCGAGTATAAACGTGAATTCAGGTAAGGCTGATATGTAATAATGCTCAAGATTACTAGATAGGGCCTCAGGTCAACAAAAAAAAGTGGAACTCACCGAAACTCACTCAAGAAATATACTTTGAGCTTCGGACTCACTCGGACTTATACTGACAGAAATTTTCTTCAACCAGACTCGCTCAAATTCAAACTCGCGAAAATATTACTCGCCCGGACTTGCTCAGATTCACAGCTCGATCTTAGTCCGAGTGAGTTGACCCATGCCTAGGAGTGTGTTCATTCGATGGTAGACAGTTAGCTCACTACACTGGACAATAAAAGGAGAGACTGTATCCTGCAAGCTGAGCGGGGGAAAAGGACAATTGCGTGGCATTGGCACCTTTTGTGCAATCATAAACCATAACCTTTTTTTTTTTTTTTTGCTGAACATGGTATTTGTGTCGCAATGCTTGGAACATGATGGGAAAGGAAGAAAGACAGATGAGCGCCACTTACTACCAGCTGTTTATTGACAGCAAAGACTACAAGCCAAGCATACTTCTGAGCATCCGCAGATGCATGAAAAAGTGACAACATATATGCTGTCCAGAAAGCTGTCTATTGGAAAAGGAAACTCGAATACATATAGCACAATTAATGTGTCACTGACCCGTCCTCGTAATGTTAAACGCCTATAATCATTTGATCCCTTTTCTTGCCTATTATCTTAGCTTGCACGAAACGTGGCACACATGAACACGACATAAAGTGCGCAGTTTGTTTTTGTTGTGCTCGCTCAGGCGGTTATTAATACACTGTCCAGTGTGTCCAATATAGAATTCGCCACAGCTCACGGGAATCTCGTAGATTATGTATGCATATCCCTTTAATAAGTATTTACAAGAGTGCTAGTTTGTACATTTTTGTTTACGTTACTTGTACTTGTTATAACAGTTATTACTTTGGGACTCCCTGTATCATACACATTTTTTTTTATTGTATTACTGAATATATTGAATATTGAAACCTACAGCACAACACCAGTTGCTTCTTTGGGCATCCTTGTGGCTTAGCCCGAGAGATTCATTGGCACAGCTGCACCAATTTAATTGGAGTGGAAAACACAACAGGAATATGTGAGGCGTAAACCTGCAAAGTATCATGGGAGGTGTTGTCTGCACCGGCTTCCGGTTTAAAATATCCATGGCGCTCTGTTTCGCTGGCTGCACTTTTAGATCTGTAGACACGTCTCTTCTTTCTATTGTGTTGCAATCTATAAACTTGTGCAATCATGGTTGGTTGTGCAACAGTCGGTTGCTCGAGTTCCAGCTCCAAAAGGAAAAAGACGTTCAGATTTTCTTGGAAGGAAGGCAGAAATTTGAAGTGGGTTTTGTGGCAGTAAAGAAAGCCACAGTGCGGCGCAGCTTTTAGATGCCTAGTGTCAGATGGGTGATATTTGTCCCAAATCCTGCATAAATGGTTTCGTTTGTATGACACACTAGGTATTTACGTTCAGGCACTCCCAGCAAATATTCACGGCAGCTTAACTACGTACTGTCGACATTTTGGCACGACAAAAAATGAAGTGTAGCGTCAAGAGGGAAACACGAAAGGCATTTGGATGTGTAGTTATTTCATCAGTGTGCAATCACAATCGCCATCTACGCAGCTATGACAACCATACGGCATTTACGCTGAAACCCACGGCCACCGTGCAACGTGCAGCCAGCTCTGACCCTGATGCCGAGAATAGCATGACACAGCAGCCAACAGCCGCACCACATCAGGCCAGGGGTGACACCACGAAATCCATGGACATAGCACTTCTCAGTGGCATCAACTGCAGTGATGTCTACACAATCAGCCTGTGGTTCTGAAGGCGACGACCTTGCGCCAGTTGGTGAAAATGATGCGTCAGTAATGCTATGTAGACAAGAAAAAACGCCCCACTATTCTACTTATAGAACAGGTATACAATGTGTTGCTGATAATTTCAAGTATTGCTCAAAGCATTTCTTTCGTAGTAGCCAATTTATTCATACTTGATCTGGTGCACATGAGAGTGGAACTACGCATAACAAACACAGTGCCTGTGTCAGCCAAAATCAGTGTTGTCTCAGCCAGACTGTTCACCAACGCGATGTAATATGTAAACACCAAATGAGCTTGACTTCACTAAAGAAAAAGTTACCGCCGACATATTTCACTTTCAAAGATTTGTCAGTGCTGCATTCTAGTTGAAGTCATTCGAAAATGAATGACAACATTTTGCCAGACTGTCGCAGCTGAGATATAGTAACACATATAAGATACCCCTTGCACACGGTGAACATTGATACGAGCTGTAGTGCAAACAAATGCAAAAGCAGCTGAGCACCCGCACAAAAGAAAACATGTAAAAATAAGAATGTTAGCGGACAACCTTCAATAATATCAAAAGATTAATATGAATATAAATGGAAAAATAAAATATGCAAGTGCAATATTAGTGGTAAGACGTGACAACCAAGGCCACACCACCTATTCAGAAGAAACTCAGAATCGTGAAGGCATGTACAGTCGGTTGTTTGCCACTTGACATGAAAATATTATTTCGAAATGACAGCACATGCTTCCTTTTCGAAGTCAATCATAGGTGCGGCCATGCTTATGTGTGTTAGAAATTCGCAGCATATGTGCTGGGTGCATCTCATGAGCGTGCATTTTATGAGCATTTGCGAGTTTACGCCTCACCTATTTCATATCTTGCTGCCACCTTTTTCAGTGCACCTCTTTTTGTGCACATATGGCATCACCTATGGTTTCACACGCTCCCGTTTTCTCAAGTGCTCTTCCCGAGAACTGATTTTCGTAGCAAGGATTTGCTTACGGAACACCGGAACACCGTAGAGGCTACCCTGCATCATGTACTCACACAACTTGCTCAGAGCAAAGTAATTCAAAGCGATTCCACGCTTAACAGTTCTGTAATGCACAGAATTGTATGACCCCTATGAGGCTGATGAAAACAGTCTATTGTGCTCAGTTTTACTCGAAATTGTGCTACAGAAATTCAGTACGGGGGATGACAACACAATGCAACTATAAAACATTATTAGCAGGACTAAAACGTTTACTATGCTGCTTTGAGCAATACAGGGGCAACCCAGAGGATTTAAGAAAACAACCATTACTTATAAAGCATGATATGTTAAGGGCTGATGAAATATTCTATTTCAAGTTGCTTCAACTAGTACATCATGAAAAATCATATATCACTAACAACGAAAATGAATCAACGTGCTGCTTTAGAGTAAAAAATCACACATGCCAATAACACAAACACGTTATTGTAAGTAAACTATGAAATATCAAACCATGTCTCTTTTTGATCGATTGGAAGGAGATTTGGACTTCAATGTTAGTCCGAACCTTTTTTAAAAAAAACTAAAAAGGGTAATGAATAACATGCTCACTTACAGGTTGTGAAATTAAAATACATGCTACTTACTATATTGTGTATAAATATGTATTTTTTGTTTATGTGTAATGACATGTCATACGATGTTTAGATGAACTTGTCTCAAACGTTTTAGTTCATTATTTTTATTTGGATACAAATATTGTACTTAATGAAAATACTAGCAGGTATGCTATCGTTATATCTTTATATTTTTTTGTTTGGGCATTATGTGCCGTGAACTGTTTTTTTGTTTGTCTGTTTAAACCTGCACTCAAAGAAAAAGAAAATGTTTGCTATGAACAATTTCCCGTGTATTTGCTTCAGCTGTTTTTTTAATAATGGTAAAGAGGCCTTTCGTCAGGTATTGCTATACTTTTAGCTTCTGTACCTTTCTTGTAATTCAAGAAAAATAAAGAATGTGAATAAGAGTGACTTCTTACTGAGAGGGAAGTAACAGCTACAAACATGATCATTTTTCACAGTCACATTAATATTATAATAAGAAATGTCATTGGGAAGCTCATGGGTGAAAGTTAGTCCTTTTGCATTTGTCGTGAAGTCATCTAAAATAGAGTCTACCAGGTCATGGTAATGCACAGGGCACATCTTTTCTAAAACAATAAAGCTTACCTAAAAATGTTCTATGAATGAAATCACGCAATGTGTAGTCAGTGCCTTTCTTTTGCCGATAAATTTCATCTTCGTAAGAAATGAAGGTGCTGTTTAGATAAGCTTGGATAAAATCAGAGACTGGCAATGTTCTGCTGGCTACAAAATTGGCCTCGTCGCTTTCATCATTGCATCTTTTTATAGTGGACATGAGCCCCTGATGTGGTACAGAATAAAAAAGATCATTTACATCCATAGCAAAGGGATACCCCGTGTTGCCTTCACAGCGGGAAAGTTTGACAACTTCATCTGAATTTCTTATTAGGTAAGAGTCATTTACAACAAGGCATTCGAGGGATTTCTGTAGAAAACCGCTGACATGTTGTTGCCACGTGAGAACTTAGTGACCCAATTTGAATTGGTGAGGCGTAACTGCTAAATTTTCGCTGAACTTCGTCTTGTGGCAAAGTGAATTCAGGTCACCCGGAGCCAAGCGGAGCCGAAAAATTAGAAAAGTCTGGGCGCTACCTATCATTCCCATGCTGGAATAAATGCCATCTGTTGCAGCTTCCAAAGTGCCAGAGTTACACTGAAGTGTTTTTATTGGAGACCCTATGTTCCTGGGGTTTGGCAGCATGCATGGATAGAGAGCTCTCAGTGGGGTACTCGGGTACAATTCAGCGAGTTGGGCCCATAGACCCTCATGGTGAGTCAGACGTCGCTGACTCTGCATGTGCACATTGTATGCGTTATGTTTTCGGTGTATTGTATTGGCATTATGTAAGGGTGTCACTATAGTCGCGTATTGGCTGGCGAGCTCGCCGAGATGTAAAAGCAGATGTATAAATGTACACGCGTTGGCTGCACAACCTCATGACTGTCTTTGTGTGTTCCGCGAGTTTTTTCAGACCCTATAACCATAACTGGTCTTCTTTGAAAGGTGCTGTAAAAGGCAACACCAGGTGCATTGTTGCAGGTGGTGCCACCTTCTCAGCCGCACCTCAACATAAGTGAGCATATTTTCAGTCGTCTTGGTAACAAAGTCATCATGATGACTCACATTAAGCACACGTAGCATTTGTGAGCAGACAAGTAAGAACACCACACACATGACTCCGACTTCTGTTGTGTCGGGCAACCCCTGGTGTCACGTATACACATCAGTGTGGTAAAGTTCTTGTACATATTACTAGATAAAGCTAGGCCTCCACCATGCCTGTTTTCTGCTGCCTGTGGCTCGTGTCTCGCTGGCCAGTCAACCTTTTCCTCCTCCCTAAAACCTCCCACAACAAGCACAGGAAGTTGGTCTCTCATCAGTCTCGTTGACGTTCGTCTGCATGTTGCTCTCTGCATGCCTCCCATGCAGAGAGGCCTGGTTACGCTCCTGCCCTACACTGCCACAAAGGCTTGCTGCCTGCACTGCTGCTGCAGCATTTCACAGCGCACGTTTTCATTGTGTGTTAACGTGGGTGTCTGTCGAGTGAGCTAATCGTGGTACACTGTCCTGTGACGGCAGAGAAAATAGTTGTGCGTGGCTCACTAGCCGTTGTTGTCTTGCTCTAGGTCTGTAGCTGCCATAAAATCACAGGCCAAGAAGGAGCTCGAACAGCAGCTGGCTTCGGAAGAGGTGGCAAGCATGCAAAAGCACACTCCGGTAAGTATTCTTTCGTTTGAGTGTGTCCAACACAAACAGTTCAGTAGATAGAGGTATGGTTTGGACATGCCTTATTTTCCTCACAGATGTACATGTTATATGGTTGACTAGAGTTCCAAATCAGTGGCCGTAAAATGGAAGAAATGTTATTATACATGACACTGAAGCATTGGCAGCATCTAACCGAAATTAAGGGGTGGTTTATGATGACAATCATAATAGAATGCTTCAACTAAAAGCAGTTTCTGTGAATCAGTTCATAATATTTTTGAGGAGAGATGCTACTCCAAAAACGGAAAGTTTTTTTCAAAATGTGTGCAGATATTTCTCGACTCACAGAGACGTTATCAGATTTGTGTACAAGCAGGACAGCTCAAAAAACAAGCGAGCCAAACACGTCGCTATCACAACCACAGCGGCAAAATATATGCTGGTATTATCGGTAGTTCAGAAACGCTGCACGTAATGGTGTTCCTCTCTGTGCACACTTGAGAAGCGATGTGGCAAGCACGGAGGGTGACCAGTGCTTCTACATTGCCTTTAAGTCGTCTCTCGTTATGTTTTGTTGCCGACCACAACAACAGGGCTCGTTTTTTAGTTGAAGCAGGTGCTGAGGTGAGTGTGATACCGCGTCTTAAACTGAAAGGAAGAACCCTACTACATCACCACCCCAAGCCGTCAATATACATGATGATACGAACATACAGACACCGTTCATTCACACTGAACTTCAGTTTCAACAGATCGTTCAAATGGGTTTTCGTAGCCGCTGATGTTAAGTTCACCATATTCGGTGCTGACTTTCTGCAATGCTTCGGTCAGATGGTTGATATTCAAAACAAACGGCTTCAGGATCCTGTATGTTGTGTGGCAATTCAAGGCAAATCGTGATTGCATCCTCCACTCAGCCCGAATCACTCCATTCATTAGGAGAATTACGCTTCATCGCCTTAGTACAAGAGTTCCCAGAGCTTACGCAACGGCAACAGGCATTCACCGAAGTAAAACAGAGTATAGGGTGCCTCGATGTGCGCTGCCCCGCGAGCGGAAGAGCGGGCATCGAGGCACTCTAGTGCGCGTGTGTAGCCAGCGCCTCGTCTGGACGATCCTCCTCGTCACATTATGAGCTGTCAGCCTGGACATTGCAGTCTGCTTCCACGCAGTCATCCGCAGACACTTCGCGTGGAACTGCTGCCGGAAAGCGGGATGACAACTCGCGAAACGTGTCGTCTGTGTACTCGTTGTCGTTGTCTTCACCGGTTTCTGCAAGTTCCGCCGTCGCAAAGCCTGCCTTGCGGAAGCAGTTGACCGCCGTGTCCCTACTCACGTCTCGCCATGCACTGAAGATCTATACGGGAGAAAACTTAGTGAAGATTTCTGGCCACTCCTTCGTCATCCACCGCTGGAAGTCCTGGCTGCTGACAGCTTCGCTTTTACCAGAATTGGTTTGGCCAACGATGTTGTCATCATCATCATCATCAGCCTGACTACGTCCACTGCAGGACAAAGGCCTCTCCCATGTTCCGCCAGTTAACCCGGTCCTGTGCTTGCTGCTGCCAATTTATACCCTTATTGACCAGCGGTTATCCTGTCTACGCGCTACATGTACAGTAATGTACACCAACCTCGGAAAAGAGCAGCGTTTCGAAATAGGTAATAGTGCACTTCAAGTTGTAAAAGACTACAACGATGTTGTAGCGCTGCTTAAATCGGTGAAGCCATCTGCTGTTGTCGGCGACGTTGTTTCACAGAGTGCAGTGGCAAATCATTTGGCCTCGGCGAGCATCATCGGGTCATTCACTGGAATGTTCTTCAGGTGCACTTCTAAAAATCAGGCATAGATGCCTTTTCAACATTCCAGTGGGCAGAAGTGTGCACATGACAGGCTCCCGACGTTTGCTGCTTCGCCGCCTTTGCATTTATATTTGCCTTGTTTTTCAACAAAGTACTCGCAGTGCTCCTTGGTATCCCGAAGTCGTCCGCCTTAAACTTCGTCGCAATGTCAAGAGTCTTGCGCTTCTTGACGCTGGCCGTAGCTACACAAGAAGTTGGCAATTCAAGGAGTCTGCAGCGGCTTTGCACACTACGCATACGAAAGAAGAATTCTGCACTTGCGGTGAACCGGTAGTACATAGGCAACGCGATAGGTGGTGGTGGTTGCGATTTGAAGAAGGAAAAGACGCCTAATTTCTGCAGCCTGTTCGGGAGCACGGCGCAGCGTCTAACGCGATAGCAGAAGCAACAAAGCGCTCGCGAGGCGATGGCCACCTGTGAGAGAAACAGCAAAAAGTGTGAGCTATGGTTGGCTGATGAAAACTCACAAAACAACAACAAAAAATAAAAATAAAGGCGAAAGAAGGAGGACGTCATCTCCTTCGTTCCTGCTCGCCGGGTACACGGAGAAAGCACGCGAAAGAGAAAAAGAAAGAAAAAAAAACCTTTTCCGCAAGCGCAAGTTAGAGATTGTACAGTCTGAGCCCTCTCGCCATTATCTTTTTTCGAGCGTTTTGGTGGAGGCGTGGTGCTGCGCGGAAATCGCTGGGCGCTGCGAGTGCCGAAGCGCGCCTTCCAACTTGCGCTCGAAAGTCAGGGAGGGGGGGGGGAAGGGAAGGAGTGCTGAAGCGCACTTTGGCGTTCGATATATTTGAAGGCGGGTAAAAATACCGTTCGATATAAACCTGCGAATTTCTATACTTTTACGAAGGAATTTCAAGGGGATAACTTGTGAGTTCGATATACCCGAAAATTCTATAGATGTGGGTTCAATATAACCATGTTCGACAGTATTTCATAAGTATGTCTACAGTAACAAAACATCATCATTACAACTTGGAACACCACGCAGTTTACCGAACACCACGCAGTTTACATAATCATGTCAGGTTTACCCGCATCTTTGGTAACACACATTTAACTCGACAGCACTACCGTAAGCCATCTGCATGCAAAACGATCTTCTCGACGATATGCCTTCTGATGGTAACCCGAACACGTTTCAACACAAACTTGAGATGCATTTTTTCGATATAGCATTGTGAGTCTTTTCTTTCTCCTTTATTTAAGCTTTTTTATTGTAAAGTGTCTCATTTCTTTTGATTAGTGTGGTGTAGTCAGCTCTTTGTCAACTGTTGCATTACGATGTCTGAATATCTTGTTAATTTTTTTACAGAGTATTTCTATTAATAATAACATGCACTATAGCATTGTTCTTAGGTAATAAGTTTACTTCCGGTTTTCACTGTAGCTTCTCTTACTCAATGCCTTTGGGCCTGTAAAGTATTTTTTAATAAATAAACAAACAGCTAGAAGACGGAGGGAAAAAAAAGGCAGTGCATAACTGTTGCTTAGTGTAAACACAAAAGTGTACACTTACCAAAACAACACCAAATTTACTGACGTCTTGGCACACAGTATGGGAGTCTTGTTCACAAATAAAGTCACAAGAAAGCCACAGCGTAAAGTGTTTTTTTTTTTTTCAAAATCACTTATTGTTAGTTTTTATTTACTTCCACAAGTTCAGTTTCCCTCCTTTCATGACACAAAGACTGAAGGTTGTAATGAAACTCGAAGTAGTAGGTTAAAATTGTTGTTAAGGAGCACAAGGAGACTACTGAAAAACTAAAAAGTGCTTATTGTCTAGAGTCCCCTGGAAATTGTCAGCTGGCTGTTTACGATTGCAGTTCACATAAGAGGCTTGTGAAAATGACATGCTCAAAATAACCATAATTGCCAAGCTCTCATGATGGATGAAGTCATCTTAAAAAACACATCTTTTCCATATAGATGAGCTTTCACTTACACCTTTAAAATGTGTTTTTCTCAAGATCCATTTCTGGGCAACTTCTCGAGTTTGGACATCATGTTTTTAGTGCTTATGATAGCCCAATGGGCATGAAATTTTGCACAGATATTTTTAACCTGCGAAGGGTGCAGGTATCTCCGTTAAAACTTGGTATCACCTGTATCATTATTACGAACCTAAAGTGAGCAAATAGTATGGGTTGAGGATTCTGAGAATTTTCACATTGCAATTTTCTTGACCACCAAAATGTTTTATATGCACTTTCTTGATAATTATTTGCATTCTACAGATGATGTGGAACAATATGAGCTATTAATGGCTCAGAGATATGAAGATTTAGGGGCATGAAAAGTTAGTCTGAAACGAACATCACTTTACACATTATCATGGCATAAAACGATAACTGTTCAACTTATTATAAAACTAATTGTTTGAAGTCGGCATAAAAGCCTATGTATACAGCAAGGCAACTCCCCTATTTTCTCAGTGCCTGGGCAAGCGCTCTCCTCGGGCTGTCGAGCGCATGCTACGCCTCCACTCGCTGCTTACGTGTGGCAGTGCTGCGCGAGTACATTACAAGAAGCTGGCGCTAAACAGCACCGCGTATTAGAAAGCTTGAAAATTTGTGTTTTGGTGCAAGTTTAATTGCATTCCTGCTTATTGTAGTTTTTTATGATTAGACAGGGGATGAAGGGTAATGCGAACATAGCAGCGCGCTGTTTTCACCGGGCTCTGACCGTGATGGCAAAAAAAGCATGCCTTTGATTGTATCATGCATGACTATGTTTCTTTATCAATCATCCAGGTTACATTCATTTCAAAATAAATCCAAAACAGCAAGAAAGATTTTGGCGAAGCACGCATGGTGATGCTTCCTACGGCAGCGGGGCCAGGCTAGCTGCAAAGTCACATCGGTCCCTCTTAGATAGAGAGACAATCAAGCCTCTTTCGGAGGGCTGTTCACCCCACGGCTAGCACACACTATCTTCGCTTCCCGTCTCGGGGAACAGGTCACTGTTTGTCGGCGAGGGAAACAACCTTTCTTGGGGAGAGGAAAACTAGGAGGTTAAACTATATAAGTGAGTGTGTGACCACAAGTTGGTCTCTCTTGCACCAGCCACCGGACTGGGACGACTGACCTCCAGAAATTCTGCGAGCTAAGGCTATCAATGACCAGTAGTGTAAGCCTACCCTTTGTTATCTCTATGAAGCGTACAGTCCCTCTACAATACTTTTGCGCGTTCTTGCTAACGTAGCAATAAAGTTTGTTTTGTTGACCTAGCCTATTGCCTTACTCACCCTAACCTATCGTGGCTACAATGACTCGAGCTATGGGATGTTAATCGTGCACGGTACGACTGTGTGCAGCTCGAACATTAGCAACGCTTCTGCACCAGCCACACATAGGGGAGACACCCTATGTCCGCGTTTCTTGCCATGCCTACTATACGTACTCTGCAGGCAGTCTGTCAGGCCATGCTGCTGGTTCATTACTTCTATTCGATTTTTATTCATTCATTTCATTTTCATTTTTATTTCCTTAAGGACCCCGCTGAGGGGTATTACATAAGGGGTGGATACACAGGAAAAGAGAACATTTGAATACGTTAATTTTCGCAGCACAGGTGATTTGTAACATTTGTCGCGAAGGATGATGGGCAGGTGGTTGAAGCAATGGAGCAGGGAAGGTCGTTCCAATCCTTGACGGCGCGGGGAGAAAAAGAAGCGGAAAAAGTGGCAGTTCTGTTGCGATAACGGGACACTTGAAGTGGATGGCTTGTGCAGTGTGAAATGTATGTTAGGGGGAGGATCTAAGAAGCTGCATTGAGAAAAGAATGAAAAAAATTTATGAAAGAGAGAAAGGGTGGCGATACGGCGGCGAACAGAGAGGGTTGATAAACCGGATTGTGCTTTCAAGGATGAAATGCTGATGTCCTATGAGTACTGGGAGTGAATTATTCGAACGGCGCAATTTTGGACAGATTCGAGGTCGTTAATGAGGTATGTTTGGGGCGGGTTCCATATGTGGGAGGCACATTCAAGTTTCGATCTGATGAGGGACTGATATGCCAGCAACTTCACATGTTTTTGTGCATGACGTAATGATTGATTTGTGGAGTTTAACGTCGCAAAATGGTGCATGACGTAGGTGACGCTTCAAGAAGCCCAGAGTTTTATTTGCCGATGAACTGACGTTAGTAATATGCGCATTCCAAGTGAGATCGTGATACAATGTGACACCTAGATACTTGTAGGATGGTTGTAATTGTGCAGGGACATTGGCGATATAATATGAAAAAATTAAAGGATTCTTACGGCGGGTAAAACTTATATGTGTCTGTCCTAGCATAGATAGGTGTTAATGCTAGGGATTCTTTTTATGCGTTATGCGAAGAGAGACTGTTTTGTCGGTATTTGCAGCCATGCCCCATTTTTCGCACCACAAGGATATGTTATTCAAGCTGAAATCTAGTTTTTTCTGATGGGACGCTTGTTAAAGAAATGGGGCGGTAGTTCAATGGACAGTTCTTATCACCTGATTTGTAGATGGGAACGACCTTGCCCATGTTCCAGTCATCTGGAAGAATGCCTGTGGAGAGCGACTGCGCATACATCAAGCACAGAAATGGGGCGATGGTGTCATAAATATTTTTTAATACTTTTGAGTTGATATCGTCGACGCCACCCGATGAGGACAGTTTCATGTTTTGAATAATACTTGAAATACCACCTGCGCAAAAAACAGAGTACATATAGGATGTCAACAGCACTGGGGCGGAAGAGGAAGGTACGCTGGATTCGTTAGTAAATACAGATGAAAATGCGCCGTTAAAAGCATCAGCACACTGATCATCTGAGAGAATGTGACCAGAATCATTAGTAAGGTGGATGGTGCTGGTAGTCCGAGGGTTCGCGATCTGCCAGAATTTACGTGTGTTATCGGTTAGCATGCCTGGTAAATCCTGGTTCAAAAACGTGTATTTTGCGTTACTAATAGTGGCAGTATATTCTTTTTCAGCTGCGTTGTATTTTGCCCAAGCTTCAGGCGTCTCTTTTGCTTTTGCTGCGCGAAAAAGGCGCTTTTTTTTATTCGCTAGTCTTTTTAGTTTGTTTGTAAACCAGGGTTTCTGCGGCGTGCTACGGAATGATGTTGTGGGGATAAATTTGCTAATTAATTCATTCATCTTATTTTTAAAAATCTCCCAATTATCGCTCACAGATCGGGAGTGAAAGCTATGTTCGAAGTCTGGAAAGAAGTTTTCGAGTTCTTTGTTAATGGCCTCATAATTACCTTTATCGTATAAGGTGATTGTTTTCTTGAGTTTGTCGCGCCCCTCAAGAGGGAAGGAAAAATCTGCATGTATTACTTTGTAGTCACTAATTTCGGGTAGGTATGAAATGGACGATAAAGAATCTCGCCGGTCGGATAGTATTAAATCTAGGATGTTAGCACAGCCGCCTGATATACGCGTGGGCTCTGACACAATTTGAGATAAGTTAAAAGTCAAACAAACGTCTATAAAATCTTTCGTTTCGGCATCGTATGCCGATGAGGGTGCAGGGTTATGCCAATCAATTTTCGGGAAATTAATGTCCCCAAAAAGTGAAATGTGAGCGTTAGGGTAGGTGGTCGTGAGTGTGCTCATTATATTGTTTAAATCACGTGAAAAACCTGTATTGGTGCTCGGTGGCCTGTAGCACACCCCAAGTAGGAATGTTTGAGGGGAAGCGTGGCAAACTAGCCACAGAATTTCAAAGGCAGATTTTATGTTGGCAGCAGAACAGGGTATTTCTGGGCCAACAGCGATTAGCAACCCCCCCGCCCCGGCCGCGTTTGCGGTCGGTGCGGAATAACTGATAATCGGGTAAGTCCGAGAGCACTTCGGCGTCTGTAACTTCATCGGTTAGCCAAGTTTCTGGTAGTACAAAAATATTACTGTTGGAAGACGCCCCAACGTTCGACACGAGTTGGCACTTCAGCATGAGACTACGAACATTAGTAAAGATAACAGAAAAAAAACTAAAGTTCATTACATGTTTGGATTTGACGGTGGTGCGGTTTAGTCTGCAGGTGTGGTGATCGCTATGCGACCTCTATAACCGATTGTAAATCGTGGTCAAATGTACCGTTCGGAACGCATATACAAAGTTTTGAAACAGATCTGAAATTTACTTCATTTATGCTTAGCGAACGCAACGAGATCACAGTGGGAAGTACGAACTCAGAGGGAATAATCTTCGCCAATGCTGAAATTTGTTTCTTTCAACTTTTTAACATTTGAGAGGGTGTTTTCTTTGGTTTTGTAGAATGTGAACCTGACAATTATCGGGCGGCGACGATCATTGGTGTGGCGGCCGAGGCGATGCACTCGGTCAATTTTTATTTTCAAGTGTTCAAGACAGTGGTTAATGAGAAGTTCTTCTGTTTCAATATTTGTTTCTTTGGCGTTAGTATCTGGAAGGTTATAGAAGATTAAGTTGTTGCGGCGTGATCAGTTTTCTGCGTCATCTAGCTGTTTTTCAAAATCGAAACTAAGTGCGTGGTTGCGGTAGTGTCGGCTTGAATTGCGGCAGTGTCAGCTCGTATGGGCAAAATATTGTCACGGGGTCGTGACGTGGCCGAAGACAGGAGACTTCGTGTTAGGATTTAACTGTTTATTTGGGCGAACCTGTGCCGGTAAACTGAAAGTCCAATTACAGCAGCAGTCTCGCACAGATAGCAGTCTCGGACTGATAGCGGCGAACGGAGCGTCGGCCTTCGATCAACAACTGACAAGCGGCGAAGCGCGTCGGCATTTATACTCTTGCCGTCGAATGTTCTAGCGTTATCGCTGGCGGTGGCGTAGCTTCCAGAACAATCTGTACCGTTCGCACAGTGGGCGTGATCTTATCGAAATGATCTACTACAGTCCGGAACCTTCTAGAAAACTGCAGGCGCGGTTTGCGCTGAGAATCGTGCGGTGTTTTCGGACGATAACAAAAACTTGGGAAATGGAACGTGGCATTGCCCCCCCTCTGAAAAAAGGCATCGTCCCGATGCTTTAACTAAAGATGAAAGTACAATAATAATGCAAGAAAGTACAATGAATAAATACGATACAACAATAATACAAAAAAAAACACTTGTTCAGTTTGTTAGCGCGCATGAAACGGCTTGAGGCGCGCGACATGGACGACTTCAGGTCGCGATCGGCGTCGTTGAGAGTTCGTGATGCCGTCGGGGACAACCTCGTAATCAAGTGGGCCGAGCCGTCGAACCACCCTGTACGGTCCGAAGTACCGTCGCAGAAGCTTTTCACTTAGTCCACGTCGGCGTATCGGCGTCCACACCCAAACACGTTCACCGGGCTGGTATTCCACGAAGCGTCGTCGTAGGTTGTAACGGTGGCTGTCGGTCGTCTGTTGATTCTTGATACGGAGACGCGCAAGTTGTCGGGCTTCTTCGGCGCGTTGAAGGTACTCGCTCACATCGAGGTTTTCTTCGTCGGTGACGTTGGGTAACATGGCATCGAGCGTCGTTGCCGGGCTCCTTCCGTAGACCAATTTGTATGGGGATATCTGCGTCGTCTCCTGCACCGCCGTGTTGTATGCGAAGGTCACATACGGAAGAATGGCGTCCCACGTCTTGTGTTCGACATCGACGTACATTGACAGCATGTCGGCGATCGTCTTGTTAAGCCGCTCGGTGAGGCCGTTGGTCTGTGGGTGGTACGCTGTCGTCCGGCGGTGGTTTGTTTGGCTGTATGCCAAGATTGCTTGAGTTAAGTCGGCAGTGAATGCCGTTCCTCTGTCGGTGATAAGGACCTCTGGGGCGCCATGACGTAGGACGATATTTTCGACGAAGAATTTAGCTACTTCGGATGCACTGCCTTTTGGCAGGGCTTTTGTCTCGGCGTAGCGGGTGAGGTAGTCGGTAGCTACCACGATCCACTTGTTTCCGAAAGCCGACGTCGGGAACGGCCCCAGTAGGTCCATACCAATCTGCTGGAAAGGTCGGCAAGGTGGATTAATTGGCTGCAGAAGTCCCGCTGGCCTTGTCGGCGGTGTCTTGCGTCGCTGACAGTCCCGGCATGTTCTCACATAACGAGTGACGTCGGTGGTAAGACGTGGCCAGTAGTACCTTTCTTGTATCCTCGCGAGCGTGCGAGAAACACCGAGGTGCCCTGCCGTCGGATCGTCGTGAAGGGCCTGCAGGAGTTCTGGTCGCAGAGCTGAAGGCACCACAAGAAGGTACTTAGCTCGAAGCGGTGAAAAGTTTTTCTTTTGTAGAAGACCGTTTCGTAGAAAGAACGACGCAAGTGCGCGCTTGAATATCTTCGGGACTTCGGCGGTCCTGCCTTCGAGGTATTCTATTAGGGCCTTAAGTTCCGGGTCGGCCCTCTGTCGTTCAGCGAAGTCGTCGGTAGTTATCGTTCCTAAGAAGTAGTCGTCATCCGGGTCGTCGGGTAGCGGTTGGTCGACAGGCGCACGAGAGAGACAGTCGGCGTCGGAGTGTTTTTTGCCGGACTTGTAAATGACAGTAATGTCATATTCTTGAAGTCTCAGGCTCCATCGTGCGAGGCGACCTGAGGGGTCCTTCAAGGTGGCTAGCCAACACAATGCATGGTGGTCGCTCACAACTTTGAAGGGCCTGCCGTAGATGTAGGGGCGAAATTTCGACGTAGCCCAGATGATGGTGAGGCACTCCTTTTCTGTTGTGGAATAATTTGCTTCTGCTTTGGATAGCGATCGGCTGGCGTAACTAATAACCCTTTCAAGTCCGTCAGCCCTCTGCACAAGAACGGCGCCAAGACCTACGCTGCTTGCGTCAGTATGTATTTCTGTCTCGGCGAATTCGTCGAAATGGGCAAGTAACGGAGGCGTCTGGAGGCGATGTTTAAGCTCCTGGAAAGCGTGTTCCTGCGGCGTTTCCCACTTAAACTCCACGTCGGCCTTGGTAAGGTTAGTGAGAGGATCGGCGATGCGGGCGAAGTTTCTCACGAACCGCCTATAATAGGCACACAGGCCCAGAAATCGGCGCACGGCTTTCTTGTCAGTGGGGGGCGGGAAGTCGGCGATGGCGGCTGTTTTCCGTGGATCGGGACGAACTCCAGACTTGCTGATAACGTGCCCCAGAAACAAGAGCTCCTCATACGCAAATCTGCACTTTTCTGGCTTCAGTGTGAGTCCGGAAGTCTTGATGGCTTGAAGTACAGCTTCAAGGCGCCGAAGATGCTCGTCGAAACTCGAGGAAAACACGACGACGTCGTCCAAGTACACAAGGCAAGTCTGCCATTTCAATCCTGCCAGTACTGTATCCATAACGCGTTGAAACGTTGCAGGCGCTGAGCAAAGGCCGAAGGGCATCACCTTAAACTCGAAGAGGCCGTCCGGTGTTATGAACGCCGTCTTCTCTCGGTCTCTTTCGTCGACTTCGATTTGCCAATAGCCAGTCTTAAGGTCCATTGACGAAAAGTACTTGGCGTTATGGAGCCGATCAAGTGCGTCGTCTATTCGTGGGAGGGGATACACGTCCTTTCTTGTGATTTTGTTCAGGCGGCGATAATCGACGCAGAAACGTAGGGTCCCATCCTTTTTCTTCACTAACACCACGGGGGATGCCCATGGACTCTTGGACGGCTTCGTTCATGTACCGGACGCCCCCGTCAAGCCGTGTACCCAGCACCTCCACCAGATGTCACGGGGTCGTGACGTGGCCGAAGACAGGAGACTTCGTGTTAGGATTTAACTGTTTATTTGGGCGAACCTGTGCCAGTAAACTGAAAGTCCAATTACAGCAGCAGTCTCGCACAGATAGCAGTCTCGGACTGATAGCGGCGAACGGAGCGTCGGCCTTCGATCAACAACTGACAAGCGGCGAAGCGCGTCGGCATTTATACTCTTGCCGTCGAATGTTCTAGCGTTATCGCTGGCGGTGGCGTAGCTTCCAGAACAATCTGTACCGTTCGCACAGTGGGCGTGATCTTATCGAAATGATCTACTACAGTCCGCAACCTTCTAGAAAACTGCAGGCGCGGTTTGCGCTGAGAATCGTGCGGTGTTTTCGGACGATAACAAAAACTTGGGAAATGGAACGTGGTAATATTTTGGCAATCGCGTTCTAGTTCGGTCATACGCTTTCCTAGATCCGACAGTGTTTTGTCGGTTTTGAGGAGTTGCTGCTTTACTTCTTCGAAATCGGATATTAGTTTGATTTGTCCAGCGCTAATCTTTCCGAGTTCTGCAAGAATTTCGTTCATTTCCGGACCAGGGTTAGTTTCAACGTCACCAGATAACAACAAGAGTACGTAGTAAATGCATATAAACGCTCGGCAATGATAGTGACAAGATACTGTGGGCCCGGCAGCTGTACTAGAAAGTATTCACTTTATTTTTTTGCATAAAGACTGCTGTCAGGCCCGTAACTACGGGGGGGGGGGGGGGGGGTTGAGGGGGTTTTGACCTCCTTCGAAATTTTTTTGATGCTTTAACTTTTCGGGTGATACTAAAATATTTACACGCCTCCACAGCGACCACCAGCTGCCAAAGTTACACTGCAACTTTCCTGGCATTGCTTCCCTCTTCTTCCTTTCTTCAAACCTACCCTTTTACCAGAACACCTCAGCGCTCCCTCCCCCGCACGCGCACCTGCCCTATTTGTACATCTTTGCTCTCCGCCCTCGCGTTCCTTCGAGTCTTTTTTTTTTTTGTCTTTCACACCGTAGCAGCTCCTTTATTGATTCCAGATGCTTTCCTTGTGCATTGCCACTGGAGAAGTTATCCGTCTGTGCGGACCGCACGTGTCGGCTTTGGGTTCTTACGAAAAGCACAACTACTTCCGTGAAGGTAAACAGTTCGACAGCAACAGCAACACCAACACGACGTGCACAAATTTGTCAGGGAGCGGAACCCCTAAGCGGAAAAACTCAGCGGCCCATTCCGAGGACGCAGGCTGCAGGGCAAACTTTTCTCAAACTGTAGTTCTCGCCACCGAAACGAATCATCGAAGATGACATCTACTGAAAGACTGGCATATCCAAGCAACTTCGAACAACCTTAACCACACGCAAGGAAATCTAACTCTTCTGTACACAGAAGGTGTATGCGCCTCCCTACAAAGCGCACAAAGCGAGGATAAAGCAAACACACAATGCGGCACCAGCGGTCAACTTTCACAGGAGGAAAAAAACGCCGCCAAGCTGGGCTGCGCGCGGGAGTACAGAGGCTGATGTCACAGCCTACAAAGTGCATTTTTGGGGGGCCACGGCTATTTAATTAGCGCAGCCCAGAAAGAATTATGCAGGTGCCCAGGGAGCCGTCTGTGAAAAGGTGACTTTTTCACAGGAACGGAGCAACACCTCCTTTCTGGACGGTACCACGGGAGTGCAAATGTCTGGGCAGTGCATTCTTGGTGTTCACGTATATTAAGGGGAGTATGCAGTGCCCATGGAGTCTTCTATGAAAAGGTCTTTAAGTAGCGTTTATCCAGTTTGCTGCAGCTGGAGTACAATAATGGGCCTGCATGCACACCAGCTGTAGCGGCGTTCAGAAAACACATGCGCCACGCGGGAGCCAGCGCGTTCATGACACTTCTACATTCTAGCCACTGTAAAGTGGATAAGAGAGGAAGAAAACATTGCCCGCCATTCACGCCAGGCAGTCGAAGCAGTCGCAAACGTCTTTTGGAGCCACTGGCCACTTCTGTGTGCGTGCACAGGATTGCGGCAGCAAAATGAAAAGACACTCTGCAACAACGAAGCAAAGGAGTCTTGCGTCTTACTTCAAGAAAGTTTGAACCGATTAAGCGGACGGAGAAGAACCGCCTCCTTCGAAGGATAAAACTTCGCCCTCCTCAGCACTGGTTGAAAACAAAGCGCGTCCGAACTTCTGAAGCGACTCAGGAGAATGCACCGCTTTATATGAATCACCTGAAAACGAACACAAGCAGGACACCCATACGCCGCCAGGAAATGATGGTGGCCGCAGTGCAACTCCAAGTGATCTTTGTTCTACAGTCAACGCTGGGCAAAGTGATACCTTTACCACTGGGAAATGCCCAAGGAAGGTGAGTGGCATGGCACCTACACATTCTGGTTTGCCTCCCCTCTGTGTGACGAGTGCGAATATTTTCGACTTGGGACTGTTTGTCTCGAAAAGCAATAATGTAAATGATCCAGAGACGATGCAGAAGCTGCTGCTCAATCCGTGGACCCCTCCGGCTAACTATGATTATCCAGCCACAGGGAAAAGGAATCTGAAGTTCTAACCCCACTGGGTAGATCGTTACCCATGGCTTGTTTATTCAGAGAAGTTTCAAGGAGCATTATGCAAATATTGCGTAGTCTTTGCAAGCGAGTGTGCAGGAAAAGGGCAGCACCAGCGCTTGGGCTGTTTTGTAACTACGGAGTTCACCAATTACAAGAAAGCCATGGACACCTTTAAGAGCCACGCATCCAGCAGTTATCACGCCATGTCAACAACGCTATCGGAGAACTTTTTAGCAGTGCGGTCCCGCTCACAGCATGACATCTTAACACAACTTGACCACGGCCTTAAAAAGCAAGCGGAAGAAAACCGCAAGAACTTGCTGCCAATAATAGAAACAATCCTTTTCTGTGGCAGGCAAGAAGTACCACTTCGCGGCACAGACGACTCTGGTCCGATAAATATGTCTGAAGTGAGTGCTGCCATTCAAAAATGATGGAAATTTCTGCGCACTGCTTAGGATGAGAGCAAAATGTGGAGATGCCGCCTTGAGAGCTAAATGGAAACATCTCCGGCGAATGCGCTGTACACGAGCCCAAAAATTCAAAATGAGTTGATCACCCCCTGTGGTAAAATCATACAAAGAAAGATAGTGGAAAACGTCAACTCAGGTTCGTGTTTTTCAGTTCTAGCTGACGAGGCCACTGATATATCTCGCACCGCCCACATTTCCCAATGTGTAAGGTACGTTGGACACGACACGTCGGGAGTGCCCATTCTTAAAGAAGATTTTGTAGATTTCGTTCCCGTGTACGATCTCACTGGCAAGGCGCTGGCGAGCACAATCCTGAAAAGCCTTAGAGCTCATGGCTTTGACCTGAACCTTCTTTGCGGGCAAGGATACGACGGCGCGACATCAATGAGCGGCTATCTTAACGGTGTTCAAGCCTTCATTCGTCAAACAGCGCCCAAAGCGTTGTACGTGCATTGTAGCGCCCACTCGTTGAACCTTGCTCTGCTTCACGCATGCAAACTCCCCAGCATCCGCAACTGTTTGGGAACTGTATCCTCAACCTGTACGTTTGTGAGAGCTTCGCCACAGAGGACGAACCAACTGCGAGACTAAGTAGAAGATTTAACACAAGAAAAAAGAAAATCAGTTCTCTCCTTTTGCCAAACAAGGTGGGTAGAGAGTCACGATGCACTTCAGCGTTTCCTTGAACTGTACGTGCCTATTGTACACTTCCTCGAATATTTGGAAGAAGAGGCCGCGTCATCTAATACTTCATTAAAAGCTTCTCAACTGCTCAATGCCATTACGAAGCCCGAGTTTGTCGTTTCGCTTCAGATCTGTAGCGACCTCTTCTCTTTGACACTGCCACTTTGCAAGTTTCTTCAAAAAATTGACTGTGACTTGGCTTAAGCGTGCGATCACGTAAAGAATGTTATAGACGTTCTTTCCACAAAAAGGGCTAGTGCGGAAACGGAATTTAATAAGATTTTTCTGAAGTCGCTCTCTTTGCTGAAGATCACAAATGTTGAGATGGCCCTACCACGCATCACTGGAAGGCAGATGCAAAAAAGCAACGTACCTTCTGCTACTCCCGAAGAGTACTACCGGAGGAATGTGTACTTGCCTTTGCTGGCTGACTTCGAAAATCAATTAAAAGACCGGTTCGATGCCCATAAGAAGGTCGTGGTTGGCCTGAACATGCTGCTGCCGAAATTCTGCGCATCGGCTAGCCTTTCTGATATTGATGATGCAGTGCAGTTTTACCTTGGCGACATTCCTTCGGCTAATGTCATCGAAGCAGAGTTCACACTGTGGGTGAACAAATGCTGCCAGATCGAAGAAAAGAATCACCCAGCTTGTGCTTTACAGGCCTTAGGGATGTGCAACCGCGACTTTTTTCTGAACATCCACAGCCTACTTTCTATCCTGGCGACTTGACCCGTGTCGACGTCGACCCCGGAACGGACTTTTTCCACACTGAGAAGGC
Organism: Rhipicephalus microplus; assembly: GCF_043290135.1. Lineage (NCBI taxonomy): Eukaryota > Metazoa > Arthropoda > Arachnida > Ixodida > Ixodidae > Rhipicephalus > Rhipicephalus microplus. The sequence goes on from NC_134704.1 coordinate 219,473,807, forward strand.
TGAAGAGCTACCTTCGAAATCATATGAACGACAGAGTGACCGGACTAGCACTGCTCAGCATCCATCGAGAACTTCAAGTGACCCCAGAACAAGTCCTCACAGAATTTCGCAAGTTGTCGAGAAGGAAAAACTTTCTTGTTTAAACTTCCCTCTATGTTTCAAGAGTCGTTTAAAAGCTAAACCCAGCTAGCCCAAGCTTCAACCCTTCTATCCTTTCGCAATTACGAGGAAACTATCCAGCAAGCAGAATGTGCGAACGGTAACAAGAAGATCGGAATGTCGGGCGACTTGTTTGTTTGCTTGCATACATGCTGTCAAGGACTGCCATTTTTGCGACCCGGCGTAACGGCAAATTAACGGGCGCCGCACTCCCCCGCTGACCGGTGGAACCGTTCGCTCATGAAAAGACTGGCCTTTAGTGCAGGGAAGTACTGAATGGGGTGTTCTTCTTCAAATGTTAGTCGCCGATGTTTGATCCTTTGTACCTACGGCGGCGCGAGCAGGGTCGTCAAAGGCCGCGATGCACCCCAAACTAGCTGTAGACTGCAAGACGCACGGGCTGAAACCAAGGAAACTGACCATTCCCACGGGCAAAACTGCTTGTGGACAAGCCGTATGAGAGAACCCCAACAGGTTGTCACTCTCGCTCAGTTGAGGACCCTCTCCTAATTAAAAAGGGACGTGGTCAATATATTTTTAGGGTGGAGTTCCTGACAATGAAACGTGCATGATTGGACCCATGTAGAGGTCTCTTTTCCCCCAGGACGAGAATCAGGGGACACGGAGGTTGATTTAAGAGCAGGATTTCTCCTTGCTAAGCAGTCTAGTTGCTGACCAACATGGTGTAGAAGGAGATCAAGAAGTATCCCTTAAGTGGTTGTGGCTCCATGTCGGCTGGCCACCTTAACTTAGCCATTCGTCTAGTTGTGACGCGAAATTAACGTCTGTAACGTAGGCATCGGTACTTGAATCTCGAGTAAGCTCAACCTGCCCGAGATCGGCTTCAAGCATTAGCCTCCCGGAAACACCAGCGCTGCAACACCGCCGACATCGCAGTTGTGCCAGAACTCTCTCTGACTTCTCGCATCCGATCGTCGTGGACTCAACGCTGCCGGTCATCACAGGTATCCCTTCACCTGTTTATACCTTCGGACTTTCTCATCTGTAGTTTTATTGTTGGTTAGTTTTGTGTAGTTTGTAATACTTCTCTCTTGTAAGCTGATTTGATTTTATGTGTATTTTGTTAGTTGTTATTGAGTGTTGTACTATATTCCTCTGCAATATTCCTAGATTCCTCTGCAGTGCTGCAATATCACTAGAGTTTTGTTTTTCCCCACATACGTCTCTGATCTCTTCACTGTCTCTGCTTACGTACGAAACGACCTAACCTGCTGCCATTCCCGTCGCCGACTTCGCGCTGGCGACGCTAGAGTGGCAGCTTGTAACACATACATACCGTTTTTGTATCGCAGTTACATTGTGTTACTTCATCAGGAGCCGTTGGTCGCGGTGTCCCCGTCTTTGGTGGCGCTATTGTGCAAACTTATTTCTTGCTTTAACCCTTTTAGACGCTATCTATGGAGAACTGTTTGTAGATGTGTCAAATCGCTTCTACGTTAATTCAAAACATTCAGTATTCTATTGTAAGAAAAATAATAGGATAATTCTTGAATTTATGAGTTTTATAGCAACTCACCGCAATTAAATTGAAATTAAGTACCCCTTTACCCTGAAGTCATAGATGCCCACTTTTTGCATCGATAGAATAGTATCTCAGGCTAGGAATACAGCGCAAACTCATTTTCGGTGATGTTCATGTTGAGAAAAGAAAAATTCTTCTTTTCACATTGCTCGTAGGAAGCGGCACGTCACACCACTCATCGAACGGGGTAGTGTCTTCAGAAAAGTGACCATATGTACCAGTAAACTGCAAAATGAGATTGAATTAAAACAAATTTATTATGAATTCAATTTTTCCGTAGTAGGATATACTTTGCTCTTTCATTGCCTATACTTGATGAAAATTGCAAAAACGAGTGTTGTACACAATTGTGCACTTTACGTCTCAAAGGGTTAACCAGAATTTGAGGTTGACATACCAATTTCTTTATTTGGGTACAAATAATTGAAAAGTACCATTGAATTATTACAAGTAAGCGATGTACTTGTTTTATTCACGAAAATAAGCCAGTATAAATATTAAAAAATGACAGCCGTTCTACACGCAACCCCCCCCCCCCCCCGAAAAAAATTCCTGGGTACGGCCCTGACTGCTGTGCTTACTAACCTGCATTGTTGGGAGGAACGGGTAAGCGAACTGCATTGTGTCACAGCTGCCAAGCCCACAAGCTGACGCCGGTGACCGTTCGCGATATATAGGTGCTCGGAGTGGTGATGGTGACTTCGATAGGGCTGTCCAAGGTGAAGTGGGGGAGGAGTAGTCTAGCCACGGCCCTGGCAACAGCGTCGGAGTGGTAGTGGAGGGGGGCGGGACAGTGCCTGCTTCGCCATTGCCAGGCAGGAAGGTGCAGTTTATGATGGATCCAACGAAGTGATTGCCAGGCCGGGCATCAGCAGGCGAGCGACAGTTACAAGGAACACCTGCATTCTTGGGAGGAATGGGTAAGCGAACTGCATTGTGTCACAGCTGCCAAGCCCACAAGCTGACGCCGGTAACCGTTCGCAATATATAGGTGCTCGGAGTGGTGATGTTGACTTTGATGGGGCTGTCCAAGGTGAAGTGGGGGAGGAGTAGTCTAGCCACAACGCTGGCAACAGCGTCAGAGCGGTAGCGTAGGGGGGCGGGACAGTGCCTGCTTCGCCATTGCCAGGCAGGAAGGTGCAGTTTGATGATAGGTCCAACGAAGTGATTGCCAGGCCGGGCATCAGCAGGCGAGCGACAGTTACAAGGAACACCTGCATTGTTGGGAGGAACGGGTAAGCGAACTGCATTGTGTCACAGCTGTCAAGCCCACCAAAATTTTCTGTTTCAGGCAATTGCAACCTTCTAATTTCATACTAATTACATAAACTTTTCAGCCAAGTTATAGCCCAAAGATAAAACTTAAAAACTGTAAATTGACCAGACATTTCTGGATTGATTCCGTCCATTCTTCAGGATTAACTCCTCAGCCGGCTCCAAAGCTAGAGATTTTTCTTGACATTGTCACCCTCTCCATTGTCCTTCTTTCCACCGTTGTCGTTGCTCCGATGTTTTTTCAACTGGTTCTGTAGACCATGCACGTATACACTGGGTAAGGTTCCAGTTGAGCAGTTAATATTTCCAGGCCTTGTTTGGATGTGTCAGGACCCTAAGAACTCTTTTTGTGTGGTTACCTTCGATGTCATCCGGGCGTCGTCGAAATTGATGCGGAGGTCTATTTTTTCGCTGTGTTTAACGAGATTGTTTCCTGCAGCGTTGTAGCGAAGCACATCGTTTCGATATTGTCGTATCTTTTCGGAAAAGCTTTTTGTCTCAGCGATGTAGGTGGCGGGCAGCCACCCAAAAGACGGACTGCCGAAAGAAAGGTTCTCCGGGCTGGTCTACAAAACTTTATGTAGAGACTGTCCCAGTGTGTGCACGGCAGTAAAAACACTATCCTTACACTGCTGCACATGCTACAACCATTTTGGTTCTTGTGTGAAACATCGTGCAGATACAGTATGACTGCCGCTCTTGCACTGTCATCCGCAGCACGGGGCTTTTTCGTCTTGTGGTGCTCATTCAAAAAGACTTCGGCCAACTCGTGCAGGAACTGATCAGAAACGCCTTTCTTCGAGAGTGGTGGTCATACCCTATCTGCACAGTGTTCCTTAACTTTCAATGCAGGAATCTGAGGAACTTCATCGCGCTTCAAGTGTCAGAGGTCAGAGAAATAAAACACCAACATGCATGTTCTCGTGGTGAAAGGGCAAAGAAATAAAAAAAATTGCAGTATGGCTCTGTCCTGGTGACATTGTTGTTAGTTGTAGTCGAGGCAAGGTGGACAGAATATGCGAGTAGTAGTTTATTTTGGATAGTAACCATGGCAATTCAGATCAAATCAGATCCAATCCACATCTCAACACTTTCGTGACCGCGCCTATCGCCACTGATAGTATGTTTTTGATGTTTACAATTTCAATATTTGCCCTGTTTCAAACGCTTTTGGACCCCTTGCGCTATCTAAAGTGCAAAAAAGAAGTATTTTATCAGTTTCGCTTTTGTGTTTCTCTTTTTTCACCGTGTGGTGATTTTAAAGAGCCTTTCTGTGCGTGGGAGTCAGCATGCATAGTTTCAATCATGGCATCGATGTCGCGTAGGACCGTTTCACGAAAATGGCGAATTTCAGGGAATTCTTGTGCATTTGGGCTGAAATATTCAAATGATAACAGCACAGACTCCGAACACGACATAGACACTTTCGATTTCAGGGGACGACGAGAGTTTGTCAAACCGCCCCGGAATATCAGCGGTCATCCATCAGTGAATTTAGCTTTATGCTCGGGCCCCGTTATTGCCGGCGTGCATCGGTGTAAGTTCATCTGATGTTTTCTGAAGGTTATAGAGCTCTTTTCGCATCGTATCCACGTCCTTCGGATGGGACTGCTTGCCGGTGGCAGCGCAGAGAGTGCAGTTACGTGTGTGGAGGCAGCCGGTAGTGAACCTTGGAACCGCGTTACGTAGTGCCGCGCGGCGCTTCATGAGCCCTGTCGACTTTTTGTTTTTTACTGTTCAAGTTACTGGAGAGCTATGCAAAAGCTCAAATAAGTATGCTTTGATGCATATTTTTCAGAAGCCGACGTACAGTGGGAGAGACGGTTCTCGCAGATTTATCTATTTATTTTTCGCTTGTTTGCATTCTCTTCTCTTATTTCACCAGAATGCTGGAAATGCATCAAACTACACAGAAATACACAGGGCAGGTTGTCTTTCTGTTAATCTTTGTGCTCATTCACTAGTATTGTCGGAGAAGTCAAACAGTGCAAACTGAGCCTGGTAAATGCATCAGCAAGTTATCTGTAAATGACTCATCATGACACAAGGTAAGCATGCAAGCACCATCAGAAGAGAAAACGCATTTGTGTCGTCTTTCTTTCATCGTGACTAGATAGTCTTAAAGGGGCCCTGCAGCACTTTTTGAGCATGGTCAGAAAATGCTGCCGATCGGTAGTAGAGGCTCCCGACAATACGCGAGCCAAATATTATAGCGCAGCATGCAGCCTGGAATTCACAATAAAGTATCAAAGTCAGCGAAAAATTTATTTCTCTTCTCTCAACAAATGACAGAATACGCAAAAAAATCACTCGCAAAAAGCCCATCTATCTGCCATTGGCTGATTTGAACATGGCGCGCTCGTTTGTTACAGAAATCGCCGCGGGAGGCCGCCACTTGTCCACATATGTGCGCGCAATCAATCTGAAAAGGCCGCGCATTCGAAGAAAAAAAAACGTGCTCAAGGTCACAAGACGCGCATTACGTTTTTTGTATGTCCCTCCCATCTCTCCCTGCTTAGCCTCCAGTGCTTTTGTCGGGACGAAAACGAAAAAAAGAATGCGATTGCAGCGTGTGAAAAATCTTTGTAACTCCACTCGCACTGGACGGATTCTTAAAATTTTTGTGGTGTTGAATTCGTGAGGCAATAAGCTCTTCCAGTGAATTCATTCCATGCTTACTTGAAGAAGTGTTTCAGGGTTGCTTTATGTTACAACTGCTTCAGACATCGCACTGACAAAACGTGCTTGGTGCCTTTACTGAAAGCAAAGAGAGAGTCCAGATAGCATGCATATTGTGATCTGGTGAGGTGTGGATGGTGGGAGGGCCTGTGTGGGTCATCTTGTTGGCCTGTGTGTCTAGTGGCTAAGGTACTCGGCTGCTGACCCGCAGGTCGCGGGATCGAATCCCAGCTGTGGCGACTGCATTTTCGATGGAGGCGAAAATGCTGAGGCCCGTGTGCTCATATTTGGGAGCACGTTAAAGAACCCCAGGTGGTCGAAATTTCTGGAGCCCTCCACTACGGCGTCTCTCATAATGAAATGGTGGTTTTGGGACGTTAAACCCCACAGATAAATTAATTAATCATTGTTGGCCTGTGAAAAAACAAGGCAAGGTTTTCTGTATGTTGGAGCTTGTTTAGCCATTTACTTGAATTCAGAAGTATGACGACCCATGTTTAAGTATTGACCGGGGTTTCGAACTATGCTCTAAGTGGCTCGGCTCTTGAAATCCTGTTGATAAAACCTTCAGGACGTGTGCTTTTCTTTCCGGAGGAAAATGGGTGTTTTTTGTAACTTGGCACTAGGTGTTTTGTACGTGTATGTGCAAGCAACTACTGCATCTAACATTTTATGTAGGGCACATGATAAAAGCAGAATCATTGGACTTCTTGTGCATGCAAGTTTAATTTACGAATTGCATGTTATGGGAGCATTTTAAATGTATTATTCCAAGATTGCAGGAGGAAACTGAGCACAGTTTGTAGAGACATGTTTTGATCTACTAGAAAAAAATTATGTAACAAAAATTATGGGTATACACAAAATGTGCAGCCATCTAATAGGCACCATCACTGAAAAATTGAGTTTTTATTGAGCATGACTTCACCGACAAAAGATTTACTGTAAGCATTAGATGTTTGTGGCAGAGCAGTTTCTAAATGTAAAGCATAGCATAAAGTATCATGTCTCATTGTAAGCGCTTGGTTTTTTAGTTGCACTTGCATTTCTCCAAGTTTTCTTCCTGGCCAGCTAGTGCTAAAACACAAACTGAGACTGCCTGTGGCAGAAAGCAAAGCTCACCCAAGCAGGCCTTTGTCTTCGTTGCTCTTGGAATCAAAGTCCCACCAAGAAGCAGCATCCTCCAATTCACTACAGATAGTTGAATTTGTAAAATCGGTTACAAACAACCCGTAATGTTGGTATCTACGATCTTTTGAAGTATGTGCAACTGTGCCACATCGGGTGGTGGTCAGGTTCCCCTTATGCCCTTGTCACACGAGCACACTAACTAAAGTTATGACAAACCTCAATTAGCATTTATATTTTTAATTGCAAGACAGAGTGTCACGTAACTTACTTGGTGCGATAAGTTATCCTTAGTTTGTGTCGTGAGGCAAGTCACGTGACTCTCAGTTTCACGATCGAAAATATCAACGCTAACTGAGGTTAGCGTACCCGTGTGACAACGGTATAAGGAGAACATGCAACTTCATAGCACGCTAAAAAATTACGACCATGTTGAAAAAACTAGCTACTGAACAGTAAAACTATAGCAGTTCTTTTGTGTGACAGATGTATGGCACAATATGTGTGTGGACGGCACAGAATGTCTTGAAAGCAACAGTTCAAACCATCAATAGCTGGCTAATAGTGCCCTATGGGTGCGGTACAGAAAGAGTTAACAAAGGACTGCCTTTTGCTCACAGGCTGAGCTCGAGCATGGACCGCAGGCCGGCAAAAATGCCGTGGTGTTCGGCCATCCGTTGCTGGGACCGGAACTGAGGCTGCCATACGAGGAGCTACAATCACGCATCCGCCAGTTCCTCTACGAGCAGATGGCCGAAGAGCCAGGCCTCACCTCCTGTCTCCTCATCCACACCTGCAACTCGCCACAGGCAAAGGTGGGCGCTTCCTTCGCGACTGATGGAGCCCTAGTGCAGTGCAATGCTTCTGACTAGATTTTTCTTGTATGCATTGTTTACAAGCTTGTGCACAGTCATTAAAACACTTGGCACGTAAAATAATTATCCGCACCGCTGCTGGTTATTTTATCACTGACTGTGAATCCACTGTCATTCACTCCCAAAACAAACATTGTTGCTTGGCTACTGTGGGCTAAGCTACTGAGGTGTCGGGTCACTGCCCGAGAAGATTCAGCCTTACTGCAATTTGTTTTTTAATGCATAAAGCCAATAAATATCCATTCAGAGAGTACCATGTTTACTCTATTGTAGCACGAGGGGCACCAGCTTATAGAGAAAAAGAAAAAGTGCTAATGCAATGTGAGACCAATGAAGGCCCGAAAAAGATGTAATGAAAACCCAGTGCAAAAACAGCAGAAAAGAAAGGAGGAGACAGGACAGCGCTCTGTCCTGTTTCCTCCTCTCTTTTTTGCTGTTTTTGCGCTGGGTTTTTATTATGCATGTGAACCAACTTGCCCAAGCTTTTACCTTAGCTCGAAAAAGCACATTTATTTTCCAAACACAGTGCCAGGTATTTAGCACCAACCTACATGATGATGTGACGCGTGGAGCTTAGTTCATGAGATGTCCATCTGCCGAGCGACCGAGCTCTTTCTCTCGTTCCACTGTATCGGCCCAACACTGACCGCCACAAGGCAACTGCATTATTCTGTGGTGATATAAGCAACACACTGCCCCTATTCAAAGTGCTGGCTGTCACGAGGCATACGTCAGGCTGTGCTGACGCCTGGAAAGGAGCCCCTGCTAAAGCCGCCACTCGCAGATAGTTGCCCCACTCACGTCGAGGCCTTGGGCATCAACCAACTTCAGTCAAAGTGGCACACCTCTCGAAATGGCCACTGTACTGAACACGACAAGTTGCAAGAAGGGGAGCCAAAGGAGAGCTTAAACACCCCAGGGCAACCACGGCCACGCAAGGCGATGCAAGAAAACAAACGCAATGGGTCTCAGAAAGGAAACAAAGAGTGAATCAGGATGGCACCAACAGGAATCGCGAAATGGCTGAAACGCTAGTTGGCCGCAATTGAGTGTATCGGTGCACTTGAGGCCACTTGAATTTTAGTATTTGATGTTAACACGAGGGTCGATTTCAACGTAGCAAGAAAACAAAAAGGAAACAAAGTCAAGTTACATACAAATAAATTTGATGATTAGCAAAAGCATTTCTTGATTTGGATGTTTTTGGATGTGGGTGGAAGCTGAAGTAAGGAGCGGTTGTTCAGTGGGAAGTGGCTACTACTGTACAATATATGCCCATTGTTGAGACAGTGTGGTAAAGAATCTATTAATTTATTAAACAGCATGATTGAAGAATGTGTAGATTCCTCTTTGATTGGATGTCTTAAAACTAGTTTGAATATAACAGTGCACAACGAAACGAGCCAACTAATGAAAGAAGCGACGTTACTTTCAGTCTGCTCGTTTTTTGTTATGCGCTGTTACACTGAAATATAAACAAATATTAATTCACCCAATATGCCATCTCATACCAGTGTCACTGGGTGCGAAACAAGTCTTTTACTTAACGGTCTTTGACGAAGTTGAAAGACTTTTAACGAAGAGGCATTGTGGCGCAGACACACGGCACCAAGTATCTCATTTTAGTGTTTTCTTGCAAAGACTCTACCAAAAGCACGACGCTAGTAGTTAAAAGAGAAGCAATGAAAATAAAACTATGTATCTAAATGTACAAAATTAAAAAAACTTTTCGCATTGCTCATTTCTTCAAATACATTTAAGAATAAAGAAACCCCAGTGTGAAGGTTTGTTGCATTAGTTAAGGAAGCATTTACATAACTAAAGACTTGTACAAGTCTGTCTCGTACCACCGGGCTTTTATTTACCATATTTGTTTTTTGGTGCTCTTGGACACGTTATGGGCGACCATACCGAAGAAAAGGCAAGAATAGCAAGTCTGCATTCTCGCCGTGGAAATCAAGGCAGATGCTGCTGGTGTCCACTTGGTCATCGTGCTTCTGCACACGCAACGAGTGCAGGTTATCTTCCTACAGCCTGATTAAACACCTGGTGTCTGCCTCCGGCCATTGCAGACAATGCTTTTTGCGTGCACTGCCGGCTGCATGGTCGCAGGGATTGGTCATAGACGCCCAAACTACTGGAATGCCGAGCACGTTTTCCTGCTAGTGCACAATGGCACTGTGAGTCCGAGCGTCACCACGTGATACGGTATAACCTCGTTACAGTGGATCCACTTTCAACAGAGCATCGGTTACTACATACTAATTTGCGGCGTTATGCCGACTTCCCTATTTGTTCCATTCATTGAGCTTCATTTACTACGGATTCTGGTACAACAGACATTCGAATATAATTGACTAAAATGTAAGCCCAGCAAGATGATCAGGACTTTATAGCGGACTTTTTTTACTGCGGACTTCCCAAATTTCATAACTTGGGACTTCAAACATCGCTTCGCATACTTTCGAGATGGGGAGAGAGCTGCGGATATCGACGTACCGATTTAAGAACGAAGGCCGCATATCTTCAGTCTGCTAATGATAAGTTACGCCTAGCTATGGTGATGAAAAATCGGCATGCAGCATGCTTAATTTCGCGTGTTGGGGCACTGACACGAGAAATTGCTGGCCGCTGCCACCGCTGTTACGAGCGGTCGGTGCAGGGCGAGCGTGGCTGTGGTTCTCTACTGATGTGCAACATTCAGGGTTCTAAATAGCCCCAGCGGTTGATGTGATTTGTTGATTGCAATGAAACACATTACGGCTTCTTCGCTTTTGCATATTCATTAGCGCAAAGGTCTTGCTCGCCAAGTTCGGGGCTGAGTTAGGCATAGCCACGACTTTGAGCAGAAAGCGTGGCTGCAATGTGCATGGCCAAATGTTTCAAAGTACGAGTCGACACTATGACAATTGGTTTGGCACGTGATAGTAATCTGAAGACTGAACTTCACGGGTCGTTAAGTAGCTGGAATCAGAAGTTCAGTCTTCAGACCACTTCTGAAAAGGAGTTCGCTCTCTGCCATGTGTCTGCTCTAGGATGTTCTTTTCGAAAGAAGTCTGTGTGCTTAAAAGGCTTTTAAAGGCTCACTTACCACCGCGTGTTTAAAGATGAGAGGGTGATTTTCTTCTCCTTCATACACACAATGCATCCTCCTCGCCCCTTATTTTTTGAATGCACATGAACAACATCAGCACCAATTGCTAAAGCCTATCAAGGTTTTGCGCTTCCCGGCTGCGCGCTGTTATCATCATTTGCGCAGTTGTGAACACAAAAAAATTAAGTTTTATCGGTTGATTGTGCACGATGTACAAGACAAAGAAGAACGAATGGGTGGCTGCATGGCAAAGCAGTGGAGGAGACAAAGCACATGTGATATTTCGCATATATCAACGAATCGAGAGCATGTACGCAGTAGCTGTCACAGGAACTACTGTCTACGTCACAATACAATGCAGAGAAGGACGAGAAATATGAGAAGAGAATATTGCGCTCTTTTTTTGTATTTTGGGAGCCTGGTGAGTGGCCCTTTATATGCGCGTGACAGGAGTATAATTGTCTTGAAACTAGCATTGTTGTACTACTGCCGAGCAAACATTTTTTTTAAACACACTAAAATTTGGGCGAGTTTGTACTTGAACATAGTAGTATTTAGAGCGCGTAAACAGACAAGAAACGGAAGACAGAGGAATACAGACGAGCGCTCACTTCAAACATAAGTTTATCCACAGAAAAGGCCAGGTTTTATCCTACACCGGAGACGGAAGTGCATGTGTGAAACTACAATATAAAAAAAAAACGCCGAGGACAGCTATCACCTCGAAGTTCAAGAAACGCAAAAAAAAGAAAACGAAAACAAAAAAACCATGTGTCTACTACGAATGAAAACATCGTGCAGAAAATCAAACAACTAAGGTGAAAGACCACACATGTCAGCCAGCCATCTATTGACCTACTAACCTGTGAAGTGGCTTACCTAGATAAGTGTTACACTCACTTGATTGGCTGTAATGACACAGGTCCCAATCGTGGTCACTGTCGGTTGCCAGAAACGCTCGAACATATATTTTGCGACTTTCCAGCATATGCAAGCGAACGTCAGCAACTGATATCTTCGATTGGCCGATATATTAGTCGACCATTAACTGATGAGGTTGTGTTAGGTCCTTGGCCCGACGCCAGCTGCACACATGTGTTTATACGAGTTGTTATCACTTTCTTAGAAGCCACTGTACTGGATGCACGTCTGTGGAGTTACCCAGCCTAATAAGAACGTATCATCTCTCTACCTTATTATCGTCATTCATCACTCTTTCACTTCCCAGTCACCCTTCTCCAGTGTAGAGTAGCAGGCCAGAGCAAACTATAGCTCAGGCCGACCTCTCAACCTTTCTTTAAATAAATTCTCTCTCTCTCTACCTAGATAAGTTTTCGACGCCGAGAGCAGGCCAGCAATAGCCGATAGCTTGCCATGACGTGTGGTCTTTCACCTCACTTGTTTGATTTTTTTTGCATAATGCCTTCATGTATAGGAGACACATCATTTTTTTCTTTCTTGTTTTTCTTTGTTTTTTTTTTTTGCATTTCTTGAACTCTGAGGTGATAGCTGTCCTCCGGGTTTTTTAGATTGTAGTTGCTCGCATGCGTTTCCGGGTTTGGTGTAGGATAAAACCTGGCCTTTTTTTTTTCTGAGTAAACTTTAGTTTGAAGTGAGCGCTCGTCTTTATTCCTCTGTCTTCCGTTTCTTGTCTGTTTACACGCTCTAAATACCCCTATGTTCAGGGGTATTTACCCGCCTGTTTGCTGATGACTGCGTTTTATATGACACTGTTACTGACACTTCAAAACAGTCATCCTTACAAGCCAACCTAAACTGCCTCCAGGAATGGTATGAGCGCTGGCTCATGGAACTTAACCCGAGTAAATGTAAAGTCGTTTCATTCCATCGCCGCCACATGCCGCTTGTGTATCCGTACACAGTTAATGCCATCCCACTAGAAAATGTTCCGTCATTCAAGTATTTGGGCATCACTGTTATTAGCGATCTTTCATGGAACATACACATCACTAATATCATTTCATCTGCAAATAAAACACTGGGTTTCCTTAAACGCCATTTACGCCTAGCTCCACAACATGTAAAATTACAAGCATACAAATCCATCGTTTGACCTAAACTAGAATACGCATCGCCAATTTGGGACCCTCGACAATCTTATCTTACACATGCCATCGAATCGCTTCAAAACCGGGCCGCTTGATTTATTCACTGTTCATACTCTTCAACTGTCAGCGTATCTGGATTGAAAGCAGAATCTGGTTTACCAGATCTAGAACTTCGCCGTCGTATAGCCAGCCTGTCATTGTTCCACAAACTTTTTCATAGTCCCTTGCATGCTCCACCTTATATCGTTCCTGCAACACGCATATCTTACCGCACGAGCCATTTGCTTCAAGTTGCTCGGCCACGCTCCCGGACTTCTACTTTTTCCGCCTCGTTTTTCCCACGTACCGCACCAGACTGGAACGGCCTTCCCAGTGAAATTGCAACCATTCTCTGCCCATCATCGTTCATAGAAAATATCAATAATCACCTTTTATGTTAAATCTTTGGCTTCTATGTTTTGTGTTTATAATTACCTACCCCTTATGTAATGTCCCCTCGTGGGTCTTTAAGGAAATAAAATGAAATGAAATGAAATGTACTCCAACAATACAGCTGCCATATTGTGTTAGGATCAATGGTGATTATAGCAGCCTAATAAACATAGGATTTTGGAGCCCTGCCGTGGTGGTCTAGTGGCTAAGGTACTCGGCTGCTGACCCGCAGGTGGCGGGATTGAATCCCGGCTGCGGCGGCTGCATTTTTGATGAAGGCAAAAATGCTACGGCGTCTCTCATAATCATATGGTGGTTTTGTGACATTATACCCCACATATCAATAAATCAATAGCATTCTGGAGGAATATGCTAAAAAAGTTATGCATGATACCGTATATACTCGTGTAAGGGCCGCCCTCGTGTAAGGGCCGCACCCCAACTTTGAAAGCGGATATTTCGAAAAAAAAAAAACAAAAGTTCAAAATGTCCCGCCAGAAAAGTGTAGTTAGTTCATTTACAGCCAGATGGCGCTGCACGCTTTTCCGCTTTTATTCTACTTCCGCCGACGCGCCGACCACGCTGTTGACAGCGCGCCGCCATATTTGCCTTGTGCGGCCTCTTTGTTGGCATCGTTCCTAGCATCGTGTCGATACGTTGGCAGCGCGACTTCAGATCGGTGTCGTCGGTGTCACTTTGTTGGTTGTAGTGAACCCTGCAGAAGCCAGCGCACGTGACGGACGATGGGCCGGCATCTGAGATCATTCACTGCAGCATTTAAGCTGCAAGTGATTGACTATGCCGAGGAGCACGGGAAGCGGGAAGCTGGACGAAAGTACGACGTCGATGAGAAGCGCGTGCGTTACTGGATGAATCAGAAAGATGCCCTCGCCGCTACTAACAGGAGCCGAAAGGCGTTTCGCGGGAAAAAGTGCAAGTACCCGCAACTCGAAAGCGAGCTCGTCAACTACGTCGTCGACACACGAAGGGACGGCTACGCCGTATCGACTGACATGATACGCGTCAAAGCCCTCAGCATCGCTCGCCACATGGAAATACCCCCGGCACAATTCAAGGCAAGTCGGGGCTGGGCTACGCGGTTTATGAACCGTAACCAGCTTTCTATTCGGCGCCGAACGACGATTTGCCAAAAACTGCCGCGCGAGTACGAAGACCACGTCATTAAGTTTCATCGCTTCGTGAATGCTCTCAGGAGGGAGCATGAATACGACCTGTCCCAAATTGGGAATGCGGACCAGACACCTGTGTGGTTCGATGCACCGGAAAGCACCACAGTGGATTTAAAAGGTGCGAAAAGTGTGTCTGTGCGCACGACTGGTGCAGAACGCCAAAGGTGCACTGTGATGTTGTGCATCACGGCAGACGGCAGGAGGCTTCCGCCGTACGTCGTATTTAAAAGGAAGACTCTCCCAAAAGAGAAGTTCCCTCAGGGAATCGTCGTACGTGCGCAAGAGAAGGGCTGGATGTCCGAGGAACTGGTCGTTGACTGGATTAAGACCGTCTGGGCAAACAGACCTGGAGGGCTGTTACAACGGAAAGCCCTCCTTGTTTTGGACAGCTTTAGGGGCCACTTGACCGACCGCGTCAAGAACCGAGTTGCCGCAACTCGTACGGACTTGGCCGTCATTCCCGGTGGCCTGACGAGTGTGCTGCAGCCGCTCGACGTATGCGTCAACAGACCATTCAAAGTGGAATTTCGCCGATGTTACTCTGAATGGATGGCTGGAGGCGTCCACGAGAAGACCCCTACAGGACGGCTGAAGCGGGCGTCGCTCCAACAGGTGTGTGAATGGATTTTGAATGCGTGGCGTGCCATGTCAGTAGAAGTAGTTGCTAAAAGCTTCAAGGTAACGGGAATTTCGAACTCCATGAACGGCACCGAAGATGACCGTCTCTGGGAAGACGCGGACGCCGAGGCGAGCTCCTCCGAGAACGAGGACAGCGAAATGGAATCCGAATAAAAACATTTCTGGCATGTCATTTGTGACTCTTGCACTCTGCTACTGTTGCATAAACAGTACAGACCTTTGGCCTGTACTGCCTGTACTAAATCGGCCTGATTCGTGTAAGGGCCGCACCTAGCAAAATTTTCGAAAAAAAAGTGCGGCCCTTACACGAGTATATACGGTACTCACATAATCGCACTGTCAAGTGCAGATGTTGCAGCAGACCACATGTAAGACATAATGAGGATCCACGTCGTAATGCTTGGCTCAAAGCAAAGAATAGACAATCACTTGCTCACTGCTTCACATGAAAATGATTCCAGGTTATTATGGTATGCTGACTCGCTTTATAACAGTTTAAAAATAAATAGTGCTGAAAGCCTACTAGAAAAATAATTGCATAGATATTTAAAGTTAGGAAACACATATTCATAAGCTGCAAAAGCTTCATAAAAACTTGCTCAGAAATAAAAAATATGTTTCTAAAGCAGGGGCTCCTCTTAAGAATAAGCATGGTTTAAAGAAAAATTATTAGTAATTTGATACAGGTTGTAACTCTTGCAGCACAGTAGTGCTTGCATGCAGTGTGGTTGTTAATTCCAATCAGGTTGATGCGGGTGTGGAGACTCTGTGCAAGTATCTCAACAACATAGCCAATCATCCGTTGGAGGAGAAGTATCGTCGCCTCCGCCTCAACAATCGGATCTTCCAGGAGCGGGTACTGCCTCTTGAGGGGGCTCTGGAGTTCCTTCAGGTGGGTGGTGCTCTCTTTGTGTGCTTACCAATGGAATAAATCACCACACCATTCATTATGATGTACACAGGGGTGTGACAGCTGTCACAATTTTGTACTTTTGCATCAAAACTAAGAAATTTGTTGAAATTTTGCCACGCTGTGCTAAAACTGCTGAGCAATCTCAAAATTTTTTTAATACTGCTAATTTTAGCAAGAAAAGAAGTAAGATATCTCATGATAGTTGATTAATCATACTGAGTAATTAAGTGCTATATGCAGTACAATTATGGCCACTGAATAAAAAACAAGGTGCGGCCTGTTGCGTGCTGCTGAAGCGACGGGACAGGCCTAATTTACCTCGCACCCACTCTGGCACCACCACTCCTTCCAGGAGAAATGCTTTCACACGGATTTCTACACGGCACAGTAGCTCGTAAATAACGTGTTTCGTAGCTGCACATCACAGGTCCGATTCTGATTCCTTATTAGGAGTACCTATTACATAGTATAGGCCTCAATACTCTCCATGAGTGCTGCCCGTTTGACTCACCTGAAACGAAAAGGGTCACTGACTCTGTTCATGGGGAGGCACTCGCCGAGCAGATTCCAAGGGCTGACGTATAAGCCCACCGAAACGCACCGCAAAAGCACGTGCAATTTAAATGTTGGTTCTTTTATCAACAACGCTGATTGTGGTTAAAAGACCGAGATAAAAATCAAGAGTTTACGACACAAACAAAATATGTATTCGCAGTAAAGGCATCACACAAACTTGCACACTCGGCAGGTACCAATTACACCTCACAAAATCACTTAGAAGGTATTTAAAACAACGGGAACAAACTTACTGCACTATAAATGCAATCTCACACATTTTAAACTGCGCAAGAACACTTCGCAGCCCCAAATATTTAGCATGCATGTATACTCCACAACTCTTCAAATGTGTCTCGAATACTTTTCAAAGAAACACTGAAACGAACTCCAGCACTGGTCGTCCTTCCAGCGACACTCTTAAACTGAGTACTCCAGAGGCATTATAACTCGATTCTTGAACATCTGCTGACTGCACTACACGACTCTCTCACACCGCTCAAACATCATAACTTCTTGGCCGATGTTCACCACTCGTTCTACCCTCCGACACATCTAGTTTGGATCCTTTCCAGTTTCACGAAAATTCCAACTAATTCTACTGCGTGTAGCAGATACTGCGACGGCAGCCAGGGAAAGGGTTTTGTCTTGCCGGTTTGTCTGCGAAAATGGTCGCCCCCAAAAAAGGCTCTGCATTAGTGTCTCAATTTCTTCTCGCGTGTTCTGGTTGGCTGTCGCGTGTGTAGAGGGTAAGGGGCATGCCCTGGGTGCTTTTTGATGCTTGTTTTCTTGTATCGTTGCACGTGCCCATGAAGGAAATGTTTGGCAGGGAGATGTGATGCTGCCATTTGGAGGCGACGGTGTGTGTCTGCTTCGGCACTCGTTTGTGCCAAAATAAGTGATCTGTTACGAATAATATGCATCCCAATGTGCTTCTTGAAACTGTAGATCCCAGAGGTATACGTTGTGCTTCAATGTAGTGTCTTTTTTCATGTTGGAGCTGCTCAGCGGCTCACAGCAGCTTCGTGGCGTCACACCACCTAAAAAACCATCTGCCACACACGCGTGCACCAAGGAATCCTACTCAATTACAGGAAACGTGCGGCAAACTGCCCCCCGTACACGATCGCGCACAAAAAAAAGACGAGAAAACACATGAAAAAGCACACGAACATGCACAAATCCTCACGCAACCAAATTGGAACACGAAGTGCCATCAGCTTTGATAGGTGGAGCGTCAGTGCCCTCCCCAAAAAAGTGACCGAAACTGTCAACTCTGCCAACGCGATGCAATCGTCAACGCGTCGTAACAACCGTCATGCTGACAGTTGACGTTCAACGCAACGTAGCAGGCCACACATTGTTTTTTCTCCAGCGGCCGTGGCACTGTTCTTGCCTTGGTAAGATAAGGAACATGCACTAATAACCTGCAGTTTACACATTAGCATTTAATCTGTAACACGATTATTTCGAGGAGTGCTTGTTAAGGATTGCATTGAGAGAGACAAGAGACTATGGTGGCAAGACAAACACACTTTATACACTAGATGGACAGAGGAAAAAAATACACGAAATTCGCGTTAAATCAGCATGCACACCAAGCTTGGCTATACAACAAAACCAGAACTAACAATAAGCCAGTCAATAGCCACTACAACTTTTATGCAATTCCTCAGGGACATAGGGTTTCCTAAAATTAACTAGAAGAGACTGTGCTATTGGTTCAGCGACCATGGGAATTATGGGTAGTACACAGATTGGTATAGTCTTTGTACTTGCGGGCCTTCAATGCACTTGCGCCTTTGTTTCTTGCTGTGTTATGGTTTTACTTGGAATGCAAGAATGGAAGGTTGTGAACTTCATGAGCAGATTTGAAATCGCCAGCCTAAAGTGTAAAAGTAGTGCAGTGTAACCGCTGAACATTTGCTGAATTTGGTTTCGGGACAAAGTAGCTCCAAGCCACACGAAGCCAAACGGAGCCGAAGATACAAAGATTAGATGCAATCCACGTACCACCCACCATTCATTCGCATGCTCGCTGAAGCACCATGCGTTGCCACTCCTATAGACACTAGTACCAGAGTTCTCTCTAGTGGATATATGGGAAACTCTATGCCCAAAGACACTCACTTTCATACGAAGCGTTCTTACTGTTCATGGTGGGGGTTCGCAACTACGATGAAGACATCTCGCAATTGTCGCTGTCAGCCTGCGTCTGCTTGATTATCAACTTGTCTTCACTTGTGACCCAGTCGTCGTGAGTCTCGCCAGGTTAGGCCTACCCGTCAACATGACTCCGGAAACCGTCAAGTGAACCACTGTCATCCTATGAAGAAGGCAAACAGCGGCAGCTGTTCTGGGAACTGCTGTTGTAGGTTGCTTCAGGTCTGGAGAGCGTCTCTACCTTTCTACCTTGATTGACGGCTGCTTTCTGGCACCCTCGCGCCGCCACCTTCATATCCAGGTTAGACAAGCCTTCACCGTGAGAGCAACACTGTTTTCTTCCACCTTCCTCATTTGGCGCTCCACAGGACAATAATGCCACTTTATCCTCTAGAGATTTTCCACCACACCTCAGATTGGGTACCACAGGCTTTCCTCCAGCCAATCCCGTGCGTGAATGTTGCGCATATGTGCACTGTCGGTTGGGGGCCTCACGCACAATTGCCGCATTCCATCATTTGGTACGCGCCTCGCGCTGTTTTACCCATGACATTGGCCCCCTTTTTAAAAGCTTTTTCTCAAAAATCTGCTCTTTTCTTCAGGGATGCAGCCTTTTGTTCTTTTGCTGGTGAGATCACTTGCCATCACTCTTGCATAAGCTGGTGTATCACCTTCCATTGCCGCACACACACCACACTATCACACCATTCACTGCACCAACATTTCAAGGACACACTCTCACATTTCACATATTTCATTGTCCAGCATGTATTAGTCCATTATCTTTACACTGTTTTGCAATATTATAACTGCATGTGCGCGCATGTAACTCAAGGACCAAATGATGCCGAACAGTAGTCGCCCCGTGGCAATTTTATTATGCTTTCTCACGTGACATCCAAGTAGTGCGGTGAAAGCGACTTGAACACATTGCGATACATGTATTGTAGTACGAAAATGTTAAAACCAGTGTTCTTTGTCAGAAAGGACAAAGAGGTAAACAACAACTAGTAACAGAAGAGTCTTTTGCTTTTTTTGCCTGTGTTTTTTTTTTCACTGTAAATTGTTAAATTTGATGTACAGGGCCAAATTGCCCCAATTTTGACCTTTGTTATTATCTTCTTCTTGCGGTGGTGTTTTAGTGGCATTTTTGCAGATTTCTGGCTCTGCCTGCACAAATGGACTGTTTGTTCAAAATGTGGGAGTTTCTTGTGCCATTGGGACAGGCACATTCCCAACAGTCAGGCATGCTGACATTGCAGGATAAAGAGGAAGCCCATCCGCTTCCTCTTTGGGTTTTCTCCAGCTTCCAGAAGATGTGTGATTGCAAGGATGTGGCTTGCATCAGTGACTCTTCCTTGAGCACAGCAGAATGTGTGAAAATGCTGGGAAAAGGAAAAGGAAGTCAAATGCCATCTGTAATCTACACACCAAGGTTCATTAGGGCTTCCGAGGTTCGCGTGCACTATCTCTAGAAGTACAGTCGAACTACGCTACTACGAAATTTGTGCTATAATGAAAAATTTACAATTCCTCGCCAGCAGTCTATAGGAGTCAATGCATAAATATTGTCACCACAACGAACACTTTTTCTTCTCGCTCGATCGTCTCGCTTAAACGAAATTTTACGATACAATTCCAGGCTCAGATACTAATTGCCATGCAGTAAACCCAATCTTTAACATTTCGATGCATTTTCAGAGCCTGAAAATGTGTCAACGAAGTTTCAAAAACGTGCTGGCACTACCAGAAACCGCCGCTGTTCAGCAAGCATCCGCGCATTTCTCGATAGCGATGGCAATGAGACTGCCCTGGCTCTGCTTTTGCCACTGGCTTGCTTTTGAGCCGCAGACGATCCGAAGCTAAAGCTCAGTCGCTCAGTTAATGGCATGGAGGAAGGAAAGAGCTCGCCTTCCTTTGTAGTTAATGGTTTTCATTCACGAATCACGCAGCTGCTGGGTGCAACTGCAGAACGATGCCTTTTCCGATTCCGGTGCTTATCATTATGTCCGCACTTGGCCAGTGTAGGAAATAATCAGAGCGGCTGTTCGTCCGCGTTATTAACAAAATCAGCTTGCCGCGAGTGACGGATGATAAAAATAGCACAAAATAATGCTTAAGTCACCGCTCTACGATACCCTGCCTTCATCTTGGCGTTGTCGGATACTTTTGACGGCGGACAGCTGCTGCTCTTAATGTGTTATTGCAACTGTTTGGTTCGTTCACGAAGGCGGTTTTAGGCATTGTTTCAGCGTGCTTTCCACCATGGCCTCGCTATGCATGGGTGAGAATGACGTCGTGACGCTGCTGGGAAAGAATAGGAAGCAGTGGAGATTTTTTGAATTTTGAGGATGAACACTCTTGTGTTTTTCTAGGTCAGATCAGCTATATTTTTTCGATTTTACTACAACAAAATTTTTGCTTCAATGAAGTTTTTTCCGCGCCCCATCAGTTTCGTTGTAGCGGGGTTCGATTGTACTCTTTACTGAGTAAGTTTTTGTTTCTGTAGAAGCCACAAATATGTGGCTGCTTTGCTCGACGAAATAACGAGGGAAGGGGAGCGCAAACTTTGTACTGTTTATTCACCATATCCTGCATCAAAATTTATGCGCACAGACATGCAGAGCAAGACACATTGATTGCAAACCACCCTAACATCACGCGATCTTGGCCATGCAAGGTAATTTGGGTCACATGAAGTAATGCCTGCAAGAAGCAGCCACTGTAGTCTATTTATTTATTTATTTATTTATTTATTTTAATACCCTCAGGGCCCGAGGGCATTACAGAGGGGAGTGGATTACACAACATAATGAAAAAGCGGAAAGTTGGGGGTTACATGGATCAGTGAAGGAAACCAACAAGAAATAATGCACATTATAAGAACAAAAACAGGTATTAAAGAACTACAAAGCTTAACAGGTCTACTGAAAAATGGAAATACTATATTCCTAAAAATTATGGCGACAGGTTAGTTATAGCAGCCTTAAACATAGAGGTATTAGACATCTCGACTACAGATCGGGGAAGGTGATTCCAACTTGGTGACGTACGGGGGATGAATGAATTGTAAAAATGGTTGGTGTGGCATGTGGGAATGCCAAACTTATGACGATGGTCGATGCGAGCGGATACGTAAGAAGAAGGGATTATCAATTTATTCTTAAGGACTGAATTGTGGTAATATATATTTTGAAACAGGCAGAGGCGAGACATTTCGCTACGTCGTGAGAACAGAGGTAATGATAAAGTTATTTTCATGGAAGTGACGCTGGAGGTGCGATGATAGTTGGAAAGAATGAAACGAACAGCCCAATTCTGGATGGATTCAAGCTGGTGAATGAGTGTTTCTTGGCTGGGCTCCCACACAGATGCAGCATATTCCATTTTGGAACATACTAATGATTTATACAGAAGTATTTTTACTGGAAAGGAAGAAGGATGAAAATTAAGGCGTATAAACGCCAGCGTGCAGTTAGCATTATTGGTTACATGTGTTACATGCATCTTTCAGAAAAGATCAGAAGTGATGAGTACGCCTAGATATTTGTAACATGACACAGGTTCTAGGTTAGTATTATTAAGATTATAAGAGGGCAATGTTGTATCACGACATGAAATGCGCATGTGCTTGCATTTGTTAGTGTTTAACTCCATGTTCCACGTGTTAGTCCAGTCACGAACACGGTTTATATCTGATTGAAGAAGATAGACGTCAGAGTCGCAGTTAATAACACGGCATATAACACAGTCCTTTATGTAGATGAGGAAAAGCAAAGGTCCCAGCACAGAGCCTTGAGGCACGCCCGATTCAACTGCAGAAGTGATGGATGAGGTGTTATTCACAGTGACAAATTGAGAACGATCAGTGAGAAAAGAGTGAAGCCATTGAAGAACGTTCGGATCAATGTTAAGTTTGCTGAGTTTTAAAAGAAGCAGTTGATGAGAAACCTTGTTGAACGCTTTGGGAAGTCTAGGAATATGCAGTCGACAATGGAACCCCTGTCAAGAATGGAATTTAGGCCATGTGTGAATGTCAAAAGTTGTGTCTCACATGAAAATGACTTGCGAAATCCATGCTGGTGATCTGTAAAAAAGGAGTTTGACTGTAGGAAAGATGCGAGATGAGAGCAAATAACATGTTCCGTAACATTACATGAAATATATGTGAGTGAGATTGGTCGATAGTTACATAGAGAATGCTTATCCCCATACTTGTGCAAAGGAATCATCTTCCCCACCTTCCAGTCTTCCGGAATGCAACTGGTATGAAGCGATTGCTGAAATATATTAGTGAGAATGATGCCACTGTACACTTTAGTACTAATTAAAAACTTTGAATTGATGCCATCAACACCACATGATGATGACATTTTTCGATTTTTATGATTTTTTCTATACCGGCAGCATCGAAGACAATGGGGTCTATTGTTAAGAAATTCGAACTAGCATATGTGGGAGTTACGGAACACACATTTTGTAAAAAAGCAGAAACAAATACAGAGTTTAGAACATTTGCGGATTCATGAAGTTTGATTATGCTATTGTTTGTATCTTTAAGGGTGATTGAGGAATTGTCTCTTTTGTTCACTACATTCCAAAATTGCTTAGGGTTGGTAATTAAAAGAGATGGTAATGTAATATCGAAAAATGAATCCTTAGCATCTTTTAGGGCTTGTTTGTATTCTGTAGCTACGGCCTGATAATCACTCCAACGTTCATGAGTGCCAGTTACCTTTGCAGAGCTGAAAATGCGTTTTTTGTTATTGCATAGTCGTTTAAGCGATTGACTGAACCATGGTGATTGCAGGTTAGATGTGATGACTATGCGTGGCACATATTTTTCTATGAGTCATAGAACCTTTTCTTTGAATAAAGTCCAGTTAGTATTAACGGAGCGATCATAAAAGTTGTGCATGTAATCACTTAAAAAAGCTGAGAGATCATGATTAATAGCATCAAAATCTGCACGCTTATAGTCCCGGATATATTTTTTGTGGTTCCTACTGTGAGGTACTGTGCAGGTGAAAGAAAAATGAAGCAGCAAGTGGTTGCTTAGCCCCTGCAAGTAGGATATGGAATGGAAAAGATCAGGCGCAGTGGTGAGCACTAAATCTAAGATGTTAGATGTCGTAGACGTAATTCTTGTTGCCTGTGTTATTAGCTAGGACAAGTTAAAATCATTGCACAAATTCAAAAATGCGTCTCCCGCTCCGGAGAAAGGATGACAAGTGGAATGCTTGTTTGACCAAACTATATTCGGGAAATTGACGTCGCCTAGTAAAATGAGCGGACTATTCGGATACCGTACTGTTAGCGTGGAAATGACATCATGAAGCTCATCAACAAAAGTGGATCAACAGGATGATGGCCGATAACAAGCGCCCAATATCAACTTCTTGGAACACGTTTGTATTTCAACCAAAACAAGTTCCAAAGCACTACTAAAATGAATTGGAAAAGACGAAATCGTATCTGAAACCGCGATAAGCACACCGCCTCCACACTGAACACCTCTGTCACAACGGTAAATGTTGTAGTTTTTTTTGCAATCAAATAATTCACTGTTATCAACCTGCGCAGACAACCAGGTTTCAGTAAGGCAGATTATGTCGGCGTTAGAAGCATCGATAGCAGAGCAGAGATCATCACGTTTTGGAATTAGGCTTCGAATACTTGTGAAAAGAAACGAAAGTTGATTTGCGACTGGTAGCTTTGATTCACTTCCCCTCGCGTAGCGCTATTCGGTGTTGTGCACAGATGCATGCGGCGACTCATGCGAGAGATGTGAAGTTTTGACTGATGACTTAAAGGATTCGGAGATTTCACGCATGCAATCATCAGAGGGGTTGTACATGTAGCACTTTCTATTTACGTACAGTTTGTTAAAGCGAAACTTAAATCTTGAGGATTGAGTTTTGCCAAATTCAGCCAGTTTCTTGCTGGCAAGGCGAGTAGCTGGCGAATAGTCTTCACTGACGGCAACATTTACTTCCTTCAGCTTCTATTCTACTCAGAAGTATTTGCTGCTTGAGCTTGAAGGAAGAAAATTTGGCAATGATTGGCCGGCACTTATTGGGATGATAACCGCCAAGTCTGTGTGCTCGTTCGATTAGTATTTCAGAGGGTGCTATTTCTAATCTGGATGAAAACACATTCATCAGCTTTTCTGCTGTCTGGGCCCAAGACTCTGACTGGGCATCAGGCAGCCCATAGAATAAGAGGTTGTCTCGCCGCTGCATATCCTCGAGCTCACCTTGCCGAGCACGGAGTTGATCGTTTTCGCTGCTAATATGGCTAAACGATCGGCGAAAACGCTGTATCTTTTCCTGGACTTCCTCAATCGCGACCGTTTTGCGCTCTACTTCAGTTAATCGTTTGTCTAAAACAGTAAGGTTTTCTTAAAAACTCGCCTGTGTTTTTTTAAGCTCATCAACAGATTTGATTAGATCTGTCTGGTCCCTCTCCATTTTTTGGTACGCATGTTTACAGCTTGTAACATCTTGAACATATCATTAAACTTCTTAGTCTGTGAATCAGTAAGAAGACTTTGCACTTGGGCTCTAGTGTTAGGTCCGGGATTGAGCTCGACATCACCGGAAAACATAAGCAATTGAGTTACATCATCAAAGCACTCATGAAAAACAGAAAACAAAACTCCCGGGCGTGGGAACAGCAACAAACAAACGTTATTCGACTTTTTAGCATACAGAGATGTAACCGAACTAACCTGGACGACAAAGCATAATGTATTAGTGAACTGCATCGTAGTGCTGTTCACACGCCCACTAAAGGCGCTGGTATTCCACCAGCTCTTCATATAGGCAGCTGTCAATGATGTTGTCGTCGATCCGATTCCTTCGTTTGGTAGAGGGATGACCGTAGACATGTCGCTGTCGCACGGGCAGGCTGATAATTTCATATCGTTGAGATGGCAAGACAGCCTGCTGGTGTCGCTTATCGCTGGAGATATCGGTATGGCGGTGAAATGAATTCATGCCGTAACCTGGACGACAAAGCAGAATGGATTAGTGAACTGCATCGTAGTGTTGTTCACACGCCCACTAAAGACGCCGGGATTCCGCCAGCTCTTCATATAAGCAGCTGTCGATGATGTTTTCGTTAACCCGATTCCTTCGTTTGGTAGAGGGATGACCGTAGACACGTCGCTGTCGCACGGGCAGGCTGATACTTTCATATCGTTGAGATGGCAGGACAGCCTGCTGGTGTCGCTTATTGCTGGAGATATCGGTACGGCGGTGAAATGAATCCATGCCGTAACCTGGACGACAAAGCAGAATGGATTAGTGAACTGCATCGTAGTGCTGTTCACACGCCCACTCAGAGTCGACGATTATGCAACCTGCCGCGGACTCCAGGGAGCGCTGGCTTCATCAGAATTTGTGCACATACATCCCTCCCTTCAGAACCAATCTGTAAGGCTAAGGAGATCCGCGTCCTTGGCCTCTTCATGCACCACCAACACAGGGCAGACATCCCAATAGCGAAACTTTGTACAGTCGGAGACCAGGTGGTATGGTCCGCCAGATCTCCAACAAGCGAGGCAGATTGTGAAGCAGGCATGCAATGCGCCTTGCCCATACTTTCGTAGTTAGTAGGATAGTCTATTCGACCTTCTACTTGCACTTATGCAAACACGATGATCCACCAAAAAGTCAAGTGGGTTCTCGACCTCCCTATCATCACATCCAATCAGTGACTTCTAGTCCTAGGAGTGGTGAATACCTATTGACAAGCCAACCTTGTCAACCAATACACACCTTGCATAGATTCATTCTGGTCGCCTCCTCTTGGACCGGCCACACATCACACCAGATTGAGGAAAGGGTGCCAGAGCCTTGACGATGCGCCCTCCGGATTCAACCCAGAACATATTCAGAGAAGATCACAGCAGTCACCG
This sequence comes from Rhipicephalus microplus, assembly GCF_043290135.1. Lineage (NCBI taxonomy): Eukaryota > Metazoa > Arthropoda > Arachnida > Ixodida > Ixodidae > Rhipicephalus > Rhipicephalus microplus. Next base: position 219,500,442 of record NC_134704.1, read on the forward strand.
CCAGGCATGCCCAGAGGCGTTGCAGTGACACTTTGGTCAACAGCAACAGGAGGGGGTGCTATACGGCTGCAGTTGTACACTACACCTTAAACGGGCTCACTTTAAAAGCCTACATTGCAACATACGTGGAGGAGATCGCCATCGCTCTCACCTATCCCTCTTCGAAACTATCTTCACCGACTCGTGAGCGGCCTGTCAGAACTATGAGATAGGGTAGACTCACCTGCTTGCTCAGCACTTACTGGAACCTAGCTGCTGATACGTTGATCCTACTCTCTCACGTACTCTCTTCCCGATCTCACCCACGTACTCTCTTCCCGATCTCCCTGTGTTTGGAAGCCTACCCCCAATCAGACAGTTCAGCCCTTTCATTCAAAGACATTAAGAGCTATCCGATTCTAGGGCTATCCGGACCCTTGTAAAGGACTGAATTGCGCTGACGAGCGCCTCTTTTTAGAACTGTTTACCAACTCTGTACTGTGCCCAGCGGTAATAAACGTTTCAATTCATTCTTTGGTGGCACATGCCATTTCTGTGGAAAGGTGTCTGACACCTCCCTATCCCTCCCAAACCCCATGCCCGTGAAAGAGGACTCTGATGTTAATTGTTATTTCACTTTAGTGTCCCTTTAAAGGTGGTGCTTTTTGAAAAGTCTTAAGTAGACACATTACACAGAAATGTTGATCTGAAGTAATAATATATATATAGATATATATATTATAAAGGAGATTTATTGAGCAGAAAGGTTGATGCTTGGAAGGCTTGGAAGGCGATGCACCAGCCGCAGTTTCCGAGCTCGAGCCGCTGCTGCACTCTCGATGCTGCTGCCTCTGCGCCAGAGTACTTCCCCTTCTTTACAATGGCCCCACGAAGAAAAAAAGGAGCCATCCTGGCGACTTAGTCTTGTGCAGGCAGCGTTGAACCATGGTACTGCTTGAGCCTCTGGACGTGTACAACCTCGTGGTTGCAACGTCGCAAGTCTGATGGCGGCGTAAGAGGCTCACTGAGGTAGTTTACTGGCGAAGTTTTTTCGAGATTACGATATGGCCCATCGTACTTTGGCAGAAGTTTGGAAGAGAGCCCAGGTGTGCGATGCGGCACTGACAGCCACACAAGAGCACCCGGAAGAAAAACGGGAGTTGAGGTCTGGGCATGATTAATTGCTGTTTGCCTGTTTTGGTCATCGCAGGTAAAGCGACGAGCTAACTGGCGACATTCTTCTGCGTGTCTAGTGACGTCCAAGATCGGTAGGCTAGGCATTCGGACGCATCCGGTCGATAAGGCAGAATGGTGTCAATGGTGTGGGAGGGGTGACGGCCGTAGAGGAGGTAAAAAGGGGAGGAGCCTGTTGTCGCTTGCGTTGCCGTATTATAGGCGTATGTAATGAATGGGCGGACTAAGTCCCAGTTAGAGTGATCAGGCATTACATACATAGATAGCATGTCACCGAGAGTATGTCACCAATGGGGCTCAATAGCCTCATTGGTTTGAGGGTGGCAAGCGGTACATGTGCGATGTACAATAGCTCACTCAGCGAGCGATTTTTCAATGACGTTGGACAAGAAGGTGCGGCTGCGGTCACTGAGGAGTTCTTGAGGGCCTCGATGACGCAACACAAAATGACGCGGTAGGAAAGTGGCAACCTCCTGTGCTGTAGTCGTTTGAAGAGCAGAGGTCTCAGCATAGTGCGTTAGGTGGTCGATAGCAACTATTATCCACCTGTTGCCAGTCGGAGTAAATGGAAGTGGCCCATAAATATCTATTCCAACCCGTTCGAAGGGTCGGAAAGGGCACGGTAAAGGCTGCAGCTCACCGGTGGAGGTGTGTGGTGGAGATTTTCGGCGCTGACATTCGGCACAAGAGCGGACGAAGTTGCAAACGAACGTATACGTACCACGCCAGTAGTAGTGATGTCGAAGCCTTTCGTAGGTCTTGAAGACTCCTGCGTGGCCAAATTGTGGGTCAGCGTGGAAAGAGGAACAAATCTGCGACCTCAGGGTTCGTGGAACGACGAGCAGCCACTTACGTCCCTCTGGTGCGTAGTTGCGTCGATAGAGAAGCGCGTCACGGATCGAGAAGTGTAGAACTTGGCGCTCGAGCGTTCGCGTCTTTGGGAGTTCAGAAGTGTCGGAAAGATGATTGAGAAGAGACGCAGTCCACGGGTCATTGCATTGTTCCATAGCAATGGTGTCGAAGTCAAGCGATGACAATGTGGAATCACAAGCGGAGTCGGCTGTGGCATTCTGGGACAGGGAGGAAGGGGAAAGGGCATCGGCGTCAGCAGCTTCCGCCCTGACCGATAAACCACACGTATGTCATAATCTTGGATTTTCAACGCCCAGCGAGCGAGGGGGCCAGATGGGTCTTTTAACGTCGAAAGCCAGCACCGCGCGTGGTGGTCGGTCACGACGTCAAAAGAACGACCATATAGATATGGGCAAAACTTTCCAAGGGCCCACACAATGGCCAAGCACTCCTTTTCTGTGACGCTGTAGTTGCTCTCAGCCTTGGTAAGTGTGCGACTGGCGTATGCCATCGTGTATTCCTGATGCTCCGGTTTACGCTGTGCGAGAACAGCACCCAGGCCTACACCACTGGTGCGGTGTAGATTTCAGTTGGAGCTTCCGGATCGAAATGGCGTAGAATGGGTGGCGTCATGAGAAGCCGTCGCAAGGTGGTGAAAGCCTCGTCGCAGGCAGGGGACCATGATAAGAGGTCGTTACAGTTGCTGAGAAGTTGCGTGAGAGGTGATATAATAGACGCGAAGTTTCGGACGAATTGCCGGAAATACGAACCCAAGCCGATGAAACTTCGAAGTTCTTTGATGGTGGCAGGTTTAGGAAACACCGTAACAGCTCGCAATTTCTCGGGATCCGGAAGGATGCCTTCCTTGGAAACAACGTGGCCTAAAATTAAAATGTTCAGTTGACGCATGGCAAATTGACATTTTTTGAGGTTTAATTGCAAACCGGCGTTAGTCAAGCAAGTAAGGACGTGCTGAAGGCGGTGTGTCTGTCAAAGTTAGGGGCAAAGACCACGATATCATCGAGGTAACACAAGCATATCTTCCATTTTAGTCTGTGCAGGATGTTGTCCAGCATTCGTTCGAACGTTGCAAGTGCATTGCAAAGTCCGAAGGGGATGACGGTGAATTCATATAAGCCGTCTGGCGTGACAAAAGCGGTTTTGGGGTGATCGGCCTCCGCCATAGGCACCTGCCAGTAGCCTGACCGCAAGTCTAACGAGGAAAAGAACTCGGCACCCTGTAAACTGTCAAAAGCATTGTCAATGCGCGGTAGTGGATAGACATCCTTCAGCGTGATCGTGTTCAATCGCCGGGAATCGACACAGAAACGAATAGAACCGTCTTTCTTTTTGACGAGGACTACCGGAGATGCCCATGGGCTCTGTGAAGGTCGAATGACGCCTCTGCGAAGCATGTCGTCTACTTGGTCAGCAATGACACGGTGTTCAGCGGACATGCGATATGGTCGTCGCAACGGTGAGTGGGACCCAGTGTCGATGTGGTGTTCTACTGCTAAGGTACGGCCAAGATGTGGTGTTCTACTGCTAAGACACGGCCAAGAGATGTTTGTTCAACGTCGAAAGAATGGCGGTAGCACTCAAGAATGGTGAGGAGTTGTGAACGCTGTGAAGATGTCAAATCTGCAGCGATGAATGGTTGAAATATGTTCACCGACGTTGAGTCAGCCGCTGAGACGACAGCCAGTTCACAGACGCAGGTAGAAGGCACCTCATCGGGGACGGATATAATTCTGGAAGAACTGATTGTCTCGACGTGGCCAAGGCACTCGTGACAAAGTAGGGATAAAGACGACGACTCATGATTATAAATTCGCATTGGGGTTGAGCCTTCTACAAGGTCGAGAGCAGCAAAAGGCAGGGGGAGGGCTCTTCGGGCGACGAATATTGGAGATGGTGTGAAGAAGACCGTGCCGTCGGATATGGCGCTGCATGAAACTGGCACGAACGCAAAAGAGCATGGCGGGATGTAGGTGTCATCGCTAACGACAAGTTTAGTGGCAGACTGGGTGTCGATGGACGCTTTGTCATCCAGTGAGCAAAATTCAACCTCAGCCCTAGCACAGTCGATTACGGCGTTATGAGGCGACAAAAAGTCCAATCCCAAGGTAATAGTATGAGAGCACGATGAAAGAACCATGAACTCTATCGTATACAGAACGTCCTGAATTATCACGCGGGCTGTACATACTGCGGTCGGTTGAACAGGTTGAGCACTGGCTGTGCGAAGCGATAATCCGGAGAAAGGCGTCGTAACCTTACGAATTGAGCGGCAAAATCCAGCATCTATAACAGAAACGGCTGCACCGGTATCTACAAGAGCGACAGTAGGGATATTTTAGACGAACACATCAATAACATTGGTAGGTGACAAATGAGGACTTGGGCAAACCGAAACTTGCGCTGTTCTTGCCTCAGGAACTGCGTCGTCTAGTTTTCCTCCTTGTTAGGCGCGGGCCGTGGACGCATAGGAGAAGGCGAGCGGCGGCGTGGAGAGGGCGAGCGAAGACGTCCCGATTGAGGGCGGTGGTCGTCCTGGTAACGGGCTGGCATTGGAGTGGAGGAACCGTATTGCGCGTTGGAGTTAAGCGGGAAGAAAGGCTCACGGCGGTTTTCATTGGTAATATGCGTCCGGCGGCGGCAATACCTTGCGACGTGTCCGGGGTATCGACAAGCGTAACATATCGGGCGATTGTCGAGGGTGCGCCACGGGTTGGCAGTGTTAGTGCTGGTCCAGCGAACTGGAGCTGGGGGATAGCTCACGCGAGGCTGGAAAAGAGGTGCAGGCGCCTTGCGAGTTGGCATGGCTGCAGCCGCGGCGTAGGTGAGAGGAGCAGCCACAAGATTACGCTCGCGAGCAGCTGGTAAGGCCTCGGCGACCTCTCCTTGAATGACGCCACGTAGAGATGATGGTAAAGTTGTGCTAAGTTCTGGTGTGAAAGGCACCAAGGAAAGCTGTTATGCGACTTCTTCGCGGACAAATGCTTTTATTTCGGCTATTGGTGACGCTTGGTCATGACCACTGATCACACTAGACAGGGATGCCAAATCGTGCGCTGGAGGAGGTCTTGTCAGAGCTCACTGCTTCCGAAATTCATCGTAGCTTTGGCAGAGGCTAGTTACGTCGTTAACAGTGGTCGGGCTTTTCGCCAAGAGCATTTGAAAAGCATAGTCGTCAATCCCTTTGAGGATGTGCTTACATTTTTCAGCTTCCGTCATTGCGGCGTTCACGCGTCTGCACAAATCGATGACGTCTTCTATGTAACTAGTGAAGGTTTCACCCGTTTCTTGTGTCCGTGTGCGTAAATGTTGCTCGGCACAAAGTTTTCGGATGGCAGGTCAATCGAAGACTGCTACAATCGACGTTTTAAATTGCGGCCACGTTCGGACGTCTGCCTCGTGGTTTCTAAGCCAAAGGCTGGCTACACCAGCGAGGTAGAACGACACGCGTGTCAAGTTGTCCGCGTCCGTCCATCTGTTTAAAGCGCTCACCCGTACAAAAGTCGAGAGCCAATCTTCAACGTCGTTGTCATCTGTTACACTGAAGATTGGAGGCTCCCGCTGAGGAACACTGCCTGGACAGGTGGCCCGAAGAGATAAAAGCGCCTGCTGATCGGTGTCCGGCATAGCAGAAGGTAGCCGTCTAGAACAGAGTTCCAGGATGGTAGCGGAAAGGTGTAAGGGACGGTACCCGGCACGGCTCCACCAATTATGAAGGAGATTTATTGAGCAGAAAGGCTGATGCTTGGAAGGCTTGGAAGGTGATGCACCAGCCGCAATTTCCGAGCTCGAGCCGCTGCTGCATGCTCGATGCTGCTGTCTCTGTGCCAGAGTACTTCCCCTTCTTTACAATATATATATATATATATATATATATCGTTTAAATTTGTTGAACACTTGAAATAGGTAATCTGCTAGTCTCCCGTGTGCTCACATTTGGGTGCACGTTTAAGAACCCCAGGCGGTCTAAATTTCAGGAGCCCTTCACTACGGCGTCTCTCATAATCATATGGTGGTTTTGGGATGTTAAACCTCACATATCGATCGTTCTGCGAGTCTCACCTTGCCCTAGACGTATTGAATCATTCCGGATGGAAATCCACAGTGAACCTTGTTTTACACCGCAGGTTTTTGTGATGCAAGCAATCTATAAAAAAAATGATTTGGTTGCCCATACTGATCGCGACTGCAGATACGAATCTAAAAAAAAGCACTACTTTACGCTCATTCGCAGAAAGCAGTGTACGAAAGGACATACTACATATCAAGTGAATGAACTTGTGCATCTCTGCAGTGCCATTAGTTCACTGAGCAAACTAGAATTAAGCACTGTTATTATACTTCATTACACTGAAGCTAAGGAGCATGGCTTATACCGATGTACAACAACAGTGTGCTTAATAAAGCATAGTTCACTTATATTTTAAATAAATAATGTAACGTATCTGCAAATGGAAGATTGAGGGCTGAGAAAAGCGGCATGCCTCGATCTGCACTCACGAAATTAGGACATCACGTAATACAGCACCAAAACAGCTCAAATAGGCTGATATTCACTTGCTACGCTTTCCATAGATAAAACTGGCCAAAAATAAACCATGCATGTTACGCAGATCCTAGAGGAAACTTGCTACTAACACTCCAAACACATAGATGCAAAGAACGACAAGTGCTGACAAGGGCCGCAACATGTGTGGTAATAAACTACTACGGCATTAGGATGTCAGCATAATTTATATATTATTTTATACCACTATTTCTTATGCTGTTACCTGTATATATACAATACAACTTTTTTTATCTTGCAGTATTTGCATCTACGTAGCATTAGTTTTAATGGCGGCAAATTCAGTGCTTGGCAATGCTGGGCGCCTTACGAGAAGTAGCAGTGCGGTGTTTTTTATGGTAGCGTTAGCCTCTCTAGCAGCGTCATAGCAGACGAGTGCAAGGTATTTTAAAAGGACTTGTTTTTGGGCTAGTTGGTGCATATTTGGTGCAGAAGACTGAGGCACAAAAAACATATCATGAAGCAGGAAGAGCAGAAGAGAAGAAAGAACAGCGCCATTCTTTCTTCTCTTCTGCTCTTCCTGCTTCACGATATGTTTTTGCGCCTCAGTCTTCTGCACCAAGACGACAGCAAGGTGACAAAGTTCACAACAATGCAATCGTGGCAGTGAACGGTGAATGTTCAAAACAAATGTTTCCTGCAACGAGTCACCCGCAATAACGTTGAGCTACTTGTTTGCTCAGTATGATGAAACCTAACTTGGACATTCACATTAGCGAAATTTGTGTGCCAACGGTGTACTGGATCCAGTACCCCGCTTATTCGAGCTTTTGAAAGCTAGAATAAAGGTGTCTTTTTTTACAGCGGTGTATATATTTTGGAACTTAGCCATACAGAGCCCTTGAGATCACAATAAAATGTGCATCATGGACGTGTGGCAACTATTCTAATCGTTCATAAAGACTGGCTTTAATTTATATAACGCAAAAAAATTTGAAAAACAGGGATACATGATCGAGAGAGACAGGGCTGTCCTGCTTGCATTTTTCGTTCTACAGAAATGAATCACAGCCAACTTGCACGCTCTATCACCCTGATGGATTTAATTACGAATGCAGTCGATACAGTATTGTCACTGGTGGATTAAATGCTGGAACTCTGTCAGTCAGTTTGCATTTAGAGTAAAAAGTAGAAGGGTATGCCAGCTGTCTTTAATGCATGCCAAAATAGTGAGCGCGCCAACGATCACACCCTAAAGTCAAAGTTCATATAGCAATACCCTCTCCCACCCCTTTCTTGCAGTGCTAGTTTTTTTCTGCTTCTTTAAAACGGACGGCGCATTCCTCTCTGCTTGCATAAGAGTCGATGGCAGGCCTGACATGTGGGATACGTGATGTTATCACATCTGTCCTTTGTGCAAAAGAGATAGGTAGGCTCTTTTTATCTCTGCTTTAGCCACATTCGTCGCCTCCGTTCGAGCGCGTTTACCCCCGTCTAAAACACGATGCACGATGCGCGGGAGGAAATTATCAGTGGGGACAGCACACAAAATGTGATAGTGAGGGCCAGTGGCGCAGCCAGGGGGGCAGGGGGCACATCGGGAATGTCCTCCCCCCCCCCCCCACTCCGCAAAACTTTTTTCGCTATGGCATATATAGCACAAAATGACCCTCCCCTGCTCCGTGCAAATCAAGGTGGCCCCCTCCAAGAAAAAAAAGTAAAATATTTTGCCTACACTCGTGGTGACGGCAAAAACTAGTGGAGGACGCACATATAGTTGCTATCGCAATAAAAACAATGTCTCTTGCCATCGAGTTATCTTAGGCAAATGCATATGGTACCCCTTGAGGTTTTTGTTTTGTTTTTTTACACTGCTTTCAAGTGGACATATACAGGGTTTTTGGTGTATAGACAGAACGCTCTAACCACATATAAAACACCGCTGCAAAAGGAAAACAAAGTTTGTTAAATCGTGCAGTTTCAGCACAGAGAGATAAGTGTTGGAGAAGGTTGGCTTTATGAGACTAGCTAAATGTCATCCTGTTACACCTAGCAAGACCATATTTTCTCGCATATTGTCACAAAGACACAGGTACGCAGGTACAAAACAGGGTGTTTACTTTCATAACCCAAGGGCCAGAAACGCGAACAGCAGAGCGCGCGCACAGAACTACTTCGTTGTCCTCCTCAGAGGCTGGCTACTATAGTTGCCAGTCTACCTTGCGTCGATTCCCCCTTTTCTAGAGCGACCGTCTCGGTCGATAGTCATGACTCATATGCTAGAGGTGGTCATGAAAAAAAAAATTATCACGTCAACGAAAAAAAAAAAAAAATAAGCGCACGCTGTTGTGGAAAAAGGAAAAAGTTCGAAGTGTTCATAACTCGCGGACGTGGTATGGTTTCATCCGTACTACATGGACTACTTCTGGACGTGGATGTCTTTGGTTTAAACTGGTGTCGGAGCTTTGGGGAACTACCTCGTAATTCACGCCAGTGAGGCAGCGCACAACTTCGTAAGGGCCAAAGTAGCATCTCAATAGCTTCTCCAAAAGCCCACGATGTCGAACTGGTGTACACATCCATACATAGTCACCTGGTTGATAGTGGACGTTTTTTTCGGCCTTGGTTGTAACAACGAGCGTCGATATCTTGCTGCGCCCGAATGCGGTTTCGTGCAAGCTGGCGGGCTCCCTCGGCTTTCTCGACGAAGTTGTCAACGCTGTCATTTCCGCTGGTGTCCTGGTCTACGGGGAGCATGGCGTCTAACGGTGTTGTGACGCGACGGCCATAAACAAGCTCAAATGGTGTTAGGTCTGTGGTCTCTTGCACAGCGGTGTTATAAGCAAGCATGACGTACGGCAAAATTTCATCCCACGTTTTGTGCTCTACATCAACATACATAGATAGCATGTCGGCCAGTGTTTTGCTTAAGCTCTCCGTCAAGCCGTTCGTTTGGGGATGATAAGCTGTTGTTTTCCGGTGGTTGGTGTGCGTTAGCTTGGTGACTTGTTGCAGCAACTCTGCCGTAAATGCTGCTCCGCGATCGGTTATGAGAACAGCAGGTGCACCATGGCGCAAAACAATGTCGTGGACACAGAATCTGGCGACTTCAACTGCAGTTCCCTTAGGCATAGCTTTGGTTTCTGCATAGCGAGTCAGATAGTCGGTTGGACGATTTTCCACTTATTTTCTGAGGATGAAGTAGGGAAAGGACTTGCTGAAATGGTGCTTGAGGTGGATCTAAAGGTTGGAGGAAACCGGCGGGCTTTATGGGTGGAACTTTATGCCCCTGCAGTCACGGCAGGTGCGGACATAGCGCTGAACGAACGAATACAGCTGTGGCCAGTAGTACTTCTGTCGGATGCGCGCTAATGTCCTAGCAAAGCCCAAGTGACCGGCCGAAGGATCGTAGTGGCATGCCTGCAAAACTTCCTCACGTAGTGCCATTGGAACGGCGAGGAGGAAAGTTTTCTTGCTGCTCTCAAGATTTCTTTTGCAGAGAACATTGTTCTGCAGGCAATACATTGTTAAACCACGCGAGAGCCGGCGTGGGACGATAACGTCTTCTTGAAGATTGTGGATGACAGGAAGTAGCTCAGTGTCCTCACGTTGAAGCTCAACCATCCGCACCACATCGGCGATGCCAAGAAACAGTAAGTCTTGTTCAGTCAGATGACGTCGGGGAAATAGGCGCATGAGACAGGCAGTCAGCATCTGTATGCTTATGTCCTGATCGGTAGACCACCGTTGTGTCGTACTCTTGAAGGCAGAGGCTCCAGCGGGTGAGGCGGCCTGATGGATCACGTAGAATGGCAAGCCAACAGTGTGAATGGTGGTCACTGACCGCTCGAAATGGCCGGCTGTATAGGTAGGGTCGAAACTTGCCAATGGCCCAAACGACTTCTAGGCACTCTTTTTCGGTGGTAGAGTAATTAGCCTCTGCTTTTGTGAGACTGCGGCTCGTGTAAGCGATCACACGCTCTGCGCCGTTCTGCCATTGAACTAGAATGGCTCCGATTCTTGCGTTGCTGGCGTCTGTGTGGATCTCGGTGTCGGCAGTGTCGTCGAAATGTGCCAGCACTGGAGCTGTCTGTAGTCGATTGCGTAGCTCTATGAAGGCTTGTTGTTCTTCCATCCATACGAAAGGCACATCTGGCTGTGTCAGTCTTGTAAGAGGTTCCGTAATTTTCGAAAATCCTTCGACAAAACGGTGATAGTACACACAGAGTTCGAGGAATCGCGTAACAGTCTTCTTGTCTCCAGGACGAGGAAAATCGGCAACGGCAGCCAACTTCTCCGAATCTGGTAGAATACCCCCCGGGCTCAGCACGTGGCCGAGAAACTTGAGTTCCTGATAGGTGAAGTAGCACTTTTTGTGCTTGATAGTAAGGTTCGCTCTCCTTATTGCAGTGAGGACACTTTTTAGCCTTGAAAGGTGCTCGTCAAACGTGCTTGAAAACACATCATCCAAGTATACAAGACACGTCTGCCACTTTAGTCCAGCTAGTACAGTGTCCATCATGCGTTGAAATGTGGCGGGAGTGGAACAGAGACCGAAAGGCAGCACTTTAAATTTTTAGAGCCCGTCAGGAGTCTCGAAAGCGGTTTTCTCATGGTCGCCCTCGTCAACTTCAATTTGCCAGTACTCTGACTTAAGATCTAATGATGTAAAGAACTGGGCGTGGCGTAGACGGTCTAAGGCGTCATTAATCTGTGGCAGGGGGTAAACGTCGCGTTTTGTGGCTTTGTTAAGCCGTCGATAGTCGGCGCAGAAGCCTAGTGTGTTGTCTTTTTTCTTTACTAAGACAACAGGTGACACCCACGGACTTGTCGAGAGTTGAATGACGTCATCATTCAGCATTTCTTGAGCTTGACGCTTAATCATCTCTCTTTTTTTTGAGGAGCCACGGTATGGATGTTGGCGAAGAGGCCGCGCCGACTCCTCAGTAACAATGCGGTGTTTTGCAACGGTGGTATGCTGAACTTTCGATGCTGTGGAGAAGCAGTCCGAGAATTACCTCACAAGGTTTAGCAGCCGCTCTTTTCGTGAATCTGGCAAGTCTGGATTAACGTGAATGCGGCTTCCCAGGTGAGCACAAGCTTTTCCAAGCAGTGAAGTCGTATCCAATGTGCTGATATCGGAAAAGTCGGCGATTTCACTGAGGAAAGCGACAGTAGTGCCACTAGAGACGTGTTGGAACTCATTGCAAAGTTGGTCAGCAGAACTCGAGAGCATTTATTCTCTAACCGAGCAAGGCATCGGGCTATGCAGATGTTTCGTTTGAGCAGCAGCGGGGTATTTGCCTCTGCAATAGTTTCATAGTCGTTGAATTCATCAAAAACGTCGCAGGTTACCAAGGTCAACACGCTACTCTTCGGCGGTAACGTGACGTCATCGTCAACAATTCTCAAAGCATTGACGTAACTGCTTTGAGGGTTGCACGCTAAAGCGTGTGCCGTAGAAAACGTCACCTGCGATTCTTGCAAAAAAATTACGGCTCTATTATCACGCAGAAAGTCCAGTCCGAGAATTAGGTCCCTCGAGCAACTCGGCAGTATTACAAAATCTCCGAGATACGTAAATCCGTGAATACTGACTCGCGCTGTGCACCGACCCCCAGGAGTGACAAGATGGCCTCCTGCCGTACGTATTTGCGACCCAGCCCACTGGTTAGAAACCTTCTTCAGCCTGCAGGCAAGACCCATGCTCATAACGGAAGATTCTGCTCCAGTGTCAATTAGCGCCATTACTTCTTCGTCGTCCACAGTTACCGCAATGTTTGATGTCACCACTCTTTGTACCACGTTTGACTGCGTCTGTACATCTTTTTGCTGTCATCGCGTTTGTCGTAGTGGAGGATCTTCCGTAGAGTCAACGTCAGCGACCTCACCTCCGGAGGTCGCTGAACTCAGTTTTTCCGACTTGCAGGACTGGGTGAACGGCGCCACGGAGCGCCGCGTGAATAGGCTGGGCTCGGTGACCTGTAGCGAGCAGGCGACGACGAGCGAGGCTCTTGCGACCAATGTTCGATACTGCGACGATTCGAGATGAAACTCTCTATTTCCAGTGGTCGCTCGCCAGGTCGTGGACGAGGGGCATTAGGCGAAAATTCACGGAGACCCACATGATGGTATAGAATGTTTGGTAGACGTCTCCGGCTTCTCCGCAGTGGAAACAAAGGGGCCTGTGGTCGGGTGTACGCCAGATGTCACTTTTTCTCGGTCTTGCTTCGGCGATCAACGGCGAGCTGCGAGGACGAAAGCCTACCTCCATTTGCTGAGCGTGTCGCTCATTGGGGTAAAATACGCTGGTTGAACTGCACGATGGAGGACGTCGCACTGCTTCCACGTAGCTCATCTCGATGCAGTGCCTCTGTTGTGGTGCCTCGGACGGTTGGGGAGCATGAACGGCTTGCCGTAGCTTGGCGCGTACTATCTCTGCAATGGAGAGCTGCTCTACAGGTGAAGCTGTCACCTGCATATTTTGTAGCTCCTCCTTAATAAGAGCTCTGATAAGCTCTCGCAACGCGCTGATGTCATTGCCGAGAGTGGCAGAAGTGACCTCACTTGGATGTACACCACGGTTATACTGCCTGGCACGCTGTTGAAGGGCCCTCTCCATGGCAGTGGCTTCCTCGTAGAACTCCGCAAGTGTCGCAGGCCGGTTTCGAATCAGGCCGGCAAAAATCTCTTCTTTAACGCCACGCATTAGGTGGCGAACTTTCTTGGATTCGGACATAAAGGGCTCCGCACGCCTGAAAAGCCGATCCATGTCCTCTATGTAAGCCGTCACCCTTTCGTTAGGACCTTGAACCCTTGCCTCTATAGCACGCTCCGCTGTCTCTTTCCTGTCCTCTCGGGCAAAGGCCTTGAGGAACTGCCGGTGAAACTCATCCCATGACGTAAGTGCTGCTTCATGGTTCTCAAACCACGTTTTCGCGGAGTCCTCCAGGAAGCAGTACACATAGCGTAGCTTACGCTCTGGGGTCCAATCGTTGATAACGGTGACCCGGTCGAAATGCTCGAGCCAGTCGTCGGCATCTTCAAAAGCAGCTCCGTGAAATGTCTTCGGCGTCTTGGGCTGGTTGATGACCAGGTGCGCTGGTGCTGGTGTGTGACGCTAGGCGGTGTTTGATTCATGGTCCTCTGACGTTCAGGCAGCAAACCGTTCTGGGGCTCGAGTCCCTGGAGACGACGGCTGGAACGTACGTGCACAGGGGTAAGCTCGGCTGAGCTACTTGATGGACATGCGTCAGCAATGCTCTCAGGGGACCGTATCATCTACCATACCACCACCTCCACCAGAAAATGTCACAAAGATACAGGTACGCAGGTACAAAACAGGGCGTTTACTTTCGTAACCCAAGGGCCAAAAACGCGAACACCAGAGCGCGCGCACACAGAACTACTTCGTTGTCCTCCTCAGAGGCTGGCTACTGTAGTTGCCAGCCTACCTTGCGTCAATATAACCCACACCAAAACTTGAAAAAAATCGCCTGAAAAGTGGGGGTGCGGCTTATCTGCAGATGATGCGGAAGCAGAGGTTGGCTTCATGGCAATGCATGGCCTCCCATGCAGTCCGCATCTCTATCGGCATTGTCTGGTGCAATGCCAATAAAAGCCAACACAGGCCATAAACAGATCCCCTTCGTAGCATGTAATAAGGAATGAGAGAAGAGGGCATGCCCAGCCAACGTGCTGCGTGAAGAGTGTGGTGTAAATGGTGTTTATTCACTTTTTGCGTGCTTTGTTTGATTTGGTCAACAACGTCACAACAGCCATTTGGCAGCGTCTTTCTCCAAGTCAGGTGTGGCCAGTTTGCAGCGTTGGTCAGTCTTGTGTGGTGAGGCACCATGAGTGGGTCTCGGCGGCAATCTTTTACCGCGAAAGGAAAACTCAAGATTATAGCTGCTGCGGAAGAAATCAACAGAGCTGCTGCGAGGAGGCCCAAGATTATAGCTGCTGCAGAAGAAATCAGCAACAGAGCTGCTGCGAGGAGGCACGACGTCGATGAGTCCTGCATTCACGACTGGGGAAAAAAAAAAGGCCTCTCTCGAAACTGCATGCAAAGAGAAGTGAGCATTTCGCAGCCCCAAGACTGGTGCGTACCCCCTCCTTGAGACGCAGCCTGTCAAATTTATTGAGGAGCAGAGGAGTCGCGGCCACGTTGTGTGAATGAAGATGGTGCAAATAGAAGGGCTGAGGTTGGCCCACAAGAGAGAGAGAAAAAAGCAAACTTCATTCTATTTATATACAGGAAGTATGTAGGAGGTGGCCCGGTGCGAGCCATCCCTTACAAACACTAGGTGGGCTCCTCATTGCAGAAGCCCATTGGCGTCTAATGCGACTCGGGCTCAGTTGACCAGGGCCTTCTGGCTCGCCAGGTCGAAGCAGCTGAGCAGGGCCACCTCCCAGTTCTCCCGGGTGGGGTTCGGTTTTGGGGTGAGGCGAGGGGTTGACTGGCATGCCCACACCATGTGAAAGACTCACAGGATCGAGATAATGAAAAACTGCTAGACACAGCAGCGTTTTGTTGTAAAGACGGAGGAGTAAATGTTCCTCCGTCTTTGTAACGTCCTTACAGGCTTCAGGATAAATTGAATGGCCGAATTGGTTGAATTCAATAATTACTCGAAAAGTTGAGGCCGGATTTGGTTCGAGATACATTTTGGAAGTGTTTGAAGGCATTACCCTGAGAGTGAGCGCGCAGGCGTCAGCCGTTTAATTGCATTCGAAGCCCAGATGACGCTACGGGACGCGGGGTCCCCGACGTAATTGCTGTTTTGTAAAATGTGGTACGTCACGTGTGGAACATACCTGTTTTGAATATTTCTGCAGGCCCCTCTCGAGTCTGTAATAATGACAGGCGAGTCCTGGCCTGCAGCAGCTAACGCGATGGTGGCTTCCTCCGCATATGTTATGCCCTGTGCACTAAATATGAGGCAATTCACCGCGACATTTTGGTGGACGACTGCAGCCTTGGGTCATTCTCTATGGTGAGGGCCGGAGGCGTCCACGTAAAAGACGCTGTGCTTGTTCTCATAGTGGCGGGCCAGTGCCTCTGCCCACACAAGGCACCTTCCACCGTGGTCGTCACGTGTCATGTTGGCAAGAAGACAGCGCAAGTGCAGGGCGTATCGCGAGACTTCTGAAATGCGTACGCACTCTTCCGTCTCTATTGCATGGTAGATGTGTAGTCGGGCTAATAGGTGGCGACCCGACAAAGTGTTTGAAAGTTTCCTGTATTGATTGCTTAAGTGTGTCTCCCGGTGCTCTGCAAAAATGTTTACCATCCTCAGGCCCATGAGGCACTGGTTCGACGTGGTTATTGGGAGATCGAGGGCACGCTTGTACATCTTGCTGAAAATCACCTCAAGGGCGTTGTCGAACTTACGCAGGTGGAGATAACTAGCCGAGTAGAGGACTCGACTGGTTATGAATGCATGCACCAGCCGCAAAGCGTCTCTGCAACGTAATCCCCCGTGGTTGTTGGAAGCCTGGCAGACCATACGGCTCACTTGGTCCCCCACCTTACACAGTTTTGTCAATCTTGTATTGACTTGGCGATATTTGTGAATAAACAGACCCAGTGCTATGATCTCATCCTGTTTTGGGATGGGTCCAATTTGCAAGGACAGTTCAATTTGGGTAGTGCACTTTTGCGAGAAGTGAATGTGCACAAATTCGGATTCAGTTGCGGAGCATTAAAGGCCGCAGAGACTGGCGTAGGCGTCCATGATCTCCGCCACTTGCTGCAGGTTGGCTTCTATGTCTCCTACCGATCCGTGTTTAGCCCATATGGTAATGTTGTGAGCATAAAGTGCGTTTTGTATGCTTTCAACCTTCTCCAGCTGAGCCGGTGGGTTCATCATAGCCAGATTAAACAGTAGGGGTGAGAGGACCGCGCCCTGTGGGGTACCTCTCGTTCCTGTGGGGTGGCTCTCGTTCGCGAAAGAGACGCCAAGTGTTCCGGCTGCACATTTGTCTATCAGCCGTGTAGCATGATCCACCCAATTCGAGTTGGAGAGCTGGGCCGTGTACTCAGCCGCTCGTTGGATGAGCTCGGAAATGCGAATTTTGAGCTTCCCATTGTGTTTTTGGTGGTGCCTTCTGCGAACGAGGCTATGCCGTGCCTCCCAAATGTGAAGGAGGTGGTTGTCCACTCCTGGCGTAGCTTCTGAGAGTTGAACTTGAGTTTTCATCGAACGAAGGTGGGTAGCCAGTTCTTGTGACATGTGGTAACCTGTTCCGTGAGTAGGGTTCAGATTGGTGTAGTTCTTCCGGAACTTTGTCCAGTTGGGTAGGCGAACTTGGGTGTGGGATCTTTCCAATGATGTGGTTGTGACGGTTGTGTTGAGTATGTAGTGGTCGCTGCTGAGGGTTTCCTCGGCGTTAGTCCAGTCTGCTTGTCTAATGTTTTTGGTGAAGGTAAGGTCCGGACACGTGTCCCAAGTCACGGAGTTACCCAATCGCGTTGGATGTGCAGGGTCAGTGTGAAAAGTGAGTCCCAGCGTGGACGCAAGGTCCGCTAGCTTGTGCCCACGCTTCTCATCACGCGCGTGCCCCTAGAGTGAGCTGTGAGCGTTGAAATTGACCATGATTACAAGGGGGATCCCTGCCCACAATCTTCAGGGCATCACTGAAGACTGCTGCTAAAGAAACATTTTCAAGTTTTGGAGAACAGTATATGTTGAGTATGTGTAATGGGTGCGTCACGTTTCTTAAGAAGAAGGAGGGTGACCATCACATAGGAATATTCACATCACATCACATAGGAATCATCACATAGGAATATTAAGTTCCAAATCCACTTGGTTGGCTGTATGATTTTTTTGCACGAATATACAAGAAGAGGGGTCCTGCTGGAACGTGGAATAATTTGAAAGGCTAGTGCCGCTCCCTGGCTCCTGGAGGGCAACCACTGCGGGATGTAAAGCGAGATTTCATAGGAAAAGCCGGAGCTGAGCTCGCTTGGCGGGGGAACAGAATGCCCGGCAGTTCCATTGAGTAATTTGAAGAGGGGTGGGCAAATAGTAACATGTAAAGCGTCTAATTTGAGGGTTGTCCGCCATGATTGTTGAAGTTAAAAAGTGGTCGTAGGGACGCAGCTGCGAAACCAGCACTCTCGATGAGGGTGGCATCCTCAATGCCTGTAAGTGTGCAGCTGTTATCGTCATCTACATCATTATCTATGGTGCAACGTGAAGTTTTGGGATAGCGGCCAGACACGTCTTTAATCAGACCGCCGGATCGTCAGACGCTACACGACGACTGTGCAAAGTGCTGGGCGATGATTGTAGGGATAGTTTCGCAATAGGAGAGATCATTGCCAGGGAAATTTGATTTTCTAAGGCGTTAAGGCGGGCATCTATTTGGGCCTCTAAACGAGCCTCAAGTGCAGCTTCCTGCTCGGTGCTGCCTATAAGCCAGCGGCTTCCCAATGCTTATGAGGATAAGCTGTGGAGCTATCAACGTACGTCATCGGGCTGCGGAATGAGCACAACTACTTGCTCTCCCAGGCGGGAAACGCTGATC
The DNA here is from genome assembly GCF_043290135.1 of Rhipicephalus microplus. Lineage (NCBI taxonomy): Eukaryota > Metazoa > Arthropoda > Arachnida > Ixodida > Ixodidae > Rhipicephalus > Rhipicephalus microplus. Next base: position 219,518,527 of record NC_134704.1, read on the forward strand.
ATATGCTTGTGTGCTTAGAGAAGCCCATGGACATCACTCTGCAGAAAAAGGTCTCGAAATCTGTAAGCCTATTGACGGGCACAAAAACGCCATACTATGCTGCACAGCAGTGTTGTGTGCTCTGGTGGATGGTACGAAACTGCGCCCATACGTAATCTCCAAGCGTAAACTGCTACCCACCACTCCACTGCATCCAGGGATTTTTGTGCGAACCGACGATAATGCGTGGATGAATGGTAACCTCGTCTGTGACTGGCTTCATACGATCTGGGATAAGAGACCGGGCGCCATGTTAGCATGGCGATCGATGCTGGTGTTGGACTCGTTTCGAGGCCACTGCACTAACGCAGTGAAAGCGCGCCTTGCTGACCACCGCACCGACCTCGTGATCATACCCGGTGGTGTGATTTCTAGGCTACAGCCACTGGACGTGTGCCTCAATAAGCCATTCAAGGCACACATGAAGTGGCTGTATGCCGAGTATATGGCCGACGGCCGTTACGCCCTGAGAGCCAAGCCCCATAATCGCGAAAATGCTCGCGACAATGACAAGCGACGCGACGTAGATTTCCTTCGCACTAACAGTCGCTTGCGCAGGCAAACCTCACTCACCCGACGGATTCGGCAAGCGAGCTTCACTGTTGCTGGCATGAGGCTGTCTACTTGTACAAAAAAATTTCATGTAGTAGACAATACGCAATGTAAAAATATAATGTGGTGTATAATGAAACGGAAGGGGTTTATTATTGCCTTGCAGCACTTCTTTTATATTGTTACGAGTGACTGTGTTTATTTACAGATGAGGTGAAATGGCGTTGTGAAATAGCAGCGTACTTCTGAGACAGGCCTAGAACGCTTCCACCTAACCACACAGTCCAGGTGCCGCTCCACTACTCTTCTTCTTCTTCCGCGCCCCGTAGGCTTGCGCATCTTCGTTTCATTTCCCCCGGCGGCAGACGAAGCTCGCCGAGCGAGTTAAACAGGTCTATGATGGTACTGCTTGAGGCGGGCTACGTGAACAATTTGCGTAGTGCGCGAACGCCGGTTATTGGCTGTGACTCGGCGACAACGTAATTCACGTCACTGAGACGAGGGACTATCACGAATGGGCCGGAATAGCTTGCTAGAAACTTCCGGTACAATCCTTTTTTACGGACAGGAGTCCACAGCCACACGTAGTCACCAGGAGAAAACTCTACGGGGATATGCTTGGCATCGTAGCGACTCTTGCTGTGTTCTTGCGAAGACAATGTTCGAAGGCGCGCTAGTTGACGTGCTTCTTCAGCGCGACACAACGTCTGAGCGATGGACAGATCTTCCTGATGCGAGAAAAGTAATAGAGTGTCCAGAAAACTCTGTGGATTTCGTGCGTAAAGCAGAAAGAAGGGTGAATGTCCAGTAACTTCATGCTTGGCGGTGTTATACGCGTAAGTAACAAACGGTAAGACAGCGTCCCAGTTCCTGTGGTCAGCATCAACGTATATCAATAGCATATTTGTGAGAGTTCGATTTGTTCTCTCAGTGAGACCGTTGGTTTGCGGATGGTAAGGGGTGGAGTGGCGATAAGAGGAGCCACAGAGGCGCAAAATTTCTTCAACCACATTGGCCATAAATTGTCGTCCACGGTCACTGATGACAACCCGTGGAGCACCGTGACGCAGTATGACCCGTTGTAACAGAAAAGAAGAAACAGCGGCTGCTGTGGCCGATGTCAGTGCGTCCTTTTCCGTATAACGCGTTATATAATCCACGCACACTATAACATATCGGTGGCCCGATGGGGTCTTAGGAAGGGGTCCGAGCAAATCGATGCCGACTTTTTCAAAAGGGGATCTCGGTGAAGGGATGGGCTGCAAATAACCTGCCAGGGCAGTGGTGGATCGCTTGTAGCGCTGACATATAGCACAGCTGGTGACGTACTGTTTTGTGGTCTTCCACATTTTCGGCCAGTAGAACCTCTCACGTAGTCGATGTAGCGTACGTGTGAAGCCGAGATGACCGGATGTTATGTCATCGTGCGCAGAACGAAGGACGACCTGGCGCAGGCTTTCTGGGACCACCAGAAGCAAGGGGAGGCCATCGGCTGAATAGTTTCTTTTATACAGCGAGCCATTTGAAATTTTAAAGTGCTTGACGACGGAGTTATGTGCAGCTTCAAGCAATGGTTTCAGGGTAGGGTCGCGCTGCTGCTCACGTTTGAAGCTGCTGGTATCTGGGAAGTCGGACGAGACAGAAACTAAATAGTCATCAATGTCATTGTCGTCAGCATTGGTGTGTACTGAAGGAAGGCGGGATAAGCAGTCGGCATCTGTGTGACATCGTCCGCTCTTATAGGTAACAGAAAAGCTGTACTCTTGGAGGCGCAACGCCCAACGAGCCAGCCGGCCAGACGGGTCACGAAGTCCCACAAGCCAGCATAGTGAGTGGTGATCGGTTACTATTGTGAACTCGCGGCCATGTAGATACGGTCGGAACTTCTGAATGGCGAAGACGACTGCTAAGCACTCGAGCTCGGTGACGGTGTAGTTCGTCTCTGCTCGGGTCAGTGTCCGACTGGCATATGCTACGACGTGCTGGCGGCTGTTGCATTGGACCAGCACAGCACCCAGCACCTCCACCAAAGTGTTACGAGTGACTGTGTTTATTTACAGATGAAGTGAAATGGCGTTGTGAAATAGCAGCGTACTTCTGAGACAGGCCTAGAACGCTTCCACCTAACCACACAGTCCAGGTGCCGCTCCACTACTCTTCTTTTTCTTCCGCGCCCCGTAGGCTTGCGCATCTTCGTTTCAATATGAACACGCATAAACATTTCGTTATTTCTTCGTTGTGCATATGTGACTTCGGTTGAAAGGAGCATGAGAGGAGGTAATGGTAGAGTAACCTAGAATATGGGCTGTGTCCAGAGCACCGGCTCCCACACGGACCTTTTGCGGTGAACTTCCACGCCACGCTGCTGCTTCGCCGAACCCAAGTGCTTTCCGTGCTCAGAACTGCGCGCAAAGCGAGAGGCGTCTGCTACGCACGGTAGCTTTTGTGGTGTATTTGCACACAGGGAACTTGAAGTATGCTCTACTTTAATTATGAAGTGTGTAATGGAACTTGCCCATCGTTAAGAAGCGCCTGGGGCAGCAAGGGAACGCAAAAACTGATCTTTGAAACGGCATCAGCACGGTCATGTTCTGGTGCTATAGCTCGAGTACCCTAATTTGGTAGCTTTGCATGTGCGAAAATGCATAGCATGAAAGAAAAAAAACTAAAACAACCTGAATTGCGCGATCAAGCGAGTAATAACACCATGTGTGCAACTCACACTCACTTGGCAGCTGGGGCAGCGTACCGAGCGTATCCGTAACGCTTCCACTTGTTTCTTCAGGGCCTTCCGGAGCAAGCGCGACAGTCTGCCTGAAAGTTCGTGGCCAAGCTACGTAACCGCTGCATCTTTCCTGCGTTGCTGCACCGCTCTGGAAAAAGGCCAGCCTGTACAGTACCACGTGGCGTTTACGTCACACCCTGGTATCGGATAAAAGGACGCCGGGCCACTGCGACGGACACTTGGCAGCTGGGGCAGCGTACCGAGCGTATCCGTAACGCTTCCACTTGTTTCTTCAGGGCCTTCCGGAGCAAGCGCGACAGTCTGCCTGAAAGTTCGTGGCCAAGCTACGTAACCGCTGCATCTTTCCTGCGTTGCTGCACCGCTCTGGAAAAAGGCCAGCCTGTACAGTACCACGTGGCGTTTACGTCACACCCTGGTATCGGATAAAAGGACGCCGGGCCACTGCGACGGACACTTGGCAGCTGGGGCAGCGTACCGAGCGTATCCGTAACGCTTCCACTTGTTTCTTCAGGTTGGAACTTTCTCGATTTTTAGTGCACTCCTTCAATTTGTATTTTGCTGTCCCTTGCTGCCACTACAACTGTTGTTGCGTGTTATTTACCAACATTGACGATGTCAGGAGAACTTGATGCCCTGAAGCGTGATTTTCGTAAAGAAATGAGGGAGATGAAAACTAGTATGGATTTCATCAACAAAGAGTTTGAGTCTCTGAAAAATGAATGCACTGAACTAAGAAAGGAAAATGCCACTCTCAGAGCAACGCAGGAAGCGCTCCTGCAAGAAGTTGAAGCATTGAAGAAGAAAGCCCATGAAAATGCATTGAGTATTACAGCGCAGGAACAATACTCTAGAAATAAGAATATCGAAGTCAAAGGGGTTCCGCAGGTAGCAAACGAGAGCCTTGAAGGCATACTCAGCAAAGTGGGCGATCTGATAGGTGAACCAATAAGGAAGGATGACATTGAAGTTTGCCACCGGTTGCCTACGCGGAGTGCCGATTCTGACCCTAACATTTTAGTCGTTTTCAACAACCGTGCTAAGCGAGATGCTATCGTCGAAAGGGCCAGAAAAAGTAGGTTCACTGCAGCAGACATCGGCTACACGAAAAAGCAGCCGGTCTATATTAATGAGCACCTCTGCCCGCGGCTGAAGAAGCTGCTTGGGATGACCATAGCAAAAAAACGGGAACTGAACTGGCGCTTTGCGTGGGCCAAAGGTGGCAAAGTTTTCGCGCGGCAAACGGAAACATCACGCATTGTGCGGATTGCATGTGAAATTGACCTAGAAAAAATGGTCGACCAAACGCCTACTAGCTAATTGCACACTTGTGAGTGCCACTTTCTGCATTTTACTTCGTTGTTGTGATAAATTATGCTTTATAAACTGGATATTTCGAACCATGGCGACTATCTGAAATTTTTACACTTAAATGCGCAGTCCGCGAGGAATAAATACGACGAGTTGACTTTGTTTTTTGATGCATTTTCTTTTAACTTCGATGTAATAATGTTATCAGAAACTTGGTACAAATATGCTGACGACGTACTTAGCGTTCCCGGATATCAAACTTTCTTCTTAAACAGACCTACACGTCGTGGTGGAGGCGTGCTGCAGCTGGTATCGAATGAGCTGTCATGCACGATGCTACCAGAATTCTGCCTTATAGCGCCAGACTATGAAGTTTTAAGCGTGCAATGTAAAAAATATGTTTTCGTTGTTTTATACCGCCCGCCAAACGGAAATATCGACGCATGCCTTCTTTTTCTCGAAAGGCTGCTAAGTTTCATCTGCCTAAACGACCTGTACCTCGCGATAGGTGGTGACTTCAACGTTAACCTTTTGCAAAATACCAAATGCGCGCGTGATCTACAACTTATTTTTCAGTCATTTCATTGTAGAAATGTGATAACAACACCTACGCGCCTTAGCAGCACTTCCGATAGCCTCCTTGACCTTTTTATAACAAACTGCACTATCGAAGACACGAAAGCAGGTACTATCGTAGCTGACATGGGTGATCATTTGCCAATCTATATGTTCTGTCCATTCAGTGCATCTTCTGGGGGTGCTCGTCACTCCAAGACTTTTCTTGTCCAGGAAATAAACTATAAAACGCTAAGCATGTTCCGTAACGAAATTGGAAACGTAGATTGGACAACCGTGTTTCACTGTAATGACCCTGATAGAGCATATAGCACGTTCCTACACATTTTGAAAGGTATCTATGAGAAGTGTTTTAAGTTTAGAACCGTACAAAAATGTGCGAAAGGTCGCAAACCTTGGCTTAATAACGAGTGCGCAGTCATGATACGCAAAAAGAACTTACTATATAATAATTTTGTCAAAACAAGGGACCCATGTGAGTTTGCGGCATTCAAGAAATATCGCAACCAGGTAACAAAGTTCTTGAGACATACTAAAAAAGTTTATTTTGAAAACCTTTTCAGTCAAATAAGTAGTCGGAGCGACTTGCTTTGGCGCGAAATTAACCAGTTGTTAAACCGCAACAACCGCCAGATTGCTGAGCTTGAGCTAATACATAATCACAGGGTCATAAAAGGCGTAGAACTTGCAGATCAGTTTAACGATTATTTTACTAGTCTGGAAAAAAGCGATTTTAATATTGCCGCGACTGAATTTTTAGGTCCGCGCAATGCATACACAGCTTTTTTTGCGCCCACAACTTCCGATGAAGTCTTCCAAACTTTTATGTCCTTAAAAAATAGCAAAGCACGTGACATAAACGGGTTACAGATAAGACCGATAAAGTTTGTGGCTGACATCTTATCACCTGCACTTACTCACATTTTTAATCTTTCAATATGTGCCGGAATCTTTCCTCAGGAAATGCAATGCGCGAAAGTTAGCGTCATTTTCAAATCTGGTGACAGAAATGTATTCTCGAATTATCGGCCAGTGTCTGTTCTCCCTGTTATATCAAAAGGATTGGAAAAAATTATTTGCAAAAGAATAACGGCTTTCTGCGATAAACACTCGATCATAACAGCGCAACAGTACGGTTTCCGTGAAGGAATGTCAACAGAACTTGCCCTACTAACACAAAAAGAGTTAATCTTGAACAGTTTTGAAAATAAACAATTTATGTTGGGTATCTTTGTTGACTATTCTAAGGCGTTTGACCGCCTGAATCACCGCACTTTATTTACAAAACTAGAACATTACGGATTTCGTGGCACTCCTCTTGAGTTAATAATTTCGTATCTAAAGCACAGAAGGCAATGCGTTGCCATCATGTCAGAACAATCTACACTACAAAAAATAACTCAAGGAGTACCGCAAGGTAGCATACTGGGGCCCATACTATTCAACATTTATATCAATGATATAACAAATATTTCTAATGACGCTGACTTCATAGTTTATGCAGATGACACCAGCATTTTCTTGAGATCAAGTGACATAAGTACTCTCTCGGTCATCTCTAACAGTGCACTGAAATGCTTAGCCGAATGGAGCTTCGTTAATTCATTAAAACTGAATACAGCAAAAACTAAGGCGGTCCTTTTCACCCCGCCGCAACGACATGATCTTAAAGATTTCAGATTGGAGCTTGGATCTGCTCGCATAGAACTTGCATCAAACGTCAAAACCTTGGGAGTTGTTTTTAACAATCATCTCATTTGGAATGATCATGTTGATCACATTGCCACCCGTTTAGCGAAAGCCTGTGGGGTGCTCTGTAGACTGCGCTATACTTTACCGAGGAGCGTTAAACGCATGATTTATAACGCCCTATTTTCCCCTCACTTAACGTATTGTCAGTTAGTATGGGGTGACACTACAAAAGTCAATTTACATAGGTTGAGTGTGCTTCAGAAAAGAGCAGTTCGTCACATAGCAAATGTTCAGTATGATGCCAATACTGGAGAACTATTTTCCACCCTTAAGATCTGCCCCCTCGAAAATTTCTATAACGTTAACCTCGCTTTAAAATGCCAAAAATACTTCCGATGCAACAACCATAGTTTTTTGTTATTATGCAAGCTGACTATACCTAAAGCTATCTCATATAACATAAGGGAGAGAGACAGATGGCTCATACCTTTTTCGCGAACGAAATATGGGATGAGCAGTCTGTCATACCTTGTGCCACGCTTGCTCAACGAATTTGAAAGAAATGGCATTTGCATACAAAGATCTTCAAGAAGTGCAATAAAACGGTATGTGGGTGAGCACTTATCTTCAAAGTAGTAGTGCGCGTTACGTTAAGTTATTTTTTATCAAAAAATTTGCCTGTTATACAAGCTTCTCAGTTTGTTAAGATGTTTACATACATGATGCATAATGGTCTTTATTGCGCATACAAATTTTGTACATCTCATTTGTGCGAAATAACCTGTGCATTCCATTATTCTACATTATTTCCGCTTGCGTTATGCACTGTTTCATGATTTTTCTGCTAGATGTGATAACCGAAAATGTTTAATAGAAATGTGAAATTAGAGATGTTTAAATGCATGGTAGGTTGTTTTTGGCTGTCGAGAATTGGGGCAAGGACCTTTGTCAAGCTGCTGTATAGCAGCTTTTTGTTCTTGTCCTCGTGTTCATTATCTTGCTGTAATGAATGCCAAATAAATTGATTGATTGATTGATTGATTGAAATACGAGTAATGAATGATGTAAATTACTTTTTCAGTCAGCTGAAATACTTGTGTGCAGTGACCGCTGTTAAGGGTAAGGAAGGTCTCGATGATGGCATGGTAGCTACATCGTACTTATTGAACTCCTCCTCGGAAAGGTACCTTATCCTACCCATGAAGCCGCATGAAAGAACACTCAATAAGGCGAAAGACCAATAGTCTTTGTCGAGCCCTAGTTCTGTGCAAACTTTCTCGTAAGAGGTTAGATAATGCTCTCTATTTTCGCCCTTTTCGAATGCATGAATCCTCGAACTTACATGAGACCATCTAAGGCATTGTATTGCTCTTCTAGTCTCTTCTTGTTCTTTTCCCTTCTTCTCGTTTCTTCTCTTTCCTTCTCATCTCTTTCTTTTTTTTTTTCGTTTCTCCAACCTTTTTGAAGCTTTTAACGCATATCCTATCTTCTCACTGGAAATTTGCAAAATTAGCTGTAAAATTTGTGACCTGCCCATTCTTTCATCAACCTTAATACCTAGGTCTTCACAAATATACAAAAGACCATCCTTTAGCAGTGTCTTCACCTCCATGATTGCCGTTGTACTTTGGTCCTGCATCTCACAAATGTAGGGGATTCCTCTGATTCACTCAGTACACAAAAATAGGTGATCTCCTGATCTTCCTATCTCACACACAATCCAGCTTCTAATCAACTCACACTCACAAAATGAAGCCCGGAAAGTCAAAGCAAAGACCAAGCACTCGTCACAGCACAGCACCATGTGGTGAAGTATATTCCAACACTGCCAACCAGTTGTTAAGTATCGGGGTTGATGATGGCATCCCACCGTAGCCACCAGTTGTTAAGGGTAGGAGGTTAATAGCAGGAACGGCGAGTTCTCTTTGAGGTAGCTGGTTCCCGCCGTCGTCCGCATAGCCGATCTTCCACAGTGAGGAAACCTGTTAAGGAGAGGTAGAACGAAAGATTTATTTACATTATTGCAGAAAGGTAGGAACTGTACAGGGATGGAGAAGATCCCGCATTATGTACAACAGAGGTTTAGCTCATGCTTCCGTACAAGATTCAGCTCACATGATTCATCTCTATTTACAAAAATGCTTCGCCTTTTATAGTTCGCCGTCACTGCCGTCAGAAGGAGGCGGGGAGCAGTCTTGCCACAAAGCAGGGGACGAAGTCTTTGTGGTTCACCCACCAGAAAGGGTGCAGAGATTGCACCACTCGGCTGGGCGAAATGGTCCAATGGTAACAGGAACGCACCACACAAACACGCACCTGGCCCACGCCTTGAAGGCACTGCAGGGCGAGGAGGTAGAGCCCGGAGAAGGAAAGTAGAGCTCCTTCGGGGAGATGGCTGCTAACCCAACCGTCAGCAGCGGTCTACGCTGCTTTCAGCTCGAGGCAGTCCAAACGCTCGATTTCGGTGAACGGCTTTTTCGACGCGTTCCCACGCTTCCGGGCTGTCGGTGCGCTGAGATGGCCTCGTGTAGATGACAAAAGCCGAGTCTTAAGGAGGCCCGCCACAGTGGCGCCGTTCCCTCGCTGTACGAGCCTGTTCAACAAAAGGCCTGTTTCGCGAAGCTTTCATTGAGACCTGACTGCTTCCCGGAACCTCTACTGGACAGGTTCTTGCAGACTGGGCGCCGATGGGATTGAAAGCCTCCCCAGTAGACCAGCTTACACATAATGGCGTCTGCCCAGACGAATTGCCGGGCCAAACGTAACACCGCTTGGCTCACCGTTGTGGGCTTTGTAGTCACGGTCGCCGGTGGTTCGCAGCCACACACACTTGTTCTATTAGATAACTGACCAACCTTGACTACTACTTTTAAGAACAGAAAACAACTAGAAGAGAACACGGCCGTACCACCGCAATAACTTATTTCGTTTTAGACCTAGCATACAGCAACAAAGTTCGCCATGCCTCAAGCTTGTTTTCAATTCGGATATTCGAGAGAAGACCAGTGCCGGAATAACGCATTTTATTCCATGTTTATACAATAAATATGTAATATAGCAAAGTGCCTTAAATATATCCACACAACAGTAAACTAGAGATACAAACAGCAGCGCTCTCGCTGTGCAAATTAACTTTCTCTAACAAAATACGTCTAGCAACTGCAGATGTAAAGATCTTCCGTCACGTTAGAAAATTGTTGAAATACGTATTTTCCACATGCCCTAGCCTCACAAAATGTTCCATGCAATAACATATATTTTAAACAGGTATAGCAACTGTGTCTCAAAGCGACCTGTGGTCACTTATGCAGCGGGATTGTCCTTCTCTAGAGGAATTGCATCAGCATAAAATTTTTGAATGAGGTAAAGCATAAAAAGAGTATTGCCTTGTTATTAGTAATACATTTTCATAACTCCAACTACTTAATTATTGATAGCAAAAATATTCCAACAATCCATTGACGAGTCCATCCTGCCACCCGTTTAGAAAATGGGAAGGGTAGTTCCGGTGCACAAATCTGGAAGTAAAACTTCTTCCTTCAACTACCGGCCAATTTCACTAACTAGTATCTCATGTAAAATTCTTGAACATACCATGTTCACTAACACTTTAAAGTTCTTAGATGTGAACTCATTCTTTTCAAATGCTCAACATGGCTTCCGCAAATCTTTGTCCTGAGAAACACAGCTAGCTTTATTTACCCATAAAATACACACCATCCTTGATCATCATTTTACTGCTGATGGTATCTTTCTCGATTTTGCAAAGGCCTTTGAAAAGGTTTGCCATAATTTACTTCTCATGAAATTAAGCAGGTTAAACATTGATCAGCGTCAAAAGTTGGGCTAGTTAAATATGCACGGTATAACTTTCAGTTCAAGCGCACGAATAAACAGGAAGGAAGAGAGGTCCTCTCTTCCTTCCTCGGTACCCTCCTTCTTCGGTATTCGGTCATCTCCTTTTTCTCATTTATATTAATGACTTACCTGAATGTATTACATCTAACATTCATTTATTTGATAATGATTGTGTAATATATAGTGAAATCTCTGACCTAAACAACTTAACGATTCTTCAGAATGACCTTAACTCTGTATCTAACTGGTGTAAAACATGGCTAATGGAACTAAACACTACTAAGTGTAAGGTATTATGCGTTTCCCGCATATCTTCTTTCTCTCCTACTTATCTGGTTGATAACTCCGCTCTTGGACCTGTAACATCCTGTTGCTACCTAGGTGTTCACATAACTAACACTCTCACCTGGTCTCTTCACATTTACAAAATAATTAGTAATGCTAACCATTCGTTAGGTTATCTTTGACGCAACTTTTCTTCTGCCCCTGTCCCTTTAAAACTCCTCCTTTACGAAACCTTAATATGAAGTAAACTAGAGTATGCCACATCCATTTGGGACCTGTCCACTAGTGTACCAACCTCTGCTCTTGAGCTAGTCCAAAATAATTTTGTCCGCTTTACCCTTGGCAACTACAGTCGCACCCCAAGTATCACTTCAATGAAAGACTCTTCAGAGCTTCTGTCACTCGCCTGATGCCGTAAATTCTCCTGCATATGTCTTTTTCATAAAATATACTACAGTCACACCCTGCATGATAACCTCATTCTCCTTCCATCATACATCTCCTCTCTTTCTGACTATCCCCAAAAGGTGGGAATCTTGTGATGTTCAACTCGCCCATATTATGATTCATTCACTGAGCCTCACAAGACTGGAGCAATCTTCCGGGATCAATCACGTCAATTGTCCATCATTCTCATTTTCATGACATTTTAAACTCAAGTGTACTGCTATACAACTAACCAATTATTTATTTATTTATTTCAACATACTGCAGCCCCACAGGGTTATCGCAGGAGTGGGAAAATACATACATACATAGAAGAGCATAACAAGTGCGCTCTACAATAATGGTTAGTAATATACAATAAAAATTTATCCAGCGATAAAGATCGAACGTAACTAGGCAAAGAATTCCACAATTCAATAGAATGAACAAAAAAAAACTATATTTAAACGCCACCTAAAAATGAATGAAAGTAGACATGTTGAACTCATGGTAATTTCAGGTGGTCGTTGGTCTAGCGTGTGCTATAATTTGCTTAGTAGAGAGAACCGTGGGGAATTAATTAAGGTATAAAGAAACTTCAAACATTCAACGTGTCGGCGTTTTACTGGTAAGCTGTAAAATAGGAAGATGGGATCTTGGTGAAACATACCTGTCAAAGCGACGATAAATGAAGCGTACAGCTTTCTTCTGAACAGATTCTATTTTGTTGATGTCCGAAATCTGGTGTGGGTTTCACACAACAGATGCATATTCCAATATTGGACGAACCAGTGTTTTATAAGTGAGGAGTCGTATGCTGAGAGGTGCTGAACGTAAAGTGCGTTGTAGGTAGCCTAATTTTCTAAACGCACGGTTGCACATGATGATGTGTTGAGACCAAGATAAATCTTGAGTGAAAAGGAGACCTAGATATTTGTATTGTGAAACAATTCTGAGAGGGCAACCATTAAGCGAATAAGTAAATGAAGAGGGGGAAGAATGCTTGGAAAATGACATGGATACCGTTTTTTGGAAGTTTATTTGCATTTGCCAAGTGTCACACCATGATTGAAATAAAGCAAATGAATCGTTAAGGATGATGTGATCATGAGCAGTTTTAATCATATGATACAAAACACAATCATCAGCATACATGCAGATTTTAACAGGAACATTGCTTTGCAGATCATTAATGAAAATTGGAAATAAAATAAAATATTGAACCTTGAGGGATGCCAGACGTTACAGTGAAAGTGGAAGAATGAGAAGACTTGAATAGTACGTACTGAGACCTATTGGATAGGAAAGAAGAAATCCAGTTTAGTAATTCTTCGTTTTTAAGAATAATAGTGAGCTTTTTTAGCAGTTTGTAATGTCAAACAGTGTCGAAAGCTTTGGAAAAGTCTATAAATATTGCATCAATTTGGTCACCAGCATCAAGGACCTGGAGGATGTAATGACCGAATTCACCGAGCTGGGTTATGGTACTAAACCCGCATCGAAAACCATGCTGGGCATCAGATGAAACATTATTGCAATCTGAAAATTCTATGATTTGCTTGAAAATTATGTGTTCGAGCATTTTACATGAATGGGATGTGATGGAGATGGGTCAATGACTGCTTTTTTTCCGGATTTGTATAACGGAAGAATAGTTGATTTACATGTTAGATGGACAACAGACGTCGAGAGAGATTTCTGAAAGATAATGGTTAAATACCGACTAGTCCATAAGGAGTACCTAATGAGCAATTTGTTGTCTATATTATCAGGACTACCTTTCTTCAAAAAAAAGATCGAGTTTTAAAATGAGATTCAGGACACCCTGGTTTGAAACAACAATATCGTCAATAGAACTGCGAGTATGCCCTATAAAAGGAGGAACAACAAAGTTATCAAGTGTAAAAACAGATTGAAAGTAATCATTTAATGCATCTGCAATAAGTGCTGTATCGCCTCTAACTGTGTCATTTATTTCAAATGTGTCAGTGGTAGAGTCCATCGGTAGGACAGACTTCCCAAATTTACTTGGATTATTTCTAAGCAAACTGGGGAGTGTAACTCAATAGTAAAAATCACGAGCAGCATTTGTTTTGCTTCAAAGTTCCTCCTTCAGAGCAATGAATTATGCGGCAAGAACAGCATCATCAGTGCATTTAGCACGCCGCAAACGCCCAAGTCGTCGCGACAGGTGCAAAATTTCCCGTGTGATCCAAGGCAACTCTGAATTTGTCTTTTTCGTTTTCAATGGTACAAAATTCACAATGCACTTTGAAACAAGATCACTGAAGAATTTTGTTAAAGTATCAACATCTTCGGAAATACTAATCGCTTCAAACTGGGCGAAAGAAGTGCTAAGTGTATCAATAATACCAATATCGTCAGCATGGCTCATATTGCGGAAAGTGGAATAGATGTATCGGGCTTTCGCTACAGGACATGAAATAGATGCAAAAACAGCTCTATGATCCGATATGCCATCCGCAACAGTGCGCACATAACCATAATCGCAGACTCTAGGGCTGAAGAAGACAAGATCTAAAATCGCCGTGCCTCTTGTGGCGTCACTGACTATTTGCTTTAGGCCGGAAGTTAGTGAAAAGTTCAATGTTTCTCTGTGAGGTTGGGAAGCTTGACCTAGCAGAGATAATGACGTCCAGTTTATATTGGGGACATTAAAATCACCCATACATATTAGATTTGGCGAATGAGGAGCTATTTCTTGGGCGAATGCACTCAGGGAAACCAAAGAATCCGCGATCAGGTTAGGTGGATGGTAAAAGACACCAATAACAAAAGTGAATGTTTCAAAGTAAACTTTACACCAAACCGATTCAGTTTGAGAAGGAGCATCAAGAACAGAAAACTTTATCGGAATGTAAATATAAAGCAACGCCACCGCCTCTACCATTCATTCGATCACTTCTTACGACATTGAAGCTCGGCAGCGAAATCTCGGCATCACAAATTTTGTTATGAAACCAAGTTTCCGTGACACCGATGACATGAAGGGAGTAGGACGAAGTTAGTGACAAGAAATCAGGAAACTTGTTGACTAAACTTCTTGCATTATTATTTAAAATACGAAGATTATCAGGGAAATCATGGGAACGTCAACAAGAAGTAGGAGCAGTGGCCAAATGAGATGCCATCACAGTATCGCGATTACGAGACTGAAAAATTGTGTTGGACTGCGCGTCCCAGTTGTAGCATATGTTATCAATGAACACGTGGTTGTAAACAATGCGCACGGAAGAGCCGCTGTTGCGATGGGTTCTGGTTGCCTCCCATAGCTTTCTTCTGACGAAACAAACGTACATTATCAGAATAGTCTTCGGATATGCGTTGATCGGAGCCTTTCAGCTTTGATGTGTTTTTAAGAATATGAATTTTCTCACGAAAATCCAGCAGCCTGAAAATGATAGGGCGGGTGCGGCCTGTGTGACGTCCATCTAACCTATGACACCTTTCGATTTGTGGGCAATCCATGCTCAGCGTTTCCGTGAAAAATTTTGAAACAACGTTGATGCCTTATTGTCATCATCTGGAGATTCAGGAATACCGTGAAGAGTCAAGTTATTACGGTGCAGTCTATTTTCTAGGTCAGCGTTCTGAGCCGTGAACGTGATCACCTTCTTATTAAGAGCATTAGACATGGTACTGGATGACTCTAGAGCGTTAAGTCGCGACTCAACAGCCTCAAAGCGCGAATTGACTGAGGAACGAAGCTCGGCAATATTCTGGGCTATTTTTTTTTGCCCAGCTAGCAGGCTGGAAAACATGGCAGAAACAGAAGGTTCACCATCTATGGATACCACGTGGTTATTGGCTCCGCGCACATCCCCACTCGGTAACAGAGTAGATACTCCAGAGTCAGTGCTGGAATTACTAGTAGAGGTACCTTTTATACCCCTTGGCCCAGGGTTTAGCTCAACATCTCCACTCAAGCACAGAGAACTCAAACAGTACACAAGCTGAGCATAAATGGAAACATATAGAGATACAACGGTCTGTGGGCAACAGAGCAGCAGCAAGAAACGATCATTTGAACGGATAGAGTGTGCGTTGTCTAAGTAACATACATGCACAATAAAGAAGCACCACGTGAGCACTGTGTTGTCGCTGCTGCCGCCTTGCCCACTGAAGCTGCGGTGTGGCTGGGGGGAGCCTTTTATATCCGATGCTGGTGACATGATGAAGTTGGGCTTGATCAAGGTTTCTTGACTCAGTTGATAATCAGCGTAGACACTTGGGGACAGCGCAGGTACAATAGTTGAACTAAGTCGATCTTTCGGCTGCAAGACAGGAAGGGCATACTGCATACATCTGCGGTGATCATCGTGTTGGTTTGCGCAAGTTGACGCATTCCGAACCGCCGCGCCTTCCAGGCAGAGTGCCAGGGAATCCACAAGGCTGGCCAGAAAATGCACAATAAAGAAGCACCGCGTGAGCATTGCATTGTCGCTGCTGCCGCCTTGCCCACTGTGATTGATATGTGATTCTACTCTTGGCAAACTGTCTGATTCTTGTTTGATGAGCTGAAACTGCTACTGTAACTTGTTTGTACTATGTGATTATGCTTTCTCACCAACAGTCCAATTCTCGCCTGTATAGTTACAACTAGTGCTGTTATTCTTTAGCTAACATTGTATTTACAGAAGAAAACTTGCATTGCCTTTCTTTTAGATGTACCACTCCCCTCTATAATGCCTCTGGCCCTGAGGGTAATTCCAAATAAATAAATAAATAAATAAATGCATATTTACGAAGCCTGAAACATCGGGTATACAAAATAAATTCTTAAAGTTACTTACACCTAAAAATTCGCCGAGTGCGTCGCTTTTCTAACACACCGCGAAAGCCACGTCAGTAATTAACGCCCCACATACGCTTGTTTTTTGACATTCGCTCGTAACATGAAGTTCATTTATTTTATTTGTCTTGTTTCTCTAATATTTTTTTGTTTGAATTTTACGAATGCGCTTAGTTTTTCAAAACTAGGGTAAGTTGTAAACGAGATAGGTGATGATCATGTTTCCATCATCCGGGAAAGACAAATCAGACCACATGTCATATTTCAAGACGAAAGCCTTAGATTCTTAATGAAACATGCAAATAGATCGTCGGCGTCGGTGTTCCGCTTTGGCGGCGATAGCACGTACGATCATAGGTGTGCACACACAGTTACGCGGTACCCGTCAGTGGGGAAGGGGGGAAGATTCATTGCAGGGTGCCCCCATCCCTATTATGTCAGTTTGAGGCTGACTTTGAGGCAGCCCCCACGTGTCGCAGCACCCCCTCTATGTATTATCAATATATGCAGGTGATCACTTTTTGCCCCCCCCTCTCTGTGAGCACCCTTGTGTGCACGAGTGATGAAAAAAAAAATCACGTGATGACGTCACCATGATAGAAACGATGCCAAAGTTTGTGACATTGTCATGTCACCCCAATATGGCATCATTGCTTTACACTGTTTCCGTGATCAGCCAATCAATAAGGGATGCAGTGCGAAACAAAGTGAGGTGCAGAAGCTTGAATTAAATTACTTAAGGCCCTATAGGTAGTGCACAACCACTTGCAGAAAACTCTCGAAGGATGGGTGGGTAGGGGGGTGTAAATTAAATTTATCAACTGAAGAAAACCGTGTATTTCCCATCGAGCTGGCTAAGGCGATAGCACAAATAATGACCTTGCAATTTATTATTGTTAATGGCAGCATTAAAAGTAAATATGTCCAGTTATTGATCTTGTCACTGATTAATCATGTTAGTCATATAATGGTGCCAATCATAAACATATTGAACGACACGCTAGACTTATGCCAATTACCTAGGTCTTTTTTATTACTAGTACTGTGCCCACACTGACAGGCACATACCGCTTCGTATGAGCTATTTATGGCTTTCAACTATCCAAGAAAACAGGATAGGGCAGGAGGAAGACTTAGGAAAGAAATTTAACACACAAAATAAAAGAGGTCTCCAGTGCATTCGCATGAGCTAGCCACTTACTGCGCACACACCTGCTACATTTTTGTGGTTATTTATACAATTTCTAGCTTATGGTCTTCTGTAGCACATCCACATTCATCATTCCACACGTGACTAAACTAAGCCCCCTTCGCTCATGATAAAAGTGCGTCCAGAAAGCATTCCTCAGATGGCCGAGTATGTGTGCGCCATTTGATGATATACCAGCTAGCCGTAAACAAACCAGATCTCCCTTTCAGACCACACAAACATGTTCTAAGCGTGGTGAGTGAATACAGTACTATGTTGCGGGGAGATAGTATTCAATATCGCCAAAATTATCGCAATGTTGGCTAACAGCCGCAAAAATATTAGGCGCATAGCAGACGCTCGCCGCTTTGCCGTGGCTTTCCTTGTGGGAAAAGCCTATGATGGATGGATTGATATGGCTGTACCCTTTAGAAATGTGGGTCTCTCTTCAGATACCCACGTATCTGATGCTTTCTATGTGTGTGTTCTTTTTCCTATGCTTCCCTGTGTATATTGTTATTTTTGTATATCTTTTGCAATAGCGATGAGAAATCGCAACTAATATCTAATTGGTATGTAAAACATTACGATTGTTATGTGTATATTTGTTTACTAAAAATAACACTTTATTACTGTTGTGTGCGTTACAGTATTTGCACAGGTACCTTTTGTATTTTTGTATATTTTTGTATTTTTTCTGTATCCTGCAAAGTTTTTATGACAGCCTGTCTGCCTCACTGCATTTGGAGCAAAGGACACTAGTCAGGTTTTTAGCCTTTTGCCTTCGCTCCATTTTCTGTACTGGTACAGAAAGAAAGAAAGAAAGAAAAAAAGAAAGAAAGAAAGAAAGAAAAGAAAGAAAGATCGGGTGGCAGCTAATGGCATCTAGCCGGAATGCTGACAGAACAAAAAATAGATTTATTATTATTTTTTAATAGTGAAGTCAAGGACCGGTACTTTGCAGTGAAGGATTTAATTTTCACTCGTGCCTTGATTTTTGTCACTAATCACATAACCCCCGTCTAGTTATTTCTACCCGCTTATAGTCTCTTTTGCCCCTGTACTTAAACCCCAGTGCTTTGAAAAACTCTGCACCATCCTCCTTAACTATAGGGTGAAGCCCTTTACAGAACGTTATCAAGTGTTCGGCAGTTTCCTCCTCCTCTTCACGCGCACTTCATACCATGTCCGCCACTTCTTATTTGGCCCGATAAGTCTTGGTGTGCAATACTCCCATTTTGGCCTCAAACAGCAAAAAGGTACTCCGAGAATTATCATAGATTCTTTCCTTGGCAATTTTCTGCTTGAATGTTTGATACATCTCTAGCGTGGATTTCTTAATCATGCCGATTCTCCACATATCGGTCCTTGTTTCCTTCACCTTCTTCTTAACTGATAGTTCTTTTTGGTTTGGCTCCCTGCTCTTTTATAAGTACTTACCCATCAAATTTATGGTTCGCTTTCTCCATTTTGTATCGACATTCCTCTTGTACAAGTAACTGAAAACCTTCCTAGCCCAACGCTCCTCCCCCATTTCTCTGAATCGCTTCTCAAATTTTATCTTGCTGCTAGCTTTGCTGTCCTTCAATGATGTCAATCCCATATCACCTTGTACTCCCTGATTTGGTGAATTCCTGTGAGCTCTTAAAGCAAGCCTACCTATTCCACGTTGCTTAATTTCTAATCTTGCTTGAACCTCTGATCCAATGCACGAAACTGCATTGTCGAATTTCAGACCAGGAACCATGACCCCTTTCCAAATTCCTCTCACAACATTATACCTATTGTAATTCCACAGTGCCCTATTTTTCATCACCTCTGCATTCCTTTTACCCTTACTTGTCCCATATATTTCTTGTTCCCTTGGGTACTCAGGCCCATTGCTTATCCATACACCCAGATATTTGTATTTATCTGTTATCTCTAGCGGGACGTCCTGTATTCTAAGCTTACTACCTTCATTATCATTAAAAATCATGACTGCTGATTTTTTCTTACTGAATCTGAAATCTCTCTATCTCCCTCATTACCACAGATGTCAATCAATCTCTGCAAATCTTCCTTGTTGTCGGCCATTAGCACTATATCATCTGCTTACATCAATGCTGGTAGTGCTTGTTCAATAAGTTTTCCTTGTTTGACGAAAGAGAGGCTGAAACCGAGTCTACTCTCCTCTCATTTGGCTTCGCAATTCTTGTAGGTACAGCATAAATAACGAGGGTGACAGAAGACATCTCTATCTAAGCTCCCGTTTTATTTCTGTAATCTCAGATGTTCATTTTTCTTTTCAGTTTTATAACTTGTTACCTTTATACATATTGTTACCTTTATACATATACTTAAAAGATTAGTGACTTTATTTTCCACACCTAGTGTGTCCAGTATTCCCCACAATTTCTCTTGAACCACGCTATCATACGCTTTCTCGATATCCAAAAATACTAGCCACAGGGGCCTCTGTTTCTTTTCTGCTATTTCGATGCACTGCGTCAGTGAGAACAGATTGTCTGCCAACCTCCTGAGTTTCAGAAACCCACTCTGCAGTTCCCCAAGCACTCCCTCATCCTCTATCCATGCCTGCAGTCTTTTCTTTATAATCTGCATCGCCAGCCTGTAGACCACTGATGTCACTGTTATAGGACGGTAGTTGTTTGTCAGCTTTTTCCCCCTTTTCTTTATAGATCATGCTCATTCTGCAAGTTTCCATCCATTGGGGACTTACCATCGATTATCATGTTGCTCGCTGCCTCCCTCATAATCTGTATAGACTTCCTACCTAATTTCTTTAGCAGCAAAATTAGGGTGCCGTCTGGGCCTGTTGATCTACTACTTGGAACCCTCTTCTCAGCCCTTTCCCATTCTCGTTGTGAAAATGGAGCCATTGCGCCACTTGATCTATCCTTCTCTATTGTGGTGCTTAAGGCACTATCTTGTTGAAATTTTTTTGTCATCCTTGTTCTTATATATTCAATAGCTTCGTCCCCTTCTAGCCTAACACCTTGAGCTGTAGTTATAAACCTCTGCTCTAGGCTTGTCTCATTTCTTATAGAGTATAGATAGTTCCAAAATTTTGTAGCTGCTTTTTATCCCTTTTATGTACTGTGCCAGCCAATGAGTCCCCTTTTTTATAATCTTTTCATTGATCAGAAGGGACGCTTCCCTTCTACAACTTAGAAAGATATCCCATTTTCTTTCGACATCTGTCGGTTCACGACGCTGCTTAGAATGTCTGTGTTCCCTAGAGGCTTCCTGACGTTTTGCTATGGTTCTCTTAACTTCCTCATCCCACCAACTGTTGGGTTTGTGTCTTTTTTTTCGGGGTGACTTGTAACGTGCCTTAGCAAGCTCTAGCTCAAACAGTCTAATTAGATTCATGTATATCCACACTGTTTTATTATGCTCAGTGAATACTTACTCAATTTGTTTACTAACTATTTCTATTTGCCTTTCTAAATAAAAATTTTCCTGTAATTGCTCATCTTGTGTCCTTCCAACTTTCATGGCTCTTCCAAAACTTACCTTGATACGTTTGTGATCACTACCCAGGCTTCTGGAGCCACATTCATCTATGTGCATAACCCTGGGCATATCATACATCCTATGTGACATCAGTGCATAATCTATTGTTGACTGCAGCCTTCCTACCTCCCATTTTATTTGCCCTTTCACACTTCTCAGTACTGTTGAAAATGATCAAATCATGCCTTTCACATATATCCATGATCATTTTACCTGTTGGGTCGGTATACATATCTATATCTTCTATGTGCGCATTCATATCTCCTAGTATAATTATCTCGCACTCTCTTCCTAATTCCTCAATGTCATTTGTTATACACTCCACCATTGCCTGGTTTTTTTCTCTGACCTTTGCTCCTGTCCACAAGTGAACCAAACCAAGGAGTGTCATCTGCCCAGCTACTTTCCCTTTTAACCATAAATGTTCCAGGCATCCCTCCTTGACTTTTTGCCAACCCATACTTTTAGGTGTAAATGCTCAAATTCCACCCCCTTTTTGCTGCCTTCTGTTTTTCTGCAATAGTCCCATATGTAGTCTGGAGTGCAAGGTGGTTGCTCCATGTCCTGAAGATGTGTCTCCACAACCCCATATACCACCTGCTTTAACTACCTTAAACATCTCACGGGTCAGGCACGACAGTGCTGCGTCGCGGAAGTTCACTGCAAAATTTCCTCGCTCCTCCCATGTATTGGCGCGGTGCTTTGAACACTCCCCCTTATTCTGGGTCACACTCTAGTGGTGGTTTCGTGGCAACTGGAGAGAACCGGCAGTACGTCAGTTATGTTCTGGCGCTTTTATTACAGCACTTCCGGTGGATGGGCGCTGGTTTCAAAATCTAGAGAACTTAGTGATCGCGTGAAAACTACCACGCGACACGTCGCGCGAAGGCCCTGTTTTGTTGCTCATAGCATCTCTCGTCGCTGTTGCGTGCATTTTCACGTTTATGGGGTTTGGCCTTGACACCGACTGGGGGCGTGCGAAGGCCAGACATTGCGCTGCTGTGCCAGTGCATCGTGGATGTGTGGGGGGCGATTCCGGCCGACATGGTGCGCAAGAGCTTCAAAAAGTGTGCCACTAGCAATTGCTTAGATGGCACCGAAGACAATTGCGTCTTCAGGAGCGGCGACGAAGTCTCAGCTGGCAGCAGCCTCAGCGGCGATTCGGGTGATGTGAAAGAACGGAATTCGGCGCCATCAACGTTGCGGTGAACGCTTTGAAATAAAGTGCTTTTGTAAACAAGATTGTGATGGGCTGTGCAGTTGTGACTTCCCAAAACTGTTTTTTTTAAAGCTAAGCATGTGGGTTACACGCGAGGATTTTTTTTTTTCTGGGAGCACGCAGTTAGGAGTACGGGTTACATGCGAGGGCTTGTTATGTGATAAAATATGGTATAATTTGTTGTGAAGCAAAAGAATATTTTTTATTCTTGAATTCATCTTCCAGAAATGCAGTTTGTATGAGTCTTAAGCGGTGTACGTGACAGCGCTTGTCTATCAAATCTGCTGATAACCACAAGCGTGTATTTAGAATGTTATTTCATATACTATTTTATTCAACCAGTATTCTGCTTATTTGCTGTGAAAATAGCCAGTTAACAAGTTTTTCTAGAATGCTCAAGAACATGACATTGTTTTTGCATCGTCAACTGAAATAGAGAGTGCTCCTAAGATGTTTGGATCCATGAGGTTTGCAATCAAATTAAATATTTCTAGCACTTCACAAGAGCCCCAAAATAATTATTCATCTTCTTGAATGTAAATGCAACTTGCTTCTTTTTCAGGATGTGAAGTTACATGCTCTGGATTCCTCCAATATAGAAAATTTTGAAGCTCCAAAGTGCTCCAAAACGAAAAATATTGCTGCTCCAAAGTGCTCCAAAATGTAAATTTTACTGCTCCAAAAATTGCTTCAATTTAGCATAACTCGGTGGCATCAGTTTGAAGATTTCACCTGGGTCTGCCTGAAAGAGAGACAACGATGTGTCAGGAGGAATCTTAAGCTTTTATGTAGGATTCCTCCAGTGATTCTTGAGCCGTGGTGTCCCTGCTTCTGCCGATAACCTGAATCTTATTCAGGCACGTTCACACTTGGTAAAATTGTAGTGCATCACCAAATGTGCCCCATCTCTACCTTCTTACGAAAACTCGTGTTCTTGCGCATGCTCATTTACACACCTTCCCATCTGGTTGACTTACATCTTGCCGCAGCATAGCAGAAATTCATAAATGACACCAGCAGACATTTCGGTCACATTTTGACCCGGGGCATTGCAGTCTTCATTCTCCATTTGTGTCAACCACCGTTCTTGTTTTATTTTCTCCAACTGGTGTACTTATGCACCTTAGAAGTACTTTTTGCTGGGCTAGTCGCTACATCGTAATGAGGGAGAATTCTAGACTCCTGAAACAGCTCTTTGTTCTTCTAGTGGTGCTTTAGGTGTTTAGACATCTAAAATTTTTTCACAGTACTTATGTATATCAGACATGTCGGTAGGAGAATAAACATTTCTTGTTGAATATCGGTGCTGTGTGTATGTGTGTGTCTGTACGGGTTTAGTAGCACGATTGAATAAACTTATTATGAGCGAGACGCGACTGGTGTGGTCCTCGCAGGCAGCTGGGTTTGAACGGCGACACGAGGCGGAGCCGTCCTTCGAGGAATGGCTCGAGTTTCCTGTGGACAGAGACCTCGAGCAGCTGCGCCTCTTGGCTGACGCTCTGTGCTGTGCGAAGCCCGTGCGGCCTGTCCTGGATCGTTCGCTGCGTGTGCTGCTTCCCCATGAAGCGGCTCAGCAGTTGGTGCTCCCTGACTCCTTCTTCAATCTCAGCCCCGACGAGCTGCTGCGTGAACAGGAGGCCCGGTGGGTGTCACGCTTGATGAGGCTACGTGAATAATAAGTTCAAGTAACAACTTAAGCTTGCATACTGTGTTACCCGTCTTCTGCTAGTTGTAGTTGTGGTCCCACCGGCTTTTGCTATTTCTTCCTCTGCTGAGTGTGCACAGCAGCTGTGATCAGCAGAATAAAGAGGAACTGTAAATTCAGTGCTTTCCGTTTTGTCCTCTGTCATCTTCAATTTTGTTGAGAAGTTAAAAAATCTAAAGTGTTGGAAAAATAAACATGCTCTGCTATGACTGCGTCCCACAATGGCGGTTTTTCGATTTGCATTTGCTAACACTCGTACACACAACCATAAAAAACCAGAACATAAATTGACTCTTGACTTGATGGGGCTAAAAACAAAAAAAAAAGAAAGGAAAGAAAAAGTGCATGCAATTGCCAATGTGTTAAAATGCTTTTAAAGGGCCTTCACCAGGCTCCATAACAAGTTTTAGTTAGACCATGGCAGTTGTGTGTCCGATTAAGAGCATTATGCCGCAAAATTTTCGCTGCATTACAAGCTGAGAAAAATGGTATTTTGAAGTGGCGCGAAACCATGATGCAAGGAAGTGATCTTGAAACTCTTGCCGCTCGCCCCGCGTAGCCTTGAACAAGCAAGTCTAACCCCCGAGCATGCGTGACGTGAAGAAGCAAGTGACGTGAACAAGCAAGTCTAACCCCCGAGCATGCAAGCGGCGTTGTTTTGTAGGCCAGTGTTATTTTTGTAGTCTACTGTCTGTTTCTGCAGGATGAATGCCTCAGTGCACACTTGCTTGGAAATCATGGCTTAGACCCAGTAGAATATGTCAGCATATTAAGTGCTCCAACAGGCAGGACAAATATTTTCGCTTCCAAAGCTGGTATCTGCTCGATGCGCTAACCACGGGGACCAAAGCGCATGCGAAACACAGGCACATTAGCCCCGCATCTCATTGCCATTCGCGAGGAAAAAAAATGAAAAAGACACACGCATTCCCTTTGTGTGTCTCATTATTTATCTCAAGTTTTATTTATCCAGGGTTTGTGCAGATCCATGAATTTCTTTAAAAAACCCTTCAATTTGAGAAGTTAATTTCAAATGCCTTGAAAGTGCTGGAATGTTCTCAAATTCTTGAATTTTGTTTTTTTATAAACGTTGTTGCACATTTCGCAGCGCATTATTTGTGATGCTATAAATGTAGCAGGTGGCATATTATTACGGGGTCGTGACGTGGACGAATGGAGCACACTGATAGTCGAACAATAAACTGTTTATTTGGGCGAACCTGGGTCCAGTAAATGGAAAGCCAGATTACAGTAGCAGTCTTGCACTGATAGAGGCGAACGGAGCATTGGCCATCAATCAAGTGACAATCGGTGAAGGGTGTCAGCATTTATACCCTTGCCACCAAATATTTCAGCGTTATCGCTAGCGGCGACATGGTTTCCGAGATAATCCTTGACATTCCGGAAGTGAGCGTAATCTTAACAAAACGATCTATTAAAGCCTCAAAGCTTCTCGAACATCATAGGCGCAGTTCGCGCTGAACGTAGTGTAACGGGGGGGGACAACAAAACTCGAGGAAAGTAACGTAGCATTGCCCCCCTCTGAAAAAGGCATCGCCCCGATGCTTTAATGAAAAACAAAGGTACAATAAATAAAGACAATAAACAATAAGTACAGCAACAACAACAAAATGCAGTTCTCAGGTTTGCGCATGAAATAGTTTGAGGCGCACAATATGAACGACTTCAGGTCGAGCACGGCGCCGTTGAGAGTTTGTTATGCCATTGGGAACAACCTCGTAGTCGAGCGGGCCGAGACGACTAACTACTTTATACGGTCCAAAGTACCGTCGCAGATATTTTTCACTGAGCCCACGTCAGCATATCGGCATCCACACGCAAGCACGATCTGCGAGCTGGTACTCAACGAAGCTTTATCGAAAATTGTAACGGCAGCTGTCGGTCGCCTGCTGATTATTGATGCGCAGGCAGGCGAGTTGACGACCTTCTTCCGTGCGATAAAGGTAAGTGGTGATGTCAAGATTCTCTTCGTAAGTGACGTTTGGAAGCATAGCGTCAGCGTTGTTGCCGGGCTCCTTCCATAGACCAACTTGTACGGCGTCATCTGCGTCATTCCTTGGACGGCCGTATCGTACGCGAACGTCATGTACGGAAGGATTTCATCTCACGTCTTGTGCTCGACGTTGACGTACATAGCCAGCATATCAGCAATGGCCTTATTAAGACGTTCGGTGAGGCCATTGGTTTGTGATTGGTAGGTGGTGGTGCGGCGGTGACGTGTCTGGCTGTACGTCAGGATCGCCTGAGTTAGGTCCGCCGTAAATACTGTACCTCTATCAGTATGGAGGACCTGTGGAGCTCCGTGACGGAGAACAGTGTTCTCGACGAAGAACCTTGCTACCTCAGAGGCACTGCCTTTGGGG
Source organism: Rhipicephalus microplus (assembly GCF_043290135.1). Taxonomy (NCBI): domain Eukaryota; kingdom Metazoa; phylum Arthropoda; class Arachnida; order Ixodida; family Ixodidae; genus Rhipicephalus; species Rhipicephalus microplus. The sequence goes on from NC_134704.1 coordinate 219,544,838, forward strand.
AGGCCCTTTGTTTCGGTATAGTGTGTGAGGTAGTAGCTACGATGATCCATTTGTTTTCGGAATTCAACGTCAGGAACGGCCCCAGTAAGTCTATGTCGATTTGCTGAAATGGCCGGCGAGGTGGCTCGATGGGCTGGAGAAGTCTGGCTGGCCTAGTTGGCGGTGTCTTTCGTCATTGCCAGTCGCGGCAGGTCCTGACGTAGCAGGTGCTGTCGGCTGTTAGTCGTGGTCAGTAGTACTTTTCTTGTATTCTTGCAAGCGTACGAAAAACACCGAGGTGTCCAGCGGTCAGGTCGTCGCGTAGTGCCTCGAGTACTTCTGGTCTCACTGCTGATGGAACCATAAGAAGGTGGTCGGCTCAAAGGGGCGAGAAGTTTTTTAAGAGAACTCCGTTTCACAAGAACAACGACTCCAGTCCTCTCTTAAAAACATTTGGAACAGTCGTGCTATTACCCTCAAGGTATTCCAGAAGGTTTCTGAGGTCCAGGTCAGCTCGCTGGTGTGAAAAATGGGACATGAAAATCAATTTTGATAAAACTGTTTGCATGACAATTTCAAATAAAAAATCCCCCCTTAACTATAAATACACAATAAACAATAGAGAAATTAAGAGTTCTAATGAGTTTAAATACTTAGGTGTTACTATATCCAGCAGTTTAAAGTGGGACAATCATATTGACAACATTACAGGACTGGTGAAGCGAAAGCTGGGTTTTCTGAGAAGGAAACTCCGTAATGCAGCGCCCTCTGTTAAATTGTTGGCGTATAAGACTATTGTTAGACCAACGCTGGAGTACGCAGCTATGATCTGGGATCCGCATACTAAAACTGAAATGAACAAACTTGAACGAGTACAAAGATTGGCCGCGAGGTTTATTTATTCAAATAACATGAGAACACAGTCTGTATCACTTTTGCTTGCTAGGGCTGACCTTCAATCGTTAGCTACACGTAGAAAAATAGCTCGCTTAAAATTTATTTATGACCTGTATCATAAGAACTACAAGCTGGATCCCAGTGTATACCTGCGCCCCCCAGGATGAGTGTCGGCTCGTATCAATCACTCATTTTCTGTCCAAGCTTATGTACCGCGGGTGGATGTATTTAAGTTTTCGTTTCTGGTGCGATCTATTGTTGACTGGAATGCGCTTCCTCCCGAGGTACTTACAGGATGTAGATCCTCACAGGATTTTCAACAACGGCTGGACTTGTTTTTTGCCTAACATTGTTTGTGTATTGTTCACCTGTTCACCTCCCACCCCTGCTACAGCCCGCAAGGGCTAGCAGTATTGTAAATAAATAAATAAATCGTTCCCCGTCCCCACGCCACTACGCCTCACTGCACCGCGGGCAGTACATTGGCTCTGTTCGCGGCTGATCACCGAGCCTTTCCTCGGAAAACTAAGGGCAGCAACTGACGGAGGTGCGGTTGCTGTACGACGAACTACCGAAGCTCCTCCGCCACCGCTGACACGAAATCGAAAGCTCCCGCCGCAAGACAAAAAGGTCTTGACGTCGAACCTTCGTAGCCTACAGAAGATGTCACGAAGCAACGTGGAAGCAGCGGAGCAAAAACCGTGACCCGACGCCACGACCTAACCGCAACGCACAACGACGAACCAGCGACCTCAACGTAATATTCGACGGCCACCTCGTCGCTGCTCTCGTCAATACTTGAGCCGACTATTCCGTCGTCAGTGGGTCTATCGAGACAAAGTTGAAAAAAGTGAGGACTGCATGGCAAGGCCCCGAAATCTAGACTGCTGGAGGTCACTTATTAACACCGACTGAAGTGTGCACAGCAAAAATCCCCATAAATAACCAGACTTACCCTGTGAGCTTTGTAATCTAACAAAATTGCTCCAGGGATGTGATACTTAGAATGAACTTTCTAGGTCAACACGGCGCTATCATCGACCTGAGGTCTGAGTCAGTCACACTAACCTGAGAAAATACGCTGCCGACCCCTACAACACCAAGCAACTACGCATTGCATGTGCTAGAAGAGCAGGTCACGGTGCCGCCTTTCTTAAGAGCCGTCGTTTCCATTGGCACCGAAAAAGCCAAAAACTTTGAAGGTATGGTCGAGGGCGATCAGCACATTCTCCTGAACCGTAAGATTTGCGTCGCAAGAGGCATAGCTAAGCTGCGTGACGGCAAAAGAAAGGTGGTACAGACAAACTTCACTCCCGAATATAGGCACCTCAACCGTACTACAGCGGTCGCCCATATAGACAAATTCCTGGAGGCCAGCAATTCATTCGCCCTCTTTGATGCTGGCGATGCTGCTTTGACGAATCGAGGGGCCAAACCAGATTTCAATGTCAACCCGAGCCTTTCGAAGGGCAAGCAAGACCAGCTCAAGTCTCTGCTCTTGCAATTCAAGGACTGCTTCTCGTCATCATCGCGAATTTGACAAACCCCATTTGCAAAACATCGCATCGCAACAGAAGAAAGTGCCCGATCAGTTTGACAAAGCCCGTACCGAGTTTTAATGCGTGAATGCGACGTCGTGAAGAAGCAAGTCACTTTTCACATGACAAAACAAGAGACAATCATCTGCATATAACCTTACATCAACAAAAGGAGGCACAACCGTTGCAATATAATTCACATAAATTAAAAAGAGTAGAGGTCCCAACACGGAGCCTTGTGGCACACCAGAGGATACGCGTAAAAGAGAAGAACGTGCGCCACTTATTTCAACAAACTGCAACCTATTGCGCAAGTACGCCTCAACCCATCTTACAATTGCGGGATCAATACCAAGTATTAACATTTTTTGAATAAGTTTCTGGTGACATACTCTATCAAAGGCCTTAGAGAAATCAATTGCTATGACATCGACTTGTTCTTTTGAGTTTATCGCTGTAGCGAAAGCATGAACAGATTCAAAAAGCTGAGTGACGGTTGAAAGGCCTTTTCTAAAACCGTGTTGCTTATTATAAAACAGATTATTGTTTTCTATATATTGAAATATATATTTTGAAATTATATGTTCTATTACTTTGCACGCCGTGCATGTGGTAGAAATTGGACGGTAATTACAAACCTTAAGGCGGTCACCAGCTTTGAAAATGGGCGCAACTCTTGCTAATAACCAATCAATCGGAACAGCGGCAGTACACAAAGATAAATTAAAAATTTTAACTAAGAAACTAGAAACCCAATCAGAGTAGCGCCTCATAAATTCGTTGGGAATCATATCCGGACCAGGTGATGGAATCATATCCGCTCCCGTGAGGTAGTCGGCGATGTCATGCGGTCGTTCACCCGTTGTGGGCATGACGCATTGATGTCGAAGCCCTGTAGATCCATCTGTCGGTACTGGCAAGAGCGGTATGTGTGTCTGGCCTCGCCGCAGTGGTAGCAGAGTAGGTGGTTGTTAGGGGCCCACCAAACGTCGGTTTTCCTCAGCGTGTTTTGCTGGCCCGCTGGCGAAGGATACAACGCCGGCGGTGGTGGTGGTGGCAGTGGCGTCTAGCAACGGAAGTGCGACGGGCCGGCGTTTTGGCATGGCCGTAGAGGAGGAGGCGTGACGGCGGGCTGCAGCAGCATAGTTCATGGCTTGTGACTCAGGCCGCTGGTTTGGGTGTCCGAAAAAATTGCTGGACTTCCTGGCATACAATGTCAGCGATCGGGTCAATGGGATGCTGTGAGGCCAGCAACAATTCACGCAGCTGTTCCCGTACGATCGCTCGTATCGTTTCTCGAAGGTCGTCAGAGCTGAGAGCACGAAGAACTGGATCGTCTTCCATCGTTTGCTTATTGTAATGGTGCATTCACATTTCCAGCGTCTTCTAGATTCATCTTGCTTCCAACAGGAACTCCTGGACAGTCTGCTAGGGGTTTCGGATAAGTCCAGCGAAGAGTCCTTGCTTGACCTCTCGCATGAGAAAACAAAACTTTTTTTCTTTTCGAGCATGTTGGAGTCAGAGAGGTAGAAAAGTCGCGTCATTTCTTTCACGAAGATTGTTACATTTTCGTTCGGGAGCTGCACCCTCGTTTCTAGCAGCGCCGTGGAAGAGATCCGATGTTTGAAGGGCAGACTCCCGATTCTTCAACCAGGTCCTAGCCGCGTCGACCAAATGAAAGTAGACGTGGCGCAGCTTGTCTTCTATGTCCCAATGGTTCAGGGCGGCCACCCGGTCATAGGTCTCCAGCCAGGTCTCCAGATCTTCAAACAATGACCCACGGAAAATCAGTGGTTTCCTTGGCTGCTGCATCATGATCGCGGGCTGTGGCGCAGCAGTTGTCATCATTGCCGCGGTTCATGTCATGGTCTTGATCGTCCGAGTCTTTTTCGGTAAAAGCCCGTACTCCGGTGCCAGGCATTGTTGACTGCGGCTAACTCGCTGCTCGTTGCTGGCGTCGGTGTCTTTTTCGCGGCGTGGGCTGGGTTCACGACTTGACGGGGGCGTCCGGTAGATGGAAGAAACAGCACCTCCACCAGATGTCACGGGGTCGTGACGTGGACGAATGGAGCACACTGCGAGTCAAATAATAAACTGTTTATTTAATAAACTGCCCAGTAAATATAATAAACTGCCCAGTAAATGGAAAGTCAGATTACAGTAGCAGTCTTGCACTGATAGCGGCGAACAAAACGTCGGCCGTTAATCAACTGATAAGCGGCGAAGCGTGTCGGCTTTTATACCCTTGCCATCGAATATTCTAGCATTATCACTAGCAGCGCTGTTGGTTCCTGAATAATCTGTGACATTCCCTAAGTGGGCGTAATATTAACAAGACGATCTATTAAAGCCTCGAAGCTTCTCAAATAGCGTAAGTGCGGTTTGCGCTGAACATAGTGTAACGGGCTGATAACAAAACTTGAGGAAAAGAACGTGGCAATATGTAATATGCCCATCACTAAAAAAATTCAGAACATCAGTAGCTTCTGTACAGAATTGTGCATTTGTACAAATTCAAAAAATTCAGGAGCAGGAGGATGAGAAAGAGAAAAATAAATATTGCATTCAGGAGGAGGTAGAAGGAGGTATAAATGTTTACAAAAATGGAAAGAAAACTAGAAGTTGCTTTTAAGGGAATTAACAACTACAGCAGACCCATATGCAGAAAAGGCGGAGACAAGTTGGTGTGCATCATCAAGTCAAACAACCTCGTCATAAGTAAGAGGGCACAAGGCACGTGCCAGGCCCTGAAATGCGACGTTCATGCGTGGGACTCCCAATAGTGCCCTGAAGCACCACGTTGACATACGAGATTGGTCGGAGAAAAGCTTGTGACACGTGTCCCAAGCTGTAATGAGAAATCTCGAAGGATGAGCTGTCACTGTGCGTTGGGGCTTCGAACTGCGAAGGTCAAGAAGGTCAGCATCGCTACTGTGACGGAAGCAGTAGACAAGCCCAGCGAAGAGGCTTGGGAAGTCACCGCCGATTTCTGGAGACTCCAGTGAGGCTGCTTGGACTTGCCGCAAACTTTCACCGCAGTATCCGGTGGGCCTACAGCCCCTTCGCTTCGATCCAAAACGCGTGCAGCCTGCACCACAGTCAAGACACCGTTGACAAGTTAGGCAGAGCCTAACTAAGCAAGAGAAGACGACGAAGACCGTAACCAACCGGCAATGAGGTCGAGTGGCTTGTTTGGCCAAAGAAAATGACGACTTTAGGAACTTGGGGAGGACGTCGACAACACCGTTGGCACGACAAGGGCACCGAGTCGACATGGCGAGGCGACAAACTAATAACGTTGCATTGTTGAGATGCCACATTGTACTATCGGCTAGGTCTAGAAATGGATTTAGACAGGGGTAAGTTCATTTTTGATTTAAATATGTACAAGCTGTTTTAGAGTAGTTTTCTGTACTTGCAAGCGTTTTTTTTTTTTTGATTTTTCTTACTTTTTTTCCATTTTTGTGTGTGATAAAGAGTGTTTGCTTTGCCATGCCGTCTCCTGTCTCTCTCAATCCAACCCTTCGCAAGCGCACCTGAGATAAATCGTGACAAACCTTAAAAAGACTGCCAAGACTGCCAGGGCTAGGCTGCAGGAGATAGTGGATATGATATGAAAATTTTAAAAAAAGCAACAAGGTGTTACGTGATAACTGTTCCTTACTTTTTCCTATCCGAATAAAAGTTTGAAACTTGTGTCATACTGCAAGTGGTTATCTATGCAAGTTTAAGAAACTATGATTGAAAGTTGTTTGGAAAGTACTAATTGCCATTGGAGCCATATTTTTGACATCTGCTCCAGTGGTGGTATCTTTTTTCAAATAATTCTAGTTATTTTAGGCATTTATCCTCCCCTGAACACATGTTAATTGGGTTTCAAACGGACAATGTTTTTCTTGAAAATTCGCACACATAGCCTTGAAAGACCTTGAGAACCCTTGAATTTTTGTTATGCAAAAGAGCACGAACTCTGTCATCTATTCAAGCAACCAATTACACAAGCTACACATGTTGTGTGAAATAATTTTTGCCGTGTCACGTGTTACTGCTGGCCATGTCAGAGTACACTTGTCTGCGTAGAGGATCAACGTCGCAGTACTGCCATCTACGTAGTGCAGTTTCGACGCCTACATCATGTCCTCACCCTTTGGGCACGCACCCACGATAGGAAGGGCAAGCAATGTTCATCTTGTAATTTCACCCATTTCTGCGGTGCATAGCATTACAAATTTTGGCAGACATGATCATGAATGCCCAGTGTATACATTGCACTCAAAATTTTCAAACCTGGTGAGGGGCTCTTTAAACAGCAGCATTTTGTTTATATGCCAAGATCAAGGCCCTATTGAAGTTTCCAAGCTTCTACAGCTTCTTCCTCTATTTTCTTGTGACCACGTTCTAGTGCACACTGCATGGAGATTGTTCGACCTTCCCGGCCCTTTTAGATTATACTCGCAAGCTCAAGTGTGCCTAGTAAAAAGTGAAGTTTATTTTGAAACCAATGCAACCTAAAGCAATAAGCCTGGGATCTTCAATAGCATCTGTCTAAATGCTGGTGCACCTCAGCACTGATCAGGTCATTTGACGACCGTCTGTGCTGGCATCGTTGCACTTCGAGTGTTATTCTAGGTACAGTTCCCGAGCGAAAATCCAGCCAATTGTTGTTTAATGCAAGCAGTCTGTCTGCTTAGCATCCCAATGCCCCCTCATCTGCCTCTTGTCTTTTATGGTGCCTTGGTTGGCTTCCACAGTGTCTGCATTGCTGGAGCATCACGGTGCTGGACACAGGACCTGAATATGTTTTGTGCCCTGCACTGGCATAGCAAGACTGTTAGTGGCCATGACATAGTGCACAGTGTCTGATGGTAGTGGAATGGGAAAATGCACTCACTCTCCACTGTCCTGTCTTGAGCGCATTGCATTGCTTCTCATTGAGTTAACCATCCCAATCAATTGGCAATTACAGACGTCGTGAAGTGGAAGTGCAGATGACGCTGCGGACCAAGGCCATGCGTGAGCGTGACGAGAGGCGAGAGCACTTGATGTACCGCTACACGCTTATTCGAATCCGGCTGCCTTCAGATCTTTTGTTACAGGTGAGTGTCGGTTGTGGACAGGGTATTTTGCATCATCCTGAATTTGTATAATCAAAAATAGGCAGTTTCTTTTGGTTAAACTTTTGTAGAAAGTAGCTGGAATCAGTAGAAAATACTTTAATTATGCTCTGTCTTAAATGCATAAAACTGGAGTGATTTCTTTACCAGCTCTTACAGATGCACAACCAGTGATCTTACTCCTGCACCAACTACGCCGAAATGCACCAATTAAGATTTACTGCGTCATCCTGATAATATCGACAGAAAGTACGCCAAAGTCAGATTTGGAAGCGTCGATCCCAGGCAAAAGCCACGCTGGCACGTCAAAACATGTGCACGTTGTCCTTGAGACTATCATAGTCACAATCACGAACCTAAATTTATTCCACTGAATAAACAGCATTTTACGATGCTATTTGGTGCCAATGCAACTTCTGTTGTGCAAGTCTGCTTAATACCGAAACACCCTCTCCACAATAGCTTATAACGTCTGGTACAATCGGCAGCATGAAACTATGGCGGTGATTCATCAGCAGACGTCGTCTATTTCAGGAATGCTGCTGATAGCTCGTTTGAATAGTTGTGGGTCATGTAATTGAAGCAATTTTCGCTAATAATTGCACATGTGCCGCCAGAATATCAGTCTCGTCTACTCCTGGAGATCGCGATTCAATTTTTCGTGCTTCACATCCACAGAACAACTGAATGGTGGAAAGGAGTTGACACTCTTCGTCAAGTTTGCTTAATGTACAAATCTATATCCAGAAAAGTTTTATTTTCGCAATTTGTAATAGCTGTGCAATTGCTGTGTGGCAAATAATCGCATTTTTAATAGCATTTTTAATCGAATTTTTAATTGCATTCGTAATTGCTGTGTGGTAAATTCCTCTAAAAAAACATACCTTTCGAGGTTGTGAGTGCTAGGGTTCGAGTTCAAATTTTTCACGCCCTCTCTTTAAAAAATGTCATCTTATTAATAAAAGAATGCATCCTGACCGGAGCAGCCGCAATTCAGCTTTAATGCGCGGAGCTTTCCGTAGTAGACCCATCGCTGATAGGCCTGGTGTGGGAAGGCCCACTGTGAAACAGCTACGCCGTGTTGCACGTTCACCTCTTTGCTCTCAAGGGTCAATAGCTGATGGTTAAAAAATAAACACCATGGTATCGTATTGCTTGCTTCACACTGCTTTGCTCGTTTGTTTTTGGGGGTGCTGCATGCATGACTCGAAGAGCGCAGTCGCTGGCATTCGCAATTTCTGGGCATCATGAGATTGCTCGTAAACATTCTGTGCTATTCTGTTTCGCGTTTAGGTAACTGACAAGACGAAAACCGCATTGGCATCTGGATTACCCATAGTCTCTTTAAGCAGGTCCTATTGAGTTACACGATATTGGGTCCAAAAGACGCAATTTGACATCATCTGCAAGGGACACTAGTGGTTGGGTTGCCATTTCGAAGGTCCACGCACTCGTCACATGTGCTAAAGACTTCCTGCATGTGCTGTATGTGCTGTGTTCGATACCCATACGGTAACGTGGATGTCTAGAGATCTCCGGAACACCTCTTGCATGTCCATGCATGCCCATGCACGTACAGCACGAACGATGCGTACGAATAGACCTCCGATTAACGCGACGATGGTGCGGCATCCTTGTGATCATGGCTCCGTGCATACTCCTATATGGCCACTACAGGAAGTGAAACACTTTTCGAACAGTCTGTTTGCGTTGAGAGTACAACACGTAAAAGTGTTGTATGAACCATCTGTAATGCTCGTGGAAATGGCGCGCATGCCAGCGATCACACCATTAAAGTCAAAGTTTGCAGTTACTTTTCCAAAAAATTAATTATCTTTGCATTGCGTGAATTAGAGAGCTCTACTGATTATTGACTGCATAAGATTTGCAATGAATTGAACCATTTCTAGCTCTTCACAAGAGCCCCCAAAAAATAATGTTTTTGAAAATAAATGCCACTTGCTTCTCCAGTGTACTCTGGGATGTGAAGTTAGATGCTCCGGAGTGTTCCCAGATTTAAAATTACCTTCTCCAAAGTGCTCCAAAAGGCAAAATTCTGCTGCTCCAAAGTGCTCTAAGATGAAAGTTTTGCTGCTCCAAAGTGCCCCAAAATGAAAATTTTTCTGCTCCTAAAATTGCTCCGAATCAGAAGACCTTGATAGCATCACTGCATTTGTTATTCAACTTAACTGCATAGCTCTCCTAAAGTAATGAGGTACATGCACACTGGCGGGAAGGATGTCGGCGCCTCCGCTCGGCAGCCAGGGGCACGCTGCCGACATTTGCGGTGCTGCAAGAAAAGTGAGACAAAAATGGACATGTTGAGGTGCGCGTGCCCACCTGCTAGCTGCCAGCTCGCAGCTTGTCTTCTTCGCATCAGACGGAGAAAGAAAATGGCATGGGTGAGGAGGCGACGCCGATGTGAGAAGGAAGGAAGGAAAAGCAGGCGCTCATTGGTGGTTTGCTTGCGCTGGAGCTGGCAGCAGCGAGCAATTCGGTCAGCGGCAGAAGTTTTAGGCACTCAGCGGGAGAGAGAGAGAAAAGCAGCGTCTCACGAGCAGTGAGCGGCGCGCGGCAGAGCGTCACGCCGCCATTGTGTTCGTACCCTTATGCAGCAATTTGTGAGAAAAAGGGCACCGCGAGTGCTGGGTGGAACACGCAGAAAGCGACAGCGCTGGAAAGAATGCCCTTACGGCGGCACGGCATCTCGAACTGGAAGTCGATGCAGACGGGCGCCGTAGCCTATAAGCCTTCGCGTGAGCTAGGATTTTGCCATCCATATCCAATTCAGCCTCCCCTTATTGGCTGGAGCTGGAGAAGAGCGCGTCTAATGTTTCCGATCTTTCTTCCGCAACGTCGTTTTGATGCCACGCAGGTTTTACAACTCGCGATACAAATGAGAAGATAAAATGCGTTCCGCCCAAAAAAATGCTGCCCCAGTAATTTCGCTTTTGGATGCACATCTGTGAGGCTGTGCATGAACTGTAATCATGTTAGCTCTTGAATTAAGTTAAACGCGGCTGCTCGCCTGACGCCCCTGAATTGTCTGTACGCATTCTTTGCATCGCTCTTTAAATGTCTCGACACGTTTACAGTAATGAGAAACCTGCGTCAATTGTGGAAACCTGCGCCAACCAGAAATTACTGCGGCATACTGCTCTAGAACAGTCTTCTTTTGTCTAATTTTCGCCATTGCTGTTCCACAAGGTAGTTTTAGAACCAAAAATTATGTTGACAGCACATATTGTGAGCCGATATTACGTGATGGTCGCCATCTTGTACACTTGCGCTGTCGCATTTGCATACAGTTGCGCTGCTGCAACACTACAGAATTAGCTGATCAATTATTTTGACTTCAGCAGCATTGCAGTGAAGTCAAAACCATTGGCAAAGAACGAAGGCAACGTGGTCAGAGCGCCGGTTGGCAGAGCAGACAACGCTTTCGGCCGCTTTGAACGCGCACCCCGACACCTTGAGTAGTTTTTCAGATTCAAGGTGCTGCTGTTGTAAAGAAACGACTACGTCTGAGCGCTCTGGCTTTCATGCCCTCAAACTAGACTGTGTTGTTTGTTGCAAATAACTGTAATCATCATTAAATATGCTGAAGAAGAAGGAAAGCGGCTTACACACTTGCTAGGTTCTTGGATGTGATAATATGTACGCAAAAGTCACCAGACGTTTGCTCATTGCTCGATGCTACTTCAGGATTTTGATTTTTGTGATACTGTTACTGAGTTTGGCCTTTGTTAACATGTTTGTGCCCTCACTCACCATGATTACAGGGCTGGAATTTTACACCTGAAGCATACTTCGTGAATTTATTAAGGGGGGACATGCCTATCAAAACGAACTTTCTTGTTTCTGGTTGGATGTTGATGAAAATTGGCATAGACGTAAAAATGGCCTCAGAGTGCTTCCATAAAAGTTTCGAGGTGATAACACAAGAAGTTAATAAGATACGAATTATTTCTTCATTGAACCTCGTGGAGGGGCTGGTAGATTTATCAAATGATAAAGATAGTTGGTAATTACTGAATGCACAGTCAGATGTATGCTGAAAAGGGCTGCATTTTCAAAATACGGTAATTTTCTAGCAACACTAAATTTTGCAGTTCACATTTTCTTCAAGGGCACTGCAATGAGCACACTTACACTACAAACAAGAAACCCTACGAAAAATTCTTGAGGGAGTAAAATGAAAAAATAACATTGCAGCCCCGTGAAGCACAGTTCAAGGAGCGTTGCAAAACAAACGGAATCAATATATGTGCAGTGGTTGCCGAGATATCTGCTCCACGAGCTGAGCATAATGCCAAAAAAACAGTATTGTGAAAACTGCGTTTGAAGTTTTGCTTTCTCTTCACGTCTCTAAAAAACCTAAAAATTGTGATATTAGGTTTGTCTTGTGATATTTGACTTCTCGGGCATCTGGCCTTTACCCAAGTGCCTTTGTTGCCTATATTTTTTTTCATAATCTTTTTTTTTCTACAAAGAACAAGTGTGGATTTCAAACCAAGTTTTCTGTATGAAGGAGTGGTGTGATAGTAGGCATTACGGAATAGGTTGTAATTGAATAAGGCAGATACTGAAATAGTTGGACATTTCTTTGTATTCAAGCTGTCATTAGTTTATTTAGGTACTTCTTCATTACAAACAAGAGAGAGGTTTATTGCATAAGACAAGAGGCTCCCACCATGACAGCCTATGCCTTCTTTCCAAATGACTAACAGTTATGGGCAGAAAGCTGGGGGCACAGAAATTTGTTAGCACTTTATTTAATGACGTAAGTCAGGCATATAAAGACTCAAGCCCTGCTTCATACATGCTCTTTTGCCACTCTAGCCGTGAAACGCATCATCATACGGCCGTTCGCGGGAACGCTAATCTATGAGGCTTTCATTGTCAAAGAACATTCAGAGATGCTCGCGGCGATACCAAGCAAGGCTCCAAGCACGTCTAAATTGTATCACAAAAGCTTAATGACAGCCCACCATATGACCGCGAAATGTGCGGCTGCATGTACAGCGCAGCCGGCATGTGATGCACTTGTCAGCGGCGTTCGGTGACTATGTGCGAAAGGTGTACCTATGATGACAAAAAAAACTGGCGCGCACTGGGCTTTTTATCGTATTTCTTTAATGTCGACACACGAAACTGCTAGCCGCTTTTCCTAGCAATCCTTGCTAGTGGACGTGGACGGGGGGTGTTGATGAGCTTGACAGTGGGGTCTGCTGCCGATGTGTAAAGTGCCCGTTAGTGGTTCCTAGGAGCTAGCAAATGATGTGCTTTGCTGCTTACAAAGAAGCACGTCGCCATGAGTGCGCTAGCGCGTCGTTCTTGCCCGCAAAGTTCGTCTCGCCATCAGCGGAGTTTGACCTAACGACAACTTCGATGACGCACTGCGCCCGTTGACTGCGCACCTGCTCGTATAATCTGATCGAGCATCTGCTTACAGCTCCTAAGTAAGGCGTAATTATATAATGTGATTTCCGAGGCATGAACACGCCACGAATTAGCGATTTTTGACAGCCATGCCCTGAGGACGCACAAGCCCACGTCGATCTCCCAGAGCGAGCATCGGGCCAATGGCGTGGCGAGCGGGGGCAACATGGCAGCCATGGCCAATCAGGGGCCTCGAAACGACCTTCAAGCATTTGCTTTTTGTGTGCTTGTTTTTAAAGGAAGGAGCCAGCTGAGGTGGGAAATTTAAACATCGAGAAACGCTCTTTACGATGAGCCCAAGACGGCTCCCAGCCGCGCCCTCACAAAGCTATGATGTTTTGAAAATCGATGTTATCTCGCCATTTCCAGAAAAACTTCTGCTAGCTAGGAGGGTGAAACGAATTTTTCGAAGCACTTCTGCACAGTTTTCAGTGTAGATATTTTGGAATCTTCTGGAAAAATGTCCCAGATACTGAAAACTTGATTTTAAAAAATCAATTTTTTGTCATTTCTTACGATACTAAAGTCCCCCTCCCCCCTTAAGGCGAGAGCCTTAGATACCTCCTTAAAAACTCCATCCATCTGACACAATTCAATCCCAAAGGCCATCTTATTTTTCCTCTCAGTCGAAGTAGAGATCCTACCCCGCCGCCAGTCCACGAGTGTCCATGAGCAGGTCTCCCCGAGCGGTTGGCGGATCACGTGGAATCACGTGACGTTTTAATGATGTCACAGTTTTTGGCGATGTCTGACTTCATATATGTTGTCGTCATCATGTGACAACTTTTCCGACCACTTGACGCCACCAACGTGGAACGTTAATGGTGCATTCAGACGACAGACCAAATCCGGATGTGGCGGAAAGTACGGCGCGTCACGTGACCTCACATCAGCGATTCCCCTCGTCCACGACTCGTCCTCATAGCTCGCGGACGGATGAACCCAACCTGTTTCTCACATCGAGATTCTGGCGGGAGAAAGCCGATACTTCAGCGAATCAGCTCGGGGTTTCTGGCAATCAGTACACTTTTCGTCTGCTCGCGGCATAACCTCCATGGCTCGCGGACAGCTGCACGACTGGTCGGCATCATCTGCGCTTGAGCATGGTTTACTTAGTTTCCGGGGGCTTTGTTCTCAGGTGATTCAATATGCAGAAATTACTGTTAGTGGTTCGGGAAATGTCACCGCCATCGTTTGACACGCGAGATTCTTAGCCGTCATGGTGGTGAAATCTTTTAACTTCTGCAACCGCAACGTGCCGCATCTAAAAAAGGATGGGAGACGCGTTCAGAAGCTCTACACGTGGGGAACAATGTAGTTGAAAGAACATTCTGCCAGCAACTCCTCTTTCTTCTGAAAAAATAACACTCCTCGTTCATTTGCCACAACGCGACAGACATCGCAGTCAAGCGTCGCTTCTTGCGGGCATCCATACTGAATACTCTCAAACCGGTCGGCTTTCAGCGGGCGCAGGTGAGCGCTGAACCTGCTGTCGAGGGTAATCCGGCTGTTTTCTCCTAGGACACCGTCCGTCGTGTGGATGCGCCTGCAGGTGGATCATCCGTGGATTAGCCGTCCACGTGCACGACAAATCCATATTCGGTCCGTCGTCTGAATGCACCATAAGGGTCGTTTCACGTTTCATGAGGCATCTAAGGCTTTCACCTAAAAATGAAGATTTACTGTTGTTGACGGAGGCGTCAACATTTGTGGTCTAAAAGACATAGCGTAATGACATTATCATGACATCACCAGAATGTGTGAGGTCATGATGGCGGTCGTCATCGTCACTTTGCACTGCCTCAGTGATTGGCCCATGGAGCTCAAACAAGGATGCCTCTGCTCATAGAATCAGTTCAAAGCCACATTAGGTGCCGAAAACTGTTGCAGGGCTAATAAGCTCTACGAAAAGAAGGAGACTGCCCTGGCTTTGAAGTCGTCTTGGGTGTGAACGCATGAGGAATCTATACTTTCTTAATTGCACACATCTTGTGTAGTGTTTCATTTCATTTCATTTCATTTATTTACTCTCAAGGCCGAAGCATTACAGAGAGGAGCGGGTATACATCGTACAGAAAATCAGGAAATACAGCAAATCAAAATTATATGCGCACAATGGCGGTCTGAAAACCATAAAAGAAAAGAAAGACTGCATGATGTGAAGAAGAGGCAGGGTGGTTGTAACAACAATGTTCAACATGGTTGCGTCTTTGAATGACACGCACACACAAAAAACTAAAAAGAGAAAACACAGTGTGACTTAAGTGGCGAATTTACGCGAAATGGTTAGAGAAGGCGTTTTTAAACAAAGTGAGGTCAGTGATAGCAGCGATAGAGGCGGGAAGGTGGTTCCACTCATTTGCAGTTTTCGGGATGAATGATTCAAAATATAAATTCGTGCGGGCGCTAGGAACGCCCACTTTAAACTGATGATCGTTGCGTGAGGAAACGTACGATGGGGGCTGGAAAAGAGTGTTGCTAAAAGACTGAATACAATGAACGATCTTATGAAACAGGCAAAGGCGAGATATTTTACGCCGCAGTGAGAGAGTGGGTAAGTGAAGACTGGCTTTCATCGAGGTAACACTGGACGTGCGATGGTAGTTTGACATGACAAAACGTGCCGAGCGATTTTGAACCGCCTCGATGCTGTCAGCGAGGTAATTGGTATGTGGATCCCAGACTGATGACGCGTACTCGAGTTTGGGTCGGACTAATGTTTGATAAAGCAGAAGTTTAAGGTTAGTCGGAGCCAAAGAAAAGTTTCTGCGCAGATAACCTAACGTGCGATTCGCATTGTTTGTAATATAATCGACATGCGTGTTCCAAGAGAGATTGTTAGAGATATATACTCCTAGGTACTTGTAGGACGAAACCAGATCGAGATTGCTGTGGTTAAGTGTGTAGTCGCACGGTACATTATGAGAAATACAACGGGAAATTCGCATAGCCTTGCATTTAGTAATGTTTAGCTTCATTAACCATGCGTCGCACCATGATGAAATGTGATCCAGGTCTGCTTGAAGGGCAAGATTATCTGCGTTGGTCCGGATTTCACGGTAAATTACACAGTCATCGGCAAATAGTTTGATGGATGATGAAATGTCTTTAGGTAAGTCGTTGATGTAGATAAGAAATAGTAGGGGACCAAGAACTGAACCTTGCGGAACGCCGGACGTTACAGGGCTAGTCGGGGAACAATGGTCGTTAGCAGTTACAAACTGGGTGCGGTTATATAAGAAACATTCAATCCACTTTAAGACGTTAGCATCAATATTTAGCGCGTTTAGTTTCAGAAGAAGTAACTTGTGGCAGACGGTATCAAAGGCTTTTGAAAAATCTATGAAGACACAATCAACAGTAGATGAACGATCAGCAGCAGAGAATAAATCGTTAGTGAAGGCCAGAAGCTGTGTCTCACATGAATAATATTTCCTAAACCCGTGTTGGTGAATGCTAAAGAAGGCATTACTTTCAAGATGACTCACGACGTGGGTGTAAATTACATGTTCGAGAAGTTTGCATGGTACACTGGTTAGAGAAATGGGGCGATAGTTCCCGGGACTATGAGCGTTTCCTGATTTAAACAAGGGAGCCACCTTCCCCACCTTCCAGTCCTCTGGGAGAACACCTTCTTCTAATGACTGATCAAAAAGTCTCGACAGAATAATTGAGGAATGAACGTCAGTGTTTTTCAAAAATTTAGAAGAAATGCCATCGACGCCTGGTGACGACGAAATTTTTAAATTTTGGATCAACTTGCGTATGCCGGCCCGGTCAACGTGTACAGAATTCATCACAATGAAATCGCGAGCTTGAACACCTGGAAGGACGGCAGGAGTAGTGTTCGTAAAGAATGAAGAAAATGCATGGTTAAGGGTGATACAAACGTTCTCACTGGAAATTACTTCGTCCGTGTCAGTGGTAAGTTCAATCTGTTTCCTATCGCCCCCATTAACGACCTGCCAAAATTTGTGGGGATTGTTTTGCAGAATTAACGGTAGCGTTTGCTGAAGAAAGGACTCTTTTGCCGCGGATAAAGCACGCCCGTATTCATCGGCTACCTTTTTGTAAACCTCCCATCTTTCAGATAAATTAGAACGCTTGGCTTGGCGGTAAACGCGCTTCTTTTTATTGGACAGGCGTTTCAATGTTGGCGTTTATTTTGTTGTTTACTGCAGAGTTACCATCAATGGAATCTGCTTGGTATTCACCATAAACCTTGAAGCTTCACTTTTGGCTTCGCGCATCTTATTTTTTGTTTTTGTTTTTTCCCTCTGTCAAGGCAAAGAGTGCTAGTTGTAGTTTTATGATTATCGATACAAAAGTGACACTCGCCAACAGTTCTTTTCACATTTCCAACTGATGTAAGCCTTGCTGCAGCCTTCCATACCTTTCCCAGACTAAATGAGGCTTCCATCATTGCTTTTAATGTCATTTTCACCATTAAAAGCCTTGCACAGCATCACTTATCAACGTTTTATGGCATATACATATTGTGTCCAGATACTGAGGGCTTATTGGCACCATAAGAATGTTCATGCTGCGGAAGTTTCTCTTCTGAATATTGAGGTGACGATTCCTTCAGATGTTTTGTCCGTGCCCCTTTTGGAAAAGGTGACAGGAATGGCTGTATGTTTTCGGCAGCTTGGAGATGCATCTTCACACAAACTAGAAGTTGCTAAATTAGCATAACTATAAACTGTAATAAAACAAGAGATCACAGGAGCTCAAACAGCAAAATAGAATAGTGTTGTGTAAATGATGCACACTAACACTCATTCTGTTATATATTTCTTTGCAATATTAACTAGTCACCACCTTTTGTGCAGTACCTGCCACAATGGTCTAGTGGCTAAGGTACTCGGCTGCTGACCCGGAGGTCGCGGGATTGAATCCAGGCTGTGGCCTCTGCATTTTCGATGGAGGCAAAAATGCTGTAGGCTCGTGTGCTCAGATTTGGGTGCACGTTAAAAAAACCCAGGGGCTCAAAATTTCCGAAGCCCTCCACTACGGCATCTCTCATAATTATATGGTGGTTTTGGGACATTAAACTCCACATATGAATCATATCAATCTTTTGTGCAGTCGAGTCCCAAATTCTTGAGTTAACTTCCAACTTACAGTCGTCAAAACAGGAACTACATAGAGACAGCATGTTTTATGCTGTTTGAAAACAAATACTGCATGCAAAGTGAAATGTGCAGAGTATTTTCGCATTATTTAGTCCCACGCTGCATCGTATTTATGCATTATCTGCACCTGACAGCACTCGCTTGATGTCCCCTCTATGGACATGCTGGTAGCTGCTTTTACTACTCTCATCGCCCCAAATGCGAAGTTTTGAAACAGGCAATAAGTAATCAAATGTATAAAGTATAGTGGGGCTCGAACGCATTTACGGTGGTCGGATTTAGACATTATCATGCGCGAAGTGACACTGTCTTGCACTGAGTATCGCGCGAAAGCATATGACGAGTGATAGTACCCAACTAATAGTGAAGCTGTGCGCTCATGCTGACAAACAAGCGAGGGAAGCTTCTAGAAAAAATTTGATCAACAGAGCGCAGGGGACTCCTAAAAGTAATGTTTCTAATTCAATGGACTTTTTTCAAGTATGTCAACATTTTCTCGGGTGATTAATATTGCCACTTGGCCGCTAGGTACCGTGAGCACAAGCCATAGCTGCCTTCTAGAATGGAAGACGATTTTCTGGGGCAGCGCGCGCTCTGGCTAATTGTTGTTCATTATTGAAGCAGCTATCTTGCCAGTTCTTAGTTCGTTTCACTGTTAGCTCAGTTCTTCCAAGTTGAAGACTTTTTGTAGCACAGGACAACTGGTGGAGCTGCTGGGTAACCTCCAGTCGATGTTCCAAACGCCTCCAGGTAGCCCTGTGCCTGCAGTGACAACATCTGCTCGCCGCTCAAGCCGAAGACTCCGAGGACTACTTCCTGAGCGTGGACCTCTTTCCGAGATGACGTCTGTCACATCCCCGAACGCACCGAAAGGCGCTGCAGCCACACTTCATACGCTGTGGAAGCCAAGTGTGCCGAAGGTGTTTCATGGACGATGTTGAAGACTGGCTGGCTCAGTTTGAACAAGTCTCCGATTACAATGATTGGACCGACTTCAACAAGCTGAGGAACGTGTATTTCAGCTTGGAGGACGGCGCTCGTACTTGGTACAAAAACTGTTTGCCTTTTTCCTCCTTGAGCGTTTTTCGTCGATACTTGCTGGCAAGTTGGGCCAATCCCGATCGCCGTGAATGAGCCGAGCGAGCCGCTCAGTCGTGCCTCCAAATTCCGAATGAAAGTGTCATGATGTACGTCTAAGACATGATAAGCCTCTTTCGTCGAGCCGACCCTGACATGGCGGAGGAAAAGAAGGTCTGTCATTTAATGCGAGGAGTGAAAGAGCAGCTTTTCGCTGGCCTCGTTTGCTGTCCCCCAAGAACGTGGCGAAATTTTTGACCGAAGCCACAATCATGAAACAAGTGCTGCAACAGCGCTCTACTGTGCACAACTGGCAAGTGAGTGTCGCTTCGTCAGTAGGTCAGATCGGAGGTGCAGGAAGCAGCATCAACATTGAGTCTCTCTGGGACCTCATTCGATCGGTGGTGCGCGACGAACTACCAAAGATCCAGTGCCAGTCCCAACCTACTGCAGGGTCGATTTGCAGCCTCGTCAGAAACGAAGTACGACAGGCTCTCCAAGTGCCGTCTTCCAGTCATGTCCGGCCTGTCTCGACAGAGCCACATCGTGCATCATTTCATTTCATTTCATTTCATTTATTTTCTCTCAATGCACAAGGCGTTACAGAGAGGAGTGGTGAAAAAAAAAAAAAAACAAACTGTACAAACAAATGGAGCGTGTTTAAAAAGGGTATGCGTTTATGGTATTCTTGAAGTTGGTCGGGTCAGTGATGGATGCGATGGAAGCGGGAAGGTGATTCCAGTCCGTGCTTGTTTTGGGCACGAATGAATTAAAATGGAGAAGCATCATACGCAGAAGCTGTCAGTCGATATATACCTGCTTCCCCGCCCTTCATCGATTCTATGCCTCAGGATACACTTCCTTCGCTGCAGCCGATTCAGCACTTGGAAAATCCACAGCTGCTTACCAGAAAATCTGACGTATGGCGCACACCGGACAGACGACCACTGTGTCGCCACTGTGGTGAAGCTGGAAATGTGTACCGGGAATGTCCCTATCGTCGCCTCGGACTACAGGGTTTTGCCGTCGACTCGCCACGGCCAAGATTAGGCGAAAGACCAAAAGCTATTGAAGATTACCTCTCACAACAGCACATGCCACTGCGGCGGCAGTCGCGGTCCCCATCCTCAAGGCGATCTCCTCCAAATTTTTGGAGCCTCCCAGGGGCGGCAGCGACCTTCGGCGAACTAACGACAGCGACCTTCGGGAGCGAGGCCGTTGACACTCGACGCAAGCAAGGCCTCCCACCGACGCAAGCACAGACCTGGAGCGATCTCCCGATGGCAGCAACGAAAGCCAGAAGCAGATTTTATTTGTTTATACATGTTGTAGTCGACGGTCACCACGACGTTAGTGCATTATTAGACACAGGTGCGGACTATTCGATCATGAGCGGGAAACTAGCAGCACACATAAGGAAGGTTGTTATGCCTTGGTACGAAGCACAAATTCGTACTGCCGGCGGGCACGTAGACACCCAATTCGGTATGTGCACTATCAGAGTGAGCATTCGAGGAGAAACGTTTCTCACCAGCTGCCTCGTACTTCGTGACTGTTCCTGAGACCTAATCCTGAGAGTCGACTTTTTGCGGGAGCACGGCGCTATTATCGATCTTTGAGAGCGTACCGTGACGTTTTTGACAGCTGGATCCTCCGACAAATCTGACGACATCCGTGACAGTACGTTTCGCATTTCCGCCGACGGCATTGGGTTGCCTCCGCGTTCAAGCATCCTAGTTGATGTGGTGTCCGACAAGTTAAGGGATGGTGAGGTTGTCGCCGAAGGCAACTTGGCGCTTTTGTTCGCGCTAGGTGTCTGCGCTGCACGCAGCCCCGCTACGCTTTATGAGGGACAGTCTGCCTTACTTGTGACTAATATCAGTAATGAGTACCGGCACCTGTTTCGTAACACCGCCATTGCTTTCGCCTACCCTATCACAGGCATTTCTGTATGCTTCGCACGTACATCAGCCGACGACAAGCTTCGACCTACACCAAGCGACGTGACTTCACTACTTGCAAAAGTTGATGTCAACTCGACCCTCTCGGAACAACAATAGACCGAGCTACATGAACTGCTATATCAATTTAAAGAGTGCTTCTCGTCCACCTCGAAGGTTCATCAGATACCGATCACCAAACACCAAATAATTACGTATACCGATGCCTCGCACATAAAACAACACCCTTACCGCGTTTTGGCAAAGGAACGTGACGTGATAAATGCTCAACTCAAAGAGATGTTGCAAGATGACGTTATACAACTTTCAAAGAGTGCCTGGTCATCTCCGGTCGTGCTGGTGAAGAAAAAAAGATGGATCACTGCGCTTCTGCGTAGACTACAAGAAACCTAACAGCGTGCCTAAAAAAGACGTCTATTCGCTGCCCCACATCGACAATTTCCTGGACAGACTGCGGCGGGCCAAGTATTTTTCATCGATGGACTTGAAAAGTTGCTACTGGCAGATCGAAGTTGATGCAGGTAATCGTGAAAAAACCGCCTTCGTTACACCGGATGGCCTATATGAATTCAAAGTGCTTCCCCTCGGCCTCTGTTCTGCTCCTGCAACATTTCAGAGAATGATGAACTGTGTCCTTACCAGTCTAGAGTGGCACATGTTCCTAGTTCATCTGGATGATGTCATGTTTTCTGCGACATTTGAGGAGCACTTGAAGCATCTGCAGATTGTGCTGGAGCCGCTCTGCTCTGCTAACCTGACACTGAAGCCAGAAAAATGATACTTCGGTTACAAGGAACTCAAGTTTCTAGGCTATGTTGTCCGTGCGGATGGTATTCGACCAGACCCTGACAAAAGTACCGCCGGGGCCTCGTTTCCTGTTCCACAAGATAAGAATGCAGTACGTCGCTTTCTAGGGCTCTGCACATACTATCGCCGCTTTATAGCCATTTTCTTTAGGATTGCTGAACCGCTCACTCGGCTCACTTGTGAAGATGTTCCATTCGTCTGGGAGGAAGAAGAGGACGCAAGTTTCTCTAAACTACGGGAGCGTTTGCAGACACCACCAGTCCTCGCTCACTTTGACCAAGACGCTGATACTCCACTACGCTGAGGTCAGCTACTCCACTACAGAGAAAGAGTGCCTCGCTGTTGTATGGGCCATGATGAAATCTAGGCCTTATCTTTACAGATGCCATTAAAGGTAGTGACCGACCATCATTCGTTGTGCTGTTTAACCAACCTACGCGACTCGTGTGGGCGACTGGCACAATGGAGTCTTCGTCTGCGGAAATACGATTTCACGATCGCCTGCAAATCGGGTCGCAAGCACGAAGATGCTTATTCATTATCTCGTGCACCCATCGAAGTTTGTGGCCATGACACCGAAGATGACGGTGGTTTCTTTGGGACCCTCACTACAACGGATCTGATTACACGACAGCGCGCGTACGACGAAATTTGCACAGTTATCGAAAACCTTGAAGGGCGCAACTCTTCCATCCATATTTCGATGTATTTCTCAAAGTCTGTCGTTGTTCTGTCTGCGAGATGGGGTCCTGTATAAGAAAAACTCCAACGGCAATGAGTGAACCTATCTTCTACTTGTGCCAACTGACATGCGTGACGACATTCTTCTCGCCTGCCACGATGAGCCCACATCTGGTCACTTAGGCTCCTCTTGAACTTTCGCTCTAGTTCGACTAGCGTACTACTGGCCCAAGTTTTTCGCATCGGTTAAGCGATACTTGAAAAGCTGCCAAGAATGTCAACGCTGCAAATCCCCGTCACCGAAGCCCACGGGGCTTCTTCAACCAATAGAACCACCTAGAGCGCCATTCGATCAAATAGGAATGGATTTACTGCGGCCCTTTCCGCTATCATCTGCCGGTAACAAGTGGATTGTAGTAGCCACCGACTATTTGACGAAGTACTCTGAAACAAAGGCACTATAACGCGCTACAGCTTCCGACGTCGCCCAGTTCTTTATGGACCAGATCGTTCTTCAACATGGCACCCCGTCGTGCGTAATCACAGACAGAGGAACAGCATTCACGGCCCAGCTCTTTCATGACGTATTTAAGCTCAGCTACACGAGCCATCACAAGACCACAGCATATAATCTGCAAAGCAACGGCTTGACAGAGCGACTCAACAAGACCATCGTTGACATGTTATCCATGTACGTAGATGTGCAGCATAAGACCTGGGACCAGGTGCTACTGTACGTCACATTCGCATGAAAGTGGGTGCAGGTTAGTGGGTACAATAGCCTATTTGCTAAAAAGACAAGTAACTACTACTTGGTGCAGCTGCCGAGCCCACAGTGCCTTTGTGAAATCATCCTTGAGTGCGCCCATACCACCTCCTCTCTACTGTTATTATTGTCCGGTGATGTCGAGACTAATCCTGGCCCAGAAATGCAAAAAATCCTCACCGAACTACAAAAAATTTCCGCTGGGCAAGCTACACTTCTCACTGAGGTACAAGAACTTAAAAACCAGCCATCGACAACCAACCAAATCATAACTGACCTAAGTAAACACATGACTGAAGTAGAAAACCACTACCAGAACCTGTCGCCTCTACATGCAGATCTTGAAGTGATCCGTACAGACGCAACTGAAACGAACCGTCTGGTCTCCAAACTGGAGGCTAAATTAGACGACGCAGAAAACCGCTCACCGCGTAATAACTTAATATTCTACAACCTTCCCGATCCTAACCCAGCCGAAACAAATGCAGAAGCAGAAGGGCTTATTATCAGACACTGCCGTGAACACCTCCAAGTAGTCATCGACCCAAAAGAAATAGATCGCGCACATCGCCTCGGACGCCATGCCACTAATCGCAACCGCCCTTTGATAGCAAGGTTCACCTTCCATAAAACCAAAGAGGCCGTACTTACAAAAGCACCCATGCTGAGAGAAACCGACTTCAGCATCGGCGAAGACTTCTCCCAGTCTGTCCGAACCGCTCGCCGACACTTAGTTAATTTCGCGAAAGCAAAATCAGCAAAGTTTCAGATACGTTATAAAACCCTTCATATGGGCTTAAAACGTTACATTTTCGACAATGCTTCACAAACTGTAAAAGAAATCGCATAGCAAATCCCTCGTACGAAGAAAGTAACGAACCGCCCCCGAAATATAGCACAAAACAATCTTTCCTTATCTGTAATCTTTACTAACATACGCAGCTTTCTACCGAAACAAGAAAAAGTATCTAGCCTTGTGACGTCATCCAATGCCAATCTTGTTGTATTAACAGAAACGTGGCTTGCCGATGACGTGACGGACACTGAAGTTCTTGCAGATCTTCCTAACTTTCACTTATACCGAAAAGATCGCGAATGCACTCGCGGAGGAGGCGTACTGATCGCCGTCGGCCCGGAATTATCATGTTCCGTAATCAACATAGCATCTGACATAGAAATCTTATGGCTACATTGCCGGGCTTCACCCCACACAATACTGCTTGGTGTCTGCTACAGACCACCGAATGCAAATCCAGACTTCGTAAACAAATTTAACGATATATTAAATGCGCTCACCAAAGCCCACCCGAATGCTCATATTTTGCTGTTTGGTGACTTTAACCTTCCTAATATTAACTGGCAAACCGGAACAACCGCACAAAGAAACCAGAAAGACTCGAGAGAATTTTTAGATGCTTGTTTCAACTTTAACTTATCACAACTTGTTTCGAGCCAACACTTGTTGCCGCCAATTCCGCAAACATCCTTGATCTCATTCTAACCACCCATCCTTCAAGTTTATCGTCGATTACCTATCTCGATGAAATTAGCGACCATAAAGTTATCCATGCAGATTTCGCATTTTCCCCAGAGCGCCGTGAAATGCTAAACAAAACAATATGTTTATATGATAAAGGTCACTATCAAGAAATTAACAACGAACTCAGTAGCTTCTTCCCAGATTTTGAAGCCAACTTCCGTAGCCGATCCGTCAATGAAAATTGGATAGTTCTTAAACAAAAACTTATTGAACTAAAAAATAAATTTATTCCGAAGACCACATTTCGTGCCACACAGTAAAAGCCCTGGTATACTAAAACAATAAACCGACTTAGCAACAAGAAAAAATGCCTTTTCCGCCAGGCAAAATCTAAAGGAACGCCATGCGCATGGAATAAATACTACTCCGCCGAAAATGACTATCTTACAGCAATTCGCAACGCCAAGCACGCATTTTTTAACACGAACCTACCTAACATGCTAAGTGACAACGTAAAAAAATTTTGGCAGACCGTCAATCCAAAACCATCTCGCACTATCTCCCTTACTAACGAATCCGGTGAAGTGACCACAAATGCCGAGTGTGCTCATATTTTTAACATTGCATTCTCGTCGGTGTTCACCAGAGCACCTAGTATGCTTTCCGTTCCCACAACCACCCTGATAGATTTCAGCATGCCTGCGCTAGCATTTTCCGCAGACGGCATTTCTTCCCTAATAAAAAACATTAAACTTTCCTCGTCATGTGGCATTGACGAAATTAATTCTCAACTGTTAAAGAACATTACCGATACAATTGTACCATACTTGCACCTCATATTCTCACAGTCACTCAGCACCGGCGACCTTCCGAATGACTGGAAAATTGGTAAGGTCGTTCCAGTCTACAAAGCAGGCGACAGCAACTCCCCATTCAATTATCGTCCGATTTCATTAACAAGCACCCCATGCAAAATCATGGAACATGTCATATATTCTCATGTTATCAACTTCCTCGATTCCAATAGTTTCTTTCACACCTGTCAGCATGGCTTGCGCAAGGGACTTTCCTGTGAAACACAATTAGCACTCTTTCTTCACGACATACATACAAATCTTGACACCAACTTTCAGACTGACGCCATTTTCCTTGACTACGCAAAAGCATTTGATACAGTTCCACACAACAAACTAATACAGAAGTTATCCGGGCTAAATCTTGACCCTAACGTGTTAAGATGGATTAAATCTTTTTTAGCTAACCGTTCTCAATTCGTGCACGTAAATAATGAATCCTCTGAACCTCTCGAAGTAATGTCAGGAGTACCGCAAGGGTGCGTCCTTGGCCCCTTGCTATTTCTAATCTACAGTAATGACCTACCACTAACTGTGTCTTGCAAAATCCGCATGTTCGCCGACGATTGCGTGATCTACCATACAATAACTAATGTTTCCGATCAACTAACCCTACAACACGATCTGAACAACATTCAAGAATGGTGTGACAATTCGCTTCTCAAACTTAATCCCAACAAGTGTAAGGTTATCTCATTCACTCGGCGCAAAAATCCTTTCCTATTCCCATACCAAATCACTAACGCCCCTCTAGAAATAGTACAGTGTTTCAAATATCTAGGTGTCACACTGACCGCCGATCTAACTTGGAATGCGCATGTCACAAACATTATCTCATCTGCAAACAAAATATTGGGATTCGTGAAACGTCATCTGCGTTGCGCACCTCAACACGTAAAACTTCTCGCATACACATCCCTCATCAGGCCAAAACTGGAATACGCCTCTGCTATATGGAATCCACCTCAAATTTACCTAATCAATGACCTTGAATCAATTCAAAATCGCTCAGTCCGCTTCATACATTCGTCATATTCTTATGACATCATTGTTTCATCCTTAAAAGCCCAATCTGGATTGCAGCCACTTGCCCTTCGACGCTGCATAGCCACTCTTTCCCTGTTTCATAAGCTGTTTCATTCGCCCCTCAACCATCCTTCATACGTCATCCCTCCGACGTACATTTCGCACCGCACCAGCCACCCCCTCCAAGTCTCCCGTTAGCGCACTAGGACTGCTACCTTCTCCGCATCCTTCTTTCCGCGTGCTGTGAAGGACTGGAACGACCTCCCAAACCACGTCATCACAATCACCTGCCCATCAACTTTCGCTAAAAATGTAACAACTCATCTCTGTCAGTGAAACTTCATGGCAATGTATATACCCACACCTATGTAGCAATATTTTATACTTTGAATGTAGCAAAAGTTTTATATCCTGTATACCAACCCCTTATGTGGCAAATGTTTGTTATATCCTGTACATCCACCCCTTATGTAATACCCCCCTGTGGGGTCTTTAAGGAAATAAAATATGATGATGATGATACAATACTGCCGTTCAGGAAACTACGCGATTCACATCTTTCCGTCTTGTCTATGGACGAGAGGTCAACACCATGCTGGATGCGTTGCTTCCACACGATTGCAACGCTTTGATCACTCCTGACGCTGTGCAGCTTACCCAGTATGCCGAAGAAGCACGCCAGTTAGCACGCCTACACATTACGCATCAGCAGAGTACAGACGCATGCCACTACAACGCTCACCATCGACAAGTTTAATACTATCCAGGCGATCAAGTTTGGGTGTGGACTCCAGTCCGACGCCAGGGATTGTCAGAAAACTGCTCACTCGCTACTTCGGACCATACAAAGTGTTGCGATGCGTGAGCGATGTGAACTACGAGGTAGTCCCTGACAGCGCCTTTTCGCCACGGCGGCGAAGGTACTCCTCGGAGATAGTGCACGTAGTATGACTAAAGCCATACTTCACATGGTAGTGCGACTGCGCATAAACCTTATCGCTGTTGTTTTTTTGTATGTGAGTATTTTCTGTTGGTTCGCCTCGACTTTGCCGTTGTACTTTCCGAGCATCAGAGTGATGCCCTTTTTTTTTTCAGAGGGGGAATAATGCCACTTGACCGCTAGGTATCGCAAGCCATGGCTGCCCGCTATAATGGAAGGTGATGTTTTGGGGAAGCGCGCGCTCTGGCTAGTTGTTGTTGACTATTGAAGCAGCCATCTTGCCAGTTTTCGGTTCGTCTCCCCGCCGGCTCAGTTGTTCCGAGTTGAAGACCTTCTGTAGCACGTGACAATGTCAAGGATGCTTACTGTTTGCTGGCTTTATGTCGCTCTAGCTGTGCCTTGTCTGTGAGTGCTGATTGAAGCAGAGTTGGTTATCACGCGTGACATTTCCGCAACGACACCCGCGCGTTGTTGAAAACGAGGTGAGCAAACGCTTCCGCGAGCAGACGACACTCCCCCGTCGCTGCGGCTTCCCATAATGCTTTATAGCCGCCGCAGGTGGCTACAAATACACCAAATACACCGCAGGTGGCGCGTGCCAATACACCTTTTTCAGGCACACTAGCGTCGTGAACGGGCGCTTAAGTGCTTATGAGAAAAGTTGGTGCTCTGCAGCAGGGGCCACGACGAGCGAGTGGGTTTCATGCTTCAGCTTTCCATTTGCACCATTCAAGTGCTTCTAAGATCAAGTGAACTTGGCAAGTTGCGGTATATTACAGCGTAATTCACTCACAAACTGCAGTGTTTTGGTGCAATGGTCTGTCTACAATTTGCACTTGTCCCCCTGTTCAACCAGCTGAGCGGCTCAGAAGCATCAGTTAATTATTATTCTCTAGCATCAGTCTGCCTTCAGCATAAATAAAACGCAGTAGAACTTGGTTGCTTAAAAGATGCAAGCACTGTTCATTAATTCACGGGTGCATTCGGAATCAGTATCCTTTGACGCTGTTTATGAGTAAATTGTTGAGTTCTGGTATATTTAAAGAGCTCTGTAGAAATAAGCGCAATTTCATAAAATAAAAGACATTGACAAGACAACTGCACGCCGCTCGCAGCGTATGCATCTACCAACTTTCTTTGGCCCTGTAACTGCAGGATGTAGTAAAGCTTTCAGGGCAAAAAGAAAGAAATGGGACCAGAAAAGAAATATGCACATTGGAAACGCTTACTGACAACTGATAAGTTATTGCATGGTTTAACAAACATATTATATAAGAAAATGGGGGTGCATCGCCCATGTTACAAAGAGGTACAAAAAGGCTAACAACTGAGGCACATGTGTACCGTTCTATAATAAAGTTAAGTTTCTTGTGTAGTAGTGATAGCAAAGGTTAATTGACTTGAACAAGGTGTGGTGTTCCTTTATGATATGTCTCTGAGATTTCTCGCATGGTCTGGTTAGGGTGACCGTGCAAGATTATTTATTTATTCATTTGTAAAACCTTTAGGGTACATTTGTACATGATAGAGGGGAGGGGCAGAAATACAGATGAACAACAAAATAACTACAGGATTATGTAAACACATTTAACATGAAGATAAATATAATGATGAAGTTTTGCATGCAAGGAGTACACTTTATTAAAAAACAATTGAAGTAGAACCACAAAGAATACATTAAACAGTCAATAACACTTACACGATTAGTACAGTTCACGATTCTGTGTTTATTAGTGCATTCTCAAATCGAGTGGAGTCAGTGATGCTTACTAATGATGCAGGTAGGTTATTCCAATCTATTGACGTCTTAGGGAGGAATGATTGTGAACATGCTAAGGTTTTGTGACGAGGTGTGCTGACCTTGTACACGTGATCATGGCGAGCAGAATGGTACGATGCCGGGTGAATCCAAAGTGAGCGAAGAAAAGGATGATTGTGAACATGCTAAGGTTTTGTGACGAGGTGCGCTGACCTTGTACACGTGATCATGGCGAGCAGAATGGTACGATGCTGGGTGAATCCAAAGTGAGCGAAGGAAAGGATTGTGGTGATAGATTTTATGAAATAATGAGAGTCGCGAGTTCTTTCTGCGAATAGAGAGTAATGGAATATGGAGTGTACTCTTTATTAATGAAACACTAACAGAGCGATGATAATTACTTAGCATGAAACGAACAGTACGATTTTGTACCGATTCTATTTCGTTAATTAATGTGACTTGATGTGGATACCAGATTAATGAGGCGTATTCCAGTTTGGGGCGGACGTAGCTTATATATAGCAGTCGTTTTAATTGTACAGGTACAAACGAAAAGTTTCTTTTCAAATATCCTAATGAGCGATTAGCTTTTGATGTTATGTATTGTATGTGGTGCTTCCAAGAGAGGTCGTTGGTAATATGAATGCCAAGATAACGGTAAGTGCTAACAGATTGAAGGGGGCAGTTATTTAGTGCATAGGCCGGGCAGATCGTGTTAGAACGAGAAATGGGCAACGATTTACATTTGTTAATGTTGATTCCATGCACCATGTGAGGCACCACTTATATATGTTATTCAAGTCGGATTGAAGGGTTGCTACATCAGAGGCATCTGTAATCTTACGATATACAACACAGTCATCCGCGAATAAACAAATTTTCGAGGAAATGTTGTCGAGTATATCATTAATGTATAATTAAAATAGAAGAGGACCAAGGACGGACCGTTTAGGAACACCTGATGCGACAGGAGCCGAATCAGACGTGAAGTTATTCGCAACTACAAATTGGGTACGGGAAGAAAGAAAACTTTCTATCCATCCAAGTACTCCCGGGTCAATGTTTAGTGAGCGTAGTTTGTGTAGAAGCAATACATGTTTAACCCTGTCAAATGCTTTTGAGAAGCCCAAAAAGATACAGTCTGTAAAAAAGCCGTTATCAAGATACACATGCAGGTCATTAGTAAAAGTTACCAGTTGAGTCTCACAGGAAAGAAGTTTGCAAAAGCCGTGTTGACACCTAGAGAAAAAGTCGTTTTCTTCCAGAAACATAACGAGGTTAGAGAATATTATGTGGTCCATTATTTTGCATGGTATCGAAGTTAACGATATGGGCCTGTAATTAGATGGGTCATGAGTATCACCAGATTTTGGAATCGGAATGATTTTCACTGTTTTCCCGTCGGAAGGTAAAGATGAAGACGAGTACGATTGTGAAAAAATGCTCTCTAAGATAATTGAGGAGTATTCTCTGGTATTTTTCATAAATTTTGCCGTGATTTCATCGATTCCACATGAAGATGTAAGCTTGGGGCTGTCTATTATTTTTGCTATGCCTGTGGAGTGAAAAATTATCGGATCCATGGGTAAAAAGTTGCAGCGAGGTAGCCATGGTAGTCGTACATCATGTCTTGCAGGTGAGAAAGCCTTTACAAACGCATTGTTTAGAATAGTAGCACAGTGGTCCTGGGGTATGGGATCGTGGCAGACCCAAATTCGGCAGACCCCAATCACGAAACATCGCATCATAACCGAAGAAAATGCCAGACCACTCCGTCAGAGTCCGTACAGGGTTTCGACGCGAGAACCTGAGGCCATAAAGAGACAAATTTATGAAATGCTGCGGGATGACATCATCCAGCCGTCCAAGAGTCCATGGGCGTCCCCCGTGGTGTTAGTGAAGAAAAAGGATGGGACCCTACGTTTCTGCGTCGATTATCGCCGCCTGAACAAAATCACAAGAAAGGACGTGTATCCTCTCCCACGAATAGACGACGCACTTGATTGGCTCCATAACACCAACTATTTTTCGTCAATGAACCTCAAGACTGGCTATTGGCAAATAAAAGTCGACGAAAGAGACCGAGAGAAGACGGCGTTTATAACACCGGACGGCCTTCGGCCTTTGCTCAGCGCCTGCAACTTTTCAACGCGTTATGGATACTGGTAGGATTGAAGTGGCATACTTGGTTTGTGTACTTGGACGATGTCGTCTTGTTTTCCTCGAGTTTCGACGAGCATCTTCGGCGCCTTGAAGCTGTACTTCAAGCCATCAAGACGTCCGTACTCACACTGAAGGCAGAAAAGTGCATATATGGGCACGAGGAGCTCTTGTTCTTAGGGCACGTGATTAGCAAGTCTGGAGTTCGTCCTGATCCACAGAAAACAGCCGCCGTCGCCGTCTTCCCACCGCCCACTGACAAGAAGGCGGTGCGCCCATTTCTGGGCCTGTGCGCCTATTAAAGGCGGTTCGTGAAAAACTTCGCCCGCATCACCGATCCACTCACTAACCTTACCAAGGCCGATATAGAGTTCAAGTGGGAAACGCCACAGGAACACGCTTTCCAAGAGCTTTAACATCGCCTCCAGACGCCTCCGTTACTTGCCCATTTCAACGAATTCGCTGAGACAGAAATACACACTAACGCAAGCAGCGTAGGTCTCGGCGCCATTCTTGTGCAGAGGGCTCACGGATTTGAAAGGGTTATTAGTCGCCAGCTGATCGCTATCCAAAGCAGAAGCCAATTATTCCACAACAGAAAAGGAGTGCCTCGTCATCATCTGGGCTACGTCGAATTTTCACACCTATCTCTACGGCAGGCCCTTCAAAGTTGTGAGCGATCACCTCGCCTTCTGTTGGCTTGCTACCTTGAAGGACCCTTCAGGTCGCCTCGCACGATGGAGCCTGAGACTTCAAGAATATGACACTACCGGCGTTTACAAGTCCGGCAACACTCCGACGCCGACTGTCTCTCTCGTGCGGCTGTCGACCAACCACCGCCTGGCGACCCGGATGACGACTACTTCTTGGGAACGATAACTGCCGACGACTTCGCTGAACGACAGCGGGCCAACCCTGAACTTAAGGCCCTAATAGAATACCTCGAAGGCAGGACCACTGAAGTCCTGAAGGTATTGAAGCGCACACTGGCATCGTTCTTCCTGCAAAACGGACTTCTCTAAAACAAAAACTTTTCACCGCTTCGAGTTAAGTACCTCCTTGTGGTGCCTTCAGCTTTGCGACCAGAACTCCTGCAGGCCCTGCATGATGATCCGCCGGCAGGGCACCTCGGTGTTTTCCGCACGCTCGCGAGGATACAAGAAAAGTACTACTGGCCACGTCTTACCACCGACGTCACTCGTTATGTGAGGACATGCCGGGACTGTCAGAGACGCAAGACACCACCGACAAGGCCTGTGGGACTTCTGCAGTCAATTGAGCCACCTCGCCGACCATTCCAGCAGATTGGTATGGACCTACTGGGACCGCTCCCGACTTTGGATTTCGGAAACAAGTGAATCGTGGTAGCTACCGACTACCTCAACCACTACGCCTAGACAAAAGCCCTGCCCAAAGGCAGTGCATCCGAGGTAGCTAAGTTCTTCGTCGAAAATATTGTCCTACGTCACGGCGCCCCTGAGGTCCTCATCACCGACAGATGAACGGCATTTACTGCTGACCTAAGTCAAGCAATCTTGGCATACAGCCAGACTAACCATCGCCGGACAATAGCGTACCACCCACAGATAACGGCCTCACCGAGCGGCTAAACAAGACAATCGCCGACATGCTGGCAATGTACGTCAATGTCGAACACAAGACGTGGGACGTCATTCTTCCGTACGTGACCTTCGCATACAACACGGCGGTGCAGGAGACGACGCAGATATCTCCATACAATGTGGTCTACGGAAGGAGCCCGGCAACGACGCTCGATGCCATGTTACCAAGCGTCACCGACGAAGAAAACCTCGATGTGAGTGAGTACCTGAGCACCGAAGAAGCCCGACAACTCGCTCGTTTCCGTATCAAGAATCAAGAGACTGACAGCCGTCGTTACCATCATCAACGGCGGCTTGTTGAATACCAGCCCGGTGAACGTATTTGGGTGTGGATGCCAATACGCCGACGTGAACTGAGTGAAAAGCTTCTGCGACGGTACTTCGGACCATACAGGATTGTTCGACGTCTCGGCCCACTTGATTACGAGGTTGACCCCGACGGCATCACGAACTCTCAACGACGCCAATCGTGACCTGAAGTCATCCGCGTCATCTGTTTCATGCGCGTTAAAAACTGAAACAGGGTTTTTGTATTATTCCTGTATCGTAATTTATTCGTTGTAGTTTCTTGCATAGTTGTTGTACCTTCATCTTTAGTTAAAGGATTGGGACGATGCCTTTTTCAGAGGGCGGCAATGCCACGTTTCATTCCTCAAGCTTTGTTATCGCCTCAATACACTACACAATGCTCAGTGCAAACCGTGCCTGCAGTTTTCGAGAAGCTTCGGGACTGTAGTAGATCATTTCGATAAGATCACGCCCACTCCGCGAACTGTACAGATTATTCTAGAACACTCGTCACCGCCAGTGATAACACTAGAATAATCGATGGCAAGAGTATAAGTGCCGATGCACTTCGCCGCTTGTCAGTAGTTGATCGACGGCCGACGCTCCGCTCACCGCTATCTGTGCAAGACTGCTACTGTAATCGGACTTTCCGTTTACCGGGCACAGTTTTGCCCAAATAAACAGTTAAATCCCAACATAAAGTCTCCTGTCTTCGGCCGCGTCACGACCCCGTGACAATACTCACATACACATGAACAAATAAAGAACTAAACCCTTTCCAAATGTTGGTGTAATAGTTTATTAGACTGTGGATCAGGGAGCTGAGATGAGCAATTGATAAAGGTGTAAATATAGCGTATGAATGACTGTAGGGTCCAAATGATTACTTGTTCTAAAAGATCGGTGTTAGAAAGACGTGAAAAGGGTAGGCTGTCCCAATCTGTTATGGTGCGTGGAAAGGAGGAATATTTGCAAAGATTAGTTCTTGTACAATAAGGTGTTAAATAGTCAGCGTGACGATGCCGGGTTCCACGAGCTGTAAGTGGTTCTAAATAATGACTTGGGTTTATAGCTAAAAGGTTATTTTTGAGCGAAAATATAAATTGAAGTCTCTGGATTTTTCTACGCAACTGAAGTGGTTGAATGCTATGCTGTGTCATGGGACTAGAGGGTGAATCACTATTACGATATTTCGAAAAGATGAATCTCACAGCTTTACGCTGAATCATTTCGAGAGTATCAATGTTAGTTTTGGTGTATGGATCCCAGACAACGCAGGCATATTCGAGTTTAGGTCGAATTAGTGAAGTATACGCGGTTAACCTAGTACTAGCAGGTGTATGTTTTAGCTTATGTCTGAGGAAGCAAAGTTTCTTAAACGAAGAGTTGCATATGTTAGGCATGTGAGTATTCCAGCTGAGGGTATAGGTTGTTGTGATTTTCAGGTACTTATGCTCACTGACTTCTGTTAGCAGTTCAGAACCTAGTTTGTAGACGAACGGCAGTTTCTTAAATTTCTTGTTGGTTATTGACATATAGACTGTTTTATTGGCATTTAATTTCATACTGTTTCTGTTTTTTGCTATTACTACTCTGTTTTATGAATATCCAGAATTTCAGAGTCGCCAGCTTGGCTGAACCACATCTAAATTTGCAGAGTCTGTGTAAGGATTTGAGAAGTGTGGCAAATACTAGTGTGGACTTCATCATTGTTGATTACACAATGAAGTGGTTCAAAATACTACTTTTATTGTAATAGCTGTGCTCATGTTCACTCTGCACAAGTTGAGTGATGTTGAAAAGTATGTACATAACTTTTGTTTCTCTAAATGTACCGTATTTTCCAGTTTATAAGTCGCACCCTTGTATAAGTCGCACTCCCCTCAAAATAGCAGTTTTTCTGAAAAAAAAAAAACGTATATAAGTCGCACTGGTGCATAAGTCGCACCGGTGTAGAAGACGCACTTGCTCATCCGACCACCGACATTTAAGCATCTCGTCGTGACAATGCATTGCAAAAATGCACGCTTGCGACGGCCAACGCTTTTGCACGTTTCTAGCTATCAGCAGTCACGCGTGCGAGCGCTTTTAAACACACATAAAAACAATACTTTCAGAAGTACCTTTATTATTCCGATAGCTTGGTGACGTTTATTCAAAGCCATAGAAGTCGTCTTCCTCTGAGTCGCTCATGAACAATGCAGCTACTTCTGGTTGCAGTACTGCTGGCACATCACTGTCGTCCTCCGACTCGCTCGAATCGGACTCTTCAACGTCGCCATCGGCCGCGCAGGGGATCAAACCGGCCTTGCGAAAGCCCACCACAATGGTCTTCGCAAAAATTGACTCCCAAGCGTCACTCACCCATTTCGCCACTTTGCCAAACTCTGCGCGTCTCATGCACCCTGTTTTTGTGAAGCTGTGTTCTCCCTCCGACATCCACATTTCCCACGAACGTCGCAGAACTGCCTTAAAGCTGCGGTTGACAGAAATGTCAAGCGGCTGAAGCATCTTCGTCATGCCGCCGGGAATAATCACTGGCATACAGTTCTTTGAACTGATCTTTTTCTTGACAATATCGGTGATATGTGCCCGCATACTGTCCAGTGATATGGCCCGCATTCCTGGCTTCACGTGGAAGAATCATCATTCCCTCGTCCATCCAACCTTTTGTGTTCACCTGAATCACCACTGTAGGAGGGAAATTATCCTTCGGCAAGGTTTTCCGCTTAAATATTAGCATGGGAGGCAGCTTTGTGCCGTCCGCGCAGCAGGCGAGCACAACGGTGAAGTGGGACTTCTCGTGGCCTGTTGTCCTCACCGTGACAGTTTTCTGGCCTTTTTCGGCGATGCTTCTCCCAAGCGGGATGTCGAATGTCAGCGGCACTTCATCCATGTTAACGATGTGGCTCGCGCTGACACTCTTCTTCGCAACTTCCTCCCTCACGAATGAGCTGAAGTTGTCCAGTTGCGCCTGAAAGTCGTCGGGCAGCTTCTGGCACACTGTCGTCCGGGCTCTCATAACCAGCTGATTCCGTCGCATAAAGCGGAAACACCACGACGGACCACCATTGAATCCCGTAACATTGCTCCCCGCTGCCAGAGCCTTCGCCTTCAGGCGCAGCTGCACTGTTGACAGCCCTCTACCTTCGGCTCGTTGTTGCAGTACCCATGTGCGCAGGCTACGCTCGAGGTCCGGCCAGCGCGCCTTCTTGCCGCGGTTGGCCTTCTTTGTCGACTTCATCGTTCGGAGGACGCTGTGGGCCTTGTGCCAGTCACGGATTATTTTTTCACTGACGTCGAATTGCCTCCCTGCTTCTCTGTTCCCGTGGTTTTTGGCAAATTCAACAGCGCGCAGCTTGAACTTGAGGTCATAGCTTCGCCGACATTGCTTTCCAAGTGGCGCCATGGTTCGCGAGGTTCTTCGGCGCTACCGGCTCTATGCTACGACGCACAACACAACACACGAGACGCGCGCAGCAACAGAGACACAGCGAGTGCAATGAAGACGTTATGGTGGACGGAAGGGGTGGTAAAGGAAGTGGCTCTGAAATCCAAACTTGCTTTCCGTAATTGATAATTCAAAAAATACCTCCACATTTTCACCGTTCTGATTATTTTTTTGTGCAAAACTACATAGCTGCGTTATCTTTAGGGTGTTAACGTACCGTTTATCTGACTTTCTTTTTAAATGTGGTTTCTGTGCATCGCAGAAAGCGGTGAAGCGCCGTAGACGCCATTTTGATGCCCGCTTGACGTAAACAGCGCCACCCAAGCCATGGCATCCAACTCGATTTTGAATGTATACAAGTCGCATCCTTGTATAAGACGCACCCACGAAAAATTTTAAAAAAACGCGACTTATACACCGAAAAATACGGTAAGCCTTTTTAATAATGCACGAAATTTTGTCTTGTGATAGAGAGAGAGAAAACATTTATTGAAAGAAGCTTGTGAGTGAAGGTGGGAAAGTCCCTTATTCCAGGAACCCTCTGGCTTGGACAGCCCGCCGAGCTCGAGCGACGAGTTGACGCTGCTCGACCAGGTCCGGCTGGGAGATCGCAGCCTCCCACGCTTCACTGAGGAGGTCTTGGTCCGCGTCTGGTGCTGCTGCTCGTAGTCTTAGGACGCTTACTTTGCACTGCAGTAGGAGGTGCGCCAGGGTGTCTGCCACATTGCAGTGAGGGCAGATGTAGCTGTGCAACGTTGGCCTCATATGGTGCAATAGTACGCCGTGTGTGAACGTGTTGCTTTGAAGACGCCTATAGTCAGTCCCTTCGTCTCTTGTGAGTTTTGGATGTGGCGGGGGGTATAACCTGCGTTCGAGCCGATAATGTTACAGTAATGCATGGTACGTTAGTGGTATGGCTTCTCTTGTCTCTGATTCTGTTGTTGAGTGGGAGGTGCCTCAAATCTTGTATGGGAATGCCCGGTTGACGCATTCGCGGGCTGCGGTGTGTGCCGCTTCATTTCCCTCGAGACCTTCATGACCCGGAATCCACACGATGCATGTGTACGGAGGAGGATTGTCCATGCGCTTTAGTAGCCTAATCGCCACCGTGGAGACCCTGCCTTTCAGGTAGTTCCGTGCCGCTGTTTGTGAGTCGGTAAAGACCACGATGGGATTCTCACTCGTCTGGGTGGCGAGTGCTATAGCAGCCTCTTCAGCTGTTTCCGCACGTTTGGCGAGGATAGTCGCCGATGCCAGTACCGCGCCCTTGTAATCTGCGACGGTAATCGCGAAGGCATTACGTCTCGGATATTTGGCTGCGTCCACGTATCGCGCCTGCAGGTCATTGCCATGTTTTTTCCGGATCATGTTAACCCTGGCGAGGCGTCTTTCTCGGTGATGTTGAGGATGCATGTTCCGAGGGATCTGCTGAATTTCAAGGCTTTCTCGCAGCTGTGACGGTATTTTGCCTTTGCGTTCTTCGTTGGGTTCTAGAGTGGTCTGGTATCCTGTGCGTCGAAGCACGGCTTGCCCTGTGAGTGACAGCTTGAGTCTCTCGACCTGGTTGATGAGGTGTGATTCGGTGAGTTCTTCCCACGTATTATGCACTCCCATGCGAAGCAATCGGTCAGTGGAGGCGGCTGGCGGCAGTCCTAGGGCAAGTTTTGTAGCCTTTCGTATCAGCAGATTAAGTTTTTGTTTCTCCGCTGTCTTTAGGTTGAGGTAGGGAGTTCCGTACGTTATGCGGCTGTAAAGGAGAGCTTGTACCATTTTTTGGGTGTCGTGCTCTTTGAAGCCACTGCGGCGATTAGCCACCCTTCGGTTTAGGTGGGTGAGCTGTGTCACAGTGTTCTGTAGCCGGGATAGGGCAGCAGAGCCAGACCCATCTTTATGTATGTGTAGTCCAAGGACTTGAAGCGTGTCAACTTGTGGTATTTGGACTCCCTGTAGAAAGACTTGTGGGTCAGGAGTGTCGTAGCTTGGTGGTCTACCCCGGGTGCGTGCCGCAGGTACTAACAGTTCCGACTTTTCCGGAGCACATTGGAGGCCGCAGGTCTTGAGATATCTTTCAGTGATGTTAATCGCCTCTTGAAGTCGGTCCTCCTGTTCACCCGTGATTGAACCTCTTGTCCACATAGTGATATCATCGGCGTATAACGCGTGATGTATCCCAGGGACAGCGTCCAAGAGACGAGGGAGCTTAAGGAGGGCCAAGTTGAAAAGCACTGGTGATATCACTGAGCCCTGTGGCGTGCCTTTGTTAGGGAGTTGAAAAAGCTCGCTCCTGATATTGGCAATCCCTACAGTGGCAGTGCAGTTGGTCAGGAAAGCCAGCATATAGGCGTATGTCTTGGCACCGCAGCCGACATCTTCCAGGCTACGCAGAATGGCTTCGTGGCTCACATTGTCAAATGCGCCCTTTACGTCCAAAGCTAGAACAGATTACTTACTGTGCTTGCTCAAGCGGAGAAGAATATCTTCCTTTATCTGCAAGAGGACGTCTTGTGTGCTGAGCATTTGGCGAAAGCCGAACATGGTGTTCGGATAGTGACCATTGTCTTCGAGATGTGTGGTGAGCCGCTCGTTTACCATGTTCTCAAAGAGTTTCCCAGCGCAAGATGTAAGGGAAAGGGGACGAAGATTCGCAATCGAGATTGGCTTGTTTGGCTTGGGTACCATGGTCACCTCTGAGTGCTTCCAGGCTTGCGGTAGCTCGCCCTTCCTCCAGCAGTCGTTATAGTGCCGAAGGAGTGCCGTCAACGCCCGGGGCGGTAGCTGTCGTAGGTGCTTATTGGTCACTCCGTCTTTTTCCGGGCTTGTGTGGCGCGTAAGCTTAGCAAGGGCCGCGTGTAGCTCTGCCAGCATGAAAGGCTGGTCTAGTGCTTCGTTCGGTGCTCCTCGGTACTCCCTGGGCATCGAATTGTTGATGGAGATAGCTTGCTGGTTAACCGAGCCACAAAGTTTTGCTTGAAGTTCTTGGAGTAACTGGTGCTCTGTGCCCTCATAGTAGTGTATGAGCCGCTTAATTGTATTTCTTTGGTTAGTTTTGGTGTGGGTGTCGTCAATCAGGGCTCGAAGAATGCGCCAAGTCTTCTTTGTGCTCAATGTTCCTTGAAGTTTGTCGCAGAAGGACCGCCAGTTCTGGCTCACAAGGTTTTCGGCGTACTCCTGTGCCTGTCTAGTGAGTACGGCGATGCGGCGCTTCAGCTTGCGGTTGAGCTTTTGCCGTTGCCATCGTTTAATAAGCGATCTTCGAGCTTCCCATAGGTGAAGTAGATGATTATCGACTGCCGGATTGTCCTCGTTCAAGTGTATCGTTTTGGTATGTCCGTCAGCAACACTTACAATACTGTTTAACCAGGCTTCAATGTCTTCGATAGTCGAATCATCATCAAGCTCATTCCTGTAGGCGGTCCAGTCCGTGAGCCGAGCTTTTCCTGTCTTGAGCGAGCGGTGAGCCTGTTCGACCTCTATTTGAATTATGTGATGGTCACTCCCTAGAGTGTCTGGTAGCCTTGTCCATGTTGCGTTGTGCACGTCTCTAGTGAACGTGAGATCAGGATTAGTATCCCTCGAGACGCTGTTGCCAACTCGGGTTGGATGGAGCAAGTCATTCCACAGCCCCCTTCTTGGTGGTGCTGTGATAGCCCCAGGCCGCGTGTGGAGCATTGAAGTCCCCAACCATGACGAGTCGGTTGCCGTTAACCATTTGACGGAGCTCGTGGACGAAGTGGTCGTATTGGTGTAACTGCTCCCGCGGAGGACTGTAAATGTTGGCCAGGTATAAGCTTTGTTGAGTCTTCCGAGTGGGGATTATCTCCACGATGGTGTGTTCGATGCCAATGTCTTCAATTTCATGAGCCTGTGCGGTTAGAGTCTTCTTGACTAGAATTGCGGTGCGGGGTGTGCATGTGAGAGTGCTGTAGCCAGGGAGCTTGATTTTTTTCTGTGTGGGTTTCTTGCAACACGATCATATCTGGATTATTTGTTTTAACATATTCTTGCAAGGTTGCAGAACGAGGTCTGTAGGATCTGCAATTCCAGTGCCAAATTCGAAGAGTGGGGAGTGGCTCAGACTGTCTATGTGTGGGAGCTGCCATTCTGGCAGTTGATTCCCGCCTGGTGCCGGTCGTTTGGTGCTGTAGATCGAATTTCCGCTGCAGTTTCATCCCCTAAAGTTTTTCGCTCTTTCCGCTTGGTCCCTGATTGCTCTACCAGCTACTCATGGGTAACGAAATTTTTGTATGCATATGTTATGAAGTTATGCTGTTGTGCCATGAAGCCATCAAGCTTGGCGTCGAGCGTGCTTACAGTACGGGTCAGTGGGTCTACCTTTTCCATAATTTTAGTAACCACTTTCTCTATGGTTGTGTCTATGGATGTGAGGAGTTTCGCAGTGAGGGCTTTCTCGAAAGCTTCAAGGCGTCGTTCGACGAGGTCGAGCATCTTCGCTTCATGTGCTTGCAGCCTTTCTTCTACCCGCTTCATTATTCTGGCTTCCGTCTGTTTTAGTATGCTGTCAAGTTCTAGTGTGCTACACTCGGCTGGTGGGCGTTGTTGTATCCTCCGTTGTAGATCTTGGACTTTATTTTCTAGAGCCCGGATGGTCGCTGTCTGAGCAGGCGAGATGGTCGAGGCACTTGTAGTATTTAGAGAAGTGGGCCCGTCACTCCCGGTTACCGCGGCGGCGTAACTGATTCCCCTAACGGAGCGAGACCGTGATGGCGTGCGGGATCCAGAGCGACCTTTTTTCTTAGAGCGACCTTTTTCTTTTTCTTAGAATTTGACTTCGGTCAAATTTCGGGGGAAAAGAGGGGGCCCGTTAAATTTCTGGTGTGATAACTGACCCGGGTAAATCATTGGTGCAAGCACTCCAGTGATTCTCATGAGCGCGGGCGTTATCGAGCTGGTGGCCTCTTACTTGATAAGGAGGGGGGTTGCTGCGGAGTTTCTTCTTGCATTCCCTTCCAGCAGTCTCATGGTCTTCTCCGCAGATCTTGCACATCAATTGGCAGTCATGTGGTTCTGTGTCCTTGTCGTGGCCGCATTTGTAGCAGAAGTTCGCTTTCGGCTGAGGGCAGATGTCTTGTCGGTGACCTAGGGCGCCACAGGTTCGGCAATATTGGATGGACTTCCGGTATGGCTTGCATCGGTAGTCTCCACTGAGGTACGTCACGTAAAAAGGAACAGGCTGCCCGTCGAAAGGGATAACTGCAGCTGTGGAAGATCCCAGCATGCGCGCGCCGAGGACGTGGTATCTTGGGTCTACGCGAAGTCCTGCAACAATCTCTGTGGGGCTTGTTCCTGGTTCGAGGCCGTAGATCACTCCGCGGCACACATCATCGGGGTGTCGAATGTGCGGATTCACTTGATATATTACTCCACCGAGCTGTATAGCATTTATACTTTGCAGTTTGGAAGCTCGTTCAGTGCTTGCTGTGCTTGCGATGATCACATTCTCTACTTTTTGCACCTGCACTCGCACATGGTCATAGAAGTCCTGCTGGGCCAAGCCACTGGATCTTCCGATGGCATGTGTAACCTCGATGAGTGTTCGTTTTGAAAGATCTAGTCCTGGTTGCGGGCGGAATACAATTTTGAAGTCATCAGTAGGGAATGGCCGCATCCTAGTGCTGCGTTGACGTTGCCGTTGAGATTCGGCGTCTGGCTTCACAGGTTGCGTAGCTCGTTCTTCGGCTGACTTTTCTTCTTTGGCTGACCTGCCTTTACGGCCATCTTGAAGCCACTCAATGTGGGTTTTGCCTGTCGTTTTGCCACTATTTTCATCAAACGTCCATTGTGATGCCGTTCTTGAGTTACCCTCCGTGTTGTCCACTTGCATCGTACTCGGGTTTTCTTGACGTGGGTTAGACGTCTGCGTTTACATGAGAGCTCTTTACCTCAGACGCTGCGTCTCTGTGTTGCGCGAGCAGCGTGCTCGTGCACCTACGAGATGCTGGCGTCCAGCTCGTTTCGCAGACCCGTCGCCACAGCGGCATTCGCGTGCAGCGCGTCCTCTGAATCCCTTGGCGCGTCCCAGCGATCAGGCACAATATGTTTAGAGTTCAATATCTAGTAAAAAAGTACACTCACTGCGATGAGTCTGGTGTCAAACGATGCCTTGCAACGTGAGGAATCCCAGGTCACTAAACGCGAGCAGTGTCCAGGCAAGGTTGCACAGAAAATAGCAAAAAGAGCAGGAGCCCATGTGAGGTGCGACTACACACCTCAGCCCCCTGGCGGCCTTCGTTGTGATAAAAAAAAGTTTTTTTTTTTTGCCATAACCTAGCTGGTCCAAACTTGAATTTTAGTGCTCTATAAGTAACACTTTTCGGCTCCAAAGATCGCTCCACATTCTATATCGGATAGCCTACCCTGCAAGAATGTCCGGGTTGTGCAAGTCCTATGCTACAGTTGGTGTCTCAGGGGTTGTGATTCATAAAAAGTCGGTGCTGGCACTTAAAAGTAGCATTCTCTGACATACTTGGATGCTTTTAAAATAGACGGTCCGCTTTATCGTATGCTGCGTCATGGGCTAAATGGAGTGCAATAGCTTACGGGCAGGGGCCAGGAATTCGTGAATCAGCCTGCACGGCAGATGCAGTTTTTCAAAACTAATGCTATATATAAATATATATAAATAGTGAACAGTTGGCTTATATTCAGAGAGAAGTGAAAAAAAAAATAAACAGTGTAGAGCCCACTAAATTTATTTCCATATTTATTTCAAATACCCTCAGGGTACATACGTACATTGAAGAGGGGAGGAGCAAAAGTTAGTACACAATAACTACATGATTATAGGTACGAAATATAGGTAGAAAATATGACGGTGGCACTTAGCAAATGTAAGTCGCAAAACAAAGGCAAAAGTAAGCGTAATTGTTATTGCAGCAATCAAAATACTTAATTGTCCCGGGAGTGTTAGAGTAAGAGCTTGTTGAATATACATACACTCAATAAACTCCCAATAGATAAAAACATAACGTAAGGAATTGTAAAAACCTGATAATTGTAAAACGACATAATATGCGTAAGTAACAGTTTTAAAACGAAATTTCGAGAAGCATAGAAAAGAAGATGTATAACAATCAAAGGTGTAAAACAAATTTTGATGTTAATTTGCGATGAAACTCAGAAGAGCGATTGTGAAGTTATTCATCTTAGTTATGCTTGTGAGTGTTGCAGGTAGGTTGTTTCACTCTCTTGTTGTTTTGGGGAAAACTGAATATGAAAAGCCAACTGTGTGGA
This sequence comes from Rhipicephalus microplus, assembly GCF_043290135.1. Taxonomy (NCBI): domain Eukaryota; kingdom Metazoa; phylum Arthropoda; class Arachnida; order Ixodida; family Ixodidae; genus Rhipicephalus; species Rhipicephalus microplus. The sequence goes on from NC_134704.1 coordinate 219,589,066, forward strand.
GTGTTTACTTTTTGACTCTTGTTACAAATTAACAAGAGAAAGGTGTGAAGTGAACTATAGATGAACTATGAGCTTACTAACTATAGTAACTGCAGAGTCACTACACGGATGCGCCATTTAACGAAACATCGCTGGCGGTGGTTGAATTTTGTTGCCTAGGCTTCTGTGGCTTTTCTGCTAACAACTGATATGCATTATGCATGTAAAATGGTTTTTGAGTACTTTCTTTTTATTCTAGAAATGCATGAAGCCTAGGTCGATAGTGCGAAACTCGGAACTGATGTTGGCAGCACTTCATGAATAGAGTGTATTATGTGGGTGGTTGCAGGGGACATTTTCTGTGCACGAGCCGCTTGCTGCTGTGCGAGAGTTCCTGCTAGACAACGTGGAAAAAACAAAGAGTGAGTGTACACTCGTGTCGCCGTCCGGCCACACCTTGGACGACCCAAAGGCCACCCTACTCGAGCTGAAGCTTGTGCCAGCCGTGGTGTTGACAGCATCGTGGGGCCAGGCCAAACCACCCGATCTCCTGCCAGACTTGAAGGCATTGGTGCAGCCACTGTAGCCGTCCTGACAAGCGAAAATTGTATTGCTATGTTGTATTATAAGGATAACAAAATTCTGCACTTTAGAAAATCTTGTTTCATTGTGTCTTCCCTTTTTTCTTTCTGGCACGAAGTAGCTTTTTCCACACCAAATGGCTTTTCGCAGTCATGATCGAGAGCAGCATTTGTCTGTGCGGTTATGTTTTGTTCAAAAACAAAATTAGCTCGAGAGGGGCCTATATGAAACAGAGGCACATCAGGCATGGAAAGCAGCACGACTGTCGCAACGCTGTGACTCGACCTGAACGTGGATTGTCTAAGATTGTTAGTGTCTGAGCAATGCCCAAGGCCGACAGGGAGTGACCAACGTCGCCGTTCAGGAAACTCCATAAAGCGCCAGAACTGAAGCCAGAAATAGCCATGCATTCAATAATATCGCCCAGCTTGTAGCCATATACTAGAACCAGAGCCGTGTTAGGAGCAGAGTTTTTATTATTGATGTATAAAGAAAACCATGTTCAATATGTAAATTTCAAGTTCAAAAGTAGCAAGAAAATGGCCTTGCACCAATCGTGAATATTCGTTGCGAAATGTGTCTAAAAGCAGCCAATTTGGCACAAAGTAGCCACGAACGGCAACCCTGCAAGTGATTTTTGCACGCTGCCTGAAATTTCCACATGGAAAACCTGTGGCAGGCCTCTGTGCCCCATTGACAGGGGACACGGTTGTGGATTAAGGTTCACACTGAGTGGATGCCGGACATGAACTGATTACAACTGGCAAGCATTCAAGGAAAGTTACCAGTATCAAGACAGTTCCAGGTGTTAATTGATAATTATATTTAATATCCAGTCAACAGATATGCAACGGGGTTCAGGTTAATCGAATGATTATTCCGGAGTGTCATTGTACAGTTTATAATGGGAATAGGCAAAGAACCCTGCCCCGCCGCGGTGGTCTAGTGGCTAAGGCACTCGGCTGCTGACCCGCAGGTCGCGGGTTCGAATCCCGGCTGCGGCGGCTGCATTTTCGATGGAGGCGGAAATGTTGTAGGCCCGTGTGCTCAGATTTGGGTGCACGTTAAAGAACCCCAGGTGGTCTAAATTTCCGGAGCCCTCCACTACGGCGTCTCTCATAATCATACAGTGGTTTTGGGACGTTAAACCCCACATATCAATCAATCAATCAGTTAGGCAAAGAACCCTGTAAAGAAAATATGGTTCTAATGGGAATTCAACCAGTCGATTCCGATTGACCTTAACTGATATGTGAAATGTTTTCAATTGTGCACCACAGAAATGAGTAAAACTGTGAAGCAAAAAAAAAAGAGCGTTTAAAAACATGTTAGCTAATTGCACCATTACTCCTGAAATAAGACACCTTTGCACTTCATATGGTTCACAAGATATGTTGTTTATTTCATTTGTTCATATTACAGTCAGCCACAAAAATCATTCAATTGTTCTTGAAATCTGAAGAAACTGACTAGGCTGAAATGGCTGGCATGTTGAGCTAAGTTATATTTAGAAAAGTGAAGATCACATACAAGGATTTCATATTTGTCCATGGGTAGTCTTCAATAATGCTAGTTTATGCATGCAATCTAACACGTTTTCTTTTTTTAAATTTTTATTTGTATGCAGTAAGACTAAGAGGTAAGACCACGGTAGTATCAGTTTGGGAGATTGGCATGACCAATCAACCGAATTGGTGAAATCATTTGTTTAAGTTGATTACACTTATTAATGCGATTGAGAAGTCCAGTTCCAACTGTACGCTTTTTCCAATGGGTGAACTGTGTTCACCTTCGTGCCTAATTGGTGAAGCCAACTGGAAATTGTTTGTGTTACCAATAGACCATATTCAAGCAATCACAGAACCCTCTGCGGGCAGCTGTTGGTGCATTCAATTCATCCAGCACTTACTGAACTGGTTCATGATGGGGCCATCTGAGTGCCATTACAGCTCAAAGGAATCTTTGTTCCCGAGTGAGTCCTTCTTTATTGGTTTTAGACTGTGAGAGGATAAACTGTACGTCTTGATAGTGTATGATGTTATATGATGTTGATAGTGTATGATGGGGGGGGGGGGCAAGAGGGACGCATTGTCGTTTCCCCCGCCCGCGCGCACACACACACACACACACGCGTGCACGCACACACACACACACACACACACAAAGAAAAGAAGTGTATACTTTCTGGGGTCACGAAATGGGGCGAGCACCATGCCCACCCTCTTGAAGTGAACGGACGTAGTGGACATGGTCGGAACAACAAACGACATACACATTTATTTAACTACTTTTTGAACGACGATATCATTTGCCGAATTATTATAACATCAATTGTGATCAACATGCTAGGACATCCTTACACAATATTAAACAACACGACAAACAAAGCGGTGTCGCTAACGCCCGACTCTCCACGTGGGCCTACAGCAGACGGCCCGCGGTGCCGTCCCCGGCAGACCCACCCCTGCGTTCGCGCCACCACACCACGCTAAACGCCACCAGCCCGAAAGCGACTCGCTCAACTCTCACCCCCCGCCATGGAAAAAGGAAGAATATAGGAGAGGCCATGACGTCATATTCGTGAAGCCGCCGCATGGATGGATGGATTGGATAGATTGATATGGCTGTACCCTTTAGATCGGGCGGCAGCTAACGCCACCAAGCCGTAATACTTAGTGAACCAAAACCTAGATTCATCTTTTTTTTTTTCTTTTTTCAGATGACAGCCAATAAGCATCGCTTCATTGTGTACGGTGTTCCTGAATCAGAACACTGTAATGACGTAATGCTGAGCAAATGCAAGCTGTGGAACGAGAAGCTCAGGAAGTTCTGCGACGAACTGGGCCATCAGCTGGTGTTTGTAAGCACCACACGAGCGCCGACAGATGGGGTGCACAGCTTGCTCTACAAGGTCGGCGCGGCTGAGGAACTGGGCACACGTCTTGGACACAGGCTTTGTGTTTTTTCAGGACTACAGCCGGTTGGACCTACAATACGACGGACTGAATAAGCGGTTACTCGCACCCCCTGGCACCGTTTATGACAGCCCTCGGACAGGCGATGCTACGGATGGCAGAGGAACAGGACGACGGACACGAACAAGCACTTACTTGTACCCCCGAGCACCGCTTATGACAGCCCTCGGACAGGCGATGTTACAGATGGCAGAGAAACAGGACCAGGTAAAGCGCAGAAAGCCCCCTCATTCCTCCAGTCAAAAGTAAAACATGTACACCGTCGTCGCCACCATTTCATTTATTTATTCATACTGCAATCCCTATTACAGAGATTTTAGCAGGGTGGTTACAGATATAATTTTCACAATGTTGGCACTCAAGAATGCATAAACCAAACAAACAAACAAAAAATAGAACAGCATGATGTGAACAATCAGGTCAAATTTGCTGCAAACAACTTCAAGGACGGCTCCATCACTTGGTTATTAGTTAGTCCATTCCACTGAGTTACTGTACGAGGAAAAAGGAATATTTGAAGCAGTTATTTCAGGACCGGAAAGGGGTTATTGTAAGTTAATGCCTCTGGCGGGTGGCGTACCCAGAAGAAAAGGAAATGATATTGGAAACATCACGCTTATAATACCCTTTAATTATTTGGTAAAGAAATTGTAGTCGTATTAAACGATTTCTTTCGGTAACTGAAGGCTCATTGGCACGATGTAGGAGTTCAGTTATAGAGGTGCGTCCAAACCTATTAAAGATAAAGCGGACTGCCTTCTTCTGCACGTTTTCCAATTTAGTTATGTTAGCTTTAGTGAAGGGGTCCCAAACAATCACTCCATATTCTAACACTGGTCGTATGATAGTCCTGTACGCTAGAGTACGCACCGTGGAATTAGAATGTTTTAGAGCTCTTCGAAGGAAGAATAGTTTTCGGTTAGCGTTTGTAATTACGGAGTCAATATGTTTAGTCCAGCTAAGGTCATTGGTAATCCAAATGCCAAGATACTTAATGTTGGTTACCTCAGAAAGGGTGAAACTTGCGGTGGAATAATTAAATAGTAAGGGTTTTTTTTTGTGAGTTATTCACATAAATACTGTTTTATCGAAGTTAATTGACATCTGCCATAAATCACACCACTTCACAATGTTATAAAAGGCACTATTCAGAATGATTTGATCGGTTACATTGGATATTTCAGAATATATGACACAGTCATCTGCATACAACTTGATTTTTACAGGAACTTCATTCACAATATCATTGATAAAAATTAAAAACAAAAGGGGTCCAAGAACCGTACCCTGTGGAACGCCAGAGTCAACGGTTGCCTCTTCTGAACAGAATTCGTTAAAGACAACAATTTGTTTACGGTTTATAAGGTAGTCTGCTATCCATTTTATTAGGTGCGTATTTTTAAGTGTTTTCTCTAATTTAAAAAGTAATTTCTTGTGTGAGACTTTGTCAAACGCTTTTGAAAAGTCCATAAAAATGGCGTCAGTTTGTGTCCCATTGTTAATTGAAGTTGCGAAATCGTGAATTGTCTCGACAAGTTGCGTACAGGTTGAATTCTGTACAGGCCTTTTCTGAATCCGTGCTGGTGTGTTGTTAAGATATTATGCTTACTAAGAAACTCAGAGATATGCGTATGTATTATGTGTTCTATAAGCTTAGAGGTAGTTGACGTTAATGAAATAGGACGATAATTTGAGATAAGTTGCTTTTTACCCGACTTATAAAGAGGCTTGACTCTGGCGGCCCTCCAATCATCTGGTACTCGAACTTCGTGTAGCGATTTTGAAAATAAAACATACAGATATTTGGCGATCCACTCTGCATAACGCTTTATAAATGCGTTTGGAATGCTATCCGGTCCGGGTGTCTTTTTAACATTGAGTTTAAGTAGCATATTTAGAATGCCGTGCTCACTGATAACAACGTCAGGTATAGGTGGATAATCTGCATCGAATGAGGGAAGAACATTATTGTCAATGGTGAAAACCGATTTGAATTGTTGATTAAAGGCATTCGAAATAACCTTGCTATCATGCACATCAACTCCATCAACTACAAAAACATTACTTTTAGTAGATGTAGGCTTAATGCTCCGCCAAAATCTCTCCGGACACGTTTTAATGAAGTTTGGTAATGATTCACCATAATACAGCTGTTTGTCAATATGGATCTGGTGTTTTAGTTTAGTTGCAATTTCTGAAATCTCTTCGTTTATACCAGCGATATTCCCAAGACTACGATGCTTTTTTAATCGTTTTAGCTTCCTTTTGAAATGCAACGTGTCCCGAGAAATCCAGGGGTTCCTTTCTTTCTTCTTTTTAACAACACATGGAACGAAGCGATCAATACATTCATTCACCAAATCTTTAAATGAGTCCCAGTGGCCTTGCACATCAGCAGTACTGTTTAAAAACAAGTCGAAGTTGAGGGAGAGGAGATCTATAATTGATGTATCGTCAGCTCGCAAAAAATTTCGAAAACATGACGTTTTTTGTTTCCGTGCCATAAAGCCATTTGCCAGGGTCAATAGTACAGCGCTGGGGTCAGAAATACCAGGAACCATTTCACAGGTGGCCGAAGACTTAATACATCCACTAACAAAAAAGAGATCTAAAAAGAGACCACCATGGCCTTTGTGTAAGGGAAACCAACAAGGGTCTTCTTAATGTACATGGTGCAAGAAAACCGAGCAAGTGGAAAGAGCTATATGCGATGCTAGAGAGTGAAAGAGTGGAACTTTATCCGCTAACAGAAACTCACTTTCGTGGGCTGGAGGAACCCCCTGGACATCTGAACTGGGAATGGTCAGGCTCCAACCGCGAAGGGAATACACGCAAAGGCAAGGGAATAGGTATCCTGTGGCGGTTCGAAGCGATGTGGGAAAGATTGACCTGCCCATGCACTGAACACATGTGGCTCCGTGGTAGCATCCTAGGGATTTCGGTGATAGTAGGTGTGGTCTACCTCGCAGTGAGCAACGGCCAACATCATAGAAATGCTCGAATTATGAAATGTGTGTCAATGGATGTACAACAATAAGCAGCTGACAGAGAAGTTTTACTCATGGGTGACTTCAATGGCCACCTGCAGGCACTGGAGGTGTTTCAGGACTTTAATGGAGACCTGGTTGACCTGACAGCACGCGAACTAAACTTGAAAATAGCCAATCTTCGCTGTGACTGTGAAACTGAATTCACATGGTGAGCTAGGAACAGCCATTCATGCATCGACTATGTAGTTATGTCACCAAAGCTGTCCCGCCACGCTACAATAATCACTACAGACGAGGATGGCAAGTTCAGTGTCAGAAGTGATCATAACCGAATCAAATTAACCTTCTCGACTTCCTCCTGGCGCCAAAAACGGACAGACTGTCGTGAGTCGGCCGCACGCTACCTACCGGAAGAGACTTATGAAGACATTGCCCATGAGTTTGAAGGCAGGCTCATGAATCTGGAGTCACCTTCCTGTGACCAATATGTAAGATAATGGAAGCACATGAAGTATTGTCGCAGTACAACGCGAACAAAGCACAAGTATGCCTTGAGGCAGCGAAAGCAGCGTGTTTCCAACAGCTAAGCTGCAAGATTGTCTTCTTTGTTGTTGAGTCAAGCCAGAGGCCCACTACATGGTGTCTGCTAAATCCCCACATCATCGTTGTCGTTCACACGCAGTCTCGGGTCATTTGCCTCCCTCTCAAAGAGCATCGACCCGATGCGAAGTCAATAATGCAGTTTTTTTTTTAAAGAAAAGTCTCACGCAATCACTCGCTGACGTAAGGCTTCATGCGCACTACGTGAACGAGTTCAGGATGGGGCTGGCGACGATTGGTACCACACGAACTGTCGGGAACAACTTCGTAAGTAACCTCACTCAGTTGTCGCAGTACTCAGTAAGGCCCAAAGTATCTTCTTAAAAGCTTTTCGGAAAGTCCTCGTTTCCGTACGGGTGTCCAAACCCATACTTTGTCGCCAGTTTGATAGACGACTGTTCTGCGGTGAGCATTGTAGCGGCCTGCATCGTACTCTTGTTGCTGTCGGATCCGTAAACGTGCAAGTTGCCTAGCTTCTTCCGCGCGTTCCGTAAACGTGTTGGCGTATGGGTCGATGTCGTCACCTTCGTGCGGTAGCATCGCATCTAACATAGTTCGCACTTCTCGTCCATGAACGAGGCTGAACGGGGTCAGGCGCGTCGTTTCTTGCTTTGCCGTATTGTACGCAAACGTTATGTATGGCAAGATTTCATCCCAATTTTTGTGTTCAACGTCTACGTACATCGAAAGCATGTCTTCAATGGTTTTGTTTAGACGCTCTGTCAGCCCATTTGTTTGTGTGTGGTAGGCGGTGGTCTTACGATGCGCTGTTCCACTCAGCACGAGGACGTGATCCAAAAGAGCTGCCATAAATGCGGCTCCTCTGTCTGTGATCACGACGGTTGGTGCACCATGCCTCAGTACAATGTTCTCGATGAAAAATCTTGCCAGCTCTGCTGCTGTACCTCTCTGGATAGCCTTTCTCTCAGCATAACGGGTCAGATAATCCGTCGCGACGATAACCCAGCGGTTCCCTGCAGTAGAAGTAGGCAGTGGGCCCAAAATGTCCATGCCGATCTGGTAGAATGGAGCTGTTGGGACCTGTATGGGTTGCAGGAGGCCAGCTGGTTTAGTCTGTGGTGACTTGCGTCGCTGGCAGTCGAGACAGGTACGAACGTGGTGCTTCACGGCTGTGGTTAGTCTCGGCCAGTAATACTTTTGCTGTATTCTGGCCAACGTTCTCGTGTAACCCAAATGGCCAGAGCTCACCTCGTTGTGGTATGCTTTGAGTACTTCGGTACGAAGGGTTGCTGGGATGACGAGCAGATAGGCGGATCCCGTCGGCAAAAAGTTTCTTTTGTAGAGTACTCGGTCCCGTAAACAAAATGATGACAACACTCTTGCGAAAACTCTTGGCGCCTTCTGAGATCTGCCATCCAAGTAGTTAATTAGGCCAAGCAACTCAGCGTCGTCACGTTGTTGCTGCGCAATGGCAGTCGTGTCGAGGACACCGAGAAATGCCATTTCCTCCTCTTCAGGTAGGGTTGCCGACTCAATGGGTGAACGGGACAGACAGTCGGCGTCCATATGTCGCTTGCCTGACTTGTGTACGACTACAATATTGAATTCTTGCAGCCTGAGACTCCAACGCGCTAATCGCCCGGTAGGGTCTTTTAGATTTGTTAACCAGCACAATGTGTGGTGGTTGCTAATTACTTTGAAGGGGCGGCCATATAAATACGGGCAAAATTTTAAAACCGCCCATACCATGGCGAGACATTCCTTCTCAGTTGTAGAGTAATTAGCCTCGGCACGTGTTCTGCTTGCGTAAGCGATTACCTTTTCTGTGCCCTCTTGCTGCTGCACAAGCACAGCTCCCAGACCAACATTGCTCGCGTCTGTGTGAAGCATCGTCGGGGCTTCTTCATCGAAGTGGGCAAGCACTGGGGGCGTTTGAAGACGTTGACGCAGGTCATTAAAGGCCTCCTGTTCTTCGTTCCACTCAAAGGCAACGTCGTCTCTTGTCAGACGAGTTAGTGGCGACGCGATGCGGGCAAAGTCTGCGATAAATCGGCGATAATAGGCACAAAGGCCCAGGAAGCGTCTAACAGCCTTCTTATTGGAGGGTACTGGGAACCGTGCGACAGCGGCAATTTTTCCGGGATCAGGTCGGATGCCTGCGTTACTGATGACGTGACCGAGAAACTGAAGTTCGTGGAAACAGAAATGACACTTTTCCGGTTTCAATGTTAGGCACGCAGACCGTATGGCACGTAAAACAACTTCCAGCCTTTGGAGATGCTCGTCAAAAGTCGTTGAAAATACTACAACGTCGTCCAGATAGACTAGGCACGTCTTCCACTTCAATCCCGAAAGTACCGTGTCCATAAGCCTTTGAAATGTCGCGGGCGCGGAGCACAAACCGAAAGGCAAGACTTTAAATTCGTATAAACCATCTGGCGTCACAAAAGCGGTTTTCTCTCGGTCTCTTGGGTCTACCTCAATCTGCCAGTATCCACACCTCAAGTCCATGGAAGAAAAGTAGCGAGCGTGCCGAAGTCTGTCAAGGGAGTCATCAATACGTGGGAGCGGGTACACATCTTTTTTGGTCACCCGATTCAGCTTCCTGTAGTCCACGCAAAAACGCAGCGTGCCATCCTTTTTCTTTACTAGCACTACAGGCGATGCCCAGGGGCTCTGTGACGGTTGAATTACATCATCTTCAAGCATTTTCGCGACTTGTTGTTGTATGGCTTCGCGTTCCTTTAAAGCTACACGATAAGGGTTCTGGTGAATAGGTCTCGCCGTGTCCTCGGTGATTATTCGATGCTTTGTCAAAGGTGTTCGACCAACTCGTGAGGTCGATGAAAAGCAGTCGTGGAATTCGGCTAGTAGCTGAAGAAGTCTCTGTCGGTCATCCTCTGACAGAGTGGGACTAACATCGAGAACGGGTTCTGGTTCTTGATTAGGCACTTCGTCTAATACCGATAAACATAAACTGCCTCGCATGTCTACGATATTGTCGTAAGAAGCGATAGCTGTGCCCTTCGGAAGGTGCCGGCGCTCAGTACTGAAGTTGGTCAAAAGTAAATTCGTGCGCCCACCAGTGAGACGGACGATACTTCGTGCGACCGAAATGCCATGGCTAAATAGCAGCGAGCCAATTTGGTCGGCAATGCCTTCGCCATCAAACGCTTCGTGCCCTTCCACCGAAACAAGAGTGCATGACCGTGGCGGGACGACCACATCATCATCAATTATTCGTAAAGTGTTACGTATTGCGTCTGAACAGTCAACCAAACCAGGGATGTTGCGGAACGTAATTGAACGGTCCGGGATGTTGATGACGGCACCATATTCTCTTAAGAAGTCCATCCCTATGATCAGGTCCTTGCAACATGAGGTGAGGATGACAAACGTCGCCACGAAAGAAGAGCCGCCGATGCCGAGTCTCGCTGTACACCTTCCGACAGGCATCAACAGCTGGCCGCCTGCTGTCCTCAGGTGAGGTCCCGTCCACGTAGTTTTCACTTTCTTTAGGCGCACGGCAAGGTTTTCACTTATGATAGAAAAGTCGGCACCGGTGTCAACTAAGGCTGTTACTTGCTGTCCGTCTACAAAAACGGTAAGATCTGTGGTCACAGTTTCGTCGACATTACAACTAGTCGGCTTTACGGCGTCCTGTGGTAAGAGTAACGGGGGCCTTTTTTCGTCGCCTTGGCGGCCTGCAACCTCACCCCCGGAGGTCGCCGCCTTCAGTTTCCCCGGCGTGGACTTGGTGACCTCCTTCCGCTGGCGTCGGCTGTAGATCGGTGGCGCGATGAAGGCGAATATGCCGGAGACGGAGAACGTGGTCAACGTCCCAAACCTGGCTGGTAATTAGGCTCACTGTCGTCATTGTTGGCACGGCGGTTGTCAAAATGGAACCGAGACAAGGAAGGTCGTTGAGAATCAGCGTCCCGGCGTGGTGGGTAGTCGTCGTTGGGGCGTCGATCGTCAGACCGTTGCTGAAGAGGTCGAAACGTGTCGACACGGTGCCAGCAATGACGAGAAATGTGGCCGACACCTCCGCAGGTAAAACAAAGTGGACGTCTATCCACGGTGCGCCAGACGTCTGTTTTACGAAGCTGTGGACGCCGCAACGGCTCATAATGTTGTAAATGCCGTGTCTCGTTGATAGACGGCTCTTCGTACGGCAGCATTTTGTACGGTGGCACGACGGAAGGGCGCCGCGGTGTCTGTTCTTGCGGTGGCGACCAAGGAACGGCTGTCGATGGCTGGCGGTACGATGGCGGAACGGGCGGCGGGCGGCGAAGCGCGGCTGCGTAGCTCATGGACCGCTGATCGTGAGTTGGATCAGCTGCCGAAAACGCTTGGCGTATTTCTTCGCGGACGACTTCAGCGACAGACGCCGTGGGTGGTTCCGTGACCAGAGTCCGCAGCTTCAGCAGCTCTTCGCGAACAATCTCTCGTATTAAATCGCGTAACGAGCTGTGATTATCAGATGTCGTAGCGGCGAGTTGAATGTGGGTGCTGCTGGACAAGCGATCGTATTGTCGGCATCGTAGGTGAAGCGCCCGCTCGATAGCCGTAGCTTGTTTGATGAAGTGTCATGGTGCTTGGCGGGTTCCGCAAAAGTCCGGCGAACAATTGGTCTTTAACGCCACGCATGAGGTAGCGTAACTTTTTGTCGTCGGTCATGTGCGGGTCAGCTTTACGGAAGAGACGGGCCATGTCCTCAGCGAACATTGAGACCGTTTCATTGGGTTTCTGAACCCGTAGCTCGAGCATATGTTGCGCACGTTCGCGCCGGTCAATATCGGCAAATGGGTCAATCATCCCTCTTTTAAAGTCACTCCATGTTGACAAACTGCCTTCTCTGTTCTCGTACCAAGTACGAGCACTGTCGTCGAGATAGAAATAGGCGCGGGAAAGCCTTTGTTCAAAAGACCACTGGTTGGTGTTGGCAACACGTTCATAGTGATCAAGCCAGTCTTCGACGTCTTCATGTGCTCCACCACCAAAGCGATCAGGCGCCAGCGGTGAAAAAAAGGTTACCTGAGATGGGGTTGGTGGACTGCTGTCTCGTAGTAATGTAACTGTTGTGGACTGGCGGTTGCCATCGGTAGATGTGAGCGCTGCCTTGTAGAGTGTTCCTGCGAGGGGGTTAACTCTGGAGGGAGGCTTCGCAAGCGACGACTGAAGCGATGCACGGGAGTGTCAAGTGCTTCTGGACTGGATGAACGGCTCCCCGTGGGAGTGTGGAGCATCAGGTGGTGTCGCGGGCCAGCACCTCCACCAGTGTCGCAGTACAACGCGAACAAAGCACAAGTACGCCTTGAGGCAGCGAAAGCAGCGTGTTTCCAACAGCTAAGCCGCAAGATTGTCTTCTTTGTTGTTGAGTCAAGCCAGAGGCCCACTACATGGTGTCTGCTAAATCCCCACATCATCGTTGTCGTTCACACGCAGTCTCGGGTCATTATGCATTAACTCCGGTGGAGGGGTGCGTCGGAAGCCATGGTGGTACAAGGAGTTTAAAGTGGCGCTAAGTGCTCGACGGGAGGCGAATCGCCTACACAGAAAAGCGGTAAGGATACTCCCTCCACGCAAATGTGCAGAGTTATGGCAGAGGTACCTGGAGTGCAAAAGAGCTATGCAAGCTATAGTACAACACAAGATTGCCGAGCACAATGGCAAGCAGCTGAAAGCCTTAACTGAAGACAGGCGAAACAGTTCCCGGTAGTTTTGGACATATGTGTCATCGCTTGACAGGAGAATAGCCATGCCGCGGATTTGAAACGAGGAGACGGGTTTGGCCGTCTGTGATCTTTCAGAACATACGAACAGATGCATCACCTGTACCAGTCCGCGCAGTCAGCATGTGTGTGTGCAGAGGAGAATGAAGCAGAAATCTACTGCCCCGAAGATGAGATCATGAAATGGCAAGTGACACGAAGAGCGGTGGACAGGGCAATCGCACGCATCTATGCACACACGGCGAAAGGACTCGGTGACATACCCGCCGGTGTTGTAAAACACCTGGGGGATGCTGCCTGAGATCACCTTAGCAACATCTTCTCTGGCATCGTGGCAGGTGACACAGTCCCTACAGCCTGGCGATTAGGAAGGGTGTGCCTGGTGAGAAAGAAAGGTAGAGACGCTGGGTTTCTACGAGACTGCAAGCCTTTGACTGTAACAAGCATCCTATACCGTGTCTTTGCACAGATATTGAAGGCCTGGTTGAGTGGGGGGGCAGAGAACAACGGGCTCACAGACTTGCAGAACGGGTTTCGAGCTGACCTACGTCTGAAAGAGAACCTCTTCGTGCTGATACAAACCATAGCAATGGCTCGCAAGGAGTCCAGAAACCTGTATAGTTGCTTTCGTGACGTTGCTAAGGCATATGACAGTGTCCCGCATGAATCCCTATTCCAGCGGATGGCGGAATGTCAGAGGTGTGGGTCGGCCTAATACGTCGGTTGTACAAAGATAATTCAGTAATAGCGTGCTTTGACGGAGCCCAGTCCGGACCAGTAATGATAACACGGGGACTTAACTAGAGCTGCCCCCTCTCACCCCTGCTATACATGATTTATGTTTCTGGACTGGAACATATGCTCCTAGCATCCGGTATCAGTTTCTCATTCACCTACCCGTACGATGGAATGCCCGTGACTTGGAAGCTGCTGGGTTTAGTCTATGCTGACAACCTGGTCCTGCTAGCCGAAAGCCCAACGGACCTGCAACAACTGGTAACCCTCACTGCGATGCATCTGTACCACCTGTACCTGGCCTTCAATGCAAAGACGTCTGCTGCATAACAGTTGTCAGGCTCCCACCCTAATGCCGACATAAACCTGCCAGGAGGGGATCAGATACAGTGGGCCACTGAATATCGGTACCTCGGGGTGGTATTGAGCACCTGCGTTGACTTGTTGGGAGCACATGAAATAAATCTGCGCAAGGCTTCGCAGAGAGCAGCAAATGCGCTGCGCCGAAAAAGCCTATGGGGATGCAACCGTTTCCTCCTTATCCGAGACTTGTGGAAGGGTGTTCATTTCCTAGGCCTCACATTTGCCAATGCCATACTGTGCCTCACTGTCACAACGAGGAAATGGCTGGAGCGTGACCAACGGGAGGTGGGCCGTATGGCCCTTGGATGCCACAGGCGTGTCGCCATAGAGGCCATTCAGGGTGACCTGGGATGGTCCTCATTTCATGTGCAGGAGGCGAGAAGTAGGACTACTTGCGAAAAACGCCTGCAACTCATGGACGACGAACGGTGGCCCACGCAACTGTTCAGATATGCGAATCTAACCGGCATACAAACACAGTGGTGCAGGCGCCTGGGCAGCCTAAAAAGAAAGTTTGGCTTCTCTGCAAAACTTGTGATTGAGGACAAGATATACAAGTGGGCCTATGCAGTGAAGACGCAGGTGTGGGAGGAAGAGACAGAGCAGTGGCGGCGTGCCATAGAGGATAAATCCACACTGCTCACATACTGCACTCACAAGGCCGACATTGGCATCGGGCCCCTTTATGATAACAGCGGTGGCAGCGCACTCCTTTTTGAGGCACGTGCAAGAGCGCTGCGTACGTTGGCATACCGTCGCAGGTTCGACACATCTGCGGACGTGGCCCTGTCCATATGGCGAATATGCAGCACTGAAGAGGAGACCGCAGAACACATCGTCTTCCGCTGCGCTGACTTGTGCCCGGGTCACCCAGACGGCACCACCTTCCCGCTGGCACTGGGATTCCGAGGTGATTGATTGATGATTGATGTGTGGGGTTTAACATCCCAAAACCACCATATGATTATGAGAGACGCCGTAGTGGAGGGCTCCGGAAATTTCGACCACCTGGGGTTCTTTAACGTGCACCCAAATCTGAGCACACGGGCCTACAACATTTCTGCCTCCATCGCAAATGCAGCCGCCGCAGCCGGGATTCCAGCCCGCGACCTGCGGGTCAGCAGCTGAGCACCTTAGCCACTAGACCACCACGGCGGGGCAGGGATTCCGAGGGGATACGGAGAAGAGCACAGCGGTGGCCAGAGCGGTCCACGTCACAAAACAGAGATTGGGGCAGTCGTGGCGCAGAACGCGCAGACGTGCCGATGCGCAGACAATGTATCCGGTCTGCAAGGAGACACTGGCTGGCTGTTGCAAACGTGATAACTCGTTTTGTGTTGGTGTATGTGTGCGTGACACATTTTGTTTTTCTCTGTCTGTCGCTATTTTCTCTACGTCACCCTTCTTTTCTTTTTTCCTCTTTTTTTTGGTTAAGGCAGTTGAGAGCTGCCTACCCATTACAAAGGGCAGGACCACAATCCATCATCAACATCATTGTCGGCTTGGTTTCAACCTCTCTTTCGTCAAACAAAGAAAACTCATTGAACAGGCACTACCAGCACTGATGTACGCTGATGATATAGTGCTAAAATGGCCAACAACAAGAAAAATTTGCAAAGATTCATGGACATCTGCGGTAATGAGGGGGATAAGTTAGATTTAAGATTCAGTAAGGAAAAATCAGCAGTCATGATTTTTAATGATAATGAAGCTAGTGAGCTTCGGATACAGGAGGTCACGTTAGAGATAACAGATAAATATAAATATCAGGGCATATCAATAAGCAATGGGACCGAGTACCTAAGGAAACACGAAAAATACGTAACGACTAAAGGTACAAGAAATGCAGCGGGGATGAAAAATAGGGCACTGTGGAATTACAATAGGTATGATGTTGCGAGAGGAATGTTGAAAGGGGTCATGGTTCCGGATTTGACGTTCGGCAATGCAGTCTTGTGCATGAGGTTAGAAGTTGGAGCAAGATTAGAAATTAGGCAACGTGAAGTAGGTAGGCTTGCTTTAGAAGCTCACGGGAATACACCAAATCAGGGAGTACAAGGTGATATGGGATGAACATCATTTGAGGGCAGGGAAGCTAGCAGCAAGATAAAACTTGAGAAGCGATTGATAGAAATTGAGAGGAGCGTTGGGCTAGAAAAGTTGTCAGCTACTTGTACATGAAGAATGTTGATACCAAATGGAGGAAGCGAACCAGAAAATTGACGGGTAAATATTTAGAAAACAACAGGGGGCCAAACCAAAAGAACAATCGGTTAAAAAGAAGGTGAACGAAACAGAGACTGACATGTGGAGAATTGGCATGATTAAGAAGTCCGCACTAGAGATCTATCGAACCTTCAAGCAGGAAATTGCCAAGGAAAGGATATATGATAATACTCGGGGTAGTTCTCTAGTATTTGAGGCCTAGACAGGAGTATTGCGAACCAAGACATATCGGGCCAAATACGAATAGGTAGACACGCTATGCAGTGCATGTGGAGAGTAGGAGGAAACTGCCGAACACTTGATAATGTTCTGTAAAGGGCTTCACCTTATACTTCAGGATGATGGCGCAGAGTTTTTCAAAGCACTGAGGTTTACGGAGAAGAAGGGCAAAATGGACTTTAAGCGGGTATAATTAACTAGAAGGAGGTTATTCTATTGGTGGCTAAAGTCAAGGCAGGAGGGAAAATAAACCATTCACTGTAAAGTACCAGTCCTATACTTCACTATTTAAACAAAAAAATTGGCCCGGTATCTGCATGTAATCTGCAAATGTCGTCGAAAGACGATAGTCTTGCGTGTGGAAAGAGGGAACAAGACATTTATTTGATGTTCTGCGCAAGAAAATCGGTGAATGGTATTCTGAAGGCACTGCGTTAGAGTGCCTAGAGCGTGCAGCGGAGGCGAACGAGCGCATCAAGTCACGTCACACTTGAGACATAAGCGCCATCTAGCCGTTCTTTTTAGAAAACAAAGAGCGTGGCTTTGAGACGGGTGTGCGCGCCCATCTCAGAAGTGTTAAGGTGTAGAACGCAAGGTGACGGGTAGGTGCCACCACCGTCTCGTTTTAACAAAGCGTTGGAAACACTCGTCTTTCCGTGCAAGCAATGCATCGTCAGTGCACTGTGACAAGCGCTACGGTCCTTAAAATTACTTATGTATGCCTTTTCTAGTAAACGGCTCACATACAGAATATATACGTGTTGTTATGGTGCCAGAAACATGCGCAATAATGGCTTTTTATTTGACAATTGCACAAGCGAGAACGCTCAATCTTGAGCAACATAGGTGGGCACTGTGGATGGTATCGGCCGTTTCAAGTACTTGATGATGCCGTTAAGAGGGGACAAACAGACAAACGTACAGACAAACCAAAATTTTTGCGTCGAAGGTCCCCAAGGAAGACTATATATCGTCTTTAAAAACGATAAATCTAGATGTTGGTTCATTGAGTAATACGGCTAGGTGGCGTTAGCCGCCACCCGATAATGGTTGCGTTAGCGCCACCCGTTAGCCGCCACCTGATTCAGCGCCGCCGTGCAGGTCGTGCAAGGTCGAGTAGGTCGGTGGGTGCAGAAGCAACGCGCAACGAGAGATAAGTTTTCTTTTATTTCTTTGCGTTTGTGAACACTATTATTATTTTTCTCTCCTAATCAATAACTTGCGTTGCGAGTACTGGAGATGTGGGACACGGGCAACGTTACAATGACGTTGACCACGTGGACGGGGTAGGCGGCTGTTTTGAAGAAGTTCAGGGCGCCCGGTTAGTTGTTAAACAGCTAGAGCCGAACACGAAGGGAACCTTGTCAGAGTCTACTAGCAAAATTAAACACGTGTGTGTGCGGTGTAGGCGGCAGCGTCTAACAGTTGTTGAGGTAGGAGAGTTAGCGGAGGCGGCCGAATAGCGGAATTAGAGTTGAGCTTAGGGCTGCCAGGCGCTTGGTCTGATGGTCGGGCGGGCGATTGCTAAGGAGGCTACAAAAACCACGGGCGAGAGGGAGCTGGTGCAGTGCGAAGAATGCAAGCGCTGGTGCTACTTGGACGAGACTGAATTCTCGAGTTCGGCCGACGCGCCGAAGGCGAGCTCCGTGTGCAGGCTGTGCGAGGCACTGAAGGCGGCCGTACAGCGCATGGAGGCTAGCATCGAGGGGCTTCAGGGGGAGTTTGGGATGGAATGGGAGCAGCGGATAGAACTCCAAAAACAGATCGGAGCGTCGCGTGAGTGGAAGGAGGCTACCACCAGCCTATTGTAGCAAATGAAGGGCGACCTTCGAAAAGAACATGAAGGGCGGACTGAGTTCGAGCACCGGGTAAATGAGCTAATGGCGCTTTTCCCCGGCACCGAGAGGTGTGATACGGAAGGCGCGGGTAGCGCAGAAGGCGACAGGCGGGAAGGAACAGGCGAGAAGGGAGGTCAGGCGGCCACAGTGTTTGGCCACAGCATGGGGGCTCCGAGAACATACAGTTCGGTGGCGTGGCAGTCTTCGAGCAGGGCAGAAACACAAGGCAGACGGCAAAGAGAAATAGGTGAAGCAAACAGGGGCGCCATCACAAACAGGAGGCCAGCGATTGGAGCGTACAAGAGTCCTAGTGGTGGGGGACTCTAACCTAGCCAGGGTTAGGGATGGCGTCTTCACGACAGTGAAGGAAAGATGGGGAGAGTGAGGGTGGAGGCCCAGTCAGGGAAGAGCATGGTAGATGCACTGGCCAAAGCTCAGGAGGTTCTAGAGGACAGCATGGAGGGCGAAAATATCGTCATTATTCATGCTGGGCTGAATGATGTGTTGAATGGCAAGGATCAAAACCTTCAGAGACAGTTAGAGGAAGGGATGCGCATGCTCCGAGAAGCCTCTGGGAGTGTGCATGTGACCATATGCACAGTCCCAAAGGTCTGGGGGCAGTCTCGTGAGATTGAAAGGAGGGTAGTGGAGGCCAACTGTGTGATCAAGGATATGAGTCGGCAACTCGGATGCAGCGTAATGGAAGTGAACCAAGACGTGTACGAGCCCAGTGCTCACCCCTTTGCACAGGGTGGCATTCACTACAGTGGTGCGGCGACGGGCAAGAGGGTCAATAATAGAATTGGTCGTCAAGCCACAGCTTCTTTAGGTGACCCAGAGCCCCCGAGGCGAACAGTGCAGTCAAAGACGGTTCTAAAAGGGCACAAATATTCAAGCCACACGGAGTCCGTGGGAGAAGAAATTGACGTTAGCACAAGGACCGAGCTAAGTCAGACGTAAGCTATATTAACATGCAGGGTGGCAGGAACAGGTTAAAGTGGGAAGAGATAGAAGAGCAGTTGAGGCAGGAGGAGCTGATGGTATATGGGGTTGTGGAGACACATCTTCGGGACATGGAGCAACCACCTTTCAATCCGGACTACTCATTTGAATATTGCGATAGAACAGAAGGCAGCAAAAAGGGGGATGGAATTGGTGCATTCATACAAAAAAGTATGGGTTGGGAAAGAGTCAAGCAGGGAAAACCTTTATGGTTAAGAGGAAAAGTAGCTGGGCAGATGACACTCCTTCGTTTGGTGTACTTGTGGACGGGATTAAAGACCATAGAAGAAAACCAAGCAATGGTGGAGTGTATATCAAAGGACAATGAGGAATTAGGAAAAGAGTGCGAGATAATTATACTAGGAGATATGAATGCGCACATAGAAGATATAGATGGGTATACTGACCCAACAGGCAAATTGATCATGGCTATGTGTGAAAGGCATGATTTGATCATTGGCAACAGTACGGAGAAGAGTGAAGGGCAAATAACATGAGAGGAATGAAGGCTGCAGTCAACGATAGATCATGCACTGATGTCACATAGGATGTAGCCCCGCCGCGGTGGTCTAGTGGCTAAGGTACTCGGCTGCTGATACGCAGGGCGCGGGTTCGAATCCCGGCTGCGGCGGCTGCATTTCCGATGGAGGCGGAAATGTTGTAGGCCCGTGGGCTCAGACTTGGGTGCACGTTAAAGAACCCCAGGTGGTGTAAATTTCCGGAGCCCTCCACTACGGCGTCTTTCATAATCATATATTGGTTTTGGGACGTTAAACCCCACATGTGAATCAATGTCACATAGGATGTATGATAGGCTCAGGGGAATGCACATAGATGAATGTGGCTCCAGAAGTCTGGGTAGTGATCGCAAACGTATCAAGCTAAGTTTTAGAAGATCAGTGAAAGTGGGAAGGAGACGAGATGAGCAAATACAGGAAAAATTTTATTCAGAAAAGCAAATAGAAATAGCTACTAAACAAATTGAGAAAGTAATCACTCAGTGTAATAAAACAAAGTGGACATACACAAATCTGCTTCGACCGTTTGAGCTAGAGCTTGCTAAGGCACGTGACAAGTCACCCCGAAAAGAAGACGCAAACACAAGAGTTGGTAGGGTGAGGAAGTTAAGAGAGCCATAGCAAAATGTCAGGAAGCCTCTAGGGAGCACAGACATGCTAAGCAGCGGGGTAAACCGACAGATGATGTTAAAAGAAAATGGGACATCTTCATAAGCTGTAGAAGGGAAGCATCCCTCCTGATGAATGAAAAGATTAGAAAAAAGGGTGCTCAGTGGCTGGCAGAAGTACACAAAAAATTCCGCCATATCCACGAAGTGAATGATGATGAGTGGGCGAAGCTCCGGAGGTAAACTTGGTAAACCATGAATCCTCTGTACATTTTGCCCACTCGATTTTATTACATCGCTCCCCCTAGCGTACGTCGCCGCACTAAATCGAACGATTGCCTTCAACCAATGACACGCGCCATATGTGACATCATTCCTATTTTATAAGATCTCGCGTCTTTCATCAACTACAAGTACCGCTTTCTAGTTTATAACATCTTGCATCTTTTCATCATCAGCTACAAGTACCACCATCTAGTAAACACTACAAGAACTAAACGAGAGGTGGCTACATACAGGAGGCGGTACCGCCATCTAGTGAACACTGCAAGAACTAAACTAGAGGTGGCTACATACAGGGGACGGTACCGCCATCTAGTGAACACCGCAAGAACTAAACTAGAGGTGGCTACATACAGGCTACAGGGGACGCACAGCCCACGCCCTAAGGAGCTTCGCCCCTAAAAGGAGAGAAAGGCAGCTGCGGAATTTTTGAACCATCTCAACTCCCTAAGAAATGAGACAAGCCTAGAACAGAGGTTTATAACTACAGCTCAAAGTGCTAGGCTAGCAGGGGGCGAAGCTATTGAATATATAAAATCAAGGGTGACAGAAAGATTTCATCAAAGACTTGCCTTATGCACCACAATAGACAACGACGGATGAAATGGCGCAATGGCTCCATTTTCACAAAGAGAGTGGGAAAGGGCTGAGAAGAGGGTTGCTTGTGGTACATCAATAGGCCCAGATGGCATTCCAGTTATGCTGATAAAGACATTGGGTCCGAAGTCTAAACAGACTTTGAGAGAGGCAGTGAGCAAAAGAATAATCGATGGTGAAGTCCCCAATTGATGGAAACTTAGCAGGTTGAACATGATCTTCACTTCACTTCACTTTATTACTTTAAAGACCCCGGTGAGGGGGTATTACATAAGGGGTGGGTTAACAAATGGAGGTTACAGAGAGTGGTCTTCTGACAAACAATATGTATTTATGTTTTGCACAAACGTTGATGAACACGTGATTGCTGCAATGTCACGGGGAAGGCCATTCCAGTCCACTGCTGTGCGAAGAAAAAATGAGGCAGCAAAAGTAGTAGTGTGAGCGCGTGCGCTGCGATTGAATAAGGATGGGTTGTGTGGTGAGATATGCGCATTGGTGGGATGATGTAAGGTGCTTGATTGAGGGAACTGTGAAAAAACTTGTGAATCAAACAGAGGCTGGCGATGCGGCGAGGCACAAAAAGATTAGCAACATCAATGTCACGTTTTAGGGATGATATGCCTATGTCGTATGAATATGAAGAGTGAATGAACCTAGTGGCACGATTTTGTACAGATTCTATTTCGTTTATTAGGTATATCTGGTGCGGGCTCCAGATGGGCGCTGCATATTCTAGTTTTGGGTCTGATGAGCGATTTGAGAGCCAGAAGTTTTATGTCTAGTGGTGCGTGACGCAAATGACGCTTTAGGAAACCGAGGGATCTGTTCGCGGATGATATGATGTTGTTGATGTGCGTGTTCCAGGAAAGGTCAGATGTTAAGGTGACGCTAGGTATTTATATGACTGAATGTTGTGTTTTGGGTTTTCAGTTTTGGTTTCGGATTGACATGTGAGGATGCCAGGGGGCGCCGCTCTGGCATCATTCGTCATATCGTGTTATTTGCGGACAGTCGAGATGATATACAGCAGCTGGCGAATATATGCGGTAGGGAAGGTGAAGCTCTTGGACTAGGATTCAGTGTAACGAAGTGTGGATTGATGGTATTCAATGATCCCTGTGATCAGACGGTGTCCATACAAGGCCAAGAAATACCGAGGGTAAGTGAATACAAGTACCTTGGAGTATGGGTAAATGAGAGTGATAGATACATGGAGGTACAGGAAAAAGCCTCGGCAGCAAAAGGAAAGAGGAATGCGGCAATAATGAAGCACAGAGCGTTGTGGGGATAGAATAGGTATGAGGTGCTTCGAGGTCTGTGGAAGGGTGTAATGGTTCCAGGCTTACTTTTGGGAACTCAGTGGTGTGCATGAGGGCAGAGGTGCAATCGGGAATGGATGTAAATCAAAGGACTGTGGGACGCCTCGCGTTGGGTGCTCACGGGAAGACGACAAACGAGGCTGTAAAGGGCGATATGGGGTGGGCAGGTTTTGAGGCGAGGGAAGCGCAGAGCAAAATAAGGTTCGAAGAAAGGCTAAGAAATATGAAGGAGAGTAGATGGGCAGAGAAGGTGTTCCGTTATTTGTATAGGAAGAGCGTGGACACACAGTGGAGAAAAAGAACTAGAAGACTCACTAGTAAATATACGGCTGGTATTGTAAGCCATATGTCAACAAAGAGCGTTAAGGGAAAAGTCAGGGAGGCGGAGAGGATTTACTGGATGGCAGCTATGGAGAAAAAAACCGGCTTTGAGTAACTATCGAAAGGGCAAAAATGAAATAAGGAGGGAGGCATTTTACGATAATTCAAGGGGAAGCGCTTTACTGTTTGAAGCGAGATCGGGTTGCCTTAGAACGCGTAGTTATAAAGCAAGATTCAGTAAAGAAGAAGAACAATGCACATGCTGCGGGAAAGATAAGGAAACGGCGGAGCATGTTCTGATTGGATGTGGAGATATCCACCCAGGTGTACGTTTGGGCACGAGCCTACAGGAAGCCTTGGGTTTTAGGGACAACAATGGAAAGCTGAACACACCCGCGATTGAAATAAGTAAGAGACGGTTAGAGTATTGGTGGCAGAAAATTAGAGAGAAAGGACAAAAATAAATATTGGAAAAATAAAATATGGACAGTGTGCCGTAAATGGCAGAGAACTTAAGCTGAAAATTTACCTTTTTTCCATTAAGATAGAATTCATCGAAGTAGAGGCATTAGGCCAACATAAAAAAAGAAAAAAGGTTTTTTTTTTTTGTCGAGCCTGGTGGCATACTTGTCACCACCCCGTTATAAAGGGGACGCTCATAGCATCCATCCATCCATCCAGAAAGTGAAGGAAACGGAGACTGACATGTGGAGAATGGGCATGATTAAGAAGTACGCACTAGAGATCTATCGAACTTTTAAGCAGGAAATTGCCAAGGAAAGGATCTATGATAATACTCGGGGTAGTTCTCTACTGTTTGAGGCCAGGACGGGAGTACTGCGAACCAAGACATATCGGGCCAAATACGAAGGGGTAGACACAGTATGCAGTGCATGTGGAGAGGAAGAAGAAACTGTCGAACACTTGATAATGTTCTGTAAAGGGCTTCACCCTATAGTTCAGGATGATGGCGCAGAGTTTTTCAAAGCACTGGGGTTTAGGGACCGGGAGGGCAAAATAAACTTTAAGCGGGTAGACTTAACCAGAAGGAGGTTATCTGATTGGTGGCTAAAGTCAAGACACGAGTGAAAATTAAACTCTTCACTGCAAAGTACGAATCCTCAAACTCACTTTTTAAGGAAAATAAATAAATATAGTTTTTGGTTCATTAGGTGTTACGGCTTGGTGGCGCTAGCCACCGCCCGATCTAAAGGGTACAGCCATATCCATCCATCCATCCATCCATCCATCCATCCATCCATCCATCCATCCATCCATCCATCCATCCATCCATCCATCCATCCATCCATCCATCCATCCATCCATCCATCCATCCATCCATCCATCCATCCATCCATCCATCCATCCATCCATCCATCCATCCATCCATCCATCCATCCATCCATCCATCCATCCATCCATCCATCCATCCATCCATCCATCCATCCATCCATCCATCCATCCATCCATCCATCCATCCATCCATCCATCCATCCATCCATCCATCCATCCATCCATCCATCCATCCATCCATCCATCCATCCATCCATCCATCCATCCATCCATCCATCCATCCATCCATCCATCCATCCATCCATCCATCCATCCATCCATCCATCCATCCATCCATCCATCCATCCATCCATCCATCCATCCATCCATCCATCCATCCATCCATCCATCCATCCATCCATCCATCCATCCATCCATCCATCCATCCATCCATCCATCCATCCATCCATCCATCCATCCATCCATCCATCCATCCATCCATCCATCCATCCATCCATCCATCCATCCATCCATCCATCCATCCATCCATCCATCCATCCATCCATCCATCCATCCATCCATCCATCCATCCATCCATCCATCCATCCATCCATCCATCCATCCATCCATCCATCCATCCATCCATCCATCCATCCATCCATCCATCCATCCATCCATCCATCCATCCATCCATCCATCCATCCATCCATCCATCCATCCATCCATCCAAGGCGACTGTAAAATAAAGGCAGTGTGTGTTGGGTAACCGCAGAGTGCGGTTGTTGTGCTTTCTTTCGGCGCTGCGCGCCAACCTGCGTGTTCGGGCTGGTCGGGTCCCCGCCGGCCGCGTACGTCTCCGTCGGCCGTCTTTTTCTTCTTCTTCTGCTTCGTCGGGACCAGCCAGCCTCAACACAGCAATGGCGACGAGTACTTGTAAGAACCCATTTCGTTCTCCGTGTTCGTGCTAACCCTAGACGCTCTTTGTTCCCAGCAAGGTGGCTACTGCGTGCTGCGTCGCTTCATTTCTTCATTCAGCTACGCCGCCTCTGCCTTCGTCTTCAAACAGCGTACTGGCGTCATTTTCTTCTCATCTGCACCTCTCCATTCTTCTTGCTTGAAATGGCGTCTCCTATTCCACCTCCCTATTTCTTCATTCGCCCGGAGACCCGCCACTTCCGTGGGCGGACTGGAAATTGGTGTTTCAGGCTACGCAGACGCGGTCGGGGAGGACGCCAGCAAGCCGAGCGTCGCAGGGCCCTGCATGCTGCTCAACGCGTTGGGCCCTGCCGGGTTAAAGCTCTTCTATACTTTGGAAGCCACCAACGCGTCGCCGACGCCAGCGTCGGGCGATGCCTTCAAGAATGCTGTTGCTCTTTTCGATGAGCATTTTAAAGATGTTTCGTGCGATTATCTCGCACGCGTGAAATTCCAAGAAAGGCGACAATTGCCTGGTGAGCCAGTCGCCGAGTTCAATACTTCTCTTCGAACGCTCGCCGCGTCGTCCGGATTCGGCGCGCTCGAGGACGATATGATCCGCCATCAGCTTTTCACCGGGGTAACCTCGCAAAACGTCCGCTGCCTCATGCTTCAAAAGGGCTCCTCGATTTCATTATCCGAAGCCCTCTCGATTGCGCGAGAGGACGAGCTTATTCGCTTCCAATTGGAGCAATTCGCTGCGCAGTCAGTGCAGCAACTTTCTGCTGCCGGGGGCCAAGGCGGCGGCTCTTCGTTTCACGGGACGCGTCAACAAGGCGGCCCTTCATCTTCGTCTCGGCGCGGCGGCCAACATGTCGGCACCTCTGCGTCACGGGGGCGAGGAAGCCGACAATATGGCGACCCCATTCCGCCAAATTCTGGTTTTCAGGAACAGCACCGAGCTCCTAATTCGCGTTCGCAAATTTCTTCTCCAAGCGCAACCGCGCATTGCTTTCGTTGTGGATCGGCTCGGCATTTAGCCAATTTTGCGCAGTGTCCCGCGAGAAACCGCACTTGTCTTGCGTGCGGAAAAATCGGACATTTTCAGTCCGTATGCAATTCCCGTCCAGCAAATCTTCCGGAATCAGTTTCTTCGGCCGCTCCTTCGAGCACTGCACAAACCAATACGGTCACTGTTTTAAATGTGGATGGCCTCCACTCTACGTCCGTGCCCAGCATCGTAGTTTCAGTGGGCCATGTGCCCTTGTCATTTCTCGTGGACACTGGTGCCTCAGTCTCTTTAATCAGTGCCGCTGACTTTCATAGTCATTTTTCCAACATTCGGCTTTTGCCTTCACACGTCGTTCTACAAACATATTCCAAGGAAACGATTGATAATTTAGGTCAATTTACAGCTCAGGTCTCCTATTGCAGTCGCACTGCTTCCATTACTTTTTATGTAACAGCCAATGACAGCTCACTTTTGGGACGTGATGCCATCAGGGCTTTGTCCATCAACATCGTCGGTGCGTCTATGACGTGTGCTCAAGTCGACGTCCAAGATGATCTTCCGGCCAACGCGCCTTCTGAATTCCACACCTGTTCACCCGTGAACTGGTTTGTGTGCGTGGTTTTGTGCATAAAGTGATGCGTCGACCGTGTGCCCTGTGCGTGCCAAGCTGCGCCGCATTCCTCTTCTTCTCCGTGAGCAAGTCTCTGCGGAACTGTCTCGCCTTCAAGCCAGCGGAATCATCGAGCCTGTCTCTGCTTCCGACTTGGTTTCTCCACTGGTCGTCGTCAAGAAAAAAGATGGATCCCTTCGACTATGCGTCGACTTACGAGAACCGAACAAGGCGATCGTCATAGACGGGTTTCCACTTCCTCACATTGAAGAACTGCTTCATCAGCTCTCCGGAGCGGTATGTTTCTCCAAGCTGGACCTCGCGTCCGCTTATCACCAAGTTGAACTTTCTGAGTGCAGTAGAGACTTGACCACATTTGTATCGCACTAAGGCTTGTTTCGGTTTCGCCGCGTGTGTTTCGGGCTTGCATCTGCCCCTGCAGTGTTTCAGAAAATGATGTCAATTATTCTTAAGGGTTGTAATGGCGCCCTTTGTTACTTGGATGACATTTTGGTGTGGGGACGTACTCGCGAAGAGCACGATGCTAACTTGCATACTGTTCTCAACCGCATCAGTGAATGTGGTATGAAACTTAATAACAAGTCCATTTTTTCTGTGAATGAGTTACAATTTTTAGGACATAATGTCAGTTCCCGCGGCTTGACACCTGTTGAATCTAAAGTTCAGGCCATTGTCAATGTCCCACGGCCTACTGATGTTAAAACCTTGCAATCTTTTTAGGTCTTGTTGGTTATTATGCTAAGTTTGTTTCTCACTATGCTGATGTTGTTGAACCACTGCGTACTCTACTTCGACAAGCACAGCCTTTTAACTGGTCAGCTGAAGCTGAGCAGAGCTTCATTCGAGTAAAGTCAATACTGGCCTCAAAGCCAGCCGTTAGTATTTTCAATGAGAAGCTTCCCATCGTCATCACGGCGGATGCGTTCAATGTTGGACTGGGAGCAGTGTTTCAACAACTCAGAGATGATCAGCTAATCACTATTGCTTTTGCATCTCGTACATTTACCCCTGCTGAACGCATTTATTCAGTAGGAGAGCGTGAAGCTCTCGCTTGTCTTTTTGCCTGTGAGAAATGGCATGTTTACGTGTGGGGCCGGCACTTCACATTACGTACAGATCACCAAGCACTAGTTGCTCTTCTTTCTGCAGGATCCGAAGGCCGCCGCCCATTCGCATTTCCCGTTGGTGTGCCAAACTCATGTATTATAATTTCAGTGTTGAATATTGTAAGGGTTCTAATAACGTGGTTGCTGATGCACTGTCGCGCCTTCCTCTTCAGATACCGGTTACTGAATAGCGGGATGAGGAAGTTTCATTAGTTACTTCCTGCATTACTAAAGCTGAGCTTCAGGCAGCTGCAGCTACAGATTCCACTTTGTCTCAAGTTCTCAAATATTTATGTGAAGGATGGCCTTCCAAATGGGCTCTTGCTTCTGAATTCTTGTCTTACTTCGCAGTCCGACAGGAACTGTCTTGTGTTGAGGACTTGCTTTTCCGCGATGAACGCGTGATTCCCCTGCTTCTTTCCGTAACAAGCTAATACAGCTTGCCCATGAGGCCCATCCTGGCATTGTCCGCACCAAACAGAATCTCAGAGACAGGTACTGGTGGCCAGCCTTAGATAAGCAGGTCGAGCATGCAGTTTACAACTGCCATATATGTCAGGCAGCTGACAAGTCTGCCAAACCTGCATTTTCTCCGTTGCAGCAGTCCAGTGGCCTGATCGGCCTTGGCAGAAACTCGGCATGGACATCATCGGTCCTTTGCATAATGTTCCGCAAAATGCCCGGTTCATTGTTTCTCTCATCGACTACCATTCCAAATGGCCAGAAATTTGTTTCACACATACGGTTACTTCTGAGGTCATCATTGAATTTCTGGCTTCAATCTTCAGCCGGGAAGGGTTTCCTGATGCCATAGTTACGGACAATGGTCAACAGTTTCAGTCCCAACATTTCGAGGCTTTTCTTTCACAACGAGGAATTCAGCACTTTTCTATCCCCAATCAAATGGCCAAATCGAGCGCTTTAATCGCGTTCTGAAGGAACATATCCAGATCGCCCAATTAGAGCACCGTCCCCTCAAGCAAGTCTTGACTGAATGTTTAGGTTCGTACAGGTTCACACCACAAGGCGCCACTGGAGTGTCTCCTGCTCAACTTCTCCACGGTAGGCAACCGCGAGTTGCTCTCGACATAGTCTCTTTGCCTCGTAACATAGCAGTGTCTTCTCCTGATCAAATTCGTACCAGGGTTTTTTCTCGTCAACAAGCAATGAAAAAGTATGTCGACACCCGTCGAGGTGCAAAGCAGTCCAAAGTTCGCACTGGCGATCTAGTCAAGGTTCGTGTGCCAGGCAAGCGCCCCAAGTATTGGGGTCCTTACAAAGTCTTGGGCCAGGTTAGCCCACTTCTTTTCGTTTAAGTGATGGTAAAATCTGGAATGCTTTGCGCCTTGTTATTTTTCATACGGATTCGCCTTCAACTCCTAAAAGTCTTCCTCATCACGTTCCGTCTGCGCCTTTCAACTATCGATCAGATTATTACATGTGGCCTCCATGTACAGGCATTTCTTCTTCAAGGGGGGAGGAGTTACCAGTCAATGTCGCTGGTTCAAGTACACCAAGTCATACGGCTCTCTTCGAACCTTCAAATACGGCTGATACCGTTGAACCGGACTCCGGTCCGCAAAATTCTTCCGAAGCTCATGCTGCGAGCTCTGATGAGACCGCAAATTTTAACTCTCATTCAGAGCCTTCACAATCTTTCACTGCTCTTGATGTGTCACATCAGAGCAGAAGTGACCAAGGTGCAGAGACACCAGATTCTACACCCAAAAGGGCCCGCCCTAAGCGGAAGCGGCAGAAGCCGCGTCGGTTCGAAGACTACGTGACGTAGAACTACAAATCTATATTGTACTGAGTTGTATACAATTTTTTAGTGCATTTTCAGGACTTCCAATGTACATATTTTTCAGTGCATTTTCAGGACTTGTAGTGTGTGAGTTCGGTGTGCCGTGTTCTGAATTTTCGTATGTTCTAATGTACATAACCTGTAAAATATGTTGGTGTCGAGCATGTATAAATATAAACAGTGTATAGGTGTGTTTTTTTTTGAGGAGGGGATGATTATTGTGTTTTGGGTTTTCAGTTTCGGTTTTGGATTGACATGTGAGGATGCCAGGGGGCGCCGCTCTGGCATCATTCCAAGGCGACTGTCAAATAAAGGCAGTGTGTGTTGGGTAACTGTAGAGTGCGGTTGTTGTGCTTTCTTTCGGCGCTGCACGCCAACCTGCGTGTTCGGGCTGGTCGGGTCCCCGCCGGCCGCGTATGTCTCCGTCGGCCGTCTTCTTCTGCTTCGTCGAGACCAGCCAGCCCCAACACAGCACTGAACTTGTTCGATAGCGGAATCAGAGATTGGGTATGAGAATGATAAAGGATTACGCTGGCGTTGAATGAGACGAGTTTGCATTTAGTGGGGTTAATATTCATTAAATAAAGATCACACCCACCGTTGCACGACATCAAGATTTTGTTGGAGTGTAGTTTGATCAGAAATGTTAGTAACTGTGCGATAGATGACACAGTCGTCGGCAAATAAACGTATATGAGAAGATACAGGAACAGGAAGATCATTAATATATATTAGGAACAAGAGGGGTGCGAGTACAGATCCTTGGGGGACGCCGGATGTTACTGGGAGGGAGCTGGAACGGGTATTTTTAATGGAGACGAACTGAGAGCCGTTAGTAAGAAATTGTGTGATCCATGCAAGAATGTTGGGGTGCAGGTTCAGCTGGGAAAGTTTTAATAGTAGGCGTTTGTCCGGTACCTTATCAAAGGCTTCTGCGAAGTCAAGAAAGATTCCATCGGTCTGAAAGTGACGGTCGAGAGAAGAGTGTATATCATGAATAAATATAGCAATTATGGGGCCGCAAGCCAAACTATTTGCTAGCCCTAATTCTGGAGTGTGATTTCGCTGCGGAAAACGGGGACAATTTCAAAAGGATTGCGAGTTTTCCCATGGTACTGCTGCTAATGCAGCCGAAGTTTTATGCGTGGCTTCCCAGAGGAAGTGATCACTTGAGAGCCGAGCCAAACCGTCGCGGCAGTCTGCGGTCGTGAAAAACTCGCTGATGCGGGATCCGCAGATCGAGATTTTCGTGGGAAACAAGCCTGTTTCGCACGCGTTGACTCAGGTGCTAATGAAGTGTCCACTGAAATCGTGGATCAGGGTAGTGGCACAATAAGGCTAACAGACGCTTTTGGGCATGGTGTTACCGCACGCCTGCTGCATGTGCCTCTCAGTCTTCCAACCTCGTCAGGGAGCGCTGTTCAGCCGGTGAAATTGCGATGCGCCGTGACTGATCAGTTGAATACCAGTGTTTCCATCCTGCTTACTCCGCAGACTACAAACTTCTTCGTCGTCCACTGGCAAGAGCCAATGAATGATCTACAGGGGGGTAATGAGAGGGAGATCAGCTGTGTAAGAGGGGATGTTAGACCACAGCAGTATTCATTAATGAGGGAGCCAAAGCGTTTGTCTCGAGGTTTTAGCCCTAGCGCTAACACCGTGCAGTGTGCAGTAGAGAGACTGGACGGCCGAGCAAGGGAGCCGCAAACGACAGAGGCCTTCGCGTTGGATTCTGATTTGGCGGCAACCAACCCCAGCGAAGCTTTTTGTTTGGCTACGAACGCATCGGAAACGACAATTACAGGTGGCCTCTCCCAAACGATAGGTGAATGCGCATGATCAGTCGCGATCTTCAGTGAGAGGCTCAACCAGTCAAAACAGCAGGCGTCCACAGTTGAACGAGAGGCGAATGGGAAACAAAAATGGTTAGTAATTAGGGCGCTTTGACCGAGGCTGGTGATGCTCTTTCGTGTCTCGGATGATCATTGAAATAAGTAATTGTGACTGTTTAGGGGCAATACGATGTTTTGTCTATTTCATATGGTTGAGTTTTTGTTGTTTTATTTATGATATGTAGCCACTAAAGTAGTTCCTGTGAATAGAATTACTGTACAGTAGTTTGCGTCGCACGTTTAGGTGTTATGCGTGATGTTAGTGGGTCGAACACACTAATAGTTCCGGTGTGATGTGAAAATGTTTTGTTTGTTGTTCCAGACATTTTTTTTGTTGTGTTGTTGTTGTAGAGATGCGAGCTTGCATCTAAGTGGTAGGACTGCTTTTAGGCGCAGTTTTTGTGTTCTGTAGGAATAATTTTGTAGATAATATAGGGTAGCGTTTGGGAAGTAAGTTCATTATCAATTTTTTGTCTTGGTGCGATTCATTCAGACAGAGGTATACCTATAGCGCTGGGTCCGTCGCTCTCTTTGAGTGTGTTATGCGGGGCCTGGAGGGCGCATGGAATGGTTCTGCCGTTTTGGGACAATGACCGTGTGGTGTTCTGTATTTAAAAGACAATATGCCGCCAGACTATCCACGCTGCGTGTGCCCTGTGCCAAGCTAATGCGAACTGACTGGTGCTGTGGACTTCATTCAGTGTTGTGCATTACGAAAGTGTTTTCTTTCAGAGGAACATTTAAGAGCATTATGTATATGTGATGCTCTGTCTATTTCGCAGAAGGACGCGAAAGTTCTCCTGTTGAGATGGAAGTGATAATCGGTTCACGCATGTGCGTGCACCGAGAGTAAGTTTATTTTGAGCGTTTTTTTTGTTTGTTTTTGCATCGCGTTACTAGAAATTGAGTATCCAGTAACACTCCTCGAGGGGGGAGGAGTTAGTATGAGGCACCAATTACGAGCATGTTGGGTGTAGCGCAATCAATGCGGCTGATGTAGAGCGCGTAGCCAGTTCCCGACCCGTCAACTAGCGAAGCCAATCAGTTCCGCGAAGGCGAACGCGGAAGACCCCGTTCATGGGAAAGAAAGGAGCCTTCTTTGTTCGCACAGTTCACAAGCGGAGCCGTCAGGGTAATCGCCGTTCGGGACTAGAAGGAGAAGGCTTACTCGGAAAAGCGTCTAGCAAGAGGCAGGTCAGGCACCACCGTCTGATTTTAAGCCATTGTTGGCATGCACGCGTGTCATTGAGGATGACGCGGAGACGCGACCACTTGGCTGACTGAGACATAGTGGCGGCAGGGAAACGACCATAATCTACCCCGCGATGGAGGCGGAAATGTTGTAGGCCTGTGTGCTCAGATTTAGGTGCACGTTAAAGAATCCCAGGTGGTCGAAATTTCTGGAGCCCTCCACTACGGCGTCTCTTATAATCATATAGTGGTTTTGGGACGTTAAACCCCACATATCATTCACAATCTCCCCCGCTGTTGTTAGGATGTCGGGGCACCTCGCTGTCGCATGCACACCTGGTAAGCGCACGGAGCCCAATGGTGTACCCACTGCTCTTAAGGAAGCTTCTACGAAGCAACAATCAATAGGAAGATTTAGTGCTGGGTACGCATTTTCTTGGGGCGTTGCGGGCTTGGGAGCGCGCGGCGTTGCGTGCCCAACCCATACCCAACCGGAATGCCTTTTAGTTGGCGCCACGGTGGCACGCACGCAAACAAAAGCCGCACGAAGTTCACACGTGCTCGCAGAGCCATAGCGTCTTGTCACGTATTATTTAAGTATTTTATTATTTAAAATGTTAAAATTAACATACATAGTGATCAGGACACTTTTTTATTGTGTACAGTAATCTGGTATACGCAAAAAAAGTGAAAAATACAAGGTTACTGTAATGACATTGTCGACATCTTGTGACACTTCGTGCAACCGCAGTCATGAACACGTTAGCTTACGCGTAAAATTTTTGAGGTGCAAATGAATAAAAAGTTACTCATTTGTAAAATTGTCGCTGCGCAGTTTTTGCACCAGATGTACAATGCACAATGTTTCTGCAATAACAAAGTTGTGGTTGACTGTTTCACTATTGCCGCGCTAGATGGCGCCACCTATTCAACTGGTCGGCGGCTGGCATATGTCATTCAGTTTCTATGTTCCAGGCCATTCTAGCTTTGGAAATCTGTCTGAAACCATGTAATCGCTATAAGTGCTCGCACTTTGGCTTATTCTAACTCGACGGCTAGAGTATTCGCAGTGCGGAAACCATGAGTTCTTGCGAAGGTGGACCGCGCGGATGCATGGCCCCATCGCCCCAGTGATCTTGCGACGCATCTGTTTGGGGTTTCGCGCATGCGCAATACCGCCGCCCCAACGTCCTGCGTGCGCAAGCCGCTTGGGTACCCAGCACTAAAACTCCCTATTAGGGAGTTTTAGTGCTGGGTACGCATTCTCTTGGGGCGTTGCGGGCTTGGGAGCGCGCGGCGTTGCGTGCATAACCCATACCCAACCGGAATGCCTTTTAGTTGGCACCACGGTGGCAAGCACGCAAACGCAAGCCGCACGAAGGTCACACGCGCTTGCAACGCCATAGCGTCTTAACGCGTAAGAATTATTTAGGTATTTTATGATTTAAATTGTTAAATTAAACATACATAGTTATCAGGACACTTTTTATTGTGTACAGTATTCTGGTATACGCAAAAAAGTGAAAAATACAAGGTTACTGTAACGACAGTGTCGACATCTTGTGACACTTCGTGCGACCAAAGTCATGAACACGTTAGCTTACGCGTAATGTTTCTGAGGTGAAAATGAATAAAAAGGTTACTCATTTGTAATATTGTCGCTGCGCAGTTTTTTGCACCACATGTACAATGCAAAATGTTTCTGCAATAACAAACAAAAGTGTGGTTGACGGGTCTCAGACAGCGAGCCGAATCGTCAACGGGTACCGGAGGTACTTTCGTTTAACAAGCGCCTTGACGAACTTGAAGATCGTTCTCGCCGAGAAAACTTGATTTTTTATGGAATAGAAGATTGCGATTTGGAAACGTGGGCGCAATCAGAAGAAAAAATTTGCCAAATCCTCAATGAAACACTGAAGCTAAACTTGGGAAGTAGCGACGACCGCATATCCCGCGCTCAGGCTAGGCAGATTCGTAGTTGGCAAATCTCGACCAGTGATCGTAAAATTTGCTTCTTTTAAGTTCCGAGAAAGCATACTGCAGTCTAGAAGTAGTTTTCGCGAGTTTCATGTGTCAATCAGCGAGGATTTCTGCCGCGCAACAAGAAGCGTGCGCAAGAAGCTTTTTGAATTCGGCAGGGCGAGTGGCGAGAAGTATACCGTCAAGTACAATAAGCTTTACATCAACAAAAAGTGCTTTGTGTACTCTCCGGTGACCGACAGCGTTTGTGAGCCGCATACAAATGCGCAGAACTCATCAGAAGCTTCGTCCTCCGCTACGCATGCCGACGAAGATACGCTCTTATCCTAACAAAGTTCACCCCTCGGCTACTTATCGTAACTACTCAGTTTTATATTCTAACGTACGAAGTGTTCTTAACAAACGGGATGCATTATCTTCAATTTTTGATGACTGCGCCGCCGATGTTGTAGTGTTAACGGAAACCTGGCTTACCCCTAACATTGCAAGTGTAGAGCTGTTCGATTGTGAAAATAATTATACCATTTACAGATGTGATAGAGAAGAATCGCCAGGAGGTGGTGTACTTATAGCCGTAGCTGATTATATAGTTTCTAGCCATATAGTAATAGCATCACCTTTAGAATTTGTCTGTGTTTCCCTCCATGTCAACTATCAAAATGTCATATTTTGTGGCTGTTACCGCCCTCCGAGTGCGACGCCAGTGTTTTGCGAGCAACTGCATGATGCTTTGAATGATATTGTCAAAAGGCACCCGCATACACCTGTTTTTATTACAGGCGATTTTAACTACCCGAAAATAAACTGGTCACTTCCTTCCTGTTCATTAAGCTCACTTTCAGCCGACAGTTTACATTTCGTGGAACTGTGCGAAGACTTCAACCTTACCCAACTCGTAACGCAACCAACAAGAATGGGCCCCACTTCATCAAATGTTCTTGATCTGATTCTCACCACTGTACCTCACCTTGTCCATTCTATTTCATATATCCCAGGCATAAGTGACCATTGTTTCGTGCACTTCAATCTAACAGGTTCTTTAAGGCGTCGGTCAAACAATTGGAAAACAATAAGAGACTACTCACGCGGCGATTATGACTCAATAAACAGTGAACTCGAATCGAATTTTGAGAGCTTTGCTAATGGCTTCTTTGATCGCAGCGTTCAACAAAACTGGAACTTGTTCAAAATGAAAGTTGAATCTTTAATCACGCGATACATTCCCACATACGTTATCAAGGGTCGCCAACGCCCCCCTTGGTTCTCAACTGACTTAAAAAAATTGCGGAATAAAAAGAAACGGTTGTTCCGTCAGGCAAAGCAGACTAATTCGTTAGCCCGTTGGCACGTGTACAAATCTGTCCTTTCCGAATACAGAGCAGCTATCAAGGAAGCCAAGCGCGTTTTTCTTAATAATACCCTTCCCTCTATTCTTGTAACCAACCCTTCTAAGTTTTGGAAAACTGTTAAACCTAGGGAAAAGAAAAACATTTCGCTTACGAACTCAGACGGGCAGCCAGTTCGCTGTGAAGAGTGTTGCATTGCATTAAATGATTTTTTTTGTTACTTCTTTTTCAAGTTGTTCTGCTTCTGCGTTGCCGCAAATGCCTAGTCGTGATTTTTTACTCATGTATCCTGTTACCGTTGATGCCGTTGGAGTGCAAAATTTAATTCACAAGCTTAAGTTATCCTCTTCTTGTGGCGTAGATGAAATCAACTCGAAGTTTCTAAAAAACACTGCATTGTATTCATCAATTTACTTGTCCTTAATCTTTTCGCAATCTATTCAGACCTCCACTTTGCCGCTTGACTGGAAAGTGGGGAAGGTGGTCCCTCTGCACAAATCTGGTAACACACAGTCTCCTCTCAATTACAGACCAATTTCCCTAACCAGTGTTCCTTGTAAAATGTTAGAACATATAATTTACTCCAACCTTGTCTCATTCCTAGAATCAAATTCTTTTTTTACTCCCTACCAGCACGGATTCCGAAAAAGTTACTCATGTGAAACCCAACTTCTTTATTTTACTAATGACATAGCATCGGCTTTAGATCGCGGCTCACTTGTGCATTGCATTTTTCTTGACTTTCAAAAAGCTTTCGATACCAATTACTCCTCCTGAAAATTAGTGCCTTAAACATTGACCCGAACATTCTTAAATGGATTGAATGCTTTCTGACTAATCGCACTCAGTTTGTAACAACTAATGGCTATAACTCACCTCTTTCTAAAGTAACATCCGGCGTACCCCAAGGTTCCGTATTAGGCCCTTTACTTTTTCTTATATATATTAATGATCTCCCAGACAGTATTAACTCCGCTATAAGGTTATTTGCAGATGATTGTGTAATTTACCGCGAAATAAACAATGAATATGATAACCAATTTCTACAGTCAGACCTTGACACTGTCTCAACCTGGTGCAATAAATGGCTTATGACTCTCAACTCTAACAAATCTAAATGCATGTCAATAACCCGGCGATCTATTTCTCCCCCCTGTACCTACAGAATTAACGCCGTTCCCCTCCAGCATGTCTCTTCATATAAGTACCTCGGCGTTTACATTACCAACAATCTATCTTGGCACACGCATGTTACCTACATCTGTAATAACGCTAACCGAACGCTAGGATACTTACGCCGCAACTTTTCTCGCACTCCGCTGTCCCTCAAAATTCTATTATACCGATCCCTAATTCGCCCAAAGCTTGAGTACGCGTCCGCTATATGAGATCCCGTGCAGCAAAATTTAATTAACGCGTTAGAATCTGTTCAGAACCGCTCAGTTCGGTTCATTTGTTCTAATTATTCCCGTACTGCTAGCATATCAGAAATGAGATCTAACCTTGACCTACCCAATTTAACTGTCCGGAGGAAACTGGCGCGACTGCATTTTTTTCATAAGATATTTTTTCACAATCCATCAATGAAGCGAGACCTCATTTCACAACCGTCATACCAATCATCGCGCATTGATCATCAGCATAAGGTTGCCATTCAGTTTTGCCGCACCAAATTCTTTTCAGCAGCCTTCTTACCGAAAACAGCCGCCGATTGGAACCACCTTCCCTCTTCTGTTGTAACAATAACAGACCCTTTGTTATTCAAGACTGCAATTTCTCAGCAATGCTTGTAACTATACGCAGTTTCCATTATCTATCTTTGTCTTGTATGTGCTTGAATTCTTATACATTTTTAGTTGAGTTATGTTGCCTTCCCGATTTGCGCATCTGACACTTGTTTCTTTATTTTGTCTTTTTTTTTCTTGTCTGTTATAAATGTTGTACCCACCCCCTCTGTAATGCCCTACGGGCCCTGAGGGTATTCTAATAAATAAATAAATAGACTGTTTCACTATGGCCTCGCTAGATGGCGCCACCTATTCAGCTGGTCTGGAGCTGGCATATTTTTAGTTTCTATGTTCCAGACCATTCTAGCTTTGGAAATTTGGCTAAATCCATGTAATCGCTATAAGTGCTCGCACTTTGGCTTATTTTAACTCGACGGCTAGAGTATCCGCAGTGGGGATACCGTGAGTTCTTGCGAAGGTGGACCTTACAAGGCGGCCGATCCATGCTGTCCGAGATTTCGCGACTTTGTGCCATGCTAATTGTATAGTGCTATGCTATTTGTATAATGTATGTATGTATGTATGTATGTATGTATGTATGTATGTATGTATGTATGTATGTATGTATGTATGTATGTATGTATGTATGTATGTATGTATGTATGTATGTATGTATGTATGTATGTATGTATGTATGTATGTATGTATGTATGTATGTATGTATGTATGTATGTATGTATGTATGTATGTATGTATGTATAGTGCTATGCTATTTGTATAAAGCAACGCGATGACATATCGACATGCAGAATGGGCAGCTCCGTCTACGCCCGCACAGCCCATTGCCCCAACAAGTGTCTTGTCCTACACAGCCCCAAGAATGTCGCTCAGACAACTTTGAGTGCCTCCATGTCTGGCCTACAACCGTAACTTCGTGCAAATGCCTTGAACTAGTGTGCCTCGCAACTTTCATTTATGTTCTTTTTCCCTGCAGTCTTTGTTTTGTTTCCAAACAGAGGAAGATGTATCGCATTTTGGGAGCTGAGTGCTCCACGTGTGCCACGAAAGCGTATCGTATCTGTTTAACGCTTGACCCGAACAGCTTATTTGTTAATGGCTTAAAGACATGCCCCTTCTAAATCCTATATATGTACACGTATGCAATTAAGCTCGTTCTGTTTTCCACCAGTACCCAGCGCAGCATGTTTGGCTTCCTGAACAAGACGATACAGCATTCATCACGCACCCAGGCACAGCCCGCAGAGCAGCCAATCGAAGAGTAGTGGTACAGGCCATCTAAAGTGTCCTCACTCAAGTGCATTTTGTATGTACTTTTATGAGACAGCATCATCTATTATACTGTTTGGGAGATACTGCCTTTTTTCTTCTTTTTGTCTTCTGCCGGTTAAGCCTGACGCAGGACAAGGTTAGACCAAGAGGAGCTTCACCCCTAAAAAGACGTAGTATCAGGTAGTATGGGGTTGCATCGTCTGACGCAAAATGAAGAGCTGCTTGATAAATTACAGTAGACTCTTGTTATTTCAAACTCGAAGGAACCTCTGAGCTTTGTCTGAGCTTTGTTTGAAATATCAGAAAGTTTGAATTATCGGAGGTTCTGATATGGATGACTATGGGTGGGGCGGCGCCACACTTTGTGATTGGGCATTGATTTTATCGCATCTGGGAATTTTTTAAAGTGTTCTTGGGCCATAACTGGCCATAACTGCATGCTATGAATGGAGGGCAGAGGTGTGAAGTCCACAAGTTTATTGTTTATTTGCTGCTGATCGGACCTTTTGAACAAATCGTGAATTGCCAACTGCTTCATAGCTGTAGGTGACAGCAGCGATGGCGTAGTGGTTAGAGCATCCGCCTCGCATGCAAGAGGTCCGTGGTTCAAATCCCGGTGCCACGCAATTCCCAACCGGAGAAAAAAAAGTCCGCGTGGTGATGGAACTGCATTACGAGGCCTAGGGTGCGGCCTCACCGGTAACCACCGCCGGGAACGCACCCCCTCACCAGAGAAGGATTGGCCACCCTGGAGCAGTATCTGGGCACTACCTCCCACAAGCATACGTCAAATAGCTCACGGCCCTCAGTCCCCAGCAGCTGCGAAGCAACTGACCACGGCGGCGGTCAGATCTGCAACGCAGCAGAGGGTGCTAAGAATCTCTGGATCCGGACAGGCCGCCATTGGAACATGAACTTGGCAACGTTTAACGCTAGAACCTTATCTAGTGAGGGAAGTCTAGCTGTACTATTCGAAAAGCTAGAGGGTGTTAAATGGGATATAATAGGGCCCAGTGAGGTTAGGAGGACAGATGAGGCCTACACGGTGTTACAGAATGGGATCGTCCTTTGCTATCGGGGCTTGGCTGACAGAAGAGAACTGGGAGTGGGTTTCCTAATTCACAGAAACATAGCTGGCAACATAGAGGAATACTATAGCATTAATTAAAGGGTGGTAGTTATTGTAATTAAACTGAATAAGAGATCCAATATGAAGGTGGTACAGGCTTACGCGCCTACATCCAGCCATGATGACGCTTCAGTTGAAAGCTTCTATGAAGACGTGGAATCGGCAGTGAGTAAGGTAAAAACACAGTGTACAATACTGATGGGAGACTGCAATGCAAAGGTAGTGAAGAAGCAGGCTGGAGACCAGGCAGTAGGAGATTATGGCATCGGTACTAGAAACGCCAGAGGAGTGCTACTAGTAGAATTCGCAGAACGCGGTAATTTATGAATTTTGATTACCTTCTACCGAAAACGAGGAAACCGCAAGTGGACATGGAGGAGCCCTAATGGCGAAAATAAGAACGAAATAGACTTTATAATGAGTGCACACCCAGGCATCGTGCAGGATGTGGAAGTCGTTGGCAAGGTACGATGCAGTGACCATAGAATGGTACGGTCTCGAATTCGCCTAGACTTGAGAAAGGAACGACAGAAACTGATACACAATAAACCAATCAATGAGCTAGCACTGAGAGGGAAGTTACAGGAATTCAGAGTCTCGCTTCAGAACAGGTACTCGGCTCTTAGTGAGGAGACACCCCTTAGCATAGATACAATTAATGATAATCTCACGAGTATCATTACGGAGTGTGCAGTGGAAGTTGGAGGCAGGGTAGTTAGACAGGACACTGGCAAGCTTTCCCAGGAAACGAAGAATCTCATTAAGAAGCGTCAAATCCTGAAAGTCTCAAGTACAACAGACAAAATAGCGGAGCTTTCGAAGTTGATTAATAGGCATAAGGTATCCGACGTAAGAAGGTATACCATGGAGAGAATTGAACATGCTCTGAAAAACGGAGGAAGTGTCAAAGAAGTGAAGAGGAAACTTGGGATAGGCAAAAATCGGATGTATGCACTAAGGGACAAAGCAGGCAAAATAACTACCAATATGGATAGGATAGTTAAAATAGCGGAGGAGTTTTACAGAGATCTGTACAGTAGCCGGGACAACCACGACTTTAATACTATAAGAACTAGCAGTAACCCACATGACACCCCACCAGTAATGATAGAAGAAGTCAGAAAAGCTTTGGAGAGCATGCAAAGAGGCAAAGCTGCTGGTGAGGACCAGGTAACATCAGATCTACTGAAAGATGGAGGACAGATTGTGTTAGAAAAACTAGCCACCCTGTTTACGAGGTGTCTCCTGACGGGAAGAGTACCAGAGTCTTGGAAGAACGCTAACATCATCTTAATACATAAGAAAGGAGATGACAAGGACTTGAAGAAATACAGGCCGATTAGCTTGCTCTCTGTAGTATACAAGCTATTTACAAAGGTAATTGCTAACAGAATAAAGAAAACATTAGAATTCAATCAACCAAAGGAACAAGCAGGATTTCGAACAGGCCACACAACAATTGACCACATTCATACTATCAATCAGGTATTTGAGAAATGATCAGAATATAACCAACCACTATACATAGCCTTCATAGATTATGAGAAATCGTTTGATTCAGTAGAAATATCAGCCGTCATGCAGACACTGCGGAATCAGGGCGTCGATGAAGTATATATAAACATCCTGGAAGAAATCTATACAGGGGATCAACTGCTATTATAGTGGTTCATGAAGAAAGCAACAAAATACCAATCAAGAAGGGTGTAAGGCAGGGGGACACAATCTCCCCAATGCTATTTACCGCGTGCTTACAGGAGGTTTTCAGAAGCCTAGAATGAGAACAGTTAGGGATAAGAGTTAACGGAGAGTACCATAGTAACCTGCGCTTCGCCGATAACATTGCATTGCTGAGTAACTCAGGGGACAAATTGCAACTCATGATTACGGAGTTAGACAAGTAGAGCAGAAAGGTGGGTCTTAAAATGAATCTGCAGAAAATGACAGTAATGTACAACAACCTCGGAAAAGAGCAGCGCTTCGAGATAGGTAATAGTGCACTTCAAGTTGTAAAAGACTATGTCTACTTAGGGCAGGTAATAACCGCGGAGCCGAACCACGAGATTGAAGTAA
Source organism: Rhipicephalus microplus (assembly GCF_043290135.1). Taxonomy (NCBI): domain Eukaryota; kingdom Metazoa; phylum Arthropoda; class Arachnida; order Ixodida; family Ixodidae; genus Rhipicephalus; species Rhipicephalus microplus. The sequence goes on from NC_134704.1 coordinate 219,631,287, forward strand.
CCAGAAGAATAAGAATGGGGTGGAGCACATTTGGTGCGCAATCTCAAATTATGACAGGTAGATTGCCACTATCACTCAAGAGGAAGGTATATTATAGCTGTATCTTGCCGGTACTTTGCTACAGAGCAGAAACCTGGAGACTTACAAAGAGGGTTCAGCTTAAATTGAGGACGACGCAGCGAGCAATTTAAAGAAAAATGGTAGGTGTAACATTAAGAGACAAGAAGAGAGCAGAGTGGATTAGGGAACAAACAGGGGTTAAGGATATCATAGCTGAAATCAAGAAGAAGAAATGGACATGGTCCGGGCATGTAGCGCGTAGACAGGATAACCGCTGGTCGTGCAGGGTAACTAACTGAATTCCCAGAGAAGGCAAGCGGGTTAGGGGGAGCCAGAAGGTTAGGTGGGCAGATGAGATTAAGAAGTTTGCGGGTATAAATTGGCAGCAGCAATCACGGGACCGGGCTAACTTGCGGAACATGGGAGAGGCCTTTGTCCTGCAGTGGAAGTATTCAGGCTGATGATGATGATGATGATGATGATGATGATGATGATATGTATAGTGGCTAGCCACTATATTATTTGTGCTTAAAACTTAAAAGTCAAAGTGGTAGCTCAGGCCAGCCTCGGCTTTGCTCGATGTGAAGGTAACATGATGCGCCAGCATGTGCGCCGCGGCAGCTCATCTCCGCTAGGAGGCCAGTGGTGGTAGGGTTGTTTATGGCCACACAGACGCATCGCCCCATCGCCCGAGCGATCTTGCGACGCATCTGTTTGGGGCTTCGCGCATGCGCATACCGCCGCCCCAATGTCCTGCGTGCGTAAGCCACTTGGGTACCCAGCACAAAAACTTCCTAATGAGAGAACTGACGGGGCTCGAGCGTGAGAAGGGCTGCCGACGGAAGCCGGGCGACGGAGGCAGCACGGTCCGGCACGGAAGAGAGTGCCACACGCGCAGAACCTATCTCTTTGCGTGTTTTATTTGGTAACGTGGTTTTAACCAATGTAGTACCTGTTATGAAGGTGTTTTTGCGATTGGTTGTGATGATGCGAGTCTCAACATGTGATTGGTGTTTGTAAAGACTCTTTGTTCAACCGAGGGTTGAAAAGAGGATGTTTGAATTTAAAATAGAGCGGATGTTCGGGCTTGGACTCGGGAAGTAGCCTGAGGCTGCAATAAAGCGTCTTTTCACCGCACTACAGCTCTTCCTTCGTGCTGCCACCGTGCACTCGAGTCATCGAGGGGACCCATTCCGAACCTCAAACATCTTCCCTCCTTAGCTAGTGCTGAACCTAATCGAGGAAGAAGAAATTAACTGCGGTGTTAAAGGTATTGGCACAAATAGTGTCGCTTACGTCTTCATTTTTATCGTTTGTAAGCGTGATGTCTCGTGTTAGTTGCGGGTTTATGATTTCCCAGAATTTTCTAGGGTTAGATTTCAGAATTTTAGATAAATCATTGTGATAGAATGTCTGTTTCGCTTTTTTAATTTCACCATAATAAGCATCTTCCGCAGCATAGTACTTGCCCCATGCGCACGCATTACTATTAAATTTCGCAGCTTGGAAGAGGCGCTTTTTTCATTTTCAAGTGTTTTCAAACTTTTGGAAAACCATGGTTTATTTTTATTGGCAGTAAAGCTCACTGTGGGGATGAATTTATTAGTCAAATCAGTTATCTTGTCCTTAAGCATTACCCAGCTGTCATTGAGAGAACAAGAACCGAGATTGAGTTCGAAGTATGGTAGAAAATCTCGTAGTTCACGAATAATAATTCATAATTACCCTTATCACACAAGTGAATCGTTTTGCGGAAAATGGGGCGTATTTTTGGGGTGAAGTTAAATGTGGTATGAATGACTTTGTGATCGCTGATTTCACGTAAGTATGCAATAGATTTTAAGCTTTTAGGGCTATTTGTTAGTACCAGGTCTGAAATATTTGAGGATTCACTAGTGACGCGCGTTGGTTCGGTTACCTGTTGGATGAGGTTCAAGTTGAGGCAAACATCGACGAATTTCCTTGCTTCAGTATTTCCAGAAGTTGGTGAAACCTCATTGAGCCAATTATTAGAGGGAAAGTTAAAATCCCCATAAAGCAGAATACGTGCGTTAGGGTGTTTATTAGTTAGCTGGGATAAGATTTCGTTCAGTTTGCGGGGGAACTCTGGGTCAGTTCGAGGGGGCCTATAGCATAGGCCAAGTATTACTGCTTCGGGAGGGGCCCGAAAAATTACCCACAATGATTCTAGTTGTGAAGATGTGTGGATTAGAGAGAGCATGATAGTTCTTTTTTAGTGGCGATGAGTACGCCTCCGCCACGTGCATTTTTATGATCGTGACCAAAGACCTTAAAGTTTGGCAAATCGGCCAGTACCTCTGTATCTGAAATGTCGTCACTGAGCCATGTTTCTGTTAGTATCAGTACACTACTGCCAGATGATTGTACTAGATTAGACAGTGGCACGCGCTTGGGAAGAAGACTACGTATGTTAGTATAAAGTACCGAAAATGACAGGTTTGCTCTTGCGTTTGTACGGGGCTGATGGCGTGCTTGCTGACGGCGACATGATCCCTACGATACGGCTCTGACAATTCCTGCTGCATTGTCAAAGATATATCGCTGCGCTCCGATGTGCAGGGTTTTGAAGCGTAATGAAAATGGTGCGGACTTGCTTCTAGCAAAGGTTACAAGCTGTTTTCGTGCAGTTAGAACGTGACACGTGAAATGTTCGCCAATGCTGAAATTAGTGCCTTTTATTTTTGGGCCGCTCGAAAAGATAGATTTTTTTGTTTTGAAGGATGAAAGCTTAACAATAATGGGTCGTTTCCGGTTAGTGTTGTTACGCCCTAGACGATGTGCACGCTCTATATCTTTAGTCTCGACTGTAAGACCAAAGCTTTCGAGGCAGTAGTTAATGATTATTTGTTCCGATTGAGCGTATGTTTCATTCGGGTTGGTGTCGGCAAACCCGTAAAATATTATGTTGTTGCGTCGGGAACGGTTTTCGAGGTCGTCAAGGCGCTCTTCAATGTCACACATACGATCGGTTAGTTGACCGGTCTTAGAATTAAGGGCGTCGATTTCTGTTCGGAGAGCTAGAAGATTTTGGTAATGCGTTTCTAAGTCTGCAAGACGGGTGCTTAGATTAGTGATAGAGTTGTTTGTACTTGTTAGCTGGGTTTTGAGGCTCTGCATCTCGGTTATTAAAGTGGCCTGGCCGTCAAACAACTTTCTGAGTTCTTCGAGGACGATTTTGTCAGGACCGGGGTTTGTCTCTACATCCCGCGACAGCAGTAGCAAGGCGCGTATAACATCAATACATTCAGAAACAAGTAAAAGGCAGCACTGTGGGCTTGGCAGCTGCACCAAAAAGTAATCACTTGATTTTTTAGTAAGTGCTTGATACGAGTTACTAACCTGCAGGATCAGGATGAAGGGATTAGCTGTCTGAGAATTGGCACAGCCGCGAAGCCCACATTGCGCGGTGGACGGTGGTTGCTGCTTTATAGTCTGCGCACAAGATGTTGTCGATAGAGATAGGGCAGCTAGATTCCTTCCGATGATCCACAGCGGGATTGGGGGCACTGCTGAAGGTCCTGCAGCATGGGTGACAGGCAGGAGGAAAACGCAAGGTTCACTTCCGTTGCCAGCAGGCCCGAAGTCTCCCGAAGTGGCAGACGAGGCTGTAAGAAAGGCAGACACGAGCAGGTCGGTGATGATGCGGGCAAAAAAATGCATGATCAGGATGAACGGATTAGCGGTCGGTGAATTGGCAGAGCCTCGAAGCCCTGGAAAGGGGGACAAAGCTGACATAAAACAACTTCCGTCCTATAACAGTGACATCAGTGGTCTACAAGCTGGCGATGCAGATTATAAAGGAAAGACTGCAAGCATGGGTAGAGGATGAGGGGGTGCTGAGGAACTGCAGAATGGGTTTCGAAAACACAGGAGGATGGAGGACAATCTGTTCTAACTTACGCAGTGCATCGAAATAGCAGAAAAGGAACACAGGCCCCTGTATCTAGCATTTTTGGATATCAAGCGAGCGTACGATAACGTGGTTCAAAAGGACTTGTGAGGAATACAGGACACTCTAGGTGTGGAAGATGGAGTGGCTAATCTTTTAAAGTATATTGTTACGGGGAAGATTTATTCACCGAGAGCTGGTCGGTCTTGCTAACGGCTCAAAGAGCGCACAGTCATGCAGGCCAACGGGAGAAGCTCGAGAGTCGAACCCACTACAACTACGTTGTCGTCTTCTTCATTTGGGTGCCAATTTAGCTCTGTCGGGGCGACAGTTCCATACACGTATCATCACCCCTGCCCGTAAGGCACCGTCTCGGTGCCTGTTGAATGAGCGAGTCGGCGTTGTAGGGCTTGAGACGAGAAACGTGAACTACTTCCGTTCTGGGTGCAGCAGCTGATGAGTTTGTGGTAGCGGCAATCTCGTAGGTCACTGGTGTGACCTGACGAATGACTCGGTAAGGCCCAGCGTATCGCGATAGTAGTTTCTCGCAGAGGCCAACACGTCGAGATGGGAGCCACAAGAGAACAAGAGATCCCGCAGAAAAAGCGGCACCTCTATGTCGATGGTCATAAAGAGACTTCTGTGCTGTCTGCGACGACGATAACCGAGCACGCGCTACCGCGCGTGCTGTGAGGGCACGGGTGATCGCATCCTGAGCGTACGAAGTGGAGGATGGGCGGTCTGATAAAAGCAGTGTGTCGAAGGGCAGTAAGGGATGACGTCCGAAGAGTAGATAAAAAGGGGAGTAGCCCGCTGTTTCATGACGCGACGAGTTATAGGCGAAGGTTACGAACGGAAGAGCTATGTCCCAATCAGTGTGGTCGGTAGATACGTACATGGAAAGCATGTCCGTCAATGTGCGGTTTAGGCGCTCCGTAAGGCCGTTAGTTTGAGGGTGGTAAGATGTGGTGAAGTTGTGACGGGTAGCACAAGATCGGAGTAGATCATCAACCACACGAGATAGAAAGTAGCGACCACGGTCTGTGAGCAGGTGAGTCGGAGCGCCATGCTGGAGAACAATGTCGTACAGCAGGAAGTCGGCAACGTCGGTTGCGCAGCTGGTTGGTAGTGCTCGAGTGATTGCATACCGAGTGGCATAGTCTGTGGCCACTGCAATCCATTTATTTCCAGTTGTAGAAGTAGGAAAGGGACCTAGCAAGTCCAACCCCACTCGATAAAATGGCTCGGCTGGAACTTCAATAGGTTGAAGAAGACTGGCAGGGGCAGTCGTAGGCTTCTTTCGGCGCTGGCAGAGGTCGCAAGACGCGACGTAATGGCGAACAGAGCGGTACAGACCCTTCCAGAATACTCGTCGTCGAATGCGGTCGTAAGTTCTGGAGACTTCTAGATGTCCAGAAGTTGGAGCGTCGTGGAATTGTCACAGAACATCCTTTCGCAGGTGATGCGGTACGACGAGTAAATGTTCCGCGCCGTCAGGGTGTAAGTTGCGGTGGTACAAAACGTTGTCTTGAAGCAGGTATCTGCTAAGAGAAGGGTCAGCATAACGCGATTGAAGGCGGTCAATGATGGTTAGCAGCGATGGATCTAGGCGCTGTTCGTCAGCCACGTTCAAAAAGTCAGTGATGGCTAAACGCAGGCATCAGATTCCAAATCAGTGGAGCTAGGTGGATCAACGGGGTGCCGGGATAAGCAGTCAGCATCGCTGTGCAGCTTTCCAGATTTGTAAACAACCGAGAACGTGTACTCCTGTAATCGAAGTGCCCATCGGCCGAGTCTTCCTGTAGGGTCCTTAAGCGTCGACAGCCAGCAAAGCGCATGATGGTCCGTGATGACTGCGAACGGACGTCCGTATAAGTACGGACGAAATTTCGCAATAGCCCAAACGAGGGCTAAGCATTCCCGCTCAGTAGAACAAATAGAATAATTTTGTTCCGCTTGCGACAAAAGGCGGCTAGCGTAGGCTATCACACGGTTGGTGCCATTCTGTGTCTGAGCGAGTATAGCACCAATGCCATGGCCGCTTGCATCGGTGCGAAGCTCTGTTCGAGCCGTTGGATCAAAATAAGCCAACACAGGTGGTGATGTGAGGGCGGTAATTAGTGACGCGAAGGAATGTTCTTGGTCCCTTCCCAAAGAAAAGGCCACATTCTTTTTGGGAGATCCGTGAGGAGCCTAGCAATATCCGCGAAGTTGAAGACAAAGCGGCGGAAGTATGAGCAGAGCCCAGTAAAGCTGCGAACTTCTTGTGTGGAACGCGGAATCGAGAATTCTCGGACTGCACGAACTTTGTCAGGGTCGGGTTGAACACCAGTGGCGTCAACAAGGTGGCCGAGTAGTTTAATCTGCCGGCGTCTAAATGAGAATTTCGACGAATTCAGTTGGAGACCAGCGCAACGAAAAACGTCAAAAATTGCCGAGAGACGAGACAGGTGGCTTTCGAAGGAGGGCGAGAAAACTATTGCATCATCCAGAGGTGGCTTTCGAAGGCAGGTCGAGCATTTGAAACCGCGAAGAAGAGAGTCCATCATACGTTCAAAAGTAGCCGGGGCATTGCACAACCCAAAAGGCATGACCTTGAATTGGTAAAGGCCGTCGGGTGTGATGAATGCTGTCTTCTCGCGGTCGCGGTCGTCGACCGAAATTTGCCAGTATCCGGATTGAATGTCAAGGGTCGAGAAATAGTTGGCGCCGTGGAGGCAGTCGAGCGCATCATCGATTCGGGGTAAAGGATAAACGCCCTTCTTGGTGATCCGATTCAGGTGGCGATAGTCGACGCAAAAGTGCCAGGTGTTGTCCTTCTTTTTAACTAAGACCACAGGGGAGGCCGAAGGACTCGATGAAGGATCAATGACGTCTTTACTCAGCATTTTATCGACCTCCGTCTGTATAACGTGGCGCTCAGCATGTGACACGCAATAAGGGCGTTTGTGGAGTGGACTGGCGTCGCCGGTATCGATGCGGTGGGTTACGGCACTTGTGCGGCCCAGGGGACGGTCGTTGACGTCAAAGATATCCACGTAAGAAACCAGAACACCCCGGAGTGCCGCAACTTGGGAAGGTAAGAGGTCGCTGGATATCATTTTGTCGAGGAACGCCTTATTTTGCGACGTGATGACAGGTTTCGCCATGGTCTTAGTGTCAGGTGTAAAAGAACAAATCGAACATTCATCAAGGGTGGAAAGATCGGCTAAAGTGATGCCTTGGGGAAGAACTTGGGTCGACGTAGAGAAGTTCAGAACTGGAAGTAGCACCGTGTTGTTAGCAACAACCACTATATCTATAAAAGTAACAAGGTAGTTACAAAGTGGGAAAAACAGGTATCCAAGACCATAGAGGTAAAACGGGGGCTTATGCAGGGGTGTCCTCTGTCACCCTTGTAATTCGTGACATACCTACAAGGATTAGAGGCCAAATTAGAGGTAGGCGGACTGGGCTTCAACCTCTCTTTCGTCAAACAAGGAAAACTCATTGAACAGGCACTACCAGCATTGATGTACGCAGATGATATAGTGCTAATGGCCAACACCAAGGAAGATTTGCAGCGACTCATGAACATTTGCGGTAATGAGGGAGATAGGTTAGATTTGAAATTCAGTAAGGAAAAATCAGCAGTCATGATTTTTAATGATAATGAGCTTAGAATACAGGAGGTCAAGCTAGAGGTAACAGATAAATACAAATATATGGGCGTATGTATAAGCAATGGAACCGAGTACCTAAGGGAACACGACATATACGTAACGACTACAGGTAACAGGAGTGTAGCAGTGATGAAATGAGGGCTCTGTGGAAATACAATAGGTATGATGTTGTGAGAGGAATATGGAAAGGGGTCATGGTTTATGGTATGACGTGCGGTAATGCGGTCTTGTGCATAAGATCAGAAGTTCAAGAAAGATTAGAAATTAAGCAACGTGGAATAGGTTGGCTTGCTTTAGGAGCTCACGGGAATACACCAAATCAGGGAGTACAAGGTGATATGGAATGGACATCATTTGAGGGATGGAAAGCTCGAAGCAAGATAAAGTTCGAAAAGCAATTGAGAGGAGTGGGGGAGGAGCGTTGGGCTAGGAAGGTATTCAGCTACTTGTACATGAAGAATATCGATACGAAATGGAGGAAGCGAACCAGAAAATTGACGGGTAAATACTTGGAAAACCACAGGTGTACAAACCAAGAAGATCTATCGGTTAAGAAGAATGTGAAGAAAACGGAGACGGACATATGGAGAATTGGCATGATTAAGAAGTCCGCACTAGAGATCTATCGAACCTTCAAGCAGGAAATTGCCAAGGAAAGGATATATAATAATAATCGGGGTAGTTCTCTGCTGTTCGAGGTCCAGAAAGGAGTACTGCGAATGAAGACATATCGAGCCAAATGCGAAGGGGAAGACACGACATGCAGTGCATGTGGAGAGGAGGATAAAACTGCGGAACACTTCCTAATGTTATGTAAAGGGCTTCACCTTATAGTTCAGGATGATAGCGCAGAGTTTTTCAGAGAAGTGGTGGAGAAAACAGATTGAAGATGGAGCTCGGAGGTGAGGAAGAAGAAGTGGCCAGGGCGCGCTCTGTATATTTTTTTATTCTCGATCTGTCAACAATAAACCGAAGATGTATCGGTTCTTGGTCTCTCTGGTCCTTCTGAAACATAGTGCCGTGACCAGGATATCGGACGACAGACGCAAAGACTTCAACCCCATTCGCAACAACGGGCTGAAGAACCAAGCAGCTGCGTCTGGCTCAACGACGAACCGTCGAGGGAAGGACCACAACCGACGACTGTTGGCGACGCACAGGCACAGGCAAGAGCTCTTTCAACACGTTTTAAGCATGAATAAAGAAGTCCTATGGAAGAAGCGGAAGACGCTTCGAGCAAATGTGACAACGCTTACAAGCGAAATTGATAAAAAGATAAAAGAAGGCGCCGATCGAGCGCAACTTATGACGCTTCTAAACCAGATGAAGCGCGTGTCAGAGACGCTTAGACAAGTTAACGAACAGATTGAACCACTCATCGAAGAAGAAGACGTGGAGGCAGAATTTGAGAGTTTTGCAGTATGAGATGATGATCGTCGCCGCAATGACAAAAATAGATAGAGGAGCAATTACGCGAGTCAGAACAAACGACTCAACTGACTACGAGAATATTGACAGAACAGGCGAACTCAGTGCAAGGTACTAACCAAATCTCGGAGACGCAAGAGCTTGTAAGTTGCCACGTCTTAAGATGATCAAGTTTGATGGAAAAAAACAGCATGTCCAAAGTTTTGGCATCAGTTCAAGACATCGGTGCATAACAGAGTGAACATGCCGAAGAATCAAAAATTTAATTACCTTCTGGCGTCTCTGAGTGGTGAGGCTGTGTCCCTCATAGATGGCTTGCAGTTTTCTGATCGGAATTATGGGCATGCAGTCGCTCTTCTGAAAGAAACCTTCGGACGGCAATATCATTTAAGAGAGACCTACATAAAAGAGCTAGCAGACGTGAAAGCAGTGAATAGTCCTAAAGATGTAGATGGGTTGAAGAAACTATTCCAAAAGTTGCAAGTGAACACTCGAGATGCAGTCGTTGGGAGTGGAAATGGATAGTAATGCGACAATGATAGCTCCTGTTGTAAAATCTGCGCTACCGGTGGATATGACGATTGAGATCAAGATGAAGGAGATAGAGAAAGGTGACAACAGACCAGTAACTACGGAATCGGACTGAGCGTCAAGAGACAGCACGAGCAGTTTGAAAGAAATTGAGGAGTTTTTAAAGATATATCTACGCAACAGAGAAGAAACTCGAGAAGAAAAATACGGCGTGACCCAGTCACCGCACAGTATGAGGCGGACTAGAACATCTATGCTTCAAAGCACCTCGATTGAAAAATGCGTCTTCTGTGAGATGACTGGGCACTACATGGAAAATTGCAGAATAAGAATTACTACGCAACAGAAAAAAGAAGCCTTGCAACGGGAGCGAAGATGCTTCAGATGCACCAGACCTCACCAAACGGCGAAGATATGCCACACTAACGTACACTGCAAAACATGCAAGAGAAGGCACGCGACATCCATGTGTCGACTACGTACGCCTGCAGGAAAGTCAGCACAGCAGCAAAGCGGTGATTACGTTGAGAAAGTGCGTAAAAGCGTGCAACCTGACCAGTTAGACACCAGCAAGTCCTGCAACATGCACGCACAGCAGTCTGGTGAACACAAGTGCATACTACTGCGGACAGCCTTACCGTGGACGGAGGAAGAAGACAGCGGATGCTACGCACGGATTCTGCTGTTCACTGGGAGCCAGAGGACATTCATCCTCAAGAGACTGTCAAGAAAACTAGCGTGCAAGGTAAAAAGCTCCGAAAGGATTACCGTAGGATCATTTGGAGGAGAAGAGATGGAACTAGACATGAAAGTCGTCGAGGTCAGCATGAGGAAGGACCCCACATCGGAGCCAGTCAGGATTGAGGCACTGGAGATAGAAGTTTTATCCTGTGACGTGCTACCATCGCCACCAAAGAGCAAGATCGATGGCAATTCGTTTGGCTGAGGACAGTGAGAAGGACAAACAAAGAAAAACTATGGAAACTTCGATATTATTTGGAGCAGATTATTACTGGACCATAGTCACTGGTCGCATTCGCGAGATTCATCCAAAAGTAAAGCATTAGAAAGGACGTTGGGATCGACAGTCCAAGATCCTGTAGGACTTCATTATGTGCCAATGAAATCATCGATGGTTATGGTACTCAAGGTCAGTGCCAAGTCGGACACGACTGTGGACGAACTGCAGCAATTCTGGGACTTGAAAAGCATCAAGAAGAAACCACCAACAAAGATGAGTGATGAACATGTGCTAGAGTACGTCCGACAAACAATGGAGTTCAAGGCAGGAAAATACCAAGTGCGGCTACCATAGAAAAAAAAACGTAACATTGGGTGACAACAACACCATTGCAGAGAAGAGGCTTATCAAGATCAATAAAAAAATTATGCTAGGATAACGATGAGTTCCTAGCCTATGGCAAAGCTATCCGAGAGTACTTCGAGCAAGAAATAGCAGAAAACGCCGAAAAAGATGCTGGATCAGATATACAGAACAAATTTGTATACTACATGCCACATCAAGCGGTAATTAAGAAGGACCGAACAATGACAAAAATACGGATCGTCTTTGACGCATCGTCAAGCCGGAATCCAGGCGAATCTTTGAATGACAACTTGAAAAATGGGCCAAACCTAAACCCCTGCATCACAAGCTTGCTGATGAACTTTCGACATCATAAGATCGCTATGTCGGCCGACGTGGAAAAAAAATTTTTACAGATCAAGATACATGAAAATGACCGAGACGCACTGCGATTGATGTGGTGGGAAAGAATACCCAGCGAAAATATATATGCCAACCCCGAAGATTAAAACGTGGAGGATGACGAGGGTTACTTTCGGAACTACACCAAGTAGCTTCCTTCTAGCGGCCACAATTCATCGACATTTGAATAAATTCCAAGAGAAATATCCTGCAGTTGTGGCACAACACCGGAAAGGAATCTACGTCGATGACGTTTTACTAGGAGCCGGCGAACACTTGACATCGACAAAGATATACAAAGAAGCACAAGGCATTTTTCGTAATGCGGGAATGAATCCAAGAAAATGGACTTCAAATGACGCCTAACTAAGAAAGCTATTTGGTGAAGAGAGAGAGAGAGAGATGATCTGGATCGAGGGATAAGAAAACAGGGACAAATGAAGATTTTGGGACTGAAATGGAATTTCGTAGATGACGTGTTCAACTTTCCCGACACTACTTGGCGAAATGACAAGGATATGAGACTACTCTAAAAAAACAGGTTTTGTAAGCCACGGCAAAGCTGTATGGCCCTCTAGGTTTTTTGACGCCATTTTCAGTTAGACCAAAAGTATTGCTGCAAAAAATTGGATGGAGAAACTGAAGCGGGCCGACCAAGCCAGCATCGATCAGCTTGAAAGGACTGGTCGGAGGAGCTTCACCACTTGAATAACTTCACCGTTAACAGATGCTATGACAACAGGCAAGCTGAAGTGAAAGTATTGACTCTACAAGTGTTCTCAGATGCAAGTCCAATGGCGTATGGAGCAGCAGCATACATTGTATCAGAATACTCCGATGGAAGCAATGAAGCCAATTTAATTATTGCAAAAGAGTGAGTCGCTCCAATGAAAAAGATTACACTAGCAAGAATAGAGTTGTTGGTTGCCACAATATCAGTCAGATCGGCCAGTCATATAACTGAGAATTTAATCAGGAAACTAAGGAGTGTGGATTTCTGGACTGAATGTCAAATTGTATTAGGCTGGATAAAGCCAATCAAAACGAAATATCTGTTTGTTAGCAACCGCGCAGCAGAAATCGAGAGCAAGTCCAACGAGAGTCAATGAAGTTATGTTAAAAGTGATGAAAATCCTGCGGATTTGATTACAAAGGGGATGAAGATGAAACGTTTGCTGAACAGTGAATTATGGTGGAAAGGCCCCACGTAGATCAAGAATGAAAAACGAAGACCCGATTATGGCATCACGCAAGAATCGGACAGGGATGACAACAAAGACGAAGAAAAGACCATGGCAAGCTTAACTACCATACCTGTCCGTACCTTCTACGTCGACCCACGTGGAGGATCAGAATGAAATGGACGTATGCCAAGATTTCAGGCGTCAGAAGCGCACTGGATCTCCATTAAAATCTCCTTGCCCAAACACAAAACCCAAAAAGGGCAGCGAAAATGCCAGTGCACTTTTTAAGGAGAGTATTTTAGAAGCTGCCGTTGCTGAAGTATTTCACTCGTCAACATAGATACCTTGAAAGTACTACAGTGGAATTGTAGGTCTTTGATTTCTGCTTCTAGTGACTTACTTTGCTTAATTAATCCGTTATATCCGGATATAATCTTATTACAAGAAACTTGGCTTAACCCTGTTAAGAATTATCATTTAAACAATTTTAGAGCATTTCGGTTAGACCGTCCATCACTAGGAGGTGGTCTAATTATACTAGTCTCGAATAAATTTTGCCGCACAGCGAGCATAGCTTTTCAGCTTATGTCCACAGACTGTGAAATTTTGGCAATAGACCTCTGTCTGCCCGGGCACCACCCTTTTTCACTTATAAACGCATATTTTCCAACGGGTTTGCATAATACTCAACAATTAGATACTGCCTTAGCTAATTGCAAGAATGATTTCCTTCTGACTGGTGATTTCAACTCACATCATGTTTCATGGGGATTTCGAACAGACCATTCTGGTACTCTTCTGTGGGATTGGATGATTAATAAAAATCTTACCTGCCTAAATAATAGACAGCCTACATTTATTCGCGGACGGACACGATCGGTATTAGATCTTACGTTTTGCAGCCCAAGTGTTTCAATAAAGTCTTGGAAAACAATTGATTTCTCTTCAAACAGTGACCATCTTCCTGTATACTTTGAAATCTCATGTGCTGTGAAATCTATTGAAAGGACAGAGAAAACATTGATCAATTACAAAAAATTTAAAGACTGCTTGCGTTCCTACATTAGGGCAGTGTCCAATGGTCAAAATGAAGACCTCGGCAGAAATCTCTGTTCTGCTTTAAAAATCTCCAAGAACACTTCAGAATTTGTAATTGCTTCGTCGTCATTCAAAAGTGCCCAACCTAGTAGATGGTGGAATGATGAGTGCACACGAGATTATAGAAGAAGAAAAGCTGCATGGAAAAGACTTATATGTAATCAGAGTCCAAAAAATTGGAAGGATTATCAGTTCATTGCGGCAACATTTAAACGCACTGTATCGCGAGCGAAAGAGCAATATGACCAAGAACATTTCGAGTACCTGTCTAAATCAAATAACAAACGTGCTTTATTCAACTTCCTTCGTGGTAGGAAGAAGACCCCTATACCAGGAAACGTTGACTCAGTAGTTTACACCTCACAGGAACTACAGGAATCATTGAATCAGTTGGCTAAAGAATTAGAAAACAGGTTCTCAACGCATCATCCTAATTCGGCTTACACAACAACCATCTATGACTACACAGAAATATCGACTTCCGAATTAAATCAGGCTATGAAAAGATTGCCAAATGCAGCACCAGGCCCCGATGGAATAACAAATACAATGCTAAAATACTTCACAGGGAATATCCGAATGATCTGTTAGGTCTCGTCAATTATTCCCTTAGAAGAGCATGGATCCCTTCTGAATGGAAGATTGCGAAAATTATACCATTGCTTACGAAACAGCGGGCAGGCTATAATTTAGACAACATACGACCGATAGCCTTAACATCTAATGTAGTAAAACTTATTGAAAGGGTACTTCATGGTCGTATAATTAGGTTTATTAACGAGAAACAACTGTTGAGTTCTTCCCAAATTGGCTTTAGATCTGGATATTCCATATGGCATGCACATGTAGATCTGGAAAGTCGTATTCATATTGCCCGTCACAAAAAGCACTTTGCGGCTTTCGTAACGTTAGACATATGTAAAGCATATGATAGTGTAGAGTATTCTATTTTGACTAATCAGTTATGGAGTCATGGACTTCCACCTTATATAGTAGCATGGGTGATGGAATTTTCAAGTAGAAGAGAATTCTATTGTTATCAAGGCGGTTTCTCTTCCTGTAAGCACAAGCAAACCCGAGGTGTACCTCAGGGGTCAGTACTTTCCCCGGTTTTATTCAACATATTGCTTAGTACCATCCCCGTTCATCCAGAAGTGAAAACCTATGTTTATGCCGATGACATTGCTTTCTTTGCTATGGCACATGACTTCCACTGTCTCTACACTATCTTGCAAACATATCTTAATAAAATAGAACATTGGTTGGATGGATTGATGTTGAACCTGAATACCGGTAAATGTGCTATTCTCGTTTTTCCAATCAAAGATCCCGTGCACATATCTATTAGTTACAAGCTTCAAGATATCCCTTAAGTACAATCATTGAAATATCTTGGAGTTATGTATAATGAGCATCTAAATTGGCGCCCTCACATTGAATACATCGCGACAAAAGCAGTACGCGCGATGGGCGTATTGCGGAGGTTGAGCAATTGTAGATCAGGTATGAGAAGAAAGGCACTTTTGATTATATATAAAATGTATGTCCGACCTGTGTTGGAGTTTGGCTGCATTCTTTTTTCTGGTGCGCCAGCCTACAAACTTCGGCCGCTCGTTCTGTTGGAAAGAGAGGCTTTACGGCTCTGCTTAGGACTTCCAAAGTATACTGCAAATGCAGTGTTATACCTTGAAGCACGAATACCAACCTTATTATGTCGCTTTAACATTCTTACTGTGCAGACCTTTTTTACGACTATATGAAGCACCGTTTAACCCTGAACAAATTATTTTTATTTCCAATCCTGACCTATTCTTCTCCGTGCATTGGCCCAGATTTACCAAACCACAAATAGTATTTGTTCAATCGTTACTTGAGCCCCTAAATGTACACGTTCGTGATCTGATTCCTTTAACTGAGCAACAAAATTCTCCAGAAATTGTTTACCATGATATCTTCCCAACTCACGCAAAGCTATTACCTACAGCCATTTTAAATGGTTTATTGCAGGACCATTTAAGTACTCTGCCAACAAATGTCATTATAGCAACGGACGCATCTCAATCACATGAAAAATCAGGCGTTGGAATATATTGCCCCGTACTTGATTGGTCATTTTTACTTCGCTTACCGGACTTTCTTCCTGTCTTTCTGGCTGAATTCATGGCAATAATGTTAGCTTTGCGAAAGGTGAATATTTCCATTCCAGCTGTAGCAGTCATAACTGATTCATTATCAGTGTGCTCTTCTCTGTCCGCATCTGGTCACTCACTTATAGTGAAACTTTTTAAATCGTTGATCCCCTGTCATCTCCGAAGTATTCATTTAATCTGGACACCAGGGCACAAAGGTTTGTTGTTAAACGAAATAGCTGATTCTCTTGCAAAGGCATCCCTTTCGACACCAAGTATTCCTATTTCCCTCATACAGTATACATTACGGTGGCGCGATTTCGCACACTTAAAATCGGGCAAAATTTATCTGACCCTGCACTGACGGCTTCTCCAGAGTACAAACACTTGTTATTTCCCTGGCGCAGTGAACTGACTA
This sequence comes from Rhipicephalus microplus, assembly GCF_043290135.1. Lineage (NCBI taxonomy): Eukaryota > Metazoa > Arthropoda > Arachnida > Ixodida > Ixodidae > Rhipicephalus > Rhipicephalus microplus. The sequence continues at coordinate 219,647,415 of NC_134704.1, forward strand.
AATCAAGGATGATGGAAGTTGTCATCACGAAACTTCGTTGCCGTGTTACCTTCCTCAATTTTTACTTGCATAGATCAGGCATATTGAATTCCCCTATGTGCATTTACTGTAATCAAGAGGAAACGATCAGTCATTTTTTATTACATTGTCGCCGTTTCGATTTATTCAGGCAAAGCATACTAGCACCACCTCTTCAAAGACTGGGCTTGCAACTATCACAACCTGATCTTCTTTCATTTGGAGCCTCTACACTGGGTTTCAGCCACAGGAATGTTTTATTCGCCGTTCAAGAATACATCACTGCGACTAAACGATTTTCTTGCTAAATATCTGTCTCACTATTTTTCTTATTTTTTTCTGCAAACTTGATATCGGTATTTCAAATCAAAATTAAGTTACAAAAAAAATTGTAGGAATGACGCAATGCTGAAAGTTTAGGGCAAATTCACCTTATAATCGGCCAATCCCCTTCTTTGGGTACGAGCCATTTGCACAGGGAAACAACAACAACAACTACCACCACGAGTCAAGAAAAGATAATTGATGTGAACAGGTTTGGATCATACTAGAAAGCGTTACGACTTACCGCGTGGGTGATGTGTTATATAGGAAAAGAAAGGAAAACAGGTTCGCTCACAGGAGAAGAATTGAACAAGGCAGAGTTTGTGCTGATAAAGCAGGAGCAGAAAACGTTACAAAAGGCAGTGACATGAATATATAACAACATGAATCTGTACGGCACGAACATCTTCGAAGATGATCAAGATGTGCTAAGAGTAAAAGGGAGGCTTCAGTGGAGTGATTTGAGCTTTGATGAGAAGCATCCTATTGTTTTACCAAGAGAAAGTCACTTTTCAGAACTCCTAGTTCTGAGCGCGCATCAAGTAACAATGCACGGTGGCGTTGCGGCAACATTACACATCTAAGAACCAAGTTTTGGATTGTGCGTGGCCGACAAATGGTAAAATGTGCTATAAAGAAATGCATCACATGTAGGAGGTTTAATTCGAGACCAATTGCAAAAAAAATTTCACCACTACCGGCTGGCAGGATAACGCAGACGAGGCCATTCGACACAGTTGGTATAGACTTTGCTGGACCACGAAATACTCGACAGGAGAAAGGCGCCGAAGTTACAAAGTTTTACACTGTGATATTTACGTGTGCAATAACAAGAGCCATGCAACATGAGTTGGTCAAGAGGATGTCATCAGAAGCGTTTATACAAGCATTCCGAAGATTCATAGCTAGAAGAGGATTATGTACAGCTATTTACAGTGATAATTAAGAAATTTGAAAAAGAGATGAACAAGATATTAAAGATGGAAGATGAAAGGGTGCAACAGTATACCAGTAACCTGAAAATAACATGGAAGTTTATAGTAGAGTGTTAGGGAGGGCTTTATGAAAGATTGATCAGAAGCTTTAAGACGTCCATGGCAAAACCTATAGGTGCTCGACTTTTGGATGAAGAACTGCGGACTGTGGTTGTTGAAGCAGAAGGAGTAATTAACAACTGGCCTCTTACTTATGTGTATGGTGATCCTAACGAGCTACAACCCATCACACCGGCGGACGTTATAGGAGGCAGGCAAACAATGAACAAGCAGGAAGAAAACAGACTCCGAGAATACAGTTTGCTGAATTACTGGAGTGCGAGAAAACAGGCAATGATAGCGTGGTGGACCAGATGGAAAAACGAATACCTGATGGAGCTTAAGTGTACCAGCAGAAAAATAGAGGGTCACACAAATAGACAAGAAGGAGATGTACTTCTGCTTCGAGAAGCGCGAAAAAGAACACAGTGGAAACTCTGCAAGGTCGAAAAGATTTTCCCAGGCAAGGATGGACTAGTGAGAACATGCTTGCTTCGTACACCTGAAGGAAAACTAGTCAAGAGGCTGATTCAATTGTTGCATAAGCTCGGAGGTTGCTTCGGTTGAATCTGGCCGGCGGGAAGATATAGAAAACAGATTGAAGATGGAGCTCGAAGGTGAGGAAGAAGTGGCCAGGGGTACGCTCTGCATATTTTTTATTCTCGTTCTGTCAACAATAAACCGAAGACGTATCGGTTCTGCGGTCTCTCTGGTCCTTCTGAAACAACTGGTGTTTAGGAACAGGGAGGTGGACTGACAATTGCCAGATTAAAGCCAGAACGTCGAACGAAAGCCGTGTTTTTCGTATTTCTTCAGAATATCTGTCTGTTTTCCAGCAGACCGGCTGAACCTTTTTTATAGCTTATTTACCGAACAGTTCAGCGCATATCTTATATTTTTTCTCTCGTTTCTTTTTGTCTTTTACCAGTTCTTCACAATTTATTTATTTCACCGCAGATCAACTTGAGCACTTTTGCTGCGATCAATATTTGCCTGTTCACTCTAATGCACGTTGTCTTAAAAAAACTTTTGATAGCCTACATGCCTTTTCGTCGACATATATATTGAACTTTTCTTTCATTTGCGTCACTGAAACATGGCTATCGCCTCACGACAAAAATATGTTCTGTTCTTCATGATACGTTCCCGAGTATTGTCATCGATCGTCTGGTAGTTTTGGTGGTGCAGCTATATTTGTATTTGCATCAATTCCATATTGTCATGTTACACCGTAACTGTAACCTGTAGATAATGGCACACAAGGACGTCAAACTGATTCGAACAATGGCAATACAACTTTATCGTTTTTCTCTGCACGCGCATCTTCGTCCTCTTTTGAACAGCGGCACATACAAGCCTACCAGCATCTATGGAAATATTACTTTCAGAACTTGTACTAGTGGCATTACCCCCCTTCCCAAAGAACATCGTCCTGATGTCACAACATAATTACCAGATGAAAAGAAAAACACATACGATAAGCAGTACACAAGGGGGTGTTCACAATCACTGTAAGTCTACTCAAGGGAGTTTGACGAATAGTCAGCGTTGGTAAAATGGTTTCATCCTCGAAACATGGACGACGTGTGGTTGTTGTGAGCGGCGGGATTGACGAGCCATGTCCTCGTCAAGTACCTCGTAGTTCACTTCGTTGAGACGACGGAGAACTCTATAGGGACCAAAATAGCGGCGAAACAACTTTTCCGACCAGCCCCGTTGTCGAATGGGAGTCCACAACCATACTAGTTCTCCGGGTTGGTAAGGGACATCGCGACGACGAGCGTTGTACCGCAACGAGTCGATGCAATGTTGCTTGTGGATTCGTTCGACTGCAAGCTTACGAGCTGCGTCTGCCAGTCTGATAAGTTCGTTCGTCTTGACACTAATCTGGCGTCTGTCTGGTAGAAGCACGGCATCCAGCATATTAGTGACCTCCCTACGTGGAGCAGCTGGAATGGTGTGAATCCAGTTGTTTCTTGCACAGCGGTGTTGTAAGCGAACGTGATGTAAGGGAGGATGTCATCCCAGTTTTTGTGGTTTTGGTCAACGTGCATGTCGGCTATTGTCTTCTTTACTCGCTCTGTAAGGCCGTTGATTTGTGCGTGGTATGCAGTGGTTTTTCGATTTACTGTGCCGCTAAGCTGCATGACGTCTTGTATCATCTTGGCGGTAAAATCTGTGCCATGATCAGTTATGACAACTGTTGGTGCTCCATGTCAGAGGACGATGTTCTTCATAAAAAAGTGGGCAGTCTCAATGGCGGTGCCACGTTGTAATGCCTTCGTTTCAAAGTAGCGCGTCATGTAATGAGTAGCGACTACAATCCAGCGGTTGCCGTCACAACACTTGGGAAAAGATCCGAGTAGATCCACGCCCATTTGTTGGAATGGTTGTGTCGGAGGAGCGACGGGCTTCAAAAAGCTGGCTGGGCGCTGATGTGGTGCTTTACGGCGCTGGTCCTCTTGACACGTCTTCACGTAATGCGTCACGTCTCGATTGAGCTTAGGCCAGTAGTAGTGTTGGCGAATCCGGGTCAAGGTACGTGTGAAGCCTAAGTGGCCTGAGGAAGGCTCATCGTGACAGGCGGACAAGACATCGGTTCGTATTGCTGGCGGGACGACGAGCAGGTACTCAGTCGCGTAAGGGTCGAAGTTTTTTTATAGAGGATATTTCTCCGAACGCAACACGATGATGGCAAGCGGGCGAATGCTGGTGGTGGATGTGGCATACGACCTTCGAGATATTCGATTAATTGTCGAAGCTCGGCATCGTTATTCTGCTGTTCCGCCAAGTCGGATACGCTAACGGCACAGAGAAAACGGCTGTCGAGATCGTGATCACCTGCTGCTGTCTTAAGAGGAGCTCGGGAAAGGCAGTCCGCGTCAGTATGCTTCCGGCCAGACTTGTACACGACTGTCAAATCGAACTCCTGAAGGCGTAAGCTCCACCTGGCCAGACGTCCGGATTGTAGTTTTGAGGTTCGCCAACCAGCAGAGCACATGATTCGGTAACAACTCTGAACGGACGACCATACAAGTACGGTCTGAATTTAGCTGTTGCCCAGACAACAGCTAGGCACTCCTTTTCAGTGGTTGTGTAATTCACCTCCGCAGATTATAAAATCCGGCTCGCATAAGTAATAGGGCGTTCGACGCCGCCTCGCCACTGGACGAAGACTGCACCAAGGCGATGCTACGGGCGTCTGTGTGTAGTTCAGTGTCGGCATATTCTTCGTAGTGTCCGAGTAAGGGCCCAGACTGGAGACGGTGCTGGAGCTCGGAGAAAGCGCGTGTTTGCTCAGGGCCCCACACGAAGGGAACATCTTTTGTCAGACGAGTGAGGGGTTCGGCAATGTTTGCGAAATTTTGCACAAAGCGTCTGTAGTGTGCACAGATGCCTAAAAATCGACGCCATCACGTTTGTTGGCAGGTGGTGGAAAATCTGCGACAGCCAATGTTTTGTCTGGGTCCGACCGAATACCATCAGGGCCAACAAGGTGGCCGAGGAACTTTAATCGTTGTAACCAAAATGACATTTTTCTGGTTTCAGTGCGAATGGCAGCAAACACAGATCTAAGTCGCTGCAAGTGCTGCTCAAACGTTTGGGAGAAGACAACGACGTCGTCTAAGTAAACAAGGCATGCTTCCCACTTGAGACCAGAGAGCACTGTATCCATCATCCTCTGGAATGTCGCAGGGGCAGAACACAGACCGAAGGGCAGCACCTTGAATTCGTACAGACCATCAGGGGTTGTGAATGCTGTTTTCTCTGGGTCACGTTCATCAACTTCGATCTGCCCGCAGCCACTGCGTAAATCCATAGAGGAGAAGTATCGGGCGTGTCGGAGGCGAGTCGTCGATGCGCGAAAGTGGATAAACGTCTTTCTTTGTGAATTTGTTGAGTTAGCGGTAATCGACGCAAAATTGGAGAGTTCCGTCCTTCTTTTTTACTAGTACGACGGGGGACGACCATGCATTCTTCGAGGGTTGGATCACGCCATCTTCGAACATCTGGTTAACTTGAGAACATATTGCCTTTTGTTCCTTTTGTGATACTCGGTAGGCGTGCTGACGTTGGGTCGCTCAGCATGGTCAGTGACAAAGCGGTGCTTTACCGTTGGCGTTTGTTTTATCTTGGATGTAGACGCGAAACAGTCGTTAAACACGTGGAGGATACAGCGGATTTGCTTTTTCTGCGCACATGACAGCTTTGGATTGACATCGACTGTAACGGCTACCACGGTGTCACTTTCAACGGCTGCAGAAATTGGGGCCATCGTCGTATACGCTTCATCGTCAATGGATTCGAAATGAGCGATAGTTGTTCGCTTGACCAAATTTTGGTATGCTCCACTGAAATTGGTGACCAACAACTCAGTCATCTCACGTTTAAATTGAATTTTGCCGCGGGCAACGCAGATTTGCTGAGACAAGAGCACTGCAAGGTTGGCTTCAGCGATACCACTACTGTCATGGTCTATGTCGCCCTGTACAGTAACGTTCATACTAGTGCGTGGCGGAAGTGTGACGGTGTCGTCGACAATGCGAAGCGCAGTCTTCTGCGGATCGGTATCTCTAGGCTTCGGGCAATAGTCATCAGCGAACGTTACGAGGCAGTCTCGAAGATTTATAACAGCGCCGTGCTCGCGAAGGAAATCCATGCCAAGGATAACTTTCCGGGAGCATTCGGGATGCACAACGAAAGAAGCAATGAACGTCGACTCACAGATTTGCAGCCTTGCGGTGCATCTCCCGATTGGTGTCAATAGATGACCACCTGCTGTCCGAAGGTTAGGTCCATGCCCCCAAGGAGTCGTGAGTTTCCTGAGTTCAGCCACAAGTTCAGCGCTGATAACTGAGTAGTCGGCACCAGTGTCGACCAGAGCAGTCACTGGATGGTTGTCGACAAGAACGGCCATGTCAACAGAAACGGGTTCGTCAGCGATGTGAGGTGTCGGCTGAAAGGAATCGTGGAAGGTCGGCGGATGGGTCGGAAGAGGCTATTTTGACAATAGCTTAACAGCGGTCCCACCCCCGGAGGCCGCTGATTCTAGTTTCCCCGGCGTGGACTTGGGGATCTAGCGGATCGTCCCGCAACAACATAGTCGTAAGTAGAGTATTGATTCACGGACGTAGAGCTTCGAGGAGACGGAGAGCGTGATTGGCATCGCTGAATATTCGAAGGCGGTAGACTTGCCAAGTATTCTGCGATAGCGCGGGGTCGTTCCCCGTCCCTGGGCTGACGAGCGTCTGGCCGAAATCCAGGTAGGCCCATCTGTCTGTACGAGCACTCCCGGTACAAGTGACCTGGCTCACTACAGTGGTAGCAAAGAGGCCGATTGTCGGAAGAGGCTACTAGCGAAATTGAACACGTATGCGTGAGGTGTAGGCAGCAGCTTCAAATAGTTGTTGAGGTAGGAGAGATAGCGGCGGCGGCTGGATAGCGGGATCAGGGTTGAACTTGGGGCTGTCGGGCACTCGGTCCGATGGTCGGGTGGGTGATGGCTAAGGAGGCTAGAAAAACCACGGGGGAGACTGAGCTGGCGCAGCGCGAAGAATGCAAGCGCTGGTGCTACTTGTACGAGACAGCATTCATAAGTTTGGTCGACGCGCCGAAGGCGAGCTTCGTGTGCAGGCTGTGCGAGGCACTGAAGGCGGCCGTACAGCGCATGGAGGCTAGCATCGAGGGGCTTCAGGGGGAGTTTGGGATGGAATGGGAGCAGCGGATAGAACTCCAAAAACAGATCGGAGCGTCGCGTGAGTGGAAGGAGGCTACCACCAGCCTATTGTAGCAAATGAAGGGCGACTTTCGAAAAGAAAGGGAAGGGTGGACCGAGCTCGAGCCGCGGGTAAAGGAGATAAAGGCGCTCTGCCCTGGCCCCGAGCGGTGTGAGACGGAAGGCGTGGGTAGTGGAGGAGGCGACAGGCTGGAAGGAACAGGCGAGAAGGGAGGTCAGGGGGGAGCAGTGAGTGGCCACAGAACGAAGATTTCGAGAACATACAGCTCGGTGGCGTGGCAGTCTTCGAGCAGGGCAGGAACACAGGACAGACGGAGGAGAGAGAAATAGGTGAAGCAAACAGGGGCGCCATCACAAACAGGAAGACCGCGATTGGAGCGTACAAGGATCCTAGTGGTGGGGGACTCTAACGTGGCCAAGGTTAGGGATGGCGTCTTCATGACAGTGAAGGAAGATGGGGGAGTGAGGGTGGAGGCCCAGTCAGGGACGAGCATAATGGATGCACTGGCCAAAGCTCAAGAAGCTGTTGAAGATAGCATGGAGGGCGAAAATCTCGTCATTATTCATGCGGGGCCCAATGATGTGTTGAAGGGCGAGAATCACAACCTTCAAAGACAGTTAGAGGAAGGGATGCACATGCTCCGAAAAGCCTCTGGGAGTGTGCATGTGACCATATGCACAGTCCCAGAGGTCTGGGGCAGTCTCGTGGGATTGAAAGGAGGGTAGTGGAGGCCAATGTTGAACCCCTTGATGCGGTTAAGAAAATCTGTGGTGCCATTCAAGAGGAAATACCTTCAGATGACGTCGATATCTGTCACAGAGTACCGACTGCTCGTCATGACCAAACTAATATAGTAGTCCGATTTGTGCGCAGGACAAAGAAGCTTGCCATTCTAAGCAAGTCAAAGAAAGTTAGAATTGACAGCAAGGACCTGGGCAGCCAGACGTCTTCTGCAGTATATGTCAATGAGCACTTGACGAAACACGGAAAACAGCTTCTTGGATCAGCTATTCAGAGAAAGAAGGAAATGCGTTGGAAATTTGTCTGGACATCGGGGGGCAAGATATTTGCTCGTAGAAACGAAACCTCGCCTATACTAAAGATAAGAAACGCAGATGATCTTGCCAAGATGACCGTGGAAGGGGGCGGAACTGCCACAGGGTGAACATTTTTTTTTGAACATGCACAAACTGATATACGTTCGTTTAAGATGAGCACCGATACAGCAATACCTAGTGATGACTATCATGATAGCAGTTCTGCGAATGGTCTTCTTGGGGCTGCGCGCAGGTGCATAAAGGTTTTTCATTTAAACACACGCAGCATACGCCACAAGACAGGTAAGATCCTCAGTATATTTAGCTCCCTTACATTTAGCTTTGACTTGTTGCTGTTCTCTGAAACCTGGCTAACTGTAGGCGAAGATCCACCATATTTTGAGAACTACACTTACAATGGCATAGTGCGTCCCGTTGGCAGAGGTGGTGGAGTGGCTATTTACGTCAAACAATCCTTAAAGCATGAAGTTGTCCCCCAATTTTCCCTGGTTAATGAAGTTGTAGAGTTCCTCATGGTTCGCTTAGAAAAACCATTCGCTGTGATCGTTTACAGACCACCCTCGGGTTGTAAAACAAAGTTCGTTTCATTCATTGAAGACGTTTTTGAGTACTTGTGTCCTACTGGCTTTCCATTTGTGATAATGGGCGATGTAAACATCGATATGCTCTCTCAGGATGCAACTTCACGGCAGTTAATAGCGCTGGCAAATTCCTTTGCCTGTAATAACGTAATTTCTAAGCCAACCCGCCTAACTGCAGAGACTGCGACACTACTTGATATATGTTTGACGAACACACTCCCAACGTCTTGCGTTGCTGGATCGCTGGCAGTAGATATAAGCGATCATCTACCGATCTTTTGCACCATTCCTTCTTCCAATGGTGCTTGCAAAAGCAATAAAAAAGTACGGTCTCGTCAGATTAACGCTGACACGCTTGGAATCTTCCGGTATCGTGTTATTGCAACAGACTGGAACCACGTGTTACAAGAAAGGGATGCTAACTTGGCATACAAGCTATTCATTAATAAACTCATAAAATGTTATGATGAAGCTTTCCCGGTGTCTGTGAAGAACGCAAAACGCCAGAAAATTAGAAAACCTTGGATAAGTAATGTGCTATTTAAAAAAATTACAAAGAAGAACAACATGTACCATGCGTTTATAAAGACACGAGATATCAAATTACTCAGTGAGTTCAAAAAATACAGAAACCATCTAAATGGTGAAATAAGGCGCGCTAAATTCAGGTATTATGAGAATTTATTTAGTAGAGTAAGTGATAATCCGAGCAAAATTTGGAGCGAGGTTAGAAATCTTTCTGGTCGCCCCGCCGCGGTGGTCTAGTGGCTAAGGTACTCGGCTGCTGACCCGCAGGGCGCGGGTTCGAATCCCGGCTGCGGCGGCTGCATTTCCGATGGAGGCGGAAATGTTGTAGGCCCGTGTGCTCAGATTTGGGTGCACGTTAAAGAACCCCAGGTGGTCTAAATTTCCGGAGCCCTCCACTACGGCGTCTCTCATAATCATATAGTGGTTTTGGGACGTTAAACCCCACATATCAATCAATCAAATCTTTCTGGTCAAATAAAACAAAGCCACATTCCTAGGGTTTTGGAAAACTCTAGTGGCCTTGGTAACCGAGAGGTGGCAACGGCAATGAATAACTACTTCATAAAAAGTTGTGATTTCGATGATGCGGGGTATGACGAGGATACACAACTGCCTGTAAATGACCGTCGCTTATCTAACTCTATAGTTCTGCACACTGTCTCATGTCATGAAACCGAAGAATTAATAACAAAGATAAAAAACAATTGTGCAGCAGGTTACGATGATATTAAAGCTATACCAATAAAATACGTCGCTGATGTTATATCACCTGCGTTGTCACATATTATTAATTTAACTCTTGTTACCGGCGTATTTCCCGATGAATTAAAAATAGCTCGCGCATGTCCGGTTTTCAAGGGTGGTAATGACCAAGAGATTGGAAACTACCGACCGATATCGGTACTTCCGATTCTGTCAAAAGTTTTTGAAAGCGCTATTAATATCAGATAACAAAAATTTTTTGCGAAGTACAATGTAATAAGTGATGTCCGATTTGGCTTTCAAAAATGTAAAACCACCGAGCTTGCATTACTCAATATTAAAAACGAGATACTAACCAACTTTGAGAAAAAGCTATATACTCTTGGTCTTTTTGTTGACTTCTGCAAAGCATTCGACACCGTGCACCACAGTGTTCTTTTAGAAAAACTTAATAACTACGGTGTCCATGGCGTTGCTAATAGGTTAATTCAAAATTACTCAACAGACCGCTATCAGTATGTCGCTATTAATCAAGAGACATATCCCCGTGCGAGGGTCAACAAAGGTGTCCCACAAGGATCGATACTTGGTCCTCTGTTGTTTATAGTTTATGTAAATAACTTGTGTAGCATTCCGGATTCTCCTAAGTTAATCATGTATGCTGACGACACCAATATATTTTTTGCTGGTTCATCGATCTCTCAACTTGAAAAGTCTGTAAACACATATCTAAATAAGTTGTCTTCCTGGATTAAACTTAACAAGTTGCGGCTAAACGCGAGTAAAACTAAATATATATTGTTTGCACCCATTAATAAGTCACGGAATATAAGTGTAAGTGTCTCCTTTGAGGGTCAGACTTTAGAACAAGTCAAGGTACAGAAATTCTTGGGTGTGTGGTTCCAGGAAGACCTTTCCTGGAATGAACATATAAATAAATTGGCAGCAGATCTAAGTAGAAGCGTTGGATGTATGTATAAACTTACCACTTTATTACCACTTTGGCTAAAAAAAGCGTTATATTATACACTGATATATTACAGGTTAAGTTATTGTGTCTTATGTTTGGGAACAACGACGGCTCAAAACTATAAAACATTACTTACACTACAAAAGAAGGTACTAAGACTATTCTAGGGATATTACGGTATGCCACAAGGTCTTAGCGCACTTCCGTTATTCCCTAAATATCTCATATTACAAGCAAATCAAATATATTATTATAAGTTATTATTGTATATCCAAAATAATAAACTATACCCCATGTACGATTCTTCTCGATGTGCTGAGTACTATCTCCGTACACATAGTATAAGAACACCGAAAACTAGAACAACCTATGGTCAACAACATATTGATTATCAAATACCGAGTCTCCTCAACAAACTGGGTGACGTGCTTGACCTAAATAAGAAAACTTCCAAAAATAAGTTCAAGGAATTTCTCTTTTATAATTGTATTGAATACACTTAATACAGAAATTTGGATTATTTATTACTTTTAGTGTCCCAATTGCTTAGAGTACACTATTTGTGTCCTTTTGTTTTTGTTTTTTTTTGGTTATTGTTTGTTCAAGGTGCTTAGGAATGTATGTGTCTCCAGATGCTTTCCTTACCTCACTTATTGTATATATTGCGATGTTTTTTTAGGTATTTCATTACTATTTACTGTCCTGTTCTTTCTTTATATTTGTGATGGTTACATGTGTGATCAGAATTTGCAAATTGTATCTGTATATAATGATGTTCTCTAATTGCGGCTAAGTTGTGTATGACATGCTATTTTTAGTTTTTATTTCATTTTATTTTGCCAGACTGTATTTCGGAGCAAAAGCCTCCGTCAGGCTATGTAGCCTTTTGCTTTTGCTTCGTTTTTTTTCTGTTGCATGTACAGAAAATAAAATCTCAAATCTCAAATCTCAAACTGTGTGATCAAGGGTATGAGCCGGCAACTCGGATACAGCGTAATGAAAGTGAACCAAGGCGTCTACGAGCCTATTGCTCTTCCCTTTGCACAGGATGGCATTCACTACAGTGGTGCGACGGGCAGGAGGGTCGATAATAGAATTGGTCGTCAAGCCACAGCTTTTTTAGGTGACCCAGAGCTCCGAGGCGAACAGTGTAGCCAAAGACGGTTCTAAACGGGCAAAAATATTCAAGCCCCACGGAGTCCATGGTAAAAAAAATTAACGTAAGCACAAGGGCCGAGCTAAGTCAGATATAAGCTATATTGACATGCAGGGTGGCAGGAATATGTTAAAGTGGGAAGAAAAAGAAGAGCAGTTCAGGCAGTAGGAGCTGATGGTATATGGGGTCCCGGAGACGCGTTTTCGGGACATGGAGCAACCACCTTGCCATCCGGACTACGTATGGGAATATTGCAATAGAGCAGAAGGCAGCAAAGAGGGCGGGGGTGGAGTTGGTGCATTCATACATAAAATGAGGGGTTGGCAAGGAGTCAAACAGAGTTGCATGGAACCTTTATGGTTAAGAGGGAAAGTAGCTAAGCAGATGACACTCCTTAGTTTTGTGTAGTTGTGGACGGGAGCAAAGGCCAGAGAGAAAACCGAGGCAATGGTGGAGTATATATCAAAAGACATTGAGGAATCGGGAGGAGAGTTTGAGATAAATATACTAGGAGATACAAATGCCCTCATAGAAGATATAGATGGGTACACTGACCCAACAGGCGAATCGATCATGGATAAGTGTGAAATACATGATTTTATCATTTGTAGAAGTACTAAGAAGTGTGAAGGGCAATTAACATGGGAGGTAGGAAGGCTGCAGTCGAAGATAGATTATGCATTGATGTAACATAGCATGTATGATAGGCTCAGGGGAATGCACATAGATGAATTTGGCTCCAGTAATTTTGGTAGTTATCACAAACGTATCAAGGTACGTTTTGGAAGAGCAGTGAAAGTGGAAAGGAGACAAGATGAGCAACTACAGGAAAAGTTTAATTCAGAAAGGCAAATAGAAATTGCTACTGAACAAATTGAGAAATTAATCACTGAGGATAATAAAACAGTGTGGACATACACAAATCTAATTAGACTGTTTGAGCAAGAGTTTGCTAAGGCACATGAAAAGTCACCCCAGAAAAGAAGACACAAGCCCAAGAGTTGGTGGGATGAGGAAGTTAAGAGAGCCATAGCAAACGTCAGGAAGCTTCTAGGGAACACCGACATGCTAAACAGCGGGGTGAAGCGACAGATGATGTTGAATGAAAATGGGACATCTTTCTAAACTGTAGAAGGGAAGCGTCCCTTCTGATCAATGAAAAGATTAGAAGAAAGGGGGCTCCGTGGCTGGCAGAAGTACATAAAAAGGATAGAAAGGAAGCTGCGAAATTTTGGAACTATCTCATCTCCCTAAGAAATGAGACAAGCCTAGAACAGAGGTTTATAACTACAGCTCAAAGTGCTGGGCTAGAAGGGGGCGAAGCTATTGAATATATAAGATCAAGGGTGACAGAAAAATTTAAACAAAGAAGTGGCTTATGCACCACAATAGACAAGGATATATCAAATGGCTCATTGGCTCCATTTTCACAACGAGAGTGGGAAAGGGCTGAGAAGAGGGTTCATAGTACTACATCAACAGGCCCAGATGGCATTACAATTATGCTGATAAAGACATTGGGTCCGAAGTCTAAACAGACTTCGAGAAAAACAGTGAGCAAAACAATAATCGATGGGGAAGTCCCCAATAATGGAAACTTAGCAGGATGAGCATGATCTATTAAGAAAAGGAGGACAAAGCTGATATAAACAACTACCGTCCTATAACAGCGACATCAGTGGTCTACAAGCTGGCAATACAGATTATAAACGACAGACTGCAGGCATGGATAAAGGATTAGGGGGTGCTGGGGGAACTGCAGAATGGGTTTCGGAAACACAGGAGGTTGGAAGAGAATCTGTTCTCACTGACGCAGTGCATCGAAATAGCAGAAAAGGAACACAGGTCCTTGTGGCTAGCATTTTTGGATATCAAGGGAGCGTACAATAACGTGGTTGAAGCGGACTTGTGGGGAATACTAGACACACTAGGTGTGGAAAATGGAGTCACTATTCTTTCAAAGGATATCTATAAAAGTAATGAGGTAGTTAGAAAGTGGGAAAAACAGGCATATAAGCCCACAGAGGTCAAACGGGGGCCTAAGCAGGGGTGTCCTCTGTCACACTTGTTATTCATGATGTACATACAAGGATTAGAGGCCAAATTAGAGGTAAGGGGACTTGGCAGCAACATCTCTTTCGTCAAACAAAGAAAACTCATTGAACAGGCACTACCAGCATTTATCTACGCAGATGATATAGTGCTAATGGCCTACAGCAAGGAAGATTTGCAAAGATTGGTGGACATCTGAGGTAATGAGGGAAATAGGTTAGATTTCAGATTCAGTAAAAAAAAAATCAGCTGTCATGATTTTTAATGATAATGAGGATAGTGAGCTTAGATACAGGAGGTCACGCTAGAGATAACAGATAAAAATAAATGTCTGGGCGTATGAATAAGCAATGGGAGAGAGTACCTAAAGGAACACGAAATATACGTAACGACTAAAGGTAGCAGGAATGTAGCAGTGATTAAAAATAGAGCACTGAGAAATTACAATAGGTATGATGTTGTGAGAGGAATATGGAAAAAGGTCATGAATCATGGTCTGACGTTCGGAAATGCGGTCTTGTCCAAGAGATCAAAAGTTCCATCAAGATTATAAATTAAGCAACGTGGAAAAGGTAGGCTTGCTTTAGGAGCTCACGGGAATACACCAAATCAGTGAGTACAAGGTGATATGGAATGAACATCATATGAGGGCAGGGAAGCTAGTAGCAAGATAAAATTTGAGAAAGGGTTGAGAGAAATGGGGGAGGAGCGTTAGGCTAGGAAGTTTTTGAGCTACTTGTACATGAAGAATGTCTGTACAAAAAAAGGAAGCGAACCAGAAAATTTACGCGTAAATACGGTTACGTGAAGGTACGCGCAAAACTAGGCGCTTGAAGATATATTTACACTGCGCCAACGCGCAAGCCAAGGTGGAGAACGAGTGCTGTGCCTTACACCAAAATCACGTCGTCTTTATCCGCGCCTATCTAACCGCTTTTGTGGGACATTGTCTCATAACATAAGCCCCGGGGGCTGAAGCACCGTCTCGGTGCTTTCTATGATGTTGCGGAGTGGTAATGCTTAAGGCAAGATACATGAGCAATGTCTGTAGACAGTGAAGGGGAGGAGGAGAAAGACTCGAGCGAGGCTATCTCGTAGGTCACATCTGTCACCTGGCGCAATACGTGGTAATGTCTCGAGTAGCGGGAAAGGAGTTTTTCAGAAAGTCCAACGCGCCTTGTCGGAGTCCACAATAGCACAAGAGAACCCAGAGTAAAGGAAACTTGGCGATGATGGGAGTTGTAACGCTGCCGCTGCTGATCTTGCGATGCTAAGAGGCGCTGACGGGCAAGTTCTCGTGCTTTTCGAGCTCTGGTAATAGCATCGCGGGCGTATTCGGTCGTCAATTCGACGGCTGTCGGAAACATGGTGTCAAACGGTCAAGTCGGATCACGGCCAAACACGGCATAGAAAGGAGAAAAACCAGCTGCATCGCGGTGTGAGGAAATATAGGAGAACGTAACGAAAGACAATGCAACGTCCCAATCCTGGTGGTCGGACGATACGTACATGACGAGCATATCGGTTAAAGTCCAGTTGAATCGCTCAGTCAGTCCGTTAGTTTGTGGGTGGTAGGCTGTCGTAAATTTATATTTCGTCTCGCAGGAGCGAAGCAGGTCGTCTATAACTCGGGAAAGGAAATGGCGCCCACGATCTGTGAGGAGTTGGCGTGGTGCGCCGTGATCAAGTATGACGTCGTGCAGAAGAAAATCGGCAACGTCCGTGGCACAGCTGGTTGGTAGAGCCCGTGCAATGGCGTACAGGGTTGTGTGATCTGTCGCAACAGCTATATACTTATTCCCAGAAGTGGACACAGGGAAAGGGCCTTGGAGGTCAAGGCCAATTCGAAAGAACGGATCAAAGGGAACGTCAAGTGGTTGGAGGAACCCAGCAGGGCTCACCGAAAGTTTTTTCGGCGTTGACACTGGTCGCATGAGGCGACGTAGCTGCGGACCGAGCGATAAAGACTGGGACAGTAAAATCGACGCTGTACATGGTCATACGTCCGAGACAGTCCGAGGTGACTGGCAGTGGGAGTGTCGTGGATCTGGCCGATCACGCTCGCACGTAAGTGGAAAGGTACCACAAGGAGTAGTTCGTTTTCATCAGGGCGCACGTTGTAACGGTACAATGTGCCATCCTTGAACACGAACAGTGGAATAGACGGATAGGGTGCCGCAGAATGAAGCTTCTCGATGATGTTACGTAACACAGGGTCTCGGCGCTGTTCCTCACGGATGTTGCTTAAATCTGAGAGAGACAGGACACATGGCTCTTCATCGAACGCCTCAGGTGGGTTCACTGGATTCCGAGATAATCAGTCAGCGTCATGGTGTAAGTGACCAGATTTGTAGGACACCGAGTAGTTATACTCCTGGAGTCGTAATGCCCACAGACCAAGGCGCCCAGTGAGGTCCTTCAAGGATGTGAGCCAGCAGAGTGCATGTTGATCGGTTGTGACGGTAAAGAGCCGACCGTGTAAATAGGGCCGAAATTTTGCTACTGCCTAAACTAGAGCAAGGCATTCCCTTTCGGTGATTGAGTAATTCCTTTCCGCCTGCGAGAGGAGACGGCTGGCATAGGCCATAATACAGGCGCAGTCGCTTTGATGCTGGACCAAAACAGCACCAATTCCATGGCCACTGGCATCAGTGCGGACTTCTGTAGGGGCGGCATTGTCAAAATGCGCCAGAACAGGTGGTTCTGTTAGCAATGCAATAAGTGTAGAGAACGCACGTCAGCCTGCACAGCACCCCATGTGAATGAGACATCTTTTCTCAGTAAGTTTGTGAGAGGACGGGCTACTTCCGCATAGTTGTTCACAAAACGTCGAAAGTACGATCACAGACCGAGAAAGCTGCGGGATTCCTTGGTGCAGGTCGGAATGGGGAAGTTCCGCACGGCTCTCACTTTATCGGGATCCGGGCGTGCACCCGAGGAGTCTACAAGGTGGCCCAGCATGGTTAGTTGCTGGCGTGCGAAGTGGCACTTTGACGAGTTCAGTTGGAGACTGGCATGGCGAAAAACAGCCAGTATTGAGGATAGGCGGTCGACGTGGGTCTCATAGGTCGGAGAAAAGACGATAACGTCGTCAAGGTAACATAGACAAATGGACCATTTGAACCCACGCAAAAGCGAGTCTATCATCCGCTCGAACGTGGCTGGAGCGTTGCATAACCCTAAGGGCATGACCTTAAACTGGTAAAGACCATCGGGTGTGACAAAAGCGGTCTTTTCGCGGTCCATGTCGTCGACAGCAATTTGCCAGTACCCTGATCTTAGATCAATGGACGAAAAATACTTAGCGCCGTGAAGACAATCCAGGGCGTCGTCTATGCGTGGTAGCGGGTAGACGTTATTTTTAGTAATCTTGTTCAGATGTCGGTAGTCAACACAGAATCGCCGAGTGTTGTACTTTTTGACAAAAACTACAGGGAAAGCCCATGGACTACATGATGGCTCAATTATGTCTCTGGCGAGCATTTTGTCGACTTCTGCTTGAATTATGTGACGCTTGGTTAGAGACACACGGTATGGCCGTCGATGGACAGGGGAGGCATCGCCGGTGTCAATGCGGTGCTTTACAGCAGTGGTTTGGCCTAGCGGACGATCACAAAAGTCAAATGCGTCCCAGTATGGCTCAAGGACGTGAAGGGGTGCGTCAGCTTGATGTGGCAAAAGGTATGACGAGATCATTTTTTTAACGTCAGCAGACAGGCTTGCTTGCGAAGATCGAGCATCCGTGTAGCTACAGTGCCCAGCATCGTTCGAAGACAGAGCTGAGATGACGCATTCGTCAGAGGGGGTCAGCATGGCGAGGGCGATTCCACGCGGGAGCACTTGTGGACACAGAGCAAAGTTGAACACAGGAACCAAGGCGCGGTTTGCACGTAGCTGAATAACAGTGTGTGGTAAGGTAACACTGTGAGTCAAAGGAATGGATGTAATGGGCGCGAGCACATAGTAGCCATCGGCTACAGGTGGTGGGGGCATTACGGTGATCCAGGTCACAGTTTGCGGTGACAAACGGACATGCTCAGCAGAGCACATACGAGCTTGGGGTACACTGGGGGGATCAATCGAGCATGGTAGGTCAAGTTGCACAGTACCAGCTGAGCAGTCCATGAGGGCGGGATGAGTGGACAAAAAGTCAAGACCGAGGATCACATCATTGATGCAGTGAGAGAGAACAGTGAAGAGAACTGAAGTTTGATGGCCGGCGATAATGACGCGTGTAGTACAGACGTCAATAACAGAAACCGTACCACTAGCAGCAACACGAACACTGCGTGAAGGGGCTGGAGTAAGGACTTCCTTTAAGCGGTCACGAATGTGCAAGCTCATCACAGAAATATGGGCGCCAGTGTCCACCAAGGCTTTAACAGATAAACCGTCCACTTCAACGTCGATCACGTTCTAATTGGTCGGCAGCGTCAACAGAGGAATTGGAGAACAAGTCGTATCAGCAGCGTCACCTCCAGGAGCTGCAGCCATTAGTTTTCTGAAAAAAAAAAACACCGGGCAGGGAGACCGGGAAAATCTACATCGAGGTAAAGGTGAGCGACTGTACTGGGCAGTGATCGTAGAGGTCGGGTCGTAATTAGCTGAGCCATCACGTCGTGGTAGTTCCTGGCCATAGAGTTGGGCTGGCGAGTCGAGGTTGGAGAAGCTTGAGTTTGCCCGATATGGTGAGGTCCACGTGCTTCAGCAATGGCGGGAAATGTGCCCCACTCGTTCACATCGAAAGCAAATCGGCCTGTCGTCAGGCGTCCTCCACGCATTTGGGTCATGGTTACGTGGAGCAGGGTGGCGATAATGCTGTGGGTGGCTGGAGGTAGACGAACTGACAGCGTCGGGACGGTGCACAGAACACACCGCGTGAATAGCGGCGTTGGCTAGTTTTTGCCGAACAACGGTCTGTATTAGCAAACTGGTCAGATGAGGATCACTCGGTGCTAGTGCTCTCAAGGGTGCGCGTGATATGGCCTCGATTTCGCGGCGTACGATTCTCGTGATGTCACCGGAGTGTGAATTAGGTTGGGTCACTATACGAAGATCCTCATGAGTTGACGTCGCAGCAGTGTTGGGAAGGTGCGTAAAGTGGTGGGCAATGCGACGGCTTTTAGCCTCTTGAAAGCGTTGGCACTCCGAGATAACATCTTGCACGGTAGAACAGCCTCTGCACACAAGAAGGTTAAATGCATCGTCTGCGATGCCCTTGAGCACATGCGCTACCTTGTCTGCTTCAGCCATGGTTCGGTCAATTTTACGGCAAAGGGTCAGCACATCTTGTATATACGCCAGGTAGGACTCCGTGGACGTCTGAACACGTGTGCCAAGTTCTTTCCTAGCGGCCTGCTTGCAGCCGGCAGATTGACCAAACAACTCGCGTAACCTGGTCTTGCATATGTCCCAGCTCGTGATAGCGTCCACATTGTTATTAAACCATGCCATGGCCGTTCCTTGCAAATAAAAGCTGATGTTTGCCAGCATCAAGGTTGGGTCCCACCTGTAGTTTTCGCTGACGAGCTCGTAGAGTTTAAGCCACTCATCAACGTCCTCGCCTTCCGTTCACGAAAAGTTGCCGGGATCGCGGGGTGGAGTGGCCACGAGAAAACAGGTGAGGTCGGCGCTGTTTATGCATTTGGCGCGGCAGTTGACGAAGCGTTGCTGCTAGTGGACATGTCGGAAGCAGCGACTAGGCGTCCGCTGCGTAACTACGTCGTGCGTTGTAACCCAGCACCTTCCACCAAAATGTTACGTGAAGGTACACGCGAAACTAGGCGCTTGAAGATATATTTACACAGCGCCAACGCACAAGCCAAGATGGAGAACGAGTGCTACGCCCTTCACGAAAATCACGTCGTCTTTCTCCGCGCCTATCTAACCGCTTTTGTGGGACATTGTCTCATAACAATACTTAGAGAACAGCAGAGACTAAAACAAAAACAACTATCAGTTAAGATGAAGGTGAAGGAAACGGAGACTGACATGTGGAGAATCGGCATGATAAAGAAGTCCGCATGCACGATAGATCTACCGAACTTTTAGGCAGGACATTGCCAAGGAAAGGATCTATGATAATACTCCGGATAGTTCTTTACTGTTTGAGGCCAGGACAGGAGAATCGCGAACCAAGACACATCGGGCCAAATACGAAGGGGTAGACACGGTATGCAGTGCATGCGGAGAGGAGAAGGAAACTGCCAAACATTTGATAAGTTCTGCAAAGGGCTTCACCCTATAGTTCAGGATGATGACGCAGAGTTTTTCAAAGCTCTGGGGTTCAGGGACAGGGAGGGTGGAATTAACAGGTTAGGTTAGAAACAGGGGGTTCTAGAATGAACTAGAAGGAGGTTATCTGATTGGTGGCTAAAGTCAAAGCACAAGTGAAAATTAAACAATTCACTACAAAGTACCATTCTAATACTTCACTATTTAGAGGAAAAAAAGATCTATCTAGTTGGTGGTTTACTAAATATTACGGCTAGGTGGCGTTAGCCGCCGCCCGATATAAAGGGTACAGCCACATCAATCCATCCACTCATCCATCTGAAGGGTACAGCCATATCGATCTATCCACCCAATGGATGGATGGATGAATGTGACTGTGCCCTTTAACCGTAGTGTGACTGTGCCCTTTAGCCGTAATACTTAGTGTACTAACCACTAGATTTATCTTTTTTCCCTTCAAATAGTGAAGTTGAGGACTAGTACTTTGCAGTGAAGGGTTTCATTTTTACTCATGCCCTTGACTTTAGCCACCAATCAGATAAACTTCTTCTAGTTAATTCTACCCGCTTAAAGTCTATTTTGCCAACCCTGTCCCTAAACCACAGTGCTTTGAGAAACTCTGCGCCATCATCGTGAACTATAGGTTGAAGCCGTTTACAAAACATTGTTGGGTGGTGGGCAGTTTCCTCCTCCTCTCCAAATGCACTACATACCGTGTCTACCCCTTCGTATTTGGCCCGATATGTCTTGGTTCGCAATACTCCCGTCCTGGCCTCAAACAGTAGAGAACTACGCCGAGTATTATCATAGATCCTTTCCTTGGCAATTTCTTGCTTAAAAGTTCGATCGATCTCTAGTGCGGACTTCCTAATCATACCAATTCTTCACATGTCAGTCTCCGTTTCCTTTACTTTCTGTTTGACCGATAGTTCTTTTTGGTTTGGCTCCTGCTGTTTTCTAAGTATTTACCAGTCAATTTCCTGGTTCGCTTTCTCCATTTTGTATCGACATTCTTCATGTACAAGTAGCTGAAAACCTTCCTAGCCCCACACTCCTTCCCCATTTTTCTCAATCGTTTCTCAACTTTTATCTTGCTGCTAGCTTCCCTGCCCTCAAATGATGCCCATCCCATATCATTTTGTACTCCCTGATTTGGTGTATTCTCGTGAGCTCCTAAAGCAAGCCTACCTATCCGACATTGCTTAATTTCTAATCTTGCTTGAACTTCTGATCTCATGGACAAGACCGCAATGCCGAACGTCAGACCAGGAACCATGACCCCTTTCCATATTCCTCTCACAACATCACACCTATTGTAATTTCACTGTGCCCTACTTTTTATCACTGCTGCATTCCTGTTACCTTTATTCGTCACGTATATTTCGTGTTCACATCGGCAGCCGCGGCAGCATCGAAGCAACACCTAAATCGGCACCTGCGTTTTCGCAGATCGGCTCTCCTGATACCACTTTCACCGAGCTTTTGCTGCGGACGAAGGGGCGGCGCATGCGACAAAGCCCACGGGAGCCAGACACAGTTGCCTCAAGCACCGTCTGAATCACTGGTGGCCAAGCAGAACAACCTACAGTGGAGCCAGTGAATCCAGCCGCAGCCGTCATACAGGTGGACGGACAACTTGTAAGGCAGTCACACAAGGCACTGTGTCACATTGGCAGCCGCGGCAGCATCGAGGCAACACCTAAATTAGCACTTGCTTTTTCGCAGGTCAGTATCATTGAATTTTTTGTATTACGCTTCTTTGCTTCCTTCTTGATGCTGTTGCTGCCAAAAAATGATGATGGCGTCTAATATACTATGTTTCAACTGCCAGGCACGGCTCACGGTGTCGGACACTTTTGTTGTGTGTAGTGACTGTAATTCTACTTGTCACACCGGAAAATGTTCGGGAACTTCTGTGACAACGCTCAAAACAAAGGGGGAGGCGTATCGGCAAGCTTGGCGCTGTACGTCTTGTAGGAGACAGAAAACTCGACTGCAATCAGCAAGTGAAAGTAATGAATCAGACTAGCGAATATTCGCATAATGTTAAAAAACAAAAGTTCTAAGCTTGAGCAATTGTTCCCACTTAAAGAAGTAGTGGAGGGCATAGAGCATTGCTTGCAATTTTGGTCGGAGCAGTATGATGAACTGCGGAAAAATACCGAGAATTATGAACAGGAAATAAAAGAACTCCGACGCCGCACTGAAATACTTGAGAAAAGCGAAAGCGATGTTAATCAGCTCCAGCCTGAAATCGACGCCCTTGAATGGAAAAGCCGCCGCCTTAACCTTGAATTTTATGGCATTAAACAGACAGAAAAAGAAACCTTGATTGACAAGCTAAACGAACTCACCACACAACTTGAGCTTCCACAGCTATTGGCAAACGACGTGCACGGTCATGGCTCACCGCCTACCGTCTAAGAAAGATAAAATCTCCGGCATTATCTGTCACTTTACCAGCAAGCTGATAAGGATCGGTGATGGTTGAACCGAAAAAAATTACGTGACAGGAATGATGCGATCTTTATGAAGGAAAATGTGACCAAAAGAACACGTGCTCTTCTGTTTGAAGCAAAAAAAAAAAACTGGGCCAAAGGGGCAGTGTACAAGTATGTGTGGCACAACAACAGTCGGGTACTTGTTCCAAAAGCGGACGGTGAACAGGCGGTGGTGATTTCCACCGCAGGTAATCTGGATAAACTAGGCTAGGAGTCCTGTGATTTTCTAACTCAATGGCAGACACAAACGTTGAGACCTATGTTTTGCCCCAAGTGTGTGAGCAATACATAGGGAAACCGTTCCTCAAATCATTTAAATGCTTTCACCTAAATATTCGTTCTGTAATAAATAAGAAGCCCAACCTTTGTTTGTTCCCTGAACAACTCAGTTTTTCATTTGATGCAACATTATTCCCAGAAACTTGGTGTACGAATGATCTTGATGTTTTGCGCCTTCCTTCCTGCAATACATTTTATTTAAATCGTTCCTATTCACGCGGTGGCAGTATATGCATCTTGATTAAGGAAGCATTTACTTGTGAATTGCTGTCTGAACTTTCTGTCACTACACATGACTGTGAAATGCTGTCAATTAAAGTGCAAAACATGGTATTAACTGTCTGCTACCGTCCTTTCAGTGGTGCTATAGCTCCAATTTTAGTTATCTTGAATCAATTGCAGGGTTCGTTAAAGAAAATCGTTTTGATGTCGTGTTTGGTGGTCATGAAGAATAGACTCTCTCAAGGAAAAGCTTGATTTTTTACTCTTGGTAAATGGCCTAGTTAATGTAATTAATTTACCCACTAGAATAACTCAACATTCCTCATCTTTAATTGATATCTTTTCACAAATATAAATTATGCAAATGTGAAAGCAGGTGTTTTGGCGTATGATATAAGTGATCACCAGCTATTTTTTTGTTGCAACATACATATATGTATTAAGAGGCCGAAATTGAAACATTTTGTCCAGAGAATTACAGAAGAAACTTTATCACGATTTCGTAGTCAAATAGAACATACTTCTTTGGAGGAAGTGTTGAGGTGTTGTGACGCAAATAGGGCGTACGAAACTTTTCTTCGTATTCTTAAACCTATAAATGAAACTATTTTTCCGGCTATTTGTATCAAGCAAAGGCGGAAAATTCGAAAGCCCTGGATAAGCTTCGAGCTTCTTTCTCGAATGGAGGAGAAGAATAAATTATACCACAGATTCATTCAAACTAAAGACTGTGAGCTGTTTCACAAATTCAAATCATGTCGTAATCGCTTGGATCAGGATATAAAGAAAGCTAGGCGTAACTACTTTGTAAACTATTTCACCACCACTGCTGGATTCTCCGAGCTTATGTGGGAAAGGCTAAACACTGTCTTAAAAGAAAACACCAATCCTGAAAAGATTACGAAATTAGAGGTAAATGGTGAAGAGCTCTCCGGTACACTGCTTGCAAACGCTTTTAATAAGCATTTTTTAGCGTTGCAAACATTCCCGTTGGGCAATACAATGTAAATAGCCTTCCTTACATCACAAACACAATTTTTCGACAATAAACTATTAATTAAACACAATAAACTATTTATGTTTAAGTACTTCAGTGATGCAGTCAAATTAAAATTTCATATGCGTGCGCTTGTTTGGAGGGGCGTACAAATAAAATTTATTGCGCAAAGTTCAATTAGAGTGACCTGTTTTAAGCAAGAAAATGTTTTATGTTGAACACCTGCTACGTCCTCAGTTGTCAGTTCCTAAGTACGCTTAGCTGTACCACGTGCTTTTTTTGGGGGCAAAGCAAAGAAGCAGCGATCATGCATGTGGTAAGATGATATGCTTTTTTTTCCATTTCCACAGTTTGACAAGCATTCATCGGCTTTCTGCAGTGCCACCGATTCACCACGTTTTAAATGGTTGTAATCAAAGTACATAAACACTGATGATACACCGTTTATTCTTTTTTTCTTTTGTTGTTTGCAGCTCCTCTAAATGTGACTTGCACAGATCATGTCTTGGAGTTGTCTGCTGCTCCAGTTTCTCACACTTGGATCTTCAGCTAAGGTGAACTTTGCTCTGAAGATCACAGCGCTGATTCAGTGCACAGTTTCCGCAGGTCGTCCTTGGGCCACATCCCTTGAAAGCCTTGCATATCATAAACATTGTGAATGCTTAACCCATCACTTTCTCGTCATACTTTACATAGAGAGCCTGCAAAAAAAGACAGAGTGACAAATACCCAAGAGTGCAGTGCCACCTTGCAAATAAAGAGTCATCACTCTCACTCCCCAAGATAGTACATTTAAAATTCAAGACGACAGAAATAAGGCGATTGGGAACAGATTCATTTCTAGAAGTGGTGAAAACCAGCTAAAGCGATTTTCCACTTGCAAAAAAAAGGAAAAGAAAACGTTTAACCCTTTCATTGTGAAAAACGTGTGGGGCATGACAAAGACGTGGACTAAAAAGGCAACAGGACGATGTGGAGGACAGCGTATCGTCCAGTCATCTTTCTTATTGTCTTTTTTGTATGCCACACGTTTTTATGATGTATGACCACGAAATAGTCTATTCTTCCATCCTATCGATTTATCCCTACATAGGTTTTTTTAACCTATGTAGGGTTAATTTAACCCCCCCACCCTCTTAAGCCTGGTGTTTTCTTAACAGAAGCAGCTAAAGCGCGTTTTAAATGAGAAGCATTTCTTAGTCCCACGATCTCTCTCTTCGGCGACGGCTGCGGCTCGCGTCACGTGCTGGCCTAAGAAGACACCTGCAAAACTGTCGCTCCCCTCACCCTGTCTTGCCCCGCAAGGCCGATGCAGGCAGCGTCAGCTAGTCAAAAAACGACTGCTTGCCCTCTGGATCACGCGTTCGGATTTCAGTAAAGTGCATCTTGGCTTTCGCTTGATGTTGACGGCAAAAATTCTCCTTTATTTTATAAAGAATGTAAAGGGGGTTTATTGAAGGACTGAGCAAGCGAGTGGTAGCTCTAAAGGAACGCAGGCGAACCCAGATGACGGTGCTTGATCGCCGATATCGTGCCTTTTTGTTGTGCTGATGATAGCTGACCTGATGGTATCAACGTCTTTCTTATTCACTACAATTACCCCCGGCGAAAAAGTTGAAGCCATCCTGGCAATCTAACACGTGGGGGCAAGCGGGTCAAAGTAGGGCTTCAGACGGTTTACGTGAACGATATCCCGTCCACGCCGACGACGGTCGCTCGGTGGCGTGAGGGGTTCAATGGCACAGTTCACGGGTGAAGTACGCTCGACCACGCGGTAGGGACCATTATAGTTAGAGAGTAGCTTGGGTGATACACCAGGGGCGCAGGGCAGTACATGAAGCCATACAAGTGCTCCAGGAACGAACGTTGGTGCAGAACGATGGTCGTCGTCACGGGTCTCCTTCTGGCGCTGTTGGTCGGATGTAGTAAGCCGCTTGGCTAGCTTGCGGCACTCTTCTGCGTATCAAGCGGCTTCCGAGACAGGCTTGCATTCGGAGGTATCTGGCGAGAATGGCAGTAAAGTGTCGATGGTGTGCGATGGTTGGCGACCGTACAGGAGAAAAAATGGGGAAAACCCGGTAGTGACTTGCGTAGCGGTGTTATACGCGTATGTCACAAATGGGAGAACAAGGTCCCAGTTTGTTTGTGCAGAAGCGACATGCGTAGCGAGCACATCCCCCAGAGTAGGATTAAAGCGCTCAGTCAAGCCGTTCGTCTGTGGGTGGTAGGCTGTACTCTTCCGGGGAACAATATGGCACTGTTGAAGAAGTGCTTGTATTACATTGGAGAGGAAAACACGTCCTCGGTCACTGAGGAGTTCTCAAAGTGGACCATGACGAAGCACAAAACGATTGAGTTTGAAAGTTGCGACGTCTTGTGCTGCAGCTGTGGGGAGAGCAGCAGTTTCAGCGTACCGTGTTAGATGATCCACTGCCACGATAGCCCATCGGTTGCCTGCCGTTGTTAATGGTAGTGGTCCGTAGAGGTCAATTCCTACACGGTCGAATGGGCGGTCTGGGCATGGAAGTGGCTGCAATGAACCTGTTGCAGGATGTGGCGGGCTTTTCCGTCGCTGATATTCGTGGCAGCCGCGAATGAACTGGCGGACGAAGGTAAACATTCCGCGCCAGTAATACCTGTTTCGTAGGCGCTCGTAGGTCTTGAAAACAACGGCGTGAGCACATTGCGGGTCGGAATGAAACGACGCGCAGATGGTAGAGCGCAGCGTTCGGGGAATGACTAGTAGCCATTTCCTACCATCTGCTGAATAGTTGCGCCGGTACAAAAGGCCATCCCGAATACTGAAGTGTGGAGCCTGGCGGCGAAGGGTTCGAATGGTTGGAAGTGTCGGTGCCTCGGATAACGCCTCAAGAAGCGAAGCGATCCATGGGTTATGGCGTTGTGCAGAAGAGATGGTGTCCTCGTCAAGAGCTGACAACGGGTTGTCCGAGAAAACAGATGCAATGTCCGGGGATAGGGGAGATCGTGACAGTGCATCAGCATTGGCATGCTTGTGGCCGGAACGATATACAACGCGAATGTCATATTTTTGAAGCCGAAGAGCCCAACGGGCGAGACGACGCGATGGGTCCTTAAGCGAAGATAATGCGGGGTGGTCCGTTACTACATCAAAAGCACGTCCATAAAGGTATGCGCGGAACTTGACAAGCGCCCAAACGATCCCCAAGCATTACTTCTCGGTGACGCTGTAGTTTGATTCAGCCTTGGTGAGAGTTCTGCTGGCGTAGGCGACGACATACTCGGCAAATCCAGGCTTGCGTTGCGCGAGAACCGCGCCGAGGCCGACACCACTGGCGTCGGTGTGGACCTCAGTTGGTACCGTAGGATCGTAGTGACGCAGTATTGGTGGCGAAGTAAGGAGACGACGAAGGGTACAGAAGGCTTGGTCACACTCAGAAGACCATGACGAAATATCATTAGTGCTGCCTATAAGTTCGGTCAAAGGCGTAATGATAGAGGCGAAGTTGCGTATGAACTGGCGAAAGTAGGAGCATAACCCCACGAAGCTCCGTCACTGTTTCATAGCCGTTGGTTTGGGGAAGTCATCGACAGCACGTAACTTAGCCGGGTCTGGAAGTATACCGTCCTTTGATACGACGTGCCCGAGAATCGTAAGCTGCCGAGCAGCGAAGTGACACTTCTTGAGGTTGAGTTGGAGCTGAGCATTCTTCAGGTACGTGAGGACGTGTTTAAGGTGCTCGAGATGTGTTCCAAAGTCTGGCGCAAAGACGACAATATCGTCGAGATAGCAGAGACAGATTTGCCATTTCAAACCCCGAAGAACCGAGTCCATTATGCGCTCGAAGGTGGCAGGAACATTGCACAGGCCGAAGGGCATGACATTAAACTCATACAGACCGTTCGGTTTGACGAAGGCTGTTTTTGGTCGATCGGCATCTGCAAGGCGGGACCTGCCAGTACCCTGAGCGCAAATCTAATGATGAAAAAAGTCGGCACCTTGTAAAGTATCAAGGGCATCGTCAATCCTGGGTAAAGGATACACGTCTTTTCGAGTGATCGTATTTAGGCGCCGGTAATCCACGCAGAAGCGAACGGAACCATCCTTTTTTTTAACGAGCACTACAGGTGAGGCCCATGGAATTTGTGAAGGTTGAATGACGCCGCGTTGCAGCATATCGTTCACCTGTTCGGCAATAACTTGGCGTTCCGCCGCAGACACACGATATGGTCGCTGTCATAGTGACGCATGGGAGCCGGTATCGATGTAATGTAGAGTGGTAGAAATGCGGCCAAGTGAAGGTTGAACAACATCGAAAGATTCGCGGTACTGGTACAGCAGTTGGAGGAGTTCAGATCATTCAGATGGTGACAGTCCGTCTGCGATTGCCGAATCGAACACTTTCAAAGCCTGTACATCAGAGTGGTTAAGAGCACTGACGGCGGTGAGGCCAGTTTGGGATGATTCTTGCGGCACGGTAAAAATTTGTCCGTTATCAATGGGCTGTACGCATCCAAGAGACTCGCCTTTAAACAGTTTGATGGTATGCGGAAAGGGATTGGTAAGGCAGAGAGCACTGGCTCCATTAGAAATTGAGAGGGATGAATAAGGGGCGTCTCTCATAATCATATGGTGGTTTTGGGACGTTAAACCCCACATATCAAATCAATGGGATGAATAAGGGAGCAGAAGCGGTTTCCGACTTAGAAAGAGGCTTGATGGCTCAAAAAATTCTACTTCATCACGCATGCCATCCGAGACCACAGGGAGCAAAACAGCTGTTGTCGGTGGAATGTCAGTGTCCTCTTTGACAACTAGCTTGTGCGCGGCTTGATTAGTGTGGTCGTAGGGCTGGTCGAACAACGGAAGCAGTTCAAGTTCGGAACGGGCACAATCTATAACGGCACGATTACGCGATAGGAAATCCCAGCCAAGTATGATGTCATGAGAGCACGAGGAAAGGACGATAAACTCAACAATGTAGTGGTTCTCCGCAATTGTGAGTCGGGCAGTGCAGGCGGCTATAGGTTGAACAGCTTCTCCATTTGCTGCACGTAAGCACATCATATCAAGTGGCGTAGTCACCTTTCGGAGCTTGCGGCAAAGTTTGGCGTCTATAACAGACACAGCGGCACCGGTATCCACAAGAGCGTATGCATGGGCGCCGTCTACAAAAACTTCGACGATATTTGATGGCAAGGTGCGAGGACTTGAACATTTCGATAGCGCAGTTTTTGCCCCATGAACTGTTACGGCTAGTTTCCCTCTTTTTGATGGGCTGGCCGCGGACGCATGGGTGACAAGGAGCGTCGATTGGGTGAAGGTGAGCGACGAGACGAAGTTGCCGGATAGTCACGGGAAGACGTGTTTGACTGACGATCCGAACTTTCATAACCAAAAGGGGGTCGGTCCATGTAGTTGCTTCGTGGTTGGACGTCTCTGTAGGCGGGCACGCGACGACGGCAGTATCAGGAGATATGGCCAGGGCCATCGCACGCAAAACAGATCGGCCGGTTATCGCGCGTTCGCCAGGCATTTGCAGCGAGGGGCACCGCCCACGCGGCATACGGCTGAGTCGAGGCTGTAATAGCGAGGGGAGGAGCCCATGCGACGGAAGACTGAGTAGGAGCGGTGACATGCGGCAGTCCATTGAACGGCGAGGGCTGGTGTGGCTGCTGCCTCTTTACTGCGTCAGCATAAGTAAGAGGCTCGGCGACAACTTGCTGCTGAAAGGGTACTGGCATAGCCTCGGCAATCTAGTCCTGAAGTGCATGTCGGAGCATGGGAGCTAACGGTGTCAATGGTTGCTCTTGCTGCGGCTGCGGGAGCTCTTGGCGCTGACAAAACGGCAGGAGGGAAAGGTGACGTGCGACCTCCTCACGCACAAAGTCTTTCATTTGTGCTAGAAGACGGGAGTGGCCAGGTACGACGTCCAGTGCAGCGAGTGGTTGGTTAGGCTCAAATGGACGACGGGTGAGAGCTCGTTGCCGTCGCAATTCGTCGTAGTTCTGCACAGAGTTACCACTTCAGACACCGTGCCAGGAGACTTCGAAAGGAGCATTAGAAATACGTCGTCATCAACACCTTTCATAATGCGCTGGATCATGGCACTTTCGCTCATTGCGTCATCGACGCGCCTGCTGAGATCGAGTATATCTTCGATATAGGCGGTAAACGTTTCGCCAGGTTCTTGAGCCCGTGAGCGCAGGCGTTGTTCGGCGCGCAACTTCCGCACGGCAGGGCGACCGAAAACCGAGGATATTGCCTGCTTGAAAGTGGCCCAGTTTTCGAACTCGGATTCGTGGTTTGTGTACCTCAGTTTCACCACATTAGCCAAATAAAAGTTGACGCTGCTCAACTTAGCAGCGTCATCCCACCTGTTTGGTCCACTGACTTTTTCGTAGGACGACAGCCAGTCCTCGACGTCCTGGTCTTCGGCACCCGAAAAGATCGGGGGGTCTCGCTGGTGAACCGGGCCAGGGCAAGTAGCGGCCGCGAGAGGTGCTGTCTGTTGGGCAGCGTCAACTTGCATGGTCGACGGCAGGGTGCGGGATCGGAGTTCCAGGGTGTAGGTGATGTAGTTACCCAGCACGATCCGCCAAATGTAAAGGGGGTTTATTGAAGGACTGAGTAAGCGGGTGGTAGCTCTAAAGGAACGCAGGCGGACCCAGATGACGGTGCTTGATCGCCGATCTCGTGCCTTTTTCTTGTGCTGATGATAGTTGACCTGATGGTATCAACGTCTTTCTTATTCACTACAAGAAGAATAATAAAGACGAAATAAGAAGGACAAATGGACATGGGCCGGGCACGTAGCATGTAAGCAGGATAACTGCTGGTCATTAAGGGTAACAAAGAGGATTTTTAGAAAAGGCAAGCAGGTTAGGGGGAGACAGGTGGGCAGATGAGATAAACTTTTTACTAACAGAAAGTTAGCAAAAAGTTCGCAGGTATTACGTGGCAGCAGAAAGCACAAGACCGGGTTGATTGGCAGATCATGGGAGAGACCTTAGCCCAGCAGCGGGAGTAGTCAGGATGGTGATGAACAATTAAGCGTTCCCAAACCATAACCAATTATTCAACATTCACGTGATACCACCCCCACCCCCCTGCTGCTCTGCGATGCATTTACTAGAGTTATCCTTCTGGGAAGATGCGGGTGGCATTTTTTTTCATTCTGTTTCATTCAACAAAACTTGCAGAAGACTTGCTACATGAACTCAATAGCCACAGCTCATATGCACTTTATATAGAGTTGGAGTATAAATGTACGGCACTTTTTCCCCTTTATGAGAGTATTATACTTCGCAGTCTTTTTTTTAAACGCAAGATTAACGATAGCTATAGCGCTAGAAGAGACCGACAAAGACAAGAAGGACACGAGCGCTCGTGTCCTTCTTGTTTCTTTATCGTCCTTCTATTCTCGCGCTATAATTATCGTCGTGTCATACTAACTAGCCCAAACCGCCGCACTTCTAAGTTGCAAAAATAACGTTGCGCTGTTAGCACTGTGTAGATGAAAAAGCAAGCTATGACTCCAATTTCATACGTCATTGTTCTAAAATTATTTTCCAGAAGTGTTACAGGTGTAATTACCTGGAAATATACACAGAAATGGGTAAAGTTGTGGCCCTGAAAGAAATTCTCAAAACACTTTTTAGAAGTTATCTTGTGTGCTGCAGGCATTTACTCAATAACCGAAGATTGGACAGTGCTTCGTTTATGCTGAAGGCATATTTGGCAAAAACGGGCCGGGCCCAAACTTTTCAGGCTTGGGCCGGGTACGGGCCATATTTAAAATCCCAGGGCCCGGATTCGCAAAACTCACTTACGAAAACATTTTTGCGCAAGAGAAATTTTGTAGCGTAAGTCGATTCACGAAACGAAAAAACGTCGTAAGAGGCCATAGTTGCCACATCGGCCGCTGCAAATAAAGCGCGCTGTGACTGCCCGGGAACATGTCAGTGATGGTGATGCAGTTGCTATATTTGCTTACGTCACGGAAAAGTGCCCGTAAGTGGATTCACGAAGCAAAATTGTGCGTAAAAACAGCATGGCTGAGAGAAAATCCTAAGAGTGGTCCGGACCACTCTTAGGAACAATGTGGCTACTTAGAACCTGCTGCCGCAGCGGTATACTTTGGTGCCCTGGCTGGTTTTGAGTTAATTCACGCCCATTAAGGGCTGCCTGATGACTGCTGGAGCGTTTTTATTTCTTTCGGCACTTTGAGCTTCGCGTGTTGTTTCCCTTGTACGCAGTGGATGATGTTGACAACCACCATCGTCCAATAAGTTCGAAGTCGTAGTAATTGAAGAATTCTATTGGGCGTCAATGGCATAAAACTACGCATGTAGATTTGTGGTTGGATGAAAACCAATGTGATACGTGAATGGTCGGTGCATTCAAACGCGACATGGCATAGGATCAACCTTATTTTTGCGCCCCATCTCATCCAAATAAAAGTGCGACTCGAGATCCTTGCCTCCTTGGTGGAAATTACCACCAAAGAGGTTAATGGGAGCACGTTCTTTGCACGCTATTGGAAATAAAAATGAGAGGAAGTTTTCAGTGAGTGGTTCCTAAAGTTTGTGCTCTAGTGTACTTTCATTGGCTCTAACTGTCCAATGGTTGCGATCTCTGAAATACAGCTGTCGATACACTTTGCGACGATCTGGAACAAAGCGTACTTTGTAAACCAAAGCGTATTAGGGGTGCGCGTGATTACGCATGGAACTACAAACAAATCATGCATCTTCACCGATATGGACCGTGATATTATGGCAAGCAATCGGAATGAAATGACCCTAGTAACTTTGTATGACACCGAAAATATGCAAACCCTCACGATTCTGGAGCAAACCTTGGTTGAATTCATCCCTGCGTCAATTACCAGCCATTTAACTTGGCGCACGAACATTATTCAAAGGTAGAGCGAGCCACTGACATGTATTTTGTGCGACGTAGCGACCACTTGACCTGAGAATAATAGCGTTGCGAAGGCGAATCTCCTGTCGCATGCTCTGATCGAAGCAGACGACAAACGCGAGCAGACGACGGCTTGGCCGACAGGCACAGCTTGTGATTGGTTGTGAAGCAATACCCTCTACATCAGCTCACTCCGTGACGTTGCCAAAACACTTCTTTCATCTGGCACGCCTGTCCTGTTCGTCATATCACCCCCCTCGCACATAAGAGAAAATTTTGTCACGCCGTGAAAATAGTGCAAGTACTTTCTAAGAGCTCTCTTATCATCTTATGTGCTGCGCAGTTGTCGAAAACAACATGGCGTCGTAAACAGCATATCGGTCGGTGCGACTTTCAGCAAACGCTTCTCGCACGAGTTACTTCAGCGTTTGACCGGATGTGTTGTGATAACAGCAGCTCTTTCGGTGCGTGTAAGCAGTGCGGAAAGCTGTGGCAGTGCAATGGTGTACGGTGAAGCGCAGCGAAGCCTGTGCGTCGGTGTGGTTATCAAGCGGGGATCGGCGTCGATGTATCGACGGCAACTAGCACTCGAGAAGCCTGCAATGTGTGTTTGTGTGCCGGTAACAGTTCGTTCGCTTGACTTTCCAGTCTCTCAGTTTGGTGCTGTGCGACATTTCGGACTGACAGCGTTTTGACACGTTACTTGAGTGACCCCAAGTACGTACGGAAACGTATGAACTACGCGCTCGGTTCTTGCTTCGCCACTAGTTAGCCCGTACGCTTCTATTTACTTGAGAGCAATGTACTGTTCGGGAGTGAAACGATGTTCGTTGTGAACAGTGGTGCTGTGTTGACGTTCCAAGGCTTGTGAACAAGCTGTGCTCGTGTGACCCAAAATTGAAAGACAGCGTTGATAACTGTTTTGCCCTGCGAAGTCGTGGTGGGGCAGCTTGGCGCTTTTGTTTGTTAAGTCGTCACTTCTCCTTTTTGTGATAACCATAGTCCTAGCGCTGCAATGTGATCAACCAAAACTGCGAGATGCTACTTTCTGTTGGGGATCGTGTTACTTTGGAAGCGCGCCTAGACTGTTCTTCGGTAACAAATTGAGAGTTCTATGTGGCAGCGAGAGCCCGTGAACGTCAAGCTTCCCTCCAGCCCCCCAAAAAAGCAAAGATTTCACCGGTGCCTT
This sequence comes from Rhipicephalus microplus, assembly GCF_043290135.1. Taxonomy (NCBI): domain Eukaryota; kingdom Metazoa; phylum Arthropoda; class Arachnida; order Ixodida; family Ixodidae; genus Rhipicephalus; species Rhipicephalus microplus. Next base: position 219,681,903 of record NC_134704.1, read on the forward strand.
GCTTTGGATGAAGTTGTAGGCCAATATCGCCTAACTACAGGTTTCCGAGTTCGTCTGGCCATCGTTTTGCCCGGCACTAGAGCCTTGACAACAGCCGGTCATGGCCAGTACTTACACTTTATCAATGGATGTCCACGCCTGGCCAGCCCTTCATTGCTGTCATTGGCAGCTTCCAGTCTGCAGATGCCCTTTGCCTGTTGGCCGTACTTGGTTCCTTATGACACCGACGGCTACTAAATGCTGCCATCGGTGAGTTCACCTTGCAGAACTAAATTTCACCGGTACTATAAATCACGCAGTTCTATAACGTGTGCAAGTTTTTAAGCCCATCAGATGTAATGTTTCTCTATGGTAAGTTGAAGCATGAAAAATTTACTACTACTGTTATATACATACATATATTATGCAGCAAATACATAAAAAGTTTTTTGTGATTTGATACAAGTGAGCTCAGTGAGCTCTTGTTTGATTATGAGGTTGGGCCTGTCGATTGACCACGTTTGATAGTTGGAAAGTTAATGTGAATTTATTTTTCAGGAGCCAGCTTGCACTTAAAAAATTTATGTTATTTTGGAAAATTAGTTCTATAGATGATTACCACTGTGGTAGTACTATACTTCAGTAGGACATATGTATTGCGGTACGTAAATTTTACATGAGGCTTCAGTTTATTTCAAAGTGATTATAGCAGCTTTTGGTCACTTTAGCGAAGTGATAGCTTCCTCAAATAAGTATTAGAAGTGAGTGCTTTTAATGATTGTTTTTAAATATCTCGTTTTTGGTTCTTCACAGATCGCAGAGATTGGTTTGTTAAGGTCCTGTGATGCATCGGTTGCACATTCTGGCACATGAATCCTCATCATTACTTGGAGCGAGCACCTGTACAAAAATAGGAAGGACACGTTCTCCCTAACTGTGCAAGCCTATGTCACTGCTGGGACTGTTATCATTCAGCGGATGTGGCGTGGAAGCATGCATGGCAGCCTCATCTGGAAAGACTGCAATCTGCTTGGGAGCTTCGAGGGCACAAAACTGCTTAACGGCTGGCTGCAAGGTTAGTTTTTCTTTAATACATACGATTACGTGAACACCACTTACTGTGCACAAATTGAAAACCCAAGCATGGTTGCTTTCAGTGGATACATGTAATATTCTTACACATAATTCTTATTCAACATTTATAAAACTAAATTGCAAGGTAATTGAGAATGTTGAAAGCTGAAAGCCTGCAGCTTATGAATGAAACTCCAATAATCTGAGACTCAAAAGCTTGTGCTTTGAAATGAGCACAAATACTTTGATTCCTTATTGAGCTCTCGAGCTTGTGACTCTCTCTGTGGATCAAGTGCTCTGGAAGGAAATAGCAAGTGGGTGAAAATTGCCTGGCTGTTCACAACTTGCAAGGAGAAAGACCTATTGAAGAAGCCTCAGATGACATAGGGCCAGTAACTGCATCTTTTACCTAATGTAGCTTTTTCTCTCTCAGTGCTGTTGCTTGTGTTTCAGCCGAACATGTTCACCACGATTGCATAGTGATATATATTTTTCTACAAATTGTACCTGACCTAAGTATGCATTGTTGATCTCTAAAGGTGACGTTCAGTGTGTTTCAAAGCCATGGCTTCTCATTTCTCTGTCTGTGGCTAGCCTACTTCAGCAGCCGAGCGATGCAGCTAGCACACATGCAATCCAAGTCATGGAGCGCTCCTTTGGTGTTCTGTGCAGGACACAGCATATCCATCCGGCAAGACACTGGTATCAACAATAATGGTGAGTTTTGGTGGCACCTGTAGGAGCCCGTTGTGATTGTTGCGTATGATTATTTCCCCTGATGAAGTGCATTTTTGAAAGGTTTTCTTCATTTAGAATAATAGATGTCAGTAACAAGCACACTCATAATCCTCAAGTTCTTTGTGTCTTCTAGACTGCCCATTAGCTCCTATATGCGGTATGGTGAGCTGGCTATGTTAGACAGCCTTAAAGTTATCAACATTGGCTGTTGTGTTGTAATGCAGTCTAACTTGTGTTTCTTAGTGAACTTATTTGTGGTCTACTTCTCGCACCTAGTGTAAAGTCAAAATAAAAGAAACTCTATTGGCTTTTGATGCCTGTCAGAAGTTTCATGCCTTCATCTATAACATTGTGGTTTTGCTCTTGTATCATACTAAATATATTTTCAGCCTTCACTGTTTGTGTGTGTGTGTGTGTTGAGGCTTGTCATTGGCTTCTGAAAATACAATATCTGTAAATATGACCACATAATTAACAACTATACACTCTTGCATGTAGCATGGTTGTAACAATGATCTGTATTTTTCTAAGTTCCAGCAGTAACAAGGGGTTCGGTGCTCCACGGTCATGTACAGTGTATCAAGAACAGAGCACAGAAGACCAACAAGTATAAAGGGACTGCCAGTGACTGTTCTCCTGCTCAAAGTTTACAACAGCGGAAAGAGCACATTGTGATGTCAGGAGCAGCTGCTGCTTAACTTCTTAGCAGTGCATTATTCAGCAGTTCCTTTGCTTGCATTCGAAATTATTTAAATTTTGCATGGAAGATACCAAACTATGACACTAATTTAAAGGCTGCTGTAGTGTTAGTGGGCAAATATTTTTGAGCTGAAGCTTTTAACATGTGTGTTAAGTGCCTGCGTGCCTCTACATTTGCATGCCAGAAATCACAGCATCCATGGTCGCCAATGGTAACTGTGTTTGCATTCTTTGTAGTACAAGAAGTAAAGCCATTGATGCAGTAATTATGTACTTAGTCGATGTAAACCTTCTGTGTACACTCATTTGTATAGCACCAATGATGCCATGAGTGTATAAGCTCTGGGAAGTGAATCTATGTGGATTATTTTATTTGGAAGGAAGAGGATCATCACTACTGCTAGTATATCTTAACAGTAGATTTTAGTGCTTGGGTATTATCCCACTGCCTGTCCGTCCTTCAACAGTCTACTTATCTACTGTGTAAGTGTAACTTTTTAAATGTATACTTTGCTCAGATAGGTTTGTTCAGAATGTAATGCAAGTGACTTATCATCTATGCAGCTCTACTCAGACTAGAAATAAAAGTGGTTATTTTTATATGTAGCTATAGCATGCATTCACTTGTGCTTTTCTAGGTGCCTGTACAATTGTTTAGCCCTACAAAAGTGCTGTTATAGTCTAATATTGAATCTGGCCTCTTAAAATAGTTTGTTAGTGGAAGTAAGAATGTGTTTACAACCAATATTACTATCCTCAGATGAACTGTGAAAACTCTGTGGAAATTTATTTACAGTTTTTGAACGTTGTGAAGGCAAATGTTATGTTCTTTTATTGTGGTCCCTGTTTCATGCAAATGACACATAGTTACTTTGCAGTCGCATAGTATTAGTTGTTATTTTACACATATGTGCTAGGCAACATCGCAGTTGAGGCCAGCAGCAAGACATACATGCAGTGCACTGGAGCATCACCTCACATAGTGTACAGTCTTTGCCCACCAGTAAACTCAATATTTTTCAAGCAGACTAATAGACAGCTGTATGGGAACTGTGTTGGTGTGCAAACTTTGAAGTCTTCTTGAGAAGTGTTTTTCATCATTTTTGTCCAAGTGAAGTAGCTACCCAAGGCCACAACTGGTGGGAATGTGGTGGTTTCCTCTCTCCAAAAGCACTCCTACCAGCTGCCTCAATGTTAGCATGGGGTGAATTCACGAACTGGAAAAATAATTGGTCTTTGTTTTCTTGGCCGAAAGAGTCACTTCCACCGTTGAGCCACCACGACGCGCCAGAATAGAAACTTTTAGCTAAATAAAGTTGATTCTACTTTTGAGAAGTGTTTTGGGGAAACGAAATGGCACCTATAGCTGTCAATATAAACACTGTTTGCACCAAGGAGCTTAGTAGCTTATAGTTGTATTATTCATGTATTGTCTATAATTCACTCGCGCTGTGCCAACTTTCAGCCCAAGTGTCCTAACATGCTTTGTTAGTGGGTTGTGAATGAGCCAAGCTATGTAAATAAACAGAGTGATATTGCAGACATGTACAAAATATTGATGCACAGCCCTTTTCTTTAGCATGACACATTCAAAGGCTTTATTGTTGTGTTTTTTATAAAAACTGCTTGTCACTGGGCAGCAGCGGAAAACTATGCATCAAGCTTTTGCGAGATGGTTCGAGAAACACCGTGTTCAGACATAACAGTGCCGGTGGATTTCTCTCGTAAGTTACTTTCTGTAGTATATTCAAAATGAGTGTATTAGAATTGTTGTTTTATAGCCATTCATTTTATTATTTACACCTGAGTGTATGTATGTATGTATGTATGTATGTATGTATGTATGTATGGGTGTATATATGTATATGTGTGTGTGCGTATATATATGTATGTATGTATAGGAATGCCGAGGATTTCCGATGGACAGTGCGACATTCCTTGAGCAGCTCGTCGACGGTGTTCGAGAGAAACACGCGTCGACAGTCACTCAGTAATTCACGAGGTGCACCGTGTCGCAAAATGAGATGGTGAAAAAGAAAGGACGCAACGTCTTTCGCAGTGGTAGCAGGCAGCGCAGATCTTTCAGCGTAGCGTGTCAAATGATCCACGGCGACGATAATCCACCGGTTGCCTCGAAGAGAGTTGGGTAGAGGACCATAAATATCAATTCCGACGCGGTCGAATGGTCTCGCTGGGCAGGTTAAGGGTTGCAAAGGGCCAGCAGTGCTGTGAGAAGGAGTCTTGCGTCGTTGACACGTGGTGCATGACCGAACGTACTGGCGAACGTGCCGATACATGCCGCGCCAGTAGTATCTTAGACGAAGGCGAGAGTAAGTCTTAAATACTCCAGCGTGGCCACACTGGGGGTTATTGTAAAAGGCAGCGCAGATGTCCGAACGCAAATGACGAGGGATGACAAGGAGCCACCTACGGCCGTCCGTCACGTAATTGCGGCGATACAAGCCTTCACGGACAGCAAAGCGTCTTGCTTGACGAGAGAGGGAGCGTGAGGTCGTTTCTGACGAACTGTGAGAGAGGACGTCAAGCAAAGAATTGATCCAAGGATCCTTGCGCTGTTCGGATGGCATGTCAGTGATGCTCAACGATGACGAATCGCAATTGGCAGTTGATAAGCAGGCAATGTCAGGAGGCAGTGGAGAACGGGATAGTGCATCGGCGTCTGAATGTCTGCGTCCTGAGCGATAAACAACACGGATATCGTATTCCTGAAGGCGTAAAGCCCAACGAGCGAGGCGGCCAGTAGAATATTTCATGGACGCTAACCAGCATAAGGCATGGTGATCTGTGACAACATCAAACTGGCGTCCGTAAAGGTAGGTGCGAAATCTTCCTATAGCCCAAATGATAGCCAAGCACTCCTTTTCCGCGACGGAATAGTTGGACTCTGCCTTCGTTAGTGTACGGCTAGCATAGGCGACAACGTACTCGTCGCAGCCATCCTTGCGTTGAGCGAGAATGGCACCGAGGCCGACACCGCTTGCATCCGTGTGAATTTCAGTGGGTGCATTGGGATCGAAGTGGCGGAGAACTGGCGGAGACGTGAGTAGCCGGCGTAGCGCCGTGAATGCCTCATCGCAGTGGGAATTCCAGCCAGAGAGGTCCGCGCTACGGGAGAGAAGCTGAGTCAGAGGGGCAATTATAGAGGCAAAATTGCGAATGAAACGCCGAAAATACGAACACAAGCCTACGAAACTACGAAGCTCCTTTATGGTAGTAGGCTTGGGGTACTCGGCAACGGCACGCAGTTTGGCAGGGTCTGGCGATATTCCTTCTTTTGAAACGACGTGGCCGAGAATTGTGAGTTTGCGGGCGCCAAAACGACATTTCTTTAAGTTTAGTTGCAACCCGGCGGCCGTAAGGCACTGGAGAACTTGTTCCAGACGGGAAAGATGAGTTTCAAAATTCGCCAAGAATACAACTATGTCGTCTAAATAGCAAAGACAGATGTGCCATTTAAGTCCCCTGAGGACACTGTCCATCATTCTTTCAAAAGTCGCAGGCGCATTGCAAAGACCGAAGGGCATTACATTAAATTCATATAAGACGTCAGGGGTCACAAACGCCGTTTTTGGACGGTCTGGTTCAGCCATTGGCACTTGCCAATATCCAGAGCGCAGATCCAGTGAAGAGAAAAACTCCGCACCTTGAAGGCAATCCAAGGCGTCATCAATGCGTGGCAGGGGATAAACATCCTTGCGTGTGATGTTGTTTAGTCGACGATAATCCACGCAAAACCTGATGGAGCCATCCTTTTTTTCGCACGAGGACCACTGGCGAAGCCCAAGGAGTGTGTGAGTGCTGAATAACACCACGTTGCAGCATCTCGTCGACGTGTTGAGTGATGACGTCACGCTCAGCCTGCGAGACGCGGTAGGGGCGCTGACGAAGTGGCGTATGATCGGTGTCGATATGGTGAATGACAACTGACGTGCGTCCCAAGGGAGGTTGTCCGTGGTAGAAGGAGGCGCGGAAACGGTCAAGTAGTTGAATGAGCTGATTGCGCTGGTCTTGCGTAAGGCCGGTGTCTACGCTGCGCAACAGAACGTCTCCGTCAGGTAGTGAGGGCGCGGTGCCAGCTGTGACAGCATTCATGGACATTGGTGTCGTATCAGAACCGGCATCAAAAGGAAAGATGTCATCATAAGTGTCAATACTCCCAATGTATTCGCCATGCAATAAGGTAGCGGGACAAGGGAACGGATTGCACACGTACACGACACTGGAGCCATCGGCAAGTGTTATGACGGCAAACGGGACGACAAGGTTCCGGCGATGAGCGCATTCTTGTGACGGCATAAATAGGGCAGTTGAATCGGAAACGGCGTTGCACAAAAGAGATACCGCGGCGACCGAAAAAGCAGAAATGACGACGTCAGCGGCGACGATCACCTTTTTGGGTGAGCGAGGGAGATCTATGAATGTCGTGCTGAAGGGAAACAAAACGAGTTGAGCACGAGCGCAGTCAACAACCGCATGATTAGCGGAAAGAAAGTTCCATCCCAGGATGATTTCATGAGACGCATGCGGAAGGACGACAAATTCAACGACGTAAAGCACTCCTTGAATCACAACACGAGCAGTGCATGTGGCAGAAGGTTGGACGTGTTGCGAACTCGCTGTGCGTAAAGAAATTTCAACCAGTGGAGTCGTCACTTTGTTCAATTTGCGGCATAACACTTCACTGATTATACAAATAGCGGCACCTGTGTTGACAAGAGCAGTTGTGGCGAAACCGTCCACAAACACGGCAATCTCGTTAGGGGGTGAAAGATGAGGCCTTCGAAATTTCGTCGGTGGCGCAGCTCTTGCCTCAGTAACTGCGACTGTTAGTTTTCCTCCTGGGCGTGGTTGGAACGGCGAAGCATGGGGGAAGGAGACCGAAGACGGGGTGAAGGAGATCGACGTCGGCTGAAGTCTGGTCGACGTGAGTGGGGGTCATGTGAATCAGGTGTCACATGCGATTCTGATTGCCGAGGTATGTTGCCGGAATGCTGCACATCATTAAAATAGAATCCACGGCGACGACAGTGGCGCGCGACATGTCCTGGAATACCGCAGTTGTAGCAGACGGGTCGGTTATCGGGAGTACGCCAAGAGTTTACAGGTGCTCGAGGTGGTGGAAAGGGCCGATTTACCGGATAAACTGAAACTGGTGACCTGTAGTAGTTGTTGGCTGGACTGTATGAAGGAAGCGGCGGTTGGGCAAGAGGTCGGCGGACGGCTTCTGCATAAGTCAGCGGTGCAGCCACTGGTATTGGGGATGCGGGCGAAGGGAGAGCCTCGGCAACTTGCGCCTGAATAGCACGGCGAAGTGAGTGGTCCAGTGTTGTGGGGGTCTCGTTGATGGTGGCGACAAGAGAGAGCTGTCGAGCAACTTCTTCCCGGATGTACTGTTGAATTTGAGGCATTAACACGCTGTAGTCGGGGCCACTGCTTTTGCACTGCAAGGCCGAAATATCAGCTGTTTGCGTATTAGCGCGACGTGTAGAAACTCGTTGCTTGCGCAGCTCATCGAAACTTTGACATAACTGAATCACGGCCGTGACGGTCCGTGGGTCTTTGGCCACAAGCATATGGAAAGCGTCGTCATCAATGCCTTTCATTATATTCTTAATTCTGTCAGCCTCCGTCATCCTGGCATCAACTCGCCTACAGAGGCTGATCACATCCTCAATGTAGCTCGTGAAGCTCTCACCGTTTCGCTGAAATCGTCCCCGCAGTCCCAGTTCAGCACGGAGCTTACGCATGGCTGGACGACCGAAAAACGAGGTGACGGCCTCTTTGAAAACCGACCAGGTGGGGATGTCGGCTAGGTGGTTGGTGAACCATAGGTTGGCCAAATCCGTCAAGTAGAAGATGACGTGAGTCAGCTTCGCAGGGTCATCCCACTTGTTAATCGCGCTGGCATGCTCGTACTCTGCCAGCCAGTCCTCGACATCTTGATCTTCAGTGCCGTTGTATACTGGTGGGTCACGCAGACTAAGTACACCAGAACACATGACAGGTGGCAGCGTGGAAGAGCCTTGGGGGGGATCAACGCGCTCGGTCATCACGGACTGAGATGGTAGCTTACGGCTGCGGAGCTCCAGGACGTTACCCAGCACCTCCACTAAATTCAACGAGCAAGGTTGCGTAAAAACACAGGTTATTATTCCAGAAACGTTAGCCGCAACAAGCTGGTACAGGCAGAAACCCGGCAAGCACGAGCCACACACGGACATCAACGTCTTCTTTCACGCTGGCACAGAGCTGGCGCCACTATGCTTCGGTACAGTATGTATGTATGTATGTATGTATGTATGTATGTATGTATGTATGTATGTATGTATGTATGTATGTATGTATGTATGTATGTATGTATGTATGTATGTATGTATGTATGTATGTATGTATGTATGTATGTATGTATGTATGTATGTATGTATGTATGTATGTATGTATGTATGTATGTATGTATGTATGTATGTATGTATGTATGTATGTATGTATGTATGTATTTATCTTTTAAATGAGAATCCATTTATCATTGGTGAGTAAGTTTGGTAATGATTTGGCTGAATTTGTTTCTAGTTATTTCTATTTTGAGCCATTATACATTTTACTTTGTTTTGTACTGCATAAAAATAAATGTAACCTTACACAGAATATGTGTGTTCAAAAAGTTGTTTCATTTACCAACCTACAGTCATGGGCAAGAAATTGGGTAAAATGGAACGAACCTGCGAAGATTAGTTTACAGCATAGCTACTCTACATGGCATATCTCGTACACATTGCGTTGGTGGAATATGTCGATTTCAACCTTTCAATTTTATTCAGAATAAGCAAGCTATCACCCGTGGTTGTATATGTGTGTGATATTTATGCATACTGTGATACCGGTTCGCAATGACAATTAAGGTCACAAACCTAGTCAAGCTGAATACACAAGTTTTGTCCATGCGCCTTTCATCTGCACTGGAACTGTTGTTAATAAAAAATGAACTTCAGCATTTAGAAATTCATTCTAGTAACCAAAAGCAGGGTATCTCCTTATCACACAAATCAAATTGCCATTGTTCTGTTCCATTCTGGACAATAGGGGACCCTCTCAGCAGAACTCGATTAACTGCTATAGTTAATTTTAACCATTGACAGCGACATTACACTGAAGCGTGCAGCATGACAAATAGCTGGAGAGAAGACACAAACTAATCACTCTGTTTGCGTCAGCTCTAACTGTCCGTGCTCTTTGGTCTTGCTGCATGTGATGATGCCCACCAAATTAGCATGAAAGCATGTCCCTACAAAGGCAGTCAGCTTGGCTGCAAGCAGTTAGCTCACTGCATGTGTAGATTTTCTTCAAAACACCGAGAAGACTGATTGCTGGTCGAATATCTAAACACGTGAAAAGTGATATACCAGGTATGTTATTGGTATTTCAGTACTGGACACTTTTGCGATAAGAGAGGATGGAGGAGAAAATTATGAACCCTGAATTGTTTAATTTTTGAAGGAGCACAGTACAGCGCTTTTGGAACAAAAGGGGAGTGAAAGAAGCAAGTGCGAAAGCCTACTTCTCAAAAAATTAGTACCCGCCACCACGCATAATGTCAGGCCGGGCAACCTCTTGAAAAAAAAAATAGCGCTCAGTGATTCTGCGAATCGAACCAAGTACCTCCTAGATTGTAGTTGAGCGCTGTAACCGCTCGTCCACTGCAGCAGTGCTTGCATTCACCCTATTGCTGACATATCGTCATTCCTTCGAATGAAGCCAAATGCAGAAACGTCTGGTGAAACTTTGTCAAAAATAGAAAAAATTGTTAGAATGCGTTTGCCCAAGGTTACTAGAAGATAGAAACCGCCACGTGTGAATGTATAGCCGTGCGCTATTTATTCTTGTACATTACTATCATGACGTTGGGATAGCCGGCTCTAACGTAGGCTACCTCCTCATAGTTTGCCAAATATAAATAAGAAAATAAAAATATATATCGGCCTGTGACAACGCTAATCAACTATTATGAGTTCACTGTCACTAGTGTCACTTTCACTAGATGAATGCTCAGTTTGCTACCATTATCGTTATTTAGGAAAGTTTTGGCTCATTAACTCAACTCTCCTAATCAGCATTGATTCTCACATCTAAGGACAGTCACACTTCATCTCGCTTTCTGAGTGGCTGTCACTCTCATATAACGCGTAATCCACTTTTTTATGCTCTCCGAGCATCTGACGCTGCTTTGCGGAGACTTTCCCTGACGTCTGCTGGGCCAGAAAATTGTCTTCATTATCTATCAATTTCAAGCTTTCGCGAAGCCGAAACGAGAGTCTCTCTCTCTTTCTCTTTCTTCATCCTTTTCGCACGTGTGATAACGTCTCTCGACCTCAAGACTCGTATACACGTCCCTTGCTTTGTTTGCGCACTCAAACAACGCTGGACGAAATATTTGCACCGTGTTTTGTGAAAAGCATTAGCACTGAGACACCTCCCGACGAGTATCCCTAATTTTACGTAGACATATACCTAAGCGTAAGCGTATGCACGTTCTCGCATTCCGACTTTATAAACATGCTGCGGTGCATGGAACCAGCGAAATCGCGCTCACAATTTCATTTGATTACTGCTGCTATCTATTTCCGCACAATTCGTCTGCAGGCACCAAAGTCGCTCACGTGTCTTGTAATAAGAATATTGTAACAAAGGCTACCTTTGACTATAGGTACAAAACACCCTTACGTTCACCACTATACCGTGCTAGATTGCACCGAATTAGTTAAGTAGCAGCGCAGCTTTAATGAAATGTAAGGTAACTGGTCGCGTTAAATAGGGGAAGGCATTTGAGGCACATTTTAAAACATTGCATGCGTCGATAATTGCTCGGTGGCTTAAGGCCATCGAGCAATTATTTTTTTAGCTACAGTCATTGATTAAAGGCGAGTGCTTGGCTTTGCACAGCCCACCAAAACGTCTATTACAACGTACGCGGCATTCCGTAAGCGCTGTAGCAGACGCTCGCGGAATGACGCTCGCGGAATGAAGCAAGATTCAGTAAAGAAGAAGAACAATGCACATGCTGCGGGAAAGATAAGGAAACGGCGGAGCATGTTCTGATTGAATGTGGAGATATCCACCCAGGTGTACGTTTGGGCACGAGCCTACAGGAAGCCTTGGGTTTTAGGGACAACAATGGAAAGCTGAACACACCCGCGATTGAAATAAGTAAGAGACGGTTAGAGTATTGGTGGCAGAAAATTAGAGAGAAAGGACAAAAATAAATATTGGAAAAATACAATATGGACAGTGTGCCGTAAATGGCAGAGAACTTAAGCTGAAAATTTACCTTTTTTTACCATTAAGATAGAATTTATCGAAGTAGAGGCATTAGGCCAACATAAAAAAAAAGAAAAGTTTTTTTTTTGTTGAGCCTGGTGGCATACTTGTCACCACCCCGTTATAAAGGGGACGCTCATAGCATCCATCTATCCGGAACTGAAACTTAGATGCAGCAAATCATTGGCTATCATCGTATACTCTCGATGCTAGACGCTTTGCGTGCTACCTTGATATTATCGGCACACACTTCTTTCTTTCCTTGTCGTTTCATCGGCTATCGTGTGTCCTCCTTGCCCTCTTAAGTGCCGAATAAGTTAAATTCATACCCGCGCTATAGTAATCCCTCCAGATAAGAGATTTTTTGGCTAAGAAAATGCGTAGCCAAAGAAAAAGCTTTGTGAATTCGGCCCCAGGTCCGTACCCGGGCCGGTACGGGCCGTATTTAGAGCCCCGGGCCAGGCTCTGGCGGGCCTGCGCATGAATGGCCCGGGCCAGAAAAATCGGCCCGTGCAGTGCTCTAGCGCCGACGTTTGAATATGTGGTTGCAAGAATGAATCTGTCAAGGAGCAACGGCTTCCTTGATTCCACAGAAGAATCACGAATGCTGACACGTTAGCTTTATTTAAGTGCTCTGCTGTGGACGTGACGCTGAAAAATAATTGCAGATTTATTTACACAATCTCAGAAAACCAAAATGAAGAAAATTATCTGAAGTTCTTCATCATCATCAGCCTGACTACGTCCACTGCAGGACAAAGGTTTCTCCCATGTTCCGTCAGTTAACCCGGTCCTGTGCTTGCTGCTGCCAATTTATATCCGCAAACTTCTTAATCTCATCAGCCCACCTAACCTTCTGTCTCCCCCCAATCCGCTTGCCTTCTCTAGAAATACAGTCATTTACCCTTAATGACCAGCGGTTATCCTGTCTACGTGCTACATGCCCGGCCCATGTCTATTTCCTCTTCTTGATTTCAACTATGATATCCTTTACCCCCGTTTGTTCCCTAAAGTCACTGAAGCTGAAGTTACCCAAGTGTTATCCTTAAAACACGAGCAATCAGTGTGTAGCTGAGGACATTAGCTGTTGCATCACCAATAATAATACAATAGCAACAATAATAAAATATTATTACTATTAATAATAAAAGACATGGGTAGCCCAGCAAGCTTTTGCTGATAGCAGTTCTAGCCTAGACAATCCAGGCGGCCTTTAAGCCGAGCAGAAATCGTGGCGCAGACCAACGTTACTAGATCAGCTTATCTAGTAACGTTGGCGTAGACAGACATGAGTAAAGTTGTGGTTCAAAAGTCAGATATGCTGAGTAATATGTAGAAGCAACAGACATCAAAAGAGTGGATGTACCAACATGGCAGCTAAAGTTTATCCAATATGAAGGACAAGTTGCTGGGCAGAAATTTTCTTAGTCTTGTTTATGCACTAGGCTGCCACAATTGTGGCAGCCAGTACAATAGTGAAACTCGTGATTTCAAGAAAAACGTTAAACAACGCACATATGACAAGACGAAACGACGTGCGGCCTCGACTGCCCTCTCTGAACACGCGGAATTTACAGACCGCCAAATAAATTTGTAAAACCCGTGTGTTCTGGACAAATAAAAAAACTTGCATCTTCCCACGAGGGGCGGGGGACTCGAGTAAATGCGTCACAGAATAGGGGGGGGGGGGTATCCCGTGATTGTTGCGTAGTTAGGTAAGGTTTGGGAATGCTTAATTGTCATTTCGTCTTTATTATCCATATTTATTGAATCAAAGAGAAGCGTTGCCTTCAACGAGTGCTGGGACACTGTTGGGTTGTGCCCCACTGCTGGTTTAAGGTGCTGTTGCTTCCATCGCATCTACTGGAAGTATTTGCTGTTGGGCTAGTTGGTTCGTCATACTGAGGGGTAATTCTAGACGCCTAAAGCACCACAGGAAAAAATAATCACAGAGAAAGAGCGTCAACTCGCAACTGATTTATTTGCAGGAGAAACGCAGGAAATATATAGCCGCACACGCATGTGCAGAGCACACTACACAGACCTAGTCACATGACCACAGACATAAACTGAGGTCGTTCAACCGGCATATCTAACCAAGCAACGAAGCGCAAAAATCAAACTCAGACTTGCGCAAGACGACTGACGTGTCACTTATACACAAGTCCCTTTGTTTATCCAGAACGCTTCCATTATTTCACGGGCCAGAGCATCTGGGCCTATGGCAAGGACAGAAACGCTTGAAAACCTCGCCTCACAAGAACAGGAACGGCAATGCGTAGGCAAATGTGCTCCGGAATTATTTAGAATTGAAAGCTCATGTTCCCTAATTCTCACGTTCAAACACCGTCCAGTTTGGCCGATGTAAATGTGGCCACAACTAAGTGGGATTAAGTACACCAAACCTACTACGGAAACCACATACATCGAAGCGTGTATTTTTCCACAGGTGGAGGCGCTCGGTGTTTCAGAAATACGTGGGCATAGGCCAGCCAGCTTTCGTGGCGCAGAAAAAACAACAGACACATTGTACCTGCTCGCCACGTTCTTAAGGTTGTGCGCTACCTTATGAACATATGGAACAATCATAGGTCGTTTATCCCTCGGCTGCCTGCATTTTCGTTTCCCCTTGAACTTTTGAAGGAGGGTTTCCGAGACGAATACAATGACAGAGTTAAGATAGCCAGCTGAATGCAGCCGCCTAACCTGATTCAAGTAGCTATCCTGCATCCTGTGATGGCAAGATTTCACTAGCGCTCCCTCGAGACACATGGTTGCAATGGCTCTTTTTTCAAGTTTAGAAGGAGCTGCATCAAAAGGTAACAGCTCTTTGCGCGAACGTGGATGATACGCCTAGCACACGTGTCGCTCCGAGAACATGATGCTCAAGTCTAAAAACTGCAATTTATTGTCAGTGGGAAGCTCATGCGTAAACGAAAGGCCATTAGCATGTTGTCTGAAAAGTGCTAAAATATCATCCACTGAACTAGTGGTGGTCGTCAGAGGGTTAGCGTTTAAAATGACTAAAAAGTCGTTTACGTACCGAAAGACTTTCAGCACCTTTGCATCGTCAATTGCTTGAGCTAAAGCAGTGTCTAAGGAAGATAAGAACATGTTACACAGCACTGGAGCGACACAAGAGCCAATGCAGATCCTTTGTCGCTGAACGTAAAGATTGCCATCATGTGATACAAAGGTTGAGGTAAGATAAAATTCCAACAACGTCCTAAAGTTATCGAGAGAAACGTCTGCGGCCCTCTCGAATGCTAGAACTCCGTTTGTTTCAATACAGGTTCTAACAATTTTGAATAGCTCCGAGGGCGGCACAGAATAGAAAAGGCCTTCAACATCGACTGAAAAGCCATACGCCCAGATGCTCAGATGCTCTGGCCCGTGAAATAATGGAAGCGTTTTGGATAAAGAAAAAAAGGTGACTTGTGTATAAGTGACACTTCAGTCGTCTTGCGCAAGTCTGAGTTTGATTTTTTGCGTTTCGTTGCTTGATTAGATATGCCGGTTGAACGTCCTCAGTTTATGTCTGGGGTCATGTGACAAGGTGAATTAGTGTGCTCTGCACATGCGTGTGCGGCTATATATTCCGTGCGTTTCTCCTGCAAATAAATCAGTTGCGAGTTGACGCTTTTTCTCTGTGATTATTTCTTCCTGTGGTGCTTTAGGCGTCTATAATTACCCCTCAGCATCTCTTCGAGTCAAGCGACGCGTCAAGTCAAATGAAAGCCAAGTAAAGATGGCCTTGACTGAATTCCGAACGCTCGATCCAGTGCCTACATATACGGAGTGGGCAGTGAACGGTTGTGCTGCGCGAGCAGTCAATTTTTACTCGCAGACGCTGCCTGTGATGGCCTTGCGAGGCGAGAGAGTGGGGAGAGCGACAGTTGGCACGAGACGCGAGCATGCGCAGTAAAGTGCCAACCACTGGCACGCGTATGCTCGCGTCTACGCGTCAAAAGCGTCAAATGCGCCTCTCGGCGTCGGCGTCGAAGGGGCATACGTGAAGAGGCGCGAGGGATCAAGCCGGGCTTGATATTTTTGCACGCATACGCTACGTCACCGCGCGTACAGCGGCGCCAACCAACCAGGGGCCGCGCGCCAACCAACCAGAGGCCGCGATGCCTCGGAACGTTATGCCTAATGGCCGCCGCTTCGAAGGCACAGCCCAGTGCTGGATGCAAGCACGGAAACTACTCGAAACGTTCCTGAATGACCGCTTCGTAATCTAGAACGACAAGGGCACGAAGAACGACTGCGAGTGCTACCAGCGTGACGTGGTTTCGTGCCGAGTTCGAGCGACGCCGACAAATCCAGTGAATGCCGGCCAGCTGTGCTAGCACCGGTCCCGAGTTCGATCATCGGCCGAACCAAAGGAGCATGTCGGTGTTCTAATGTTTTGATCTCTGACTTTATGTGCTAAAAACGAGTGCAAACAGACTTTGGAGGTTCGAAGGTTCGAGCGTGAGCCCTCGCCTACCGCGGAGGCAATTCAGAGCGGTGTCATCTGCATCCAGCGCAGGCCTCTACCGTCTAGTTCGTATGAACCAGCACATGCGAGGAAGCTCGGCTGAAAAAACTCTACGGTAGTTTCCGTCGCAACATAGACACCATATACGACGCCCGAAACATTGCGTAGTTCATACGGAGGAGTTTTTATCTGCACTGTGTTTGTTTTTAACATCGGTATTCATCATCGCTGAAAACGAACCTCGCACTAGCCACATTTCGGTGATGTGAAAACGTACGTACTTATAGAAGTGTATTCGCGGATTGTACGACGCTGAAACATTCGTTAGCCTCGGTGCAAATCGTTTTCGTGTGTTGCCAAGCTAATAACAAGCGTGCGCTGGTTGGTAGCAGTGTGAGGTGACTTCGTGTCGGGTACCACCAACGCTGAAACGTTCAGCTGTCAGCGGTCTCATTTACATTCACGTACAAGACAAAAACTCGAGTGTGCGTTGCTGTGGTGATTGAAAAAGAAAGTTGCATGATTAAGTGCTGCTGGTATTGCCTGCTATTTCACTTCTCGCTTCTTCTGCTTCTCTGCCATGCTTAGTAGCGCATACGTTGTTTGGAGGCATTCTAACACACACATTCTTAACTTATAGTTCATTCTGATACTCATAGCTATAGGCATACGATGGCACTTCGTCGTTTTACAGTTTACTATAATATAACACGCGTTTTGTTTACAGCTGCACAGATAACTGAAAACCTTGTGAGAAGCACCTGATTTGAAATCAGCTGCATGATGACATGATAGTTGGAAGAGAAGATCACCACATGTATGCACAGAATGAATGAAGGTGAACTAGTATGGTACTGCACTTTGTATAGAAGAAATGCAAAAAGTACCTCATGTGACTCATGAGACCTTTCAGAACTGTGCATGTATATATCTGTTCCTCCAATCTGTAAATAGCTGAAGATATTATTCGATGGTTTCGAACATTGAATATTTGTATGTGTTTCCAAGGAGTGCTTCATTTCTGTTCAGTTTTTTAATATATGCATTAACTTGGATTATATATATGCATGCACTCAAGCATATCCAGTTTAGCTCTGTTGGAAAACTCGCCAAAACTTCTGTACGGTGCTCTGGTGCAATCCTATAATTGGTATCTGTTCCAACAAAAAGTTTGGGCATGATTTACTGCATTATAGGGTATTTTGACAATTGATGACAAGTGAAAGCCACAGTGCTTGGCTGTAATCTCAAAAGCAATGTCTATCTCATCAAGAAGTGTCAGATGCATTTTGCAGATGTTAAAGGGTATTTAAACGAGCAGCAAAGTGCTGAAGCCTTCAACACAGCACTGATCCGCAATCACCATCCAGCTTAGAAGTCATTTGTAGTGCTCTCTAACATGTTCAAATAAAGTTATCAAACACTGCATTGATCTACTTGGTTTGATTCGTAATACCAGTGTGTCTGACTTTTTGGAGGCACTTGTATTATAATAATGTTCTATTTCTCTGATTTCTTACCTGGGTGCACTCATTGATTTGTTTACCTTGGCACACTTTGTGATCATCATCATCATCATCATCAGCCTGACTACGTCCACTGCAGGACAAAGGCCTCTCCCATGTTCCGCCAGTTAACCCGGTCCTGTGCTTGCTGCTGCCAATTTATACCCGCAAACTTCTTAATCTCATCTGCCCACCTAACCTTCTGTCTCCCCCTAACCCGCTTCCCTTCTCTGGGAATCCAGTCAGTTACCCTTAATGACCAGCGGTTATCCTGTCTACGCGCTACATGCCCTGCCCATGTCCATTTCTTCATCTTCATTTCAGCTATGATATCCTTAACCCCCGTTTGTTCCCTAATCCACTCTGCTCTCTTCTTGTCTCTTAAGGTTACACCTACCATTTTTCTTTCCATTGCTCGCTGCGTCGTCCTCAATTTAAGCTGAACCCTCTTTGTAAGTCTCCAGGTTTCCGCTCCGTAGCTAAGTACCGGCAAGATACAGCTGTTATATACCTTCCTCTTGAGGGATAGTGGCAATCTACCTGTCATAATTTGAGAGTGCTTGCCGAATGTGCTCCACCCCACCCCATTCTTATTGTGATATCACTGTTTAAATCCTTTGATTTTGTATATATGTACGCCACTTTTGCAGTAACCTCACATTGGGCTGTCGTACTTGAAAATAAATAAATATACCATCCGAAAGTGTTCCACGCTGTGCTCGGTTCCGATCTGATCATCTGATATCTGTTGCATCATGATGTGTCGGGTGTGTTTTATTGCATTGTAGAACATTTTGGCTGCCTTCCATGAAGCGTCCAGTTCCAGTATTATGACCGATATCTGTGACTTCATGAAGAGTTAGGCGCGGTTTGTCATTTTAGAGAATACTTTAACTACAGACAACGTCCAAAAGTCTTCCATACAGAGTTCAGTTACAGTTATATGACCAATATCTGTCTTATCATGAAAGTTTCAAGTACAGTTAGTTGCATTAGAGCATATTTTGACTACAAAAAATGCCCAGAGGCATTCTACGTAGTGCTTGGTTCCATTCCTATGACCAGTATCTGTTGTATAATTAAAATCCAGATGCAGTTTCTTGCATTAGAAGATATTTCCAATACACTTATCATTCAAAAGCCCTCCGCACAGGGCACAATTAAAGCCTCATGACCTAAATCCATCACATCATGAAGAGTAGGGTGTGGGTTGTTGCATTGGAGAACATTTCGGCTGCAGACAACGTTCAAAAGCCTTCTATACAGGGTTCAGTTCCAATATCATGACCGATATCTGTGACTTTATGACCAGTTGGGTGCGGTTTGTCATTTCTGAGAATACTTTGACTAAAGACAACGTCCAGAAGTCTTCCATACAGGGTTCCGTTCCAATATTATGACTGATATCTGTGACTTTATAAACAGTTGGGTGTCGTTTGCATTTTATAGCATACTTTGAGTAAAGACAACGTCCAGAAGTCTTGCATTAACGTTTCAGTTCTAGTATGACCGATATCTGTGACTTCATGAATAGTTGGGTGTCGTCTGTCATTTTAGAGAATACTTTGACTGAAGACAACGTCCAGAAGTCTTCCATTAAGGATTCAGTTCTAATATTATGACTGATATCTGTGACTTCATGAACAGTTGGGTGTCGTCTGTCGTTTTAGACAATACTTTGACTAAAGACAACGTCCAGACGTCTTCAATTTCAAAAGAGATCGCTCTCAGTCTTGTGTCTGAGGGTGAATCTCTTTTTCGGAGGAAGGCTGTGTGACAGGGGTATGAGTGACGGTTGGATTGTGAAACTTTACACTCGCTACAACCGTAAGTTGACAAACTGACTTAAGAGTCAACTTGTCCAGACAGACCGACTGAGTAATATTTAGGCGAGTAAAAGTCCAAGCGAGCCTTTTGAGGGCTGAGGTGCACTGGCACCGTGACAAAGAAAGGGAAGATACGTTAAACTTTACCCGAGTTTCACGTCCCACAACAGGTCAGACGAACGTGTGAGCCACAAGACTCGATGCCACAGCAGCAGCGCCGTCTGCGAGAGACGCCATTAAGCAGACGACAATTGTTAGCATGTTCTTTGTACTGAAAATAAAAGATCAAACGACGGAAAACCATACTATGAGAGATACTTGCGAGACGCTACATGCCCAGTGGGTGCGCATCGATTCTCCACGTGGTTGTGCTGCATCAGTTCAGTACCAACTCGTAGAGGTTTACAGTAAGTTTTTCATCGCCTTGAAATCCTGGCAGCAAAAGTAGCTTGTGCGAGTACGGTCAGACGATGCAAGCCCTCGCATGTTTTTCCCGTCCCGTCCGGCTGTGTTTCGTGTGGCAGCACCAACTGTAAATTACGCCTGAAATTGTATGTCACCACGTCCTCTGCCAGTACACACGGGCTGATGCCCAACACTCCACCGTCTACCTCCGCGGTGGCGTGCACTAGAGTCATGGCCGGCCCAGCCGAACAAGCGGCACCACACGTAGAGTGACCAGACAAGCGTACGGCAGCGCATGAGTGCACAGAAAATGCCACTGGTGCTGCCAGCTGAAGATGCCACGAGTGAACTGCACCTTTGATCACCGGCCTGTGGATCTATCAAATGAACTTCAGCATTATGTCTGTTTAGAACTCCAAGTATATTCACACACATTATGCACTAGCATTCATGCACCACCTCAATGTTTATTGATCAGAACCATGAGTTAAAGGAAAGGTGCCATGACCTCCCACCGCAAACTGTTTCACTAGGAGCTCCTGGTAAAATATATATCTCGTCAGTCACATATTTAAATCACTATTGACTCGTTTGTAAACTGGCAAGACCAAACGGCATATCGCAAAGCCTCGATTATAAGAGATATTTGTGGTACAGAGCATTGACACCATAATCAAAAAACTCGTTTTACACTAACGGACTCATGAGTTGGCTCACTCAGGCTCAGGTCAAGCCACGAGTCTGAGTGAGCTCGAAGTTTTTACTACACGTGGTTGCAGACAATGCTTCCGTGAGGACGTTTTTTGCATCCACATGGTGCTGCGATGTTCTATGCGTAGCATAAAGCGCTCAATGAGACGCTTGCCAGAGCCTGCTGGCTGACTACTGATGCCATTCTAACATAAGTTGGCCCATATGTTGCATACTTTCATATATTCCCCAAAATTATAGATTGATATTCACTCCCAAATTCTAGTTGCTTGCCCCCATCTTAACCTTATTTGCTTTCAATGGAGCCGTATAAAAAAGTGGGTGCAAGAAGGTGCCATTTTTCCCCAAATTTTTTAAGGAAATATTGTTAAAATACATTGCAATAGTATTGAAAATTTGGCTAGTTGGTACAGATGCATTTTTAATTACAGCGCGAAAACTACAAAGACGAAAAACAGAAATTGTACAAACGAGTGCTGGGGGACACCTACAAGAAGGGACACCTACAGCGCTCGTTCGTG
This sequence comes from Rhipicephalus microplus, assembly GCF_043290135.1. Lineage (NCBI taxonomy): Eukaryota > Metazoa > Arthropoda > Arachnida > Ixodida > Ixodidae > Rhipicephalus > Rhipicephalus microplus. The sequence continues at coordinate 219,703,174 of NC_134704.1, forward strand.
TCCATTCTGTTTTCCGTCTTCGCCGTTCTCGCACTGTAACCAAAAATGTATTTTCAAAAAACTTCGATAATATCTATGCAAATCTATGCGTGCACACAGTTATAGATGCTTATTTATGCTGCGCCGAGCCATTCCTTAACTAAGGCAAACCAGTGTAAGAGTGTACTTTTCAGGGATTGCCGGCATTTTCTCAAAGAAGCTTGTTTGGGGATAGTATTTTCTAGCAGCAATTATGTGCAATGTGCACTCTCTGTACAATTTCTGTAAACAGATAATGCCTGTAAACAACATTGCTTTTCTATATACTGTGACGACGCGAGATTGACGAGCACACAAAGCGCCTCAAACAAATACGATTTATCGATCGCAGGAAACAGACTGCAACGACTTCTTCGTCTTTTGCCCTCGGCCAAAGACACTCGCGCTGCTTCGTTGTCCTCACCACTGGCACATACGCGCGTCATTATTCCCTTTTTAAAAAAACATCGTCCCGATGATAAACGTTTGAGAAGCAAGGCGAAACCAAAACTGCACAGTTAGTCACTGAAAGTAAGGCTTCATCCGAAGCACGCGGACAATTTCTGGTGAATGTCTGCGCCGCTTTGAACGCTGCACGCCGTTCAGAACAACCTCGTAGTTGACGTCACTAATGCGTAGCAGAACCTTGTAGGGTCCGAAGTATCTTCGCAACAGCTTTTCAGGAAGCCCACGCGGACAAACAGGTGTCCAGACCCATACTTTGTCGTCCACGTTGTATATGACGGGTCTGTGCCGGAGGTTGTAATACTTGGCATCGTCGTCTTGCTGTTTGGTGATTCGCAACCTGGCAAGTTGTCTGGCTTCTTCTGCTAGCTGGGTAAACTCTTCGGCGTCTGTCTCAATGTCATCATTTTCATGAGGGAGCATTGCGTCTAACGTTGTTGTAACCTCGCGTCCGTAAAGGAGACTAAAGGGTGTCTTCCGAGTGGTCTCTTGACGAGCCCTGTTGTACGCGAGCGTGACGTAGGGCATAATGATGTCCCAGTTCTTGTGCTCTACATCTACGTACATGCTTATCATGTCAGGCAGGGTCTTGTTGAGGCGTTCGGTGAGCCCATTGGTCTGGGGATGATACGCCGTTGTCTTCCTGTGAGCTGTACCACTTAGTCGAAAAATGGTGTCCAAAAGCTTGGCCATGAACGCAGTACCTGTGTCGGTGATGACTATTGCGGGAGCACCGTGTCTTAAGACGATGGCTTCAATGAAAAATTGCGTCGCTTCAGCTGCCGTTGCCCGTGACAGAGCGCCTGTCTTCACGTATCGGGTCAGGTAATCCGTGGCGACGATTATCCATCTGTTTCCAGTGGCAGAGTTTGGGAAGGGGCCCAGAAAATCCATGCCAATTTGTACAAACGGTGTCGCCGGCACTCGAACAGGCTGCAGCAGGCCAGCTGGTTTGATGGATGGTGGCTTGCGGCGCTGGCAATCTATGCATGCCTGCACGTAGGTTTTGACAACTTCGGCAAGTCTTGGCCAGTAATAGTTCTGCCTTATTCTCGCCAATGTTCTTGCGTAACCCAAGTGACCAGCGGTAGGTTCGTCGTGACAGGATTGCAGTACCTCACGGCGAAGCGAACAAGGAACGACGAGCAAGTACCTGCTGCCGGTGGCTGAAAAGTTCCTCTTCTAAAGAATGTCATTTCGCAAGCAGTACGACGGCAGCCCTCTTGCAAATAACTTCGGAACGCTATTCGCTCGCCCTTGTAGGTAATCTATAACAGCAGCTCAGCATCGCCACGCTGCTGTTGAGAAAAGGTGGTGGTGTCCACAATTCCGAGAAAGGCCGTGTCGTCATCGTCGTTGTCCGGGGATGCCGTCTCAACAAGAGACCGAGAAAGACAGTCGGCATTGGTGTGTCGTTTTCCCGACTTGTAGGCAACAGTGAAGTCAAATTCTTGGAGCCGAAGACTCCATCGTGCAAGGCGGCCAGACGGATCTTTCAAGTTGACTAACCAACAGAGAGAGTGGTGATCACTGATAACTGTGAATGGGCGGCCGTGCAAATAAGGACGAAACTTCAGGACTGCCCATACCATTGCAAGACATTCTTTTTCCGTCGTAGTGTAATTAGCTTCAGCTCGGGACAGCGTCCTGCTGGCGTAGGCGATCACGTTTCCGTTGTCGTCCTTCGACTGTACGAGCACTGCTCCAAGACCCACATTACTAGCGTCTGTATGAAGTATTGTCGGCGCGTCTTCATCGAAGTGGGCCAGCACGCGGGGTCTTTGCATTCGCTGACGAAGCTCGTGAAATGCTTGCTGTTGATCTTCGCCCCATCTGAAGGAGGTATCTTCCTGAGTAAGCTGTGTCAATGGCCATGCGATGCGCGAAAAATTAGCAATAAACCACCGGTAATAGGCACAGAGTCCTAAGAAGCGTCGCACTGATTTTTTGTCTGATGGCGTCGGGAAGTTTGCCACGGCGGCAATTTTATCCGGGTCGGGTCGGATCCCTTGGCTGCTCACGAAGTGACCGAGGAATCGAAGTTCGTGGAAGCCGAAGTGGCACTTTTCTGGTTTTAGAGTAAGGCCGGCCAAGCGTATTGCTTCAAAAACTGCTTCGAGCCTTCGTAAGTGTTCCTAGAAAGTCGCCGAAAAGACAATCACGTCATCGAGGTACACCAAGCAGGTTTGCCACTTAAGTCCCGACAGAACCGTGTCCATGAGACGCTGGAATGTTGCTGGCGCTGAACACAAACCGAAAGGAAGAACCTGAAATTCATAAAGTCCGTCGGGCGTAACAAAGGCGGTCTTCTCACGATCTCTCTCATCCACTTCAATTTGCCAGTAGCCGCTCTTTAAGTCCATACACGAAAAGTAGCGTGCGTTTCGTAGTCTATCCAATGAATCATCAATACGCGGCAGAGGGTAGACGTCCTTCTTTGTGATCTGATTAAGCTTACGGTAGTTGACGCAGAAACGCAAGCTACCGTCCTTGTTTTTGACGAGTACTACAGGTGATGCCCAAGGACTGTTAGACAGCCGAATAAAACCATCTTCTAGCATCGTTTTCACCTGTTTTTGAATTGCCTCACGCTCCTCTTGGGCGACTTGATAAGGATTTTGCCAGATGGGTCTGGCATCGGAATCCGTGATGATGCGGTGTTTCGTCAGTGCCGTTTGACCAACTCTTGATGTGGATGAGAAGCAGCCGTGGAACTTGTTGATCAGCGTGAGAAGGCGGTCTCGCTCAATGGGAGATAACATTGGACCAACGTCTACAGGTGTCGGTGTAGTGATAGTAGACGCTGCTGCTTCCTCCACTAAATGACAATCTTCTGTTTGCGAGAGTTCGTCAAAATAGGCAATAGCCGTGCCTTTAACTATGTGTCGGCGTTCTCTGCTGAAATTTGTCAATAGCAGTTCAGCGCATCCGTCAATCACAGTGATGACAGCCCTGGCAACAGAAAGGCCGCTAGTGAATACGAGCTCCTTGATGTGTTTAGCTATGCCAGTACCATTTTGTAATTTGTCAAAGTGCACGGATACGAGAGAACAACTTCGTCGCGGCAGTATGACGTCGTCATCGGCAATACGGAAGCGAGGTGCAAGGTGTTCCTCATCTGTAGCAGTCTCCGAGCTTACAGTGAACGTTACGCTTCTGTCACGGATGTCAATCACAGCCCCGTATTCGCGCAAGAAATCCATTCCCAATATGAGCTGTTTACAGCACTCGTGGAGAATGACGAGGGTGGCGACAAAGGTGGAACCAGCAATGAAGAGTCGGGCCGTGCACTTTCCAACCGGTGTCATCAACTGACCTCCTGCAGTTTATATATTGGGTCCCTGCCATGGCATTTTCACCTTCCTTAGTCTTTCGGCTAGCTGTAGGCTTATTATAGAAAAGTGGGAGCCAGTGTCCACAAGTGCCGTCACTTGGTGGCCGTCAATGTGAACGACGAGGTCAGCGCTGATAACGTCGGTTACGTCGACAGTTGTCTCATTCGTCAAATTAGTCGTTGCTGTCGTCTTCTTCGGTATCAATGGCTTCGAGCTGTCATTTGTCTGCAATGGGGGCTGTTCGGAATTTCGAATATTGGCAACCCCACCCCCCGAGGTCGCTGCGTCTAGTTTCCTCGTCGCGGGCTAGGGGACCTGCCCCTGGTGACGTCGGCAAAACGGCGACGACTAGGTGAACTGGGCCGCGCAGGAGATGGAGAACGTGATCTGGGCATTACTGGATTCTGCGGCGGTGTGTTCACAGGGGCGTAGTTGTACATGCGTTGGTCGTCGTACGCAATGTAATCAGGGTAGCGAGGAAATCTCGAGTACTGAGCGTCGCGATAACGGCAAACTCTGTAGACGTGCCCAGCTTCGCCACAATGAAAGCATACCGGTCGACGGTCAGCGGTACGCCACAAATCGGTTTTCCGACGCTGGTAGGTAAGTGGAGACTCACTATTGTGCCACGTTGTGGGGCTACGTTGTGGGGCATGTTGGTTATACGGCATTCGTCTTGTCGGAGGAATCGGTGAGGTCGCGAAAGTGGTCGGTGCTGACAGTGGCCGTGTTTGCAGGGTTGGTGGTGGTCCAGTCATTGGGGTCCGCTGTGCTGAAGAAGCGACGACGGGGCGTCGGACTGCATCCGCATAAGTAAAATGTCGTCGCCCACCATTATAGCCGGATGAAGAGAGAGCCTGGCGGACCTCATCCCGGACAACATCAGCGACAAAAGACAATGTCGGCGTCGGTTCAGTTGCTGGAATTAAACCAAGCTGCCGAAGCTCCTCCCTCAAAATCTCCCGAATGACTTCCCGCAGAGGCCTGTCGTTGTCGCAGAGGCTCGCCGCAGTCGTAACAGGGCTACTCGCTCCAACGTTGACCGGGTTCTGCTGGCGGCACCGTTGCTGTAGGGCCCGCTCAATAGCTGTGGCTTCTTTCGTGAACTCAGCTACTGTTGTTGGCGGATTTCTTACAAGCCCAGCAAACAGTTGCTCCTTCACGCCTCGCATTAGATACCGCAGCTTCCTGTCTTCCGGCATCTCGGGATCCGCCCTGCCGAAAAGACGGGTCATGTCCTCGGCGAACATAGCGACGCTCTCGTTTGGTTTTTGAATTCGAGCTTCCAAGAGACGTTGCGCATTCTCCTTTTTTCAAGACTACTAAAGGTGTCAATCAGCTGGTTGCGGAAGTCATCCCACGTAGCCATGCTTCTTTCCCTGTTGATGTACCACGTCTGGGCGTTGTCTTTCAGGTAGAAGTACACATTCGTGAGCTTGTCTTCTGGGGTGGCCCACTGGTTGTACTTCGCGCAGCGTTCGAACTGGTCCAGCCAGTCTTGTCCCTCTTCATAGGTCTCACCATGAAAGCAGTCAGGAATCATGGGAGTCTGAAGTGTCATGTGCGATGTAGCTGCAGTGGCCATGGTGGTTGAAGGAGGCAAGCGATTGCTGGCAGTTTCTGGAAAGGGATTGAGCTCGGGAGCTAGGCCTCGCAGACGGCGGCTGGAACGGTGGACTGGTGTGTCGACGGGTGGTAGTGATTCCGGGCTTGAATGTCGGGTCCGCGAAGGGGTGCCAAGCATGAAGACGTACCCAGCACCTCCACCATTGTGACGACGCGAGATTGACGAGCACACAAAGCGCCTCAAACAAATATGATTTATCGATCGCAGGAAACAGACTGCAACGACTTCTTCGTCTTTTGCCCTCGGCCAAAGACACTCGCGCTGCTTCGTTGTCCTCACCACTGGCACATACGCGCGTCAATACAAGATTAATATTTTAACAGCAAAACTCCTTAGAAAGTATTCACAGAAATGACCATAAGGGCTTCCGCGTGATATTTTTATAAGGCACTGATAGCCAAACTGACAATTTGCGTAAATCACCAAGCTGGCTTTCTTACAGTGTTGTTTTCCAACCGAAAGGTCCCGTGCTCAGACTGCTTTTCTCTCATTGTGTTTCGAGGTCGGTAATAGTGCACTTCAAGTTGTAAAAAACTAAGTCTATTTAGGGCAGATAATAACCACGGAGCGTAACCATGAGAGTGAAATAACTAGAAGAATAAGGATGGGGTGTATCAGATTCGGCAAGCACTTTCAAATTATGACAGGTAGATTGCCACTATTCCTCAAGAGGAAGGTATATAACAGCTGTATCTTGCCGGTACTTAGCTACGGAGCAGAAACCTGGAGACTTACAAAGAGGATTCAGCTTAAATTGAGGACAACACAGCAAGCAATGGAAAGAAAAATGGTAGGTGTAACCTTAAGAGACTTCTTAAGAAGAGAGGAGAGTGGATTAGGGAACAAACGGGGGTTAAGGATATCATATTTGAAATCAAGAAGAGGAAATGGACATGGCCTGAGCATGTAGCGCGTAGACAGGGTAACTGCTGGTCATTAAGGGTAACTAACTGGATTCCCAGAGAAGACAAGCGGGTAAAGGGGAGACAGAAGGTTAGGTGGGCAGAAGAGAATAAGAAGTTTGCTGGTATAATTGGCAGCAGCAAGCACAGGACCGGGTTAACTGGCGGAACACGGGAGAGGCCTTTGTCCTGCAGTGGACGTAGTCAGAATGATGATAATGATGATGATGTTGATGATGATGTGTTGCCTTACCCCACTTCCTTCTTTACAAACTACAGGTGCCTCGCCCACCATGTGATCTGAGGGTTCGTTCGAAGTGGGACAACCACTCAGTAATTGTTGGGGGAAAAGGTGATTTTGTTGCGTGTGTAAGTAAGAAAAGCAGGCTGGGCACGAGAGTTTTGTCCTTTTGGCTGGAAAACAACCTCACAGGAAAGCTGCCTTGCAGATTTCTGCAAATTGTCAATTTGTGAAGAGTGTGCAAAAGCTGTCGCACCTAGTAAGCAAGTGAGATGCATTCATTAGGGAGGCGAGTACATACCTTCTCGCCCCTATACTATGATAGACTATGCCATGCTTTATGCTCTCAACTCCTCCTAAGACCATCCTCACCCTTCTTTCCCTTTACCATCCTTATTCTATGCAAAGCTATGCTGAGTGCTGCTTGGCACATATTCACTTTGCAGAACTTTCCGCTGAAAGAGCTCCGCTCAGCTGTAACAAAATTCGCGAGGCCTCCGTGGAACTCACAGGAGACGATCACAGCGAAGAATGGCCTTTTTAAAGGTTATTGTAGAGTCTTTTGGGGCTACTAATACAAGTACACATGCAAGGTACCAACTGGGCCATTTTTTGTTTTTTGGGGTAGAGAACTGTGCAAGAGCTAGAGCCCTGCCCTCACTAGTAATACTCGCCTTGTTCTTTCTTTTTTGATCATGCTAGAAAACCAAAGTAGTACAATTGGTTTAGATCATTATGACCTGGTAGGTAAATGTTCACTAAAATATAGTAAAAGAGTAAGTAATTATGATCGAGTTAAACAGACTGAATGCTATTCCAAAAGGACTTGTTTTTGGGCTAGTGGGTGCATACTTGGTGCAGAAGACTGAGGCGCAAAAGACATAACGTGAAGCAGAAAGAGCAGGAGAGAAGACACTGGCGCTGTTCTGTCTTCTCTCCTGCTCTTCCTGCTTCACGTTATGTTTTTTTGGGCCTCAGTCTTCTGCACCAAGACTGAATGCTGATATGCAGCCTCTTAGGAACTTGCTTAAACTGGTGGAGCTGATCTTTGGCCTTCATTTCAGTTGTTGGTGCATGCGAACCAAAATGTTTTTAGTCCTTTCTACAACAGCTGAACAAACTTGTATCAGTGCATGCACATGGCCCTGTTTACATGGCAGTGTGTTCACCTTTGCACTTTGCAGATGATGGCTTAAGAATAATGCCAATACCTGCCTTTTACATTTTGCAACCCATTCTTGAACATTCAATTTACATCCAGGAGTGGCACTTACTTAAGTCATCTGGCCAAGTTGTTCCTGAAATGCCAATAAAATTACAATGTGAAAATTTGCTTTGGTTTTTCTATTTGAAGATATTTCAACTGTATGTCGAGCTTCTTATACAAACCATTTATTACTGGTTATTGTAATCTCAAACACATTTATATATGGTTTCAAAGTAAGCACAAGTGCCTCTATCGTGTCATGACACCTCGTGAGCTCAGTACAATGAATTTAGTGGCTGCTCAGGCACAATGTTACAATTCATCTGCTCTGCGAGTATAGCAGACATTAATGATATGACAGATGAATTTGCAGGGTCCACGACGAAGGCTATCGTCATTCGCCTCTTTGGCTGCATTCTTGGGCTGCTTTCTAGTTGGTGCTGGCTGCTTACGCCAGTGGTATTTTTAACATTGCAAGAAATACACAAACATTCAAACAGTTTCATTTTATGAGAAATATTGTGAAACGGGTGTCCATCTGGCACCTGTAAACAAAGTTTGGCGGGGGACTGTACCTGATGCCACATCACCCACATCATTTCAGTTCTCCCAGTATGCTCTCTATGTCACTGAAGTATGGCTTCGCACATAGTACAGTAAAACCTCATTCATTTAAACGTTAAGGGGACCCTGAAACACTTTTTTAACTCACCATAGAGTGGATTCCCTAATATAGCCTATTGCGTCACAAACTCAACGCCGCAAAAATTTAAAGAATCCGTCGAGTACAAGTGGAGTTGCAAAGATTTCTCGCACACTGCAATCGCATACTCTCTTCTCTTGTCTCGACGAAAGCCATGGAAGCTAAGCAGGGAGGGATGGCAGCGGCAAAGAAAATACGCCACGTGTGCCTTGTGACCGTGAGCACTTTTTTTCTTTTTTATTCGAATATATTGTGATCATGCTTGCATGCGTAGAAAAGTCACTGCCTCCCACATTGATCCCTGTAACGACTTAATACGCCATGTTCAAATCGGACAAAGGCTTACAGGTGGCCTTCTACGAGCTATTTTCGAGTTTCCTCCATCATTTGACGAGAGAAAAAAAGCACTTTTTAGCTGTCTTTGGCTATTTATTGTGAATTGCAGGCCGTGTGCTGTGCTCTAAATATTTGGCTCACAGGTTTTCGGGAGCCTTTACTACCAATCCGCAGCGTTTTCTGACCATGTTCAAAACGTGTTGCACGGCCGCTTTAATTAAAACTGACACCCTAATTTTCGCACAGCTTTATGTATTTCAATGAGGGAAAACTACAAATAATTTGAACGCGTCGATATCAACAACAGTTAATTCAAACTGAGAGCCCCCTCGCTTTCGTCCACATTTGTATGAATCGGCCTAGGATGATCATCTTAATTACTCAGTACTTTCATCCGTGTCAAAAAAGCGTGGTATTTGATTTCCATGTATGATTTTATGGTTGTAAATGCAGTCTGTCTGCTGCTCCTGCTGTGTAGGTGGAACAGCCCAGTCCGGCAATATTTGCCATTAGTCATGTTTTTTGACAAATTTCTCTACTGTTATAAACAAACTAAGAGAGAAAGACTTTAAATTTTGATTTAATTGGCTTTGCCATGTAAATAAACGTGTTTTGGAACACAAATAGCTTCATATATTTTGGCACTGAGGGCCACTGCTCACGAGAATGCATCTCTGCTTGTTTGTGGAGTGTCCCTGACTAATGTATAAAGTTTGTCCACTGTTAGAGCATGAACTAATTTATTAAATGACCTGCCACAAATGTGCACTGCCATCTAATTAGCAAGAATGAGTATGAAGGTGCCCTCTCTGGATTCTCGTCGCACAGTGTTTTATTTGTTTTTGGTTGCAGTTTTATTTATTTATTTATTTTATTTATTTATATAGCAATACTGCAGACCACCGTGTGGTCCATGCAAAATTGACTAAGGCTAAGGTTCTATATTCTTAATTTAGTACAGCAGTTTACTTCAAGCGGTTTACCGAGTAGTTTATATTGGAGAATCAGATTCAAGCTGAAAGTAAACGAAACTTTAGAAGCAAAAGCTTGCTAGTGTCTCTTGTAGGCTTCAACGTTAAAGGACCAGGAGGAGATGCCACACATGTTAGCGAAGAGAGTTCTCCAAACAAGCTTGCATAAGTTGAGCTGTAGCAAGACTAGAGAGAACTTCTATATAGCTGAAGCGTTCAATCAATAATCAAGAATCAATAATAATCAATCAATCAATCAGTTTATTATTATGTCATAAAAGGATGTTACAGGGAGTAAAATATATACACGAGGGTCCCAAAGTACACGACTGCAACGGGATCCTCGGTGATGATTACAAATAATAAAGGCACCAGCAGCTGTTGGAAACATAGAAACAAAAATATACAAAGCGGAATGAAAACAAAAAGGAATGGAATCAAAAAACAAATAATACAGCATAAAACAACACAAAAAAGATAAATCAACTATTTAACAGGTACTCTTTTAATGAGTTTTTAAATGAAATTAAAGAAACGTTGCATTTTAGTGAAGTGGGCAAATTATTCCATATGGTGATGGCACAGAAGAGAGATGATTTACCATAGTTAGTACGAACCTTAGGAAGTAAAAAGTTATTATTAGCCGCAAACCTGGTTGTGTTAGTATTAACTAACGTCTTAGGATCAATGAAATTAGCCGAAAGTTGATTTCTTATTTGTTTATGCAGAAACATAATTAGATTAAACCTAAATAGATAGCTAACAGTTAAGATTTTTGCATTGAAGAAGGGGAGCGGCGCTTCTGTCGCGAGAACAGTTAAAAATAGCGTGAATAGCTTGATTTTGTAGATGTTGTACGGATGAAAGATGACACTGGTAAGTATTCCCCCATGATGCGATGCCATAAGTGATATGAGAATGAATGAATGCGAAGTAAAGTGAAAGGAGTGCTTTATGATAAAAATATGAGCAAGCTTTGAGTAATGCGCAAATGCCGAATGCTGCCGTTTTTATAATGTGAGCAATATGTAGGGCGAAGTTAAGGTTAGCGTCGAGGTGAACGCCAAGAAAAGATACACTGTCGGTGATAATAATCAAATGAGAGTCAACTGTGAGCTGTGGTGAGGGAGTTAACTTGCGTTGAGCAGATCTAAAAACCTTGAACCTAGATTTATTTGGATTAATAATTAAGAAATTTCCCTGGCACCATTTCGACACGCTACAAAGTACAGCATTTAATTTATCAGAGCTTTTGTAGCCGAGTGATAGCAGCTGTTTAGTGCAGGCGTGAAAGTTCTGCCGTACAGCACGATCGCTTTTGTTGGAAAGGTAAGCTGACTTTCCGTTCATTTCTAATCGCGTTTTTTTTTTGTCGTGCTAGCCCCAGTGAATCTGGTAAACACGGTCAGGGGAAGGCAGGATGTTTCAGCGGTTCATGCGGTGAAACCACTACATCTTTCGCCCAGCTGTTACCTCTGTGGTCTTCTGGCATTATTCAGCACCTTTGGTGTAAACGAAACCTACCGAGGCACCATTCTTATCTCTTGGCTTCTTTTTTGCGGGGCTGTTATAACCAAATACGTTAAAGTTCACCACTGCTGCTGCTCGTTGGCGTGCAACCACGGCACGTATCTCCTCTTCACAAACGCAAACAAAGTCGTTCGAAGACTTTCCACGTAATAAATACGCACCGCGCACAAGACACTGCTGTATGTAAACTAAGGAGGACGGCTTGCACACAGTAGAGACCTTTGACACTTCTTTTATGACGTGCGGACTTAGTGAAGACAGAGCGCACACAGACCGTAATCTAACCCAGTACTGCGCTCAAAATGGCGTCGCTGCCCGGCGATACCTTCGCCACCTCACGGCGTTCACCTCACAGGGACATGAGGATACTCGTATATTTGTGTCGGTGTTCGCACCGCTAAGCTGCAGGGGCGCTTGTCTCAGTATATTGCAGAATGTAACTTTGAGTATGTCGGTAAATTTGGGTATGTGTAGTCTCCAGTGGTGCCACAATGAATGACCCGTCTCTGGGCATTGGAGATGTCAGCTCGACTGAATAGTTGCTTACAAACTCATCCTATGGCCCTTCTATCGCCCAGTATGTATTAGCATGAGAAACAGCTGACATGTTAATTCCCTAGTACAGCAGTGTGTAGAAGGCACCAAATGATTGATTGATTAAAACTTTATTTTGGCCCCGAGAAGACGCAAAGGAGACCCCGCGCCACCCGGCTGATCCCACATAGGGACCGTCAAGCCGAGTTTGGCGGCCCGTTCACGGGCACTCTGGACGGCACGGGTTTGATCCTTAAGTTCGGGGCTGCGTAAGAGCGCAGCCCAACTGTCCTCTCTGAGGCTGGGGCCGGTGGCCTCACACTCCCACAACACATGGTTGAATGTTGCTAATAGTCCACAAGTGGCGCAATCCGCACTTGGATACCGTTCAGGGTGGATGGCATGAAGAACCACAGGGTTAGGATATGCACTGGCTTGCAATAGTCTAAGGGTGACTGCCTGCGCCCTGCACAGGGCAGGGTGTAGGAGAAGGAATACCCTTCTTGACAGATAGAGGTGCTTTGTTATTTCGTTGAACGTAAGTAAGGGTTCCCAGTGAAGCAGAGGGACTGCGGAGGCGGCGCGGTCAGTGAGTCCTCACGCGACCTCTTGCGCGCCCTCGTTCGGGTTAGAGGTAGAGCCCTCAATCGACCCCAGGTGAGCGGGAAACCAAGTGAAAGAATGGGGCGTGATACTCTTGACGCTTTGGAGAATTCGGAGGGCCTGAGGGGCTACCATCCCGGTTTCGTAGGTTTTGATAGCCGCCTTGGAGTCGCTGTATATTGACTCTCTGCGGCTATCTAGCATAGCCAGCGCGATTGCAACCTGTCCGGCTATCGCGGGCTTTGATATGCGTACCGTGGCCGAGCAAGTGAGCCTGGAATTTGAGTCGACGATAGAAACAGTGAATGTTTCTTGTTGGACATATGGCGCAGCATCCACAAAGCTTGCATCAGTGGGGTTGCTACGGGCGTGATCGAGCAGAGCTCTACCACTGGCCCTACGTAGACCGACGTTGTGCGCAGGGTGCATATTGCGGGGAATGGGTGCGATGCGCAATTGAAACCTGACGTTTCTGGGAATCTGCATGGAATCGGGGCACTGGTCAATAGAGTTGAGGCCCAAATCGTCGACTATCTTGCGGCCCGACCTGGTTCAGAAAAGCCTGAGCAGCTGTGAGCGCTCTTGCGCCTCGATTATCTCTTCGACTGTATTGTGAACACCAAGCTTGAAAAGGTTTTCAGTGCGAGTGCTTACAGGCAAGGCGAGCACGAGCTTGAAGACCTTTCTTATGAGGGAATCGAGCTTTCTCCTCTCGGAAACATGTCAATTATGCATGGCCGCCGAGTACGAAAGGCCATTCGAGAGGCGTCCGAGTGGCTCAGCCCCCTAGCGGCAGACCGCCTACTCTTTTGTAAAGTTAATTTTTCTTCAAGATACATCGAAGTAGCGCCCTTGTGCCCCAAGGTTTTCTGGGATTACTAAAAGGATAAGCTATGATATGTACCGTCGTGCATTCGTTAATGCATTGTGTAACAGTAGTCAAAAATAGCTAATAAGCCTTTTCAGCGCATGATTCACTTATTACGATGGTCCAGTCAACTGATTGCAGCATAGATACGGATTTTTGAGAATTAAAAGATATCCTCTCTTTGTTTTTCTTACACTTGTAATTGTCTGTGCCCAAAGTCAAGAATATAGGGTAATGATATGTCATGCTGTGCTCAAGGACTCCTTCTGTATTGTCTGCAGCAAAATTGGTTAATATGTGGTCAATTAACGTATTATCTATAGACCCTGCTATGTCACATCTGGTGGGAGTGGTTATTAAAGATTAAAGACCGTAGCCATGCAAACACCTTAGATAATCAGAACATGACTGATTAGTAGAGTCAATAATGTTCACGTTGATGTCTCCGCAGATGAAGATATTTTTGTTTTCGTTCGCAATAATGTGCAACAACTTATCGAACTGAAAACAGAACTGAGATTGTGAAGATGCTGGCGAACGATAAATGCACCCTAATACTGTGTTCCAGCCATTGACTGAGAAAACACTCTTGTCAAATTATATCCATACAGATTCACAGAACATATTAGAAAACGCAAGGTCATTGCGGCGTTTGTATGACAATGACGATTTAATAAAAACGGGGGATCCACCACCCCATGGTGTAGCACGATAGCAGTACTCTGCGTTGTACCCTGATAGCGCATACAAGTTTCTGTCGTCCGGCAACAACCACGTCTCAGACAAACAAATCAATGAGAAATTGTGATTAATTAAAGAAAGAAATGCAATGAGGCTGTTGTAGTTTTTACGTAGGCTGCGAATATTCAAATGTATCAATGATAGTCTCGGGTTTTTATCAATGAAATGTTTTTTCAGAGCTTGACAAGAAAACATTGTTGTGTAGGTTTAAAATACGAAACAGTAAATGGCAATACTGGTAGACTAGGCGAACACAGCAAGGTCACCCACACGAGAAATACGGTAGACGCGGCTGTCGTCCATACTTCTGGCCTTAATCATGCAGTGATCAGTCCAGAGATTATTCCAGCCTTTAGCTTTTTTTCAGTTGATGTGCCTGTGCGAACAGCCGTGTCCTTTCTTGTGTGAGATGATCATTTGCATATAGGCTACTGATTGTTTTGGGAAAACCCAAGGGCCGCAGTCGTCAAGTGAGCCTTGCGTACTTTTTTCAAGAATTCAGTCTTTTTTCTCGAGAGCAGAAGCGAGCGATATTGTTCGTGTCTTTTTTGGCTGGCACACGATGCACAGTATCAATATCCTCAGGTACAATCTTGCACCCTACAGCATCTCTTATGGACTGAACAACTGCCAGACAGCTTTAACCTTTTGTTGCAGGGACACCTTTTATTTCTACATTATATAGTCGGGAGTACTGTTCAAGTTCGGAAACCCTTCGTATCAGTTGCTTATTTTCAGCTTTCAAAGCCTTGGTTTCAGTATCGAGGTCAGAATCCTGATTCTTAACACTCTCGACAAGCTCGTTCACCATACCAAGACGCATCACCGCGACCTCTGTTACGCATCGCCGCGACCTCAGCGCGTAAACACTCAATTTCTTTTGCCAACTCAGCGTTCGTCGGCATTCTGTACAACAGCACACGATTGGGCAGCAGCGGCAACGATATTCATGGAACAAACGAAGTATGGTTGGGTGGGGAAATCAGACCAACCTGTGACGAAAGTAGCAGTAGATTCCACGAGTGTTGAAGATTGGGCGAGTTGGTTCGTCGTACTTGAACTTGTATAGCGCATTACGGGGAAGAAGAAACGGCCGAGCAGACCGACACAAGAGGACAGAGCGCTCTGTCCTCTTGTGTCGGTCTGCTCGGCCGTTTCTTCTTCCCCGTAATGCGCTATACAAGTTCAAGCAGTAGATTATTGACTTGTTCGCGACCACAACCGCTGCTGCCAATTGTGACCCAACGCCAGTGATGCTTGCTTATATGCGGGAACTTGGCCGGTAGAGGGCAGACGCAGCACACCGCAGGTCAGTGACGAGCTCCTTGGTCGCTGTTGTGGCGTCAGCTCTGATTCCTTTGCACCATTCTTCAAAGTCTGTCCCAGCCGTCAGTGCTCTCTCAGCTCTGACTTTGCGGAAAACGTCCCAGTCGACCACCTTAAATTTTTTCGTCCTAAAGCGGGATATCGCAAAGGATACCTCGATGACGTAGTGGTCACTTCCGAGGTCTAGGGCCGTGTTGATCAACTTGACCCCACCTATATTCTTCACAAAAGTGAGGTCTGGGATGGTATCCTGGCATGTGGAGTTACCTCTCCTAGTGGGGAAATCCTTGTCAGTGATAAGCGTGAAGTCGGCTTCTGTCGCAGTCTGCCATAGCTCGCGTCCCTTGGGGGTATCACACATGTATCCCCACACGCTGTGTGGGGCGTTGTAATCTCCTACGACGACAAAGGGGTAACTACTGGTCATGCTCACAGCCCTTTTGAGGAGAGAGTTTGCTCTCGCCCTGTGATAACTGGGACTGCAGTATACGTTGAGAATAAAACGGCTATTTCTTTGAAGCGTGAGTTCATTATAATTTCAGTCATGACGTACTCAATGCCATCGGCAACTGCAACGAGGTCACGCGATAGGTAA
The DNA here is from genome assembly GCF_043290135.1 of Rhipicephalus microplus. Taxonomy (NCBI): domain Eukaryota; kingdom Metazoa; phylum Arthropoda; class Arachnida; order Ixodida; family Ixodidae; genus Rhipicephalus; species Rhipicephalus microplus. The sequence goes on from NC_134704.1 coordinate 219,719,176, forward strand.
TTGTACCTTTTGCTGATAAGTGTAGCAACTCCCCTACTTTCTGAATGTGATGACGCTACTAGGTAACCCTGGAGTTTGATGGGGGTGCCAGACGCAACTTCCTGAACAGCGATGATCTGGGTCTTAACATCGAGAGTTCTTAAATATTGCTGTAGAATGGGCTTTTGTGAGTAACTCCGCCACAGTTCCATTGCCACAATCTGAAGTTTTTGTCCACACTATCCATGTTTAGGCTGAGAGGATGGTTGAGCAGCTATAGCGGCCCGGAGGATCGCGCCCTCAGTCGGTGGCGCTAGTACATTGCGTCGTGCTGAGACCTGCAAAGAAGTCGGATCGAGGTCTGTCCACGCATCGACCTCTTCTAACTTGCTTATGCGTTCACTCAGTGCTCCTAATCCCGTCTTGGGGTGCGCCACGGCTTCTTGAAATTTCGCTAAGGTAGCCTGCATGTTGACAAAGGAATCCTTGAGTTCCGGCAGTAAGTTTACCGCCTCTTATTCTTGTGTGTTCTCAACCGCTCGGCGCTTGGTTCCGCCAGACTTGTGAAGTGCCTCAGAGGTATCCATGGCGACCGGGGCTGGGGCGGGCTGTGCCGAAGGGGGCGAGGACGCGAGCTTTCTAATCTCTGCCATTTCCGCAGCTAGCCTGCTCATTTCTTGCTTAAGCTGCCCGTTTTTTTTTACTCAGCTGTTCGTTAGCTCGTCGCATCTCGTCGAGATAACTCGCGTGGGGGGAAACGCGATTCTATTCGTCGCCTCTAGGAGACTCACGTCTTCCTCGGGCCTTGTAAGCCCATAAGAGCGTTGGTTTCTTGCTGTTAGAGGTGGTGTGCGTGAGATGCGGGACCTGGTCGGCCCCGACGCAGCGTGCCCTGGCCTTGAGGTGGAGCGAGGCTGAGAAATGGAACTTCCCCGGGCACGTCCTGTCGACCTGGAGCGGGGGCCAGAGCATCCCGTGAAGGCACCACGGTGCCTGGATCCGGAGCGGCCTCCCGAGCGTCCCCTGTAGCGGGGGCGTCCTCTACGCTGAGCATCCGTGGTGGGTGACGAAGACTGGAACTCGTCCGCAGTGACGAGGTGACGTTGCGGTGACGGTGACGCAGCACCAGTCATTCTGGCACGCTCACTGCGACGACGACGCACAATGTACGGGATCTTGAACCTTTGAGCACAGTCTTTGCTAGCCGTTCCTATTGAAAATTCTGGGTTGGTGGATGCTGGAATCGTTGGTGGATAGGGTGGAAAGAATGGTGGATATGGTGGAAATATTAGTGGATATGGTGGAAACTGTAGTGGGCATAATGCCTGATGGCGGCGAGAGTGGAAAAATGGTGGCAGATGGTGGTGGTGGTGGCGAGCCAATTGTGGTAACGGTGGAAAATGCCGGCTCATGGTGGCGAGGCAAAATAGTGTTTGGTGGAAGGCTTGGTGAGCAAGGTGGATGATAGTGGCATGATGAAAAGCACAAGACAGTATACATGTGAAATTTCTTATTTGTAGTGTTTCATTCTTGAATGCGCAGAGATATAGGTTTACAGTCAAAAGAAACCAACGCTGCTCATTATGCTTTCTAGTACCTTTTTCATTCCTGTGGTGTCAACAACGCTTCAATTTTTGTGGAGCATAGAATATGCGGCCGGGAATAGGTTTACATTTACGATGTGTTTCTTTGTTGTGATGTTTAGAAGACTAGAGTTGTCACTGTGAACATGACAATAAAGGTTTTACATCGGCGAGCAGTTGTCGACAAATAAATGGGCTCCAGTTCGAAATTGCCTCTTTCATTGTTAGAGCAAAACACAGCGGTCACTTGATGTCACCACACTAGAAACTCCACTCTGGTAATTCTTGCACACTCTATTGTTTGAGCCGTACCTTTATTTTAACGAAGTACATGCGAATATACATAAACTTTCACTTTCGGCATGCGTCGAGATGAGCCCCAGCGAATTTGACTTTCACCCTTCTGTTCTACCACCATGATTTCCACCAAAGGTTAGTCATACCGACCGAGCCCGTACAAGTGTTATCGGCGCTTCTGGGTTTCAAGATACACAATTTTGACTAGTAAAAATGTCAATACAGCACAGCTGCGGCATCATTTACCCTAAATGAAGCCTTTTTTATTGTGTACGGTGTACGTGCAAGAAGCGACAAACATCGATGCGACGCGCTTGCAGCACTTCCACCTAAGATACTCCTCGCCTCACCGACAGCCGCCGGTCGCACTCGCCGGCGCTTTGCAGGCTCTTATGCGAGAACATAGAAACGTCAATTCGTATGCTTACTGGAACAATATGATAGCATGATGTTTCTGGCGCACTGCATTCGTTTTAGACAATCCGTTATGTAGCTGTTCCTAACGACAGAAAAACAGCGGTGCGCTGGCATGACTGTGGTGTGCGTTGCGCGAAAAAACATTAAAATCAATTGTGTGGGCTTATCTATCGAATGAGCATTGAAGCGTCATAAAGCCTGAACTGATATCACCCTTTAGAAAGAGCGAGAAACGGATAATAAACTTGGCAGTAACCGCTGATAAACTATACCTGCTCCTCAGTCCACTGAGTTGTCATTTTTTTCTTGCAGTTGTAAATTGTAACAAAAACATAGCGCTGTTGCCAATATCGCAGTGGCAATCGTTACAGGCCGCAGTTGTTCGTGTTTATTAAATGTGCAAATCGTAGTAGCAGGTGCAGATCCTGTCCCACCCAAGTAAACGACAAACAGAACTGAAGTTAAACAGTGACTTTGTTGCTTGACTACTTCTTTAACACCCGTACCGCCATCTGTCAGCGTGGCGCAGTTAAATAAAGAAAAAAAAAACGTCAGCGTGGCGCACTGGGTAGTGTACTCAGCTCGAAAATCGGAGGTGCCAGGGTCGATTCCACGCTGGCGCGCGTTTTTTTTTTTTTACGGGTCCTTGCTACACTCTTTCTTATACAATTATTTTTGTTATTTCTTTAGCGGCAGGTCGTCACGGTGGTTCTGAGGCTGCTTCGCGCTCCAGCATTGCGAGAACAAAACGACGACACAAAGACAAGAAGGAAACGAAAGACACGAGCGCTAACTTCCAACTGAGTTTATTGCGCAGAGCGCCAAAATATATATAGAGGAGACAGTAACCATGTGACAAAAACCATATGGCACAAAGAGCAGAACATGAGTAAGAGAAAAACAAAAACAAAAAAACACAAGCATTAAAAAACGGCAAAGAAAGATCTATAAGAAAACGAAACAGAAAAGTAAAGATAAAGTAACTACTTGCGCGCACCGAAACCTTCGAGGAATCTTAGTTCCCTCTCGGACAGGGCCACGGAGGGCTTGCTAATACAAGGCACCTGTTCGCGTGCCATCTGCGCGGCCTCGACAATGACTCGGGTGCACTCATCTTTGTGCTTGTACAGCGTCGCTGTGTCCTTGAAAAAGGGGCACACAATTGCACTCAGTGCAGTGCTGAGCAAGAAAACCATCTTTCTCGTTTCTAACATTGTTAGCGTTTTCTCTCAGTCGATCATTCGGACACCTTCCGGTCGTTCCGACATAACAAGCACCGCATGAAAGGGAGGTCCTATAGACAACTTCCCGGGAGCATGCCGCATACCTGTTTTTATGTTGAACTCTGCATTCCGTTGATGACTGCGTTTTCAGGGCGTTTGTAAATTTGGTGAGGCTCATTAATTTCAACGGTGCCGAGAACAGGACACGAACTCCAACACGTTTTCCGATTTTCTTGAGCCTGTGTGATATCTGGTGTTTGTATGGAATCACGGCTATATTTTCACGTTCTGTATCCGTGTTGCTCGGATTCTGTCGCTGCCTCGGCTCTGCCTTATTAGTCCGCAGGATAGTCTCAGCAACGGAAGCGATAAACGCCTCGGGAAAACCCGAAGCCATAAGCCGAGAAACTTGAGCTTTGAAGCTCGCAGAGATATTGTGGGCGCACGACCTATTTAAGGCATTCTCAAGACAGGTTTGTGCTATGCCTCGCTTAACTAACTTGCTGTGAGCAGAAGAAAAAATACGTAGAGGTTTCTGCGCACGTGGTTCATAACACCAACAGGTGTGCTGTGAGCTAAAAACCAGTCTTAAATCCAAAAAGCGTAACTTGTCATTCTCGGGCATTTCATGTGTCAACACAAGAGGCTTTAAACAATCTTCGAACACACCTATCGTTTGAGTCGCAAACGAGTGGAACATAGAAGAACTACAATTTAGAAGAACCAAGAAATCATCTACGTATCTGAATACTTTGACGACATGCGAGCCTTCTAACTTTTTTGTAGTTTTTTGCACATTTTTGCAAATAGAAGATCACTGAGTAGAGGTGCTATGCATGAGCTGATTGAAACACCCTTTTTCTGCAGATAAATGCAATCATTCCATTGAACAAAAGTAGATGTAAGGTACAGTAAAACCAGGTCAAGAAAATCTTGCAAACTGATGCCAGTTTTTAATTGGAAGTTCGATTCCCCGAATATTTCTATGTTATCCCTTATACATTCTAATACCTCATCGTGAGGCAGGAAATAGTATAGGTCCTTTATGTCAATTGAAAAACCGAAAAGATTAGATTGATTTGACTGTTTGAAAAATTCTATCGGAGCTTGCGAGTTTTTGGTCAAAAATGGGTCATCAATCTTTAGACACTTTAGATGGGTCTGAATAAACAAGACGAGTTGCTTTTGCCACGTACCACTTTCTGTCACAATGACACGGAAGGGCATGCCAACCTTTAGTGTTTTGGCAGAAAAAAACATGCTGAGCCCATTTTTGCCACTTTTGCTAATATCCTGTGCTAACTGTTTTAACTCCAGTTTACAACACATTTCTTTGGCCTGCGTTTTTACTCTATCTAGACGAATGTTGGTACAACATTTGAAAACAGAGTCGATAGCTGTGACCACTTTTTCCAGGTACAAGCAATTAGGAAGAACGGCAAAACCACCCTCCTTATCTGACGGCACGACACAAAGTTCATTGTCTCTAAGAAACTTGGTCATCTTCCGCACCGGAACGTTGTTGCTGGTAGGCTTACCCCGTAGGGGCACGTCGACGCCTTCTGATATGCACCTGTCCGAATTCTCTGGTGAAGCGCGGTCAGCTACAGAGTGCATCATTGAAAGAAGCTCGGGTGCGGAGCTCTCTTGGTCAACGGCGAACTTCGGACCTAGGGCGAGGGTGTTGTGGACATTGGGAGGACGACGTCACTGCATGAGTGGACCACACCTGATTGCCGGGGCTTGGTTGGGCGCTGCGCACGAAGGCTAGTGAGCTCACGTGACCACAGGCAGTTTGCAGTGTATACGATTCGATCGCAGTACACTCGCAATCTTTTTTTCTTCACTCCCAGTGTTAGATCTGTTTGTTGAAGCTGGACATGCAGGGCATCCCGGTAGGTGCGCTCTTGTCAGTGCCATTCAGACCAAAGAATTTCGCACACCCGTATGCCATGGCCGATAGAGGGGTGGTAACCTCTAAACAATGCTTTAACGTCGAAAAGGAGCTGCTTGGTTCGAATACAGAAGGTAAAGGTGCGCGCATGGCAAATGGAGACTGCGATGAGGGTTACGAGGACTGAATGATGGAGAGAAACACACGAAAAAGAGCCCGAATAACTAGAAATGTAACTTAGAAGTGTGGCAGCTTGGGCTAGTTCGTATGGCATGTTCTGCTCTTTGTGCCATATGGTTTTTGTCACATGGTTACTGTCTCCTCTATATATTTTCGCACTCTGCGCAATAAACTCAGTTGGAAGTTAGTGCTCGTGTTTTTCGTGTCCTTCTTGTCTCTGTGTTGTCGTTTTCTTCTCGTGCTATAACTATCGTCAGGCCATACCAACTAACCCCAGCTGCCACACTCCCAGCATTGCCGGCTGGAGCGCGCCATCCACCATCCGCTCCACCATAGAAACCATACACCATGTGCTACCATTTCCACCACCATAATCGACCAAAATGGTGGATAGGGGAATCCACCATTCATATGATGGACGTTTTTTTCAATAGGGGTGAGATGCTGGCTACCACAGAGTTTGCACTTGGGAGTACATACATGTTGTCTGTCGGGGCTTGCGACACCACAGTCTCGGTAAATCGTGTCACCGGGAGTGGGGCACACGTCAGTGCGAAGACCAAGACGGCCGCACGAATAACACACGTCGATTTGCTTGCGGTAGCACTGCATCAGCACCAGTCCATACCTGACAAAGTTTGGTACACGATACCCGTCGAAAGCGATGATGACCGTGCCAGTTTGGGTTATTCTCTTGGCTGCTAAGGCGAGTGGATTAAAGAAGAATGGCGATTTGGGCTAGTTGGTTTGAATTCATGATAATAAGGGTTGCAGCGCGAGCACGAATGTGCTAGAAGAAACAGACGAAAGTCGAGGTACGGAAGGCAAAGAGGACAACACGAGCGCTGACTTCCAACTGTTGTAAGTCAGCGCTCGAGTTGTCCTCTTTGCCTTCCGTACCTCGACTTTCGTCTGTTTCTTCTAGCACATTCGTGCTCGCGCTGCAACCCTTATTATCATGTGAGTGGATTATTTGTGTTGACAATCTTGGCATTGATGACGTCAGGGCCGTCTTGAAGTGGGACGTTGTGAATCACCCCTTTGCAAGTGGTAGGTGGGGCAGTCTCATAGGCACTTAACTCGTTCACCTTGCCCGAAATGAGTATTTGCTTCATCTGAACGTATCGGCCTGCATTTTCGCGCTTGGGAGTACTGGCAACCATAATATTTTGCTGCAGATTCGGGCATAGAGTACTCTGGCACAAATCTTCCAGCTTATGCCCGCGGCAACTAGTATTGCGTCTGCTACCATAGCTGCGCAAATTTTAGAGATATTGAGCACCAAGAAAACCTCTTTTTTTGCCGAAAAAAAATTAACAATTCAATTTGATTTGAACTTGGAATGCTCATTTCCATGCCTGCAATGCAATGAATAATCAAGTTCAGCTTCACTGCCATAGATCTGTGCTGCGGAGAAGCACGAGATAAAGACAAACACAAATTGACTAAACTGACATTCACAGGTTGTGCTTCACCGTCATACACGTGCGCTGCGAAGAAGCATACAGTAAAAACATTGGCACTAACACGGTCGTCTTCACCGCCGTTTGCATGCGCTGCGGCGAAGCACGCGGTAGAAACAAATACGAATTTACCAAACTGACATTCACAATTCCGGCCTTACCACCTTGTACGTGTGCTACGGAGACCAAAGGTATTTGTGCAATATCTTTGAACGTGCTTTAAGCTATGTGTTTTTTTTTCTTTTCGATAACAAATAATCGCAGTTCACTTCCACAAAAGCGGGCGAATGCATGTTTCATCCTAAGCATTTGGGGTCATTACAATTACACCAGTGTTACTCTCTTAATCCCAAAGGGCCAACGTGAACCACAATTTAATTTCGTCATTCCAGCATTTTAGCGTAATGAGTGGATGACTCAGAGCAAATTACACAACTTTTCAGGATGCTTTAACAGGTGCCGAAGAATTCAGCACTTTTGTGCTTATGTACATGGGAAGCCTCTGCGAAAGTCTTCTCGAATCCAGCCAGCATAGCTCTAAATTATGACGCTGTCTAATATGTACTGTACAGGTATTTCTGGCTATTACATACGGGGTGCGACCGACGGGGCAGAGCACAACTACAAATAATTGAGACGACTGCTTACCAGTTGTTGCGAGGCAGCGCATTTCAGCCTGCGACGTCTGTCGATCTAGCAGTCACCACAATGTTCACGAAATCACTACGGGGCACCGGTTTACTACATTGTCTGTCGATCGAGCAAGCGTAGTCACCACGACGTTGACAAAATCATTACGAGGCACCAGTTCACGTACTGCGCTGTCTACACGAAGCTGCACGACTTGCTGAGACAAAGCACGATGAATGGTACTTCCCGAACGTTCTATTGAGGTGCTAGCTTGAGAATGGTTGTGCTGGTAGTGGTTAGAGAAGCAAAAAGGCACCTAATTTCTGCAGCCCAGTCGGGAACATGGCGCAGTGCCCGCAGCCCGCTCGGGGGCACGGCACAGTGCCTGGTGGTGGTTGGTGGTTGTGATTAGAGGAAAGAAAAGACACCTAATTTCTGCAGCCTGTTACGGCACAGCGTCTGCAGGCAGTGCTGCCAACCTGTGGAGCCACTTTTTCCTTCTCTGGAGTTAAAAAATTTCATGATTTCTCTAGGTTTTTATGAAAAGCAGTTTTTTAAAATATATTGTGTGTTTGTGCTGTGGAAAACCATTTCCAAATTCACTTAATATATTAGTGCAATTGTTTAAAAATATTCACTAAAATCACCATGCTGAAGGTGAAAAAATGCCACAGTACAAATTGAAAAGCTTTAAACAACATTTTATCGCATTAAATCACAAAGGTAAGCGGTCATCACGTTTAAGGAGGGGGGGGGGGGGGGTGATCGCAGTATTTCATACAAGTCACCAAGAAAAAGGCATTGCATAAAGGTTGACGGAGGAATAAATTATCAAAATATAAATAAGGAACACTGCTAGCTGTTCAATGCAAAACACGGAAATCTCACACTACATTACAGTGCACTTGTAATAGCATGCAAGTTACAAAATAATAATAATAATAATAATAATAATAACCAGAACAAGCATATAAAGCGCAGTACGTGAAATACTATGGTAAGCTAGCTTTCGAAAATTAATCATCAATTCTGTTATTTTAAAACTGTGCTGCAGTAAATGCTTCGTGGCGTTCATATAAAACATGAAATGATGCACCCTGGTGACCTTGGCGGAGTCACATGGATCCACGGGCCAGCTCACAAGCAACGTGATAGCATTCACAAAAAAGGGAGACCGATAAAAAAAAAACCAAGTGTAAATTGATAAGGCAGATGCTTGTGCTAGTTGGTGATTGGGAATCGACATGTTTGCACAGCGCAAGACTGCAAGTAGTTACGACGCAACTACTCATAGTCTTGCGCTGTGCAAACATGTTAACAAACCAAAGAAATAACGCCGCAGGTGAAAGGCGAGAAAATGGGAGGTTGGTGTTAAGGAAAACATACATGTACTTGGCGGGCTCGAGTGAGAGCACCTTTTCTTTGGTTTAAACCGGGATTCAGGCAATAGACGTCGAACACAGACTTCACAGGATGAACCGCGATGAGGGGGGGGGGGGGGGAGGAGAGCGCTGACACAGCGTTGGGGACGGTGACCAGCCCCATCCCCCCTTGCACCCGTCGACACCACTAATGGCACCGCGCTTTTGTATGAGTGTAGAGGGGGTGTAAAACAGAAAAGGCAGAAGATGGAACACAAAAGAGGTTGTAGGCGGGATGTCCCTCCGTCCATAGAGTTACATACAAGCACGGAAGAAGGAAAGGTTCTTTCCTTCCTCCGGGAATACCTTTCCTTCCTTCATGCATACAAGTATTATTGTATAAAACTCTATGCCTCCGTTGATCTGCTTGCTTCACGTGGAAGCTAAAAGTTTGTCTAGATGTTGACAAATTTCTTTTCCCCAATATACAAATGAAGTTCTTTAGATCCAGGGAAATTTCTTTAAATTTGGCAGCACTCTCTGTGGGGAAGGGAAATTGGAGGAAATTGAGAATGTAAGTCAGACAGTGATCAGGCCTCACCGGGTCCTCTGGGCCGACGAAGCGGCGTTCCAAATAGCTCCACTGTGACGTCACGGTGCCACCATCGAAAATACTTAGATAAAATAATCCCCTGAAAACCCTCTTCCTAAGTAAGATTGCATACTCGCCGCGGTCGAATCGACCGCGGCGAGTATGCAAGGTCGTGAAAGGCCGATGTTACGACCGTCATCATTATTGAAGGTTTTCGGGCTTTGTGAAAGGAACGAAAATATTTCGACGCATTCCAAGCCAGGGTGTGCCGTCAAGACGGGTTGAATTTCTTTGGGCAAAACCTGAACGAGGGGTTCGGGACTGGTTCACGCAAAGAAAACGCACGAGCCAAAAGAGGCCATTGTGAGCTCGACTCAAGAAAGGCGATTGTGTTTGCTGCGAGCTAAACTTCCGAGACAGACAAGGAGGCAGCTGGGCCATTTTCGAGGGCACCGAGGATCTGGAAATCTCTGAACCAGCATGGTATTTGCAGTTCAGGCTGCAAGCTAAAGCCAAATTGGTTGTGGCGGCATCTTGCGAGGACAAGCGAAGCCCCGGGATATGTGCAGTTAAGCCACAGCTTCTAGCAAACAACCAGGAATGAAATATGGGGTGAAGAAAAGGATAATACACTATCTGCTGCAGCCCTTGCCGGAGCCCGCCTCGGCGACGAGGGATTAGTTGACTACTCCTCCTCCCGCCCCCCTTTCTCTAAAGGATCAGCTGAATGGGGTGGCATATTTTGACGATATGCTGGCCCAGCACTACAATTTCCTACCCAAACAGTCAGGCACGTTTAACACGTGTACCGGCAGCCGGTTTTTCGAACCTCACCCAGCTGCCCGAAGAATCTTGGAAACCAAAATGATCGGACGTGCGCGAAACTTGGTGACGTGTGCGAAAACGTCAGTGCAGTGCTTTGGTGACTATATTTGGGCATCGTGTGGACTGTGCCCTTTCCGCATGCATTGTGTGGTGTCTTTCCTCTCCTTTGTGGGTGGAGCACCTAGACCATGGAGCGCCAAATTGGCGGAAGCCGTGGACAATGTGCCCGGGGTTGGCGACAAGGCGCTATATAAGCCGAAGACTTTCGTGATTTTAAAGTTCTACAGTCCAACAGTTCTCATGTACAGTTTTTGACTTCCCGTTCTCCTTCTCAGTTACTAACCATGTAAATAAATTGATGTCGTTTTTACGAGCACCTCATCTGACTTGTTCGACGATGGGTCCTAGGACGGGGGCCCGCTACCAATCTGAGACCCGCGGGACCCAGAGTCGCAACAACTGCATGGCAGCGGTGGGATAGCGTCAACCCAGGTCGCAACCACTGGATGGCCACGGTGGGATCACGTCAACCCAGGTCGCAACCACTGGATTCAGCGGAAAGATGGCGTCAACCCAGGTAGCAACGACTCGACGACAGCCGTCAGATGTTACGACCCCATCGACTTCGAGAGACGATTGGACGACAACGGTCGGATGTTCCGAGCTCATCGACTTGAGAGGCAGCCGAACGGCACTTCTGGGATGACATGAGGTCATTGACTGTGAGAGGCAACCGGAAGGCACTGCTCAGATGCACGACACTGGAGGCATGACTGCGAGCCGGGTGAGTGCCGACTTTCTCTGTTAAACTTTACCAGGCATTTACTAATGTGCGAGTAAAAGCTGGTAGGGAGCATAGCTTTTTTGGTCATTGTGTAACTAGCGTCAGGCAGATTGTGAGATAGCTTGATTAAGCTATAGTCTGTGTGTGACGGCAAGGTTAACAGTGACAGAGCTATTTTAGTCATGGTTAACAGATAACTTGCGTCGGGCAAATAATTGTGAGATAGCTTCTTTAAGCTATAGTCTATGGGTGACGGCAAGGTTAATGGTGACAGGGCTGTTTAGTCATATGGTTAACAGATAACTTGCGTCGGGCAGATAATTGTGGGGTAGCTTGTTTAAGCTATAGTCTGTGGGTGACCGCAACGTTAACAGTGACAGAACAGGATTCCGTGTGAAAGCTTAAGGAAGCTTTTGCAGACTACGTTAACAGGTAACCTGAGGCAAGACAGAAAACTAGGGCTGTCGTTGTTGTCAGGGTCAATTAGTTGCAAGACAGGTATCATTCGTGGAACAGAGAACGGTACCGGAACCAGTCATGAATCTGAAAGCCCTGCGAAAACCCGTATTGCTAGCGATCGCAGAGCAGTTGAAACTGGATGTGTCGGACTCCCCAAACAGCAGAACTGATCGAGCGGATCGTCGGGACAGGGACAAGCGATGAGGACCTCTCAGAGTATGTCGAGAGCATTCAACAGAGAAAATAGGCAGAAGCCCAGAGAGAAGAGGCAGAAAAGGCCGAAATGATACGTATACACGAGGCTGAAATGTGAGCATTAGACGAAAACATTGCAAGGATGATTCGTATAACTAGGGCACAGCATCGGAAGCGTCTTTGGTCGTGTAAATGTTCAGTATGTGTAGAGCCGGAAAGGTGCGCTGAAGTGGCGAGTACGGTGCAGTGTGAAGTCGCCGAGAAAGCCGCTCTTTGCGAGGTACCACCCGAGAAAGGTACGCGTCTCTATCAGTGCGACATGCAAAATGATCCTTCGGCGGAGAGAAAAGAGCAACAGGTCGTTGTTAGTAAAATTGCGCCTAGGGAAAGTAAGCGACTCTCCGATGATGCCAAGGTAGTGCATAAAGACAGCGGGACGTTGGCTCGTATGCAAACTGTAGCAAGTCCAGAGGGTGTTCCATGTGAGACCGAGGCTGGTTCCAGTCGCCCTGGTGGCGTCATTGAGCAGATTGATGAGCTGGAGACCACGCTAGAGCCTCAGCAAGGGAATGACATTTTGTTGAAGGTTGAAAGAAAGGACGACGAAGGTAGTCCTAACTGTAGCGAAGACATAACGCTACTGAAACCCGACAGTACTGCCATCGAGGGCGAGCTACTGTTGAAAGTATCTCCTACAGATAGCGTGGGAAATACCTCAGAGGGTGAGAAAATACATTGCGAGGCTGTCGTAGGTGTACAAACAGGCGAAAGTTCAGTGAAGGATCGTTTCGAGGAAAAGTCTAAACCCAGCAGCATGAACAGAGCTTGTGCGGTGTTAGAGACATGCCTCGTGCAGCGGCACGTAAAGGATCGGCCGGACGATAAAAACTACCCGGAAATTGAGAAGGACGCGACTTTCCAAGATTTCAGACCTGTGGAGGGCCCAGCGTCTGGTTTTGTGAGGGGTAACGCAGATAAGTTAGTCCGTCAGAGCAATGGAGCGGGGAAACCAAAGGGCAAAGGCTGCAGAAAGGGTGGTGCACAGGCACACCTGAACTGTAGAGTTGCTGATGACGCAACCATAGAAGTTTGTAACAATCAAAGAAATGTTGTATGTCAGCGTCGCCGCGAAAGAAGGAAGCGGGGACGTGCGGCCCCACAAAAGGTGGAGGTAGAGGGTACGCCGCAGCGAAAACGGAAAGGTAGGCCATCAGGCAATTCAATAAAAAGTCCTTTGACGCGTAGGGTTAGGCGAAATTGGTGAGAGAGGAGTAGCGGAAAGGGACACGCGTCCTCAAGAAGGAAGGCGCGGTTGAAAGGAACAGGTTCGCTTAGACAACAATGTCGACAGGTTCTTAAAAGAAAGGCTTCTGGTCCTGAATTCAGGGTAGATCCAATAGCCAAAGGACAACGGCGAATCTTTTAGGAGCGAAGCTCCTTAAGGCGTGGGCTGTGCGTCCCCTGTATGTAGCCACCTCTCGTTCAGTTCTAAGTATTACGCAAGCCACCGCCCGATCTAAAGGGTACAGCCATATCCATCCATCCATCCATCCATCCATCCATCCATCCATCCATCCATCCATCCATCCATCCATCCATCCATCCATCCATCCATCCGTCCGTCCGTCCGTCCATCTATCCGTCCATCCATCCATCCGTCCATCCGTCCGTCCGCCCGTTCGTCCGTCCGTCCGTCCAAAAGATGCAAGATGTTATAAACTAGACGGCGGTACGTGTAGTTGATTATGAAAGATGCGAGGTGTTATAAAATAGGAATGATGCCACATATGGCGCGTGTCATCGTTCGATATAGTGCGGCGACGTACGCTAGGGGGAGCGTTGCAATAAAATCGAGTGGGCAAAATGTACGGAGGATTCATGGTTTACCAGGTTTACCTCCGGAGCTTCGCCCACTCATCATCATTCACTTCGTGGATATGGCGGCATTTTTTTCCCGCTCTTCAGGAACCTTCAGTGTCCCGAAGAAAGCCGGCCAGAATCAAGAATGAGGCGAGATAGCAAAGTTGGGCTAAGAGCTCGCGCTCATTGTGGCCTCTGGCGATCGCGAAAGCTGCAGAGAGCACGACCGCCACGTGCAAGGCTGAAAGCGTGTAGGTCAGCTGCAAGATTTTCGCAGAATGCGACCTGCAGAGTTCTGGAAGGTAATTATTTGAATATTCTTCAACTTTTGATCCTTTGAAGTAAAGTTTTCTTTTGTCAGGAAGGTAAAAAAAACCGGTTTCAAAGGGTTAGTGCCGAATGTGGTATGTTGTGGTTTTTGTAAACATTTGCAAACACACGCGCATTCAGAAGATTTTTAGATGGTACAGAAGCGAACGTTGTTCGGAAGATGTTACAGCGCTCTATAAGTGCGAATAGAGCTAAAGGACCTGAAAGAACCCAGCGCGTTCTTTGTCCAAGTGGCTAGCATGATAATGTAACATTAACCAAACAAGACTATTATGCAAGGTTTAGTTCCGTCCATTTGTTTTTGATAGAATGCTTGGGTATCGTGCGATAGTTTAATGGAGCGTTAGGCATTACCGAAAGTCGAGGTTAGAGCAACATTTCGGACAGTTATAGGATGCAGATGAGCCTAATCTGAAAGATTCAAGTGTGCCAAGGTGTGTCCTACTAAAGACGTGAATAACGGTAACGTGTGAGCTTGGGCTATAGCGTCCGCAGAGAACTGCACGAAGGGTTAAGTTTTCTTTGTGCGTAAATGGAACTCATGCGAGAAATCTTTGTTTTGAGCTTATAGTTGTTTTGAAAGTGTCCTGTTTAGGTGGTGGAAAAGCCTAGTGAAGGCAGATCGGAAAACTAGCTTACTAGATTACCACTTGAGTTTTACCACTTGAGTTTTTTTTTTTTTTTTTGAGGTGAGTGGTTGTGTTTCATATGCGTATGTGATGTTTCTTGAGCCAAAATGAAGCAAGTGGTCACTACTTCATCAAGGACAGTCTTCACCAGACCAGACGTCAGCGCTGATCTCTCCGAACTGTGGCTGCAAACATCAGCCCATCGAGATCTTCACCCCACCGCGCGAGAGACTGTTACGACCGTCATCATTATTGAAGGTTTTCGGCCTTTGTGAAAGGGACGAAAATATTTCGACGCATTCCAAGCCAGGGTGTGCCGTCAAGACGGCTTGAATTTCTTTCGGCAAAACCTGAACGAGGGGTTCGGGACTGGTTCGCGCAAAGAAAACGCACGAGCCAAGAGAGGCCACTGTGAGCTCGACTCAAGAAATGCAGCAGTCTTACCTCGAACGCCTTGCTGCGAGCAAGGCGTTCGAGGTAGACAAGGAGGCAGCTGGGCCATTTTCGAGGTCACGGAGGATCTGGAAATCTTGAAACCAGCATGGTATTTGCAGTTCAGGCTGCAAGCTAAAGCCAAATTGGTTGTGGCTGCATCTTGCGAGGACAAGCGGAGCCCCGGGATATGTGCAGCTAAGCCACAGCTTCTTGCAAACAATCAAGAATGGAATGTGGGATGAAGAAAAGGATAATGCGCTATCTACTGCAGCCCTTACAGGAACTCGCCTCGGCGACGAGGGGTTAGTTGACTACTCCTCCTTCCCCCCTTTCTCCATAGGATCGGCTGAATTGGGTGGCATATTTTGACGATATGCTGGCCCACCACTACATTGTCTTACCCAAACAGTCAGGCAAGTTTTACACGTGTACTGGCAGCCGATTTCTTGTACCTCACCCAGCTGCCAGAAGAATCTTGGAAACCAAAATCATTGGACGTGCGCGAAACTTGGTGACGTGTGCGAAAACATTGGCGCAGTGCTTTGGTGACCATAATTGGGCATCGTGTGGACTGTGCCCTCTCCGCATGCATTGTGTGGTGTCTTTCCTTTCCTTCGTGGGTGGAGCACCTAGACCGTGGAGCGCTCTATTGGCGGAATCCACGAACAATATGCCCGGGGTTGGCAGCGAGGCGCTATATAAGCCGAAGACTTTCGTGTATTTCAAGTTGCACAGTTAAACAGCTCTCCGGTACAGTTCTGATCACTTGATCACCTCCTTTCTAATTCTCAGTAACTAACGTTGTAAATAAATTGTCGTTTTTACGAGCGCCTCAACTGACTTAATGGACGATGGGTCCTAGGACGGAGCCCGCTACCAATTTGAGACCCGCAGGACCCGGAGTCACAACACCGATCAGCTATCCAGGCCCACAAAGGTAAAACGGGGGCTTAGGCAGGGGTGTCAATCCTCTGTCACCCTTGTAATTCATGACGTACCTACAAGGATTAGAGGCCAAATTAGAGGGAAGTGGACGGGGCTTCAACCTCTGTTTTGTCAAACAAGGAAAACTAATTGAACGGGCACTACGAGCATTGATCTTCGCAGATGATATAGTGCTAAAAGCCGACAACAAGGAAGATTTGCAGAGATTGATTGACATCTGCGGTAATGTGAAGAGGTAGGCAAGATCTCAGATTTATTAAGAAAAAGTCAGCAGTCATAATTTTTAATGATAATGAAGGTAGTGGGCTTAGGATACAGGAGGTCACGCTAGAGATTACAGATAAATACAAAAATCTGGTTGTATGGATAAGCAATATGGGACCGAGAACCTAAGCGTATACCTACGAAATGTACGTAACAACTAAAGGTAACAGGAATGCAGCAGTGATGAAAAATATGGCACTGTGGAATTACAACAAGTATGATGTTGTGAGAGGAATATGGAAAGGGGTCATGCTTCCTGGTCTGACGTTCGGCAATACGGTTTTGTGAATGAGATCAGAAGTTCCAGCAAGATTAGAATTTAAGCAACCTGGAATAGGTAGGCTTGCTTTAGGAGCTCACGGGAATACACCAAATCAGGGAGCACAAGGTGATATGGGATGGACATCATTTGAGGGCAGGGAAGCTAGCAGCAAAATAAAATTGCAAAAGCGATTGAGAGAAATGGGGGAAGAGCGTATTGCGAACCAAGCCATATCGGGCCAAATATGAAGGGGTGGACACGGTATGCAGTGCGTGTGGAGAGGATGATGAAACTGCCGAACACTTGATAATGTTCTGTGTAGGGCTTCACCCTACAGTTCAGGATGATGGCGCAGAGTTTTTCAAAGCACTGGGGTTTAGGGAAAGGAAGGGAGAAATGGACTTTAAGTGGGTAGAATTAATTGGAAGGAGGTTATTCGATTGGGGGCTAAAGTCAATGCACGAGTGAAAATTAAACCCTTCACTGCAATGTGCCTGTCTCAACTTCACTATTTAAAGGGGGCAAAGTGATAAATCTAGTTGTTAGTTCACTAACGGTTATGACTAGGTGGTGTTAGCCGCTGCCCGATCAAAAGGGTACAGCCACATCAATCAATTCATCAATCCAGGCAAAAACTAGGCAAGGTCGTGCAAGGTTGATTAGGTCGGTTGGTGCAGAAGCAGCGTGAAACAAGAGATACGTCTTTTTTTATTTCCTTGTGTTTGTGAACACCATTATTATTTTTTCTCTCCTAATCAATAACTTGCGTTGCTAGTACTGTAGGTGTGGGACACGGTAAACGTTGCAGTGACGTCGACCACGTGAACGGGGTAGGTGGCTGCTTTAAAGGTTTGGTGCGCCGGGTTAGATGTTAAACTGCTAGAGCCGAACACGATGTGGACCTAGTGAGAGGCTACTAGCGAAATTAAACACGTGTTTGTGTGGTGTATGCGGCATCAAACAGTTGTTGAGGTAGGAGAGTTAGCGGAGGCGGCTGGGTAGCGGATTTAGGGTTGAACTTAGGGCTGTCGGGGGCTGACGGGCGACGGGCGATGGCTAAGGAGGCTAGGAAAACCACGGGCGAGAGTGATCTGGTGCAGTGCGAAAAATGCAAGCGCTAGTGCTACTTGGATGAGACAGCATTCACGAGTTTGGCCGACACGCTGAAGGCGAGCTCCATGTGCAGGCTGTGCGAGGCACTGAAGGCGGCCGTACAGCGCATGAAGGCTAGCATCAAGGGGCTTCAGGGGGAGCTTAGGGCGGAACGGGAGCTGAGGATAGAACTCCCAAAGCAGCTCGGAGCGTCGCGTGATTGGGAGGAGGCTACCGCCAGCCTATTAGAGCAAATGAAGGGCGACCATCAAAAAGAACGGGAAGGGCGGACCGAGCTCGCGCAGCGGGTAAAGAAGCTAATGGTGTATTGCTTCGGCTCCGAGTGGTGTGAGATGGAAGGCGTGGGTAGCGGAGAAGGTGACAGGCAGAAAGGAAAAGGCGAGAAGAGAGGTCAGGGGGCCGCAGTGTCTGGCCACAGCACGGTGGCTCCGAGAACATACTGCTCAGTGGCGCATTAGTCTTTGAGCAGGGCAGAAACACAGGACAGACGGGAGATAGAGAAACAGGTGAAGCAAACAGGGGCGCCATCACAAACAGGAAGCCAGCGATTGGAGCGTAGAATGGTCCTAGTATAGTGGGAGACTCTAACGTGGCCAGGCTTACGGATGGCGTCTTCACGACATTGAAGGAAGATGGGTGAGTGAGGGTGGAGGCCCAGTCAGGGAATAGCATGATGGATGTACTGGCTAAAGCTCACGAGGTTGTAGAGGACAGCGTGAAAGGTGAAAATCTCGTCATTATTTATGATGGGCTCAATGATGTGTTGAAGAGCAAGGATCAGAATCTTAAGAGACGGAGGATGGGATGCGTAAGCTCCGAGAAGCCTCTGGGAGTGTGCATTTGACCATATGCACAGTCCCAGAGGTCTGGGGGCAGTCTCGTGGGATTGAAAGGAGGGTAGTTGAGGCCAACTGTGTGATAAAGGGTATGAGCCAGCAACTCGGATACAGCACTCGGATACAGCAAGTGAACCAAGACGTGTACGAGCTCAGTGCTCGCCCCTTTGCACAGGATGGCATTCACTACAGTGGTGCGACGGGAAGAGGGGCGATAATAGAATTGCTCGTCAAGCCACAGCTTTTTTAGGTGACCCAGAGCCCCGAGGCGAACGGTGTAGCCAAAGACGGTTTTAAAGGGGCACAAATATTCAAGCCACACGGAGTCCGTGGGAGAAGAAATCGACGTAAGCACAAGAGCCGAGCTAAGTCAGAGATAGGCTATATTAGCATGCAGGGTGGCTGGAATAGGTTAAAGTGGAAGAGATAGATGAGCAGTTAAGGCAGGAGGAGCTGATCATATATGGGATTGTGGAGACACATCTTCGGGACATGGAGCAACCACCTTGCGATCCGGACTACGCATGGGGCTATTGCGATAGAACAGAAGGCAGCAAAATGGGGATGAACTTTGGGCATTTACACATGAAGGTATGCGTTGGCAAAAAGTCAAGCAGTGATGCCTGGAGCAGTTATGGTCAAAAGGGTAAGTAACTGGGCAGATGACACTCCTTGGTTTAATGTACTGGTGGATGGGAGCAAAGGCCAGAGAGGAAAAATCAGGCAATGGCGGAGTGTATATCAAAGTACATTGAGGAATTAGGAGGAGTGTGTAAGATAATTATATTAGAAGATATGAATGCGTACACAGAAGATATAGATGGGTATATTGACCCAACAGGCAAAATGATCATAGATATGTGTGAAAGGCATTATTTGAAGCTTTGCAACAGTACCGAGAAGTGTGAAAGGCAAATAAAAATGAAAGTATCAAGGCTACATTCGATGAGATATTATGCTCGGATATCACACAGGATGTATGATAGGCTCAGGGGATTGTACATAGATGAATGTGGCTCCAGAAGTCTGGATAGTGATCACAAACATATCAAGCTAAGTTTTGGAAAAGCCGTGCAAGTTAGAAGAAGACAAGATGAGCAACTACACGAAAATTTTTATTCGAAAAGGCAAATGTATATACCTACTAAACCAATTGAGTAAGTAATCACTGAGGATAATAAAACATGTGTGGACATACATAAATTTAATTACACTGTTGGAGCTAGAGCTTGATAAGGCACGTGACAAGTCACTCAGGAAAGAAGACACAAACCGAAGAGTCGGTGGGATGAGGAAGTTGAGAGAGCAATAGCAAAACTTGAGGAAGCCTCTAGTGAACACAGACATGCCGAGCAGCGGGGTGAACCGACAGACGATGTTTAAAGAAAATGGGACAACTTTCTAAGCTGTAGAAGGGGAGAATCTCTTCTGATCAATGAATATAATAGAAGAAAGGGGGCTCAGTGGCTGGCAGAAGTACATAAAAAGGATAGAAAGGCAGCTGCGAAATTTCGGAACCATCTAGACTCGCTAAGGAACAAGAGAAGCCTAGAGCAGAGGTTCATAACTACAGCTCAACGTGCAAGGCTAGAAGGGGACGAAGCTATTGAATATGTAAGAACAAGGGTGACAAAAATTTCAACAAAGAAGTGCCCTATGCACCAAAATAGACAAGGATGGATCAAGTGGCGCACGGGCTCCATTTTCACATTGAGAGTGGGAAAGGGGTGAGATGAGGGTTCCAAGTAGTACATCGGCAGGCCAAGATGGCATTCCAAATGTGCTGATGAAGACTTCGGGTTCGAAGTCTAAGTAGACTTTGAGAAAGGCAGTAAGCAAAACAATTATCGATGGTCAAGTCCCTGATGAATGGAAACTTAGCAGGATGAGCATGATCTATAAGGGAAAGGGGGACAAAGCTCACTTAAACAACTGCCGTGCTATAACAGTGACATCAGTGGTCGACTGGCTCGCGATGCAGATTATAAAGGAAAGACTGCAGGCATAGACAGAGGATGAGGGGGTGCTGGGGGAACTGCAAAATCGGTTTTGGAAACACAGGAGGTTGGAAGACAATCTGTTCTCACTGACACAGTGCATCATAATAGCAGTGTTATGCCTCAAGTATGGTCCTTGTTTGAGAGAGCTTGTTCCCACGAGAACCAGCGCCATTCCGGCGAACTCTCCCCCTCCCAGTGCCACCTTCCATGCAGACGGCGGCGAGCCACCGTGCAGTTCCGGGCAAAGGGTCACCTCTTCCGCCAAGCAATCGTGCCATTCTGGAGACAGATTGACCTTCTCCGCCAGACACCGGGAACTGGTCTCGTTGAAGAGACCAAAAGGTTATTTAAGGTCGTGCCTGACTTCATCGTGCTGGCCGGCTTTGTAAAAACAATGAGCTGCTATAGTAAAGTTTCCTACATGTTACTGTTTCAAAACCGATTGCCTCCGTATTCCGCCTCTGGGAGAAGGCTTCAGCGAACCCCGTTCGACTGCTCGCCGCTTTCGGCTACCGCTACCATCGCAACACAGCGAATTCATAACAGTGGTTGGCAGCTTCGGCATACGATGCCCTACGTTTGGCAAGTCTGATCGGATCTGCGAGCACGAGGACGACCGCCGTGATAGCGTTTGGCTACGGCGGAGATACACTACCCTACGTTTGGCACGCCAGATCGGACCACTGGGAGCTCGAGGACGACCGACCTGATATCAGCGTTTGGATACGCTGGAATACGCTACCCCTGTCCTCAACGTTCCACTGCTGTGAAACCCGCCACTCTGATCTCAACGGCTCGGAGTTTGAGCGAATTCTGGCAGGTCCGAGGACACCCACGGCACTATTCGACGGCAGCCACAAGTTGGACCATCGTCGGCGACTTTGGTTGGGTGAGTGTTCAAAGTTTACTCTTCATTTCGCCAGACCTCTCCAGCACAGGCAGATGTTAGGGGAGTGTTTGTTTTGTTTTGTTGGTTATAGTTTAACATTCACGTACTTTAAACCATGAAATCAGGTTTAGAGTACGGTGAATATTAGTAGTGGGGCATCACGAGGGACGAGATCATGATGGAGCAGTACACTGTGAAGGACATCCTCAAAATTTGTGGCGGCGTGGGGATTTCCGCCGGGTCCGCTAAAACAAGAAAAGTGATTCTCGACGTGATGCGGGCAGAGAATGTGACTGACGATGAGGCTGACGAGTTTTGGGAGCTCATATGTGAGCAAGAGCAGAATGCCGGGAAGAGTCGCGAAGAGCTCAAAGCTCAAAGACGCGAACAGTGGGAGGCCGAGGGGAGTCTTAAAAAGAGAGATCATGCTCTCAAAATGAGGGAGCTTGATCGTAAAATTCAAGCACTTTAGTGGCAGCAAGCGGAACGCCAGCTCCGCAACTTTCAGACAGGCGAGAAAATCGCTCATCTTCGTGATGATCTTGAAGTAGTCGGCTATAGTGTGTAATACCCCTGTCACACGGCCACCACTAAACTCCGTTGAACGCCGTCAACGTCAATCTTTTCTAGGGGGTTCGACGGAGAAGGAGTTGTGGTAGTGTCACACGGCAATGACAAGGTTGTAACAGTCGCCGCGAGGGGGCTCAGCTGGCACTGTTTGATTTTCGGGAAAGTATTCTCATTTCATGTCTATTAATTTTTTTGTAAATACTCGTTATGTGGTTTTTACAAAAAGCACTATTAAGTAGGTGTGCGACTAACAAGCCGTTAAAAATAATTTCAAATAAAAACGCATTTGCTAAATGTAGCGATGCTGCTAGTGACGCTGGCCACATTGTGCTTTTAGTTGTTTTGTTGCCCGTGAACACAGAGAAAGGTGCCCGTGTACATGCCCGGTACGAAAAGTCTTGTGCTTCCTTGCCTCGTGAGCGCAAATTTTGTGTTCTTCAGCCATGAGTGACACAGCGGACGACGTGAGGAAGTGGTACGATATTGCGCTGGCAATGACGTTGATCGGCTCCATGAATATTGAGATTGAGGCTGCTAGAGCCCGTGTGCGTGCTATAAGGCACCGTCTCGTCGCGAACAGCCTGACGCTGAATGCGATGGCGTTGTCATCGAGGCGTGCGTCAAGGCGAGTTTGGGCATATCCACGATTCTCTCGCTGCTTTGAAGACACGCTCCCAAACCTAGGCGGGCAGAACTTCCGGCAGTCATTCAGAGTTTCACGTACTAAGTTCAAATATCTTGTAGACGTATGTACGCCAGTAATGCAACGACAGACTACAAACATACGGGAAGCGGTGTCTGTGCAAAAAAGGGTCGCTGTTGCTCTCTACAAGCTGTGTTCCTCTGCTGAAGATAGAACAGTCGCCAATTTGTTTGACCTGGGCAGGTCGACGGTGAACACGATATATAGAGAATTTGGTGACATCGTCGTGGAAGCCCTAGAAGATCAGTGGGTCAGGATGCTTGCAGCTGATGAAATGACCCACCACATACGTGAATTTTATGCTGTCACTGGCTTCCCTCAGGCAGTTGGAGCACTGGATGGCTGTCATTTCCCTGTCTCGCCTCCCAAAGAAAATGCCATCGACTACTACAATTACAAGGGCTGGTAAGTGTGTACAACTTACATCAAAGTTGAAAGCTGGGCTGCTTGATACATTATTGTATACAAAAACTTGGTGAACACACAATGAACACGAAAATATCAGCCCATGGGTATAAACAGATAAACTCTTAAGTGAATAAAATATGAATTTGTTATTGAAAGCGACACTTGATAAAAAATCATATCAAATGTATGATGCCTGTTTTGGATAAGCTTTAGTATGCACTAAACAATATTTCAGATGTTAATCATCATCTATATTACGGTGTCTCATTCCAGCACACAGCTCAAGAACAGTTTTGTTCTAGCATGGCCACACATACATGCCACATCTCGCCTCATAATGCATGTGTACAAGGCATCGGCATGTTTCTATTACAATTGTATACAATGTGACTGTGAAGTTGTTTGTGCACTGTCATCTCCTTATTGTGATGGTAATATACTTGCAGGTACAGTGTGATCTTACTGGCTTTGGTGGACCACAAATATCGCTTTCGATACATCAACGTCGGTTGCCCAGGCAGGTGCCACGACGCCCATGTCTACCACAGTTCAAGCTTGCCAAGCATTGTGACAGGACCAACATTTCGGAGTCCTACAATTTCTGTGAACAGTTCTGTTGTGCCACCATTATTATTAAGTGACCAAGCATTCCCGCTGACGCCCAATTTGATTAAGCCTTTCCCTGGTTCAAGTAAAACTTCTGCCGAAAAAGAATTCAATTACCAGCTGTCAAGGACTAGGTGAATTGTGGAGAATGCCTTTGGAAGACTGAAGGCCCGCTTTAGATTTGTCATGAAGTGTATGGAGTGCGATGTCACGAATGTTGCTGTTATAATAAGAGCATGCTGTGTGCTGAACAACATTTGTGAACACTTCAATGACAGTGAATCCCAGCAATGTATAAATGAGGCAGACATGCAGAGCGCACTGTACGAGCAACCACACCACACCACAGCCATGCAAGTTGGATGTGGCAGAGATGTTAGGGATGCACTCGTGCAATATTTTCAACAGCACAGAGACAGCTAGATTTAAGTTGAATTGGGTATGAAACAAAAAGTAATTATTTGCTCTAAAAAGAGACCAAGAAGCTTCAGCTTAAAGCTCAGTAGGTTTACCAGTCTGCTTTGAAGGTGTCATTGAGCCTGCTGTATTGCTGTGCTTTTAAAAACATCCCGTGAGCTTCTTGGGATGTGCCTTGTAGTCGATATTGCTATCATTTGTGTGTGCACGAGCAGTTTCCTTTTTTTAAGTATTCATGTTGAATCTTTGTTGCGTAATCCCCTTTCCCCACCTAGTACCACACCTATGTATGTTTTCTTTTTATTTTTGAAGTTTGTAAAAAATTTCCAAGTGTGCATATTTCACACTTTCTTTTCTTAAATTTGCACATCTTTATCTCCATTGTTCTGTTCCTTTTTGGACCTTGTAAAGTATGTTCACCGGGTCTGAAAAGCTGTCATCGCTGTCATCTTTTAAAATTGGGAAGGACTGGAGATCATATTTTGAAAAGTTATGGCTTGTCGTAAATTGGGTATCATGTTTACTTTGGACTTTATGTTATAAATGTGTCTGTAATAATAAAAGCATGTTGTGCCCTTAATAATTGTCTGCAGTTCAACCAGTGAAGCACATCAGTATGTATACTACTCAAACAATAGGGGCCTGAAAGAAACAAATGCTTATTGAAGTAATTAGAGAAACTTATTTATTGAAATATTTCGAAAACAGGTCCACAAGTTTTTCCTGTGTTGCCACCTGCCGTTCACGCAGACCCTGCTCAATTTGCGTGGCACTCTCCAGTGTTGCAATAAGCTTCGCTTGCTGTTCAAGCAGCGCACTTTGAAATTTTTCATTGGTGGGACATCCGCTTTCTCTTGTGTGCTCGACGCTTCCCATGTGGCTGGCTCGTGCTGGTGCTAGGCTGGGGTTCCTGCTGGAGGTCCGAGGCACTGCTGCAGGCATCTGTCGCGGAGCAACCTTCAGTAGCCCCGTCTTCATCTGAGGACAGACTTGACCCAGTCTCCATGCCCCGAATAATCTGAAAGACAAAAATCTGTTAGTGCGTGCCACAACATCAAGCTGCTTTCAGCCTAATGTGGCATTTATGATGTTGCACATTCTTGAAGTATTGCAAGAATGAAGCATGCAAAAAAATGAATTAATCATATCGATTAGCCTCAGAAGGACGTACTCCAAGCCTTAGTTGCGACAAAAAGCTTGTTCTTTGGGGGCACATTAGTGCAATAGTTTCATCCTATGCTGCTTTTTTATTGTCTCCATTGCTTGTAGATATCAAATGCCCTTGAGTGTAGTCTATGATCACAATTGACATTAGAATTTAGAACTTAGTTTGGAGTGTCGAATTCTTAGGTTGCATTCTGCAATCATCAATTGATCGTGGCACCGAAAATTTTTTGTTGTTATCGTAACGGCATTACCTTATACAAATGATTTACATACCTCATCGACATTTCCCCTTGGTGAAGGGCAACTCACTTGCACGAGAGAGCGGTCGTTTATGGGCGGTGTGCCCAGAGACCTGTGCAGTTCGATGAAAAACGGCCAGGCACTAGGTGCAGATCCGGTAGTTCTCTCCCGGGCTTCTTTCCTGATAACACAATTTACCATTAGAAAAGCAGTGATGTAATGTATAACCACATTCTCTCTGGACTTGCTACATAACTTTCGGTTAATTTCCTAGCAGGTGAGTGCACTGCATTATACATTCGTGTCAAGCTCCATGTCACGGTTAGCAACGTTTGTTTCTTATTTTCTTGTGTAGACGCGCCAGCCTGTGCTGTTGCATCATGCCAAAAATGAAAACGGTGAACAATGTATGCAAGCCAACCGTAAGCTATTTTTGATGTTTCAGAATGAAGACCTAAATAAAGACTAGTAGCTCGTGCACGCAATTTTACTCAATCATGTAGCTCATTTCGTAGGTTGCTTACCAATGCTCACAAATACTGGGAGTCCTAAAAGATAAGATAGGATGCGTACGCAGGTAATCAGTTGAATACTTCGATGTTCATGGTGACCCAAATGCACGTTTTTTTTTTAAGCCAGGTAACGCGCACGAGCTGCCTCATTCCTCTAACAGAGCCTAACAATTGTCTCATTCCAGATAAACAAAGTTGAACGTTGAGTTGACACGCAGAAATAACGCAATGGCAGAATATCTACACAGAATTAGCCCCTCAAAATAACTCCTTGTAACGAAATGTGCTTCATGCAATAGCACCAACTGGAAGTGCAAACAAAAACTTACACGGGTTAGCACATGACTACACACCAGCTGTTAGGAACACGCGTGCTTTTCTGCTGTATGCATTCAACAGTCTGCGAACTCACCTGTATTTCTGCGTGAGGTTGTCAAATTTGTTTTGCAATTGTCGGCGCGTCCTCAAAATACCCATCTTTGCAAGAGCGGCGACAATGGCGTCATACACTCTGGCGTTATGTTTTTCTCCTCGGAGCTCAGGAAGGTGGTCCTCCCAGATTCTAATCAACACCCAAGTGTCATTTTCACTCCATGTTACTCTTGGATTTGATGGGGTCCCATTAATCGTTTCTGCAGCCGTTGAGGCAGGTGATGATGTTCCAGCGTTGTCAGTCATTTCTTTTAAACGTCAACACGGCGCCGACCACAACCACACACGTGCCCGAAATATTTTTCAATGGCGCCGGCACGCGCGACTCCCGAGGCACGGTGTGTAGGGCATCGGTGTTAAGAGTAAGTGAACTCTGGCGGGCGTAAACATATGCAAACAAACACGCGTTGTGAATGAGTACTACAACGAAAGAACATTTAATATTGCCAAAATATATTATTCTTTCACTGCGGCCACTTAGTGCTCGAAATTTTTCTCTGACCTCTAGACTGCTGGGAGCGAGAGTACCTCATTTCGCTGCGAAGGGAGATCGTTGAACATCCTTCGCGAAATGCTTCGTTCACCTTCGTTTGCGTAAGGGTGGCCGTGTGACACCAACCGCATCTTCGTTGTCATAAAGACGAGGGAGTTAAACGGTCATTACGGGTGCCCATGTGACAGGGGTCTTAGCCGCGACCTTTGGATGGAGAAGCTCGCCACGTTGTTGCCGTGCAAGATCGCGCATGTTTTGAATTGTCTACCCTCCGAGGAAGCGGAAGACTTTAATCAGGCTAGATATGCTTTGATAATATATTTTTTTTATTTCAAGTCCTGCTTGAAGTCGGAGCGATAGTGACAGCGCTGAAGCCCGTCGTAAGGTGCTAGAGGTAGACACCTGCCGAAAAGAGCGAGAGGACGAGGCGCGACGTCGTAAAGCGCTGGAGGACGACACGTATCGTAAAGCAATGGAGGCCTGTCACATAGCGCTTCAGGATGAGGCTCACCGAGAAGCGTTAGAGGAAAATGAGAGGCGAAAAGCGCAAGAGGTTGGAGCACGTCGTAGTAAGCATGAGGCCGACCACGAAGGCCTGGGAACAAGGGCTATCTTGGAAAGGGAGAGACCCTCACTAACTGAAGAGAAACCTTCGGGCGAGATGGTTAGCTTTAAAGGCATCGGGACTCCCGCCTTCTCACAGGCAGAGACAGCTAGCAACGAGCCCGATGAAAAGCTAGGAAACCAATCTGGAGCTTTGTCTGCGCAAAGTGAGGGCAGCGTACTTGAAAGTATGAATGCCAGCGCTATGAGCATGGCGATCAGTTCCGTTGGGAAGAGTCGCCATCGAAAATATAAGGCGAAGTCGAATAACGCCAAGTGCGCGAAAGTGGTTAAATGCCATGGCTCTCAAGATGCCACACTCAACGTCAGGGCCGAGATCGGGACAAAGCTCAATAAGAGAAGGTTGAAGTTCAGGCCACTGTTGAGATTTAGATCAAATGCGAAGCGCGTCGCGAAGAAAGGAACTTCAAGGAATTTCCGACGCCAAAATCTTAGCTTGATCTCATCTCCTTCAGAGCAGATACCTAACGTTGAGCACAAATATAGATTGGTTCAGCCGCATAGAGTTTTGTTTTGGCAGATTCTGTCGAAGGCAGCATGGTTGTGAGTAAGTGTGTCGAAGCTTCCAGCATTCCTAGCCATTTCAAGACAAAAAGGCATCAGCGTAAACGTAACGCGATAAAGACGACTGTTGCCAAGCGCACTAAAGCCGCTGTTAAGTGCCATGACGTCATCAGTCGAGACGCAAGGTTCAAGGCTAAGCGTAGGAAGGCGAAAGGGTCCTCAGGGGAATGTTTGAAGCTCATACCATCATTGAGATTGAGATTAGGCGAGAAGCGCGTCAAGAAAAGCTGAATTTCAGGAAAGTTTGGACGCCGAGATCATCACTTGGTCTCATCTTTTTCATTGCAGCGTAGAGGCAACCGCGAAGGGAAGCGTAGCTCGTAGGGCGTCCGTCCTATGTACGGCTGACGCAGAAACCTAGCTAATGTCTCAGCGGCACACAGTCGTACCGTGCACAATTAACGTCCCCTATCCGTAGCTCGTCTCATTGCAGCTACACGGGTTCGGGCGAATAAGGCAACAGGCTAGGTCAAAAACAACACTTTATTGCTAGGCGTTAGCGATAGCGCGCAAATGTCGCGAGGAAATAGTACAGAAAACAAGGATAGACGCTTCCTCCTTGGTCGTTGTCTACCTCGGCTCGCAGGGGGGTTGCGGGTTCGATATCCTTATTCCAAGGCCGGTGTTAGAGAGAGCCCGTGCGGCCATCCACACGCTATTTTTGTCCACTGACGCGGTTTCCCTCTCCCTGATGAAAATAGTACCTTTTCTCGCTGAGGGAGGGGAAAACCGTTCCGTGCGCCCGCGCGCCGGGAAAGGGGAAATCCCGAGTGCCAGCTGTGGGGATAATCCCGCAATTAGGCTTTCGCACTGCCTTAAAAATGGGAAAGGGAGGCTGGGTGCGCGTGCTCCCCCACAAGCTTACGCCTGAGCCGTAACACAGGCTGTTGTTCCCCGCCTTGGTGCAATGGTCACGCGTTGACCTGGCGGGGTAAAGGACGCAGCGCAGATGTCCCCTTGTTCGAGCTAAGTGGCTGTGCGTCAAAAGTTGCTGCTACAGAATTCGGCAAACAGCTTTTTCCGTTGCGCCTTTGTCAAGACCGGATTCCTCGAAAGCTATGGAGTGCGCGACTCCCCATAGTTCGTCTGAGAGGGTCCCCGTCTTGCTATTACTAAGAATGGATATTGTAATCAGCTTTGAAAATTATTTTTCTAGTTTTGTCGTCAGGCGTTGAGCAAGGAATGCGTCTCCATGTTTGCAAGTTTTACTTTCCGTCTCATCGAAGAAGCACACATTGATATGTTTGTTTGATTAATTTTGTTTTCGTAATATTTCAAAAGGTAACAGTTAGTGTGTTTCATTTTAACAGAGAAGGCTGAGTAAGAGCCCCTGTTTAAAACACATTTTGTGTTTGGCATTGCGTGTTATTATGCGTGTCAGTGTAGGTTAACTTTTCACTTTGTTTTGTATAACGCACGCAAGTGTCATTTTTAGTCTTATTTTCCTGTTTTTTTTCAAGCGTGCTTTCTCTTGTCGTGATGATCGTTGGCAGCGCGCATTGACTGAGAGCTTGTCGGAGGACTAACTTTGTTATGTTTAACAGCCTGACGTTTGCAAGATACGCCAATGTGCGAGATTCAGAAGTGCTTGGTATTCTAAATTGTAGTTTCGGGGCCAGATTGATTTAACCTCAGCAGCTTCGATCGTCCCCAATCTGCCTGGGTCACAATCGAGAATCGCTCGCGAAAAAAAAAGTTCTGTTTGGTTTAGCGGTGTCATGCACGCGAATTGTGGCTACACGCGAATTGTGGCTAGTAGTGCAAATGTACTTGATTTATTTTTTTGCAATGTGCTTGATCTCGTGTCTTCGATTACCTTGATTCCTGGTATTAGTGATCATGATGTTGTCGTCGCTAAGATGTCCTGTGCCACCAAGAATTGTCGGTCTGCGCCGCCTCGCAAGGTCTTTTTTTATGAAAGAGGCGATTACGCAACAATATCATGTGAACTAGACAATTTTTTTCCAGAGTTTAGGGCTCAATGTTCGTGCCTAGACATAAATGCATTGTGGGATCTTTTTAAGACTAAAATACTGTCCTTGACACAAACCTTCATTCCTTCGCATGTCATTACTTCCCAGCGTCGAAACGATAAGCCATGGATTACTAAAGAGATTCGTACGATGTTAAACAGGAAAAATAGAGCCTTTCGTAAGCACTGCCACTCGCCGAATCCTACATTGTTTGCAAAGATGAAGGTAATGAGCAAAACAATAGCGAGATTGATGCGCAATGCACATAAAAAGTTTCTTTTCACTCTAGGACACAAAGTGAAAACTAATCCAAAAGAAATGTGGAAATATGTCAAGAGCAAAAAGAACTCTGGTGACGCTATCCCTGACGTCATAGATGGAAAAGCCTACGGCGCAGATATTTTGGCAAAAGCAGAGGCCTTCAATGCTTATTTTCACTCCGTGTTTTCATGCTCAAAAGCCGCACTTTTGAAATCACATGACGTCAGAGAGCTTACTCAGATGAGGGAAATTGAGCTGTCTGAAGATGGTATCGCATTATTACTACGGAAGATAAACATCCACTCGGCTACCGGTCCTGACTTTATTTCAAATTTTGTCCTAAAAAACTGTGCATTGTCTGTCACCCCTTTCTTAATACTGTTATTTAAGAAATCTCTTCAAGCTGGTGCTCTACCTTCGGACTGGAAAACTGCAAATGTTATTCCAATTCACAAAAGTGGTTCAAAAACAAGAACGTGCAACTACAGGCCAATTTCCCTCACAAGCGTTGCTTGTAAAACATTAGAACATGTTGTTTATACAAATTTAATGGCACACCTTCAAGAAAATAGCTTCATTATTCCAACGCAACATGGCTTCAGGGCTGGCTTTTCTTGCGACACTCAGCTTGTAGAATTTTGCCATGACATCGCAGCATTTATAAACTCAGGTTTGCAAGTTGACTGCATCTTTTTAGACTTTAGGAAAGCTTTCGATACCGTATCTCACACCCTGTTACTTCTAAAGTTGTCCTACCTCAACTTGCCGAACACCCTCCTGAAGTGGTTGGAAGCGTACCTGTTAGATAGAAACCAACGCGTGATACTTCATGGTGTCCGCTCTTCTGATGTCTCTGTATTATCTGGAGTGCCACAGGGGTCCGTCTTAGGGCCCCTGCTTTTTCTTATATTTATCAATGACCTTACTGAACACTTGTCTTGCCGTGTGAGGTTATATGCAGATGATTGCTGTATTTACCGTGAAATTTCAAGTGAATCAGATAGTCAACTGCTACAGAATGATCTGAACAAAATCATGTCTTGGTGTTCGACTTGGAACATGACACTCAACCTGTCCAAATGCAACCTCTTAAGGTTCACAAACAAAAGACACCCTCTGATGGCAAGCTATGTCATGAATACAACACAGCTGTCCATTGTAACAGAATATAGGTACTTAGGAGTCATTTTTTCCAGCAATTTGACTTGGAATGCCCACATAAATTACATCGTAGCAAAGGCCAGCAACACATTAAACTTCTTAAGACGTAACTTTAAACAAGCACCGGCCAGCCTGAAAGAAATCCTGTATATGTCGAATGTACGCCCACTTTTGGAATACGCGTGCAGCACGTGGGACCCTTTTACTAAGGTGAACATCGACGCTCTAGAACGCGTGCAGCTGAGAGCGGCCCGTTTCGTCACGGGTGATTACAACTTTTCTAAAAGATCTTTCGAAATCAGGAGTACTTTAGGATGGCCTCTTCTTGAAGACAGGCGCAAATTCCTACGTTTATCTCTGTTTCACAAAATATTCCATGGTTTAACGGGTATTCACAAAGAAAACTACATATCGGAGCCTACGTATATATCTGCTCGTACTGACCACCCCCTTAAAGTGCGCGAGTTCTCTACCAGAATTAACCTTTTTAAATATTCATTTTTTCCGCGATCAATTAAGCAATGGAACAAACTACCTCATGAAATTGTAGCCGCGTCCAGGGAAACTTTCGCCACTGCACTGGAACATCATATTTTTTCGTAGCCTGAGCACACATTAAGGTTGCTTACACTTTCGTCTCATCTCTCTAGCGATTTACGCTTCAGCTCTTTTTTTTTCGCCTGCTTTTTATCTGTGTGTATTTATATGTATGTATATATGTGTGTGTGCGTATGCATTTTATATATATGTATATATATTTTTTTCTTGCTGCTGTACCTTCACACACGTCAATGTTTATTTCGTGTCACCATTGGATGCTTTATTATGTATCTGTATTTCTTTTATGTTCAACTCAGTGTTAATGGACTGTCGCCTTTCTGCATTTTGAAATCGTTATCTCCCCCCTACACTAATGCCCCTCGCGGGCGCTGTAGGTACTGTAAATAAATAAATAAATAAATAAATGCACTGTAAGGGGGTGTCGGCATTGTGTATTCCTCCTGACATACGTTGCTCGTGATGCTATTTTTTATCTCGGCTTAATGTTTTCGTTTCTGCGGGTTTGGCAATTTGATCAGCATTTGAAGGGCGCTTGCTTTGGCCAGAGTGGTTTGACTTTGTGCTCGATTCCGTCGTTTCAGTAATCCCCTGAAAGGCTGTGAAAGTCGCCATGGGTGGAGAGAGCGAAACAGCTACATTTCTCCATGATCAACCAGCATCCCTCCTTCCGAGCCGCGCTAGACGGCTCAAGACTCCGGATGCATTGTCTGGCGACGGGGGTGCTCTTATGCCTCAAGCATAGGTAGGTAGGTAAGCAACTTTATTGATTCACGAAGGAATCATTTGAGGGGGGGGGGGTGTGGCAGGGGAAGTGGAATCAGGATGACGACGAGCCCTCGGGCCGCTCTAGGTGGCCGGACACTGCTGTGCTTCGGTGACCCTTCTGGCCCAGCTCACTGTCCGGAGCTGTAACCCCGGTTGCGAGCTGCGGAGAGCAGCCTCCCATCGCTCCTGCTGTTCTGACCCTTGCCACAGGGGCTTGTGCTTGTTTGGACAATTCAGAAATATGTGCTGGAAGTCGGCTCTGGTGCTAGGACATAAGTTGCAATGAGGTGAGGTTTCGCCATGTGTAAAAAGGGAGAGAAGAAAATAAGTCGTCACTGTGGCCGTTTGAATTATGCGCCACAAAGCCTGGTCACTTCTGGTAAGAGATTTATGTGGTGGGGGATACGGCAGGAAGGAATTTCGGTAAAATAGCGTGATATCGTTATAGCTGAGGAGTCAATTCCTAGCACCTTGAAGCGAAGGCAGGTCGCTATGAGCCCGGTTGGTGAGTGCCCGGGCTTGGGTGTGAGCGGAAGTGTTGCCTGGGTGTCCACAGCGCGCAGGGACCCAGAGGAGGGTAATAAGGTGATCAGGTGGAGGAGATGATTTAAGAATTTCAGCAACCGGAGAATGAATTCGGAAAGTGGCGAAATTACGAATTGCAGTTTTTGAATAGGAAAAATATACTCGGTGGTAAAGTGAACAATGGCTAAATCGATTGCCGCCCCCTCTCTTCCAGAGATTGTGTCGAATTTGGAAGGGAAGGACGCACTAGCGACCAGTTTTTGAAATCCGTCTACAATGGCTACCGCGAAAGCTCGGTGATCTACATATTCGGCCGCGTCTACATAGAGTGCGGGAGAATTAGGAGAGAAGCGCTTCTGAAGAGACTTGGCTCGAGCTTCCCGTCGCGCCGAATTATGTTCTGGGTGAGTAGTTTTGGGAAGTGGTGGGATTAATAGGTTGCTGCTAACAGTGACGGCAACTGCGTGCGGGGCCGTGGTGTGACCAGGAACGTTGGTTCCAAGTCGGTGCAGGAGTACTTGTCCTGTTTCTGTGAGTGATACCCTTTGATATTGGCTGAAAAGATGCGCCTTTACAAGTTCGCCCAGAGTGTTGTGCACCCCAAGTTGAAGTAATTTATCCGCGGCTGTTGATTTAGGGAGATGGAGCACAGTTTTATAGGCAGTACGAATGAGTCTACTAAGTTGCTTGGTCTCCGTGGGTGACAGATAGAAGTAGCAGATGGAATAGGTAATTCTGCATAGGCAAAAGGCCTGAATGAGGCGGCGTGTGTCTGCTTCCCTCATGCCACGATGACGATTTATTTATTTATTTAGAAAATATTGCGGTCACTGAAGACCAAGCAGGTGGAGAACATTACAATAAACAAATATGCAAACATCGAGAAAAAAATTAAAGGAATAATCAAATTTGCAAGAATACAAAATGGATGATACAATGAATTTAAGAAAAAAATATAACAGACCATATAAATATAAATAATAAATAAATAAATAATGGCGAAAATGGAGTGATGTCTTAAAGCACACAAAAAAAAGAATATACACATACGTACAGACAAATTTATACACATGGAAACGCGTCAACTATTACAAGTACTGAGCACCAACAATCCGAAAAAGTGATATTGCATGAATACAGAGTATAAACATTATATTAAGCACTAGCAGTGCAGAGAAGATGCGCTTATGTCACGGTTGAGATGCTCCTAGCAACGCTTTCTCGAAGTCATCAGATGAAATGACATCAGGTGGTAAGCTATTCCACTGAATAATTGTTCGGGGAAAGAAAGAATTTTTAAAGGTGTTAGTCCGCGTGGTGTATGGGAGCAGGTTATGCATATGACGATGCCTAGATGCGCGAGGAGAGAATGGTTGTATGTATTTATGGGCAGGAATATTCAGCTTACCATTATAAATGGAATGCGAGAATTTCAGGCGTGCGATTCTGCGGCGATCTTCAAGCACAGGAATATTGTTGTCTTTCATTAATTTTGTCGGAGAATCAGATGATTTAAACCTAGAAAAAATAAAACGTACAGCGCGTCTTTGAACCATTTCAAGTTTTTGAATGTCTTTTTTGTAGAAAGGGTCCCAAACCACTGATGCATATTCAAGTTTAGGCAAAATATACGCTTTGTACGCGAGCATTTTTAATTTCGGAGGGGCTTTTTTCAGTTTGTGCCTCAGAAAACCAAGCTTACGAGAAGCTGATGCGGAGACATTTGTTATATGTGCGGACCAAGAAAGTGTGTTTGTAATGGTTACTCCTAGGTATTTATATTCATTGACTTCACGTACTGGTGTTCCTTGGACGTTGTAGGTAAACGTGAATGGCTGTTTTTTTCTTGTCACACGTAGGAGTACCGTTTTGTCAGAGTTTAATGTCATTGACGACCGAGTACACCACTCACTAACTTGTGTTAATGCAAGACTTAGATCAACCTGATCTTGTTGGCATGTCACTTTTTTATATACTACGCAGTCGTCAGTGAACAATCGGATACTAATGTTAGACTCAACCATGTCAGCTATATCATTTATGTATATAAGAAAAAGAATCGGCCCTAAAACACTTCCCTGTGGGACACCTGATAATACCGGTAACGTGTTAGAAATATGTCCCCCCACGTCAACGTACTGAGCGCGGTTTGAAAGATAAGCCTCTATCCAACTTATGATGAAAGATGGAACATTCAGGTTTCGGAGCTTTATGAGAAGTTTGCCATGGGGAACGCGGTCAAATGCCTTGCTAAAGTCTAAAAAAATTAAATCAACCTGGCCTGAAAAATCAAGTATTTGTGCGATATCATGAACTGTTGCAACTAGCTGCGTGCACGTTGATAATTTTTTCCGAAAGCCATGCTGGGCTGGAGACAACAGGTTATTATTTTCAAGAAAATCGGTAATAAAGTGAGCAATAATGTGTTCAAGTACCTTGCAGCATGTAGACGTTAGGGAAATTGGGCGGTAGTTTTCCTTCAGCAGGCGATCACCTTTCTTATGCACAGCTACAACCCTGGCGAGACGCCAGTCATCTGGTAACGTTGCCGTTTTGAGTGATTCAGAGAAAACAGTGGTTAAAATATGCGATATTGGTTCAGCGTATCGACGCAAGAAAGAATTCGGTATGCCGTCAGGGCCACCAGAGGATTTTTCTTTTACGCCAAGTAACAGTGACAACACACCCTCAAAGCTGATAAAATCCGAATCAGGCAAGGATGGAACAAGTTCGAGAGTTGTAGTATCTTTTGAAGAAAACACGGAATGAAGATAATCATTCATAATGTTGGAAATTTCTGTTAAGTCAGTAACTACTAAGTCATTCTCGCTTAATTTTTCTAAAGTTGGAGCCTTATTTCCCAAGTATTGCCAAAATTTTTCCGGATTATTCTTTAAGAAACTCGGTAAGGTCGATGAAAAATATTTATCTCGGGATGCTGTTAGTGCGCAAGAAAGTTCAGCTTGAATTTGTTGAATACCATCGACAACGAAGTGAAAAAACAGCGCGTAACACAGGACACAGGACAGAGAAGAGACGGACGAGGCGCTGACTTACAACCAAAATTTATTTCGTACAGGGGTGTATATATAGCACACGAAACTTGAAAAAAGAGGGAGAGAAGTCGAGTGACATGAAAGAGTAATTTTCGTTATGATTGTATGCGTATAACAAATAAACTGTGATTGCGCAATCATTCGCTTGTCAAATACGCCAATTCCCTGGTGAGGAGCGTTATCGAAGGTGCACTGACACACATATCGCCTTTCTTGATTATGCAGAATGCCTCATAAATCTCACGTGTCCTTTTATCTCTGTAGCGTCGAAGTATCTTGCATTTGTCAAACAATGCACGGCATCCACAAACAGAGATAAATCTCATAAATCTCACGTGTCCTTTTATCTCTGTAGCATCCGCTACAGAGATAAAAGGACACGTGAGATTTATGAGGCATTCTGCATAATCAAGAAAGGCGATATGTGTGTCAGTGCACCTTCGATAACGCTCCTCACCAGGGAATTGGCGTATTTGACAAGCGAATGATTGCGCAATCACAGTTTATTTGTTATACGCATACAATCATAACGAAAATTACTCTTTCATGTCACTCGACTTCTCTCCCTCTTTTTTCAAGTTTCGTGTGCTATATATACACCCCTGTACGAAATAAATTTTGGTTGTAAGTCAGCGCCTCGTCCGTCTCTTCTCTGTCCTGTGTCCTGTGTTACGCGCTGTTTTTTCACTTCGTTGACCATGTACCAACCGGCCCAAATAAGCACTTGAATACCATCGGGATTTCCGTTTGATTTCTTTTTGGCGCACTTTAGTTTTCGCTTAATGTGTACAATGTCGCGGGTTACCCAGGGATTGGCCCTCGTTGTTTTAACGTGGCGGTCAGGAACAAAAGATTCTAAACAGTGCAGTACAGCATGCTTAAAGGATATATCTACAAAGAAATGACATCACTGCGGGGTTCCTGGTCTACAAGCTGCCATAATACATCAAGAATAGACTGATCATCAGCCAATCGCCATATCTTTTACGGTTTTTGTAACTGTTTTGGGGTGTTGCGTACTATCAGCAAGTTTACAAGTCACCAGTACGAGCTTGTGGTCTGATATACCCTCTTCAATGGCTACGTCGTACGACGGAATATCTCTGTTAAGAAATACAAGATCTAATATTGAACCATGATTACCAATTACGCGCGTGTTTTCAAGTACCACTTGTTGCAAGTCGCAAGAAAGCATAATGTCATACAGAGGGCTATCAATTACATTGGCAGTCAGCTTTTGCGACCACTTAATGGAGGGCAAGTTGAAATCCCCAGCCATTAAAATACGAGGACACTTTAACGACGACATGTGATCGCGTAGCAGTGATAAGAATTCGGGAGGAGAAGACGGGGGCCGATAGACAGCACATAGAACAAACACGTGGCCCCAGCAGTTTACTTTTAGAAAAAGGCTTTCGTGGTCATCTATTTGCGCAAGTGCGCTAGCGGCAAAACTGTTTTTCATTATTATCGCCACGCCTCCCTCATTCAGCTTCCCTCATTAAGCGCATTGGATATGCGCTTAATGAGGGAAGCTGTATTATGAACTGAAGGGCGGATTAACTTTATGGTGTCAGCGTTCGAATCATTGTCGGAAATATTAAGGCCTAAAATATTGATTTTATTGACCCTGCGAATAGGGGTGTCATCAAGCATGACTTGGATGTTACGTGTATCTTGCTTTTTAAAGTCAACTACTAGGAGTTCCGATTTAGCCGCCGATCAGGTGAGCCCAATACTGTTGACGTGTTTAACAACTATGTCAGCAGCCAACTGAAGCTTTGATTCGATTTCACCATGGTTGCCAGATTGACCAAGATGGTGATGTCATCCGCGTACAAGGAGTGATTGATGGAAGAAAGTTCGGCAAGTTCCTGCGCTAGCGGTATGAGAATAACGTTAAAAAGGAACGGGGACAAAACCTAATCCTGGGGCGTTCCCTTGCTACCTAAAGTGAAGTTTTGAAAGTGCCTAATTGTAGGCGGACAGACCTATTGTTGAGAAAGGCAGCGACATACCTGTGCGTGCGAGAGCCTACGTTTAGTTGACAAAGAGATTGTAAAATCGAGGAGTGAGAAACATTATCGAAAGCCTCAGTCAGGTCAAATGCAAGGATGGCTCTGGTGATGTGTAGAAAAGTAGGATTTAGCACGTCCTCCTTAAGCTGCAGCATGACATCCTGAGTGGAGAGTCCCGCTCGGAAGCCGTACATGGTGGAGGGAAGCAGTTTCTGTTCCATGTAGTGATTAAGACGATTGAGAATTACATGCTCCATCAATTTTCCTGTACATGAGGTAAGAGAAATCGGACTCATATTATTAAGGTCTAACGGCTTATTATGTTCGGGTATGAAAGTCACCTTAGCCGATTTCCATTCCTGGGGCAGCGTGCCCTGCTCCCATTATTGATTCATGTAATCGGTAAGAGCGGCCACTGACTTGGAGTATAAATTTCGGAGTGTATTGTTAGTAATTCCATCTAGTCATGGAGCAGATGTGGTGCGAAGTTTGCTTAGTGCAGCCCAAACTTCCGCCTCTGCAATCGGTGAATCCATGTCTGGATTGGGAGCTTCATTGTAGGTAGGTAACGATTCTTGCCTTGGCCCAGGGAAATGCGTAGTTTTAAGAGCAGTTTCAACGTCTTGTCCTTGTTTTTTCTACTTCAAACAAGAGTTTCGTGATTCGTTTATTACTTTCAGATCGCGAGGAGCATGGGTCTAACTTATGGCGAAGCAGGGACCACGAATTCTTCATATGTAGAAACTCTTCATATTGTGGGCATTTGAAACTTACATCGTCCTCATCTCTGCATAATCACAATCACCATCATCCGCTTGTCTCTTTGCCCTCATTGCCACTCTGGGTCATCATCATCGTCATCGTCTGTGTGCTGGCTCTGCCCGTTCGTTTTGCGAAGTCTTTCCTCAAATAAACGCTGTCGCAGCCACGACTGCCAAGACTTCATACATGGTGGAGGTGGATTTTTGGTCCTCTGACCTCCCGCAGCCCCCTATATCCCCTGGAGCTTCGTTCAGGCCGCCGCTTGCGCCCACAGTCAGGCAGCATGTCCCAGACCGAGCCTGCCGGCACTGATGTCATCAACCACGCACCGGCGCAAGCTGCCCCTCCTACTTACATACAGGGACATCAGCGGGAACCCCCGCTCTTCGCTGGTCTTCGGGGAAAAGACGTAGAAGACTGGCTTGATGACTACGACCGCGTAAGTGCCGCTAATAGGTGGGACGAGGCCACCAAACTGTGTTACGTGCCTTTTCATCTGGTCGGAGTCGTGAAGACATGGTATTTTAACCACGTCGTTGACTTACCCGACTAGGCTACCTTCCAGCAGCAGCTGTGGCACGTCTTTGGGACACCTATTTGCACTCCTGGTCACTGTGACAAGTTCCAACCGCACTTCATCGGGCCATACATTGTTTTAGAACAGACTTCGCCGGTTAATTATCGTGTGACACCACTCGTCGCCCCGACAGACCGCTGCTACCGCAGCACAGAGATTGTCCACGTTTGTCGCATGAAACCTTTCACGCGACGTTCCCCGTCACTTTGACTTACGGCGGCCAGAGTGTCCGCTTCCAAGTGGGGGGATTAGTGTGGGCATTTGTAACTTACATCGTCCTCATCCCTGAATAATCACAATCACCATCATCCGCTTGTCTCTTTGCCCTCATTGCCACTCTGGGTCATCGTCATCGTCATCGTCTGTGTGCTGGCTCTTCCCGTTCGTTTTGCGAGGTCTTTCCTCAAATAAACGCTGCCGCAGCAAAGACTACCAAGGCTTCATGATATATAGTGTGCCGTCGAGTCGGTTACCTATCTGGTTCTATTGCTGCGATAAAAGTTTGGCTGCGTGCTCAATTACAAGCTGCAGTGTTTGTGCCATTTTGCGTTCTAGTTTGCGATCATATTTTTGCTTGAGCCTTCGTTTCTCCAAGCTCTGATAGGCCTCCCATTGGTGGTGTAGCCTGCTCTCTACTGGATCGCGAATATGTGCTGCTGGGGCTACTTTTTGGCTAAGAGCTACATCCTGTTTAAGCTGAGACGCGCAGTCTTTGTAGTCCTGAATTTCTTTTTCGGGTTTCGGTCTCAGATTTCGCGAAATTTGTCCCAATCAACAATAAATTTTAATGAAACCGTGGCACAGTGTAATGGTTAGGATGTAATGATCACTGCCGAGGCTGACCCCACTCTGTGTCCAGTTAGCTTGTCGCCCGTGTATAGTGGAAGTAAGGTTTGGG
Source organism: Rhipicephalus microplus (assembly GCF_043290135.1). Taxonomy (NCBI): domain Eukaryota; kingdom Metazoa; phylum Arthropoda; class Arachnida; order Ixodida; family Ixodidae; genus Rhipicephalus; species Rhipicephalus microplus. The sequence goes on from NC_134704.1 coordinate 219,759,914, forward strand.
GTGGTATCTCTGCTCACACTGTTGCCATTTCGTGTTGGTTGCATGCAGTGACTAGAGTGCACCTGTTTCGCTGAATGTATCGAAAAACGCTGGTGCCCTTTCGAGTGTTTTTCCTGTTACCCCAATCTACGCGCAGGGCATTAAAGTCACCCGTTACAACTATGGGAGCAGTGTTTGCTATTTGGATGCCCGTATCGATTGCTTCAAAAACAGCAGCGAGGAAATCTCTAGGATGAGAATAAATATTCGAAATAAAAAAGTACTGTGCCCTGTATGACGTGGGAGAAGTTCAAGAAGAAGACAGTCACTGTAAAGATCGGAGAGATCATGCGCTATGAACGAGATATTCCTGTGTATATATGTGCTAGCCCATGGGGAGCTAGGATGCGAATGTAGAGCCTGATAGCCGAGTAGTCTGCAAGCTTTTAAAGGCTCCTGTACGGAGATGACATCAGGGGCCCGTGTCGACCACTGTATATAAAGTGAGAGGTTGTCTTTCTTGTTTCTTAATCCACGGCAATTCCATTGCCATATGCAGAGTGAAGAGGGTGAGGATGAGGCAAGGGTGCAGGAGGGGGTTCTGGCTGCGAAGGCGCTGGAGAGGGGTGAGATTTTGGGAGAGATTTGAGCCGAGCAACTAACACGTCTAGAATACTTTCCATCTCAGTGAAGCATTGAGCGATTTGCGTAAAGCCTTAATCAACCCTGTGTTTGAATTTTGGGGTGTTCTTTCCGAATTTTTTGACTGGTGGATTTAAAATCATCCTCCGAGGACTCGGGCTGCTCTGTACTTTTCTTTTTTCCTGGCTGTGCGGAGGAATCTATAATATCAGTCTCTGAATCGGCTGCCATATCAGGCTCCATGATAGAGGGGGTGATGGATAGAGGTGCAGAAGACGCAGGTGGGGCAGTTTTAGGTGTACTTAAACGTTCCAGCATCAGAGCCAACTGCTGCTTTAACTCTTGATTCTCTCGCATTAGAGGTTCTATAGTCACCTGAGGTTTATAATTTTCCTTAGCGTCAGAGTGCATACGACAGGAGCAGGAGGCTTCCTTTGCCCAGCTCACCTTTTCGGGTTTGGTGCCGAAGTCGCGGCTTTGTGATGCACTTTGTCGAGGGCTTTTGCTTTTGCTGCCATGGTTTCGTCCAAGACTCTTGCTTCTGCTGCTACAATTTCTATCGTCGATGCCTAGAAAAAACTCCTTTTAGCGCTAGAACTTGGGCTACTCCTGCTGGTGCTCTTGTTGCAGCCTTTGCCGTGGCCGAGAGGGACGGCTGAAGCCACGCTGAAAGCATTGCTTGCATGCCCTGTCGCCTGTCTAGTGAGCGTCCCCAGGGATGACGCACTGCGGAGTTCAGGGATAGTCCTCCGGGTGTTTTTGTTCACAGCTCGAGCAAGTGAGGCGATTTGGCAAAGAAAACACATCTCGTCGGTGGCCGACTTGTCTGCAGTTTAGGCACGCTTCCACCTTCGGTCGAAAGTTGAAACAGCGTAGAGAATGCCAAACATTTTGACTGACGGAGGAATTTCCTCAGCCATGAAGTCAATGAGCACTGAGCGTGAGGTACGCCCCGTCCCTTGCTTGGACTATTGGTAGAAGGGGATTCGCCCGACGTAAATATTGAAGCAAGTCCGGAGGTGATTCACCATTCCAAGCGTGGTAGACGATCCCTGCCCGTGTCCCGTCCGGGGGAGCTATGTGCGCATGAAATCCCAGTTTTTTACCACGTAGCTTGAGTTCTCGTATTTTTGCATATTTGGCAACTTGGTCGGTGCAAGAAGTAGACATGGTGAAAATATTCTTTGCCAGATTGGTGAACACAAGATCTTCGTCGGCAACCACAGAGTGCAGTCTGCTGTTGGAGACTACAGCCGCTCGTAACTCTCCATCGTTGTGTGGGGCCAGATCTACGCCCGCACTCGGACGAAAGACGATCCTGAAGTCATCGACTGGAAACCATGGCAGTCGTTTTAAGCGACGACGCGCCACAGCGGTGTCGTCGAGCTTTGATGAAACGCTGGGTGCTGATTCCATTTTGCGTGCTGGCGTTTCGTCAGCTGACGCAGCTTTACTTCACTGCGTACCTTCAGTTTCTTTTGACTGCTGTCGAGGTGAGCGTTGTCGGGCATTCAGGACTACACTCCATTCTTCTGGGTTGAATTCTGTGGCAAGTAGATCCGTGCCACTCACCTTGTATGCCATTGCGTTGCCGAATGAACGTGTGCCCGCGCGTCGAAGCGCGAGCCCGACGCCGGTGGCGTTAGGGCTAACGAGGCGGCGTTCCCCCGCTCAGCAAGAGTTCAAGTTTGCGAAGCTCCTCAAAAACGAAGAGGTTGGAGGTACTCAGAATCAGCGTCGGCAACTTGCTGAAGCTCAAGACAGACCACTGTTGGCACCAAAAAAGCAGCCTTGGTTCAAGAAAAACTTCGTAGAATATGGAGCCCATGCGAGGCACACCAGCCTTGCCTTGCGCCCTAGCGGAACCCCTCAAGCATGGTCCTCGTTCAGGAGCGCTTGTTCACACGAGAACCAGCGCAGTTCCGGCGAAATCTCCACCCTCCCAGTGCCACCTCCCATGCAGATGGCGGAGAGCCACCGTGCAGTTCCGGGCAAAGCAGCGTCGCCTCCTCCGCCGAGCCACTGTGCCGTTCCGAGGAAAGATTGACCTGCTCCGCCAGGCACCAGGGAACTTTTCTCGTAAAAGAAACCAAAACGTTATTTAAGGTCGTGCCGGCCCCGTGTTTAGCGGATTTTTGCCCACGCCGACTTCGTCGTGCTGGCCGGCTCTGTAAAAACGATAAGCTGCTATAGTAAACTTTCCTACCTGTTGCTGTTTTCAAAACCGATTGCCTCCGTATTCCGCCTCTGGGCGAAGGCTTCAGTGAAGCCCGTCTGACTGCTCGCCGCTTTCCGCTACCACTGCCATTGCAAGAAACAGGAAATTATAACAGCAGACAAGGAACACGGACCCCTGTGGCTAGCATTTCTGGATATCAAAAAAGCCGTACAAAAGCGTGGTTCAGGAAGACTTGTGAGGAATACTGGACACACTAGGTGTAAAAGATGGAGTCACTAATCTTTTAAAGGATATCTATAAAAGTAACAAGGTAGTTACACAATGGGAAAAAAAGGTATCCAAGCCCACAGAAGTAAAACGGGGGCTTAGGCAGGGGTGTCCTCTGTCGCCCTTGTTATTCATGGTGTGACTACAAAAATTAGAGGCCAAATCAAAGAGAAATGGACTTGAATTCAACCTCTCTTTCGTCAAACAAGGGAAACTCATTGAACAGGCACTACCAGCATTGATGTACGCAGATGATATAGTTCTAATGGCCGACAACAAGGAAGATTTGCAAAGATTGAAGGACATCTGCGGTAATGAGGGAGATAGGTTAGGTTTTAGATTCAGTATGAAAAAATCAGCAGCCATGAGTTTTAATGATAACGAAGGTAGTGACCTTAGAATACTGGAAGTCACGCTAGAGATATATAACAGACAAATACAAATATCTGGGCGTATGGTTAAGCAATGGGACCGAGTACCTAAGGGAACACGAAGTATACCTGACGACTAAAGGTAAGAGGAATCCAGTAGTGGTGAAAAATAGGGCACTGTGGAATTACAATAGGTATGATGTGGTGAGAGGAATATGTAAAGGGGTCATGGTTCCTGGGCTGACGTTTGGCAATGCGGTCTTGTGCATGAGGTCAGAAGTTCAAGCAAGATTAGAAATTAAGCAACGCAGAATAGGTAGGCTTGCTTTAGGAGCTCACGGGAATACACCAAATCAGGGAGTACCAGTTGATATGGGAGGAACATCATTTGAAGGCAGGGAAGGTAGTAGCAAGATAAAAGTTGAGAAACGATTGAGAAAAATGGGGGAGGAGTGTGGGGCTAGGAAGGTTTTCAGCTACTTGTACATGAAGAATGTCGATACAAAATGGAGGAAGCGAACCAGGAAATTGACTGGTAAATACTTAGAAAACAGGAGGTGGCCAATTAAAAAATAACTATCGGTTAAGAAGAAAGTGAAGGAAACGGAGACTGACATGTGGAGAATTTGCATGATTAAGAAGTCCGCACTAGAGATCAATCGAACTTTTAAGCAGGGAATGGCCTAGGAAACGATCTATGATAATACTCAAGGTAGTTTTCTGCTGTTTGAGGCCGGAATGGAAATATTGCGAACCAAGACATATCGGGCCAAATACGAAGGGGTAGGCACGGTATGCAGTGCACGTGGAGAGGAGGAGGAAACTGTTGAACACTTGATAATGTTCTGTAAAGGGCTTCACCCTATAGTTCAGGATGATGGCGCAGAATTTTTTAAAGCGAGAGGATCACGGATGATATGCTAATCGGTCCCTCGCACCAGATATTTTGCCGCGATCGCGTTTCCCGCGGTGGTGGGGTAGCGATAATATTGAAGAGCACGTTTTCTGCTGCATTGTTGCCCCAAATTGATGAACATGAAAGTTTATTTCTAAAAATCAACTGCTGGGGCCACATTCTTACAGTGCTGCGTATCGTTCGCCCTCATCGCCATCTCAGTACTTATCTTCTATGTACAGATACATGTCTTCCCTGGTTCATAAAAAAATTATAATGGCAGGTGACTTTAATTTACCGTTATTGGACTGGTCTCGGAAAAATGTCACTGATTTGCTCATATGCCCATTGGTGGATATAATGCTAGCATGCGATTTACAACAAGTAGTACGCACCATCACGCATGAACATGGTGACAGCGGCTCGATAATTGACCTTGTTTTCGTAAGCAACGCATTTACCGAGTATGAATTAAGTTTGGAGCTGGGAGTATCGGACCATGAAATAGTACTTCTTACATGCGATTTTGATAAGTGTGTACCTAATAGGCCTGTACTTAAAACAATCAAAGATTTTACGCGTGCTGGTGATCAGTCCGTATTTGACAGACTGTGGGAGCTTGTTGACAATATTTCTGATACTGATTCACGAACGCTTTGGGAAACATGCAAGATAATTGTGAAGCACGTTCCCTTACGCCGCATCAAGTCACGGCGCAAAAGTCCCTGTATTGATCGGAACGTAATACACTTAAAAAGAAGACTAAAACGCGCAAGAAAAAAAAACAGGTCGTAAGTGTTCAGCAGATACAGACGCTGCAGACTGAGCTCTCCACAGCTCTGGCGACTTCTAGAGACAAATATTTTGGAATAACGCTACCAAACTTCATCAAAGAAAGCCCGGAAAAATTTTGGCGTTATCTAGCCTCCAAAAGTGGTAAACTAGAACAAATCCAACATAATGATTCTCTTATTACCGATGCCCGTTTAGTGGCCGACAAGGCAAACGACTACTTCCATTCAGTATTTTCCGCACCACACGATGACAGTTATCCCTTGGTTCCTACAGCCTGCCCTCCTGAAGATTTTATATGTCAAAACGGCGTGTTATCACTGTTGGTCAGTGTGCGAGACAAGTCATCTAGTGGACCAGATGGCATACCAAACGCGTTCTTGCGCAGATACGCCGAACCAATATCTCACATTTTAACTGAAATTTTTCGTTTGTCCTTAGCGTCTGCCATTTTGACTTATGACTGGCTAGTTGCTCGCATATTGGCCACACACAAGAAGGGCGATCGATTACGGATAGAAAACTACCGCCCGATCTCTTTAACGTCTATATGCTGTAAATTGATGGAGGACATTGTTGCTCACTACATAACAGACTTTCTTGAACGTAACGGCTTACTTTCCGAATTTCAGCACGGTTTCCGTAAAGGGCTATCGACGCACACACAGCTGATAGCTACGGTGCACGAGATTGCCTCTGCCCTTGATTCGGCCAGCCAGATTTACTTAGTATTCCTCGATTTCAGCAAAGCATTCGATCGTGTTCCTCATGGTAAGCTTATAGGCAAACTGCTAAACATTGGTATACCCCGTTTTCTTGTTAACTGGATTAAATCTTACCTTTCTAACAGGACTCAATATGTGGAGATCTCTGGGTGCTCGTCAGGCGCATTACCTGTCTTATCGGGTGTTCCACAGGGAAGCGTCTTGGGCCCAATTCTCTTTTTAATTTATGTAAATGATATAACTTCAATTGCCTCGTCTAATGTTCAAATACAATTATTTGCAGATGATTGCATAATTTTTAGAAAAATTACATGTACTGAGGACCAAATATTCTTAAATGACAGCTTGACACGTGTTGGCCAATGGTGCAGGTCGTGGTCCATGAAGTTAAACTCAGACAAGACTGTTCTACTGCGAATCACAAATAAAAGAGAGCCGCTTAAGTTTTCTTACTGTATCGATGGAGTGACTGTTAAAGAAAACCCGGAATACAAATATCCAGGGGTGACAATTACCAATACGTTATCGTGGTCTAAGCACACTGAAAATACCTGCGCAGCTGCCATGCGCAGGCTTGGGTTCATAAGGCACAAACTTAAAGCTGCCCCTACAGAAGCAAAACTGTTGGCTTATAAGACCTTAGTGTTACCTAAGCTTGAGTACGCCAACATTGTTTGGGACCCCTTTTCTAAGAAAGACAAGCAAAAGCTAGAAATGGTGCATCGCCGGGCAGTGCGTTTTATTTTCAACAAGTACAGATCCACTGATTCCCCATCTTCGTTGATGGTGCAAAATGGAATTTCAACTTTAGAGCAGCGACGTAAACTAGCCCGCCTAAAATTTTTGTTTTCGCTTTTTCATGGCCACCTGAAACTTAACGCAAATCCTTATGTCAAGCCGTTCTTACCTCGAGCATCGAGACATCGCCACTCACACAATATTCTTCCTTAGAAAGCTCGCACAAATCTATTCAAATACTCTTTCTTCCCGCGGACAGTTGCGGATTGGAATGCATTACCGAGTTCGGTTTTCTCTGCGCGAACTGCGGCCGCTTTTTCAGCGAAGGTGCTTGCTGCCCTAGAATAATTATCGTCTTTGTTTCAGAGGTTTGCTGACCGATTGCTGGTGCTTTTCTAGTTTTTGTGTAGCTCTCGAATGGTTGAGGATGTTTTAGTCGTGGGTTTTTGTTTGTTAGGAAAAGTGCGTATTGTCTGATTTTTTTTTTAAGTTGAAAACTTTAGGGTGGTCCTTGAATGTACGAGCTCTACTGTATAATGGTTTTGTTTGCTTGACCTTGAGACGGTGTGATCGTTGCAACTTTCTAGTTTCCAATGAGTTTTGCACTGCGCAACAATTTTTTTTTACCTGAAAATATGTGTATAAATGTATGTGCGTATTTGTTTATATATCTATACCGTTCGTGTGTATGAACAAAGCATGGTTATTGATATGTATTCACCGCTACCATGCGATACATGTAACTTTCCCATCTGCCCTCCTGCTTGGTCCTTATAGGACTGCAGTATGTAATAAATAAAAAAAAAATAAAAGCACTGGGGTTTAGGGACAGGGAGGGCAAAATAGACTTTAATCGGGTAGAATTAACTAGAAGGAGGTTATCTGATTGGTGCCCAAAATTAAGGCACCAGTGAAAATAAACGCTTCACTGCAAAGTACCAGTCCTCAACTTCACTACTTAAAGGGGAAAAAAAAAGATAAATCTGGTTGTTGTTTGACTAAGTATCACAGCTAAGTGGCGTTAGCCGCCACCTGATCTAAAGAGTACTGCCACATCCATCCATCCATCCATCCATCCATCCATCCATCCATCCATCCATCCATCCATCCATCCATCCATCCATCCATCCAACCGTCCGTCCGTCCGTCCGTCCGTCCGTCCGTCCATCCATCCATTCATCCATCCATCCATCCATCCATCCATCCATCCATCCATCCATCCATCCATCCATTCATCCGTCCGTCCGTTCGTCCGTTCGTCCGTCCGTCCGTCCGTTTTTATTTGAGGATGTATCAAAAAACCGTTAGAGCTACGTCGTTTTTTATAAAAATAGAACAAAATAATTTTTATTACTTTTACCAATAATACAAGAGCGGCGATTGTTTCAGTTTAAGTATTGAAATTATCCTGACACACGAAGAGCAGCAGTTCCTTGGCATCGATTGCGTTTTTGTCGTTTAATTTGCTCAAATTGTTCCGTGGTTATTGCAGTACTTTTTGTCAATCAGCATTGTGAAGCTTCGTTTTAATCCAGCTTTGATATATCAATGCGAGCTTGTGTCTAGGACTTTACGCGCCGCTACGACAAAGTGAACGTGTCTACAGGCTGTGAACTATGTGAGCTGCTATGCTTCACCGACGTCCGGCTGCGCAGGGCAAGGTTCTGTTTGGCTTACCATGCCAGAAATTCCAACGTGGGGAAGCACGTAGGCTGGCACACATGCACGACAACGCGGCTGCTTTCTTACCGATGCATATTTAGCGAAATAAAACAATGAAGTAGCTTGCTTACCTTACGAAGGCCGTTTGCGCTGACCTGCCCATAAATTTGGCGTGCCGCGCTCAGGAAGTGCGGTAGAAATTGATCGTCCAGGCATCTGACGGCAAAAAGGAAACCTTCAAGGTAGGTACAACGTTAACTAGCAACGTTCGGCGAGGAGCAGCAGCAACTAATAAGCACTTTTACCAAGCTGCGTGAAAACAACGGACATGGCTTACTGTGGGCGATGGAACTCGAAGGTCTGGCATCAGCGGTCGTCGTTTGCAGTTACTTTAATATTTTGGCCGATAGAAACACGTAACACAACCCACAACAGCTCAAGATTTCACCACTCGCATGGAGGAAAGAAAAGGAATCCGCTCGTCCGTGACCACCACATTTCTATTTCCCGCGCGGCGTCCACAAAAAGATGGGCAGGGCCTCAAGTTCGAAAGCAATTGCTTAAAAAAAAAACAAGATGAAAAGCAACGCAACGTCACATTCGGTGAAAAGATTTTTCCTCCCTGTCCTTCTTTTTTTCCTCTTTCAGCTCGCGCATGCGCAGACACTACGGAGTCCTCAGATTCGATGTTAGAGTCTAGCAGCGTATTCTTGAGGTTGCCTGAATGAATTTATGTAGCACTAACCGAGGAAACACGGCGAAAGTTTGTGAGGGTCACTTCACATTAAAGGGAAAGGCAGTTTGCGGTGTTCTATGTGAATTGAAAGTGCCGAAACTCTTGAGATTGTAGAACCGATGTTTCTTTGATTTTTAAGATTAACAGGCGTTTGAATCGTTCAGATGTAATAAAAGAAAACTGTGGAGCAACTAGTACCACCGGAAAATTAAAAGATGCCGAAGTGAGTGAGTTTCATTTATTGCTATTCTAGCGTGCCCGGTAACCCAAAGAAACCGAACTTTTGATAGGTTACGTGGTACGGGAGACCAAAATATCCTGAGAAGAGGAGACTGCTTTGCGAACGTTAAATGTGTACAAACAGACAAAGCGTCCGAAATAATAATACCTTTTGATTGCTGAGAACTTAGTGTTCGAAGAGCCAATGTAATAGCCAGGAATTCTGCGAAATAAATTGGCGTTAATTCAGGCAATGGGAGTGCAAAAGGTCATTTAAGCTGATGAGAAAAAATACCTACTCCACCCTTCTGAAGATTTTGCGTTGCATCCGTCGATATTACTATGTAATTAGGAAATGGCCGAGATGGTCTTGAAGGAGGCCCTCGAGAACATGCTTTGGAAGTAACTTGGCGTTTTTTTGGAAAAATGTCATCGAAAATTAGGTCAACTGGCATCGAGCATAGGATTTGGCGAGTTAAATGCTGGAGGGAAATGTGAAGATTTGATAACAGAGACTCGACGAAAATGACTTTGGGTCTTCGATAACGACACCATGGGCGCTTAAAGAAAGAAACTGGATATTTGATGAAAACTGTCGGTGAACAGGAGAGGGGCGAATCGTAAAGTTTTAAAAATTTTTGCATGGTAAGCTGTTGAAATCTGGCATCAAGTGTAATGATTCGAGCTTCCAAATAAAGCACGCTATTCGCAACACACCTAAATAGCCCGAGACAAATCCACAGAGCTTGCCTTTCTAGCAATATCAGAGGTCTTAATTTGTACTCAGCACTTCTGGAAAACAGAACGCAACTAAACTCCAGAATTGGGCGAACGTAAAGTTTGTATATTATAAGTAACGTATCCTTGCGCATCTCTGAATTCTTATTGCAAAACCGGCGTAGCCATCCTAAGGCGCTTTCTGCTTTATGGGTGTTTGATTTTTTTGTTGCTGCCAATTTAAATTGTCCACGTAAACAATGCCAAGATATTTTAGTGCCGTTACTTCTAGAATCAGTTCATTTCGATAATGCAGTGAAAGAAATACGGGAACGGATAGAGAAAATACAAGCAGAGCACATTTGCTAACAGCAAGCGAAAAAGACAACCCGCCAACGCCATACCTCAAGCTGACTCAAATACGACGCTAAATTCGATACCAAGTATTGATATCTTGGGATGACGAGAAAAAAAGCAATATCCTTGGTGTAGACGTAAAGAGGAACATTTTACGAATGGAAATGGATGATAATGAGATAATAAATCAAAGAGGTAACAGAACTGATCCTTGCGGAACACCTCTTGTCTGCTTATATGAGGCAGAAGTAATTCCCTCGTAGCAACAAAAGAATTGTCTTTCAAAGAGAAACTCCTGAACCCAAGATATAATGTACTTGGGCACATCATAGTCCACTCATCATGAAATAATGTACTGTGTTGCACAATATCATAGGCTTTTGCAATATCTAGTGTGACAAATGCAGAATGCTCACCAAATATTTTTGCAAGGCGAATTCGGCTTTACAAGTCATCATGAGCCGACCATATAGAGCACGCCTGTCTAAATCCTACTTGCCTTGGTGAAAGGATGCCCTGACGAGCAATGAATTGACTGAGCCTGCTATCAAGAATTTTTTAATATTTTAACTAAGTTTGAAGTAAGCGAAATAGGTCGAATGTTCTCCAGGACATATCCGAGGCTTTGATTTTTTCGCAGCAACACAACTTAGCAATTTGCTATGCGTTTGGAATCCATGTGTGCTGTAAGGAGCAGTTAACAATATTCGAAAGCTAATTGGGATGGTAAAATAATATCACCTTAATCATGCAGTTTGTAATCTGGTCTGGATCGGGAGCCCCTTGATTTTCAGTTAGTATGACATCTGCCAGTTCCGCCATAGTGACTTCCCGAAAGTCCGAGGTTGAGCTTTTGAATGTCATAGGTCTCGAGCATGACGAAGTGAAACGCGCTTCAAGTCCTTTCGCGATGCCCTCTAACAAATCAATTGCCTCTTTAGGATGCAGCACTACTGAATGCGATTATGCTGGTACTTGTGTCGATTTTTTGTTCCGTAGAAACCTCTACAGGACCGATCTTTTATAAGGTTTCGATAAGCGCGAATGTAAGTAAGATTTGTGTTTACCTTTAGCTATAGCAACCGTACGCTTAAACAGTGCTGCGTGGAATTTATAGTCAACCCAATTTTTCGGAGTATGGTTGTGGCGTGAACGTTTCTAAGCAGCTTTACGTCACCTATACGCAAGCGTACAATCTTCATTCCACCAAGCCGAAGTTGATGGTGTGCTTCCATACTTAACATAAATTTCTGCTGGCCGAACAGGGTGCCACGTTCCATTTCTCAAGTTTTGTTATCGCCCCAAAACACTACACGATTCTCAGCGCAAAACGTGCGTGCAGTTTTCAAGAAGCTTCCGGACTTTAGTAGATCATTTCGATGAGATCACGCCCACTCTGCGAACTGTACAGATTATTCTGGAACCTACGCCACCGCCAGTGATAACGTTAGAACATTCGATGACAAGAGTATAAATGCCGACGCACTTCACCGCTTGTCAGTAGTTGATCGACGACCTCTCGCACGCCAAGCGAGTTTGTACTGTGACGGTACTTCGGGCCGTACAGGGTGGTTCGACGTCTCGGCCCACTTGATTACGAGGTTGTCCCCAACGGCATCACGAACTCTCAACGACGCCGATCGCGACCTGAAGTTGTCCATGTCGCGCGCCTCCAGCCGTTTCATGCACGTTAACAAACTGAAACAGTGTTTTTTTGTATTAATATTGTAACGTAATTTATTCATTGTACTTTCTTGCATTATTCTTGTACCTTCATCTTTAGGTAAAGCATGAGGACGATACCTTTTTCAGAGGGGGGCAATGCCACGTTCCAGTTCTCAAGTTTTGTTATCGCCCCAAAACACTACACAATTATCAGCGCAAAACGCGCGTGCAGTTTTCGAGAAGCTTCCGGACTTTAGTACATCATTTCGATAAGATCACGCCCACTCTGCGAACTGTACAGATTATTCTGGAACCTACTCCACCGCCAGCGATAACGCTAGAACATTCGATGGCAAGAGTATAAATGCCGATGCACTTCACCGCTTGTCAGTAGTTAATCGACGGCCGACGCTCCGTTCGCCGCTATCAGTCCAAGACTGCTGCTGTAATCAGATTTTCCGTTTACCGGGCACAGGCTCGCCCAAATAAACGGTTAAATTCCAACACAAAGTCTCCTGTCTTCGGCCACGTCACGACCCCGTGACAAGGGTCACTTAGGCACGCTACTACTGAAGCAGCTCGTTGCGGTCCGACACGTCCTATCAATGACGGAAGCGCAGAATTTAAAACAGTTTTATAAACTTTATAGTTGATGAACCGTTGTTGCCGGATACCAGAGGTGAGGTCTGGTAGCATGATTTCATAGGTATTTGGTACACGATCACTACTCGTCCCAATATCAAACGTTTTCCGCGATGAAATTATGAACTGGCCACACGAAAACGCCAGGTCTAATGTTGATGAGATTATCCTGCGTAACAAAAAGTAACTTGTCCAGAGTTATGACAACAAAAATTATTATCCTGCAAGCAATTCCACAATAGTTTGCCACAGCCATATATTTTAAACCTCAAGAAGTGTGATGCGAGTTCATATTCCTTGCCAATAAATTCGAATTTGAAGAAGAATTCTTGATGACACAATCTGGGTGATCTGTGAGTTTTACTCCATTTGGAAATGACGCATTATTCACTGTAATCCTGTAAGAGTCAGGTAAAAACAATTTATTCTTAACAGTTCGCAATCCGGACAAGTATGTTCAAAAGTTACAGTAACATGATGATACACTTTTGAAGATATTAGGGCCAATAATCCACCTCTCCTACCTGTCCGATTCATTTTAAAGGTTCGAAAATTATTCAGAGTAAATGTTTGGTTTACTGAAAACCAAGACTCTTCAAGTAAATATATATTAGGATTTGTTTGCTCTTTGAGATAAATAGGATCTGTGTAAGTGAAAGATACGGAACGACAATTCCACTGGAGAACGTTTACAGCCGCTATGATGAACTTAATATAGTTGACTCAACCACACAACCAAAGACGTCCTGCTCGTTGCTGTTATCAGTATACTACCTTTTTTAGGTTTGGACATTGGCCAACTGGTTGGAGACAATGGAGCACTGCGTCGTTTATGAATGATATTACCAAGCCTCATGTCACCAAATGACCCACTGGGCCCCACAGGGGCCGGTGACTTAGAGCGGACGAGCGTTTCTGGGGGAACACCTTCTTGCAATAGCATGAAAAGGTGGGCTAGTTGGTAATTCATGATGGTTCAGCGAACTAGGAGCGCGGGGGTAAACACAAACGCATAGCAAAGAAGAGGCACACAGCATGAGCGCTCAAGTGGTTAGTTGAGCGCTCATGCTGTGTACCTCGAGCTTCTTTGCTTTGTGTCTTTGTTTACTCCCGCGCTCCCAGTTCGCTGAACCATCAGGAATATCTTCTTGACACTGATTGTCTTGTTCATTGTTGAGGTGCCCACGGAGCTTCACCCTGGACCGTGACACTGTGTGCAGCGAAAAGGGGAATGAGGCTGTTTAACCTGGCGGTCAGCATCTTGGTCAGACCTTCAGCAAAGGTGTTGAAAAGCCGTTCAATAATCATTGACATGACCGTATATATCGCTGCCGACGCTGTGGAAGTGACCATAGCTTCAATAGACCCACATTGGCGTGACGTAGCAGCAGCGTACCCCATATCCAGAATTTTTGTTTCACGATCTCGAGCAGGGCAGCTATTGTCCGTGGCTGTGTGTGCTCCATCACATAGGCAACACCTGCAGTTGTCTACCAGACAATTTTAGGCGGCGTGTGCCCCACCGCAATTTGCACATCTCAATGAGGACCTGCAAGCATTTGCGCTATGTCAAAATCGCCAGCAGTTACGGCGTTGCAGTAGGCGAGGTGTCAATGCTGCTACACGGAATAGATAGGGACAGGCCTTCAGCTCAGGGGGGTGTGTGAGACCGGCAAAGGTAACGATGACGCTTTAAGTAGGGACTCGCGTATCACCTACAGGTCTGGTGCACCTGTAAACCGATATCACGCCAGCCGGAGAGACCACCTTTAAGGATGCTTCAGGACTAATGTTAGTAGCACACCGCGAACAATGTCATTCACACAACCAAGATAAGGGGGATAAAAGCGCAAACAGCAATAAACGCAAATCTCGTGGCAGCCAGTACGTCCGTTAAGCAGTGCATATTTGAAGACTTGCATAGTATACCAGTCTTGCCGAAGCGCCTCACCTACGAAATGTCCAGAAAATTCTCGGTTAGGTTGCAAAGCTCTTTTTGAAACACCTCCGTTTCACTCGACCGAATGGCTCCACTATCAGTGGGCACAAGCGTGACAGGCAAACTGCTTACGCCGTTCTTGAGGAAACACTTCAGTGGTACCGATTCAACATAACGACTGGCCGATCAGGGCGAGCCTTGGCCGGGACCGGAGACCGGCATTGATGGATAATCAGCAAAAAGAAATTCTACCGCAAATAAAGAGCCAATGGTGATAAGTGTGGCCAATCCCCTCTCACAGGACGTGCAATCGAAAGCTCGAAGAACGGGCGTGGTGCGCGAGATTTCCGCTATCTTCTTCCTCGTCACGAAAGCACGCGCGCGGAATCGTCATTTGACTGAGAGGTTGGACGACCAATCAGGGAGCGCCAATGGGGGCCTAAACGGAATAAGGAACACGGAATAGCAGTTCGTTATACGGCTGCTGTTTGCGCAGTGGCGGACAGCGACCTCGCGTGCTGACAAACTGCTTAAAAAAAGGCTGTGTGCGAGCTGCACTTTGACGAGAGGCACTTCTCCCGGCACTTCAAGCACACTGTGAATGGTGAAATGATCCGCATTGAATGGAGTAGGCCCATAAGCGTACTTGCCGTTGAGGCGGGGGGGGGGGGTTAAATTAATTGCAGGGCGCCTCCTTTATATTGTCGCAGTACAACGCGAACAAAGCACAAGTACGCCTTGAGGCAGCGAAAGCAGCGTGTTCTTAACAGCTGAGCCGCAAGATCTTCTTCTTCGTTCTCGCGTCAAGCCAGAGGCCCACTACCTGGTGTCCGCTAAATCCCCCATCATTGTTTTTGTCCACATGTAGACACGGGTCATTTGCCTCCCTCTCAAAGAGCATCGACCCGATGCGAAGTCAATAATGCAGTTTTTGTTAAAAGATAAGTCTCACGCAATCACTCGTTGACGTAAGGCTTCATGCGCACAGCGTGAACGAGTTCAGGATGGTGCTGGCGACGCTTGGTACTTCACGAATTGTCGGGAACAACTTCGTAAGTGACGTCACTCAGTTGTCGCAGCACTCGGTATGGCCCAAAGTATCTTCTTAAGAGCTTTTCTGATAGTCCTCGTATCCGTACAAGTGTCCAAATTCATACTTTGTCGCCAGTTTGATAGACAACTGCTCTGCGGTGAGCATTGTAGCGGCCTGCATCGTACTCTTGCTGCTGGTGGATCCGTAAATGTGCCATTTGTCTAGCTTCTTCCGCGCGTTCCGAAAACGTGTTGGCGTCTGGGTCGATGTCATCACTTTCGTGCGGTAGCATCGCATCTAACATAGTTCGTACTTCTCGTCCATGAACGAGGCTGAACGGGGTCATGTGGATTGTTTCTTGCTTGGCCGTGTTGTACGCAAACGTTATGTATGGCAAGATTTCATCCCTATTTTTGTGTTCAATGTCTACGTACATCGAAAGCAAGTCTTCAATGGTTTTGTTCAGACGCTCCGTCAGCCCATTTGTTTGTGGGTGGTAGGCGGTGGTCTTACGATGCGTTGTTCCACTCAGCATCAGGACGTGATCCAAAAGAGCTGCCGTAAATGCGGTTCCTCTGTCTGTGATCCCGATGGTTGGTGCACCATGCCTCAGTACAATATTTTCGATAAAAAATCTTGCCACCTCCGCTGCTGTACCTCTCTGGATAGCCTTTGTCTCGGCATAACGGGTCAGATAATCCGTCGCGACGATAACCCAGTGGTTCCCTGCAGTAGAAATAGGAAGTGGGCCCAAAATGTCCATGCCTATCTGGTAGAATGGAGCTGTTGTGACCTGCACGGGTTGCAGGAGGCCAGCTGGTTTAGTCGGTAGTGACTTGCGCCGCTGGCAGTCGAGACAGGTACGAACGTGGTGCTTCACGGGTGTGGTTAGTCTCGGCCAGTAATACCTTTGCTGTACTCTGGCCAACGTTCTCATGTAACCCAAATGGCCAGAGGTCACCACATTGTGGCATGCTTTGAGTACTTCGGTACGAAGGGCTGCTGGTATGACGACCAGATAGGCGGATCCTGCCGACGAAAAGTTTCTTTTGTAGAGTACTCCGCCCCGCAAACAAAACGATGACAACACTCTTGCGAAAACTCTGGGCGCCTTCTGAGATCTGCCTTCCAAGTAGTTAATTAAGCCGAGCAACTCAGTGTCGCCACGTTGTTGCTGCGCAATGCCGGTCGTGTCGAGGACACCGAGAAATGCCGTTTCCTCCTCCTCAGGTAGGTTTGCCGACTCAATGGGTGAACGGGACAGACAGACAGTCAGCGTCCATATGTGGCTTGCCTGACTTGTGCACGACCGTCATGTAAAACTCTTGCAGTTTTAGGCTCAAACGCGCTAATCGGCTGGTGGGATCTTTTAGATTAGTTAACCAGCAAAGTGAGTGATGGCCACTAATAACATTGAAGTGCCGGCCATACAAGTACGGGCGAAATTTCATTACTGCCCATACTACGGTCTTTCTCTTTCTCTGTTGTTGAATAGTTTCTTTCTCTGTTGTTGAATAGTTAGCCTCTGCGCGTGTTAGCGTTCGGTTTGCGTAGGCGATCACTCTTTCTGTGTCCTCTTGCCGTTGCACAAGCACAGACCCAAGACCTACATTGCTAGCGTCTGTGTAAAGCATCGTCGGGGCTTCTTTGTCGAAGTGGGCAAGCACAGGGGGCGTTTGAAGACGTTGACGCAGGTCATTAAAGGCAGCCTCCTGTTCTTCTTTCCACTCAAAGGCAACATCGTCTCTTGTGAGACGAGTTAGTGGCGACGCGATGCGGGCGAAGTCTGCGATAAACCAGCGATAATAGGCACAAAGGCCTAGGAAGCGTCTGACAGCCTTCTTATTGGAGGGTACTGGGAACTGTGCGACGGCGGCAATTTTTCCAGCATCGGGCCGGACGCCTGCGTTTCTGACGACGTGACCGAGAAACTGAAGTTCGTGAAAACAGAAACGGCACTTTTCTGGTTTCAATGTTAGGCCCGTGAACCGTATGGCACGTAAAACAACTTCCAGCCTTTTGAGATGCTCGTCAAAAGTGGTCGAAAACACTAAAACGTCGTCCAGATAAACTAGGCACGTCTTCCACTTCAATCCCGAAAGTACCGTGTCCATAAGTCTTTGAAAAGTCGCGGGCGCGGAGCACAAACCGAAAGGCAAGACTTTAAATTCGTATAAACCATCTGGCGTCACAAAAGCGGTTTTCTTTCGGTCTCTTGGGTCTACCTCGATCTGCCAGTATCCATTCCTCAAGTCCATGGAAGAAAAGTAGCGAGCGTGCTGAAGTCTGTCAAGGGAGTCATCAATACGTGGGAGCGGGTACACATCTTTCTTGGTCACCCGATTCAGCTTCCTGTAGTCCACGCGAAAACTCAGGGTGCCGTTCTTTTTCTTTACTAGCACTACAGGCGATGCCCAGGAGCTCTGGGATGGTTGAATGACGTCATCTGCAAGCATTTTTGCGACTTCTTGTTGTATGGCTTCGCGTTCCTTTGAAGCTACACGATAAGGATTTTGGTGGATAGGCCTCACCGTGTCTTCGGTGATTATTCGGTGCTTTGTCAAAGGTGTTCGACCAACGCGTGATGTCGTTGAAAAGCAGTCGCGGAATTCGGCTAGCAGCTCAAGAAGTCTCTGTCGCTCGTCCTTTGACAGAGTGGTGCCAACATCGAGAACGGGTTCTGGTTCTTGATTAGGCGCTTCGTCCAATACCGACAAACATAAACTGCCTCGCATTTCTACAATATTGTCGTACGAAGTGATAGCTGTGCCCTTCGGAAGGTGCCGGCGCCCAGCACTGAAGTTCGTCAGAAGTAAATTCGTGTGTCTACCAGTGAGACGGACGATACCTCGTGCGACCGAATTCCATGACTAAATAGCAGCGAGCCAATTTGGTTAGCAATGCCTTCGCCATCAAACGCTTCGTGGCCTTCCACCAAAACAAGAGTGCATGACCGGGGCGGGACGACCACATCATCATCAATTATACGTAAAGTTTTGCGTATTGCGTCTGAACAGTCAACTAAACCAGAGCTGTTGCGGAATGTAATCGAACGCTTCGGGATGTTGATGACGGCACCATATTCTCTTAAGAAGTCCATCCCTATGATCAAGTCCTTGCAACACGAGGTGAGGATGACGAACGTCGCCACGAAAGAAGAGCCACTGATGTCGAGACTTGCTGTACACCTTCCGACAGGCATCAACAGCTGGCCGCCTGCTGTCCTCAGGTGAGGTCCCGTCCACGTAGTCTTCACTTTTTTTAGGCGTACAGCAAGGTTTTCACTTATGATAGAAAAGTCGGCGCCGGTGTCAACTAAGGCTGTTACTTGCTGTCCGTCTACCGAAACGGTAAGATCTGTGGTCACAGTTTCGTCGGTGTTACAACTTCTCGGCTTTACGGCGTCCTGTGGTAAAAGTAAAGGGGGCTTTTTTTCGTCGCCTTGACGGCCTGCAACATCACCCCCGGAGGTCGCCGCCTTTAGTTTCCCCGGCGTGGACTTGGTGACCTCCTTCCACTGACGTCGGTGTAGTTCGGTGGCGCGACGAAGGCGAATATGCCGGAGATGGAGAGCGTGGTCGACGTCTCAAACCTGGCTGATAATCAGGCACACTGTCGTCATTATTGGCACGGCGGTTGTCAAAATGGGACTGAGACAAGGGGGGTCCTTGAAAATGAACGTCCCGGCGAGGTGCGTAGCCGTCGTTGGCGCGTCGATCGTCAGACCATTGCCGAAGAGGTCGAAACATATCTACGCGGTGCCAGCAATGGCGAGAAATGTGTCCCACACCTCTGCAGGTAAAACAAAGCGGACGCCTATCTACAGTGCACCAGGCGTCTGTTTTACGAAGCTGTGGACGCCGCAACGGCTCGTAATGTGGCGAATGCCGTGTCTCGTTGGGAGACGGCTCTTGGTACGGCGGAATTTCGTACGGTGGTACGACGGCAGGGCGCCGCGGTGTCTGTTCTTGTGGTGGCGACCAAGGAACGGCTGCCGATGGCTGGCGGTACAACGGCACAACGGGCGGCGGGCGGCGAAGCGCGGTTGCGTAGCTCATAGGTCGCTGATCGTCAGTAGGATCAGCTGTTAAAAACGCTTGGCGTATTTCTTCGCGGACGACTTCAGCGACAGACGCCGTGGGTGGTTCCGTGACCAGATTCCGCAGCTTCAGCAGCTCTTCGCGAACAATCTCTCTTATTAAATCGCGCAACGAGCTTTGATTGCCAGATGTCGTAGCGGTGACTTGCATGTGGGCGCTGCTGGACAAGCGATCGTATTGTCGGCATCGTAGCTGAAGCGCCCATTTGATAGTCGTAGCTTCTTTGATGAAGTCTGTCACGGTGCTTGGCGGGTTCCGCAAAAGTCCGGCGAACAATTTCTCTTTAACGCCGTGCATGAGGTAGTGCATCTTTTTGTCGTCGGTCGTTTGCGGGTCAGCTTTACGGAAGAGACGAGCCATGTCCTCAGCGAACATTGCGACCATTTCATTGGGTTTCTGAACCCGTAGCTCGAGTAAATGCTGCGCACGTTCGCGCCGGTCGACATCGGCAAATGTGTCAATCATCCCTCTTTTAAAGTGACTCCATGTTGACAAACTGCCTTCTCTGTTTTCGTACCAAGTTCTAGCGCTGTCGTCGAGATAAAAATAGGCGCGGGAAAGCCTTTGTTCAAGGGACAACTGGTTGGTGTTAGAGACACGTTCATAGTGATCAAGCCATTCTTCGACGTCTTCATGTGCTCCACCACCAAAGCGATCAGGCACCAGTGGTGAAAAAAGGGTTACCGGAGATGGGGTTGGCAAACTACTGTCTCGTAGTAACTGTTGTGGACTAGCGGTGGCCATTGGTAGGTGTGAGCGGTGCGTTGTCGAGTGTTCCTGTGAGAGGGTGAACTCTGGAAGGAGGCCTCGCAAGCGACGACTGAAGTGATGTACGGGAGTGTCGACAAGTGCTTCTGGGCTGGATGAACGGCTCCTCGTGGGAGTGTGGAGCATCAGGCGGGGTCGCGGGCCAGCGGCTCCACCAGTGTCGCAGTACAACGCGAACAAAGCACAAGTACGCCTTGAGGCAGCGAAAGCAGCGTGTTCTCAACAGCTGAGCCGCAAGATCTTCTTCTTCGTTCTCGCGTCAAGCCAGAGGCCCACTACCTGGTGTCCGCTAAATCCCTCCATCATCGTTTTTGTCCACATGTAGACACGGGTCAATATTAAATCAGTGTAGGAGGCAGATTTTGCGCCCCCCTTTTAGATGACTAAAAGAGTGCCCCACCGCCTAGTTTATGTATAGGACAGATGTAGCGCCCTCATCCCAGGTGACTCGGTGGGGCACCCGCCCCATTTGCCCCCTTCGTACGGATGCCTACGGGTAGGTCTTTCGGAGAAGCCCTTCGCATTTCTAGACGCCCTTGAAATCACTTTTAAAGACGACAGTCTTTCTTGGGGACCTTCGACGGAAAAATTTTGGTCTGTCTGTCTGCCTGTACATTTGTCTATTTGCACGCCCTAGCAATACCTCAAATGGCACCGAACGGCCAACCCCATCCACAGCGCCCACCAATAATGCTCAAAGTTTAGCGCTCATAGTTGTGCGATTGTCATATAAAAAAGGAAATATTGTGCATATCTGAGGCACCACAACAACATGAAATATTGTGCATATCTGAGGCACCACAACATCATGTCCATGCTTTGTATGTCTGCCTTTATACTAGTAGAGGGACACACACAAAACACTCTAAAGACTGTAGCGTTTAACGCACTGCGCTGACAGTGCAACACAATGCTTAAGAAGGTGTTTCCAACGCTTTGCTACGACAGCACGGTGGTGGCACCTGCCCGTCGCTTTGCGTTCTACACCTTATCACCTCCTCGACTGGCACGCATCTTTCTCCGCGGTTACGCATGCCTTCGTTTTCGCAGATAATTGCCAGATGGCACTTGCGTCTAACGTGCCTAGATGCGCTCGTTCGCCTCCACCACACGCTCGAGGCACTCTAACGCAGCGCCTGCAGAATACCATTCACCGATTTTCTTGCGCAGAACATCAAATAAACGTTTTGTTCACTCTCCCCAGACGCAAGACTATCGTCTTCCGACGACATTTACAGTGTAACATGTAGATTCGGGCCAATTTTTTCAAAGTGGTTTAGCTACAACGAGCTTTACAGTGACTGCTTAAAAGAACTTGTTTCCTGTCTAAAAAAAACACGTCACACTGGGCTGCGCACAACATGGACCGAGCCTCACAAATCAAGTGACCAAGTTTCTTTCTGCTCATCGATTTGTGTTTTTACACAAAGGCACTCCACAAGGAGCGGGCATCCTCCCGTGAAAAGAGGAAGTACTTGAAGCTCAGGCGCGTCCCTTAGGCTTGCAGCCCATTGATATTGGGGCGCTTGTGAACTATAAAACTTTTTTTCCTGGGAATAAACAAAAGACGCGCGACAAATTATGAAGACTGCATTGTTGTAAACAGATAGTGAAATGCGTTGTGTAAACTGTGTGCAGAAAATAAGAAGTTTTCATCAAAATACGGATCGTGATTCTCGTCTTCGAGTTTGACGTTACTAATAATGGGGCTTTATTTACATATTAATGCTTGAGGAAATGATGGTTCGCCGTGGAAGGTGTTGCAAGCAATGGCTCACATCTGAGTTCATCGTCCTACTCTTCTACCACTTCACATCGATAAAATGTTTCAGTGCCATCACGCACTCACTTTCGGCACCCTGTCGATATTTCAGTTCAGTCGCGCACCCATGTAGGCATCCTGTAATTCTACACTGTAATTAACTTATTTTCTCGGCTGCCATTTGAGGCCATGCACGAGCAACAAATTATATTTCATGTGTTTCATATTGCCCGCGTCCATGGTTGATTCCCGTCTCGGCGCAGTGACTCGCCACCTTAAGTGATGCGGATAAATGATTGGATGTATCCGACTGTGCCCTTTAGATCGGGTGCTGGTTCGCGCCACCTAGCCATAAAGTTAAGTACTGTCACTGCGTGTTTAAGGAGTGAAATTCACTCGCGCTTCGATTGCAGCCACCAATCAGTTAGCCTCCTCGTGGTTATTTGTATCTGTTTAGTCTATTTTACCTTCAATGTCCCAAAACCCCTAATGCTTAGAAAAATTCGGCGCCATTATCTTCGACTATAGAACGGAGCCCTTTATAGAACATTACCAAATGTTCAGCCGTTTCCTCCTCTCAACACGCACTACATATCGCGTGTGTCTTCGTATTTTGCTCAGTACGTCTTCGTCCGCAATACTCCTGTTGTAGCCTCGAAGAGCAGAGACCTACCCCGAGAATTATCGTAGATCATTTCCCTGGCAATTTCCTGCTTAAAAGTTCACTAGGTCTTCAGTAATGACTTCTTAAGCATTCCCATTTTCTACTTGTCCCTCTATGTTTCCTTCACCTTCTTCCAAACAGATGTTTCCTTTTGGCTTGGTATTGTGCTGTCTCAATACTTGCTCGAGAGTTTTCGAGTTCGCTTCCGCCATTTAGTACCAACATTCTTCATGTACAAGTAGCTGAAAAGTTTCCTAGCACCACGCTCCTCTCCCATTTTTCTCAATCGTCCCTCAAATTCTATCTTGCTGCTAGCTTGCCTGCACTCAAACTATGTCCATCCCATGTCCCCCTGTGCCCCCTGATTTGGGATATTCCTGTGTCTACATATGTCACGCTATTTAATTTCCAATCTTGCTTGAACTTCTGATTTCATGAACAAGACGTCATTGCTAAAAGTCAAACCCGGGACCATGACACCATTCCAAATCCCTCTCACAACGTCATATCTATTGTAGTTCCACAGGGCCCTATTTTTTTTTTATTACAACTGCATTCCTGGTGCTCTTAGTCATTACATATCTTTTGTGCTCGCTTGAATACTCAGCCATGGTATTTAACCACTATTTCTAGCAGGACTTCCTGTATCTTATGCTCGCTGCTTTAGTTATCATTAAAAATCATTATTGCCGATTTTTCCCGGCTGAACTTTAAAATTAACCTATATTCCTCATTACCACATATGTCTATCAATCCCGGCAGATTTTTCTTGTTCTCGGCTATTACTACTACATTATCTGCATAATCAATGCTGGTAATGACTTTTCAATGTGTTTTCTTTGCTTGGCGAAAGAGAGGCTGAAGCCGAGTCGACTCCCCTCTACCTTGGCTTCTAGTCCCTGGAGATGCAGCATAAATAACAAAGGTGACAAGGGACATCCCTGTCGAAGCCCGCGTTGTATCTCTATAGGTTCAGATATCTGTTCTTCCCATTTGATAACTACCTTATTATTTTTAAAAATATCCTTTAGAAGATTAGTCATTCCATCTTCCACATCTAGTGTGCCCAGTATTCTCCACAAGTAATCTTGAATCACACTTTCGTAAGCTCTTATGATATCTACAAATGCCAGCCACAGGTGCCTGTGTTCTTTTTCCGCTATTCAATACACTGCATCAATGAAAAGAGATTGCTCTCCAACCTCCGTCATTTACGGAACTCATTTTGTAGTTCTCCCAGCACCCCTCATCCTCCACCCATGTCTGTAGTCTTTCCATTACTATTTGCATCACCAGCCTGTAAAATAGTGATGTCACTGTTATAGGAAGGTAGTTGTTTATATAAGCTTTGTCCCCCTTTCTTTCATAGATCAAGCTCATCCTGCTTAATTTCCACCTATTGGGAGCTTCACCATTCATTATTGCTTTGCTCGCTGCCTCTCTTAATGATTGCTTAGAGTTAGGCCTATATAGTTTATTTTTTAACATGATTGGGATGCCATCAGGGTCTGTTGATGTGCTATTAGGAACTCTTTTCTCTGCCCTTTCCCACTCTCGTTGCCCTAGTGGAGCCACTGAGCTAATTGGTCCACCCTCATCTGGTACGGTTCATGCAGCGCTTTTTTAGTGTTTAAAATTTTCGGTCGTAATTATTTTTATGTATTCGGTAAGGATGAATGGATTGATATGGCTGTACCCTTTAGACCGGGCGGCGGCTAACGCCACGTAGCCGTAATACTTAGTGAAACAAACACTATATTTATCCTTTTTTCCCCTGTGAAAAGTGAAGTTGAGGACTAGTACTTTGCAGTGAAGGCTTTAATTTTCACTCGGGCTTTGACTTTAGCGACAAATCAGATACACGTTAAAGAACCCCAGGTGGTCGAAATTTCCGGAGCCCTCCACTACGGCGTCTCTCATAATTGTATGGTGGTTTTGGGACGTTGAACTCCACAGAACTTCACTACTTGAAAAGGACTCTAAGAAATGCTCCAACAAGCGTAAAATTACTAGCCTATAAAAGCATCGTGTTACCAATCCTCGATTGTGGAAATGTAATTTGGGACCCTTTCACGGCGGCTAACTTATCTAAATTAAATCGTGTACAAAAGAAAGCAGTCCGTTTTATCTTTAATTGCTATGGCCGCACATCCGTTTCGGAACAGGCAGTCAAGGCTGGTTTATTGAACATTGCAGACAGAAATAAATTATGCCGCTTACGCTTTCTTTTTAAAATTGTGAAGAACCTTCTCAAAAGCGATACTCATCAATACTTAACGTATATTTCTTCAGATCATTCATCCCGCCACCGTCACTCGCTGAACTTAACCCCCTTCCAGCCGAGAATCAATGTCTTTAAGTATTCTTTTTTTCCAAGAACAGTGAATGAATGGAATAGCCTTGAAAGTCATGTTGTCGAGCAAACTGATATTAACAAATTTGAAAGCCTACTTGACGTTTAAACTTTTCTGTCTTGTTGATCACTTGATACGTGTTCTGGTTCTCGGTGTATATTGCACTCGCCGGACAATAATGCGTACTCTTCTTTTTGCAGTGTGTGTTGTTGCAATGCGTGTATCGGTTTCTTCTTTTCTTTTTTGTGCCCTTCGCAAGATCTTATTCACGCGCCACTGTGAATTGGCTTATGTTATGCGTTCGCTTTGTCTGTTTTATTGTGAAATGTAGCACACGTTTCTTTCCACCCTGCTACGACCCCTTAACTGGGGCCAGCAGTATTGTAAATAAAAATATCAATCAATCAATCAAATCAACAAATAAGATAACCTCCTCCTAGTTAATTCTACCCGCTTAAAGTCTATCTTGCCCTCCTCGTCCCTAAACCCCAGTGCTTTGAAAAACTCTACGCCATCATCCTGAACTATGGGTGAAATATGAAGCCCTTTACAGAACATTATCAAGTGTTCGGCAGTTTCCTCCTCCTCTTCAGATGCACTGCATATCATGTCTACCCCGTCAATTCAGCCCGACATGTCTTCGTTCCCAATACTCCTGTCCTGGCCTCAAACAGTAGAGAACTACGCCGAGTATTATGACATATCCTTTCCTTGGCAATTTCCTGCTTAAAAGTTTGATAGATCTCTAGTGCGGACTTCTTAATTATGCCAATTCTTCACATATCACTCCCAGCTTCCTTCCCCTTCTTCTTAACCGATAATTTTTTTTAGTTTGGCCCCCTGCTGTTATCTAATATTTACCAGTCAATTTTCTAGTTTGCTTTCTTCATATTGTATCGACATTCTTCATGTACAAGTAGCTGAATACCTTCCTAGCCCATCGCTCTTCTCCCATTTCTCTCAATCGCTTCTCAAATTTTATCTTGCTGCTAGCTTCCCTGCCCTCAAATGATGTCCATCCCATATCACCTTGTACTCCCTGACTTGGTGTATTCCCGTGAGCTCTTAAAGCAAGCCTACCTATTCGACGTTGCTGAATTTCTAATCTTGCTTGAACTTTTGATCTCATGCACAAGACCACATTGCCGAACGTCAGACCAGGTACCATGACACCTTTCCATATTCTTCTCACCCATCATACCTATTGTAATTTCACAGTGCCCTGTTTTTCATTACCGCTGAATTCCTTTTACCTTTAGTAGACCCGTATATTTCGTGTTCTCCTAGGTACTTAGCCCCATTGCTTATTCACACGCCCAGATGATTGTATTTATCTGTTATCTCGAGCGTAACCTCCTGTATTCTAAGCTCACTGCCTTCATTGTCAATAAAAATCATGACTGCTGATTTTTCCTTGCTGAATCTGACATCTAACCTATCTCCCTCATTACAACAGATGTCCACCAATCTCTGCAAATCTTCCTTGTCGGGCATTAGCACTATATCATCTGCGTATATCATTGCAGGTAGTGCCTGTTCAAGGAGTTTTCCTTGTTTCACGAAAAAGAGGTTCAAGCTCACTCAGTTCACTTCCCTCTAATTTGGCCTCTATTCCTCGTAAGTACATCATGAATAATAAGGGTGACAGGGGACACCCCTGCCTAAGCCCCCGTTTTACCTCTGCAGACTTGGATACCTTCACTTCACTTCACTTTATTACCTTAAAGACCCCCTAGAGAGGGTATTACATAAGGGGTGGGAAACATACAACAAATGTTATACATATGCAGGATGGGTACATGTATGAACAGGGGTAATCAATACAGAAATAAAATAATACATGTGCAGGATCAATATACATACTAACAGGCGTAACATCTTGCCAAAAAAAGAAGACAAAATGAGAACCAGTGGCAAAAAAAGGAACAGTGTAATGTGTTCAAATTGAAAAGAAACGAGTGACATTTTGTGTAAATGTTGAGTAGCACATTATGGTGGCGAGATCAGTGGAAAGACCATTCCAGACGGAAGCTGCACGAAAAAAGGAGGCGGAAAATGTCGTGGTACGGGCGCGTGGTCGGCCGACATGAAAGGAATGAGTGGTGCGGTGAGATGTGCGGGCAGGAGGCAAGATATAAGGTGGGTGGCCGAGTTGACTATGATAGAGCTTGTGGAACAAAATGAGGCTTGAAACTCGGTGACGAATGTTAAGGTTTGAAAGATTGGGTTATAAAGTGTGCAACACAGGTTTGAAACCTGTGTTTCCCACTTTATAACTACCTTGTTACCTTTATAGATATCCTTTAAGATTAGTGACTACTTCTTCCGCGCCTAGTGTGTCCAGTATTCCCCACATTTCATCTTGAACCACGCTATCGTACGCTCCCTTGATATCCAAAAATGCTAGCCTCAGGGGCAGGGGCCTGTGTTCCTTTTCTGCTATTTCGATGCACTGCGTCAGTGAGAATAGATTTTCTTCCAACCTCTTGTGTTTCTGAAACCCATTCTGCAGTTCTTCCAGCACCCCCTCAACCTCTATCTATGCCTGCAGTCTTTCCTTTATAATCTGCATCGCGAGCCTGTAGACCATTGATGTCACTGTTATAGGACGGTGTTTTTTTATGTCAGCTTTGTCCCCCTTTCCTTCATAGATCATGCTCATCCTGCTAAGTTTCCATCCATCGGGAACTTCACCATTGATTATTATTTTGCTCACTGCCTCTCTCAAGCCTGCTTAGACTTCGGACCTAATGTCTTTATCAGCAGAATTGGAATGCCATCTGGGCCTGTTGATGCACTACTATAGGAACCCTTTTGTCAGCCCTTTCTCACTCTCGTTGTGAAAACGGAGCCATTGCGCCCCTTAATTCATCCTTGTCTATAGTGGTGCATAAAACACTTCTTTGTTGAAATTTTTCTGTCACCCTTGTTCTTATATATTCCATAGCCCCGTCCGCTTCTAGCCTAGCACCTTGAGCTGTAGTTAAGAACCTTTGTTCTAGGCTCGTCTCATTTTTAGGGGGTTTAGATGGCTCCAAAATTTCGCAGCTGCCTTTATATCTTTTTTATGTACTTCTGCCAGCCACTGAGCTCCCTTTCTTCTAATCTTTTCATTGATAAGAAGGGATGCATCCCTTCTACAGTTTAGAAAGGTTTCCCATT
This sequence comes from Rhipicephalus microplus, assembly GCF_043290135.1. NCBI lineage: Eukaryota > Metazoa > Arthropoda > Arachnida > Ixodida > Ixodidae > Rhipicephalus > Rhipicephalus microplus. The sequence goes on from NC_134704.1 coordinate 219,788,282, forward strand.
TTCTTTCAACATCATTTGTCGGTTCACCCCGCTGCTTAGCATGTTTGTGCTCCCTAGAGGCTTCCTGACATTTTGCTATGGCTCTCTTAACTTCCTCATGCCACCAACGTTTGGGTTTGTGTCTTCTTTTACGGGGTGACTTGTCACGTGCCTTAGCAAGCTCTAGCTCAAACAGTCTAATTTGATTCATGTATGGCCGCACTGTTCTATTATCCTCAGTGATTCCTTTCTCGATTAGTTTATTGGCTATTTCAATTTGCCTTTCTGAATAAAAATTTTCCGGCAGTAGCTCATCTTGTCTCCTTCCCACTTTCACTGCTCTTCAAAAACTTAGCTTGACACGTCTGTGATCACTACCCAGTCTTCTGGAGCCATCTTCATCTATGTGCATTCCTCTGAGCTTATCATACATCCTATGTGAGATCAGTGCGTTATTTATCGTCGACTGCAGCCTTCCTACCTACCGTGTTATTTGCCCTTCACACTTCTCGGTACTGTTGCAAATGATCGAATCATGCCTTTCACACAAATCCATGATCATTTTGCCTGTTGAGTCAGTATGCCCATCTATATCTTCTATGTGTGCATTCATATCTCCTAGTATAATTATCTTGCACTCTCCTCCTAACTCCTGAATGTCCTTTGATATGCACTCTACCATTGCCTGGTTTTTCTGTCTGGCCTTTGCTCCCGTCCACAAGTACACGAAACCAAGGAGTGTCATTTGACCTGCCACTTTCTCTTTTAGTCATAAATGTTCCTTGCACTCCTGCTTGAACCTTTGCTAGTCTTTACTTTTATGAATGAATGCCCCAATACCACCCCCCTTTCTGCTGCCTTCTGTTCTGTTACAATAATCCCACGCTTAGTCCGGGTCGTTAGGAGATTTTTCCATGTCCCTGAGATGTGTTTCTACAAAACCGTATACCATCGGCCTCTCGTCCCTTAGCTGTTCTTCTATATTTTCCCATTCCAGCCTGTTCCTACCACCCTGCACGTTAATATACCCTATTTCTGAATTGGCTTGGCGCTCGTGGCTACGTCCATTTCTGCCCCGGACTCTGCCTATCTTAGATACTGGTGCCACTTTGGCAAACGTGTGCCAGCCTCTCCTGGCGGTTTCCCCCCTAGGCGTTACGCGCTAGCCGGCGCGTTCACACTTTTTTATTCTAGACACTGTAACGCAGGATCCTTTGCGCTACAATTTGAATTTTATTTTTTTCTTCGCGCATGCTCAGAACAAAGAAGAGAGCACGCGTGACTGTCAGGTTTCCATGCAGACTGGAGCGAAGCCAGAGCCAAAGCCCATGTGATAAATACTCCAACGACGAGAGCGCCTTTCTCGTGAACGCCGTCCGGTCACATGCAGTAAAATGCACGGTGGCAGTATAGTAAACTAGGGGTAATGTCTCGATTGCATATCTATTATACAAGAAGATGTCGCAAGCATGAAGGAGCTAAGTCACTATCGCCCTCACGCTCAGAAGCCGAGTGTTCACTTGAAATATTGAATTACTGCACAAACTTGAAGGAAAACAAGGAAGACAGGAGAGAGCGCAGACTACCAACTGTTTATTGTAGTTTGTTCAAGCCAATATATACGCAGATCTACGCTGCGCTTCAACGTTGCGCACAAAACCAAAGATGCCGCAAAGAAAGCTGTCCCAAAACAAATCAAATCAAAAGTGATTGCCACCACAATGACAAAACCAAAAATGGCAAAATACAAAAATGATACCCCCACAATCTAAACTGCGTATTCCCAAGGCGTGCACTCATCTTTTTAAAAATTTGTTTTATTATTTATTGCACTAAGCATCAACAAAGGCATGAAAAATGAAAACGTAATCTAGCGACTTTTGTTTAAAAAACACTAAAAATAGCGCTTAGCACCAAATAAAGCAATGAAATAACAACTTTATGTTCACTCCAAGCAGCCCCAAAGGAGCGTCCATCTCCGTCTTACGGACTCAATGGCAGGCTATCGTAACTACCGTAAAGGCAGTCCTCTAGCATACAGAATACTTTCATAAGCAGCAGATACCCGTTCTGAGGCCGACTGCCGAAACAAGTTATGTGGATACCTGGCCACCGTCGAGTCAGTGGCAGCAAGATATATCTCATGCCTAGATCCGCCCGAGGTCTCCTACCCCGGGACTCTAAACTTCAGTGCAGGGACTCCAGCCCCTCCGTACCAGACGGCCAACCGGACCACGTTACAAATGAACTATTACAAAACCAAAGGCTTGCTCGGAGCACTGGCCGTCTCGCGCTGCAAAGGGAACGTGGCACGTGCTGCATTTTGTATCTGTGGGTAATCTTGCCTTCGTTGTGATGCTCCGTATGTTCGTCTCCGTCCTAGACCTTGTGTCCACCCTTATCCGTTGCCCCACGAGCGAGACGACGTTTCGGGTTTCTGCCGGTTTAGCCGCTCAAGGACGTGCCGGACGACGGCCCGTTGAGTCTCGAGGTCTGTGTGGTAATCTTATTGCCGATCTCGTCTGGCATCTCGATGTCTTGGGTGTTGGGTGCGGGAGGCGAGCATTCCCAGAGTATATGGCTCTGGGTGGCCCGTGCCTTCTTACGCCGTTGGCACGTGTCCGTGCGATATATTTCCGGACAGAAGTGTTTCGCCCATACCGGAGTCAAAATCGCTCTTTCTTGTAACTGTCGGAAGGTAGTGACCTCCTTGTGTCCCGGTGAGAGAGAGAGAGATAAAGATGCAAGGAAAGGCAGGGAGGTTAACCAGACGCACATCTGGTTAGCTACCCTGCACTGGGGAAGGGATGAAGAGGAGAAAGAGGTTGCAGATAGATAAGAAGGTACACACAATCACGAGCACACTCGGGGGAGCACACACAGTCTACAGGCGGTCGCTCAGGTTTGTTGACTTTAAGTAAAGTAGGAGTGCTTTAGTCGCTTTCTGCGCAACTGAGGCAGATGTCCAAGGTCCTAGAATCTTCTGCACACAAAATGGTCTGGAGTCAAGTTGATTCAAAACCATCCAGAGCTGGCATCGCTGTGTGTCGTAGCAAGCGCAGCTGCACAGGACGTGTTCAATGGTCTCTTCAGCTCCGCAGTAGTCGCATGTAGAAGTGTCTGCCATACTAATGCGAAAGGAGTACACCTTTGTGAATGCAACACCCAACCAAAGGCGGCATAACAGTATCGCATCGGAGCGGGAAAGTTGTGATGGTAGCTTTATCTTAAGCGAAGGATCCAGTTCATAAAATTGACACCTTTGGAAGCTGGTAGACGACCAGAACGAGCGTGTAAGATCTCGAGCCAGCAGGTTAAGTTGTCTTGCTGCATCATTCCATGACAGAGGAATCGGGACCACACGGGTTCCTTCATGGGCTGAGCAGGCTGCATCATCGGCTAATTGATTTCCGGTAATACCGATATGTCCAGGCAGCCATTGATATATATTATCATGCCCTCGTTCTAGAGCTTCATGATGGCAATGTCCTATTTTATGTACCAATTGTTCATGATTCCTCCTACGCATGACAGACTGCAAACTCTGAAGCGCTGCCTTCGAATCACAGAATATGACCCATTTTCCTGGACGCTCTTGAACGAGATATTGTAAAGCAGCCCTTATAGCAACCAGCTCTGATGCCGTAGATGTAGTAATATGCGACAACTTAAATTTCATGGTCATTGTTGCAACCGGAATAACAGTGGCACCTGATGAGCTGCTGGACGAGACGGACCCATCAGTGTATATCTGCGTTTGGTCCAAGTACAAATCATGTAATAATAGCAGTGTTGCTTGCTTCAATACTACTCTGGAGTGATTGCTTTTCTTTTTGATACCCGGAATTTCTAGACGTACTTGCGGCTGGTCGAGGCACCACAAAGGACATGCCATTCTCGTATCTGGCGTATATCCTGATGGAATGCTGTTTAGGTGCTTGGCTATGACGTCTGAAAATGTAGCGCGTGGTCTTTCGGAGGGTAGAAGGGCCAAGTGGTGGTCGAGGACACGGCTAGCATGTCTAATGTGCGCTCTGAGGCAATCCACAACTCTATATGTCCTGACGGGACGGTCTTTGGCAAGCATAATTGTGGCATAAGTAGAAGCGCATCGAGGCAGTCCTAGGCAGATACGCAGCGCTTGACCCTGCAAACTCTCCAATGAATGAGTATTGGATTTGCAAGTGTTAGTCAGCACCGGCAGGTCCTGATGAGGTGGTGGATACTTGTTACAACTTGCCCTGTGCCACTACAGGACTTCTCCGTACTTGGTGATGGCACATTCTCCACTGTTCGTGTTCTCGACCTTGGCTTCTGTCAGGTCTGCTTCGCGCATATCGGGGATAGCGCTGACGGGAGCTCGCGTCTCTTTGGCGAGTGCGCCACCCTGTCTGCTTCCTCGTTGCGGCATGGACCAATCGACTCGTCCAGCTTGCGAGTGTGTGCCGGGAACACGGAAGATGCCCAGACGCTCACGTCTGAATTAGACACCACTACATCAAACGTGAAGAGTGGTTTGGTCCACGATGCGGTTCCGAATAACATGGCAGCCACGCGCACATTTATGTGCGAAATAGACGCCAGTTCAGCCAGCCCATCTGATGTGAAGTGTCTCCTCATCTACCTCTGCATGAACGGATGCGCACGACTAGCTCGCCAACTAAAGCAAGTAAACTAATACGACGATCCACGTCGTATTCATTGCTTGCTGTTGTCTGTGATGAAAGAGTCGCAGAGGCACTTCACGTTGACAGTCGGAAACTCTTCGATCGTTATTTGAAACCATCATCATGCTATCACCATCTTATCGAAACCAACTCGCTCGCACCCTCACTGCATGGTACGATTCATCCAAGGCACCGAAGCGACGAGGGTGCTTTCGCACGATGGAACAACCGTAAACACTTCTCTGTGTTTCCGTGACTGATGACGTGTCTTCGGGAGATCGGCGGCTGAGCGAAAATTCAGCCCATGTCTTTGCTTCAAGCGACCACGAAGCAGGCAACCTTGGGGGAGTTCAATGCCCTCTCCAAAGCTTCCTAGGCGTCTGAATAGGCAGCTCGAGCCCCGAACAGAAGTATTTTCTTCGCTACCCTATTGTATACTCCCAACCGCATTCCTCGTCACCATAAATTATGGTGGGGGCTGTGCCGTTTAGTCGGAGAGGGACAATGGCAAAGCCGGGAGCATGGCGGAAATGAGGTGCAGGTGTGCAAGTTTGGTCGGTGTCGCTGCGTCACCAGCGCGCGCATCACCAGCACGTTACCTTCAGAGGCGAACCAATAGCGCACGAACAATCCTGACGCTGGCACTGGCGTTTTCCGCACACTCTTTCTTTTCTCTCTTTCATGCGATGCGGGAGCAGCAATTCCAAATACGCAGCTCGGACCGGGCGGTCCAAGAGGCGCTAGTTGCCCGTGCAAGGACTGGGGCGCAAGCCAATGGGTCTCGGACTAGGGAAAGTTTTTCATCCGTAAGAAGCGATCCAGCTCGCATGTGCAGTCTAGACCGGCCATGGCTATCGCTGCATCCCCCCCCCCCTCATCAAGAGCAATCACAGTCAAAAACCAGCGTTTCCTCTATATTTTTCAGTGTTCCTGCTGCTCTATTTCTCCGAGTGACGGCGTGGTAACGTCAGGTTATTGCTCTGTAATGTTCTGTAAAGGGATTCACCCTATATTTCAGGATGATGGCGCAGAGTTTTTCAAAGCACTGGGGTTTAGGGACAGTGAAGGCAAAATAGACTTTAAGCGGGTAGAATTAACTAGAAAGAGGTTATCTGATTGGTGGCTAAAGTCAAAGCACGAGGGAAAATTAAACTCTTCACTGCAAAGCACGAATCCTCAACCTCACTATTCAAGGGGAAAAAATAAATCGAGTTTTTGGTTCATTAAGTATTACGGCTTGGTGGCGCTAGCCACCGCCCAATATAAAGGGTACATCCATATTCATTCATCCATCCATCCATCCATTGCGCGCGCGCTCTGCACCAACCAACCTCCTAACGTTAGGAGACATGCTTTTCGCCGAAGTCTGGACTCTGTCACGAACAATAAACGACGTCGCTGGTACGTCACTAACATGTGACGTCACTTGAAGACTTTTTTCTCTAAGTTAGTTTTGACTTTCCCTCGTATCGCCACGGAGTGCCTTGTATGTCACGTGCTTGATGAATTTCGTCTCTAGTGTCATCTTCACTACTGACGGGGCAACGATGGCATGCCTTGGGTAATTGGATTGCAATGCCGCACGAAAATCTACAAATACAGGTGCTTGCAAATATGTCCGTTCTTGTTCACTCCGCTTTGGAATGGCGCAGGTCAACTGTGATCGAGCTGTCACTAACGACGAAAGCCATCGTTGCGAGATTTGCAGTATGTTGTTCACCAAGAGGAAAAACATGCTTCGGCATGTCAGGGACGCCCATAAAGTAACCACAGAAGTCAATACGCGCGTGAAATGTGACGTTTGTGGCGTTGGCCTGTCTTCACTGGAAGAGTATGTGAGGCACCACATCGCAACGCACGAATTCGTCGCCGAGTACGTGCAGCGCACGTTCCTCAACGATAAAGGTGAGTTACCCATGCTTTAACCGGTTGATAGTTGTTAGAAAAAGCAATTCTAGTACATTATTATCATCTTTTTTGGTGCGGCTGTACAGCACATGATCGCTTGCACGTGTATCAACTGAGCCAGCTAGGTAATTTTTGTGTGCTTGTCGCGTGGAAAATAAAAGAATGCACAGAAGGGCTAATTGCCGCTCGTGATCGCACTGGAAGTACTGCGGCTTGCGTCACTTATTGTTTTTCTCTCTAAGCCCACATGCCCCTTTTTGGTGTTGGACAGGACGCACGTTCTCTTGTGAATGGTATCGTCGATTTGATGGCGTAATTCTGACAAATGTTTGTAGTAAACTGTAGTACGTGCAATGTCAGTGCAAGTTAAACAAGACCAGATGGTCAAATTTTACGGAGCCCTCCACTACGGCGTGCCTTATGATATCATTATTTGGGTACGTAAAACCACAAAAATTGCAATTGCCGATGATGACCACTGCCTGAACAGGTACACTGATGACAAGTGCATTGTGTTGACATTGGCACTGGATGAGGCTTCCTCTAATAATGAAATTTTAGTCTCTCATCTGCACTATCTGATACAGCAGCTTAATTATTTAACGTATTGCGTAGTGTTTAGTTAGTGAATTTTCTGACCTGCAATTACTCACCGACAATTTATCATTTCAGATTTTGTAGATTTTCCAAAGCTCTGAAAAAACTAAGATATCAAAAGCCTGGCCAAAGCTTTATGTTTCTTCAGAGTGAAGGCCTAGCACTTACAACGAACAGCATTATAATAAAAGCTTATTGTGAAAACGTGACCTGGTTGTCTTCCTGTGTAGATAATGCATGAACGCGGTGTCTGCACTACTTTCATAATGGTGATGCAAGGCAGTTACATTTCAAGCCGCGTGGATTAGGTGCATGGCGCGTCAATTGAAGTTAAGTTTACGGAGGGGTCTAAATCAGTTTAAAACATTAGTTTTAGATTGCTTAGATTATTACTATTATTATTGTTGCAGTATTTTTACGTTTTTTAGGCTACTTAGCGTTTCGTACCAAATTTACAAAAAGCTCGATCGACATTGACATCGTCTGCAATGGCGGATTGTTTACTTGCAAACATGCATGCAAAGTTCGCGCGATACAAATTATTTTTTTCGCGACTTTCTTGAGTTATAGGCGTTAATTTTTGCATTTGTTATGAAGCTGCCGTATGTTTCGTCACGTGGGAAGGTATGATACCTCTTCGCTCTTGAATATTCGTACTCGACCACTACGACAAGTGAGTAAGGCACGCGCTATGAAGCAACTTCCAAATCATCTTAGTGCTTTGTACAATTGTCACGCGATCTACTTTCGAAAAGTACGAGCTGTTTGATTGATCACTTGCACTAGATGTGTCGAACTCTGAAAATTCATTTCCGATTATTGGGACACGATCGTCAACGAGTATGCACGCGGGACACCACACCACATTCAAGTTTATTAAGTATTAGCACGAATAAATATTGCTTTGCTGATGGGCATCAATGGCTGCCCAGCGCCCACTCAGATGATACCGGTAGTGCATATTGCACTGTTGATTGCAGTTAAGCCTAATCAGGATCAAATTTCTTAATAGTGGCCGACTCCTTTCTGCAACCGGCTTACAGTAATCACAGCAGAGAAATTCTATCTGGTCAGACTGCGTGATCAAAAATTGACAGTATGACACCCATAGAATACCTATTTGTCTGGGAGGTCAGCTTGTGGATATACAGGTGTAACTAGATAAGAAAGGCGAAATACATTGTTAGGTGGCAGCCGATACTCAAGGCGTGGCATGAAACTCTTGCTGAACCCTTCTCGCTCAACTTGTGCAATTAGCTTATTTGCGATGTGTGTCCACTTCGTCCTGTTGTTTGCATTGCTATAATATAAATGGAACTCTACCAACTAGCCCAGCTGTCGACCTTGCTGTGATATACAAACAGATGCAGTCACCTACAGTGCACACTATGCGCTCACTTTCTTGAGCCCAATTTTCGTGACGTACAGCCTGACACTTAGAAGCACCTTGTGGCTCTCTTGTTTACAGTTCATTCGCCTTGGTGCAGTTCCCCTGCCAAGATTGTATGCCTTGCAAACTCGTAAATGGTATGGGGTCTTGGTGTCATGCCTTCCATTGCTTTCTCTCAGTAACATAAAATGTCTGCAGCCATTTTTCGTCTGCACCATAACGGAGATGCCTCAACTTCAGCAGTGCCTATGTTAACCCACACTGCCCTCTAAGAACTATGTCAACTATTCCAGCACTATGTGCTGCTGGACCTCATAACAATAACAAGAGCTTGCTCGATGGCACAAACTGCCCATATGCTTTAGCCCCACAATCCAGCTGCGCAGTTCTCAGTAGGGTGTGTTGAGAAACTGTCCAGTTTTACTAACACTGTGATGTGCTGTCAGCTGCAAGAGAATAACTCGTTTATAACAGCTCAGTTTTACAGAACGGAGGAGGGTAATGTATGTGAAAATGGCCATCCACTACTGTTTGTTGCACAAAACTGCAATTAAGTCCATATGGATTTGTCATGAAGAACAGCATTATAGTTGGTAAAAAAACTGATATGGTGTGCAGTTTGAAACCGTGACCGACGCGTTTTCGGGATGATCTCTGTACCGTTTAAGCTAACCAATATGCTGCCAGCAATCGCAGTGCGAGGGTGAATTCAACTCGAAGTACATGGACACTGATAACCAGCTGCAGGTAATCTTTTGAAGTTTGATTTTCATAAATATATGGTAAAGAAGAATCACGTGCTGAAAGCAGCAGCATGTTTCCGCAGGTCTCTTGCCACATTCAATGTACGTGCTCAGACTTTTTGGCTTATTGGCACTTGCACAACCCATTGTTAGCCTCCTAGTTTTATCTGTAGAGTAACAACCCCCGAAAGGTGCTGGTTCTAGGCTTAAGCCTATGAGCACATGTTTTCTTTCTTTCCGAGAAATCGGTATCTATTTCGCGGTAGCTTTGTGCTAAAACAGGTAAATGGCCAATTTTCAATTCAAAATACTTTGTTCTCTACGCAGATAATGTATGTGAGCGCACTTGTGATGTCTTTAACCCCTTAAGTGCCAAATAAATCACGAAATATTGTTCGAAGTTTGCCATTTTTTATATAGCAAGACAGCACCAAATTGGGCTAGTTGGTTGATATTCATTCCTCAAAGGTATAACTGTGCTTTTCTATGTCCTTGTCTGCTTAGTGCACTTATACATTTAAAGAATGAAGATTTTTGTACGATGTGAAATGCTTCGGTGACGTGTTCAAAACAGAAAAAATACTTGCAACAACACTCTGCATCAGGCAATGCATTATTCATCATTTCTTGCACAATCATGCATTACCTCGTTCCTGAGGCACTTGAAGTGTAATCTCAAATAAAATTCAAACATGACTAAAATAATCCATCACCAACATTCGCATCACTAACCCTTTCATCATCTAAAGGAGAAAGATATTCCATCTGAGATCACCTCACAGATGAGGCCATGTTCGTTTATAACCAAGGCACGCATCGCCATTTTAGTGGGCAGACTCAATAAAAGAGGGAGTCATGAAACCTGTGCTGCCGTCTGTGCTTTATACAGGAAAACATTTCAGTGAGCTACTTGAAACATTGTTGAAGAGCCACGACGAGCACAGGTCGTCGTAAGTGCTTGAGGGGTTAATCATGTCCAGATGAGCTAGGCTTGGAGCATGCTGCCAAATGTGATAACAGGAGCTCCAAGTGAATGCCCTCAAATGTTCAGTGTTACAGTGCTCCAAGAATGAGGGAAAAGCTAAGAGAATCAAAGAATGGGACCCAGCACGGCATACCTTGGCTTCTTTCTTCATGGTGTAACCTAATGAAGCAGTACCGACTAGCCCACATTGCACTCTAAAATGTGTTCAGACCCGCCTGCTTGGCAAATAGCAATGGAACAGAGTGCTTGCGGAGATAGCAAGGCCATAACTACAAGGCCTGCACATACACACCTGAGCATGCAGAGATAGTGTCCTGTATAGATAGTTACTAGCTTGATGAATGTGCAGTAAATGCAATTATTAAGGCATCAAAGGTGTGGTGATATATGCGATTTCTACATTTATTTACTGCAATACAGAAAAGTTCACGATTTTTTTAGTAGTGATAAGCATCAATGAAAAAAATTAATGCAAAGTCATGCTACATGTATTCCTTTCAATTGAAATACCCTGGGGCACAATGGTAATTATAGAAAAGTAATACAATAGTTTCGTTCTTTCAAGTACACCTCATGTTTCTGCTAAACCGAATTGGTAAAAAAAGTTTGCTTGTGAATCCAAGCACTAAACCATAGTGCTGTAGCAGTGTTCGACATGGACTGAGCCTGCATCGTGAAGTGGAGGAAGCAGCGGTAGCAGATTTTAAAGGGTGCTGCAACATGCAAGAAGTCAGTAGTCTAGCCAAAAATTTTTTCGGGGGGGGGGGGGGGGGGGTTCAACCATACTTTTGCATTTTCGTGTGTGCCTTTGTGTGCGTGCGTGTGTATAGACATGAAAAACTAAAAAAATTTGGAGGGGTGTTTGAACCGCCCACCTCCACCCTCCCCCTACCCGGCTACACCCCTGCAAGAACTTCACGGGACTACGTAAGCAGGGGCGTAGCCCCTGCTTGCGTAGTCCTTTGAACCAATTTTTTTTTTAGTTTTGCATGTGTATATATGCCCACACATACAAAGGGATACACGAACATGCAAAAAGTATGGTGAAATCCCTCCCGAAAAAAATTTTCTGGCTACGCTCCTGCACGCAAGGGTCAGCACCCCGATCTTGAACAGGAAATCGGCTAGTTTGTTTGCAGCGAACAAAACAGAGTCTTCACTGTCCTTGCCAAAGTCATCCAGACGAAAACAATGGAGATCACGAAAAAAATGAAGATTACCCGTGCAGTGTTTGCGACAGTGATCGAAACATTGCTACAACATGTATTTCAGACACATGGAAGCGGATTAAGGTCGACATTGCCATTAGGTCGTCTAAGAAGTGACCAAGGATGATCTCCTTTGGGACACTGAGAGTGGCGGCTCAGATTGTGCATCGGACACAAGTGGTGCAACAGACTCGAACGGTAGTGCTAGTACTACCTCACGGCGGGTTCACGAAGTGCACTTTTTTTTTACAGCAAAAGCTCACAGCTCACAGCTGCAGTGGCAGTGAGGCTCTTGCCGCCGCCGCGCGTAGCCACAATTGCATGAAATACGAAACATTAGAAAAATTCCTAGGAACATAAGGAACAATAGGTGAGTAGTCAAAGTGTGCTCGAGAGTTTTACAAGTACTTGGTAGTTTGCAACGTTATTTTCCGAACCTTGTTTGTGAATTGGTATCACCTTGGCACACCTAATCTGTCTGAACATCACCGGAGTGAAGTGACTTTGTAAATATGTCCAAAAGAAAAATGTATACCACTCGGCATATCGCCTTAGGAAGGCGTTGGTAATTTGATCAGGTCCTGGGCATTTTTTCCCATCTATTTTAAGGAGTAGATCCAGAACGCCTTCCTGTGTTCTAGTTAGCTCAACTAGACATTGTTCCCCTGAAAATCGCACTTGTGGGGTTGAGCCATCATTCCAAATGACATTTGGTACAAAGTCAGTTTTCCTTTAAAAAGTAATGACGCCAATTTCGAATATCATTGGGTTGTTGCTCTAGATCAGAGGTCAGTAACCTTTTGAAGTGAAGGGCCAAGTCGCACGAAGTAGACACTGCGGGGGCTTGTATGGCAAATTGGAGGGGAGTTGAATTTGCAGTCAAATAGGAAATAGGCGCATTAACAATAATGATCTACAAAACCTGAATGGAAATCAAGTCGAAACTATATAAGCCAAAGGTGCTCACCAAACAGACGCACAAAGTTGTATAGTTGCTCATTGGTTACTTGGGAGGTGCATAGTCTAACTATAGGCGGGTGGGTCTGACGCTGACGTGTCTGAAGCCGCATAACACTGCCTCGCGGGCCGCAGATCAACGACCCTTGCTTTAAACAAAAATAACTGTTGAGAACCCTAAAAAGAGTGTCGTAGTGCTTTTTTTCTGTATCGAAGGTGGCTTCACAGTGATGTATCGAAACAAGTCTGACATCACGAGAAACTCAAACTCGCAAATACCAGAAACGGCTGTCAATGCCACGTGTTTACGTAAACGATGCCGAGTGACTGGTCGTCCAGAGCTCAGACAATGATTGCTGCAATTTAGGCTGCACGCCGGAGACAGATTTTGCCAACACAGTGACCTGTGAACTTCTTCATCAGTCTAGCAGACGTCTCTCATCGTCATCGCGCTTCTCGAGCTCCGATCGCTCGAGGGCATGAAGTCATCTGTTCTCATTTATTCGATAATCCATTAAAGAAGAAGCGTTCATTGGGACATGCTGTCTTGTCTTGCATGACAGCCTGGTCGCTGGTTGACCTTGAGGTGCACCACAATCTGTGTTGACTTGTCGTGATAATGTCTCTTGCAATCAGGCTAACATGCTGATGCTGAGGAATGCTAACTTTAAAACCAGAGTTAAATATGTTATACATGTTGTATTGCTCCGGTGTGTGGAGAACGCTGACTGTGCTCACCATGGAAACAAAAACAAAAAAGAAATGTCCCTACTGGGGCGCCCTAATATAGTGTCAGTACACCTAAACCATCTAGAGGTTGAAATTTAGTTGCACAGGAGTCTCCAAAAAACACGAAGCCATGATAATTTTTCAAATGTGTACCGTAACAATAACGCTACGAGCATTTGATGATTTACAAGAATCTTGTTCAAGTTTCGCTTTTTTCCTTCGCTATGCTTTGTTTATCGACTTGTCTCTTCCTTACCATGCGAGGACGAAGAGCAGTGAGCACACTTACCTGCGAGCAAACAAGTTTTTTCCGTAAATTACATGAGCAGACAAAAATGTTTATGTCACAATAAACGCTCAGGATCATCATTAAAATTTGCGGAGTGCTCATCGCTCTTAGTGTCGTCACATTTGGCATTGTTGACCGCAATGACATCCTGGATGCGATGCCATGAGGGTAAATGAAATGAGGGTAAATCATGAGGGTAAATGAAATATCGAATGTTATGGGCAGGCGCCAGAGAAGTAAAATTTCTTTGTTAGATCAAGAACTTTGTCAAATCTGATATCGTTAGAAGTATTAAATGTTAATATTTTTATAAACCTTGCTGGTTGTGATGCGGGTTCTTGTTGCTGATTTGTTTTTCTCCCGGGCTGAGCCTCAGAGAGTTTTGTTAATAAGGACAAAGCCGTTCGGTTTCCAAGAAACACACAAAAAGTTTAATTGAAAAGTAAAAAGGCAAAGATTCCTCACAAAACAAAACACTTAATAAACAGTTGACTGGACATGACGAAACACATCTGTAAACACCCAACAAGAACGTTCAAAGTCAGTAACTAAACCTAACGTTCGAAAGAGGCTGAGTGATGGGAGTAGCGCAAGAGTATCGGTGCAGTCTCACCCACAAGTTGGTTTTCGGCGGTGATGAGAAACCGGAACGCCGTGACTCCTGCGTCAGTGCGTGGGCTGGACGAGGACGAGGGAACGCTGGCTGCTGGCGACACGTCGAAAAGCCCTACCAAATCGTGATGGTTTCGGCTTGAGGAGCGTGGACACGTCGGAGACGGGAGAACGCAGGCTGGTGGCGACGCGTCCGGGAACTAGGGTCGACCTAGTCAAGCAGCTGGGCGCACAGCTCGGGCCCGGAGCCCGACGGCTGTAGCTCGCCTGCCGGAACCAAAGTCCGCAGGCCCTGGAAAGGAGTTCAGGACCGGATGGCCACGGTCCTTTGGAGCGGGAACCCGACAGCAGGAGGCCCCGGCCGGTGGAAGTCCTGTAGGCTCGGGTCCGGAACCCAACGGCCCATCTTCAGCGCCCGGTCCGGTGACGACCTTCCGCTTGCACTGCCTGCCTCGAATTCCCCTTGCTCTGGTCTCCCCAGGCTCCTGCTTCAGCTCTGGCCCACTTGTCTCGTTCTCATTGGAGATACTACCGTTTCGTGGTGTCAAGCCATTGGGCCTTGAAATCTCCGTGTTCGCTGCCCATTGGATGTTTTACCTTTTGTTTACTTCACGTCCTGCCACGCATCCTCGTGCTTGACGCTCTTTAACGTCGTCATTCTTGTTTAAGCAGCACCGCACGTGCACTCTGGTATTTCTCCTTTTGTTTTTTTTTTTTTTCGTGACGCGCACTTTTCGAAGGCGCGCACTTTGAACGCGCACCACACATCACATACGCCCCCCTTTTATTCAAGTTTTTTTTTTTTAGAAAAAAAAAACTGCCGGTGAGTGCGCGTTCTGCACTACGTCACAATTAAACCACATATTTGCACCACGCAGTTCAACACATCACCGGGCTACAGTTCGCTACATCGTCCAAATGTCCACACTTAAACTTTAGATTCACCCAATTGCATTTAAAAGTTCTGAAACCCGGAATAAACCTTTTTACTACAAAATCGACTATGGACAAAGCTACTTGTGTCCGCATCTAAAAGTCGAAGTCCAGAAAGAGCTACCGGTTTTCTAACCCTACACTCAGGTTATCGCGTCCCAAACCAGACGCACTGCCCTTCTCGCACGTTTCGAAAGTAACTGTGGCAAACATGCTTTTATGCACTTTCGCTGAAACGCGTGTCTGCGCCCCCGCCGGCCACATGAGCGCTTACCGGTCACAGAGGAACAGGGCGCGGTCTCGAGCCGTCGGCGTCGACACGAAACGCACTGAGACACGAATGTCCAAATGCCACAATCTCTCACACAAATGCTTTCTTTTAGTTCACCATCTAATGAACACAAGCTCGGGGTGCCCTCAGCAAGCCCAAACGCTCCGACAAGCGTGTGAGGTTCCTGGATTCTTGAGAAGGGATGCCGTTGTGCTCGGTCATTATACAGCTCATCTTGAGTGGACTTAATTATAGGTTCAAAACCAATCACGTTCTCAGGTTCAAGACCCTGTCTGGCATTCTCCATACCTACTATCGAGCCCACCTCCGATTCGATACTGTTTATTTTGAAGAGTGCTTCAGCACTCCCATCGTGTTTTCTCGGACAAATAGCAGTTACGCTATCCTGTGAACTAGAATCCCCTCTCTCTCTGAGTGAGATATACGTATGGTCTAGGACCATTGACGTGGTGCCTGCTGCTACCTCTGTCGGTACAAAACAATCAGTGGCCACTATATCAGAGCCTTCATGGCATTCGCTGCCATCTTCCCAATGACGTTCTAGCGCTCCTTCCATGGAGCTATTGAGAGGTAGCCCTACCCCTTCCCGAAATGTGCTCGGCCTCTGAGACGTTCTGATACACACCTCATTCTGAATGGAGCTTCTTCGTTCCCTGCTATCGAAGCTTTGCTCCACAACATTTTCCACAGCTTCTAGGTCGCCCATATCCAGGCGCTCTTCTTCATAGGTGCTTGGCCTCTCAGAGGTCCCCAAGCAGCTAACGGAAGTAATATGTTCCCAGCCAGAGAAGCTTTCCGTCGCTTCAACAAACTCCTCATGACTCCTGCCTTCTTGGCTGTCCACCTCTCTGCCTTCCTCTATCGGAGCTTCTCGCTCCGAAGTAAGGCTGTCGCGAGGCTCGAGGCCAACCTTGCAGGAATCGACTTCCCTCCAGCAAACGCTGCTATCGGAGCAAACATTCACCGCTTGCTCGACCTTCTGCATCGCCAGCTGCCCCCTTTTCGCCATCGCAAGCTCGAGTCGCCGCTCGAAGTCCACCCTCTCTAATTGGAGCTGCTGCTTCAGTATGCGTGTCTGACGCTCTAGCAACACTTTATTTTCACGCGTTACGCGCTCTAGCTCCTCCTTCTTAGCTCTAAGCACCAATTCAAGCTTTTCCTTCGCCGCCTTTCGTTCTGCAGCCCGTTGCTCACGCTCCCTCTCCATCCGCTCCTCGTACCATACTCTAAACTCCGCTCCCGTCAGTCCCATTTTATCCGCCAACTCAATTAACTCCCACGTGTTCGTCATCGTGTTAACCGCGTCAAAAAATCTACTGGAAAAACAAACGACTTTGTCCTGTCGCGGACGCCAATTTGTGATGCGGGTTCTTGTTGCTGATTTGTTTTTCTCCCGGGCTGAGCCTCAGAGAGTTTTGTTAATAAGGACAAAGCCGTTCGGTTTCCAAGAAACACACAAAAAGTTTAATTGAAAAGTAAAAAGGCAAAGATTCCTCACAAAACAAAACACTTAATAAACAGTTGACTGGACATGACGAAACACATCTGTAAACACCCAACAAGAACGTTCAAAGTCAGTAACTAAACCTAACGTTCGAAAGAGGCTGAGTGATGGGAGTAGCGCAAGAGTATCGGTGCAGTCTCACCCACAAGTTGGTTTTCGGCGGTGATGAGAAACCGGAACGCCGTGACTCCTGCGTCAGTGCGTGGGCTGGACGAGGACGAGGGAACGCTGGCTGCTGGCGACACGTCGAAAAGCCCTACCAAATCGTGATGGTTTCGGCTTGAGGAGCGTGGACACGTCGGAGACGGGAGAACGCAGGCTGGTGGCGACGCGTCCGGGAACTAGGGTCGACCTAGTCAAGCAGCTGGGCGCACAGCTCGGGCCCGGAGCCCGACGGCTGTAGCTCGCCTGCCGGAACCAAAGTCCGCAGGCCCTGGAAAGGAGTTCAGGACCGGATGGCCACGGTCCTTTGGAGCGGGAACCCGACAGCAGGAGGCCCCGGCCGGTGGAAGTCCTGTAGGCTCGGGTCCGGAACCCAACGGCCCATCTTCAGCGCCCGGTCCGGTGACGACCTTCCGCTTGCACTGCCTGCCTCGAATTCCCCTTGCTCTGGTCTCCCCAGGCTCCTGCTTCAGCTCTGGCCCACTTGTCTCGTTCTCATTGGAGATACTACCGTTTCGTGGTGTCAAGCCATTGGGCCTTGAAATCTCCGTGTTCGCTGCCCATTGGATGTTTTACCTTTTGTTTACTTCACGTCCTGCCACGCATCCTCGTGCTTGACGCTCTTTAACGTCGTCATTCTTGTTTAAGCAGCACCGCACGTGCACTCTGGTATTTCTCCTTTTGTTTTTTTTTTTTTTTCGTGACGCGCACTTTTCGAAGGCGCGCACTTTGAACGCGCACCACACATCACACTGGTACAGCAAATTCTAAAACACAGAGGCATTTCTCTATTGATGACCCAATAATGACGACAGTGAAAAGGATGCCTAGCATCTACCCACTTCATACAATGCATCTGGCATCAAGTAAAGTTGTGCACGTAATGCACAAAGCAAGGGGTGCATGAATAGTAAATTTTAGAACCAAATGGAATACAAAAGTGAATCAAATGCCATTTGAGTAGTTTTTGAGTAGTGAGGTGACGGTTTTTGATTGATATGTGGGGTTTAACGTCCCAAAACCACCATATGATTTTGGGAGACGCCGTAGTGGAGGGCTCCGTAAATTTCAACCACCTGGGGTTCTTTTACGTGCACCCAAATCTGAGCACACGGGCCTAAAACATTTCCACCTACATCAGCGATGCAGCCCTACAGCCGAGATTTGATCCCTTGACCTGCGGGTCAGCAGCTGAGTACCTTAGCCACTAGACCACCCTGGCGGGCCAAGGCGACTGTTTTTGAAGCATCACCAGAGGGTTTATTATAACCATTTGCTAAATAGCCAAAGAATTCAACATTTTACTCGACACAATTACTCACAGAGAAAGATTATGTTTACTTACAGGCGATAAAAGCATACAAAAATATGTAAAGTGTGGCAAAATTGTATACAGCCACAACTAAAACTATATAAATATTTTGTAACTGCATGTTGGAATACTGCAGTAGCTACAAGGTTGCACCTTGGCAACAGCTTTTAAATAAATCTGGTATATAAATATCAACCAATATTGTCTTGTGGCCGTGACGTGTACGAAGGCAGCAGTCGGCAGGTTGAGAACAAATCTTTTATTTGGCGAACTTGTGCCAAGAAACCAAAAATCACACTACAGCAATGCTCGCTGTACTCTGATGGCAGCGAACAGAGCAGCTTCCGTCAATAAACCAGCAAGCGGTAACGCGCATCTGCTTTTATACGTGAACCATCCAAGCTTCCAGCGTTATCGCTGGTGGCTGCGTAATCACTCGAAGATAGACTATTCGCGCCCAGCATGCAATTTAACGGATTTACGCAAACTCATGACTATAATTTTGTGTATCACATACTAGCTTATCTATTAGTACTGCCCATAAAATTCTATTGTATAAAAAAACTGTTGAAACGTAATAAAAGCTTTGGCCAATGCAACGATTATACTAAAACAAATTAGACGTTCCTAAGAATACATTTTCCAACAATGGTGTTTTGATCTATGCAGCCACTACTGTGTATGCCTGTACGAACTTTCCTGCATCTTGTTGCAGCTGCAGTAGCTGTTGATAGTTATACGCTTGAAGCGGTATGAGCCTTGGGACAGGAGAATAAGAAGCACGAGAGCCGGGGCAGGAAAGAAGAGAAGGATGAAGTTAAAAATAAAACAGATTAAGGTGGACGCTAGTTACATACTGAAGCTATAATGCTGTTCTGTTCTTTTAAGTAGTGTACCGAAGCATAGTGGCGCCAGCTCTGTGCCAGCGTGAAAGAAGACGTTGACGTCCGTGTGTGGCTCGTGCTTGCCGGGTTCCTGCCTGTACCAGCTTGTTGCGGCTAACGTTTCTGGAATAATAACCTGTGTTTTTACGCAACCTTGCTCGTTGCATTTGGTGGAAACGTGCTGGGTAACGTCCTGGAGCTCCGCAGCCGTAAGCTACCATCTCAGTCCACGATGACCGAGCGCGTCGATCCCCCACAAGGCTCTTCCACGCTGCCACCCGTCATGTGTTCTGGTGTACTTCGTCTGCGTGACCCACCAGTATACAACGGCGCTGAAGATCAAGATGTCGAGGACTGGCTGGCAGAGTACGAGCATGCCAGCGCGATTAACAAGTGGGATGACCCTGCGAAGCTGATTCACGTCATCTTCTACTTGACGGATTTTGCCAACCTATGGTTCACCAACCACCAAGCCGACATCCCCACCTGGTCGGTTTTCAAAGAGGCCATCACCTCGTTTTTCGGTCGTCCAGCCATGCGTAAGCTTCGCGCTGAACTGGGGCTGCGGGGACGATTTCAGCGAAATGGTGAGAGCTTCACAAGCTACATTGAGGATGTGATCAGCCTCTGTAGGCGAGTTGATGACAGGATGACGGAGGCTGACAGAATAAAGAACATAATGAAAGGCATTGATGACGATGCTTTTCATATGCTTGTGGCCAAAGACCCACAGACCGTCACGGCCTTGACTCAGTTGTGTCAAAGTTTCGATGAGCTGCGCAAGCAACGAGTTTCTACACGTCGCGCTAATACGCAGACAGCTGATATTTCGGCCTTGGAGTGCAAAAGCAGTGGCCCCGACTACAGCGTGTTAATGCCTCAAATTCAACAGTACATCCGGGAGGAAGTTGCTCGACAGCTCTCTCTTGTCGCCACCATCAACGAGACCCCCACAACACTGGACCACTCACTTCGCCGTGCTATTCAGACGCAAGTTGCCGAGGCTCTCCCTTCGCCCACATCCCCAATATCAGTGGCTGCACCGCTGACTTATGCAGAAGCCGTCCGCCGACCTTCTGCCCAACCGCCGCTCCCTTCATACAGTCCATCCACCAACTACTACAGGTCACCAGTTTCAGTTTATCCGGTAAATCGGCCCATTCCACCACCTCGAGCACCTGCCAACTCTTGGCGTACTCCGGATAACCGGCCCATCTGCTACAACTGTGGTATTCCAGGACATGTCGCGCGCTACTGTCGTCGCCGTGGATTCTATTTTAATGATGTGCAGCATTCCGGCAACATACCTCGGCCATCAGAATCGCATGTGACACCTGATTCGCATGACCCCCGCTCACGTCGACCACACTTCAGCCGACGTCGATCTCCTTCACCCCGTCTTCGGTCTCCTTCCCCCATGCTTCGCCGTTCCAACCACGCCCAGGAGGAAAACTGACAGGCGCAGTTCCTGAGGTAAGAGCTGCGCCACCGACAAAATTTCCAAGGCCTCATCTATCGCCCCCTAACGAGATTGCCGTGTTTGTGGACGGTTTCGCCACAACTGCTCTTGTCGACACAGGTGCCGCTATTTGTATAATCAGTGAAGTGTTATGCCGCAAACTGAACAAAGTGACGACTCCACTGGTTGAAATTTCTTTACGCACGGCGAGTTCGCAACACGTCCAACCTTCTGCCACATGCACTGCTCGTGTTGTGATTCAAGGGGTGCTTTACATCGTAGAATTTGTCGTCCTTCCGCATGCGTCGCATGAAATCATCCTGGGATGGAACTTTCTTTCCGCTAATCATGCGGTTGTCGACTGCGCTCGTGCTCAACTCGTTTTGTTTCCATTCAGCACGACATTCATAGATCTCCCTCGCTCACCCAAAAAGGTGATCGTCGCCGCTGACGTCGTCATTTCTGCTTTTTCGGTCACCGCGGTATCTCTTTTGTGCAACTCCGTTTCCGATTCAACTGCCCTATTTATGCCGTCACAAGAATGCGCTCGTCGCCGGAACCTTGTCGTCCCGTTTGCCGTCATAACACTTGCCGATGGCTCCAGTGCCGTGTACGTGTGCAATCCGTTCCCTTGTCCCGCTACCTTATTGCATGGCGAATGCATTGGAAGTCTTGACACTTATGATGACATCTTTTCTTTCGATGCCCGTTCTGATACGACACCGATGTCCGTGCATGCTGTCACAGCTGGCACCGCGCCCTCACTACCTGACGAAGACGTTTTGTTGCGCAGCGTAGACACCGGCCTTACGCAAGACCAGCGCAATCAGCTCATTCATCTACTTGACCGTTTCCGCGCCTCCTTCGACCACGGACAACCTCCCTTGGGACGCACGTCAGTTGTCGCTCACCATATCGACACCGGTCATCATACTCCACTTCGTCAGCGCCCCTACCGCGTCTCGCAGGCCGAGCGTGACGTCATCACTCAACACGTCGACGAGATGCTGCAACGTGGTGTTATTCAGAACTCACACAGTCCTTGGGCTTCGCCAGTGGTCCTCGTGCGAAAAAAGGATGGCTCCATCAGGTTTTGCGTGGATTATCGTCGACTAAACAACATCACACGCAAGGATGTTTATCCCCTGCCACGCATTGATGACGCCTTGGATTGCCTTCAAGGTGCGGAGTTTTTCTCTTCACTGGATCTGCGCTCTGGATATTGGCAAGTACCAATGGCTGAACCAGACCGTCCAAAAACGGCGTTTGTGACCCCTGACGGCTTATATGAATTTAATGTAATGCCCTTCGGTCTTTGCAATGCGCCTGCGACTTTTGAAAGAATGATGGACAGTGTCCTCAGGGGACTTAAATGGCACATGTGTCTTTGCTATTTAGACGACATAGTTGTATTCTCGGCGAATTTCGAAACTCATCTTTCCCGTCTGGAACAAGTTCTCCAGTGCCTTACGGCAGCCGGGTTGCAACTTAACTTCAAGAAATGTCGTTTTGGCGCCCGCAAACTCACAATTCTCGGCCACGTC
The DNA here is from genome assembly GCF_043290135.1 of Rhipicephalus microplus. Lineage (NCBI taxonomy): Eukaryota > Metazoa > Arthropoda > Arachnida > Ixodida > Ixodidae > Rhipicephalus > Rhipicephalus microplus. The sequence continues at coordinate 219,810,436 of NC_134704.1, forward strand.
GTTTCAAAAGAAGGAATATCGCCAGATCCTGCCAAACTGCGTGCCGTTGCTGAGTACCCCAAGCCTACTACCCTAAAGGAGCTTCGTAGTTTCATAGGCTTGTGTTCCTATTTTCGGCGTTTCATTCGCAATTTTGCCTCTATAATTGCCCCTCTGACTCAGCTTCTCTCCCGTAGCACGGACCTCTCTGGCTGGAATTCCCACTGCGATGAGGCATTCACGGCGCTACGCCGGCTACTCATCTCTCCGCCAGTTCTCCGCCACTTCGATCCCAATGCACCCACTGAAATTCACACGGATGCAAGCGGTGTCGGCCTCGGTGCCATTCTCGCTCAACGCAAGGATGGCTGCGACGAGTACGTTGTCGCCTATGCCAGCCGTACACTAACGAAGGCAGAGTCCAACTATTTCGTCACGGAAAAGGAGTGCTTGGCTATCATTTGGGCTATAGGAAAATTTCGCACCTACCTTTACGGACGCCAGTTTGATGTTGTCACAGATCACCATGCCTTATGCTGGTTAGCGTCCATGAAAGATCCTACTGGCCGCCTCGCTCGTTGGGCTTTACGCCTTCAGGAATATGATATCCGTGTTGTTTATCGCTCAGGACGCAGACATTCAGACGCCGATGCACTATCCCGTTCTCCACTGCCTCCTGACCTTGCCTGCTTATCAACTGCCATTTGCGATTCGTCATCGTTGAGCATCACTGACATGCCATCCGAACAGCGCAAGGATCCCTGGATCAATTCTTTGCTCGACGTCCTCTCTCACAGTTCGTCAGAAACGACTTCACGCTCCCTCTCTCGTCAAGCAAGACACTTTGCTGTCCGTGAAGGCTTGTTGTATCGCCGCAATTACGTGACGGATGGCCGTAGGTGGCTCCTTGTCATCCCTCGTCATTTGCGTTGGGACATCTGCGCTGCCTTTCACGATGACCCCCAGTGTGGCCACGCTGGAGTATTTAAGACTTACTCTCGCCTTCGTCTAAGATACTACTGGCGCGGCATGTATCGGCACGTTCGCCAGTACGTTCGGTCATGCACCACGTGTCAACGACGCAAGACGCCTTCTCACAGCACTGCTGGCCCTTTGCAACCCTTACCCTGCCCAGCGAGACCATTCGACCGCGTCGGAATTGATATTTATGGTCCTCTACCCAACTCTCTTCGAGGCAACCGGTATATTATCGTCGCCGTAGATCATTTACACGCTACGCTGAAACATCTGCGCTGCCTGCTACCACTGCGAAAGACGTTGCGTCCTTTCTTCTTCACCATCTCATTTTGCGACACGGTGCACCTCGTGAATTACTCAGTGACCGTGGACGCGTGTTTCTCTCGAACGCCGTCGACGAGCTACTCAAGGCATGTCGCACTGTCCATAGGAAATCCTCGGCATACCATCCCCAAACCAATGGCATGACAGAACGCTTTAACCGTACCCTTGGAGATATGCTTGCCATGTACGCCTCTGACGACCACACTAATTGGGACCAAGTGCTCCCTTTTGTCACGTACGCGTACAACTCTGCGCCACAAACAACCACTGGCTTTTCTCCTTTCTTCCTTCTGTACGGACGTGAGCCATCATGCTCCATGGACACCATTCTCCCTTACAGGCCTGATGTTTCCGAAGCGACGCCTGTTTCCGAAGCAGCTGCTTATGCCGAAGAGTGTCGTCAACTCGCTCGCTCATTTACCGCACAAGACCAATGGCGCCAGAAAACTGACCACGATTCCTCTGCGTCTACTGTACACTATAACCCAGGAATGCTGGTTTGGCTCTGGGTCCCGTCTACCCCTCCCGGTCTTTCCCCGAAGCTTTCGTCGAAATACCATGGCCCCTACCGTGTGGTGCGGCAAACATCTCCTGTCAACTATGAAGTTGAGCCCATTGATCCACCCTCGGACCAACGCTGCCGTGGGCGTGAAACAGTACACGTATCACGCCTCAAACCGTGCTATGACCCCCTTGTCGTGTCCTTTCCCTAGGTCGCCAGGTTGGCTCCTTTCTGCGCGGGGAGTAATTGTACCGAAGCATAGTGGCGCCAGCTCTGTGCCAGCGTGAAAGAAGACGTTGACGTCCGTGTGTGGCTCGTGCTTGCCGGGTTCCTGCCTGTACCAGCTTGTTGCGGCTAACGTTTCTGGAATAATAACCTGTGTTTTTACGCAACCTTGCTCGTTGCAGTAGGAACACTACAACGCTTACTGAAATTTCCAGAAAAAAAAGAGGCATATAATAAGGCTATTGCAAGGAAACTAGGGATGAAGGGAGAATGTGAAATGCTTACATTATACACAATATGCATCCTTACCTTGACAGAAAACTATCCCTAGCCAGGCAAGCCAACCAGGAAATCTCTAGAGAGAGTAACAGTTGGAAACATTCGGACCAGCTGGACAACACATGGGTGGCCCTGAAAAGGGCCGTCTGGTCAGAGTTCAGTGAGGTTGAAAGTTGGGCTGGACAAATTGGTGACAGAGCATCATAACATGTGAAGATGCACATAGAAACCAGACATGTAAGGAAGAATATGATTTGACAGGCAAAATACTGCACTTGCATCCAGCTTATTTTGAAGGGAAAAAAAGGTGGAGGTAATACACATATACCCAAGTACACCACTTGCAACAAAGAGCTTTGCTCATAACAATGCATAAAGTTGTTGCATGTGGTGCACTTGCGCATGTGAGTGCTACCACTTACCTTTTCCCCTTCAAAACAACCTAGTTGCAAGTACAGTGGGTTGGCCTGTCGAATCATATTCTTCCTTACATTTCTGGTTTCTCTGCGCTGCTTCACACGTTGAGATAGTCTAAAGCTGTCTTGGTCTATGACGAGAGGACAGGCGAAGGAATTCGGAACATTCCCAGGATTTGTGGCCTTTAGTGTTGCAGTGGCTGCACTTCAGCACCCTGTAGCGGGCACCTGGCTCGCTGCGCCCGTGCGACTGGATTCCGAGCCCAAAGTCTTGAACAAGAGAAGCCACGATGATTTTGGCGAGCTGATTTATTGCCCCGGGCTCTGTCTACATGGTAGCCGTCAAATGCGAAGAGCGCACGTCGTGGCTCTTTTAAATAGTTGAGAAGGCGATGCTGTGGGAGCAAAAAATTAGTGTGATCAGGAAAAATGTGTTGCATTAAGGCAAGAAAGACATTATAGGTCAACTTAATTTGATGCGCACACACAAACACACAAACACACAAACACACACACACACACACACACACACAAATGTAGTGAACATGGGGCCACAGCATAGTTTCATAAGATAAGGGAGAATGCAAAACTTTGGTAAGTTGGTGGTCCATTAAATTGCCTAACAGCGCAAGAAAGGACTAGCACAGCGCTTGTCTGTGTTTCCTTCTCGTCCTTTTTTGTGCTGTTAGTCAATATAAGGGAGAAATTGGGCAACATGATGCTACTATGCTCGGCCGCAAAAGAAACGCGAACGGAGTTTTCTCGGGCTATGTAATTGTTACCGTGACTACGTGCCTTTTTACTCTACGTTAGTACTACCGCTAAACAATTTTACAGGGCGCCGAGTCCCACTGCAAATACCGTAGATCAATGCCGCGCCAAAAGCGTATGAAGCCTTTAAGGAACAGTTATTAGGGCGCCGACACTTCATGCTGCTGGCATAAGCAGGGGTTACATACTGGCAACAGATGCATCTGACGTAGCTTTAAGAGGATGTATTGTTCAAATTGATGAAAACGGCAGGAAATTGCTGGTGGCTTTTCTGAGCAAGAAGCTAACACCAACCGAAACCCACTGGGCCACGGCAGAGAGAGAAGCTTATGCTGTCATATGCGCATTACAGTGTCTTGAGACGTGGCTTTTTGGTGCAAATGTCACAGTGGTGACTGACCGTAATCATCCAAAGTTCCTCACTTTGACGTCTGCTTATAGTGCATAGCTGACGTGCTGGGCACTGGCACCACAGAAGTTTAATGTCACAATAATGCACAGAAGGGGTAGACCTAATGTGAATGTGGACGCATTGTCTCGGCTGGTAAGCCCGCACTCGTTGGGGTAGAATATGAATGCAATGATAGGAATTATACTGGTCATGGTACTGTGGGGTTTTAGTTTTTTTTTCTGCAAAATAGTCGCTACTTGGGCTGGTTGGGATTGCATTTTAAAAGAAATATACTTTTTTAGCACGCAGATAGGAAAGAGCGCTTTTAGTGAGTGGCACATCTCTACTTTGCACTGCCTCTGTGATTCAAGTGCATTATTCAGCCTCTACAGGAAGCAACAAATGCGGACGTTGGACATTGGTCAGTTGCATCACGAGACTTTTATGCAACACAGTGATGGCAGAGCAGCCATGGACACGTTACTTTTTTATTACCACATAAAATAACTGCTTGCGTATGAAATTATAGACTATATTTTTATAAAAACGTATGAAGAGAAACGGGGAGTGCGTAACGAGTGGAGCCGACGTCAATTAAGTCTATTCCCTATGTTGTTCACTGTGTGTCAGACGCTGTTCAGAAAGCTTTGCGTCCGTTGGGCATACAAACGAACTTTAAGCACCGCTATAACTTGGGACACGTGTTCGCGAAACCCAAAGACTGCACACCTAGAAACGACCAGTATGGAATCATCTACAAGTACGATGCGGGGATTGCGAAGCCACATAATTACATCAATGAAACGGGCAGCAAAGTATCAGGGAAGGACCAGGAAAGTACCAGGAAAGCAAAGGTTGGTAAAGTCGACCATACAACGCGTTCTTAGATGAAGCTTGTTGAACACTGCTGGACAGGGTGTACATAGCTTTGACCTAAACAATGCGATGACACTGGCTGATGAGCAAAAGTGACGGAGGGGAACTTCTGAAAAAGTCATTCATTTCACACGCCAAATCGGCTTGCAATAGCAACCGCGGCCCCTTTGCCGGATGTTTTGAAGGAGATGAGTGACTGATGAACTGATTGAAGTCCGCTAATTCTTTCCTTTCTTGTTTTGGTTGCAACTGTATACTGAAGATGCCACCTGCATAGGAGGTGGAACATCTGTCAATTTCTGAACTGTTGTATTAGGTTGGAGTAGACATTTACAGTCAGCCACAAAGAAGCTGAAAAAAAATTAGAACCACAGTACCTCAGTTGGTAGAGCATTAGACGCGTTATTCGAAAAGTGCAAGTTTGGTCCCTACCAGCGGCAAGTTATCTCTTCGCCTGTTTCTTTTTTTTTTTACTTTCTTGGCATATTCAGTATATTGACTACAAATAACATTCCCTATATTTTCCTTGGCTTATCTGTTTGTTGTAATACCTTTATCTGTCTAACAAAGAAAAAAGAGCCTTTAAAATTCTCCTTTTGTTTATTTGCTAGTTCATGGCACATCAGACTTTCAGCCGTTTCAAGATGCCATTTTCTATCCACCTGTCTGTCAAACACGATTAGCTTGAAGCCTTGGAAAAGAGGGATAGCAGCTCAAGAGTAAAAAAATATATATATGCCCCCCCCCCCTCTAAAAAGTGGAATGTGAATTTGGCAAGCGGTTCCGTTGCAACATTATTGATGTACGACATGTAGTTGACAAGTGAATTCCAAATACGGTCTTCTGTGCCCCGCCGCGGTGGTCTAGTGGCTAAGGTACTCGGCTGCTGACCCGCAGGGCGCGGGTTCGAATCCCGGCTGCGGCGGCTGCATTTCCGATGGAGGCGGAAATGTTGTAGGCCCGTGTGCTCAGATTTGCGTGCACGTTAAAGAACCCGAGGTGGTCGAAATTTCCGGAGCCCTCCACTACGGCGTTTCTCATAATCATATGGTGGTTTTGGGACGTTAAACCCCACATATCAATCAATACGGTCTTCTGCAGAGAACATATTCCTCTCTTACAATAGCAGAAAGCTGAGCTAGTTGGTACGTATTCATTCTACAAAAAACAGGGCGTACGACAAGGACACAAGAAGGAAGAGTAGACATCACAAATGCCAACTATCAACTGAGGAAGCGCACAAAATGCTTGCAACAAATTAGTGGTAGTACATGAGAGATAAGTGGTAGCGCATGCGTAAGCCAACCGTCAATTGCAAAAAGACGAAACAAAATGTCTTAACAATTATCTTTCACGTAGTTTGCCACGTGTGCCGGATTGATAGTGTAGCCTTGCACATGGGCATGCGCAGACAAGTTTTTCGTGTCTTCTTTTTTTTCGTCTTTTGTGCGCTTCCTCAGTTGCTAGTCGGCGTTTGTGGCGTCTACTCGTCCTTCTTGTATTCTTGTCATGCGCGCTGTTTTTTGTAGACGGAATATTCCTCTCAGCGACTTCTTAACTATAAGTGAGCCCTCATGTGGAAAGCTAAAACGTGGAGAAAATGTGGTGAAGAAAGCTCGAAAAAGTCAAAAGCACATAACATTGGCCTCGAACGAGTGTTGCTACTAAATAACTTTTTACAAGATAAAAAAAGTAACAAACGGTACATTCCGCTACTGTTACTGCGTAAAAATGTAACAGTGCTACAGTTACATGTTCCTCTAACTTAAAAGTAACTAGTTACCATTGGAAAATACTGAAAAAGTAACTAGCTACCGGTAACACGTTACATGCAATTAGTTACCTCCCAAGACTGCAGCAAGGTTGTCGGGTTGAACGATGCGGTGCCTGCGACTTGGATAAAAAAAAGTGAGCAATGGGAGAATGCTAAGGCAAAGCATCGTGCACCGTGAAAGAGTGACCCTCACACGAGACCTCTGCGAATGAACTTGAGAAGACCCCCGTGCAGCAGTATATTTAACAGACGCAAAAGGAGGCACCGTGCTGGGACCGTGAGAGCATGACCCTCACACGAGACCTTCGTGAATGAACTGGAAAAGACCCCGTGCAGCAGTGTTTTTAACAGACGCGAGGGGAGGGTCCAGGAGAGACGGATTTCAAAATGCGCCGGGTGCGCACCACGAATAAACGAACTAAATTTACCCTAAGTCCCCGCATCAGCGACATACGAGGGCCAGCATTCTCTGTTCACACCAGACAAAGGGGCACACGAACCTCACTGTGACCATATCCGCTTCCCACTAGACAATCACGCAACTTCGAAGCTCATTCAAAAACCAAGGCCATACAGGAGGAAAAAACAACATAAGTTGAATGACAGCTTTTCTCCTTCATGATCGATGGTGCAGTATGTCCGCGAAAGACACGAGATGTCTCGAATGCAGCCATTCAAACTTTCGATAGTGAGCTATCAAAGCCCTGTGGATGCAGTACCGAAAGAGTTAAGTGGGCATATGAGGTGGCTGCCGGCAGCGAGTAAGGCTTGCAAAGCTGTAGTAATGCTTAACAGAGCTAAAACGTGGTTGGCTGAACACAGCATGGCCGGGCGGACAGTTAGTTGTAAAAGAATACCTAAGGCCTGATACCGGCTCCCCCTTTGTATTAGCTGTGTCGAACATTTATCTCAAACTGGGGCTCAGTACGAAGCACAAAAAGAATTCTGCATTGGAGACAAGAAAACGAAAGACACCCGGGGACTGGTGGAATGAGAATGACAGTCTCCAGGCCATAGTTTATACACTCTAAGCCAAAAATAGCCAAAATGGGAGCAACGGCTGTTTTTACTCCTTCAGACCGACTGTTACTCTCCGAAAAGACCAAGCGGAACAAGATGGCCGACTTGTTCGAGAATGGGGGAGCCACTGTATTCATCTTAAGTTTGTAAGGGAGCAACGGAAGGAGGAACCACTGTAAATGCTCTCGTTACGCAACGGTTACTCCCCGGCAGGACACCGCACACAAATATGCATGCCGCCCACATTGATATTCATGGGCCAGATTATTGTTTGTTCTGTGTGCCAAACTTCACCAAACCAAAACAGTGATTTATTTTAGCATCCGTAGATAATAAGATAGCAGCGCTCGCTGAACACAGAAGGCCTGAGAATACAGTACGGCAAATACCTAACACACGCAGCAGCAGAATGGAGAGTTGGCACGTCAAAGCGGACCGAACGCCGAAACACGTGCAAAACAACGATAAAAAAAGCCTAGACATGCCGTTCGTCCGCGAAGTAAGGGCGTCAAAGTCGATCAAGCACCGAAACACGTGCATAAGGAGCCCCCCCCCCCCCCCCCCCGCCCAGATATATCGGAGAAGAAAAAAAAAGCGGACCCAGACGCGCTTCTCATCAGCCATACACTTAGTAGCACGCTTCACCGTGTAGTTTGAGGGCAGAATGACAAATCTGCGCCATCTGCGCCCGCACGACTAGTGTGGCGCTAGTGTAGCAAACGATGTAAGTTACCAAGTAATTTTTATTCAGTGTTTATGTTGACTAGCACTAAATAAAAATTACACTCAACTTTTTATATTTATTTATGGTTTTAGTGTACCTCATTTTTTGTTATAATTGTATTAGGAGAACACACTGAAATTATTGCGCTGACGCCTGTGCTGCCACTGCTCAACGTTTTTTTTTTTTTTTTCGGCGCAACTAGGTTCGCGTTCGCACTACTTATTCATTTTCATATGGTCTGTGGTTGGCGAGCACATGGACGTGCGAGCTTGTGAGCTATGTTTTGATCGTGTGTGTGTGTCGCAGATTTGCGTTTCTACTTATTCGTGATGAAGGTTAGTGTATATTTATCTTTATGGAGCGCGAAGTAGTTGCGGATTTTGCTGCTGGGTGGAACAAACACATCGTAAACACGTCTTCAGCTATCTGCAAGCCTGTTCGCTCGTCGGACAAAGGACTGTGCATGCATCAGCGTGCAGCTGAGTGGCATTTCCAGCAACATTTAATGCTCTTACAATACATTGTTGAGTGGTTGCGCTATTGAAAGAGAATTGATTTGCCCTTATTCACCGTATCCATTGCTAGCCGTATCGGACTAAATTACCTCTATTACCGCCTGCATACCCTCTTGCTTCCCCTGTCACCACTGCAGTGCCAGTGTACTTTTGCAGTTAAAAGTTCATTTCCGCAACACTACCTCGCTTGAAAAAACATTGGGGCGGGGTTGTAGCTGCATTCATACTGGCACTTTTCTACCATTGGCTTTATGTAATGTTAACGGCTGAGTGTTGGGGCCTTGGGCCGCATTTTTTAGAGATGTAAAGTGTATGTAAATCAGTAAGTGAACAAATCATTGTCGCATCACTTCACTGGCATAGCCAGGCGGTTGCGCACAGAATTTTTTTAGGCCGGGCGTAGGGAGCCCAAATTGACGACCATATTCGCTTGCCCGGCCTATTCAGATAAGCGGACCCCCCCCCCCCCCTCCCCTCCCCGCACGCCTAAAAAAAAAATCTGCCCACATCACTGCGTCACTTGCTTCACCTCTGCGCTGAACGTACTATTTTATAAGCGCACCATCAAGCGAGCAGTTTACATATTGACAGAACAATTGGAGGAGGAATGACCCAAATCTTTCAGATTTCTTTAGTGATGCAAAACCTTAGCAAAACTGAATATTGTAAAAGAGAATCATAAATGCTGTATGTTATCGTTAGCGCTGTCATTATTCTGCATCATGAAATCTTTTTGCGCTGTGAAAACTTGGCATGCCGTTGAAGTCACATATCGACGTTAATACCAATCGACGAAAATTTCGACAACCTCAATAACGCCGTTTGGGATTTGCCGCATGCACATAATTAGGCTGATTCCGACTTGGCTGTTCTTAACCTGACTTCATTGCTACCAAATGAAACAATATTTGATGCATGTCTTTTACTTTTTTTTCAGGGATATGACACAAATTTGGTTATACTACAGATAAAGATGCTCCCAACGATGCTAAAGTACAGAAAGCAAGTGAATTTCGGTAAGTGCAGACTTTTTGTACTACGTATATGAAAGCATCGCTTTTTAGGGGCAAACTGTGCATGTGTTGGCCAGAGAATAGTTCATTATGCCACATGGTTACACTGGCACTGACAATTCGACATGGCTCCGCTGGCCCGTGTGTGTGCTCACACTGTTACCGTTAAGATAAAATGTTTATGTTTTCATTGCAGGGATTGCTGTTTGTACTAAAAAGCCAACTGCCAAGATTTGTTTACGCTGGTACTCCTAAAGGTATGCTTTCCCTATTTACATGGATTTTGGCTTGCACAAAGCATAACACTTGGGCCTAGATTCACAAAGCTGTCCATGCGCAGGCCTTCATAACAGCGTTTCTTGACTTGCCTTTACCCTGTTTTCTGCAGATGTTTCGTGGGTTTAAAAGTGCCACAGCATGTTGACCTCCCCCACTCTGAAATATTCGCGTTCAAAGTTCCGCAAGAGTGGGCTTAACTTTCTTGTGCACCTCTTTGCTAGTCCAAGATACTGAAGTGTTATGCTCTTACTAGAGGTGGCAGTGTTTCTAATGTTTGTATTTCCATCACATTGACCAAGTATGCGCTCTTGGCTTGACTGGTAGCACATCCTCAACAAATGTCTTTGTGGCACATGTAGAAGGCAGTACAAAATAAATAGGCAGACATTCACACCGGGAGCTAACTTCTAATAATGCTTTTTTTTTGGAAACCATGGTGTGCTTATTCCAATTTGTCTAACAAGCAGTAACCTGTTTGGCTGTGAACCAACAAGACGTTGAACTAATAAAAGCTTCACATCTTGTTGCTCTCAAATATATATGTATTGGCAAGCTATCTGTGACACTGTCAAACAAAGAATCAGAATATCTGTGCATGCCTTAAGATATATTGCTTCGTTTACATATCTCGTGGCTGTGACTCGTCAACCGAATGAACAAATGCACCCTAGTTTTCTAAATTTAAAGCATTTTTTGAAGGTAGCACGGTCTACATTTATTTGTCTATAGTTTTGTCCAGCCGTTTGCGTCAGGTACAAAGAAATATACTGAAGAATATCATGTAGCCTCTGCAAATGGTTGCTTTCAAGCAGGCTTTGCATGCTTGGCTTGTGCCTACAGGTATTGCACAATTCAAGACGCAGCAGCGTATGATAGAACAGTAGAATCGAGAGGAACTATGTGCACGAGCTAAATAAGTATTTTAACATGAGCGGACAGTATGTGTTATTTGCCACACACATGACCTCATTTAGAATGCCCATTGGTGAATGGGCTAATAGAAATGTCACTCAGCTGTGTATAGGAAACAAGTTAACTGAACCTAAGGGTATCTTTAACTGCTACAAATTTGCCTTGTTGAGGTGCTGCACATTTTCTTCCAGAATATTGCTGTCTGAGACATCATGTGAAGAGCGTCTACCACATCAGCATTTATATGGCTTGCCAAGTAACGTTTGGCCGAACCTTCCTTTTTTTCACATTTCGTTTTGCAGTAGACATCCTAGAATGTAAGCGCTGCTGCAGTGTGTGTGACTCATTGTTATGAATTGATTCTGGCATGTTTAACCTCACACTTCTATTTTTTTTTCTTGCAGCAATGAGATGCTTCACATATGCCTGCGGTGACGTTCTGCTGCGCTAGCCTGATGAAAACACAAGCTGCGAAACTTGAGTTCTTCAGAATTGGAGAAGTTGCCCTTCTCTCACCAATGATGACACAGACTGCCCTATGCTAGAAATTCAAGATTGTTTTTCCACGGATGACGCAGAAAGCCTTTGATGTATTATGGTGTTTGTTTAGTGCTGGCTGTGGTGTGGTGAAGTCTACTTTTACGTGTGGTCACACGTCGCCTCATAAAAAGAACAATAAAGCATTTATTTTCCTTTCAATATTGTCCGCTTTTTGTGTTAGAAGCACCCAAGCAGTGCTCTTCCAAGGAGCTCTCGCCATGTGTTAAGCGTGTGACAAGTATACTCGAGATAAATACTCATTTCCCCAAGAAGTAACTGGAAGCATGTGCAGTTGGTTTTCAGAGAGTAACTGCGAACACGTGGGAGGAACGGTAAAGAGTAACTGTTGCTCTAAGAAGAGCAACTGGTGGGAGTAATGGTTGGTCGGCAGGGAGCAACTGGTGGGAGTAACTGTTGGTCTGCAGGGAGGAACTGGAGGGAGTAACTGTTCATCCCCCGAAGGAGGAACTGAAAGGAGAGCAACGGTTCCTCCCTCTGCAGTTACTCCTTTTAGGAGAGTAATGGGAGTGGCAATGCAATTGCTCCCTGAAAGGAGCAACCCCTATACCACTGTTGCTCCGTTTTGGCTTAGAGTGTAGCGCAAATATTGCAACACTGAGATGGACACTTATCAAGCAAAGACGCTTTATAACCTAATTTGTGAGTATTTAGCGTCATCCTGTCAAGCCCAAGATGTGAACCTTTGAGGCTGAGAAGGCAAAGATATCTCAGATGACGGTATAATCTTCAACCTTGTTCGTGCTCTAGCGTACATTGGCATGCAACAGAGGAATGAGCCTCCAACGGCTTGAGGAGGCTTTGGCGAAGCAACGGAGAAAAGGAGCCTACGATCCGTCTAACGGGCGCGGAGGCACCCGAGTAACTGTCGCCTAGTCGGAGCACAACATCCTCGAGGTCTAGGCTTTAAGATTATCGGACTCTAATCACCGTAATCTTAAGATAGGGAACATCCGCGCCCTGTAAGGCCAGGGACGTCCTACACGCCGGATGTGTAAATAAATGTTATTTCTCTCTCTCTCTCTCTCTCTCTAGGGGACTTCACACACGAATACTATAAGGCCACGAAAACCATGTCATGAGGAAAACTTCAGGTGATACCTAAACGGCACTTTTGACAAGGACAATGTAAAATCCACATTGATAGTGCGCCAGTGTCACGAGTCCCAGGTATTGCCGTAGTTTATATCGACACACTCCAGTGCTACTATACAGTGAAAAGAGAGAGAGAAAATCAGGTTGTTTTGGTCAACGTTAACAGAGTAAATGCTTCGAACTGATACACAATGGCCAGTGCAATCAGCAAGGCTCTTGGACTGTAAGATGTTAAAGACATGGCTGTAGCCAGACTCAGCGGACACGCAGAAAATGGGCAGAAAAATCTGCAAAGTGGAAGCAATGCGCATCCTGATGTGAAATATTCAGCACATCCGATTCACGCAAGTGGCAGTAAGATGGGTCGATATGTGCTTGGATAAAATGTGGTCGAAAATTTTGCATGACGTCAATAAAATGGGTCGGTAATTTGTTACATCTTTTTTTGAGCCACCCTTATGAACCGGAACAACATGAGAAATTTTCCAATCTTCGGGTAGAGTTCCCGTTGAAAGGAATTTTGAATAAATTATATAGAGGTAAAGGTAAATTGGCAGTGCACATCGCTTTAGAATACGAGGAGAGATGCCATCAGGACCAACTGCTTTGGATTCATCTTGGTTTTCTAGAAGAGAACATATGCCACGGACACTCAGTTCTACCGGTGGCATCAGCGGAATCGTGGTTGGGTGTGGTTTTGAAGGAACGTCAAGCTTGGGCCAGAACACAGACTGGAAATATTTGTTTAAACAGGTAGCTTTTGCTTCCTCATCAACTACAACCATATTATTAAAGTTTAGTTCAGCCACTCCAACATGATCAGACCCACACCCTTTGATATAATGCCAGAAACACTTTGAATTAGTTTTCATTTTATTGCTGAGCCCTTCGATATATTTCGTTTTTGCGCTTTCCACACATGATTTATACTGCTCCGTTAATGCTTGTAATTCTTTCACGTGGTCACTGCTTCCAGATTTCTTTAATTTACCAAAAACCCGTCGCCTTTTCCGGATTAATCTCAAAATACCAGACGTCATCCATGGCTTCTTGCGTTTACGAAGCTTTCCGGCTTGTCTCGCAGGTATATACTTATCTACGAGTGCTAACAACTTGTCCTTCAAGCTAAGCCATAAATCCTTCATACTGTAGTGTTCAGCTAGGCATTCAAACACGGGCAAATAATCTTCTAGCTTTTCGACTATTCTTGTGTAGTCACCCCTACTGAACAGAAAAACCTTTCTTGCCGCACTATTTGAGGTGTTTTTACATTCTTTTTTGATTTCTGCAACAACAGCCATGTGGTCGCTGATTCCTGGAATAACATGGACATTATTCACCAAACTGGGTGAATTTTAGAACACAAGGTCAAGAAGGTTATTATTTCTAGTTGGGCTAGTAACAAACTGGGTAAGGCCGTAGTGGTCTATTATATTTTTCATTTCTATGTTTGCGCGGCACCCAGTGCCTCGTACGCATATTCGATCATACCATTCTAAGTCTGGCAAATTAAAATCACCAGCAAGAAGGAATGTTCGGTTTGAAACTTCCGAGATAATCTCATTTAACGACTGAAGTGTTTTGTAGTCCGAGTTTGGGGGTCGATAAAATGCACCTACAGCGAATGAAGAATTATCATCTAGGGTAATCGTGCACCAAACAGATTCAATATCACACTGAATGTCGAGGGCAGCAGATTTCAAAGAACTTCGCACAAGTAAGAATACACCGCCCCCATGGCTTGGTCTATCTTTGCGGTACGCGACAAAGTCACTTGGAAATACTTCACAGTCGCTGATATCACGGTGCAGCCACGATTCCGTTCCGATAACTACGTCAGCTTTAACAGACTCGATAAGCCCCACCAATTCGTCCGTCTCTTTTGTTATGTTTCTACAATTTATTAAAACAGCGACGAAGCTGTGTCGGGCGTGTTTTTGAGAAGGATGTGATCATTGGGCGAGTGGATTACATGATATAAAACACAATCATCAGCGTACAAACGAATTTTACAATGAACAATATGAGGCAAGTCATTAACATAAAGCAAAAATAACAAAGGCCCGAGGATTGAGCCCTGCGGAACACCAGAAGTGATTTTGGCCGGGGAAGAAGCAACGGAATCAAAGCACACAAATTGAGAACGGTTCGAAAGAAAGCAAGAAATCCAGTGAACTAACTGTGGGTTATTGAGGATCTTATTTAATTTGTGCAAGAGTTTTGAATGAATAACAGTGTCAAAGGCTTCAGAAAAATTGATAAAGATGGCATCAATCTGATATCCTGTGTCAAGGTTCATGGAAATGTCATGTGAAAAGGCAATAAGTTGCGTCACCGTGCTGAACCCGCGTCGAAACCCATGTTGAAAATTGGACAGAAGGTTATTAGACTCGAGGAAGTAAGTTCATGATATCTTTAAAGATTACGTGTTCAAGCATTTTACAAGAGTATGAGGTTAATGCAATCGGTCTATAATTGGAAAAGGAGTGCTTATCGCTGGATTTGAAAAGAGGAAGGACTTTACCTATTTTCCAGGACGAGGGAACTTGCCACAATTTAAAAAATATAATTATGGGGGGGAACATATGGACTCTTTACAAAGGTTGAAGTTGGTACCGATGCCGTCTGCCACATGACCAGTAATGAGACAAAGCACGACGCATCACATTGGGCCTAATAGCAGTGCTAGGCTTCCATTTTACACACGCACGCGTTATGTATGCTTTACTGCAATACACTGTAAGCACTTCACCCCATGACACTGCTGTATTGCGGCAATGTTAACTTTGAAAAAGACCTTTAGGGGTTAGCAATTTAAGCTCGACAATGCTCCCAGCAATGAAATTTCTATTTTGTTCCATTTTTTTAATTTTTATACACTTGCCTAAACTGGTGCTACCAGCGGTCCCGAATTTTGCTGGACTGTCCAAGACTTTGCCCGCGCTGTCCCCGATTTTTTCCGGACCGTTCAGTAAACGAGAAAAAAAAGAAACGTTTTGTGTTATAAAAGGCACACCAAATAACGTGCGTCCAACTGATTACACAGACAAAAAATGTTGCTGTGAATAGCTGCAAGGAACTTTAAACACTTCAGCTGAACTTTCACGTCAACTTTTACTAGAGCATTCTACAGCGAGAGGAAGTGTCACGAAGAGCACATAGCAAAATTTAGTGCCCCATCATCAACGCAATGAAGAGAAGAAACAACGGATTTGTTTAGAAGGCGCCGCAACAAAGAAAACTAATTTCCCCACCCTCGCACAACTACCTTCACTGTTGGTTACCACAAGCTAAGCACACACTGCTAAGCAAACATATTGTCATCATCTGTGACCGCTTAATAAAGCCACTCGGACAAGAACATTCGGCAAGGTTCCTTTTGGCGTTGCATAAGTCAGTTGCCGGACTTTGAAGTGGTTGTTGCCAAACTGCCGCTAATTTTGGCTGAATTATTTTTTTTTGTACTTGTGGCTTTTTTGTGAGAGTTTTGTGGCATCCGCGGTGCATTTCTCGAGTGCATGAGCGACGCTGGCCGTTTTATTAACGGAATGAACCGCGCATTACAGAATACGTTTTAATTAACGGTATGAACCGAGTCTAGCAGAAGTGTAGCGTGGCGCTGCCGTGCAATTGGGAGGCCAATTCAATTAACGGAATGAACCACGCATTACAGAATTCTCGTTCTCTAATTCCAACTTGTGCATTCCGTATTTATCTCGCGCACTTACGCAAGAACAAGCTTCAACGAAAGCGTTGGCACAAGTATATACTTCCTCCAAAGTGACACCAGCTGTTTGATCGGTCCTCAAGCAACACGCATGCACCTACCATACATCCGCGTAGTACATGTGTCAGACCAACATTCACGAATCACATTCCACACGGCCTTTATTTTATGTTCGTTATCATTGCTTGTAGATTTGGTGGCAAACACTTCAGGCGAATGTGTTAACTGCTCAATAAGCACGGATGAGAAGCTCCTGAACCAGCGACATCACAGGAATTAACAAAAGCGGCAGCGACTTGCGTATGAATCACTTTCTAACAACAGAAAGCGACCACGTCCCCATGGGCAGAGTGGGTTCTCGCCATTTCAAACAGATTACAGTCCAACCCAACACCAAGATTGGACCAAAAAAACATTACGACTAGAATACGATGAACCAACGCCTCCTCTAGGAGATGCCTGCTGCATGAGAAGAAAAATGGCTGCCACACCCTTTCCCTCCTTTATTTTAGAATGTTCTTGGTCGCTAGCGTCACCTGTGGCGGACGGTGCAACAACGCAACACTTTGCATAGCCGCCGAAATAGCAGTGTACAGTTGCAGGTCTCGATCAACTCTCGACTGACGCGCCCCTATCGGCTGCAGATGAAAAACGCTTAGCTAGTACCATAGAGTTTCTCAAAATTAACTAGAGGGCACTCTGGCGCTGCAATCGTTCAGCGACCATGGGAATTGTGGGTAGTACACACATTTGCCTAGTCTTCGTACTTGCGAGCGGCGAATCGTACTTTCGTCTTTGTTTATTGCTGTGTTTCGGTTTTGTTTTGAAAGAAACAACGAACCCTTTTGAACTTAGGGACATGATTTGAAATAGTAAGCTTAAAAACATATGGTTGTGAAGCATGAACATTTGCTAATTTATGTTTTCGTGAAAAACAGCTCCAAGCCACACGAACACACACGAAGCCAGAAGCAGGCCAGAAGTACGAAAATTAGACATATGTGTGTACTACCCATCATCCCCATGCTCGTTGAAGTGCCGTGCGTGGCAGCTCCCATAGACACTAGCGCCAGAGTTCCCTCTAGTTAGTATTGTGAGAAACTCTAAGGCTGGTACTAGAGGTGTGCGCCGACTGGTCGGCGCGCCGCCGCCGAGAGTTTTCGCCACGCCGCCGCCGCCGACGCGAACTGATCGGCGCGCCGCCGCCGCCGCCGCCGACGCCGCCGACGTTTTTCATCGGCGCAATCGGCGCGCCATTTATGCGTCAGTACTGACTTTTCACAGATTTGTCTTCTTTTTCATCTTGATTCATAGCTTCATTTCACATTTTATGTAGCCAGTAAAAATCAGGCTTCTTAGTTATCTTCATCCAGCTTCAGAGACCGAGAGTACCACTATGAACAGCGGCCCAAGTTCGGCGGCCACTGCATGAAATGACATATTAGACAAATTGACAAAAAATAAATGTAACTGTTACAGTAAAGCATAGACACTGCCATCTTAGGCTTAAGAGCAATTTTTGCTGTTTTTGTGTCGTAATTAGCTATGATTATGGTCATACGAGGTTGAATGTGATGGCCCAGCGTTTTGACGCGTGTGAGTTTACCATAGCACTATTCGAATATTCATACGGATGCAAAACGACATTATTATCAGTCCAAGATGGCAGCCTATAATTGTGCCCGAAACAGTTCGTATATACAGAATAAATGAAGTGGTAGCAGTACAGCACGAATGCAGCGCGTTAGATGAAGAACTACACAAAGCCCCGAAGGATGAAATTGAAAGGAAGAAGTTTAATGAAGATTAAAAGCCTCGAGGCATAATACATGCTCGAACCTACTCAGGGTACATCAGCACCTGTCCGCGGTGTTAAAGTTGATAATTTTCGAGGATGACCACTTACATGCAGCGTCTGAACATGCTGCAGAAAATATTCACCATCTGTTTTATTCTTTAACTTATCTATTTGTACCGGCCTTTTAAGCCGTCGGATATCCGGGATGAAAATGCCAAGGCAGTAAGATGGCAAGAGAGAGAAAGGAAGGCTGGGGGATTAACCATATCTTGGCATCCGGTTTGCTGCCCAGCACTGGGGGTGGAAAAATAGGGGCAAGAAAGGGCGTGTAGAGACAGAAAGGAAAATGCATGTGCACTCAAAAGCAACAGGGCAAACTTAACAGAGAATTTATTACATTCTGTACAGACAGGGCGAGAGACCTCTTGCGAATGAGCTGGGTGGTTCACTATAAAGTCTGCGTTTTGACTAAATCGGGGAATGGGTCCAGAATGCGCTGTTGAATCACGAGACACACACACCATTTCTGACGGTGCCGCTCACACTCGCTCAAGTCAAGATCTTTGATTGGGGCGTGGCCACCACACAGCACCTGTGATACCAAGAAACCATTGTGATCGTCTCGCCGAACGTATTATATTGTCGGAATGCCACCCCACGTCGCGGCTAAGATGGACGATACACGGCAGACAGCAGGCTGGCAGCCCTTCGGTGACTTGTTTGATGAACAAAGAACGCGGCCCTCCCCCGTCGTCCCAGGCGCCGCGCGTAACAACGGCTATCCAGTGGTGAGAAGCGGCGTAATAAGCTTGTCTGAGGCCACCAGTTTTAAAAATAACAAAACAAAAATTTAAAAACTTGCCAGTAGAGACTTTACAAAAGACGGCTGGATTCATCAAAAATGCAGAGACCGAAATTTGAGCGACATGACATATATGACATAGTCCAGCAAACTGGTTTTCATCACGTAACTTGAACGGACCTACTGGCACTGGGAGAGGTTAAGAATGATTGTCGCTGACAGATGTACTTCTGTTGCGAAGGTAATGCTCAAAATCAACCAAATGAAACTTAACATTATATTCAAGTCTTGATAAGAAAACTAAGTCAAGTTAGAAAGCTCCTTAGGTGGCCAAATAATAAATTACTTCACCATACTTTATGAAGAAGTAATCTGCAAATAAATAATGCAACCGCTGTTTATTTGACATTCAATGACGTCACCGCAATCAACGGTGTGTCGTCGCTATAAAAAATGGAAAGTTACATGTGGACACGATCGGGCGAATGCGGCAGAGAACGAATATGTCACGTAATAAAAGCGATGTGATGTTGCAGATTTTCATCTTAACAACTCCGTGCCCTTTTGCTTGCTCGTGATGTATTCGAAGGAGCTAGCCAAGTGTCAGGTAGAAGTCAAGCAGAGTAGCCGGTGCTGATAAGAGCAACGTTTATATACACTATTTACACGCTAAAGGTAGCGTAATACTATATTGTCGCGGTACAACGCGAATAAAACACAGATACACCTTGGGACGACGAAAGCAGCGTGTCCTCAACAGCTCAGTCACAAGATCGTCTTCTTCAGCCTCGAGAGAAGTTAGAGGCCCACTACCTCGTGCCCACTCAATGCCCCATCATCGTTATCGTCCACATGTAGACACGCGTCATTTGCCTCTCTCCCAAAGAGCATCACCCCGATGCGCAGTCTGTAATGCAGTTTTTTTTCTAAATTAAAGTATCATGCAATCACTCGCTGACGTAGGGTTTCATGCGGACTACGTGAACGAGTTCAGGATGGTGCTGGCGACGCCTTGTACTATACGAACAGTCGGGAACAACTTCGTAAGTGACATCGCTCAGTCGTCGCACAACTAGGTACGGTCCAAAGAATCTTCTTAAGAGTTTTTCGGAAGGTCCTCGTTTTCGTATGGGCGTCCAAACCCATACTTTGTCGCCAGTTTGGTAGACGACTGTTCTGCGGTGAGCATTGTAGTGGCCTGCATCGTAGTCTTGCTGCTGGCTGATCCGTAAACGTGCAAGTTGCCTAGCTTCTTCTGCGCGTTCTGTAAACGTGTCGGCGTCCAGGACGATGTCGTCGCCTTCGTGCGGTAACATTGCATCTAACATGGTTCGTACTTCCCGTCCATGAACGAGGCTGAAAGGTGTCATGCGGGTCGTTTCTTGCTTGGCCGTGTTGTATGCAAACGTTATGTAAGGCAAGATTGTATCTCAATTTTTGTGTTCGACGTCAACGTACATCGAAAGCATGTCTTCAATGATTTTGTTTAGACACTCTGTCAGCCCGTTCGTTTGTGGGTGGTATGCGGTGGTCTTACGATGCGTTGTTCCACTCAGCATCAAAACATGGTCCAAAAGAGCTGCTGTAAATGCGGTTCCTCTGTCTGTGATTACGACGGTTGGTGCACCATGCCTCAGTACAATATTCTCGATAAAAAATCTTGCCACCTCCGCTGCTGTACCTCTCTGGATAGCCTTTGTCTCGGCATAACGGGTCAAATTATCCGTCGCGACGATAACCCATCGGTTGCCTGCAGTAGAAGTAGGGAGTGGGCCCAAAATGTCCATGCCGATCTGGTGGAATGGAGTCATTGGGACCTGTATTGGTTGCAGGAGGCCAGCTGGTTTAGTTGGCGGTGACTTGCGTCGCTGGCAGTCGAGACAGGTACGAACGTGGTGCTTCACGGCTGCGGTTAGTCTTGGCCAGTAATACGTTTGCTGTACCCTGGCCAACGTTCTTGTGTAACCCAAGTGGCCAGAGGTAACCTCGTTGTGGCATGCTTTCAGTACTTCGGTGCGAAGGGCTGCTGGGATGACGAGCAGATAGGCAGATCCCGTCGACAAAAAATTTCTTTTATAGAGTACTCCGTCACGTAAACAAAATGATGACAACGCTCTTGCGAAAACTCTTGGCGCTTTCCGAGATCTGCCATCCAAGTAGGTAATTAAGCCAAGCAACTCAGCGTCGTCTCGTTGTTGCTGCGCAATAGTGGTCGTGTCGAGGACACCGAGAAATGATGTTTCCTCCTCCTCGGGTAGGGTTGCCGACTCAATGGGTGAACGGGACAAACAGTCGGCGTCCATATGTCGCTTCCCTGACTTATGTACGACTGCCATGTCGAATTCCTGCAGCCTAAGACTCCAACGCGCTAATCGGCCGGTAGGGTCTTCAAGATTAGTTAACCAACACAGTGAGTGGTGGTCGCCAATTACTTTGAAGGGGCGGCCATATAAATACGGACGAAATTTCGTAACCGCCCATATCACGGCGAGACATTCCTTTTCAGTCGTGGAGTAATTAGCCTCAGCCCGTGTTAACGTTCTGCTTGCGTAAGCGATTACCCTTTCTGCGCCCTCTTGCTGCTGCACAAGCACAGCTCCCAGACCAACATTGCTAGCATCGGTGTGAAGCATCGTAGGGGCTCTCTCGTCGAAGTGGGCAAGGACTGGGGGTGTTTGTAGTCGCTGGCGAAGATCGTTAAAAGCAGCTTTCTCTTCGTTATTCCACTCAAAGGTGACGTCTTCTCTTGTTAGGCGAGTTAGTGGTGATGCTATGCGTGCGAAGTCCGCGATAAATCGTCGATAATACGCGCAGATGCCGAGAAAGCGTCTGACAGCCTTTTTATCGGTCGGCATAGGGAACTGTTCTACGGCTGCGATTTTTTCAGGATTGGGACGAATACCAGCATGACTGACGACATGACCAAGAAATCGCAGCTCTTCGTAGCAAAAGTGGCACTTTTCCGGCTTCAACGTCAGGCCCGCGGACTGTATGGCTCGTAAGACCACCTCAAGTCTTTCAAGGTGCTCATCAAACGTCGCGGAAAACACTATGACGTCGTCCAGATATACTAAGCATGTTTTCCACTTCAACCCAGAAAGCACGGTATCCATGAGTCTTTGAAAGGTAGCAGGGGCTGAGCACAAACCGAATGGCAAGACCTTAAATTCATATAACCCATCTGGAGTCACAAAAGCGGTCTTCTCGCGGTCTCTCGGATCCACCTCGATTTGCCAATATCCACTCCGCAAGTCCATTGAAGAGAAGTATCGAGCATGTCGAAGTCTGTCGAGAGAGTCGTCTATACGCGGTAGTGGATATACGTCTTTCTTGGTCACCTGATTTAGCTTCCGGTAATCCACACAGAAGCGCAGGCTGCCGTCCTTTTTCTTAACGAGGACTACAGGCGACGCCCAGGGGCTCTGTGAAGGCTGAATGACGTCATCTTCAAGCATTCTGTCTACCTGCTGTTGTATCGCTTCACGTTCTTTTGGAGCCACGCGATAAGGGTTCTGGTGAATAGGTCTCGCCGTTTCCTCGGTAATTATTCGATGCCTGGTTAGATCAGAGTGATTTCTTGCTTATCGCAAATAGCTTGTGTGCAATTCGTTGTCGAAAAATTGAAACGTCTTCATTGTCCGGGTTGCCCAGAGCAGCATGAAGCGATTTTGCAAACAGAACACAAACAGAGCATTTCGCCAAGATTTCTGGATGCTTGTATGACAGAAAAATAGCAGCAATATTGTTCAGCTTTTAACACCTGGAACAAACGATTTTGCTTAACATGAAAACCAACTTCGCCATTCAAACGAGCAAGGTTATAGTAAATTTCGCAAACAACACTCAGACTACACCCTGCGGAATACGGAAAGATTCCACGTACGGCATAGGTTGGCAAAATAAATGGAACTCACTCAGACTAACTCAATAACCATATATGAGTGAAACAACTTTATTCGGTCCACAATAGACGCGAGTAAACTCAGCGTCATCTGGCTAGGCCCACTCGGGGACCATCAGGTTAAACCTGACGGCCTTCGCGCGGGCCCTCTGGACGGCCAGGATTTGAGAGGTCTGGTCCTGGGCCTTAATGAGTCGCTTCATTTCCTCTTGGGTGAAAGGGGGACCGGCAGAGGCGCAGCCCCACAGTACATGCTCGAAGTCCGCATAACCACCACACAGGGGGCAGTCCGGGCTTGGAAACCGTTCAGGATACATTGTGTGCAGTGCCGCAGGGCTCGGGTAAGTGTTTGTAGCAGTCGGAGAGTAACAGCTTGGGCCCTGCATAGCGAGGAGTGTGGTAGAGGCAGCAGTCTTCTTGACAGATAGTGGTGCTTGCATATCTCGTTGTACGAGCAGAGAGGCTCAGGTCGCCCAGGAAATGACGCGTTACCCGGCACACGGTCAGTCAAACCTCGTGCAGCCGAGTACGCCTCCTCGTTGGGATTGAGCGAGGCACCCTCAATGGTTCCAAGGTGCGCAGGAAACCAGACCAATGAGTTATTTTTGAGGTATTTGACTTTTTGAATAATCTGTAGGACCTGGGGAGCCACCATGCCCATCTGGAAGGCCTTGATAGCGGCCTTGGAGTCTGAATAAATTGTGTCATGTACACCGTCCGTCAATGCAAGAGCAATGGCAACCTGCTCTGCAACGCTGGAACTAGAAGTGCGGATGGTAGCGCAGCTGATGACTCTGCAATCACAGTCGACGACCACTGAGGAGAAGGCTTCTTCTTGAATGTACGAAGCAGCATCGACGAAGCAGGCTCGATCCTTGTCCAAGCGGGCACTGGCGAGCAGAGATTTACCCCTGGCTCGTCTTCGTGCTTCGTTGTAGGTTGGATGCATATTGCGCGGCATCCTCGCAATCTGGATCTTGGATCTTACGTCGTTGGGCAGCTTCACAGCGTCAGGACCGACAACCATGGGGTTTCGTCCCAGCATGCCTAGTATGGCTCTACCCGCTGGGGTGTTAGACAGTCTGACAAACTGTGCAAACTCTTGGGCTTCGACAATTTCTTCGAACGTGTTGTGGATTCCCAACTTCAGGTGGTCTTCCGTGTGCGTTCGAACGGGAATGCCAAGGGCCATCTTGAAGACTCTTCTGATTAGGGCATTGATTTTGTTGCGCTCCGACACGAGCCAGTTGTGCATAGCCGCCGAATAAGCGAGGTGGACTAGCACGAATGCGTGGGTAATCCGGATCAGATTGTCCTCCCTGATTCCGCGGTGCCTGTTAGCGATTCTTCGAATCAGTCCGAGGGCGCTTTCGGTCTTGGAACAAATGCGTTTGACGGCGGCTCCATTGGCTCCGTTAGACTCGATAAACATTCCAAGGACCCTGATAGTGTCCACCCGCGGAACTGGGGAGCCGTTACCGGTGAATAACGTAATGTGGCTTTCCATTGCTAGCTTCCAGGACCGGTGAGAACCGCCTCTGGGCCTCTTCTTATACAGTAAGAGCTCGGACTTAGCGGGCGAGCACCTTAGCCCGGTGGGGATGAGATAGCGCTCCGTCACATCGATGGCCTCTTGCAAAGCACTCTCGACCTGACCCTCACATCCGCTGAGGCACCAGATGGTGATGTCGTCTGCGTAGATCGTGTGGTTAATGTTCGGGATTTTGTTCAAGGCCCTCGACAGGTTGATCATGCAGATATTGAACAGCGTCGGGGAAATCACCACCCCCTGAGGTGTCCCTTTTGGCCCAAGGGTAATTTCGTGGGTCAAAAAATCGTCAATCTTCAGTCTTGTGGACCACGACGAAAGGAAGGAGCGCACAAAATTGTACGCCCGCTTGCCGACGTGAAACTCAGACAAGCTCTTGAGAATAAAGGCGTGTGATATGTTGTCAAAAGCCTTTTCCAAATCCAATCCAAGAATCGCCTTGGTGTTGGTGGAGCCGGAGTCAATGACCTGGTGCTTGATCAGCTTCATGGCGTCCTGAGTCGAGAGCCCCGACCGAAAGCCAATCATGTTGTGGGTATAGCATTCGTTAGACTCGAGGTGGTCAGTGAGGTGGTTGAGCATGGCGTGCTCGGCCACCTTCCCGACGCACAACGTCAACGAGATTGGCCTAAGATTCTCGATGCTCGGTGCCTTACCCGGCTTGGGTATCAGTACTGTGCAGGCCGCTTTCCAGCTCTTGGGAATGAGACCGCTGCGCCAGATTTTGTTGATCTTGTCTGTAAGAAACTCGATCGAGTCGTCGTCGAGGTGCTTGAGCATTTTGTTGGTTACCCCATCTGGCCCAGGGGCGGATCTGCTATTAAGGGATGCGAGAACCCGCTTGACCTCAGCCACGGTGAAGTCCTCGTCCATCGATGGCGCGTCGCGCCCCTCGTAGTCGGGAAACTGGGGAGGTACCGGATCGTCCGTGGCCGCCAGGTACTTGTCTATGAGCTTCTCCGTGATCGCCTCATCTGGAGTTGAGTCAGTGGCCAAATGGACAGCTTTCGCCAAAGCTCTCTTCTGATTGGACTTGGTGTTGCCGTCGTGCAGTAGGTGTTTGAGGAGTCTCCAGCTTTTACCGGTCTTGAGTTGGCCCTCCATAGAATCACAGAGCTCATCCCATTGCTGCTTGCATAAGACCTTGCAATGATCTCCTACCATTTTGTTGATTTCGGACATTTTCTTGCGCAGTCTTCTGCTATGGCGCTGAGTCTTCCATCTCGCGAGCAGTGCCTGCTTGGCTTCCAACAGATGCGCGAGCCTACTGTCCACCCTGTCCACCTCCAGATCGGTTGTCACCTCTTTGGTGGCGCTGGCCACATCTTCTTTTAACCCGTCGCACCAAGAGTCTAGTTCCACATCCGGGGAAAGGGCGCGCTCGGAGCGGTTGGCTCGGAACAAGTCCCAGTCGATGAACTTAAAGGTCCTCGTCTTGTTGCGGGCAACTTCTATGAGCACTTCGATCATGCAATGATCGCTACCGAGGTCGATAGCTGTGTTGGTCCATTTGACGTTTTCCAGACTCTTGACAAAGGTGAGATCCGGGGTTGTATCTCGGCACACCGAGTTCCCTCTCCTGGTTGGGAAGTCCTTATTGGTTACAAGTGTCAGATCTTCCTCCGTTGCCGTGAGCCATATGTCACTACCCTTCTTCGTATTGGTGAGGTAACCCCACGCCTGATGCTGGGCATTGAAGTCCCCCATGACGACAAGAGGTTGACTTCAGATGAAAAACTTCCGGCCAATAAAATAACGCACACAGGAAACGAAGAAGGAGACAGGAAAGAGGCCAGACTACCAACTGTTTATTCACATATGCGTGGCTCAAGTATATATACTCATACGGTCACATGGTGAAGCTAAGTGCTCTTTAAAAAATAACCAAAAATTGCCCAAAGTAATAAACTGACTCATAATCATTCAAAGCTTTCTTCGCTCTACTAATCGCTACAGATTACAAACAAGATTCTAGGAACGTGTTTTCCTTCCTGCGCAGTGTCACGGAGCTATCGCTGCAGCATGCTTCACCACTCTTTGCAATATGAAAAGCTTCCAAAATTTCCCGTGCCAATTTTTCATGGCTTTTGCCTAAAATCTTGATTTCGTTCAGCAGTGGCTTACAATTGCACTGTTTACAATGAAGGGCTAGATTGGAGCCTGTGCCTTTCTCAAGTGATTTGAAATGTTCCCAGGCCCTAAAATTCACACAACGCCCTGTTTGGCCTATGTATAACATCCCGCACGTCAATGGAATTGCATACACCACGCCAACAACACACTTCACAAAAACCTTCCCATGCTTCGCCTCACACTGAAACTTCTTCTTTTTCCCGATGCGTGCACACAAACCACCCAATTTCCTTGGTGCGGAAAATACCACGGACACTCCAAACCTGAACGCCACTTTTTTCAAGCCATGCGCTACACGGTGCGTATAGGGCAACACCTGTGGTATCCTCTGCTCTGGACCTGTCTGTTTGGTTTTCTTTTTTCCTTTCATTTTTTGTAGTAACGTTTCAGCAACAGCTGACAAAACAGAACTGGGAAAGCCAGCGTTTTTTAGTCTCTCTATCTGGGCGGTGAAGCTCGTCTCAAGCATGTGCTCACATGACTTTGTCAGGGCAGATTCAAGGCAAAGAGAACCGATGGCCCTCTTTACCGTTTTAGAGTGTGAAGAGTTATACGGTAACAGCTCTTTCTTTGCTCTTGGCGAATACATCCAACACACGTTTCCATCACAACATCTAATGTTTATGTCTAAAAATTGGAGGCTATTGTTCAGCGGCACCTCATGCGTAAAACTCAGGCCTTTCCCTAGGTTTTTAAAGTAGC
Organism: Rhipicephalus microplus; assembly: GCF_043290135.1. Classification (NCBI taxonomy): domain Eukaryota; kingdom Metazoa; phylum Arthropoda; class Arachnida; order Ixodida; family Ixodidae; genus Rhipicephalus; species Rhipicephalus microplus. The sequence goes on from NC_134704.1 coordinate 219,837,679, forward strand.
ATAATACGCTTTGTACGGTGTTGTCATAAGTCAGATTAAAATCAGCTGCTAAAACTACCAAAAAGTCATCCACGTATCTAAAAATTTGCAGGACAGTGCCTTTGTCAAACGTGGATTCTAAATCCCGGTCAATGGAAGATAAAAAAATATTACACAGCACAGGGGCAACGCAAGATCCAATGCATATCCCTTTCTTTTGAACAAACAAGCCTCCCTATCGGAAAAATTGCCATGGTGGATACTGGAAAACATGGTGGGAGTAGTGGAAATAATAGTGGGCATGGTGGAAATAATAGTGGGCATGATGGAAATTATGATGGCTATGGTGGGACGTAGTGGAAAATATGGTGGTTATGCTGAGACATACTGGGTGGTATGGTGTACAGATGATGGGTAAAGTGGAAATGATGGTGGAAAGCAGAGGCTAGATAGTGGGCAATAATGGGACACTCTGCCCACCATTGCGATAATGCTGGGAAGCCCTAAGCATATGGTGGGTGGTGCTTATTATGGTGGGCTACATGGTGTACCAAGTTGAGAAACACTTCCCACGATTGCGATAATGCTGGGAAGCACTAAGCAGATGATGGGTGCTGCTTGTTATGGTGGGCCACATGGTGTACCAAGCTGAGAAGCTCTGCCCACCATCGCGATAATGTTGGGAAGCAGTAAGCAGATGATGGGTGGGCTTATAATGGCGTGCAATTTATATAGTGTACAAAGCTGGGATCTGTACACTACATGTTCTACCACCATGATTTCCACCAAAGGTTAGGCCTACTGACCGAGCCCGTACAATCGTGTTATCCGTGCTTCCGGGTTTCAGAATACATGATTACGACGATTAAGTATGACAATACAGCGCAGCCATATGGCATCAATTAACCTAAATGAAGCATTTTTCATTGTGTATGGTGTCCGCTCAAGAAGCAACAAACATCGATGCGACGCGATTAAAGCACTCCCAGAGAACGTAATTAAGTGTCTTCTCACCGACAGCCGCCGGTCACACTCGCCGGCACTTCTCTAGCTTTTGTACGAGAACTCAGACGTGGCAGTTCGTGTGCTTGGTGAACCAATATGATAGCGTAATGTTTCCGGCACACTGCATTCGTTTTGGCCAAGCCGTTATGTAGTTGTTGCTTTAGCGAAAGAGCTACAACATTGCGCTGGCGCGACCGCCCTCTACATTGCGCGAAAAGCATCCCAATACTCAATCAAATAAATTAGGCGGGCGTATATATGGAATGAGCCTAGAAGCGTCATAAAGCGTGAGCAGATGTCGCCCTTTAGAACGAGCGCGAAACGGATATTAAACTTGGCAGTCCCCGCCGGTAAACTGTTGCTGCTCCCCAGTCCACTTGGTTTTTTTTTTGAAGTTGTGAATTGTAAAAAAAATAGCACTAGTGCCATTAACATAGTGGCAATCGTTACAGGCCGCAGTTGCTTGTGTTTAATAAATGTGCAATATTTAGTAGCAGGTGTAGATCTTGTCTATGTTGTGTACACGACAAACATAACTAAGTTGAACCTTAAGTTTGTATGGCAACTAACTATTTAACACGCGATCAACGTCATGTTGGTGTGGCGCAGTGGTTAGCGTCTTCGAATGGGGATCCGCAGGTTGCACGTTCGATCCTCCGTGGCGCCTTGTTTTTTTTTTTTTTACGGGACGGGTGTTTTTTATACCGTTTTTATATAATTCTTTTTTATTTTTTGTGGCAGCTCGTCACGGAGATTATGACGTCATTTCACGCTCAAGTTTTGCCGGCACTGCAGCACCCACCATACCCACCATGCGCCATGGTGGGCGTTTTCCACCATTCACCCACTACATTAATCCACTATAATGGTGGGTGGTGGTTTCCACCATGCCCACCATTCGTTTTTTTCCGATAGGGCTGAGTCAAAGGAAACAACCGTCGCCCGAAGGTAAAACTCGAGGAGCGACATAAACTTGTCCACACTAATGCCCACAGAATTTTGAAATGCAACAGTTCCATTACACTCAATGCACTCTCGGACAGACTTAAACAGCTCTGTATGCGGTACAGAGTAGAACAAATCCTCGACATCAATAGAAAATAAAAAACCTATTTCCTTCTGCTTCTTTTTTAGAAAAGCAATGACATCTGTCGAATTCTTTGTTAAGAATGGGTCCCGCAACTCGAGCCCCCGCAAGTGGTCAAATAAAAAAGAGCTAACTTGTTGTAACCAAGTACCGCGTTCACTGACGATACACCTGAATGGCATGTGTGGCTTGTGTGTCTTCACCACGAAGAATACGTCCAGAGTTCCTTTCTTGCATTTCCTGATGTCACTGGCTAACCTAGGAAGCTGCATCCCGTTGCACATAGCTATCGCTTTAGTCTTCACTCTGCAAGTTTTGCTGCTCACCTGTACAAAGTTCTTCGATAAAGCTTCAGTGGCCTTTTCCTTGTACATTGTCGCAGACATCACCACGAATCCGCCTTCTTTATCTCCTTGTAGTAGTCGAAGGTTGTTCCTTTCAAAGTAGGAGACGACATGCCGTGTGCTGTCTTTTGGTAGAAGGTCCCTTTTCCGCGCAGTTTTCATGATGCTGTCAACACCGTCCAACAGACACCGCTCACTGTCATCTCCAGCTTTATAAGCCAACTTCCTGTTTAACGCGAGTAGATCGTGCGCTTGGATCGTAGGCGGCACGCTGTACTTCGGGCCTTTCTGCAAAACGGCAGCAACACCCTCGGGAACAGACGCTCCGTCCAGGAGAACAAGACTGCAAGGTTTCGTGGTCGCCTTTCTAGCCTTCCTCGGCAAGAACGGAAGGATTCCTTGCCACAGGAACTCGGTGTTCTGTGTTGCTATTCGCCTGAAGGTCCTCATTTTTTCTTCAACAATCCATGCCGCGTCGCTAGCACAGCACAGCACCCGAATCCAATCGTAGAGTAGTCTAACCTGCCTCCATAATTCAGACTTCATGATCCGGCAGATACGCTTAACGTGTCCACTAGACGGTGTAGCCATTCCGAAAAAGGCCACGATTTCTGGTGGCACCAGACCATTTCGTAGGTAATAGGAGTAACACCTTGCACGGCATATAGCTGTGGCAATTTGACCGATGAGGACGTGTACTTGAGCACCCTGAAGATAGGAACATTGAAAAGGGCCCACTGTATGAGAAAGATATTTCAATAATACTCGTTGTTGGGCTAGTTGGTGCATTGCTTCAGATGAAAAACTTCCGGCCAATAAAATAACGCACACAGGAAACGAAGGAGGAGACAGGAAAGAGGCCAGACTACCAACTGTTTATTCACATATGCGTGGCTCAAGTATATATACTCATACGGTCACATGGTGAAGCTAAGTGCTCTTTAAAAAATAACCAAAAATTGCCCAAAGTAATAAACTGACTCATAATCATTCAAAGCTTTCTTCGCTCTACTAATCGCTACAGATTACAAACAAGATTCTAGGAACGTGTTTTCCTTCCTGCGCAGTGTCACGGAGCTATCGCTGCAGCATGCTTCACCACTCTTTGCAATATGAAAAGCTTCCAAAATTTCCCGTGCCAATTTTTCATGGCTTTTGCCTAAAATCTTGATTTCGTTCAGCAGTGGCTTACAATTGCACTGTTTACAATGAAGGGCTAGATTGGAGCCTGTGCCTTTCTCAAGTGATTTGAAATGTTCCCAGGCCCTAAAATTCACACAACGCCCTGTTTGGCCTATGTATAACATCCCGCACGTCAATGGAATTGCATACACCACGCCAACAACACACTTCACAAAAACCTTCCCATGCTTCGCCTCACACTGAAACTTCTTCTTTTTCCCGATGCGTGCACACAAACCACCCAATTTCCTTGGTGCGGAAAATACCACGGACACTCCAAACCTGAACGCCACTTTTTTCAAGCCATGCGCTACACGGTGCGTATAGGGCAACACCTGTGGTATCCTCTGCTCTGGACCTGTCTGTTTGGTTTTCTTTTTTCCTTTCATTTTTTGTAGTAACGTTTCAGCAACAGCTGACAAAACAGAACTGGGAAAGCCAGCGTTTTTTAGTCTCTCTATCTGGGCGGTGAAGCTCGTCTCAAGCATGTGCTCACATGACTTTGTCAGGGCAGATTCAAGGCAAAGAGAACCGATGGCCCTCTTTACCGTTTTAGAGTGTGAAGAGTTATACGGTAACAGCTCTTTCTTTGCTCTTGGCGAATACATCCAACACACGTTTCCATCACAACATCTAATGTTTATGTCTAAAAATTGGAGGCTATTGTTCAGCGGCACCTCATGCGTAAAACTCAGGCCTTTCCCTAGGTTTTTAAAGTAGCATAATACGCTTTGTACGGTGTTGTCATAAGTCAGATTAAAATCAGCTGCTAAAACTACCAAAAAGTCATCCACGTATCTAAAAATTTGCAGGACAGTGCCTTTGTCAAACGTGGATTCTAAATCCCGGTCAATGGAAGATAAAAAAATATTACACAGCACAGGGGCAACGCAAGATCCAATGCATATCCCTTTCTTTTGAACAAACAAGCCTGAGTCAAAGGAAACAACCGTCGCCCGAAGGTAAAACTCGAGGAGCGACATAAACTTGTCCACACTAATGCCCACAGAATTTTGAAATGCAACAGTTCCATTACACTCAATGCACTCTCGGACAGACTTAAACAGCTCTGTATGCGGTACAGAGTAGAACAAATCCTCGACATCAATAGAAAATAAAAAACCTATTTCCTTCTGCTTCTTTTTTAGAAAAGCAATGACATCTGTCGAATTCTTTGTTAAGAATGGGTCCCGCAACTCGAGCCCCCGCAAGTGGTCAAATAAAAAAGAGCTAACTTGTTGTAACCAAGTACCGCGTTCACTGACGATACACCTGAATGGCATGTGTGGCTTGTGTGTCTTCACCACGAAGAATACGTCCAGAGTTCCTTTCTTGCATTTCCTGATGTCACTGGCTAACCTAGGAAGCTGCATCCCGTTGCACATAGCTATCGCTTTAGTCTTCACTCTGCAAGTTTTGCTGCTCACCTGTACAAAGTTCTTCGATAAAGCTTCAGTGGCCTTTTCCTTGTACATTGTCGCAGACATCACCACGAATCCGCCTTCTTTATCTCCTTGTAGTAGTCGAAGGTTGTTCCTTTCAAAGTAGGAGACGACATGCCGTGTGCTGTCTTTTGGTAGAAGGTCCCTTTTCCGCGCAGTTTTCATGATGCTGTCAACACCGTCCAACAGACACCGCTCACTGTCATCTCCAGCTTTATAAGCCAACTTCCTGTTTAACGCGAGTAGATCGTGCGCTTGGATCGTAGGCGGCACGCTGTACTTCGGGCCTTTCTGCAAAACGGCAGCAACACCCTCGGGAACAGACGCTCCGTCCAGGAGAACAAGACTGCAAGGTTTCGTGGTCGCCTTTCTAGCCTTCCTCGGCAAGAACGGAAGGATTCCTTGCCACAGGAACTCGGTGTTCTGTGTTGCTATTCGCCTGAAGGTCCTCATTTTTTCTTCAACAATCCATGCCGCGTCGCTAGCACAGCACAGCACCCGAATCCAATCGTAGAGTAGTCTAACCTGCCTCCATAATTCAGACTTCATGATCCGGCAGATACGCTTAACGTGTCCACTAGACGGTGTAGCCATTCCGAAAAAGGCCACGATTTCTGGTGGCACCAGACCATTTCGTAGGTAATAGGAGTAACACCTTGCACGGCATATAGCTGTGGCAATTTGACCGATGAGGACGTGTACTTGAGCACCCTGAAGATAGGAACATTGAAAAGGGCCCACTGTATGAGAAAGATATTTCAATAATACTCGTTGTTGGGCTAGTTGGTGCATTGCTTCAGATGAAAAACTTCCGGCCAATAAAATAACGCACACAGGAAACGAAGAAGGAGACAGGAAAGAGGCCAGACTACCAACTGTTTATTCACATATGCGTGGCTCAAGTATATATACTCATACGGTCACATGGTGAAGCTAAGTGCTCTTTAAAAAATAACCAAAAATTGCCCAAAGTAATAAACTGACTCATAATCATTCAAAGCTTTCTTCGCTCTACTAATCGCTACAGATTACAAACAAGATTCTAGGAACGTGTTTTCCTTCCTGCGCAGTGTCACGGAGCTATCGCTGCAGCATGCTTCACCACTCTTTGCAATATGAAAAGCTTCCAAAATTTCCCGTGCCAATTTTTCATGGCTTTTGCCTAAAATCTTGATTTCGTTCAGCAGTGGCTTACAATTGCACTGTTTACAATGAAGGGCTAGATTGGAGCCTGTGCCTTTCTCAAGTGATTTGAAATGTTCCCAGGCCCTAAAATTCACACAACGCCCTGTTTGGCCTATGTATAACATCCCGCACGTCAATGGAATTGCATACACCACGCCAACAACACACTTCACAAAAACCTTCCCATGCTTCGCCTCACACTGAAACTTCTTCTTTTTCCCGATGCGTGCACACAAACCACCCAATTTCCTTGGTGCGGAAAATACCACGGACACTCCAAACCTGAACGCCACTTTTTTCAAGCCATGCGCTACACGGTGCGTATAGGGCAACACCTGTGGTATCCTCTGCTCTGGACCTGTCTGTTTGGTTTTCTTTTTTCCTTTCATTTTTTGTAGTAACGTTTCAGCAACAGCTGACAAAACAGAACTGGGAAAGCCAGCGTTTTTTAGTCTCTCTATCTGGGCGGTGAAGCTCGTCTCAAGCATGTGCTCACATGACTTTGTCAGGGCAGATTCAAGGCAAAGAGAACCGATGGCCCTCTTTACCGTTTTAGAGTGTGAAGAGTTATACGGTAACAGCTCTTTCTTTGCTCTTGGCGAATACATCCAACACACGTTTCCATCACAACATCTAATGTTTATGTCTAAAAATTGGAGGCTATTGTTCAGCGGCACCTCAGTGCAATTGTAAGCCACTGCTGAACGAAATCAAGATTTTAGGCAAAAGCCATGAAAAATTGGCACGGGAAATTTTGGAAGCTTTTCATATTGCAAAGAGTGGTGAAGCATGCTGCAGCGATAGCTCCGTGACACTGCGCAGGAAGGAAAACACGTTCCTAGAATCTTGTTTGTAATCTGTAGCGATTAGTAGAGCGAAGAAAGCTTTGAATGATTATGAGTCAGTTTATTACTTTGGGCAATTTTTGGTTATTTTTTAAAGAGCACTTAGCTTCACCATGTGACCGTATGAGTATATATACTTGAGCCACGCATATGTGAATAAACAGTTGGTAGTCTGGCCTCTTTCCTGTCTCCTTCTTCGTTTCCTGTGTGCGTTATTTTATTGGCCGGAAGTTTTTCATCTGAAGCAATGCACCAACTAGCCCAACAACGAGTATTATTGAAATATCTTTCTCATACAGTGGGCCCTTTTCAATGTTCCTATCTTCAGGGTGCTCAAGTACACGTCCTCATCGGTCAAATTGCCACAGCTATATGCCGTGCAAGGTGTTACTCCTATTACCTACGAAATGGTCTGGTGCCACCAGAAATCGTGGCCTTTTTCGGAATGGCTACACCGTCTAGTGGACACGTTAAGCGTATCTGCCGGATCATGAAGTCTGAATTATGGAGGCAGGTTAGACTACTCTACGATTGGATTCGGGTGCTGTGCTGTGCTAGCGACGCGGCATGGATTGTTGAAGAAAAAATGAGGACCTTCAGGCGAATAGCAACACAGAACACCGAGTTCCTGTGGCAAGGAATCCTTCCGTTCTTGCCGAGGAAGGCTAGAAAGGCGACCACGAAACCTTGCAGTCTTGTTCTCCTGGACGGAGCGTCTGTTCCCGAGGGTGTTGCTGCCGTTTTGCAGAAAGGCCCGAAGTACAGCGTGCCGCCTACGATCCAAGCGCACGATCTACTCGCGTTAAACAGGAAGTTGGCTTATAAAGCTGGAGATGACAGTGAGCGGTGTCTGTTGGACGGTGTTGACAGCATCATGAAAACTGCGCGGAAAAGGGACCTTCTACCAAAAGACAGCACACGGCATGTCGTCTCCTACTTTGAAAGGAACAACCTTCGACTACTACAAGGAGATAAAGAAGGCGGATTCGTGGTGATGTCTGCGACAATGTACAAGGAAAAGGCCACTGAAGCTTTATCGAAGAACTTTGTACAGGTGAGCAGCAAAACTTGCAGAGTGAAGACTAAAGCGATAGCTATGTGCAACGGGATGCAGCTTCCTAGGTTAGCCAGTGACATCAGGAAATGCAAGAAAGGAACTCTGGACGTATTCTTCGTGGTGAAGACACACAAGCCACACATGCCATTCAGGTGTATCGTCAGTGAACGCGGTACTTGGTTACAACAAGTTAGCTCTTTTTTATTTGACCACTTGCGGGGGCTCGAGTTGCGGGACCCATTCTTAACAAAGAATTCGACAGATGTCATTGCTTTTCTAAAAAAGAAGCAGAAGGAAATAGGTTTTTTATTTTCTATTGATGTCGAGGATTTGTTCTACTCTGTACCGCATACAGAGCTGTTTAAGTCTGTCCGAGAGTGCATTGAGTGTAATGGAACTGTTGCATTTCAAAATTCTGTGGGCATTAGTGTGGACAAGTTTATGTCGCTCCTCGAGTTTTACCTTCGGGCGACGGTTGTTTCCTTTGACTCAGGCTTGTTTGTTCAAAAGAAAGGGATATGCATTGGATCTTGCGTTGCCCCTGTGCTGTGTAATATTTTTTTATCTTCCATTGACCGGGATTTAGAATCCACGTTTGACAAAGGCACTGTCCTGCAAATTTTTAGATACGTGGATGACTTTTTGGTAGTTTTAGCAGCTGATTTTAATCTGACTTATGACAACACCGTACAAAGCGTATTATGCTACTTTAAAAACCTAGGGAAAGGCCTGAGTTTTACGCATGAGGTGCCGCTGAACAATAGCCTCCAATTTTTAGACATAAACATTAGATGTTGTGATGGAAACGTGTGTTGGATGTATTCGCCAAGAGCAAAGAAAGAGCTGTTACCGTATAACTCTTCACACTCTAAAACGGTAAAGAGGGCCATCGGTTCTCTTTGCCTTGAATCTGCCCTGACAAAGTCATGTGAGCACATGCTTGAGACGAGCTTCACCGCCCAGATAGAGAGACTAAAAAACGCTGGCTTTCCCAGTTCTGTTTTGTCAGCTGTTGCTGAAACGTTACTACAAAAAATGAAAGGAAAAAAGAAAACCAAACAGACAGGTCCAGAGCAGAGGATACCACAGGTGTTGCCCTATACGCACCGTGTAGCGCATGGCTTGAAAAAAGTGGCGTTCAGGTTTGGAGTGTCCGTGGTATTTTCCGCACCAAGGAAATTGGGTGGTTTGTGTGCACGCATCGGGAAAAAGAAGAAGTTTCAGTGTGAGGCGAAGCATGGGAAGGTTTTTGTGAAGTGTGTTGTTGGCGTGGTGTATGCAATTCCATTGACGTGCGGGATGTTATACATAGGCCAAACAGGGCGTTGTGTGAATTTTAGGGCCTGGGAACATTTCAAATCACTTGAGAAAGGCACAGGCTCCAATCTAGCCCTTCATTGTAAACAGTGCAATTGTAAGCCACTGCTGAACGAAATCAAGATTTTAGGCAAAAGCCATGAAAAATTGGCACGGGAAATTTTGGAAGCTTTTCATATTGCAAAGAGTGGTGAAGCATGCTGCAGCGATAGCTCCGTGACACTGCGCAGGAAGGAAAACACGTTCCTAGAATCTTGTTTGTAATCTGTAGCGATTAGTAGAGCGAAGAAAGCTTTGAATGATTATGAGTCAGTTTATTACTTTGGGCAATTTTTGGTTATTTTTTAAAGAGCACTTAGCTTCACCATGTGACCGTATGAGTATATATACTTGAGCCACGCATATGTGAATAAACAGTTGGTAGTCTGGCCTCTTTCCTGTCTCCTTCTTCGTTTCCTGTGTGCGTTATTTTATTGGCCGGAAGTTTTTCATCTGAAGCAATGCACCAACTAGCCCAACAACGAGTATTATTGAAATATCTTTCTCATACAGTGGGCCCTTTTCAATGTTCCTATCTTCAGGGTGCTCAAGTACACGTCCTCATCGGTCAAATTGCCACAGCTATATGCCGTGCAAGGTGTTACTCCTATTACCTACGAAATGGTCTGGTGCCACCAGAAATCGTGGCCTTTTTCGGAATGGCTACACCGTCTAGTGGACACGTTAAGCGTATCTGCCGGATCATGAAGTCTGAATTATGGAGGCAGGTTAGACTACTCTACGATTGGATTCGGGTGCTGTGCTGTGCTAGCGACGCGGCATGGATTGTTGAAGAAAAAATGAGGACCTTCAGGCGAATAGCAACACAGAACACCGAGTTCCTGTGGCAAGGAATCCTTCCGTTCTTGCCGAGGAAGGCTAGAAAGGCGACCACGAAACCTTGCAGTCTTGTTCTCCTGGACGGAGCGTCTGTTCCCGAGGGTGTTGCTGCCGTTTTGCAGAAAGGCCCGAAGTACAGCGTGCCGCCTACGATCCAAGCGCACGATCTACTCGCGTTAAACAGGAAGTTGGCTTATAAAGCTGGAGATGACAGTGAGCGGTGTCTGTTGGACGGTGTTGACAGCATCATGAAAACTGCGCGGAAAAGGGACCTTCTACCAAAAGACAGCACACGGCATGTCGTCTCCTACTTTGAAAGGAACAACCTTCGACTACTACAAGGAGATAAAGAAGGCGGATTCGTGGTGATGTCTGCGACAATGTACAAGGAAAAGGCCACTGAAGCTTTATCGAAGAACTTTGTACAGGTGAGCAGCAAAACTTGCAGAGTGAAGACTAAAGCGATAGCTATGTGCAACGGGATGCAGCTTCCTAGGTTAGCCAGTGACATCAGGAAATGCAAGAAAGGAACTCTGGACGTATTCTTCGTGGTGAAGACACACAAGCCACACATGCCATTCAGGTGTATCGTCAGTGAACGCGGTACTTGGTTACAACAAGTTAGCTCTTTTTTATTTGACCACTTGCGGGGGCTCGAGTTGCGGGACCCATTCTTAACAAAGAATTCGACAGATGTCATTGCTTTTCTAAAAAAGAAGCAGAAGGAAATAGGTTTTTTATTTTCTATTGATGTCGAGGATTTGTTCTACTCTGTACCGCATACAGAGCTGTTTAAGTCTGTCCGAGAGTGCATTGAGTGTAATGGAACTGTTGCATTTCAAAATTCTGTGGGCATTAGTGTGGACAAGTTTATGTCGCTCCTCGAGTTTTACCTTCGGGCGACGGTTGTTTCCTTTGACTCAGGCTTGTTTGTTCAAAAGAAAGGGATATGCATTGGATCTTGCGTTGCCCCTGTGCTGTGTAATATTTTTTTATCTTCCATTGACCGGGATTTAGAATCCACGTTTGACAAAGGCACTGTCCTGCAAATTTTTAGATACGTGGATGACTTTTTGGTAGTTTTAGCAGCTGATTTTAATCTGACTTATGACAACACCGTACAAAGCGTATTATGCTACTTTAAAAACCTAGGGAAAGGCCTGAGTTTTACGCATGAGGTGCCGCTGAACAATAGCCTCCAATTTTTAGACATAAACATTAGATGTTGTGATGGAAACGTGTGTTGGATGTATTCGCCAAGAGCAAAGAAAGAGCTGTTACCGTATAACTCTTCACACTCTAAAACGGTAAAGAGGGCCATCGGTTCTCTTTGCCTTGAATCTGCCCTGACAAAGTCATGTGAGCACATGCTTGAGACGAGCTTCACCGCCCAGATAGAGAGACTAAAAAACGCTGGCTTTCCCAGTTCTGTTTTGTCAGCTGTTGCTGAAACGTTACTACAAAAAATGAAAGGAAAAAAGAAAACCAAACAGACAGGTCCAGAGCAGAGGATACCACAGGTGTTGCCCTATACGCACCGTGTAGCGCATGGCTTGAAAAAAGTGGCGTTCAGGTTTGGAGTGTCCGTGGTATTTTCCGCACCAAGGAAATTGGGTGGTTTGTGTGCACGCATCGGGAAAAAGAAGAAGTTTCAGTGTGAGGCGAAGCATGGGAAGGTTTTTGTGAAGTGTGTTGTTGGCGTGGTGTATGCAATTCCATTGACGTGCGGGATGTTATACATAGGCCAAACAGGGCGTTGTGTGAATTTTAGGGCCTGGGAACATTTCAAATCACTTGAGAAAGGCACAGGCTCCAATCTAGCCCTTCATTGTAAACAGTGCAATTGTAAGCCACTGCTGAACGAAATCAAGATTTTAGGCAAAAGCCATGAAAAATTGGCACGGGAAATTTTGGAAGCTTTTCATATTGCAAAGAGTGGTGAAGCATGCTGCAGCGATAGCTCCGTGACACTGCGCAGGAAGGAAAACACGTTCCTAGAATCTTGTTTGTAATCTGTAGCGATTAGTAGAGCGAAGAAAGCTTTGAATGATTATGAGTCAGTTTATTACTTTGGGCAATTTTTGGTTATTTTTTAAAGAGCACTTAGCTTCACCATGTGACCGTATGAGTATATATACTTGAGCCACGCATATGTGAATAAACAGTTGGTAGTCTGGCCTCTTTCCTGTCTCCTTCTTCGTTTCCTGTGTGCGTTATTTTATTGGCCGGAAGTTTTTCATCTGAAGCAATGCACCAACTAGCCCAACAACGAGTATTATTGGAAGAGGTTGACAGCCGGCAAAATGCACTGCCTTCTTCAGAAGACCACCAGCCCTGGCTCTGTGTACGCTGGGCCTGCAGTAGACATTTAATATGAAAATACTGTTCCTTCGTAAGCACCGCGTAGGGGGGTCGACTAGAAGTTCCGTCATGACGTACTCGACCCCATTGTCCGCTGGACCGATGTCTCGCTGAATGCACGTGAACCTATTACTGACCAGAGTGGCCACCCCCCTTCCCCCTTCAGTGGAAGCCACAGTGACGAAACCAGGGAGCCTGATGTGTGATGATGGGATCGTTTCTTGCAAGGTGATAATTTGGGGTTTATCCTTTATGCCTTTTAGGTATTGTCGCAGGGTCGCCCGTTTGCTGACGAACCCTGCGCAATTCCACTGCCACATTGTTATGACGTTAGTTTCGTTATCCATGTTTGGGCTTGGGGATGGGTTTCGAGAGGGCCGCCTGCAGGATGGCACCCTCTGTCGGCGGGGCAATGACACTGTTCAAGTTTGGGACTGGTGTTGTCGATGTGCTTGGCAAAAATCCGTGGTGGGTCCCCTCCAGTTTAAGTATTCTCTCGCTGAGGGCGACCAGACCCAGCTGGGGGTGCGCGATCATTTCTTGTACTTGAGAGAGGCCTGACTGTATGTTGGAGATGGCCTTCTTGAGCTCCGAAAGGAGCTCCAGAGTCTCGTCTTCCCTTGAGCTTTCCAGGGCGCGACGCTTCACTGCACCCGCCTTGGGGGGAGCCTCCGCCATGTCCATGGCCGACGAACTCGTGGCGGCCGGAGGAGCCGGCGGTTTGAGCGCCAATTTTCGTATTTCGGCTATCTCGGTGGCTAGCCGACTGATTTCCTGCTTGAACTGGGCGTTTTCTTTCCTAAGACTATCATTGGCACGCCTAAGCTCTTTGAGCTCGTTCGTGAGACGCGGGTCGTGCGAGTCCTGGGAGTTGGGCGCCTGCGCTTGGTTGCCACGGGCCCTATCGGCCCACGTTAGATAGGACTTGCCTTTACCACTGGAGGGGGTGTTGGATCTTGGCCTGTTGGACGAGCCGCTCCGGGTGCGGGACGTGGAGCGGCCTCTGGAGCCGGAGCGCGCTGGAGAAGGCGATGATGGTCGTGATCTTGGGGCAGAGCGGCTTTTGGAGCCCCGTCGGCTCATGGAGCGACCTCGCGAGCGCGAGCGTCGTTTTCCCCTAGGGCTAGGGCTACATGAGGCTTGAGAATAGGAGGATCGAAGGATCGACTGCGGGGGGAGCTCCTCTTGCTGTCTGGCGCGCTCGAAGCGTCGTCAGCGAACAATGTACGGAGTCTTGAATCTATGCGCACATTCTTTACTGGCAGTAAGGTGCGGACCGCCACAGAACTTGCATATTGGGGTGCATTGGTGCTGCTCATCATGGTTTGGAAGGCCGCATCCCCGACAGACGACGTCGCTAGGTGTTGGACAGACATCGGCGCGATGCCCGAGTCTTCCGCAGGCGTGGCATACGTCCACTTGCTTTCTATATAGGGAACATTTCAACAGGAGCGTTCCGTACCTGACAAAATTCGGTACCCGGTGCCCGTCAAAGGCGATGATCACAGTCTCCGTCTGAGCAATTCTCTTAGCTGCCAGTGCGAGCGGGTTTTTCTGGTTAACGATCTTGCCATCCAGCGTCGCAGGGTCGTCTTGCAACGGTATGCCACGTATGACCCCCTTGCACGTGGAGTGTGGGGCAGTCTCGTACGCGCAGAGTTCGTGGATGTTGCCCGAGATGCGGATTTGCTTGAGGCGGGAGTATCGATCGGCATTTTCCCGTCTAGGAGTGCTGGCCACCATAATGTTTTGCTGTAAGTTCGGGCACAGAGTGTCTTGTGAGAGCTCATCGGGTCTGATGCCGGCGGCTGCAAGTATAGCGTCAGCCACCGCAGCCGCTCCAATTTTGGAGATATTCAGTCCACCTCTTGGTCGAATGACGATTTTGGTGTCTTATTTGGGAAGAACCGGCATTCGGCCTGCCCTAATAATCTTGGACTTCAGCGTTGCGCCGCTATGCTTGTCGCCACGGGACGCCGAAAGCATGGCCGCGGCGTTAGGGCCACCTCCCCGCGATTAGGCGTTAACTCTTCTGGCGCCCGCAGTTTGCCATCCCTGGTCTTGAGTGACTTCCTCCGGGGAAATGTTTTCTCCCTCTACTCGATATTCCCTCATGGTAACGGACGAGTGGCGCCGAGCCACCCCTGAGGCCGGCTGGGTGGCCTAGCTGAGCTAGGCCTAGGCCTGGTCTCCGAAGTGCTCGTTAGGTGAGACGCCGCCGACGGAGGCACACAAATGTCCGTAAAATGGTGAAAAATCACTCACTGTGGCAAAAAAGGGTGTCCGCGTGGTCCTTAGAACTTCGCGGAAAAGATTTGCACAAATAAACATGGATACTCGACGACAAAATGCGAGAAAAGTTGGCAAAATCCGGGAGCCGACGCGAGCACGTCTTGACTCGCCACCGCCAGCGTCTCCTCCCCAATAACTATATATAAAAATATTTTGCTTTGGACTCACTCGGACTAAAAATGAGCGGTATTCGACGTGGTCCGGCTCGAAGGAGCACCATTAAAAAACACATGTGAAAGAATTGCAATTGCCAAGCAACCTATATATATATATATATATATATATATATATATATATATAGCTTTCAACATACAAAAACAAGTTATTTCCCGTGCCTCTACGTATTAATATTCAAAAGAAACCTAACATACCATGCGATTTCCGCGACAGGCACATGCGCGCTGATAGCACTATATACAATGAATACCACATGAATTGGCTGCTGTAGATACCTGTGCTATTTTGAAATTTGGTGATACTATGCTGGTCAATACATTCACCTACGCTTGTAAATTGGTCATTGTGTGCAATGATGTAATATAAAATTTTTGCAGCATAAAATCTGAGAACCATGACTTGACAGGGTCGCGTTCTTTAAAAAGTCTGTTACCTGTCCCGAGTTTCGAATCAGGTAAGGTGAATTCATGGTTCATCATTCATCAAGTCTTCCTGCAAAACACTGCAAGAAAAACTTCTCTTCATTGTATGCTCTGGTGTTAGTGCACATGTACATGTTATCCTACATAAGCTGAGTCTTTCGACAATACCTCATCAGTTGCAATACAGCGCCTGTGTTTGCGTCTATTTAGGTGGGCCTGGTTGTGTCGTATTGTATGCAGCTTCCTCAAAAATAAAATAATGACCAGGTCATTAGCTACCTGCTGCAAAAAAAAAACCAAGATGCAACATTTTTTTCGTCAGTACTCCTTTCTCCACCCCCCCCCCCTCCGCACACACACGCACACGAGAGCTATAAGCGTCCAAGAAGAAAGAGGGGCTGCTTACGGTTGCGCACCTGTCACTCCTTCTCTAAATGTCTCGGTGTGAGGGGGTTTGTCGGAGCAGCGAGGATATAATGTACGACTGGAATCAAAGGTGAACATTCAATATAAGTCTGCCTTCTTTGGATAGAAACTGAAGGAATGACAACTCGATCCAATATATTGCCACGTTCCATTTCCCAAGTTTTTGTTATCGTCCGAAAACACCGCACGATTCTCAGCGCAAACCGCGCCTGCAGTTTTCTAGAAGGTTCCGGACTGTAGTAGATCATTTCGATAAGATCACGCCCACTGTGCGAACGGTACAGATTGTTCTGGAAGCTACGCCACCGCCAGCGATAACGCTAGAACATTCGACAGCAAGAGTATAAATGCCGACGCGCTTCACCGCTTGTCAGTTGTTGATCGAAGGCCGACGCTCCGTTCGCCGCTATCAGTCCGAGACTGCTATCTGTGCGAGACTGCTGCTGTAATTGGACTTTCAGTTTACCGGGCACAGGTTCGCCCAAATAAACAGTTAAATCCTAACACGAAGTCTCCTGTCTTCGGCCACGTCACGACCCCGTGACATCTGGTGGAGGTGCTGCTTTGTTCATGTACCGGACGCCCCCGTCAAGCCGTGAACCCAGCCCACGTCGCGGAGAAGACACCGACACCAACCAGGAGCAGCGAACAAGCCGCCGACAGCAAGGGCTACCACCGGAGTACGGGATTCTACCAGACAAGGCGCGGAAGACGAAGGCCATGACCGCGACTGCAGCGACAATGACAACCGCAGCGTCCCAGCCCACGATGGTCATGCATCAACCCAGGGAACCACCAATTTTCCATGGGTCATCGTTCGAAGACCCGGAGTCCTGGCTGGAGACATACGACCGTGTGGCCGCCCTCAACCACTGGGACCATGACGAAAAGCTGCGTCGTGTCTTCTTCTATTTGGAAGACACCGCAAGGACTTGGCTTGAAAATAGGGAGTCCACGCTCCGAACGTGGGATGTTTTCTGCGGCGCATTCCTTCAAACGTTCGCGAGCGTCGCTCGCAAAGAGAGGGCCGCTGCTTTATTAGAGACTCGGGTTCAGCTACCAAATGAAAATGTCGCCATTTTCACAGAAGAAATGACCCGACTATTCCGTCACGCTGATCCAGACATGCCTGAAGAGAAAAAAGTTCGTTTCCTGATGCGAGGGGTCAAACAGGAGCTCTTCACGGGACTGATGAGAAACCCACCGATAACCGTCCAAGAATTTGTAGCAGAAGCGACCACTATCGAAAAGACCCTGGACATGCGCACCAGACAGTATAATCGTCGCCTGACTGCAGACTGCGCTGCTGCTCAAGCCAGTAACTCCGGAGACCTGCGTGAAACGATCCGAGCGATCGTGCGGGAAGAGCTGCGCAAGCTGTTGCCTTCGGCCCAGCCTCAAGTGGATTCAATTGCCGACATTGTACGAGAAGAAGTTCGGCAATCGCTTCAAATTCCCCACGCACCGCTGCCCGAGCCGGAAGCTATGAGCTACGCCGCTGCACTGCGCCACAACGCTCCTCCCCGTCCACGCCAAAACGCCGCCCCATCGCACTTCCGTCGACAGACGCCACCGCCGCCACCACCCCCACCGACGTCATACCGTTCGCCAGCGGCCCAGCGCAGTGCACCGAGGAAGACTGACGTCTGGCGCACCCCTGACCATCGCCCGCTCTGCTACCACTGCGGCGAGGCCGGACACACATACCGCCGTTGCCAGTACCGACGGATGGGACTACGTGGCTTCGCCGTCAATGCACCGCGCCCACAGCCAGGAGAACGACCACGTGACATCGCCGACTACCTGACAGGAACTCGGTGGACACCACGAAGCCCTTCGCGTTCGCCGTCGCCCAGCCGCCGCACGTCACCGCACCACCGGCAGTACTCTGGCCCAACGCGGGGCCGGTCTCCTAGCCCGTATCCGGGAAACTAAGGGCAGCAACCGGTGGAGGTGCGGTTGCTGTGCGACGAACTACCGAAGATCCTCCGACGACGACGACGCCGCGACGGAGCTTTCCGAACACAACGCCTGCCAGGCAAAGCCCTGACGGCGAAAGCTCATTTACCGAAGGTGGCCTGACGACGCAGCATGGAAGCAGCGGAACAAGCCGACGCAGCCGTGACCCGACGCCACGCCCTAACTGTAATGCGAGACGGCGAACTAGCGACCTCGACGTTCTTATCGACGGCCACAGTGTGACCGCTCTCGTCGATACTGGAGCCGACTATTCTGTCATCAGTGGGTCGTTCGCCGCGAAGTTAAAGAAAGTTAGGACAGCTTGGAAAGGCCCTGAAATCCGCACAGCCGGAGGTCATCTCGTAACGCCTGCAGGAATCTGCACAGCGAGAGTCACCATTAACGGCCGTATTTATCCTACAGACTTCGTAGTCCTACAGCGTTGCTCGAGAGATGTCATCCTTGGCATGGACTTCTTATGCCTCCATGGTGCTGTCATCAACCTAAAAACAAAGTCGATAACGTTATCCACAGAAGAAGCATTACCGCCGCGCACGCCGTCAGGACACCATGCCTTGAATGTGCTGGAAGAGCAAGTCACTATTCCGCCTCGCTCAAGCGTCATTATTTCAGTCGGCGCTCCTAAATCCCCTGACTTGGAAGGCGTCGTTGAAGGCAGTCAGCATCTGTTGGTCACCCGAAATATTTGCGTCGCAAGAGGAATCGCAGAGCTGCGGGAAGGCAAAGCAACGGTTTTGCTCACGAATTTCAGCAATGAGTACAAACATGTGAACAAAGGAACAACGGTCGCATACATCGAAGAAATTGTTGAAGCCACCAGTGCTTTCGCCCTCGCCGATTCTGCGGAACCTGCTCAGAGAAACCAAGCCCCTCCCATAGCTTTCGACGTCAATCCCAGACTTCCGAACGATAAGCAAGAACAGCTCAAGGCCCTGCTCCTGCAATACGAAGATTGCTTTTCGTCGTCATCGAAAATTCGGCAGACCCCAATCACGAAACATCGCATCATAACCGAAGAAAATGCCAGACCACTCCGTCAGAGTCCGTACAGGGTTTCGACGCGAGAACGTGAGGCCATGAAGAGACAAGTTGATGAAATGCTGCGGGATGACATTATCCAGCCGTCCAAAAGTCCATGGGCATCCCCCGTGGTGTTAGTGAAGAAAAAGGATGGGACCCTACGTTTCTGCGTCGATTATCGCCGCCTGAACAAAATCACAAGAAAGGACGTGTATCCCCTCCCACGAATAGACGACGCACTTGATCGGCTCCATAACGCCAAGTACTTTTCGTCAATGGACCTTAAGACTGGCTATTGGCAAATCGAAGTCGACGAAAGAGACCGAGAGAAGACGGCGTTCATAACACCGGACGGCCTCTTCGAGTTTAAGGTGATGCCCTTCGGCCTTTGCTCAGCGCCTGCAACGTTTCAACGCGTTATGGATACAGTACTGGCAGGATTGAAGTGGCAGACTTGCCTTGTGTACTTGGACGACGTCGTCGTGTTTTCCTCGACTTTCGACGAGCATCTTCGGCGTCTTGAAGCTGTACTTCAAGCCATCAAGACTTCCGGACTCACACTGAAGCCAGAAAAGTGCAGATTTGCGTATGAGGAGCTCTTGTTTCTGGGGCACGTTATCAGCAAGTCTGGAGTTCGTCCCGATCCACGGAAAACAGCCGCCATCGCCGACTTCCCGCCGCCCACTGACAAGAAAGCCGTGCGCCAATTTCTGGGCCTGTGTGCCTATTATAGGCGGTTCGTGAAAAACTTCGCCCGCATCGCCGATCCTCTCACTAACCTCACCAAGGCCGACGTGGAGTTTAAGTGGGGAACGCCGCAGGAACACGCTTTCCAGGAGCTTAAACATCGCCTCCAGACGCCTCCGTTACTTGCCCATTTCGACGAATTCGCCGAGACAGAAATACATACTGACGCAAGCAGCGTAGGGCTTGGCGCCGTTCTTGTGCAGAGGGCTGACGGACTTGAAAGGGTTATTAGTTACGCCAGCCGATCGCTATCCAAAGCAGAAGCAAACTATTCCACAACAGAAAAGGAGTGCCTCGCCATCATCTGGGCTACGTCGAAATTTCGCCCCTACCTCTACGGCAGGCCCTTCAAAGTTGTGAGCGACCACCACGCATTGTGTTGGCTAGCCACCTTGAAGGACCCCTCAGGTCGCCTCGCACGATGGAGCCTGAGACTTCAAGAATATGACATTACTGTCATTCACAAGTCCGGCAAAAAACACTCCGACGCCGACTGTCTCTCTCGTGCGCCTGTCGACCAACCGCTACCCGACGACCCGGATGACGACTACTTCTTAGGAACAATAACTACCGACGACTTTGCTGAACGACAGAGGGCCGACCCGGAACTTAAGGCCCTAATAGAATACGTGGAAGGCAGGACCGCCGAAGTGCCGAAGATATTCAAGCGCGCACTTGCGTCGTTCTTTCTACGAAACGGTCTTCTACAAAAGAAAAACTTTTCACCGCTTCGAGCTAAGTACCTTCTTGTGGTGCCTTCAGCTCTGCGACCAGAACTCCTACAGGCCCTTCACGACGATCCGACGGCAGGGCACCTCGGTGTTTCTCGCACGCTCGCGAGGATACAAGAAAGGTACTACTGGCCACGTCTTACCACCGACGTCACTCGTTATGTGAGAACATGCCGGGACTGTCAGCGACGCAAGACACCGCCGACAAGGCCAGCGGGACTTCTGCAGCCAATAGATCCACCTTGCCGACCTTTCCAGCAGATTGGTATGGACCTACTGGGGCCGTTCCCGACGTCGGCTTTCGGAAACAAGTGGATCGTGGTAGCTACCGACTACCTCACCCGCTACGCCGAGACAAAAGCCCTGCCAAAAGGCAGTGCATCCGAAGTAGCTAAATTCTTCGTCGAAAATATCGTCCTACGTCACGGCGCCCCAGAGGTCCTTATCACCGACAGAGGAACGGCATTCACTGCCGACTTAACTCAAGCAATCTTGGCATACAGCCAAACAAACCACCGCCGGACGACAGCGTACCACCCACAGACCAACGGCCTCACCGAGCGGCTTAACAAGACGATCGCCGACATGCTGTCAATGTACGTCGATGTCGAACACAAGACGTGGGACGCCATTCTTCCGTATGTGACCTTCGCATACAACACGGCGGTGCAGGAGACGACGCAGATATCGCCATACAAATTGGTCTACGGAAGGAGCCCGGCAACGACGCTCGATGCCATGTTACCCAACGTCACCGACGAAGAAAACCTCGATGTGAGCGAGTACCTTCAACGCGCCGAAGAAGCCCGACAACTTGCGCGTCTCCGTATCAAGAATCAACAGACGACCGACAGCCACCGTTACAACCTTCGACGACGCTTCGTGGAATACCAGCCCGGTGAACGTGTTTGGGTGTGGACGCCGATACGCCGACGTGGACTAAGTGAAAAGCTTCTGCGACGGTACTTCGGACCGTACAGGGTGGTTCGACGGCTCGGCCCACTTGATTACGAGGTTGTCCCCGACGGCATCACGAACTCTCAACGACGCCGATCGCGACCTGAAGTCGTCCATGTCGCGCGCCTCAAGCCGTTTCATGCGCGTTAACAAACTGAACTAGTGTTTTTTTTGTATTATTGTTGTATCGTAATTTATTCATTGTACTTTCTTGCATTATTATTGTACTTTCATCTTTAGTTAAAGCATCGGGACGATGCCTTTTTTCAGAGGGGGGCAATGCCACGTTCCATTTCCCAAGTTTTTGTTATCGTCCGAAAACACCGCACGATTCTCAGCGCAAACCGCGCCTGCAGTTTTCTAGAAGGTTCCGGACTGTAGTAGATCATTTCGATAAGATCACGCCCACTGTGCGAACGGTACAGATTGTTCTGGAAGCTACGCCACCGCCAGCGATAACGCTAGAACATTCGACAGCAAGAGTATAAATGCCGACGCGCTTCACCGCTTGTCAGTTGTTGATCGAAGGCCGACGCTCCGTTCGCCGCTATCAGTCCGAGACTGCTATCTGTGCGAGACTGCTGCTGTAATTGGACTTTCAGTTTACCGGGCACAGGTTCGCCCAAATAAACAGTTAAATCCTAACACGAAGTCTCCTGTCTTCGGCCACGTCACGACCCCGTGACAATATATTTAAGGAAAAAACCCCTATGTTTCGAAGCTGGTCCGGCTTCTTCCTCAGGGGTGAGAGATTGGCTTAAAAACGTCGCTTCTTTAAATATGTTTTGGTTGGAGTTTTCTCGTTACTTCAATGTACGACTAGAAGTGGCGATGGTGTTAAAGAAAAGGGTTGCCCCACTGGCTTTCGCAATAATCAATTAGGCAAAATATTTTCTGTTTTCATCTTGCTGTGTAATATCCTTGCCTTCTCATGACTCTCGGCTAAGCTTTGTTTTGTGCTCGGCAGCTCAGGATGAGGTGACTTTCCACGAACCTTACCTACTTTCCTACTTTCCAAACCAGTTACTGCATGCAAGCTTCCCCTGAATGGATGAATCTGTGGTTGAAGAAAAGGAAAAAAAGACACTATCTTTCCTTGCGAGACCACGGCTCAGTCGCTTGAAGAGAGAGGGGGGGAGTGGAGAAAAGAGTTTAGAAGTAGGTAGGAGGAGAAGGTTTGGAAGAACGTGACGGCCATGGCTGCTAGAGCAGAAGGAAAATAGGGGCCGTCGGCAGGGCAGTGCGAGTCGTACGACTTTGAAATGTGGAGCTGCAACCACATACGCACATATGGTCATCCCCACAAGAAAAAACATGTTCTGAATCACCTTTCTTGGGCAAGAATACAGAAAACTAGCTAAACAAGAAAACTAAAATAAATAAAGAAATAACCGATAATCTAACCACCAATTGTCACCACAGTTGCGGAAGGAAAGAAGAAAAAACGTAATCTGTGACCTTGGCACCAGCGGCTAAACAGAGGCATTTATTCGCAGAACACTGTGTATAAGAAAAGACACGGAAACACGACACCAATGGCGCCGGAATGACGCCGCGTGTCGACCCAACTTGAGCTCTGGGAACAGCGAATGGAGTGCAATGGCAGAACACTGCGAGACCACTCGCAACATGTTTGCGCCATGTATACCAGTCCCGACGGCACGGTGTAGAGCTCGTTGCGTTGTTTTGTAGTCTTTCTGCATTCCTTGAAGTGCACAAAGAGCGCGAAAAGAAGGGTACGAGGAACTTGAACATGGAAAACGACTTTGCCATCAAGCCTTTTGCAGTGTGTACTGGACGAACGCAACGACAGGTGACGAATGACAGGAAGTTCTTACACGCTTCAAAAATGACTATGAATGGAATCGTTTTTGAATGGGAATGAAAAAAAAATCTTTAAAAACTTGGGCGTTGCTATGTCGGTAGAACAAAACTTCAGGCCTGCTGGAAAAAGATGGCAGCAATACCACATGAAGAGACTCGAGAATTAAAAGCATCTCTGATTGCCGAGAAGTAACAGAATTCTTCAACCATGTTACAGCTTGAATAAATTTATTTCCGTGTGTGATGAAGGATCACGTATGGCATGAAATGTGCGTTTCTGACTCCTTCCTTCTAAAATATGACCGCGACAATTTTCATTGTACCCTCAATTACGCCGCTGCTGTTTAAATGGTAGTAGATGACATGACAAAAGCCCATGGTCTGTGCCATCGCCACATTTTAACAAAACCTGAAATCCAGCCACATGACGCATTGCTATCGGGAAATTTTGAGCGCAAACTAATGGTTCCACACGACGTTCACTAGCATATGTCCTGTCTCTCCCCAGACAACACTCGATTTCCTGAGGTCATCCTCATATGGTACAATCGTCCTCGCACAGTTCTTATCGACCTTAGTACTTACTGAGGATGACACAAGCTGGTTTGCCTCGGAAATGTCTTTTCGGGTGCTTTCTGAGGACAACAATTGGTCCGGAAAAGGTCCTGTTAAGTATATTTTGGGGATGACAAAAGCATTGCACTGAGCACTTAGATATATTTCCTCAAGACCTTTGCGCACCAAGTAGATGCATTTCATACGTGAAAACTTTCTCCACAAGTTTGTTTCTCACAGTCATAAAGTTATTGTATATTTTCACCTCGTTTTTTGCAGAAAATTTTCAAGTTGTGCGTTGTGCTTAATGAGACACGCGTAAATAATTGGCGTAGGTATCGAACCTGATATTGCGAAATGTCCATTTGAAACAGTGTTTCTTAAATGTCACAGCCTTAAATTAGTCATTATACGCCGCTGTAGCGCGTAATAACAAACTAGCAGCTGGCAACCATTGCCTATGCGGCACCATTCAAGATAGCCCCGCCGCGGTGGTCTAGTGGCTAAGGTACTCGGCTGCTGATCCGCAGGTCGCGGGTTCAAATCCCGGCTGCGGCGGCTGCATTTCCGATGGAGGCGGAAATATTGTAGGCCCGTGTGCTCAGATTTGGGTGCACGTTAAAGAACCCCAGGTGGCCGAAATTTCCGGAGCCCTCCACTACGGCGTCTCTCATAATCATATAGTGGTTTTGGGACGTTAAACCCCACATATCAATCAATCAACCATTTCAGATAGTCAGGTTGCCAAGCTATTCCAAGCCAACTAACTGTCAAAATGCCAGCGGCGGCCCTGTCAGGGAAAGTGCAGTGAACTAGTGAAGGTTCGTGTCCTTTGTTGTTTGTGTGCATGCTCAAAAGTGAGATATGTGTGAGACTGTAAGTCGTAGGTGATGACGGTAGGTAAATTGCCGTGTTGATGAGTGCACTGGGCTGCTGAACGTTCAGACTGATCATGGCTGCATTGTCACCAGCCGACCGCGGCGAGGTGTGGTTCGAAGCAGCGTGGAACAACAGCCCATCGCGATCAATTGGGCTTCGAAGCAGCCTGGTCCCAATGTGAAAGAATCGACTTCTGCATCTGCCACATGGCCCGACCTCGGGTATGTCAAGCCAACGCCCGTGTCGAGTGTACTGATAGGCTGTGAGAGCGGAGCCTCTAACACTAGTGAGTGCATAGGGCGCGATACACGTGGTGATGAAGACACTGTGTCAAACTTTCGAGGAAGATTACAAACGTAATTGATTGAGCTGTGTTGACTGCTTTGATACTGCTTTTCTTTTTTCAGATAATACGCGTGCTCGAATGCCTGACATAGCTGTCAGTTGTGATTAATTACTGTTAAATAAATAAATTTCAGTCAACAAGCTTTGTTTGTTTTACTCTAATAGTCCAGCACGGTCACCTCTCTGTTGATTAATACAGTATTTCGTATTTCGTATTTATTTCAGACAAAGACAAGTAATATGTACATTTGCCCTGTCTAGGAGGAGTGACAAAAAGGCACTAATGCCTGACTGGGTGTCACACCCCTTTTTAGACACACACAACTCAAACATCAGTGGCAGTTATCTAAGCAAAATACACAAGGTTACATATAGTATACATATTTTGGCCAAACATATACAGGATTTTCTACATATATACATTGTTCTATATACATATGAAACAGAAAGATTTTCTATATACATATACAGTATAAACTGCAGCAAGGTAAAAAAAAGAGAAAAAAAATAGAAAAAAAGAAAACAGAATTATTCTTGTATTGATAGGAGATATGCCGTTAATCCCGTT
This sequence comes from Rhipicephalus microplus, assembly GCF_043290135.1. NCBI lineage: Eukaryota > Metazoa > Arthropoda > Arachnida > Ixodida > Ixodidae > Rhipicephalus > Rhipicephalus microplus. The sequence continues at coordinate 219,863,285 of NC_134704.1, forward strand.
CACTCCAAGCCTGCGAGGTCTCGAGTATATATACTCGAGACCTCGCAGGTGTTTTTCTTTTGATGTACGGAAATATCATGAAAAGAAGTAAATCCTAGGTAGTATCACTGCCCACAGTACCGAACCAGCTACGCTATCGTTGTTCTGAAAAGATACTGAAAAAGTCCTGAATTGTTGTTTTGGGGATGTGCTGAGGTTGTTATGTGTATGAACAAGGGGACGGGATTAGCGCCTTTCTAGTACCATAAAAGGACATTCTGAGGGCGTCATATTGTCCTCACGGAGGCATACTGAGGACGTCCTGAGGTTCTGTTTGTGTTGTTTGGGTCTCGTTCTTGTTAACGTCTTGTTTGGCGCTCACAACTTTCCCAATCGCCACAATTATTCAAGAAAAAACTGAAGTGGCATCTGAGGGCACAAGCAGTTCAACGCAATAGAAAAACAGAACGGGTGCTTGATTGCTCACGAATCGTGCTGCTTTCTCGTCTTTAAAGCCACATTAATAATGAAACCGGAGCTTAGCACTCAATCTCCGTTGATTAGGTACATAATCATAGATCAAGCTCAGTGTGGATTCTAATGTCACGTAATAAAGGTGACCTGAAGTGGCACATGCGTCACAACATGCTGCAGAACCCAATTCCATGCCTTCGTACCGTCATGCTCTTATAATACGAACGTTTGTAGATTGGACTACAGAAACAACATTAAAGACCGAGAATTATTTAATTCTTCCGTTCGTTAGTAACGCCCTTCGTTATGCATTCTTCTGTTCTCTGGGAGCAGGTCACGTGAGTTTTGTAGCATGAATTAACATAAATTGCTGTTTCTATTTTACCACAGTCACCGAACGGTGTACTCTATAAACACATCATTTGCATTAAACTTCGTGCCAGCACAATGTATACAATCCTCAATTACGTCGCAAAAAAATACGGGTTTCACGCAAAGAATTTCCTAATGCTTTGTTAGATATTCAACCGTTAAATTTAAAAATAGCACCACCGTGAACGGGATTAACTCCGTGACCAAATTTCACTGCAAAAAGCGCTCGAATAACTGCACCTTGCAGGTATGCAATATACATTGCATGAGGTTTTAGATGTGTGGTGACATCATTAGTTCAGGTTACATTGTTTTTGTAGAATTAGCTTTTTAGTCACGTTTACTATGCTTTTTAATGTTTATGTTTCACCTCATCAGTCATTTAGTGTTGGCCATTTCAGTTCCACATCTTTAATGAGAGTTATGAATAGTTGATATCCAAGCATTTTTTTTAAGATATAAGACTGCTTTTTATCAAAGGACCAACCCTAGAACGAGTTCCGGGGAGGAGGGAGATATAAACAGTCTTATAATTTGAAAAATAAAATTTTCGGCTTTACAAGCCGGATTGTCAATACGACAACAAGGCACACCATCGTGGGAGGTTTTAAATATTCGGAACCATAGGTCGGCAAAATAAATGGAGCCCACATAAACTCACTCAGTAAATTTTCTTTTATCTTAGGACTCGATATAGGGCCCAGCCTATTGCCGGAATTTCGGTCACATATAGGTGAACAAAAACATTTTTCTCTGCAAAACATTTTCGTAATAGACTACTTTCAATAGAATAAATAAGCTCGACATTTTTCGAATACACCTGAGATAGTCGCTAAAACGCCTTGGACGTTTGGCGTGGAATGGCCGATGAAACTTTACGTCAATACCTATCACTTTTCGTCTCCACTGTCTCTTTCCAAGTTCGTGTTCTTCCTTTCTTGACATTCAACTTCACAGTAATTTAACAAATCCGCATCATATTGGCTCTATAGAAGAAAATAGCTTGCTGTATGCGCATCTCAAATCAAACGTGGGTGTGCACTTACGCCCCATCTCACTGTTTTGTATCGATCATTTCGGCGTTCTCATTTCACTTACTGTATTACCATGTGGTTGCGACGTCAAAGAAGATGGTACGTGGGTTGCTCAAGACGACACTTTTTATTGAGTGAACATGTGCATAGGAAAGTGCAAAGTACTAGAAATTCGTGCTTTACACAGATAGCGGTAATCAGAGCATTGGTCGTTGGTAATAGGATCTGCGCGAAGGTACGTCGCCATTTATACACGTAGCATCCATATCGTAGGTGTCTCAAGCTTATCATAAGATTCTAAAATAATCTAGAGTTTTCGCAGACAGCCAAGCGTTCTTTGCGCAAGGCAATTGATTAATATGTGGTGTGTAACGTTTCAAAACCACCACATGATTATGAGAGATGCCATATAGTGAAGGACTCCAGAAATTTTGACAACCTGGGGTTTTTTAACATGCACCCAAATCGCAGCACATGGGCCTACAGCACTTTCGCCTCTATCGAAAATAAAGCAGCCACAGGTGGGACTTGATCCCGCGACCTGCGGGTCAGCAGCCGAGTACCTTAGCTACTGAACCACTACGGCAGTGCCTTTGCGCAAGACAGTGACATAAAACTACAAGCGAGCGTGGCAGTATAATAATGTTGCGACAAAATTTCAGCAGATGCAACATGTTTCACTGTGGATGCCATTTTCATACAGAACCGTCAGCGGGTGGCCACGCATTGCAAGGTGGATCGACGTCTCTGGGTATTTTGATTTGGCTAAATTTCTACCTAAAACACACGGCGTGACGACAGCACTCACGTTGACCGTAAACTTTAACGAAACGAAGTGCACGCTTCGGTGGGATGATATGCATACCATTAAGAAGCTGTTGTGTATTTCTCAAAGGTCGAGATCCTCAATGGTCAAGCAACTCTTCCCTATCACGTGCTGGGTGAAAAGAATATATCCATGTAATGTTTACAGCCAGCCTATAGACCCCAAACACTGACGGTGTGGGCCGACATCACTCCTGTAAGTCAATTTAGTGATGTATCCGTTACAGTAAAAAGTAACTAAATACCTCACTCGTTACTCTATAATAAGAAAAAGGGGAACTTTTCACGGCTCCACGTTATAAAAATACATAAAAAAGGTAACGCATTACCGTTACTGTAACCGAAAAAAACAAAACGAATGTTACCTCTGTCGTAACTTCGAAGTCATCACTTTTAATCAATGTGTTTTTGCTGCAAAAACCCTCAAGGAGAATTTTTAAAACTCAAATTTATGTTTCACACATACTAACCCAAGCAAGGAATATACTCAAAATGTTCAATTAACGAGAATTATTTGTACAAATGTACTGAATCTTAGCAATGTTATATAGAAGCTTAATGATGCCTGCACATGTGATGGCTTCTGACTCTGAAGTGACACAGGATGAAACCATTGTTTTTTCATTGGAGGAATACACTCAAAGTGAGGTTCAATAACCCACGGTATTCACAAAGAAACGATCACTGAACTCTCAAGAAATTTACAAATATCGGTCTTTTCTTGATCCTTCAGCACCTCCAATAAAGCAAGTCGAAATTAGCACTGTTGGTCCTAGCCACCGGAATGGCCCGCCACGCACCAGTAGGCAATCACGAAGGCCTACGGAGGCCTACATTGGTGCCTTTTTATTAGGGAGGGGGGAGGGTTTCGGGAAATGTCGTGGGGAAAAGGGGGGACACTTGCAAGTTTTGACACCAGATGTGCCTTGCAAAGATGTAAGTCTAGAAAAATCACGTCTTGCAACACACATCTTGCAATAGCAGTCTTTTTTTAATATGTTGCAGGTTTTATTTTTGTTTATACAAGAATTTAAATCATGCCTAGAAATCAAGTACACAAACGAACATAGGTTCCGAGCACTCGTAATTGCATTCTTCTATTGAGTCTTTTCCGGAACAAGTCGAGAGTGACAGTTGCTATTTCAATTGTCTCACACATCTGATGGGTATCGAGAACGTGTACACGCTACAAAAAAAAAGCATTGAAAAGTTGAATGTTTTATACATACTTATCAAGCATTTTTATTTGTGACGTTTTTAAGAGAAATTTTAATGAGGCCCACTTGCAAGGGGTGTCCCCCTCTCCTGACCAAACACAAAGGGGTCAACGTTCTCTGCAGGCGTGGTCAACGGACGCCCAGCTCGTGACCAGTATGGGCTGTGTATCTGAGCAAATATTGCATTTGCTCTCATCTGCACATATGACAATCGACAGTTTTTTGTGTTGGGGGGATGCAAACCCTTCTTTCAACTTGCATCACGACTGAGGGAGCGGGTCGTGTTGGTGTCGCTAGAGTGGGTAGTAAGTGCTGGTGCAGGTTGATGAGGTCAAGTGTACTTTTTGCACCACCCGCCTCGCCCACGCCCATGTCTACACTTCATTCATTGAACACCATGCTGAGAACTAGTTGAATAAATGCACAGATTTGTTTCCTTCCGCATCCTATACCGCTGCATAAAAGATTCTCACATTGTGAAAAGTAGGTATTTTCATTCGTTTGAAGGAAAGTTACATTCAAAGCATGACAGATACTCAAAAAAGTGGTTTCATGCAATCGCAATAAGAAAAGTTGAAGCAGAGGTGCTTCTTTTTTGTGCAGCATACAGTGTCAAAGTAAGATCGGATTCGAAAAAAGCGAAATGAGTGACGTGCGTCACTGCTTGCTCATTGTTCAATGAAAGAAGGTTTCATAAAGTATTACGTAGCCAACAACAGCAACAAACTGCTGCATCTTAAATTAAAAAAAGCAAAGTGCTGCACATTTACGGTAAAACGTGGACCTAGATTGAAATACGTGTTATTTTTTCATGAATGCAAAATAAAACTATTTTACAAAAAGCTTTGCATTCATCAGGATGTTGACACATCTGTGTAGTGTCATTTATGCTATTTGGATGAAAATTCCTGAATTTCAACGAATTCAGTAACCTGTGGCAGAAGAGCCTTTTGAATTTTCAGTTTCGGTTTCTGCGCCGCCGACGCCGCCACCGCCGACGAAATTTGGCCGTACGCCGCTGCCGATGAAAAAACCGGCGTGCGCCGACAACGCCGCCACCGCCGGTCGAAATCACTCGGCGCACACCTCTAGCTGGTAGCGCCCCCTGCCGTGATAATGGATGGATGGATGGATATGGCTGTACCCTTTAGATCGGGCGGTGGCTAGCGTCACCAAGCCGTAATACTTAATGAACCAAAAGCTATATTTTTTTTTCTTAAAAAGTGAGTTTCAGGATTCGTACTTTGCAGTGAAGAGTTTAATTTTCACCTGTGCCTTGACTTTAGCCACCAATGACATAACCTCCTTCTAGTTAAGTCTACTCGCTTAAAATCTGTTTTGCCCTCCCTGTCCCTCAACCCCAGTGCTTTGAAAAACTCTCCGCCATCATCCTGAACTATAGGGTGAAGCCCTTTACAGAACATTATCAAGTGTTCGGCAGTTTTTTCTTCCTCTCCACACGCACTGCATCCTGTGTCTACATCTTCGTATTTGGCCCGATATGTCTTGGTTCGCAGTACTCCCGTCCTGGCCTCAAACAGCAGAGAACTACCCCGAGTATTATCATAGATCCTTTCCTTGGCAATTTCCTGCTTAAAAGTTCGATAGATCTCTAGTGCGGACTTCTTAATCATGCCCATTCTCCACATGTCAGTCTCCGTTTCCTTCACTTTCTTCTTAACCGATAGTTCTTTTTGGTTTGGCCACCTGCTGTTTTCTAAGTATTTACCAGTCAACTTCCTGGTTCGCTTTCTTCATTTTGTATCGACATTCTTCATGTACAAGTACCTGAAAACCTTCCTAGCCCGACGCTCCTCCCCCATTTCTCGCAATCGCTTCTCAAATTTTATCTTGCTGCTAGCTTCCCTGCCCTCAAATGATGTCCATCCCATATCACCTTGTACTCCCTGATTTGGTGCATTCCCGTGAGCTCCTAAAGCAAGCCTACCTATTCCACGTTGCTTAATTTCTAATCTTGTTTGGACTTCTGATCTCATGCACAAGACCGCATTGCCGAACGTCAGCCCAGGAACCATGACCCTTTTCCATATTCCTCTCAAGAGATCATACCAATTGTAATTTTACAGTGCCCTGTTTTTCATCACTGCTGCATTCCTGTTACTTTTAGTCGTCACGTATATTTCATGTTTCCTTAGGTACTCGGTCCCATTGCTTATCCATACGCCCAGATATTTGTATTTATCTGTTATCTCTACCGTGACCTCCTGTATTTTAAGCTCACCACCTTCATTGTCATTAAAAATCATGACTGCTGATTTTTCCTTACTGAATCTAAAATCTAACCTATCTCCCTCATTACTGCAGATGTCCATCAATCTCTGCAAATCTTCCTTGTTGTTGGCCATTAGCACTATATCATCTGCGTACATTAATGCTGATAGTGCCTGATCAATAAGTTTTCCTTGTTTCACTAAAGAGAGGTTGAAGCCCAGTCCACTTCCCTCTAATTTTGCCTCTAATCCTTGTAGGTACATCATGAGTAATAAGGGTGACAGGGGGCAACCCTGCCTAAGCCCCCGTTTTACCGCTGCAGGCTTGAATACCTGTTTTTCCCACTTCATAACTACCTTGTTACCTTTATAGATACCCTTTAAAAGATTAGTGACTACATGTTCCACGCCTAGTGTGTCCAGTATTCCCCACAATTCCTCTTGAACCACGCTATCGTACGCTCCCTTGATATCCAAAAATGCTAGTCACAGGGGCCTGTGTTCCTTTTCTGCTATTTCGATGCACTGCGTCAGTGAGAACAGATTGTCTCCCAACCTCCTATGTTTCCGAAACCCATTCTGCAGTTCTCCCAGCCCCCCCTCATCCTCTATCCATGCCTGCAGTCTTTCCTTTATAATCTGCATCGCCAGCCTGAAGACCAGTGATGTCACTGTTATAGGACGGTAGTTGTTTATGTCAGCTTTGTCCCCCTTTCCTTTATAGATCATGCTCATCCTGCTAAGTTTCCATCCATCGGGAACTTCCCCATCGATTATTATTTTGCTCATTGCCTCTCTCAAAGCCTGCTTAGACTTCGGACCTAATGTCTTTATCAGCCTAATTGGAATGCCATCTGGGCCTGTTGATGTACTACTAGGAACCCTCTTCTCAGCCCTTTCCCACTCTCGTTGTGAAAATGGAGCTATTGCACCACTTGATTCGTCCTTGTCTATTGTGTTGCATAAAGTACTTCTTTGTTGAAATTTTTCTGTCACCCTCGTTCTTATATATTCAATAGCTTCGTCCCCTTCTAGCCTAGCACCTTGGGCTGTAGTTATAAAACTCTGCTCTAGGCTCGTCTCATTTCTTAGGGAGTTTAGATGTTTCCAAAATTTCGCAGCTGCCTTTCTATCTTTTTGATGTATTTCTGCCAGCCACTGAGCTCCCTTTCTTCTAATCTTTTTATTGATCAGAAGGGATGCATCCCTTCTACAGCTTAGAAACGTTTCCCATCTTCTCTCAACACCATCTGTCGGTTCACCCCGCTGCTTAGCATGTCTGTGTTCCCTAGAGGCTTCCTCACGTTTTGCTATGGCTCTCTTAACTTCCTCATCCCACCAACTTTTGGGTTTGTGTCTTCTTTTCCGGGGTGACTTGTCACGCGTCTTAGCAAGCCCTAGCTCGAAGAGTCTAATTAGATTTGTGTATGTCCACACTGTCCTATTATCCTCCGTGATTACTTTCTCAATTTGTTTAGTGGCTATTTCAATTTGCCTTTCTGGATAAAAATTTTCCTGCAGTTGCTCATCTTGTCTCCTTCCCATTTTCACTGCTCTTCCAAAACTTAGCTTGATACATTTGTGATCACTACCAAGACTTCTGGAGCCCCCTTCATCTATGTGCATTCCCCTGAGCTTATCATACATCCTATGTGACATCAGTGCATAATCTATCGTCGACTGAAGCCTTCCTACCTCCCATGTTACTTGCCCTTCACACTTCTCGGTACTGTTGCAAATGATCAAATCAAGCCTTTCACACATATCCATGATCATTTTGCCTGTCGGGTCGGTATACTCATCTACATCTTCTATGTGCGCATTCATGTCTCCTAGTATAATAATCTCGCACTCTCTTCCTAACTCCTGAATGTCCTTTGATATACACTCTACCATTGCCTGGTTTTCCTCTCTGGCCTTTGCTCCCGTCCACAAGTACACGAAACCAAGGAGGGTCATTTGACCTGCCACTTTCCCTTTTAGCCATAAATGTTCCTTGCACTCCTGCTTGACCCTTTGCCAGTCTGTACTTTTATGAATGAATGCCCCAATACCACCCCCCTTTCTGCTGCCTTCTGTTCTATTACAATATTCCCACGCGTAGTCCGGATTGTTCGGAGGTTGTTTCATGTCCCTGAGATGTGTTTTTACAAAACCGTATACCATCGGCCTCTCTTCCCTTAGCTTTTCTTCTATCTCTTCCCACTTCAGCCTGTTCCTACCACCCTGCATGTTAATATACCCTATGTCTGAATTGGCTCGGCGCTCGTGGCTACGTCTATTTATGCCCCGGACTCTACCTATCTTAGATATTGGTGCCACTTTGGAATCTTATCTGTTCATACCACCTGTCGAAGAGTCTCCCTGGTTGTTTTCCTCGTTACTAGCTATCCTGCACCCCGAAGGGCTCGCTTGCCCCCCAAAAAAGCCACTGCGCGTCCTGCAAGTCGCCAACCCACCTCATGACCTAGCCGCCCATCGAAGTGAATTCTGTCTCGTTGAACCCCCCTTCCCCCACCTATGCACCTCTCTGTTTATTTCCACCACCTCAAAGCCTTTTTCTCGACTCATCCGCCATATCTCTTGGTTTGCGTTGACAACCGCTCTTTGCAGGTTGCTATCACGCACCGGTACCTCCGGTATCGTGCATATCACTACCTGTGCCTTAGGAGAAGTGGCGCGCATGTCATCGACGCCTTTCGCCAGTGTGGCTGCTAGTCCTGCTGCATCTTCATTTAGGACATCGTTTAAACCGCCTGAAATTATCACGAGGTTTCGTCTATCAGCTGTCGTTTTGAGCTTTGCGCCCGCTTGCCTCATGACTGCTTCCAGCTTGCGTCCTGGGAACGCCCCGACTGCAACCCTCTTGTCACCTCTTACCCTCTCTTTCGTGGCTTCTGTGTATCGATTTAAATTCGAGTCCCCGGCGATTATCACATGCTGTGACTTTTCAGCTGGAGCGTTCTGCACCTGCGGGCTACTTGCATCTGTGACGCCGGCTGCTTTGTTCCCTCCCTGCCCCACCACTACCTCGCTGAAGCTGGGCCTTGCGACAGTTGAACCGGCTAAACCTGTTTTTTCCAAACTTGCTTGCTTTTCCTTCTCCACCGTTCTGGTTGCCGGTTCCCTACTATTCTCTCGGTAGGTCGCTTCTTTGTTCAGCTTCGCTAGCGCTTCCTCGGCGGACTTCAGTCTTTCTCCCATTGCCCTCGTTTTCTCTTGCTCTGTCGCCAACGCAGTCTCGAGCTCGGCGATTCTCATCAGCAGTTCACTCTGGGCAACCATCATTTTCTCCATTTTTTCCTCGACCTCACATTGTCTACACTTCGCGTCAGCCTCTTCTCCATCCGCTTCTACGCTTGGGTCCACTTTCAAACCCACTCCACATCCTGAACACTTTACAGTTTTTTTAACCATGCCTTTCTGACACCAATTGTCCCTATACTCGATAATTACTAAACTCGAGCCCTGCACTACAAAAAAAAGAAAGTCTAAGCTCTACTGCAAAAATTTGCGTGTTCAATGTACGCGCACCTCCCCCACGGGGTGGCAAAAGAAAAAACAACAACAAAAAAATTCAAACACACACACCCGCACTAACTAATAAATACCGGGTGATTGGCCCCCGAAAAAGCCGTACCACCAAATAAGTGCTACGAAGATTTCAACCGCTGCTTTATAATTATAAAGACAAGCTCAAAACATGCAAAAACACTTATCTGCGCAGTCGATCCGGAGCGCTCAAAAAACACGTCCATCCACATTGACAGCCCGAACTGAATAGTCTCGGTCGCGAGCGCCACCACGCGGCGCTTGCTCAAAACTGAAGGCAGGCCAACTCCGCTGGGAGCGCGAGCCATTCCCCAGGCATTGTTTAGAGGAGGCTTTGGATGAACCCGCCACAGACTTTCTGTCACAAGGTAGTGAGAAACTCTACCTGAACCACAAAATAAAGAACGCCTAAATCACCTGAAAAAAAAAGCTTTCTAACACAGTGATTCTAACGCCGTCTATTCATACACCTTAAGCCAAGTCAAGCCGGTTTTAAGCGGCTATTGGGTGAACCGAGCGTTTTTGCTTTGAAAAGGTTCATGCCACCGGGTGAACCGAAATACTGCCAATAATCTGTACAGTTCGCAGAGTGGGCGTGATCTTATCGAAATGATCTACTAAAGCTCGGAAGCTTCTCGAAAACTGCAGGCACGGTTTGCGCTGAGAATTGTGTAGTGTTTTGGGGCGATAACAAAACTTGAGAAATAGAACGAACGCGGCAATATAGTGCTTATCAGGAATACTCTACTAACTCAAACACACACACACACACACACACACACACACACACACACACACACACACACACACACACACACACACAAACAAACAAAGCGTTAGCTGCGTCGCACTAGAAAGGAGAATGCACAGGCTGCACCGGCTGCCATGGGACTAATTTTCGGGAAGCTGTATCGCAAAAGAAAAGGATAACACTATAAAGCGAGAGCACCAGAAGCTCTTAATATAATCAGAGGGCAGTAAAGCATGCAACTTTTACGAGCGGCCGTCGGCGAGCAGCTTCTGTAGGTGATGCTTCCATTGAAGATGCCTGTGGCGCCATCTCTCTTATGTGACGCCAAAAGCGTCAGAGTAGCTGTAGCTGTGGAGTAAGCCCACTGCCCAGTGCCCTCTTCTAGTACACTGTACTCAACGTTCCACCGTGCTGTAGTCGCGGCCCGGTTCACTCAATAGCCGCCGGAAACCGGCTTGACTTGGCTTAAAATGTATGAATAGACGACGACAGAATCGCTGTGGTGGACATTTTTTGGGGACGTTTAGATGGTGAGAACCATAGAGTTTCCCACAATACTTACTAGAGGGAACTCTGGCGCTAGTGTCTATGGCAGCTGCAACGCACGGCACTTCAGCGAGCATGGGAACGATGGGTAGTACACACATTTGTCTAATATTCGTACTTCTGGCCTGCCTTTGGCGCCGTGTGTGTTCGTGTGGCTTGAAGTTGTTTTCTTACGAAACAAGTATTAGCAGATGTTCAGCGGTTGCGCTTCACCATTTTATTTTTTTAAACTTACTTTGCAAATTGGTTCACGAAGTTTAAAAGCATTCAATCTTTATTTCAAAACAAAACCGAAACACAGCAATAAATGAAACCGCAAGCACGATTCGCCACGCGCAAGTAGGAAGACTAGGCGAATGTGTGTACTACCCATCATTCCCATGATCGCTGAACGATCGCAGCGCCAGAGTGCCCTCTAGTTAATTTTGAGAAACTCTACGGGTGAGAACGAAAGGTGTACTGTAAGATTCCTCACTAACTTGTGAGGATCTTTACCGTGCGGTGGTTATTTTTTCGTGATCTTTGCTTGGCGGGGAGCTGTATGCATTCGCGAGAACCACCTCTGCGCATGAATACGTGGTATAGCTCGTTCTGTAGTACTGTCATAAGCAATGTGGTAACGACTTGCCCGAGCATGAACACCGTGTGTTATGCTATTTGTGGATGTATGCCGTACGTGTATGTCTGGTAAGTGCGTGTGTAGCGTAAGGATTGATGTGTCGCTTGGGTGAAGTGTATGCTTCTGCCAAAACTTTCATTGAAGCTTCGTCTTGCGTAACTGCGTGAGACATATACGAAATGCACAAGTTGGAAGTGATGGAATATTAGCAAGCGTCCACACGACGTCATTTCCCAAGTGGCTTAAATATGCTGTCGCCGATGACGATAAACGGTTTCCTAAGCTATGTCTGTTCTTGTGGGTGTATACAAAGAAAAAACAAAGGAAATAAAGTTGAAAATATGCTGGGAGCACTATAAATCTCCGCTCAAAATTGCCACCTTAGGCGTCTTCTTAATAATTAAACAGTGCCGCAAGGCAGTCGCGCCTTGCGGTGAAGTGCACGCAGTGTATTGCGGTAAAGCATATATATTCGCGTGCTCGTGTTTAAATTGGAAATGTGGCACTGACATTGGGCCTCGTGTGTGCACCTAAATTGTACAGGCGCTATCCTCTGTCTCATCGGTGACGATGTGGCAGTCAGTATCGTCGTCATCTTCAGCTTGTGTAACAAGCCCAGAACAGTTTACCTAGTTAAATACATTTTGTGGCAGGCAATTCGCAAGACAATTCCATTTTAGTTCATTGCAGGATTATTTAAATATTGTTGCATGGCACGTTCAAATAAACGAAACATGCATATGAGAAGCTTCAGTCGTACTTCAAAATTTTTTCCATGCCTCAAATTAAAAATGATTATAAGGAAATATAGACTAAGGCTGGGTGTAGATTACCATTCACAATTCAATTACCATTCATATTTTAGAAACTTAGAAAATTTGTAGCTCATGTTTTCCTATCGAGTAACACAAAAATAACTGTTGAAGAATCGTCTACAATTACACGTACAGTTTGCAAGAAATAAATCTTTGAAACCTATGTCGTGCCAGAACTAAGAGCAAGGTGGTTCGAAAAAACTGGTTATGAACCGACATAATAGCGCATGTTCGAACGTCTTACATGGGCTGCTTGTTGCCAAAATGTGGTGGTAATTAGGTAAGTGCCTGCAGGGATCTGCACCAAGAGGCAAAACCTGCAAACCTGCTACATCTTTTTCAAAAATTTTCTTATTTGTGTCAAGCATGCATGCACTCTTCGTTGTTTTGCTCTCTCAGGGAGCAAGTATAGGGCATGCGCTTGAAATCCATACGTTACCCCCACGATTTGGACATATCATCAAAGTGAACATGAACGTGCAATGTAGTTGAAAACGTTGCTGGGCACAAACTTTCTTAACAATTGGAACCCGCTTATACTGTAAAAGTTACCACATGACTTCAGTCAAATAGTTTCTAACTGTTGGGGTTAGAGTCAGATAAATGTAATAATGAGTTAGTTGTGCTTGGACAACAGTCGTGCTTGACTGACTGTATTAAAATACAGTAATTTAGTACCTGCATATAAAACTGACCATTTACTTAATTATTTTTAATTTGTGGTCCTATTTGTGACAGTTTACTTTCAAAATATTTCATACAGGGCAGTTATGTTTTGAGTCCATACAGTGGGCAAATTTTATCAGCAGTACCGCATGCTGTACAATCACTGTTACTTCTCCTAGAAAGCATGGTATTTCACTATTCCTGTATGCCTCGGCTGGGCTTCTCGACCTTGACATGTCAAACAGTTTGCCAAGTGTAACTACTTACTATCCCCTAACTCCAAGTTTTGTCGAGCCATTAGAAATAATGGGCAGTAAGGACCAGTTACATGACCATTTTTTATGAAGCGCTTATTAATCAGGAACCTAACTATTCTGTACATAAACGATGACAGCAAACACTTCTCCACACATTAAATGATTAAATGATTAGGCAATGAAAAGCATTAATCTAATCAGACATCTTTTTTTAAAGCAAATACAATGCTTAAAAAGTCTTACCAGTCCGTGCTTAAATATTGTAGCTAAACTATCACTAATAGCCAGCGTCATTTACAAATACCATGTGAATTCCCGGAAAGTGCTAGGTAGCTTGATATAAATTGGGGATGTCTGCAGAAAAGCAAACAGCCTACGTTTATGTTGAGCAGAAGTCCAAGTGAACATGCATGAACTAGTTCCGTGTAACATAAGGTGCAACAGCTCTAGTTTAAAAGCTTCAGACGGCCTTTATGCTGCTCCAGAGATTTTAGTTGCTCCACAAGCTCCGGAAATGCCTTTCATGAGTGACGTCACTATGCCAGTTGAGTCTTTAAAAAAACGGGTTTGAAGGCAATGCTAAAAAGTTTTTTGAAGGAGTGAGCAGCAGAGAGCATTATTTTAATAAAGTCTGCCATTTTATTAGGCTAGCACAGAGGCTTGCAGGCATGTTAAATGAGCATGGTCACTTCAGTAACACCTCAGAGATCAATATTTATTGGGCGGACAGCAAGGTGTACATGAGATAGGATTATGCAAATGGTAGAAATAGAAGTAATAAAGTTGTTGAGAAAACTTAGTTAACAGTGCATTTACAGGCTTCATGCAGAATTTGGTTTCTAGCAGGGCAGATTTACTTTTGCTGATGCTTCCGATGGCATCATTGCAATTCATAAGCACTGGTTTTATGCACTGCACGTGACGATCTTGTTTTTTCAAGGTTCATGTACTGATGAAAAAGTATAGCATCAAGAAACTTACATGCTGTCTTAAGGTGTAATCAGGCTCACCCTAGAGGCGATTGGTGACATTTTAGTGAGTTAATTGTGGGAGGTCTGTGTACATTACATCATAGTATTCTTGCAATGCTGTAACTTTATTTGTGTAACGATTAAAGCTTCTTTTTCTGTTCAAAATTTCTGCCAGGCAAACAAGTTCCAACAGCAGGATTCGCCCTTGGGAAAGCAGGTGGTAAGAGTGAGCTTATTCACAAGCCCTTCAAAAGCATTCACTGAAGGAACTAGTACCTATAGGGCAAAACTTCCAGTGTACCAAGAAGGGCAAGGGAGGACGATGCAGGTTAACATTTCAGAAGGGTATCTTCTGGACATCATCCTTCTCTAGCCACAAGCTTGTATGGCCAATGTTTAGCCGACTCCCACTAACATAAACTAGGTATAAATGTTGCTTCCCTGTTGCCAGATGACGCACCATATACCTTTAGTGAGTCTCCTCACCACAAGCCCTTACATTAGCCTAAATATAATTTTTTCCAGAGTGTCCTTTTTATGTCCTAAACAGTTGTCTCAAGCAACAATATGCACATTGTGACAGTCTAGCTGGTGCCCACAGAGATGTCTCCAGCCATCACCATGTATACTCCACTCAAAATGTAAGACACTGTAAAATCATAGTCCGGTGTGCGTGCATGAGACCTTGAACATGTGAGCAGTGACCACTTCTTTTGGGTTCTCTGCACTGGCGCATGCTTGTCACACACCTGTTCAAGATTGTGACAATGAAATTAGTTCTGGCAATGCTGTCTCAGAGGTAAGACTGTGTACACCCACAGTAACACCATGGTGGAGCGAGCAGAGGTTCATATCAAACGTAGTAATGAACTGGCAACACCATAGTGATATAAGCACGCTTGCAATAATTTATTAAATTTATTTATTAAGGCATACATCGCACCGCTAAGCCTAGCTGTGATTTCTTTTCATTATTGTATACATAGTTTTCCCGTTAGTCACAGCACAGGAAGAAAAATTTCTTTGTGAGAGCATCATATTTTAAGCTTGCATGGCTCTAATGAAGCACTGTGTTTCATTTCGTTTTATTACCTTAAAGACCCCTTAAAAGGGGTATTACATAAGGGGTGGGACAACATTAGTACATAATTTGCTTAATGCATAACTAAACACAAAAAAGAAAAATACATGCACTAAAGTACATAATTTGCATAATATGTAACTGAACACGAGAAAAATACAGAAACACACATACGGTGTTACATACGTCAGCACAAGTACAATAAATAATACGTCAGCACTAGTACAGTAAATAATACAAACTATAAGAGGCAAACTATAATAGGCAAACTAATAGGCAAGTGATGGCGGGGATCTGGTGGGGAAGGTTGTTCCAATGTGTCGCGGCATGGCAAAAAAATGAGGTGGAAAAGGTAACAGTGCGCATGCGAGGGCGGCCCACTTGGAAAGTGTGCCGTGTACGATGAGATGCTCGGGCAGCGGGAAAGATATAGGGTGGCTGATGAAGCGAGGTGTGATAAAACTTGTGGAAAAGTGAGAGTGTTGCAGTGCGCCGGCGCTTACTAAGGGGAAGCGAATTCAATTCTTTCGTTAAGTAAGATATGCTCGTGTCATATGAATAATTAGAATGAATGAACCTTGCGGCACGATTTTGAACGACTTCGAGTGCGTTGATGAGATATTTTTGGTAAGGATTCCATATGGCATATGCATGTTCCAGTTTCGGACGGACTATTGACTGGTAGGCCAGTAGTTTAACCAGTTTGGGGGCGCATTTCAGATAACGCTTGAGAAAACAAAGTGATTTGTAAGCAGAAGAAATGATGTTAGTGACGTGTGTGCGCCAGGACAAGTCGATATAGTAACACCTAGGTACTTGTAAGACTGCGCAGAACACATGGGAATGTTCCTGGTTGTGTATGTGTAAGGAAATGGGTCGTGCCGACGAGAAAATACCATCAGTTTGCATTTCTTAGGATTAAGTTCCATTAACCAGCGGTCGCACCATTGCTGTAGACGGTAGATGTCCTCCTGAAGTAAGTCTTGATTCGATGTGTTAGTAATTGTTCGATAAATGACGCAGTCATCTGCGAACAAACAAACGTTGCAAGACACGTGCAGAGGCAGGTCATTGATGTATATTAGGAAGAGTAAAGGTCCGAGAACAGATCCTTGTGGTACGCCGGAGGCCACTGGTAGGGGGCTAGATGCGCGGTTGTTAACTGTAACGAACTGAGATCGGTTTGTTAGGAACGCTTCAATGCATCGTAAAATGTCGCGGGTAATGTTCGCAAGAGAAAGTTTTAGTAATAGACGTTGGTGTGGTACTTTGTCGAACGCTTGTGCGAAATCTAGAAATATCACATGTGTCTGGAGGTTAGAATCTAAGTTGGTATGGATATCATGCAGGAAAATGGCCAGTTGTGTTTCGCAGGAAAAGCCTTTGCGGAACCCATGCTGTGAAGAATGAAAGTATTTGTTCGAGTCAAGAAATTTCATAATTTCTGTGTACATGACGTGTTCCGTGAGCTTCTAGGGCACACTCGTTAATGAAATGGGGCGATAATTAAGCGTGCAATTCCTGTCACCTGATGTGTGGATTGGAACAACCATTCCCACCTTCCAGTCATGTGGCATTTCACTAGTTGAAAGTGACTGCGAGAACAGCAAACACAGGAAAACTGCGGTGGCATGTTTAGTATTCTTTAACAGTTTCGAATTAATGTTATCCACGCTGGCTGACGATATGAGTTTAACATTGTCGAATAATAATAATAATAATAATAATAATAATAATAATAATAATAATACCTTTTATTTCTTCAAATAAAACAGTACATGTGACTAGGCCTGCCAATTGGTGGCTTGAGTGGCAGAGCCTGGCAGACAGCAAAACAAACCGTACGCATTACAAGGTTGTATTTCATGGCCTAATAGGGATGATAGGACAAAAAACAACGTGCATATAAGATTAGAAACAACAGGGCATATAAGCAATAGTTACAAGCATTATACAATAGTTACAGCGATTGAAAGTGAAAAGGTGTAAAGGAAAAAAGAAAGAATTAGAGCAAATGCTTCTTAAGCAAAGTAACACACTGGATAATTGTGCAGCATCATGCTTGCGAATGAGTGTATATGAAATAACACACGACATGCATTACAATTGTAGACAGATACGCCGTAGCAGTTTCTCTAATTTGTATTTTGTTTTTGTGCGAAAAATGCTGGGGGAAAGTACATTGAAATCAGTTGGTACATAATGGGTTCGTATTCTAGTTCCATACTTTGTTGAACACCGCGGCCTCCAGTAACGTACTTTGGGCCTTAAAGAACGAGAAGTAACATACGGAACCAGGGATTCTTTGGACCAGAAATGTTTTAAAACAACCGTTTGAGTTAACAGATCATTGAAGTTCGTTGAAGCAGATCATTGAAGCATAACAGATCATTGAAGCATAAACAGCGTTTTGAAAATGTCTTTCTCAGAATTGATGTTCAGGTCATAAGATATATTTTTTTTTAAATCGAACGCACTATTTTCTTTATTCTATTCTGCCAACGGACAGCACAGTGTCCGTAATAGTTATTCCGTAACGCAGTATACTGTAACCTAAAGCGTGTGCTATCATCTTACGTACTAAAAACGGCATGTTGTATCTTATGTTATATAATAGACATGACACAGCGCGAAGTCTTTCGCAAACATAGGCGAGATTGATTGATTGATATGTGGGGTTTAACGTCCAAAAACCACCACATGATTATGAGAGACGCCGTAGTGGAGGACTCCGGAAATTTTGACCACCTGGGGTTCTTTAACGTGCACCCAAATCTGAGCACACAGGCCTACAACATTTCCGCCTCCATAAACATAGGCGAGATGACTATTCCAGGAAAGGTCGCTGTCAATGTATAAACCAAGATATTTCACAACAGATGAATACTGTAATGGACTACCAGAGCAGGATGAACAGTCAGAACAATGCAAAATGAAAGGATAGTCAAGTGTTACTTTTTTCAATGGATTGTGGAGGCAGATTAGATTAGCTTAAGACACATTTATATTAATAAGGTTATCTCGAAACCAATCCCTGCCTTTAGTGGCAGCTGACTGAAGAAGAGTAATCGCCTCGTAGAAGTTGTTTGCAGTCGTCACGATCACAGTGTCGTCGGCGTATGGATATAGAGAAACCAGTATCGTGCTGTGAAGGTCATTTACAAAAATATTGAATAGCAGCGGACTAAGAATTGATCCCTGTGGAACGCCGGTTTTGATGATTTGGAACGCGCTGTGAGATTGTTCAACGGATACAAGTTGATGCCTGCCTTGGAGGAAATTTGCCAACCAAGACCAGAAAGCACCCCTAAACCCTAACTGAAAAAGTTTATCCAATAACAAAGTATGATGGACACTGTCGAAAGCCTTGCTGCAGTCAAGAAAGAGCGCACAGGCAACTTTGTTTTATCGAACGCCTCGTTCAACTGATCAGAGAAGTCTTCCAATAGCGTCTGAGTGCTTTTCCCCTGTCGAAAACCATACTGGCAAGGCGATAAGATGTTGTGACTATCGAGAAAGCTTGTCATCGTTAACAAAAAATGTTTTTATAGTATTGTGCTATAGAAGGCAGAATGAATATCGGACGATAATTTTCAAGTTTATCACGCGCACCGCATTTGTGTAGAGGTATAACTATTGATGTTTTCAAGTTTAAGGGAATTTCTCCACAAGAAATCATGTGATTTATATGTGCTAGCAGATCTTCATGGCTGTATTCAAATGTACGGTGCAAGTCAGTTACAGAAACACCATCAACACCACCAGATTTTTTACACTTCAAGCTGAAAATGATAGATCTTAAGTCCTCATGTGATAATAAAGGTAGATAAGCCGATTCGCTAACACTGTGACGTAAAGTGCACGGGCCTACTTGGGAATTTGTGTTTTTAATTGTTCGAGAGAAAAAGTTGTTAAATTCATCAGCAATCTCCTGTGCGTTATTGGCTGGACTCGAAAAAAAGTTATTCAAAATATTGACGCGAGTGTTTGCGCCTCTATAGGTGTTAATTAACGCCCAGGTTTTTTTTGCTGCTGTTACTGGCATCCTTAAGTTTGGCTCGGAAATGGGTTCGTTTAGCCGAGCGAACCACAGCATTAACCTTGTTTCTGCTTTGCTTAAATTTAGCTCGCATGTCTGAACAGTTAGGATAACGCTTACATTGTGTCCAAAGCAAGTCCTTTTCTTTCATTGCAGCGAGTAAATGTGTTGACATCCACTTATTATCCAATTTACGTTGTTTAATGTGTATCGTTCGCGTCGCACTTTCTTTTAAGCTTACGAACGCTTCTACAACTTTATCGTAGAGATCACTAGGAGACGTTATTGACAACAAAGAATTCCAGTCATAATGAGCTACCAGATTATCAATTTTTTTTAATCTATCACCGAAATTAGTTTTTTTGTATCGGTTGGCATCGTCGTCATATGTGGACAGCTGATTGAGCCGCAAAAAAAGTAATGGTCAGCTATCTTCGTCTGTACTATTGCGGTTTTTGTGAGCAGGTTCTGCGCACGCAGGAAAACATGGTCAATGCACGACACGACGAGCTTGCCAGCCAAAAATTCCTCTCGAGTCGCTTGATTTATTCGGCACTCTAAGCCCCATTTAGAAAGGCTGTCTAGATAATCAGCAACGAGGCCTACAGTGGGACGCGAAAGGTCAATGTTGACGTCTCCTATGATGCACACATGCTCTTCTATCGATAAGGATGATAGTGTGGACTCAAGTTCAGATAAGAAAAGGTGCGTATTGAAACTGGGAGGCCGGTACGCCGATAAGAGAGTCACCGAAAAACCGGGCGTGTTCAAGCGCATTGCTAACACTTCTGCTTGTGAAAAGGAAAAGGTTAGCTGTGAAACTGTCCATCTATTACTTATAAAAACGGCAATGCCTCCTCCTTTTCTTGTTGGGCGTGTGTATGAAAAGGCTTGATAACCCGGCAGAACAAACTGAGAATTGTTCGGATGAAATGTTGATTTCAGTAAGGACAAAAGCATCGAAAGTCAGGCGAGTTGAAGAAGTGATGGCACAGAACTGATTCCAATGTTTTCGAAGACTACGAATATTGACATGTGCCGTCAGATGGGGCACCAGAAAGGAATTCAGCTGCGTTCGCGAAGTCGGTGCAGGTGATACTTTCCATATCCGCCATGTTTAGGCCAGCTTATCCAAATCCGATAGTTTTTCAATGCGAATGGTAGGCGCTCCTTCCGCTTTTCTTGCTAGCACCTTTCCGTGCCTCGTCCACACGAAGTTATAACCTTTTCTTTTTCCTTTGGAGCGGGTCAATCGGAAGAGTTCTCGGTTCATCCGTGTCAAGTTTTCATTAATGTACAAGCGAGGAAAGTTATCGGACTTAGCAAGATCACGGAAGCCATTTCGAGCTCGAAGCCATTTTTCTTTTATTGAAGTGTTCGGTACTTGCACAAGAATGGGTGGGCTGCGTGTAGATTTATCGTGGGTTGGCAAACGATGTACCTTCTTCTTCTTGAAAGTTTACTAGGTTCAAACGTCCAGCTAAGTCACTAACGAAGGACTTCAGGTTTTCACCTGGTTGATCGAATGATGATTGATTTGTGGAGTTTAACGTCCCAAAACCACCATATGATTATGAGAGACGCCGTAGTGGAGGGCTCTGGAAATTTCGGCCACTTGGGATTCTTTAACCTGCACCCAAATCTGAGCACACGGGCCTACAACATTTCCGCCTCTATCGGAAATGCAGCAGCCGCAGCCGTGATCCGAACCGTTTTCACCTGGTTTAGAAGGGAGACCATGGATTTCAGAGTTACAACGTCTACCATATTGCTCTAGTTCATTTATTAGCACTGTCGTTCTGTCAAGAACTTCAGCTTGATGGGCAACTGTAACGGAAACAGATTCCACCTGAGATCTTAGATGAGAGACTTCGGCTTGGTTACAAGTCATAGTAGAGAGCATGGAATCGTATTTTTCCGACAGGAAGTCAATAGACGTTTAAATTTCTGTCACAGTGCCCGCCATCTTCTCACAGGTTTCTTTGAAAGAGAGCAGTTCCTCAACTTTCGACACAAGCATCTCAACAGTGCTAGTCATCTCAACAGTGCTGGTCCAATTTGGTATTAATAGTAGATAACTGGGGAACAAGTGAACCATAGCTATCATCCGAACCCATGCCAGACTTGCACATCTGACACGCCCGTTTCACGCTTAACCGTATACATTTTGATATAAGCACTGTCAGTGATCGCGGAACAGTTTTTCCCTAGGGGAAAGCTTGCTTTACAACTCGAGCACACCAGAAATTTGCCTTCGACAGGTTTGGTACATGATGAACACAAGGAAGACATTGCAGTGCAGTCAGCGGCAATAACCAAATCACTATTTGCAAGGTGAAGTTTAGGGACCCACCTGCCAAGAATGAAAAAAAAATGTTTCAGTGACGCTGGCCTGTCTTTCCGCTGACTGCAATGCCGAGCCAGGAACGCAGGCTTTTTGTACACTGCTAGCGGCCCACAACGACCGACACCAAGCGGACCAGGTTGCACTGATGCAGATCCAAAAACGGGCGTGTCCAGGGATTCGGAGGCCGCATGCGCCGAAGAGCGTCTATGATGTCAGCGCTTAACGAAAACAGCGATTATCTCCCAGGCTTGTCACTGTGTCCTGCCAAGAATGAAGAAAATGTTTCAGTGATGCTGGCCCGTCTTGCCGCTGACTGCGGCAAGACGGGCCAGCGTTTGCACATTCTATATCATCGAACGTTTCACCTTCTTCATTGGTAAGTGTTACAATGTGCCTTTCTTGAAGATTTATCACATGCCAGAATTTCTTTATTTTATTGATTAAAAGTTTCGGAAGGTCATCGCAAAAGAATGCATCTTTCGCCTTGCAAATTCCTGATAGGCATGCTCGTTCAGCAGCGTAGTATTTTTCCCATGCAAATGTGTCCGTCCTGAATTTAGTGGCGCGATACATGCGTTTCTGTTTGTTTTCTAGTCTTTTGAGCGAATTATTAAACCATGGTTTTTATTCAAGCGTTCGAAAGGTAATTTTTGGCATGTACCGGTCCGCTAAGTTGCTTATTTTCTCCTTGAATATCAGCCAATTTTCAATAATGGTGCGGTTACGCAACGTATCTTGGAAGAAAGGTAGAAAATTGTCTAAATGTTCACATATTGCATCACAATAACCTTTGTCGTATAACTGTATAGTTTTTTCGCGCTTATTCCGCAAAGCTGGAGCAAAGCGAAAAGAAGCATGGATGACCTTGTGGTCGCTTATTTCTCTAAGAAAGGTAATGAACGACAAACTGTCTGGACAGTTGACCAGTACTAGGTCTGAAGTGTTTGCAGTGTCTTGGGTAACACGGGTCGGCTCTGGTACAAGTTGTGTTAAATTAAAGTTGAGGCAAACGTCCAGAAAATCTCTCGCTTCGGTTTGGCTTACTAAAAAGGGTATGGTGTGACCCGCAGGTCGCGGGTTCGATTCCCGGCGGCGGCGGCTGCATTTTCGATGGAGGCGGAAGTGTTGTAGGCCCGTGTACTCAGATTTGGGTGCACGTTAACGAACCCCAGGTGGTCAAAATTTCCGGAGTCCTCCACTACGGCGTCTCTCATAATCAAATGGTGGTTTTGGGACGTTAAACCCCACAAATCAATCAATCAAAGAGGGTACGGTGCTCCGCCAATTAATGTCTGGCAGGTTAAAGTCTCCAAAAAGAAGAAGGTTGGCATTTGGGTGCCGAGAGCGAACGACATTTAGTGCATTGTTTAGTTTACGAGCGAAGTCTGTGCTATTGCGCGGAGACCTGTAACAAACACCTAAAATGACGAACTGTGGGGCGGCATGGCATAGAATAAACATTATTTCTAAGTCTGATGTGATGTTCATAGCAGAACACGACAGCTGTTGACTAACTGCAATGAGCACACCTCCTCCTCTAGTCCCGTCACGATCTTTTCAAAAGACGGTGAAGTTTGGCGGATCAGCCAATACTTCCGAGTCAAAGACGACGCTACAAAGCCACGTTTCCGCGATTACAAGAATATTGCTGTTCGACAACAGCACGAGGTTAGACACGTGCTCTCGTTTGGGAAGGAAGCTTCGTATGCTAGTGTAAATTATTGAAAGGGAAACATGAGGTATAGGTTTCGTTCGAGAGGAGTGGCTTGTTTTTTGATGACGTGATGACTGCTATATTTCTTTCACTGTTTGCGATGCGTCATCGAACAGGTACCACTTAGAAACAATGAAGAGAGTTTTAAAGCGCAAAGAAAATGGCACAGATTTAGCTTTCGCAAAAGAAGCAAGTTGCCTGCGGGCGTTTCTAACGGCTGGGGGAAAAGCTTCACCGATGCTGAGGTCGGTACCCTTAAGTTTGCGCCCATTTGAGAGTATCATTTTTTTCTCATAATGATTAAGCCTAACAATTAATGGGCGCCGACGATTAGCTGAATAGCGACCAACACGATGCACTCGCTCTATATCTTGAGGTTCAAGTGGCACGTCCAGATGGTCTGAGCACAGACGTATAATTTTTTCTTCAGACGTGGCTGATGTTTCTGGTGCTGCTGTGTCAGGAAGGCCGTAAAACACAAGATTGTTTCGTCTTGAGTGATTCTCTGCATCGTCAACTCGCGCATTGAGGGCGTGAACGAGCCTTGCTGTTAGCTCAGTATCCACCCGTATAGTCTGTATCTCTGTTTGAAGTGGTAGTAGTTTCTGATAATGACCTTCTAGGTCCGCTAACCTCCTGCTTAAGTTGATGAGTGCGGCACTTGTAGCCGCGCATTGGCTTTTAAGGTCCTGCATGTCGGCTATTATTGTGCTTTGGCCAGCGGACCGTTTTTTTTTTTTCAGTTCAGCAAGTACAGCAGCGGTATAAGGACCAGGGTTCGTTTGAATATCTCCTGACTGTATCAAAATAGACCTAATCACACTAAGACACTCACAGGCAATATCAAAGCAGCACTGCGGGCTCGGAAGCTACACCAAAAAGTAATTGCTAGTTTTCTTAGTGTAAAGGCAATCTGGCTCACAAACCTGCATGATGAGCAAAAGGGAGTTACTGGTGTGTGTTCTAGCACAGCCACCAAGCCCACAGAGCGCGGGTGGTGATCGTGGTTCCTTTATAGCTGGCTCTGCGATGGTTGTCGATGACAGCAGTACTCCCAGCACTTGGTCAAGCATCCAGTTTCCAGGTGGTGGCGCAAGTGAACAGATACATTGAAAATGTCAGTACTTCGTGTCCTATAAATAGTGAACTGGTTGTCACATTCAGCCGGTGATCCTGCAGGAGCTCTAGCATATACTCTAAGGTCATTTTGCATCAACAATGCCACATACAATAGTTTAACAATGGTTGTTAATGGGCGATTAAGTGCATAGCTTCAGGGAGATAATTATGCTAAGAGGGAAAATTCTAGATGCCTAAGCACCACTGGAAAAATGAAAAAAAGCACAGGGAAAGAGCGTCACTCGCTGCTGAACTACAGAAAATATTTATACCGCACCACACATTCGCATCGTCTATAATTTTCTCTAATAATGTTATATCAACCAACCCAGCAACAAGTACTTCCGAAGTAATAAAGTGCAGAATGACACTCACTTAAGACAAGAAACACAGGACGCAATTCAACTGCCATCTATCTTTATTTGTGCAGGGTGTCTACCAACCTGGAAATGCCGGGAATCGGGGCCTTGCTGGAAAACTGCGGGAAATTTGGTAAAACCTGGCCAATTCACGGAAACTGATGGCAGTCTGTGCCACCATGACAAAAATAAGCATTACCCTTGATCAATACTCAAAAAGTCACTCCTTCAACTGCAACTACAGTGAACAGCTAGAAGAGGCCTGAAAAAAACAATGCATAACTGTTTCTTCTTAGTGTACAAACAAAAGGATACACCGACCAAAACAACACAAAGTTTATTGACGTTTGGGCACCTGATATTGCTTTGAATGACAGCCATGAGAAAGGTACATCGTATTTAAGTATGACTAGGTGTGTGATGTAAGCACCAGCGTTCCATAAATCTTATTAAGGATATGTGCAGCTGTGCGCATGTGCAGGGATTCCAGATGCCAGCATGATGCACGCTTGTTTTCTTCGTCCAGAGCACAGTTGCTTGACCAGTCAATTTGAAAGCATGTATATTCCCAAGTTCAGCGAGGGCATTCAAGGCCGCCCATGATTTGGTGACTTCATATTCATGTTGTTTAACTCTTTCTTTGAAATCGGAGGTCTCATAGAATGACATGTCGTCACACTCGGGGCAGACTACAGTGTAAACAAGACTACAGAAATTTGCACTAGGCAGCTTGTTCTTCCCATTGACTAAAGCATTGCTTAGCTTCCATGTTGGTACATGCACTTTTTTGATGTATGTTCCTTCTACATATCACATACCATATCTGACTTTCCAAGCACAGCATTTCTCACATTGGTAAATTTGTGCATATTTGTCGTAGCCACAATTTCGGCTTGGCTTGAAGCCCTTTTAGTTAGGTGCTTATGTTAGAAATGCCATCACAAGAGGTTTTCTGGGCTATGTCCTGCTTTTTATAATATTACTGCTATTATTATTATTATTATTGACGATGCAGCTGCAAACGTCCTCCGCTATGCACTTATTGCAGATATTTCAAGAGTAGCACACTCTCTTCTCATTTCATTTTCTTGAAATAGTGTTAATAAATCCATGAGTATTTTTCAGCATTATGTTCATAGTAGAGTACGTAAACGAAGGTAGCACGAAGGTAACCAAAACACGCAGATTAGCTTCACAAAAAAAGCCTGCCGGCTTTTTAAGCTTGCCTTTATTGTACATAGCATGGTCACTGCTCACAATGGTGTTCATGCTGTCTGAGACGCATCTGGAAGCTAAGTTGCGTGTTTTGGTTGCTGACAAAGAAGGCTTCTTTTTAACTATAGAAGTTCTATGTATAATGATAAGGTAGCCACTGGTTTGGAAAAAAGCGGAATAAATCATTTTTTGAGCAACTGCAGCCAATCAATTTATGTGAACGGACACGCATTGAAGAAGAATGGCTATTTGGGCTAGTTGGTTTAAATTCATGGTAGTAAGGGCTGCAGCGCGAGCACGAATGTGCTAGAAGAAACAGATGAAAAGCGAGGCACGTGTTGTGTTCTTTGCTTTCCGTGCCTCGCTTTTCGTCTGTTTCTTCTAGCACATTCGTGCTCCCGCTGCAGCCCTTATTACCGTGAATGGACACGCATCTTCACTTTCACATGTAAAGTCTGGTGTTCCCCAGGGATCAATCCTGGGACCAGTTTTGTTTCTCATTTACATCAACGACATTGGACATGGTTTGTCTTCTACTATCAGATTATTCACATACAACTACATCATTTATAGAAAAATTCACAGCACCCAAGCTAACGAGTCATTATAGTTGGACCCTAATAAACTCGCATTTTGGTGTCACCAGTGGCAAATTCAAATTAACACTTCCAAAACAAAGGCCATGACATTTACAAGAGCACATAAAACAAAAATGAGTCAATATAAAATTCAAGCTGTCCCCATTGAAAAAGTAGCCCTGTTTAAATATCTTGGAATTCATTTATCTTCTGACCTGCCTTAGAATAAGCGCATCGATATCATAACTAGTGAGGTGTCAAAAGCACTTGGATTTATTAAAAGAAACCTTTACTGGGTGAAATATACCACTAAAATGTTAGCGCACACACTACACTTGTCTGTTCAAAGATAGAATATGCATCCATCATCTAGAACCCACATCAATCATATCTCATCAATTAACTAGAATCAATACAAAATGAAGCAGAAGGATTTATTTCCAAGTAGTATTCTCGCAACTGCAGCACTACAGATATTATATTACACACTCACTTTCATTAACCCTTCTTGAAAAACGCAGACTGTCGTCACTGTTGTTGCATCTTCGTACATTTTATCATAGTAAATCTGCCTTCGTGAAGCTTGCACAAACACACCTCATAATATTTTGAAACATATTGATCACCAATTCAAAATACAGCCTTTTTTGCCACGCACAATTATGTATCAACACTCACCACTTCATCGAAGCACACGTCACTGGAACACACTGCCGGGCGACATCGCTTGATTAATTGATCATGCCGCTTTTGTAAATCAATTCAATATTTTCTTGGACATATGACTTACCTATCTGTGTGAATTTGTAAGTGCATGTATGCGCTTATTTTTACTCTTCTTTCATTGTAAATATATTTTCTTCTTAAAGACGATAGTCTTGCTTGGGATACTTCAACGCAAAAATTTTTGTTTGTCTGTCAGCAAAAAGGCTCAAATACGACCACATCCACAGCATCCACCAGTATTGCTCAAGTTTCTGCGCTGATACTTGTGCGATTGTCGGTAAAAAGCAAATATTGAGCATATTTGAGGCACAATATCAACACGTCGATATTCTGCACTGTGGTTCTTTATACTAGAAAAGGCATAAATAAGTAATTCTAAGCACTGCAGCTGACAATGCGACGCTTCGCACGAAAAGGCGAGTCTGGTACGCTTTGCTAAGACGATACTGTGCTGCTACCTATCTTGAAATCTACAAAATATGGCCTCCAAGATTGCACGCATGCTGCGTGCTCGCTATAACAAAGGCCGTACTTTCGTTTTCTGAAATAACCGCCAGATGGCGCTCATGTCTCCCGCAACACCTCCAGGATCTCATTTACCAGTTTTCACGTGCAAAACATCAAATTAATATTTCATTATATTCACTCTTTTCAGGCGAAAGACGATAGTCTTTCGAGAACATTTTTAGTCAAATATGCCGATACGGGGCCAATTTTTTTTCTTGGCAATTTTCTGTATATATATATATATATATATATATATATATATATATATATATATATATATATATATATATATATATATATATATATATATATATATATATATATATATATATATATATATATATATATATATATATATATATATATTGCACTATAGCTGTATCTCTTCTATTGAGTTTTTATTCCTGCCACAATTTTTTTTCCTTTTACATCTATGTCTATGGAACTGTATTTTACTTTGTTTACCATATTAATTTTATAATGGCAATGTTCTGATTTCCAAATTTATTGTACAACTAAAACCCCCTATGTAATGCCCGAATGGGCCTTTAGGGTATATATGTATAAAAAAGTGTTGATGCAAAAAGCGGGCGACTGAATGAATTAGTTCATGCCCTGTTACTAACGCTTAATCAGGAATGCGTAGCGGCAAGTGTGAAAAAAAGCAAAAAAGGCAAGATCTATCAGTTTTTATTTGAGTGAAGATTCATGTTGCCACTATGAGCTGTTGTTTCAGGAAAAGACATTTGGTAAATAAATGTTTCAGAGTATCTTCAAAGAAATTTAGAGCGTTTGAAGACTTGTGATCCGCTAAGAATTTCGAACTCAGAATCTGTCATCTTATTACTAAGTGAACAACCTTCTTTGTGCCGTGACGAATTTGGTATAAGCATAAAAGATTCATATTATTGTTTGCCCAATGTGAAGATCTGAAATGTATAAAGCAGTGCATAAGAGAAGATAACGATGAGTTGTTGTTTCAGTGCCAGTGTGACTTCTCTATTGCGTCGTTTTTAGAGCTCATGTAGGCTACCTAAATTCTACCGTTGTGGCTTGGAAGGGAAATAATTTTGTCAAAAAATCTGGCATCTGCATTGAATCATGAATATACCTGTAATTAGTTATATTTTTCTTGGGTATGTAGACGGGCAGGGGCAAAAGCATTTGAATTGGTTATCATCACACGCTGTTTGATATGTCCATGTCTTCTTAGTTCTACTGGACATTAACGTTTGCTCTATACTGGTTGCTAATATAAAAAAAGATTTTAAGGAAAACGGGATGTCGGCATTTCACTTTAGAGTTGCCAAAAATTGATGAGCTACAGTTTCTCGATTTAATACAGGCTTTCGTCAAAAATCACATTTATAGCAATACCAACCTAGATTCATAAAGCCAATTCTGAATTTTAATTCTGGCTACTCAAAACCATACAGGGAGCCAATGTGTCAACTGTGCTGGGTGCCGCTCTTCAGAAGTTACGCGAGCGCCTTATGGCACATGCATTTGATACACAAGTTGCTCGCCTTGCGAACTCTGGCTTTCCGAGTGACGTGATTTGCTCCTTGTCGGCAAAAAAAAATTTCAAAGCTCAAGAAGTTTTATCATTGTGATTCTAGTGCCACAGAAATTAGCAAGAAAAAAAGCCAGGCAGTAATCCCATACATACACAGGATAGCACATGGTTTGAAAAATGTTGGTGCTCGTTATGGAATAAACATGTCATTCTCAGCACGTAATAAATTGCTTGTGTGTACTTTGGTGGATAGAGCGTTGTGTCAGCAGCCAGGGAAAGGGAACGAATGTGTCTCCAGTCATGTCCACAGATATGCTCCTTGCACTACTGGCGTGGTTTATAGGATTCCACTGTCTTGCGGCTGCGAGTATTTAGGTGAAATGGGGCGTTATATAAATGAGCGCTTAAGAGAGCATGAGCTAATGCTATCAGATGCTGCAATCACGTCTCATTTGGCAGCTCATTGTAGGCCGTGTGGATGTGTGCTCAGGGCTGGGCAGAGATGCCCGAAAAGGTATTCTGGAATACAGATATCGAAATCCGTGGTTTGGAAGCATAAAATACGGATACTGAGATAAATTTGTAATTGATGTGACAGGATATTTCAGAGATACTTTTGCAAAAAGACAAAAAAAGTATTCCGGAATACAGATACTAAAATACTGTTCTCTATGTCGGGGATAGTTATACTCTATACAAATATTTGTTATTTTCAGCATAATATTTTAAATTTGCAGCGCATTGAAACTTGCAAATGAAATTAATTTATTATATTATCGCTGTCCTCTTAGTACCATTAAGGCATTACAAAGGATGCTTATACTGCACATAATTGGTAATAACCACCTATTTACAGATATCAGTTGCAATAACAAACTATGCCGTATGAGAGCATTAGTCACACGCATTGTACACCGAAATCCGGAACTCAACAGCAACAGTATTAGCTATACTAGAAGGAGCATAGTTCAAGTGAACTGCAGGAACCAAAAACAAACGAACTTCCAGTTGAAGGTTTAGTGTTTTTTTAGAAACATGATGGAAAAGGCAGAAAGAATTAAGAACGAACAAAACAAGGAATGCGAAAGGAAACTCAAAAAGACCTCTTTCGAATCGCCGTTTGGCCATGCTGGCGTTTTTCACAAATGCTTTGCAGAAAGAAGTATCGTAGATGGCACACGGCACCACGCACCAAATTCTTTGTGTGTTTTGTGGCTTCCGCAATAAGCTCCAGTTTTTCAAATGGGTGCCGCAAAAGAAAAGTGGAAAAAAAACTAGGGAAAAAATCACTACTCATTCAATTGGCATGAGGAAATACATTTTAAAAATGGCGCCCATTGTGCAGTATACAATGCTCCTCACAATGAAAATATCTGCGCTGGAATTCAATATGGCAGTATGACATTGTTGGCACGCTGAAGCAGGCCATCATTCAAACGCATTCCAGTTCTGCCTGAAAGAGCACAATGGGATGCGGGTAGCAAAGCAACTAGCTCGCTTTCAAGAAGGTAGAAGCCAGTTCCGCCCTCAGCAGAAATGTAGAAATGGTGGGTGCATATCTTGCCGTGGACTGCTAAGGTCACAGCAGAAATTTTTTCCCCATTGTCAACACGTCTCAGCTCATTTATGAAAAAAAAATAAAGTAATGGAATACTCGTGTCCTATATAGTATCGCGATACATGCAATACACCGTAAAAGTATTTCACTCCTGAGAAACAAGTAAATTTTTGAAAAGTGCCTCGATACAGCAATACAGACACTAAAAAGTATCTCTTAAATACTATTGCAACACTGCCCAGCCCGGTGTATGCCCCACTTGTAGAAAACAAATATCAAATATTGACATGTTGATTAGCACATGTGTGAAATAGCCGAAGCATTTTTCATTAGATCTAACAACAAGTGCATAAGTATTCTGCGTAACACTCTTCTAGATGAAGAACATAAGCTCTTAGAGAAGACATGAATCATTCGGTGTTGTAACACATGTGTACATGTGCACAGTTTTGATGAGTCAATATTTCCTATATATGTTCTTTTGTTTTCCAAATAAGTTTCAGTTGTGAAATCAGCGCTATGACCCTCTCCGACTGCTTCTAACTCGTTCCTTTGTAAAATATTCTACGGTAAACAATCACCGATTTGCCTAACTCACGATTCTGCATCTTTTATTTACCTATGGAATCGGGGAAGCTCTTGCAGCCTGACAGATTCCTTTTTTCCACCCCATATTGAAACATCATCCCATCAAACGCTACCCCAGCTTTTATTGTAGGTGTCTGAGAACTTTCATTGTACTCCACGTGTCAGAACCCACAGAAATAAAACACCAACAAGCATGTGTGCATTGTGTAAAAAAAAAGCAAGAGAGTGAAAGAAAGGATAAAGTAAATCTTGCTGTACGGTTTAGTTCCCGCGACGTTGTTGTTAGTCGTTGTCAAGACAAGCTTGCATAAAATGCGTAAGTACTCTTTTTTGCTGAAAATTAAGTATATTTTAGACATGTACAAGTTAGACGGTGATGCAAATCATTAGTAAATTCAGCAGTCTAGGTCAAGGTAATCGAATCCGATCCTAAATGGCCTGCAGGCTATAGCCATTATAATGAGCTAGAATGTGCTGCAGTAAGCCAACTCGCCGGGTTGCCGCATCCTTGTTTTATATGAATGTCGCGAGATGTTTCCTAGCTTCCTAGATCTTTCCGAGATGTTTCTACGTTTCCTAGCAGCATTGGCTGCACTGTTGGACAATCGCGGGCTCCTTCAAACTTGCAGCTATAGTTGATCTTATTTGTGTGGGTGTGTCCTGATTGTCCCAAAAATCAAAAAGCCAACTTCCACAGTGCCTGGGACACAGATTTTATTTTGACCACATACACACATTTCGTCATATTTACCACATACACTCACAACATTATGAGTGTGTGTGCAAAATATATTCATTTGTTTTATATGAGTGCCTCATATTTTATTTTTTTACTGCTTAAGTGTTCTTTCCACCGCACAGTTTTCCAAGCAGACATTATGGTCATGGAGTTTGCTTTTAATCGCTGTGAAAAACATGGAAGAGTTAGAAAATTAAAAAAAAATCAAATTCATAAACACACTGTTGTGGCTTTGCTAGCAAATATGTTAGGAAACAGACACATGTGCAGTGTGGAAGTGTGCGATGTCGCAGCCATGTACTGTCGAGAAACGTCACATATATATGCTTGAAAAACTTTTCTGCCCTTCTAAGTTTCAACAGATTTTTCAATGACACATCACTTCTTTCCTAGCATGAAATGCTTTCAAGAGTCTACATCTATCAGGACCCCTGCCTGTGATCTTTGTCAGGTATTTAATCTGAACTGACATGCCCTAATACCTGCATATTTGCAACACAATCTGTCAGATTTGTCCATCCACTCTTAACAGCCTGTAAATCCCCTCCTAACAGCACCCCCTCCAATCTTCCAGTATAGGCCAAAAGGTTGATTACTTACAAAGCCTTGCTTGGGGAAAATTACTATATATGAACCTTACAATTGTTTGGTGAAAAAAAAATAGGGGACCCTTGTGGTTCGAGTAGAACACGACAGTGATATCCTATCCCTAGTGCATACTCCAACCACCTAGTGCATACTCCAACCACCTAGTGCATACTTTTTACGGGATAAGCTTACTTGAAAAGTTTATACTGTAGATTATTACTACGTAATCAATGTTTAAAGTGGCTTGTGCCAGTAAGAATTGCGCATATAGCTGCAGTCTGTGTAATGGATTTCTAAATGGTGGCTAAGTGAACTTGTTGATACGTACACATAGCTACTTCGAAGAGCGCAGAGATGGGACACAGGATAGACCACGCAATACAGGCACTGGGTAGTATGCTTTAAACCACGAGCAACTATGTGCATGAAATGTTTTTAAACTCGTTATGCACCCACTACGTGGTCCTAAGAGAATACTCCAGTAGCATTTGTGCCTTTTGTTATTCGTGGCTGGCTTTAAACAACGAAGTCATTATGATAATTACACGTTCTGATGGCAGTGGCAATGCACATTTGTGCCATGAAATACTGCGATATTACATGTTGCATTGTGAAGCTTGTATACAAGACGCGTGTATTTGTAAAGCATGAAAATTATTTTTGAGCAGGCTGTGGATTTGTGGTAGAACGTCTGCTTGCCACACAAGCAGCTTGGCTTCTATTCTCACTCAGACTTAGAAGGTTTTATTTGTTATTATTTTTATTTCCATCTTTCCATGTTTTTATACCATGGACCAGATGTAAAGTGAATATAGAGAATTTCATGCACCAAAAAAATGCCAACACTGCAGCCGTACAGGTGGAATCACACTTGTCCAGAGCAGCCGAGCGCATGGCTCTTGTTAGCGATGGCTTCTATCTCACCTTAGCTACATGCTTCTGTTCACGCTTAAATTGTCGCACAAAGGCCTAGCACGCCGTATACCATGTTAGATATTCATACGGCATCGGCATTCGCATATTTCCGCAGAAAAAGGACACTGGAGCAGTCGGCTGGGTGTTTTAGAGAAGTGTGATTCAATCTGTAGACATATTCAGTGATTTAACATTCCAAATTTAGTTTCGTTGTGTTCGATTCAACAGTCAGTATTTGCAAAACTGTATATGTTTTAACAGTTAACTAATGTGTTAAAATGTTAATTACACCAAAATAAAAGGAAAACTTGTGCAACAGTAGGATACACAGTATCCGCGCTGGCACATTATAAGAAAAGAATTGAAAAGAATTGAGAAGTTGTGCAGCACAGCTGGCTACTTAGCTCTAGTAATGTCTTGTACCAATGAATACTTACCTTTTCTTAATGGTTTTGTGGATTTCGAGGGACTGACTCTTTCCTACAGCCAATTAATTATTTAATGTCCATTTCTTTTCTGTCACTGGAAAGCTCGTAATTCAGAGTGTCTAACCACGCATTGGCAACACAAAAAAGGCAATGAGACAGTTTTCACCAAACGCTGTTGCTGACGGAGTCTTATATGCAACACATGTTGCAATTAGGGGCCTACAGTTGTTCACTGCATTGGTACCAAATTCTGCCATGACAGAGTGCATGAGCGAAATGCTAGAGAGATGGTGTGTGCATTCACTGTGGTTCAATGCAGGTTGTTTGTTGCTGTGGAGGAAGCTCCGCTGCTGAGCACCATTTTCTTAACCTTTCGGGGGTTAATAGGATGAATGCATTCCACTTTTTTCTCAGCAAAACTTTCTCTGCCACTTTACGTTGCCATCAGCACAATGCCTTCCAGCTGTGGTGTACCAGAAACATTAAGGAAGCTGAGAAACTATATATTGCAAGTTTACAATGCATGGTATGAGTGATACGTTGAGCTTACATCATTTTGTTCTGTTAATATTTTTTCAGCCGGTGTCATATTGCGTACAAGGTAGCTAAAGTTTCAAACTTATGGTGTTCTTCTGTTCAGATTTTTCAGAGAATTTTAGCGTGCAACTATAGATTTTCTTTCTAAATTGCAAAAAATATATCTGCCTAAAATCATTGTGGAATTGCACTCGAATGAAAAACGAAGCAGTTCCTTGCATAGCCTAACAACATAGCATACATGCATAATTGTTTCTACATGTTTGATGGATGTCACAAAATAGCACATTCTTTCATATTTTTTTTACCATCATGAGAAGAAGCAATGAGACCAAAAGCTGTGGTTAAGACACTGTTGCTAAAATTTCGGGCCAAAGGAAAAATGTGGCAAATTGCTGCTTCATACAGCCCGGAAGCCAAAGAGAACACGAATATTCAAGATCATCAAATCATGCAAGATATATGAGAAAAGCAAATATGTCACACCTGAATAGAGTTCACGAATATGATGCAGCATTTGTAAACGCACTTACAGCATTCAGTGCATTGACACCACGTCAAAGTGGCTTGCCATGATTCATTACTCATGGAGTTTGCTGGTGGGCACGGCTTCACCAGCGGAATGCGGTTCGCTAACCCATTTGTCTTCATTCTGCAGTTCTGCCTCATCCAGCTGTACCCCGCCAGCAATGGCGACACTGGATGGCTGAGCATAAACGGAACGGCGCTAATCTGGAACAAGAAGGTCCTACACGTACCGGGCCTGCTGAATGGAATCAGTCCACGCAAGACGACATCGGCGCATCTCGGTGCGCAGAACCAACTGGCAGCGCCCCCCTCCAGACCACCTATAAAGGCCAGCCTCCCTGAGGCGACGGTCACTGGGCACGGCTTCACCAGCGGAATGCGGTTCGCTAACCCATTTGTCTTCATTCTGCAGTTCTGCCTCATCCAGCTGTACCCCGCCAGCAATGGCGACACTGGATGGCTGAGCATAAACGGAACGGCGCTAATCTGGAACAAGAAGGTCCTACACGTACCGGGCCTGCTGAATGGAATCAGTCCACGCAAGACGACATCGGCGCATCTCGGTGCGCAGAACCAACTGGCAGCGCCCCCCTCCAGACCACCTATAAAGGCTAGCCTCCCTGAGGCGACGGTCACTGGGCACGGCTTCACCAGCGGAATGCGGTTCGCTAACCCGTTTGTCTTCATTCTGCAGTTCTGCCTCATCCAGCTGTACCCCGCCAGCAATGGCGACACTGGATGGCTGAGCATAAACGGAACGGCGCTAATCTGGAACAAGAAGGTCCTACACGTACCGGGCCTGCTGAATGGAATCAGTCCACGCAAGACGACATCGGCGCATCTCGGTGCGCAGAACCAACTGGCAGCGCCCCCTTCCAGACCACCTATAAAGGCCAGCCTCCCTGAGGCGACGGTCACTGGGCACGGCTTCATCAGCGGAATGCGGTTCGCTAACCCATTTGTCTTCATTCTGCAGGTAAGCAGAAACTACGGTAAATGCTTTCGCTCAAGTGACCGCTTCTTGTTGGTGTTGCCGTGCCCACGGCTGTTTAGCATGGCGTTAGATAGCACGAAGTATCTTAAAAAACTGTTGTTGTTGGGAGGAGACATTGAAGCTAACCCAGGCCCCACCCCTGATGAAGTTTTTAACCAACTAAAGGACATTGCAAGCGACATTAAGGAAATAAAAGAAAAGCGGCTAGTAGACATTGATAAGAAACTTGACGCTCTGTCAGTCCTTGAGGTAGAGCTTGGGAACTGTAAAACGCAACTTAATTCAATGACTAGGGTAATACAAACATTAGAAAAAAGAATAGACGATCTTGAAAATAGGAGCAGAAGATCCAATCTAATCGTATACGGATTGCCGGAAGCACAATCTGAGACAAGTGAAACCCTCGAACAGGCAGTAAACAGGAACGTCATACAGGATAAACTCAAACTACAACCGATTGCGATCGAGCGCATCCACCGGCTAGGTAAACCAGCTCCCAATAAAACCAGACCAGTTATCTTTAAACTTGTGGATTCGCGTCAGAAGGAAGCCATACTAAAGAATGGAAAGCACCTTAAGGGAACTGATTACGCTATTGGCGAAGATTTCTGTCGCAAAACTCGCGAAATTAGAAAAAAGCTTTGGGACAGTGCGAAATCGAACCGAGCTAAAAAGGAAAAAGTGGCACTGGCTTTCGAGAGGCTGTACATAAATGACTGCGCGTTCGTTTGGGATGAGGAAAAAGATGAAAAGGTGCCACTGAACAAACCAAAAAACTACGAAATACCGACTCGGCCGAACACGCGGAGTACCACACAAAAGAAAAATTAACATTGCTAAACGTGAACGCCAGAAGCGTCGTGAATAAAGTGCAGCCTCTTGAGAACTTGTTGCTACTTCATGAACAAGATATTGTAGCAATCACAGAAACCTGGCTCTCATCAGATATACTCG
Organism: Rhipicephalus microplus; assembly: GCF_043290135.1. Classification (NCBI taxonomy): domain Eukaryota; kingdom Metazoa; phylum Arthropoda; class Arachnida; order Ixodida; family Ixodidae; genus Rhipicephalus; species Rhipicephalus microplus. The sequence continues at coordinate 219,900,624 of NC_134704.1, forward strand.
ACCATGAATTCACTCCCCCTAGTTATTCTGTCATCCGAAAAGACAGACTATCTCGAGGCGGAGGTGTCGCGTTGTTAATTCGACGTTCCATTTCATACACACTACTGCCAGACGTTCCGGACACAGAAGCGGTTTTCTGCAAAATTTTGTGCAATAGCACAAGCATAGTGGCGGGTTGCGTTTATCGTAGCCCATCCTCTGGTTCGAAATGCATAGTTTCCATCCACAATTTTCTTCAGCAGCATGTCCATAGCTCTGCAGTCGTGATAATGGGTGATTTTAACCTTGCTGACATAAACTGGAGTACCATGCACCACACCTCACAGGGATCAGAGGATTTATTTGATTTAATGTTAAATTTCAACCTCCATCAAATTGTTTCATGCCCAACTCGTGTTCAAGGAACAGCCTCAAGTGCACTAGATTTAATACTTATTAGTAGTCACCTTAGCCATGTGGACACTCAAGTTGATGTTGTAGAGGGCATTTCAGACCACAGAGTGCCTGTTTGCCGGTTAACATTTGATGACAGATTACACCTGCAATCAACAGCAAACCATGTCCCAGACTTCAGTAAAGCAGACGACGCCAGCGTACTAACTTATTTAGCCCATGAGTTTTACGAGTTTGTGGAATTGAACTGTGATCCCGCCACAACTGTAAATGACCTTTGGCTAAGGTTCAAGCACATTGTTCTGCACTGCATGAATGAATTTATACCACTGCGGCGTACACGGCCGCAAAGACATAACCCCTGGATCACAAGAGAAATTCTACACGCAAAGCGGAAAGTCAAACGACTTCGGAAAGCTGTAAAAAACAGTGCTGCAGTGCGAATACATCAAAATTAAAAACAGCTATTTCACACTTTAAGGCCAAAACAAAGCAAGCAAAACAACATTATTTTGAAGTAACGCTACCGTCATTCATTACTGGTAACCCACAAAGGTTCTGGAAGCATTTCAGCCGTAGAAAAAACAGCAGTCCTGAACTTTCGTTGCAACAGAAAGCGGCGAAATCTAATATGTACAACAACTATTTCCACTCTGGTTTTACAAAAGATGACGGGAAAATTCCACAGCTTGCACACATGAATAATATTGGAATCAGCCCTATAGATGTAGTTGATGAAGGAATATTTTCTCTTTTGCTCGACCTAGACCCAAAAAAATCTTCGGGACCAGATGACATCCCCAATCCCTTTCTTAAGCGATATGCCGAATGGTGCAGCAAATACCTTGGTATGGTTTTCCGCAAATCTCTCGCCGTAGCAAAACTTCCAGACGAGTGGAAAAAAGCTAAAATAGTACCAATTCCCAAAGCAGGAAATAGCGATAATCCTTCAAACTTTAGGCCAATATCTTTAACCAGCACGTCATGCAAAATATTAGAACATATAATTTTGAAACACTTAACCGTTCTTTTAGAAAGTAATGGCGTTTTGTTATCTTGCCAGCACGGGTTTCGCAGCGGATTATCGACTACCACGCAACTAACAGAAGTTGTTCACGATTTAGCATTATCTATTAACAACTGCACGCAAACGGATATTATACTATTAGACTTCGCAAAAGCGTTTGATTCCGTATGCCACAACAAATTAATTGCAAAACTTCGAAGTATTATTGGAGATGAAATATTAACAAATTGGGTTAAGGACTTCTTAACTAATCGTTCACAATATGTCCTGTATGACCAAGTACCATCAGAAAACTTGCCTGTTACGTCCGGAGTACCACAAGGCTCCGTTTTGGGGCCTTTGTTATTTCTTGTTTTTATTAACGATATCACAGACAGTATCTCTTGCACAATTAGGCTTTTCGCCGACGACTGCATTATTTACAAAGAAATTAACAGTAATTCAGATCACCTTGCACTAAGCGATTCTTTACACCATCTTTCCAACTGGTGCGACATGTGGCAAATGTCGATTAACCCCAAAAAAACAGTGTGCATGACGATAACCCGAAAAAAAGAAGCTATCCAGTATGACTACAGGATTAAAGGCACCAGGCTTGAAAAAGTGAATGCGCACAAATATTTAGGCGTCACGATAACGTCAAGCCTCAGATGGGATACGCACATTTCTAACATTACTTCGGTTGCTCTGCGCAAGCTCTTTTATCTTCGCAGATGCCTTCGGTTGGCCCCTCACTCAACCAAGCTTTTAGCCTATACTACTTACGTAAGACCGGTATTAGAATATGCTAACACAGTATGGTTTCCTTATACAGTCACTAACATTCAAAAGCTAGAAAATGTACAGAGGAAGGCAGCAAGATTCATCTGCAACAAATATAAGCGCACTGATTCTCCTACAAATATGTTAGCAAGCTCTGGCCTCCAAACACTTGCGATTCGAGCGAAACAAGCGCGCCTTAAGTTTCTTTTTCAGCTACTTCACAACCATTATAAAATTGACCCATCATTGTACATCCGTCCGTCAGACTCCCGCGTTATTAGGCACAAACATTCATACACACTGAAAGAGTACTCTTACCGCAATGACACGTTCAAACACTCCTTTTTTCCACTTGCCATAAGGGAATGGAACTGTTTGGATTCCTCCATAACTAGTGCGAAATCGGTATCCGACTTTGCACTAAAATTAGAAAATATGTTCTCTTAATGCGGCGATACTCGCATTACCAGAAGCATTGCGCCACCAGTGAAAGCGTATTAGTGGAGTGTACAAGTGTCAACTGGAGTGTTTGGTAGTTAGCTATTTGTTTGCCTGTGTACCACTGCACTTCATGCAAAATTTGTCTTCTTTTTGGTCATGGTTTCTTTGTCTTTGCAGATGTAAACAATTTGTATATTTTTCGCGCTTGTACTTTGTGATGACTGTCATTTCACTACATTTCTGTTAATGTACCACCTGCATGTACAATCTGTACGCCCACCTGCTATGGTCTCGGAATGAGACTGGCAGTATTGAAAATAAATAAAATAAATAAATAAATTACCACAATTTCAATTATGTGCGAAAATGCAGGCTTAACTGAGATGTTCGCCCTTATTCGTTGCAGAAACAAGGCAAGACATGCATAGACACAGATTCGTTGAATGTGAATGAAAAGCAATATTCTCCTTCTTATTTATTTTCTTATGAATGCATGCACTCTTCTATGCCTGCTGTTTTCTCCTTGTCTTCGTCGAGTTTTAATATTATCTACACCTACCGACAAGACAGACACAAGCTTAAAGGGTTTGTGTATGTGAAGACCTTGGAACAGAGCCGCTAGACTCAATGCCACAGGCAGAGGCGCATAATTTTGTAGAACATCTGAAATTAAGGTTCATCGCAATTTTCTCCCACAGTTTTAGAAGTGTTTCTGTGTAGTGCTTCCATTGGGCCTTTTTGGTTCAGAAATTTGGCAGCAGAATTACAGCTTAGTGGCCTTATGAGACAATGTGACAGTGTTGTCCCACTTTTTCAAAGATGCTTCATGGGTCGATGAGCCACATGCGTCTCACTTTTTTCTCATAAACTGATGGCCATATTTTAGTGAAGATTGAGTCACACTATTTTTAGGCATGAAGTTCTGCAAATTTCTGTTGTTATGTGAAAAATCAATGAATTAACGAAGGGTAAGTTAAACTGCATAATAAGTAAAATTGAAAGATATAATGCAATATATTGCTATAAATACTATATAAAAATAATATATAATTTATATATAATTATAATGTATAATGTATACTATATAATCTTAAGCCAGATTAACAATTGTCTAAGCTGCAGCAGGCAACGTGCAAAAATTCTCCAAAACTCGATACCAAGCATTTGCCACGAAGCATTGCAATGGCACAGCTGCTGTGATTTTCAAACACTATTTCAAAATACATATACAACTCAAAATACTCAAGGGAAAGGGAGCGTGATTTTATCACACTTCTGCATGTTTCCAAATAAAGAAAAATCTATTTACACTTTCTGGCCAGTTAATTGCTGTACCCCTAAACAGACATAAAAGTGAAAGCCATGACATTTGGTAGTCTAACAATGAACCTGGGGATTTCAACATCACACCACTGTGATTTAGCATAAGCTGTAAAAGCTTATTCAATCAGTCATACATTGTTACCTTTTTATGCCAGTTTTAACGCGATACTTTCAAAAATCTCGTGGGCGTCACTGATTGTGAGTGATAAACCTTGTGAGCAGCTGGAATACTAGAAAGATGCAAATAAAATAAGTAATAAAAAATTTCCCAGCTTGCGGGAAGATCGAGCCCAGGCTATTTGCATGGCAAGCAAGCGTTCTACCGCACAGCCACACATCTGCTAGGAAACTCAGAGAAAATAACTTCATCTGCTTGAAAATGCAGTGAAAATAACGTTAGGCTTTGCAAACACATGTGTCCTGTATACTGCCTTCACAATTCAATGTGTAATAGCACAGTAATATTGCTCGATACAAGCATGCATTGTAATCAGGCATCATAGCATGTGATTATCTTAAGGACTTCATAGTTAAAAGGTGGCCAGCAATAACAAAACGCCCACAATTTGCTGCACACATTTCCTTCAGACCACATAGTGTGTGCATACCAAGTTCGAAAAGATTGCATGCACCAAGTGCTTGAAGTTTCAATTCTTAAAATAGAAGCTTGAGGGTCCCCCAGTTTTTCTTTTTTAAGTGAGGGAAACGAAGCATTATTCTAACCATGCATATTTTTATGCCAGCAATTTGACTAGTAGGTTAGCTTAGTGAGCCATTTTTGCTTTTGTATAAGGTTTATTTGACTCAAGGAAAGCAATATTTTTTGAAATGGCACTGTATGCCAAAGACCTGACATGGTGTCTATTGTTGGACATTAATCTCCAGGTATCCTCGGTCCTCCCTCTTTCCCTCATTGAAGGGCCTGTTTTTTGTTTGAAAAACGGTGGCAACCCTGGTGACAGCAAAGTGTAAAAACTGTATAGAAATATTGAAGCAAGTTGTGTAGACAACAATCTACAGACAGTGAGTGGCATACACAATTGACTTGGCAGTCTTCAATGTGTGTGGGGTGGGGGGCATAAAAAAAAAGTTGCTACAAGGCCAAAACAGATGCCTCAATTGAAGTGGCAACTATGCAAAGGGGCAGCTAGAACGTCTACGTAAATGTTTCAAACACGAGCATGTTGAATTCAGTGTAGTTTTATCTCGAACGAATTACGACTTGAAAAAAAAAGAAAACGTAGCCCTTATATATTTGAAACAGGCACATATTACAAGAAGGCTGGTGATAAACCAGCAACAAGTTTAGCCATGCCTTTATTGTTGTCAATTGTGAACACACAATACATACAGCAGCGATACTTTTGGAAAGCACGCCTTGATGTGACCGAGGTTAGGGGCACCGGCTTTAACCCAGGTGCTGGGGAAGGAGACACCTTTGAGAGGCTTCTTGACGACAGAAACACACGATTTATTTACATATTAACATGTGTATAAAAGAGAAGGCGTCGAGATGCGCTTTTACAGGAGACAGGACTGGTCGTAACGAAAGCACAGAGAGCCCTGAGCGCACACGCGACGCGCTTTTCATATCGTCGGTCCGTGCATGCGCTTCTCCTCAAACGCGAACTGTCTGTCCCAGCAACACTGATGCGTGTTCCCTGCAGCACACCCAGACACTTCTTGCGTTTCTGCTGGATGCGTACCACATTTGGCAGGTACGCCAATGAGCGTCTATTGCAGACTGGGTCCTTGCACTGGCAGTCATAACATTTGAATGGATACTGGCATGCTAACTGGCACCTTTGAGCCTGTGCAGCTCTAGAAGACGGGCGCCATCTGCAATGAACCACTTTTTAGCAGCAGAAGAAAAGAAAACAAGAATACTTCTTGTTTTTTTTTTTTTGCTTACCCGAGGCAGTATTCGAACCAGCGAATGTACAGTTGAAAGATGAGCATAATAACTCTTCAGCTACTTACGCACCGTGACATAAAAAAGCATAGCCTTAAATAGTATAGGGGGTGGGAAAGGCAAGGGAGGATGGAAAGGAGAGAGTGAAAAAGAAATGAGAGAACCATTAGAAAGAGGAGAAAGAGAAAAAAAGAAGGGGAGAAACCAATTGCATAGAGAGAGCAAAAAAGACAAATATATTAACCAAAAAAAGCAGGCTTGTGAAAATATTCGAATGCTTCGAATATTTAAAGGAACAGTACTGTATTCAAATTCACTTCGACTCGATTTCAAATTATTGCAAATTTTGAAGTATTTGCAATGAACAAATAGTTAACATTGATCTGCACGTAACCTCTTGTAAAGGTAATTTCACTGCAACATAAATTGCTATGCCGTGAAAGCAATTGTCCAAGGGAATTCGCACTGTCGCAAAACATCTTCAAAGTTTAAGAGGCCCTGCAACACTTATTCAATATGGTCGGAAAAATCGGTCAATCGGTAGTCGAGACTCCCGAAAACACGTGAGCCAAATATTGTTGCGCAGCACGAAGCCAGAATTTCTCAATAAATGTTAAAATTCAGATGAAAATTGCTTTCTTTTCACTCGACAAATTGCGCTACAAGCTAAAAAATTACTCATAACAGCCATTGTATCAACAATTGGCTGATTCGAGCATGGCACATTAGACGTTACGGGGGCCAGGCTCACTTGGACTATAGTCAAGCCATGACTTTGAGTGAGTACAGCTGAGTAATACAACATGAGTTTGAGTCAGAGTGAGTCTGGCTAAGGAAAATTTTAATGAGCTTGAATCCGAGTAAAATATTTGCGAGTCTGACGTGGTGAGCTCTGCGCTCAATTTGTATTTCTTGGATGAGCCTTAGTGAGCACCACCTTTTATTTCTAACCTATGTTCCTATATACCCGCCTATCAGCATTACTATCGACGTCATATTTGCTTACATTGGTAAGCAAGTCTGTTCAAGCATACATCAACACACAACCGTTCATGCGGGTATTGAACAGGGGCGCAAGTTAGGAGATAAGGGGGTCACCAAGACCTCCCTTCACAAACTCGCTCACGGGACATTCATGGCAAAAATTTCTGATGTGAGCTGCATATTTCATAAAAATATTCTTATTGGATTGCGACTAGTGACAACTGTTTGCTCACTCAGACACAGGTCAAATCGCGAGTCTGAGCGTGCCGAACTGAGTAATATGTTGGTAAGTTTGAGCCTGAGTGAGAGTGGTTGACAAACAGTTTAGCGAGTCTCAATTAGTTCTGTTGAGCTAAATTTCAGTGAATTTGAGTCCGAGTGAGTTTCCATGGTGAAACGTCTTTTTTGAGTGAGTTTAAATAAGTTCCACTTTTTGTACCGGCCTATGGCTGCTGCTCTCAAACATCAACACTACATCCTAGGGCAGCGTTGAAACAGCTGCAGCCATTCAGCCATCATGCCTGCGATGCAGGATCGTTTTACTGAGGCAGGGTCTCATTTCAGGAAAGGATGGGCCAGTTTTTCACACACAAATGTCAACATTTAAAACGAAAGTAACTTTAAATAAAAGCAATACAACCACACTGAAACTGCACCCATTACCAAACTACTAAGACAAGCAAAGCTTCGTAATTAAATGGAGTTCTGCTGAACATTTGAAACAAAAACAGTCGCAAATAGTTCTGATGCTGGTGTCATCCACAGTGGCAGACTCACTCTTTGCAGGTGTATTTGTTGGCTGAAGCAGATGAGAAGGCCAGTTCACCCATAAGTCATGGACAGAAGCGCTTCAGTCATAGTGTGAAAAAAACCTCCAAATGTGAGCAGAGAGATCAGAACATCTGATAGATAGAGCTGCAAGAGACAGGATGTTCCTTGCAGCTTCTGTTTCTCCTTTCTTTGTCTACTTGTAGCACTGTTTATAGCAAGTTCATAACGTATTAACAAGCCTGCATTAAAACTTTATATCAGACAGATCTATTCATGCATGTACCATGGTGGCTGGTCACTGCCCCATTGTGGCTGGTGACCAAAAGCAGGAACCCGCTCGCCAACGGCTGAGTCAGCTTCCCAAAGGCAAGTCAGGACCAGGACATGATGGCTGGCAGCAGCTCCTTGTTATAATGTCGTGACTGGTAACCAACATGAGCACTGCACTGATGTTACACGCACATCACAATGTCTAAATATAAGCACTGACTTATATTCAGGTGATGTGTAAAAACCACTGGCGGCTAACAGCAGCAAACATACGGTTGTTACTACAATGAACCATGACTATATGCCTGTTGGTCTGCGGGCATAACTGCCTTTACCATGATAAGAAGCAGCATTGTGCAACATCCAATCATGGAACGTGGAACATCATAGAACCCTAGAACGTACTCTGTAGCGGTCAGTCTCCACCGAGAGACTTAGACAGTATGAAACTAATACAGGCCATGCTGAACTGCTGCCTAAAACTCCAGCCAGCCTAATGGAATCAAACTTTTCTATAGCAAACATTTAAGACTTTTATTGGAAATGATGCTGTTTTCTAGGAAATGTTCAGAATATGAACTATTTGTTAACGCATTAAGGACATCTTACGTTGTAATACAATTATATAAAAATTATTTACAGTTGTAAAAGTAAATTTTCTCCAGCTGCCGGCATTAGCTTTCATTTTGCCGAAGTATGTGTTTTCACGTAGCACAGCTTAGAAAATGAAGTCAGGCATTCAATCACAAAGGAACAAATCTTCTTCATCTGAAAAGGATGCTCAAGGCAAAAAATTTCTCCCGTTCGAATGATGAGCGAAAGTTTAAGAATGCCTAAACGTCAGTATTATCTACAGAGCTTAGTTCACTAAGAAAGAAGTAAATGTATGATAAGGCTCGAGGCACCCAGGCAATATTCTGCCAACTTTGTAACTCTATGAAATGACATAGTCGAGTCCCAGAAAAACAATGACTGAAACTGTCCACAGTAGAAAAGATGATTTCAGCACATTGAAATCTGGTATGAAATGCTTATTTTTTATATGTAAGGTTTAACGTCTGAAAACCGCCATATAATTATGAGAGATGCCGTAGTGGAGGGCTCCGGAAATTTTTGCCACCATTGGTCTTTAACGTGCACCATAATGTGGTATGAAATGGTGCTCGGTTCTTTCTGTGTCATGATTTGAACTAAGAGCCGCCGACAAGACTCATGGCTAGCTTCAATCATCCCCCAAAAATGGGGGGGAAGGAGGCGGTGAAAGTTCTCTCAAATTACCTACCTGTGCAAGTGTGAGAGCACCTGGCTGAGTGCGAGAGCATCGTGGGTCACATACCTTATCAGAGCTTTTACTGCTTCCACTAAGTGCATGTCAAGTGTTAGATAATTATTTAATTTTTGATTATGGCTTTCCATTCTATTGTTAGTGTTATTTCCTAAACTACATGCATTTGCCCGATAAGCATGAACCCACATGCTCTTGCAGCTGTGCCAACTTTTATAGAAGTACTCCAGGAGGGCTTTGTCATCTTCAAGTGCTTCTTCCAAGTCCTGCAAGTGCTCTTGATATATATCTACAGTATGTGCAAAAACCAGTTTCGTAATTATATTGTCACGTTTCTTAAGACAAACTTGGTTTAATGGGTTCGTTGAGTCGACTAGCCAAGCAGCAGTTCAGACAGCTCGTCCTTGTCTTCTTTCACTCCTGGATCTCACCCAAGCATATCATGTGGCAATAGTCCCTCCTTTGAAAGCATCGACTCGATGATCGTAAAGAAAAAAAAATGAAGGCACACACACGCAGATGCAGAGAACCAAAAGAGGGAGAGTGCCAGTACTCGCAGCGCAAATGAGGAAATTTCGCGAATGCTTGCGCCAAGCGCAAAAAGGAAAAGGCATAAAAACACAAAAGAACACGAAAAGCAGCAGCAGCGCAATGTCATGACATGTCGCAACACGTGAACCACAAGGGCTACCGTGTAAAGTAGGGCCTCAGCCTAACGACATGCACCGTTTCGGGCCGAAGCTGTCGACGAGAAGACGCTGCGCCGTCCGGAGATACCTCGTAGGTAAGATCTGTGACACGTCTAAGAACCTTGTACAGTCCAAAATAACGGCTTAGGAGTTTTTCGGATAAGCCTGGTCGCCGGACAGGGGTCCACACCCACACTTGGTCCCCAGGGTGGTAGGTGACGTTTCGATGGTGGAGGTTGTAACGTCGTGCGTCTTCATCTTGTTGGTGACTGGTGTTTATGCGAGCTAGCTGACGAGCTTCTTCGGCGTATTGAGTGTAATGCTCCGCGTATGGAGCGATTTCATGGCTTTGGTCACACGGAAGCATAGCATCGAGCATGGTTCACACGTTGCGTCCGTAAACGACTCGGAAAGGCGGAAATCGCGTTGTTTCTTGCGTTGCCGTATTGTATGCAAACGTAATGTATGGAAGAATTTCGTCCCAGGTTTTGTGTTGTACGTCAACGTACATTGACAGCATGTCCGCTATGGTCTTTTTAAGCCTCTCTGTCAGTCCATTCGATTGCGGGTGATAAGCCGTCGTTTTTCGATGACTTGTACAGCTCAATTTAAAAATGTCCTCCATCATTCGTGCTGTAAATGACGTCCCTCTGTCCGTAATCCCGCATGATGGGGCACCATGCCGTAGGACATGACAAAGACAGCGCCAAGTCCGACGTTGCTGGCATCTGTATGAATTCTGTAGCAGCCTCCTCATCAAAATGGGCAAGAACAGGGGCTGTTTGCATCCTCTGCCGTAGCTCTGTGAACGCTGCATCTTGTTCTGCGCTCCAAGTAAAAGGCACGTAATCTCGGGTGAGTCGCGTAAGAGGTTCAGCTATCTTCGAGAAGTTGGCGATAAATCGGCAATAATACGCGCACAAGCCGAGGAAACGGCGTACTGCTCTTTTATCTGATGAAACAGGGAAGGCGGCGACAGCAGCAGTTTTGTCTGGATCAGGTCGCAGTCCATCCGCACTAATGACATGTCCCAGAAGTTTCAGCTCTTCATAGCCAAAGTGGCATTTTTGGGGTTTCAGCGTGAGTTTAGCTGTGCGAATGGCATCCAGAACCTTTCTCAGACGCTTCAGATGTTCTTCGAAACTCTCGGAAAAGATGACCACATCATCGAGGTAGACAAAGCAGCTTTGCCACTTCAAGCCAGTGAGAACTGGGTGCATCATCCTCTGAAAAGTGGCTGGGGCAGAACAGAGGCTGAAGGGAAGAACACGGAATTCGTAAAGTCCGCCTGGAGTCACAAACGCGGTTTTTTCTCGGTCTCGTTCATCCACTTCAAATTGCTAATAGCCACTTTTTAGATCGATGGACGAAAAATACTTCGCACATCGTAATCTGTCGAGAGAGTCGTCGACCCGTGGAAGCGGGTAAACGTCTTTTTTTCGTGACGCTATTAAGCTTCCTGTAGTCAATACAAAATTTCAGCGTTCCGTCTTTTTTTTCTTCACTAGAACGACTGGCGAGGACCAAGGGCTGCTGGATGGTTGAATAATCCCGTCATCGAGCATATTTTTTACTTGTGTCTGAATAGCCGCACGTTCTTTGGAAGAAACGCAATAAGGCTGCTGCCGGATGGGGCGGACGTCAACGTCGGTAATAATTCGATGCTTGACGAGGTGTGTTTGACGGACTTTGGAAAAAGAGGCGAAGCAAGACCGAAACTCCCTTAAAAGGTCATGAAGTGCAGCCTTTCTCTTGTCTGACAGCGTCGAATTAATGTCAATGTGGTCTAGAAATTCCTCATCCTCGTGCGTTTCCTCGGACGCGAAACAGTCCGTGACGTCGGCAACAGGGTCTCCATAGGCTATAGGGCGGTTCCGCGGAAAAGATGCCGGTGCTCGTAGTTGAAGTTCGTAACTAGTATTTGCGACTGTCCGTTACGGACACGGACAACATTTCGCGCGGCACATACACCTTGGAGTAGCAGAAGTGATAGGTTGCTTTCAGCCACCACGTCACTGTCACGGAGGTCTTCACAAGTGACTTCGATGGGAACAGTCGCTCGAGGCGGCAGCGTCACACTGTCGTCAGCAACACGCAGCGCAGGTCTACGGCAATTATCAGCATCTCGATCTGTTGGGCCTTGAGTCGAGAAGGTCACAATGCGCTCAAGAAGATTTATGATGACACCGTATTCCCGAAGGAAGTCCATGCCGATAATCAGCTGACGTGAACAGTCGCGCAGAACGAGGCAGCTGAGCACAAACGTTGACGCACGAATTTTCACTCTTGTCGTACAGCGACCCAGTGGTGTTACAACGTGTCCTCCAGCAGTTCGAATTCGCGTTCCATTCCACGGCGTAATCACTTTCCTGAGATCTTTTGCTAGCCTCCCGTTGATAATCGAATAGTCTGCACCAGTTTCTATCAATGCATTGACCTGAAAACCGTCAATCAGCACAGGTATGTCAAGTGACACGTGGTCACTAGGTTCAGATGTGGATTTCGGCGTTTCTTCGGTACTGCGATTATTCTTTGATTGAATGTCTTCCGTGTTGCGTGCAAGCGTCGATGGGAGGTCTTCCGCACTTTGAGTCCCAGCGACCTTGCCCCCGAAAGCCGCTGCCTTCAGTTTTCCTAACGAGGGCTTGGAGAGCGTTCCCGTGCCGTCACCTCGAAATGTGACCCAGTGGCTGCGGGTCTCCTCGGAGATGGTGACCGCGATTGCCGTCGTGTAAGGGTGCACGCTGTTGCGCGAGATCCTCTTCGATATCCCTCGACCTTTGACCAATTTGGGGACGAGGTGAATTGACGGAATATCCACGCAGGCCAAGTTGCCGGTATGGTCATTCGCGGTAAATGTGACCAGCCTCACCGCAATGATAGCAGAGGGGTCGTCTGTCCGGCGTACGCCAGATATCAGACTTGCGCGTCGGTGCACGGCGACCATCGATGTCCAAACCAGCATGCGCTGACTGAATCGTGATGATGGCATCATTGTCTGGATCGGGACGTATGACACTGTCTGAAGCGGAACGTGCGGCACTCTCTGGATCGGGACGTGCGGCACTCGCTGGGTCGGGACTCCTTGACCAGAATGAGGTGTGGCAGATCGTAAGGCTTCCGCGTACGTACGACGGCGACTGTCAGTAGACACAGGAGCCGTTTGCGGATCAACCGACATCGGCGGAAAACGATGGGCGTGCAACACCTGCTGGACCACGTCACGGATGACACTGGTGATAGAACCAACATCGATTTGCCTTGTCCCGTACATCTTTTTCCATTTCTTCCCGGACGACAGATCGGGTGATCTCGCGAATCTATTCGGGGCTCTTGCTCCCAGGGGTGGCGAAAATTTCGGGAGTTGAGGCAGCATTCATTTGACGGTCAAACAGGTCAGACCATTGGGGCAGTACTTGCTCCATTGTTGCCGCTTCAGTAAAGAACTCAGCAACACTCTTGGAGGTACTACGCACCAAACCAGCAAAAAGTTGTTCCTTCACACCACGCATGAGGTGGCACAACTTTTTAGATGCGGAGCATCTAATACTCGAGGCTTGTAGTGCGGCCCCGTCCGCAAGCTTCCTCCTCCTTCTTCCACTATCTGTGCATCCCTTCCTCCTCTACACACCGCGCGCGCTTCACTCCTCCACCATCTGTGCACCCTTCCTCCTCTACACACCGCGTGCGCTTCTCCTCTTCACGAACATTCGCTAGCTGTATAATGTAGCGCGCATGCGCCGTCACGCTTCGAGAACATCGGCAGCTGACGCGCGCGCATGCGCCGTTGCGCTTCTCCTCCTTCCCGAACATTCGACAGCTGACAGTGCATGCGCCGTCGCGCTGTATATATACTCAAGGTTGGCGCTCGCTCGCTCAGTTGCCGCTCGTCGGTTGGTTTGTACGGCGCGTCGACGTCCAAGGTCGCGGTGAAATGAATTCCAACGAATTCACAAACACAATGATCGACGTCCCTTCGACCAGCGCCGCCCTTTCGCATACGTGTGTACGTGTTCACTCATTTAACACCCCCTCCTATAACCACGTTAACCAATTTAGCCATCGACCCAAGTAAGTCGCAATTTAACACTCCATTTCACAACCACGTTAACCAATTTAGCCATCGACCCAATTAAGTCGCACTTTAACACCCCGTTAACCAATTATATGCTCCGCATCCTCCTCAGTGTTCCCCCGAGGGAAGCTGCGGGCAATTTTTTATTCTTTGCCATAGCAGGATCCGCTCGCTTGAAAAGCCGTGTCATGTCCTCGACGTACATCGAGACGGTCTCGTTTGGCATCTGGATGCGTGATTGTAGTGCACGCTCCGCCCGTTCGCTGCGGTCGGGACTTCTGTAGGTCTCCAGAAGGCGACACTGGAACTCGCGCCAAGATGTCAGAACATCATCCCTGTTCAAAAACCACGTCTTGGCACTGTCCTTTAGGCAAGTGTACACGTTCCGGATCTTCGCGGCATCATCCCAGTAATTTATCGCTGCGACACGTTCGAACTCACTCAGCCAGTCGTCAACATCTTTATGCAGCTCTCCATGAAAGGGGCTAGGCATGAGTAGGTTCTGGACGGTGCAGTAGATCGGCGTGGAAGGTGTCGGAGCTTGCACGAGATCTTGTGTCGAAATCATAGTCGCTGCGTCAGTGGTTGGTGTCTCAGGCGGTAGGCCTCGTTGGCGGCGGCTTACTCTATGAAGAGGAGTGTCCATGGGTGCAGGGCTTGTGTTCCGGCTGCTGGGCGGGGTCTTGGGCCAGGGTGAATCGTGAGACGTTGTACCCAGCACTTCCACCAGTCTTTTCACGTTTCTTAAGACAAACTTGGTTTAATGGGTTCGTTGAGTCGACTATCCAAGCAGCAGCTCAGACAGATCGTCTTTGTCTTCTTTCACTCCTGGATCTCACCCAAGCATATCATGTGGCAATATCTTTAACATAATTTTTATCTAGACTGCTTGACTTATGCTGCATCACTTTGGTGTGTAAATACTTTAACACTTGCCATGAACACAACAAGATTCTACATTTGGGCAGAAGCTACTTAATTATATTCATTTCATTTAAATCTTTGTCCATTACCACAATTTTGCACTTCTCCTTTACAACAGGATTCAAGCAAAGGAATGTCTCTAGGAAAAACTTTAATATTTCTGATGTCCCCCGCTGAACAAATGCATAACATACAGGCCTCCCAAGGCTTGTTCCATCTTCACACAGAATGGAATGCAAGATATACCCTTCTTTATTAACGGTATATGTATCATTTATTAACTTTATATGTACCATTTATTAACTTTATATGTACCATCAAAAAACAACGCTTCAGGGTATTTTTCTAGTAACTGGGCCATATGCTCTGATTGAAGCAATACGTACAAGAGACCATTTTCTGTATTCTTTTCAATATGAACCTTCCCCCAGACTTTTCAGAAAACAATTCGTTGATTCTTTCTAATAGAAGGACTCCATGATGAGCATTGTCCTGAATTTTTTTTAATTGTTCTATGCTTCAAGTTTGTGATATCACGAGAAGTTACGTGTTTTCCTTTTTTCCTCAGAATGGCATCCTTTAGGTGCTTAGGTTTCCCATTACAAGAAATGAAATCCTGAAGTTCCTCTTTTTCAGAAACACTTAATGCACGATTAATATTGTACCATACAAAAATCTCGGGACCTACTTTATGGTTGTGCACGTCCACTAAATTTACAACTTCATAATAGGGCTGTAGAGAAACCCGCAGCGCAAGCTTAAGTTCAACGTTGCATCCTGTACCATTGAATCGTTGATTGGGCCAAATATTTTGTTTCCTCGGATTTGGATACCCTGCATGGCAACAGACAAACTTAACTCGAACATACGGGAAGTCTGCTTTGTTTAAATCTTTCTCAATACACAATGGGTTTTTATCTGATCTTTCAATACCCATCGGATGGAACCCTTCACTTTTACATCTTTCAAAGCTAGCTTTAAACTCCTTATAAGTGCTGAACTTGCTCAGAAAGATTTCCTCCACCTGTGCAAATATGGCTGTATGACAGTTATGCTGATGTTGCTTTCTGCTCCTGTTCAGGGTCTTCACCATGAGGTGAGAAAGTGATGGTGTCAGCCGCACTGCAGCCCTTGCGCAGAACCACACCTTCTGACTGGTAGCTCACCGTGGATGTTACGCCGCAGGCGTCGGGTGGCCCACAGTCATAAGCTGGGCTCTGCTCAAAAGCAACAGAGCACAGTAGCACGGCAGAACGCCCAGTCTTCTTCCCTTTGTGCTGCATCCACACATCACCGACAAGTGCAGGAGCACGCACAGGGCGCTGTTTTACTTGAGCGACAACAGTCACAGCTGAAGCCCTGGTGCTTGTCACTGCAGTTATTGGCAGTGAAGGGTGTCTATGAGCAGTGTCTGTTTCTGCGACCTTAGGTGTCACTGACATCGCACTGTGACGTTGTATGGTAGCAGAAGCAGACTTCCGTGCTAAGTGCGACCACCAGTTAATTCAAATGATTCTTAACGTCCCATTTCGTCTCGCTGGAGCTAAAACAAAAACAATTCGCGATTATAATAGAGGTAATTACATTGTTATAAATGATGAATTACGCATGTTCTTTGAGAGCGTACTTTTACCATCCTTTCATAATCGATCCGTAGAAGACAACTGGACACTCTTCAAAAACAAGTTACCTTCATTAGTTAGTGAACATATTCCTACAATTAAAATAACAAATGATAAACAAAATCCATGGTTCAATAAATCACTTAACAGATTAAGAAATAAAGAAAGAGATTGTACCCGGCGGCTAAACGCGCGCAAACTGCTGCTTCCTGGCAAAGGTATAGAGACTTCTTGAATAGCTACCGCTCCGCGATACGCGCCGCCCGTGATAAGTATTTTTCCCATGATCTACCATCACTGCTCACCACTAACGCTAAGAAGTTTTGGAAACAAGTGTGCCCAGAACGTCACGATGACAAAATAACGTTGCAAAATGATGACCACACTCCCATTCCACATCAAGACTGTCCTAACGCTTTCAATACTTTCTTTACATCAGTTTACACCACTGAAAAATATACAAACGTCCCCGATGTAGCCGATCTTGACTTTCCATTTTTGCAGCCCAATAAAATCACTGTTGACGGAATCGCATCTATAATAAATAATCTTAAACTGTCCACGTCAGCAGGCATTGACGAGATTAACACTAAGATACTAAAAAGTAATGCCTCACCCTTGAGTAAAATATTATGTCACATCTTTAAGCAATCACTATCAACAGGACAGCTTCCACATGACTGGAAAATTGCAAAAGTCATCCTCGTGTATAAAAGCGGCAATGAAAACTCACCTCAAAATTAGAGACCCATTTTTCTGACATCAATCTGCTGTAAGATGCTTGCGCATATAATCGCCTCCCATATTTACAATCACTTAGAGCAGAATGACTTTTTCTTCCCAAACCAACATGGATTTAGAAAGGCCCTATTATGCGAAACATAGCTTTTCGAATTCACGACTGACCTACATCATCACTTATATCAAAACTTGCAAATTGACTGTCTTTTTCTGGATTTTTCCAAAGCTTTCGATCGTGTTGCTCACTGCAGCTTAATCTCTAAACTCTCTTCTTTGTGTATAGATTCATCAACTCTGTCATGGATACGGAACTTTCTTACTATCCGGCAGCAATTCACCATTGTTAATGATTTGTCATTCCCACTTTCATACGTTTGTTCTGGTGTGCCGCAAGGGAGTGTTCTCAATCCACTGCTTTTTCTTATTTATATTAATGACTTACCAAGTAATTTATCCTTACAAGTGTGCATTTTCGCAAACGACTGTATAATTTACCGAGAAATAGCTAGTACTTGTGATCACGTAATAATTCAAAGTGACCTCGATCTCATCAGTGATTGGTGTAATAGTTGGCTAATGTCCCTTAATTCAAGTAAATGTAAAGTAATGTCCTTCTCTCGCAAACATTCTAACTCTAAGTTTTCTTACTTTATTAATGGCACCTAGTGTTGACTCTTTTAAATATTTAGGTGTAACCTTCACATCTAACCTTTTTTGGACTACCCACATCACCATCTGCAGTGACGCCTCACGATCATTAGGCTACATACGCCGCAATCTACGTAAGACGCCCTCAAATATACGTGCTTTGCTTACGTAACATTTGATCGCCTTCAGCTGGAATTCGCTAGTGCAGTTTGGTTCCCTCATTACAGCTATTTAACTAACATGCTGGAATCAATGCAGAACAGAGCCGATAGATTCTTCTCACAAAACTACGATCATAGCGCAAGCATAACACAAATTAAAAAAAGCTTATCACTTTCCCTATTGAGCAGCCGACGTGATCTAAACCTCCTTTCATTATTCCATAAATACGTACATGAAACAAGGCCATTATCAATCACATTGCAAACATCTGCGTTCACACCAAAGAGACTAAATAATCATCTTTCATTCACACGCATATACGGTAAAACATACTTTTTTAACTGCTCTGCACTCCCCCATGTTATCCGCATATGGAACAGCCTTCCTGATGAAATCGTAGCAGAACGCAATCGGAAAAAATTCCGGCACCTTCTACTCACCCATTTCAAGGATTAACTGCTCGTTTTATTCATATAAAAATCGGCACCTGCGCGTTTATTCACTACTAGTACCTCGCTTTTTTTTCTCTTACTTTAATCTAATTTTTTTGATGGTTTAAATACTAACATGCCATTCAGTTCTGTTGTGTTTTATTCAGTGATGTTTTCTTTTGAATAATGAAAAATCTTTTCACAATTTGTGCTTGTTTTTTAGCTGATTTTACGTCATTATCTCACGCGTATACTCATGCGATGTTCATTGCTGTTCTGTTTCTATTAAAATTATTATTAACATTTTCTCATTGTTATTCCTGTTAGGACTTGTATAATAATTGACATTTAGTTCATGTTATTGTTTGTATGAAAATTTTACCAATTCATGTATGTACTCCTTTTATGCTCCCCTCACACAATGCCCTGTTGGGTCTGTAAGGTATTTTGAATAAATAAATAAATAAATAAATAAATAAATACATAAATAAATAGGTCCGACCACATTTTCTTGCATGGAGATGCAGGGGGTGCAACAAGCGTAGGTTCTGCGGAAAGAGCTAGGAAATTGGTTACATTATTCCAATAGTGCGCCGGCCCTTCCGACTGATCACCGCACTGGAATCCAAGCTTTTTGTGGTCCTCTTCCATCTGGTGCTGCTGCTGTAATGCTTCATTGTGGCTTGCCTTAAGGTCCTTGCTTGCTTGCTTGCTTGCTTGCTTGCTTGCTTGCTTGCTTGCTTGCTTGCTTGCTTGCTTGCTTGCTTGATGGCCGCACGTAGCAGGCACCCCAGCAGCTGGAACACAGAGGAGCACATTTACAGTTGAACCCCTCCATAACGGAAGCCCTGAAAAATAGCAATGAAGAAATATAACGTCCACGATGAACATTCATTGAGTACAAGGTGTTTGCTCTCTCTCAACAGCGAAGAGATTTTAAAAGCACTCCCACAATACATGTTAGTAATATGTGACTTTTTTTAGACTCTTAAACTAGGTGAGAAAGTAGATGTAAAAAAATTGCAGCGCCGCTTATTTCACAAGTCAGGCCCTTGGGTATTTGCCAAAAGGCATTAGTTCAACCATTGCTGTGTACATTATGAATAATGATGATAGCAAAATCACTTCTTTTTCTTCAAGAGAATACTTTTTTGCTAATGATTCTGTTGGCAACTACGTCAGCACATCACATATAAAGTGCCATAATTTCGATAGATGTTCTGTAGACTGCCTAACTGCTTGCTGATGTGGTTCTGTCCATACGCATGCCAAGACCTCGCACAATTTGCTTACGTGCAGTGTTGTTTGGCATTTCAGCCTCAATGTAGCGAAACCAGGCGCTGTTGATCTGCATGACTTTGTGTGAGCTTATGGCGACTTGATCGCATGGGAGGAGTTCTGCAATGCTGCCAACATCAGAAGTACATGTCACAGTGGAAAAACAAGAATTGTATGAACTGGTCTCCAGATTTGGTAGGCAAATCAATAAGGCTGTGCTCCTTCTGCAATAGATGGCACAATACGTAGGGAGCTGTGCACCAGGGTCTCACCGGCTTGCCATATGTGTATATAAGGAGAGCGCAGCTGAACATTGAGGGCAATAAAATGGGTTTGTTCACATTTTTTCCCCTTTTGTCGAAGTTCTTGCAATCATCTGCTCATGCTGTCAAAGTAGACACGAGTGTAGGCTGTCGCCACAGGCAAGGCTGTCATGCACAGATACCTATGCGCGCACACCATTCACATGAAAATGTCTGAAAAATCAACACACACATTTGTATAATAGGCACCTGCAACATGTATGCCCCACTAGAAGGATGGTTTTGTTCTGTAGCACAATGAAGCTATTGGGAGAGTCAAAGCTGGTTTTTATTTTGCTTTTGTTTTTTAATTGTAAATTGGAATTTAGTTTCCGTATTCTACACATGTACTCTGTCAACACTGAAAGTGTTATTTACATATGTCGACAACAACAGGCTGCGGTACCCACACTTCCTTTTGTAAAGGCCTGTGATGCAGTGGTTTGAGTGGTCTTGAGTTGTAAAATAGTGCCTGTACATCCTCCCGGGACCAGTGGTGTAGCTGCACTCACATTACTTACATATTCAAGCAATTTCTGTTACAAATATATATTTTAACTTTGGCGATTGTGTCAATATTAGTGTTGTTTCACATGAGTAGTTCTTGCAAAACCCAATATTGTTTAACCATAACATTTCCTCTACTTCAGACAAAGGCCATATTATTCACTGTATTTATTTAGATTTTGCTAAAGCTCCTAACAAGGTGTCTCATCGCTTACTTCTTCTCCAGCTTAGTATTCGTATCATTGACCCTAGCATGTTGAACTGGATAAAATGTTCTCTATTTAACCATACTCAATTTGTAACTTGATGCTGCATCCGCTTGTTGTGAAGTAAAGTCGGGCGCCCCTCAAAGCCTGTCTTCGGCTCATTGTTATTTCACAATAATGACTTGCCTACAGTAATTAATGGTCCCACAAAACTATTTGCTGATGACTGTTTTATGCCATAAAATAACTAATTAGCATGATAACCCTATTCTTCAATCTGACTTAGATAAGATATAAAGCAACTGCTCGCAATGGCGTATGTTCTTAAATCCCACTATAAATGCATTTATTGCATCCCCCTGACTTGAGAAACTTTTTCGGCTATGCCATCAATAACATCAACCTCGAGTAGGTGACATGATATAAATACCTCGGAATTCAGATTGCCAATAAGCTTTCTTAGCATGCACACATTGAATACATCACTTACAATGCTAACAGATCTCTCTGCAGTGGCTGCAGTGGCGTACCAATTCTTTCGTGAGCGAGGGGGCAAGCCTACCTAACTCGTCACCCAGGATATATATATATATATATATATATATATATATATATATATATATATATATATATATATATATATATATATATATATATTATAAAAACCTACAAGGAAAATCATCAAAGCGGCAATGTTGGCAAAATTACACTATGTTGTAACATATCCGCGTAACAGTTTCATTCTTCTATAGAAACACAAATAATTGCTGTTGTGATAAATATTTACACCTTACTTGTTCGTTTCCCCAGCGGGCAGCCATGACTGACCAATGTTGAAAGTAGGGGGGCTCAGCCCTCCAAGTTTTCTTAATGGTGAGGCTCACGCCCGGTACGCCTACGTCTCTCTGGTACATTTGCAGAAGTTGTTCTGAAGGTTCATGTCATTTAAAATTACTACTCTACAAAACATTAATTAAACCCAGCTGGAATATGCTGCTCATCTTTGGGATCTGGTCAAAAAGTAATAACAACTGTAATTGAATCAGTTCAGAAACATTCAGCGTGTTTCACACACTCAAACCATTTCCACTCAGCTAGTATTTCACTGACGAAATCGGACCTTGGACTAACAAATTTGAAACTTCGAAGAAAAATTTCTCGTGTATTTCGTTTTCAAAATATCAGCTACCATAAATGTTCACTTAAACAGGAGCTCATCTCGGCATCTTCATACGAATCATTGCATCTTCATTCCTTTTTCATTCAAGGTCTTCATTCCTTTTTACTGCACTAATTTTTTTCAGTCTCCTTTTTAGCAAAAACGAGCACTGAGTGGAACCGCCTTCTGCCCTCTATCGCCTACATGGAGGATGCGTCATCATTCAAGGCTGCACAAACGGATTACGTCTTCAGCCTAAGCTTAGTTTGTTTGAGCGTGTATTTTCATTATTATGTAGTATTGCTATGCTGCGTTTGTTGTCTTTTTTGTTTTTGTGTAACCCTACTCTTTCTGTGAAGCCTTTATGTGCCCTGAGGTTAAAATAATGAAATGAACTGCATGTGCCCTACGAAACATGCCACGCTCTGTCTGTTTCGCAAAAAAGGAAAAGGCTTCCTGCCACATGTCTTGGCAGAGTGCTCAGAACTCAAGACCCCCCTTCCTTCCCTTTCCCCTAACGCCCTCAATACCCAGCCTCTTTGGCGTGTAGACCTTGATATCCAGCCCCCTACTACCAGCTCGGCTTGCACTGACGAACAAGGGCCAGGATCTGCTGAGAACATATGGTCCTGTAACCAGTGAACCACCTCGTCTGGTGCCCGTGTGTACCACCAACATAGTTGGGCTCAATGAAAGTTGATTCATCTCTCTGATTCTCATCATCTAATTTTGGGGCAATGTGGACTCCCCAGTATTAGTTTCTTGTAATGTGTCACACAGCATCCCACACCAGGGATTTCTTGTAACCCATTCTCACACGCTTTTTCCAAATAAATAGCAGTCCCTTCCCTGTCGCTGGGCTAGTTTGACTTTCTCTTCAGCACATCGGCATTAATACACTTTTTACCTCTTCCAGATGTTATATCTAGTGCCGAAACAATATGCATGCAGAAAAATCAGGAAATTGCAATTGGGTCATTCTATGTCAAACGTCCCAGCCATTTTGGCGATCATCTAAAATGTATTCGAAAAAAATTGTGCTAATTCACTGCGTTGAAAACAGTGAACTGCTCAAATTTTTCTGAGAGAAAAAAATTTTTGGTCACGTAGCTGCTTTCTGAGTTTCCTGGAATGTCATCTGGGTGTTGTTTGTAGAAAAGTTTATTTTGAAAGTACCGCTCTTTCTTTCTATACCAACATTCGTCTACATGTAGAGCAAAGGTGCCTGTGTAAGGTGTTTGAAGCTCAGTAATATTAGTGCAATGTTACTGGCGCGTACGCCTACAAGAATATAGACGAAATGTCTTATGTTTGCAGTTTTTTATTGAAATACTGCAGTTTGTATGAATGCCTGAGTAGTAAATACTTTCTGGGCAAAAGGTATATCTTTAGGAAGAAATATTTTCAAACCTCTCAACCACCTAAACATTACGAGAAAAAATCACAAATTTTCCAAGTCGTCCTTTTTGTTCATATTGAAACTCAATTTGCATCTTCTGGTGCTATAATTAAGTCACCTTAAAAGCAAATAAGCAGTTATTTTTATATCCAAATTTCATCATTACATTTTTTTAACCCCACAGCGCCCAATGTATTGACGCGCGTATGTGCCAGTGGTGAGGACAACGAAGGAGCGCGAGTGTCTTTGGCTGAGGGTAAAAGACGAAGAAGTCGTTGCAGTCTGTTTTCCTGCGATCGATCAATTGTATTTGTTTGAGGCGTTTTGTGTGCTCGTCAATCTCGCGTCGTCACACTGGTGGAAGTGCTGAGTACGTCTTCATGCTTGGCACCCCTTCGCGGACCCGACATTCAAGCCCGGAATCACTACCACCCGTCGACACACCAGTCCACCGTTCCAGCCGCCGTCTGCGAGGCCTAGCCCCCGAGCTCAATCCGTTTCCAGACACTGCCAGCAATCGCTTACCTCCTTCAACAACCATGGCCACTGCATCTACATCGCACATGACGCTTCAGAATCCCATGATTCCTGACTGCTTTCATGGTGAGACCTATGAAGATGCACAAGACTGGCTGGACCAGTTCGAACGCTGCGCGAAGTACAACCAGTGGGCCACCCCAGAATACAAGCTCGCGAATGTGTACTTCTACCTGAAAGACAACGCCCAAACGTGGTACATTAACAGGGAAAGAAGCATGGCTACGTGGGATGACTTCCGCAACCAGCTGATTGACACCTTCAGTAGTCTTGACAGAAAGGAGAATGCGCAACGTCTCTTGGAAGCTCGAATTCAAAAACCAAACGAGAGCGTCGCTATGTTCGCCGAGGACATGACCCGTCTTTTCGGCAGGGCGGATCCCGAGATGCCGGAAGACAGGAAGCTCCGGTATCTAATGCGAGGCGTGAAGGAGCAACTGTTTGCTGGGCTTGTGAGAAATCCGCCTACAACAGTAGCTGAGTTCACGAAAGAAGCCACAGCTATTGAACGGGCCCTACAGCAACGGTACCGCCAGCAGAACCCGGTCAACGTTGGAGCGAGTAGCCCTGTCACGACTGCGGCGAGCCTCTGCGACAACGACAGGCCTCTGCGGGAAGTCATCCGGGAGATTTTGAGGGAGGAGCTTCGGCAGCTTGGTTTAATACCAGCAACTGAACCGACGCCGGCATTGTCTTTTGTCGCTGATTTTGTCCGGGATGAGGTCCGCCATGCTCTCTCTTCATCCGGCTATAATGGTGTGCGACGACATTTTACTTATGCTGATGCAGTCCGACGCCCCGTCGTCGCTCCTTCAGCACAGCAGACCCCAATGACTGGACCACTACCAACCCTGCAAACACAGCCACTGTCAGCACCGACCACTTTCGCAACCTCACCGATTCCTCCGACAAGACGAATGCCGTATAACAAACATGCCCCACAACGTCACCCCACAACGTGGCCCAATAGTGAGTCTCCACTTACCTACCAGCGTCGGAAAACCGATTTGTGGCGTACCGCTGACCGTCGACCGGTATGCTTTCATTGTGGCGAAGCTGGGCACGTCTACAGAGTTTGCCGTTATCGCGACGCTCAGTACTCGAGATTTCCTCGCTACCCTGATTACGTTGCGTACGACGATCAACGCATGTACAACTACGCCCTTGTGAACACACCGCCGCAGAATCCAGTAATGCCCAGATCACGTTCTCCATCTCCTGCGCGGCCCAGTTCACCTAATCGTCGCAGTTTTGCCGACGTCACCAGGGGCAGGTCCCCTAGCCCGCGACGGGGAAACTAGACGCAGCGACCTCGGGGGGTGGGGTTGCCAATATTCGAAATTCCGAACAGCCCCCATTGCAGACAAGTGACAGCTCGAAGCCATCGATACCGAAGAAGACGACAGCAACGACTAATTCAACGAATGAGACAACTGCCGACGTAACCGACGTTATCAGCGCTGACCTCGTCGTTCACATTGACGGCCACCAAGTGACGGCACTTGTGGACACTGGCTCCCACTTTTCTATAATAAGCCTAAAGCTAGCCGAAAGACTCAGGAAGGTGAAAATGCCTTGGCAGAGACCCAATATAAGAACTGCAGGAGGTCAGTTGATGACACCGGTTGGAAAGTGCACGGCCCGACTCTTCATTGCTGGTTCCACCTTTGTCGCCACCCTCGTCATTCTCCACGAGTGCTGTAATCAGCTCATATTGGGAATGGATTTCTTGCGCGAATACGGGGCTGTGATTGACATCCGTGACAGAAGCGTAACGTTCACTGTAAGCTCGGAGACTGCTACAGATGAGGAACACCAGCCACCTCCGATGACGACGTCATACTGCCGCCACGAAGTTGTTCTCTCGTATCCGTGCACTGTGACAAATTACGAAATGGTACTGGCGTCGCTGAACACATCAAAGAGCTCGCTTTCACTAGCGGCATTTCTGTTGCCAGGGCTGTCATCACTGTTATTGACGGATGCGCTGAACTGCTATTGGCAAATTTCAGCAGAGAACGCCGACACATAGTTAAAGGCACGGCTATTGCCTATTTTGACGAACTCTCGCAAACAGAAGATTGTCATTTAGTGGAGGAAGCAGCAGCGTCTACTATCACTACACCGACACCTGTAGACGTTGGTCCAATGTTATCTCCCATTGAGCGAGACCGCCTTCTCACGCTGATCAACAAGTTCCACGGCTGCTTCTCATCCACATCAAGAGTTGGTCAAACGGCACTGACGAAACACCGCATCATCACGGATTCCGATGCCAGACCCATCCGGCAAAATCCTTATCGAGTCGCCCCAAAGGAGCGTGAGGTAATTCAAAAACAGGTGAAAACGATGCTAGAAGATGGTGTTATTCGGCCGTCTAACAGTCCTTGGGCATCATCTGTAGTACTCGTCAAAAAGAAGGATGGTAGCTTGCGTTTCTGCGTCGACTACCGTAAGCTTAATCAGATCACAAAGAAGGACGTCTACCCTCTGCCGCGTATTGATGATTCATTGGATAGACTACGAAACGCACGCTACTTTTCGTCTAATGACTTAAAAAGTGGCTACTGGCAAATTGAAGTGGATGAGAGAGATCGTGAGAAAACCGCCTTTGTTACGCCCGACGGACTTTATGAATTTCAGGTTCTTCCTTTCGGTTTGTGTTCGGCGCCAGCAACATTCCAGCGTCTCATGGACACGGTTCTGTCGGGACTTAAGTGGCAAACCTGCTTGGTGTACCTCGATGACGTGATTGTCTTTTCGGCGACTTTCGAGGAACACTTACGAAGGCTCGAAGCAGTTTTTGAAGCAATACGCTTGGCCGGTCTTACTCTAAAACCAGAAAAGTGCCACTTCGGCTTCCACGAACTTCGATTCCTCGGTCACGTCGTGAGCAGCCAAGGGATCCGACCCGACCCGGATAAAATTGCCGCCGTGGCAAACTTCCCGACACCATCAGACAAAAAATCAGTGCGACGTTTTTTAGGTCTCTGTGCCTACTACCGGCGGTTTATTGCTAATTTTTCGCGCATCGCATGGCCATTGACACATCTTACTCGGGAAGATACCCCCTTCAGATGGGGCGAAGACCAACAGCAGGCATTTCACGAGCTTCGTCAGCGAATGCAAACACCCCCCGTGCTGGCCCACTTCGATGAAGACGCACCGACAATACTTCATACAGACGCTAGTAATGTGGGTCTTGGAGCAGTGCTCGTACAGTCGAAGGACAACATTGAAAACGTGATCGCCTATGCCAGCAGGACGCTGTCCCGAGCTGAACCTAATTACACTACGACGGAAAAAGAATGTCTTGCAATGGTATGGGCAGTCCTGAAGTTTCGTCCTTATTTGTACGGCTACCCATTCACCGTTATCAGCGATCACCACTCTCTCTGTTGGTTAGTCAACTTGAAAGATCCGTCTGGCCGCCTCGCACGATGGAGTCTTCGGCTCCAAGAATTTGACTTCACTGTTGCCTACAAGTCGGGAAAACGACATACCGATGCCGACTGTCTTTCTCGGTCTCCTGTTGAGACGGCATCCCCGGACAACGACGATGACGACATGGCCTTTCTCGGAATTGTGGACACTGCCACCTTTTCTCAACAGCAGCGTGGCGATGCTGAGCTGCTACCACTTATAGATTACCTACAAGGGCGAGCGAATAGCGTTCCGAAGTTATTTGCGAGAGGGCTGCCATCGTACTGCTTGCGAAATGACGTTCTTTATAAGAGGAACTTTTCACCCACCGGTTGCAGCTACTTGCTCGTCGTTCCTTCTTCGCTTCGCCGTGAGGTACTGCAAGCCTGTCACGACGAACCTACCGCTGGTCACTTGGGTTACGCAAGAACATTGGCGAGGATAAGGCAGAACTATTACTGGCCAAGACTTGCCGAAGTTGTCAAAACTTACGTGCAGGCATGTCTAGATTGCCAGCGCCGCAAGCCACCATCCATCAAACCAGCTGGCCTGCTGCAGCCTGTTCGAGTGCCGGCGACACCGTTTGCACAAATTGGCATGGATTTTCTGGGCCCCTTCCCAAAGTCTGCCACTGGAAACAGGTGGATAATCGTCGCCACGGATTACCTGACACGATACGCGGAGACAGGCGCTCTGCCACGGGCAACGGCAGCTGAAGCGGCGCAATTTTTCATCGAAGCCATCGTCTTAAGACACGGTGCCCCCGCAATAGTAATCACCGACAGAGGTACTGCGTTCATGGCCGAGCTTTTGAACACCATTTTCCGACTAAGTGGTACAGCTCACAGGAAGACAACGGCGTATCATCCCCAGACCAACGGGCTCACCGAACGCCTCAACAAGACCCTGGCTGACATGATAAGCATGTACGTAGATGTAGAGCACAAGAACTGGGACATCATTTTGACCTACGTCACGTTCGCCTACAACACAGCTCGTCAAGAGACCACTCGCAAGACACCCTTTAGTCTTTTCTACGGACGCGAGGTTACAACAACGTTAGACGCAATGCTCCCTCATGAAAATGATGGCAATGAGACAGACGCCCAAGAGTTTACTCAGCTAGCAGAAGAAGCCAGACAACTTGCCAGGTTGCGAATCACCAAACAGCAAGACGACGATGCCAAGTATTATAACCTCCGGCACAGACCCGTCATATACAACGTGGACGACAAAGTATGGGTCTGGACACCTGTTCGTCAGCGTGGGCTTTCCGAAAAGCTGTTGCGAAGATACTTCGGACCCTACAAGGTTCTGCGACGCATTAGTGACGTCAACTACGAGGTTGTTCCGGACGGCGTGCAGTGTTCAAAGCGGCGCAGACATTCACCAGAAATTGTCCACGTGCTTCGGATGAAGCCTTACTTTCAGTGACTAACTGTGCAGTTTTGGTTTCGCCTTGCTTCTCAAACGTTTAACATCGGGACGATGTTTTTTTAAAGGGGGAATAATGACGCGCGTATGTGCCAGTGGTGAGGACAACGAAGGAGCGCGAGTGTCCTTGGCCGAGGGTAAAAGACGAAGAAGTCGTTGCAGTCTGTTTTCCTGCGATCGATAAATTGAATTTGTTTGAGGCGTTTTGTGTGCTCGTCAATCTCGCGTCGTCACAGTATCAATATTGATACGGCGAATTCAAACGTCCCTTTTCCATTTATGGAAGAGATCGAAACCGAAACCCCGAAGACGCTGTAGGCCGCTCTTGCAGGCAGCTTCATGTGGCCAGCATTTTTGGATATCAAGGAAGCGTACGATAGCATGGTTCAAGAGGACTTGTGAAGAATACTTGACACACTGTATGTGAAAGATGCAGTCACTAATCTTTTAAAGGAAATATAAAAGTAACAAGGTAGTTATAAAGTGGGAAAAAAGCAGGTATCTAAGCACACAGAGGTGAAATGGGGACTTAGGCAGGGGTGTCCACTGTCACCCTTGTTATTCATGATGTACCTACAAGATTTAGAGGCCAAATTAGAGGGAAGTGGACTTGGCTTCAACCTCTGTTTAGTCAAACAAGGAAAACTCATTGATCAGGCACTACCAGCATTAATGTACACACATGATATAGTGATAATGGCCGACAACAAGGAAAATTTGCAGAGATTGATGGACATCTGCAGTAATGAGGGAGATAGGTTAGATTTTAGATTCAGTAAGGAAAAATCAGCAGTCATGATTTTTATAGACAATGAAGGTGGTGAGCTTAAAATACAGGAGGTCACGATAGAGATAACAGATAAATACAAATATCTGGGCGTATGGATAAGCAATGGGACCGAGTACCTAAGGAAACATGAAATATACGCGACGACTAAAAGTAACAGGAATGCAGCAGTGATGAAAAACAGGGCACTGTAAAATTACAATTGGTATGATCTTGTGAGAGGAATATGGAAAGGGGTCATGGTTCCGGATTTGACGTTCGGCAATGCAGTCTTGTGCATGAGGTTAGGAGTTGGAGCAAGATTAGAAATTAGGCAACGTGGAGTAGGTAGGCTTGCTTTAGAAGCTCACGGGAATACACCAAATCAGGGAGTACAAGGTGATATGGGATGGACATCATACGAGGGCAGGGAAGCTAGCAGCAAGATAAAATTTGAGAAGCAAATGAGAGAAATGGGGGAGGAGCGTTGGGCTAGGAAGGTTTTCAGCTACTTGTACATGAAGAATGTCGATACAAAATGGAGGGAGCGAACCAGGAAATTGAGTGGTAAATACGTAGAAAATAGCAGGTGGCCAAACCAAAAAGAACTATCGGTTAAGAAGAAAGTGAAGGAAACTGAGACTGACATGTGGAGAATTGGCATGATTAAGAAGTCCGCACAAGAGATCTATCGAACTTTTAAGCAGGAAATCGCCAAGGAAAGGATCTATGATAATACTCGGGGTAGTTCTCTACTGATTGAGGCCAGGACGGGACTATTGCGAACCAAGACATATCGGGCCAAATACGAAGGGGTAGACACAGTATGTGCAGTCCGTGTGGAGAGGAAGAAGAAACCGCCGAACACTTGATAATGTTCTGTAAAGGGCTTCACCCTATAGTTCAGGATGATGGCGCAGAGTTTTTCAAAGCACTGGGGTTTAGTGACAGGGAGGGCAGAATAGACTTCAAGCGGGTAGACTTAACTAGAAGGAGGTTATCTGATTGGTGGCTAAAGTTAAGGCACGAGTGAAAACTAAACCCTTCACTGCAAAGTACAAATCCTCAAACTCACTATTTAAAGGAAAAAAAGAGACAAATCTAATGGTTAGTTCACTAGGTAATATGGCTAGGTGGCGTTAGCCGCCGCCCGAGTAGGGCTCCTCGCCCTACTTCCGAGCTGTGCGGACGTGTTTTCGCGCGCTCGACCTGCTCGGCAAATTCAAGGTTGTGCAAGGTTGTGCAAGGTCGGTTGGTGCAGAATCAGCGTGCAACCAGAGATAAGTTTCTCTTCATTTCTTTGTGTTTGTGAACGCCATTATTATTTTTTCTCTCCTAATCAATAATTAGCGTTGTGAGTACTGTAAGCGTGGGACACAGGCAACGTTGTAGTGACGTTGACCATGTGAACGGGCTAGGCGGCTGATTTGAAGAAGTTCAGGGCGCCCGGTTTGTTGTTAAACAGCTAGAGCCGAACACGAAGGGGACCTAGTGAGAGGCTACTAGCGAAATTGAACACGTATGTGTGCGGTGTAGGTGGCAGCTTCAAACAGTTGTTGAGGTAGGAGAGTTAACGGAGGCGGCTGGATAGCGGGATTAGGGTTGAACGTAGGCCTGTCGGGCACTCGGTCTGATGGTCGGGCGGGCGATGGCTAAGGAGGCTAGGAAAACCACGAGCGAGAGTGAGCTGGTGCAGTGCGAAAAATGCAAGCGCTGGTGCTACTTAGATGAGACAGCAATCACGAGTTTGGCCGACGTGCAGAAGGCGAGTTTCGTGTGCAGGCTGTGCGAGGCACTGAAGGTGGCCATGAGGCGCATATGGAGGCTAGCATCAAGGGGCTTCAGGGGTAGCTTAGGTCGGAACGGGAGCAGAGGATAGAACTCCAAAAACAGATCGGAGCGTCGCGTGAGCGGGAGGAGGCTACCGCGAGCCTATTAGAGTAAATGAAGGGCGACCTTCGAAAAGACGGGAAGGGCGGACCGAGCTAGAGCAGCGGGTAAAGGAGCTAATGGCGCTTTGTCCCGTCCCCGAGCGGTGTGAGAAGGAAGGCGTGGGTAGCGGAGAAGGCGACAGGCGGGAAGGGACAGGTGAGAAGGGAATTCAGGCGGCCACAGTGTTTGGCCACAGCACGGAGGCTCCGAGAACATACAGCTCGGTGGCGCATCACTCTTCAAGCAGGGCAGAAACACGAGACAGGTGACAGAGAGAGAAACCGGTGAAGCAAACAGGGGTGCCATCACAAACAGGAAGCTAGCGATTGGAGCGTAGAAGGGTCCTAGTGGTGGGGGACTCTAACGTGGCCAGGGTTAGGGATGGCGTCTCCAAGACAGTGAAGGAAAATGGGAGAGTCAAGGTAGAGGCACAGTCAGGGAAGAAAATGGTGGATGCACAGGCCAAAGCTCAGGAGTTTGTAGAAAACAGCATGGGGGGCGAAAATCTGGTCATTATCCATGCTGGGCTGAAAGATGTGTTGAAGGGCAAGGATCAGAACCTTCAGAGAAAGTTAGAGGATGGGATGCGTAAGCTCCGAGAAGCCTCTGGGAGTGTGCATGTGACCATATGCACAGTCCCAGAGGTTTGGGGGCAGCCTCGTGGGATTGAAAGGAGGGTAGTGGAGGCCAATTGTGTGATCAAGGGTTTGAGCCGGCAACTCGGATACAGCGTAATGGGAGTTAACCAAGACTTGTACGAGCCCGGCGCTCGCCCCTTTGCACAGGATGGCATTCACTACAGTGTTGCGACGGGCAGGAGGGTCGGTAACAGAAGGGGTCGCCAAGCCATAGCTGTTTTATGGGGAACCAGAGCCCTAAGGCCAAATGTGTAGCTAAAGACGGACCTAAAGGGACACAAGTATTCAAGCCACACGAAGTCCGTGGGAGAAGAAATCGACGTAAGCACAAGGACCGAGCTAAGTCAGACGTAGGCTATATTAACGTGCAGGGTGGCAGGAATAGGTTAAAGTGGGTAGAGATAGAACAGCAGTTGAGGCAGGGGGAGCTGATGGTATATGGGGTTGTGGAGGCACATCTTCGGGACATGGACCAACCACCCTGCAATCCGGACTACGCATGGGAATATTGCAATAGAACAGAAGGCAGCAAAAAGGGGGGTGGATTCGGTGCATTTATACATAGAAGCATGGGTTGGCAAAGGCTGAAGCAGGGACGCATAGAACATTTATGGTTAAGAGGAAAAGTAGCTAGGCAGATGACACTCCTTTGTTTGGTGTACTTGTGGACGGGAGCAAAGGCCAGAGAGGAAAACCAGGTAATGGTGGAGTGTATATCAAAGTACATTGAGGAATTCGGAGGAGAGTGCGAGATATTTATACTAGGAGATATGAATGCGCACATTGAAGATATAGATGGGTGTACTGACTCAACAGGCAAAATGATCATGGATATGTGTGAAAGGCTTGATATGATCATTTTCAACAGTACCGAGAAGTGTGAAGGGCAAATAACATGGGAGGTAGGAAGGCTGCAGTCAACGATAGATTACGCACTGATGTCACATAGGATGTATGATAAGCTCACGGGAATGCACATAGATAAAGGTGGCTCCAGAAGACTGGGTAGTGATCACAGACGTGTCAAGCTAAGTTTTGGAAGAGCAGTGAAAGTGGGAAGGAGACAAGATGAGCTACTACCGGAAAATTTTTATTCAGAAAGGCAAATTGAAATAGCCAATAAACTAATCGAGAAAGGAATCACTGAGGATAATAAAACTGTGTGGACATACACAAATCTAATTAGACTGTTTGGACTAGACCTTGCTAAGGCACATGACAAGTCACCCCAGAAAAGAAGACAAAAACCCAAAAGTTGGTGGGATGAGGAAGTTAAGAGA
The DNA here is from genome assembly GCF_043290135.1 of Rhipicephalus microplus. Classification (NCBI taxonomy): domain Eukaryota; kingdom Metazoa; phylum Arthropoda; class Arachnida; order Ixodida; family Ixodidae; genus Rhipicephalus; species Rhipicephalus microplus. The sequence continues at coordinate 219,933,945 of NC_134704.1, forward strand.
GCCATAGCAAAACATCAGGAAGCCTCTAGGGAACACAGACATGCAAAGCAACGCAGTGAACCGACTGGTTATGTTGAAAGAAATTGGGAAATCTTTCTAAGCGCTAGAAGGGAAGCATCCCTCCTGATCAATGAAAAGATTAGAAGAAAGGGTGCTCACTGGCTGGCAGAAGTACATAAAAAGGACAGAAAGGCAGCTGCGAAATTTTGGAACCATCTAAACTCCCTAAGAAATAAAACAAACATAGAGCAGATGTTTATAACTACAGCTCAAGGTGCTAGGATAGAAGGGGACGAAGCTATTGAATATATAAGAACAAGGGTGACAGAAAAATTTCAACAAAGAAGTGCTTTATGCACCACAATAGACAGGGATGGATCAAGTGGCACAATGGCTCCATTCTCACAACGAGAGTGGGAAAGGGCTGAAAAGAGGGTTCCAAATACTACATCAACAGGCCCAGATGGCATTCCAATTATGCTCATAAAGACATTGGGTCCGAAGTCTAAACAGACTTAGAGAGCCAGTGAGCAGAACAATAATCGATGGTGAAGTCCCTGATGGATGGAAACTTAGCAAGATGAGCACGATCTTAAAGGAAAGGGGGAACTGGCTGACCAAAACAACTACCGTCCTGTAACAGCCACATCACTGGTCTTCAGGCTGGCGATGCAGATTATAAAGGAAAGACTGCAGGCATGGATAGAGGATGAGGGGGTGCTGGGGGAACTGATGAATGGGTTTAGGAAACACAGGAGGTTGGAAGACAATCTGTTCTCACTGACGCAGTGCATCGAAATAGCAGAAAAGGAACACAGGTCCCTGTGGCTAGCATTTTTGGATATTAAGGGAGCGTACGATAAGGTGGTTCAAGGGGACTTGTGGGGAATACTAGACACACTGGGTGTGGAAGATGGAGTCACTAATCTTTTAAAGGAAATCTATAAAAGTAACAAGGTAGTTATAAAGTGGGAAAAACAGGTATCCAAGCCCACAGAGGTGAAACGGGGACTTAGGCAGGGGTGTCCACTGTCACCCTTGTTATTCATGTTGTACCTGCAAGCATTAGAGGCCAAATTAGAGGTAAGTGGACTTGGCTTCAACCTCTCTTTCGTCAAACAAGAAAAACTCATTGATCAGGCACTACCAACATTAATGTACGCAGAATAAATAGTGCTAATGGCCAACAACAAGGAAGATTTGCAGAGTTGATGGACATCTGCGACAATGAGGGAGATAGGTTAGATTTTAGATTCAGTGAGGAAAAATCAGCAGTCATGATTTTTAATGATAACGAAGGTAGTGAGCTTAGAATACAGGAAGTCACGCTAGAGATAACAGATAAATACATATATCTGGACGTATGGATAAGCAATGGGACCGAGTACTTAAGGGAACACGCAATATACGTGACGACTAAAGGTAACAGGAATGCAGCAGTGATGAAAAATAGGGCACTGTGGAATTACAATAGGTATATGTCGTGACAGGAATATGGGAAGAGGTCATGGTTCCTGGTCTGACGTTCGGCAATGCGGTCTTCTGCATGAGATCAGAAGTTCAAGCAATATTAGCTATAGAAATTAAGCAACGTTGAATAGGTAGGCTTGCCTTAGGAGCTCACGGGAAAACACCAAATCAGGGAGTACGAGGTGATATGGGATGGACTTCATTTGAGGGCAGGGAAGCTAGCAGCAAGATAAAATTTGAGAAGCGATTGAAAGAAATGGGGGAGGAGCGTTGGGCTAGGAAGGTTTTCAGGTACTTGTACATGAAGAATGTCGATACAAAATGGCGAAAGCGAACCAGAAAATTGACTGGTAAATACTTGGAAAACAGCAGGGGGCCAAACCAAAAAGAATTATTGGTTAAGAAAAAGGTGAATGAAGCTGAGACTATTATGTGGAGAATTGGCATGATTAAGAAGTCCGCACTAGAGATCTATCAAACTTTTAAGCAGGAAATAGCCAAGGAAAGGATATATAATAATACTCGGGGTAGTTCTCCACTGTTTGAAGCCAGGACGGGAGTATTGCGAACAAAGACATATCGGGCCAAATACGAAGGGGTAGACACAGTATATGCAGTGCGTGTGGAGAGGTTGAAGAAACTGCCGAACACTTGATAATGTTCTGTAAAGGGCTTCACCCTGTAGTTCAGGTTGATGGCGCAGAGTTTTTCAAAGCACTGGGGTTTAGGGACAGTGAGGGCAAAATAGACTTTAAGCGGGTAGAATTACCTCGAAGGAGGTTATCTGATTGGTGGCTAAAGTCAAGGCACGAGTGAAAATTGAACCGTTCGCTGCAAAGTACAAATCCTCAACCTCACTATTTAAGGGAAAAAAAATAAATCTAGTTTTTGGTTCATTAAATATCACGGCTTGGTGGCGCTAGCCACCACCCGATCTAAAGGGTACAGCCGTATCCATTCATCCAATCATCCATCATCACGGCGGCGGGTGGTACCAAGGAGGATTAAAGAAAAATTGCGGGAGTGGAAGCTCCCGCAATGCCTTGCCAGCAGAAGTGAAGCCAGCTTTTGCCACTGCCAAGATGGCGGAAACATGCCCTTTTTTGATAGTGCCCACTTAAAGATCAAGTGGCTTTGATATGTTGTGGCAATGATACGTTAGTTCTATATTAAAAGATAGTTGTTCCCGACGAAATAACACACAGAAACGAGCATGGATGACTGAATCTTCAAAGAACTTTGCCTCCAATTTAGAGGCTCACTAAGAAAAACTAGTAACTGTAAGACGCACTTGGAGCACTATGTGACCCGAATAAGTTCCCGCAGTAAACTCGTTGGGCTTGCGAGAGAAACGCTTCGTTTTTATACGCCAAACGGTAATACTTTATCATGTCCCTAGAAAGATGGCCGCCACAGCCACCATCTTGCCAGAGGAACGGCTTCACTTCTGCGCAATCATTTCCACTCCAGCATTTTTTTATCCTCCTTGGGCGGTACCAGTCATAGAGTTTCCCATAATTAACTAGAGGGCACTCTGGCGCTGCGATCGTTCAGCGATCATGGGAATGATGGGTGAAAAAGCGCAAACGCTATATTCACCCAGCTCTGCTTGGATCCGTAGAAAGCTATGGCTTTTGGAGAATGGTGGGTCAGGCAACCTGAGGTTCTCTGCAGACACATCTGCAGAAGGAGAGGTTCTTTGCAGTACACGGAGGAAGGAAAGGTGTTTGCAGTACGTTCCACATGGGTAGGGTGGCTAGAATGAGCAGGTGTGAAAATCGGCCACTGAAAGCGGCCCCCAAAGCGCACCGATGCCGCTTGGAGTGCTGCACGTAGAGGCGCGGGTACCCTTGCGCCGGCGACATACGAATGAGCGCGCGCTGCTCTCCGGAGAAATCTCTCTCACGCAGTTAGACGCAGGCCCGTAGCCGGGGGGGGGGAAGGGGCCCCTTCCCCCCTAGTTTTTAGCAAGTACCCCCCCCCCCCGAAAAACATTTCTGGCTACGGGCCTGCTCTCACGCTATATGGAAGTCGCCTATTTTCGGTGAAAACCTTTTTTTATTGAGTCAATGTACGACAATTCTTAAGATACTTAAGCAACGTAATGTCTTACGTGGCTTAAGTATCTCTATACTTTCTCGTCTCTGAAAAAAATTTTTCGAGTAGGCATATGAGCGAGACCCGACACCAACTTTTGTGGATTTCGTAGTATTGCGGCTACTGACGGCAGAACGCAGGTGTGTTACGAGACGTTGCGAATACTGGAAGGCTTCATATTACTTGGAGCATGTTAAGTTCCTTCATCCACGAGAAGAAACGTCGGTACAAAAGCCTCGTTTTTTGCTCCGCCGTGAACGCATAATCTTGTGGGAGTCGCAGCTAAAATTCTCACTTGTCATTTAATTATAGGTTTCCGTACGTAGAAGTTTTAGCAGCCTACAGTTGTTCATTAACCTAGACGAGTAACGCGGCAACAGCACTAAAACTTACGTAAGCCGCGAAGCCTGTGACTCGAGAATTGTCCCCAGCAGCAGAAATAGAGCAGACACTTTTTTTAACAAAAACATAACGTTATTTTCATGCATGCCAAGGCATTCATGCTCTGTCACTAGAGTACACATGGCTTAACTCTCCGCCCTTTCTTTTCGTCATCTTTTTGGTTCACGCCTTTAAACAAAAGTGGGCATGAGTGAGGCAATAAAATCGCACCACACTATTGGTCAAGAGAGCACCATTCTTCAGGCCACCAATTTGTTGTGTCTCGCCAATCCCCTTCAGCATCTCTATGGCCGACTTGGCGTGAAGACGTGCTGAGCTCAAGAAACGAGTGATCTTGTCCTCAAGGTTCAGGATAAGGGTATAAAGGGAATTCGATGGATATAGAAGTCCATCCAGATCCCACAGCTTGCTTGCCTGGGCTGGGAGATTTCCTGGCACATTTTCTCTCGAGACAAGACGGGCGTTCTTGCACTCATCACAATTATTGCTAAGTATACGCTTTGTCGCAACGTAGCCTGCGACATAATATACAAGGCGGGAGTCACTTCGCTCAGCAGTGTACGATGCATGATCTGTCGACACTATCGGCACCCAGGCACAAAGCACCAACGCTGGGTCTTCTTTTTTACCGTTGACATCCTCGGGCATTTCAGAGGGACCTAGCGCAAACACTGACTGATGGCATACTTGCAATATAGCGACTGCTTGCGAAGAAAACCCCAGCGCACTTGCAGCAAACACAGGGAAGTGCGCCACTCCCTACCCGCGCCGCTGCCATTAGCGCCCCTTGCGGCATCGGCGCGCTGAGTGACCCTCTCCGACAAGCGAAAAGCGCCCCGCTCATCACACCTCCCCATTCTAGCCACCCTAACATGGGTCTTCTTTGCGCATGCGTGGCCGTCGCCTAGCAACGGAGACGCGCTTTGCGAGCGTAGCCGAGCCGAATGGTGTTGGCCGAGCACAGGCATGTCGGGCGTGTAATAGCACGATAGCGCCGCTTGGCCGCTGTGACTACGCTCAGCACTTGTTGAGAGCAGATTCCGTGCCACTTTTCCTGCGGCACGGGGCTCTATGGGGCCTGCAGTGGCGACAGCACCTGAAGAAGATGTATTGAGGAGGCACCTACAGGACTTGAAGAAGTGTGGAAACACGTGGACCGGCCAGACTGACTGCAGAGAGGCATACGAAGAGCTTTTAAGGGGACTCGCCGCTGTCAGTGTGTGCTTCCAGACTGATCACTCCGTGAAGCCAAAAGGTATGTTCATCGCAAATACGTAGCGCGTACGTGCCGCCTCAGGATGGTGCGTTGAGGATGCATGAATGGATGGATGGATGGATGGATGGATGGATGGATGGATGGATGGATGAATGGATGGATGGATGGATGGATGGTCAAACTTTTATATTAAGAGTCCTGAGAGATGCGACTGGCGCACAGTGGGCTCCTCCCACGTTGGGACGGATGATGTAAAGATTTATTTTATCTGTACAGGCAGGCTGATGTTCAGCACTCAACGCGGACATGTGGTCATAAATGAAGACATCCCTTTTAAGGTTGTTCAGACCACGGGCAGAGGCTGCCTCTTTGGGAGAGACCTGCACAAGTTGCAGAATTCAAGAAATCGACAGGTAACATTCACACGGACACATCGATCGAGCCGATACGGATAGTTTAATTTGTCACATGCACTCATATCTTTTTCGCAATGAAGCCTGCAAGTATTGGTACGTCGCACAAAATCCTGCTGATGCGCATTCACAGTGGCATGCCTTCACGACCACATCACTGTAGGGAAACAAAAGAGCAAACCCACGCTGATCGACATCGTTAACGTTTATTAATTATTTGGCAGATTTTATTTTTATTTAGTTATTATATAGGACATAAAAGTTTCATCTGTTTATCGACCGATTAACGTTTTCATGGCGATCGAGGTACGTATTACCAGATATTAGTGAAAAACGCTTGCCTAAAATGTGACATTCTCTGATACTGGAACCAAGTGAGCCGTATTCTAACAGCTCGACTTCCAGTGCTGTCTGTCATTGCTGAGTGCACGTAAAATTGTAACAGCGAAACTCGTACAACTGCTGCAGTTGCAGACTGACACGAAATCCATAAATGAGTAGCACACGGGGCATGGAATAATGTTAAAGTGAACATCTTTGAAAATGATCTGTCTTTGGCAAAGAAATATCAATGCAGTTTTTTTTCTTTTTCGGTATTACACCTGTTAATCAATAAAGCTAGATAAAACAATAATTACTTAAAGAAGGGTAATATTCAGGTTAAAATTATTGAACGTACAGCCCTATTAGCGTTTCTTCTGGTATGCACTTTTATGTTTGTTATAAAACCCAGGGGATTTATTTTATGGGGAGGGGACAAGGGAGGGTTAAGCCATAATGCTAATTTAAATGTGAGCCAAATACTGTGGCACCTGTACCCAAGTGGAGACGTGGAGTGCTGCTCCTAAGTGAATTTATAATGCCAAAACACAAACTACTTCCTCTAATCCATGTATGATTGCCATTATTTGTTGCATACTGATGTTCCACATCTCATTTCATGCAATAGGAGAATCATGCCGACTGGTGAGCAGCTACCTTCCAGCAAAAAAAGGTGAAGCTACAGGGGACAAAAAGAAGGGGTGCACTGGAACGATGCATGTGAAACAAGTGGAGTTGTATCCGGAATTCGGGGTAAACAGAAAAACGAACGCACATAGCCTGATATATTACTTGTTGGCTTTAATCAATACTGAAGTTAAAATTGGAGACATCCACAAAGTAGTAGTAGTTTGCATTAAATTAGTGAAAGCAATCTGTGGCTTGAATCTGCAGCGCTGTGTGTGTGTCTCTTCCTTTGTCCTTGTAATTGCGCGCTACACCAGTTTCATGGATCAAAACCAACTAGCCCAACAACGCGCCTTGTGGCTTGAAACATGCACCATGATATACATGTTTTTGATAATGCATGTGCATTGCTCAGGTAATACTGACACTTTTTGCTCCTCGTTCTGTGCAGAAATGTGTCTTTTATTGATTGTGGCCAAAATAGCTGAATAAAGTCTACGAGTATGAGCACCTTTAAATTTTATGCAGACCTGTTTCGATGATGCATACGTAATTTTGAAACTTAGAATAACAGAGAGCTGAGCTGGTCGGTAAGCATTTATTATAGTGGTAAGTATTATTCATATTATTGATACGTTTGCGGTGTCCTGACTTTTTTCTTGTGGCCGTGTTTGCACGCCCTGTATTCTTGAAAACGCTGTGTGGACAATTATTCAACCGACAAGTTTTACAGCTTGAACTGTAAACTCTTTTTGAAATCACTGCATGAAATGTTATTTAGTTTGTGAATGTAAGTACTTATTTTATAAATCTTTCTTTATGCCGTGAAAATCACTCTATAATCCCAAGAATGCTCGTTGAAGTGGGTTATATCTTTAACTACACTTGTTTTGACACACTAGGTCTGTGCAAGAGTTACATTTTGAGGCACAATTGCTTGCGCATGTTACTAGGACCAAGAAGCAACAAGAGTGTTGCACACACATCTTCAATACTTCTTGACAAACAGGTTTGTTGGCTTCGTGGGCAGTCATCACTTTATAATTCACTCGATTGGTGCGTGAATGTGCAAAATGTTTCTTGTTACTGTTGTTTGGTGTGTTTTACTTGGATCTCTTTATGTATTGATACTGCAATCATTGCTGCAAAGTTTTACCACTTCATGCTACCTATGAAAGTGTCAGTCGAGCGCCATTGAAAAATTTAACTGATCTTTAGTGTTTACAGCACTGAAGTGCACTATTCATGGGTAAAGGATGCATGGCAGCGCATATATTTGTGACAAATGCAGCTAAAGCTGAAAAAAGGTTGTGTATTTAAAGTCATTTTAGTATTATTGTATTGAGGGTATTGTGTAATGTCACCGTTATAACAAACAGCTTTCTAATGCCTACGTGCTTCGATTGTCATGTCTTGTCTGCTTTCATATGTCGAATGCACCTCTATTTTCTACCACTGAAAGAGGTTCCCATTTTTGAGCCAATTTTGCGAACAACTTTATTTCTTTTACGTTGTTTATCATTTGCTATTTTCTTTTATTTTTAGATCAACATCCCACAACCATGTACCAAATGGCAGCACGAAACAGCTTTAAAGGAAATGACCTCTCGACTGAGGTTGGCATTGCAATAATAAGCTAGTGGTAAACCTGTTCTGCACCAGCATCGCTTATATGTATGTATGTCCGACAGGGAAAGCCACTCTAATCATGAAATTGATGCTCGCTGGGCAGGATACGCACAGCCGATAAATTCAGAAGTGTCCAAAAAAATTTGTGAGCTTGTACAACAAGGTGTGACATCTGTGAAAACTGTTGAGAGCTGCCTAAGGTTTTTTGTACTAGATGTACTGTTCTCAAACAAGCAGTGCCCCCCATCTACTTGCAGAGACTTTTACCCTACGAAGACAAACATAAAAAATCATATTCAGAAGGCACTTCGTAAGGATAGATTTAGTTCACTTGATCAGGAGAATGTGGCAGTGTATATAGAAGAAATGAAAGAGAAAGCACCTGGAACAAGATGTTTTTTCTGAGCCTATCATGCCATGCCATGCCTCTGGAAAATGATTCTGATGGGCTAAAGGAACCGCAGGCCGAGTTACAGGATTGTGACGCTTTACAAACTGTGGCAGAGGAATGCGAGCAGACACTGCTGCTTTGCATTCAGACTGAGGTCATGAAGGAGTTGATACTTAAGTACAGTGATGTTGTCGCATGTCTTGATGCTACATACAAAACAACGGATTATGCACTTCCGCTTTTCCTTATTGTGGTGAAAAATTCAAGGTGCTATGCTGTTGCAGGTGCTTTCATTGTACAATTTGAAACAGCTCTCTGCATCAAAGAGGCACTAAACATCTTTAAGGCCTGGAATCCAACCCTAAGTTCTAAGTTTTGCATGGTGGACTATAGCCAGGCAGAGATCAGTGCACTTTCTGTTGCCTTCCCGAAGAGTAGGCCAGTCCTATGTGACTTTCACCGTGAGCAAGCTTGGCACAGGTGGCTTTCTATAAAAGAAAATGAAGTACAAGATGTTGACGACATTACGAAAATGCTGAGGCAAGTAGCAGCCAGTACAAACGAGGGTGACTTGACCAAAGCAATTGAAGCTTTGAAGGAGTCACAACAATGGAAGGGAAACGAGAAGCTGCAAGCCTATCTAAGTAGTAAGTGGCTTTCAGTAAAAGAAGTGGGGGTGAAAAAGTACAGGTTGGACCTCCCTTTTGGCACAAACAATTGAACAGAATAAAAAAACAAGGAGCTCAAGGCATACTTGGCTGGTAACAGTGGTCACCGTAGCCTGCAAGGGCTTTTGAAAGTCTTAGTTGAAAGCTTTTTTTCCAAAAAAGAGGTGCAGTTCTTGCGAGCAAATCTGAGTTTTTCAACTTCATACCGCCTTTATCATCATGATGTGCCCGATTTCCTCCATGGGAGGCCCCCTGTTGTAGCTAAGCATATTATGGAGCGGCTCACTAGAGCATCTGATTACAGGTCAAAGGACGTGGAAGTCGGCAGTGAACAAGGGACATTTCGCATTCGTTCTGTCACTCAGGGTGGTGGCTTTCATGAAGTTAACTTCAGTGATCCAAGCTGTACAAGCTTCGACTTCAAGAAGTCAAAATTGCCATGCCAACACTTTGCTGCCATTTTTTCGCTTGTTGATGGGTGGGGCTTTACGTCTACCTGTGGAATACAGGGAAGGGCCTAACATGACTGCCCATTTTGTCACAAGCTGCACATCTGCTGACACAGAAGACCGTGAAGTGCTAGCTGATCCGGTCACTGAAGAGTTTCAGTGTGGTTTGCAGAAAACATCTGAACAAAGTAGGCGCCACTTAAGATCAAAAGGCCGAAACCGATCGTCTGCTCTCTTCTCTACACTACATTCACAGTGACACAGTTTTGCAACACTTGTTTGGCGCACTACACGAGGCGAGAATCCTCGCTGAAGAAAATACTACCACAAGCGGTGGAATCGCTGTACGAGGCTCACCAACAAAAGGGTGCTCAGGAGTGGCAGCAAAAAAAACAGAGCACAGGCATCACCAGCAGCTGGAGTTGCAGTGAAGAAACTGCAGTTACATAAGGACCATCTGCCTCAGAACTGGGTCTCAAGGGGAAGGGTAGGCCGAAAGGCTGAAGTTATGAGGGAATGTTACAAGTCACCGTTCTGATTTGTAAGCCAGCAGGTAATGTTTGGTGCTTTTGTGCTGAGGAAAAGATCGAGATGGTCCAGAGCACTCTCGTCATTTGCACGCGAAAAGTCTTTCACAGTGATTGATTTGGCATGGCGCGTAGTGCAAACAGCCTGCATGGGACAAAAAAAATAAACCATGTCGTGATCCGAAAAGCTAGGGTCGACCGATACAGAAAAAAGTTCAATTCATCTCGTTATAAAAACCAGGTCAAACAAGGATGCACTTGCGCCATGCACCCGTGTCGGTTGGGTAACAATTTGATGCATGTTTTGGCTTATAATAATAGCAAAGAGGTACGACGCATGCTCATAGTTTTTTGTGTTCAGAAAAGGAGAGCTCCAATCTATATCTGGCAAGTTCAAATCGCCTGTTGGGATTGCCCATGCCTGCATGTGTTCATGTAATCGTAAAGTGACCGAAAGAAATCGGGCGGTAAATTGGGTGCGCGATAAACTGCAAGAACGGCAAATGATCGTCCCCAAAAAGAAATTTTCATAATGACACTTTCGTGGTCTTGAATCTGATGTAATAGAAAAGATTTTTATGTCGTGTTTGACAAGGATAGCAACACCGCTTCCTCTAGAAGCCCTATCTTGTCGCAGCAGTGTCGAGACCTGGTGTGGCTCTGTGGTAGAATACTTTATTGCCACGCAAAATGTTTCATTTTCATTTCATAAGTGAATGAAACCCTTGTAAGCACACATTAACAGTATTTGTGCTATGAAGTGGTTTTTTTGCCAGTAAAAACAAAAAAGTGACATGTGGTATTTTTTCTGCTAGTAAAAACAAAAAAACATGACATGCGTACCTTGTGAGAACGTGACATCATACCACGCTCATGATGCAATGGCAGCCGTTTCGGTAGCTTCACATATAACGAACTTGGTAATTATGTGATGTGAATGGGCAATAAAAGTAAATAACACATCCAAACATGATAATCTTGATATGCATGTCATGTAAAACATCACTACATGCTACGCTCATAGCTGGCTCGCGGCCTTTTCGCTAGCTCCACATATACCAAATTTGGTATCACGTGGCGTGAATAGACGATGAAGGTAAAATTAAGACATGTCCAAACATAATAATCATGACATGGAAGTCATGCTCGGTATAGTTTACGTCCGTTTCATAACATTATGATTTTAAGCAACATATCAACCTTTCCCATTCGTGCTTCACATATCATCGATTCCCACTGTACGTGGGATCTGCCATTTTTTAAATTAATGTACTCTTTAGCCTATTTCCCATTTTCTGCATTCAGACTTTAACGCCTTAGACCCTGAGTGCATTATCTGGAATTGCACATGTGTGTCTGGAAGCCACTTAAAAAGTGGGTTGTAATAGGCCTGGCCTTCCTTCGGTGTGTCTTAATCCGTTAATTGTTTACTGTGCTTCCAAATCACAAGTGCACCTTGACTCTTGCTTTCTTGCTAAATGAGCTCTATTTCATACCTGTCAGCTTCATAATAGGATGTGACAGTATTTTGTGCCCTAAAATAAAGTGATATTCATACCCTGGTTTCCTCTTGGCTCCGTTGATACCAGAGCTGCATGCATAGTCCTTGTGCAGCTCTAGCCATGAAGTACAAAACACACACACGCACATAAAAACTCTCTTCTTCAAGGTATAGGTACGTGTATGTGGGAGTAGAGATTTAGTGACAAATTGCTAAGGGGTTTTTAGGGTAGGGCTACCTCGCTGAGCTAGCGGAGCCTCTGTTCTCATCCAGCCCCTGCCACTTTTGAACTACAATTAAGTTTTTACTTAATCATTGAGCAGAGTTAGCGTTTGTGTTAGCATGGAAGCATATAAAAGCAGCAGAGACCAAGGTGAGACGCAATATTGCGTCTTTACCATTCTCAAAATAATTATTTCTTTTTGTGACTGATTTTTCCAGTCACTCTTCAGCATGTGGCACTGCGAGGCAATTTTATGGTGCAAAATAGTGCCAAAATATTCTGTGTAAAGTTAGGGCTGTGTTTTTCGGGGCACATTTAGCTAGTGTGTAGGCTGCATTGGACTTGATTAGGTTTTGCCTTACTTGATGGGGAAAATATTTAATAGCGCCATAAAAGAAATGTGGGTGAAAATGAGACACAACATATGTGTCTTTTGCCTTCTATTTCATCTACTGTGTTGATTGATACCTTCCTAAAATCCGTATTCAGTAGTACACCTGCAGTGTGGGCTGCCATGCAGAGTCTAAACAAGTGCTCCACAAAATTTGGGAGAGTCATTCATTTCAAAGTACGAGGGTAGATTGATTGATATGTGCATGGGCTTTAACGTCCCAAAACCATCATATCATTATGAGAGACGCCTTAGTGAATGGCTCTGGAAATTTCGACCACCTGGGGTTTTAACCGGCACTAAAATCGGAGCAAATGGGCCTACAACATTACCGCCTATGTTGGAAATGCAGCCGCCGCAGCTGGGATTTGATCCCGCGACCTGCGGGTCAGCAGCCGAGTACCTTCCACTAGGCCACCGTGGCAGGGATTTACGGGAGCAGAGGCACCACATCTGGCATGTATGAGTTACATCATAGAAAAAGAAAATGAGTATACTACACTTGCGAGAAAGTTAAAATAATGTCAGCAATTCTAAAATTAGAGTGAAAGAAAAAAGGTTGCCAGTGCTATATATGCATTGGTGAGAAACATTAAACACACCTTTCTGAGAGAAATGGATTCTCGGGAACTGCAGGATTATAGGCACTTTTTAATTTGTACTACGGATGATCTCAAAGTATGGTACGTCACATATATCTCGGTCGGTCTTTACATTGCACATGCACATCTGCACTTCACACCAAAAGTTATTGCAATGAATTGAGCGAATATAGTTTCTTTTTAATATTTGTTGCAGTTACAGAAACACGGCTTGCCGTGGGTTTTCTCTTTGAGCCTAGAAATATGTTACGTAAGATGTAGATTCCCACTGCAAGTGAAACAAGTTGTGCAAAGTCATTAATGGCGTTCACGTGAAGGCGTCAATGAAGTCTGAACAATCATAGCTTCCAACGGCATACAGGTGATACCTCACTGCTAATATATCATGAATCCCAGAGCCGGCCCACGTGAGAGCCACGACTGTAGTTTATAACAACCAAGTTCATTGTATAATTTTTATTATCGCTTTTGCTGCAAGAGCCGGGCATGCTCAATTTTAGGCCTTCGACCACCATGGCCGTACCAGAACCTTTGAAAAACTTCTACTAAATTGTTTCAGACTATTTGCGCCCACGGCACTAGCAGTCTAAACGCGAGCCTCCGCGATAACGACGCGTATGCCATGGGGTCCCAGTCAGTCAACTTTGTGGACTAGGGATTGTATTAAACATCGTACAGTCAGTGAACGTGTTGGCGAGCTAGTTTGTTTACCATACTTATATGCGCTATAGCTCGAGGTAACCACGTCACATCACCACAAATTTGGTTTCGAAAGATAACGCTGACTCTGATTTAGGGGCTGGAGTCGGAATTACACTGATTTGACCCTAGGTGAAAGCGGTGGGAACGAAAGTATGTGCGTTACTTACCCCTAAATTGTCCTGTTTTAATCCGACGGAGTGCTGTACATGCAACTATCTTTATGTGGAAAAAGCACATGAAAATATCACTTGATCCGCACAAGGTGTTAATTCTTATTGGCATGCTTGTCGAGAGCCACATCCAAGAAGTCCGACACCGATTTTGTCATATATATAACCCTTTTCATAAGCACACGTTCGATAAATGCTCACGCATGCAGTTTGTTTGGAATTTTGCATCAGCTGCAGCCGCGATTATTTAGGTTCTCTCCCACAGCATGCTTAATTTCTAAGATCAAAATTCAATATATTTGCCTTAGTTGTTTTGAACTGATCGAGTGCTACCGTGCATGCACCTATTTATTTCTTTGAATTCACTTTCCTCAACTACATGTAACCTGAAGCAACGCGTCATTTGCATGTAGCATTCGCGCGAAAATCAAGCATTTTTCCTCGAATTTATTAAAAAAATTCCTTATTCTTGCAATGTTTCACAATGAATTTTGAATGTGCACAGCTATATTTACATGCATGCATGATTGGAATCCGTGATTGTGCACATATATATAATTTTTGTTCACTAGCGCAGTGGTGCTGTGCACTTATTATTTTAATTATTGGGTATATATGATCTATATATCATGTTAACACATATGTGTGTATCAGTTCAGTCTATCGGAGCACTCTTTTATTTCCACATAGAAATTATCAAGTTTTTTTCTGCGTATATGCGCGCGCCTTTTCATCCTCCTGCACATGTTATCTTTGATGTTCTAATTGATGCTCTAAGAATAAACACTGGCATTTGTCTCGACGTCGTCATGTTAAAATTACCTATATTATTTCTTGTCACTCTTAGGTAGACGAACGGTCAATCACATGTGGCACATATAACCACATACCTGCAATATGTGTCACACATCTGGAAGAAAGGCTTTGACGACATACGCGATGTGATTGTGGCATTATTCACGACCTGGAGGGCAATCATATTCGTCAAACCATCTTACCGTCCCATACTATTTTTGTTTACCCAAAGCTATTAGGGGAGTGATCACGAGAGCAACCAGACGTAGGCGGCCAGGTAGATAGACAGACCATTGAAGTCGATTTTTCCTTCTTAGTCAATTGAATTTTTATAGCATTATCTACTCACTGTCGAGCCCTGCTTGGTTATAGGTGTACATATAAATTAATAAAACGGCAGTCATTATTTAGGAGCTGAAAGGTGCATGCAACACAAAATATCTCTCAATTCAAATTCAAAATAAATCTCCCTTATAGAGATAGAAAACGGAGCTGGAGCTACATATGTTGTCACAATCATAGATTATCACCGTGGTAATTACACACATACATATCCACACACGGGGAAGGGCCGGTCGTACATGCGTTCCAAAACAACGTAGCATTTGTTTGGTTTCACTGCAGGACAAAAGTATCACACGGTGAAGCATACTTGATTTGCGGTAAAGCATACTTGTTGTGAGAATACCGAAAGCAGCGCTCCCTGATGTATACAACTTGTAGGAGCTTCTTGAGCAAGCTCCCACTAAGTTTGAACAGCGTGATTGAATGCGGACAGAAGTGAACAAGCGCATACACCCACACAGAATAAACATCCTTGCTGCACGATCATTGATCGAAGATGTGCCTGTCAAAAATCTAGCTATATATGTAGCGAAAGGTATTGGACCTCTTGGGTTGCGCTTTCACGAGAATTGCATAATATAACAGTTTCGCACTTGTAACGGTACAAGACGCAGTATCGGGCTAGTTCATGCCGTTTTGTGTGCTTTCACAATATTTCACATATTGCAGTTTCATATTCGCAACAAAATAACACTATGTCATTAGTTGACGTCGTTTTGGGTGGTTTCACGCCGCTACCTAGCTTGGCCTAACATTACCTAACCTAACTTTCGCAATTCTAGCGTTACAAAACGTTTTACTCGCTACTTGACATCACTTTAGATTTGCACATTTACAACGCTTTCATGCGCTATCACAATTGAAATCGCAGTTTCCGACTTTCAATGGTGAAAAACACCGCATCTCAATAGCTGACTTTGTTTCATGTGGTTTCATGACACCACATAACATAACATACCCTACCCTTCGCACTTGTATTTACAAAACGCTAGGTCACACTGTTTCGTGCACGTTTACAATATTTGCATGACATCACAATTTTCCACCCACTTGGAACAGTACACAACGCTGTATTTCACGAGTTGACATCGTGCTGTGAGGTTTCACGATGCATGTATGCGCTTTCATGACAATTGCATAATTTGGCAGTTTCGCACTTGTAACGTTATAAAACGCAGTATCTCGTTTGTTCACAACGTTGTGTGTGCTTTCACAGTTCTTCACGACATCGCAGTTTCGCACAAGCAACAAAACTGAACACCATCTCACTAGTTGACGTCGTTTTGGGGTGGTTTCATGACGCTTCCTAACTTAACCCAACAAGCGTAGCAATTTCAGACTTGTAATCGTGAAAAACACTGTTTCTCAATAGCTGACATTGTTTCATGCAGTTTTAAGACGCATCATAACCTAACCTAGCAATAACCTAACCTTCGCATTTGTATCTTTACAAAATGCTAGGTCACACTGTTTCGTGCACATTTAGGATAATTGCATGACATCACAGTTTTTCACCAACTTAGCACAGTACGGAACGCTGTATCTCGCTACATGACATCGTTCTTTAATGTTTCACGATGCTTGCATGCGCTTTTACGAGAATTGCATAATATAGCAGTTTCACACTTTTAACGCTACAAGACGTAGTATCTGGCTAGTTCACGCTGTTTTGTGTACTTTCACAATATTTCACATGATATCGCAGTTTCGTACTCACAACAAAACAACACTATCTCGTTGACGTCGTTTTCGATGGATTCACGACGCTACCAAGCTTAACCTAACATAACATAACCTAACCTAACCTTCGCAATTCTAGCGTCACAAAACGTTTTACTCGCTACTTAACATCGCTTTCTGCAACCTTACGACGCTTTCATGCTCTTTCACAACATTTGATAACGCAGTATCCGGCTTGCAAACGTGAAAAATACCGTTTCTCAATAGGTGACAACCTTTCATGCGGTTTTACGACGCTTCATAAGCTAACTAACCTAACCGAACCTTCGCATTTGTATCTTTACAAACCGCTGTATCTCGCTAGAACGCATTGTTTTGAGCACTTTTATGATATTTGCAAGATATCACAGTCTTCCGCTAACTTGTAACACTACAAAACACTGTATGTAACTAGTAGGCATCGTTTCGAGGTTTCACGATGCTGTCCTGCACTTTCCCAATATTTGCATAAAAAAGCTGTTTCGCACTTTTAACGGTACAAGACGCCGTATCTGGCTAGTTCACGCCATTTTGTGTGCTTTCAGTATATTTCACATGATATCGCAGTTTTCGTACTCGCAAGAAAGCAACACTATCTCGTTAGATGACGTCGTTTTCGGTGGTTTCACGACGCTACCTAGCTTAACCTAAGCTAACCAAACCTAACCTTCGCATTTTTAGCGTTAAAAAACGTTTTACTCGCTACTTTAATTGCTTTCTGCAACTTTACAACGCTTTGGATTGGATTGGATAAACTTTTATTTGGTCCTCCAAAACACAGATCACTGTGTTGCGGGCAGCTCCCACGTGGGGACTGAGATGCCAAGCTCCTCAGCCGCCTCGCGGGCTTGGGGGACAGCCCAGAGCTGATCTGCCAAGGATGAGATGCGGATTGCCACCTCCCATCTGGCAGAGGTGATGTTCAATATATGAGCGAATTGGGTGCACTGCCAGAGTATGTGTTCTAATGAAGTTATTTCCCCACAATGTGGACAAAGATTACTTGGGTATAGGTCAGGGTACATGATGTGTAACATTTTCAAAGTAGGTACATCCGCGTTTGCAAAAGCCTTAATGTAAGTGCTTGGGGTCGGGTTAGATTTTTGTGAGGTGGAGGGAAAATCCTTCTGGACAGGTAGAAATGTTTAGTGAGCTCGTTATATGTTGTAAGAATTTCCCGGTTATCCCCTTCACCAGTAGAACGCATCCCCGGGGAGGCGCGGTTGGAGAGTTCTCGCGCCGCCTCGTGTGCTGCTTCGTTGAGATTGGGAGGGGAATCGTTGATTTGACCAAGGTGAGCTGGGAACCAACTCAGAAGATTATGCGTTATGTTCTTGCCTTGCGGTATTCTCAGCGTTTGTTCAGAGACCGTCCCCTTGGCGAACACCCATAGTGCTGCCACGGAATCACTGTAGACGACTTCAATGTTATCCATCTTGAGTGCTAAGGCGATGGCCACCTGTTCCGCAATGATTGGGTCTTTCGTCCTGACCGTCACTGAGTTGACGACATGACCAGCCCCATCGACCACCACTGCCACAAACGCTTTCCCATTGGCGTAGGAAGCCGCGTCAACAAATACGACCCCTCGTTCCTCGTTTGAGATTTGACGAAGTATATTCCTGGTCCTCGCTACTCTTCTTCCGACGTTGTGTTCTGGATGCATGTTTCTTGGTATAGGAGACACCGTGATATTCTCCCAGATGTTGTCGGGGATATCATTGTAATTGTGCCTGATTGCCATTGGGTGTTGGCCCAGCTCCTGCAGAATCATTCTCGCCGACCTTGTTGTTGATAACCGTGGAAACTGTGCTCTCTCTTGGGCTTCTGCTATTTCTTCGAGTGTGTTGTGAATGCCAAGCTCAAGCAGACGCTCGGTGCTGGTATGTATGGGTAGGCCCAGGACCTTCTTGATAACTTTCCTGAGGAGCACATTCAGTGTCTCGGACTCTGCTCTTGACCAGTTGTGCATTGCTGCCTCGTACGTGAAGTGGCTTAGAACAATCGCATGCATCAACCTGATGAGGTTGTCTTCCTTGATCCCATTTCTTTTGTTGGCCACTCTGCGTATGAGGTGCACCGCACTGTCTGTTTTCCAAGTTAACTTGGCTATAGTTTTACTGTTGCCGCCGGTAGACTCTATCAGCATGCCCAGGACTTTGATGGAGTCGACCCTCAGGATGGAATCCCCTTGATTTGTACGGAGGTGGATGTCTATCTGGTTTAACGGCTTCCATCCCCTGGGTTTCGGTCCCCGGCGTGCAGTCCGATACAGTAAAAGTTCTGACTTACTCGAGGAGCACGTGAGCCCAGAAGGACGTAGGTACTCTTATACGGTGTCAATCGCCTCTTGCAGGGCGCTCTCAATCTGCCCCTCGCTTCCACCTGTGCACCAGATGGTAATGCCATCTGCGTAGATGCTGTGCTTCAATCCTTCAATGCTCGATAATTTCTTTGACAGTCAAATCATGGCAATGTTGAACAGCATTGGTGAAATCACTGCCCCTTGCGGCGTGCCCCTTGCTTCTAGTTTGATTGCTGCGGTCTAGATATCTGCAATCTTCATCAGGGCTTTCCGATCTGTAAGAAAGGACCATACAAGGTCATAGAAGGCTTTCCCCAGACCAAGCTTGGAAATTCCTTCGAGTATGAATGAGTGGTGGATGTTGTCAAACGATTTTTCTAGATCTAGGCACAGAATGGCTCTCACGTTTCTCGTTTCGTTGTCGATGACCTGGTGTTTGATAAGCTTCAATGCATCTTGTGTGGATAGCCCTGCCCTGAATCCAACCATATTGTGTGTATATATGTCGTTATCTTCCAAGTACTTGTTTATCCTGTGCAGTATGGCATGTTCTGCAACCTTGCCGATACATGATGTCAAGGATATTGGCCTCATGTTGTCCAAGTTAGGGGGCTTTCCTGGCTTAGGAATAAGGATGGTCCTGGCCAGCTTCCACTGCTCTGGCACCCTTACAACGCTTTAATGCGCTTTCACAACATTTGGTATCGCAGTTTCCAACTCGTAATGGTGCAAAACTATGCATCTCGACAGCTGACATTCTTTCATGCGGTTTTATGACGCTTTATAACCTAACCTAACCCAACCTTCGCACTTGTATCTACAAAACGCTAGGTCACACTGTTTCGTGCACATTTAGGACAATTGCATGACCTCACGGTTTTTCACCAACTTAGTAGTATACAGAACGCTGTATCTCTCTAAATGACATCGTTATTTGAGGGTTCACGATGCTTGCATGCGCTTTCACGAGAATTGCATAATATAGCAGTTTCGCACTTGTAACGGTACAAGACGCAGTATCTGGCTAGTTCACGCCATTTTGTGTGCTTTCACAATATTTCACATATCGCAGTTTCGTACTCGCAACAAAATAACACTATCTCGTTAGATGACGTCGTTCTCGGTGGTTTCACGACGCTATCTAGCTTAACCTAACATAACCCAACCTAACCTAACCTTCGCACTTCTAGCGTTAGAAAACGTTTGATTCGCTACTTTAAACTGCTTTCTGCAACTTTACGACGCTTTCATGCGCTTTCACAACATTTGATATCGAAGTTTCAGACTTGCAATGGTGAAAAACACTTCATCTTAGTAATAGCTGACATTGTTTCATGCGGTTTTATGACGCTTCATAACCTAACCTAACCTTCGCATTCGTATTTACAAAACGCTATGTCACACTGTTTCGTGCACATTTACGATATTTGCATGACATCACAATTTTCCTCCCACTCGCAACAGTACAGAACACTGTATCGCACTAGTTGACATCCTGCTGTGAGGTTTCACGATGCTAGTAAGCGCTTTCACAACAATTTCATAATATAGAAGTTTCGCACTTGTAACGTTACAAAACGCAGTATCTCGTTAGTTCACAATGTTATGTGTGCTTTCACAGTTTTTCACGACATCGCACTTTCGCGCACGCAACAAAACAGAACACCATCTCACTAGTTGACGTCGTTAAGGGGGCTTTCACGACGCTTCCTAACTTAACCTAACAAACATCGCAGTTTCAGAGTTGTAATCGTGAAAAACACCGCTTCTCAGTAGCTGACATTATTCCATGCAGTTTTATGACGTTTCATAACCTAACCCATCCTAACCTTCGCACTTTTATCTTTACAAAACACTCGGTCACACTGTTTCGTGCACATTTAGGATAATTGCATGACATGACTGTATTTCACCAACTTAGTACAGTACAGAACGCTGTAACTCGCTAAATGACATTGTTCTTTGAGGTTTCACGATGCTTGCATGCACTTTCACGAGAATGGCATAGTATAGCAGTTTCGCGCTTGTAACGGTACAAGACGCAGTATCTGGCTAGTTCACGCCGTTCTGTGTGCTTTCACAATATTTCACATGATATCGCAGTTTCGTATTCGCAACAACACTGTCTCGTTAGATGACGTCGTTTTCGGTGGTTTAACGACGCTACCTAGCTTAACATAACATAACCCAACCTAACCTAACTTTCACCATTCTAGCGTCACAAAACGTTTTACTCGCCACACAGTAAAAAAATTTACACCCAAAAGGGTGTAAAAAGGGTGCTTTTACGAGAAAGCACCTTTTGCAGCACCTTTTAACACCCATAAATGGTCGATTGAAAAAAAAAGCACCCATTTGTTCAGGTGCTTGCCTCGATAGCACCCTAAAATAGGCTCTAAGGGTGCTTTTGTGCCTGAGAAGGGTGTAGGTGACGATTCATGAGATGGAATATGCAGCATAATAACAACACATAATTATAAAATTTGGGATTTTACGTCTCAAAATCCTCGATATGATTATGAGGGTCGTCGTAGTGGAAAGCTCTAAAGATTTTGACCATTTGGTGTTTTTAATGGGCGCTGATATCGCACAGTGCACAGGCTTCTACCTTTTCGCCTCCATCTTGATTCGACTGCCACGGCCGGCATCGAACCCACGACCTTCGGATTGGCGGCCGAGCAGCGTAGCTACGGCACGAATATGTGGACCTTGCGTTAAATGACGGCCTAGACTTAGAATGTGTGAAGGTGCTCTCCGAATACAGCAGAATGCCAGCAGAAGCAAATCGCGTTTCATCTATAATGGCAATTAACTGCAATCCACGTTACGAAAGCTCACCTTAGCGTTGGTTATAAGCTACATGTTTGCTGTGGATTATATACAGGAACATAATATTCGCCCGAGTATGGGTGTGTGTGCGTGAGCCTGCGCATGTGTTCGCGTGTGCGCGTGATTGTGTGTACACCCGTGCATGTGTGCATGCACGTGTATGTGAGAGTCCGTGCTTGTGTTAAGCGTGCCTGTGCACATGTGTACGCCCATGCATGCGTGCGTTTACGGTCGCGTGTGTGTGTTGCCGTATGTGTGTATACGTGTATGTGTGTGCGCCTGTGAATAAGTATGCGTCTGTATCAGCCCGTGCACCCTCAAATTTCGTGTGTGTGTGCGGGGGGGGGGGGGGGGGCACTGCTTCTTAGTGTTTAAGGTCCCACACCTGTTCAGACTGGGAGTCTATATGGGAGGTGGCTTAAGAAATGGCGGTGGTCATCGCTCTGTACACGGACTATTCAGTACATGGAAAACAGCTGCACATTTTCGTACCTCATCATTGCTTACGAACTTGCTGTGGTAGCTGATTAGGTCCGCTGAGGCGCTTCTACGCTCGAAAACGTGGGTTATGACCAATTCACACGGGAAGCTGTCACTGCACTTATGCACAACCATCGTTTATATTAACGACGTTTAACAAGAACGTGCCTTGCCTTTGCTACAGTGCTTAGATAGCTCATTGGGCAACCATATGGAATTATGTGCTGATCATGTGGTCAGCAAAACGTTTGTTATAACAACCTCGGCACGTTTTGTGGTGCGTGACAAGCCTTCTAAACATCCGCGACTGTGGATTAATTTGTCCCAGCTTCGACTACACATTCAGTGTTTGCGGCACCATACGCGGAATTGCCAGACACAGACAATGCGAAAAGAAATTTCTCTGGAAGAAGGTGTAGCGATGCTCTCCCGCTAATGCCACCGAGGACGAAATAATTATTCTTTCTGGCCATACCAAGGTGCGCTTTGTTTTCCGCAAGTCTATTTTTCGCCTACTGCAATCGCATTCTGTCAAAATACTCAAAGAACCCGAGGCTGGTAAATAACCTGCTTCGCTGTGTGACTGGCTGGAAGGAGAGTTGCCGTTTACAAGGAGTCATTCCGCGTCGATGGTGGTGGTAAAAACATTTATTTCAGAAAAAGTCTACTAGAGAGTGCCGACGTGGCCCATCGGCGTGCTAGAGTGGCCAGACCCTATTCCGGGACGCCCGTGGAGCTGGAAGCTGCCCGTGCGCGCTCCACCAAGGAGCGTTGCACGGCCGTCCGCCGTAGCGCCATTGCGTTTGCCTTTCGGCGCCGTCTTGGCGGGTTTTCCGCTCCTACCCCCCCCCCCACTCACCCCGGCCAGCGTTGCTCCCACAACGGTGGCGTAGATAAGCGAATAGTTGCGTCACCGAACACCTGCGTCGACAGCTACGGCGCCGCCGCCAGTGCCTCCTCCTTCTCTTTCTCAACGTCTCTCTGTCTCATCGTCTTTCAAATGCGTTGCGTTGGTCTAGGGTCTTGGTCGCTGTGTGTGTTCTAGCGAACAGGCGCATATTCAATGGTGGTCACACATGACACCGTGTTCGAAGTGACGCTCGGATTAAGGAATATTCATAAAGTGGCGGACACGGACAACGTGGGTCTGTTAATGGTGAGTGTACTGTTTTCGTAGGTAGTAATCATACAGCGCTAGCTGGGCGCCTGCAGCAGCTCTGCCGAAGTAGTCTGCCTGCCATTTACAACAGCATGCGTTCGCGGGCCTGTTGCAGATGCCCGATTAAACGTGTGACTCAACGAGTTCACACTGCTATGCGCGATGTTGTGTAAGTGCCTGCATCACTCATACAGCGAGTGATATGATCACTTATTAAGGGCGGGATTAGTTGATCGCACATTGTCTCTACACTGCACAAAGTGATTGATATTGTTTTAAGATGTGCTTTGGGCTACATCGTAATAACATTTCTGTTAATACTCAAATGTGCAACGTGCTTCTGTAGGTGTAAGCGTAAAAAAAGAAAAAAGAAAAAATATGTACAGAGGCGCACTGTACGAAATGGCTTTTTTTTTTCTTAAAGACGGTATAGTTGGAGGTGCTGATATGCCGCGATACTCCCAGCACCACGTGCGCCTCGGTCTTTTAAGCTATTTAGGACAAGTGTCGCCAGCAACAGGGAAAGATCTAGCAGACTTCCAAAGGCGCGTTGTTGTGGCCATCGCCGTGCGTTGTTTTCCCTCGTTTCTGTTTGCTGTTTTTGTGCTTTGCTTCATCTGCGATAACGTTCGGCGTTATAACAGAATTGAGAGAGTATACGTGACTGTGGGAGCTATGTGCAGTAGCTCTAGCATAAGTCATGGCTGCTGCAACGTAGACGGCGTCCGCGCGCGTTGGTGTCGTTCGAGCGCTCCTACTTGCTTGATTGTGTTTAACTGAGTATTTAAGCACGGGTTACGTTTGTAAATCCCGTGGTCAATAATCGCTAATAGCGTGCCCCTGATTGCCATCAGACGATGGGCTTGGTTGTCGAAATATGCCAGACGCTTTTTCTGAAAGCAAGCTTTGAAAAAATTTTTTAAAGAAATACTTTCATACGTGCTAGGCAGTGCCTATTGCAGGCCCGCAACTCTTTAAAAACTGGACGAGCTATCACATCTTTTATCAAATTACAATGAATTAAGATGATTGAATTATAGATGACGAATTTCTGTGCTAGATTAGGTGCACAAAACACATGTTCGCAGCCCATGTTCGCAGAAAGCAGGCAAACACATGTTCGCAGAAAGCAGGCAAATAGGAAGCACAGCGTCAAATTTGGATTAGATTCCATTGACGGAGCGTCTTGTGAGGGCAGAAAGAACGAGAAAATTGTTCATTTTTGATGCCCTTATAGAGGCAGTCAGAATTGCACTGATTGGTGACTTGTAACAATTCCTCAGATTGTTAGAGGCGTGATTGAAGTCAGTAAATCTTTTACTTTTTTTTGCAGACCTCTTCGCTAGTGCCACGCCCAAGATCATTTGTTCTCATGTAAAAGAAAAAGCAGAGATGTCTTCACTGTTTGTACCGATGAAGAGGTAAGTTTCTTGTGCGTTTTGATTAATGCTACATGTTCTGAACGTTGTACTTTAAGAAATGTTTTTCACACTGGCTCACTACCCTAGAAGGAATTTGATTCTTAGGTGAGTTCATGCTTTCGTAAGTGCCATTTTTGAGCTGTAGTCTTACACTTCACCTCATTTCGGGAATTTGCTGTATGCTGGAAAACTCTTATCTTTATCATACGAAATTATTGGACTTTATGGGTTGTATGCTTCGAGTTCAGTGTAATGTCAATTACACGCCATTTCGCAGGATACACACTTCACATTCTTTATATATGGTGCTGCCAGAACAGCACGAACATCCTTTTATGAGAAGTCATATTTACTCTTTTTACAGGATGAGAGGGTACCGCTGACGTCCTGCGTAGTCTACCCCGGCCCCAGCCTAGAGCAAGCCTACTTCCTGACCCTCCACATGGCTAACCGAAAAATCTTCCGTGTCAGTAATGACGAAGAAGGAGTGACAGCACTGATGAGTTGATTTTTTTTATTTTCAACATTGCCTACGGCCGCAAGGCCTTTAACAACCACCGTGATTGAGCGGCTTTTTCTCGGCGTGAGTTCGGAGTTTATCAAAGAAGTTGTTCAGGCAGTACGACGCTGAAAATTTTAGTGTCACAATGCCTGAACAACTTCTTCTAGTGTGGTCATGGTAGATGAACAAATATTGTTATTTGTGTAAGGTATTTTGCTTAAATACAGCTGGACCATTGCACGCCAAACGTCCCAGCCACTTTGGCGACCTTCTGAATTGTGTTTGAAAAAAAAATGTGCTGACTTACTGCATTGAAAACAGTGAACTGCTAGAATATTTCAGCGAGAAAAAAAGTTTTGTTCAAGTGGCTGGCTTATAACTTCCTGGCATAATGCCGTCTGTGTGCTGTTTGTGGAAAATTTCGTTTTAAAACTACCGCTTATTTTTTCTAAAGCAAATTCGGTCTACCTGTTATGTAAATGTGCTTCTGTAAGGTATTTGAAGCTCAATAATAATAGTGCAATTTTTTCGCCACATTCGCTTCCAAGAATAAAGCCAAAATGTGTTATGTTTGCATTTTTTATTGCAATATTGCACTTTGTATGAATATCTGAGCAGTGAATACTTACTCCACAGAAGGTATATTTTGAGGAAAAAATATCTTTATACCTCTCAATCTGCTGAAATATACGAGAAAATATCACGAATTTCACAAAATCGTGATTTTGTCCGTATTGAGATGCAATTTGCTCCATGTTGTGATACAATGAAAACTCATCATTATATCTAAACTGTAAGAAAATGAAATTCTTTCTGTAATAAAAATCTTATCGCAAACAGGACAGGAAAGATCGCTGTCAACTGAATTTTATTGAAGGTGCTACGAGCGTTTTTATACTGAGCACAAGACCAGGGCTCATCTGCAACAACACATGTGTGACCACGACAAAATAATTTTAACCGAGAAAAGAATACTCTTTTTCAAAAAAGATAAGTGAAGGTGTACTGATGCATTGATCCTTGGCCTTCCTGATAAAGAGTTCTAAAATCTCTCATTTTTCTGCTTGCTTTTTTTTTCAAAAATCGTGTTTTATGAAACCTAGGACTACACTTACATTCTTTACAGCGTCCGGCCATGGGACTACTATAGCTCTTGTTAACATTTAAAGCATGCTGTCTTGCTTGATCATTAAAGCATTGCCCAGTTTGTCCTATGTTTACTTTTCCACGTGTTAGCGGTATCTCATACACATTAGATTGGCATTCAGTAAACCTATTTTAGTGACGAATGGTGCAAGATTGACTATTCCTGTTGCTGTGAGTACATGCACTTTTGAAAGCTTGCAAGGGGTGGAAAATAACAATGTCATATCTGCTGGCTCTTTTCCTAAAATTGTGAGACACCTTATGTACGTAGTACCGTGTGACATGCAAAGGTGATTGGTCATTCTCTTTTTCTTTTGGTCCTGTTTCCTTTAACTTTACTTTCTGCAGGAGGGTTTCGCAAACAAGTGTGATGATGCTGTTGGAGTATCGGCTGGTGCTATCAGCCCAGGAGTGCTAAGAATGTTCTGCCTTTTGATGGTGGGCATTCAAAATTAGTAGAAAGAGGAATTGATACCACATGTATTCAGGCCACCCTTCAGAAGTCATGTTAGCACAGGGGTGTGGTTAGGCTTAAAAACCAGATTAAAAGACTAAAAGATGCTGGGTATCCCAACAGAATCATCACACTCGTTTGCAAAACCCTCCTGCAGAAAGTAAAGTTAAAGAAGACAGGACCAACAAAAAACAATGACCAAAACCTTTGCATGTTATACCACATCACGTGTCTCACATTTAAAAAAATAGCCAGCAGATATGATATTAGCGTGTTGTTTGCCACCCCTTGCAAGCTTTCAAAAGTGTGTGTACTAAACAGCAACAGGAATAGTCAATCTTGCCCTATTCGTCACGAGAATGGGTTTACTTGATGCCAATTTAACGTTTGTAGAAGTATTTTTTTATCAGTAAACCAATAATCAGTGCATCACTACACGTTCACTTATCCTTTCCGAGAGGGAGTATTCTTTTCACAGTTGAGATTTTTTTGTAGTGCTCACACGTGTTGTCTCGCATGAACACGGTTCTTGTACTCCGTATAAAAGCGCTCGTAGCACATTCATTAAATTCAGTTGACAGTCGGTGCTATTTCCTGTCCTTTCTGTCTCTTTCTAAAGTTGTCGCACTGTAACTAGCACACAACCACGATGAACCAACTCTCCCAAATTAAGCTCTTGTTACGTAACACGTAGACCGAGTTTCGTATGGAAAGAAGGAGCGGTGCTTTTAAAATAAAATTTTACACATACAACACCTAGACGGCATTCCAGGAAGTTCAGAAGGCAGCCACGTGACCAAATATTTTTCCTCTCCTAAATATTCCAGAAGTTCACTATTTTCAATGCAGCACGAGTTTTTCGAATACATTTGAGATGGTTGCCAAAATGGCTGGGACATTTCGCATAAAGTGACCCAGCTGTGTCATTAGCCATTATTATGCATTACCTCTTTTGTTTTTTGTGTGTCCTGACTCAGTTTTGTGTTTATTTTTAGCTTATTGTGTTTCTGATCATTGTATTGGTTTCTCAAGTATTCGCTAAAGTTATATGTGCGAAAACCCATATATGTTTGCATGTACATCATTTCTCAAAACCAATTGTTATACATCCAGGAATACAAAGCTTAAACCACTGTGATTGTATACATTTGAAAACATTATCCATATATATTTTTGTGTGCATCACTTCTTGGGAACGATTGTGTACATGAAGGCGTATATAGTGAAATCATGATGATTGTATATATTTGAAAGAATCGTAAGTATATATTTGCCTGTATTTCATTCCTATTAACCGATTGTGTACATGAAGGAGTATTAAACTGGAAACCACTGGGATTGTAGATACTTAAAGAATTATAGGGATATATTAGCGTGTATTTCATTTGTAGTCTCTATGTACTTGAAGCAGTATACTAAACTGAAATCAGTGTAATTGTATGTTGCAAAGAATTGTCAATAAAGTGAAACTGAAAAAATATAATAAACATTTGAGGTGTTGCATGTGTAGTGTACGTATACGTGAACGTATATCTGGTGAAAAAGTTGTGTGGCAGAAGAAAAGT
Organism: Rhipicephalus microplus; assembly: GCF_043290135.1. Classification (NCBI taxonomy): domain Eukaryota; kingdom Metazoa; phylum Arthropoda; class Arachnida; order Ixodida; family Ixodidae; genus Rhipicephalus; species Rhipicephalus microplus. The sequence goes on from NC_134704.1 coordinate 219,962,464, forward strand.
TTCTTTTATTTGCCTAATCAATAAACGCAATATGCAAGGGCAGCAAGGCTTCATTTTTTCTAACGCGCAATATGCATATACTGTGAAGTATATATAGATCCAGAACAAGTTCATACACGATTGTACGCGTTTATATTTTTGCACACACGCAATGAATGGAGCTCGACAGGTGGCGCACCATCGATAATCAGGACCACTTTCTTCAAGTAGTGTGTAATCAGTGCATTCTAAAAGAATACTGCCACCCCTGCCATGGGCACTCCACACCCTTGTGCACCCTTCTCGCACCCTCATCAGAGGGTGCTAAAAAAGTGATGGACATCGAAGGCACCCTTCCTTAAGGGTGTTTTTGTAACACCCTACAGTTTTTTTACATGTACACCCTATTCTAAGGGTGCATGGAAAAGCACCCTTTTTGGAAGGTGCTGAATTAACACCCTTAGGGTGTCGTCCACGGGACAAGCTCGTTTATTTATTTAATACCCTCAGGGCCAAATGGCATTACAGAGGGGAGTGGATTACTTTGAATAACACATGGTACATGGTGGGGAGGGAAAAATACAGCGTTAGTACGAATATAAGCAAAAGTCAGCGTACAAACAAAAATACATTAAATAGGTCCTGCGTATACAATGTTAGCTACGGTATCACGAAAAAGATGGTTGTCGTTAATAGCAACAATTTCAGGAGGAAGGTGGTTCCACTCGCGAGAAGAACGAGACAGGAACGACTGCGCAGCTGTGTTAGTACGATAAGTGATAATTCCAACCTTGTGACGGTGATTGACACGGTTGGAAAAATACTGGGGTTGCAAAATAAGTTCGTCGCGCAAGATGGGGTGGTGATACAATTTATGAAAAGTTGATAGGCGGGAAACTTTTCTTCGAAGTGACAGGGTAGGCAGGGACAGATTATTTTTCATTGCATATATACTGGCAGTGCGATTGTAGTTCGATAATATGAAGCGTGTGGAATTATTCTGAACTAGCTCAAGCGATGTAATTAAATTAATGTGGCTGGGATCCCAAATCGAAGAAGCATATTCTAGTTTAGGTCGTATTAATGTTTTGTACAGGGCTAATTTCAATGAAGATGGAGCTTTGGAAAAGTTACGGCGTAGGTACCCAAGCGTACGGTTAGCTTTGTTGATTATTTGTTCGACGTGCATTGCCCAAGAGAGATTGGATGTTATGTGGACGCCTAAGTACTTGTACGAGTTAGTAGATTCAAGAGGTATGTCATTTAAGTAGTAAGTAAATTGACTGCAAACACTGCGGGACACGCGCATTACTTTACACCCTTCTGGGTGTAAAAATTTTTACTCTGTACCTAACATCGCTTTCTGCAACCTTACGACGCTTTCATGCGCTTTCACAACTTATGAAAACGCAGTTTCCGACTTGTAATCGTGAAAAACACCATTTTTCAATAGGTGACATCCTTTCATGCGGTTTTATGACGTTTCATAAGCTAACCTAACCGGACCTTCGCATTTGTATCTTTACAAACCGCTGTATTTCGCTAGATCACATTGTTTTGAGCACTTTTATGATATTTGCATGATATCACAGTTTTCCGCTAACTTGTAACACCACAAAACACTGTATGTAACTAGTAGGCATTGTTTCGAGGTTTCACGATGCTGTCCTGCACTTTCCCGATATTTCCATAAAAAAGCTGTTTCGCACTTTTAACGGTACAAGGCGCAGTATCTGGCAAGTTCACATCGTTTTGTGTGCTTTCACAATATTTCACATGATATCGCAGTTTCCGACTTTTAATAGTGAATAACACTGCACCTCAATATCCGACATTGTTTCATGCGGTTTTATGACGCTTCATAACCTAACCCAACCTTCGCACTTGTATCTAAAAAACGCTAGGTCACACTGTTTAGTGCATATTTACGATAGTGGCATGACATCACAATTTTCCACCCACTTGCAACAGTACAGAACGCTGTACAAAACGCTAGGTGCCCATTAGTTGACATCGTGCTGTGAGGTTTCCCGATGCTTGTGACGACTGAAAATAGCGCTAAAAAACGAGGACACAAGAAGAGGAAACACAGCACAGGCGCTAACTTCCAACATAATGTTTATTACCACCGCACGCTCGCCTATATCACAAAAAAATATCACATGACATGAAAGATGCGCACAAAAAATTAATTTCTTAGAAAATACAATTCTTTATCACTAAGCGTAAGAGAGGGAGTGCTGACGCACTTAGACCCCAGTGAAGCGATAGCCTCAGCCTCAATAATCTCTCTAGTAAGCTTATCGAACATTCTCTGAGGCTGAGGCTATCGCTTCACTGGGGTCTAAGTGCGTCAGCACTCCCTCTCTTACGCTTAGTGATAAAGAATTGTATTTTCTAAGAAATTAATTTTTTGTGCGCATCTTTCATGTCATGTGATATTTTTTTGTGATATAGGCGAGCGTGCGGTGGTAATAAACATTATGTTGGAAGTTAGCGCCTGTGCTGTGTGTCCTCTTCTTGTGTCCTCGTTTTTTAGCGCTATTTTCAGTCGTCACAATGCACCAACAAGCCCAAATTTCGACAGTGTTCCCAATGCTTGCACGCGCTTTCACGACAATTGCATAATGTAGAAGTTTCTCTCTTGTAACGTTACAAAACGCAGTATCTCGTTAGTTCACAACGTTATGTGTGCTTTCACAGTTTTTCACGACATGATGTCGCAGTTTCGCGAGAGCAACACAACAGAACACCTTCTCACTAGTTGACGACGCTTTGGGTGGTTCGATGACGCTTCCTAACTTAACCCAACAAACATCGCAATTTCAAACTTGTAATCGTGAAAAACACCGTTTCTCAGTAGCTGACATTGTTTTATGCAGTTTTATTATGCTTCATAACTAACCTAACCTAACCTAACTTTCGCACTTGTAACATTACAAAACGTTAGTTCTATAAGGGGGTTTATTGAATAAAACCAACTGCCTGGTTCAAGAGGCGTCAGTCACTATCACGAGCTCAGCTCTTCGTCGTAGTCGTCTTTCAGGTGCTCCAATTAGATACTGTCTCTCTCCCTCTTCCCCACTACATTTGCCCCGGTGGTGAAGAGGAGCCATCCTGGCGACTCATGGCGAAGCAAGCACGAGGGGATCACAGTAAGGTTTTAAGCGGCTGATGTGGACTGCCTCACGACCGCGGCATCGTCTGTCCTCGGCAGGTGTCACTGGTTCGACGACGTAGTTGACCGGTGACGTGCATTGAACGATGCGGTACGGACCATTGTACTTGGGTGCAAACTTTCGGGAGAGGCCAGGGGACTGGAATGGAAATTAAAGCCATACAAATGAGCCTACGGGGAAGCTGTCAGCAGGCTTGTCTTGGTCAAGTCGTTTTTTTGAAGAACTTGTGCGACGGACGTAAATGAACGCGCTAATTGGCGGCACTCTTCGGCACACTGAACAAGTTCGGAGGCTGGGCGGTATTTTGAAGCATCTGGGCGGTAAGTAAGTATCGTGTCAAGCGTAGAAGAGGGCTCACGTCCGTACAGTAGAAAAAAAAGGTGAAAACGCAGTAGTTGCTTGCGTGGCCGTATTATACGCATACGTCACGAAAGGGAGCACCAAGTCCCAATTAGAGTGGTCGGAGGATATGTACATAAAAGCATATCAGCAAGTGTGTGGTTAAAGCGCTCTGTCAAGCCGTTTGTCTGTGGGTGATAGCTTGTAGTGGTGCGATGAATAATATTGCACTCACTGAGAAGCTCCTGGACGACTTGCGATAGGAACGCACGCCCATGGTCACTAAGCAGCTCACGTGGCGCGCCATGGCGAAGGACAAAGCTACGCAAGATGAACAAGGCGAGATCACGAGCAGCAGCGGCTGGCAAAGCGACGGTTTCAGCGTAACGGGTTAGGTGGTCAACGGCCACAATAATCCAGCGATTTCCCGCAGGAGTACAAGGTAGTGGGCCGTAGAGGTCGATGCCGATTCTATCAAACGGCCGAGCTGGTTGTAATTCGCCAGAGGCATGACAAGTTTTTTCCGTCGCTGACACTCGGTGCAGGAGCGTATGTACTTGCGAACGTACGAGTACATTCCACGCCAGAAAAATCGCTGACGGAGCCGGTCGTATGTTTTCAAAGCGCCAGTGTGCGCGTTTTGAGGGTCTGCGTGGAAGTACGCGCACATGGTTGAGCGCAAATGGCGAGGTATAACAAGAAGCCATTTCCTACCACCCGGCTGATAGTTGCGACGGTACAACATGGCATCCCGTATTGCATAATGGGGAATTTGCCGACGTAGTGCACGAGGTAGACGCTGGCGTGGTGTCACCGAAGACGAGGAGAGAACGTCGATGAGCGAGGCTATCCAAGGGTCCTTGCGTTCTTCCGAAGGCATGTCAGCGGTATCTATGCTGCCGATGGTAGCTTCGGCGAAGGAAACAGGTACAACGGCTGAAGGAAGGGGCGAACGAGAAAGAGCATCTGCGTCGGTGTGCTTGCGGCCTGAGCGGTAAATGACGTGAATATTGTCACGGGGTCGTGACGTGGCCAAAGACAGGAAACTTCGTATTGGGATTTAACTGTTTATTTGGGCGAACCTGTGCCCGGTAAAGGGAAAGTCTAATTACAGCAGCAGTCTTGCACAGATAGCAGTCTCGGACTGATAGCAGCGAACGCAGCGTCGGCCTTCGATGAACAACTGACAAGCGGCGAAGCGCGTCGGCATTTATACTCTTGCCGTCGAATGTTTTAGCGTTATCGCTGGCGGTGGCGTAGGTTCCAGAACAATCTGTACCGTTCGCACACTGGGCGTGATCTTATCGAAATGATCTGCTACAGTCCGGAACCTTCTAGAAAACTGCAGGCGCGGTTTGCGCTGAGAATCGTGTGGTGTTTTGGGACGATAACAAAAACTTGGAAAATGGAACGTGGCATTGCCCCCCTCTGAAAAAAGGTATCGTCCCGATGCTTTAACTAAAGATGAAAGTACAATAATAATGCAAGAAAGTACAATGAATAAATTATGATACAACAATAATACAAAAAACACTGGTTCAGTTTGTTAACGCGCATGAAACGGCTTGAGGCGCGCGACATGGACGACTTCAGGTCGCGATCGGCGTCGTTGAGAGTTCGTGATGCCATCGGGGACAACCTCGTAATCAAGTGGGCCGAGACGTCGAACCACCCTGTACGGTCCGAAGTACCGTCGCAGAAGCTTTTCACTTAGTCCACGTCGGCGTATCGGCGTCCACACCCAAACACGTTCACCGGGCTGGTATTCCACAAAGCGTCGTCGAAGGTTGTAACGGTGGCTGTCGGTCGTCTGTTGATTCTTGATATGGAGACGCGCAAGTTGTCGGGCTTCTTCGGCGCGTTGAAAGTACTCGCTCACATCGAGGTTTTCTTCGTCAGTGACGTTGGGTAACATGGCATCGAGCGTCGTTGCCGGGCTCCTTCCGTAGACCAATTTGTATGGAGATATCTGCGTCGTCTCCTGCACCGCCGTGTTGTATGCGAAGGTCACATACGGAAGAATGGCGTACCATGTCTTGTGTTCGACATCGACGTACATTGACAGCATGTCGGCGATTGTCTTGTTAAGCCGCTCGGTGAGGCCGTTGGTCTTTGGGTAGTACGCTGTCGTCCGGCGGTGGTTTGTTTGGCTGTATGCCAAGATCACTTGAGTTAAGTCGGCAGTGAATGCCTTTCCTCTGTCGGTGATAAGGACCTCCGGGGCGCCGTGACGTAGGACGATATTTTCGACGAAGAACTTAGCTACCTCGGATGCACTGCCTTTTGGCAGGGCTTTTGTCTCAGCGTAGCGGGTGAGGTAGTCGGTAGCTACCACGATCCACTTGTTTCCGAAAGCCGACGTCGGGAACGACCCAGTAGGTCCATACCAATCTGCTGGAAAGGTCGGCAAGGTGGATCAATTGGCTGCAGAAGTCCCGCTGGCCTTGTCGGCGGTGTCTTGCGTCGCTGACAGTCCCGGCATGTTCTCACATAACGAGTGACGTCGGTGGTAAGACGTGGCCAGTAGTACCTTTCTTGTATCCTCGCGAGCGTGCGAGACACACCGAGGTGCCCTGCCGTCGGATCGTCGTGCAGGGCCTGCAGGAGTTCTGGTCACAGAGCTGAAGGCACCACAAGGAGGTACTTAGCTCGAAGCGGTGAAAAGATTTTTTTTTGTAGAAGACCGTTTCGTAGAAAGAACGACGCAAGTGCGCGCTTGAATACCTTCGGGACTTCGGCGGTCCGAGGTATTTTATTAGGGCCTTAAGTTCCGGGTTGGCCCTCTGTCGTTCAGCGAAGTCGTCGGTAGTTATCGTTCCCAAGAAGTAGTCGTCATCCGGGTCGTCGGGTAGCGGTTGGTCGACAGGCGCACGAGAGAGACAGTCGGCGTCGGAGTGTTTTTTGCCGGACTTGTAAATGACAGTAATGTCATATTCTTGAAGTCTCAGGCTCCACCGTGCGAGGCGACCTGAAGGGTCCTTCAAAGTGGCTAGCCAACACAAGGCGTGGTGGTCGCTCACAACTTTGAAGGGCCTGCCGTAGAGGTAGGGGCGAAATTTCGACGTAGCCCAGATGATGGCGAGGCACTCCTTTTCTGTTGTGGAATAATTTGCTTCTGCTTTGGATAGTGATCGGCTGGCGTAACTAATAACCCTTTCAAGTCCGTCAGTCCTCTGCACAAGAACGGCGCCAAGACCTACGCTGCTTGCGTCAGTATGTATTTCTGTCTCGGCGAATTCGTCGAAATGGGCAAGTAACGGAGGCGTCTGGAGGCGATGTTTAAGCTGCTGGAAAGCGTGTTCCTGCGGCGTTTCCCACTTAAACTCCACGTCAGCCTTGGTAAGGTTAGTGAGAGGATCGGCGATGCGGGCGAAGTTTTTCACGAATCGCCTATAATAGGCACACAGGCCCAGAAATCGGCGCACGGCTTTCTTGTCAGTGGGCGGCGGGAAGTCGGCGATGGCGGCTGTTTTCCGTGGATCGGGACGAACTCCAGACTTGCTGATAACGTGCCCCAGAAACAAGAGCTCCTCATACGCAAATCTGCACTTTTCTGGCTTCAGTGCGAGTCCGGAAGTCTTGATGGCTTGAAGTACAGCTTCAAGGCGCTGAAGATGCTCGTCGAAACTCGAGGAAAACACGACGACGTCGTCCAAGTACACAAGGCAAGTCTGCCACTTCATTCCTGCCAGTACTGTATCCATAACGCGTTGAAAAGTTTCAGGTGCTGAGCAAAGGCCGAAGGGCATCACCTTAAATTCGAAGAGGCCGTCCGGTGTTATAAACGCTGTCTTCTCTCGGTCTCTTTCGTCGACTTCGATTTGCCAATAGCCAGTCTTGAGGTCCATTGACGAGAAGTACTTGGCGTTATGGAGCCGATCAAGTGCGTCGTCTATTCGTGGAAGAGGATACACGTCCTTTCTTGTGATTTTGTTCAGGCGGCGATAATCGACGCAGAAACGTAGGGTCCCATCTTTTTTCTTCACTAACACCATGGGGGATGCCCACGGACTCTTGGACGGCTGGATAATGTCATCTCGCAGAATTTCATCAACTTGTCTCTTCATTGCCTCACGTTCTCGCGTCGAAACCCTGTACAGACTCTGACGGAGTGGTCTGGCATTTTCTTCGGTTATGGTTCGATGTTTCATGATTGGGGTCTGCCGAATTTTCGATGACGACGAAAAGCAATCTTCGTATTGCAGGAGCAGGGCCTTGAGCTGTTGTTGCTTATCGTTCGGAAGTCTGGGATTGACGTCGAAACCTATGGGAGGGGCTTGGTTCCTCTGAGCAGGTTCTGCAGAATCGGCGAGGGTGAAAGCACTGGTGGCTTCGACAATTTCTTCGATGTATGCGACCGTTGTTCCTTTGTTCACATGTTTGTACTCATTGCTGAAATTCGTGAGCATAACCGTTGCTTTGCCTCCCCGCAGCTCTGCAATTCCTCTTGCGACGCAAATATTTCGGGTGACCAACAGATGCTGACTGCCTTCAACGACGCCTTCCAGGTCAGGTGATTTAGGAGTGCCGACTGAAATAATGACGCTTGAGCGAGGCAGAATGGTAACTTGTTCTTCCAGCACATTCAAGGCATGGTGTCCTGACGGCGTGCGCGGCGGTAGTGCTTCTTCTGTGGATAACGTTATCGACCTTGTTTTTAGGTTGATGACAGCACCATGGAGGCATAAGAAGTCCATGTCAAGGATGACATCTCTCGAGCAACGCTGTAGGACTACGAAGTCTGTAGGATAAATACGGCCGTTAATGGTGACTCTCGCTGTGCCGATTCCTGCAGGTGTTACGAGATGACCTCCGGCTGTGCGGATTTCAGGGCCTTTCCAAGCTGTCCTAACTTTCTTTAACTTCGCGGCGAACGACCCACTGATGACAAAATAGTCGGCTCCAGTATCGACGAGAGCAGTCACACTGTGGCCGTCGATAAGAACGTCGAGATCGCTAGTTCGCCGTCTCGCATTACAGTTAGGGCGTGGCGTCGGCTGCGTCGGCTTGTTCCACTGCTTCCATGTTGCGTCGTCCGGCCACCTTCGGTAAGTGAGCTTTTGCCTTCAGGGCTTCGCCTGGTTGGTGTTGTGTTCAAAAAGCTCCGTCGCGTCGGCGTCGTCGTCGGAGGATCTTCGGTAGTTCGTCGCACAGCAACCGCACCTCCATCGGTTGCTGCCCTTAGTTTCCCGGATACGGGCTAGGAGACCAGCCCCGCGTTGGGCCAGAGTACTGCCGGGGGTGCGGTGACATGCGGCGGCTGGGCGACGGCGAACGGGAAGGACTTCGTGGTGTCCATTGAGTTCCTGCCAGGTAGTCGGCGATGCCACGTGGCCGATCTCCTGGCTGCGGACGTGGTGCATCGACGGCGAAGCCACGCAGTCCCATCTGTCGGTACTGGCAACGGCGGTATGTGTTCCCGGCCTCGCCACAGTGGTAGCAGAGTGGGCGGTTGTCAGGTGCACGCCAAACGTCCGTTTTCCTCGGTGCACTGCACTGGCCCGCTGGGGAACGGTAGGACGTCGGTTGGGGTGGTGGCGGCGGTGGCGTCTGGCGACGGAAGTGTGACGGGGCGGCGTTTTGGCGTGGACGGGGAGGAGCGTTGTGGCACACTGCAGCGGCGTAGCTCATAGTTTCTGGCTCGGGCGGCGGTGTTTCGGGAATTCGAAGCGATTGCCGGACTTCTTCTCGCACAATGTCGGCGATCGAATCCACTTGAGGCTGCGCCGAAGGCAACAGTTTGCGCAGCTCTTCCCGCACGATCGCTCGGATCGTTTCACGCAGGCCGTCGGAGTCACTGGCTTGAGCAGCAGCGCATTCTGAAGTCAGGTGACGATTATACTGTCTGGTGCGCATGTCCAGCGTTTTTTCGATGGTAGTCACCTCGGATACAAATTCTTCGACGGTGTTCGGTGGATTCCTCATTAGTCCCGCGAAGAGCTCCTGTTTGACCCCTCGCATGAGGAAACGAACTTTCTTTTCCTCAGGCATGTCTGGGTCAGCGTGACGGAATAGGCGGGTTATCTCCTCTGTGAAAATTCCAACCTTTTCATTTGGTAGCTGAACCCGGGTCTCGAGTAGAGCAGCGGCCCTCTCTCTGCGAGCGACGCTTGCGAACGTTTGCAGAAAGGCGCCGCAGAAGACATCCCACGTTCGAAGCGTGGACTCCCGATTCTCTAGCCAGGTCCTTGCGGTGTCTTCCAGGTAGAAGTACACACGACGGAGCTTTTCTTCGTTGTCCCAGTGGTTGAGGGCGGCCACACGGTCGTATGTTTCTAGCCAGGTTTCCGAGTCTTCAAACGATGAGCCATGGAACGTTGGTGGTTCCCTGGGTTGGTGAATGACGATCGCGGGCTGGGACGCTCCGGTTGTCATTGTCGCTGCAGTCGAGGTCATGGTCTTGGTCTTCCGCGCCTTGTCTTGTAGAAGGCCGTACTCCGGTGGGAGACCTTGCTGTCGGTGGCTCGTTCGCTGCTCTTGGTTGGCGTCGGTGTCTTCTCCGCGACGGAGGCTGGGTTCACGGCTTGACGGGGGCGTCCGGTACATGAACGAAGCAGCACCTCCACCAGATGTCACGGGCTCGTGACGTGGCCAAAGACAGGAAACTTCGTATTGGGATTTAACTGTTTATTTGGGTGAACCTGTGCCCGGTAAAGGGAAAGTCTAATTACAGCAGCAGTCTTGCACAGATAGCAGTCTCGGACTGATAGCGGCGAACTTAGCGTCGGCCTTCGATCAACAACTGACAAGCGGCGAAGCGCGTCGGCATTTATACTCTTGCCGTCGAATGTTCTAGCGTTATCGCTGGCGGTGGCGTAGGTTCCAGAACAATCTGTACCATTCGCACAGTGGGCGTGATCTTATCGAAATGATCTGCTACAGTCCGGAACCTTCTCGAAAACTGCAGGCGCGGTTTGCGCTGAGAATCGTGTGGTGTTTTGGGACGATAACAAAAACTTGGAAAATGGAACGTGGCAATATCAAATTCCTGAAACGTAGCGCCCAACGTCCAAGCCGGCCCGAAGGATCCTTCAATGAAGCGAGCCAACAGAGTGAATGGTGATCTGTAACTACATCAAATGGGCGTCCATATACGTAAGGACGAAATTTTTGTAATGCCCAAACAATGGCCAAACATTCCTTTTCGGGAACCGAGTATTTGTGCTCTGCCTTGGTTAGGGTGCGACTGGCATACGGAACTACATACTCCGAGAAGCCAGGCTTACGTTGAGCAAGGACAGCGCCAAGTCCTATGCCACTGGCAACCGTGTACACCTCAGTTGGAGCAGTAGGGTCGAAGTGGCGTAAAATAGGTGGTGAAGTAAGGAGATGGCGTAATGTTGCAAAAGCATCATCGCATGCTGGCGACCAATCAGAGAGGTGTCCATCGCCAGAGATCAGCTGTGCCAGTAGTGCGATTATCGAAGCAAAGTTCTTCACAAAGCGGCGAAAGTACGAGCATAGTCCGACAAAGCTGTGAAGCGCTTTCACGGTCGTAGGCTTCGGGAACTCAGCGACAGCACGAAGCTTCTCTGGGTCTGGGAGGACGCCCTGTTTTGAGACAACGTGACCAAGTATTGTGAGCTTCCGAGCTCCAAAGTGACACTTCTTGATGTTTAATTGAAGGCCTGCGCTCGTGAGGCAGCTCAAGACTTCGCTGAGACGATGGAGGTGGCTGTCGAAATCAGGGGAGAAAACAACGACATCATCCAAGTAGCATAGGCATGTCTTCCATTTGAGCCAACGCAAGACACTATCCATCATCCTTTCGAATGTGGCCGGCGCATTACAAAGGCCGAAGGGCATTACACTAAATTTGTATAGCCCATCGGGCGTCACAAAAGCAGTTTTTGGACGATCTGATGGTGCTATGGGGACCTGCCAATAACCGGACCGTAGGTCCAGTGATGAGAAGAATTCAGCGCCTTGCAAGCAGTCCAGGGCATCATCGATGCGCGGCAAAGGGTATACGTCTTTCATCGTGACTTTGTTTAAACGGCGGTAATCGACGCAAAAAGGAATCGAGCCGTCTTTTTTGCTCACAAGTACCACAGACGAAGACCAGGGACTGCTGGATGGCCGAATGACGCCACGTTGAAACATGTCGGCCACTTGATCGGTGATCACATGACGCTCAACAGGAGATACACGGTAGGGACGCTGTCGCAGAGGCACTTGGGAGCCGGTGTTAATGTGATGGACAACGGTGTGCGTTCGGCCTAAGGACGTCTGCTGGCAATCGAACGAGCCGCGAAACTGGTGAAGAAGTTCTAGAAGCTTTTTGCGGTGTGGTTCTTTAAGTTCGCCATCAATTGAAGGGCCAAACAAATTATTGTTTTCGTGGACATTTGACTGGGCAGATGGCGTCAATGCATTAAGCTGCAAATCACTTTCACCGTCAAGGTCGAAGATGGAGGAGACGTCTAAGTCTTGCAATGTTTCAATATATTCTCCGCGACGCAAGGTTGTGGGAGACGGCAAGGAATTCGTGACAAACAAATTGGTAGCGCCTGCCGAAATATCTAGAACTGCAAACGGCAACGCGAGGCTCTTGCGACTTTGGAATGTTTGGGAAGGCGTAAACAACACGGCAGGCTTAGGCACATCGGCACAAGATACGGGAACAAAGGCTGCGCTAGTCGGTGGTATGTCGATGTTGTCAGCGGAAATTCCGGAGACGAGGCACACAACGCAGAGAAGGTCACTTCAGCACGAGCACAGTTGATAGCCGCATGATTACGAGACAGAAAACCCCAGCCGAGGATCACATCATGAGAACACGCCTGTAGAACAAGGAATTCAACGGTATACAAAACATTTTGGATGAGAACGCGGGCGGTACAGGCAGCTGATGGTCTAATATGGTGAGCACTGGCAGTACGGAGGGACAACCCCTTTGGCGCCGTGGTAACCTTCCGAAGCAGGCGGCAAAGTTTTAAATCAATTACTGAAACGGCAGCACCAGTGTCCACAAGCGCAATGGTACGGTAAACATCCACAAAAACGTCGATGAGGTTTGTCGGAGAAATGCGAGGACTTGATTCTTTCGACGACGACGTAGTTCGCGCCTCCGGAACTGCGGCATCTAGTTTTCCGCGTCTGAAGGGCAGGGTCGACGGCGCACAGGCGACACGGAGCGACGTCGGGGAGATGGAGATCGCTGACTGACTGAGGGAGGGCGGTCGGGTGAAGAGGATCCTTGTTGACGTGCCGTGTTGTTAAAGCGCCGAGAGTCGTGCGACGATCTTTGCATGGTGTCGCTCTGAACGAGAGGGCGGCGGCGGCATAAGCGAGCCACATGTCCTGCGTAACTGCAAGAATAGCAAATCGGGCGGTTGTCTGCGGTGCGCCACGGATTCGAAAACGCTGCAATCGGCCGGCTGAACGGAACTGGTTATGACCGAACTGGGATCGGTGAGGTAGCATAAGTGGGCTGTCGAGGTGCTCTGGCTGCAACGACTTGCGCATACGTCAAGGGTGCGGCCTCCAGAGGTGGTGAACGAGCGAAAGGCAAAGCGTCAGCTACCTCATCTTGTATGACGTGCCTTATGGCCGAGGCCAGATGATCTGGGGCCAAAGGATGCGTTTGTGCTGGCTCGGGCGCGCTCGATAAATAGGAGAGCTGCTGAGCAACCTCCTCACGCACGAACTGCTTTATGCGAGTCAACATGTCGTTCTGGTCTCCGAGAGTCAAGGCCGCGATCGAATCACGTTGTTCCAGAGAGCGCCGTGTTTGGGCGCGTTGCTTGCGCAATTCGTCAAAACTCTGGCACAAGCTGACGAGTTCGGCAATGGTTTGTGGGTCCTTGGCTAACAACATTTGAAATGCGTAATCGCATATGCCCTTGAGGATTTGTTTGATTTTGTCGGCTTCGAGCATCGCTGGGTTTACCCGCTTGCACAGGTCAACAACGTCTTCAATGTACCTGGTAAAGGTTTTTCCTAGCTATTAAGCGCGCTCACGAAGTCGTTGTTCTGCGCGGAGTTTTCGCACAGCAGGGCGGTCGAAGACTTGCGAAAAGGAGGCTTTGAATGAATCCCAGCTGGCAATGTCGGCTTCGTGATCACGCAACCAGAGACTAGCGACGCCGGACAAGTAAAAGCTTACATAGGTCAGCTTAGCCGCATCGTCCCACTTGTTCGCTGCGCTCACCTTGTGGTAAGTAGCCAGCCACTCCTCAAAGTCTTGGCCGTCAGTGCCACTGAAGATCGGTGGGTGACGCAGTGGCCATACGCCGGGACATGTAGAGGCAGGAACTTGCGAGGTACCTTGGGTGGAGGGTTCTTCCGGCATTGCTGGCACTGCGGGTAAGGTGTGACTTCGTAGTTCCAGCTTCGAAGACTACCCAGCACTTCCACCAAATTATAAGAGGGTTTATTGAATAAAACCAACTGCCTGGTTCAAGAGGCGTCATGATGATGATGATGATGATTCTTGATACTCTGGCACACACCCACAAAGGGGGATTGGCCAAGAACCGGGCGGCAGGATCATAACTAAAAGGCTAATGGTTTTTCAAACAAAACGTAATTTTGGGCTGAAAAAAATATAGAAAGAAAAGCCGAAAATCTAAAAAGGAGTATATCTGAGCAGGGAGCGATGCAGGCTATCAGATGCGATTTGAGACAGAGGTAATGGTGGGTCTAAAATTATATATATATATATATATATATATATATATATATATATATATATATATATATATATATATATTGTCGCGAGCAAAAACAAGACCTGCAGCCAGGAGTTCACCCGAACCAGAGCAACGAAAACGTTCTCTTCTTCTTCGTAGCCCCAAAACGGGTATGAGCCACAGCGGCTCGTTCATCAATGGTGGCATTACCCCCTCTCCCAAGAAGCATCGTCTCGATGCTGTACATGAAAGCAAAAAAAAGAAAGTGAGATAAAAATTACCATGCAAGCAAAATGAATGGCGTAAGGCGGAATAACATAGTTGGTTGTGGAGCCAAAGGTTATATGAGAAATAAGAAAAATAGGAAAGAATGTAAGGGAGAGACGAATAAAGTCAGTCCCTCACTGGCAATTCACAGCGCGAAAAGTATGGTTTCAGCCGTGAAACGTGAACGACTTCAGTTCGCGGGGTGAAACGGGAACGTCTCGAAGTGCCTTCTGGGAGAACCTCGTATGTGACGTCGCTGAGACGTCGTACGACCTTGTAAGGGCCGAAGTAGCGGCGAAGAAGCTTTTCTGAACGGCCACGTTGTCGGATAGGGGTCCACACCCAGACTTCATCACCGGGCTTGAAAATAACTTCACGGTGACGAAGATTGTAGCGGCGTGCGTCTGCGGTTTGGTGATGTTGAATACGGTGACGAGCAATTTGACGGGCCTCCTCTGCACACTGCGCGAATTTGGCGGCATCGGTGCGGTCTATTCCTAAGTTGTCGGGCAGGAGCATGGCGTCGAGCATCGTCGTGACCTCGCGACCGTGGACTAAGCGAAAAGGTGTGAAACCGGTACTTTCTTGAACAACAGTATTATACGCAAAAGTTACGTAGGGAAGTATGGCGTCCCAGTTCTTGTGATTGATGTCCACATACACTGACAGCATGTCTGCAATTGTCTTATTGAGTCGTTCAGTCAGCCCGTTTGCTTGCGGGTGGTAAGCCGTTGTTTTACGATGTTCCGTGCCACTTAATCGCAAGACTTCCTGCAGCATCTCTGCGGTAAAAGCTGTCCCACGATCAGTTATGCCGACAGCTTGAGCACCGTGACGTAAGACGATGCTGTTCACGAAAAATTGGGCAACATCTGCTGCGGTTGTTTTTGGAAGCGCCTTCGTTTCACAGTAACGTGTTAAGTAGTCGGTAGCGACCACAATCCACCGGTTTCCAGACGAAGACGTGGGGAATGACCCCAGCAAGTCCATGCCAATCCGATGAAAGGGCGCCTTTGGTGGGCCTATTGGTTGCAGTAGTCCCGCTGGTCGTAAAGGTGGAACCTTACGTCGCTGACAGTCGCGACATGTGCGAACGTAATGCTTCACAGTCTTTGCGAGACGTGGACAGTAGTAGGAGCGTTGAATCCGTTGCAGCGTGCGCGTATAGCCGAGGTGTCCAGACGATGGCTCATCATGACACGCACGTACAATGTCACCACGAAGCGTAGTTGGCGCAACAAGCAGATACATAGCTTGTTTAGGATGAAAGTTCTTTTTGTAAAGCACTCCATCGCGGAAACAAAAGGAGGATAGCGAGCGTGCAAAGCTTCGAGGAGGGTGGGAATTGCGTCCTTCCAGGTATTCAATGAGCGGAATGAGCTCCGAGTCGTGACGCTGTTGCTCAGCCAAGCGGGTTGCTGATACGGCAGAAAGAAAAGTGTCGTCGTCTTCAAGGTCAGTGTTGGCATTTTCGACCGGTGCACGTGAGAGACAGTCAGCGTCGGTGTGTTTCCGCCCATATTTGTGGACGATGGTGGCATCGAAATCTTGTAGCCGAAGGCTCCATCGTGCTAGACGACCTGAGGGATCTTTGAGATTTGCGAGCCAACAAAGGGGATGGTGGTCGCTAACTACCTTGAATGGGCGGCCATACAAGTATGGGCGGAACTTTGTTATGGCCCAGACAACAGCGAGGCATTCCTTCTCGGTTGCAGAATAGTTTTTCTCCGCTGGGGATAACGTTCTGCTCGCATAAGCGATCACGCGCTCTACGCCATTCTGCCACTGAACTAATACCGCTCCTAGTCCAACGTTGCTGGCGTCAGTGTGTAATTCCGTGTCAGCGCTTTCGTCAAAATGACCCAGTACAGGCGGAGCCTGGAGGAGGTTTCGGAGGATGTCGAACGCATGACACTGATCGGGACCCCAAACAAACGAGACACCGTCTTTTGTAAGCTTGTTGAGGGGTTCAGCAATCTTCGAAAAGTTTTTGACAAAGCGCATGTAATACGCACAGAGCCACAGAAATCGGCGTAGGTCGCGCTTATTTGTGGGCACGGGAAAGGCGGCAACAGCACGGGTTTTCTCCGGATCTGGGCGGATGCCGGCATGGCTCACAACGTGACCAAGGAACTTCAGTTCTTCATATCCAAAATGACATTTCTCGGGTTTGAGAGAAAGCCCCGCTGTTCTGATTGCCTGAAGTACTGCATGAAGGCGTTGGACGTGTTGTTCAAACGTGTCTGCAAAGACCACGACGTCATCAAGGTAAACAAGACATGATTGCCATTTGTGCCCTGTGAGAACCGTATCCATCATTCTTTGGAAAGTAGCTGGCGCTGAGCATAGACCGAAAGGCAACACTTTAAACTCGTACAGGCCGTCGGGTGTAATAAACGCCGTCTTTTCGCGGTCGCGCTCATCCACTGCGATTTGCCAGTAGCCGCTACGTAAATCCATGGAAGAAAAATATTTTGCGTTGCGTATACGGTCCAACGAGTCATCTATCTATCCGGGGTAGAGGATAAACATCCTTTTTGGTGACCTTGTTCAGTTTACGGTAATCAACGCAAAAACGCAACGTACCGTCCTTCTTCTTTACTAGCACAACTGGCGAAGCCCAGGGACTGGTTGATGGCTGGATGACGTCGTCCTGAAGCATCTGCTGGACTTGGTCACGTACAGCGTCTTGCTCTTTTTGCGACACCCTATAGGCGTGTTGTCGGATGGGTCTCTCGGTGGGTTCCGTGATGATACGGTGTTGAGCAAGTGGTGTCTGTTTAACCTTTGACGTAGTGGCAAAGCAGTCTTGAAATGAGCCGAGTAAACGCAAAAGGCTTTCTCGTTGAGACGAAGGTAGTCTCTCGTTTACGTCGAGAGTGCTCGCGAACGCCTCGTCAGGGCGGCCATTCCATGAAAATAAAGCTAACGTGGGAGAACCATCGACATCGGCAAGTTCCTCACAATATGCAATGGCAGTATGTCTGTGGTGATATTCGTCGCTGAAGTTCGTGACCAGCAGGTGAACATGCCTATTGCTAGGCTGAATGATTCCTCGGGCAACACAGATTTGTCGTGAAATAAGGAGAGACAAATTGGCCTCTGCAATTAAAGCGTCAGACATGTCCTGTCCCAATTCTACTTCGACAAAGAAGCTGCTTCGAGGTGGGAGAGTCAGAGAATCGTCGGTAACACGAAGTGCTCTTTTCCGGAATTGTGCACTGTCAGTTGCAGCCCAAAAAGGATCCTCGAACGACACAAGTAATTCACGGAGGTCGATGACGGCACCGTATTCACGAAGGAAGTCCATTCCTAGAATGACTGGCCGAGAGCACACGCGCAATACGAGGAAAGAGCCTGCAAATGTCGACGTACGTATACGAATGCGCGCCGTGCACATACCGGTAGGCATCACCAGATGGCCCCCTGCCGTGCGTAACTGCGGTCCTTGCCATGGTGTGGTAACCTTCCTCAGTTCAGATGCCAGTACGGCGCTCATTACGGAATAGTCGGCGCCGGTGTCGACGAGGGCGCTGACAGCATGATTGTCGACGAAGACGGCGATTTCGGCAGAAACGATCTTTCTGCTGTCAGAGAACACTGCAAAACCGGAATGGTCCTCGTCTGGTCGTTGCGTCGAATGAGGGTCTTTTACAGTTCGCCGGGCCGCGACTTCACCCCCAGAAGTCGCCGTTCCTAGTTTCCCCTGCGGGGACTTGGTGACTGGCTCCTGAAACGAGCGGGAGACGATGAGGGCAAACTGGGTGACGTATACCAGCGAGGCGACGGTGATCTCGACTGGTGGTGCTGAACAGTCGAAGGTGTTCGCTGGCCCGTGAGATAGGCTTCGATTTCGCGAGGAAGCTCACCGTAGCGCGGGCATCGAGCATCAGGATGGAAGCCGTGGAGACCTAGTTGCCGGTATTGACAGTTTCTGTATACGTGCCCCGCTTCGCCGCAGTGATAGCAGAGCGGACGGTTATCCGAGGTGCGCCACGTGCTTGCCTTGCTACCACTTTGTCTTGAGGTAGACTGTAGATAGGTGGGTGTGCTCGAGAACCTTGAGCCGTGAGGCGGGCTCGAAGCAGCGGCGTGGAATGACTGCATAGCCTGGTACCTGGGCCGCATAGCAGGATCTGTAGCCGGTGGCGCAGGGGATCGCAATGCCACTGCGTATGTCAGGACTGGCGCCTCGGGAATCGGTGGTGTGATTCGGGTCAGGGGTGTGACGGCCTGCCGGACTTCTTGTCTGATTACATCCGCGAGGGCAGACACAGGTTGATGGGATCCCACCGCCTGAAGCTGTCGCAGTTCGTCCCAAACAATACTTCGAATGAAGTCTGCGAGGGTCTGTCTCTCGCTGTCAGAGCCGATAGAGCATGCGGTGGCCGGGATCTGGCGTTCGTATTGTGATGACCGCTGCTGCAGCGTACGTTCCATAGTGGTCGCCTCACTGATGAACTGGGCGACTGTCGTTGGCGGATTGCGCACGAGCCCAGCGAAAAGCTGTTCTTTTACTCCGCGCATCAAATGCCTCACCTTCTTTTTCTCGGGCATGGCAGGGTCCGCGCGCTTGAAGAGCCGAAGCATGTCCTCGACAAACATGGATACTCGTTCGTTCGGCCGCTGGTTTCTGCAGGATAAGGCTTGTTCAGCCCTCTCCTTCCTCTCGGTGTTCCGAAAAGCGTCACGGAGCTGACGGCTAAACTCTTGCCAGGTTGCAAAGGAGCCCTCGTGGTTCTCGTACCACGTCTTCGCAGATTCCTCCAAGTAAAAGTAAACTCGGCGCAGCTTGCGAACACCGTCCCATTCGTTGATACAGGCAACCCGATCAAAGTGGTCGAGCCAGTCATCAACATCCTCGAAGATATCTCCATGGAACGGCTTTGGTGTCTGTGGCGCATGAAAAACATGGGCATCGCTAGTTTGGACCACCTGGCTTGTCATCGGAGTTGCCATCTTTCTGGGTGTCGATGTCAAGGGACCAAATTCAGGGGGTAACCCACGCAGGCGGCGGCTGCTTCTTGCTCTGGGAGATGTGGCTGTCACCACGATGGCCGACACAGCCGAAGTACACGTACCCCGCACCTCCACCAGTAATGTCGCGAGCAAAAACAAGACCTGCAGCCAGGAGTTCACCCGAACCAGAGCAACGAAAACGTTCTCTTCTTCTTCGTAGCCCTAAAACGGGTATGAGCCACAGCGGCTCGTTCATCAATGGTGGCAATATATATATATATATATATATATATATATATATATATATATATATATATATATATATATATATATATATATATATATATAACGGCTGGCTATTTTTTCACCCACTTTTCTTTCTTATTTACATTCCATTGGTTTTAATAACTTCCCCTGTACATTCCTTGGCAATACTGTCTGTTAGATCTCATTAATATTGTGTTAAAACACGGAAAAACGAGCCCTTAGGTATACACTTCTTTCCCTTACTATATATATATATATATATATATATATATATATATATATAGGCAGATTAACAGGGCAATCGCTTCGTTTCAATTATGTATTCAAATACCGCAGAGCAGATGTCCCTGTGGCTATAATCGCACTTAAAACATTACAAAACGTTAGTTCTATAAGGGGGTTTATTGAATAAAACCAACTGCTTGGTTCAAGAAGCGTCAGCCACTGTCACGAGCTCAGCTCTTCGTCGTAGTCATCTTTCAGGTGCTCCAACTAGATACTGTCTCTCTCCCTCTTCCCGACTATAGGTCACAATGTTTTGTGCACATTTAGGATAATTGCATGACCTCACAGTTTTTTCACCAACTTAGTACAGTACAGAACGCTTTATCTCGCTAAAGGACATCGTTTTTTGAGGTTTCACGATGCTTCCATGCGCTTTCACAAGAATTGCATAATATAGCAATTTCGCATTTGTAACGGTACAAGACGCAGTATCTGGCTAGTTCACGCCGTTTTGTGTGCGTTCACAATATTTCAATGATATCGCAGTTTCATATTTGCAACAACACTGTCTCGTTAGATGACGTCGTTTTCGGTGGTTTAGCGACGCTACCTAGCTTAAAACATAACCCAACCTAACCTAACCTTTGCACTTCTAGCGTTAGAAAACGTTTTACTTGCTACTTTACATAACCCAACCTAACCTAATCTTTGCACTTCTAGCGTTACAAAACGTTTTACTCCATACTTTACATTGCTTTCTGCAACATTACGACGCTTTCATGCGCTTTAACAACATTTGATATCGCACTTTCCGACTTGTATTGGTGAAAAACTATGCATCTGAATAGCTGACATTCTTTCATGCGGTTTTATGACGCTTCATAACCTAACCTTACCCAACCTTTGCACTTGTATCTACAAAACGCTAAGTCACACTGTTGCATGCACATTTGCAATATTTGCATGACATCATAATTTTTCACCCACTTGCAACAGTACAGAACGCTGTATCCCACTAGTTGACATTGCTCTGTGAGGTTTCACGATGCTTGTACGCGCTTTCGCGATAATTGCATAATATAGCAGTTTCGCACTTGTAACGTTACAAAATGCAGTATCTCGTTAGTTCACAATGTTGTGTGAGCTTTCACAGTTTTTCATATGATACCGCAGTTTCGCTCAAGCTACAAAACAGAACACCATCTTACTAGTTGACGTCATTTTGGGTAGTTTCACGACGCTTCCTAACTTAACCCAACAAATATAGCAATTTCGGACTTGTAATCGTGAAAAACACCATTTCTCAGTAGCTGACATTGTTTCATTCAGTTTTATGACGCTTCATAGCTTAACCTAACTTAACCTAACCTTCGCACTTGTATCTTTACAAAACGCTTGGTCACACTGTTTTGTGCACATTTAGGATAATTGCATGACATCACAGTTTTTCACCAACGTAGTACAGTACAGAACGCTGTATCTCGCGAAATGACATCGTTCTTTGAGGTTTCAAGATGCTTGCATGCGCTTTCACGAGAATTGCATAGTACAACAGTTTCGCACTTGTACTGGTACAAGACGCAGTATCTGGCTAGTTCACGCCGTTCTGTGAGCTTTCACAATATTTCACATGATATCGCAGTTTCGTATTCGCAACAACACTGTCTCGTTAGATGACGTCGTTTTCGGTGGTTTTATGACGCTACCTAGCTTAACATAGCATAACCCAACCTAACCAAAACTTTGCACTTCTAGCGTTAGAAAACGTTTTACTTCATTACACGGAGGTTGTCACAAAGTACATAACGTTCGCACAAAAAAGGAAAATTCAAAAGCACATATGAATACGAGATGAATAACCAACAATCAGAAAATAAGAAACAAACAACAGTGATTACACACATAAAAATCAACTAGTAAATGCCGACAACAGAATTTAGCACGCGTCACTACAAAGAAGCCGTCTGATGCATTTTCAAAATCCAGTGATGTTGTTTGCTGCACGACCGCGTTGGGTAAACTATTCCATATATCTATTGTGTCTGGGAAAAAGGAGTGGCGGAAAACATTCGTGCGTGTGAAATAAGGTTGAATTGCTCTACTATTATTAAGGCGATCATATCGCCTTCCTGGAGGCTGAATATATAAATCCTTATTTATCTTTGTTTGCCCGCTTATAATCTTAAAAAGAAATTTGAGGCGATGTTTTCGCCTGCGATATTCCAAAGACTCGAGCTCACAGGACTTTAACAAAGCTGTGACTGAGTGTGTGCGTCAGTATCTACCGCATATGAAACGGACTGGTAATTTTTGTATTCTTTCAATTGTTGTCCACAACACCTTCTGGTGAGGCGACCATACAATACTAGCACACTCTAAGACAGAACGTATGAATGTTTTGTAATCCGTTAGTTTTACATCTGTTGTGGCATGTTCCAGTTTTTTTTTAGGAAATACAGTTTTTGTTTGCCTTACAACAGATGTTATTGATATGCGAGTGCCATTTCGATGAGTGCACAATACTAACTCCTAGGTATGTGAAACAATCGGCATTATTTAAAGGGTGACTTCCGATGTGATACATGAATGACGATTCCCACCCATTAGAGTGAATATGCGTATATGTCGTCTTGCTATAGTTTATATCCATGTCCCATATTATACACCGTTGATCTAATGCCTGTAAGCACCTGTTCAGATTAATTTGGTCACCTTCGCAAGTAACTGGGGAATAAATCAAGCAGTCATCTGCAAAAAGTTTCATTTTAATGGGAGCCTCAACTATTGAACATAAATCATTAACAAATATCAGAAAAAGAATTGGTCCTAAAACAGATCCTTGGGGAACGCCCGAGTACACGGCCAGTGGTCTTGAAGTGTAATTTTCAATTTTTACAGCCTGTTGACGTGCGAATGAATAGGCCCCTATCTATATTAATACTTCTTTGCTTATTCCTGATCTTTCAAGCTTGAAAAGTAATTTACGATGAGAGACCTTAGATGAGAGACCTTAGATGAGAGAGCTTTCCTAAAATCGAAACAAATTACATCAGTCTGCAGCGCCCCGCCGCGGTGGTCTAGTGGCTAAGGTACTCGGCTGCTGACCCGCAGGTCGCGGGTTCGATTCCCGGCTGCGGCGGCTGCATTTCCGATGGAGGCGGAAATGTTGTAGGCCCGTGTACTCAGATTTGGGTGCACGTTAAAGAACCCCAGGTGGTCAAAATTTCCGGAGCCCTCCACTACGGCGTCTCTCATAATCAAATGGTGGTTTTAAGACGTTAAACCCCACAAATCAATCAATCAATCAATCAGTCTGCAGAAGGGCATCGCTGTTTTTATTGAAATCATGGAGCGTTTCAGCTAATTGTGTCACAGTAGAAAGACCAAGCCGAAGCCCATGTTGGCTTGCGCCAAGTAACTGGTTAGAATCAAGAAAACTAAGAAGATGTTTTGCTAATACATGTTCCAGAACTTTACAGCAAACCGAGGTCAAGGATAAGGGCCGGTAATTGTTTACTAACGAGCGGTTACCGTTTTTAAAAATCAGAATTACAACTGCATTGCGCCAGTCTTGTGGAAGTGATCGCGTCTCAACCGATGTCACAAATATTATTTCTAAATAAGACGAGACCCATTCTGCGTATCCCTTGAGAAACTATGTTGGTAGGTTATCCGGACCACTTCCTTTTTTCGCATCTAGCTCAAGCAGTAACTGAAAAACACCTTCGCGGTTGATAATAACAGGTTCCATTGCAGTTGTTGCACTGTTACTGATGAAAGCCCCTATCTTATCGCCCTGGTCTATTGTGAAAACGGACTGAAAGAAGTGATTAAAAGTATCTGCTAAGTCTTCAACTTTTGTCAGGATACAACCCTCATGTTCGATCTGCTCAATTCTTTCCTTTCTGTCACTGATGTCACGACAGAATTTGGATGGCGAACTTTCAAGGAAGTTCATAAGCGTTTGGCTAAAGAACTTATTTTTGGAATTAACAAGGGCTTCTTTCAACTTGATTTTTATAGCTGCAACTTCCGTCGCTCTTTTTTTTACTTTTCCTTAATCTCTTAATTTGCCATTTCATATGTATAATGCTGCGTGTTACCCAGAGATTTCGTTTACGTGTTTTCTTAATACGAGTAGGGACAAAGTGATCAACGCAAGTTACGACGTTGGCCTTAAATCTCTGCCACAATTGCTCCACAGATTCAACATGTGATGCTTGCTCGAAATCATTAAAGTGGAGCTCGAGAAAATCTATGATGGAAGTGTCATCTGCCTTTTTAAAGTCCTTTACTTTCACCGGAAGGAACGGTTTCTCTAAACTGCCTGCACTAGTTTTAATGACTAAAGACAACATTTTGTGGTCGGACATGCCATCTAAAATATTTAAAACATGGTCTGCTATGTTTTGAGACAGAAACACGAGGTCTAACAATGACTTCGACGAACCTGTAACCCTCGTTGGTTCATGCACAATTTGTTCCAGGCTATGACAGAATTTAATTTCCAAAAGTTTTTTGCAGCTAATTGTTTCAGTCTCACCCAACGAAACATTTTGCCAATCAATGTGTGGCAAGTTAATGTCTCAGGCCATTATCAACCTCGTGCTCCCGTTAACATGGTCACACAAAAAATCCCTTAACAAATCCAGAAACCGAGGCTCACACGCAGTTGGTCTGTATACTGAGCCAATAATGTATACTCTATTGTTGAATGTAACTTTACACCATACAGTTTCGCGAACATCACATTGTATCATGCAAGTTGGGATGGATCTTTTAACAATGATAGCAGCACCGCCGCCTCGTGAATCTCTGTCGCACCTGAAAAGCTTGTACCCTGGAGGAACAATGCAATCACTGCGTATTTCATCGCATAGCCATGTTTCGGTTAGTAATACAACATGGAGACTATGTGTCAAGAAAAGATATTCTAATTCTGTAACTTTATTTACGATGCTACGAGTATTTTGGACAAAAATTTGTAGCTATTATTGGGATTGATTTTTCTAACTACCAGCAGAGCTGTCTGAATCAAAGGATTCATGTCGGTCATGCGCACTCAATACTGGCGTCGCTTGAACTCTGCTATCGTTCTTGTCACTCTTGTATTGAAAAAGATGGCGTTCATTTTTTATCATCCCAGACAAACACGTGCCTGTTTATCTTCAGTTTATCATGCACCATTGAGACCCTCGCTTCCTTAGCTCGGTCTGGCGCTGAACTTTCCCATAGTTTCTTCCTTAGCTCGACTGTTTCTTTTGAGTAATCGTTACTGATACTGAAAGAAGTACCCTTTAGTTTCTTGCAATTGTGCATTACCTTCTCTTTCTCACGGTAACCCATGAATGTCATAATTACTGGTCTTGCTTTGCCTTGTCTTTGTTTACCTAATCAATGAATTCTTTCTACCGATTTACCATCACCCCTAGCTTGCTTCTGAAAATGTTATCAACAACGGCATCGCGCAAATCTGCCTCGTCCTCACTTTTGGCCTCGGGAACCCCAAAAACGAGTAGATTATTTCTTCGGCTCCTGTTTTCATATTCCACCAGTCGTTCTGCTTGTTGCTGAAGTATATTTTCTAACCTTTAGATTTTCTTTTGGATATCCTGCATGGCATTAGTATAGCTGTTCATTCTTTCTGACTTTTCATTAAGTTCAGCAGCTTCTTTTATAATCGCGTTTATCAAATTCTTTCTGGTTATCTAAAATTAGTTTCAACAATTCAGCAGTCTTGGGACCCGGATTTTGTTCTACATCCCCTGAAGTTAACAAAAGTAGTAATGACAACTAACACTCCACCGCAATGGACCAACATCGCCGAGGGCATGCCAAGAAGTCAGACCCGATGATCGGCTCTGCGACGTCGGGGATGACGAAATTGCATGGAAAATCTCGACGCAGGTTTTTGAAGTATGTTAAGGCGGAGCGAGCCGTAGGTCTTGATGGTCGAATGGTTCGCCGCGCTGAGCTCAAAGGACGTGCAAGGACGCTTGTCACGCAGGAAGGTTCGGGGAAAGCAACAAATGTCGGAACCACAGTCGACGAGGAACCGCCGCTTTGTGACTTGGTCGGTGACAAACATGCGACATGACAAATATTGGCAGCTCGCGGCCGTCTCTACGGGCTGCCGTTGAAGTTTCCCTGACGTCCAGCTGAGCAAGGTGGTCGACATTTCCGGGCTTTGTCCCCAAAGCGGCGATGGTAGTAGCAGGGGCCGTTATCATTTCCGTGCGATGAAGCGGCGTTGTTGTCTTGGCTTTGGGGGCGTTTTTGTGGACGCAGCTTCGGGCTTTGATCCAGGCGCCTTTGAATTGAGTCTAGCTGATGAGTGATTTCGTCGACACGGCACGCAAGCTCGCTGCTGGACTGTCGGGTGTCAATGGCGTTGACGGTGAGAGGCGATGCTGGCAACGAAATCTTGACGACTTGATCGGCAATGTGAGAGAGCTGGTTTAGCGGCAGATTCGGCTACACCGGGAGGATGGCCTGCGCATGTGAGGGTAGACGCTGAATCCAGATGAATGAATGAATGATCTTTATTGCACTCATATCTTATACAAAATAAGCACAAACTGCATGGTCCCATAGCCAAAGGCTAGTGCGGGTCCCATTGAAAGTATACATGACTGAAACTGTAATAGTTCTAATTAAAAATAAACAGAAGTAAACAATTCAAATTTGATGTCATCATACAAGAAGTAATGTTTATCTGCTAACATCAGTCCCTTAAATTCGATTGAACATAGAAAAAAGGGAAAGTGCATAACCTGTAGTAAACACAAATATTTGGTGATTAGTGGTGTACAGAACTGAAGAATGATACTTGTAGTTGCAAGTATCAATAGTAGTTCTCTTATATGGCTTAATAAAGAGAACAAGGGAATTGAAACATCTTTCAAAGAAAACATCTTTCAAAGAAAACACTAAACACATAAAGGGCAATATATATACATAATGAAAAACTACAACCTAAAGTATCAGTCAACTCAAGCAGAGAAAATTGCTTCAAAGTAGTATTTTTTCAATGATCTGGAAAATTTCTGGGTATTCTTTATATAACGCGGTATGCCATTCCAAACTTTCAATCCGGTATATTGTAGTAGACGTTTGCTATAGGCGTTTCTTGTGGGCGGTATATTGAAGTTGTTAAAAGTTTGGTTTCTCGTTTGGCTTCGGGGAATACACAGTAATGAAATTGGGAATGGTTCATTGTTCCTAACGACACCGTTCATACAAGTAGCTAATTTTAGTTCCCGCACAAAATAAAATGGTAAGATCTTTAACCTAGAAAAAAGTGGTTTGCTATGTTCCTAGTAAGGTGAGAAAGTAATCGTACGTATAGCCCGTTTTTGCAGCCGTCGTATTGGCTCAAGATAAGAGTCATACGTCGAACCCCAGAACTCTACGCAGTACAGAAGGTGGCAGTTAACTAAAGCAAAATACAAAGTGCGCAAAATTGTATTGTCAAAATATTCACGTGCTTGCAAAATGACGTAACAAATTGAAGCTAGTTTCGAGCTGACTGCTTCTATTTGACTCTGCCAATTTAAACAGCTGTCTAGAACAACACCTAGGTAAGTAAAAGAATCAGTACATTCCAGGGAGCAATTATTGATGTAGAGTTGTATATCATGTGGAGTAGGATTTGTACGGGAGTGGAATAACTTATATTTTGTTTTGTTTTTTTGGAATTGATGGTAAGCCTGTTAGCTGTAAACGAATCGGCAAGCTTAGCTAGTTCAGTATTCATCTGTTCT
This sequence comes from Rhipicephalus microplus, assembly GCF_043290135.1. Classification (NCBI taxonomy): domain Eukaryota; kingdom Metazoa; phylum Arthropoda; class Arachnida; order Ixodida; family Ixodidae; genus Rhipicephalus; species Rhipicephalus microplus. The sequence goes on from NC_134704.1 coordinate 219,990,076, forward strand.
TTTACGTCTGACAGATTTTTGCCGGTAATAATTAGGGCAGTGTCATCAGCATACGGCAGTTGTTAGTACTAGAGGCAAGTCATTTATGTATAGCAAGTAAAGTAACGGACCTAATACGGAACCTTGTGGCACACCTGTTTGAATGGACTGAAGAGAAAAAGTAATGTTACTGATAATTACCATCTGTTGTCGACCTTGAAGGTAACTCTGGAAAAAATTCAACATAGTGTTGCAAAAACTATATCTACGTAATTTGTAAAGTAAGATGTCATGGTCTACTGTGTCGAACACTTTTCTGAGGTCCAGAAAAACCACTGCGGCAAATTTGTTATCTTGGAGGGCAGTATTTAAAACTTGGCTTAGTGTGAGCACTGCTGTAGTTGTAGAGCGCATTGGCCGGAAGCCATGTTGGTGCGGACATAACACATGATATTTGCTCAAAGAGGAAAGCATACGTTTCGAAATTGTTTTTTCGAAGATAAATTTAAGTACACTCAGTACAGAGATCGGGCGGTAGCAAGAAGGATCGGACCTATCTCCCTCTTTGTAAGCAGGGGTGACTTTGGCTGTCTTGAGTATTGATGGGTATTGACCGGCATATAATGAGTGGTTGAATAGGTTACATAATACTTCTCCAATTAAATGAATGTTTTCTTTCATAACGCGCGCTGGAATCTCGTCATGACCCGGCGCTTTGCTAATTACTAGTTTACTCACAATAAGCAGAATTTCTTTAATCTCTATGTTGTTTATAACGAAGCTAATTGGTAAGGATGATGGTTCATACAGCGCTTTGTTAGGAATAGGCAGCATTTAGGCTAACGAAGGACCAAAGTTTGTAAAAAAAGTATTAAAATCGTTGACAGTGTCCTCAGTGACATTGTCGGGTAGCGTTTTTTCAGCACGAGTATGCCCGATTGCTTCGTTTATTACTTGACAAGTTTTGCGCGAGTTACCGGAAGCTTGCTCAATAAGCTTCGAATAATAGTCTTTTTTACATTTACGCGACATGGCTACCGATTTGTTACGAGCAGTTTTATACTCATGTAGTAGATGAGCATTGTGCTTATCACGTTTCCACTTATGATGCCAGTACTCTTTAGCCTTAAGCGCCCCTAATAAACCTTGGGTCATCCAAGGACAGATTGTTGTTTCATATGAGCGTCTACGGATGACTTTTTTCGAGGTATGTACGGCTTCCGTAATAACATTAATTAGATTAGCAAACTCCTGGTCTACTTCATCATGATAAAACTCATGCCATCTAAAAGAGCGTAAGAAATAAGGAACCTTTGAGTAATCAATTCTATAAGTAACCTTCCTCTGATGATTTATTATAGGCCATCCACAGTGACAAAAGTTGGCATGTGATCAGTGACAAGCTCATTAAGAACACCTGCTGGTATGTTGTTAGGAATATTTCTGAGGACATGTTCCAACATAGTTTCTGTTGTACTTGTTACTCGAGTAGGCGCAGTGATCTTATTGCGGAAATTATATCATTGTATAAGGTAAGCGTAGTCCTTATAACTAGCACTAAAGGCCTCAATATTTATATCGCCAAGAATAATAACCCGAGTACGACCATTCCTTGCCAGGGTAGACAGAATGCCCTCAAGTGTATCAAAAAACAGCTAGCATCGGCGTTTGGCGGCCGATACACCACACCAACAACAACAGAGCATTCTATCTTTAAAAAAAGTGCTTCTATATATGGGAGGCTGCATGTGAATTAAGATATAGTAAAGAGACCGTTCTTTACGAAAAAAGCAACGCCTCCACCGCGAGAGTTAGACGCACGTGGCTGAGATATCAATTTATAGCCAGGTATGGTAACTGTTTCATCCTTTCTCAGCCATGTTTCTGTAGCTGCTATTACGTCATAATGTTTGCCATGCCACGAGATAGACGAGAGAAGAAGATTAAGATTTTTCTTATACTGCGTGTATTACAGCGGAAAAGAGTTATATTTCCTTTCGGATTCGATGTGTGAGACTCAGCCATAAAAAGAGGTTAATTTATTTTATTCAGGTCATCAATACATGACACTTGTAGTACTCGGGAGTTCTCACTTTTACGCATTAGTATCTTTCCATCGGATACCCATGCAAACTTCCAGTTCTTCTCTCGTTTTACCTGTATGGCTTTACCCAGCAAGACTTTGTTCTCTGCACACAAATGTTCGTTGACATACACCGGCGTGTTATTTTCAAAACCAAGCATTGAAGTGTTAAGCCGGTGCTTTTTAGCTGCTCTCAGAAAGTTGTCTCTCGAAGTACGTGACACAAATCGGACGACAACATTTGGGGGCATGCCACTTTTCGTGGGAACGCGATGCACAGCATCAATTTCTTTGCTGGAGTGTTCAAAGCGCAAGCATTTGGTAACCTTCTCAATCGTGTCGAGTATGTTTTCGTTTTCCGCAAGCGGAACACCCTTCACTTCAACATTGTTCCTTCTTCCATACTGCTTTAGTTCTGTTAGCTCTTTCCTAATTACCTGTATTTCACTGCTCAATTTCTTATTTGTTTTAAGAGTCTCACCATTTTCTTTCTTCACTTCTGCAAGTTCTTGTCGAAGCGACTTGAGTTCCTCCTTAAATTCTTCAAAACTTGTATTAACAAAGTCCATTGATATCTTTACTGATGATAGCTCAGCTTTTATGCTATTGTTCGAGGAATCAAGTTTCTTTATTTCTTACCTGAGATCGTTCATTGCATCGGTAAATTTAATGGTCATTTCCAGTAATACTTTCACCACCTCCTTTATGCTGTTAGGGGCTTTATCACCCAAAGCCTTCGTGAAGGTCACTAACGCATCAGTGTCGGTGTCCTCCACGTCGCTCTTTCCAGCCATGGTAAATGCACAGCACAACGTTAAAATTACAACATCAATAAAGCACTGAAAACAGCGAATGGAACCAGAGCAGACCAACAGCCATTCTAGTGAAAGGCTTTAGTTCATGCATAGGTAATGATACAGGACGCCAACCTGCAGCAAAAACAGAACAGCGTTAGCGAGCGTGCCCGCGCGGCTGCCGGATCTGCTCTGATGCCAGTCCAACGGTGCTGTCTTCTGATACGGAGGAAGGAGTCGTCTACCGGGGTGCTGCCCAAGAGGTCACGCATGTAATGCAGGAGCTGCGATGGCTTGCGGTCACCGAGTTCTTCGTGCTGGAGTAGGTGACGCACCTTCTCGTCTTGCGAAAGTGAAAACCGGCGGATCAGTTCCGTCTGATGACCGTAGGTAACGGTCATCAGCCGGGGGATTCGCAAGTATATCGCGAACCTCAGCCGCATAGCGAGAATATAGATGGGCGACGACGTAGTCATAGCGCGTCCGGTCCTGGGTGATGCGTGCCGTGAAAAGCTGTGCCTCGACTTGAGCGAACCACACGTCAGGCGCCTCTGCCCAAAACGGTGGAAGTTTGACGGCGACGCGACAGATGTCCGTGTCGGTGGCGGCCGCAGCAATGGAGGCGCCCGAGATGGCAGCGACCGCTGGAGCGAAGTTTTGGGGGGCGTGGCCCGAGTGGGTTGGTGCACGGTTGTCGGACGAGAGTGCTTCATTTTCATTGCGCTGCAGCTTTTCCCGGAGCTGCTGCTCTTGGTTCTGGATCACTTGCTGCTGGGCCTGCAGTTAATGCTGCAGTTGTTGTACTTGTTGTTGAAGGGCAGCAAGGGTTTCCTCATTGGCCATGGTGGTGCGGTACGTTTGTTTTCCGGGTCACCAGATGTGGGATAACATAACTTTAATGTTTTCGCACTGAAGGTTTTACAACAACTGCCCCTGAATCAGAGCACACATACAGTTTTCTTGCTTGTTTCGGGCGAGAGTGTTCTTATCGCCAGCGCCAGTGTTTGGAGGCATCGCCGCGACGTGCAGGCGCAGAAGCGGCGCCGACCTGTTTTGCCACACGTCCATCCTTGCATCTGTCTGTGTGTCCGTTCATCCATCTATTCAACGCTTCAAGTACCACCATCTCGCATCTTTTCATCGTATTGTCACGGGGGTATAGAAAGGTGCCTCAGGGACCGGTGCAGAAATGACGCAGACGGAATGAAGACGACGATGTTGTTGTGGGGCTGTGTCTGAACTGCCATCTTGTCCTGCATCCTTGCATACTGTGTGCAGTGTTAGGTCACCCGGCGTTCACTTATTAAATACTCCCCGTTACATATTTTTGGTGGAAGTGCTGGGTAACATTCCGACTCTGGATCTCCATAGCGGACGTCAGCTTCGTCCAGCCACGATGCCTGAAGGCAGTGCGCCATCCATTCAGTCTACGCCTGCTCCGTCACCTGTAATTCCTTCCCATCTTCTCGATCAAGGTACATTTTGCGGCACCGACACAACTGACGTTGACGAGTGGCTCACCTTATACGAGTGCGTCAGCAAGCAATACAGGTGGGATGAGACGCTTATGCTGGCCAACATCATCTTTTACCTGCGAGGTACTGCACGCGCCTGGTACGAGACGCACGAGGAAGGCCTGACGAGTTGAGACGCGTGCAAGAAGCTCCTTGACTTGTTCGGCCGGTCAATTGCTCGACAAATGGCAGCCAGGCAGGAACTCGCGTCACAAGTTCAATCTTCCACCGAGTCGTACATCACCTATATCTAAGACGTGCTCGCCTTGTGTCGGAAGGCTGACAAAGACATGACCAAACTAGACAAGGTCAGCAATGTGTTGAAAGGCATAGCCGACGATGCCTTCAACATTCTGATATGCAAGAACTGTACCACCATTGACTCAATTTTCAGTGAATGTCGGGGGTTTGAACAAGCCAAAAGCAGGAGAATCACGCAAGGTTTTTCCCGACTACCGAACACTGCTGTGACTTCTTTCTGTGAGGATCCTGTGGCGCCACGTCCATTAGTGAATCCTCCAAACATCACAAAAATTGTCCGCCAGGAGCTAGAAGCCATGGCTCCTTCCACTTATGAGCCCCCTGTGCCTGACAACTCGGCCCCAATATCTCTTATTCAGACTGTTGTGCGACAAGAGTTTGCCAACATGGGCGTCTTAGTTCCCCAAAACTTCAGCCACACACCGCAGCCCATAAATTCTAACGCTCACTACCACGCCGCCCCACTTGTTGCTGCTACCGCGTCAGTTCCACGGTTCTCATCACGCTACCGAAATCCATCTGAGTGGCGCACACAACGTGATCAACCGACATGCTTCTCTTGCCATCGCGTTGGCCACATTTCCCGCCACTACCGCAACAGATGGCCTTTCCGGCAACGTTTTCTAGACGACCACCGACAGAATCGTGGGCAGTATTCACCGCCTCGTTTTCCAATGACCAGCTTCAGGACCTGCCACCTAGCCGTTCTACGCAACGCTTCGAATCATCATACGCCGATGTCGTCGCCCAGGGAACCCGGTCCAGCCGCTCACCGTCACCTCAGGGTCGCCAGCCCCGCTTTTATCAGCGCCATCGCTCCCCGTCACCGGCGTATTCTGGGCAGTTCTTGGGAAACTAACAGATGCAGCTCTTAGAGGTGGCGCTGCATTGACAACTCGGACTGAAAAACCTCTTCCGACCACTAATTCCAGACGAAATTTACTTGATGCTATTATCGATGGCCTGAACGTTACAGCTCTAATAGACACTGGTGCCCACATATCCGTTATGAGTTCACGTCTTCGATCCCGCCTGAAAAAAGTTCTTACCCCTACCATGTCTTCGACTGTGCGAGTAGCCGACGGCAGCCGAACATCAGTTCTTGGTATGTGCACTGCCCGCGTCACTGTTGCCGTCCTTCACACTTCAGTCCTCTTCGCTGTTCTAGACGCTTGCCCACACAATGTGATTCTCGGCATTGACTTCTTGAGCGCGCATTCAGCCCTCATTGATTGTTCAACCGGCACTTTACAGCTAGAGTTGCCTTTGTACTCTGATGTCCCTCCTGCAGCTCGCACACGGCTATGGTCCGTGGAGTGTCTACGATTACCGCCTCAGGCCGCTGTGTACCTTTCTATGTCGCCGTTCCCATCTGTTCCTGATGGCGACTACCTGGCAGCCCCACTCATTGACCTGACCCTTTCCCGGAACATCATACTTCCTCATACTATAGTGAAGATTAGCGACAACAAGACGCTTCTCCCTGTCCTCAACTTCTCCGGGTCGACCCAGGTCATTCCTCAAGGTATTGCCTTAGCAGAACTCTCTACTCTGGAGCAATGTACAATTTCATCTCTCACTCATGACATCAAGACCGTAGCCGAACCTGTCGCAACTGCCCAGAATAGAGCTTTCCTAGACAAAATGATATCAAACGACGTGTCGGCGTCACTAGTTGAAGCGCTCCGTGGTCTTCTATTTTCATACCTCTACACTTTTTATATCGATGACCGTTCCTTGGGCCGCACGAGCGTCGTAGCCCACCGTATCGACACTGGCGACGCCAGTTACCTTCATAAGCATCTTTAGCGTGTGTCACTCAGAGCGCCAAATAATCCAGAAGGAGGTAGAGAAAATGCTCGACAAAGACGTCATAAAGCCTTCAACCAGTACTTGGGCTTCACCTGTTGTGCTTGTTAAAAAGGACAACATCTGGCGGTTCTGCGTCGATTATCACCATCTCAATCGAATAACCAAGAAGGATGTCTATCCTCTACCTCGAATTGATGATGCACTTGACTGCATTCATGGTGCCTAGTATTTCTCTCCCCTGTACTTACGATCTGGATATTGGCAAATTTCAGTTGATGACCGCGACTGTGAGAAGACGGCATTCATAACACCCGACGGGCTTTATCAATTTAAAGTCGTGCCTTTTGGGTTGTGCAATGCGCCAGCAACTTTTAAACGCATGATGGACTCCCTCCTTCATGGTTTTGAATGGTCGACGTGCCTGTGCTATCTAGACAATGTCATCGTTTTCTCGCCAACCTTCGAAAGCCGTCTTCCACGTCTTTCGGCCATCTTTGACGTTTTTCGCTGTGCTGGCCTCCAGCTTAACGCGTCTAAGTGCACTTTTGGGCACCGTCAGATAAAGCTACTTGGCCACCTTGTTGGCGCTGCTGATGTACGACCCGACCCTGATGAAATCCGCGCGGTGCGCGAGTTTCCAGTCCCACGTTCTACGCAAGAAGTCCGCAGCTTTTTGGGACTCTGTTGGTATTTCCACCGCTTTGTCAGAAACTTCGCGCAAATTGCTCGGCCCCTCACGGATCTCCTCAAAAAGAACGTGGCTTTTTCCTGGCGTGAAGACTAAGAACATTCCTTCGCATCGCTGATTTCTTCGCTCACATCTCCACCTGTGTTGGCTCATTTTGACCCAGCTGCTTGAACGGAGCTACGCACCGACGCAAGTGGCCATGGCATAGGGGCAATACTCGCACAAATGCAGAACGGCAAAAACCGTGTCATAGCGTACGCTAGCCGCCTACTTTTACAGTCGGAAAGAAACTATTCAATTACTGAGCGAGAGTGCCTGGCTCTAATCTGGGCTATCGCAAAATTTCGTCCATACCTATATAGACGCACGTTCGCAGTCATCACAAACCACCATGCGCTCTGCTGGCTGTCAACCCTTAAGGATCCCACAGGAAGACTTGGGTGATGGGGAATTGCGATTGCAGGAGTACACGTCCTCTATAGTGTATAGGTCTCGCAAGCTTCACAGCAATGCCGACTGCTTATCCCGACACCCTGTTGATCTACCTGACCCCTCAGAGTTAGAAGCTGATGCCAACATCGTAGCCATTACAGATTTTCAGCAAATAGCCGACGAACAACGCCGAGATCCATCGCTGCTATCGATGATTGACCGTCTTCAATCCGGCCATAAGAACCCTTAACTGAGCCTATTTTTTTTCTTCAAGACAACGTTTTGTACCGCCGCAACTTACAGCCCGATGACGCGGAACTTTTGCTCGTCGTCCCACGTAATCTGCGCAAGGACATCTTGCAAGAACTTCACAACCTCCAACTGCCGGGCATTTAGGTGTCTCCAGAACCTATAATCGCGTCCGCCGACGGGTATTCTGGAAGAGTCTATCGTTTCGTGCGCCGCTACGTTGCAGCGTGTGACCTGTGCCAGCGTCGAAAGAAGCCTACGTATCTCCCTGCCGGTCCCCTTCAACCTATTGAAGTCCCAGCCGAGCCGTTTCATCGTGTGGGTTTGGATTTGTTAGGTCCCTTCCCAACATCGCCAACGGGAAACAAATGGATAGCAGTAGCTACGGAGTATGCCACTCGTTATGCAATTACTCGCGCGCTACCGACTAGCAGCGCAATGGATGTCGCAGATTTCCTACTCTATGACATCATCCTTCAGCATGGCGCTCCTTCTCACCGACTCACGGACCGTGGCCACTGCTTCCTGTCTCATGTGGTTGACGACCTCCATAGATCCTGTGCTACGCGGCACAGCTTTAAGACTTCTTACCATCCTCAGACCAGCGGAATTACTGAGCACCTCAACCGCACACTGACGGACATGCTTGATATGTATGTTTCTGACGACCACACTGATTGGGATACTGCCCTTCCGTTCGTAACCTTCGCCTACAACTCGCCCCGTCATGAAACTGCCGGCTACTCACCATTTTATCTTCTCTTTGGCCGCGATCGCTTACTACCTTTCGATACCCTGCTTGCGCATGACATTCCGTCCACCACTTCGTACGCACAAGATGACACATCCCGTGCTCTGATCGCACGCACAGTAGCCCGCACCAGGTTCTCATCGTCCCACAGAGCACAGAAGTCACTCTACGACAGCTGACATAGGGATGTCGATTTTTTTCCGGGCTCTCTCGTGCTACTGTGGCTGCACAGGCCGCACAGTTTTCGCACAGGCCGTCGTGTCGGCCCGTGCGAGAAACTTTTATCGCATTACGTTGTGCCTTACCGAGTTGTGCGCCAAGTCACACCTGTCACCTATGAAATTTCTCCTACTACGAACCGCACCGTCACAACCAGAAGTGACATTGCGCATGTGTCTCGCTTGAAGCCCTATCACAGTGACCCGTCCGACTAATAACAGCAGGCACCGGGACGGTGCTTTGCCGCCCGGGGTAATGACACGGGTATAGAAAGGTACCTCAGACACGGGTGCAGAAACGACGCAGACAGAATGAAGACGACGATGTTGTTGTGGGGCTGTGTTTGAACTGCCCTCTTGTCCTGCATCCTTGCGTACTGTGTGCAGTGTTAGCCTACCCTGCGTTCCCTTATTAAATACCCCCCCGTTACAATATATTCCCCATATAGAAGCACCACCATCCAGCGGACATTCCAAGTACTAAACGAGAGGTGGCACGCGCTCACTTTCTTACGACTTGCGCTTCGGGTCTACTTCCCACCTTTAACCACCTCGCGTTCATGGTGTATACTAGTTCACTGTATTCATGGCACTGCGGCCCAACGCTCGCTAAACCTTTCTAAAACTAAGGAGGTTACACCCAGCGAGTATAACGTAGAAACCTTTTCTTGTCAGATAGTGCTCAATGCACATGCCAATGGCTGCTAATGGGGATCGCAACGTGCGCGTTAACTAAAAGCCGAATGCTCCCGTTTCTCATTCTCCCTTAGCAGCCATTGGCATGTACATTGAGCACTAGCTTTTATTGTTCAACAACGCACAGAAGAAATCTCTCACTGGCACCACCTTGGAGGTCAAATGTTATACTTGTTATATATATTGTTACACGACGTCGGACAGAAAGAGCATCATAGACGACGAAGACGATGAAAGCGACCGTGCTCGTGTTGTTGTTGCTGCTGTTCTTCCATCTTGGCTGCAGCTGCCTCTGGCTCTCCTGTATATTTTGTAAATATATTTATTTCATTCATTCTGTCACCCCCGCAACATTTGGTGGTGGTGCGGGGTACAACACGATATAACAGAGCTCCGCAGTGGCCGACGCTTGGATTTTTCCACCATGGCAAACCAGGGACCGGCTCCCGCCGAGGCGACTACAACAACTGTTGTCCTTCCGCAGCTAAAAGATCCTGGCACGTCTGTGGCACGGATGATGTCGACATCGAAGAATGGTTGCCGTTGTACGAGCGTACAAGTAAGAATTACCGCTGGGATGAAACTCTAGTGTTAGCCAATATCCTGTTCTACTTGAAAGGAACAGCAAAAGTGTGGTTCGAGAACCACGAAGATGAAATTGGAAGCTGGGATGCGTGCAAAGAGAAGATGCGCGCCCTTTTCGGCAAGTCTGTGGGTAGAAAGGCAGTGGCCAAGAAGGAGTTGGCATCTCGTGCGCAAACGTCATCAGAGTCCTACGTGACTTATATACAGGACGTGCTTGCCCTTTGCCGAAAAGTGGACGACGGTATGGAAGAAACCGAAAAAGTAGCTCACATATTGAAAGGCATTGCAGATGATGCATTCAACCTTCTCATATGCAAGGACTGCAACACGGTCGATGCCATCATCAAGAAGTGTCAGCGTTTTGAGGCCGCAAAAAGTCGACGTATCACCCATAATTTCACTCGACTACCAAACACAGCGGCAACCTGGTCGTGCGAAGACAGGCCTGCGCTACAGACGCCGTTAACTGCAGAGCACGTGACGAAGATCATCAGACGTGAACTTGAAGCTCTGTCTCCTGCATCCACGTGCTCCCATGCCTGTGACTCTAGCCCTCAGATGGTGCCACTGGTACACGCCATTGTGCGACAAGAGCTTTCCAATGCTGGACTGGCCTCCGAGTGCACTACAGCTCCCTCTCAGCCGATCAACCGTCGTCGACCCCATGTTTCGTATGCCCAAAGCCAAAACCTTCCGGCGCGCCCTCGCAATCCAGCCGAGTGGAGGACTGCTGACGATCGCCCGATTTGTTTCAACTGCCACCGTATCGGACACGTGGCCCGCCATTGTAACACTCGGTGGTATTGGCATCAGGCATCCTATGGGTACCCCCATCGGCCAGAGAGGGATCATGGACGCTTTCAAACTTACCGGGAGTCACCTCAGGCCACCAGTGAAGACGTTCCTTCTATGCTGCCATATCGTCGTCGCTCTCCATCTCCGCATGCTCACCAGTCCCGTTCACCACTCTCCCGTCGCCCATCGTCTCGCTCGCCCCGATTTCGCCGACCAACGTCACCGACTGACCACCTGCCGCGGGAAAACTAGATGATGCAGCTTCCGGAGGTGATGCTGCATCGACCACTTGCCCGCCAAATCCTCTGACCATGCTGCCGACTCGACGCAACTTTATTGACGTTGAAGTAGATGACACGCCCGTTGTTGCACTGGTGGACACAGGGGCTCACATATCAGTGATGAATTCAGAACTTCGTTGCCGCCTTAGGAAAGTTTTAAAGCCACCCACAGTGCCACTCATCCAGGTCGCCGACGGCGGCACGTTTCCCGTGCTTGGAATGTGTTCCGCGCGTACAAGTGTGGCTGATCGCTCCACGACAGTGCTATTTGCTGTGCTCGAGAAATGTTTCCATGAACTTATACTCGGCATGGACTTTTTATCCGCCCACTCTGCCCTTATTGATTGCGGAACCGGCATGCTTCAACTTGATTTACCGTGTTACCATGACGACCCAACACCAGCTCAACCCCGTCTGTGTTCTGCAGATCACGTTCGCCTAGCACCTCAAGCCGTTACTTACGTGAGCCTGAGATCTGTCCCTCCTGTTCCCGATGGTGACTACATGTTGACACCTATTGCTGACGTTCTGCTGGCCAAAAATGTTGCCGTGCCTCACACACTTTTGACAGTCACGGGAAATACAGCATCTCTTCCGATCCTAAACTTAAGCTGGTGCGCTCAAGTTATCCCAGATGGTATGTCTTTGGCAAAAGTTTTTTCTATAGATGCTGCCATTTCGGCGTTCGTTGCCGAATCTTCGTCGTCCTCTGCTCCGTTTTCCTCCTCGAAGAGCGCAGCGGATGCCACCATGGACAAGATGATCGCTCCAGACCTTCTTCCAGCGCAGACAGCTAACATCCGGCACCTGCTGAAATCCTACCGCGACATCTTTGATTTTGATGACCGCCCTTTGCGTCAGCCATTCTTTGTAACTCATAGGATTAACACTGGAGACGCCAGCCCCATCCGACGACGTCCTTATCGCGTGTCTAATGCTGAGCGACAAGTTATCCAGCACGAAGTTGAACCAATGCTCACAAAAGACGTCATCGAACCTTCCTGCAGTCCATGGGCATCGCCGGTCGTGCTAGTCAAGAAGAAGGATGGCAGCTGGCGCTTCTGCGTAGACTACCATCACCTAAACAAAGTAACACGTAAGGACGTGTATCCACTGCCGCGGATTGACGATGCTCTCGACTGCCTACATGGGTCTGCCTACTTTTCATCTATCGACTTGCGATCAGGATACTGGCAGATTTCTGTTGATCATCGAGACCGTGAGAAAACCGCATTCTTCACACCGGATGGACTTTTCCAGTTCAAGGTTATGCCATTCGGCATGTGTAATGCGCCAGCTACATTTGAAAGAATGATGGACTCTCTCCTGCGTGGATACAAATGGACCACGTGCCTGTGCTATCTCGATGACGTCATCGTATTTTCACCTACATTCGAAAGCCACCTTAGCCGCCTAATGGCTGTTCTTGAGGTTTTCCGGAAAGCAGGACTTCAGCTCAACTCTTCCAATTGTCGCTTTGGCCGTCGGGAAATCACTGTGCTCGGCCACCTTGTCAGTGCTCGAGGCGTGCAACCTGATCCTGAGAAAATTCGAGTTGTCAAAGATTTTCCCATACCACGTTCCGCAAAAGATGTACGGAGTTTTGTCGGCCTTTGTTCTTACTTTCGACGTTTAGTGAAGAATTTTGCTGACATTGCCCGACCACTTACGGAGCTACTGAAGAAGGACATGCCTTTTTATTGGGGTATTGACCAAGCAACTGCCTTCAGCACCCTTACAACATTACTTACTTCCCCACCCATCTTGGCCCATTTCGACCCGTCAGCCCATACTGAAGTTCGTACCGATGCCAGTGGACATGGAATCGGTGCTGTTCTTGCCCAGCAGCAACGAGGACAAGATCGCGTCATTGCTTATGCCAGTCACCTCCTTTCTCCTTCGGAGAGCAAGTTTTCCATTACAGAACGTTAGTGCCTCGCACTAGTCTGGGCAGTCGGAAAATTTCGACCATACTTGTTTGGCTGCACCTTTTCGGTAATTACAGATCACCATGCCTTGTGCTGGCTGTCGTTCCTTAAAGATCCAATAGGACGACTTGGCCGTTGGGCCTTGAAACTACAAGAATACAGCTTCGACGTCGCATACAAATCTGGCCTGATGCACCAGGATGCCGACTGTCTATCCCGTCACCCCGTGGACCCACCTGACGTTTCAGCACATGATTCTGACCCTTGCGTCTTCGCCATGTCGGCTTTCACCGAAATACGCAAGGAACAGCTCAGCGATGTTCACTTGCGGTCTATCATGCAGAGTCTACGCTCGCCCCACGTAGACCCGTCGCTACACTTGTTTGTTCTACACGATGGCATTCTTTACCGACGCAACACCAGCGCCGGAGGACCAGAGCTACTACTTGTAGTTCCTGCGACACTCCGTTCCGCTGTACTTGAACAGCTTCACGACGCCCCAACCGCGGGACATCTCGGGGTCACGCGCACGAACGATTGCGTGCGGTGTAGATTCTTCTGGCCAGGCCTTTACCATTCTGTGCGCCGATACGTTGCTGCATGTGAGTCCTGCCAGCGCTCCAAACATTCCACCTTGCCACCAGCTGGTCCGCTCCAACCAATAGACATACCCACCGTACCCTTCTACCGCATCGGTCTTGATCTCGTTGGACCATTTCCTACTTCTCTCACTGGAAACAAGTGGATAGCCGTAGCCACTGATTACGCCACAAGGTACGCTATCAAACGAGCGCTACCGACAAGCTGTGCCACTGACGTCCCGGACTTCTTGCTTCATTACGTAATTCTTCACCATGGCACTCCTCGACAGCTGCTGACTGATCGTGGTCGCTCATTTCTTTCAAAAGTAGTAAGTGACATCCTTCGCTCGTGTTCGACGCGTCACAAGCTCACTACGGCCTATCACCCACAAACAAATGGTCTTACCGAGCGCCTAAATCGAACATTGACAACAATGCTCTCTATGTACGTTTCCAAAGATCACCTTGATTGGGATAGTACTTTGCCCTATGTGACATTCGCGTACAATTCGTCACGTCACGATACCGCTGGCTTCTCCCCCTTCTATTTATTGTCCGGCCGCCATCCAGCGTTACCCTTAGTGACTCTTCTCCCATCAACTACGCAAACGGTAACAGAGTACGCCCGGGATGCCACTGCTCGGGCTGAAGTGGCCCGCCAAATCGCACGGGATGTCTTCTTGGCTCGCAGCTCTCCCAGAAGGCCCGCTACGATAGCCATCACAGAGTAATTTCCTACTCTCCAGGTTCATTGGTCCTCCTCTGGACACCATGCCGCCACGTTGGCCTCTCTTCGAAGCTCCTGTCTCGCTACTCGGGGCCTTATAAGGTTTTACGCCGGCTTACCGATGTCACATACGAGATTGCTCCGTTGGACAGTCAGTCATCGTCGTCCGCAACCGCTACTGACGTCTTCCACGTGACCCGCCTCAAACCGTACATATCCACATATGACCCTACTCTCCTTTAGGCGCCGAGACGGCGCTGCCAGCAGCGGGGGGCTATATGTTACATGACGTCGGACATAAAGAGCATCATAGACGACGAAGACGATGAAAGCGACCGTGCTCGTGTTGTTGTTGCTGCTGTTCTTCCACCTTGGCTGCAGTTTCCTCTGGCTCTCCCTGTATATTTTGTAAATATATTTATTTCATTCATTCTCTCTCCCCCGCAACAATATTATACCAGGAGATATGAATGCGCACATAGCAGATATGGTATACCGACACTACAGGCAAAATGATCATGGATATGTGTGAAAGGCATGATTTGATCATTTGCAACAGTACTGAGAAGTGTGAAGGACAAATAACAGGCGAGGTAGAAAGGCTGCAGTCGACGACATATTACGCACTGATGTCACATAGGATTTATGATAAGCTCAGGGGAACGTACATAGGTGAAGGTCGCTCCAGAAGTCCGGGTAGTGATCCCAAGCGTATCAAGCTAAGTTTTCGAAGAGCAGTGAAAGTGGGAAGGAGACAAGATGAGCAACTACAGGAAATTTTTTATTTAGAAAGGCAAATAGAAATAGCTATTAAACAAATTGAGAAAGTAATCACTGAGGATAATAAAACAGCGTGGACATACACGAATCTAATTAGACTGTTTGAGCTAGAGCTTGCTTAGGCACGTGACAAGTCACCCCGGTGTGATGAGTGAAAAAAACGACAACGACGGAAGTGCGGGGCAAGGCGCGTGTAACGTGCGCGTGAGTGTCAGCGAATCAGCTGATGACCTGTGGTGGCCCATAGAGGTGGCGTGCCACGATTTGGCCACGTGTGATCATTACGTGGCAGTAAGCTTTGTGGCTGGGGACGAGCCGGAGCAGTGGCAGACGGAAGACAGTGGGCCGAAACGTCGGACGCAGGCGATACAGGCTCTGGCCAGGGAACGCGGCCGTCCACGCTGCTGCCGTTCAACCACCAGCTAAGGTGGCATTGCCGGTACGAGTTTTTTTTTATTAGATATTGTGTAAGCGTTGTCATTTACATGTTGTTTTCGAGTGTTGTACGCATGTACTGAATGTGATTTGTTTTTCGCGTTTCAATTGTATTTTTTGTTTTCTAAACCCACTCCCATCTGTATGCCCTGAGGGTACAATAAATAAATAAATAAATAAATAAATAAATAAATAAATTCACCACAGATATCCACCACATCAGCGGAAAGGAAAACATGGTCGCCGACGCACTCTCTCGCGTCTCGGCTATCGAGCTACCAACCGTTACAACCGACGCTCTCGCCGAAGCTCAGAAAACGGACACTGAACTCCAGCAGCTCCTCGAGAATCGCTCTTCCCTTCAACTTCAAAAAGTTACCATCCCTAGGTCGACGGACGCTCTCTACTGTGACATATCAACAGGACGAGTGAGACCATACGTCCCTTCTTTGCATCGCTAAAGCCTCTTCAACCAGTTACACAACCTCAGTCATCCCGGCATCCGAGCTTCTACACGCCTCGTGACTTACCGGTACGCATGGCCCTCAATGCAACGGGACTGCCGCACCTGGGCACGCACATGCATTCAATGTCAGCGCGCCAAAATCACGCGGCCTGTCACAACGCCACTCGGAGAATTCCCCATCCCGACGGAACTGCTCCAGCACGTCTACATCGACATCATTGGCCCCCTCCCACCAGCCGGCCCTTACCGCTGTTGCCTCGCCGCCATAAATCGTTACACTCGTTGGCCCGAGGTGTGGCCGCTCAAAAGGATCACCGCAGAAGACGTCGCATCAGCGTTCTTCTCCGGCTGGGTTTCACGCTTCGGCACTCCTCGTCGAGTCACAACCGATCAAGGAAGGCAATTCGAATCTCAACTCTTCAGGCTTCTCGGGCTCTCCACTGGGTTCGAGCGTTCACGGACAACTAGCTACCACACTTGCTCCAACAGGATGACTGAACGGTTTCACCAGCAGTTCAAGGCAGCCATCATGTGCCACCCTCACTCGACCTGGCTCGAAGCTCTCCCCGTCGTCGCTCTTGGCCTGTGCGCAACTTTCAAGCCAGACATTCAAGCCACGCCCGTGGAACTCGTCTACGGGGAGCCGCTTCGCCTACCTGGAGAACTTCTCTCCGCTCCGACCTCTGATGTAACCAGCTCGGACCCTGCAGACTTCGTCGCACAATGGGCGCGCTGCGCCCATCACCAGCGGCTCGTCACACCAAGCTGACCCCGTTCGTGTTTAAGGACCTGGCAACATGCTCACATGCCTTCCTCCGTGACGACACCATATGCGCACCTTTCGAGCCACCTTACTCCAGACCTTACAAAGTCATCTGTCGCGACGACAGAACATACACCCTGCAAATCAGTAGAAAGGATGTACGCGTTTCAATCAACCGCCTAAAACCATCATACATATTTCCCCAGGAGCCTACCAACTTCCGCACGCCTCCCGTAATTCGCCGACAACAGCCCGCAACGCCTAGGCTCGCACTCTACACCACCCGCCTTGAACGCCAGGTGCGGGTCCCCAAACGTCTTCAACCCTTACGGCTCCTATCTGCGTGGGAGGGGGGGGGGGCGAAACGAGTCGGCGCCGCTTCTGCGCCTGCGCGTCGCGGCGATGCCTCCAAACACAGGCGCCGGCGATAAGAACTCTCGCCCGAAAGAAGCAAGAAAACTGTGTGTGATGTTGATGATATATGTTGTTTAATGGCGCAAGGTCCATTGATGGCCAAAGAGCGCCAGGAAAAGATATCGAATGAGAGCAATGGTTATGTTGAATGGCTGTAAAAAGGCGCCTAAGATTCTGTGTTCTAAAGGTGCGTAAAACATATATTTATTAAAATCGTGAAAGTGAAGTGAAGCATGCCTGGTGAGAGTGAGTCTTAAGTTATGATGACACCATAGAATAGGAGTGTTATATTAGCACCGATACCTCGCCAGCGCCCTTGGTCCCAGAGGCTGGGAGACGGGTGCTCTCTTTGGATGTAGCATCCGCAGCAGGAGCCTCCTTTCAGAGGCCGTGCTACCGATCACTTGAGTAGATAACAGAAAGTATTTACTTCCTTTAAGAATGCATTCAATGCACTATATTTAAAAAGAGGTTCGCGACCAATAAACATAGCTGGGTGAAGGGGTGTGTGTTCCTTGTACGCTAGTGGAAAATGTTTTTTCCTGTAAGCCTCTAGCTCAGAGCATTCACGGAGTATGTGGAGTACGGTAAGTGGACGGCCACATCTGTGACAGTTGCGTGGGTCATCACCGGACGAAAGGTGTGTGTGCGTGCTGTGTGTGTGTCCTATTCTAAGCCGACAGAGGCTGACCTCTGTACGGCGTGTTTTCGACGTGGGTGGCCAGTTACCGAGGTATGGTTTAATCAAGTGTAACTTGTCATGAGTTTGTAGATCCCATAACTTCTGCCAGTAAGCCCTGAGCTTTTTCGGTATGTTTGGCTTTAGGTCCATTATAGGGACAGCAACTGAAGAGTTGGCAGAGCTTCCGTGAATTGACGTGGCGAGCTGGTCGGCCAACACATTTCCTTCGATCTCGCGATGTCCTGGCACCCATCACACGACGATATGTTGCTTGGAAGTATTGAATATACTGTGCAATACTGTGCGCGAACATATTTCAGTCCTTCATTTAAACGCCCAAGGTTTAAAAAATAAGCAAGATAAAGTTGAAGAGTTGCTTCAACAGACCGAAACCAATCTCCATGTGCTTCTTTTTACTGAAACGTGGCTTTCTGATAAGGATTATGCCTTCCGGCTCAATAACTACAGATATCACGGACTAAACCGCACCTACGCTCGGGGTGGCGGCTTGGCTGTCTATGTACGAAATGATCTGAATTCGGA
The DNA here is from genome assembly GCF_043290135.1 of Rhipicephalus microplus. Taxonomy (NCBI): domain Eukaryota; kingdom Metazoa; phylum Arthropoda; class Arachnida; order Ixodida; family Ixodidae; genus Rhipicephalus; species Rhipicephalus microplus. The sequence goes on from NC_134704.1 coordinate 220,008,533, forward strand.
GATAATTTCGGATTTCTCGCTAAATAATCAAAACATTGAATGCCTCACTATTGGTCTTAAAACAGTAACACTTTCAGTACTCTACAGGCCACCTTGCGGAAACAAAACGGATTTCTTTTCCTATATGGATAAACTTCAATCTTACCTCAGCGAAACAGGCAAAATGTTCGCCGTACTAGGTGATACGAACATAGATATGATGGCCGAAAATACAACAACTAGAGAATATAAGCAGTTGATGTACTCTTACGCATGCTCGAATATGATTATCCTACCAACACGAGTGACCACTTTTGGTGCCGCCCTGTTGGATGTTCGTATCACCAATTTACATGCTCCTACTGTGACTGCTGGTGTCATGTCCGTCGACATAAATGATCATCTTCCAGTTTTCTGTTTTCTGCCTTGCTCCAAAAAATTCAAACGTAGCACCTTTTTCTATCGTCTCATTGATGAAACGACGGTAGCCCTATTTCGCTCACTTGTTAGCGAAATAAGCTGGGAATCTGAACTGCTTGAAAGTGACCCAAATAAGGCATACATTTCATTTTTCGATAAAATGATTGCTGGTTACGATAAAGCCTTTCCGCAACATAGTCTTACAAAACGATCTAAAAAAATAGGAAACAATGGGTCAATGCTGCGCTTCTCAAAAAAATTAAAAGAAAAAATCAAATGTACCACACATTCATTAAAACACGAAATATTAATCAATTAGCCGAATTTAAGACTTATTGTAACCAAGTAAATTCAGAGCTAAGAAAAGCGAAGGAAAAATATTACGAAAGAGTTTTCTCGCGTATATATACGAATCCAATAAAAATTTGGCAAGAAATTAAGAAGTTGTCTGGAGCGAATGCTACTTGTGAAAACGTACGAATATCTTCGGTAAATGGTGCTCTTATAGACGGTGAAGCTGCCAGTGTCCTAGATACTCACTTTGTTGAATGCTGTAACAGCGATTCCTTTGAAAATCCCGAGTATGTAAGACTCGCTGTAACGAAACAATCTGTGCCGAATTTTTTTGTATTATTTCCTACGACTGCAGGTGAAGTTGAAAAGGTAATCAGTAGTTTTAAATGCAATGCAGCTGCAGGGTTTGACAGTATACTGGCATCTCCCATAAAATATGTATCGGATATCATATGTACAGTCCTAGCCCATATTATCAATAGAATGTTCGAATGCGGAATTTTTCCAAACAAACTTAAAATAGCCTGTGTCTCTCCAATTCACAAAAGGGGTGCAGACAATTCTGTAAACAATTTCCGATTTATTTCAATACTACCACTCTTCTCAAAACTTTTTGAGGCTGTTATTAATTCACGACTGGGAGGTTTTTTAAATAAGTATGCTATGATTAGTACATCTCAGTATGGATTTTGGAAAAACAAATCATGTGAGGATGCACTCCTCAAAATAGAACATCAAATACTACAAAACATTGAAAATCGTTTATACACGGTTGGTTTATTCCTTGACCTCCATAAAGCGTTCGACAGTGTGAATCATGAAATACTGTTATCTAAACTTCATAGCTATGGGATACGCGGTACAAGGTTAGATCTCATGCGAAGCTACTTAACAGATCGTTTTCAATATGTTTCACTTAATCAAGTGACCTCTCCATATCTTAGAGTACAGACTGGCGTACCGCAGAGATCCATACTTGGCCCGGTATTATTTAACATATATATCAATGACCTCCCAAGCATTTCACCTACACCGAACATAGTCATGTATGCGGATGACACTAATCTTTTCTTTTCAAATTCATCCCTACAACAGATTGAAAAAGAAATTAATGATTATTCAGATTTATTATCTGACTGGCTGAAGTTGAACAAACTTCAATCAAATGTCAGCAAAACTAAGTATATAATATTTAAACCAATAAATAAGCCAATGCCTGTCAAGATTACTGTTTTATTTAAAGGAGAGAGATAGAACAGGTATCAACGCAAAAGTTTTTGGGGGTATGGTTTCAAGAAAACCTCTCTTGGGACAATCATATCAATAAACTCATCAGCGACCTCAGTAAAGTAGTAGGCTCTATGTATAAAATTAGTAGTTTTATACCATTAACACTAAAGAAGGCAATGTACTACGCCCTTTTTTACTCAAAACTTAGCTATTGTGCATTATTATGGGGAACAACAACTGCAAAAAATTAAAACAAATTAATAAAACTGCAAAAAAGGGCAATGCGAATTTTCGAAAACTACCACGGTAGACCGCGAGATTTACCCACACACAATCTTTTTGAGAAACACTCGTTAAACAGAGCAAATCAAATCTACTATTATAGATTACTTTTGCACATAAAAAAGCACAGGCTCCATGTTAGTAGCCTGCCCATTTCTCCCCCTCGATATCAATTACGCCACCAAACGAGAATGCCACCACTTATGCGAACTAACTAAGGGCGTCAGGACCTTGAGTATCAAGTACCTCGGCTATTGAACATTGTTGAACATCATATAGATTTTCATGCACCCCGTCTTAAAAAATTTATAAGGAACTTTCTGTTACATTCCACGATAACTTATCAATAAAATATGTCTGTCTAATTTTCTACGTGTACCGCATATACAGTTTGTGCTACAATTTGAAAGTACACAATTTAATGCGTATAGGTATATATTCTTGGAGTGTCTGTATGATATGTTTGTTTTCATGAAGAGTTTTCATGTATGATGTCCATCTGTAATGCTTTATTTGCAGTGACAATGATGTACATGCATGTTTTGACTTTTCTGGTTCCTCTATTGTTTTGTACTCGCATCGCATGCAAACATGTACACGCATGCCGAATGCGCATGGGAGTAGGAGCCTCTGTCAGGCAATACGGCCTTTAGCTTTTACTCCTCTTTCTGTATCAGAAAGAAATAAACTTCAATGCAAATGCAAAAAATGCAAAAATGCCTTGTAGTTCTGGAAGGATTCGGAGTAGTGTGAGGAGCTCGATATGTGTTCGAAATGTGTGCCAAGAAAGTTGGCTTGATCCTCCAAGCTTTCCCCGAGGTTATTTACTAGTGGAAGAGAATACGTTTGTTGGCCCTTAATTTTCTTTACCTTATTCCACACTTTTCCCTCATCTGTGTACGAGTTGATACTCGATATAAACTTTGTCCAGCTCTCTCGTCTAGCTTGTCGACGCGTTCTCCTTGCCTGCGATTTGACCCGCTTGAAATTTTCCAGGTTTCCTGCTGTAGGGGAATCGCGAAGCAACGCCCATGCTTTGTTCTGAGTGGTCCGTGCTTTCCTGCATGCGTCGTTCCACCATGGGACTCACCATTTAGAAGACATGCCGCTCATTTTGGCAATGCATTTAGATGTGGCATCAAGTATAAAAGCTGTAAAATACGTGACAGCGTCATCTATGGTCAGGGCAGACAGCTCAGTCCATGTCATGTGTGTAAGAGTTCTATACCCTGCCCAATCAGCTGAGTCAATCTTCCATCGAGGAACCTGCGGGGGTAGTTGATCTTTGTTCGGCGCACTCAGGATGATTGGGAAGTGGTCACTCCCATAAGGGTTTTTAAGAACGTTCCACTTAAATACAGGTAAAAGGGACGGTGATGAAATGCTAAGATCTATGGAGGAGTACGTGTTGTTTGCAAGGCTAAAATACGTAGGCTACTTTATATTTAAAAGACATAAACTAGAAGAGAAAAGGAGCTGCTCAATGAGACGTCCTCGCGCATCACAGTGAGCATCGCCCCACAGGACACTGTGTGCATTAAAATCACCTAGAACCAGAAACGGCTCTGGGAGTTCATCTATTAATGATTCTAGATCACGTCTGTGTAGCTGTTGATGCGGTAATATGTACACCGAACATATGGTAATGAGTTTATTAAAAAGTACATCTCGAATGGCCACTGCCTCAAGGGCCATTTGGAGCTTCAAGTGCTGGCATGCTATACTTCGATCAGCTATAATGGCCACACCGCCAGATGGTACGACAGCATCCTCCCGGTCTTTTCGGAAAATAATATATTGCCGTAGGAAGTCCTTCTGCTTAGGAGTTAAGCGCGTTTCTTGCACACATAGCACTTTCACGTTAAACCTACTCAGAAGTTCTTGGACTTCATCCAAATTTCTAAGTATTCCCCTTACGTTCCACTGTATGATTTTGTCCATAGGGGAAAAAAAGGAAAAAAGTGCTGTGTGCAGAGAATATGGAGATTAGCTCATTTCACAGGGCCTTTGTCAGGCCCTGTAATCGGCGTTCTGTCCTTTTTGGGGCGGTCGAGAGAAGCTTGCCGCTCCTTCGGCGCTTCCTGCGCCGTTTGGCTTGAACTGGTGTCCATAGCCTCTTGCGAGGCCCTGGACGCCCGCTCTAAAGAGCGATCTGTGCGTCGCTTAGACTTCGCCTCAATCGACGAAGTCTTTGTCCCCACCGAGCTTCGGGTCGATGAAGCCCCCTTGGCCTCGTGATTGCCCTGGCTGCTGCCAGAGCTTGTAGAGGTCACTGGTGTGGACAGGCTGAATGTGGGCAGGGCAGCGCTGGCTGCTCCCGCTGTAGGGGCTTGTGGCATGGGCCTCGGCACGCTAGGCGCGGTCCGGTCAACTGCCAAGGGCCTTTGTGGTGCCGCCCCTCGTTGCACCACTTCGGCAAAAGGTGTTTTTAGTGCCAATGATAACGAGACCCGTTGTCTTGCTTCCCTGTATGTGATATTTTCCTTAACTTTTATAGTTATCATTTCCTTTCTCTTTTACAGGCTGGGCACGCTCTGGAGTATGCAGGGTGACTACCTTCGAAGTTAGCACGGAGGACCTCGTCATGACTACATTCATCAGCCCTGTGGCCGGTTGTGCCCCACTTAGCACACATCAGCTGTCCTCGGCAGCTCTGGGATACATGACCAAATCGCTGGCATTTGAAACAGCGCCTCGGGTTTGGAATGAAGGGTCGGACATGGAGTTTTACATAGCCAGTTTCGAGAGTCTCAGGTAAAGTGGTTGAGTTGAAGGTGAGTATCAAGTGCTTTGTTGCTATTTCGTTGTTGTTACGTCTAATTTTGATGCACTGGACATGTATTACACCTTGGTCCTTCCATACATCAAAGAGCTCTTCTTCACTCAGTGTCATCAAATCTTCGTCCGATACCACGCCCTTCACTGTATTCATGGTACGGTGTGCGCTCCCAGAGACGGGGATCTTACCAAAGGCTACGAGGTGCGAGAGTTTATTGTACTGTTCCTTGTCTTTTAATTCAAGAAGCAGATCTCCACTTGCCATCTTCGTGGCCTTATAACCGGTTCCAATGGTCTCTCTCAAGCACTTGGCCACAAGGAAGGGTGAGATTGCTCTTGCTTTTGTAGATGATTGTTCGCAGTGGAGGACATGGTATTTTGAGAAAGTTTCTCTGTTTTTGGTCCAAAGTAGTGAAGTTGCCTCGGTGCGTACCCTTTTCAAAGCACGATCAGTTAAAGAGGGGGTCCAGGATCCCATGGAAAAATGTGTATGTTTCGGTAACGGCGCCTACCACCCACCACGGAGTCCAACGAGGGGACGTGGCAGAGCATGTGGGCATGTTTGCGCAACGCCAGCAGTACGCAGTTATTATAACCCAATATGGTTTACCCTAGTTTGGATAGCCACACAAGGTTAATCCTTGCCGCCAGGAAAAACAGAAGTAAATTGAAGACAGGAGAGATCAGGAAATATTGAAAGTAAGAGGGAAAGACGAAGATGAAGAGAGGCAGAGACAGGAAAAGGTGACTGCCGGTTTCCCCTGGGTGGGTCAGCCCAGGGGTGCCGTCTACGTGAAGCCGGGGCCAAAGGGGTGTGTTGCCTCCGCCGGGGAACTTAAAGGTCCAATCACCCGGCGTCGGCTCAACCCCCAGGATCCCCTTTTCCCCGGACACGGCAAAGCCACGCACGGCTAGGCGTGGGAGGAAGCCGAAACTCCCCGTTAGCTCGGGTCCGTGGTGGTCCACACCAAACGCCTACTTGCGCAGGCGCCCCTGCGGGGAAAACTGTGTGTGTGCCCCGATTCAGGGGCAGTTTAGAACCTTCAGTGCGGAAACATTAAAGTTATGTTATCCCACAGACGCATGAACGGACGCATGAACGGACGCATGAACGGACTCAAGGGCGGATGCATGAATGAACGCAGGGACGGACGCACGAACAGACGCACGCACGGACGGGCGGATGGACGCATGGACGGACGGAAGCAAGAACGAATGGAAGGACGAATGCTTCGCCCCACTCCCCATCATCCATTTTATGGATATGCTGCCATTTTTTTCGAACTTGCTTGCTCTTTCTTCTCCGCCGTTCTGGCTGCCGGTGAGTTACTGTTCTCTCCGTCAGCCGCTCCTTTGTTCACCTTGACTAGTGCTTCCTCAGCAGACTTCAGCCTTTCTCCCATTGCCCTCGTTTTCCCTTGCTCTGTCGTGAACGCAGTCTCCAGCTCGGTGATTCTCATCAGCAGTTCACTCTGGGCAGCCATCGCTTTCTCCATTTTTTTCTCGACCTCACATTGCCTACACTTTGCGTCAGCCTTCTCTCCATTCGTTTCTGCCCTTGGGTTCATTTTCAAACACCCCCCGCATCTTGAACGCTTAACAGCCTTTTTGGCCATGTCTTTATGACACCAATTGTCCTTAGGACTTATCTCACTCGATAATTACAAAGCACGATTTTTGCCCTACGAAAAAAAGAAAGTTTAAGCTCTACTACAAAACTTTGCGTGTTCAATGTACGCGAAACCTCCCCCACTGGATGGCAAGAAAAACAAACACAAAGAAACAAACCCACACGCGCAAAAACTAAGAAATACCTGGTAACAGAGCCCCGGAAAAGCCGTACAATGTAATAAGTACTACAAAGATTTTAACTGCTGCCTTATTAATTATAAAGGCAAGCTCAAAACATGCAAAACCACCTATCTGTGCAGTCGATCTGGAGCGCTCAAAAACACGTCCATCCACCATGCCAGTCCAAACTGAACTTCGTTGGATGGATGGATGGAAGGATGGATGTGGCTGTACCCTTTAGATCGGGCGGCGGCTAACGCCACCTAGCCGTAATACTTAGTGAACTAAGCACTAGTCTTATCTTTTTTTTTTCCTTTAAATATTGAAAATGAGGACTGGTAGTTCGCAGTGAAGGGCTTAATTTTCACTCGTACCTTGACTTTAGCCACCAATCACATAACCTTCTAGTTAATTCTACCCGCTTTAAGTCTGTTTTGCCCTCCCTGCCCCTACACCATAGAGCTTCGAAAAACTCTGCGCCATCATCCTGAACTAGAAACTGAAGCCCTTCACTGAACATTACCTAGTGTTCGGTAGTTTTTTCCTCCTCTCCACATGCACTGAATACCGTGTCTAACACTTCGTATTTGGCCCGATATGTCTTGGCTCACAATACTCTCGTCCTGGCCTCAAACAGTGGAGAACTACCCCAAGAATTGTCATAAATCTTTTCCTTGGCGATTTCCGGCTTAAAAGCTCGATAGATCTCTAGTGCAGACTTCTTAATCATGCCAATTCTCCACATGTAAGTCTCCGTTTCCTTCACTTTCTTCTTAACTGATAGTTCTTTTTTGTTTGGCCACCTGCTGTTTTTTTAAGTATTTACCAGTCAATTTCCTGGTTCGCTTCCTCCATTTTGTATCAAAATTATTCATGTACAAGTAGCAGAAAACCTTCCTAGCCCAACGGTCCTCCCCCATTTCTCTCAATCGCTTCTCAAATTTTATCTTACTGCTAGCTTCCCTGCCCTAAAAAATGTCCATCCCATATCACCTTGTACTCCTTGATTTGGTGTATTCCCGTGAGCTCCTAAAGCAAACCTACCTATTCCACGTTGCTTAATTTCTAATCTTGCTTGAACTTGTGATATCATGCACAAGACCTCATTGCCGAACGTCAGCCAGGAACCATGACCCCTTTCCATATTCCTCTCACAACATCATACCTATTGTAATTCCACAGTGCCCTATTTTTTATCACTGCTGCATTCCTGTTACCTTTAGTCGTCACGCATATTTCGTGTTCCCTCAGATACTCAGTCCCATTGCTTATCCATACACCCAGATATTTGTATTTATCTGTTATCTCTAGCGTGACCTCCTGTATTCTAAGCTCACTACCTTCGTTGTCATTGAAAATCATGACTGCTGATTTTTCCTTACTGAATCAGAAATCTAACCTATCTCCCTCATTACCGCAGATGTCCTTCAATCTCTGCAAATCTTCCTTGTTTTCGGCCATTAGCACTATATCATCTGCGTACATCAATGCTGGTAGTGCCTGTTCAATGAGTTTTCCTTGTTTGACGAAAGAGAGGTTGAAGCCCAGTCCACTTCCCTCTAATGTGGTTTCTAATCCTTGACGGTACATCATGAATAATAAAGGTGACAGAGGACACCCCTGCCTAAGCCATCGTTTCACCTCTGTGGGCTTAGATACATGTTTTGCCCACTTTATGACTACCTTGTTATTTTTATAGATTTCCTTTAAAAGATTAGTGACTCCATCTTCCACACCTAGCGTGTCCAGTATTTCCCACAAGTCCTCTTGAACCACGCTATCGTACGCTATCTTGATATCCAAACATGCTAGCCACGGGGGCCTGAGTTCCTTTTCTGCTATTTCGATGAACTGCATCAGTGAGAACAGATTGTTTTCGAACCTTCTGTGTTTCTGAAACCCATTCTGCAGTTTCCCCAGCACCTCCTCATCCTTTATCCATGCCTGCAGTCTTTCCTTTATAACTTGCATCGCCAGCCTGTAGACCACTGATATCACTGTTATAGGATGGTAGTTGTTTGTCAGCTTTGTCCCTCTTTCCTTTATAGATCGTGCTCATCTTGCTAAGTTTCCATCCATCTGGGACTTCACCATTGATTACTGTTCTGCTCACTGCCTCCCTCAAAGTCTGTTTAGATTTCGGACCCAATGTCTTTATCAGCACAATTGGAATGCCATCTGGGCCTGTTGATGTACTACTTGGAACCCTCTTTTCAGTCCTTTCCCACTCTCGGTGTGAAAATGGTGCCGTTCCGCCGCTTGACCCATCCTTGTCTATTGTGGTGCACAAAGCACTTCTTTGTTGCAATTTTTCTGTCACCCTTGATGTTATATAATCAATAGCTTCGTCCCCTTCTTGTTTAGCACATTGAGATGTAGTGATAAACCTCTGCTCTAGGCTTGTTTCGTTTCTTAGGAAGTTTAGATGGTTCCAAAATTTCGCAGCTGCCTTTCTGTCCTTTTTATGTACTTCTGCAACCCAGTGAGCACTTTTTCTTGTAATATTTTCATTGATCAGGAGGAATGCTTCCCTGCTAGAGCTTAGAAAAATGTCCCACTTTCTTTCAACATCATCTGTCGGTTCACCCCGCTGCTTAGCATGTCTGTGTTCCCTAGAGGCTTCCTGACGTTTTGCTATGGCTCTCTTAACTTCCTCATCCCACCGACTCTTGGGCTTGTGTCTTCTTTTCCGGGGTGACTTGTGACGTGCCTTAGCAAGCCCTAGCTCAAGCAGTCTAATTAGATTTGTGTATGTCCACACTGTTTTATTATCCTCAGTGATTACTTTCTCAATTTGTTTAGTAGCAATTTTCATTTGCCTTTCTGAATGAAAATTTTCGTGTAGGTGCTCATCTTGTTTCCTTCCCACTTTATCTGCTCTTCAAAAACTTAGCTTGATATATAGGTGATCCCCTGACTGCTGGAGCCACCTTCATCTATGTGCATTCCCCTGAGCTTATCATACATCCTATGTGACATAAGTGCGTAATCTATCGTAGACTGCAGCCTTCCCACCTTCCATGTTATTTGCCATTCACACTTTTCAGTACTGTTGCAAATGATCAAATCATGCCTTTCACACATATTAATGATCATTTTGCCTGTTGGGTCGGTATACCTATCTGTATCTTCTATATGCGCATTCATGTCTCCTAGTTTAATTATCTCGCACTCTTCTCCTGATTCCTCATTGTTTTTTGATATACACTCTACCATTGCCTGGTTTTGCTCTCTGGTCTTTGCTCCCGTCCACAAGTACACCAAACCAAGGAGTGTCATCTGCCTAGCTACTTTCACTCTTAACCATATTTGTTCCATGCATCCCTGCTTGAGTCTTTGCAACCCATGCTCTTATGTATAAATGCACCGATTCCACCCCCCCCCCTTTTGCTGCATTCTGTTCTATTGCAATATTTCCATACGTAATCCGGATTGCCAGGTGGTTGCTCCATGTTCCGAAGATGTGTCTCCACAACCCCGTATACCATCAGCTCTTCCTGCCTCAACTGCTCTTCAATCTCTTCCCACTTTAACCTGTTCCTGCCACCCGGCATGTTAATATAGCCTACGTCTGACTTAGCTTGGCCCTTGTGCTTACGTCGGTTTCTTCTCCCACGGACTCCGTGTGGCTTGAATATTTGTGCCCCTTTAGAACTGTCTTTGGCTACACTGCTGGCCTCGGGGCTCTGGGTCCCCCTAAAAAAGCTGTGGCTTGAAGACTCATTCTATTACCGACCCTCCTGCTCGTCGCACCACTGTAGTGAATACCATCCTGTGCAAAGGGGCGAGCGCCGGGCTCGTACACGTCTTGGTTCACTTCCATTACGCTGTATCTGAGTTGCCGGGTCATACCCTTGATCACACAATTGGCCTCCACTACCCTCCTTTCAATCCCACGAGGCTGTCCCTAGACCTCTGGGACTGTGCATATGGTCACATGCACACTCCCGGAGGCTTCTCGGAGCTTACGCATCCCATCCTCTAACTTTCTCTGAAGGTTCTGATCTTTGCCCTTCAACACATCTTTCAGCCCAGCATGGATAATGACTAGATTTTCGCCCTCCATGTTGTTCTCTACAACTTCCTGGGCATTTGCCAGTGCATCCACCATGCTCGTCTCTGACTGGGCCTCCACCCTGACTCTCCAATCGTCCTTCACTGTCTTGAAGACGCCATCCCTAACCCTGGCCACGTTAGAGTCCGCCACCACTAAGACCCTTCTACGCTCCAATCGCTGGCTTCCTGTTCGTCTACTCGCACAGCGCCGCCACGCGGCAATGGGAAGCGGAGGTGGAGCGCACGCTCGACGGCCGGAGGAGAGCGTTCGCCTGGGCGCGGAAAAAAATAGAGGCGGCACTGTCTCGAGCCATCCTCATCTTTCCCCTCCTTTTCTCTGCCATCCATGTTTGTAATTGGTGCATTTCTTGCACGTTATCTTGCAAATGGCTGCTGGTATTATCATTATTATGCAAAAGGTTCAAAACGAGAACGCATGCTTCCAGACGGATTCTCGCCATGACCAAAGACAAAATCGTAGCAAGGACATAAACTGGACTGGAGGAGCGTTTTAGTGTGCGCCAAGTCGGTCAAGAATGTCTCGATGTGCTCGTTCAATGCAACATCCGCGTTTTTTAACAACCCTGGGTTGCCGTAAAACAAGAAAAACGGTTTCTTTCTCTTCAACTTACCTCGTGCTATATGAGATAAAGCACACCGTGAAGTGTAGTTATGAAACATTTCATGCAAATGATTTCGTGGAACTCTGTCGACGTACGTCGACGCGGATCTGCGAAGAGAGCTGACACGCCAGGCGCGCGTCTAATGCGCGTCTAGTGTATGCCAGTTGTTACAAATATTTGTGTGTATACGCACGTATACAGCGCAGCTGGAGGGTGTAATCAACGCACCTTCAGAAATATTTCACGCTTGACCATTTCACCCGGACACGCCATAAAGGAGCCGAATAGCGCTGCTTTGGGACCCTTTACCAGCAGAACTCTCACTTTTCCGGAACTTTCACGCACCGCACCAGAATCGCCTGGCATCACGATTGTCCAAATGGGCACTATAAATAAAAAAAAGTAGTCATCGCCGTGCTGCCAGTCCAACGTTCGTAGCAGTCTGGCCGTGGTTTTCCCTTGCGTGTGCACAAGCCAGCTGTAATCACTCGTCACTACGTCACGCGCCCTGTGGTCACTGACAGGATCCAGCAAGAAGCGGGTCCACTGTGTCACAGCACGAACAGAACACATTTGGAGAACTGGACCGGTTATAAGTGGACGAACTACGATGTGCGACGCCAGACGCCATGGCTAGTATTGTAAAATGTAATGGAGAAAGTTTTTCCTTTCTCCATGTAAAATATAGAACTGCACAAGGTTTCCAGTCGAGTAACGCACATCCCGCTTGGTTTTGTGTTCTATAGTTTATGTCTATAAAGGTAAACGTTTATTCTACGACTCATTTCCTCCTATTTTCTTTTATTCACTGTAGCAACTGAACCGAAATATATATTCGCTTTTTTATGAAAGCTCTGAACCTTCTAGGCGGCGTTCCAGGAACATAAGCGAAGAGGAAAGGGGAAGGTGTCGCTAGCTTGGAAACTTGTTTCATCTAGGGACCTTAAGGACCATGGTGGGCTGCTAGGGAATTCCGCAAAGTACAGTGCCATCCACTCTTGGTGCAAACACGGCGCATCGTAGCCGCGCTCCGCGAGGCGCCAGCACACACGGTGCGGCCGCGCATCGAAGCTGATAGGAGCATGCGCACAGGCATTGCATGATGTCTTGTGATGCGCTCAAGTGCCGTGCTTGCTTTGCTGGGAAGCATGCCCAACTATAAACATGCCAGTAGCGATTGAGCCCTCCGTAAGGGCATTGCAGGAAAGCGAGCTTCTTTTGCTGTGCAGTTTGAGCAGCTTCCAAACCTCAACGAGAGGTCCACCAATCCGTGCGAGAACTAACCCATCACGAATTGGACAGCAACGGCCCGGCACCCCGCACCCACAACAGAAAAGGGGGGGGGGGGGAGATTTTGGTGGAGGCGATGGAGACGATGGAGGTGATGACAATGGTGAATATGCAATACAAGACGACCGAGACAGACTCGTCACGTACGTACCATGACATATTGGCACTATATAAGCAACAATGATATCACCCGCCACACCAACAGTTAGACAGATCTCAATAAACATATTGGCAAAAGCTGCAAACCAGAACCTTTTTAAATCCATTACACCGCAACAGAGTAAATTCAAGACAATGCCCCAAAGCAAGCTGTAACCTCTATAAGCACGAACACGCAGATATGACACATATTCTGTGGCACGTGGCCACGGTAATATGCCGAAAGGACAATATAGGATCGGACCTTGTCGACGAGCGTTGGCTAAGTGCGCTGACTAGCTCAGGTCTGCACCACCAACTGTGGGCAATCCAGCGTGCCCGGACAGCTGCGGTGGAAAGGCCACGCCTCACCGCGCAAACGTCCGGGCAGCCTGAGCCCAGGCAGGTAACGTTGCAGGGCTTTTTTGTTTTGTTTTCAATAAAGCTTTTTCCGCCCATCCGTACACAAACGCGCGCACAAACACGTTCAAATGCATGCACAAACAGACACACACGTACAAATGCTTGAAAAATGGCCCGTCTTTCTAGCTAAGCAGAAGAAAGTAACTCATCGCAATAACCAAGTGAATATTGCGAGTCCCACTTAACACACAGATATTATATTCTTGGTGAAGCCACTGGCCGCAACTGGCTGGCGAGCCGCGTGTTCGCGACTTCCTATTTTATCAAAAACTTCAGGATGGTCGTGTCTTCGATGTTTTATTTCCCCATGTGTTCCGAGATCCACTTGAGGTATTTGGGTACAATTTTACCGTTAAGAAAGTCTTCTGCTCTGCGGCTCAGGATTTTAGTTGCTTCGGTAGAGACCATGCAATTCCTTTGAGAAATTCTTAATGGCCATCTTCGAGTCACTGATCTGTCGTGTTTTCGGCCATTGATTACGGCCAGTGCAATGGCCATTTCTTCCGCTACCTCCGTTGATCTGTGTTTTACGGAGCCCACCCCTTTTGCGTCTATGACCGCCATGGCGAAGCGGGAGCCACTCACAACCCTAGTAATGATGTCATAATTTCGGAAATCATGAGCGGCGTCTACAAAAATACACCCTCCCGCACGTCATAGTTTTAGTGCACACAAGAAATATACCGATCTCACAATACAGGACCTTCTCGAGGAGCGTTGGCTAAGACGTTTTTAAGGATCATTTTCGTGCGGTATTTTTGTCTTTCAACGTTGTATACATGGTGCATATTTTTGTCTTCTGTGATGTCTTCTGTGATTATCGTGGACCTGACATCCATGTGAATCTGCATCTTGGGACCTTTCATTTCGTGTTACTTAATGGAGATCTTTTCTATAATTTGTCTACCCGCCATGGTTTCAGTCAATCGTTTGAGTTGCACTATCATCCGTGCTTCAGCGATCTCGTCCAGCGTGTTATGTAGTCCAAGCTGTAGCAGCCTTTCGTTCTTTGTGTACTACGCAGCTCTGTACACTTTTCTAATCAGCGCGTCAAGAACGTCTTTCTCAGCCTTGTTCCAGTGGACGAACGCCGCTACGTACGTGATGTGGCTGATCGCGAAGACCTGCACGAGCTTTCTCGTTCCTTTCGTTTCTGCTTTTGTGGAATGTGTCCCAATCTGCGCGTCTGATCTTCCGTTTGAAATTCGTGGTGGGAGGATGGCCTAGGGCAATGCTGATGATCCTGTGATCACTACCCAGGTCTTCAAAGGTGTTTTCCCACGCGATTCGCCCGGCATTCTTGCAGAGCGTTAGATCTAGCGTGGTGTCCCTGCGAGAGCCTACATCGATTCTGGTGTGCGAGGCTGGCTTGTTGAGAATGGTTAGGCCGGCCTTATCAATCAAGTCCGCTAGGTCTTTTCCTTTTTTAGACGAGTCCTCATATCCTAACTGCATGTGCGGAGCCTTAAAGTAACTTCTGGTGACAAGTCTGTTCTCTCCCGCGATGTTCGCCATTTCGTTTATTAGTTCTTCGAGGTTCAGTGCAAGTTTTTCTAGGAGGCGTTGTTTAGTGTTAGGTTCTTTTTAGACGTGCTGCTGCATACATTCAGGAAGAAAGATCCGCACGACTTCTATGAGGACGTGGTTGATGTCCGTGATTGTTTCGTAACGTTTAAGATAGCGAATAGCCCATTTTCACTAGTGTGGTCACGACTATGCCTCTCCCCTTTGTTGTGTGCGTTGTTTGTGGGAGGCGTACCCAGCAATTTTGACGTGGTCGAATGTCTCCTGCAAAATTATCCCATCCAGCTTTTTTTCTTCTTGTGGTGATTTTGACGAATTGTGCTATCGATGCTTTTTTGTTAGTGAAGCCGCGGCAGTTACACTGCCAGGTGACGAGTCTTCTCATTTTCGTGCCCGCCATCTCTACGAAATTCTCTTCCCCAGCTCCTCGAGCAGCTTTTTGTGTTTTAGGGCTAGGGCCTTACTTCCTGCTTCACTGTCGCTATGTCGCACCACCAGCATCTCGAACGTTTTCTTCATTTTGTCCGACATTTTGTTTATCATGTCGAGAACGTCAGTTTTTTTTTTGTGAGTGTGCTATGGCGGAGCCTCTTAACCTTTTTTTCTGAGTCATTTATTTCTTTGGTCTGGGTCAGCGGGATTTTTCTCTTGGTGCCCGGTTTTGCTTCAACTGCTACCAATTCTACCTCCTCCTCCTCCCCTATGGCTTTAGTCGCTGGGGTGGAGACGACCGTGACGGCGGCAACATCTCCGTCTAAATTTTGATGAGTATTTCATTAAGTGTTTTCTGTAGTTCGTCAATTTTTTAGTTGATACACTGCTTCGCTTTTTAGAGCTCCTGTCTGAGTAGCTTGTTTTCCGCTTTATATTCCTCTACACGTTTCTCTATGTCTTTGTGATTGCCCTTAGCGCTACTATTATTGGAGGACCTTGCCGAATCGCGATTGGCCACTACGTCTGACCAGCCCACCTTGTCTGGCGTCTTTTCTTCTCTTTGCTGCTTCGTCATCGCTTCACGCGTTCTTCCACTCAAGGTGGATCTCGACCCACACCTGGTCCAGGCTCAGCTTATGGACCTTGACCTCGAGGGACGTAGTCCCAAAGCTCCCAGCCTGGACTTGGATCTGGACCTTGATGTGGGTGCGCGGGCTGGTTGTGTGTTGCTGCTTCCCGATGTGTCCTGGTCTGGTGAGCCAGCAGCCCACTGGAGTTCCTCCTCGTTTCTCCTCGCAGCCCACCTTCGTTGTTTTACCAAGTATGACGTCTTAAATTTAGTACCGTAAGTCCTGTCTGCCGTGGCGTGTGGCGCTCCGCAGGGCTTGGGTGTGCATTCATGGTCTTTGGTAGTATTTTGGCACCACACCCCGGGCACAACTTGTCTGCCAGTCCTGGGCACACATTGGGACTGTACCTGGGCCTCCCGCACTCTTCGCAAAAGTATATTTGCTTCTAGTAGAGGGAAACTTTCACCATGATGCTGTTGAAGTAAGCCCACATGGGGACCATGTCGCCTTCGTAGACGAGTATGACGGAGGTCATGCTCCCCAGTCTTTTGGCGTATGCCAGTGACGGGTCCTTGCGTACCAGTGCGTGCACGAGCTGATCATGTGTGTACTTCAAGGGAATGTTGCGGATTATCCCTTTCACCATGTGGTGTCGAGACGTACGCGCTCGTCTCGTACGTCTTCCCGTTGATTTTCAAATCCTCGAGTATGAAAAATTTCTTCACCGTCATTTCGTCCGGTGTGCTATCACCAGAATATTTTGTGCAGGGTTGGGGCAGATCGTGAAGATTTCGTCGTTGCTCAACCCTGCGTCTTGGAGTATCGCTTCGTCAAGGCCGGCTCTGCACGCGTGTCTAATGCCCAGCCCGTCTCTTTGTCTGACAATTATCTTGATGTCATCTGCAGATAGCTTTGGCATCTTGCTTGCTTGTATAATCTTGCTATTTTCTTCCCATCTCTGCGCGTCGGGCTTCTTGAGCGGGTGCCTTTCTGTGCTCTTTTCGACAGGTTTCGCACGGCCCTTTCTTTAGTACATAACCTCGATCCAGCCCTCCACTTCGCCGTCAGCGTCTCGTCTAGTTGGATCGCTTTTGTCCTCTCCGGAATTATCACTAGGGGTTTCCCCCACTTCTGCCTCATCTACGTCCATTTCGGAGGTGCGTTCGATCTCTTGGCTTGCAACTCGACACCGTTAATCATCCTGCCCGAGACCGGCGTCAGCCTTGTCAGCGTAGGCTTAGCTCAGCACACTTGTAGCTCGGGTAGACCTGCTTGAAGGAAGTGCGAGGATTGGAGGGCGGGCGGGGCTTCGTTTTTTCACTGCACTTTTTTGTTTTCTTTTATAGATATTTTAGGTCTTGCTTTCCTCCCTATTTCTACAAATTTCTATATTCTTTCTGCCTTCCTTCTTCTTCTTTTTCTGTCTCGCTTGAATCCTTTTTGGCATTTTTATACGTGCTTAATCCGGCGTTACGCGAAACGATGAGAGCTTACGGGTGCCACTGTCTCGGAAGTGCTCTGCACTCAATATTATCAAGGCACTCTAAAAACAGGAGAAAGAGTACTTCTCCTTGGCGTGAGCGTGCGCTCAGTATCCTACACGCGGCTACGCTTTACGTGGTTTTGCCTGCATTAGGCCAATCGACGACGACAGCGTGCGATCGGTGGGTGTGTCGGACCAGACCTAGCGATGTTGCCTAATAAGTCGTTCGTCTGCGTTATGCAGGTTCTACTGGCACAGTTCACCGCTCTTCAGCCGGTCGGGATTCAGCTGGACAGGACTGAACTCGATGCAAGCGTGGATCCAACAGTATACGCACTACACCACGTCGTCAGTGCTTCTGGCTTCACGTTATCCACCCGCCATACCACGGGACTTCATCAGACACCTTTAGAGGGGCCATGCCACATCGCTTCGACTTCAGTGTGTGTGGCGGACGAGACCTAGCGATGCATGTTAGTGTTTATTATAACTCAATCAAAAGTGACTATCGCGGCCTCCTGGTCCTGCCATGCGCACGCCAGTGTCTTCAAATTTCATGCGATGTTTTTGTGCATGCAAACTTTTGTTGTGCGGGGACATTGAAGTGAACCCTGGGCCGAACACTGAAGCTTTATTGGCCAAACTGCTAGGAGGGCAAAATAAACTGGTCACAGAGATAGCCACTTTAAGGAATCAGCAGTCCAACATGGAAAAAATAACTTCAGAACAAGCGTTTTACTGAATTTGGAACACATGTCACTCGAGCAGATGGCCTAGAACAGGCGGTCAAATCACTTCAAGCGAAGGTAGCTGACCTTGATTATAGGAGCAGGCGTTCAAACCTGGTTTTGTATAAAATTCAGGAGGGCAGCACTGAACGTGAGACAACTCTTCACGCTGAGGTGATTGACGTTTTTTGGAGACAAGCTAAACGTAAGATGCAGCTTTGTCACAAGAATACACCGCATCGGAAAGCCGGGTAAAATGAGGCCAGTAATTGTATCCTTTAAAAATTACAATGAAAAGCAGGAAGTTCTTAAAAATGCACGAAAGTTAAAGGGAACAAAAATTTTTTATCAGAATGACTATTCAGTGGATACTCTAAGGAAACACAAGCTTTTATGGCAAAGTGCCAAACAGGAAAAACAACAGGGAGAGAAAGTCATTCTTCTGCATGATAAACTGCGAATAGATAGATATACGTATGGGGTGATGCCACAGATTCCAGAGTGGAACTGGTTACCCGACGGAAAGGTTCGTCCAAGGATTGACAGATACCTTCACACCTTGAGGAACTACGCTTCTTAAATATCAATGTGCGCAGCATTGTAAACAAAAGGGATCATCTTGAAGCCATAATCTTGGGATACAGTCCTCATCACGGAAACTTGGCTTCAAAGTGAAGCTCACGACAACAGTATTTTTCCATTTTCGTACCAAGTATTTCATCGGGAAAGAAATTCAAAAGGAGGTGGCGTTGCCGTTCTAGTTAAACAAAACATTTCAGCAACACTTACACAACAAATCGATAACCATGAAAGTATTACCTTAAAATTGTCATGCTGGGGCTTTTTCTTATTGTAGCCGTGTATCGCCATCCCGATGCGCCACTGGTGGTTGGGTTTTAGACAACAAAAAATAATTATTACTGGAGATTTCAACCTTCCTGGTGTTAATTGGGAGAACCCGTTTACTTCTATTGAATCCAGTGCCCTTGTTCATAGTGTGCTCGACTTGTTGATGCACAGTAATTTGGAACAGGTGGTTAGACAACCTACTCGAATTCAGGGTAGTTCCTCTTCTATATTATGCATGACTGACTTTTCTCTGACCAATGAACCTGGTCTTTCAGACCACTATATGGTGAAGTGCGTATGCCACTTCTTGACAAAGAAAAGTGCTCCTTCTAAAACCGTCAGAGTTAAAGATTACCTTCATGCAGCTGATTAAAGTGTCCTAGACTTTCTAGACATAAACAGAAGCAATTTTGGTGGGTCTGACGTTAATGAGCTATGGGAGACATATAAAAGGTTAAGTCTATACTCTATAGATCACTTTGTGCCAAAGAAAGATCAGGAAAAAATTCCGTCGATCATCCGTGAGATTTTGCATCAAAAAAGAAAACTAAAACGACTACGTCATCTTCGCAACTCAGAAAACTATTCAAACAAACCAGACATTCTTAAAACAATCTGTCTGATGTGCTAAGCAATTTTATTTTCAACATACTCTACCAGAATTCATACGGACGGCTCCTGATAAATTCTGGTCGCAATTATCTCCCAAGAAAGACCATACTTTTCACATCATTCACAATGATACAATCGTTACAGATAAAGCAAATATAGCGACACATTTCAATAAGTACTTACAAAGCGTTTTCCAAGAAGACTGCGACACCGCACGCGCTTATGCTACCACTTTGTATCATCTCGACTCAGATATAGTGTCCCTATCTGGCTTTGTATCTATGCTTCTGAACGTAAAGACTAAAGCTTTGTCTGGTCCCAATAACATTCACAATGCGTTTCTGCGTCGATACACTGAAATGGTTGCTAAATTTCTTGTGATCATTTTCCGTGCCTCTCTGTCTTCTTGATCTGTTCCGATAGATTGGAAAAGAGCGCAAATTGTCCCCAATATTGAAATCTGGAGATAAATTATTGGTTACAAATTATCGCCCCATATCTATTACTTGTTCTTGTTGTAAGCTTCTGGAGCACGTCATAGCTAACTACATCACTGATCTTCTTAATGACAACAACATATTACCCTTCAGTGTGCGTCGATATGTCACCACTTGCGACCTCTGTCAGGGCCGGAAAATACCTTCTTTGCTGCCAGCTGGATGTCTTCACCCAACTGAAGTCCCCTCTGAACAATTTCATCGCATGGGGCTCGACCTTATGGGGTCTCAAATTGGCGAGAGTGCCAGGCTCTTGAGTGAACGGACAACAGACGCGGTTGATACAAACCAAACAACATAAATTTATTTCACTAATTTAGAACGACGATATCGTCCACCAAATTATTATAACATAAATCGTGATCAAGCCACTAAGACATCCTTACACAATATTACTATACACTCCAAAACAAACGCAATAACACGACAAACACAATAGCACACCCAAGGCAGCGTCGCCAACGGTTGACTTATCACAAGAGCCCCCGACGCACAGCCTGCGGTGCCACGCTAGACAACCGTTCGCGGCAACCGCCACGCGCAAGAGCGACTCGATCAACTCTCTCGACCGCCACCAAAGCTTGCCTTCTGCCAGAGGTCACCGCCAGCGCTACCGCTCCAACAACCATAATGATGACGATAATAGCGGCCATCACCGCTCGCGTACACAGCGCTACCTATCGCTCAACAGTCGCGAACCCGAAATACGCGTGCGCCACGCTGCGCAAACTTTACTGGAGGTGTCAGCACCCCCACATTCCCCCGACCGTAATTCAAACCATATTCCGAAAAAACCTGGAGGCTCCCGCTCAATTCCTGCGAGAAAGGATGAAGAAGCCTCTCGGGATTTTTTAGGTGGACAACCGCTTTGTCCGGCAGCGGCTAGGAAACGTGGGACCACCTCAAGCGGCACAGAAAGCGAGGCAACGGAGCTCTACTCCGACGGTTTCGAGCCATCGGATGACGACTACACAGTCGTAATGAGCCGCAATGCAAAAAAATTGCCCGCAGCTTTTCTCGGGGGAACACTGAGGAGGATGCGGAGCATATAATTGGTTAACGGGGTGTTAAAGTGCGACTTACTTGGGTCGATGGCTAAATTGGTTAACGTGGTTGTGAAATGGGGTGTTGAATTGCGACTTACTTGGGTCGATGGCTGAATTGGTTAACGTGGTTGTAGGAGGGGGTGTTAAATGAGTGAACACGTACACACGTATGCGAAAGGGTGGCGCTGGTCGATTCCTTCCTCCTCTACACACCGCGCGCACTTCACTCCTCCACCATCTGTGCACCCTTCCTCCTCTACACACCGCGTGCGCTTCTCCTCTTCACGAACATTCGCTAGCTGTATAATGTAGCGCGCATGCGCCGTCACGCTTCGAGAACATCGGCAGCTGACGCGCGCGCATGCGCCGTCGCGCTTCGAGAACATCGGCAGCTGACGCGCGCGCATGCGCCGTTGCGCTTCTCCCCCTTCTCGAACATTCGACAGCTGACAGTGCATGCGCCGTCGCGCTGTATATATACTCAAGGTCGGCGCTCGCTCGCTCAGTTGCCGCTCGTCGGTTGGTTTGTCCGGCGCGTCGACGTCCAAGGTCGCGATGAAATGAATTCCAACGAATCCACAAACACAATGATCGACGTCCCTTCGACCAGCGCCGCCCTTTCGCATACGTGTGTACGGGTTCACTCATTTAACACCCCCTCCTACAACCACGTTAACCAATTTAGCCATCGACCCAAGTAAGTCGCAATTTAACACCCCATTTCACAACCACGTTAACCAATATAGCCATCGACCCAAGTAAGTCGCACTTTAACACCCCGTTAACCAATTATATGCTCCGCATCCTCCTCAGTGTTCCCCCGAGGGAAGCTGCGGGCAATTTTTTTTTAGGTGGACAACCGCTTTGTCCGGCAGCAGCTAGGAAACGTGGGACCACCTCAAGCGGCACAGAAAGCGAGGCAACGGAGCTCTACTCCGACGGTTTCAAGCCATCGGATGACGACTACACAGTCGTAATGAGCCGCAATGCAAAAAGGAGACTGCTATGAACATCGTCGATGGCGAGTTTATCCACCGTGCAAGCTACTGCGCAGTGTTGGCCGCACACTATACTCTTCATGGCCGTAGACCCGTCAGCCA
This sequence comes from Rhipicephalus microplus, assembly GCF_043290135.1. Taxonomy (NCBI): domain Eukaryota; kingdom Metazoa; phylum Arthropoda; class Arachnida; order Ixodida; family Ixodidae; genus Rhipicephalus; species Rhipicephalus microplus. Next base: position 220,030,680 of record NC_134704.1, read on the forward strand.
ACCTACGGCGGCTTAGCAGGCAAGTCCTCTATGCATACCTCGAAGGACTCGCTCCAAATGAGATTAAAGACGTGAGGATCAACTCACAGAAGAATGTTTTGGCAGTTGATGTTCTACACCATAGTGCACTGCAAAGTCTACAGAAAATCTCGGAAATCGACAGTGCCCCGCTGCGGTGGTCTAGTGTCTAAAGTACTCGGCTGCTGACCCGCAGGTCGCGGGATCGAATCCCGGCTGCTGCGGCTGCATTTCCGGTTGAGGCAGAAACGTTGTAGGCCCATGTGCTCTGCTTTGGGTGCACGTTAAAGAACCCCAGGCGGTCGAAATTTTTGAAGCCTTCCACTACGGCGTCTCTCATAATCAAATGCTGGTTTTGGGACATTAAAACCCCACATATCAATCAATCAAATCGACAGAGTCACAGTTAAATCAGCCATCCCCACTGACTGTAAGGACCGTGTTGGCGTCATTTATGACGTAGACATTTCCATTTCCGCTGACAATTTTCTAATCTTGATAAAGCCAACTACAGACAACATCCTCATCAAGCACATCGCGAGGCTCAGTCAGTCACGTTGCCTGAAGATTGTTTTTGAGGGAGACAGTCTTCCACCACACGTCAAAGTTGGCCACGTTCACCACCAGATCCGTCCATATATACCGAAGCCCCTACAATGCTACAGATGTTTCAAGATGGGACATGTAAAAGTAGTATGTACCAGCAATGTTGTGTGCCCGCGGTATGCCGAGTTTTATTTAGAAGACACCTGCCACGCAACTGTGTTCAAATGCTCCAACTGCCACGACACTCATAAAGCGTCGTCTAAAGATTGCCCGCGAGTGCGAAACGAACGCGCCGTGCTGAAACGCATGGTGCGCGAAATTCAACGCACAGAGAAGTCGCTGCTACTGTCAGGCGGCGTCGACGTCACCACAAAAGGTCATCACGAAACGTGACATCTGCCGATGGAGACATGTCATCTCTAGCAAAAACAACTGGCCCCCCATCATCAAGCTCTGCGAAGACGGATACCCCGAAAACAAAAGCAGGGTCAACACTCCGACCTCGTGAAGAGTGGCCATCCCTTCCACGAACACAGCCTGATTCAGAGGTGCATCCAGTCCCGCCAACCTCGATGCCCTCACGAACCACTGGTGCAAAGACAACTGAGTATCACCAGGTCATTAACATGTTGCAGACCCTTATGAGCGCAATGCGCATGCTCCTAAGCAACATGGACACCCAATCAGTGCAAAGCGCACTCCAGGTACTGGACACTTTGAGTCCGGTGCTTGCAGCTCTAAGGTAAAACTATGGCCCGCAACATGTTATCCTTTCGAGAGGAGGTCAAAAACGCATCTGTCCTTCAGTGGAATGCCAGAGGGCTTAGGGCCCATATGTCCATGTTCCGGCAATATGTATTCACGAACCAGTTCTCCATAATTGTGATTTGTGAACCGAACCTGTCCGCTCATATGAGACTGTCTGGATATGAGTGCTTTCTGTCTTCTACCCACGGAGAGCGCCGCAAGGTTCTTGTATTCATACGGCGCGACTTAACCTATGTTCGTCACCCTGTACCCCCTGACGAAAAAAACCAGTACATTTGCCTAACAGTAAAAAACAAGAAGACCACATTCACAATCATCGGAGCCTACTTACCTCCATCAAGTCGCCTAGACCGCAAGCGTTTGCACGGAATTTCGAGTTCAACTCTCTAGCCATAGGTGATAACTGGCGACTTCAATGCCCACCACTACTTATGGGGAAGCTCCAGGGTCAACACTAGAGGTAGACAGTTAGTGTCTTTCACTTCTAAATGTGAACTTATCCTCGTGAATGACGGCAGCCCTACAAATCTGCGTGGATCGGCCTATAGTAGTTGCCTGCACCTCACTTTCGTCTTACGCTCGCTCGCCAGCAGAGTGCACTGGTTTTTGGATTTGGAAACAAGGGGTAGTGACCACATCCCAACATACCTGAAGATTGATGGCTTTCCAAGTCTCAAGTCCTCCAGAGCCGTCCAGTGCACCGATTGGCAAAAATACAAGTTAATCATGGAAGACTATGTTGACAGCTCACCCTTCAACCTAGAGGATGCAATAAAGAGTGCCCTACAGTCCACCACGTGTTCCCTGCCAGTGAGCTCATCTCGCAGTGATATGGACATTGATCTCGAGAAACTCCGAGCAATTCGTCGTCGTGCAGAACGACGTTATAGACGCACGAAGTCATTTGATGATCTGAGAGTGGCCAGACGCACACAAAAGAAAATGCAGCGTCACATGGACAAGTTGGATAAGCGACGCTGGGTATCTTTTTGCAAGTCTTTGAGTCCCAGGAAGCCTCTGTCACTAATCTGGAGAACTGTCCGGGGTTTTCGTACAACCATTACTCAGCGCTACCCATTTAGATCTCTGGCACTTCGATTACGCTGCGAAGAGATAGATGTCACAGATTCTTTCTGTCGAAGAATTGCCTGCAGGGCTAATTCAACTTAGACATAGACGCCCGACTTTTCTGTATCCTCACGTGACCTCAGAATGGAGTATTCCTTTTCAATGGAAGAACTAAAGGCTGCTCTTGCTTTGTGTAGACGTTTTTCAACGCCAGGACCTGACGGCATCACTTACCGCACTCTGTGTCACCTAGGAGATCAAGCTCGGAAGGCACTCTGGCTGCTATACGACGACTTCTGGCAAACTAGCATAGTTCCGCAGGAATGGAAGTCAAGTCGCCTCTTTCCACTTCTCAAAACCGGCAAGCCACCTTTGAATATTTCCTCTTACCACCCGATTGCCCTCGTGAGCTTTGTGGGAAAAGCCATGGAAAGAATGATTTTAACGTGTCTGGAATGGTACTTAGAGTTCTACGAAATATATCCAGATGCCATGTCTGGCTTCAGACGAGGCCGCTCATCAATTGACAATGTAGTTGACTTGGTGACATATGTATAGCACCAGAAGGCCTGCAAACGGTTATCTGCTGCTCAATTTCTTGACGTAAAACGGGCATACGACAATGTCACCCACGAAGCCATTCTCAGCGCATTAGAAGGAGTGGGACTCAGCGGCAAGATATCTAAGTGGGTTCAGAGCTACCTACCGAATAGATCATTTCACGTGCAGACAGAGAATGGCCCGACACCTGAGTATTACTGTAGCCGAGAAGTCCCGCAAGGCGGAGTGCTAAGCCCGACGCTGTTCAACCTACCACTCATTGGACTAGTTGGCAAGCAACCAAGCAGTGTACGACTTTCCATTTATGCTGATGACATCTGTGTGTGGACATCAAGTGTGACTCGACTTCAACTTTGCGCTCGACTTCAGAAGACAGCATCAGTGACATCGCACCACCTACTCAAACAAGGGCTCGAAATCGCCAGTGGAAAGTGTGCAGTCGTGGCTTTCACCAGAAAGCCAATGTCCGCTTTCGGCACATCAATTATCGAGCAGTTGATGTCATGCAACCGAAGCCACAGGTACTTGGGAGTCGTAATCGACTGAAACGTCTTGGACCCCACACGTAAGCTACGTGAAAAAGTGGCTGACCACTATTTGTCGCTTGTTAAAGTTTCTTGCCAGGAAAAGTTGGGGAATGTTTATTGAGTCTATGTTACAGCTGTACAAGGTATTATTTATTAGATTCCTGTGGTACAGTCTACTTGTTATATCTAACACGTGCAAAACAAACCTGCGCAAATCCAAAATATTTAACCCCAGGCGCTTAGGATATGCCTTGGTTTACCCCGCTGCGCATCGACAGCTGAAACAATTGCCATTGCACAGGACTACTCGATCATGACGCACATCACCATTGAAACGATGCATACATACCTCAGGCAACGTGCTAGGAATCCTTCCCACCACTTGGCAACCCTCGCTACTGAGAGGCCCTGCACAAAATTTAGTGCGATTGTCTGTGCACATCGTGCATCGTTTACGTCAGACTTTGCACCTGCTGAGAAACTGGTGTATCCTCCGTGGTGCCTGACACTTCCGCAAGGAGGTCTTTAAATTTGAGGAATACATAAAAAATCAAATTTGCATTCGTCAGCCCTAAAACTACTGAGCTTGCACCTCCTGCACGAAATGTACAATAACCACGTGTACATATACACTGATGGTTCAACCACAGCGTCTGGTTCTGGCGGTGCGGTGGTGATTCCAGCTAGAGGAATCACTCTGCGTATCAAGCTGTCACACGTCACTACGTCTACGGCGGCAGAACTAGCGGCTTTGCGTGGCGCCCTAGAGTATATCAAATCCAAGAGACTGAGTAAATGGGCTGTGTTTTCCGACTCGAAACCAGCCCTACAGAGCATGCAGTCAGTCCTTCGACGAGGTTACCATGAACAGTTAACTTATGAGGTTGTCAAGCTTCTTCACCACATCCCAGAAACAAGCTACGAGGTCAATTCTCAGTGGCTACCTGGATATTGTGAGATTAGTGGCAATGATTCCGCAGACAATGCGGCTCGCACATTGCACCAAGAAGAGCACACCATTCAGATTCCTTTGTCAAGGACAGACGCTACAAAGCAACTTCGTCACCTGGAATGTAGTCTGTGTCTGCTGGAGTGGAACACCCCAAGCATAAAACATACGAGACTCTTGCAAATAAACCCTCGACTGGAACTTCGACCTCCATCCGGACTTCATCGACGTGAAGCTTCGCTTCTTTGTCACCTTTTGTTGGGGGTCGCCTTCACAAAAGCATATACAACCCTCATTGGATGAATTGACAATGCGGAATGCGACGTCTGTGGCACCGAAGAAGACATCGACCATCTGATATGCCATTGCCCTCGATTTGCCACTGAAAGACAGAAGCTTTCGGACACATTGCGATAATTAGACGATCGGCCACTCTCTATGCAGATGCCACTGGAACACCGTCCTTTCCTTTCGTCGGCTCAAACGCAGTCAACGCCGTCTTGTGCTTTTTGAAGACTACAGACCTATCTGAACACCTTTAACTTTTGTGTAGTGTCACCAATGCATACGCGTCAGTCCATTGACTGGCAATCCTTTTTTTCTTTCTCTTTTTTTCCTCTTTCATCTTTATGCCTCCTTCCCATTCCCCCAGCATAGGGTAGCAAACTGGGCATGTGCCTGGTTAACCTTTCTGCCTTCTCTCTTGTTATTCTTGTCCTCCTTCATATTCCAAATAAACAAACAAATCAGCTACACAAGCTCTAACAAGAAAATGATAAGCCATGTCCCTGCATAATGTCCGTGCACCACAACACCACCACCCGTCGAGACTGCTGCACTGTCCGGCTCGACTTCACCTCAGTACCGGTTCCGCAACTGCAATGTTGCCGTCGGCGCGACAAACCGTCACTAGCGTCGACACATCTTCCAGTTGCAACCAGCGCTCTTGAGGGTGCCGGACTGCAGGCAGTTGCGCAGGTCCCAGACATCTCCATCGCCCGACCTCACGACCGCATTCCTGGCGAGCGGCGTTGACGATGTGCAGAAGACAGCCAGCCGCGGGTTACAACACTCCCGCTGCATAAATTCTAAATCACTCGACAGAAACAATGGAGCAGGGCCTAGGAAAGGGAGCTTCGGGCTTTTCGCCCACGTGGTACGATGGCCAGTACTGCCAGCTAATGCATCGGCGGCGGCCGAGACACCCATCAAAATAAAACAAAAATCACTTTTCATAACTCGTGCACCACAAGATAAAAAAAATGTGAGAGAAGCAGAGTGTAACACCTCGACGCCATGATCCACCTAGTTGTGCCACGTGCGACAAGAGGCTGCGCAGAGCCTTAGTCCTAATGAGTCACTTGGCAACAACCGGCATCCATCCAGTACCCAGCCTAGGCACAGAAGAGGCAGCCGCAAGGAGACATCCACTCTGTAAAGTGGCCTATCGCTCGCCATACACAGCAGCTTACTGAGCGATCGGCGTCCACCGCCCCGGACGGTGTCACGACGCTCCGGCGTCGAGCCGCAATATCAGAGAGCAACGACGCCTGGCTCCCTGAGCCCAAAAGAGACAGAAGCTATTTACAGAAAATCAGACCACCCATGAGGCCTCTGTACTCACTCGCTTCGAGCCTGGCCTGCACTCTGCGTGCTCTAAGCCTTGATCACCCCAGAATACAGACCACATGGCTCTCGTTCTCAACTGAACAACATTCTCGAGAACCAACAACAACAACGAAAAAGAAACCACTTGCGAGCAGAAAAAAAAATAAAAACTCAACCTGCCGACAAGTTCAAACACATCACAAAACCAATCTCCTCGCTTCTCAACAAAGCAAACCGCCGATGCTAGAAATGAGAAGTCCCCTTGGGCCTACTCTACTCCGGCTCTAACAAAAGCTTGTACCAAACCGCGAAAACTGTCGTCCGATGCTCCAAGAGCTTCACGTTGGGCAACCAGTGTGGGGTCTCAAATTGGCGAGAGCGCCAGGCTCTTGATTGAACAGACACACAGACACGGTTGGTACAAACCAAACAACAAAATACATTTATTTAACTAATTCAGAGCGACGATATCGTCCGCCGAATTATTCTAACATAAATCGTGGTCAACCCGCTAAGACATCCTTACACATTATTACTATACACTCCAAAACAAACACACAATATATGACAAACACAATAACACACCCAAGGCGGCGACACCAACGCTCGACTTACCACGAGGGCTCCCGACGTGCAGCTCGCGGTGCCACGCACCGAGGACCCACGCCAGAGACAACTCTTCACGGCAATTGCCGCGCGCAGGAGAGACTCGCTCAACTCTCTCGCCCGCCACCAAGGCTTGTCTTCCGCCAGGGTTCACCGCCAGCGCTACCACTCTACCAAACATGATGATGATGATGATGATGATAGCGGCCATCACCGCTCGCGTACACGCCACCTATTGCTCAATAGCCGTGACCCAGAACTATGGCTTTTGGGCGAGACAAGTGCGCCACGCAGTGCAAACAACCTTACAGGAGGTGTCAGCACCTCCACAATCTTTTTGGTCCTTTTCTGACGACGACACTGGGAAATAAATGGATCGCCATCGTCACAAATTATGCGACCCATTACGCGATAACAAAGGCCATGCCAACCAGTTGCACCACTGGCGTCGCGGATTTTTCATGCGGTCATCTTACACCACGGTGCACCCCGACAGCTGCTTACGGACCGCAGCCGCTCTTTCTTGTCCAAAGTTGTCGACGATCTCCTTCGATCGTGTGCCACAGCGCATAAGCTATCAACTGCATGCCACCCACAAACTAATGGCCTAACTGAACGACGCAACCACATGCTCACAGAGATGCTTTCGATGTACGTCTCCGAAGATCATAGTGACCGAGACACGACGTTGGCCTATGTGACTTTCGCATATAATTCCTCTCCACATGACACCACAAGATTCTCATCATTTTATCTTTTGTATAGTCGCGTCTTCGTAATGCCATTTGAAACCACCTTGCCTCTTAAGCCATCTGCTTCCGAGTACGCTCGTGAAGCCATTAATCGGGCTCGCATGGCTCATCAAGTTGCCCAGCCTCGTCTAAGTAACCAGGTCACAAGATATGCAAAAAGACCGCAACGACTACCGACATCGTAATATAGCATTTCCCCAGGTGACCACGCACTCCTCTGGTCACTGTGTCGGTCTTCCGGAAAAACTTTTGTCCCGACACGCAGGACCCTACCAATAGGCTTATGTCGAGTTAGCGACGTCAACGACGAGATAACGCCATTGCACTCCAATACGTCACCAAGTTCATCACTTGTTGACATTGTCCATGCTTCGCCATGAAACCCTACTTCTGTCGAACTTCTCCAGACTTGTGCCGAGATGGCACTCCAACACCCGGGGGTCCTGTTATGGAGATGAAGGAAGAGGAAGGACACAAGCAGCTGACAGGCGCGCGAGTGTGACTCTTGCCTGTGGTTTTTCCTCTGTAAATGCATTTAGTACAGAAGTCACCAACCCCGTAACATGTAAAGTAGCGACACTCTCCTCTATATCCTTTCCAAAGTGTCCAACTCTCCTTTCCCGAATGTCCAAACCTAATCTATATCCTCTCCCGAACAGCCACCACGCGGGCACCGGCCCTATAACCCGGCTGCTTATTTGGAATCGCTGATCCCGTATCACACGAAAGAGGGAAAAGAAAGAGTGTGAGGAGGAGGCCAGCACTGGCGTCAGGATTTCTCACGCGCTATTGGTTCCTCTCTGTAGGTGGCGTGCACGCCTGTAGGTGACGGGCTGGTGACACACGCATGCACCCTCCATGGAATGTGCAGAGTTTTCCGGCTGTTCTATCGTACGAAAGCACCCACAACCTGCCGCCACACTTTTTCTCTACCTTTCCCTTCTGCCTTTGTGCGTCCCTCTTTCTCTATCCTTGTAAGAGCTGAGCCAGACCGTGCTACCCGCAAGAGTTGCAGAAGAGTGACTTTTTTTTTTGTTTTAGTCAATCAACCACTACTACATACGCGAAACTGCTGGCATGGTCGACGCTCATGAGCGAATTAAATTTCGAAATCACCATCTAACGTTCGGTCACGTGCATCGCACTTCTGTCACACACTGTACCAGTTCCAACTGCCCTGGCAGAAATGCGATTCCGATTATCACGGCAGACGCTCACGCCTGAATTAGACGCCAGCAAAACAAACGTGAAGCATGTTTTGGTCAACGACGCGGTTCCAAATTGCATGGAAGCTACGCACACATTTACGTGCGAAATAGACGCCAGTTCGGCTGGCTCATCTGACGTGAAGTGCCTCCTCGTCGGCCTCTGCACGGACGGCTGCTTGCCAGCTACAGCAAGGCAACTAATACCACGATCCACGTCGAATTAGCTGCCTTGCTGCTGTCTGTGCTGAAGGCGTCGCAGAGGCAATTCACGTTGACAGTCGGAACCTCTTCACTCATTGAAACCATCACCGTGCTATCGCCATCTTATCGAAACCCACTCGCTCGTGTCCTAGCCGCACGGTAGTGATCCATCCAAGGCACCAAAGGGGGGAAAGTGCTTCCGCCCGATGTAACAGCCGTAAACACTTCTCTGTGTTTCCCTGACTCCGCGATGACGACAATGACTGTCGGCGTGTCTTCGGGAGATCGGCGACTGAGCGTAAATTCGCCCCATGTCCTTGTTTCAAACGACCACGAAGCAAGCAATCTTGGGGGAGTTAACAATGCCCTCTCCGAGGTTTCGCGGCGTCTGAATAGAGGAGACCCAGGCCGAGGGAGGCGCTGCGGAGCGTGGCACTGTCAGTCAATGTGGGGAGAAAACTGGTTACTCAAGTGTTGGCCCCTCCACTATCCCTTTCAACATGCCTTGAAAACGCGTTGCTTTGCTCGCACGCTGCACGCGTTCTGCACGTGTTTTTGAGAGTCTCGCGTCGAGCGTATACGCTCTGTCCGCATTTAATAGAATGCGGCAATTGAAGGTTTTTTTTTTTTTTCGTGGCAGCAATTTGGTAAAAGGGCAACGAAGCAAGTCGTAGCAGACGACGCCGTCTTCGCCAGAACGAAGTGCGTTTCGCAAGTGAAATACGATGCTGTTTTCGACGTTAGAGGTGAATAAAACTTTTTGTACGTTCATAACTATATACCTGTTTTATTTGGTTTGCTGTGTGTACTATGCACTGTTTGTTACTGGATGCATGGGTAAGGCCGCTTCTCGTGCTTTAGGTTAGGCAGTTCTTGCGCTGTGACTGCTATTAGTTGGGATACCTTAATTTACTAGCACCCACCCAAGTTTTTGTGGGGTATATACACAGCACTTCAAAAATAAATGGTCTATTTCGGGCTTCTTTCTGACCCACAACAAAAATTGACATCTACCTCGCGTGTCCTTCCTTGCATTATCACCGTTCTCATCGCGGGTATTTTGAGTTCACAAACAGCGCGCGTACCATCATGATGAGCACCCAGCTTTCAGAGAAACTTTTTTGTGTGTGTCTAATCTGCAGGGGAAGAGCGCATTGCTATAAAGGCATTTTATCTTGGTCACGTATAAAAAATGCACCGTGTTGTTCGGGCTGCCCCTGAACACTCAGTAACAACTAGTTCACTGTATCTGCAGACGGACGTGCAACAACGGCTAATGCATTTTTTTCTTTTTTTCATAGTTGTCGTGCTTGTGTCCACTCAAGCGGGAGCGTCGCATTACCAGCGGCAAATGTAATTGCATCGCTGGCGTCTCTAGAGATTCTAAATCACTTGAAAGCGAGTCATATACATAGAGAAAAACAGAGTTCTCTTCATCTTGCATTGCTGGGTCGTCTTGAGCAATACCTTGTGGTACAGCCTGCTCCACAGAATTTTGTGCTGATCTGGCTGCCCTCACAGAATGACGCTTCCACCTAAACAAAATAAGGTTGTGGCGGAGATTAGATCGTGCCGTTCACAACAACGTTCATACATTGGAGTTTTTTTTTATGCAGATATTGTACGGTGATCATCATTGAGTATATCTGTAGTGCGGCAGATAATAATAGCTTTTTATCATCTTCAAGTATAAAATGTACAAGAAGTCTGAAAATGAGTAGACGCGGTTTCCGTGATCGTGTTAGTAACGCCTTACATTCACAAAATAAAACAAGTACTGCATAAGAAATCAAACTCTATAAAAACATGTACGATGACAAAATGCCCCATTAAAAAAACTAGCAATTGTGTCCATCTGTGCTCACAGAAACACTTCATACAAGAACTTCACGGAGAAAGCTGCGTATGAAAATTTATTGGTTAAACATTTTGCATTGTCTGTTGCTTGAATCATTTTTACTTTGTACAAAAACTATCAAAAAATTGATGTGCTTGTTACTAACCGCGTTCCAATCTTACCCTTAAAATTTAACGATGCTAAAGTGCCATGTTTGATCAAAACCCTTCTATTTTCGCTTGACTTGATAATTGCGCTTACGCGGAACGAATTCTCGCTGAGCTTGAAATCAGAAATCAAGAGTCCTCAGAAAATGCTTTAAAATGCATAGATAGTTATGCGCTTCACTGCCTATCATACCTCTGCGCCGTTTCCGCGTGAGGTGCCCGTTTCTTGTAAGCCGCTGGAAACACTGTCGGCACATACAACGGGTGCAGACTTGAGTCATTTTTGCAGTTTTCCACAAAATGTGTGCTACAAATCATTGTCCAACCTTTTGGCAACCACACACTTCCGTCGGCGCTGCGTAGATATAAAAATATATAACACATCACCAATACCACATGTGTACACAGCTTCAACTACTATGTCCCAAACAATATCGAATAATAGTAGCAGCATAAAATATTTTTTCGCTATTTTTTAACAGTGCTCTAAAGACGGACGTTGAAAATTTATACTTTTAAGATGGGGACGTGTATCTCCCAGTAACTCGATAGATTAGAGGAACGGTGACGCAGGAATTAACACCTGTTATTTTTAATGCATTGTGCACCTGCTAATTTTTATGAAAAATTTTTTCGGCTAACTGCTCTATTCCATTCCTGTCGTCTGCTTGTTTCGTACCATCGGTGTGGGAATCGGTAGAATTTCACTGATGGAGTCGACCCCTTCGTGTTTGCATGGTTATTGTGACTTGACGACGCCACAATAGTTCCCCATTTTCTGTTGGGGTGACATCGCGGAACGAGGGACGTTTCACGTGCAGCGCGCGCTTCGTAAATGCGTAGAAGCCAAAGGGAGCGGAAGGGTCGGAAGACGCTACTGTTGTACGCTTTTTCTGGCAGGGGAAAGGCAACCACTGCCGTTACCGGGCAAACTTGAGCGGGTCTCCCCTATAGCTCGAGCACCCAACGGACGTATTTTCTTCGCTCCCCTATTGTGTATCCCCGACTCCGTTCCTCGTTACCACGGATTATGGCGGGGGCTGGGCTGCTTAGCCAGAGAGGGACAATGGCAGAGTGGGGAGCATGGCTGAAAATGAGGTGCAGGTGTGCAAGTTTAGTCGGTGTCGCTGCGTCACCAGCGCGCACGTCACCAGCACGTCACCTTCAGAGGCGAACCAATAGTGTGTGAGCAATTCTGACGCTGGCACTGGCGTCCTCCTCGCACCTTTTTTTCCCTTCTTTCATGCGATGCGGGACTAGCAATTCCAGATACGCAACCCTTCTCGTGCCACATTTTCTATCAAGATTGCTATGTCACGCTGATAACACGCGCGATGCTCGTCGCGGCCTAAGAGGCGGGAGAGGAATACGCGCGGCGTGGCGGCTCGGTTAAAAGAATGGCAGTACTATCCTAGAAATATCCGGGGACTTTACCGGGGCAAAGTTTGTAGCACCGTCTCCCGGGCTCCTTGCGAAGCAGAACATTGTCGGGCAACGGATAGTCTCGTATTTCGCTCACCTAAAGTATTCTTGCACCGTGCCGTGAAGAGAGTTCGCTCGCACATGGCGACACTCGCCGCATATTGCATTCACAATCACGCAGCTTACTGTGCAGCTCATTCATCATCATGGATGACTCGAAATCACTTCTAGTATTCTTTTGAAGAAACACACACGCATATTCCAGTTCAGGCAAGCGTAGTACAACATGGAGCGGGAAAGATCAGCTTGGTCTCATGCACGCTACCAATACTATGGACAGCCTGGAAGGGAAATGGTCGCTGCCACTCAATGTTGCCCGCGTGTAGCCCACCTTTGCGGTACTCTGAAATTTTTTCCCGTGATCCAATAAAGTCGTCTGGAGGGTCAAGTGGGCGAGTTGGTTCGTCGTACATGTACTGGTAAAGCGCATTTCAGTAAATAAGAAATGGTATAGCATATTACGGTAGCAATGTGCTATACCATTTCCCGTTCAGAGAGAACTCGAGCGCACCGTACTTTTTGCCTACGGTCAGTGCACACCATAAAGCTACTACATTCGAGGACATTTATTGAACAATTAGCGTGTGACGCGGTCCCAACGCCAGATGGTGGCATCGTCGCAGATGCACAGCAGGATACTGCCGTCTCGGTTGAGGTTTGTCTGCCGCACAGGACTTGTGCACTTCGGATGAGTCAGCACTGTGGACCTGCAAAGTCAATGGCCTTAATAAGACTCGATTGTCAGCCTGATTCTTCGCACTCTGTAATTCAGATTCAATTCAAATGTCTTTAATTTGTCACTCCACTTAACCGTCGTCTCACCTGCCCATTTCTAGCACTTTGATTACACCTTTCAAACCCTATGTGTTCGAGCTGTCATTTTAAGTGCAAAGGTCTTTAGGCTTGTCCGCTGTAGTTGTCTGTCGTAGCCACGAAGCAAGAAAAACAGGAGGTGAAACTCCAGGCCGGCGGCAGCGCGAACGCGCGCCATGATAATGCAACACTTTCTAGACTAGCTAAAACCTCTTCATTCCTCGGTGTTGTCACCACACCAAAACGGGCGCGAAGGACGCGTTTTCAGAAAGAGTTATTGCTTGCGCCCCTAGTTCGCGTACTCAATTCTTTTTAATCTAGAGCGGGCGTCCTCGTTGTCTCTCATATCCCCGTGATGTTATTCAAAACGGCACTTAATAGAAAAGTTAGCCTTATCACTGATCGCTTTCCTGGTGTGAAGTCCGCACGGTGAATAGGCTTAATCCACTGAGTTCTTGTAGGGTCCGAGGGGAACGTGAGCACACGCACATATTCTTCGCTGTCATAGTTCCCCAAGCTCCGCGGTACACAGCAATGCCCAGGCATTATCACAACTTGCCCAATCGACGCACACACTCTTGGTTGGACTCACTCATGCCATCGTTAATAAGGCAATATGCCAACACTCTCCCCGATGCACAGAGCACGAAAACACACACAGTTTTACAGCGCAACAGCTCGAAAAATCCACCAAACGCCACATGAACCGCGTGTCCACTGATGTTTATGGTGCTGCGGATGCCTTCACCCCCTTCAGCATTGCGCTAAAATATCAAAAATAGAAATAAAACGCGGCATTAAACCCATTTCTAACATTCCAAAAGACTACGTTCACTGATACACACGTGTTTCACGCAATAATGAACTAATTTTGAGGTCAAATTTTAAAGCAAAACGCTACAGAGGATTTCTCTAAATTCGACACTCCGGCTTGTTATATTCCACGCGTGCGCAGTACCGCAACTACCACAAAACCCGTCGGAGTGGGGCGGAGCGATGGAGAGGGATTGCTTCGAAAGGGGAGCATGCCTCCAGCTTCCCGAAACCAGGTCGAGAGACGGCGAAGCGGCACCGTTGTAGTGGGTGACGTAGGCGCTAAGGAGAGGAGGTAGTGGAGAGGCCTCAGTTAGTCTAGAAGGTGTTGGACAATGTCACCCTAGGAGAAGAGGTTGGCGATCGTGCCTGCAGCGATCCTTGGGCGAGGCACAGAACTATTTGTTTTCTGCCGCAGGAGGAGAGCGCGCCAACCACGGCGCCCGTAGAGTTAAGTGCTGTGGAGTTAAGTGCCAACTTTCGGCAATGCGGTCTTGTGCATGAGATCAGAAGTTCAAGCAAGGTTAAAAATCAAGTAACGTTGAATAGGTAGGCTTGCCTTGGGAGCTCACGAGAATACACCAAATCAGGGAGTACAAGGTGATATGAGATGGACATCATTTGAGGGAAGGGAAGCTAGCAGCAAGATAAAATTTGAGGAGCAATTGAGACAAATGAGGGAGGAGCGTTGGTCTAGGAAGCTTGTCAGCTATTTGTACATGAGGAATGTCGATACAAAATGGAAGAAGCAAACCAGAAATTTGACGGGCAAATATTTAGAAAAAATCAAGGGGGCCAAACCAAAAAGAACTATCGGTTAAAAGAAGGTGAAGGAAATAGAAACGAACATGTGGAGAATTGGCATCGGTAAAAAGTCGGCGCTAGAGATCTATCAAACCTTTAAGCAGGAAATTGCCACAGAAAGAATCTATGATAATTGTCATGATACAGAGGCGCGGGAAAAAAAAAAAAGAATTCAGTGTTTGCCGTGCGGGGGCGAAGAGGAAAACGAAGTGTGCGCGTGGTGCGTGCGGCGGGTCGAGGCAGCGCGTGCAAGGAGTCTGTTCTCAGCTGGTTGTCCGGTCCGGAGAACTAGACAACGGCATCTAGGCGCTCTACCATTCCTGGACACCGGCTGGGCAACTCGCCCAGGGACCAGGCGATCCACTGCTGTTCTGGCTGCCGTTCCGGACAGCTGGACATTCTGTGAACGAGGCCTGTACTCCGGCTGGGCGACTGGCCCAGGGGCCAGGCGAGGTTCCGCAGTGCTGGCTGCCGTCCGGAGTGGCTGTTGTTTTGGTTGCTGCGGGCCTGATGTTCCTGTTGCCGTTCCGGGTGGCTGGCGCGACCCCAGTGCGCTTCTGAGACGAGCGTGGTGGCGGAGAGCTGCTGTGGAGCTACCAATCAGCTACCGACTGCTGCTGCTGCGGCAGAAGGCCATGTCACGGCTTGGTTCGATGCATGTTGAGGACGGCATTGAGCCAGACGGCGCACAGCCCACGAGCGATCGGCGCCGGCGACCCGCAAGCCACATCGAAACACGGCGAGACTTTTCTAATTTAGAGAGACATTGAGTGCAGCTATAGACTGCGTGTTTCTACTACTTTAAGTGTTACTCGTTCATAGTTACGTTCTCAGTAAATATATTCTCATGTGGGTGTCTGTGCACTCGTGGTTCGATTCAGTTCTTTGCTGAGTGGTCCTGGGCCCAAAACTGACAGTAAGTCACAATCTGGCGAGCCTGACAGGATACTGCTGGTAGAAACATCGAAGGAAGTTATCGTCTCTCGAGAGCACCATTCACAAAACTTGTTTTGATGATGGACACAGAAAGATTAGCTGCTGTTGGGGCACAACTAGGACTGAGTGGCACAGAATTGCGTAAGTGGGTTGATGCAGAACAGGCGAGGCAAAGAGATGAACGTGCTGCTGAGAGAGAGGCGAGCAGAGAAGCAGATGAGAGAGCTAAGCAAATCCTTGAGCTGAAGTTAAAGCTTCAAGAAGCAGCTCTGAGGGTAGATGCAGCAGCTAACTCTGATTCTATGGCTCAGCCGAGTAGCTCCTCTGCAGTACTGAATCCATAGAACTTGCTTCCGCTGTTTGATGAGCGACGTGATGGTTTGCACGCATACTTGCAAAGATTCAAACGCGTGGCAACAGGACAAGACTGGCCACAAGAGAAATGGGCATTAGCTGTGAGCATGTGTTTGAGTGGCGAAGCGTTGACAGTAATTGGCCGAATGACTCTCACAGATTCTCCAGACTATGAGAAAGTAAAGAAAGCCTTGTTGCAGAGGTTTTGATTCACTGCGCAAGAGTACCAAGAAAAATTTCGCAAGGCTTGACCAGAAGATGGAGAAACCGGGAGACAGTTAGCCGCGAGACTCTCAGGTTACTTCAACCACTGGGTTGACATGGCTGATGTGCCCAGAACATTCGATGGCCTTCGAGACCACATGCTCGCCGAACAGTTTCTCCGCTGTTGCCATCCAAAACTAACGATATTTTTTAAAGAACGCGAGTGCGAGTCACTCCAACAGCTAGCTGACGCTACTGATCGCTTCATGGAAGCGCAGAATCTGTCAAACCTGGGAAAGGGTACAGACGACTCCAAAAAATTCAAGAGTCTTGATAATGCTCCCAAGAAACCACCGACAAGATGCATGCTATGCAAGTGTCTGGGACATCAAGCACATGAATGTCGGAAGGCAGCTGAAGAAGCGACAAAGTGTAGAGTATGTGGGAAAATTGGCCACAAGAGCAACGAGTGCTGGAGCATGAAGGCACAGAAAGAAAAAAGTTCCGCATGTGCAGTGAACGAGAACCGTTATGGTTTCCCCTCGAGTGACAACACTGGCAGAGGGAAAAAAGAAAAGAAACGTGACCCTCCTAATGCAAGTGTGGATGAAAGGATACCAGTATTTCTGGTACAAGGAATGCCAGTTGTTGAAGGCGAAGTGTTGGGTAAACCAGTCAGGGTTCTTCGAGATACGGGCAGTAATACTGCAATTATCCAAAGAAACCTAGTGCCAAAACAACGGTTGACCGGGAAGAGTAGCAGAGTCTTACTCATTGATAGTTCCGCCATAGAAGTACCAGAGGCCAAGATTTCCGTGAACACCCCATACTTTAGGGAGAGATAACCGCACTTTGTATGGACAAGCCGCTTTATGATTTGGTGCTTGGTAACCTACCAGGTGTGTCAGAGATCCTCACAAGTCGGATCATAAGTGGAAGCCTCCTACAGTCGACAAGAGCGACAATGCCACGCGAAACTGCAGCATGGAAGCTGAGGAGTGTCCTTACTATGTTTCCGCTACGGTTAAACCTCACGAGGACAAAATAACACCATTGTCCGTGCCAAAAATAAAATGGTGCGACGTAACAAAAGACCAGTTCTCAGAAGAGCAACGGAACGACAAAACATTGAAAGCCGTGTTTGCTAAAGTCGGTAAAGATTTCAAGTCACCGAAAAGCCACAGTTACACGTTTCTCGAAAGAGGAGGACTTCTTTACCGACAATACTACCTTGCGACAGTACAGGACGTTTAGTCAGCTCGTCGTGCCGAAGATCTTCAGGAAGCATATCCTTGAAGTCGGCCATGAAAGTCTTATGGCAGGGCACCAAGGCATTCGGCGCACGACAAATCGCATTTTAGCAGATCTTTACTGGCCGGACCTGTATGGCGACGTGAAACGGTTCGTCGAGTCCTGCGATAAGTGTCAGAGAATGACACCAAAAGGCAAAATTGGTGTTGCACCTGTAGGAAACATGCCTGTCATTCGTACGCCTTTTGAGCGTGTTGCGGTCGATTTAATCGGTCCGTTCTCACCGAAGTCAGACCGTAGCAACCGTTACATTTTAACTCTTATCGACTTTGCCACCCGATATGCGGATGCCATTGCACTCCCTGCAATTGATGCTATGCATGCAGCTGAAGGACTGATTGAGATTTTTTCTCGAGTCGGCTTACCGAAGGAGATCGTTACCGACCAAGGAAGAAGTTTTACAGTGGAACTCTCATGGGAGAGGTGGGCCATCTTCTTGCCATCAAGTTTCTTCGAACGACCCCCTACTATGCCATGGCGAATGGGCTCGTTGAGAAGTTTAATGGAACGCTGAAGATGATGCTCAAGAGGATGTGCAAGGAAAAACCACGATCCTGGGACAGGTACCTCGCCCCACTCCTTTTCGCTTACAGAGAGGTGCCGCAAGCGAGCTTGGGCTTCTCGCCTTTTCAGCTAACTTACTGTCGTCATGTGCGAGGACCTCTGACGGTGCTGAAGGAGCTGTGAAGCAATGAAGACATCGACGGTGAAATTCGCACAACCTATACCTACTTGGTTGACCTTCGAAACCGCCCGGAAGAGCTATGCAAATTTGTGCATGATGAATTGGAAAGAGCACGTGCAAAACAAAAGACTTACTACGACCGCAAAAGCTGGCCTCGAAAGCTAAATGTCGGGAATAAAGTGTTACTTCTTTTGCCGACAGATACCAACAAACTGCTCATGCAATGGAAAGGTCCATTTGAAATCATCGAGAGCAAGAATGAGGTCGACTACGTTCTCGCGATAAGTGGAAAAAGAAAAATTTTCCACATCAACATGCTCAAAAAGTACGAGGAACACGAACCTTTACCAGTGCAGCAGGTGTCGGTCATAACTGAAGTTGAAGGGCCATCGGAAGCAAACGAGGAAATGTCAATCGAAGAAAGCTCACATGAGATTCTTTACCCTAGCTTATTCCGCACACAGACTGCGGATGACGTGAAATTATCAGAGAATCTGAGCATTGAACAGCGTTCTGATGTGCTTGATTCATTCAAAGAATTTGAGATAATCTTTTCGGACCTTCCAAAAAAGACTGACCTAGTAGATTGCACACTGCTCTTGACATCCGATAAACCTATACATGTTCCGCAGTATCCCATCCCACTAGCTCTGCCGGAAAGGGTCAAGAAAGAAGTCCAAGAAATGCTAAATTTGAGCATAAATAAAAGGTCACAGTCACTATACCATGCTCCCATCGTAGTTGTCAAAAAACCTGACAACACGATTCGTTTATGCATCGACTTCAGAGAGCTAAATAAGATCTTGATCGCGGAGGGTGAACCAATACCGCGTATAGACGTGGTTCTCGCCCTTGCTGGTCAATGCGAATTCTCAAAATTTGACTTCACCAAGGGCTACTGGCAAGTGCCCATGGCTGTGGACAGCCGGGAAAAAACAGCCTTTTCCAGTATATGTAACTTAGAAGTACTTGTTGTTGGGCTAGTTGGTTCGTCATACTGAGGGGTAATTCTAGCCGCCTAAAGCACCACAGGAAGAAATAATCACAGAGAAAGAGCGTCAACTCGCAACTGATTCATTTGCAGGAGAAACGCAGGAAGTATATAGCCGCACACGCATGTGCAGAGCACACTACTTCACCTAGTCACATGACCACAGACATAAACTGAGACATTTAACCGGCATACCTAATCAAGCAACGAAGCGCAAAAATCAAACTCAGACTTGTGCAAGACGACTGACGTGTCACTTTTTTTCTTTATCCAGAACGCTTCCATTATTTCACGGGCCAGAGCATCTGGGCTTTTGGCGAGGACAGAACCGCTTGAAAACCTCGCCTCAAAAGATGATGATGATCATGGTAGGTTTTAGTGGCGCAAGGGCAACTCAGGCCAAAGAGCGCCAAACACAGTTTTTTGTTGGTTCAATTATAGAAACAAATCTCAGGGTGGCAAGAATAAAAGAGTGGGACATAGGGATTAAACTTAAGTGTAATGACTATGTGTGATGAGTTTAAAACGGTCTAAACCTATGGGTTTTAAAAAGTCACGCAGTGGTCCTTGTCAGGACAAGGAGTGCGTGCTGCATGACATTTGGTAAAGAAGTCTCAGCGGTTCCCTCAGGATTGAGAGAGGGCTGAGATTAGTGAGAATATGTAATTAAGTGCAGGAATCCAACATCAGCTAAAAACTTTAAAACTACATTTATGGGAAACATGGGACTGTCCCCAAGAAAGAATAAAGGGTGAGGCGGTATGTGGCATTTGTATAGCTTTGGAAAGTGATGCAGTCTTTGTGGTTCAAGGTACGGGCACATAATTAAAACGTGAACGACACATAGCACATCACCACATTTTTCACAACACGGAGCAGGAGAGTTGCTTAAAAGGTGCGAGTGTGTTGCATGTGTATGACCGATCCTGAGTCTGCACAGTGCAACCTCTTGATGTCTGTTACGTTTTTCAGGAGCATATCTACCTATTCTTGGCTTTACTGTGTGCAAGTTGTTTTCAATTGCTGCGTTCCATTCCTCTTGCTATTGCTTACGCATTCGGTTTCTGGTTAGCGGCCTCAAGCCCTCATATGGGATGGCGGCTACGTCTACTGTTGGGCGGAGTGCAGCGGACTTCGCAAGTCGGTCTGCTGCCTCATTGCCAGCTATGTTGCAGTGTCCCGGAATCCAGCATAGCGTGATTTTAAGGTTGGATCTGTAGGCTGACATGAGGCAGTTTAGAAGGGTATTAGTCACTGGATTTTTATGTGTCTTTGCGGAAGACAACGCAGTCACTGCACTGAAGGAATCTGTGTATATGATGGAGGCTGGTTCTTTCTTCTTTAAGATGTGCCTTATAGCTAGCAGTATGCCATAGCACTCAGCAGTAAATATGCTGGTATGTTCATTCATTGTTGCAGATTCAGAGTACGCTGGGCCGTATGCAGCACATGCGACGGCCGAGGACTTGGCAGCATCAGTGCAGTACTCAGCACACCTGTATTTTGCCTGCAAGTACATAAAATGTTGATCGATTGCGACTGGGAGGCCATGCTTTCCTACCTCTAGGAATGACAAGTCGCAATTGATAGCTCGCATTTCCCATGGTGCCACAGTGTCCTTGTGGGAACTTAGTTGAATATTGGAGACAGGTATATTAGGATTTTCAAAGTGTGAGGCCACTTTGATAGGATACGTTGGCGTAGCTGATGGTCGCCTCAAGAACAGGTGGGCGTTTGATGTATCCTGCAATAGCTCGCGAGATGGGTGGTCGACAAGAGAGAGCACCTGGGTTGCATACTTGATGCTTGTGAACTGCCGTCGTCGTTCTAATGACCACCGATCTGTCTCAACATACAGGCTGGCTATTGGGCTGGTTCGGAAAGCGCCACTAGTCAGACGAAGCCCATGGTGATGCACTGGGTCGAGCATCTTAAGTGCGGATCTCGATGCTGATTTGTACACAACCGAGCCATAATCAATACGTGAGAACACTACACTACTGAGAAGGTTTAATAGACAGTCACGATCTGTACCCCATGACTGATGCGAAAGAATCTTGAACAAGTTCAAGGCTTTCAAGCATTTCAGTCGCAGCTGCTTGATGTGTGGGACAAAGCTGAGCTTTTCATCCATCACAACACCTAGAAATTTATGATCCTTCTTAGCAGCAATGGTGTGTCCGTTCATTGAAATGTTGGGGGACGGCCTTATGCCACGTAGTTTTGAAAAGAGTAGGCAGACAGTCTTATCACACTTAAACTTACAACCATTTTTGTCTGCCCAGCTTGAGAGCTTATTTACTGCCAACTGAATCTGACGTTCGCAGATGGCTAGGTTGCACGATTTGAAGCTGATCTGAATGTCATCCACATATACAGAGTAGGAAATTGTTTTAGGCAGTATAGTGTTTATGGAGTTCATTTTTACGATGAATAGTGTGCAACTAAGTATGCCACCTTGGGGGACAACATTTTCCTGAGCAAACCGCCTTTAAAAGACATTTCCAACACGAACCACAAACGTACGTTCAGAGAGGTAGCTTTGAATTGTATTCAGCATGTTCCCTGACACTCCAAGAGATTGCAAGTCACGGAGAATGCCATAACGCCATGTCGTGTCATAAGCCTTCTCCAAGTCGAAAAATACAGAAAGGCAGTGTTGTTTGTGAATGAAGGCATCCCTGACATAGGATTCGAATGCTACGAGTTGGTCAGCTGTCGACCAGCCTGATCTGAATCCAGCTTGACGACTGTCAAGGAGGCCATTATATTCAAGGTAATACATGAGCCGGCGGTTTACCATTTTTTCAAATACTTTGCACAAGCAGCTAGTCAGGGCGATAGGCCTGTAACTAGCAACAAGTGTGGCTTCCTTTCCTTGTTTGAGGATGGGTATTATAACTGCCTCTTTCCAGGCCTTGGGTAGACACCCGGAGGACCATACACTGTTGAACAGTAAGAGAATGACATCAAGCGTGTGTTCGTGTAAGTGTTTCAGCATGCCATATGTAATCTTGTCTTGGCCTGCAGCTGAGTTGCCACATGTTGCCAGCACTGCCTTCAATTCGTCGATGGTAAACAGAGTATTGTAGCCTCCAGCAGATGGCCTATCGCGGATAGGCTTACGTTCCTCAGCAAGCTTGTGTCGTTTAAAGGAGTCTGTATAATGTGCTGAGCTGAAGATATACTCAAAGTGTTGGCCTATGGCATCTGCCTGGTGTTCCAGCGTATCACCAGCAGTACTGACGAGAGGGACCGGATGAGTGTTGTGCCCTTGAAGTGCTCTTACTCTGTTGTACACCCTATGCGTATCAGTATAGGAGTTAACTGACGAGAGAAAGGACTGCCAGCTCTGCCTCCTTGATTCTCATCGGATACGTCTACCATTTGCATTTGCACGCTTGAAATTCATCAGGTTGTCAGCTGTCGGGTACCTGTGAAATTTTGACCAAGGTTTGTTTTGCTTCTCGCGAGCTTTTTTGCACTCCACATTCCACCAGGGCCGTCGTTTGTTTCGCGTCTTGTCAGATGTCTGTGGGATCGATCGCTCTGCGGCCTGTATGATATGAAGTACGACCAATGCTTCATAGTCATCAATGTCTAGGTTTTCAATAGAAGAATGCGACAGTTCTGTAAGTTCTCGGAATTTCGTCCAGGTCAGCATCCTGTTCTCTAAACCTGAATACATTTGTGGTCGTCTTACTTGTACTTCCTGTGTGTTTTAGGCCGACAGGAAAATGATCACTTCCATAGAGGTTATGAATAACAGACCAATCTGTGGTTGCCATGAGTGAAGGGGAGCTAATAGCAAGATCTATGGCTGTGTATGAGTTGCACGCTGCATTAAAGTACGTTGGTTCTTTTTTGTTAAATATACAGGAGCCAGAGTACAAGAGGAAGTTTTCGATTAAGGAGCCTCGAGAATCTGTTCTTCTGCATCCCCATAGGGGGTTGTGCGCATTAAAATCTCTAACCAAGAGGAATGGATGCGGGAGCTGGTCGACTAGAGTTTCAAACTCTTTAGTAGACAGGTGGTAGTCTGGAGGGATATATAATGAGCACACAGTTGTCATTCGTCCAAAGATAAGGGTTCGTATTGCCACTGCATCTAAGTCGGTGACCAGAGTGAGGTTTTGGGACGGTAGTGCTTTCTGCACCACGATAGCGACACCGCCGGATGAATGGGCAGTGCCATGCCTGTCCTTTCGGTATACCGCATATCTTCTTAGAAAGTTAGTGTGTGTTGAGTTTAAGTGTGTCTCCTGCAGGCAAAGTATGTTAGGTTGGTGTTGCACAAGTATTTCATAAATTTCATCCAGGTTCTTCAGTAGACCTCGGCAGTTCCAGTAGATGATACTCTCGCCAGCCATTTTTAAGAAGGAAGAAAGGTAGGAGGGTTATTCAGACTTCACCGCGTTTGTCAGGCGCCTGGACTGGAGGGTGTTTCTTTTTTCTGAGGTGTTCTGTTGGGCTCTGCTTCAATAAAATGAATTCCGTGAGCATCGGAGACGCTGAGGACGCCGGTGTCACATCCATTGCCCCCTGTGAACACTCGGAGACTGACGGAGGTTTCTCAAGAGGGACAGGTGTTGCCTGCGTCGTCCCCGAGGTCTCACGGAGGTTGACCAGCGGGGTTTGGATTGTCTGTTTTGTCTCCGAGGTCTGATGGAGATGGACCTGCGAGACTTCAAACGTTGGTGCAGCCTGCGGCTGCTTGGTGGGGGGCCGAGATGTGCACGCATCAGCGAAGCTGTACTGCGTGCCCACCGTTACTAGATGCCGCCCGGCCCCCCGGCGCGCTGCGTCAGCGTACGTTCTTCCGGAGAAGAGCGACACCTTCTTCCGGGCTTCAGAGAATGTGATGTTTTCCATTACTTTTATCTGGATGATTTCCTTTTCCTTTTTGAAAATTTCACATGTCCACGAGTATGCTGCGCGCGGCCCGTGACAGTTAGGGCACTCTGTTTGCATGGAAGTACAGCTCTCGGTTGGGTGCTCATGATCACCACATTTTGCACATGTTTGTTTTCCGCGACAGGTGTTCGACCAATGTCCGTATTTCTAGCATTTGTAGCACCTTCTAGGGTTGGGTATGTAGGGGCGGACTTTGCAGTGAAGGAGCGCAGCTTTCACGGATTCTGGCAGGATGGAGCGGTTAAATGTTAGTACTATATGAGGCGTCACCACTTCTTTATTGTTTCACCTGATGGTTATCCGACGGATGGCGACTACGCCTTGCTCTCGAAAGCCTTCACGGAGGTCAGCTTCAGTTTCTCGCATCAGATCACGTTGTGAAATGACGCCTTGAACAGTGTTAAGACTGCGATGGGTGGTGATGTACACGTCCAGGTGGGCGAACTGCTTCTGTTTAAAGAGAGTGTTTGCATGCTGTTTCTGGCTTACTTCAACAAGAAGATCGCCGGATGACAGTTTCTTTGCGTCGTACTTTTTGCCTATTAGGTTAGCAAGGGTTTTAGCTATCAGGAAAACCGACAGTCCTGCAACAGAGACGTTATCTGCCAGAGAGTGTATGAAGGGTATGACTAGAAAGCGTGGAAAGTGGTCACAATTGCTTCCGGTTCGTTTGGAGATTTCATCGGTGCGGTTCCTTTTCAGGGACCGATCATTGAGAAGGGGGAAAGATTTTGCCATGTGGTGCGATTCATGTTCGGCGGCGATGGTGACCACCCACCACCGAGCCCAACAGGGGGACGCTACAAGGTAGAACACTTGAAGGCGCAAGTCATACATCGCCGCTATAACCAGATATAACTACCCAAGGTTGGGTAACTACACAAGGTTAACCCTAGCCGCCAGGAAGTTTGGAAGTAAACGGAAGAGACTAGAAGACAGGATAGATAAAAAGTGAGAGATAAAGACAAAGATGTAGGGAGAGAGAGATAGGAAAAGGCGACTGCCAATTTCACCTGGGTGGGTCAGCCCAGGGGTGCTGTCTACGTGAAGCCGGGGCCAAAGGGGTGTGTTGCCTTTGCCGGGGGGCCTTAAAGGTCCGATCACCCGGCGTCGGCTCAACCCCCAGGATCCCATTTTCCCCGGACACGGCGGAGCCACACACGGCTAGGCGTGGGAGGGAGTCAGAACTCCCCCGTTAGCTTGGGTCCGTGGTGTCGCTACACACCAAACGCCTGCTTTCACAGGCGCTCCTGCGGGGAACGGCAATGCGCAGGTAAATCTGCTCCAAAATTATTTCGAATTGAAAGCTCATGTTCCCTAATTCTCACGTTCAAACACCGTCCAGTTTGGCCGATGTAAACCCGGCCACAACTAAGTGAGATTAAGTACACGACGCCCACTATGCAAACCAGATACATCGAAGCGTGTATTTTTCCACAGGTGGAGGCGCTCGGTGTTTTAGAAATACGTGGGCATAGGCCAGCCAGCTTTCGTGGCGCAGAAAAAACAACAGACACATTGTACCTGCTTGCCACATTCTTAAGGTTGTGCGCTACCTAATGAACATATGGAACAACCATAGGTCGGTTATCCCTCGGCTGCCTGCATTTTCGTTTGCCCTTGAACTTTTGAGGAAGGTTTGAAGGAGGGTTTTTGAAGCATTGCTTCGGTACCACCGAACCCGGAGGTTCGGTGGTACCGAACTTCCAGGGTTGTTACATTACTTTCGTTTTCTGTAAATAAATTTTAATACCTACCTTTCTGCTCCCCTTGTCTAATTCAGTAATCATGAATTGCAATTTGTCCCCCAAGTTACTCAGCAATGCAATGTCCTGGGCAAGGCACAGGTTACTAAGGTACCATTCATTAACTCTTATCCCCAACTCTTCCCATTCTAGGCTTCTGAAAACCTTCTGTAAGCACGCAGAACAAAGCATTAAGGAGATTGTATCCCCCTCATCTTAAACCCTTCTTTATTGGTATTCTGTTCCTTTCTTGATGGAGAACTATGGTGGCAGTTGATCCTCTGTATATTTCTTCCAGGATGTATATGTTTCATCGACACCTTCATTTCACAGTATCTGCGTGACTCCTGGTACTGAATCAAGTGCCTTATCGTAATCTCTGAAGGCTATGTATAGTGGTTGGGTGCATTCTAAGCATTTCTTTGTTACCTGATTGATAGTATGAAAGTGGTCGATTGCTGAGTAGCCTGTTCAAAACCCTGCTTGTTCTTTTGGCTAATTTTGGAGTAGAAGTCAGAGGGAGAAACTACCATTCCTCAAACTTCCACTGCACACTCCATAATGATACACGTTAGATTATCATTCATTGCACTAACGCTGAGGCTGGTTTCCTCAATAAGAGCCAAGTATAAGGTTTCCTCTTATCGAGAGAACCTTATAGAATACTTCAATAAAAAACTCCAGCTACACAACATAAACACAAGGTGCTGCAAATGCAGCACTGACGGTCGACTCACCAAGAGAAATGCACAGGACACGACCAGCAGTTGTTGTCCCCATGGGCCCATTGCAGAAGACGTATGTCCACACTGCCAGCTGCCTAACACTAAAAAGAGGCACTCCACTTTTCCACGCCTCAGCCTAGCCTTCTCGGTACAGCTGCATCGCGGCGCTGCTGGTGCCACTGCTCCGTGTGAACACTGCACCGTCCACTGATCTCTACTAGGTGGAACTGGATGAGTGCACACGGTTGAAGCCACCGGAAGCCGCTGTTGGTGTTCCGGAAGCCACCTTCATGAACAGTCGACTGCTGCCGTAACAAGAACTTTCCTCTTCTTTTAGAGGCGAAGCTCCTAAAGCCGTGGGCCTGTCTGTCCTAGCTTGTACGTGACCGCCCATTTAAATGACGCACTCAGCAGGTGCGGACGGAGGGACAACCAGACAGACAGACGGACAGACAAGCGGACGGACGATTCACAGTTTACCGATAAAACCCTCCGAAGCTTTGCCCCACTCATCATCATTCACTTTGAGGATATGCTGTGATTTTCTTTAATGGAATGCCTGCCTGTAGTTCAGTAAACTGTACGAATGAACTAGAAATGCCATTGTGGAAAACATTTCACGCTAAAGTACCGTAGTTACTCGCATAATCCTCGCACTTCTTTTGGCGGAAAACCGATGCAAAGTTGTGGGGTGCGAGATTTACGCGGGGAAAACTTTCCACGAAAACGTACAGAGCGGAAAAAAAAAAAAACGAAGTGGCCGCAAATCGGGATTCTGACACCAGCAACTAACAACAAGCTTTGAGACGTACTAACTAAAATTCACCTCAACAATAAAAGCACACGTTCAACACAAGGCAAGATTTATTTGAGGCACAAAAAGTGCAAGCAAATAGTCGAGAATTAGAATACCACACGCAAAGCTTGTGGGCGTTGCGGGCATGGCAGTAGCCTTCGTTGCTCAACAGGAGCCCTCAAAAGGTAAGCGTAGGACGTCAGTATTGGGCTGATAACTATTTAACAGAATCGTCAGCAGTTTCCTTCTGAAAAAATAAAGTTTACCATCAATCGCAGTTTTAGGCACACGGCGGGCCTAACGCGTCTTGGTGGCTTTCAGCAGCCATCACCAGTAGCGAACACAAAACTCGTATGCTCCGAAAGGCCTACCGGCGGCCCTGTTGTTGTTGCTTACATCATGATCTATCACTTTCAACTTGAAAGCAGCCTAGTAGCTTCAGTATCGCCCCATAACGTGACAAGATTACCGACACAACATACAAAACACGCCGCAACGCACACTAGCCACTTTGGCTTGGCCTAAATTACATTGAATATCCGTGCAATAAGTACACTTGATGCTTAAGAGATGGTGCCAGAAGGCGTGCGCTATCATCATCAGTAGTTGGAACGAGCAGACGACATTTTTGTGGCAGTGTTTGGCGTTGCGATAATTACTCGAGAAAAAAAAGAAATCGTATTTTTGTTGGTCGATGTGGGGGGTGCGAGAATTATGCGAGTGCGACGATGACGCTAGTAAATACGGTACCTTCAAATTATATTTGATTTTACGCATTTCGTGAGGAAATCGTGGTATTTGATCGCCTTTTTTTAACGAGGCGTGTTGAAGGTGTTTAGTTTTTTGCCATAGCGTTTCCCATGCGCGAGGCCTCAAATATACGAGAAGTGGTCAGTCCCTCAAAGAACGCCAACAGGACATCGTCTCCAAAAAGCAGACTCTACATTGACCATTTTGCAGAGTAATGTTTTGACCACTTGGGGTCCAAGAGCTCATCTTCGGCCACCTGGCGAGTTTCCGCAGAACTCATTTGCAACGCATCCTTACTCATCTACGAAACGATGCAGTGCCAACGATGTTTTTTTTTTTTGTAATGGTATGGAAAGTTGGGCTGTTGTCTTACCGGATCACTTACAAAAGGCAAAATTTTCAACCATTGACTACCATTGCGCACATTGCTTTTTTTATGTGTGAAAGAAAATTCCGTGAGAATTTTTTTTCCTGTGCTACCTGACTGATGAGTAATTGTAAGGTTGCACGTTACAGCATTCTGCCGTATTCGAAAGGTTTCAGTACAGCGTTTGTCATTTTTCATGTAATGTTACTCGGCATTTAAAGTGATGCTTAATTATAACATTTGCTATAGGCACTAGTTGTAGATTACAGTGTTTCTTCGTATGCAGACGGCCCCAATATGACGTCGGTTACTTTTCCTGTAATGTTAGCCAAAGCTTGAGGTGATGCCTAATAGTAGCAATTGCTGTATGCAGTAGTTGTGTATTACAGCACTCTGCTGTATTCAGACGGCGTTGGTACAGGGTCTTTCATTTTTGGTGTAACGTTAGATGACTGCGAGAAAGTCGTATTATGGAATATTAGAGAAAATTTTTAAAAATGCAATCACCACAACTGCCACCAGAGAATATTTTAATTATGCCCTTAAAATGCCCACGAGACACCAGCTTCTGGGACAATGAATGTACCTTCTAGTGGCTTCACAAGCGCCCACGCTGGAGAGTGCGGATGCGTCATCCGGCCTTCTTAATGGAGGTCAGTGGCGCCACCTCCACTTGGTGGCTGCTATACCTAAACGTGGCCTATCCACAAAACACGCACGAGCCATGGGGCGCAAACTACCTTACAGGAAGGTGATGGCATCTCCACATCCTAGGGAGGAGGAGGAGGAATAAATGAGGAAGGACAGGGAGGTTAGCCAGTTCATCCTAGGGAGTAAAGTGTTGTGTCAATGGCCTAGTGTACTGTATTTGCAGTCCTGCTGCATGATCGCGGACTGCTGGCAACGACGGGTACCCCTCTGTGTGCAGACCTGTGCCAGAATTCCCTGGATTAACGTGCATTGTAACAGTTTTCAAATAACGAGTATGTAACCCACTTAGTGTACCACAAGTGAGCGTGCAATAAAGGCCTGATAAGTCCTGCAAGGTTTTACCTGACAATTGAGGCAAGCAACATCACTGCATCACTGGGGTGTGCATTTACTACCACTCGAGTAAATGAGGCTTTAGTAGAAATGAGCAAGAGAATAGGAAACCACATTTCTGTCAATGGGGCATCCTGCTCCAAACGAGAGACTCTCGCTATAGGCACGTATCTGTTGCTTGCAGCCTAACAGTCGCATCTCTAAAAAGATCACCAATGAAAAACACAGTCCATCCAGTTTGTTGCAAGGTGTAAAATGGAAGTAAAGGAGAGTGCAGCAAAGTTGTACAATAGCCAACCTGCAAGTCGTTGGGTCATCCACGTCAATGTCCCAGACATACGTTTTGCCCACCTGGTTTCCAAGGGCGAGAATCTACGAGAAAAGAAGTGTAACATGAACGTCACAAAAATCTGGAAGGCACCAAAGGTCTACTAACCTTCTGCTCGAAATCCATGGAGAAGCGCATGAACCAGATGTTGCACTCACGGTACTCAAAACGGTGCAGCACTGTCACATTGGTGTCAGTGTGCCGAACATCCAACTGTTCCAGGAGGCCAGGCTTCCAGCACACAATGCAGTTTTCGCATGACTGCAAGGATAACAAAGGTGCAAGAGCTCACATAATACAGCACTGCAATTTCCGTTGATCACTATAATGAGCATTGTCGCAGCTAACAGCAACAGACTATTCTGCATAGGAGATGCCTTCTTTAGAAAGCGGACACCTACAGGCACCAGACACACACGCGACAACATTGACTATGACGTGATGTAGCTAAAAACTACCATTGTACATAACTAGAAATACTCTTGCTTGCACTAAAGCATCTTGTGCTGAACACCTGTCAAAAAATTTGCCAGCTAACACTGCAGGAATTTTCTTTCAAGCATAAGCAAAAAAATAAATAAAAATGTGGCAGATCTCACGCATAGTAGAAATCAATTTCTTGTGAAGCAGACAGCCAATAGTGGGCTATGGTGAATTTTCCACTTTTAGCCAAGCGTTACAAGGTGGTTCGATGTTTGCATGAATTGAGTATTTGGCACATATCGTAGACTTAGCAGGCACACCAAGTACACTGGTGAGCGAGTTTGCCGACCTATGTTTCTGACATGACGCTTGTATAGGGTCCTTTTCAACAACAGCTTGAAGCACTGGCATGGCTCTGTGGTATAACAAATATAGTATTAAGGACTTCATGCAGGCTGTTTGAGAGCTGCAAAAGGTGATGTAGCTCCCTTGATATAGCTTCGGACGTACACCGACTGATCTACTCCTGCCCCTGTCTCGTCCCGGTATTGTGCACCCTGGACGCAGATGCCATCTAGCAGAAGTTGACACCCTCAACTCTGTACCCAACGGACAGCTTGTTTCTACACAAAGAAACACTGTGGCACTCCATCGGTGCACTCATTTCTGCAGCAGCTTAACTCGCCGAGAAAAGAGCGTTTTCAAAACTAGGACTCTGATGCTGGGATCGTTCAGCCATCATAAGAAGAATAGGTAGTACGCAAATTTGCTTAATCTTCGTGCTTAGGGTTCAAACACACTTGCGGTTTCGTTTATCTTTGTGTTTTAGCATTTGATTTGGTTTGGTGAGACTAAAAGATTGATGCGGTGGAGTGAAACTGCTGAAGATTTGCTTATTTTTATCTTGCAACAAAGTGACTCCAGGCCACGAGAAGCCAATCAGAGCTGAAAGAACGAAGATTAGGCAAATTTGTGTACTACCCATCAATTTCGTGCTTGCTGAAGTGCTGTGTGTTGCAGCTCCCATAGACGCTAGCGCCAGAGTTCCCCTAGTAACCATTGTGGAAAACTGGATCAACTGTTCACAAAGATCGCACCCGGCACCTATGCAGTCTTGACCACTACCCCAGTTGATCACTTAACTTAAACTTAAATACTAGACACATGGACGTCTGCATTGACTACGCCTGAATTTTATCCAGAAAACTGGCTTATTTCTCTTTATTTACCTTGTGAAATAGAGCATGCTGGTACCAAAAAAAACAATAAAAAAATTATGAACCATCTCCCCAAGGGAAACCATGATGGGATGCGAAGCAGCAGCGGTGCGCATGTCGTTGATCCGGCTGAAACGAGAATCGACGAGGGTGTGGGAAGAACGGTTTGAAGCGAAACTCTGTGTAGCATTTACTCGAGTAAACGTTTCTTTGAAACGCAAAAGCTCGGAAGGTAGGTTGGGTTTCGTGTAAGTTTCATCGCAGATAAACAAGCCGAAAGAGTGTTTCCACTCGACATGCAGTCAAGCATTGTGGGCGTCGGAGAGGGTGAAGTGAGAGAAAAGTGTGTTGCGAGCAAGCGGCGGAGCAACACCACCTAGGTGTGTTGGAAAGAGCCGGCAGCTGCTGCGGGTGAGGGAGAGAGCGACGTCAAATTGCAGCCGTGACTTGAACTACTTGGCATCATTCCAACAACTGTGGCAGGGGCAACATGGTGCGGCGCGTTGGCACGGAGACACAGACAGGCAGCATTACACAGGCTAGTCAAAGGGCTACTTTTCATCTAAAAAACGCTTAGCCCCATAGAGAAAAAAAATAAAAACTTAGGAGGGAGTAAGCCTAGAGCTCACAAATAAAGCTCCTCTGTAGCGGTTGCCTTCCCATGCTTGTAGTAGAATTGCCACCACGTTCTGTTTCATTTTGTTGAATGCTACATTGACTAGTGGAGAAAAGCAAGAGACGCTAAAATTGACAGGAACGCGTGCTTTAAGTCTACAAACTAACCTCCTCTGACCCTGCGCCCTCCTTGTCCTAAATGCTCTTAGAATTCCAAGCATGCTCCGGCTTCATTTTTATGCCTGGACTACAATATTGTCAAATGACACTCCCTCCAAGCTTTCTCCTTTTTTTTTTTTTTTTGGCCCCATGCTTAGCATGATACGTGCCAACAGACCCTTTTTATAATTCGCAAGTACGCTTCACTGCACTGCACCTTTGTGCAAGGAATAACAGCACCTGTCATGTTGAGCCTCTGCCCTAGTTGAACGTGCTGGGACTTGTCTATTATAAGTGTTTATATTACGAGAGCCGACTTTACATTTTCCACACCATTGTG
Source organism: Rhipicephalus microplus (assembly GCF_043290135.1). Classification (NCBI taxonomy): domain Eukaryota; kingdom Metazoa; phylum Arthropoda; class Arachnida; order Ixodida; family Ixodidae; genus Rhipicephalus; species Rhipicephalus microplus. Next base: position 220,063,312 of record NC_134704.1, read on the forward strand.
TAAACAATCTGCACTTGAACAGGGTGTTTGAAGTGACTATCCGTCATTATTATTAAAACTGCATAGCAGGAAAGCTAACTTTACAATTCTGAAAGGGGGTCTACAGCATGCTGTGATGCAATTTTATGTCCGTTCCAAATCCGGACGAAGGCGTTCCCTTTGTTACGTCAAAAAGTGGGTGGCCCGCATCAGTCGCGAGGACGAGGAGAAGCGAACTGCCAATGTGTGAAATGAAGGCTGCGTCACATTTTTACGTCGACATGAGGACCGATTGAATGCAACTGAAATGTATTTTCCCATCATTGTTTTGAAATGACGCTAGGCCTCTCTGTGGGATGCGCCCCGTGTCTTCAACGAACGCATTTAGTGTTCGTGACGGACGCACTCAGTGTCTCTCCAAGGGACACCAGCACGCTCGTAACACCACGAAGTGAATTGTATTGACTGTGGCGAAGCTTGAAAGCGTTTCATCGGTAAACTGTGTATTCCTCGTCTGACTGTCTGTCCGTCCACCTGTCTGTCTGTCTGTCCATCTGTCTGTCTGTCCGTCTGCCTATCTGCCTGTCTATGACAATGGACACGGACAGACAGGCGGGGTGGCTACGACAACGCAGGAGGATTGAGCCACAGCGTAAGTGCATGAGGTCCGCTGCGACACCATGTTTTCAAAGCACCCGGATACTGAAAAGGGGCGAAGCACCAACATTTTAATCCATTCCATGCTGCCTCGCAGCCATTTCAATCCATCCGTTTCGTTTCGGATGGTCTCTCCTACCGTTCCTTCGCCTCCATCCGAAATATGGACGAAAACAGACACGTGACACCTTGGCTCACGTGACACAGAATGTGACAGCATTCGTCACGGCTCAAATGGGACAATCACATGGGACTCAATGGAATGGAACGCCTCCGTCCGAATTCGGCTCACGTGACAGAACGTCACCGCGTTACCAATGGCTCAAATGGGCCAATCACGAATGACTCGATGGAATTGAACGCCTCTGTCCGGATTTGGAACGCGTATAAAATTGCACCACTAGCGTCCACTGAATAGAATAATAAATTCTCTCATTGCCAGCAAACTTCTGAATACAAAGGCTGGCTACCTTTTTACAACACCGTTTTAAGAAGACATAAGTTAGCTTTCATCATTTAAATTATTTAAATTGCATGATGAGAGTGCTTAAAATAACTGAGCGCACGGGTTCTCTCGCAAACGTTGCCACTGCTCTAGAGTGACTGAGTGAAGAACTCCATTAAAAAGACAATGCTTGTACCTTAGAGAAGCTGCAAAAGTGGTTTTGATTCTGCTTTTAGCTTGGCTTGCTTTTCTGCACCGCTTTCTTTCTTTTTCAGTAAAGTTCCAGTACACTGGTCGCAGGTTTGGAAAAAGATATTGACCCATGTCATGCTACAGACTCCTTATCTTGATCCCCTGCGTTCCTGTACTGCTTTTGATTTCTCTGTGTATTGCAGCGTTTTCAGATAAATGAAGTCCATCAGAAGAAGTTCCATGCAGGTGCCCATCTCAAGCCTGATGATGGACACGCGAGAGGGCAAAGAGGGCTTTTTGGTGTGGCATTGAACTACGAAACTCAGTTGCAGAGATACGTTTCGTCTTGGCTGCCTATCAACCACAGCGCTGCTCTGTCTCAGTTTTCTGTTCATAAGCACACGTGTGCTAAAAAATAAAGCCATCCTTTGGTTGCAGCTTTCACGTGCCTGATTCCTGTGTTCTATATACAGGTACGTTGACTACACAATGTAAAACAGTGACGGCTACCCTGCTTTGCATTTACTATGTGAAACTGCGAACATTAACTCAATTACACATCAACACTGCAGCAGGCACGGTTTAACTTCACAAGTATTGATGCAACTGATCGGGGGGTACAGGGCTCACTGATTTCTGGAGCAATGAGACTGCAGCCTCCCTAGGGTGACAGCAAGAAAAAGGAACAAAATGCGAAGCTGGCAACATCTCCTTTGGAAGAATTTATTAACAAAGGCATTTATGCTACTGAATCACTATGGGACATGTTTTTTTTTTCTTTTAACCAAGAATGGTCTTCAATGAAAAACTTGATCGCTTGGATACAAACTGCATGGTTGAGCACACTGTCAGCGTGGCGGTGGAACCACAGTAAATAAATGCAACTTAGGCAGGTGGATCACAGTCGACTGAGAAGGCAGCACACTAGCCATCATATTCTAGACACTAGATAGTAGGCACGACCCACTTGCTTCCATTACAGGTGCACAATTGCAGCAAAGAAACTCAAACGCCTCGCAATTTACTTTTTGCCTTCAAGAAAAATGATGATACTGCTGCTCCAAGTGTAGCCAACATGATGAAATACAGACGTCCTGGCGGATGAGCCTGGGAAGGCAAGCACATTGCTTTCTAGGCATTTGTTACAACTCAATGAATCATACCTAATGTATCAGCAGCAGGAGGGCGTCATCGGCAATCATACGTCCGATTTGCTAAAAATCTCAGCAGGTGTAACCATAAGGTAGCATATTAGGGACTTCGGTTCTCTCTCTCTCTCTCTCTCTCTCTCTCTCTCTCTCACACACACACACACACACACACACACACACACACACACACACACACACACACACACACACACACACACACACACACACACACACACACACACACACACACACACACACACACACACACACACACACACACCACACACACACACAGTGAAACCTCGATTATACAACTTTCAGGGGACCACGCAAAGCTGTCATATAATTCAGGCATCATATAATCGAAAACTAAGATCATAGGCAGTGACACTCGGTGTTGTTCAAAAAACGGGTACAGACCGCCTGGTAAGCCCACAGCACGACCTTATGCCTCTGCAAGGAAAGTAAATTAAACTATTCTAGCCAGTGTCAGCTAATGGCAGCATTCTTTAGTTGGAGGAGATGCGAGCGAATCTTTACTCTTAAAAAATCGAATTCAACGTGCATATTTCTACTGATAAACCGAGTCCGAAAATTGCGTGCACATGAAACCAAAACCGTGTTGGCAACAGCCTTCCATCAGAAAAGTCAGACGCAGTGTCATGACTACCATATTGCCACGTTCCTTTCTCAAGTTTTGTTATCGCCCTCTTACACTACGTTCAGCACAAACCACGCCTACGATGTTAGAGAAGTTTCGAGGATTTGTTTTGTCAGATTGTTTTGTTAAGATTGTACCCACTTCGTGAACATTACAGATTTTTCTGGAACCCACACCACCACCAGCGATAATGCTAGAATGTTCGATGACAAGTGTATAAATGCAGACACGCTTCGCCGCTTGTCAGTTGATCGACGGCCAACGCTCCGTTCGCCACTATCAGTGAAAGTCTGCAACTGTAACCCGACTTTTCGTTTACTGGGCACAGGTTCACCCAAATAAACAGTTTGATCTGACAATCAAGTCTCCTGCCGTCAGCCACGTCACGACCTCATGACAATATAATAATGGCGGCACACCACACAAGTTTGCAGAATGCCTCCGTGCGCGATTGAGCTGTGCGCGTTGTAATTTGACTTCTGAAGTGCAACTAATAATGCCCCAACGTTGACGTCAAGCGAAAGTAATTTTGCATGGTGAAAGCAGCTCGGTTATGCCCCTATGTGTGAGCAAGCCTGTGAGTGCTGTATATCGACCAAGAAAGTTCCCTCAGACTGAAAACGTGAAAATATCAGCTTTTCAGCCAACTGAAGCTACTCTGAGAGGATAGAGCTTGACTAAGTAACAAACCCGGATACATATGCACGACTGAGGTGTATGTATAAATGCACGAACTTCCAGGAGAATTAATGTTCCATTCTAAGGAGACACCTTTAGAATGTTTCTACTATTGCTAATCGTCAACGTAGGGGAACACATTTTCATATTTTGCACCCGTGAATATTTCGTCAATGTTTGATTCGAGTTAATGTGGTTCGGACAGAATCTGAAAGTCGTCGTAAGATGCCGGGTCAGTGTAAAACTGCGTCATATAACAAAATTTATGAGACATTGTTTTCATGAGAATTTTGTCGGGAGCAAAGAGATTCATTGTAAAATGCGGGTCGTCGCGAAACCGGGAGACATATGATCAAAATTCTACTGTACGTAAATGAGACTGAAAAAATTGACAGCTCTGTCAAATTTATTATATATTCTGATGATACAACCTTGCTTCTTACTGCTGAAAATTATAAACACCTAATTAATCATGCAAATGAGGTACTGGCAAAGTCTGCCACATGGACAAGTATTAACTGTTCAAAATTAAACACATTAAAAACAAAAGCTGTATATTTCAGGCCGAAAAATAAACAAATACTTAGTCATGTCCCATTAAAACTTGGCAGTTGTGGGGGTGCTGATACTTCCTATAAGGTTGTTTGCGCTACGTGGCGCACGTGTCTCGCCCAAAAGCCGCATTTCGGGTGACAACCACCAGGCAATGGGTGGCGTTGTGTTCGCGAGAGTTGGCCACCACTATCGTCATCATCATCATGGTGTAGCGCCGGCAGTGACCCCTGGTGGAAAGCAAGCCTTGGTGGCGGGCAAGAATTCAGTGAGTCTCTTCTACGCATGGCGGTTGCTGCGAACGGTTATCTCTAGCGTGGGTCCTCGGCGCGTGGTACCGCGGCCTGCACGCCGGAGGGCCCACATGGTAAGTCAAGCGTTGGTGCCTTGGGTGTGTTATTGTGTTTATTGTGGTATTGTGTTTGTCATGTTATTGTGTAAGGATGTCGTAGCGTGTTAATTACAATTTATGCACTGATTCGGCGAACGATATCGTTATAAAGTAGGTAAATAAATGTATGTTGCTTGGTTTGTACCAAACGCGTCTGCTGTGTCCTTTGACTCCAAGAGCGTGGCGCTCGCTTGCCATTCGAGACCTGACGCAGTTCAGCCCTTGAGATGCTACTATAGCGTATAAAATGTCTGATAATAATTTTCGATCTACACATGTCTTGGGAACACACATACTGAAAATATATCAGGCAGTATATCAAGAATTTTGGGCATATTATCCCGGGTACGCTTCACGCTACTCAAGGCAATGATACTCCTCATCTGTGAATATTTGTTCTTATTTCACGTTAACTACTGTCATCTGGTTTGTGGTACGACAACATTAACAAATGTGCTCAAATTGCCCATCATACAGAGAAGGGCTGTGCGTGCCATTGCAAATGTTCCTTATCACAGTCACACCACTCCCATATTTGATGACACGAACCTACTAACCCTGTTACAATGTTACCACGCAATGCTTGTGAAACGCAGGATTAAAAGGCCACAACTATTTGGAACCACCTAAACCACCACGAAGTTGTTTATCACGCCCTTTTCAATCACACGTGGTTTATCCTAAGCATGTGCACTAACTGCGGTAAATAAAGGCTGTGTTTTCTTCTGTCCTTTTACTTGAATGCCATGTCTACGATCCAATGCAATTACACATGCGTAATTTTTTTCCTTTAAAAGCATTTTTTTTTCTTCCTTTCACGTATGCGTATGCATGTTCCGATTGAAAGTGTAGTAAGCGTAGGGGCACATGCCCAATCTCACTTCGGAGCTAACACGGATTTCTTGCATCGTTACACTCTATTATTGATTGTTTTTTTCATTTTTTCATTTATTGAACCCTCAAAGGCCCCTTGCGGGGTATTACATAAGGGGGAGGCAAAAACACAATTGAACAGATGCATGATTATCAATGGTACAAAGCATAATCGAAAGTGAACTACATGATAAAAAACAATGTCAACAGAAGGAAAAATATATATATACGTGGAAGAAAACGGCAACAATTGTAAATTAACTAACATATCAAGTGATTTGTGATTAGCTGTTTATATTCTAAGGGGTTTTGTTTGTGCACTATGGATTCAGGCAGGTTATTCCAGTCTTCAATGGCAGTAGGTAAAAATGATTTATTGAAAGCGTTAGTTGAACCATGTAAGCGCTGTAAACATAGGGAGTTAAAGAGGCGATGCGATAAACGGGCGGGAGGTAGAAGAACGGTATGTATGAAAAATAATTATGATCATTTGTAGTTTTTCTTTTTTTTCTGTTTCACCTTTTGAGTGTATTATTTTCAATCTTTATGCTCTATTAGACTTGTATAAACTGTCACTAAAACTTTTAGCTCAATTGTTCCATTTTCATTGCAATAAAAAGGTCTGTGCCACCCATTTGTAAGGGGTTGTGGTCCCAGTCAATACTACTACTGACTTTTTGACCACGGCCCTCAGCGTCCCGAAATTCGAAATAAATGAAGTTCAAAGTTTCAAATAATACGAAACGACAACTTAGTAGCTATGCCTTGGTCTTCACGAGATATGCTTGCTTTTTTCAAGTGATTCAGAACGGTTTTACAAAAGAGTCTTTCAATGAGGCTTGCCCTCGTGTTTCTTATGCAAACACAATAGCGTTATCTGTAGATTGTAGGCTTGGTCCCTTCGCAGTGGCAGAGTTTTCTTTGCATCCACTCTGATTCTTTGCCCTTATAATTATGACACCACACATAATGTCCCCTATGCTTTCTTGGCTTCATTGTGAATTGCTCTCATTAGAGTCTGCGCATTTCATAGTTTCTAGGCAACCTAGGTTGTGACCACTATGCCAGCCTTTGAATAGCTATAAGGAACAAGAAAAATTTTATTTGTCAAGAAATACTTCACGAGTGCAAATGGCACACTAATATGGTTTCCTGAATTTTTAAGAACAGAATCTTAGAGGGTATAGTTTGACATCTGGGAAGCTTGGCATGGAGTGACCTGTTGAAACACAGTAGTAAAAGGTGCCACAATACTCAATTTTCTATTTTAATCAGTGCTATGGGAGGCTACCAGGGGGACGCTGTCTCGTGTGGATGTGAAAACATCGGCTCAGAGTTCGAAAATGTTTTTGGACAGTTTTTCGTCCATTTGTGAGCGTCTTTTAGTGCCAGTCGACGCATAAAACCGCATGGACTACATCGATACGAAGTATTTCACTGTGGGTGAGCTTTTTGACCTTTTTTCGAGATTCTTCTGGTTGTCCAACTGCTCAGCTGAGGGCGCTAGGCTGAGGCTACGACGGAGCGGCCGCCGGCCCTTCTCGGAAGGGTGTTTCAGCGCTCTACGCACGGAATGTCTGTGCAAGTCTCTGTCGATGGGGAGGATATCACTCCCTATGATCTTCAAGATTCTGGATGGTCTGTGGCTACCACTAAACGTAAACTTCGTGGGACGCATACCCCCAGGACCGAGACGCAAGCAAGCGTCTCCATGCACAGGGACGCGTGGTCGCCTCAGCGCTCCCGAGCTGCGGTGAAGAAGCGTCTCATCGCTGCTTCTAGACTTCCTCACCTTCCAAGAGATCACCATAGAGTCATCGTGAGACCTAGAAATGGTTTGGACATGAGAACTGCGAGTCAAATTAAGTTCGCGAAGGCACTCGCAGTGGCTGCAGAGCTCAATGAGGAAGAAGTCACGGAAGACGTGGTATGCCCGAATATGATGCAGAACATTGCAGTTATAAGCACTCCAGTGGAGAGGAACGCCAGAGCGTATTCCAAGATCACCGCCATTACTCTCGGTACCGCCATTACTCTCGGTACCGCCAGTATTGATGTTAGTGCCTACAGAGCTGCCCCCAATGACACCTGCAAAGGTATCATCAGGGGTGTTGACGCGGACATCGGTAAAGAACAACTTTATTCACTTATTGTACACCCAAAGAACCCGACTGCACTCCCAGTGAAAAGAATCGAGAATTCCACCACGGTGATCATCCTCTTTGACGAACTAAAAGTCCCAAATTATGTCATATCTGGAAATAGCTTGGTTCGCTGCACCCTGTATCGTCGACAGACGGATGTCTGTTATGCCTGTCGAAAGCTAGGTCATCGAGCCGATGTTTGTCCCCATCCAGAGGAGGCGGTCTGTAGAGCATGTGGTATGTCATCTCCTTCGGAGGATCACGTCTGCACCCCAGAATGCAAGTTGTGTGGGGGTCCACATCTCACGGCAGACAAGACGTGTAAGCATCGTTTTCAAGTGCCCTACATAGTCCGTCGACGAGGGCGAGAGCGACGGATTCAATATACGATGGAATTTGCGGAACAAGACGCCAACGTCATGAACTTCACAGATGGTGGAGGAGACTTCCCATCGCTACCAGCCGCTGCAGGCGGCCGCGCTATGACTGAGCGCCCGAGCAGCAGCTGGTGGCCGCGTGACGTCAGCCAACAGCTACAACCACCGCGAGGCCGATCCCGTTCCAGAGGCAGAGCAAGGGGCCGTTCGAGATCCAGAGGACATTCTAGATCCAAGGGCCGTTCTAACTCACGGGTGCCTACCGTCCACAATGGTGTGCAGCAAGGAAATCAGCACCAGACCTGGGCATCCAAGATTAAGGGCTCCCAACCACAGGTAAAGGGGGGTACCAATCCAGAGCAACACTCAGATACCTACGTGCAGATGCAAAGGGAAAATGCTAATCTCAGGGCTATTGTCGAGCAACTCAGGGCTGAAATAGCCGACTTAAGGAAATCACAGCAGGTTTCGTCTCCGTCTCCTTCAAACACAGTTCCCTGTACAGAGGCCACATCGGATGCAAGTCACGATGAGGTACCCATGGACGTCCAGCCAGGGGCAAAACCAACAAAAAGAAGAGAGCTAGCACAACCAGCCAATAACGAGGACAGAGGTTTCAATACAGAGGTCAAGGATACCTTGAATGATATCAAAAATGCTTCCAGGGTGGTGGTCGAGTCCATTGCAGTATTGGACAGCAGGGTCACAAAGATCGGGGCTGACCAAGTTAAAGCTTTACAATCTGCCGAGGATACTCCGGGCCATGTAATACCTAAGGTCAGGATCAGAAGGTGGCAACCCGTAGCGTCTCTCAGGAGAGAGCTTTGAAGGGTCCCAACAATGGCGGGACACCTTAACAATTTCGTAATTTGGCAGTGGAACTGCTGGGGCTTCCAATCAAAGAAGGCAGCTCTCCAGCAGTATATTAAACCCCAGCCAATTCGACCACATGTTATTATGCTACAGGAGACGCTTATGGAAACAATGAGCCTGCCAGGCTACACCCATCACATCACGAAACCTCCAGATGGCCGCGGTATCTGCAGGTTTGTGTCCAAGAAGTACACTTACATTGAGCACAATTTGCCGGGACTTGTACTTCTCAGACAGAGAAGTCAGCCCCCAGCCTTCATTTTAGGGGCATTTTGACTACCTTCAAAGAGATCCCGAAGCATTATCAATTAGGCCGTAGGTCCTTTCCATTGCCACACGAAAAGATGTCTAGGCCACAGGCAATCTCTTTTCGCATGCTTCAGACGGGAACATACCCTAGCCTCATAACCTATAGCCATTACTCCGATATTTCAGAACTTTGTCCGGACTGCCAGAACCGCAGTGATTTTAACCACATGCTCTGGAGGTGCCCTTCTTTACGAAGAAAAAATGAAGAATTTTCTGAGAACTCCTTTCATTTAATGCTCACGAGTCCGGTTCTCATACAACTCAAGGCTGTCCAGAAGGCCTACGATGCGGCGGTGAGGCTGGGCCTCCCCGTCCCAACGTGGGAGTGGCCCGCGATCCTACCCCTATAAAACGGAGGTAAAATCCTTCAGGACCCCAATAAAACTTTTTCATCCATCCATCCAATCAGTGCTATGGCCATTAATGCTTGTGCATTCACATAAAAGTTGGCGAAATTTCAGTGCATTTTGCCAGGCACTTAATTTATAGGTGAATATTTCATAACACAATAGTGGCCCGAGAGTTGGACGTAACTGGCGCACTCACAAGCCGTGATGTGACAAGCTGCCATTGCAACAAATGTTGTTTTCCAAGTCTTATTCAGCTTTACACTGAAATCGAATAATCTGCAAAGGCTGAAAATTTGCCAAGGGACAACAGCTCCATAGTAGTTACTGGTGTTGGGTGGGTTTTAAAAGCTGGCAACTAATTAAGCTTATTTTTCTTTCTACTGAATTAATTTGGTACAGCCCATTTCGCATATGCTCACAATGGGCTGATGTTAAAGAAGCTTATCTGCACATGCATGCCAATATTTTTTTTCCGTCTTTCTTTTCTGCCATTGTGTGCCTTCTTATCTGCACATGCATGCCAATATTTTTTTTCCGTCTTTCTTTTCTGCCATTGCGTGCCTTCTCGACTTTTTTCCTCTGTCCGTGTTTGCATGCCCTGTCTCTTTCACACGGATAATACCTTGTTTCTATATTTCGCGGAAAACTAAAAATGGACAGCGTTGTGGCCCCTGTCAGATCAGCTGACCAGCCTGAACTTTTCCCACATTGTGTGCGGTAGTACATATCTACTTACCACTCGGGGCTCCCTTACCTTTGACAGCACAAAGTTTCCCAGCCAACGGACGCAGTCAACATAGTTTCGATGAATGTCACGAGTAGTGAAGTCAGGGTAGTGTTGCCGCACAGTAGGAAATGGCCTGCTATGAAGGATGAAATTAGGAAGCATTTCCTATAATTACCCCATGATAAAATAAGGCTAGCAAGCACAAGGGAAGATAACCATCAAGAGAAAAAGCAGCAGAAAAGGAGGCAACCACAAAAGCTCATTTCTGCATGCACAAGTACGGTAGCACCAGCTGTCCTTTCAACACACACGGTGGTTTAAGATAGTCAGTTGAACGGAACACCATCTCGTCAGGTAAATGTGCTGTTGAAAAAATTCAACAGACCCCAAGTACCACTGCAATCGATGCTATGTGAAGCATGCAGACGTAAGCTGACTGGTTGTAACTTATTTTTTTAATAAGCAAGAACTTTATGAAATGGTGCTAAAGATATGTACAAATGTTGTTTGCACAAACATCAATCGGTTAGTATTAGATAGAAATGCCTAAGTGCTTGCACTACACAAAGAAATTATTCACATTTAAAATAGCCCATTGAGCAATGCCAAAACAAAATGACATTTTGGGATCCATAGAGATTACACAATGGCTTGTGTGAACAAAGGATCATTTCGAAACGCCATCATAATGTTTTGACATTAGTCAGTGACCTGTTTTTCATCAATGGTGATATAAGCACTAGATTATTCAGACATTTGGTTTGTCCCAAAACCACCAAATGATTATGAGAGACACCGTAGTGGAGGGCTCCGGAAATTTCGACTACCTGGGGTTCTTTAACGTGCCCCCAAATCTGAGCACACAGGCCTACAGCATTTCCGCCTCCATTGGGAATGCAGCCGCCGCAGCCGAGATTCGATCCCGCGACCTGGGGGTCAGCAACCGAGTACCTTAGCCACTAGACCAACGCAGTGGGGGCATTTGACTTTTTCATTATGTAAGTCATTCAATGGCTGATTCAGGCACTTGCTTACACCATTATTGATATGACATGCCTTAAATATTAGGCATGGCTTTTTCATTATTTTTTCTATCATATGCATATGAGTTAATCAAATTTTGGCACATCTTCACACATTTCACAATGTGAACAAAGATTAGATGGAGAGTTTATAGTGAATAACCTGTTCGAGCTCCATTAATGCTCAAGCGGAGAGCAAACACCCTGCCCACCTATAATGAGCAAGAAGAGATGCGGGGAGGGGTAGGGGGTCACGTTCAAGCGGCAACTCTGAATTTTGATTCTAAGGACACGGTCGGAATCGCTGGCGCTGCGCTATCGCGACAAGCAGCAGCGATGCTGCACTTTCATTGTAACGAGACTGTGCAAAAAGAGCATCTCACCATGGAGTGCACAGAATATAAAGTGGATGGAGTGTCGGAAAAAAAAAAGCGTGCCGTGAAGTACGTTAGAAGACAATGAAGCAGGCACAGGAATGAAAAAACAAACAATACATGACTAAGAGAATGTAGCAAAAGAGATGGTTTTGTGAGGAGACAGGAAGAAGAAGCAGTTGCAGCAGCGAAACAAGAAGGGACACACATCAGTGCTGTTGGGTTTCAGACCCGAGGCTAGATTTCCGTCTAGCGGTGGCCTGACAGTCTTCATGGCTACCGGCTGCTTCTGGCCGTGTGTCACTCGCGTGCTGCGGCTGCGCTGACGTTCCGGTGCCCGTGGACAGACCTGAGCCGTCGAGCTTCAGGCTCGAGCTCAGACGAGAATGTTCGGCCGGGACTCCCTTCAAGCATCTACCAGCGACCTAGGAAGGCTGCTGATACAACCGGTTGTGTAGCTGCACAACGCTGACGGCAACGACAACAACTGTATCAACCTCCGTGCTTCACACTCAGGCACCCAGTAATCGACGTTGGTGAGGCCCCTCCACTCCTCTACCCTCTCTGACTAACCGTGTCGTAGGAACTGAGTATTGGACTCGAATGACTAGGTACTAGCCTATATCAAGTGGATCTCGTAGTAATTTTTCTCTCAGGGATAGGATCGGTTGTCGTTACTGTAAGCTTTGGGGCTATCATATTTCTGTTAACAAATGTTGGTTCCAAACAGGCTCGTCCTTCGGGAAGTATTCTGAAGTATTTGTGTGAAGTATTGCTGTAGTTATAAGTGAATTGACCAAGTTACGAGAAGAAATGAGGAGAGAGATGGCTGAATTCAAATCGTCAATTGAGAGAAAGCTAGGAAAAGAAATAAGGGATCCCAAATAGAGTGCAAGTTTTCTGAAAGATGAAGTTGAAAAAATAAAGAGAATGCCAATCTCAGGGAGGATAACAAGTCACTCAGAAGCACTAATGAGCAGCTGATAACCGAGTGCGAAGCTTGCAATCTCAACAAGAACAAAGGATAATTGCATCTGAGCAATACTCCTGCAAGTGTAACCTTGAAGTTGCTGATGAGGATCTTGGAAATATCCTCGACTGGATCGGCGAACTACTTATTGTGTCTGTATCCAAAGATAGTATTGAAAAAAAGTCACTGTGCAAAGAAGGCCAGTTTGATGCCGAACATAATTGTGCCACTCCGCAGCCGTTTAAAATTCGATCTGGTACTTCAGAAAGCAAAGAAGACGCGCATCTCGACTCAGGACCTAGGCCATGGCTCAAATGCACCTGTGTTCATCAATGAAAAGTTATGCTTAGTCCTAAATTACCTGCTTGGCAAGGCAATAAGAAAGCAGTGAACTGGAGGTCTGTGTGGACGAATGATGGGCATATGCTTGCATAGAAAGATGAAGGCTCACGTGTATTGCATATTCGCGACGCAAGTGATAGAGCAAATATTTCCTAAAAACACTATCCGGAATAGCGGAGCAGCTTCTGTTTCGTCATAGCAGTATTAATTTTTAATTAGATGTAGGACTGATGGGGAGGTGATTCAATGGCTGGCTAAGGAAGCAGTGCCTGCCATGGGTTGCCCACTTTGTCGACCCCAGTAAGTGGTGTGGGTGTGCGCCAGCATTTCATGAAACTCGAAAATGCAAAAAGAAAAAAATGTGTGACTATGACAGGTTTGTGTAGATATGCACATACACAGCGAGGCAGACAGGTATAACCTCAATTGTTCTCTGAAAAATAGAACAGCTTTTTGCAAGGGCACATGTGCAACATGTAGCTTAATTGGAACACATATCTTGATGACGGAATGGCGATATTATAATCAGTATATACATTATTTTGCGGGTATCACCTAATATATGTCAGGAGAAAAAATTTGCTGTTTAAGTATACCGGTTGTTCAGAGCGCATTTTTCGTGGTCTCTGGTTTATTTGCAATAGTCTTCCACTCTTTCTGAGAGACACCTTTCTGCCTCTGGTGCCAGTCAACAAATGAAACCACTTGTTGAATAATAAAATCAATGGTAAGTCATTTCCGTTGTCACCCTTAATTTGGCCTGTGTTTCAAAATTGTGCATGGCATTTTTCTTTGCTGTGATAGAAACAAATATTGTCTAGTTTCACTATGAGATGGCTGTAAGGTGTGGAGAAGCACTCACAGATAATGCAATGTAGGAATGTGTAAAAACAACCTCTGTGATTTGGAAGGGCAGTAGACGTGAGACTCCCGAATGGCATTGTGAAACTTTTCCGTGTCCAGCTTCCAGAGCTTCAGGGAATGGTCCATGCCGCAAGACATTATTTTCTGGCCCAGCAGGTCAAAGTCCTGGAAACAACATCCAAAGCATGCCACTAGTCCTTTCTGCTAGTAGCAACAACGGGGCTAAGAAAATCAGGAGATATCAGATTTACAGCCAACTCAGGATGCCTTTATGGCAAAACAAGAAAAAACCAACAGGGACCAAGGGATGCACAGACAGATGCAGCATTGACTTTAAACAAAATGTTCATTTTGCGACTGCACAGCTGAGAAAAACATCACGTCTGAGGGCACATTTTTCTCAGGCCGATATCACTATGGTATTTCTATTTAGGAAGGTCAGCCCCTATTAACAGCTAACAAAATTCTCATTCACACATAGCTGCCTCAATAATTTTCCTTGTACAAGTCGTCAAATTAAATCCTGAATCTATCTAAAGAAGAGTTCCAGCAACAGTGCACTCCAAGGTGTTCTCGAACTGCACAGAGTGTCAAACAATTTGATTCCTGCCGATTCTGTGACTTTTTTAGTTTTCCATGACTGCAGTGCACTTCATCTAAGACAGTCCAAGTTGATCCGATCTGTGACTGCTCACAGCTTTTTTACCTTCTGGACATGCGTGGTACAGGTGCTGCTGTGTGTGCTATTGTAATACTTTTCCTTCTTTTCTTTACTATTTTCCCCCGTGTAGGGTCGCAGACCTGGTTAACCCTCCCTCTTATTTTGTCTCTCTTTTTGCTCGGAACACTGGAACTGAATCCTCAAGTGGTAAACAGAAAATAAGAGGGGGCACTTGCTGGTACATTACTTTCCTTTGGCTGACAGGATCCTTTTACAATTAAAACACATCATTAATAAAAAAAGATGTCATGCGTTCTATGCAAACAGAACAGCTGGTTTACTGGCTCTGGTGGTACTAATGTCTCCATTTCTCACTGCAGCATGGTCATGGAATTACCCAGAGTTCTTAAATCACGGCTCTAGCTCTTTTTTTCTTCCTCTAAAGTCCTTCCTCACATATTTTTTTTCATTAACACCACGAATAATGCCAGACATATGGTATACAACAGCTCTCAAACACACGGCTCACAGACTTTTTAAGAGCTGCTCAGCCCACGCAGGACTGTCTTCGCCGTATCTCGAAAAAAAAAATCTATTAAGTACGTAAGCTGGTGTGAAAAACTTTCTTTTTATGCTAGGCACCCCATGCGAGCCCCTTGTTTTGAAAAATGATATTGAAACAAAAACTTTACATTCCAAATCCCATACATCAGTCATATCGATAAGTGGTCAAATATTGAGGCTCCTTCGAAAATGAAGACCGCCTTTCAAATTGCCGTCTGGTTGCACTTTTTGTTGCACTTTTTTTTTTACTATCAAAACCGCCACGGGACTTATGTCCTCTGACCAGCTTCAGACACTTCTATCAGAGACTACGCTATGAGCAACTCTTGCACCAACCAACCCACTCAAGCCACATTCCTTGTTCATTCCACATAAAAAGCAAAGCACCTTCTCCCCGGTAATTCTCTACGAGCATAGAGCTAAACCCGCCGAGTTGCCAAGTGCTGCATTTTATGACCACTCACAGTGCTGCTGGTGGTGCACAAATGAAAAGCTTGCCCGTAAGCCATGCCAGCAAGTTTCGAGCCACTGCCACATATGACACACCATCTGGCTTTGGCAGCAGCCACTTGGATTCCTAGCAGCAATCATGGAAGCCAATGTGTTTGGTTTGATCACGGAGGAAGGAAAGGTAGGAGAGGCCCTGACTTCACTCGTGAAGCCGCGATGAAGCCAGAAATCGGCCATAATGACTGGGCAAATTCTACTCTCGTTTACATTCGAATGTATAGCAGAAGGCACGACTCTCTCTCCGGCTCGGACAGCACGTGAGCTGCGCAGCGCGTGTGTCGTGATGATCCGAAACTAATGGAACGGGGCTCAACACTCTGGGTCAGCGGGACACCTTCGGCGAAATCATTTTGTCCGAGTATTAACAGCGAGCAACAGCTCACCGACAACGAAGCAAGTACAAGAGAACGCGCGCTAGATGCACTGACAACGGCCAGTGTTTTCACGTCATTAATTCAGCAACTGTAATAGTCCCCATGGAGGATTGACAGTATTCTGTAAATAAAAATAAAATAAAAACTGTACAGACAATACGATCGGTCGTGCGCCTTCTACGATTGCATTCTGCTACGCGGCCGACGCAGAATCCGGCCACTGTGTCCGTGTTCCGCGTGAAACTCACCGGCGTCAGCATTCTGCAAGCGTGGCGACTTTGAGCATGGTGCAAGTGACACTTGAACGCGGTTGCTGTTACGTTGAGATTGCATGCAATGTTGGGGGAGTGTATACGAAGCGGAACAGAAAAGGTGTTTTAATACGCACATGCAAGTTGTTATTGTACACACACAATACGAAACTACGTATGTGCACATGGTCCTCACTGCGTTTTGCTGGGTTCAACAGCGTCATCCGTTGTCACAAGCAGGAGCACTGCCCAACCATCACTGACCTGCAAGGCTTTCGTCGTTCCGCTTCGTCATGGGGCCCAACGCATTTCGCTGAACACTATTTGCTTCATCTGACATCCGCCGCACGACCCATTGATATGCACTCGTTCTACGCACTGTAGAAACCCCATGATGAACAAAAGGATTTGTAAGCATTAAGAGTGCAGTAACTGCCAGGAGAACACTGGGTAACCAATAATGCGGCGCAGAGCACATATATTGTCCACCACGGCTCAGTATGAGACCTGCGGAGGCACACTTGCCGCCGCCAATCGCAGCTGCTCACTGCTAGACCAGCTCCACTGCGCAACACGTAACCATAGCAACGCCGGCATTGTGCCCAGTGAATATGGCCGCCATGATGTCATTTCCCCCACACTTTTCACGTAGCGCGCCGGCTGGGCATGCCCTCTCTTACCTTTCCTTCCTCCATGGGTTTGATCGTTTACATGCTCTTCTGCGGAGTTGATGCACACGAAATACTAACAGATTTATGTCTGCAATGCCTAGAAACATAAACGGCTCACATTTAGAAGCTGTTATGCCGGGCCACCTTTGAAATCTCAACTACCGATGATGAGGCGTCTTCCGCAGCAAATAAGCTTGATCTAGCGAGCATCTTTGGATAGTGCTTCTTGAGTAAAAATAATGCTTTTGGCCAAGCTGAGAGTGCAGTCCAGAGAGACAAGCAAAAGTTTATCGGCATGAGTAAAGTCATGATTGGGAATAGAGATACGCTGTGTGATCTCTCAAGACAACAGTCATGCACTGCTTTATTTTTCATGCCGTTGCTGAGCTTTTCACGGAGTTGCAGCTGAAGCAGCAGCTGTTATAAATCAGTTGCCATAACTCAACCAGGTTTTTCAAAGAATCCCACGCTGATTTCCTGACTTTTCATGACATGTTCGAATTTCCTTATTATTCTACATTTTTCAGGTTGGTAGACACTGTGACAAGGAAGCAGTATTCTCATAGCCAATCACTGATAAATCAGACAGCTTGGTTAATATAAACTTTAACTCAGGTGGTCTGGTAGAAGAATTCTGTGAATCAGCTTTTCCCCTAGCTATGGTTTTTCCACTAGCAATGAAATCAGCTTTTCCACTAGCTATATAGCAATGGTTTGTTTGCACAGCAAGATTAACTGTCCTTAGGTGCAGAGAAGCAACACTAAAGCACCCGAACCAGTCGCTGTGACGTCGAATTTCGATGGTGCCTACAAGGGTGAACGTAGTTCCGAATCAGTAAAAATGAAGTCCTCAAAGGCATTGAGCTTGCTACAATATTTACTGGGAGCTCTGGCACTGCGATCGTTTAGTCATGACACTAATTCTGGGTAGTACATGAATTTGCCTAATCTTCATGCTTGTCGCTTTGTCTACTGCTGTGTCTTGTGACCTTTTTTTTTTGCATAAAAATAACGGATTGCTGAGAAAATGGCAAGTCAGTTTGAATTGGTGAGCCTAAGCAAAAGTCACAGCTTTGATGCAAATGGCGAAACCATGAACGCAATAGCAACAAATCGGAAGGTCACACGACGAGCGGCAAGCGGATCGAAATGTGCCCCTGTTTCTCACGCACAAATGACGCACGAAATGTACTCACTTCAGTTGTTGCTTAGCTGTGCCTGAAAAATACGCCCTTTTCGCAAATGGAGACTTTGCAGCGAGTGCAGTGATCTTTGTGCACCCAGTAACTACAACAGAACTGTTCTGGTGAAAGCCCAAGGCGTACGATTCTCGCCACAGCGATTCTCGCCACAGCACGCATAAGGGCCCCCCCCCCCTTTACGCAAGGCAAATTTTACATGTGAAGGCGTCGTGACCATCTGGCAATAGGCGCTCACTGCGCCATCTCGCTGGTAATGCTGAAAGCACAATAGTTCTTCCAAGATGGCCATTGCCAATGGTAAGTCATAGATATAAACAGCTTGCTGTTTAAACGTTGGAAGAGGTACTCCTTTGTGGCTCACTGGCTAACGCCTCGCACTCACAAGCAAGAAGTCGGACGTTCGATTTCGGGCGCCAGAGTTCTTTTCTGGATTATTTTTCTTTCTAGTGCTTTCATATTGCCGCCAGCACGTAGTGGGTTGACAGCAAGAGCGGCTCTAAATCTGGAGGAAAAAAGAAGATCGCGTTCTTCTTTGCTCGAGAGCCAGCCACGACTGACGCGTCGTCCTAGTGCTAGCTACCTGGTGCTTTATTAAATCCCCCAGTACTTGTGACTCATCGTGACAACTGGTGGAAGTGCTGGGTAGTCTCACGGATGCTACAGACCCCCCCAGGAAGCCGCGATACGAGTCCAGTGCCAGTCAATACTCCCGTGCATCGGACCAGCCGCCGAATCAGGGGATTGCCTCCGGAAGCCGACGATACTGCTCCCACCACGTCGACAAACATGACCAGCGCTTCGGTGCAAACCTCGGCGACCGGCACGGGAAGCACGACGTCGAACCGCTACACGTTGGAAAGCCCACGCGCACCGGCGACGTTCCATGGCTCGGAGCACGAAGACGTTGAGGACTGGTTGGCGGATTTCGAGCGCGTAGCCACCTTGAATCAATGGGACGACGCGGCGAAACTGGGTCGTGTCTACTTCTATCTCGAAGACGGGGCACGTACGTGGTATCAAAACCGAGAGGAACAGCTGACGACGTGGCCCGAATTCTCTCGTAGACTTCTGCAGACGTATGCCAGTGCTGATCGCCAAGAACGAGCTGAACGAGCTATTCTGGCCCGCGCCCAGCTGCCAAACGAAACTGTGACCACGTTCGTCGAAGACATGACGCGCCTCTTCAGACGGGCCGATTCAAGAATGACGGAGGACAAGAAGTTGCGTCACTTGATGCGCGGTGTCAAGGACCAGCTTTTTGCCGGCCTCGTGCGCAGCCCTCCGAAGACGGTCGCGGAGTTCTTGTCCGAGGCCGTGACAATGGAAAAAATGCTGCAGCAGCGATCCAACCAATACAACAGGCAAGTCAATGGCATGTCTACTGCCGACATTTTCACCGCCACTAGAACCAACAACGACTATCTACGTGAACTCATCCGTGGTATAATACGTGAAGAGTTACAAAAGGCTGGTGTAACACCTCATCCTACAGTAAACTCTATTACAACTGTGATCAAGGATGAGCTGCACCAGGCCCTCCGGGACACCTTGCCTCATGATACAGCTGTGCCAGCTCCTGCTGAATACCGCCGTGAGACAACCTACGCAGAAGGTTTGAAACGCCCTGCTGCATCGCCGCCATTATTCGTCCATCCTGTTCCTGCTGTTTCACTACAGTCAGCGCAGCACATGCCGTACTACGAAGGCACGTACACGCCACCACCGTTGGCCTTTGTCCCTGGTGCTTCTGTCGCCCATCGTTCAGTGCAACCAATTCAGTACATCGACGATCGGCGCACGTCTCCTCGCAAGTCTGATGTTTGGCGCACACCTGATCACCGGCCTCTGTGCTTTCACTGTGGAGAAGCTGATCACTTGTACCGCCAGTGCCCATATCGCCGTCTTGGGCTTCGCGGCTTCTCTGCGTACTCACCGCCACCCCGTTACGGCCAGAGACCGCGCGACATCGAAAACTACCTCTCCCAGCAGCATGCACCACCATCTGCCGGGCGCCAGTCGCGCTCGCCATCACCGAGGCGATTTTCATCAACGCCCCAGCGGTATTCTACCACACGGTCTCCCAGCCCCCATCGGGAAAACTAGACCAAGCGACCTCTGGGGGCGGGGTCGCTGAACGTCGAAGCGCTGAAGACCTCCCATTGACGCAGAACTGTACAGAAACCGGTCCGACATCACATACTGCTGCAAAGGATGGCCGACTTTCACTCGACATAGCAGTGACAATTGATGGTTGTGCAGTTAATGCGTTATTGGACACCGGCGCAGACTATTCCATACTGAGCGGGAAACTGACAACGCAGCTGAAGAAAGTCATCACGCCGTGGCATAACTCGCAGATTCGGACAACTGGTGGCCACGTCGTTACTCCACTGGGTGCCTGCACAACTAGAGTACAGATTCAAGGGTACACATTCGTAGCAAGCTGCCTTGTTCTACGCGAATGTTCCCGTGACGTCATTCTGGGAATTGACTTTCTACAAGAAAATGGAGCTATCATTGATCTGCAAGAGCGCCGCGTCACGTTCTCAGCCCAGCGAGCAATCAACGTGCAAGATGGTGGAAGGCGTGTCGACGTACTCCGTATTTCTGAACAAAGTGTGACGCTTCCTCCACGAACAAGTGTTCTAGTCGACGTAACATGCTGTGGTTTGGGCGATGGCGATGTGGTGGCTGAGACAAATTTAGAACACCTCCTGCAGCAAGGCATTTGTGTAGCTAGAAGTGTAGTACACCTTCGTGATGGTCGATCTGAATTGCTCGTAACCAACTTTAGCAACGAGCATCGACATCTTTTCCGTGGCACTTCGATAGCGTTTGCCCACGAAGTAGCAAACGTCACCAACTGTTTCACGTCCGAAATAGCGGATACCGCCGACACGTCAATGAGTAATATTGACATCAATCCTGATCTGCCCACCGTTAACCAGACTGCACTACGAGCGCTTTTGTTCGAGTTCAGGTCTTGCTTCGCAACTTGCTCAAAGATCCGCCAGACGTCCATCACTCAACACAGGATCATCACGTACGAAGACGCACGTCCGATACACCAGAACCCCTACCGCGTGTCGGCCAAAGAACGTGAAGCAATACGTACGCAAGTCACCGAGATGCTTGACGATGGCGTTATTGAACCATCGAACAGCCCGTGGTCATCTCCAGTCGTACTTGTCAAAAAGAAGGACGGGTCACTACGCTTCTGCGTCGACTACCGAAAGCTTAACAACGTGACGAAAAAGGATGTGTATCCGCTGCCACGTATCGACGATTCGCTGGATAGACTTCGTCGTGCCCATTATTTCACTTCTCTCGATCTCAAAAGCGGGTATTGGCAAATCGAAGTAGATCAGCGAGACCGTGAGAAAACAGCCTTTGTGACTCCAGACGGCCTATACCAATTTCGAGTGCTCCCTTTTGGCTTGTGTTCAGCACCGGCAACTTTCCAGCGAATGATGGACACTGTCCTCACAGGGCTCAAGTGGCAGACTTGTCTTGTCTACCTTGATGATGTGGTGGTCTTCTCTACCACGTTTGAGCAGCACCTTCACCGCCTGCGCAGCGTGCTGGAGGCTATCCGATCGGCGGACCTCACACTAAAGCCACAGAAGTGCCACTTCGGCTATAAAGAACTAAAATTTCTTGGACATGTAGTTAGCGCCGAAGGAATCCGCCCCGATCCGGACAAGCTTGCCGCTGTTGCCGAATTACCAGCTCCTGTCGATAAGAAAGCCGTCCGGCGCTTCCTTGGTTTGTGCGCCTACTATCGCCGATTCATTCATGGCTTTTCACAGATAGCAGAACCTCTGACTCGTCTCACAAGGGGCGACACGCCGTTTGTCTGGGAAAACGAGCAACAAGCAGCTTTTGATGAGCTGCGACAGCGCATGCAATCAGCGCCCGTTCTCGCTCATTTCGACGATGATGCTGACACGGAGGTCCATACCGACGCTAGTAACATTGGGCTCGGTGCAGTGCTCGTTCAGCGTCAAGAGGACATCGAAAGAGTGATAGCCTACGCCAGCCGCTCTCTATCCCGTGCCGAGGCGAATTATTCCACTACGGAGAACGAGTGCCTCGCAGTCGTGTGGGCAATCACCAAGTTCCGCCCGTACCTTTATGGTCGTCCCTTCAAGATAGTGACGGACCATCACGCGCTCTGTTGGTTGGCAAGCCTGCGTGACCCTTCAGGTCGGCTAGCACGGTGGAGTTTGCGGCTGCAGGAATTTGATGTCACCATCGTCCATAAGTCCGGCCGTAAGCATGAGGACGCTGACACACTGTCACGCGCACCCCTTCATGTCGTCAGTCAGAAAGCAGAGGAAGACGAAGGCTTTCTGGGCGCTGTTAGTGCATCAGACTTGAGCAAACGACAGCGAGATGATGCAGAGATTCGTCCAATCATTGATCATTTAGAGGGCCAGGGCGCAATTATACCACGTCATTTATCCCGCTCGTTGACGTCGTTCTGCCTACGAGACGGTGTGCTGTACAAGAAGAACGCTCGTTCGAACAATCGTGCTTACCTCCTGGTGGTTCCTCGAGACATGCGAGACGACGTCCTCTTCGCTTGCCATGACGAACCCACATCCGGTCATCTGGGCTACTCAAGGACACTTGCCAGAGTGAGCGAGAGGTACTATTGGCCAGGACTTTCAGCAAGCGTAAAGAAGTACGTAAAGAGCTGTCGGGAATGTCAGCGCCGAAAGCAACCATCTGTTAAGCCAGCTGGTTTGCTTCAGCACATTGAAGCACCCTGCACGCCGTTCGACCAAGTCGGCATGGACATTCTCGGGCCATTTCCTATGTCTGCGGACAGCAACAAATGGGTGATCGTCGCGACCGACTATTTGACACGCTACGCTGAAACCCAGGCGATCCCACGAGCCACGGCTTCTGAGGTAGCACAATTTTTCATGCACCACATCGTGTTACGACACGGTGCTCCTTCCAGTGTAATAACGGACAGAGGGACGGCATTCACGGCGCAGCTTACGGACGAAGTTTTCAAACTGAGCAACACCAGACACCGAAGGACAACTGCGTACCACCCGCAAACGAACGGACTTACTGAACGACTGAACAAGACCCTCGCAGACATGATCTCAATGTACATCGACGTACAGCACAAAACATGGGACCGGATCTTGCCTTACGTGACCTTCGCGTATAATACCGCCGTGCAAGAGACCACGCGATTCACGCCATTTCGGCTTCTCTACGGCCGCGAAGTGCAGACCATGCTAGACTCAATGCTACCGTGTCAGGACGAAGACGAGTTGGCAACAGACGCCGAAGAATTCGCAGAGCGTGCCGAGGAAGCCCGGCAGCTCGCGCGACTGCACATCGGCCAGCAACAGCAGGCAGACGCACGACGCTATAATACCCGCCACAGAGAAGTGTTTTACAACCCCGGAGATCAAGTTTGGGTGTGGACGCCCGTCCGCCGCCGTGGCCTTAGTGAAAAGTTGCTGAGCCGGTACTTTGGCCCATATAAAGTGTTACCCCGCGTCAGTGACGTGAACTACGAAGTGGTTCCGGACTCAACACCCCATGCACGGAGCAGGACACGGCTGAGGCCGGACGTCGTTCATGTGTTGCGCATGAAGCCATTTATTGCGCGTTGTTCGTAACTTTTCCTTTACCGTACAGCGTTCTTTGTGTTTTTTGTTTATTTTGTGAACTTAGTTTCTCGTTCATTGACGTTTCCTATGTTGGCACGCTCTTCAATTTTTACTTTCACTTCATCCGAATTTCCATTTTTTTTCACGTGCCTATGTAGTAGCATCGCGGTGCTCCTATGTACTTCCCTTTCCTCTTTTTGGTACTTGTTTTTTTTCTTTTCGGAAGGGGGGATAATGCCGCCAGCACGTAGTGGGTTGACAGCAAGAGCGGCTCTAAATCTGGAGGAAAAAAGAAGATCGCGTTCTTCTTTGCTCGAGAGCCAGCCACGACTGACGCGTCGTCTTAGTGCTAGCTACCTGGTGCTTTATTAAATCCCCCAGTACTTGTGACTCATCGTGACAATATATATAGACGCGTATACATATACAGTGAATGACGGCAATGCCGACGACAATGCCAGTGGCAAAATCCAGCCAAGAGTGTCCATATAATTGCTATCGCAATCAAAATTTAAGGTAGTGAAGTGCTACCGCTGAACATTCGCTGCACTTTGTCTTGTGACAAAGTGGCACCAGGCCATGCAGAGCCAAATGGAGCCAAATGAAGCCGACTGAACAAAGCTTAGAGAAATCCCGTGCCGACTGAAGCACTTTGCTTTGCAGCTCCCGTAGACACTATCGCCAGATTTCTCTCTAGTGTATTATTACGAAACCCTGAGGGCACAAGACATCAAGTGTCAAGAAATTTCGTAGAGCCAATAAGGCAAAAATACTGTCACATGGTTATCACAGTGAAAAAAGCAAAGGGCAGCCAGTAAAGATTAAAGGAAAACTTGTACCGACTTGAAAAAGCAATGCTCAAAGTGCAGTGAACACACAAGCATTGTTAATTTCATAACACTTACGGTAAAGTGTGTCAGAATTTATGCATGTGGCATTGAAAATTCCAGCGTCATCACTGGTGGCCACATTAGTTCCGTAATGAACTCTGCTCACATTGTGCGCATAATTCAATCGGAAGGTTCTAAAATAATTAAAACGGTCCTTAGAAATTTAGTTTCGATTAGCACTAGGCAGCGGTTACACGCATAACAGTTTGGCTAGGAAGAATAAAAAAAAGTGCACATACAATGCAGTCCACTTATAATGATATATCGGTTATAAAGGTTGGTTGACTTAACAGTCTCATTTTTTGCACTGGGACTAGAAAATCACATATAATGATGTGTTATCAACCACATATTGAATGCAACAATGAAAACTGCGGTTTGGACGGCATGTTTCAGAATAATCGTAACATTCACATTGATAATTTCCACAGAAACGAACGCGACAAGACAAAAAGTTTCAGCCCATTTCAAAGGTCGAAGAGAACATTGCAGGGTTTTTTTCAACAAAGGAGAGAGAGAGAAAAAGAAATGTGAAAAGCAATGTTGCACAGTAGCCATCCCGCCTGTCCTGACCGGACTGAACCAGCCTTTCCTTCTCAGCGATCGCTTGAGCAGCCCGAGGGGAGCAGAAATTCAACTAAGATGGCGCCGACGAAAGCGTAAGGCCGTGTCACTTGACATGAAGTTCAAAATTTTACAAGACTTGGAACAAGGATTCAAGGTCAGTGCCTTTGTAAAAAAATATGAGCTCGCGCAGTCGACTATATCGACAAATCTAGAAGCCTGTCACTGCACTTTTGAAAGCTGGATCCAGGCGCTATGCTGATGAGCGGAAGAGGGTACAGGAGCCTTTGTATGTGGACGTGGAAGAGGCGCTCTACCAGTGTTTTTTTATTTATTTATTTATTTTATTTAGACATACTGCTGTCTCGATTTCTCGACATAGCAGGAGTGGGTACATGTTTTAATACAAACAACAAAAGAAATAAATCCTAAAATTATACAAACAAATGAAGATACGATGTGCTTACATAGCCGTACAACAAAATCTTTCATCAGGTGCAAGTACAGATGTTGATGGAAATACAGAAGAAAGACAACCGCTAAGAAAATGCAAACAGATTAAAACAAGATGGGTATTCGTAGTTTCGCAACGAACTCATCATGAGACAATGCACGAAACGAACCATCCAAGTTGTTCCAGGTTTCCATAGTGAGCGGAAAAAACGAAAATTTAAAACAGTCAATATGTGTCCTGAAAGGAATAGTTCAGTCTGTGGGTTTTTTAAGTGACATGTGTATTAGCGGGTACAAAAAAGAAGGGTGGCTGAATATCGGATGGGGTGTGGACGATCTTGTGCAGCAGAACTATGCGTTCGCGTTTGCGCCTATGCTCCAAAGTTTGCTCCTATGCTCCAAAGATAATCCATTCACAGAATGTGCTGATCAGTGGGCCTGTATTTGCCACAAAGGCAAAACAATTTTGCTTTTCTGCAGGTCGGCCAGATTTTGAACAAGGAGGCAGATGGATACAAAGGGTCAAAGAGCAGCATGAAATTGTTTACAGAAACGTGTTGGGGGAAGCGGCTTCCCTACACTTGCAGGCGAAGCAGCATTGGCTGCAGATTAACCTGCTCGCACTTATGAAGCGCTTTTCGAACAAAGATGTTAATAACTGTGACGAGACTGCCCTTTGCTTGAATGTATGCAAAGGCTGCTTGTTAAGCTTTTGCCGAAGCAACTAAGGGTATCAGACTTCTTCATCGTGCCAAAGCCATAAACGCTCTTACGAGTATAAAATAAAGTTGTTGTTTTTTTAAGCCTTCAATCTACATCGTATGTTCATTGGTGGAAAAAGTGAATTCGGGCCCTCAGCTATGAAAGGTATGTCCGGCGACGATTTTGTACAGCAGTCCAGATATAATGATCATCGGTTATAACGGTCATATTTTCAGGTTTCCTCTATATTATTAAAGGTGGACTGCACTGTGGCAATATGAAAAAATGCTGTGAGATCCATGATGTTACTGTCGAAAGTTTCAGTTGAGAATTAGAAAATTAAATCTTTAGCAGCGATTTTCAAATCTACTAAAAACAGCCCAATACTGTATAGCAAAGACCAAAAAGACCATACAGGACAAGTGCTGTTCCTGTTTGGTCTTTTTGGTCTTGACTGTAGTTCGCTGTCTTCTACTATGATTGCGTACCGAGAAGTTCAAGTTCATATGCTTCTTGGTAAAATTAACGACACAAATTTTTTTAGTATCTTTTATCAGCCTCACCTTATCTTTGTTCTTCCTCTTCATTATCTCTATAACCCCCACAGTTCACGAATGAGTGCATTTCAAAACACCCATTATTCTCATATATTTGAAGCCTAATGGACAAAAATTGATGTTCCTGCGAGCAGAAGCATCAGTAAAAACGCTCATCACTTGTCGCCACATTCCCATGTACGCCCTCACAGTACAAAGAAGTATGGCAGTGTCACGTGAGGAAAGTGTGCACAGTTGACCAGGCGAGATTCAATTTTTCGTAATTATTGAGATGCTACATATGTATTGCTTGTAATGATGAATGTAGTGGGCCATGCATAGCTCGGAAAACACATTGTCAGTGCTAAGCACGAGATGCTCGCGCAGGAGGTTATCGCTGCTTTTGCTGGCTAGGCCTACGATCCTACCTGGTTTCGAATAACAGTTCTGACTGTCACAGTTCTTTATTATATTTGGTGGAGTTTGCTTGGTCTCCTCGCAATCCTGGAGTTGCAAAGCCGGACTCGACCAGCCGCTATGACCACTGCATCTGCCACAAGCCCTCCGCCTATGGCTCCACAGGCCATCGTGTGCCCCGGCACGGTCCGTAAGCGGGACCCTCCCATATTCAGCGGCACGGACGATGACGACGTCGACGACTGGCTGGCTACGTACGAACTCGTGAGTGTCTTGAACAAATGAGACGAAGCCACGAGACTGGCCACCGTAGCAATTCATCTC
This sequence comes from Rhipicephalus microplus, assembly GCF_043290135.1. NCBI lineage: Eukaryota > Metazoa > Arthropoda > Arachnida > Ixodida > Ixodidae > Rhipicephalus > Rhipicephalus microplus. Next base: position 220,091,001 of record NC_134704.1, read on the forward strand.
AGTGGCATTGCTCACTTGTGGCTTCGGAACCATGAAACCAACGTTCTAACCTGGACAGAATTCAAAACAAAGTTCAGCGAAGTCTCTGGTCGTCCTGCTGTTCGCAAACTTTGTGTAGAGCAGCGCCTTCAGTCAAGATCTAAACTGCCTGGTGAGAATTTCACCAGTTACATAGAAGACGTCATTGACTTGCGCAAACGCGTCGATGCGAACATGACAGATGTGACTGCATCAAGCATATTTTCAAGGGTATCGATGAGGAGGCATTCCAGATGCTCATTTCAAAAAGTCCAGCTACTGTCACTCAAGTTACCGAGCTCTGCCAAAGCTATGATGAGCTCCGCTGGCAACGTCCCGTCACCCGCCGTGCTGTCCCACATCAGGAATCGATGTCCGGCTTGACTCTCTCGCAAGATCCCGTCCTGCTCTCACAGATAAAAGATTTTGTACGCAAAAAAGTTGCCCACCAACTGTCGCTCATCTCCGGCCTACCGGAGCGCAGTGCACTGCTTAGCCCTACACTGCGGACTATTATACAAGACCAAGTGTCTGAGACCCTTCCTCCACAGCTGGTGCCACCAGTCAATGCGCCATTGACGTATGCCGAAGAAGCAGCACGACCACAACCACACACGTTCCGAGCGCCGCCTCCACTGCCTGCTCCTGTTTATACCACCCAGCCGCCACGACCTCCAGTCCACCGAGTCCCTAATCCATGGCGCACTGCCGACAACCGACCGATCTCCTTTTCGTGTTGTCTACCCGGACACGTCGCACGTCTTTGCCGCTGCTGCCCGCTCCATTCACGTGAAAACCCGCGTTCATATGAGTACGACCACACATTTCCCTACACTCCAGACCCTGAATTGCACCCTCCTCGACCAAGCCAACGACCACCTTCTGATCGCCGATCTCCTTCTCCACGTCGTCGCTTGCTCTCCGCGATGCGCCGACGCCCCCCTACAATCGACGCGGAAAACTAAATGACGCAGTTCCCGAGGCAAGAACTGCATCCTCGTTGCAAAGCACAAGCCCTCTTCATTCGCCGCCGAATGTGATTAATGCCGTTCTTGAAGGTGTACTTGTACTTGCCCTTATTGATACTGGTGCCACCATTTCTGTCATTTTCTAAAAAGTTTGCCATGCAATTCGAAAAGTGACAACACCTTACTTGGGTTCGTTTCTTCATACTGCCACTGCACGCCTCGGATCGATGACGCCCTCGACTCTTTACGAAGCCCAGAGTTCTTTTCCTCCCTTGATCTACGCTCTGGGTATTGACAAGTGCCCATGAATCCGGATGATAGATCAAAAACTGCCTTTGTTACACCAGACAGCTTATACGAATTTAACGTGATGCTATTCGGCCTATGCAATGCACCAACAACATTTGAGGCATGATGGACACTATCTTACGAGGCCTCAAATGGAACACGTGTTTGTGCTACTTAGATGATGTGGTGGTATTCTCGCCCGTTTCTCGAAGCAATAAGAAGGTGCATGAATATTTCTGGCTTGTTGCTTTGAGCTGCCTTTGTGACAGGGAAACTTAGTTATAAATGTACCCAATTGGTTACTGTTGTGTCAGCGTTGAACTGGCTGCGACACCGACGAAGAAGAACAAAGCGCCGCAGCACGCCGACACTGCAGGCAGCAGCCACCAACTTGGGCGCGCCGAGAAAAAGAACGTCTGCCTTAAACAACTGCTAGTCACCAACTCGTTTATTTACAACTACGTACACATATGCCTCATATGCACCATAGCAGTGCATGTCACAATACATAACTGCTGTGCGAGGTGCCACCTCACAACTAGAGCCGAAAACGAAACTGAACCGGACAGCACGACACAACTTCGCCCTCAAAAAAGATTCATAATAAAATACATTTGAACAGTATTCCCAGCACAGCACATCGAAGAATAGACAGCACACTAAAATAAGAAAGAAATAAGAAGTAAAGCACACTAACAAATGTACACGTAACAAAGTGCAGAATGTAATGCAATGGACGTAGGGCAATACATTATGAAAAATGAAAAAAATAATAATGTAAGCATGCACGTAACAATACACAGCAAAGCACATTAGCAAATGCACTACCACATCAAAAAAGTGACCTTATTTGCTTAGTCGCAACTCGAAGTAGGCGGAGAGACTGTATCGTGAAGTGAAGCAGAATTGCAGATGGCCTGATAATGTCCGAGCTTACCGCAAGCGAGACAAGTGCGGTTCCGTGTTGGACATTGCACGAAATTCGCTAAGTGGCGAACTGATCCACAACAAAAGCAATAAGCAGTGAACGACTGCGCAGAAAAATGTTCGAAAGTGCTCGGAGTCACTCCTGTTCTTGAAAAAGTGAATTCGAACAAGTAGACGTGCCATTTTGGCGGTTTTCCCACCCCCATGAAGCGGAAGGGCGGCCAAGTTGCGCACCGTGTTGAAGCTGGGACGAGGGGGAGCCATCTTGGCCTTCCCGCCGAGACGAAAAAAGGCCACCATGTTCCCGTGACCCACGAAAAAAATGGGCGCCATGAGTTCCCGCAAAAGAAACGTGCTACACCCAACGCAGAGCGAACTGCTCTAACTGCATGCGTACCAGTTCATCCTCTCGCACAATCGAGAGGGCTTCTGAAAGAGTGATGGACGAGCCTTTTTGAAGGAGACAGCAACATGCATTTTGTGAAGCGACGTCAATAAAGAGTCGCTGCCTGATCATGTCGTTTTCGAGCGCGCCAAAGCCGCAGGACGCAGCTAGCGACCGGAGACAAGCTATAAAGTCTACAACGGGCTCACCGGGGAGCTGACGACACTCTTAGAAGCAAAGGCATGCAACATAATCGCAGGATGCATCTTTGAAATGGTCGTCGAACTATGTGACTGCGGCTTGGAATATGCCAGACGACGCAGGCATCATCGACGCGTTGGCGGAACTCAAAGTCTGATATAGCTTTAGGCTGGCGTGGCCCAATGCGTTAAGCAGCGGGGCCTTCCGCCGTTCTGGCTTGTGGATGTCTTCCCCAACCCCATCCACGTATGCTTCGAAAACGAACTTCCAATCAGCCCAAGATATCAGCGGATACCCGGGCGTGGAGAGAAAAAGCAGTGGAGGCATGGGAAATGCCATCTCAACCGGGAAAACTCTATACCAACGAGAAAAACAAAGAACACAAAATGAGAAACGACAACGCAAAACGAAAAACATCCACAGCATTCACGAATAGACGCAGAGGCGCTCGACGAGGAAAAGGCAGAAAGGATGGGAGGCAGCGGTTGCTACGGAGAAAAAAGAAGCGATGGTGGGATACGCCGAAGTAGCATCCCAGCATAATAGATGGAATCGTCGAGGCAGACCGGAAAAAAAGTGACTACAAAAAAAGCTGTTTGCACTTCACCTTGTCACCATTGATGTGTCAGGGCTGAACTGGCCGCAACGCAATGAAGTGCCGCAGTACGCCGAACGAAGAATGAAGCGCTACAGCTCGCCGACGCTGCTGGCAAGCCACTCAAGAATTGGGCGTGGAGCGCCGAGAGAAAAAACGTCCACTTTGAATAACAGCTCGTCACGAAATCATTTATTTACGACTATGTACACATGCATCTCATATGAACGCTAGCGGTGCATGCCACAATACATTGCTGCCGTGCGAGGCATCACTTCGCAACTAGAATTTAAAACCAAACTGAACCGACCAACACAACACAGCACGTATTTCAGGTCACTGCATTGAAAATACATTAAATTGTTTTGTGTTGCAGGCAGATTTCCCAGTGATGAGGAAATCGAAGAGCTACTCTTTTACAGTGTATTGACTGATGCAACATTGTAAAAGGGCTGCACAGCAGCATTAAATGGTCAGATAGCAGCAGTGTTGAGCAAGTACACCAATGAGCTACCAAGTTGAATGTTGCACCTCAATTTTGAAAGTGGCAGACTAGGTCCAATTGGAAAGGGGTAGAACACATGCAGGTACATGTCGATCAAAGGGGGATGTATTGCAGCGTGAAAGCATAAAGCAAGCATATGAGTTATGTGGATGTTGTGGATGCAAACATGCCCAAATTAAGGTCAAACATCCATAGAAAGTGGCTCATCAGGCAGTGGCATAGCCAGAAGGTGGCACACCAAGCCCGTGCCCCCCCCCCCCCCCTCGAAGCTTTAGGGCTCAGTGACCATTTGACTGCTCAGCCCCCACTTCAGTTCAAGGACATGTCCCCATCCTCCCAAACATTTCTGCATTTACCCCTATAATCAGGGCACCTGCCCCTTTTCTAGACCTAGTGGTAATAAATTCAAAGATCGAATGTAGGAATGACTGCAATCTCATGTGTTTTACAGCAAAAAACATTCTTGACCCATTCAAGCTTCGAAACAGAGTGGCAAAAGCACTAATTCCCCCAATATATATATATATATGTATGTATATGTATGTGTGTGTGTGTGTGTGTGTGTGTGTGTGTGTGTGTGTGTGTGTGTGTGCGTGCGTGCGTGCGTGCGTGCGTGCGTGCGTGTGTGTGTGTGTGTGTGTGTGTGTGTGTGTACAGATAGCGCTGACTGACACTTTCACTTCTAAATTCACATATAAACCCAAAAAAGTGGATGGAGGGAAGGCCGCTGTGATAGCTCAGTGGTTAGAGCATCAAACGCGTTATTCGAAGGTCGTAGGTTCAATTCCTGCTCACGGCTGGTTATATTTTCACCCACTTTTCTTTATTCTTAATTACATTCCATTTGTTCTAATAACTTCCCCTATACATTCCTTGGCATTATTGTCTGTTAGATCTCATTAATATTGTGTCAAAACACGGAAAAACGAGCCCTTAGGTATACACTTCTTTCCCTTATATACATATATATATATATATATATATATATATATATATATATAAAAACTCTGAACACACTGACAGAGTAGGAGCGGTGTTAAGAAATAACTTTGCTCTCCTTAATGGAAGGCTAAAGAGCTCGCCGTATTTGAGCATAAAAAACCATAGGAAATAGAAAAACTTAAGAGAAAGAAATTTGTACGGGACAATGTCTCACCAAAAGCTATACCCACTGCCGCTTACATGAAAAATACCAAGCCACCTCGCGTTGAGAAAGATTTGCCACCACACTCCAAAGAACCAAACGTTATTAACCTTTCAGATAACGAGCTTAGCAACGAAGAACTGAGTGTACTATCACGCGGACTTAAATTCTGCCCTGCCAATGGAAAGTATGATGAATTCACGCTTCTAAAAGACCTAGACGACTTCGCACGAAATTTACGATTGGAGAAATATTTCTTCGATAAACCCCAAAAAGACAACCTGCTATTTCGTGGGGTAATCGGACGGCAATGGACCCCAGACACCAACAGAGATCGACATCTTGATCTATATATAGACGCGGTTCAGAAAAATGTCATACATGCGTACAAGGTGCACAAACCAGGTATGAGTAACATATTAAGGAAAGAAAGAGAGGCCCTACTCGCGTTGAGCAACCGCGAAGATCTTGTCATTAAACCAGCAGAAAAAGGAGGCGCGATTGTAGTTCTGAATAGATCGGACTACATCAAGGAAGGCAGGCGACAACTAAATGACAAACAATTCTACAAACACCTCGACTCCGACCCTACCACCGAGCCAATAAGATCATTGTAACAACCCTAAAGCATCTCACACGTGAAGGCGCCATCGATTCAAAGCTTCAAAAGACACCTACTATAGCGATTCGGCGCCTGGTCGTTTTTACATGCTGCCGAAGATTCATAAGGAGGGAAACCCAGGCAGACCCATTATATCAGGCACGGGAACGTTAACGGAACCCATTTCCAGTTATATTGACTCTTTAATCAAAGACATACCACCCACACACATGTCCTTCTTGCGTGACACAAACCATTTCCTTCGGGAAATATTGGACGTGAAAATTCCAGAAGGTGCATTCCTTGTAACATTGGATGTTAATTCACTCTACACAAATATCCCACATGACGATAGTGTAAGGGCAATACTTTTTTGCAGACTAGTTGGTTCATACTTGAAAAATTGATTTGCTGCACAAGCTTGAAGGAAAACAAGGGAGACAAGAAAGAACGCAGACTGTGCGACTGTGAGGGATAAGGTTCGGGCAATCACGACAACTTAAATAATCGTTGTCGAGACTGACGAAGACATTTGCAACTTGAGTTATAAGGCTTTAATGCCACGAAAAAAAGAAAAAAACGATAAAGAAGCTTGGCGTGTTACATGGCAACAGCGAAGAACTGCCTTCAGTACGAGCACGACACACGTTCTCGAAAGACAAGGTCTGACGCTTAGCGTAGTCCCCCACTGCACTACACAAGGTTTGAAACACTTCACCGCGTGACGTCGAAGGCAGATGAGTCGATGCGTTGCGTTGCGTCTTACGCCGACATCAGCGATGCCTCAGGCATGGTCGGAGCGGAGCGTGAGGCAGAGTCGATGTGTAGCAAGCACGTCCCGGACAGCCAGTAGTAGGCCCAGGTCTGGAAAACGCCCGGATCCGAGTACAACGGACCGGCGCCGGCTGCTGGATCACACGGTAGAAGGGAGCCAGGCTCGTGCGGACCACAGGCACAGGTAGGCTTCGGGACCACGACCCGACGAGCGCTTCAGCCTGCCACTGTTCCGTTCCGATCCTTCTTCTCGAACGCCCCGTCGTCGTCTTCTTCTCTCTCCCCATGGCTTGGCTTGACTTTGACGACACGATTCCGCCTTTTCCTTGTCTCATCGTCATCTTCGTCGGCGTACGGCACAGCACAAACTCACAAACATCGCGCACCAGATGAACCTACCGCGCATATCATGACAAAAGTCCCCCCTTTTAAAAGTTTTTTTTTTTTCTTTTAAAAAAAAAAAAAAACTGTCCAAAGTGCGCGGGAGACAAGACTTACGACAAACAAATGTACAGAACTGTTGCACCAAGAGAATAGTCTGTATGTGAGAGTCCCTAGGCATATGGTACATTATTACATTAATGTTGTATAGCTAGCACCTACACCTGTAGCCTGCTCATATCATCAGCACCTACGTTCTTCGTAGCGCTTGAGCATGTTTATGTGAAACATTTTCGTGGTGTGCCCAAGGTCCAACCAATAGTCGTGGTCATTCTTTTTTCCTGTAACCGGAAATGGCCCCTTCCAGTGCATAAGAAGCTTGTTTTCCCTGGTTGGGAGCAATATAAGAGCCCGGTCACCAACTTTGAGCTGTCGGGTTTTGGAGGTTCGGTCATAATACTTCTTTTGCGAGTGTTGAGCTCGGGAGAGATTCTCTTGAGCCAGCTTCAAGGTGCGTTCAAGACGTTCTCTCAGATCAAGCACGTATCCGTAAGTAGTCTTGATATCTTCCTCTAGGTCTTCCCTTGTCCAGAGTTCCTTCAATATATCCAGGGGTCCTCGGACGTGCCGGCCGTAGATCAGTTCAAACGGCGAGAAGCCCATACTGGCCTGAGGTACTTCTCGATAGGCGAATAACAGAGGCGCAAGAAATCGGTCCCATGACTTCGGCTTCTCTTGGCACAACCTGCGCAACATCTGTTTCAAAGTGCCGTTGAACCTTTCGACCAAGCCATTGCATATCGGGTGGTAAGGCGTCGAGCTCAAATGTCGAATAGCAAGCAGAGCATTCACCTCTTCCATCAGGCCTGACGTGAAGCAAGATGCTTGATCACAGAGGATCTCCCGGGGAAATCCTATTCGAGAGAACATCTCCAGTAGTCCATCTGCTACTGTTGCCGAATCAATTGCGGGCAAAGCCACCGCGTCCGGGTACCGAGTGGCGAAATCCACAAGGGTAAGAATGTACCGATTACCCTTCATTGAAATCGGCGTCAGAGGTCCAATGATATCAACGGCCACACGTTCGAATGGCGTGTCAATCAAAGGCATTCGTCCAAGAGGCGCCTTGCCTACTTTGCCTTTGGGATATGTCCTTTGGCATGCGTCGCATGATTTTACGAATCTTCGTACCTCCTCCTGTACACCGGGCCAATAAAACGACTCCAAAACTCGGTCCTTCGTCTTCTTGATACCCTGGTGACCAGATATCGGTGATTCATGTGCCAAGTGCAACACATGGACACGCAACGCCTTTGGAACCACCGCTTGTTGAACTGATTTACCCGGAGTCAAGTGGTAAACGCGGTACAAGATTCCTTTCTCGAACATAAATGAGTGGTATGTGGCTCCTTTACCGCGGATGAGGGTGTCGACTTTCGCCCTACAAACATCCAGCGACCGGTCTTCCTCTTGTTTTTGGCGAAATGACTCCTGTGTCACCTCTAAGTTTCCAAATTTAGCAGTCGTGAGCTTCCGGCGATGTCCTTTGCTTGAAACACCAACCATGACTGTGCTCTTCGTCCCGCATCCATCCTTGGATTTCTCTTCAGAATTCAATGCCTGATTAGTTTCCGACTTCAGGCCCGCTGACTCCTTCCACGTTGAGTCGGGGTCATTAGCGTCACGGGCGCCGGGAGCATTTCCTACGATGACATCGTAAAGTGGCGACGTCATGCATTTGACTATCGCATTTCCCGTGAAATAGGGCGATAGAATCCGTACTTCTGCTTCCGGTACCTCGATGCAACTACCATCGGCCAATAAAATAGTGGCGGTAGTACCCGTCAGCGCATCATCGGGAACGAGGGAACGTCGCACGACCAGGGTGTTGCTTCCAGTATCCCTCAAGACTGATACAGTATGTCCAAACACTTCTCCCTGTAACACCGGCAAGTTTCGTGTAGCTGTTGTGGTGCGCGTTCGGAGTGCACTAGCAACATATTCATCTTGTGATGAATCATCGGCACATCGGGGCGTCTCGGACTTCTGGTCAGTAGACACGATGCAAGATGTCATTTTCTTTGACCCGCCGTTGCTTGGGCATGCTCTTGCATCGTGGCCGGGCTTCCGACAGTGCCCACAGAAGACTCGTTGGGGTTTCGTGCGGCAATCAGATGCTCTGTGGCCGGGTCGATCACAGACGAAACATCTAAGAGGAGGCCGGGTATAAGTAAATCCTTCTTGCTCCTTGGGAATGTTGTTTGCAGACTTGGTACGAAATACCAACAAGTTTGTTTGCCGCTGGGCTTCCAAGAAGGTATCAGCTGCTTCTGCCATTTCTTTTACCGTCCTGCATTTCTTCTCCCTTAGAAAAAGTGCCAGGCGATCGTGGCAGTTATTCAGAAACTGCTCAGCTCCAATGAGGTTGCGCACGGATGCAAAGTCCTCGTCCGTTTCCGACATTTCCAGCCATCTATCGAAGTAACTCTGTAATCTTGTGGCGTACTGTTTACCAGTTTCGCCGTCTTCAGGCTTGCTTTGCCGAAGCTTTTCGCGATAGCCTTCGGCTGTGAAACGAAACCTCTGGAGCAAGGCCACTTTCGTACTCTGGTAATCCATTGAGTCTTCTGGCGACAGACGACCGAAGACTTTCAATGCTTCCCCACTGAGGCATAAACTAAGCGCTGTCGCCCACTTCTCCTCAGGCCACTCTTGACCAACTGCTACGCGTTCGAACCTCTTGAGATATGCATCGAGATCGTCACGCCCCTTGTCAAACACTGGGATCAGGTTGTGAGGATTGATCAAGCACGGGCGGCTTTGACTCCTCTCAGGTTCGCGGTCCCGCGCTGTTGGCTCTCGGCTACCTTCAACCTCAGCTAGTCGAATTCGCAGTTGAAGAGTTCTCTCTTCTATCTCCAAACGTTCCTTCGCCGCCTGCCTTTCCGCGGAACGCTCTTCACGCGCTTGCACAGATTCCTCACGAGCCCGCTCTAACCGCGCGTCTACCCACGTCTTTAGCTCGGCTCCTTGAAGCCCCATGCGTTCCGCTAGTGTTATAAGCTCTTGCTCACTCATCTTCCCTATAGATTTCAACCCAGTGCAAACGGCTTCGTCCTGTCGCGCGGACGCCAATTGTGAGGGATAAGGTTCGGGCAATCACGGCAACTTAAATAATCGTTGTCGAGACTGACGAAGACATTTGCAACTTGAGTTATAAGGCTTTAATGCCACGAAAAAAAAAGAAAACGACGATAAAGAAGCTTGGCGTGTTACATGGCAACAGCGAAGAACTGCCTTCAGTACGAGCACGACACACGTTCTCGAAAGACAAGGTCTGACGCTTAGCGTAGTCCCCCACTGCACTACACAAGGTTTGAAACACTTCACCGCGTGACGTCGAAGGCAGATGAGTCGATGCGTTGCGTTGTGTCTTACGCCGACATCAGCGATGCCTCAGGCATGGTCGGAGCGGAGCGTGAGGCAGAGTCGATGTGTAGCAAGCACGTCCCGGACAGCCAGTAGTAGGCCCAGGTCTGGAAAACGCCCGGATCCGAGTACAACGGACCGGCGCCGGCTGCTGGATCACACGGTAGAAGGGAGCCAGGCTCGTGCGGACCACAGGCACAGGTAGGCTTCGGGACCACGACCCGACGAGCGCTTTAGCCTGCCACTGTTCCGTTCCGATCCTTCTTCTCGAACGCCCCGTCGTCGTCTTCTTCTCTCTCCCCATGGCTTGGCTTGACTTTGACGACACGATTCCGCCTTTTCCTTGTCTCATCGTCATCTTCGTCGGCGTACGGCACAGCACAAACTCACAAACATCGCGCACCAGATGAACCTACCGCGCATATCATGACAGCGACAAGGTTCACGCAAGCCATAGCAGCTTATGGCTTCTTCAGGTAACGTAGGAAAGAGTCCGCAGAACTAGAAATATGTTGAAGCAATACTTTTTTGCAGACTAGTTGGTTCATACTTGAAAAATTGATTTGCTGCACAAGCTTGAAGGAAAACAAGAGAGACAGGAAAGAGTGCAGACTGTGCGACAAGGTGGTCTTTCCTGTCTCCCTCGTTTTCCTTCAAGCTTGTGCAGCAAATCAATTTTTCAAGTGTAAGGGCGCTTGTTGAATCGTATGGCAGCCACAACCCTATTGCATATCCAAGCAAAAAAGTACTTGAAATCTAAACGAGACTTGAACAGTTTTGAATTTAACAATGCGTAATACCTTCAAATCAATAGCACGGCAATGGGTACAAGAATAGCTTCAAACTACGCAAACATTCATGCACCATATAGAGTCCAATTTTCTTTCATGTTGTCATATCAAACCTTTATTCTATAAATGATACCCAGACGATATATTCGTGATTTGGACACATTCGGAAAGCAAGCTGCTCAAATTCATACAGGCATTTAACCAAGTACACCCCAGCATTTATTTCACACACTCCTACTCCAACACTGAATTAAGTTTCCTTGATGTACTTATTCGAATGGACGATGGTGCGTTGGTAACTAGCATATACAGAAAACCTACGGACAGGCAACAATATCTGCACTTCAAAAGCTGCCACCCGCGACACTGCAAGACCAGCATTCCCTATTCCCAAGCACACAGATTCCGACGAATTTGCTCCCGCACCAAGGACTTCCACAAAAACAGCACACATATGCGCGAAGTACTCCATCAGGAATACCTGCCAGCTATCATTGATGACGCCATCAAAAAGCAGAAAATCTGGACCACCAGACTTTTCTACACCACCACAAAGATGCCGACCAGCACCGTAACAAAAATTTGCTATTAACTTTCACGAGCAATCCACCGAACATAAAGAAGGTCCTAAGAAAACACTTAAACATATTGGGACAGAGCGCGCGACTATCCCAAATTTGTACTTCTCCTTGTGTTGTATACAGGCGGCTGAAAAGTATAAGGGATCATTTGATAAATTCAAAATAGGCGTGAAACCTCAAACAGGGTGTCCCCCTTGCGGAAAAAGCAGATGCAAAGTATGTAAACACACGCAGAAAATGACAGTAGCGGAAAGCACCCATCGGGCACAGGATGAGAGATGCACTGGCCTGCGACTTGGATAACGTCATATACCTTCTGGAATGTGGGGTATGTAACATGCAATACTTGGGCCAGACAGACACACCGTTTAGAATTAGATTCAACAACCATCGGGCACATGTACATTCCCTGCCAGACCTTCCACTTTCAAAACACAGTACATTACAAGACCACAAGCTTTGATGACATCAGAGTTATGCTAATAGAAAGCAACTTTCGAACAATCAGAGGATGAGAACAACTTACTTTACTTTATCTACAAATTCAACATGATAAAAAACAGAGTAAATGAACACCCAGGCACTTTGTCAGCATTACGATCACTAAAAGACGCAAACGCCCCTCTTTAATCAGTACTCTGCCCCTAGCCTCCCATTACACCATTAATATAACCCCCTAAAAAAAGCTTTTAGTGCATACATCTGACAATAGAAAAATGGTTTGCCACTTCAAGCACAGCCGGAATGCACAGATATGTGGTCCCGGATGTCGTGCAGTCTTCCCCTTTTCTTTTTTGCTTATTTTTTTCTTTTTTTCGCTTTTTTCCTTCTCCTTCTTTTCCTTCACTGACAGGAGCCAATGCATATAATGAATATTAATAGCGGCGCCACACTTACCGGCTCTTTCACATCTTCCAAAGCCACCAACGTGCACTTGGAGCGCTTATGCTTTCCCCACCGATTTGTCGTAAACTTCAAAGGAAGGCAAGCCGCCAGCGGATTGCACCGGAGGGTGAAATACAGAAACGGTGGTCAAAATGTCCACTTGGGGGAAGGGTGGGTGCTTGGAAGGTATTGTTGACAAAGATGACATAGCTCATTTATGTTCGCCTTACTTTGTTGAGTTCCTGTTCCTTCCTAATCCCGCCATGTCACTCTTCTTCTTTCTAGCCTTTCTTCCTCCTTTTTCTCTTTTTTTTTTGTTAATACTTTTCTTCTGTCCCCTTCCCTCCTGTATCGGGAAGCTATAAGAAGACACGAAAATGTGTAAATAGTAAATAGTATTATGCTTTGAAAAATTGAAAAAGACGGGGCTCCCGCCGACACGTCGGCTGAATAAACAAGTTATGTGAAAGTGCATCTACTTATATATATATATATATATATATATATATATATATATATATTGATTGATGATTGATATGTGGGGTTTAACGTCCCAAAACCACTATATGATTATGAGAGACGCCGTAATGGAGGGCTCCGGAAATTTCGACCACCTGGGGTTCTTTAACGTGCATCCAAATCTGAGCACACGGGCCTACAACATTTCCGCCTCCATCGGAAATGCAGCCGCCGCAGCCGGGATTCGAACCCGCGCCCTGCGGGTCAGCAGCCGAGTACCTTAGCCACTAGACCACCGCGGCGGGGCGTGTGTGTGTGTATATATATATATATATATATATATATATATATATATATATATATATATATATATATATCTGTGTGTGTGTGTGCGTGTGTGTGTTTGATGTAAGAAGGTATGCAAGGATGGCTAGCAAAAGCAGAGAAAGAAGTGAGAATGCAATAAACATGGTGTATGAGCCAGGACACATGGATGAAGACCTGGCAGCTACTTCATCAACCGGCCATAGTCATAGAAGACCTCAGCAAGATGCAGCGACCGAATGTGGACCACAGAAGCGCATCCCCACTCTGAACTATGACCAGCATCATGACAACACCATCGGTCGACATTAGCATCCCAAAGAACACCGGATCAGGGGACGATGGACCCATACAGGACTGGTTCGACCTATTTGAGCTCCACGCTACATCCTGGTATCCTGGCTGCATCCTGGTAGGAACGGAAGATAGTTATCAATTTTACTGACTAAGTCTCTGGTAAGGCTTTCAAGCTCTGCCTCACACATTTTTGAAAACGATGAATTATGGCAAAAGATCAGAGAAGAAATGATTGCCCGCTTCAGTGACTACAATAAAGGCTTTCTTATTACCAACCATAAGGAGACAATGACACTCAGCCCTTACAGTGCACACTCTGTTCTCAAGAGACATAGCTTTCCATCAAGCTTCTCTTCTGCACAAAAATTGGTATTTTCAAACTTGTCACTACAGCATATGATACGAGACGTTGCTCACACACTTGATGCTCTTCATTCATCTTCTAGCATACATGGTCCGCCACCCAATTTTCCATCACGCGACTCATCAAGCGCTCCTAACGCTCACCATTTGCCTCATAAGGACGCTGTGTTCACCGTGGATGACCTGACACATCATGAAAATACACTATCAAGCCATGCTTCTTCGGTACGGGTTCATGCATCACCGTCCGGTGCACACACACTCGACAGTCGAAGCAAAGCAGAAGGCTGAGATGCATCAAACGTCGCACGCTGCCAGGCGCAAGAACCCCTCGCAGTGAACAGCGTAGAAGAAGCCCCTGAAGAGCTTCCTGCTAACTCTGTAGCATTATCTTCACTGCCTAAACTGCATGAAAACAGCCCACAGACTATCAGCTGCCGAATGGACACCACATCAAGTTGTCGAAAAAACCGACATGATATTCGAAAAGGGCTCCCACCTCAGCACGTTTTGAAGCTACATCAGTAACGCCAGCAAAAGCGAGTCCAAGAATCCCAGACACTTCAACAGATACACCAACAAGGACGACAATGAAAAACTGAATATACGAACAGTGCAACTTAAAAGTAGTTACAGTGTAACTATAGAAGCAAAGAAATTAGGACAAAAAAGGGCGCTGACTTTCAACAATAATTTAATAGCGGAGTGGTGTACATATATAGGCAAAAAAAGAAGAGAATGGGCATGCGTAGAAGGATGCAGTTTACAAACACTGTGAAACAATGTCAGCAAAAATCTAGTCTCTTGTTACGAATACGTGGCCTAAAAATGATCGAGATACGTAATCTCTTTCTGTAATAGCGCAACTAATGGGGAACTTACACATGTAGCTTCAAACTTGTTTATGTGATATGCTTCAATTATATCACGCGTAGCCTGTGAGTGGTGCTTGTCTGATACCTTGCAACGCTCAAAGAGGGGCAGTCATTCAAGCCCCATCCTGTATGTCCGATGTATATCATACCACAGGATAGCGGAATAAGATATATGACAACAATAACACAAGGCACAAAGCGAATTCTGTGTTTCACAGACCATTTTACACGATTTGCAGCTGGGTGAGTCACTAACCTACAAAGCTTTGATAGCTGTTCCGGGGCGGAAAATAAAACCATACCATATAAATATAATACCAGCTCGTTTCCAGATTTTCTTCAGCCTGTGCAAAACGTTGTGCAGATAAGGGGCTGCAACACAGTTCTTAGGAACTGACGCATTTTTAGGCTGAGATCGCCCTCCTTGATTTTTGAATTGCTTGAAAAGCTTTTCCGCAACAGCGGAAATCAGGGCGTTCGAGTAACCAGCGCTTAAGAGGTGCTCGACCTGTGCTATGAAACTGCGTCGCATAGAGTGCAGGCATGACCTCCTAAGAGCGTTAACAAGGCAACCATTGATGATACCCCTTTTCACCAGCTTCGTATGAGCTGAGTGGAAAGCTAAGGGGGCTTTACCACTTCTCGGTGAAAACAGCTAGGACAAATGATTGCTCCGGAAACAGAGTGTTAGGCCCAAGAACCTAATGAAATTACCAGATGATAGCTCATGAGTGAGTTCCAGGGGATGCAAATGCTTTCTAAACAACCCTAGAAGACTAGGGACAACAACTTCAAAAATGCCATCCAAACAATCAACAAATACAATGAAATCATCAACAAACCTTAAGACTTTGACAACAAGAGACAAGTCGAGATCTTTTTCAATGAGGCGGTCCTTATGCACGAGAAAGATGCTGCTCAAGACTGGTGCCAAACAAGAACCTATGCCACTTTTTTGAATGAAACGTTGCTCATTCCAAGATGCAACCGTTGACCGTTGCAACCGTTTAAATGAAACGAAAGCAATTACAGAAAACCACGAACCGACATGCCTGACGCATTCTGGAAGTGATCGACCCAAAGGAATAGGCACTGGAGCAGTGCGTTAAGTGGAAGCGAATAATACAAATCTTTAACATTTATCGAGAAAGCCTTCAGTCCTTTGTCATTGGTCTTTAAAAACTTTATGAACGCCTCAAAGTCTTTCACCAGAAAAGGATCGTCAATCGTTAGTAAGCTTGGCAGTTCTTGTAAAAACAAGGTGACCGGTTTTTGCCAAGTTCCATTCTCAGAAACTTATATCCGTAGTGGGCAGTCAATCTTGTGCATCTTAGTGGTAGAAAAGATGTCAAGACTTAGCTTCTTTGACTTGTCAATTAATTTTGCAAATCTGTCTAGGCTGTGAGCTGCAAAGCCTTTTTGCTTCCTATTTACTTTTTGCTAGGAAAGAGCCCCTTGGTTTAAAAACAGAGTTAATAGCAATGGTGGCTTTGTCCTTAAACAGAACAAAAGGCAAACCAGCAAAGCCACCTTCTTTGTCCGACGGTAAAAGAGCCAGCGATTGGGCTTTCAAGAAAGAGACTACGATCCTAGAAGGCACAGCACTGCTAGGCGGTTTACAGCGTGTTAAAATGTCCACCCCATAAAAAAACACACTTATTTATCTTGCTGTCCAGGGTGCGTCGAGCAACTTGTCATACAAGGGTGAGCAGCTCTTGTGGAGTTTTTCAAGGTTCAACTGCGAACTTTGGTCTAAGTCCCAAAACATCACGCACTTTCTCAGGGAGGTGAAAATTTTGTAGGCCCATGTGCTCAGATTCGGGGGGTGCACGTTAAAGAACACCAGGTGGACGAAAGTTCCGGAGCCCTCCACTACGGCGTCTCTCATAATTGTATTGTGGTTTGGGACGTTAAACCCCACAAATCATCAATCATCATCACTTCCTCAGGAAGTTCAACTTCACCAACAATGTGTACACGGTTCTTCGACAACACTGTCTTCCTTGAAGGAATAGCTCATAGGCTACGTAGTGTGTGTTGCCACATAAATTCCGTCATGCTGTCAGCCAAGGCAGAAAACTCACGCCACTTCTTAGCAGAAGAGGGCCTTTCTGAACGTTGTAGCTGCATATAAAGGCTCTCACGGCAAAGGCGAACCTGCCGCAACCATTCTGAACACAAAATCTTGCAAATGCGAGCTCCGTGTCCAACCGAGGGAGTGAAGCCAGCACAAAGGAACACCACCTCCGCAGGCAAAATCTTGACATGGAGGCAGTAGGCAAATGACCTAGCTTTGCAAACAGACTTATCAAAACACTGGGAGGAGCAAAAAAACAAGAAAAAGAGCCCGTTATACTAGAAATGACGTTATGAAGCGTGGAAACTTGGGCAAGTTGGTAGGACATAGTTTGGTTAAACGTGCATTCCACTTGTCATCCTTTCTCCGAAGCGGGAGACGCGTTTTTGAATTTGTGCAACGATTTTAACTTGTCCCAGCTTGAGACAGGCAACAAGAATCTACCACATCTAACATCTTAGATTTAGTGCTCACCACTGTGCCTGATCTTTTCCATTCCATATCCTACTTACAGGGGCTAAGCGAGCATTTGCTGCTTCATTTTTTTTTCACCTGCACAGTACCTCACAGTAGGAGCTTTTTTAAGTGATTACATGCACAACTTTTATGATCGCTCCGTTAATACTAACTAGACTATATTCAAAGAGAAGGTTCTATCACTCATAGAAAAATATGTGCCACGCATAGTCATCACATCACCATGCAATCACCATGGTTCAGTCAATCACTTAAACGACTACGCATTAAGAAAAAACGCATTTTAAGCTCTGCAAAGGTAAGTGGCACTCAAGAACGTTGGAGTGATTATCAGGCCGTAGCTAAGGAATACAAACAAGCCCTAAAAGATACCAAGGATTCATTTTTCAATACTACATTACTATCTCTTTTAATTACCAACCCGAAGCAATTTTGGAATGTAGTCAACAATAGAGACAATTCCTCAG
Source organism: Rhipicephalus microplus (assembly GCF_043290135.1). Lineage (NCBI taxonomy): Eukaryota > Metazoa > Arthropoda > Arachnida > Ixodida > Ixodidae > Rhipicephalus > Rhipicephalus microplus. The sequence continues at coordinate 220,108,813 of NC_134704.1, forward strand.
TCACCCTTAAAGATGCAAACAATCGCATAATCAAACTTGATGAATCCACAAATGTTCTAAACTCTGTATTTGTTTCTGCTTTTTCCCCAAATGTGTGTTCCGTAACTCCCACATATGCTAGTTCGAATTTCTTAACAATGGACCCCATTGTCTTTGATGCTGCTGGTATAAAAAAAATCATAAAAAATCTAAAAGTTTCATCATCATGTGGTGTTGATGGCATCAATTCAAAGTTTTTAATTAGTACTAAAGTGTACGGTGCCATCATTCTCACTAATATATTTCAGCAATCACTTCATACCAGTTGCATTCCGGAAGACTGGAAAGTAGGGAAGGTGATTCCCTTGCACAAGTCTGGGGATAGGCATTCTCCATATAATTATCGACCAATCTCACTCACATGTATTTCATGTAAAGTTATGGAACATGTTATTTGCTCTCATCTCGCATCTTTCCTACAGTTAAACTCCTTTTTTACAGATCACCAGCATGGATTTCGCAAGTCATTTTCATGTGAAACACAACTTTTGACATTCACACATGACCTAAATTCCATTCTTGACAGGGGTTCCATTGTCGACTGCATATTCCTAGACTTCTCAAAAGCGTTCGACAAGGTTTCTCATCAACTGCTTCTTTTAAAACTCAGCAAACTTAACATTGATCCAAACGTTCTTCAATGGCTTCACTCTTTTCTCACTGATCGTTCTCAATTTGTCACTGTGAATAACACCTCATCCATCACTTCTGCAGTTGAATCGGGCGTGCCTCAAGGCTCTGTGCTGGGACCTTTGCTTTTCCTCATCTACATAAACGACTGTGTTATATGCCGTGTTATTAACTGCGACTCTGACGTCTATCTTCTTCAATCAGATATAAACCGTGTCCGTGACTGGACTAACACGTGAAACATGGAGTTAAACACTAACAAATGCAAGCACATGCGCATTTCACGTCGTGATACAACATTGCCCTCTTATAATCTTAATAATACTAACCTAGAACCTGTGTCATGTTACAAATATCTAGGCGTACTCATCACTTCTGATCTTTTCTGAAAGATGCATGTAACACATGTAACCAATAATGCTAACTGCACGCTGGCGTTTATACGCTTTAATTTTCATCCTTCTTCCTTTCCAGTAAAATTACTTCTGTATAAATCATTAGTATGTTCCAAAATGGAATATGCTGCATCTGTGTGGGAGCCCAGCCAAGAAACACTCATTCACCAGCTTGAATCCATCCATGATTGATTGATATGTGGGGTTTAACGTCCCAAAACCACTATATGATTATGAGAGACGCCGTAGTGGAGGGCTCCGGAAATTTAGACCACCTGGGGTTCTTTAACGTGCACCCAAATCTGAGCACACGGGCCTACAACATTTCCGCCTCCATCGGAAATGCAGCCGCTTGAATCCATCCAGAATTGGGCTGTTCGTTTCATTCTTTCCAACTATCATCGCACCTCCAGCGTCACTTCCATGAAAATAACTTTATCATTACCTCTGTTCTCACAACGTAGCGAAATGTCTCGCCTCTGCCTGTTTCAAAATATATATTACCACAATTCAGTCCTTAAGAATAAATTGATAACCCCTTCTTCTTACGTATCCGCTCGCATCGACCATCGTCATAAGTTTGGCATTCCCACATGCCACACCAACCATTTTTACAATTCATTCATCCCCCGTACGTCACCAAGTTGGAATCACCTTCCCCGATCTGTAGTCGAGATGTCTAATACCTCTGTGTTTAAGGCTGCTATAACTAACCTGTCGCCATAATTTTTAGAAATATAGTATTTCCATTTTTCAGTAGACCTGTTAAGCTTTGTAGTTCTTTAATACCTGTTTTTGTTCTTATAATGTGCATTATTTCTTCTTGGTTTCCTTCACTGATCCATGTAACCACCAATTTTCCACTTTTTCATTATGTTGTGTAACCCACTCCCCTCTGTAATGCCCTCAAGCCCTGAGGGTATTGAAATAAATAAATAAATAAATAAATAAATAAATAAATAAATAAATAAATAAATATCTCTGCTCTTCAACGTCACAGAAATATATATATTTGCAAGGAATAACTTCTTGGACGGAGATGAATTATATGAATAAAAAGAAGGCACGATCAGTAACAGAATGGTTTCTTAATGTTTTGGCCATGGGGCCAGCCTTTGTCAGTACAGTCAAACTTCATTATAACAAAATTGAAGGGGGAGTCGTAATTACTTTGTTATAACCATTAGTTTGTTATAGCCAATATTCATTTTTACCGACAATTAGCCAGCAAGAGAAAATGTACACGCCAACGAATATCACAGCAGCCCACCACGCAAAAAGAAAGGGCCGTCGAAGGCAAAAGGTATCAAAATAACGAAGAACAATGCACTTTATTACCGCCAAATTAAGCACACCAACTGGCAGATCACTTCGAAGAAAGTTGGTCCATAATACTATTGACTTTTGCCGACTCTTCCTGAAGCAGATGACTGCTTTTTCAGCTGCAGCAGCTATTTTGAGACCGTCCTCGCCATCATCGTAAGCACCAAAGAAGCAGCACAGCAGCTTTGTCCCATCCAGCGCTTGTGCGGGCGTCGGTACGTCGGGTTCGCCAACATTAGGCTCGGGATGTCAACACATTCGTCACTGTCGCCATGCACGCCCGTCACCGCGGGCACAATTCCCGCATCTGACAAAGCTTCGGTTGTCACCGCATCAGCATCGGCACCGACGTACATGCGGAAAGTGTCGCAGTCAGGCACAACGCCGGCGTCAAGGAGAGCGTACCACGACATCAGGGCCTGGTCACCCGTGGCACCCAGCAACATCACCGACAGCTTCGGCCACTTTTTTTCTTGATGCCAGACTCAACGGCTTTCAACATAGCCAACTCCTGCTCGACTGTATATTTTTGCGCTTACGTTTGCCGCTGTCGTTGTCCATCTTGTGTATAGCGGCAGAAACTGATAGAGGTGGTGTAGCTCTTCCACAGTGAAAGACAAGGAAGAAACCCAATATCTCCATCGCCGGGCGGCGTGCGAGCTGAAGGGGGGGAGGAGGTCAGATGGGCGACCGGGTCAACAAGTTCTACAGGAGAGGCGAGGCCGGCTGACGCGCACGCTCGCGCGAGATACTGCGCGGGCGAGTCCATTAGTTTCTGAGGAAAGGGGAGGCAGAGAGTCGCTCCCACAGGTGTGTTGGCAGGCCGTAGGCAGCTCCCGGGGAGTGCAAGGCGCGAGTTTTGAATTACTGCAGCAGTGATGAGACGTAAATCGTCGCGCGCTATAAGATATTGAACTGACATACGTATACCAAAATGATCAGTAAATGCTCAATGCAGACGAAGAATGGTTCGTTATATCCATTGTGAGGAAATTTTTACTTCGTTGAAATGAGGCTTGAAATATGTGGGCATCTATAGAAATTTAAAGAGGAATTATAATTACTTTGTCATATCCATTAGTTCATTTCATCCTGTTTCAATATAACGAGGTTTTACTTATGCCAGAAGTGACAGTGGTACTACTGTCACTTCTGGCATTTCGGTTACAAGGATATGTGAGCACAAACATCATAAAAGCAAATACAACAATCCAACATGAAATATGTCTATTCAAGCCCAGTATCACATCCTACTTATTAGCAACCAAATCAGAACTTGCTGCACGTGCAAAATGATTACAGGTGGCACAAGCAATAAGATCGACAGCAGTCACTGATGCAAGACACTAAGTTTCCCCAGACTTCCACTCACTGCCTGTGTCTGCACTGAACGTAAGGATGAAAAATTATTCGCAAACTTTACTGTCATGATCCGTTCAGAAACTACACTTCAGAATTGTGGCTGTGATGTCAATTGTGTAGGCCATTACGTTAGCATGCTCTGATATTGGAAGGTGAGGAAGTGAAGCGATATAATCCTTGTGGTTTTAAACCGATATCAGAAGCCTTTCGGTTTCGCTTACACATTGCATTTTGCAAATTAAGCATTCTAGGAGATAAACTAGATTATGCATGTCACAGTTATACCCCTGTCACATGTGGCAACTTAAGTGCACTTTAAGTGAATGTACTTACGCTCACAAGGAGTCACTTTGGTGGCGCGCGCAACACGAGAAAGTGAAGCGTAATTTGGAAATGCTGGCAGTGGCAAATGGTAGAATAGTAGCGTAACATATATTTGTTCTTTTTGTGCCCTTGGCTCATCATCAAATCACGTAGTCTTTGTGGAGGTAGCACCAGTGGCACACGCCATCAAAAATGACTAGAGACAGAGTTATCTACACATGTGCAAAAACAAGACGACTCATACAGCCATTGCACGGTATGTGCTGCCGCATGATGACCGCATCCCCTAGCGGACATGGCCACAAACTGCCCAAGAACGAGAGTAGCCTTCTCGCATTATTATTTGTTTTAATACATGGCAGTATTCATAATAATGAAAACAATGATAAAAGTATTATGAGGGCTGCTTCATGCAACAGCGTATTTATATGCTGTTGCCCGACGATGAGCGCATAGACGTCGCAGTTCACTAGTTGTGATAAGATCGAGACTAGCGTCTTCAGCATTTCAATAACGAAGAAGGAGGCCAAGGTTAGCGATTTTTTTTTTCAAGCAAATAAATCATTCTTTTGCGGCGTGTGTGCAGAATTAGTTGTCATTCTTGAATGCACCTATTGCAGGTGATGATCCACTACAGGTAAGCTCTCGGGGCCTCTATTTTGTTATATCAAACTTTTCATATATGGAACTAATTTGCGATCCCCTACGAAGATATATCCATGTTCAAGTGTATCAACCTTCTGGGTTTTAGCACTGAAGATGCTTTTACTTGATTTCCAGCCTTTGTTGGGAATAAACAGTCGGTAGTTCGGCACTCCTATGTATCTTTAGTCTGCCACATTTTCAGCTTTGCGCAAGACTTAATATATTTAGCAAACGCTACTGAGTAGCAACTGTAATTACTTTCATTTCGTGATTTGGTTAGGTTGTATTAGTTGATCAGCTTCTATTATATTGCGTGTGGCGATTTTTTAATATTCGCTGTTGAGTTACACGGGAGACATTTTCAATGTATCACTGGCACTGGTTGATTATTTAACGTTGTGATTAATGATAATGTCACGATTTACCTCGGAAGCGCTTGCAGTGAATGGAGTTGAGAGAGATACACGAGTCAGCGGTAACACGGCAAAGCTATCGTAATACTACCCAAAATGGCAAACAATCTGACACTTCCATTCCATCTCATAAAGAAACATGTACATACATAATATTCGGCTATACAAGGAAACCGGAACTAATATCAATCCGAGTCAAGTTCAGTCCTAAGCCTCCCTAGCCAAGATGGCATCTCAGTGGCTTCTGTCATGCGCTCCCGCAATAGTAGAACATTCTTAATGTACTGATGCCACTTGCAGAGCTACGACGAGGTGGTACCATCTCACCGTCATCGTTGTCGGTGTCTCGCTCTTATTCCTGATTTTCAGCTTGCTTGGTCAACCCAACTTGTCCATAGCATCATGGCCTTTATGATGACACACTCCGATGACTGGTGCGGCCCACATCCGTTCTGGCTCGAGGTGGAAATGCTGTAGTCCGGGCAGCCTCATTCGAGTCTTCTGAGATCTACGGCCACTTTCCGGGCCCCTCACACCAACATCCTTCAGAACCGGGCAGCTACTGCTTTCATCACTATAACGACGCTGATCTTCCTGACCTTCGCAGTTCAAAGCTCTGCAGCACAGTGAAAGCTCATCCTCTGAGATTTCCCATTACGGCTCGCGTGTACTGAGCATTATTGTTTAATCTCGTACGTGAATGTAACGCGTATTAGCACCATCGAGGGTCTCGCGCGCATGCGCCCCATTCCGGCACGTGCCCTCTTACTCATGACAGTGGCCCCCCATTTTAAGAGTTCTCAAAAAACTGGTTTTGTTTTTCCTACTTGTGAATTGAGCTTTCTGTTCTTCTATCAGTGTCATGACTTGAGGCCAAACATGCGCGGGCTGGCGCATCACCTTCTACACCCGCACATTTTCACTGATATCCCTTGGCACAATACCACACTATCACACACTTTCACCGACATGCATGAAACTCTGCACTCAATTGTTAACATGTCTACCAGTTCCTCATTTAACACTACACGGCTACACTCAAAAAATAACTGCACACAACACTGAACACTCAATAAAACAAGACATCCGTACATTTTGCAATACAATATTTAAAGAGCTCTAAACTCAGCCTAAGGATACCTATAAAGTCACTCGTAACGTATCCCACTGTCCAGAATCTATTTTCCACTAACCAATAGAGCACAACCAGCTTAAGTCAGCGCGTATCTACACATCCTCTTGATCACTCGCTACAGCTGTTTATCTTCCCTCTTCAAACCAACTTTCCCAGGCTGCATCCTATCCTTCACAACCTTCTCTGCTTCGAAATACGTGAAACATACTTTCGCCCTTCTTGCAGAATTCTTTCCTTTTGATCTTGGGCGTCTACCAGCAACCTTTCTTGCCTTTTGGTAACTGCCTCGACTTTGTTTTTTTGTGTCTGAAGCACTCCTTTCGTCGCACTCCTCTCTCATGCTTTCTCTCGCCATTTCGACATGCCTCTTTCATCAATATAACGGTTCATCAACCAAGCGCTATGCCCTGCCTCTTTAGTATCTGGAGGTGTCACGTTCTCCGTGCCCTCTTCCATACCACTGGCATACAGCTCTTCCACCTGTGCTAGTTATCACTATCAGTGCCGTCTGAGCTCATTCCCTTCAGTTCATCACTTACAAACCTCGTCTTATTTGCTCTTTGGCTCAACCGAATCTGAACTGTGTAGATCGGGCACTCTGACTTCCTTCTGTAAAACCTCAGTGGGATTTATCTGATCCAATCTAATTCATCCTTTGGCCTATCGCAGTTTGCGCTAGAGTTCCTGTTTTTCTCTCGCTTAAGCCTCAAGCGGTACTACATGCCTTGCTTCAAGTTGATCTCGTCCTCCCACTCTTTTCCACTTCTATAAACTTTAAGTTTTGTTCCTTTGAGCTCTTGCTCCTTCATATCTTCTCCCAATCCATCTCTGCAACCCCCAACAATAACATGACTGGGGCACACAAGAAAAAAGTCTTGGCTCAGGCTCCCCAATTATTGTCCCGATTTATCTCAAGAGCACTTGCAGTGAATGGAGTTGAGAGACACGCCTGTGCTTCGTGCTTTCTTACTCATGACAGCTGAGTAGTCTATTAAAGAGGATGCCAAAGTAACGTCAGCATTTTCCTATGTTTAGGGTAACATCAATGCAGCACACCTTTTTCTTTTAACACGAATGTGTTTTATGCCGTATCCATTGTAAAATTTTCCCCAATAGAGTGCAAAGAAAAAAACAAGAAAGAAAAGTTCTGCCGCGCATGGCACTCAACCAACGACCTTGCGTTCCCCAGCACGTGACGTTACGACTAGGCCACAAAGCAACCCTTCTCCAACTTGTTATCATTGAGCATGTTACAGCTGGCAGTCCTCGGAGCTCGTAAACTTTAGCGTGTTTTAATAATCAGAAGCGAGATGGCACGATGGGCACATGTTGGGTGCAGGCTCTAAAAATCGTCGTGCCACGCCACCCCACGTGTTGCTGTGCAAGCGCGCCTGCACATGGCGCAGTCAAGATGCGCATAGATGTTCTCTAGCGTTGTGGCTCACTCGCATGCGCGCTTATCTCAGGATTTGGGTTCTTTGTACCTTTTGTGCTTCCACCGCAAGCTTGCTTTGAAGTTACAGTAGTTAAAGAGAGCACGAATGTCAATTCACTTGTTGCTGCAGCCGTGTTTACGAAAGAAGTGCGCTATTCACACCCAAGGTAAGAATTGTGACAGTTGTTTCTCTGCGCTCGTCCTGTATGTGTTCAATTTGTGTGTGATTTCTGCTTGAGGTGTGCGCTGCAAAGTTCGAGCTGCTTGCCGTTCTTTGCATGACATTGAAATTTGTTACTGCAGCCTTCATTCCTTCGCCCTTGTCGCGAAACAATGCACAATGAATGCCCATCTACCAGTGCGAGTCCACGTTTCTCCTTCGTGTTATATCGATTCCTAAAAACAGGAATTAGCCATTTTTTTCTATTAGTTATTAGTAAAAAAACTCCATATACTAAGAGCTGTAGTGACTACATGAAGAACTTGGCATGTCCTGACATTTATTAGGGTGAAGGTGAAGCACAGGGTGGCGGTAGAGCACATTCTATTCATCGTTAATCAATACAGGCTTGTGAGAGGCCGGGCACAATGACAGATAATGCCATGCGGTGATGATGATGACACAGACATTTAAGAAGATTTCTATGTAGTAAAGTAGGGGTGCACCACTACATTACCAGCCGGTGGATGTGTGGAATCAGTATTCAACTTTGATAAGCTACTCTAAAACATCATATATTTTCAAAATATGGCTGGCAAACTTTCAAGAAAAGAGAGACAATGGAAGAAGTTGACAGACCGCACTGAGGACTTCATCTCGGTGACCCTCGACTCCGCCAAACACAGCTATGCACTGGTCCGTCTTCACATTCCACAGGCGCAGTGTGTGGTCTGGAAGAAAAAAACACAAGTTAAGAAAGGGCATTCTTATAAACCTTCACTTTGTTTAGAGCTGATATTTTTCAAGCATACGTCCAATAGCAAAGGCGTGACTATGTGTGGAAGGTCGGTACACAATATTTTACAATTGCATACTTGCCAAGTTCAAGGATTCTGAAACCGGCCAGGAGATTTCCGCAACGGGGAGGGGGTGGCATTAAAAGAAAACAAAACCAAGCAAAAAAACATCGCAAAAAACAAAAAGGTATAAAAGGGGGGGTCTCAATCGCAAGCGCCAACATCAGCGTTGCAGTCTTATAGTGGCTAAGAGTGGCCGAACACACGAGGGTAGAGTTTTTCACTACGGTGAGAGTCTCAAAGGATCAACACAACTAGCAGAATTTATTTCAGTCAAAACAACTCGCATGTGTCTGCCAGGGACACACGTGAACGGACGAGATGGCGCAGCTGTCTGCCACACAAGCGTGGGTCAAAGCTTTGCTCACCGCTAGATTCTTTTGACAGGAACGCCAAAACGCGTCTGGCTCCTTTTTATTGCGATAGTAATTATATGGACAGTCCAGGCTGTTTTTTGTTGTCGCCACCGCCGCCGTCCTTCATCGTATATGTATACGTATCTATATCCATGAACACTCAAAGAAAAAAAATTGGCCCTGTATCTGCATGTTACACCGCAAATGTCGTCGAAAGACGATAGTCTTGCGTCTGGAGAGAATGAACAAAGCGTTTATCTGATGTTCTGTGGAAAAAAATCAGTGAATGGTATTCTGGAGGCGCTGTATTAGAGTGCCTCGAGCGTGCAGCGGAGGCGAACGAGTGCATCAAGTCACCTCACACGTGAGACATGAGCGCTATCCGACAGTTATCAAGAAAAACGGGGTGCGCGCCGCGCACGCCCGTCTCTGAGGCAATAAGGGGTAGAACGCGAAGCGACGGGTAGGTGACAGCACCGTGTCGTCTTAGCAAAGCGTTGGAAACACTTGCCGCTTCGTGTAAGCGTTGCATGGCCAGCGCAGCGTTATAAAGGCTACGATCCTTAAAATTACTTATGTATGCCTTTTCTAGTAAAAAGTACACATACATAATATTGACGTGTTATTATGGTACCTCAGATATGTGCAATATTTGCTTTTTAATTGACAATCACACAAGTATTAATGCTGAATATCGAGTAATATTGGTGGGCGCTGCGGATGGTGTTGTTTGGTCACTTTGGTAGTTTAAAGTACCGTTAAGGGTGGAAAAACAGACAAATGTACAGACAGACCAAAGTTATTACCTCGAAGGTCTCTAAGAAAGACTATAGTCTTTAAAAGCCGCCCGCCCTCGGCGTCGAGCTCGTCGCGATCCGCCAGCGCGTGCTTATCTCTCACGTGCACTTTGCCCCATGGATGATGCCTGTGTGCGCTTTTCATACAGTGGCCAAGCGCTTTTCATACACAGCAAGGTACACTTCATACACTGGGACACTTTTTAGTTTGTACTCATATGTACTTGTGATTACATATCGTGCATCGTTTGTGTTTAAACAGCATGTTACGTGTCGAGTGGTAGACGCTGTTAGTTCGCTCGCGTCCTGCGAGTATTTGTGTGTGAGCAGCCCGCTGCATGTTTCGATCTGCTCGCTGTTCTCAGCGTTACATTCCAAGTTGTTGCTGTCGTATTGCTTCACTCTTGCGGCGAAACTGTGAAATTTCTTGTATTTTTTAAGTATTTACTGCCTTCAAAGGCCAACTCTGACGATTTTTTGAGGTCAGTGGATCTCAATAAATTTTGCTGGATACGTTCCTTTGCACATTTTCGTCATTTATGCCAAATTACTGACTTGAGAGATGTGCTGATTGCTTGGAAATAAATTTTAAAGATTGCCTCGAAAAGCTCACCTCGCTTGCCAGAATTATTGGCAACAGTGTCTGTGTGACGTAGAGTTTGGCATGATGTCACAGTGACGCAGCAGATGGCATCACTGTTTGGCCGCTACAGCATTTATTGTGCTGGTCAAAAATCGACTGTGGTGGTGCTTTGCACGGGTATAGCACGAGAAACCTTTCCTCCTTCATCTGTACTGCTTGGCCGGCGCTTCGCTGGCCTGGCTTTCAAAGTTTTCATACTCAGCGCAAGCGGTACCAGTATACACCCTCCGGTTCTTACCAAAGAGTACGTCATACACAGACAGGATGCCGGGTTGGGTTTCGGTATCGGTATTGCACCTTTTTGCCTATTAAAAATTATTTTCAAATTTCCTGAGCTTTTCAGCTATTGGGCTCGTGACAAGAGTGTCTCAGAATAATAAAAACACTATTACCTTGACATGGTGGAAAAATCACCGGAGTTGGCCTTTAACCTACCGTTGCATGCCCACGGAGCTCGTAGATCGCTATCGCATCGCCGCGACCACGGTTTTGTGCGCAGCGGCTGCGGCAAACGTAGTTCATTTTACAATCCCTATGTGCTTGGCTGCGAACGCGCCTTCAAACGATAACAATACTTATAGCGCGAGAACAAAACGACGACACAGAGACAAGAAGGACATGAAAGACACGAGTGCTAACTTCCAAATTGTCTTTCGTGTCCTTCTTGTCTCTGTGTCGTCGTTTTGTTCTCGCGCTATAAGTATCGTCATGCCATACCAACTAGGCCGAGCTGCCACACTTCTAAGCGCCTTCAAAACTAAGTTGTTTTATGCCATCTATGATAGCATCTGCCGCAGGTTTGTCCGCAGAGTTAGCGGAAAGCAGGCGTTGCTTTGATTGGTTAAGCGCACACTTTCAGGGTTCTCTCAGTTACGTCGTCGCCATATACATGATAGTGTCAAGAGCGACCGCGGTTTCGTCCTCAGCGGTTTTGGCAACGACAATCACACGTACTGTAGTGCGCCGATCGCACGCGTACTTCCGAAGCTTCGAGTAGGCTGCTCTCGGCCTTTGTTCGACGGTTTCCGTACTAAAGTTCGTATCACTTGCCGCGATTAGAAAATGTGTTCAGAATATTCGAATTGAGGCCCAATGAACATAGTAAAATTTTGCTGGGGAATTTAAAAATTCGTATCTGCCGCAGTTTCGCATCATTAAGATTATACTGTACATTTACATGAACGGCTCTTAAACTCATTTATAATAAAATGAAGCTAGGTTCGAAAAGCCTAGAGCGGATTTACCTGCTTTTTTGTCAATGCGGCCAGATATGGCACAGACATTTCGATTTCCGTGAGATTTTCATGACAACCGTACAACTGGAAAAAACGATCGAAATCCGGGAGTCTCCCGGCCCATCCAGAAGACTTGGCAGGTTTGCAATTGCAGATTTATTAATGTGGCAAGTTAGGCTAGAGATGCACTGCCAGCTGACATTTTGGGAGGTTCCTTTACTGATACCCATCCAAAGGCCAATCATGCCATTTTCCTATACTGCAGCACATTGCAGTTACCTTGACGATGTGAATAAAAATGCGCATCGCTATGCTTTAAATATGCACAAGCTTTTTCCAACAATGCTTCTCACCGCGTCCAAAAGCGCAATGCTGATGATCAATAAACTGACAGTTCTATTGCATTCAGACCTTAAACCACATATTCTGGCAAAGATATCGGATGGCTGCGACAATGGAAAAGCGGTAGTCAATCGGCAGATACAAAACTCCTCATTGGGTGAACTTGTGCCCATAAAGATAAGAAACAAAAAGTATAAACAAAGCATGCAAGACACTGAATGTGGCAATCGCACTCGTCAGCTGCTGATTCTCGGTTGAAAAGACTGTCTTATGTACATCAGTGATTTAATCTTCCAGCGTTATTGCTGGCAGTCACATAAACTCCCAATAAAACCTGACTACACGTGTCTTGCGTGTAGTCTTAACAAACCAATTTAAAATAGTTGGAAAGCTAAATAAACACTGTGGCAGCGCAGCTTGCACCGAGTAGTGCTAACAGTTGTTGCCAATGAAACCCAATAACATCAAAGTTATGAAAGAAGAATGCTGGGCTGTTGTAGCATGGAGGAAGGGCCACTAGCTCAATAGCAACAAACTCAGATACATAAATGCTTCAGTAGGCTACCTATGACCCCCGTTAACTAGGTCTGTACCTTTATTACGGACTACCGGTCACACGATGTCAATTCCACTTCTGACAGCATGTCACGTGCTTAGTGCCACAGGGGCATGGACACACACAGAGACCAACGCATACACCTGCTGGTTCAGCCAAAAGCGGACCGCCACGCTTTATTGGGCACAAACGTATTGTCACGGGGTTGTGACGCTGACAAAGGCAGAGACAGCTTGTCCAAAATGAAACTGCTTATTTGGCTGAACTTGTGGCCGGTAAAAGGAAAGGCAGATTGCAGTGACAATCACTGGCACTGATAGCAGCGAACAGAGCATCGGCCGTTGATCAACTAACAAGTGGTAATGTGCGTTCACATTTATAAATGTGCTGTCAAATACACCAGCATTATTGTTAGCGGCTACGCAAGTTTCCGAAAAATCTGAAATGTTCGCTTTGTGCGAGTAGTCGCATTGAAAGGTTCCATGATTATATTGATGGTTCTCAGCCAATTGGAGATGTTACACAAGGCAGCACTTACACATGTAATGGGATGATAACAAAACTTGAAGCAGTGTGGCACTGCCGCCATCTGAAAAAAGCATTGCCCCGATGCTTTAACAGAAAAGTAGAAGATAATAATATATGGTTTTCTTCGGTGCAAGGGCCAATGGTGGCCAAAGAGCATCGGGACATGATGTAATGCATGATCAATGCTGATGTAAGGTTGCTGTAAAGGAGCTTCATAAGCCTGTGCCCAAAATTTGAATAAAATACATATACTGGTTATATGAATGAGAGTAGCTATAAAGGTATACAGTTGGTTAAAAATAGTATAGTGCACGGAATGTATAATCAGGTGAAGCTCTACTAAGCACTACTGCCTCTCATGGCCCCTTGCGAGCAAGGAGTTGGAGGTTTAGTGCATTAAAGTGGCTCTGAAACACTTTTTTAGGTAATCATAAAATAAATTCACTAAAGGAGCTTATTGCCTCATGAATTCAACGCCAGGAAAATTTTAAGAATCTGTCAAGCACGAGCTGAGTTACAAAGATTTGTCACACAAGAATTGTGGTGGATCTACCACACAAGAATTGTGGTGTGCTTTTAAAAGTAAAGTAATGGAACTCATAGATATTTACATACCAAGTGTGCATTCTTGTGGAATGAATAGCCGCAAGAAGCCTTGGGCTACCTCACAGTTATTAAAAATAATTAAAAACAGGCAGCGAGTATACCGTAGCTTCAAAAGAACGAAGGCAAAAAAACACTTCGACAGGTTAAGTGCCCTAACACGTGAATACAAAGTTATGGCAAAAAACGCGAAGGCGGGCTACTTAAATAGGCTAAACGAAGAAATGAAAACAAATCCCAGAATGTTCTGGCGGTACTTAAAACGTTGCGAGTCGGATGCTACCGGTATTAACGAAATCCAATATAATAATCAAGTGTTCTCGGAAGATATAGACAAGGCGAACTGCCTTAATGAATATTTTCGCTCTGTATTTTCACCAAAGACTGATGAATACTGTGATATCCCATGTGCATATCCCGTACCCTTAATGCAGCCTATTGAGCTTAGCGTGGACGACATTCAAGCTTTTCTCAGTAATCTCGATGAAACAAAAGCGAATGGTCCTGACGGCATTTCTCTGCGTGTTTACAAACATTGTGCTTCTCCTGTTTCCGTGTATCTTCATTTAATTTACTCGAAGTCTTTATCTACTGGTGTCTTACCAGATGACTGGAAGATGGCCCACGTTGTGCCGATCCACAAAGGTGGACCCAAAAAGGAAGCTGTCAACTATAGACCAATTTCATTAACATCAATTGCCTGCAAAGTACTTGAGCACATCTTGTACAAGGAAATAATGCGACATATAACGCACCACAAATTGTTAATAGAAATTCAGCATGGATTCCGTAAAGGACTATCTTGTACCACGCAGCTGGTTGAATTTTATCATGATTTATCCTCTAGTATTGACGAAAATGGGCAAACTGACTGTATTTTTCTTGATTTCCAAAAAGCTTTTGATTCAGTTTCGCATGCGCTCCTTTTGCAAAAACTTAAGTTATTTAATTTAGACCTAAATGTGATAATCTGTATAGAAAATTATTTAAAGCATCGTCGCCAATGTGTTGTTTTGAATGGAAAAGCATCCAGTTATGTTGACGTGACATCAGGTGTGCCCAGGGCTCCGTTTTGGGTCCCTTGTTGTTTTTAATTTATATCAATGATATTTCGGTTGGTATCTGATCGTCTATCCGGCTTTTTGCCGATGACTGCATAGTCTACCGGAAAATTAAGAGTGAGCAGGATTCCTCCCAACTTCAAAATGACTTGGTGCGTATTCATGACTGGTGTACAACGTGGAAAATGTCTTTAAATTTTAATAAGTGCATTAACCTTTGTTTTTCAAAGAAGACAAAGAAGATCGAATTTAGATATTGTATAAATGGTGTGCCAGTTACCACGAAGACAACTTACAAATACCTGGGTGTGTTCTTTTCTTCTGACTGTTCATGGAGTGTACATGTTGATTATGTTGTCGCAAAAGCTGCGAGGGTGTTAAATTTTATTCAGCAAAACTTACGATGTTCGCATCAGCGACTTAAAGAATGTGCGTATTTGACGTGTGTACGACCAGTCTTAGAGTACGCCTGCGCTGTGTGGGATCTGGCGCAGGTATATCTTAGTGATAAGATAGAAAAAATACAGAACAGGGCAGCAAGGTTCGTCCTGGAACAGTATCAATGGCGGGAAAGCTCTACTGCTATGAAACAAGAATTGAATTGGGAGCTGCTTTCATCGCGTAGAAGAAAATTGCGATTAAAACTTTTATATCTAATATTTAGTAATAAAACTGGAATCAATAAGGATATGTATTTACAGACGCCGTATTATTTGTCAAATCGAATTGATCATCCCTTTAAACTGAGGGAATACCGTCCCAGGACTGGAATTTTTGCAAATTCTTTTTTTGTCAGAACAATACATGAGTGGAATGGGCTCACAAGTGTACAAGTGTCTGCTGTAAATGAAAATTTGTTTCTTTCGAATCTGTAACCCACCTGCTATAACGCCTTCGGGCGCTGCAGGTATGCTTCGAATAAAGAATAAAGAATAAAGATTTGTCGCACGCTGCAATCTCATAAGCACTGGAAAGCACTGGACGAAAGTACTGGAAGCTAAGCAGGGGGCGATGGCATGACTCGTGATTTTGAGATGATAGTCTTTAAAGATGATAGTCTTTCTTGGGGACCTTCGACGAGAAAATTTCGTTCTGTTTGTCTGGCTGTACATTTGTCTGTTTGTCCGCCCTAACGATACATTAAACGGCACCAAACGGCCAACCCCAACCGCAGCGCCCACCAATATTGCTCAAGGTTTAGCGTTCATAGTTGTGCGATTGTCAATTAAAAAGCAATTATTGTGCATATCTGAGGTGCCAGAACAGCGCCTCGATGTTTTCTATGTCTGCCTTTATACTAGAAGAGGCACACACAAGTAACTCTAAGGAATGTAGTGTTTATTTGTGCTGCGCTGACAGTGCAACGCGATGCTCAAAAAGGTGTTTCCAACGCTTTGCTACGACGTCACGGGGGTGGCACCTGCCGGTCGCTTTGCGTTCTACACCTTATCACCTCCGAGACTGGCACGCATCTTTCTCCGCGGGCTGCACGCCTTCGTTTTCAAAGATAACTGCCAGATGCCACTTGTGTCTAACGTGCCTAGATGCGCTTGTTCGCCTCCGTCACACGATCGAGGCACTCCAACGCAGCGCCTGCAGAATACCATTCACCGATTTTCTTGCGCTGAACATCAAATAAACGTATTGTTCACTCTCTCCAGACGCAAGACTATCGTCTTTCAACGACAGTTACAGTGTAACATGTATATTCGGGCCGAATTTTTCCTTTTCTTTTTCTTCAAATACGCGGCTTTTTTCAGCATGATCACATGGACAAGTCGCGGTATCCCGCAGAAATCCTTGTAATGACCGAGTGCACCATGTTCAAATCAGCCAATGGCTGATAGAAGGCCTTCTCTATAGAGTTTTTGAGCTTCCTCCGTCATTTGTCGAGAGAAGAGAAAGCAATTTTTAGTTATGATAATTTATTGTGAATTGCAGGCCACGTGCCATGCGACCTGCAATTCAGGCTCGCGTGTTCTCGGAAGCCTCTACTATTGATCGGCACCGTTTTTTGACCATGCTCAAAAAGTGTTGCAGGGCCCCTTTACAAACATGGAACTTTCGCAGCAACGTCCTCCCACAGATGATGTGTTACAATTGTCACAAGCAAATTATTTTGAGTGTACCAATGTAGTTTAAATACAATATAACTGATTTTTTGTCAAACAATGAATAAATACCTAGAAGTAATAAGGGGTGAAGGGGAATGTGCTCTTGATAGGCTTTGAAGAAGTGTTTTTTTTTTTTTTTTTTTGTTCTGCCTTTCGGCACTGTAGAAGCCCGTGAAGTACGCTCACTGCTTCCCCACATCTACCACAGCTCTGGGGTTTTCCACCAGTCAATAGGCAACCATGGGTGCCATAGATGTGTCCTATTTTTAGTCTGGAAAGTAGGACTTCAGTTCGTCTGGATGTTATGGTGGAAGGGTCGTTACCTAACTGTGGTGTGATAATGTGAACTTTGTTGTTAGTTTGGACATTACACAAACGCTGCCAGTACCTTTGAAGAGTATTTCGAGGACAAGGCTCTATTACAGGTACCATCAGTAAGGAGTTGCCAGCTTTTCCAGAAACTGATGTCATGAGCTGGTGACCCAGCTCATTGCCTTCTATTTCACAGTGCTCTGGCACCCAACACACGACGACGTGTCATTCGGATGCATACATGGCAGAAAGAATACCGCGACATAATACAGTAGAATCTCGATGATACGAATTCGAAGGAGCGTGCAAAATATTCGTATCATCCAAAATTCACATGAACCAAGAACAAGTTAAAGCTGATATTGAAGATGAACAAGAACTTTATTGGCAACTCCTTGTTGCTGAAAAAAGTCCATGATGTTCTTTTAAACTTTGCTGCCTTCACCTTCTCAATAAAGTGCCATGGCTTCCTCACTCATGTTGTTGGCGTGTCACATTCACACTTGACATCAAAGGGAGTTAGGTTAGGTTAATTTAGTTTTTATGGTGCAAAAGCAGCTAAGGCTATGCTGCGCAAGACACAAGACTTTCAGGAATAGACACTGAAAAGATGAAATTGCCTGAAAGTGCCTCCGCGGATGCTTGGGATAAGTGTGCCAACATTGCGTAGTGTATATGGTCACACCCTGTTGCCGTTTTTTTACCGGCGGAAAGTACCCTGTTTAATTCGTGCAGCGTAAGCGGAAGGTTATAACTTTCATTTGAGGTACTGGTAGTAGGCAGTCTTTGTCTTTCTGCATTTTCTTTATATTTCAGGAATGCATTGGTGTAATTTGCTGAGCATGATACCTTGTAAAAGTGTTCTCCTAATTGGTTGGCCTGGTCTTCTAGTGTTGATTGTGTGTCTGGACTTGTAAGCAGTGGTATTGTGTAGGAGGAGTACTCTCCTTTGAAATTCCTCACCTGGTCCCAAATGTGTTTAGATGTTGACTGAACTGTTGAATGATGATATGTATTTTTGCCATGAATCCTTTTCTGTCCGTCTTCGAATAAATCGTGCTCTGACTTTTGCCTGTTTGAAGTTGATGAGGTTGGTGTAGGTGGGGTATATTCGTAGAATTCCCCAGGCCTTATTTTGTTGTTTTTTGGCATCAGTACACTCGTTTGTCCACCAAGAGTTGAGTTTTTTGTGTAGGATTCCGGATGATTGCGGTATTGCCTTTTCTTCTGCTAAGATTAAAACTTTGGCGAACTCTTCGTTCAGTTCCTCAGCAGAAAGCTCCGAGAAAGCTTCATCCGAGAAAGCTTCAGCAGAAAGCTTCATCGAGCTTAGCATTTTCTGTGAAAACAGGCCAGTTCGCGAGCTGCAGTTTCCACCGGCGTGGCTTGCTTGTTAAAGTTGGGTAGGATGGTATGAGTTTTAAGATACCGGGTTGATGATCACTACCATAAGACGTGTTGACGACGTCCCATTTAAAATCGTTAAATATACACGGTGAACGCAGGGCAAGATCTAAGCACCTAAATGTGTGTGAGGTTGGTGAAAAGTAGGTAAAATCCCCGGAGTTAAGAAGGCAGATGTCGTTTGATAAAATGAAATCTTCCACAGCTTGCCCTCTTGCATCAGTTTTGTCGCTACCCCAAAGGGTTGAATGAGCATTGAAATCCCCAACTAAAATAAATGGTTTTGGCAACTGTTCCACTAAATTTTCTAGGTTTTTGGTGGTGAAAAGGGTGTGAGGTGGAATATACAGTGAGCAGATGGTGATGGTTTTGTACAATAGGATGGTGACGGCTACGGCCTCAAAAATGTGTTTATTTGGACATATCGCGTAGGAGCGCTGCCCTGCACGACTACGGCTACTCCTCCTGAGACACGGTCGCAATGTTCGCGGTCCTTTCGGGCAACTTTGAAGCCTTTTAGGAAATGGTCGTGTTTTGCACCAAGATATGTCTCTTGGAGGCAAAAGGCTATTGGTGAGAACTTGTTAATGATGTCCTTTCAGTCACCTAAGTTGTGAATCAAGCCTCTACGGTTCCAATGTACGACAAAAGCCATGGTGGAATAAAATTAAATGAATATACTTCTGGGGATTGATCGGTATGAGTAAAAGATTATAGGTGACACTACTAAGAAATAGAAATAGAAAGAAACACGATAACCATTACGGTTATTGCTTACTATTGTGGTTACTGTGACTTTGTCCTTGTCCTGTGTGGTGCGCTCGAGAGAGCGCTTGTCCTTTGGTGTCGATGACACCGGAGTTTTGTGGTCGAACTCCATTGCCTTGTCTGAGGCACTGGCAGATCGAGAGTGAGGCGCTGAGAAACGGATCTCAGGCCTTGGCACTCAATTGAGTTTAGGGCCCAGGAAGACCGGAGTCTGCGGGCCCTTTGATGAGGATGGAGCAGCAGGCACTGCTTCCTTTAAGGGGGCGGTTTGAGTCACTACAGGACCACTGGGTGTGGTAGCGGTGGATTCCTGAAGCCTTTGTGACGCTGCCCCCGACTGCGTCACATCAGTGTAACTTCTGTGGAAAAGGTACGACAGCCGTTTTTGCGCTTCGCTGAATGATATTTTTTCTTTGACAATAAGAGCGATCACTTTTTTGTCTTTTTTCCAACATGGGCATGACCGGGAATACGCTGGGTGTTCCCCGTCACAGTTAACACAGAGGTGTGAGGATGAGCAGTTTTCCGATTTGTGGTCATTTGCGCTGCATTTTTCTTTGCCTCTGCATGAGTGCAAGGCGTGTCCGAATCTTTGGAACTTGAAACAGCGTCTGGGGTTTGGAATATAGGGTCTGACATTGGTTTTTATGTACCCAGCCTTAAGAGAGGTGGGCATTTCACTTGTTCCAAAGTTTAGTATTACGTGTTTGGTGGACACTTCTTGATTATTGCAACGAATTACTATTCTTTAGACTTTTATGACATTTTGGTCTTGGAATCCTTCGAGGAGCTCTTCGTCACTAAGGCCTAAGAAGTCTTCCTCGGAGATTACTCCCCAGCTGGTGTTTAGAGAGCGATGGATCGAAACGGTGACAACTGTTTCTCCAATCCTGGTTAGTTGTGATAGCTTAGGCACTTTGTCTTTTTTCGGTTAGCTCCAAAAGGAGGTCAACGCTTGACATTTTGGATGCTTTGTATGTGGGTCCTATTTTTTTCTTTTAGGCACTTGGCCACCAAAAATGGGGATAGTTTTCTTAGAGGTGTGCTTTCACTATGAATAATGTGGTACTTCGCGAAAGTAACTTTAGTTTCTGTCGAGAAGTGAAAACTTGCTTCGGTGCGCCCTCTCTTAGTAAACCGATCAAGGGCGGCGGATGCTTGTGAAGCCATAGAAGTATGAATGTGTTCGGTAACAGCGGCGACCACCCATCACGGAGCCCAACAAGGGGGCGCGGCTGGACTTGTTAAACAAGCCCTCCCGACCCCAGCCGTTTGCTGTTACTATAACCCAATGTAATTATTCAAGGTGGGATACCTTCACAAGGTAACCCTTGCCACCATGAAAATCGGAAGTAAACAGAAGTTAGAAGAAGACAGGAAAGATAAAAAGTGTGAGAAAAAGACGAAGATGTGGGAGGAGACAGACGGGAAAAGGCGACTGCCGATTTCCCCTGGGTGGGTCAGCCCAGGAGTGCCGTCTACGTGAAGCCGGGGACAAAGAGGTGTGTTGCCTCCACCGAGGGGCCTTAAAGGTCCAATCACCCAGCGTCGGCTCAACCCCCAGGCTCCCCTTTTCCCCAGACACGGCGAAGACACGCACAGCTAGGCGTGGGAGGGAGTAGAAACTCCCCCCGTTAGCTCGGGTCCGTGGTGTCGCTACGCACGAAACGCCTACTTACGCAGACGCCCCTGCGGGAATCGAAGGGAGTGAAAGCGGCAAAGCTCATTGGAAATTCACTCGCTTCGCTTCTTAAGTGGCTGGAAAACCTCACCGTGAAGAAAAATTGGTCCTGGAGAATTCAAGCGAAAAACCCCAGAGCAGCCGGAAAACCACATCCCGGCTCATCGAAAACGTTCCAACTCCTACTGTCTCTCGTACATGCCACTTGAGAATTCATAATATTTTGCCCGTTTGCTGAGCCTTTAGGTTTGTACCAAGTTCTAGTTATGAGCCAAAGCCCTGAAAAGAAACATTTTACACCTTTAAAAAGGTTTCGGAAGATACACCAGCACAAACGACACAGGCGGACGCATCTGGGGCGACGGATGCAGCTGGCATGCAAATAAACCCATGCTTGTTATTAAGATAAAGCCCGTATCTAAAAAAAACAAAACTAGCCGCCATGGTGCCCTGATGATTTTTCTGGACTGACGCCACTGCGATCTGTAAAAAGCCCTAGCAGGACTTCATCCCATTTACTGCACCTAAGATTAGTCATTCTACCGAGGCCTTGTAAAAAGTTCCTTTTGTGGTCAGTGCATCGTCATCATGAAAGTCACTCACCTTTGCTAACTGACAACAAAAGGTTGACGTCATGGGGATGAAACTTGAGCTCGTTGATGGCATTGCCATGGCCAATGTAGTGCTGCGCATACAAGAACATTACAACACTCTGTGCATAGCCTTGCATTAAGTACGATTATTTTCTTCGGCAATACAGTGTAGAATAAAAGGTTCATGTGTGCCCAATGATGCCTCCATAGAGTTGGTTCAGTTAGTGCGCACATTATGATAGAACAGAAAAATTAACACAGCGGCATTGTCAGTGTGTTTGTTGCCTACCACACCACAGTGACTTGGCAGCCACTGAAATACTACGTGGAGTCCTTTCTGGAATGAAGTATGAAGGAGGTACCAAATCGGAAGGACCAACTGTTTGCCCAAAGGGCCGATGACAAAGACTGCAGGGCTGCCTTTCAATTTCTGAAGACTGACTATCGCTAAGGCTGTCCGCAATTCTCTGCTCAAAGTGATGAAAAAATACGCAAACAGGGCTTGTGTCGAGCAGTCATTTTGACAAGCAGACTTGCCTTAGTGTTCTGTTCTAGCCTTGAGAAAGGCAAGTCCGCTTGTCGAAACATCGATTCGACACAACCCCTGCTTACGGATTTTTTTCATCGCATGCTTCCATATTCCTTTTCTGCAGTTTTTTTTTTTTGGATTTCCTGCTCAAAATTTGGCACAAGGAGCGAAACTGGCACTAGTAGCTTTGACTCAGACAACTACTGGAGAAAGCTGTTGACCTATCAGTATAAACATGTACATGACTGGCATACCTCTGATACAAAAGAAGCTGACATTGCTGTTTCACCACTAATGGTGAAAGCTCAGATTTTTCTCGCAATGAAGTGCATTACAGGTCGAATGAAGCATACCACTGGCTTACAAACGGGGCTGATGGTTGACGTAAAAATCATTGCAGAATACGATGCTTCTGGCCATTCAAAAGGCACAGTATGAAGGTGGCCCAGAAAAAATACTCAATTCGAGCCCTTCCACCTCAACGTGCATTTCTATAGGTGGCTCCTGTGCGGTGGAATGCATTAAAATTTTTTTCTAGCTCTGAGTGTGTACTTTCAGATTCAATCACTTCATATAGTGACACCACCCTTCCATCTTCTCCTAATTTTTTTTCTCTTTTTTATGCTTTTAACTCTGTGGCCCCTCTCTCATTATTTCCCACCTTTTTCTAATGCTGTCTCATTACTAGAGACCGGATTTTTAGGCACTAAAAAGTGTGTTTTAGGCACCAAAGACAGGCAGGTAAAACACCGTTTTAGTCCCTCAAAATCATAATTAAAGGCATAATAAATTCGTATAAAAATTGAAATATTTCAAAACAATTACGTTGGTGACTTGTATCTACGAAAAGAAGCAAAAAAAAATGATATTGCCGCATGCATAGCTGCGTCTAGCTGCGAGATAGCGACGACAACGAAGATCGCGGATTTGCTCAAGAGGCACAGCGCAGGCGAGTGAGGAAGACGACAATCTTAGTGGCCTTCTTTTGAGAGCATCTCTACCAGTTCCGCTGTCCATGTTCCTAAATAAACCCACTGTATTTTATAACCCGCGACATTGGAGGAAGTACTGGGTACTATCACCTCATGATCGGCACCACTGTGAGAAGCCCTTAGTCCAGCGCTACAAGACAGCCACGCATGGAGACGCCTGTGCACCGCTCAAGCCGTTAGCTTTAAGGTCTTGAACCAGAATTTGGCCTTTTAGAAGGAGCAACACTTCCGACAGCCCCCCCCCCCCCCCCCTACTCAATAATGGCATTTTCAAGGCGTCCTGCTAAGGTGACAGTCTAGAATATGCGCATTTCTGAACCATTTCATGGCCGGTGGAACGAAGATGCGCAAGACTGGCTTGAGCAGTTTGAACGGGTAGCTAAATCGAACTACTGGAGTCTTGATGAAAAGCTCTTCCACGTATACTTCGCCCTTAAAGACGGCGCGAAGACGTGGTTTATAAACCGCGAGGCAACATTGACGACATGGGAGGAGTTTTGTCGTCGGTTTCTTGACACCTTTGGTAACACGGTCCGACGCGAAAACACAAAACGCCTTCTTGAAGGACGCACCCTACAGCTGCATGAAAGCGTCGCCATGTTTGCTGAGGATATGGTGCGTCTGTGCCACCGCGCGGACCCCAACATGCCCGAGGCTCAAAAGCTAAGCCATCTCATGAAGGGCGTCAAAGAGCAGCTATTTGTTGGTCTTGTGCTCAATCCACTAACAACAGTGGACGAGCTCAGCAGGGAGGCCACCACAATAGAGCATGCGCTGCAGCAACGGTACCGACAGCCTGATCGCCCGGCCACCGGCGCAGCTGCAGGCGCCGCCACACTTACCGCAAACGACGAGTTTGCTCTACGCCACCTGATTAGACAGATCGTGCGTGAGGGGATCGCAAAGGAGAACGCACTGTACACATTGCAGTCACAGGCAGCAGGAGTTCACGGTAGCTAGCCTCTGTCGCTGAGGTCGTTCGCCATCAACTTCGCCAGACGTTTGCCTCTCCTCAGCAATATTTTGCTCCACCGTACCATTCAAGCTCGTTAGCTACGCAGATGCTCTGCGTCGACCATTGGCTCCAGAAGTATCCTACCAGCCGAATGGATACAGCTATGCAGACGCTGTTGGTCAACCCACGTCCATGCCAGCACCGCAATACCTCGAACCGTATCCTGTGGCAGCCTGGGCTCAGCAGGATTCTGTCAGCCGACCCTATATGTGGAAGACCGACATATAGCGCACTGCAGATCGCCGACCACTGTGCTACAACTGCGGAGAGCCAGAGCACATTTTTCGTTTTTGCCCACATCACCGAGCTGAATACCGCAGGAATGCACCTGCCGCTATGCGCCGACAGTTCGACGAAAGCCGTGCACCCATCGACGACGACCAGGTTGGCCGGCGCGAAGGCTCTGCTACTTTCCGGATGCGCTCACCATCCCCGGCTCGTTTTGCCTCACCAAGCCGCCGTAGTTTTGCTTGCGCTGTCAGAGGTCAGTCTCCCAGCCCATGGTGGGAAAATTGAGAGCAGCGACCTCTGGGGGGAAGGTTGCAAGCCGTCGGATTGCCGAAAATTCTCCACTGCTGCCGAAACATGTGAGAGACGACGCTGAAGACTCCGCCGAGAAAACTGTGACTGCCGACCTCGCTGTGACGATTGATGGCGTTGAAGTTATGGCCTTAGTCGACACGGGTGCAGACTTTTCCATGAGTGAACGATTGGCAGACGAACTCCAGAAAGTCAGGAGAGAATGGACGGGCCTTTATATCCGAAATGCTGGAGGCCAGATAACGACACCCACGGGAAAATGTACAGCAAGGCTCACGATTGAGAATGTGGCTGTTGTAGCCACATTTTCGATTCTACCGGAGTGTTGCAAACCTATGATACTGGGAATGAACTTCTTAAGAGAGTACGGTGCTGTGGTCAACATACGTGATGGTGTGATTACATTTGCCGCTGATAAGCCTGTGACCCATGATACAGACTAAGAACCCAGAGTGTTACGTGTGGTCGACGACAACTTCTGCATGCCACCACTGTCATGTAGTCTTGTTTCCATGTGTTGCGGCTTGCACTGTAATGAAGACGCCATAGCCGAACGCATCACTGCCCCTTTTTTTCGCCAAGGCATTGCCATCGCTCGCGGCATCGACAGCTTTGTGGATTTGCGCGCAGAGGTGCTTCTGACCAACTTCATGAATGGGCACCTGCACATCGGTAAAGGCACGTCTGTGGCGTACCTCGAGGAGCTCGACTACTCTCACGACTGTCTTCTTATGCAAGGGGAAGCCACAGCTTAATCACATCCGCATACACCACCAGTCGATATCGATCCTAGTCTAGCACTGACTGAAAGATGGCGTCTTATGGAGCTGCTCAACCAGTTCAAGGACTGCTTCTCATCGACATCACGAGTGGGTCGAACGCCTCTAAGTAAGCATCGCATCATTACGAAAGACACAGCAAGACCGATCCGACAGAACCCATATCGCGTCGCTCAGAAAGAACGTGAGGTAATTCAGCAGCAAGTCAAGAAGATGCTAGAGGATGATGTAATCCAATCATCAAAGAGTCCTTGGGCATCACCAGTGGTACTCATGAAAAAGAAAGATGGCAGCTTGTGTTTCTGCATCGATTATCGTAAGCTGAACCACATTACGAAATAAGACGTTTATCCGTTACCACGGATCGATGACTCTTTGGACAGGCAACGGCATGCGCACTACTTCTAGTCAATGAACCTTAAAAGTGGATACTGGCAAATAGAACTAGCTGAGCGCGACCGAGAAAAGACCCCCTTCGTGACACCATACGGGCTTTATGAATTTAAAGTCCTGCCTTTCTGTCTACGCTGAGCCCCAGCCACGTTTCAGAAAATAATGGATACCATTCTGTCTGGCCTGAAATGGAAAACATGCCTTGTGTACCTCGACGACGTGCCTGTTTTTTCGGTCACATTCTTCAAATGTGGCCGAAAGCGGCTACTGTCAGTCCTTCAAGCCATATGGTCCGCTAGACTCACACTGAAACCGGAAAAATGCCTATTCGGCTTCGAAGAACTCCAGTTCCTGGGACACGTGGTCAGTTGCGAAGGTGTGAGGCCTAACCCAGATGAAACTGCAGCCATCGCAAAGTTCGCAAGGCCTGTTGATAAGAAAGCGGTCAGGCGCTTTTTGGGCCTCTGCGCCTTCTACCGGCGATTTATAGCAGACTTTGCACACATCGCCTCTCAACTCACCCGCCTTAC
Organism: Rhipicephalus microplus; assembly: GCF_043290135.1. Classification (NCBI taxonomy): domain Eukaryota; kingdom Metazoa; phylum Arthropoda; class Arachnida; order Ixodida; family Ixodidae; genus Rhipicephalus; species Rhipicephalus microplus. Next base: position 220,135,302 of record NC_134704.1, read on the forward strand.
AAAGAAAGACGTTGCGTTTGGATGGGGTGAAGAGGAAGAAGCTTCGTTCAACGAGCTGCGACAGCGTCTACAAACTCCACTCGTCCTTGCTCACTTCGACAAGGATGCACTAACAGCCATCTATACAGACGCCAGCAATGTGGGCCTAGGTGCTGTTCTTGTCCAATGCCAAGATGGCGTGGAAAGAGTAGTTGCCTACGCTAGCAGAACGTGGACACACGCTGAGTCCAACTACTCAAAAACGGAGAAGGAGTGTCTGGCTGTTGCGAAGTTTCGCCCGTACTTATATGGCTGTGCTTTCCAAGTCGTAAGCTACCATCACTCTCTTGCTGGTTGACCAACATAAAAGACCCATCTGGACATTTAGCACGATGGAGCTTACGGCTTCAAGAGTATGACGTGGCCGTAGTTTACAAGTCCGGAAGGCAACACTTGGACGCCGACTGTTTGTCAAGATCACCGATTAAAGAGAATGATGAATTCGCAGGTTTTTTAGGAGCTGTTGATGCGGCTATCATTTCTCGGCAACAACAGGATGATCGGGAGCTCAACTCGCTTATAGAATTCTTGAATGGACGAGCCGCCAATGCACCATGAGTGTCTTCGAAGAACTTATCGTCATCTGTTTACGGGACGGAATTCTGTACAAAAAGAATTTCTCATCATCAGGTAGAAGCTATCTGCTGGTAGTTCCTGAAGCTCTCTGCAGCAAAATTTTACATGCCTGCCATGACAAAGCCACTACGGGCCACCTCGGTTACACAAGAACACTGACACGCATCAAAGAAAAATATTACTGGCCAAGAATCGCAGCAGAGGTGAAAAATTACGTCCGAACATGCATTGACTGTCAGCGGTGCAAGGTACCACCCGTCAAACCCACTGGGCTATTACATCCTGTGCCCGTGCCAGAAACTCCGTTTTCTCAAATCGGAATGGATCTGCTGGGCCCATTCCCAACATCGGACAGCGGCAACAAATGGGTTATAGTGGCGACGACTACCTCACTCAATACGTGGAAACCAAGGCAATTGTTAGTGGCAGTGCAGCTGAAGCGGCCCAGTTCTTGATTGAGAACATTGTCCTGAGACACGGTGCTCCAGCAGTCGTCCTAACAGACAAAGGTACCGCATTTACAGCCAAGCTTTTGCCCACTGTGCTTATGGTCAGTGGCACAGCGCATAGGAAGACGGCAGCTTACCACCCACAAACGAATGGGCTTACAGAACGACTTTACAAGACAATCGCTGACATGCGTCGTCGACGTGGAACACAAGAATTGGGACCGAATATTGCCGTACGTCACATTCGCGTATAATACAGCGCGCCTGGAAACAACGAAAATGACACCGTTTGCACTAATTCATGGCAGAGAAGTTACTACAATGCTTGACGCCATGCTGCCTTATGATTGCAATGATTCAGAGACAGACATCACAGACTTCACTGAGCGCGCCGAGGAAGCAAGACAGCTCGCCCGCGTCAGAATAATCAACCAGCAGCAACTTGACACCCAACGCTACAACCTTCGCCATCGATTTGTCGCCTATCAACCAGGAGATAGAGTGTGGGTTTTGTTTCCTGTACGATGGCGAGGACTCTCAGAGAAACTCCTACGCTGATACTTTGGACCCTACAAGGTTTTGCACCGTCTTAGCGACGTGACGTACGTAGTCCTGCCCGACACCTCCTCTGTTTCGAAACGTCGCCAGCATCTGCTTGATACAGTGCACGTGGTCCGCATGAAACTTTACCACTCTGCGTGATACCACTCTCTACTGAATAGCTGGCATAAATTTCTGGAAATTATTACTGCTCAAGAATCGACACTGTCAGATTGCAATGCTGACACATTAATTTGATATTTGACTTGCAAAAGCTCTTTTGATTACAGAACTTTAATGTTACTGTAGCATAACAAAGAGGGGCACGCACTTCTGTCAAGTTCACCAGCCAAGTGCTTTTTCCCAAAACACACGCACATTGGTTTGTGCAAATGTCGGTCAAAAATCACTATGTCGCAAAAACAGGCAAATTCAAATTGATTCTGAAGGTTGAGTGGCTTGACTGACTACTAGAAAGTGCCAGGTGCACGAGAAACAAATTCCACATGCCGAAATCATCTATCAACACATCGATCATCAAAAGCATCGATCAACAATGATCGATTTGAATAGACATGGTAACGATAGAGTTAGCTTATTATGGTGACGATAAACATTGTAAGTACTGCAAGTTCTTCTCATTTTTATAATCTACACAAAAATTTCACTCAAATCTGTGCCAGTTTTAAAACAGTAATATGTGCGATCCTTAACGCAAGCAAATGCAGTGAGGCAAACATAATGTCCCACAGCAGCAGCATTTGTTACTTGCATGAACAAACCTTGATGCACTTCATGGCAGCTGGGCTAATGATGCGAATTACGCCACGTGAACCAGCAACCGCGAGCAGCGGATGCCCTGTGATGTCATCGTATGACCACGCACAGGTGTAGAAGTTCTCTTCAGGCTGAGCACCAGAGGTCAAGGGTGAAAGGCTTCTCTGGTGAGCGAAAGCTGTACACGCCAATCAAGTGGCCGCATAATTGGCTAAGAGGAATGAGTATCCCCGACTTGCCGTGCAGTCTGTGTTGAAAGCACAAGAAACATCGCCCGGAATGAAAATGTTTAAGAATGTTAACATGTCTCGGCTTCTGTACCAAAATTTTCTTGGAAAGCTTTAAAAGTTTTTCATTTTGCTTGGCGTTTCTCGTGCTTTCCCATTTCCGTTATACATACTTACCCAACAGACGAATTACTGCCACACCTTATCTCAGTTCACAGCTTGAAAGGGGCTTTCAGGTATGCAAAACCACTCTAACTAATCTGAACATGTGCAAGGGCATACAAAAGAATTAATTTATACTACCGAAATGCACAGTAAATTCTATCCTTAAGAGATATACTAAAGACTGCAAAATAATCATGAGGCACTCACAAAACTGCTGCGCTACAAATCCGTCATGCAATCACCAGTGAATTTCTTCATGGCAAAAACTTTGCTTACTTCACATAATGACCAAATTCCTATGACACATAATTCTCATGACCAAAACAAATACCTAGTACAGTCGAATCTCAATAATTCAAACATGCTTAATTTGAACTTCCAGTTAAGTAGAACTGAAGCTGCGGTCCCGTCAAAACTATGTGTATTCCAATGGGCGAAAATGCCCTGTAATTCGAACGCGCAAGCACTTGCGACGGTTAATTAGAACATACCGCGCATCGAAAATTCTCTCAGCACCATGCCCAGTCCCACGGCGGCACCTGTGACACCTCAACACTGTGCGCGAAGGAAAAAAAAAAGGCTGCGGTGGAATGTCTGCCCTCTTACAAATACCGATCTGCGATGCTCTTGTGCCAAGCTTCTCTCTTTTCCGTCCCTGCCACGTAGAGACCCTTCTCCTTTCAACGCCGCATGCGAAGAGAGAAAGAAAAAAAATCACAGCAGATCCACGGAGTGAATGATGATGAGTGGGGCGAAACGTCAGTCAGCCCGTTTGTGCTTCCGTCCGTTCTTGCTTCCGTCCGTCTGCACGACCATCCGTGCGTCCACCGTTGCATCCATTTGTGTGTCCATGCATCCGTCCATCCCTCTGTACGTCCGTATGTGCATCCATCTGTCCGTACGTCTGTGTGTCCATCCATCTGTTTGTACGTATTTAAGTCTGTCCATCTGTGCGTCCATTTAGAGAACACTCCAAGTATCGCCATCTCCCATCCCGCATCCCCTGTCGCACATACTCGCTCTAGGAGAATGCACAGACCCATGCCTTAAGGAGCTCGGCCCGTAAACAATAAGAGCATATCCATGGGGTGAATAATGGAGTGTGGGGCGAAGCTAGGGCGAAGCTGGGTCTGCGCGCCACTGCCCCACCACTTTGGCCTTCCATTGTTATACTGTAGGGTCCCCGCGGCGGCACCGCGCAACTTCGCGGCGCCGTTCTGCCTCGCGCACCTGCACGTCGGGGTCCTTTCTTCGAGTGCAAGCCACCGCCGCCCTGCGCGCGCGCTGCTCAGCAGCCTTGTTTATCCTCTGTCACCGAACTTTTATTGTACTATAAAATGCCCCCTGGCATACGGCACCGCCAAAAAACACGCGATTGAAGTTACGCGATCCTCTCTCCCTTTGCGTGCGTGTTAATCCAATCTTCCTTTTCTACAAGTAACGCCCTCTAGTGTCGTACCAAATACATTTTTCAGCGTATAGTACAAGTACCACCCTTTGGCCGGTTCAAGAATTAACGAGGGGTGGTTACCCACAATGGAGATGCACAAGCCTCGCTATAAGGTGCTTCTCTCCCCTAAAAGAAAGCTGTCACGAAGTTTTGGCTCTCTTTCAAATGCCAAAATGCGACGTGCTGGTGCCCCGCTTCCCCCTTTCCCGCCCCTGCCACGTAGAGACCCTTCTCCTTTCAACTCCGCATGCGAAGAAGAGAGCAAACAAAATATTAAAAAGCTGCTTAGGAGTGTTGGTTCTCTCTCATATGCCGATCTGCTTCTTTCTGCGTGGACACGCTCCTCCTTTCTCGTCACGTGCTGGCCATGCTGTGGCGCAAAGGGCAGCAGCAGAGACGCAGTCGTTGTCGTTTTGTGTCAGCGCTGGACATGGCCACGCGCAACTTCTGTTACCAGGAGAATCCTGAAGCCGACATAGAAATGCTTTGCATGCTGCGTGCGAAATTGATTGACTCGCTGCAAGGAAAACAAGTGCATACGCATATTACCGATTATTTCAATTATTGACGGGCATCTTGTGATTTGTGAATAAATGTAAATCTTCTGAAAGTTTCCCCTTGTGTAAACTCAATGCACATGCACCACTGCATAGTGAGCCGTCCGTTCATTTACCTTCATTAATTCGAATTTCTTTTCGTTGAAACAAATTTTCAGGCTTCTTCAAGTTCGAATTATCGAGATTTGACTGTACCAGGCCAAACATGCTCACATTGGCAGTTTTTCAGTAGTTATCTAAATGAGTGAATGTAGTTGTTTTTGTCTATTGATAGGTGATAGTCTTCCGACCGAGTAGCATAGTGCTAATACACTGATCGATGAATTGTGTAAAGCAACAAGGATTGCATGCAATGCATCTTGGACCTCACGATGGCATTGCTCCAAATATTTGTCAGACAACGTGCGTACAACAGCGGTTTGCAGTCACCATCAGCTTGCCTATATTTTTTTACAGTAGAATCTCATTGATGCGAATCTCACAGAGGAGCGAATATATTCATATCACATAAAAACTAGCAAAATCTGCTTCAAACCATGATACTTGCATTGCCGCAGAACGAACTGACATGTGTCCCTTTGTGACAATCAAGGACGGTGCAGCAGGCTGCCACTCACGTGCGTGTTAAAGCTTTGCCAGAGGCCAAGTGAAAGCTAAATGATGAAGTACGCTCCATCACAGTGGCAAGGAAGCACCAAAAGTGCCTCAACACTTCATGCATTTTGAAGATATTATTATTGCCTGCAATCTACCACTGCATTAGGCAACTAAGCTGCATAGCTATCAATAATCACGCTGATAGTGACCACGGTTTCGTGCACAGTGGTTGTGACGAACGACATAGTTCGGTTTCTGATCTATGCCTTCGGAACTATGTTATTGCTATCTACGATGAATGGAGTGCATGTGCCGTGGTTTTATACCCAATGCTTGCATCAGGCAGCATTGTTGAGGCTCAGAGTTTTGTCGTCGCTATACAGTGTCACATCCATGGTGACTTGTTTTATGCATGGCAGTTCTCGGAAACGACAACCACAGATTTGACTATGTACGCTTGCTGGCCATGCGCATACTTTTGGAGCACACTCACGTCAACCATCGCTCGACAATCGCCGTACTCAAGCTTGTATCATCCGTCAACAGAACATCTGAATATGGTTCATTGGACCCAATGAAATTTAGCTGGCGAATTTCGCATCAACTGAGTTAGTATCATCGAGATTCCATTGCACATGTGTAGCACCAAAATAAACGGGCTAACATTGATTATTTTCAATAACAAGACACGCAAACAGATTTTAGCAGTGGCTGCAAGGTACCTTGTCATTTTTAAGAATGAAAGGGAGGAATTTCATTTCAGAGGCTCATTTTTTTCTTAGATAGAACAAAATGAATCCAACAGACAATTATAAGCCAAGCGAAGCATAGGGGACCTTATACGTCGTTTTAAACTGTGGTGTAGTGTAGTGTTTTTAACTGTGTGATGGTGTGGTGTATTGTTTTCACAGTGCTGTTATAGCATAAAGTTAATCGAACTAGCTGGTCAACAAGTCGCCCTTTTTCGATGGTGGGATCCCGTCACACTACCTCCTAACTGTACGTCTAATGCTCCACCGACTGAACTACAAAATAAGAGCCTTTGCCGTGTGTTTTGTTAATTATTTCTGTGCACGTAACGACTGGGACAGTAAGCCAGCACCACTCGCACACCTGCCAACCTAGGGGCTTCCGAAATTGGGAGACTCCTCATAGGAGGGGGGAGGACAAGAAATTGTTTTGGGTGCCCTTATCTCCAATGAGATACAGCGACGGCGTAGTGGTTAGGGCATCCGCCTCGCATGCAAAAGGTCCATGGCTCAAATCCCAGTGCTGCGCAGTTCCCAACCGGATTAAAAAAAAAATCCGTGTGGTGATGGAACTGCGTTAAGAGGCCTGTGGTGCGGCCTCACCGATAACCACCGCCGGGAACGTACTCCCTCACCAGAGAAGGATTGGAGACCCTGGTGCAGTATCTGGCTACTACCTCCCACATGCATACGTCAAAATAACTCCCGGCCCTCAGTCCCCAGCAGCTGCGAAGCAACTGACCACGGTGGCGGTCAGATCTGCAACGTAGCAGAGGGTGCTAAGAATCTCTGGATCCGGACAGGCCGCCATTGGAACCTGAACTTAGCAACGTTTAACGCTAGAACCTTATCTAGTGAGGGAAGTCTACCTGTATTATTCGAGGAGCTAGAGGGTGTTAAATGGGATATAATAAGGCTCAGTGAGGTTAGGAGGACAGATGAAGCTTATACGGTGCTACAGAATGGGCACATTCTTTGCTATGAGGGCTTGACTGGCAGAAGAAAACTGGGAGTGGGGTTCCTAATTCACAGAAACATAGCTGGCAACATAGAGGAATACTATAGCATTAATGTATGGGTGGTAGGTATCATAATTAAACTGAATAAAAGATACAAGATGAAGGTGGTACAGGCTTACACACCTACATCTAGCCATAATAACCCTTCAGTTGAAAGCTTTTATGAAGACGTGGAATCGGCAATGAGTAAGGTAAAAACACAGTATGCTATACTGATGGGAGACTTTAATGCAAAGGTAGGGAAGAAGCAGGCTGGAGACCAGGCAGTAGGAGACTATGGCATCGGTACTAGAAACACCAGAGGAGAGCTACTAGTAGAATTCGCAGAACGCAATAATTTACGGATATTGAATACCTTATACCAAAAACAAGGAAACCGCGAGTGGACATGGACGAGCCCTAATGGCGAAAATAAGAACGAAATAGACTTCATAATGAGTGCACATCCAGACATCGTGCAGGATGTGGAAGTGGTTGGCAAGGTACGATGCAGTGACCAGAGAATGGTACGGTAGACTTGAAGGAACGACAGAAACTGATACGCAAGAAGCCAATCAATGAGCTAGCACTGAGAGGGAAAGTACAGGAATTCAGAGTCTCGCTTCAGAACAGGTACTCGGCTCTTAGTGAGGAAACCAACCTTAGCCTAGATACAATGAATGATAATCTGATGAGTATCATTACAGAGTGTGTAGTGGAAGTTGGAGGCAAGGTAGTTAGACAGGACAGTGGCAAGCTTTCTGACGAAACGAAGAATCTAAGAAGCGTCAAAACATGAAAGTCTCAAGTACAACAGACAAAATAGCGGAGCTTTCGAAGTTGATTAATAGGCGTAAGGTATCCGATGTAAGAAGGTATAACATGGTGAGACTAGAACACGCTCTGAAAAACGGAGGAAGCGTCAAAGCAGTGAAGAGGAAACTTGGAGTAGGCAAATATCGGATGTATGCACTAAGGGACAAAGAAGGCAAAATTACTACCGATATGGATAGGATTGTTAAAATAGCAGAGGAGATTTACAGAGATCTGTACAGTTGCCGGGATAACCATGACTTTATACTATAAGAACTAGCAGTAACCCAGATGACACCCCACCAGTAATGATAGAAGAAGTCAGAAAAGCTTTGGAGAGCATGCAAAGAGGCAAAGCTGCTGGTGAGGATCAGGTAACATCAGACCTGCTGAACGATGGAGGACAGATTGTGTTAGAAAAACTAGCCACCCTGTTTATGAGATGTCTCCTTACGGGAAGAGTACCAGGGTCTTGAAAGAGCGCTAACATCATCTTAATACATAAGAAAGGAGATGACAAGGACTTGAAGAATTACAGGCCGATCAGCTTGCTCTCTGTAGTATACAAGCTATTTACAAAGGTAATTGCTAACAGAGTAAAAAAAAACATTAGAATTCAATCAACCAAAGAAACAAGCAGGATTTCGAACAGGCTACTCAACAATCGACCACATTCATACTATCAATCGGGTAATAGAGAAATGCTCAGAATATAACCAACCACTATACATAGCCTTCATAGATTACGAGAAGGCGTTTGATTCAGCAGAAATATCAGCCGTGATGCAGACACTGCGGAATCAGAAGATCGATGAAGTACATATAAACATCGTGAACTTACTTACAGTGCAACACCAGAAAAAATACAGGACAGGGAAGGAGCAAAAGAGAATTCTCTTTTGCTCCTTCCCTGTCCTGTATTTTTTCTGATGTTGCGCTGTAAGTAAGTTCACGATGGATCCTAACCAACTGGCCCAACTTACCGTCTTACTATATATAAACATCCTGGAAGAAATCTACAGGGGATCAACTGCTACCATAGTGCTTCATAAAGAAAACAACAGAATACCAATCAAGAAGGCTGTAAGGCAGGGGGACACAATCTCTCCAATGCTATTTACCGCGTGCTTACAGGAGGTTTTCAGAAGCCTAGAATAGGAAAGGTTAGGCATAACAGTTAATGGAGAGTACGTTAGTAACCTGCGCTTTGCCGATAACATTGCATTGCTGAGTAACTCAGGGGACGAATTGCAACTCATGGAGAGCAGAAAGGTGGGAGTTAGACAAGGAGAGCAGAAAGGTGGGTCTTAAAATTAATCTGCAGAAAACGAAAGTAATGTACAACAACCTCGGAAAAGAGCAGCGCTTCGAGATAGGTAATAGTGCACTTCAAGTTGTAAAAAACTATGTCTACTTAGGGCAGGTAATAACCACGGAGCCAAACCATGAGATTGAAGTAACTAGAAGAATAAGAATGGGGTGGAGCACATTTGGCAAGCACTCTCAAATTATGACAGGTAGATTGCCACTATCCCTCAAGAGGAAGGTATATAACAGCTGTATCTTGCCGGTACTTAATTACGGAGCAAAAACCTGGAGACTTACAAAGAGGGTTCAGCTTAAATTGAGGAAGACGCTGCGAGCAATGGAAAGAAAAATGGTAGGTGTAACCTTAAGAGAAGAGAAGAGAGCAGAGTGGATTAGGGGACAAACGGGGGTTAAGGATATCATAGCTGAAATCAAGAAGAGAAAATGGACATGGGCCGGGCATGTAGCGCACAGACAGAATAACCACTGGTCATTAAGAGTAACTGACTGTATTCCCAGAGAAGGCCAGTGGGTTAGGGGGAGACAGAAGGTTAGGTGGGCAGATGAGATTAAGAAGCTTGCGGGTATAAATTGGCAGCAGCAAGCACAGGACCGGGTTCCCTGGCGGAACATGAGAGAGGCCTCTGTCCTGCAGTGGATGTAGTCAGGCTGATGATGATAATGATGATGATGATGATGATGATGATGATCTTTAATGATCACACCAAAGGGTCCCTGCAACACTTTTACAACAAAATTTGTGTTTAATATAGTTTCGTTGCTCCAAGTTCTCTGAAAAGCCACGCATTCAGCATATAGCCCGCTTGCCCATAGCCTTGAAACATCTGAAGCCGACCTGACCAACACACTGTTATTATGGCTGTGCCCTCTCCTAGATGTGGATGTGCCCATTAGTGTCAATGCGAAAACAAGGAAAGCCCAGATGGGGGCAGTGAACTTTTCAGTCTACGCACCCTCTCTTTGCATTGTGTAAATACAGTGTTTTATCACTGCTTCTTGTTTTACTGCAGTTTTCATTTTCGAAACTGAGTTGAGACAGTTTATCTTACAATCAGGAAGGCAGGTTAAAAATCAGGTAGTCTGCAATGCTCCTTTTGCTATCTGGTGTTGCATGACCTTTTTGCACGAGGTGGTAGCCGATCGATAGTGCTGGTCTGCTGACATGAGACCACCTTTTGTTCGTTAGACACAATCAAATAAACCAAGGAAGGTTATTTTTAATGTGATGCAGTAATTATGACATAAATTCACATGGATAAAAAACCATTGATGGAGGAATCCAAACACACAACCTTCAAATTACCCGTGCAGTGCTTTACCAATCAAGCAGCGACGAACGGCCATTCCCTTTCATAGCTAAATTGGTCGAGGATATGACGTGAAAAGTCCAGATCTTTCAAATGAAAAATCACCCACTTTGATTCATTTAAATCCTTGTTATGATTACTGCACCACAGCAAAAAAACAAGTGGTGCCCTCTATGCTTTCCTTGCTTAAATTGTCTTTTTCATTTGGTAGGCCGTGCGCTAATTTCAAGCCACCCTTTGAGCAAGCAAAAGTGTTGGGACGTGCCAGAGGAAAAAAAGGGGGGGCACGTGAATAGACGTAATTTATCTGTGAGAGAGGATACACATCTTTTTCATAATCTTGTTCATGAAACAATAGTTGCATGAACAAGCAACTATTGTTGTTCATGCAACAAATGCAGGACTCCATCTCTTTCTCCACACAAAACATTAAAGTGTGCTGAAACTCTTGAAGCAATAACCAGTGGTGGTCCAGCAAGATCATCATTTGGAGCAACTTTTTGAGCAGGACAAAGTCTGTTATGGAGCAGATCTGGAGCAGTAGGTACTGTTATTGCATTCCACTGACAGAGTCGGAGCAGCCGATGGACTCTGTTAGCGAGCACTCTACTTTGGCGTAACTCATTCTGCTCAAGCATGGAAGCAAGACGAAAGCAAAAGTCCTTGAATTGCCCAGAATACCTTGCATTTATTAGCATATCATATACAAAAGAGTTGGTTGCCAGCCTTACTTCATATAATATTGCAATTTGTTTCTATTGCATTCATCGCATCACATTCTAAGCGCCGTCGTGCTGTTGCTAGAGCTAATCGGCTGATTGTGAAGGCTACGATCCCAGGCCGCGAACTCGCGGCGCCGCGCAAGATGGTAACGCGCGACACGTCGACCTGCGATGATTCGTCGTCACTGTGGTCTCGGAGAGTTTCCATCAGCGCATAACCTGACAACACCTCAGTATTGACGAACCGGCTGTCGGCATTTAAAAAAGAAATAAACAAAAACTTGAATGTCGTCTGGGGCCACACCATGTGCGTGTGCACTGCGTCGAAAACAAAGAGCGAACGACACAAATACTGCGGAAAATTATTCGGTAATGCACCCTCAATATGCAGCATGGCCCCCCATATGTGATGCTAACTAAAGGTGTGGCACTTCCAATGCAAAAGTAGTTCTTTTCTCTTCATTTTTCATTTGTAGGGAAGGGCTCATCCGTGCAGGCGTCTGCAGCGCAAGGAATAGCGGCAACGCTGCCTAGTTGCAAGCCCACCTGCCCACCTCGCACACACCCGCGTGCAAAACAAACACTCGCTCTCGCGTGGGAGTTGCTTGCTGCGGCCACGAGCGCGCGCGCTGCCACCACTTCGTGCTTAGTCAGCGGTGGGACAATCACAGATGATGCACGCTTCTACCAAAACGACAAAATATGGGACAAAATTCCTGGTAGCCCGTGACGAAATTTCGTTATAGCAAGGATGTCTCTCGCTGTTACTTTGTTACATATAGGTCGCAAATACATGTGCTTTTATGGGTAACGGCAAAGAATAGAAAAACATTTTATATTGAGGAATTCATCATATGGGGGTTTGCTATAGGCAGGTTTGACTGTTACGGTTTGACTGTGCACCTCCACCAATGATGTTACGGGGAATAAAGTATACACTGGCGAGCAAATGCGTACTGGCGAATATACTGGCGAGCTAATGCGTACAACGCTGCTGCAGTCCGAGCACGTTCACGTTCAGCACTTCGTCGTCGTCATCCTCAGGCATCTACTTAGCCCGTGACAATATAAACGGTTATAAAAAAAGGGAAGTGGATAAGAGATGTAGTTGTACCCTATGTGCACACAACTTCACACCACATAAAGAAGGTCGGAAAGCGACATGGAGTTGAAGTCATGCTCCATGCTCCTAAGAAGCTTGCCGGGCTGTGTGTGCGCATAGGGGGCCACCAAAACAAGGTACAAGGATACTAAAATGGGCATACGAGTTCATATATGCAGTGCAATGTAGGCATGGTTTATGAAATTCCCTTGTTATGTGGAAAGAGGACAGACGAGATGTGTGGACGTGCGTTTGCGTGAACATGAACTGTCTGTAAAGAACAATACAAGCAGGCCCATCCACTGCTCGGAGCGCGAACCGATACTGAAATATGTCAAGATACTGAACCACTGCCGCGATAATAGAGTAAAACACAGCGACTGCGTAAAAAGAATGTCACAGTCGTGCAATATATGCACAATGTTGTGCATAACATGAAAAAAGTGGCAGACAGGCATGGTGTTCATGTGGTTTTTTCTGTGCCAAAGAATCTAGCCGGCCTTTTTCCAATGGTTGGCAGGAACAGAAAAGGGCGAAGTGGGTTTGGAAAAAAGCATGCCGAAACGTTTGTGAGGTGTGCCACAGGAGTGGTGTATCCAATCCCTCTCCCGTGTGGATGTTCGTAAGTGGGCGGCCACACAGGGTGCTGCATAAATGGTCGCCTGGGGGAACATGCTGCGTCAGTTAGGAAAAAAGAAGGGGGCAACCTTGCCCACGCATTGTAGCACATGTCGGGGTTGTGAGCCAGATTTCAAAAATGTGAAAATTCTAGGTAGGAGCAAGGAGAGGGTAGGGCATGAGCTTTTAGAAGCTTTTTATATTCGGGAATTTATATTAAGACTAATGTTCAAGCGACACGCCTGTTGCACTGTATTGTGCAGAAAGCAGTGTTCTGCGCAGCCTTTCTTAATTGATGTGAGGTATTCTTCCTGTGTTTCCTCCTCTTTTCTTTCAACCTTCTTTCAAATATTTTTTGGGACGTGTGATAAATGTGCTGATATTTACAGCGACCAAAGGAATAAAGCCAGTTGATAGTTTGCACTCCTTCCTTTACGCTTTTTTTCTTTCTGTATTCCTCTGATTGACGATTGATTGATTTGTGGGGTTTAACATCCCAAAACCACCATATGATTATGAGAGACCCCGTAGTGGAGGGCTCCGGAAATTTTGACCACCTGGGGTTCTTTAACGTGCACCCAAATCTGAGTACACAGGCCTACAACATTTCCGCCTCCATCGGAAATGCAGCCGCCACAGCCGGGATTTGATCCCGCGACCTGCGGGTCAGCAGCCAAGTACCTTAGCCACTAGACCACCGTGGCAGGGCTGTATTCTTATGATTGTATGCACAACGCTACATACCATAGACATGCACCAACTCGCCCAGCAAGAAGTTCTTCTTAGATAATAGAGCAAGGAAAATATTCGAAGCATGCTACGTTAGGAAAAAGGGACGTGAATGTGTCAGGGAGTCATCAGTATTTTTGCCATGGAGGGGTAAAAATTTAGGAGGTGAAACTCCCATTATAACCCCTACTTTCCTGATAACGCCACATAAAAAACAGAAACAACATGCTCCAACGAAGACATTTCAGTTGGCGGTGCAAAGCTGTAACTATGAAAAAAAGAAAAGGCAACGCTACTGGCTGAGCACAACCAAATGCACTCCACATTCCCGCTCCATAACTGCGGCGGACCGCGCGCGACCGGTTCTCTCGAAAATTTAAATGTCGGCTATTCTCTTTTCTACTGCAAGATGTCGCCAGCATGATTTGGCCCTCCAGCAATGTGACGTTATCTGGTCGCCTCAAGGAGCGGAGTTGCACCTCCTAAATGTTTCGTCCTGCTTGGTTTTCGCATAACACAGAGATGAAAGTTATTGTTGAGCGGTGCCATGATTGCTAATATTTTTGTTATAACTTACCAAAAAGCGCAATGTAGTTATAGTTTCTGTAAAATGGATACCTGCCAAGTTCACGGATTCTGAATCCGGGAGGTTCCCACAACCGGGTGGGGGGGGGCTGAATTATTTGCCCCTACTTTTTTTTGCCATTAAAAAAACTCAAGGACAAACAAACAAAAAAACATTGCGAAAAACAAGAGGGAGTGGGTCTGAATAGCAAGCGCCACCAGCAGCATTGCCGTCTTATAGTCCCTTGGAGTGGCCGAATACACGACACGAGGGTAGGGTTTCCCACTAAGAGTCTCTAAGAATCAACACAACTAGCAGAATCTAGCATTTCCGTCGCAACAACTCGCGTATGTCTTCCTGAGAAACACGTGAACAGACGGGATGGTGCAGTGGGCAGCCACTGACTAATATAGATTCTGTTGACAGAAACGCCAAAACGCATCTGGCCCTTTTTCATTGCGATATCAGTTATAAAAACAATCTAGGCTGGTTTTCTTTTTTTTTTTTTTGCCGTCGCCACCGTTATTAATCGTCTATGTATACGTATCTATATTCGAACACTCAAGAAAGAAGTAAAGCCGCCCCATTCGGCACCCAGCTCATCGCGATGCGCCGACGCGCGCTTATCTCTCACGTGTACAATGCCCAGCGGAGGAAGGGGGGGGGGGGGGAGATGCTTGTGCCGGCGCGCTTATCCTTTGGTGGGAAGAATCGTGTGCCTTCGGCTTTCACTGGAATGGTTGCGTTGGTTGCCGGGCCCACAAAGGTCACTTCGGTATCTGCACAGGCCCCATTGGATAGGCGAAAAGAGCGCGCTTTTCATACACAGCAAAATACAACAACTGGGTCACTTGTTAGTTTGTACTCATCTGTACCTCTGATTACGTGTCGTGCATCGTTTTTGTTCAAACAGCACGTTAACTGTCAAACATTGTTAGTTCGCTCTTGTCCTGGGTGTATCATTTTCATGCGTCATTTGTGCATGAGCATCGTGCTGCACGTTTCGATCTGCTTGCTGTTCTCAGCATGACAATTTAAGTTGTTGCTGTCGCATTCGTTGCTAACACGCACTGTAAAGAACAGTGCGTGTGCCGGTTGCACGAGTACGACGAAGCTTCAAGTACGCTGCACTCGGCCTTCGTTCGACGGTTTCCGTCCTCAAGTTTGTATCACTCACCACGATTCTGAAATGTGTTCGGAGTATTCAAATTTAGGCCCGATGGACATAGTGGAATTTGGCTGGGGAATTTCACGTATCTACCGCGGTTTCGCATCACTGAAATTCTACTCTACTTTAGATGAACGCATCTTAAATTTATTTATAATGAAATGAGGTAGGTTCGAGAGATTAAGCTGCTTCTTTGTCGATGCGGCTAGATCACGCACAGAAATTTGAATTTCCGGGAAATTTTCATGACAACCGTACAAACTGAAGAAACGGTCAAAATCTGGGAGTCTCCTGGATTAGTGGGTATGAAAATGTACTTATAGGTGGACTGTGTAAAATAAAGCATAGTAGCAAGTCTGTTTGCTGCGTGTGTCTGGTTTATATGTGTGTAGCACCCCTTTGTGATAGGCTAGGTATGACTCATTCATCATCATCATCATTTATTGAACCCTTAAAGGCCCCTTGCGGGGTATTACATAAGGGGGAGGCAAAAACACAGTTCAACAGATGCATGATTGTCAATGGTACAAAGCATAATCGAAAGTGAACTACATGATAAAAAACAATGTCAACAGCAGGAAAATATATATATATATATATATATATATATATATATATATATATACGTGGAAGAAAACGACAACAATTGTAAATTAACTAACATATCAAGTGATTTGTGATTAGCTGTTTAAATTTAAGGGACGCCCTAACCACCGCAGCCGTGGCCTAGTGGTTAGGGCGTCCGCTTCGGCTGCGGGATTAGGCTGGTTCGAAACCCACCGCCGGGCACCCACTGGAATAAAACTGGGCACAAGCATCCCCCGACCAGACGCCCGGCTTTTTTCAAGGAGATCGCTTGGGGGAAGCTTCGCTAACTCCGCTGTGTCTGTTTCGAACGGCGCAGCCTTTGTTGAGGCAAAGGTGGTTGCCGCGGTAAGCGGCTCAAACATTACGAGTGCAGACGCAAACGCGCACAGCGAGCACACGTAGCGCGCTTCGTCACTCACTCGACCCCTCACACGGGTCCACAGCTCGTGGCGCCTGTCTACCTGTGTAGACAGCGCCAGCGTACACTGACATGATCGGTGTGCGCGCATCTGCCCTCACCGGCGGACTCTTACTTCTCATTATTAATAATCAGGCTGAAATTGACTTCCTTGAACAACTTGTTATTTCTCCAGACAAGTTCTTTCGAAACAAACAGGCATAGTTTGTACATACGGCCACCAGTGACACGGTATGACGCATACAAATCCGCCTTTTCTAAACCAGGGGCCATTAACGAATGGAAGAAGAAACTGCACTCAAACCTCGTTATACGAAACAAAGTTGCATCTTGCACTAAAATAGGTTCGTTATATTTAAAAATTTGCTATCAAGGTTTATTCTTTACAGTACATCTACTGCAAGACTATTTTTCATTTACTTCGTTGTAATTGATATTTCGTTATATTCGGGTTTGTTATATTGAGATTTGAGCGTACATCTAGCCCACATGGGGGTCGATGAAGAAACCACGAGCATGTTTCTCGTGTTACTTGCCTAGTCAACCGTGTGTCCAGACAACGAGCCAAATCATTTTTTTGGCCTGCGGCCTCATTGTCCCGTGACCCTCCATTTCAGGTTGAGGGGTCTGTAGCTAGGCCACAGGCCAGGAGGACCGACAATGCTGAAAATATTTTCACGAACCACCCAGCTCTATCCTTGGCTACTGGCCATGCACTCGCTCTGGTGGGGTGTCCAAACAGGTTTTTTTTGTCGGCAGCTCTTTGTAGGGGGCAATTTCTCTTTGAAGACGTGTGCGGCGTCGTTTGCGGTTGGAACTGGCCACAGCCCAGGCGCATATTTGAAATTGCTGGTCCTGCATCGCACGAAAGAGAGAAAAGAAAGAGTGCGAGGAGCGCCAGCGTAAAAATTGCTCGTGCCTCTAAAAACGACGTGCTGGTGGCGCGCACGCTTGTGACGCAGCCACACGGACTAAACTTGCACACCAGCACCTCATTTTCAGCTATGCTCCCAGCTCTGCCATTGTCTCTCTTCGGCTAAGTGGCACAGTCCCCACCATAATCCATGGTAATGAGGGACGGGATTGGGCATACACAATAGGGTAGCGAAAACAAAAGACTTCTGTTCGGTGCTCGAGCTGCCTATTCAGACGCCGCGGAAGCTTCGGAAAGGGCATTGTTAACTCTTCCAAGATTGCTTGCTTCGTGGTCGTTTGAAGCAAAGACGTGGGGAGAATTTTCGCTCAGCCGCCGATCTCCCGAAGACACGCCGACAGCTACTGTCGTCGTCGCTGAGTCATGAAACCACAGAGAAGTATTTACGGCTGTTCCATCATGATGAAGCACCCTCGCCCCTACGGTGCCTTGGATGGATCGCTACCGTGCGGCGAGAATGCGAGCAAGTGGTTTTCGATAAGATGGCGATAGCACGGTGACGGTTTCAATGAGCGAAGAGGTTTTGACTGTCAACATGAAGCGCCTCCGCAACCCCTTCAGCCCACACAGCAGCAAGCAACTAATACAACATTGACCATTGTATTAGTTGCCTTGCTGTAGCTGGCAAGCCCCTCGTGCGCATCTGTGCGTGCAGAGGTCGACCAGGAGGCACTTCACATCAGAGGGGCCGGCTGAGCTGGCGTCTATTTCGCACATTCAGGCGTGAGCATCTGGGTGTCTGCCGTGACAGTCGGAATCACGTTTCTGCAAGGGCAGTTGGAACTGGTACAGTGTGTGACAGAAGCGCGATACACATGACCTAACACTAGATGGTGGTTCCTAAATTTAATTCACACATGAGCGTCGACCTAAGGTCGTTAAATGAAGTATCTAGGGTCCTTACGACGACCGCGCCAGCAGTATCGCGTATGTAGTAGTGGTTGATTGAATAAAACAAAAAAACAGTCACTCTTCTGCAACTCTTGCGGGTGGCACGGCTCAGCTCATGTCTCAGAGGAAGAAGGGAAAAGGGACGCCGAAAGGCAGAAAGAAAAGGTAGAGAAAGAGTGTAGCCGCAGGTTGTGGGTGCTTCCGTACGATGGAACAGCCGGAAAAACTCCGCACATCCCATTGCGGACGCGTGCGTGTGTCACCTGCACGTCACCTACAGAGAGAAACCAATAGCGCGAGAGCAATCCTGACGCTGGCACTGGAGTTCTCCTTGCACTCTTTCTTTTCCCTCTTTCGTGCGATGTGAGACCAGGAATTTCAAATATGCGGCCCGGGCTTTATCCCTTCAGTTTTTGACTGTGCATGTGTATGGCACAAGTGGACAGGCCACCGTCTGGATGCACCGTAATCGAATTGGCCTGTAGCGGGCCGTGTGAGTTGTCGTAGAAAGCTTGTGCTTCCAATGACACACAAATGTGACAAAGGATACGTCCGGATCACAGTACGACTGCAGCAGCTTGATCCCTCCACTCTCCAGGCACTCGTACAGGGTCACCTTGGAGAGAGATACACACTTCGTCGAAAAAATGAAAACTCAAGACTTACTTCACACATTCATAACATGCATTTTTGGGTGTGGGCGGGGCCTCAGAGCAGAAAGGGGTGCACCACTAGAGCGCAACAGCTGCCTCTTCTCGCACCTTAGTTGTTAAACACTTAGTCTAAGTTCCTTAATCATTTTTTTTAGGGCCTGCAATGCGCATGTTTTACGCAACAAACCAGGCCTAAGCTTCTAGAATGCAATAGTATTGAACAGTGTGTGTACAATGCAATATTACTAAAAAATTTTGGCAAAAAGCTGCTGCAACAGCTTTTTGCCAAAATGCGCCCCTCAGAATTGTTCTTTTTTTTTCCTTTTTTATGATAAATAAAATTGAAATTCGACTGAGTTGAATTTAAAGCATAAGTTTAGTACAGTGCAAAAAAAAAAAACTTCCACAGAGCAAGTTTGCTTTCAACCATGCAGCTACAGTTGTTGGCAGAGGGCTCCACCAAAAGTGTTTTTTTAAGAAGGCTATCATTTCAAAGTTTTACTTCTTAAATAGTACAACTGCAAATTAAGTGAGCTAATATGATGGCGCAAATGAGCCAACAAGGATTACTGCAGAAGGTAAGAACAGATATAACAACCATGTCACTACTATCATATTACTCCTGAAAAAAACATGCGTAAATATTACAGCCTTGTCATACATTCGTGGTTAGTGCCACAAAAACACGAGCACACAGAGACCAACAAATAAATGCAGCATACAATTTAAAATGTATTTTCAGCTGTGATTAACATATTTTAAAAGATCCAGTGTAAGTGACATTAGGAACACAAACGATGCTAGTAATGGAAGCGACATTTTGCATTTTGAAGCAGATTCTGGAACACACAAAACGCTAGTTTGAAGCAGCTAAGGCAGTTTTGGGGGTAGATGGCAAATTGTTCCAAAAGACTCCTGGAGTCAAAGAATCTCATAAAATTAGTTTTTATTAAGTATATAGCACATATATTTATCACTACAAACTGCCGCAAACCAATAACTAAGCATATGAAAGGACGCTGCATACTTGGACGGGCTGTATATTAAATATACTAGGTACTTATGACATAAAACCAATGAAGCTTAGCACCAAATAACAATCACATATAATTGTCACTAAAGTAGCAATATATAATTGGTGCAGATCAAAGCAATTTTTTTTATCACCAAAATAGCCTGTAATATTTTTTTTTACTAAATGAGATACACACTTAGAATGCCAGTTCTTGTGGTATAAATGAGGTCAAACCTGATAAAATGATAAATGCGATTCCATTACAGGCATAAGAGCAGCGGTTAGTAATTAGATATACTGAAATGTCTCACACGCATTTCACCAAAATAGTCAACTTGTCAGGTACAATTCTATATTGACAATGCCAATACGTGTGGCATTGTCAATATGCTAGGGTGCAATGAGTATGCATACTGGAATGCAAGTACACTGCTTGTTCCTTTGGGCTTGCTAGAATATCACACAGCTAAAGATGATCGTTTTCCAAGTGCTGTTTCGAAGCAGGCTTAGAGAATTGCAGAATGGAGCAGGCTGCAGAAGTACCCCACCAACAACGGAGGCGCGCAGTACTTACCCTGTTGCTGCCAACCGCAGCAAAGATGTACAGGCCCCCTTTGAGGTGTGGGTTGAACTGAACGCCAAAAAGAGGCTGGCCATGGTCTTCCTGGGCAGATCACCAAGTGGCTCAATGGTCTCCAATGTCAATCACATGTCAAATGCAGAACTCACTGCTAATTTCAATAGAGAAAGATCATTCCAAGCAACACTGTGGCCTAGTTCTTAAGAAATGTTCCAGATAATTTCCGAAAAAAGAAATCCATAACACAAAACAGTAATCACCACTCAAAGCCTTTGTAGCTGACAAATGCATCGTACTGATCAATTGACAGTTTATATGAAATCAAGGCGGTTTCGAGCAACAGCGCTTCAGTGAGAAAAGATGACAATGAAGTGCACAAACTATCTGCGCAAAGCACACGCTTGGAAAGTTTTAGCTGCTCGAGGCACGTGAACCGAGCTGTAAAAACATGACAAGTCAGCAGGCATTGTTTACATGCACAGAAGGGTGCCTCTATAAAAGATGGCTGTTTGGGCTAGTTGTTGTAGCGCTTGTCTTCTTCTTGTCCCTTTGTCGTCGTTCTGATCTCGCGCTATAACAATCGTCATGTTGGCTCCTTGCCAGCAATGTTTCTTTCTTGGTTACCACTTTCCGGCACTCTTCCCTCCGTACGGGCTTTCTTGCACAAATCGATCAGCAAAGTGCACCTGGTTCTTCATACAACTTGACTGTGGTCGAGTGGGGGCTGTATCAGTAACACACTTTATCACGATCACTTTCTTTCACAGTGGCTTTTCTCCAAAGATACAACAGGAGTGTCAGGGACCAGCTTGCTCATTTGTGCAGTCTTTCGAACGTGCTTAAAACTAACTCACAGAGATTTTGGAATAGGTTAAAAAACAAGTGACCATAAGTTAACGCTATCATATCTACGCCCATATCCCTTACTGCCTGTGTAGTGAGTGGTACTTTCGCTAAATCATTTTTATCTGTGAAAACGAATGAGATACTTGACTTTCCGTGACTCAGCTGCTTTCGCATTAATTTGATTGTTTTTGATTCCATGGGAATAGCAATGGCAATCGACAGATTAAAATCAAGTTCTACTTGTTGTCATACCATATATACTCGCATAATGATCGCACTTTTTTTTTTAATTGACTCCAACTTCAGGATGCGACCATTACGCAGGGTAAACTTCCCATGAAAAAATATTCCGAGCACCGAAAACACAAAAAAGCATTTTTTTTTTCTTCTTTTCGTCAGTTATAGAGGTTGTGAGTACGTCACGCGCGTCAAAATAGTTTCTTCCATTAAGAATATGTTTGTTGTATGCAGTTGGCGAGTTTTCAAGAGTTATTAATGCAACATTCGACAAATAATAAAGGCGATGATCATCGGCTAGACTTGGCACATGACATATGGATGCGGCAAGTTCGGGGTGCGATCATTAAACGGGGGAAAAAATCAAATTTAGACGACAAAATTTAGGGGTGCGATCATTATGCGAGTGTGATCATTACGTGAGTAAATATGGTAGATCAGGTCAGCACAAAATTCTTCAGAAACACAAAAGAGCTATTCAAGTATTCTAGAGTATATCTTTCTATTCTTATGACTCCGGTTCTTCACCTAGATATTAGAAAATGGTTGAAGTTGTGCCAATTTTCTAATCCAGAAAAAGGAGTGCTCCTTTAAACTTTCAGTCTATCTCACTTACGTCAGTTCCATGTAAAATTTTGAGCATATCATCTTCATGTGTCTTCTCAAATCTCTAGAAGATAACAGTTTCTTCTCGACCTCACAACGCGGCTTCTGCAAATCCTTCTAGGGTGAGACCCAACTAACCACTTTCACAAACAACTTACTAATGGATTCATAGTAAATTGATTTCTTTTAGATTTTGCCCAAGCTTTATTTATTATTTATTAATTCAATACTGTGGACCGTTCCAGGCCTATACAGAGAGAGCGGACAAAGTAAGTAAGACTTCATATTGTAGAAAAGAAAAACAGAACATGTGCAATAAAAGCAGCCGCAGTAACGATAACAGCATAAGAGCAATAAATGAACAATGCACATATGGGTTTCAGTGGGAGAAAAGAAAAAAAAACAAAACAACATCAAATGGTAACAAAATTGGCACAAAGATGCAAGCTGCTAAACATGTGTAACAATGTCCGAGTGCATGCGCAATACTTCACGGTTGCCTTTATTTGCCCACAGATACCGTAGAACCTATTGTAGCGTCTCTAAATGAAATGGCAGCAGGGATGAAAATGATTCAAGTGATTGAGCACTGATGACGTCATTCGTCAAGTCATTCCACACCTCTATAACTGTGGAAAAAGAATACTTAAGCATGTTACAACACGACAGAAATGGGCGTATGCATTTCTCGTTATAGTTTTGCTAGAGTGAGGGTTTAGAGCTTTCAGGTATTTGGCCTCACTTAAGTTTACCAAGTTGCCTGAAAGAAGAAAATTAAACTTCAGACTAGCTAATTGTCGTCAACTAGCAAGAGTTGCGACACGTGCTTGCAAACGCAGTGCGGAAACTTTCTTGCCTGGCATACTTGGAATAAACAAATCTAAGAGCCCTGTTCTGTATTCTTTCCAATGCATCGTTCATGTTCATTTGATGCGGGTTCCCAACTATTGCTGCATATTCTAGGACAAATCTAATGAGCATTTTGTACGCTGTCAGTTCAACTTGAGGAAAAGTGCCAGTCGGTTTACGCCTTGAAAAACCTAGTTGCTTAAATACTGATGCAGAAATCTGATTGATGTGGACATCCCACTTTAGAGACTCCGTTATTGTGACCTCCAGGTACTTACGGTATTCATGTGCTTGATGTTTGCCCCAGAGAGGGTGTACTTAAAGTGAAGCAGTGTCTTTCTATAGGTAGTTGTGATGCACAAGGTTTTATCTGTATTAATTTGCATGCCCTGTTTTTCTCACAATTCTCCAATATTCTCTAAAGATTTGTCAAGTTTTACCAGGTCGTGTGTTCCATGTTGTGCTATTGGGTGAGTATATGACACAGTCGTCTGCAAAGAGCCTCATTGTAGTGCCTGGTTCCATAGCAGCGTAGATGTCATTGATGTAAATGACAAAGTGTTCGTTTTAGCATATATCCCTGGGGAACACAACAGAACACGTCGGCACGGTTGGATTCAGCATTAATAAAAGAAACATACCGTGTGTGATTGGAAAGATAAGCTGCAATTCAATGAACTGATTTTGAGTTAATGCCAAATGATTCAAGTTTTTGTATGAGTAATGAGTGCAGGATGTGGTCGAATTCCTTGAATAAATCAATAAATATGGCATCTATCTGCTGTGTAGAATTATTAGCTGCAACAAAATCATGAGTAATTTCTAATAAAAGTTGTGCAGTGATCGAAAGCTTCTTTTAAACCGTATTCGTTCGGGTAAAGCAGATGATTTTCCTCTAGATAGCTCATAAGTGCCTTATTTATTATATGCTCCATTGATTTGCAACATGTGCTTGTTAGTGATATTAGCTTGTAGGTGTTTATCAGTTGTTTGTTCGCACCTTTAAGGATAAGGATTATTTTCGCACACAACGGATCGTCAGGAAGCACCACTGTTTCAAACGACAAGCAAAATATCTTGAGCAAAAAGGTGTTAGCTGAGTAGCATAGCGTTTAAGAAATGCATTAGAAAGTTCTACCGAGCCTTGTGATTTTTTTTACATCAAGTTGAAGAAGAAGCAGGTTAAGTATACTAGACTGATATATTAAATCTGGCATGTGGCCTTCACTGTTAGACAACGGCAAATACGATGGCTGCGTAAGCGTGAAAACTGATTGGAAGTAAATATTATAAGCATTTGCAAAAGCCCATGCGTCTTCAACGACACTGCCAAATATTTTCATTTTAGTCACTGAGCTATCTGGCTTGGATAAGTACTTCCAAAATTTACACGATTGGTTTGTCATAAACTCAGTCAGAGTGCTAGAAAAAGTTGTGTCTAGCCATCTTTGTTTCAGTCACGGATTTATTTTTACAATTGCAGATTCATTGTACTTTTCTTTTCAGGTGGATTATGCTTCCCGAAATCCAAGGCATTTCACACTTAGTTTTCCTTAGCTTAGTGGAAATAAAGGTGGATTCAAAATGTGCGATTCCATATTATAGTTGGTTTCATAAATCTACGACACCGGCAGAAATACTAAAGAAATCATCGTGTAATGCTTCAAGGAAGTCTACAACGCTTTCGTCGTTCACTCTGTAGTAATCTTTAAGTGATATCCGAGTTGTTGCATGCGATTATGCGGCTACCCATGCCATGAAATGTTAACAGAATGAGCTTGTGGTCAGATTCCCTCTTCAATGATTACTAAATTTACTCGTACAGTGAACCCACCTTTTTTTTTTTTTTCAAAAATTTGATGCCAATTAGGGGGAGGAGTTCATTACGCGGGGAAAAAATGTAAAAGGACTAATAACAGTGAAACTTTTGCATGACGGTATTTAAAAACTCGCTCTTCAACCACTGCTGGCCTTCAACTTAAAGGTAAAAATGAAGCCTTTATTTAGGAGCCTCGTTTTCGCAAGAGGAAACTGTCGTTGTTCTGGCCCGCAAAATGCACAACAAACATTTTTTTGTAGCCCGACGCTGCACATGCACTATCCGTGCAGTTGCACCGCATGTGCCGGGACACCTACCACACCCAAGCAATGGGCGAAAGACTATCTAATTTCACCCTCTGCTTGCGGCGGCAGATGTCCTGGCATGTCTGACGCGGCTGTGTGGACAGCGTGTGTGCAGACCAACACGCACAGATCGATGCTGAATGTGTCATCCAGCTGCTCAGTTCCCCCACTTTAGCTCATGCTCAACCAACATTAAGTTTAAAACTGGCCATGTTGCTAGCGTACCAACCGATCATCAACAAAAACGAAGCGCCGGATGGCATCGCTTGCATGCTGCAGGTGCACATCAAGCCTTTGATGTGGTAGGCGTGATTGTGCTTCATTTTTTACTTTGTTTTCGTGCTGAATGTTTCTTCTGCATTCGACAGGTGGCGCTCTGCTGCAAAAGATGCGACTTTTAAGTTTCAATCGACGTCGTTTGGGCTCATGCTGCTCGCAACTGAGAAACGATTTAAACTTCCACCAAAAAGTAGATGAAGATGCGTAAACCCAATATTTCGGAACCGACTTGGTTCTTTCCTCAGGGGGGACTGGGGCTACGTTGCAGCGGCGTCTTCAAAGCACTCGCGGGGAGGTTAACGACCCCCCTTTCTCCCTCTCCTGTTTTGCTGCGGAACATAGTCCATGTCAATACACCGGGGGAAAGGCTAAAAAAAAAATGGTTGATAATTTGAACCGTTCGCTGTATATGCCATGACTCAAGTAGTAACCTTCTCCTCCGCTTAGTCTCGCTTTCAAGGATGGTCATTGAGTTGAAATTTATCCGGTGGTCAAACGTCTCAAAATGCTCGATGACAGCATTGCGCTCTTTGTAGAGCTTCTGGACGTCGTTGGCGTGGTCATTGAATCGTTCTGGAAAGCTTTTTGTCTTGGCGATATACGAAGAAGGGCACTCGGCACACAGGATTTTGTAAACGACACTGGGGGTCCTGTCTATTGTTGGCCGGTCTTTCAGGCGGGGGAGGAGGCAGCCCAGCGTGCATGAAGGCACATGCACAATGCGAACCCCTTCTTTTGTCAAGACCCGCGCCAACGTCTCGCTGGTTCCTTGGCCGTATGTGACCGGTACGTGTTTCGGAGGGTTGCCAATTAATGCTGACTGGTGTTTTCGCATCCTCTGTTGCTGTTTAGCATGGTTCTTAAACTACGTTCTGATTTTTCTTGCATCGTTATTTTGTGATACAATGCCGTGATTAAGCGTTGTTGCGAATGTCAAGAGCACTGGCTATCACAACGAAATACTAGGCATAGATGGAATAGAAACTTATTTTTGCTTTTTTCATGAAGAGGGTGGCTTAATTATGCAAGTGGGTTAATTACATGAGTAAATACGGTATTGATGTTGCTCATAAGCCAGACACAGACGCTAGATCAAGCACTGAACATGCCGACCCATGGATAACAATCGGTTCCATCAACACCTGTGTCTACAAGAAACTAAACATTATGTCATAAAGTATATCAGAACCTTTAACAGCAGTATCTCCGTTGGAAAAAGTGTCCCACCCGGCATATTAAAATCCCCAGTCAGCATAAGTTTTGTTCGCTCGCTCACTCTGAAGAAAGTTGTGTAGCTTTACAAGATATTCAACGGGGACACACCAGTATACACCACCAATCAACACAGGGACGTTATTAATCAAGATCCGACACCACACACTTTCGTGACCAGCAATGCCACTTTCTTTTTGAGAAGTCATGTTGCGTTTAATGGCAATGGCCACGCCCTCACCACAGCCATCCCGATCTGTACGAAGCAGTGCGTATGCTGGTGGCACTATCTGTGAATAGTGAATATCAGAGTTTAGCCACTTATCGTAACTACCACTACATCAGGCCCAAACAAAAACAGCAGTTCTTTAAACTATTGTATTTTGTTTAAAACACTTCTTGGATTAAAATGCAGCAGCATAGGTGGTTTTGTTTGCTGTCACATTTGAGAAGTGCTTACCTTTTTTCGATATAGTTACTCACTCCTTACTGCTACATAAACTAACCACTTTTAATATTGTGCCTCAAGTACTTGTTTGGATTCCAGAATATCTTCCCTGCCATGTGCAGTATATTACAGCCAACGGTTGTGACTCTTCATTAAACTAGTCAATTTTGGCGTACCTCAAGGGTCAGTCCTTGGCCCCCTCTTATTTTTTTTATTATTATTAGGCAATACCACACCTACCTTGGTGTGTACATATGTCATAACTTATCACGAAAATATTAAGTTCATTACATAATAGTAAAGCGAACCAAACATTAGGTTACTCGAAAAGAAACTTCTACATAGCTCTACATAGCACAGAGCATTGAGCCAGTGCAAGATCACCCTGCTCGCAACAGCATATAAAGCAGGCAGAGCTGTGCACTTTATTGCATCTAACAATTATTGAAATGCCAGTGTCACAAACATAAAAGCAGTTCTTAGTCTTCGTTCCTTAACAACCAAGCATTTTTTCACAAATTGTACAAACATAACTGAGCACTTTGTTCCTTGTTTATACACCCAGCTCCTTTACACTGACTTGACCATCACCGTAACATTAACACACCTCATTTCTCAACTACTGCAGGCTCTTAATCATTTCTTCACAAGACAGTAGCCAATTAGAATCACTTACCTGCCTCAATAAATGATAAAACGAATGCAAATGAATTTAAAAATGTCCTATCACGCTTACTGCAGCATTACACGTTTGTATCTTCTACAATGTTTGTAATTTGCACACTACTTTATGTTACAAGAGTTTTATTGTGTATAACTCTTACATTTTACTGTAATTATTTTGACAGTTGTAAAGCGTTCATTTTGCATGAATTCCAGCGTCAATGCCGTGAGCGAAAAAACACCATATTGTCTGTAACCGAGAAATCTAGAAAAATGCAAATAAAATGAACAATAAATATTTCTGTGCCCATAAGAGGATCAAACCTTAGCCGTTTGGGTGGCACACAGGTGTTCTACTACACAGTCACATGTCGGCTTGGAAATGCAGTGAAAATAACCTCTTCTCCTTAGAGATGCAGTGAAAAAAACTTGTATTGAATGTAAACATTTGACAGATGTCTGTCTGGTTGGGTATGAAAACTAGGAAATTATTTAAACTCCAACCAAGAGTACACGAAAAAACCCGACGTTTCGGAACCAACTTGGTTCCTTCATCAGGGGGGACTGGGACTCTGCATCAGCGGCGTCTTCAAAGCTTTCGCAGGGCAGTTAATGACCCCCTCCCTCTCTCTCCCATTTTGCCGTGGAGCGCTATCCGTGTGTATACGCTGGGGAAAGGGTTTTGAGAGAGCGATTGATGTTTTGGGCTGTTCGCTGTATACACCACGACTCGAGTAGTAACCTTCCTCCTCCATTTAGTCTTGCTTTCAAGGATGGTCGTTGCATCAAAATTAATCTGGTCCAACGACCCAGCATGCTCAGCGACTGCGCTGCGCTCTTTGTAGAGTTTCCGCACATCGTTGGTGTGTTGTATGAAGACATCTGAAATTGAAAACTTCAGAGAGCATCTGGATTCCGTGCACCCAGCCATATGATTCACGCCCGAGTGTCAAAGCGACCGTTGCCAGCCCTTTCTCGACGTCCAGGTGGCAATAGAGCGCAACGACCTGGAGTTGTCGCTCTCCGTTCACAGGAAGCCAACGCACACCGGCCGCACTTCACTGGCGTTTCAGTGCGCGCGTGAGACGCATGTCACGTCGGCTCCGTCAAAAATCGACGAATGTTGTGGACTGTTGGCAAATATCCACTAGAAACTGGTTTCGGCATTTCAGCGAAGTCATCAGGAACCTCTGGATACCTATTTTATCCAGGTGAGCCCGTGTTCCGGCAATCCACAACTGGTTAAACATTACGCGACGCCCGAGCCCGGCTGAGCCCAACGCCGACGAAGCTTACGCCCGGGCTCCCCAGCCATGGCAGCATCCACGAAGACAGGCTATGACCCCAGCATAATGCAGTGGGTTGACATCGAGGTGGCAGAAACACGGGAAGACCCCATACCAGGTGAAGACGAATATCTTCAGATCATGGTTCGCCAACTGCAAGGGAAGCTCGCTGAAATGAAGCCCCGAGGCTCGACAGCCGCCGCCCAGCCACAGGCTCACAAAACAGGATCAACACCCGCAGCTTGCGTTGAGTCCCCGCAACAGCTGGAGACGTGAAAGCCAACACACACGCCTCGAATCCGGTCGGACGAGTTGGTTATTGTGCTTAAACCGAAAATAACCATGGATCTGCACGCTGTGTTCGGCCCAGGCGGGATTGCCACAGCAGTGCAACGCTTCACCGGCAGCACCACGAATGCTGGTATCTCCGTGTGGCCGGTGTGGGACCAAAACATCGTTGTAGGTGTGAAAACGGAAAGCCTGGCCTCGAAGCTCATCGGGGACATCACGCTGACGATCGGGGACCGCCAGGTACCGTTTCAAGGACATTTAAAATCAGCCGAAGAAACCTGCAAGTGTGTCGTTACCGTCGCAGACAATGAAACTTCGGAATCCCTTCGACGCAAGCTCGAGTGGATCGACGGCAAAATTTTGTATGTGCGGAAACTCGGAACATCCAACGTTGCAGTGGTGACCTTCAAAGGACGCCGCGTTCCAAGATTCATTCACTACTGCTGTGAAAACGTGCCACAGCGCTACTACAAGAAAACAGTTCCGGCATGTTACCGGTGTGGAACGGTGGGCCACAGGCCGGATGCATGCCCCAATCCAGACAACCAGCGGTGCATTCACTGTGGTGCGAAGGTGGAACTCACTCTGGAGGGCTCAGCGAAGCACGTCTGTCAACCCGAGTGCCTTATATGCGGTGAAAACCATTTCACCGGCTCTGCCCAGTGCGTCGGAAAATTCCGGAAGGCATGGAAGCCCGCTCTACCACAGCGGCAACATGAACTAAGAAACAAGCAAGAAGAGCCCTCAGCACCTCTCAAGACTGATGAAAAAGCGAAGCCCATAAGCCCATACATAAGAAGCCCAAGTCGATCAAAGCCCCAGCCGGACAGAAGTCGAGGCCGCCTACCTTCAGCGCCAAGGATTTCCCGTCACCGGCAAACCCGCCCAAACAGGTGAGCTATTCAATAGGGGTTTCCTCTCAGTCTCCCACAACCACCACTGCCTCCCCCTCCAATCCTGAAATTTTAAAACAATCAGAAGACATGAAAAAACGCAATGAAACGCTGGAACGCGAAAATCGGGCGCTGAAGACGTCGCACGCTGCTACTCCTCCACCACCGTCGAAACCGGTGGCTATGCACACCTCCGACTGCTCGGACGATCAGCCGGACTCTCAGTCAGACGTATCGGGTAACACTAGTGTGTCTAAAACTGTAGTAGGTGCTTCGAATGACATAGAAGGTCGACTAAGCAGACTAGAGACTAAACTTGAGAAGCAGAGCAAAATGATCCTAGAACAAACCAAGCTTACAGTACAAGACATTATTCTGCAGCAGCTGAACCTATCAGTCCAAACGGCTATGCAAGACCTCAAGCAGAGCGTTTTGCCAATTCTCACAGCCAGTGTACTGTGCGACAAATTTATGCGAGAGGTACTGGGATCGATACCCAGCACCTCCACCACGTATGAAGTCTGGGTCCGGATTACCTTTTATTAGGCCCGAGGAACCGGCAGCCGACAGCTACGATGAATGAGCCAAGATGATGATGCTACGCGACAACGATGAGGATGCATGAGCCACACATGATAATGATGATAATGTACCGGTGAAGAGGATGCGTATACTAAATGCCCACAGTACTACAAACCATTCAAAATTGGCTCACACCTCAATTGGACGAACTCAAAACTAGCATTAAGACAACAGAACAACCACGACGCAAAATTGTTCATCGTAACCTGGCAAATTCTGAATCCGAGAGCAACATAGCTCAGCCATTAACAAACCAAACTGAGTCCCCCACGTCTCTCCAGGCTCCCACGCTGGCTGCAGTGGCGAAAATGACACCTCCTCAATAATAAATCCATCATGGCAGGCAGTTCTAAACATAATAATAAAAGATCCAAACAACAGCAACTCGATATTTGCCAGTGGAACTGCAGGGGGTTTAAAGATAAGAAAAAGAGGGCCACTCTTAACCTTTTCCTGCAGAATCAACATTTACCCCTGCAGTTTTGGCGCTACAAGAAACCGGCTTACAGGCGAAATTGCCTGGTCACAACTCATTTCAGGGAAGTGCGTCCACCTGTGTTCTCGTACACAAGGAGTATACTGCTTGTCAGATAGACCTTGATCTGTCAGAGGCGCATGAATACACAATGGTCAAAGTCCTTCCCAATAAAAGACGAGATCCTAGCTTGTACATTCTAAATTTATACAGTTCTCCGAAATCTAGGCAATGTGTCTTCAACGAAATGTTTTGTAAAGCGATTAAGGAAGCAGATAAGTACCCACTGGTGATTTTGGGTGACTTTAACGCCCCCAGCTATCACTGGGGTTACACTCGCAAAGTCCCCAAGGGACGGAAATTGGCAGAACTCATATCCACACTTCGTCTATCGCTTCTCACAAATTCGATGAAACGCACTAGAATTGGGAATTCTGTAAACTGAAATACTTGCCCGGATCTATCACTGACCAAGAACATTTCCTACGCAACATGGAAAAACTTAGAAGAAACGCTCAGCAGTAATCACTGTCTCCTCGGAATCACACTCTCCGCCAACATAGGCCGTAGAACATGGAGCTAAGCTAAGCTGACAGATTGGACAGCCTTCCGCTCACAGGTGATCCCCTCTGTGCCAGGGGCGGGAGGATATACGGGATGGGCAAAACAGCTCCTTGCAGCCAATTCCAAGCGTTTTAAAACTATAAGGACAACGGAAGACACCCCCGCCGTCGATAAGTACCTGCTCCACCTTTGGGACACCCGCAGAAGCTTAACTAAACGATGGCGGAAAAACAAATTCAACCGCAAGCTTAAACTTAGAATAGCCGAGTTGAGTAAGCAAGCGGAGGAATATGCTGCACAACTGAACGAATCCAATTGGATAGAACGGTGCGATGTTGTAGCTAAAAAAATGAATACAAGGAAAGCATGGCGCCTTTTTCGAACTCTCGTGGACCCTGCCCAAACCAGAGGAGAAGCCCAAAAGCAGCTACGTCGAGCCCTGCACAGTTTTCAGAAAACCAACTCCCAGCTGACTGATGCTTTGTGTGCTAGATACCTATGTCGCTCCACAGATCCCAACAGGAACGGATATGAATGCGCAGGTGGAAAAAACAGTCAGCTCGATGCCCCTTTTGAAATGTGCGATCTGAAAGCAGCATTGAAAAAAATATGCAGGGGCACTGCCCCGGGCCGAGACCTGATCACGGTAAAACTGTTAGCAAATCTGTCAAACGATTCTTATTGGCATCTATTGCAGTACATTAACGCGATCTGGGATGGCCAACCACTGCCAACTGAATGGAAAACAGCAGTTGTCGCATTCATCCCCAAACCAGGCAAGCAAATCAGCACGGACAATCTCAGACCTATATCATTAACTTCATGGGCCAGCAAATTAATGGAAACGATGGTTAGAGACCGTGCCGCCACGTACCTCGAGAGCAAGGGGCATTTCACAGATTCCATGTTTGGCTTTAGGCCACACCTGTCTGCGCAAGATATCCTCTTGCAACTAAAACGAGACATTATCCAACCCATTCCCTCGACGCACAACGACAGAGCAATCCTTGCACTCGACCTTAAAGGCGCATTCGACAACGTTAAACACGAAAGCATTCTAAAGAACTTGAGTAGTGTCCATTGCGGTAAAAAAATATTTGCCTACATCAGAGACTTCCTCTCTGAGAGACTGGCGTTCATTCGCATTAACAACGAGGAACATAGACCATTCAAAATGGGGACGCGGGGAACCCCGCAAGGAGCTGTCCTATCTCCGCTGCTATTCAACATTGTCATGATGAAGCTCCCGCAAGCATTGGCAGTAGTGGAAGGAATATATCATGCAATATACGCCAATGATATAACAATCTGGACGAATCGGGGCAGTTTAGGAGAAATTGAAGACCGCCTGCAGCAGGCCGCCTCCATTGTGGAGGACTATGTGGCCCAGTGTGGGTTGCAGTGCGCTCCAACCAAATCTGAATTCCTGCATATCAGAGAAAACATTAAAGATAGGACGACCCTAAACTTGATGGTATCAGGATCAACCATACGAGAGGTTTCAGAACTACGAATCCTTGGCCTTCTGATTCACAACAGAACAAAAAACAGCACCACGCTAGACAAGCTACGGAAAATTAGAGAACAGGTAGGGCACATGATCCGCCGAGTGTCCAACAAGCGCAGAGGGCTACGAGGAAGGGACGTGATTCGATTCGCCAATGCTTTTGTAACTAGCAGGATTCTATATTCAATACCGTACTTACGAATGACTAAACACGAAGAGAACAGAGTCGATGCTATTCTTAAGAAAGTAATTAAGCGCGCACTTGATTTACCCATCAGCACTTCAAATCAGAAACTCTCTGCATTGGGAGTCTTTAACTCTATACAAGAGCTCCAAGAAGCCCACCTCACAAATCAATATACGCGTCTTACACAGACGCCCACGGGCGGCGCCTACTGGACCACCTCTTGATCCGGCACGAATGCGAAATCGAAAACGCGGAGCGTATTACTGAACTTTGGAGAACAAAACTCTGGGTGTCCCAGCTTCCCCGCAATATGACCAGAGAGGCGCACCAGGGTAGAAGGCAAGCACGCGTTGAGGCACTTGAACAATGGCTTGGCTCTCGTAATGGGATCTATTACGTCGATGTGGCCGGGCTGTCACCTAGGGGATACTACACGGCGGCAGTAATACATAAAGGAACGCAGGTGGACGGACTCACTTTCAAAGCCACAAGCTCAAGTAAAGCGGAGGAGGTGGCCATTGCACTGGCAGTATCCCATCCAAACTCAAAACAAATAGTTACAGACTCTCGAAGAGCCTGTGAGAGCTATCTTGCAGGAGAAATCTCTCCATTGGCTAATAGACTTTTAAAATTCAGCATCAGGAACCGCGATCCTACCCCAAAATGTCTTATATGGACTCCGGGACATCAGGGTCTACAGGGTAACGAGGCTGCACATGCAGCGGCCCGCGTGCTTACTTCCCGGGAAACTCCCCGTTCCCCTGATAGACCTGAGCGTCCCACACCTTTAACACAGTTTCGAGAAATCAAAGAATACCACATTGAGCAACGCCTCTTGTATCCCGCACCAGCGAAGGAACTCTCGTAAACGGAGGAGCGCGTCCTGCGGCTCCTACAGACAAACACGCTGCTCTGTCCAGCCATACTCAAATATTATGACCCAAAAATAAGCGGGCAGTGCCAGTACTGTGGGGAAGTGGCCAACACTCCCGACGTCATCATGTTTTCCTCAAGCTTCGACAAGCATCTTCGGCGCCTTGAAGCTGTACTTCAAGGCATCAAGACTTCCAGACTCACCCTGAAGCCAGAAAAGCGCCGCTTCGCGAATGAAGAACTCTTGTTATGGGGCGACGTGATAAGCAAGTCAGGAGTAAGGCCTGATCCACCAGCCGCCTCAAAAGGAGGGCGCAGGAAGAAGCAGAAAAAGCCGGTAATTTTTCGATTAGCGAGGTTAAGGAATTGTTCAAAGAAATGTTTGATGAACTACAAAACCAAATTACACGCTTGTTTGTCGAAATAAAGCAACTATTTGATGGACTCGAGCACGGGGTATTAGCGATAGAGAGCACGCCGAAGGACATTAGGCCGTCTGGTGCAGGGCCAGTTAAATTAAAACCGTATAGCAGAACACCCACAGTAGAAACCAGCAAGGTCACCGGGGAGGATCCCATAATTAAACATGGCACCATGTAACCAGTACATTATTTGGCAGTGGAATCGCCGTGGGTACCGTAGGAAACGAGGGAACCTGCAGCAATTCCTGATAAACAGGGAGGCGCCGAATGTCATCGCCCTGCAGGAAACTGGGGGGACGGCAAAGTTATCGGGATACAAGTCGTATAATATTTCCGGGGAGAAGGCGACTATCACAACTCTGGTGCATAGAAACTTTCACGGCTGTAGAGCACGATACCAAAGTGCACAGCATGGACCACGTCCTTATAGAAATAATACCCTCCTGTAAGAAAGGGGGAAGCCTCTTCGTGCTTAACATTTATAGCCCACCCTGACAGAAGCTCAAGATTGGTCCAATCTTCCGCAAAGCCTTGAGCATAGCGGAGAGACAGGCTCTCGTCATAGTCGGCGACTTTAATGCATCGCACACGGCTTGGGGATACACTGTCGAGAATATAAACGGACGCAACTAATGGGCAGACGCTCCACACAAGGGCCTTACACTGACAACGAATCCTGAGGAGCCCACAAGAATAGGCAACAGCGTTAGTAATGACACAACACCGGACCTAATTTTTACGAAGAACGTAGCAGACTCGCGATGGGTAAACACACAGCAGAATTTTGGCAGCGATCAGTATATCGTAGTTACAACGGTGCATGCAGGCCCTCAAAAAAAGAAAGGCAGAAAACTGGCACTTGTAGAATGGGGCTATCTTCGCAAGATGCGAGAGGAGGATTCGGATGATACCGTAGTAGATATAGAAAAATGGGTAGAGAAGCTTCAACAGAGTGTCAAGAAAGCCACTAAAATTGTTCCCGGAAAAGCGGGAATGGCGGAGATGGACAGCAAACTGTTGTATCTGTGGGAGGCAAGGACTAGCATCCAATCGCTGGAAAAGACAAAAATACAATCGTAATTTAAGAAAGAAAGTAGCTGCATTAGACAAGGAGATAGAGCTCCATGCGAATCGGCTGACTCAACAACAGTGGGAAGCCACGTGTAACTTTGGATAGAGAAATGAAGATGTCAAAGACTTGGAACACTCTCCGAAGTCTCCTGGACCTGCAAAGTACAAAGACTGCACAGAGGCATAAGCTGCAACACATAATACATAACTATGCAGAAACAGAGGAGGAGCCCTACCACAAGCTACGAAAAAAGTACTTCACAGACGCAACGAAAGAACCACTTTCCAGTTACCAAGGGCAGAACAAGCTTATACTCAATGCTGATATAATGGAGGCCGAGGTTAGATTCGAGCTCACTCGCCTAACCCGAGGTCTGCTCCGGGACCTGATAAAATAACTAATAAGATGCTCAGAAACTTGGACGACGAATCCATTAAGGCGCTCACTGAGTACATGAATAAGTGCTGGGAGAGTGGGACCATTCCACGTCAATGGAAGAGTGCTCAGGTCATTATGATTCCGAAGACGGGAAAGAAAGCACAGTTCGATAACCTTAGACCAATTTCATTGACTTCACGTATAAGCAAACTCATGGAGCACGTCATCCTTGAGCGTCTCACTACCTATATGGAAAAGAACAGACTCTTCCCACATACCATGATGGGTTTCAGACCTAAACTATCAACGCAGGACATCATGTTACAGATTAAGCATCAAATACTCGCCGTGGGGACCAGATCTTTAGACTATAAGACTATCCTTGGCCTTGATCTCACTAAGGCCTTCGATACCATAACACACAGAGCCATATTAGAGAATCTTCAGGGACTGGGGATAGGACAGCGTACCTACGCATATGTGAGAGACTTCCTATCTGACCGCACCGCAAGAATTGCGGTCGGAGAGGCAAGGTCTGAAGAGATTGAATTGGGCCGTACGGGGACACCACAGGGTTCGGTGCTGTCTCCGCTGTTATTTAATGTGGCGATGATTGGCCTACCCGCAAAACTTGACCAGATCGAGGGCCTCAGACAGCATATACGCAGATGACACCACCCTGTGGGTGACGGGTGGGAGTGACGGCGACATTGAAAACATATTACAAGAGGCTGTTAACACTGTAGAGAGATATGTAGAGGGTAAGGAGCTAAAATGTTCTCCCAAAAAGCCGGAATTGCTAATTTATAGGCCCACATGTAGGGGACGCAAGAGCATACAGGAAAGGCCAGGCATCACGATTTTTGCAGGGGGAAGTAAAATACCCACGGTAGCGAACCTACGAGTTCTCAACTTCCGTATATCTGAGAATGGGCACAATGGAGAAACTATTAGGCTATTAGAGAACAGCATCCACCAAACAAGCAGGCTGATCAAATGAATAGCCAACAAAAACTATGGTATGAAGGAACAAAACTTAGTTCCTTTAGTCCAGGCTTTTGTAGTCAGCCGCATCGTGTACGTCGCCCCATATCTTAAACTACACGCAGCAGAACAGAGCAAAATAGATTGCATTATTAGGAAAGCATATAAACAAACAATAGGTATGCCGTTAAATACGTAGAATGACAAGTTCCTGGCTCTAGGGCTACATAGCATGCTTGTAGAGCTAATAGAGGCCCACACGATGGCACAGTATGATCAGTTAACCCAGAGCCCTACGGGCAGGCATATTTTGGACACAATTGGCGTCACGCACAACACGCAACATGGGGTAAAAAAGGACATTCCGCGGGAGGCAAGGGGCATATCGTGGTGCCTCCATTACCTAGAAATATGCATCCTGAGCATCACCACGCTAGAAGAATAGAAAGGGTGAAAAGACTACATAAAAAGTTTAGCAACGCCCAGGACGTGGTCTATGTAAATGCAGCAGAATATGAGAATGGCCGAAGCATGGTAATCGTCGCTACGAATATTCAAAGGGATTCCAGCGTCAGTGGCAGTGTACGTACGCATAGGGCAGAAGTGGCGGAGGAGGCCGCTATAGCACTAGCACTAGCCTCCACAAAAGCCAAAGTCGTGATCAGCGATTCCAAAACTGCTGTTAAAATTTATGCCAAGGGAAGGATCTCGCCAGAAGCACTAATAATTCTGGCTAACTTTTACGATGAGTGGGTAGTTCATATTATATGGGCACCTGCTCACTCCTCCCTCCCCGGGAACGAAATCACGCTTGACCTGGCTAGAGAACTGGCCGGCCGAACAGGCGCAGTGCAAAGTCAGGGGACGGAGAGGGACTGCATGATTAGTTATGAAGAGATCACAAAACACTACAGGCTAGGAAGGGTCTGATTCCCCCCGGCACATACCTCGCTCAACAAGCAGCAGGCGATGGCATGGCGCTTCCTACAAACCAACATGTTCCCAAACCCGGTAACTTTTCCCTACATCTAACCAGAGATATACTCAGATTTGTGTAAGTTCTGCAATCAAAGGGCGGATCTTAATCATATAGTGTGGGCTTGCCCCTCAGTGACAGGACAATATAAAAATACAGCAATAAAGAGCAGTGGGAGACCACACTGCTAAGCGCAGACCCAGAAGTGCAACTCGACGTCCTTCGGCAAGTCGAGAATGCCGCCAGAACTCAAGGGCTCATGGCTGCCACCTAGGGGAAGGAGACATATTGCCACAGAGACTGTTTAAAATATCCGACATTATGAAGAATCAGCGTCCACAGTCTTGTGCGCACTCTTGCTTGGGGCCGCACGACTCATGCCTCTTGTTCACAGGCATGAGCCAGCGTGGGTTGGAGCTGCGAAGAAGAAGAAGGTGCGCGGGCAGATCAACCGTTTTTGTTTTGGAATGCTCTAGCGGACTCTTCCATCTTTTCGCACATAATTTTCAGGGCACAAGTTCGCCCATAATAAACTAGTTTTTGACTTTGCTTCTCTTGCACCCGTTACATTCTGGTGGACGGTGCTGGGTATGATTGGAAGCCCCCTTGGCGCAAGAGAGCGAAGCCCCGATCCTCAACGATTGGAACCTGGCGAACTGACTCCGGTACACCAGCGTTCAAGCCGCCGCCTCCGAGGAGAGCCGCCTGAATTCGCATCCCTCCCCAGTGCTCCAGCAACACAAGCAGCGTCCACAGACAACGGAACGATGGCTTACCAGGTGACACCATCGGAACTTATTCTGTCCCCACCGTGCGTGCCTGAGCCCTTCCACGGCGACACGTTCGAGGATGTGGAGGATTGGTTAGAACACTTTGAGCGGGTTGCGAAAACCAACGGCTGGGATGAAGCAAGGAAACTGCGTCGCGTGTACTTCGCATTGGAGGATGCAGCAAGGACGTGGTATGAAAACCACGAAGCGTTAAGAATTCCGACGACAAATAGTAGCTACATATGCCAGCACCGATCGTCGGGAGAAGGCGGAGAACGCTCTACAGTCCAGAAACCAGCGCACGAACGAAAGCTTTGGCATGTATATTGAGGACATGTCCCGCCTTTTCAAACGTGCTGATTTGAACAAGAACGAAGAGAAAAAGCTGCGTCACTTGATGCGAGGTGTCAAACAGGAGTTATTTGTTCGTTTGGTACGAAACCCACCTCGTACAGTTGCTGAATTCCGCAACAAAGCCACCTCCATAGAACGGGCATTGCAGCAGCGCTCCCGTCACTACAATCATGACACGAGTAGTGTTCCTGTGGATGTCCTCTCAGCAAACCTGGGAAGCAGCAGCGAAGCATTGAGAGAAATGGTGCGATCCATTGTGAAGGAAGAGCTCCAGAAGCTGCTGCCCCGACAAGTCGCAACGCCAGTTTCATCTCTGACTAGCATGATCAGAGATGAAGTTCGCCACGCCATTCTTCAAGCCGAACCCGAGGCGCAACCTGTTCGACTTGAACAGCAATTGCAGGAACGCCCCGTACCGACTTACGCCGATGCCGTACGCCAGCCCGCCGTGCATACTGCTTCGTTTGCAGCTCCCAGTGGCTACCGACCAGCTTCGCGTGGCTCAAACTATCCAGCTAACTCAAGGCCACGAAAAAGCGACGTGTGGCGCACACCTGACAGGACGCCTCTCTGTTTTCACAGCGGCGAAGCGGGACACCTGTACAGAATGTGCCCGTATCGACGAGTTGGTCTCCGTGGGTTTTCTCCAAACGCGCCATGCCCCCGAAATGACGTAAGACCCGTTGAAATTGAAGATTACTTGTCCGGCCATCTGTTTCCAACTGCCGGTTTCCAGCATCAGCCGAGATCACCAGCGCCTGCTCGCTATCGATCGCCAAGCCCTCGACGATTTTGTTCACCTTCTCCACCTTCAACCTCAACACACCGTCGTGCAAGCAGTCCCCATCAGGAAAACTGAAGCCAGCGACCTATGGAGGCAACCGCTGATGTCCGACCAACTGAAGATCCTCCGTCAAGGTCCTAGTGCAGCAACGACGAGCAGAACACTACAACTAGGTTAGGTAAAAACAAAATTTCTTCAGACTTACGCGTTACCGTAGACGGGTGTGAATTTACCGTTTTAGTTGACAAAGGTGCTGACTATTCGGTTGTCAGTTACGCTGCCGCAAAGGATTTAAAGAAAGTCCTGACGCCTTGGAGTGGACCCCAGATACGCACGACTGGGGGTCATCTCATCACACCTGTGGGAAGATGTACCGCACGAATCGGAATTCAAGGCGCTACTTACGTTCTGACTTTGTCGTACTTCCGGAATGCTCTAGAGATTTAATACTTGGAATGGATTTTCTGCTAGCGAACGGAGCTATAATTGACCTGCAGAATTCTAGTGTCTCTTTTTCGACCAAACTGGCCATAGACACAAATGAGCCAGAATACACTGCATTTCGTGTTATAGATTGTGATGTTACCGTGCCGCCACGATGCAGCGTAATAGTCGGTGTAAGAAATGAAGCATTCGTTGATTCTGAAGGTATAGCGGATGCAAACATCGAACTACTGCTCAAGAAAGGCATTTGTGTAGCTCGAAGAATTATTCAATTACGTGGTGGATGTGCCGATGTATTGCTCACGAATTTTGGAAACGAAATTCAGCACGTTGCAAAGGACACTGCTATCGCCTTCCAGCACGGTTTTCAAACAGTGACGGACTTATGTGGTCTGGTGGCAGGGCCATTTACTTCGGAACCTGCGCCCGATGTCGTGGCAAGAGTTGCAATCAGCCAAAATCTAGCCCCAGCCGAGAAGAAAATCATTCAAGACCTCCTAAGAGACTTCACCGGATGTTTCTCTACCTCGTCAAAAGTACGGCGGACCCAGGTTGTTAAACTCCGAATAATAACAGATGAAGCTACAAGGCCAGTACACCAAAATCCGTACAGAGTATCACCGAAGGAACGTGAGATCATAAAGAGCCAAGTGAAAGAGATGCTGGAGGATGATGTCATACAGCCATCCAATAGTCCATGGGCGTTGCCTGTAGTCCTTGTGAGGAAGAAGGACAACACGCCGAGATTTTGCGTTGATTACAGAAAGCTGAACAGCATGACCAAGCGGGATGTCTACCCTTTGCCGCGTATTGATGATACGTTGGATCGGCTACGGCACGCAAGGTATTGCGTGCCGTAGCCGATTCAACGTATCAATTCCTCTTCATTGGATTTAAAAAGCGGTTATTGGCAAATTGAAGTGGACGAAAGGGACCGTGAAAAGACTGCTTTCGTAACCCCGGATGGTCTATATGAGTTTAAAGCCCTCCCATTCGGCCTCTGTTGTTCGCCTGCAACATTTCAGCGCATGATGGACAGCGTCCTTTCAGGCCTAAAATGACAGTCGTGCTTAGTCTACCTGGACGACGTTGTGGTATTTTCAGCAACGTTTGAACAGCATGTAGAGTGACTATGTTCAGTACTTCAGGCTATCCAGTCAGCCGGCTTGACGATTAAACCGGAAAAATGCCAGTTTAGATTCGAGAAGCTTCGTTTCCTCGGTCATGTAATCAGCGCTCAAGGTGTTGGCCCGGACACGGAGAAGACTGTGGCAGTGGGGATGTTTCCCAAGCCAAAAGACAAGAAGGAGGTACGCCGATTTTTGGGTTTATGTGCTTATTATAGGCGGTTTGTGAAAAATTTCGCGAAAATTGCCGAACCTCTAAAAAGACTCACAAAAGAGGACGTGCCATTTATTTGGTGCACCGAACAAGACAGTGCATTCAACGAACTGAAGAAACGTTTGCAAGCCCCACCTATCCTGGCCCACTTTGACGAAACCGCAAATACGGAAGTTCATACAGATGCAACAATCTTGGTTTAGGTGCGGTCCTGGTGCAATGGCAAAATAGAGAAGAGAAAGTGATAGCATATGCTAGCCGCACCCTCTCAAAAGCGAAAGAAACTACTCTGCAACCGAAAAAGAGTGCTTGGCAGTCATGTGGGCAATCAGCAAGTTTAGGCCATACCTCTATGCCAGGCCGTTCCGTGCCGTCAGCGACCACCACTCACTTTGTTGGCTGGCGAGCTTAAAAGACCCATCGGGACGGCTTGCAAGATGGAGTCTCAGGCTCCAAGAGTATGACATTACGGTCGTATATAGGTCTGGCAGAAGGCATGATAATGCTGACTGCTTATCACGTTCACCAGTCCACTCGACTCTTTCAGAAGAAGAGGACTTTCCACTCCTTTGTGTGATAAAAACCTCAGAAATCGC
Source organism: Rhipicephalus microplus (assembly GCF_043290135.1). Classification (NCBI taxonomy): domain Eukaryota; kingdom Metazoa; phylum Arthropoda; class Arachnida; order Ixodida; family Ixodidae; genus Rhipicephalus; species Rhipicephalus microplus. The sequence goes on from NC_134704.1 coordinate 220,177,901, forward strand.
CGAACATCAACGGGCTGACATGAAACTGTTCCCATTAATAAAGTGTCTCGAAGGGCTCGACGAACAAGTTTCTCGCGTATTTAAGAGAGGGTTATCTTCAGTCTGCCTGCGAGATAATGCACTTTACAAGAGGAATTTCGAACACAACAAGGAGAAGTTCTTACTCGTTGTACCATCAGCCATGAGGCATGAAGTCTTAGAAGCCTGTCATGATAACTGTCTGCGGGTCACTTGGCGCGAGTCGAACTTTCGCCAAAATTCATCAGAAATACTACTGGCCCAAGTTGCTAGCGTCCGTGAAGCATTACGTCAAGACATGTCGCGAGTGTCAAAGGCGAAAAAACACCACCCCTCAAGACGGCCGGCCTTCTCAAGCCTATAGAGCCACTTGCGACTCCATTTAAACAGGTTGGAATGGACCTCCTCGGACTGTTTCCAATGTCGGCATCAGGAAAAAGGTGGATAATAGTTGCGACTGACTATTTGACACGATACGCTGAAACCGGCTGCCTTGAGCGAGGAACAGCAATGGAAGTCGCGAAGTTTTTCGTTCAGAATATTGTTCTTCGCCATGGAGCCCCACTCGTCGTGATTACTGATCGAGGAGCAGCGTTCACGGCTGATTTGATGCAGTCCTTAATGAAAATGACTAACACCAGCCATAGGAAGACCACTGCATACCATCCCCAAACCAACGGGTTGAGAGAACGCCTGAACCGCACCATCGCTCACATGCTATCGATGTACGTTGGCATTGAGCATAAATTGTGGGACGAAATCTTGCCATACGCAACTTCCGCCTACAATACGGCAGTGCAGGAGACCATCCGCATCACACCATTTCATCTGGTCTACGGTCGCACTGTCACTACGACACTAGATGCCATGTTGCCAGTAGACAACGATCATTGCGAGCCATCTGAACTTGACGACTTTCTGCAAAGGGCTGAAGAAGCAAGCCAGTTGGCACGACATCGAATACATCAACAGCAAAACAGGGACGCAAGCCACTACAACCTGCGCCGCAGAAAAGTTCAGTACAACCCAGGCGAGCGAGTGTGGATATGGACACCACTCCGACGCCGTGGCCTATCAGAAAAGCTTCTTGGTCGACACTTTGGCCCCTATAAGGTTCTCCGACGAATTAGTGACCTAAACTACGAAGTCATCGCCGATGGACACATCTGTTCAAAGCGGCAAACAGCGCAGAAGTCGTACATGTCGTTCGTATGAAGCCCTATTATGAGAGGGAATGAAAGCGCTCCCTTTTTCTGTTTGCCTCCCTCCATTGCGCATCGGGACGATGCGTATTTCGAAGGGGCACTAATGCCACAGAGACTGCTTAAAATATCCGACATTGTAAAGAATCAGCGTCCACAGTCTTGTGCGCACTCTTGCTTGGGGCAGCACGACTCATGCCTCTTGTTCACAGGCACGAGCCAGCATGGGTTGGAGCTGCGAAGAAGAAGAAGGTGCGCGGGCAGATCAACCGTTTTTGTTTTGGAACGCTCTTGCGGACTCTTCCATCTTTTTGCACATAATTTTCAGGGAACAAGTTCGCCCATAATAAACTAGTTTTTGACTTTGCTTCTCTTGCACCCGTTACAATATTCTTCCACATATTGCCGTTTTTTCTTTTCCTTTAATAAAGTTATTTCCTCCTGATTTTCCAGAAGGGTCTAAATTCCCTGAAATTTCCAGGTTTTCCAGGTTGGTAGATACCTTGTACGAGTATTGTAAAATTAAGAACTGATAGGTGGTTAGGTGGTATTTTACAGTGCTAAGAAAGTGCCACAGAACCCCATACATAGAGATAGTGCATTAGCCTAGCATGCATTGAGAAAAATTTAGTTTAAATGCTGATGACGGACCATTTCACACTGATAAATAAATCATTAAAAAATAAAAAGAAAAGGGGTCTGGGGTGCGGTCTCACTGGGGACCACCTGCCGCTGATGCACTCCCTGTCCAGAGCAGGATTAGCCACCCTGGTGCAGTACTTGGCCACTATCTCCCATATAAACGCATCTATTAACCCTTGGCTCTGAGTCCCCAGCGGCTGCGAAGCAACTTTCCATGGCGGCGGTCAGAAGTGCAACGCAGCGGAGGGTGCTAAGGATCTCTGGGTCTGGATTCTAAACTTGGCTCTCTTTAACGCTAGAATGCTAACTAGTGAGGCTATTCCTACAGTGCCGATGACTAAGGCGCAAAAAACATTTCTTGAAACAGGAGGAACAGAAGAGAAGAAAGAACAGCGCCGTCTTTTGCTCCTTTTGTTTCAAGAAATGTTTTTCGCGCCTCAGTCATCTGTACCAAGTATACACCAACTTGCCCAAAAACAAGTCCTTTTATTCCTGCAGTGCCGTTTGAGGAATTAGAGAATGAGGAGTAATGAGGAATTAGAGAATGAGGAATTAGAGAATGAGTATGTTAGTTGCCTCGGAAGATATTCTTCCTCGTGCATAGTTACGGAATGCCGACTGCGAGTCGCTGATAACATACCTACACTTGGGGGAATTATGGCCTGTGCTATAACCACCTTTTCCGCGATTTCTGAATTATCAGAGCGTATGGAGCTCGCACTTACACATTTGCGGATGGTATTTATTACTGCCGCAACGTAGAATTTGTGACTAGGGTACTCTTTGTCTCCGCCGTAGGCCTTAAGTAGAGTTCTAGGGCGGCTTTCACTTCTGCCCTGATTAAGTTCGGGGTGCATGTTTTAGGGCAGATTGGGGACTTGTATCTTTTCCCTGATCACCTTTGGAACCCATTTTACTTCATGTTGGCTATAGTAATTTATCCCTAACTTGTCAAGGATACTCTGGCCTGTGCACGTGCTGGCTAGTCTCTTCGACTGGGCAATCTGTTGCGCTTCTATCAGCTCCTCTAAAGTGTAATGTAAGCTCAGTTGAAACAGTTTTTCGGTGCTGGTGCTATCTGGAAGGCCTAAAGCTTGTTTGTACGCTTTTCGTATGAGTGCGTTGATCTTGAGTTTTTCGGTTGTATACCAGGTTAGATATGCCGCTACATATATAATATGACTTATGGTGAATGAATATTGATTTTTGGGGTTTAACGTCCCAAAACCACCATTTGATTATGAGAGACGCCGTAGTGGAGGGCTCCGGAAATTTTGACCACCTGGGGTTCTTTAACGTGCACCCAAATCTGAGTACACGGGCCTACAACATTTCCGCCTCCATCGTAAATGCAGCCGCCGCAGCCGGGAATCGAACCCGCGACCTGCGGGTCAGCAGCCGAGTACCTTAGCCACTAGACCACCGCGGCGGGGCGATGGTGAATGAATAAATAAGCCTCATAACGTTAGCCTCTTTCATGCCCTGATCTTTGTTTGTGACTCTCTTGATTAGCCGTATTGCATTGGTGACTTTGGTTACTAACCTCTTCACTTTTTCGCTGTTTGTACCCTTAAACTCGATGAGTCCAAGGATTCTGATTTGTTGCACTCTAGGAATAGTCCTGCCGTTTTTGGTGTGAATTTGGAACTCTTTGTAAGCATGGTCCCGGTTGTGTCCCTTGGGTGGTCTACCTAAGTGTGGGGCGATAGAGGAGGAGTTCGGATTTATCTGGCGAGCACTCGAGGCCAGTACCTTCAAGATGTTCCTCAATAGTGGTGACGGCCTCCTGTAGCCTCTGCTCTATCTCTCCGTCACAACCTTCACACGCCCAGATGGTGATACAATCTGCATATATTGAATGATGTATTCTGTATATTGAGTTAAGCCACGCCAGGAGTCCTATCAGTATGAGATCAAACAGCGTTGACAATATGACTGAACCAAGCAGGGTACTATGGGATGTAATACGGCTCAGCAAAGTATGGAGGACACTAGAGGCTTATACAGGGCAAAAGAACAGACACGTCCTATGCTATCGTAGATTAGCTGGCAAAAGAAAACTAAGGGTGAGGTTTTTTATACACAAGCATATCACTAGCAACATAAAGGAATACTATAGCATCACTGAGATGGTGGCAAGTATCAACATTAAGTTTAATGAAAGGTACGAGATGAAGGTGGTACACGCCTATGCTCCTACATCGAGCCATGATGACCATTTGGTTGAATGCTTCTACGAAGACGTAGAGTCAGCCATTGAAAAAGTAAAAACACAGTATACTATTCTGATGGACGACCTTAGTGCCAAAGTAGACAAGAAACAGGCCGGAGACCATGCAGTGGTGGAACATGGCATCGGCTATAGAAATGCCAGAGGGGAGGTATTACTAAAGTTCGCAGAACGTAATAAATTACAGATCTTGAATATCTTGTTTAGAAAACAGATTAACCATAAGTGGACGTGGCAGAGCCCTAATGCTGAAACTAAAACTGAAATTGATTCATTCTGTGTGCACAACGGGCACTGTACAGAATGTAGATGTAATTGCCAAAATACGATAGAATAGATCCGAATGATTCGATGGATCTTGCCATAGAATGATAAAAGCTCGTATTCAGCTACATTTTCATGGTCTCTACAGATGGTCAACGAGACAGGAATAACGAGGAACACGAAAAACTGTTTATGATAACTAAACTCAATGTAAAACCTATTTAACAAAATAAATGCTAAATGCACCACAACAATTTCCCACACACTATATATACAAGACTAGAGTCGTTTGCCAGCCAAGCTTTGCTAGTTGGTGTACACGTCAGCCGCATTGCGTGAAAAGGAACTTCTAGCCATTTCATAGTGTCCTAGAATGCCTACTGCAAGTGCCCTTGTGAAGTGCCCACTACACCGTAATTCCTCATTTTGCAAATTAGCTAAGGCCAAGACATTATGTGCACTTACTCATCTGCTAATTTTGTTCTGTCGCTAATGACTTTGGCTATTATTACCCACTCACTGTTTAATTGAGATCGTATAACACCTGGCACAATTTTAAGCTTCTTCTTTACTGTTTGCTTGAATGTGTCAGTGCAACTCCTTGCTCCACAGGATACTAGCATAGGGTTTTTTTCCTAAACAACTCCATGCACTGGAAGGGCTCCATGCTAGGACACATGCTGACCATGCAGAAGGCCTGAATTCAATTGTGATTCAGAGCCTTGCATTTTTCACTAAAAATTAACAATGCCGCCAAATACTTCATCAAAATTGCTGCAAAGTGAGCTCTTTGTCTTGATATCATTTTTGAGGCAGCGACTGTGGCAAGTGGTTCTTGGATCCCATTCTGATTGCTTCTTACTTGCTCTGCAGCTATGTGGATACAGCTGTCTTCAGGGCACGTGTGCAGCTCATCAACTGTCAAGTCCAGTGGCCTGTATATCGCCTACATCCACGACGTCATCATCCGAAAGAGGGCGCTTACTACCGTGACGTCACAATGATAAATAACGATGCTTCCCGTGGAAGTGCATCATTTTTGAGGCAGCGGCTGTGGCAAGTGGTTCTTGGATCCCATTCTGATTGCTTCCTACTTGCTCTGCAGCTATCTGGATACAGCTGTCCTCAGGGCACGTGTGCGGCTCATCAACTGTCAAGTCCAGTGGCCTGTGAATCGCCTACATCCACGACGTCATCATCCGAAAGAGGGCACCTACTACCGTGACGTCACAAGGATAAATAACGACGCTTCCCGTGGAAGTGCATCATTTTTGAGGCAGCGGCTGTGGCAAGTCGTTCTTGGATCCCATTCTGATTGCTTCCTACTTGCTCTGAAGGTTGGTGTCGTTGTTTTCTGCTCACGTTAGTGTGTTCTCTTTTACCGCAGCTGCTGCCTCCCAGTGCGTGTTTATCCTAGTTTGTGTATTTGCTGTCATGCCAACGAAGCAGAATTGGCCAAAAAATTGAAGCACTTGAGTCTTTGGTTCGCTCTAGTTTTGATACCCTTGCAAATGAACTAACAGCTAAAATTAAAGAAAAGCTAGCACAGGAAGGACTCGGGGAACATGCGTCCCTCAGTGATAGTGTTCAATTTCTGTGTGACAGTTTCGACTCTATCAAAACAAAGCAGAATGAATTGAAACTAGCTAACAAGGAACTAGTTGCGCAAAATGAGGCACTGACTAGAAGGGCTGCGGAGTTGGAGCAATACTCGAGGCTCAATAATGTTGAAATCAAGGGCGTTCCGGTCACTTAGGGTGAGGACTGTGCGGCCATTGTGATGCAGATTGGCGAAGCTATTCAGTGTCCTGTCACGCCCAGCGACTTTGACACAGTTCATTGCGTTTCAACGAAATCAGATGAAAAGAACATTGTTGCACGGTTCTGCTGCCGTGAAAATAAAAACGACTTTGTTCGTAAAGCGCGTAAGACCCGTTCGAACACTTCTGATGTTGGCTTCTCCGGTAGCTCAAGTAAGGCAATCTATGCCAATGATCAACTGTCTCCAGAGAACAAAAGATTGTTTGCTAAGGCCCTTACTCTGAAAAAAGCGCACAAATGGCAATTTATGTGGACAGATAATTGCCAGATCAAGGCGCGGAAGTTTGGTGATGGCAGAGTATATCGCATTATCAAAGACAGTGATCTTAGCATCTTTTTATAGCCACTGAGTCCTACGCCCATTTTCGTGCTGAACACTCGTACACTTTCATCTTATCATCATGGCTTCGCTATCCCCTGACGAGGCTAAACATATGCTAGATGATAGTAATCGCTCCTTGGTTCATTTCAACGCGCGTAGCCTCTGCAAAAATTCGGATAATATTTATAACTTTACAGATTCACTCGCGCATTCTTTCTCCATCATTTGCATCTCTGAAACATGGCTCTGCACATATGACGTCAATCGGTTCGGCCTGTCATCGTACGAAGCTGAGTACTGTCACCGTTGTTCAGACAGCTATGGTGGCTCAGCAATATTTATCGCCCCAGATCTGTCCTACACCCGCCGACAAAATCTTTCCTAAGGCATCTCGCATTGCGAATCCGTGTGGATTGAATTAGATAATTCTTGTCCTACACCCGCTGACAAAATCTTTCCTTAGGCATCTCGCATTGCGAATCCGTGTGGATTGAATTAGATAATTCTTTTTTAAACGATAATAGCAACGTTATTCTGGGGTGTACTTACCGTTCGCCTTCTTCGAATATGAGGAATTTCATTTCTCGCCTGTGTACCATTCTGCATCAGTTATCATCTGAAGGCAAGCGCGTTGTCTTAGTTGGAGACATCAACATCAACTTGCTTAACACAGACAATTGTGCATGCACAGAATATAATGACTGCTTCAGTGGATACGGTTTTGAGTCACTCATTTCATCTCCTGCTAGATGTCCTATTTCTGGTGCTGCTTCATTGCTTGATCATGCCATCTGTAATTTCTCGCCCTCTCCCTCTGTAGGAGTAATTGATGTGAACATCACTGATCATTATCCAATATTTCTTGCTTTCAACGTCATGAAGCCATTTGATCCACCCACGCGTGTTACTTTCGTACTTGACCAGGAATTGTTTTTCAATGCCATTATTAAAACTGATTGGTCCAGCGTTACGTCCTTATGCAATCTAGACCAGGCATTCAACAAGTTTTCTTCCCTTTTCTTTAAAGCCGTAGAAGAATGTACTAAAACAGTCAAATGTAAAAAGATGTACAAATATCCTAAGAACCCATGGTTATCTGAGCGACTGCTAAAAAGTATGCGTAAGAAAGATAACCTGTACAGAAAAGTAAAAAAACAACCATTTAACACTGCTTTAGCTTCACGCTATAAAAAATATTCGAATGTTCTTTCGTGCCTCTTGAAAAATGCCAAGAAAAAATATTATGATGACCAAATATCTAGTGAAAAAAACAACTCTAAAAGACAATGGCAACTCTTATATAATTTTCTAAATCGATCAATGCATAGTTCACCTTTGCAGAAAGTGATATATAAAGGCGTTACACATGATAACCCTGAAAGTGTTGCTGATGCTTTTAGTAATTATTTTTTCGAAATTTTTAGTGAAAAACATAGCAGTTCTTGCTGTAATCTACAACGTTCTAATCATTCTTTTTTTCTTTTCCCCGTGAGCCCTGATGATTTTTCTACAGCAATCAAAAGTCTCAAAGAAACCGGCCCTGGTATAGATAAAATCTCAGCACAACACTTAAAACTTGCAGCAGATATTATTTCTGAACCACTTTCTATAATTATAAACCTTGCGTTCAAGCATGGCAGTTTCCCTACTTCTCTAAAAATAGCTAAAGTCCTTCCGATTTTTAAAAAGGGTGACAAGCAATCTATTTCTAACTATCTCCCGATCTGTATTCTTTCTTCCCTGAGCAAAGTCATCGAGAGAGAGAGAGAGAGAGAAATAACGTTTATTGCACCCGTCTAGAATGACGGGGGAGGAGGCTTCGGCCTCTGCCCCCCATCATCCCCCTAGCCATCGGCCGGAATCCCTTGGGACTCGGCGGCGGTCAGGGCGAGACCGATGACTTGACGCTGTTCTTCGGCGTCACGGCTGTGTAATAAGGCCTCCCAGGATTCTACGTTTCTACTTGGATCATTGTAGGATGGGCAGGTCCATACCATGTGCACTAAACCCGCAGTGCTGTTGCAGTGCGCACATCTGGAGTTGAACACTTCCGGGTGCCATTTACTGTACAGGTGAGGGTTTGGAAACACCCCGGTTTGCAATTTTCGCCACATAATTTCCTCCTTTTTGCTCAGCTGTTTAGCTGCATCTGGATAAATCTTACGGTGGAGTTTATAGTGTGCAATGATTTCCTGAAACGTTCGTAGTTCGTCTCTTGTGGAGAGGGGCTGCTCGCGCGAAGGCGACGGGTCAGCGTCGATCGACCGGGAAGTGAACCCTCGGGCGATCGCGTGCGCCTTCTCATTCCCCTTCGGACCTTGATGGGCCGGGGACCATACTAGTGAGATTAGCTCTGCGGGTACTGGTCCTTGTCTTAGAATTTTGGCGGCTGTAGCAGAGATCCTGCCCATATCGTAGTTTTTAATGGCTGACTTAGAGTCGCTAACAATCACTCGAGTGCCTTTTTGAGCTATTGCCAAAGCAATCGCAAGTTCTTTTGCCTCTGTGGTGGTTGTGTTCTTAGAGGTGCCGCACGAGACCAGGTCCCCGTTCTCGCGAACCAGCGTCCGTGTAAAGCACGCCAGATCGACCTTCAAGTTTCGCCTGCAGGGCTACAGCTCTAGCTTTGCGTCTGCCTTCATGAAACGCCGGATGCATGTTTTTCGGCAGCGGTATAATTTTCAGTCTTGCCCTAGTTGATTTAGGTATGCTAGCGGTCTGCCTGGAACACTCCGTGGGCTCGAACCCCAAGCGCTCCATGATTTTCCTCCCTGTTCTACTTCTCTGAAGTCTTTGGTGCTGTGACATCATGGCGACTTCTATTAGTTCATCTAAAGTGTTGGAGACACCCAGCCCAAGAAGTTTAACCGTAGAGGTGTTCGGGGGAAGCCCTAGCGCAGTCTTGATGCCTTTCCTTATAATGGCTTCAATTTTATCTTTTTCTGCTCTACTTAATTTAAGATAAGGGGCAACGTATAGTACACGGCTTATCACGAAAGCTTGAACTAATCTTAACAGATTGGCTTCCTTCATCCCCGCATTCTTGTTAGAAATGCGCTTAAGCAGGCGGCACGTCTGGTTCGCACTAGCTTCGAGTCTCCGGATAGTTTAAGTGTTTTTTCCATTTGCTTGTATGTGCATCCCTAGAATTCTAATACTGTCTACGGTTGGAATAGCATTACCATTCACTCGTAAAGCGATGTCACAACCCCTTCCGAGGGGATTGTGTGTTTTCCTTTTTTGCGATGGTAAAAAAAGAGCCTCTGATTTTTCTGCCGAGCATTTTAACCCTAGTGGTTCGAGATATTCTTCGATGGTATCTATAGCCGCCTGAAGTGCGCTTTCAATATGTCCATCACTACCCCTGTTTATCCACAGCATCACATCGTCTGCGTATATTGTGTGATGCAGATTTTCGATTCCTTCCAACTTCTCAGGAAGTCCAATCATCGCTATATTAAAAAGAGTCGGAGAGAGTACAGACCCTTGTGGCGTCCCTTTGTTCCCCAATTTAATGTTTTCGAGCGACTGCCCTCCCATGCTAATAGTGGCTGTACGATTTGAGAGAAAGCCCCTCACATAGTTGTATGTCTTGACGCCTTGGAGACGTCATTGGAGACGTCATGACATTGTCAAACGCCTTGGAGACGTCCAGACCCACAATTACTTTGGTGTCAACAGTCTTTTTGTCTATTATCTCCTCCTTTAGCTGTAGCATAATATCGCACGTCGATAGGTGGGATCTGAAGCCTATCATAGTATCAGGGCGCAGGTTTTCATCTTCCATGAACCTAGTCAGTCTTGTTTGGATGACGTGCTCCATCAATTTTCCTACGCAAGATGTGATGGAAATGGGTCTGAGATGTTCAAGACTGAGCTTTTTCCCTGGCTTAGGAATGAAGACTACATTGGCCGTTTTCCAAGCTTGCGGTATTTCTCCCTTGTCCCAGCATTCTTGCATATAAGCTGCAAGTTGACGAATGGAGCCGTCGTCGAGATTCCTGAGCATTCTGTTGTTGATTTTGTCTGGACAGGCAGCCGTTTTTGTTTTAAGTCGGTTAATTTCAGCCCTGACTTCTCCAACCGTGATGGGGCTGTCTAGGTCCGGGTTTCCTGAACCAGCGTAGTCAGGGAGCTTCTGAGATTCTGCGCAGCAGAGGTATCAATCCCTAACCTCCTTTAATAATTCTGTCGTCTGACCTTCATATTTATACACAAGCTTTTGAAGTTGCTGTCGGGCCTCCAACTTGGTTTTCTCTGGGTCTAATAGATGCCGTAGTAGCTGCCTAGTCATCGAAAAACTATTAATAACTCGGCTAAACAAGTACCTTAATAAATTTAATATACTGAAGCCCTGTCAATTTGGCTTTCGCGCTGGAAGTTCTACTAACCTTGCTATTCTTTACCTATCAGACTTCATCAAACACTCCATAGACGCAGGATTTGTAGTAGGGTCAGTTTTCTTAGACTTCACAAAGGCATTCGATACCATTATACATCTCATTTTATCCAAGAAACTCGAATCATACGGTATTACAGGTCCATCCCTCAAATTTTTAAACAGTTACCTCTTTAACAGAAAGGATACTGTTTACATATCGGGCTCATTTTTTCTACTAAAACAATGAATCAAGGGGTTCCTCAAGGGTCATTACTGGGTCTGTTACTTTTTTTACTTTACATTAATGACCTTCCTGACATTATACACATGGCTCACTGCGTTTTATATGCTGATGATGCTACCATTTCCATTGCTGATAGATGTATTGACAACGTCACTAATAAATTAAATGCTGTACTTTGTAGCGTGTCAAAATGGTGCCAGGAAAATTTCTTAATTATTATTTCAAATAAATCTAAGTTTAAGGTTTTTAGATCAGCTCAACGCAAGTTAACTTCCTCACCACAGCTCACAGTTGACTCTCATTTGATTAATATCAGCGACAGTGTATCTTTTCTTGGTGTTCACCTCGACGCTAACCTTAACTTCGCTCTACATATTGCTCACATTATAAAAATGGCAGCATTCGGCATTTGCGCATTACTCAAAGCTCGCTCATATTTTTATCATAAAGCACTCCTTTCACTTTACTTCGCATTCATTCATTCTCATATCACTTATGGCATCGCATCATGGGGGAATACTTACCAGTGTCATCTTTCATCCGTACAACATCTACAAAATCAAGCTATTCACGCTATTTTTAACTGTTCTCGCGACAGAAGCACCGCTCCCCTTCTTCAATGCAATAAAATCTTAACTGTTAGCTATCTATTCAGGTTTAATCTAATTATGTTTCTGTATGAACAAATAAGAAATCAACTTTCAGCTAATTTCATTGATCCTAAGATGTTAGTTAATACTAACACAACCAAGTTTGCGGCTAATAATAACTTTTTACTTTCTAAAGTTCGTACTAACTATGGTAAATCATCTTCTCTCTTCTGTACCATCACCATACGGAATAATTTGCCCACTTCGCTAAAATGCAAAGTTTCTTTAATTTCATTTAAAAACTCATTAAAAGAGTACCTGTTAAATAGTTGATCTATCTTCTTTGTGTTGTTTTATGCTGTATTATTTGTTTTTTGATTCCATGCCTTTTTCATTTTCATTCCGCTTTGTATATTTTTGTTTCTACGATTCCAACAGCTACTTGTGCTTTTATTATTTGTAATCATCACTGAGGGTGCCGTTGCAGTCGTGTACTTTGGGACCCTCGTCTGTATATTTTACTCCCTGTACATCTTTTTATGACATGATAATAAACTGATTGATTGATTGATTGATTGATTGATTGATTGATTGATTGACTGATTGATTGACTAGTACTTTTCATAGCATGGACTTGAGTATAAGGCTAAATTCACAGGCTGTACTCGTTACCATAATGGAAAGAGGGTACGGTGAAAAAACAATGCAAATATTGGTGTGGATTCTGGATTCATCATCGCAAGTGCGGATAATAAGTAATAAACGAAATATTGTTGATCAGGACGTCTAGATGGGCTAGTTGGTTCATCACTTCACAGGAATTTCGCAATATCTGTGCAATGTTTTCCTGCGAAGTAATAAACGAAGCAGAGTTCTGACTGGAAGAGCTCGCCAGAACTTTGGTAGCTTGTTTTTCACAAACGATGGGAGGGAAACTTTTTGCATTTGACACAGCAGTGTTCTCCACGAGCCGTCTTCCCCAGGGATGCAGTTCTCACCTTGACAAATGTGGAACACTTGTAGACGAGCTTGCAGCGCTTCGATTTGCTTTTGCGACGGCGACCCCTACGGCCCAAGTTTGTGGGCGTGTCACTGCGCGACGTGTTGTCCGCCGTTGACGCACTTCCCACACTGGATGTTTCATCCTGCACAACGAGAACAGGCCCACCATGGTTTCATGCACATGAGTCACTGGGAAAGCTGCAGCGAACCCGTGTGGTACAACTATTTAAAAACCGTGTGGCCTTTCCCAGAGAAAAAAAATCTGCGAAATTTCTAAACACATCGTATCACAACGTTTCTGCACACAGCATGGCAATTTCAAAGAAAAATATATTACTAGTGAAACTTGTCTTGTAGCTCCACACTAAACAAAAGTAGACTTGTTCTGAAAAAAAAAAAAAGAAAATGAATGGCTGTAGCAAAGCATGCAAATTCAATTTCTTACAACACTCATTACCTAGGATAAATTTGGAGGAAAATGATTTTATTTTTAATGGAATCCATAGTACATATGTGGTAGCTTGGCAATAATCAGTACATAGGAGAGAGGCTGTTCACGACATTTCACCGCCTCTCGAAATTCATAGCGTCAACTCCATTGAACCCCTCCACATAAACGAAGCAAGTATATTTGACCTTTTGCTAAAAACAAATATAAAAAAACAACTGGGGCATGAAAATATGCCAAGCCACCTTCTCAGCCATTATGCCGAATAGATAACTAAATATCTGTTCATTATCTTTAACAAGTACCTAACGAATTGCTCACTGCCCAATGACTGGAGAACGGCAACCATGGACATACCTATCCACAAATCATGCAGCGAATTTGAAGTCGCTAATTATCACCTGATATCCTTGAAAAGCACCATTTGTAAAATACAGCACATTATTCTGAAGCAAATAACTACTTACTTTGAAAATGAGCACATTTTGTCACCATCTCAGCACTCGTTTCATAAAGGACTGTTTACTGTAATGCAACTTACTGAATTAATATATGAATTGTCATCTGCCATCAACATCATCGTCTTCCTGACTATGCCCACTGCAGGGCAAAGCCCTCTCCCATGTTCAGCCAATGTACCCATTCTTGTGCTTTCAGCTTATATGTTATAGCTGCGAACTTTTTAATCTCATCGGCCCACCTACCTTTTTTTCTCCTCTTCACGCGCTGCCTTTGCTGGGAATCCAGTCGTTACTCTTATCGGCCAGCAGTTATACCGCCTATGCGCTACGTGCCCAGCCCATGTCCATTTATTGCAATAGCAATTATATGAACACTCTTGGCTGGACTATGCCACCGGCGTTGACGACGACTGCCGTCATTTACAGTATATGTACACGTATATATATATTGTAATGAATCTGAATAACGGACGCTCTGCTGGTAATGAAGAAGACGATAATGATCGGTGGTTGTAGTAGTAGCTCGCGCACGCCGCTCGCCATTAGCCAGACTTGCCTGATAAAGCACATTTTGCCAAGCTGCGTCTGAACCTTTCTCGGCGTACAACACCTCTATTTTAAGTGGTAAAGGAGCCGGGGTTCCCATCAACCTGGAACTTCGCAATCGGACGCTACCCTCACCGTTCACCATGACTGCTCCTGGCCGTTCTCAAGCTGCCTTACCAACGACAGTCTACTGTACTGGCGTGCCTCATCAACGCGACCCACCAATTTTTCGCGGCAACGACGAACAAGACATCAAGGTCTGGCTCGTCGAGTACGAAATCGTAAGCGCTTCCAACAAGTGGAACGCCTGCGACCAGCTCGCAAACGTGCGCTTTTACCTCTCTGATGTGGCCAGCCTCTGGTTCAAGAACCACGAAGACGAAATTACCAACTGGTCCGCCTTCAAGACCACCATCGCCGCGGTCTTCGGTCGTCCCGCCATGCGCCGGCTTCGCGCGGAACAGCGTCTCCGTAGTTGAGTCCAGCGCAGGGACAAAACCTTTACAAGTTACATTGAAGATGTCTTGTCTCTTTGCAAGCGCGTCGATGAATCTCTAACCGAACGCGACAAAATCAAGCACATCATCAAAGGAGTAGACGACGATACCTTCCAGGTGCTCGTCGCTAGGAATCCACAGACCGTCACCGATGTTGTCCAGCTCTGTCAGGAGTACGATGAGTTGCGTAAGCAGCGTGTTTCTGCGCGCTTGGCCGCTGAAGATACGGCTGAAGTTCACCCCCTCGTGCACGACGTCGCTGCTGATCACACCGTCTTACTGCCCCACATCAAACAATTCATTCGTGAAGAAGTTGCGGGTCAGCTTTCTCTTGTGACCAAAGCATCCGAGCCAGTGACCTCGTTAGACACACGTCAACGCCAGGTCATTGAGACACAGGTCACGCAGGCACTGCCTCCATCGCCATCTGTCCCTTCGCCGTTGACCTACGCTGCCGTCGTTGCTAGACCCCCCGCCCCACCTGTCTCTGGCGCATACCGGGGCACCAGGTCCTCCTACCCTACGACGCTGCCTACATACACGGCATCCCATCCTGTTTCGCCCCCTGCACCTTCTGTCGTTAACTCATGGCGCACCTTGGATAATCGACCCATCTGTTTTGCATGCGGTTTCGTGGGACATATAGCACGCTACTGTCGCCGTCGCAACTTCCAGCCTCCAGACCATGGGAATTCTGCAAATTACCAGGCTGCCCAGAATCCCCAGCGACCATTTTTTCCTATCACCGACTCATTGTTCCCTTGACGCCCTGTCGATTTTCGCCGGACAGCAGGGGGAAGCAGTCCGGCCGTATCTAAGAGAACTTGGGTGGACGAGGCTGGCGGTTGCGTCCTGGATGGCATAACCCCGCCCTGCACATCTGCACTGATGATGACACGACTTGAGGTCTTGTGAGGAACGAACATGGCTTGAAATCTGTGTAGCATTGGATTGACCGATTTCTTTGGCATCGGATCTAGCGCCATCGTGGCAACAGACGCTTTGCTTCTAGTCGGCGTGCGTAAGAGCCAAGGCTGATGGGAGGAAGTCTTTTTTTTTCCGTTGTATACATGGTAGCTTCATGCCTTTTTCGTAACTTTCTGTGGCGTTCTCTCGGTTTGTTGGATCGCAGACACGGCCTTGAGAACTGGTGCAGAAAATTTTGTCGGCGTTGCTTTCTGCGATGATGACTTAGGCATTGACTTCGTCTTTGCTTCTTTAATTGCTGTTGTCTCTTATGACCTTTAAGCCACAAGTGTACTCGTGAGGAGGTTTTCCTTGATCGTTCTTGTTCGAGTAGCCGTTGTAGTTCCTGGGGTTCGTGGAGTTGCCTTTGTTGAAATTGCTCGTTTTGTTGCAAAAGCTGGTCAGATGGGCATCTCTCAGGAACATGAGTCTGCTTTTCTTTGAACGGTGATGTGATCAGTAGATAGTCAGTGGTCGATACTGTCACGTGCTACAAAAGGTCTTCAACTAGGAAGAACTGAGCCGGCGGGGAGACGCACGGAAAACTGGCAAGATGGCTGCTTCAATAATAAACAACTGGTCAGAGCACGCGCTGCCCCAGAACATCGTCTTCCATTCTCGCGGGCAGCCATGGCTTGCGCTCGCCGTAACTAGCGGCCAAGTGGCATTATTCCCCCTCTGAGAAAAAAAAAAGGCATCACTCTGATGCTCGGGAAGTACAAAGGCAAAGTCGGGGCGAACCAACAGAAAGTACGCGCATACACAAAAACAGCGATATGGTTCATGCGCAGTCGCACTACCGCGTGAAGTACGGCTTCAGGCGCACCACGTGGACAATCTCTGAGGAGTGCCTTCGCCGTCGTGGTGAGAAGGCGCCGTCAGGGACTACCTCGTAGTTCACATCGCTCACGCGTCGCAAGACTTTGTATGGTCCGAAGTAGCGACTTAGCATTTTTTCAGACAATCCCTTGCATCGAACTGAAGTCCACACTCAAACTTGATTACCTAGATGGTATTCAACTTGTCGATGGCGAGCGTTGTAGCGGCATGCGTCTGTACTCTGCTGGTAAGTAATGTATAGGCGTGCTAACTGGCGTGCTTCTTCGGCGTACTGGGTAAGCTGCACAGCATCAGGAGTGATCAAAGCATCGCAATTGTGTGGAAGCATCGCATCCAGCATGGTCTGGACCTCACGTCCATAGACAAGACGAAAAGGCGTGAATCGAGTAGTTTCCTGGACGGCAGTATTGTACGCGAATGTGACGTACGGTAGCACCTGGTCCCAGGTCTTATGCTGGACATCTACGTACATAGATAACATGTCAGCGATGGTCTTGTTGAGTCGCTCTGTCAAGCCGTTGCTCTGTGGATGATATGTCGTGGTCTTGCGTTGGCTCGTGTAGCTGAGCTTGAATACGTCATGAATGAGCTGGGCCGTGAATGCTGTTCCTCTGTCTGTGATTACGCACGACGGGGCGCCATGGCGAAGAACGATCTGGTCCATAAAGAATTGGGCAACGTCGGAAGCACTAGCGCATTGTAGTGCCTTTGTTTCGGCGTACTTCGTCAAATAGTCGGTGGCTACTACGATCCACTTGTTGCCGGCAGATGATAGTGGAAAGGGCCCCAGTAAATCCATTCCTATTTGATCAAGTGGCACTCTGGGTGGTTCTATTGGTTGAAGAAGCCCCGCGGGCTTTAGTGGCAGGGATTTGCAGCGTTGACATTCCCGGCAGTTTTTCACGTATCGCTTAACTGATGCAGAAAGCTTAGGCCAGTAGTATGCTTGTCGAACTCGAGCGAGAGTTCAAGAGGAACCTAAGTGACCAGATGTGGGCTCATCGTGGCAGGCAAGAAGAATGTCGTCACGCATGTCTGTTGGCACGACTAGAAGATAGGTTCTCTCGTTGCCGTTGGAGTTTTTCTTATACAGGACCCCATCTCGCAGACACAACGATGACAGACTTCGAGAAATACACCGAGGTATGGACAAGTTGCGTCCTTCAAGGTTTTTGATAACTGCGCGAATTTCATCGTCCGCACGCTGTCGCGTAATCAGATCTGTTGTAGTAAGGACCCCAAGGAAACCATCGTCATCCTCGGTGTCCTGGCCACAAACTTCGACAGGTGCACGGGATAATGAATCAGCATCTTCGTGCTTGCGGCCCGATTTGCAAGCGATCGTGAAATCGTATTCCTGCTGACGAAGACTCCATCGTGCCAATCGCCCACACGGGTCCCGTAGGTTGGCTAAGCAGCACAACGAATGATGGTCGGTCACAACCTTGAAGTGGCGTCCGTAAAGGTAAGGCCTAAATTTCATAGTGGCCCATACAACAGCGAGGCACTCTTTCTCTGACGTGGAGTAGTTGACCTCGGCGTGGGAAAAAGTGCAGCTAGCGTACACTATCACTCGCTCTGTGCCCTCTTGTTGTTGTACGAGGACAGCACCAAGACCCACGTTGCTGGCGTCAGTATGAATTTAAGTATCAGCGTCTTGGTCAAAGTGAGCGAGGACTGGTGGTGTCTGCAAACGCTCCTGTAGTTCAGAGAAAGCTGCGTCCTGTTCTTCCTCCCAGACGAATGGAACCTCTTCACGAGTGAGTCGAGTGAGTGGTTCAGCAATCCTAGAAAAATTGGCTATAAAGCGGCGGTAGTACGCGCAGATCCCCAGAAAGCGACGCACTGCCTTCTTATCACGTGGAACAGGAAACGAGGCCACGGCGGTACTTTTGTCAGGATCTGGTCGAATACCATCCGCACTGACAACATGGCCGAGAAACTTAAGTTCCTTGTAACCGAAATGGCATTTTTCTGGCTTCAGTGTCAGGTAAGCAGAGCGGAGCGCTTCCAGCACAGTCTGCAAACGCTTCAGGTGCTCCTCAAAGGTGGAAGAAAACTCGACAACATCATCGAGGTAAACTAAGCACGTGTGCCACTTTAGACCGGTAAGAACAGTGTCCATCATTCTCTGGAATGTCGCAGGGGCAGAACAGAGGCCGAAGGGAAGCACTTTGAATTCATATAGGCCATCCGGTGTAACGAAGGCGGTTTTTTCACGATCTCGTTCATCAACTTCGATCTGCCAGTAGCCACTTTTCAAGTCTATCGATGAAAAATACTTGGCTCGCCGCAGTCTGTCAAGGGATTCGTCGATGCGAGGCAGTGGATAGACGTCTTTTTTAGTCACGCTGTTAAGTTTCCTGTAGTCCACGCAGAAGCGCAGTGATCCATCTTTTTTCTGCACGAGCACGACCGGAGATGACCAGGCACTTTTCGAAAGTTGGATAATGTCATCTTGCAACATCTCTTTGACTTGAGTATTTATAACGTCACGTTCCTTTGCCGAAACGCAGTAAGGGTGTTGTTTTATGGGCGAGGCGTCGGTATACGTGATTATTCGATGTTTGGCGATCGGTGTCTGACGAACCTTCGTGGTGGACGCGAAGCACTCTTTAAATTGATATAGCAGTTCACGTAGCTCGGTCTGTTGTTGTTCCGAGAGGGTCGAGCTGACATCGACTTTTCCAAGTAGTGAAGTCACGTCGCTTGGTGTCGGTCGAAGCCCGTCGTTGGCTGATGTAGATGCGAAGCATTCAGAAACGTCTGCGATAGGGTAGGCGAAAGCGATGGCGGTGTCACGAAACAGGTGCCGGTACTCGTTACTGAAATTAGTCACAAGTAGGGCAGAGTGTCCGTCATAAAGCGTGATGAGGCTGCGTGCAGCGCAGATACCTAGCGCGAACAAAAGCGTCAAGTTGCCTTCGGCGACAACCTCACCATCCCGTAACTTGTCAGACACCACATCAACTAGGACGCTTGAACGCGGAGGCAACGTGATGCTGTCGGCAGAAATGCGAAGTGGGCTGTCACGGATGTCGTCAGGTATGTCGGAAGATCCAGCTGTCGAAAACGTCACAGTACGCTCTTGAAGATCAATAATAGCGCCGTGCTCCCGCAAAAGGTCGACTCCGAGGATTAGGTCTCGGGAACAGTCACGAAGTACGAGGCAGCTGGCGAGAAACGTGCGTCCCCGAATGCTCACTCTGAAGTGCACATGCCGATTGGGATGATTACGTGCCCGCCGGCAGTACGAATTTGTGCTTCGTACCAAGGCGTTACTACTTTCTTTATGTGCACTGCTAGTTTCCCGCTTATGATCGAGTAGTCCGCACCTGTGTCCAATAACGCACTAACGTCGTGGTGACCGTCGACTACCACATGTATATCCAGAGAAAATCTGCTTCTGGCTTTCGTCGCTGCCGTCGGGGAATCGCTCCGTGTCCGTGCTTGCGTCGGTGGGAGGCCTTGCTTGCGTCGAGTGTCAGCGGCCTCGCTCCCGAAGGTCGCTGTCTTTAGTTTTCCCGCCTAGGGCTTGGCGAGCGCGCTGGCGCCGCTCCTGGGAGGCTCCGAAAATTCGGAGAATATCGCCTTGGGGATGGGGACCGTGACTGCCGCCCCAGTGGCATGCGCTGCTGTGAGAGGTAATCTTGAATAGCTCTCGGTCTTTTGCCAAATCTCGGCCGTGGTGTGTCGACGGCAAAACCCTGTAGTCCGAGGCGACGATAGGGACATTCCCGGTACACATGTCCAGCTTCACCACAGTGGTAACACAGTGGCCGTCTGTCTGGTGTGCGCCATACGTCGGATTTTCTGGGAAGTGGCTACCGATTTTCTAAGCGCTGAATTGGCTGCAGCGAAGGAAGTGCATCCTGATGCATAGGATTAACGAAGCGCGGTGAAGCAGGAATATATCAGCTTATAGCTTCTGTGTATGATGCACGATGTGGCTCCGCCGGGACAGGCGGGACATAGCTGGAAGGCGGAACTTGGAGAGCCTGTCGTACTTCGTTTCTGACAAGGCTGCAAATAGACCCTGCAGTAGGTTGGGACTGGAACTGAATCTTTTGTAGTTCGTCGCGCACCACCGATCGAATGAGATCGCAAAGAGACTCGATGATGATGTTGCCTGCCGCACCTCCGATCTGACCTATTGACGAAGCGGCACTCACTTTCCGGTCGTACACAGTAGAGCGCTGCTGCAGCACTTGCTCCATGATTGTGGCTTCGGTCAAAAATTCCGCCACGGTCTTTGGGGGACAGCGAACGAGGCCAGCGAAAAGCTGCTCCTTCACTCCTCGCATTAAATGACGGACCTTCTTTTCTTCTGCCATGTCGGAATCAGCTCGACGAAAGAGGCTCGTCATGTCCTCGACGTACATCATGACGCTTTCATTCGGCATTTGGAGGCGCGACTGAATCTCTCGCTCGGCTCGTTCGCGGCGATCGGGATTGGCCCAACTTGCCAGCTGGTATCGACGAAAGACGCTCCACGAGAGAAAAGGCTCACGGTTTTAGTACCAAGTACGAGCGCCGTCCTCCAAGCCGAAATACACGTACCTCATTTTGTCGAAGTCGGTCCAACCATTGTAAACCGAAACCCGTTCGAACTGGGCCAGCCAGTCCTCGACATGCTCCAAGACGGAACCGTGGAACACCTTCGGCACACCTGGCTTCCACAGCGTATGATGCGTGGTCGCACCGCTTTCCTGTGCGTTGGAGGCTGCAGCACCTTCCGTAGCGTTCGGAAGTGTAACAGACGTCATCTCGGGAAGAGGTCCACGCTCAGGAGGTAGTCCTCAAAGTCTTCGGCTTGAGCAGTGGACAGGTGTTGTCACTGCAGGTACAGGGCTACCTGGAGGCGTTTGGAACATCGGCTGGGGGTTACCCAGCACCTTCACCAGTTGTCACGTGCTACAAAAGGTCTTCAACTAGGAAGAACTGAGCCGGCGGGGAGACGCACCGAAAACTGGCAAGATGGCTCCTTCAATAATAAACAACTGGCCAGAGCTCGCGCTGCCCCAGCACATCTTCTTCCATTCTCGCGGGCAGCCATGGCTTGCGCTCGCCGTAACTAGCGGCCAAGTGGCAATACTGCACTGCAGGGCTTTTCTTGAGATAAAATCAGTGTGGCAGACTGATGGGAAAGCTTCCCAGATGGTTGTGTGTCATCATTCATTGTAAATGTTTCTGTGAGTTCACAATGTGCCGGCTTTGGTGGATTCGAAACTGCTGTAGTGCTTCGACTCACATGTGTGTTATCACTTGAAGATGAGGGCACAGCAGACATGGCTTGAGGTGCTTCTGATGACGTTTGTTTTTCTTTTTGCTGGTAATAGAGCTGAGAACGTCTTTTGAAGGAATCTGGTCTTGAACGTCAGGGAGTGGGCTGGTATTGTGAGGATTCATGAACTCGTCACTGTGGTATTGCGGCGTGGTGAGCTGCTATCACGGAAGAGAGAAACTCGTACACATGACTGCCGCCATGGGCTACCGACGACTGCCGGTGTTTATTGTACGGTGGACTTATATACACGACAAACAGGTACATAGATCACAGCGCCATCTCTGGTGGCGTCGCAGAACCAATACGAATACACAACATATTCCCTCTCTTATTTTTTTTTTTTTAGTTGATTAGTAATTGTTAGTACGTGTTAGTGGAAAGGCATTTCATCTATATACAATAAGCATGGAATATTTACACAACTGTACACTCAAAATGCCAAAAACTTTACACCAAAATATACACTCAATTGCAGCAAGCACACGCGTTCATGTCACTGGATCCACTCTAAACGTAATCCATAAATCTTCGAGGCGGTCGTCTTGTCCTCGCGGGTAGCTCCCGACGAGAAGGCGGTTGTGGAGAGGGTGGAGAAGAGACAGCCTGTTGTGTTTCTTGTGATGCTACACAAGGGCTGCACAGAACACTAGGCACTGCACTGAGGGGGGTATCGAGTGGCACTGGTGATTGCCCACTGTCACAAGGCACAGGTGACGGGCGCTGTGATCTATGTACCTATTTGTCGTGTATATAAGTCCACCGTACAATAAACACCGGCAGTCGTCGGTAGCCCATGGCGGCAGTCATGTGTACGAGTTTCTCTCTTCGGTGATAGCGGCTCACCACGCCGCAATACCACATTGGCGACGAGGATGGCCACCGGTATATCTCCCCCACCGCCGTTCCTCGAGACTCCGGGCACGCCAGAGATTCTTTGGCACCGCTGGTTCCGGTTGTTCCAGAACTTCGTGCTCGCGTCCGGCGCCGACGAGTGGCCAGCAACCCGCCGTCGCGCGCTCCTGCTTCACTGCCTGGGCCCCGAGGGCCAACGGATTTTAGACGCCTTGCCGGCACCGCCCCCACCCCAGCCGCCACTTTGAACTGAAGCCACGGTCAGCGAGTCGACGGAAAAACAGACGTCCGCGCACACCGCTGCCGCAAGCCCTCTGGACCCATACGACGTTGCCGTCGACACACTGGCACACTACTTCACCGCCACCGTCAACGTCCGAGTGGAACGTCATCATTATCGTGAACGTCGACAGCTTTCCGGTGAGTCGGTTGCCGAATATGCTTTGGCGCTCCGGGAACTGGCAGCCCCGTGTAATTTCGCCGCTACCGTGGATGATAACTTGTGCGAACAGTTCGTTGCCGGAGTAACTTGCCCGCAACTCAGAGAACGACTGCTCCTCGAAGGCGACGCATTGACATTCGACCGAGCGGTAGAAATTGCCAAACTTCGCAAACAAACTCGCCAAGAAGCTGAAGCCTCCGCGAACCCGATTCGCCGCATCACGCAGCGCCAACGCGGACGCAACCCGGCTAGGCATGATAGCCCCCGATTTCGCTTCAACGGGTCCCGCCCCCCCTAGTCAGCATCGTCGTAGCTCGTCGCGCACTCGCCAAAACTACAAGCCCAAGCCGGAAACTGCCGCTGCCGACCCCCTGCACGCCGTATCTCGTGATAACTGCGATAACTGCGGCGCAACAGGATGCGAACGGTCGCGCTGTCCCACCCGCGGCCGCACCTGTTATGGTTGCGGACGCCGCGGACACTTCCAGAGTGTTTGTCGGAGCTCGCGTCGCGGCCAACCACGAAGGCCTGCACCAGTCCGCGAACTCCTCTGCGACGATGACGCTGAGAGCGGTCACAGTATTTTGACCATCTGCACAAACAAACGCAGAGGCCTGTATGTTGACGTCGACGTGTCGGTGATTAACCCGAAGCCGCTCACGCGCAAAGTCTCGTTTCTCATCGACACAGGCTCTGCAGTGTCAATAATTGGGGAAGGTCACTTTCAAAACCTTTTTCAAGATAAAGTACAACTCAGGACCCCCAGCATTACTCTGTTTGACTTTTCACGCCAGAAGATCCCTGTGCTTGGCCTGTTTGAAGCAACGCTGTCGTACAAGGCACGAACAGCCGTCGTACCGCTTTACGTAACGCGCAGTGGGACCTCCCTTTTGGGATTAGATGCTGTGCAAGCCCTGAATTTTCAAATTTCAGGGAAGGAGCTACGTTGCCTGCACACGGTCGTTCAGCAAACGTCCGCCTCCGCAACCTCAACGTTGCCTGCAACGAGCTCAGACGCACAAGGGCGCATTCCACCGCAAGGCGCTATCGTAGAGCAACCGCAGAGTGAGCCAAAGTTTGGCATGCCTGCATTGCTGTGGGCCAGGTTTTCTCACCTGTTTACCCCAGGTTTGGGCCTTGTGAGAGGTTTTCAGCACAAGGTGAAGATGAAACAGGCAGTCTCCCCAGTCGCCCAAAAGTTGAGGCGCCTCCCATTCTCAGTACGCCAACCAGTAAGCGACCAACTACAGACCCTGCTCTCTGCCGACATCATCGAAAGGATCGATGCCTCCGAATGGGTTTCTCCCATCGTCGCAGTCCAGAAGGAAGATGGAAGCATCCGTCTTTGTGTTGACCTAAGGGAGCCAAACAAAGCCATTGTGGTCGATAACTTCCCCATGCCTCACACTGATGAACTGCTGCATGCCTTAAACGGAGCCCGCCACTTCTCAAAGCTAGACCTCGCCTCTGCGTACCACCAAGTCCTGCTGCACCCGGACAGCAGGGATCTCACAGCATTTGTTACGCACGAGGGTCTTTTTCAGTTTAAAAGGGTCTGCTTTGGATTGGCGTCGGCCCCGGCAGCCTTTCAGCAGCTCATGACAAGAATCCTGCAAGGCTGTCATGGTGTTCTTTGTTACATGGACGAGTGCCGGTGTTTATTGTACGGTGGACTTATATACACGACAAACAGGTACATAGATCACAGCGCCATCTCTGGTGGCGTCGCAGAACCAATACGAATACACAACAGTCACGCGTAAATGCCGTCACACGTTCAAAACCCTCTGGGCCTTGTGTGTGACACGAAGCATCATGGGATTCGGGTGGTTCAATAACATCTGAAGTGTTGTGGTGCAGTGAACACGTTGAAAATGCCGATTTCATTGCTCTTGGGAAAGCCGGCTTTAGCTTTAGTCCTTTGGCGAAATGGTCTAGATTCCTTTCGGTATACGGAGGCTTTACCTTGTCTTTTGTGACGTGCAAGTTGGCAGTCGGTGTTCGAATGCGTGACGTTTTTTCGGAAGAGTCATATGATGGTACAATGGTGGTATATTTTCTCTGAGGTCTCATTTGGAAAATAGGCTTACTGCGTAACTAATATAGGAATAGGCTTTGCGTAACTGTGATGGGTGAGCTGAAAAGCCTTCCGCTGATGAGGTATAGACAGGTCTTCATCGTATTCTTTGAAACGAACGATCATTTCTTCTTTGATCTTTTTCTAAGACTCATCGTTCTGGAAGATGTGGGTAAGGTAAAATTTGAATGCCTCACCTGAGATGTAGTCAGTGAAGTTGGTCATCATCTCCCGTTCCGACCAAGATACAGCGGTAGTGTGGATTGATTGATTGATATGTGGGGCTTAACGTCCCAAAACCACCATATGATTATGAGAGATGCCATAGTGGAGGGCTCCGGAAATTTTGACCACCTGGGGTACTTTAACGTGCACCCAAATCTGAGCGCACGGGCCTACAACATTTCCGCCTCCATCGGAAATGCAGCCGCCGCAGCCGGGATTTGATCCCGCGACCTGCGGGTCAGCAGCCGAGTACCTTAGCCACTAGACAGCGGTAGCGTGGAGCTCGAACAGGTCAAACCAGTCTTGTACGGGTCCATCGTCCGCTGCTCCGGTGTACTTGGGGATGGGAAGGTCAGTAGATGCTTCTGACATGATGCCGGTCGATGCGTAATGCTAGGCGCTTGCACGGTAGTCCATGTATGCTCAGGGTGTCATGCTGAGAACTGCGTAGATGATGAGCGACTAATGAAAGTGAAGGCAGGTCTCCATCCTGTCGACTCGTGTGACGCTATGATGAATGGGCGATGTGGCCTGGCTCATACGCCATGTTTACTCCATTCTCACTTCTTCCTTCTCGGCTTCTACTTCTAACTCCTAACCATTGCTACGTTCTTATGTCACATATACATATAGACGCAGCGAGGAAAAAAGCGCACTGGCTCCGTGTGTGTGTGTGTGTGTGTGTGTGTACTCAACCCCATTTTCATGCGGGCGAGAGTACATTGGTCAGACCGGGCGTTGTGTCAATATACGGCTAAGGGAACACCACAGTTCCTTGAAAGGATTTGCGCATTCACATTTGTCTTTGCATTGCCGCGAATGTGGATGCCACCCACTTTTTGAAAAAACAAAAGTACTCTTCAAGCACCCAGACAAGCTTTCAAGAGAAATTATGGAGGCATTTTTTATAAATAAGAAAGGGTCTCAATGCGTTAGCCAGCCGTCTATCGCCTTACTTGGTAATGAATTATCTTTGTTAGATAGTGGCTAAAGTTCATTCGTCTGCTCATGCCCGGTTTTCTTGGCGACATTGGAATCTTATAGTTTGAAGTATGTGTTATTTTGTGGCAAGATTGCGTGCACATGACAAAGCCTTGTCGCCGTGTATAATTTTATCGATTGAGGGGGCTGGTTTGGTCACGAGGTCTTCTGTTCTGTCTATATATATATTCTCGTGTTTTCAATAAAAATTTCAGTTGAAAGTCAGCGCTGTACCGTGTCCTTCTATCGCTCCTGTCCGGGTGTTTCGCGCTGTTAACCACGATGAATGTGTGTGTGTGTGTGTGTGTGTGTGTGTGTGTGTGTGTGTGTGTGTGTGTGTGTGTGTGTGTATATATATATATATATATATATATATATATATATATATATATATATATATATATATATATATATATATATATATATATATATATATATAGGTTCGATTCCTGCTCACGGTGGGTATTTTTTACCCACTTTTTCTTTCTTCTTATTTACATTCCATTTGTTCTAATAACTTCCCTATACATTCCTTGGCATTACTGTTTGTTAGATCTCATTAATATTGTGTCAAAACACGGAAAAATTGAGCCCTTAGGTATACACTTCTTTCCCTTATTCATTAACGAGGGTCTCGTACTGGCAGACTTCGTGTCATTAGGTTGTATACGAGGGACTATTGGTCAGCTCCCCGTTCGTAATAAGTTCACGTGCTTCGCGACGCCACACATGCGCATAAAAGGGTGTTTCACACTCGCCGCTTGGCTTATAGATGGCGCTGACACTCCTTCTTCTAAATTCACATATAAACCCAAAAAAGTGGATGGAGGGAAGGCCGCTGTGATAGCTCAGTGGTTAAAGCATCGAACGCGTTGTTCGAAGGTTGTAGGTTCAATTCATGCTCACGGCTGGTTATTTTTTCAGCCACTTTTCTTTGTTCTTATTTACATTCCATTTGTTCTAATAACTTCCCTATACATTCCTTGACATTGCTGTCTGTTAGATCTCATTAATATTGTGTCAAAACACGGAAAAACGAGCCCTTAGGTATACACTTCTTTCCCTTATATATATATAAACGCAACGAAGAATTACCCAGAAAAGGACTCCAGCACACGGAATCTGACGTCTGACCTCTTGCTTGTAAGTTCGTGGCGTTAGCCACTGAGCGATGAAGAAGCACTTCCTAAACCTTGAAACAGCAAGCTATCTATATGTACCACTTACCACTGGCGATGCCCATCTCTGGGGAACTATCGTGTTTTCAGCATTACCAGCGAGATGGCGCAATGAGCGTGCGTTGCCAGATTGTCCCGATGTGTTGATCTCCCATGCGTACTCTGTCCCGTGAAGTATGGGGGTGGGTGGTAGATGCTCATGCAACCACGCGCTTATTTCGTGGTGGGGAGAATTGCACGCCTTGAACTTTTACCAGAACAATTCTGTTATAGTTACCGGGCACACAAAGGTTACTGCACTCGATGCAGTCTATGTTCGCAAATAGGGTCTGCTTTTCAGAGACAGCGAAGTAACAACTGAGACACTTATTCTCATTAATCTGTACCTGTGAGTACGTTTCGTGCATCATTTCTACATGGCACACATTTCGATCTGCTTGCCATTTCTCGTGTGACGTTCCAATTTGTTGCTATTGCATTTGTCACAGAACGAGCGCTAAAAAAGAGCGCGCCGCCAAATTCTTGCGACAACGGGCGGGAGAAACGCCGCGAAATCAAAAGAAAAAAAAAACAAACGTTCGAGGCTCCCCAGGCGCGCGCTCTCCCCGCAGAAGCGTGGCGTCGCAGACGAACCTCCTCACCCCGCATCGGCGGCCCAGCAAGCCCGCGATTTTTCTAGAACGAACGGGGCGGGGTCATACCGAGTTGAATCATCCTCCGGGGAGGGCAGTTGAACCGTCTCGCACCTCTCCCCAGCTTTCGCTGCGTATCGCGCCGACGAAATGAGGAGAACCGTCTGGAATGTCGCGCGCAAGGTATTTAACCGAGCAGCCGAGATGAGAGATCAGGAGGAGACGGAAGTGAGCGCCAGAGCGCGTAGGGATTCCGCCGTGTAGTCGGCGAAGTTTTTGGTCCGAAGGGACGAGGCCGGAGGTGAAGAGGATTTCCCCCTGAGGGGTGACGACTCGAGCTACCGGCAAGAGTGTGTGTTTACCGCTATCGAGCGAAGACGCGGGGCAACAGCTGCGTGTGTGAAGCCGACGTGTTCCGGCGAAGAAGTTGAAGTTGGAAGAGTGGCCAATTGAAGACGGGAGGTTTCCTGGAAGAGAAACTTCGAGAGCTGCGGAACGACAACAACGCTGGACTTTGAGTGAGTGATTCTCGGAAGAGTATCATCTAGACTTTGGTTCCAAGAACTTTGGACTGAATAGGTTTTCTATCTCTTTAGTCGTTAAGTGTCTTGGTTGTTCAATGCATGCGACTGCATTGTAGTGCGTATTGTTGTCCGTGTCCGTTGTTTCAAGTGTGGCTGATTGTATTGTGTAATACGTTGATTGATTGGTTTGATTGGTGACATATTGTATGCAACTATTGTGGAGTGTGCATTTTTGTGTATTGTTTTCGATCTGCCATTGTTGAGAATATAATTTGTTTGTTTATCAACTCTCGGCTCCGACTTGTTCTTTGGGCCACAGCCGGCGTCCGCTGGCGCGCCAAAAAGGACCACTTCTAAATTGTCCACGCTTTCGTGGTGCGGTATCGGGGGGCCGATACTTCGGCCTTTGGAATTAGCCCGGCGATCGCCTCCCTAATTAACGGGACAGGTGTGACAATTAATCTGGCGTCCGCGACAGGACCTTTTGGTGCACAGTGTGTCCAAAGTAGTGAGAAAGAGCCTCGAGTTGTTGATAGTGCTATCGGAACGATTTTGTGTGTTGTTCAGCGTTCTCGTTAACGAGTGCAGGGGAGTGTTCCGATAGACTGATTTAGGCAGATACTTTTTGCACGCGGCAAGGTTTTAGTTGCGAGTTGCGAGACACAATGGATCTCGAAAAGTTAGTTGCTCTTGGTGAAAAGCTGGGTCTTTCTGGCGCCGAACTACGGAAGTGGGTCACCCAGAAGGAAAAAGAAGAAAAAGAGAGAGCCAAAGAAGAAAAAGCAGCCGAGCTGGAAAGAGAGAGGTTGGCGGCAGAGAGGGCCAAGGAAGAAAAGGCAGCTGAGTTGGAGAGAGAAAGGCTGGCCGCTGAAAGGGCGAGAGAAGAAAGAGAAGCAAAGGAGCGACAGCTGAAAGAAGAAAGAGAGGCAAAAGAGCGACAGCTGAAGGAAGAAAGAGAGCAGCAATTGAAGTTGGAGCTGGAGAGAGAGAAGTTGGCAGCCGAAAGGGCGAGAGAAGAAAGAGAAGCGAGGGAGCGACAGCTGAAAGAAGAAAGAGAAGCGGAGATGGCTGAAAGGGAACGGCAGCGGCAGCACGAGTTGGAACTCGAGCGGCTCCGTTTGCAACAGCGAAGCGAAACTCCCGTCCAAGCTAGAGTTGAAAGCAGCGAACGGGAAGGTCACGGCTTCCGCTTGAACCCAAGCAAGTTGCTCGTAGCGTTTGATGAAAGGAAGGACGACCTTAACGCGTACCTTCACCGATTTGAGATGATTGCGAAGAGCCAGAATTGGCCGGAACATCAATGGGCAACTGCTTTGAGTACTTGCTTGAGTGGTGAAGCGCTCAGTGTGTACGGTAGGCTGACGCCGACCGATGCAGCCAACTATGCAAAGGTGAAAGCTGCTTTGCTGAAGCGATTTAGATTCACTGTGGAAGGATTCCGGGACAGATTTCGGACAGGAAAGCCAGCTGATGGTGAGACGGCTACGCAGTATGCCGCCCGACTTTGCCATTATTTCGACAGATGGATTAAACTTTCAGGGACAGCGCAGGAGTACGATGAGCTTAGAGAGCTGCTAATTAGAGAACAATTTCTTACTAGTTGCCACCCAAGCCTGTCACTGTACTTAAAAGAGAGGAAGGCTGACTCACTTGAAGACATGCTTGAATTGGCTGATCAATTCTTGGAAGTGCAAGGTGGAACTAATTTGGCCAAGGTAAAAAAGGAGTGTCCCGATGATTCGAAGAAATTGGCTCCCGAAGAAAAGAAGCGTGCACCAGAGAGCATTCCGCGATGCTTTCTGTGCAACCGAGTGGGTCATCGCGCGAAAAACTGTCGAACGATCTTTACGAGCCCTACGGTTGTAAAATGTTTTAAGTGTGGTCAGACTGGGCACAAAGCAGATGCATGTTGGAACGGAGTGAGTCAAACTCACCAGGTATCCTGTGTGCAAGCAACACCGAAATCTGATAATAATGCCGTCACTGATGGATTCGTAGAGTTGAAAAATGGGGAGAAAATTCCTATTGTTGGTGCTGTAATGTCAAAACAGCCAACCGGTGTTACGAAAGGAATGCCAACGCTGCCTGGAAAAGTTGCGGGCAAAAAGATTACGGTGTTAAGAGATACCGGCAGTTCCACTGTTATCGTGCGGAGAAATTTGGTACAGGAAAGTGAGTTGACAGGCAGAACGAAGCCGGTTTGCCTAATTGACCGTACGGTTCGGATGCTTCCCGAAGCAGAAATTGAGGTTGAAACCCCGTACTTCAGCGGGAAGGTTACTGCTTTATGCATGACGACCCCCCTGTATGACCTTGTCATCGGAAACATCGACGGGGCGCGAGGGCCAAGTGATCCGGAATGTTTGGGAGAAGACCCGAAGATAGAGCCCTCGCCAACACAGCGGCCGCGAGATACAGTGGAGGAGCATCCCGTGACGGATCTCACTAGAGCCCAAGGTGAAGCCGCGGCGCAAGAGACAGCGAGTGAGAAGACGATCGGGTCGAATAAGTTCACGGGCCGAGCAATCGGACTTACGTCGACACGACCTCAACCGACCGACAGTGTAAAGGAGACGGAGTTGGCCAGCCGGGCAAAATGTAGAGGCATGATCAAGCGGGTAAATAAACAGACAGGACCCGTCGAATGTAATGACGCGTTAACGGTGTCGGAAGAGACAACGATGGCTGAGACGACGCCTCAGATATCGTCGTTGGAAGGGGCTCGCCGAAAAAGAACGTGGAAACACAAGAAGAGATCGAGCGAGCACCGCAAAAGGGGGCGCAAGCGCTTCTCGAAGTACTCAGGATAAGTGCTGAGGTCAAAGCAGATTGTGTTTGACAGTGTTGAGTGCCATATGTTGTGTTAATGTTGTGGTGGCCCGTGTCACAAGTGTCGAAGTGTTGTGCTGTGATGTGATGTATAGTATTGTACCATTGTTGTAGTGAGAGAACTTTGTACATTTGTATTGTTGGGAACGTGTGGTGGAGTGTTGTACTCATGCGCTTGTGGTTGTGTTTTCACGTGTTGTGTAATTGAATTACAATGTCCAATCGTATTAAGTGATATATTGTGAATGTGAAATGTCATGAGCGACGGATTGTGTTACAGTCTGTGAGAATGTGTGGTGACTGTTTGCGCTCATTTGTGTGGTTTTGAATATTATGAGATAATATTCTTAAAGTGGGGGGCAGTGTCACAGAACGAGCGCTAAAAAAGAGCGCGCCGCCAAATTCTTGCGACAACGGGCGGGAGAAACGCCACGAAATCAAAAGAAAAAAAAACGTTCGAGGCTCCCCGGGCGCGCGCTCTCCCCGCGGAAGCGTGGCGTCGCAGACGAACCTCCTCACCCCGCATCGGCGGCCCAGCAAGCCCGCGATTTTTCTAGAACGAACGGGGCGGGGTCATACCGAGTTGAATCATCCTCCGGGGAGGGCAGTTGAACCGTCTCGCACCTCTCCCCAGCTTTCGCTGCGTATCGCGCCGACGAAATGAGGAGAATCGTCTGGAATGTCGCGCGCAAGGTATTTAACCGAGCAGCCGAGATGAGAGATCAGGAGGAGACGGAAGTGAGCGCCAGAGCGCGTAGGGATTCCGCCGTGTAGTCGGCGAAGTTTTTGGTCCGAAGGGACGAGGCCGGAGGTGAAGAGGATTTCCCCCTGAGGGGTGACGACTCGAGCTACCGGCAAGAGTGTGTGTTTACCGCTATCGAGCGAAGACGCGGGGCAACAGCTGCGTGTGTGAAGCCGACGTGTTCCGGCGAAGAAGTTGAAGTTGGAAGAGTGGCCAATTGAAGACGGGAGGTTTCCTGGAAGAGAAACTTCGAGAGCTGCGGAACGACAACAACGCTGGACTTTGAGTGAGTGATTCTCGGAAGAGTATCATCTAGACTTTGGTTCCAAGAACTTTGGACTGAATAGGTTTTCTATCTCTTTAGTCGTTAAGTGTCTTGGTTGTTCAATGCATGCGACTGCATTGTAGTGCGTATTGTTGTCCGTGTCCGTTGTTTCAAGTGTGGCTGATTGTATTGTGTAATACGTTGATTGATTGGTTTGATTGGTGACATATTGTATGCAACTATTGTGGAGTGTGCATTTTTGTGTATTGTTTTCGATCTGCCATTGTTGAGAATATAATTTGTTTGTTTATCAACTCTCGGCTCCGACTTGTTCTTTGGGCCACAGCCGGCGTCCGCTGGCGCGCCAAAAAGGACCACTTCTAAATTGTCCACGCTTTCGTGGTGCGGTTCGGGGGGCCGATACTTCGGCCTTTGGAATTAGCCCGGCGATCGCCTCCCTAATTAACGGGACAGGTGTGACAGCATTCATTACAATAGCCTTTGCGGCAAAGCTGCGACTTTTTCTTCTTGATTTCAATTATGATATTCTTAATCCTAGTATATTCCCTGATCCATTATGCTCTCTTCTTGTTGATGCAGCTGTTATATATCTTCATCTTGAGGGTTAAATATAGATTACCAATCGTGATTTGAGAATGCTTTTTAAATGCGATCCACCCCGTCCTTTTTCTAGTTACTTCACTCTCATGGTTTGGCTCCGTGGTTATTACCTGTCCTAAGTAGACATATTCCTTTACAACTACCAGCGTCTCTCCACTTATTGCAAAGCGCTGTTTTCTGCTGCGACTGTTGCACACTACATTAGTTTAATGCATACTAATTTTTAGACCTACTCTTCTGCATTCCATGTCCAGTTCAGTAATTATGAGCTTCAATTCATCTTGTGAGTTCCTCATCAAAGCGATGTCATCCGCGAATTGCTCGTTGCTAAGATACTCTCCATTAACTCTTATTATTAACTCTTCTGAATCTAGGGCCCTGGAAACCTCTTGTAAACACGCGGTGAATAGCGTTGGAGAGATAGTGTCTCCCTGCCGTAAGAGAGGCAAGATTCTGTCGCTTTTTTTATGAACGACTATGGTGGCTGTGGATCCGCTGTAATTTCTTCTAATATGTTTATGTATGGCTCGTCAATGCCCCGATTCCGTAGTGCCTGTGTCACTATTAATGTCTCGACTGAGTCAAACACCTTCCCGTAATCTACGAAGGTTATGTATAAAGGGTGGCTGTATTCCGCACATTTCTCTGGCCTGATTGTTAGTATGTACGTGGTCTATTGTGGAGTAGCCTATATGAAATCCTGCTTGTACCTTTGGTCACCACAATTTTATTAGTAATTGTTTTTGTAAATTATTAGCTTGTAGAGAACGGGCAGTAAGCTGCTCGGCCTGTAATTTCTTTTATGTCCTTGAAGTCTCCTTTTTTACGAATTAAGATGATTGTGGCGTTCTTCCAAGATCCTGGTACCCTTCCTGTGAAGAGACACTTCGTATACAAGGTGGCCAGTTTCTCCAACACAATCTCTCCAGCATCTTTTAGCAGGTCTTTTGTTACTTTTTGTTACCAGCGGCTTTGCCTCTCTGCATTTTTTCTAGGACTTTCATTACTTTCACTGTCGTTACTGGTAGGATGTCAAATTCATCTGGGCTATTATTCCTTCTTGTGATACTATCTTGGTTCTTCCAACTTCTGTACAGCTCTCTATAAAAGTCCTCCGCCACCTCGACTATCCTATCCATATTAGTTATGACACTGCCTTCCTTTTTTTTTTAATTTGTAGCTGTGATGGATTTGCCTTTAGCGACAAGCAAAATCATGTTTTGCCGTCATAACTCAAATCGACATGCTGAATTCTTTCCCCCCATTTTTGGCACTAAAAGTAAAAATAAAAAATCTGAAAGAACAAAAGGGGGGGGGGGGGGGGGTGTCCCAAACACAAGCGCAAACATTGGCGTTGCGGTCTCATAATGGCTTTAGAGTGGTTGAACACACGAGAGTAGGGTTTCCCACTAAGTGAGAGTCTCAAAGGCAGAGCGCAAATGCTTCCAAAATTTGGCGACATCAAAACAACTAGCAAGAAAATCGATTTCTGTCAAAACAACTCGCATATGTCTTCACACATGAACAGACGGTATGGTGCAGCTGCCTGCCAAAAGAATGCGGGTCAAAACTGTGGCTTCACTCACTACTAGATTTTTTTGGACAGGAACGCCAAAACGCTTCTAACCTTTTTTAAGTCTCTACTGCCTTTGATCTACGTGCCCTCTGAGCTCGTAGATCACTATCGCATTGGTTATTGTGCGGCAGTTGTGGCAAATGGTAGTTTTGTTTTCAATCCACGTGCCTTCAAAGGTAAATCTTTTTATGCTATCTATGATCCGAACTGCTGCGGTTTTGTCCACAGAGTTTGTAGAAAGCAGCGTTGCTTTGAGTGGTCGAGCGTTGGCCGCACACACACTTTCGGAGTTCTGTTAGTAACGCCGTGTCCATACACGATCGTGTCGAAAAACCGCAGTTTTGTCCACAACGGTTGTGGCAACAACCCCATCCACTGCAGAAGACATTACATGCGCTGGTCACATGTGTACTTCTAAAACTCCGCGCCTGCTGCTCTCGATCGGACTTCATTCGACACTTTCAATACTAAAGTTCTTATCTCACGCTGCGATTAGAAAAAGTTTTTTGCGCTGTTTACCTCGACAAGCTATGAATCATCACCAACTTGCCCAGTTTTCAATACAACTCAGTTTCATGACATTTTTTCTAGAGACTGGCTCTAGTAGCAATCCTTGTACCAGGCTGAACCTCTGAAGGCTGGTCGGCTGAGAGCAAGCTTTCTAACCACAGAGACAATGCTGGTCTGAACCTTTTTGGGCCATTGCATCACTATTTGATACATTTTATAATCACCTAAACTGTTACACTATTTTTCCACCACTTCCTTAAGCCCATAAGGAGTCAAAAGCAAGGTCCCTTCATGTATGCCAATCACTGGTATATATAGAGAATTTTATGGGCTCTGTATGTACATGAATGCGTGACATATTATGGCTTGCTGCACAATTTATACCATTTGTTCATGTTCCAACCACACGACAGTGCAGTTGATTCAGACATAATTTTTATAAACATACGCATGGTTACTTTTCAACACAGCACATTCAGAACCAAAACCTCGGTCACTTTTAGAGCAAACATTTTTTTCTTTCACAGGCGCACTTTTACGGCAACTGATAGACTTGTTGGTTAGCTCGTCGCTGACATTTGGTAACACAATAAGTACATGTTTCCTGCCTCTATATTCACTTCGCTTCCACTTAAACACATGTTGGAAGAAATGTTGTGGAGTGCTGTTTTCTTAAACACCCGGATTTGGTTTTGCAACATTAATTTGAATATTGTTCCGAAAGGTACACAAACATGACTTACTTGCAATAAATAATCTAAGAAAACAATGGTTTAAAACAGGCAAGGAAGACTAAGGGCCAAACCCCATAACCACGAAAATGCTCGCGACCCGACGTAGATTGCCTTTGCGCGAACAGTCACTTGCGCAGGCAAACCTCATTCACGCGACAGCTTTGGCAAACGAACTCTACTGTTGCTGGCATTAGCCATCTACTCGTACAAAAATTTCACGTAGTTGGCAATATGCAATGTAAAAATAAAATGTCTTGTTGTATAATAGAATGGAAGGGGTTTATTATTGCCTTGCAACACTTCTTTTATGTGAATGTGCATAAACATTACGTTATTTATTCGTTGTTAACACGTGACTCAGCCGGAGAGGAATATGAGAGGAGGCAGTGGTTTCGCCGCACATGAAGAGAACCGGCAGTACGTCTGTCATGTAAATCCTGTTTCGGCGCTTCTAGCACAGCACTTCCAGGCGATGGGCGACGGTTTCCAAATCTGGAGAACCGAGCGATCGTGTGAGCGAACGCCCTGTTTTGTCGTTTATAGCATCACTCGTCGCTGTCGCGTGCCTTTTCGAGTTTATCTGGTTTGGCCTTGCAAAGCAGCAACAAGAGAATGATTCTCTATAATTTTGTAGAATGCCGCACTCAAAGAGAAGTATGACATCTAAGAAATGTTTCTTATTTTCATTGATCTCCTAATTCTGCAAACTTTCTTGGAACAGGGTATGATGACAATGTTTTCACACTATAGCAAACTAGTCTGAGTGAAGAAGGGCAAATGGATTTAGTATAAGAAAACAATAGGGTTGTGACATCACTGGTACTGTTTATTTAGATTAATCTTGTAGACATAGCAAGGCCTTTAGCTAGCATTCAGTGAGATCACCGTACACCGGCAGACCAGAACTGCCGGTAAGCATTCCCCGGGCTGTTTGCCGGCGTAACAGGCTCAGGCTAAATGTGACAGGCCTTGACGTGGTCACGCGCATATAATAAGAACAAAAAACTGCCCGCAGCTGTTCTCTGGTATATTATGCTGGCTGCCAGCACCACAAGCGCAGTCTCTGTTCTGCCGGCACGACACGCTCACCAGAAACGTGCTGGCAGACACCCTGACGTACTCGCGTGCATGCAATAGTAAAAAACTAGCGGTAACCGGCAACAACTTATCAACGCCAAACAGAACCTTGCCCGGTAACCTTTTATGGTGTCGCACTACACGTGCAGCCCCTAGTCTACCGGCACATGTATTGTCGGCATGACAGGCTCACCAAATATGTGCGGTTAGTGCCTTCTCTATAACTAAAAGTTATAGAGAAGGCACTGGTGCGGCACATAAGTCACATGGTCATGGGCAACCAATAGGGAAAAATTGCCCAAAACTTTCTTTTCGTGAAAGTATGCCTGCTGTCGGCACTATAGGCGTGACCTTTTTGATCGGAGAGTGATCGATTAAGACCACAAAAAGGAGCTCGCTCGGACGACACACGAGTGCTTACGCGCTCGCCGTCTGAGAGGAAGTAATATCATGCCGATGTAACCCGACTAAACATGTACGGTGCATCTGCGAATCGGTTTGCACAAGGAGCAGCTTACGATGTCATCGGGAGATTCATCTGAGTGGTCGTCGGACGGAGGATGTCGCTGTGCGGTGGAAGAGCTCGCCACTTGCAGCTCGCCTTGCTCGGAGTCCGACATCACAGTACCCGAGGACAAAAAGGGTCCTTCTTTCACAACGCACACAACTTGTACAGCACGCAACTCACGCTCAGAGACACCATCGCACGTTTTTGCTGCCCGCCAAAAAAACCATCTGCCTACTTGGATTCGATTGGATTCATCTCTACCTGGTGATAGGATGGATGGATGGATTCGGCTGTACCCTTTAGATTGGGCGGCGGCTATCGTCACCTAGCCGTAATACTTAGTGAACTAACCATTAGATTTATCTTTTCTTTTCCTTTAAATAGTTAGGTTGAGGATTCGTACTTTGCAGTGAAGGGTTTAATTTTCACTCGTGCTTTGACTTCAGCCACCAATCAGATAACCTCTTTCTAGTTAAGTCTACCCGCTTAAAGTCTATTCTGCCCTCCCTGTCCCTAAACCCCAGTGCTTTGAAAAACTCTGCGCCATCATCCTGAACTATATGGTGCAGCCCTTTACAGAATATATTCAAGTGTTCGGCGGTTTCTTCTTCCTCTCCACATTCACTGCATATACTGTGTCTACCCCTTCGTATTTGGCCCGATGTGTCTTGGTTCGCAATACTCCCGTCCTGGCCTCAAACAGTAGAGAACTACCCCGAGTATTATCATAGATCCTTTCCTTGGCAATTTCCTGCTTAAAAGTTCGATAGATTTCTTGTGCGGACTTCTTAATCATGCAAATTCTCCACATGTCAGTCTCCGTTTCCTTCACTTTTTTCTTAACCGATAGTTCTTTTTGGTTTGGCCACCTGCTGTTTTCTACGTATTTACAGTGTACTAGAAGAGGGCAGTGGGCTTACTCCGCAGCTACTCGGACGTTTTTGGCGTCACATGAGAGAGATGGCGCCACAGGCATCTTCAATGGAAGCTTCACCTGCAGAAGCTGCTCGCCGATGGCCGCTCGTAAAAGTTGGAACGTGCATTTATTCGATATTTGTAATAAACTTGTATGCTTTGACTGCCCTCTGATTATATTAAGAGCTTGTGGTGCCCTCGTTTCGCAATGTTTTCCTTTTCTTTTGCGATGCAGCTTCCCGAAAATTAGTCTGATGGCAGCCAGCGCAGTCTGCGCATTCTTCTTTCTAGTGCGATGCAGTTAACGCTTTGAGTGTGCGTGTGTGGGTTTCGGAGGGTGTGTGCTTGAGTTAGTTGAGT
This sequence comes from Rhipicephalus microplus, assembly GCF_043290135.1. NCBI lineage: Eukaryota > Metazoa > Arthropoda > Arachnida > Ixodida > Ixodidae > Rhipicephalus > Rhipicephalus microplus. Next base: position 220,216,710 of record NC_134704.1, read on the forward strand.
ATTCCTGATAAGCACTAAATTTGTTTAGCCCAAATTGTGTTTCCTCGAATATAACACCTCGTCGAAAAGGATGATGCATCCGACAAATTATATTGTCTGATACAGTGACCAAACGCACGGTTCATGCTGTGTAGACCGAACCTAAAAGAATTCGCAACAAGATTATGCCCGCCCTTTCACGACATAATTAGAAAAACAGTGCACGTTCACTTCCTAGAAAAGCTTTAACATGCAGGCGTGCTGGCTGGGTTTGCGCCTTTATTATAAAGTGAAATCGTAGTGCTTAAATAATTTTTGTTCTGCTTCGGTTGTAGACCATGGCACAACAGTTTTCTGGGGGTTATTAATAATCAAAATTATGCAGAAACACGAATGTTAGACATATGTAGAGCGACATAGTGAAAAACAAAATAAAAATACACACGAAGCTTCTGCTCCTGACATGAAGCTCTTATTTGCAAGAACTGAAGTACACCATCTAGCCACTGATTTACACACCTTATTCACTTCATGTGTGACGGCTCATCTTCAGCTGCTTGGCCCTCTGCCGCTTCCCTGCCTAATTGTCAGTGTTCAGTCCTTTCAAATTTAATGAAGACGTGTGACAACGTAAAAAGTAATTACTTTCACTTTGAAGGTAGCTGCGTGTCCAATGCAACCAACTTCAATCGAGAGTCTGCGCTGAACAATTGACAGTATGTCCATAATGCTGTCAGAGTGCAGCTTACTCTGGCAAAAACATTCTGTGAAAATATCTTCGAGCTTTTTCATGAAGCTGTACAGCTGACTTGAGGGATGAAAGAGGCCTCCTCGGTCACAAAAGTTGGTCAGCCGAACAAGTTGAAAACAGCCTCGGCGTGGATAATGGGTGATGTATGCGCACTTTTTTTCTATCGATAATATGCACAGACGCGGTTCCAAGTGGAGTTCGCAAACTGCGTTGGCGTCTTCCAGAAGCTTGTCCGCTCTGAGCTTATTCTTCTCGCATTCTTTCGGCCTGTTTTCATCCTTCACGACGCCAAACAATGACATGTCCTGCTTACTCCTCACGAACACGTTGCCTGTTAGACACCCAAGCACCTAGCAGTGGGTTTGCCGTTGTCGCGGCATGAATACAGTATGCACTGTAAAGCATACTGTCATCTTGCGTGGTGCGTAACGCTCAAAGCTGACGGCGAAAACTCGGCGCAACAATGTCCACAGCCATACAACGTGGCGGCTCAAACTCTGTTGCTTTGCAGGACTTGACCGGCTCACAACCGGCTCAGCCGCAACGTCCCTCCCAAACTTCTTCCATTGATGGCGATGCCAGCGCCGCCGCTCATGAGACCAGAGAACCACAAACGTGTGACATTTTTGGAGCCACCCCTCTGCATACCCTCCGCCGGAGAGTGAGCCCACTGCCCCCTTCTAGTACATGTAACGTATTTACCAGTTGATGATGATGATGATGATGATGGTAATGCGGCCATTCCCTTTGTAACGGGCGGGCACACTTTGGCACCCTAGCCAATAGTAAAAAAACAAAGAAAATAGGAAAATAAAATACAAACTGGGCGGGTTGCCGTGTTAAGAACCCTCCCGAAGTCCCTGGAGAGTTATTTTCCCCCATTGTTCTAGGCGAGTTTTGCTGCGCCTCACTGCGGCGTAGTCCACCACATCACCTGTGTCCACGAAACCCAGTGCGGCAGCGAGATCTGTGTTCGAACTGGATGGGCTCAGTTGCGGGCACTCAGTCACGATGTGTACGATGGTCTCGTCAGCCCCACCACACGCGCGACACACCACACTCACGAGTTCACCGTCGTAGGCTTGCTTACGGACGAGAGTACGCAGGGCCCCTGCTCTCGCCTCAAACAACAGCACACTTCCAAGGCCATTGTCGTACAGTGGGACTGGAGCGATGGTGTCCTTGTGCTGGCGGTAGAGGAGGAGACTTGACTTGTTCACTTGTGCCTGCCTCCACTTCTCCTCCTCGGCCTCCTTAATACGTTGGCGAATTTCATTAGTGCGCCCCCGTCGGTTTTCGGCCACCAGTGGCTCCTGGAAAAACCCGAACTTTTTCTCGAGTTGGTACACTCGTCGTACCCACTTGGTGCGCATACATGTCGCCATGAGGTAGTCAAAAACTCGTCGAGACCACCTCTCGCGGGACATGTACATTAGGCGGCAGTGGAACGTCAGTTTGCTGGCCACCTCACGCGCTTCGAAGCTCGACCAGCCGATGTCCCCCTGGACCGCCTCATTCGCCACCATGCCATGACAGCCCAGAGCGATGCGTCCTACTTCCCGCTGTCGCCACTCCAACCATTCCCGGGTGGCCGCTGACATAACCACGACTGCGTTCGCGAATGTCAGTCCAGGCACGTGGACGAGCTTCCAAAGGTCACGTACCATTAAATATCGGTTACAGCCCCACAAACAGCGGCGCCGGAGGATGCTCTGAGCCCGCAGTCCAGCTTCACGCGTCTTCGCCTCATGTAGGCTGTACATGTCCGTTGATGCTGACAATTTTACACCCAGGTACCTGTATTCGGTGCAGCTACTCACTTCGGCATCTCCCAGAGTCACAACCCTCTCCTTGGTGCACTCCCCCACAAGTCTGAGAAGGGCAGTCTTCTTAACGTTGAAGCAGAGCCCCAGGCGGGTGATTTCATCCTGGCAGATGTCCAGCAGTGCCTGCATTTCCTCGGTGCTTTCTGCCATGAGCACGATGTCGTCTGCGAACGTTAAGCCCGGTAGACAACGCCTCTCGTCGATACCGCTGGTCGTGTGGTGGAGCCGAAAACCAAGGCTGGAACTAAGAAGCCTCCTCTCGAGGCTTGAGACGTAAAGAATATACAGTAATGGTGAGAGTGGGCAACCTTGACGCAGGCCTTTCACTACTACAACGGGGTCAGACTGAACATCCCCGAAGTGTGCCACTACAGTGTTACCTCTGTACATACGTCTCACGGTCGAGATGAGGATCTCTGGAAGGCCCAAGTGGTTCATGCAATCAAACAATGCTGCCTGCGGGACACTATCGTATGCTTTTTGTACATCCAGAAAAAAGCATAGCAGAGATCGCCTTTCAAGCTTCGCTATTTCGGCACACTGGGTCAGAGTGCAAATATTATCCTCCAATCTACGACCCGAACGAAACCCATTTTGTAGTTTTGTCAGCAAGTTCTTCGTCTCAGCCCAGCCACTTAGCCATTCCCTTAGGATACCGGCAAACATTCGGTACATCACGCTAGTGACCGTGATAGGGCGATAGCTCTGCAGCAGGTCCGCCGCGCCGCCTTGCTTTAGGATTAACGTTATCCGACCCTCACGCCAGTCCTTCGGGATTTCAGCGCCAGAGAGCTTGCAGACCAGCTCGACAGCTGGTCTGCAAGCTTCTCCCTAGCCTGTGGGCGGAGGCACTTCACCAGGCGCGCTGGCACCTCGTCGGGCCCCGTTGCAGTTCAAGTGCTCATTCGCGCTAAGGCACGGATGACTGTCACACTGCTCACCGCCCAGCGCGGTTCCGCTTCCTCTTGCCTTTCGCCGAGGGCAGGGTGCAGTGTCGCGGCCGCGGAAGCATCCCTGTCGCCGTCATTTCCCATCGAGCAAAACAGTCCACTGATGTATTGTGTCAGGTGCTGCCGCACATGTGCCGCTGGCTGGTTGGTGTCAGCATCCCTCAATTGGGGCGAATTCTGTTGTCGCCTGCCCAGTGTTTGCACATATTGCCAGAACTTCTGGGCTGCGTTCTTGCCCTCTTCGCGCAGAGATTGAAATAGCTTCTTGTTGTACTCGGCAATTTTCGCCTGCACCAATGCCTGTACCTCGTGCTTCAGTTCAAGATATCTCTGCCAAGTGGCTGTGCATGCCTCTGTATCCGACGACCACACCATCCTTCGATGCTCCCTGTTTGCCTCTCGACGCCTTTTCCAGGCTTCCTCAACATCGCTATCCCACCACGGACTCTTTAATGCTCGTGTCGACCGTCTGTCTGGGACCATATGTCGTTCCACCACCCGTCGCAGGGCCAACATGTACTCGTCATAAGTGGTAGCCTCCTGCATTTCGGCACAAGCCTCGAAGTCCTCAACGACAGCCTCGATGGAATGGTGTGGTAGGTACCACTTGATCTTCTTTCGTCTGGAAATTAGTTTTCCTTTATGACAGGAGTGTCCGAAGTCGAGCCTAAGGCGGTTATGGTCGCTGCCGAGACTGTACTTTCCCTCTTCGTCCACACCGCACCTCTGTAGTATTGCATGCAAACGCAGAGAGACCAGGGCATAATCAATATTGGTGGCGCTGCCGCGAGCACACCATGGGAACTGTCCCTTCCACTGTGGCTCGAGGTTCATGATGACGAGGTCTAAGTCTTCGGCCAACTGCAGGAGCATGCAGCTTCCCGTTGGCATCCAGGTGCCCGTCCAGCTCACTCAGGTGCTCATTAAAGTCGCCAATAACGATGAGCTCGTTGTCTGCCTGCAGTCGTCGTGCGTCCTCGCGTACACATCCAATAAGCTTTACATTTCCTTCGTGTAGGCCTTGCACAGACAAGTATACAACACACACCGCAGTGTTCACACCAAGCACATTTCCTGTTACTCACAAGTGGTCTCTGCATTCCCCATCCAAACGTTGCCAATGGAGGTCGTGGCGCCATAACACACCGACCCCTCCCCCTTTGCGACTCTGACCAGATGTGTTCTGACCCGTCCAGTGCCAGTCTGGCTGAATTGGTGGCTCTTCCAGATCTTGCACGTGGGTCTCTGCCACTGCATATAACGAGAACTCTTCCTCTCAGGGCATTATACAGTTCTCCCCACTGTTGTTCCCGGCGGGCACCGTGCATGTTAAGAAAACCCAATCGGAAGCATTGCCACTTCGCCCGGCGCCTATGGCACTTTGATCGACATGGCCGAATGTCCTCTGGACCACAGTGTCTCCCATACTCCCCACTGCGAAAGCTCTCCTGCTCATGTCCTGCTCGGCACGGAAGGAATGTCATTGGGGATGTTGTTGCCTCATGTAGTGCTGGACCATGTCGGCTATCATTCGAGCCAGGTCTAGTCCAATAGGCAGTGCTCCCATCGGTTGGGTTAGGTATCGAGGCGGTATGTTGCCCTTCCAGGGCGGGGGCTGCTGGGGCAGGACAGCTTGTGGTATCACGTCGTTTGATCGCGTCTCCGGGAATAGTAGCCCCACAGGGGACACTTTGGCCCAATGCTCTGTTTTCTGGGGGTCCGTCGGCTCCTGTGGGTGTTTGGTGGTGCCGGGTTGTGGATGCCGGAGAAGCATGGGGTGCTGCGTCTGGGGCCGAGCTGGATGACCTTCGCTCCCCTGTCCGCAAACGTCTAAGGCAGTAGGTGTCAACCCGCCCGGACTCCCGTGGCCAGTGGTACCGGTGTCGTTTTCCTGTTTTCTCTTCGGGCCCTTTTTGTCGCGTCTCCGAGGACCTCCTCGTTTCCCTAAAAAATTGTTTGCAATCGTTGCCAATCGGGTCGCCACTTGGGAGGCTGTGTCGGCGACATAGAGGGCGCTGTCCCGGGCCAGCCATCCTTCTTCCAACTGCTTGCTGTTGTCCAAGAACGTCAATTGCTCTCAGTATGGAACACATCTTTCTTAGCTGGGCATTCAATGTAATAGCTCGAGCCAGTGTAACCTTCCCTCGGGTAGTCACCTCTGGAACAGAGCAAATCACCAGCCTCTCCGCGTACAGGGCCACGCTGTCACGTATCACTTGGACGACGTCTTCCGGGCGGGTCCCCCGAATTGCGTCTGTTGCTCCCACCAGCAGCACCACCAGCCGGCGACAACGGCCAGCTTCCCCTTGGGGTTCTCCTATGCACTGGTGTAGCAACTCCTGTGCACATTTCACAGTCGCATGTTGCGTCCAGCATGTCTGCAGATTCTGTTTGGGGCCAAGTTGTCGTTGGAGTGCTCTTGCGACGCGTGGCACGTTCCCATCTCCCACCAGCAAAATCTGCGAGTGGGTATTGCGGGAAGCCTTAGCTGACTTCGCATACCCTTTAGAGTGTCGACGCTCCTGCTTCATCGCATCGTCGTTCGGCCTCGGGGGCGCCTCCGGGCCCGTTGCAGATAGATCCATTGTGTTGTCTGGGAGGTTGTCTTCTTGCCTCACACCAACTTGCCGGGTTTCCCCAGGTGAATTTGGTATAGTACCTAGCTCTTGCAGTGATTCACCCGTCGACCTGTCTACAGCCTCCTTCATATTCGTGTGTATTCGAGGCCGTTCGGGTGGTGCTCTGCCTTGCTCCTGTCTGCACGGCTTATTGTGATCGTCGTGTGCTGAGTCGTCAGAGTTGACAGGCGCGCTCTTTCCGTCCAGGGGCTGAATTTCGGGTTGTCCCGATGAGCCTGATGTTGGGGTTATCATCGCCCTGGTTTCGGGTGTTGATGTGGACAGAGTGGTATCTTGTTCCTGCTCAGACCGGTCAGGTACCTCCTGACCTCGGGCGGTTACTTGCTGCCCCAGACCTGCTACAATGGCCTCAAGTGCATGTAGCCTGGTCTGTAAGGCTTCTACTCCCTAGCAAAAATTCTGATAGAGGTCTGTATCAGTCTGATACAGTTTCCTATAAGTTGTACCAGTCTTGTACCAGACTGATACAAAGTCTTACCAGTTCTTATAGACATTCATATCAGTCTGATACATTTTCTTACCAGTGCTACCAGTCTCATATCAGACTGATACAAAGTCTTACCAGTTCTTATAGACATTCATATCAGTCTGATACATTTTCTTACCAGTGCTACCAGTCTCATATCAGACTGATACACAGTCTTACCAGTGCTACCAGCTTTTGAATAAGTTTGATTGGTCATTTCTATGGCATATACTAGTCTTTAGGTTTTTAGCCTTTTGTTCATTTATTGGATCTTCAAGATGCATTATTGTCATTTTAACGGTACTTCTTTTTTTGAGCACACTGCCCACATATACGTCATTGGTCATTTCTGCATGTATATTAGTGTATCAGTGTTTTCTATTGAACACTTGACGACTATTGTGTGAAATATTATGACTCAAAGAGTGCAACTGGCAGCTTTTGGATGCGTAGAATAAAATGTACAATGTTTCATGGTGGTGCATAATTGACAAACTGAGCTTTAAATATTCAAAGCAGCTTTCAGCCTAGATGAACGCTTTATTCTGTGTACAAATGGGATTGCAGGTGCCAGATAGCAACACAGTTAATGCTGACAATGATAGATGACGTCTAGAAATTTCAAGATACTAGTATCCAAAGCTTATCAGATGACAGTATAAACATAACTTGAAACAATACAAACAAAACTTCTCATCACAAAGCAATATTAACATAATTCTAAATTTTAATTTATAGGGCCAGTAAACATTCCAAGGGAGATAACTTAATAATCAGTCCACTACTGTGAAATGAGCTTGCTGATACAATAATTTTTCCAAGCGGCGTTGATTCGAAAGCCTCGGGTGGTGGCGCAGTTTCTCCCTTTCACAACACAAGCCAACCCCAGCTGTCTCTTCCACATAGTGCTTCGCCTTCAATGACGAGCCACTACATTAGTGTCATAATCCATACTGGATGAGATAATTTAAATAAACAATGAAATGCTTCTTTGAGTAATCATTAATTGACCTCATCATCAAAACGTAATGCCTCGCAAATCCACTGCCAGAAATATTTCAAAGCAAGTTGAGGGGTTTATTGCGCACTTCAACCGCTTTCTTTTTTTTTCTCGTCAGTCCCAACAAGCTGCGCCGAAAACTACAGGGAGGAATGGCAGTAAAGAAGTGCGATATGTAAGCACACATTATGAGCTAGAGCATGCTTGAAGAAACACCGTAGCTTTTTTGTGTTGCCATTCCCATGTGCGAGTGTGACTATGCAATGTTAGATTTTGGACAGCAGTGCCAGCATGTGACAGCACACTGTGGCAAGAAGCACATTCGATTAAAACGCTGCTCTTGATTTATTTTGGCTATAGGCCAATAGCATGCTTTCAGTTGTTTTACACCACATACAGGCATCCGAAAATTCGAAGTGAGCACAGTCATCTATATGAAAAAAGTCACTTGCAGCTGCAAGATTTGGCTGATATGTTGATAGCAGCATATGTTATTCACAGGTGTGTCTTTACACAAAGCCCAAGCGGTGGCACAGGCCTGCTATATTACTTGCCTGCAATCCTCACAAGATTGATAAATCAAAAACCATGTACTAATTAAGCTAAAGCATTTGAGTGCAAAACACACACACACACACACAAGAAACTGCCTACCATGAGAAAAGTTTAGTTGTGAAGAGAACAACAATAGAAAGGATCGAGCCAACATTTAGTTGTCCTACCTTGCTAAACTCATATTAAACTGGCTATATATGTCACAAGTTTTGAACAAGTTTGGTACATCAGCAACGTAGCAAACACATCCAACTTTCATGTGCAAACACACTGGCCACATCCTTCAAGCACAACTTTTTTTCTCTGTTTCTGAGCGAATACCAATGTGAGATGGGTTCTTATATAATTTTGATGTAAGCCTCACACATGAGCACACACACAGAGCCTGGCAGTTTATTGACATGCACCAGTGTAAAATACATGCCATTGTTGCATTTAAAAAGTGTCGCTCATGCCAACATTGTCGCGAGCCGCATCTGCAGTCCGGTCGGAATCGCTGAGCGAGTTTTCCTCGAAGCCGTAAGTGTCGTCGGGATCAGGATTTTCATTGCTGTCACCATGCGCATCACTCAGACTTCACGCGTCGAAGGCCGCTTCTCCAGAACATCAATTACCAGCTAAAGACTGAGGAATGCTCTTGCTGAGTGTAGCTGGTTGGCCGACTGCGCCTCCACCACTCCTTGTCCGAGGTACTACATATTGCGATCCAGGCTCCAAATAGCGTTTTTTTTTTCTTCTTTTTGATCGAAGCTGGGGTTGAGTTGAATCCATCTCTCGTCGAACTTGACACAAACTTCGGTAGCGCACTTGATGGTGTCCACGCAAAGTGAGGCTGCGGGACTGATAATAAGTGAACGGGTAAAGATCGATTACATCGACCAAGGCTTCACATTCACAACCTGCTTGCTGTGCCTTGAATGTTCAGCACGCCGCGCGGATTTCGTAGTAAACTATAACATGTGCCGCGAGATCACGGCGCTTGGTAGTGACTCTACAGAACCCCTCGCGTGGTGAAGGTGTATTGTACTGTGGTCGCCACGGAGGAAGGTGGTCGTTGCCATGGTGGTCGCTGACTGCCATTATGACTAGATGATTGTAGGTATATTAATGTGATAGATAAATGAATGAATAGATTGATACGGCTGTACCCTTTAAATTGGGCGGCGGCTAACGCCACCTAGCCTAACCAACGCGAATATGGCGACACAGCGCATGACCTCTGAAGTTGCCGTTGCGCGCCCGTCATTGCGCGTTTGCCATCTCGGAGGCTATGCACAGCGTCACCTTTTTACAGTAATTGCATTCATTGTTTATATAATATTTGCTGTGAGCTCTAAAAAACTACCCTCTAAGGTTGCAAAAACATGAATTAAATGTCTTGTAAATAAATATTTTTGTTTTCAAAAACTAAATTGCGTTGTGTTGAGGAAGAAGTCGTGGACTCATGGTTGCATAAACTACTTGGGAGATCCACAAATGGCACTGCCATCGTCATCAATAGCAAGTTCGTGGCGGCCTTGGAACGTGTGTAGTGCATGTGAACATTGTTGCATCTCTTAATTGCTCAGTATCGCGCCTGTACACTTGCAGTTCTCCAATTCTCCAAGATGTTTGGTTTCGCGATGATAATTAAAAATTAATAGTCCCGGTAAGTGCATGTAAGTACATCAATCCGAAGGATACAGGCAATTTTGATCCTCACATGTGGTACCGGGTGTTCTGGAAGGATAACACACACTGCGGCCACTATCACGCTCAAGTGATTAAGCTTTACGGTAAGTCCGCGCCTCTTGTATTCCCAATACAAAAACAAAGAGGAAGAAGCAGTCGTCCTGAAGTTATTTACTGGTTATATTTTCTTAGGCACCGAGGATGATGCAAGGAATGCAACAGAAAAACGACCATCCATTCCGCAGACCCGATTGCGACTCCTCCGATAGCTGCAGTTCAAATGAAGTGGACAATAAGTCGTTTAAAAAAGTAAGTTACAATTGGTCACACTGCAGCTGATATGCTACTTGCAGCGTAATTATTACCGACAGCCAAGTTTGGCTATCCTTGACATTGCGGCTGTTGTGCTACTGCGGCGCAATTACAATCGACAGCCAATTTTGCTCTGCACGTGGAATCGACAGCCAATTTTGCTCTGCACGTGGTGCCGTGTCACACATGAAGCACCAATGCTCTGATATACTCCCCGCCCCCTTAGCGAATATATCAGAGCATCGCTGCTCCACTACTGTGCGGGCGCCGGAACGTCGTATTGAAGGTGTTAGTAAAGTTGCAGTATGCTGAAGATCTATTTTATTCTATCGTAGTATGACGCAGCTTAGTCGCATTTTTTTTTTACAATTGACTGGTTAAAAATTATTTTTGCTTGTGTGGATATACGCCCTGTTTGTGCTTGCGAACTAGCAGTGAAATTTGTGTGTTGGGTTGTCTGCAGTTCTAAGAAACACGACGTCAAGCTGCTGTTAAGCAGAAGACAAAGCACGTCAGCAACCGTTTTAAGAAGCAGCAGGTAGACCTGCCGTTTGCTAATGCTGAAAAAAAAGAACAGAGAAAGAGCTTCTGAAAGAAGTGAATATAAATGCGCAGGGCTCAAAATACAAAAGCATTAGAAAGAATAAGCCTAATGGAAAATGCCCTTCGCAGCAAAAATTTCCAAACAGGTTTATTATTTCTTCATAAGCTGTTGTAACGCACTGCTGCTAGGGTTGTATGCAGCAGCAAGTTGCCCTATTCTTATAGCGTGCAATTTTGCTGAAAAGCAGAATTCAATGCAAGCTCATGGGTGGCATGGATGCATGCATGTTTTTCTAATCACTTGAAAATGTGCTTTTACAACTTTCACAGTGTGGTGGATATTAAAAAGAACACCACTTGGTCAAAATTTCTTGAGCCCTCCACTACGGCATCCCCTATAATCAAACCATGGTTTTAAGACGTGACATGCAACGTATAATTACAGTTTAATTGCATATCTCAACTGCATGCTATGTTTATCATATATATTATTGGACCATGCACACCTAGGATGCTACCGTGACAATTAAGGGTGCAATATACTTTATTTCTGCGCACTCTACTTTTTCATTGCAGCAAAGAACCTTGTCCTTTGCGGGTGTTGCAGCTGCAAGCCTCAAAAACAGAAACGACTTGCACCTTTGCCACCGCTATGTGCTGCCACGCTGGAACCACCACAGCGACCACGGACAGCCCTGAAGTAGCCCACTCAAGTGTGAGGGAGGCTGCACCGCTTATCAATTATGTGCCCACTGACAGAGAGGTATCATAAACCTCTAGTATGCTTTGTCTTGAAGATATATTGCTTTGCTTTAATGAGAAAATGTGCATTGACAAACTAATGTGTGCACATCATCTTTGACTTGTTTTATGGGTGCATCGGAGCAAAGGAATTGCCGTTCCCAAGAGGTTGTACAATCACTCCATGGGCTTGAAAAGACAGACCCGTTTTGTTCGTTAGGCGGCCTTTACCATTTTTTATACAGCAGGCCAAGTCGGTAGAAGTGTTACTGGCGCAGCCTCCAATCGGTCTAAAGGGGAGGCAAAATCTCCCTAGGAGAAAGAAACATATGCTGTGTTTTCAGGTGGGTGAAATTTTGCAATCTGACCGAAATTCATGGAAGTTGGTGGCTCCATTTTTGCACGTAATCAGCCGAGGTTTCACTGCCAACTTGTGTTATAATTACTTACTAAAGTTTCAAGTGTGCTTTTGCCTACTGGAGCTGGGTACTTTTATGCAAGAATCCACAAACTAATTTTAAACAATATTAGAGAGGCAGACTGATAGCACTCCTACTTATTTCCTTGTCATATTGACTCCTCTATTTAGAGTGTACATAATTGTCGCTTAATAAGTGCCTGTAACTTGCTTTGTTTTTGATCATGCAGATTTCTTCAACCAGTTTTTTGAAGCACATCATTCTGATTGGAAAGGTTGAGCAAATGAAGAAGCTCCTTAATAAAGCTTTGGCAAACAAAATTAATGACTTTGTGAAATCAAAAGATTAACCAAAGAATGGCACATCAAATAAAATATTTTGTTTGATTTCTGTGTTCATATTTGTGTCCTGCTTGCTCTGATGTAGCAGTGCACCTGCCAGTTGGCTAAGCACCGATTCGCTTGTGGGCCTATCAGAGTAGAATGCTACACTTATAGGCTGGTACACTGATAGACTGGTACACTGATAGACTTGTACACTGATAGACTGGTACACTGATAGACTGGTACACTGATAGACTGATACACTGATAGACTGATACACTGATAGACTGATACACTTATAGACTGATACAACTGTCAATAACCTGATAGCCTATCAGTTTTTCTATCAGAATTTTTGCTAGGCTGTCAAGCATGGCTTGCAAGTGAATGGGTTAGCCGCACTTGCCGTGGCGAGGTCAGGGAAGCCAGCCTCGTCGAGGTATAACCATCTGTCACATCTGTCGCACTGTACGACTGGCGCGCCGGTGCGTTGCTGTTGTTTAGCTCGCTTCGTCATTTGGCCCTTCAGCGTTACCTGTTGCTTGTCACTAGCAGTAGCCTGTTGTCTTTCTGGCCTACCTCCTCGGCGTCATGGTATGCTGCACGTCAAAAACGACGTGGGCAGCCGATAACACTCCACCAACCGCCTCTCGCACACCACGGGTGTAGACACTGGCTCCACCTCTCGTCCGCAGGCGGTACCACTCCACTACATGCCGATGTTGCTGTCGGTGTTCGAGACCGGCCCATTAGGCCTCGTCCTCCTAGACGCTCGTACAGCGCGACGGTCCGTTGTCACAGCACATAGGCGGTAGCCCGATGGTCCCTGGGACTCGATGAGACACTCCCCCCGCATCCGGAGCGCAGCACTTGCTCACGTACGCCTTAAGCGCACATCATAACTCACGTCAGAGGGAGCGAACCAGTCAATTTCCTGGTACGCTCCCTCTAATTTGTATCGACATTCTTCATGTACAAGTAGCTGAAAACCTTCCTAGCCCAACGCTCCTCCCCCATTTCTCAAAATCGCTTCTCAAATTTTATCTTACTGCTAGCTTCCCTGCCCTCAAATGATGTCCATCCCATATCACCTAGAACTCCCTGATTTAGTATATTCCCGTGAGTTCCTAAAGCAAGCCTACCTATTCCACGTTGCTTAATTTCTAATCTTAGTTGAAAATTCTGATCTCATGCACAAGACCGAATTGCCGAACGTCAGCCCAGGAACCATGACCCCTTTCCATATTCCTCTCACAACATCATATATCATACCTATTGTAATTCCACAGTGCCCTGTTTTTCATTACCGCTGCATTCCTGTTACCTTTAGTCGACACGTATATTTCGTGTTCCTTTAGGTATTCGTTCCCATTGCTTATCCATGTGCCCAGATATTTGTATTTATCTGTTATATATCTCTAGCGTGACTTCCTGTATTCTAAGCTCACTGCCTTCGTTATCATAAAAAATCATGGCTGCTGATTTTTCCGTACTAAATCTGAAATCTAACCTATCTCCCTCGTTAGCGCAGATGTCCATCAATCTCTGTAAATCTTCCTTGTCGTCGGCCATTAGCACTATATCATCTGCGTACATCAATGCTGGTAGTGCCTGTTCAATGAGTTTTCCTTGTTTGACGAAAGAGAGGTTGAAGCCCATTCCACTTTTCTCTAATTTGGCCTCTAATCCTTGTAGGTACATCATGAATAACAAGGGTGACAGAGGGCACCCCTGCCTAAGCCCCCGTTTCACCTCTGTGGGCTTAGATACCTGTATTTCCCACTTTATAACTACCTCATTACTTTTATAGATCTCCTTTAAAAATTAGTGACTACATCTTCCACGCCTAGTGTGTCCAGTATTCCCCACAATTCCTCTTGAACCACGCTATCGTACGCTCCCTTGATATCCAAAAATGCTAGCCACAGGGGTCTGTGTTCCTTTTTTGCTACTTCGATGCACTGCGTCAGTGAGAAAAGATTGTCTTCCAACCTCCTGTGTTTCCGAAACCCATTCTGCAGTTACTCCGGCACCCCCTCATCCTCTATCCATGCCTGCAGTCTTTCCTTTATAATCTACAACGCCAGCCTGTAGACCACTGATGTCACTGTTATAGGACGGTACTTGTTTATGTCAGCTTTGTCCCCCTTTCCTTTATAGATCATGCTCATCCTGCTAAGTTTCCATCTATCGGGAACTTCTCCATCGATCATTATTTTGCTCACTGCCTCTTTCAAAGTCTGCTTAGACTTCGGACCCAATGTCTTTATCAGCATATCAGCCAGCCTTGGGACGTTTATTCGTCACATGTGCACGAGTCCGAACGATATGTCTTGTGCTAACACAGCTAGGGGAAGCGTAGTACCCATCGTGGCACGTGGTCGACGCGGCACAATCAGCTGTGAAAAAAAAAAGAAGGGGGGGGGGGGAGGGCAGCGCACCGCCTGCTGTGACTCTATTCAGTTTTCCCCGTCGTCCCTATAATACTGAGACACGATCTCTTAATTGCACAGCAGCGCACACAGCAAGAGAACGCGCCCCAATGTCCGCAAGGCGCGGTTCATTCCGTTAATTCAAATGACCTCTTAATTGCACAGCAGCACACACCAAGAGAATGCGTTCCAACTTCTGCAAGGCGCGGTTAATTCCGTAATTAAAACGGCCAGCGTCGCTCATGCACTTGCAAAATGCACCGCGGACGACGCCAAATCCTCACGGAGAAGCCACAACTACAGGGGGAAATTTCTTCGCCAAATTTGGCGGCAGTGTGGCAACACTGACCCTTTAAGTCTGACAACAACCTTTTGGCGTTGCATAAGTCAGTTGCCAGATTTTGGGGTGGTTGTTGCCAGACTGCTGCTAAATTTGGCTAAGCAATTTTTTTTGTAGTTGTGGCTTCTCCGTTAGAGTTTGGTGCCAACCGGTAGCGTCTCCCGTCGTAGCGCGCGGTCGACGCGACACGATCAGCTGAGAAAAAAAAAAGTAAGGGGGGAGGGGGGCAGCGCATCACCTCCTGCGACTCTATTCAGTTTTTCCCGTCATCCCTAATACTGAGACGCGATATCTTATTCGCACAGCTGCGCACACAGCAAGAGAACGCGCCTCGACTTCTGCTAGGCGCGGTTCATTCCGTTAATTAAATTGGCCTCTTAATTGCGTAGCAGCGCTGCGCTCGACTTCTGCTAGGCGCGGTTCATTCCATTAATTAAAACAGCCAGCGTCGCTCGTTTACGAAATGCACCGCGGATGGCACCAAATTCTCACGAAGCCGCCACAAGTACAGAAAAAACTTTTGCAGTCAAATTTAGTGGCAATTTGGCAACACTGACCCTTTCAGTCTAGCAACCACTTATGCAACGCCAAAAGGAACCTTGCCCCGAATCTTTCCTAACATACCCGACCACCTGCCAAAACCAACGGTGCCAAAGTCAGCAAGAAAACAACCCACAGTGAGGACAGTTGTCCCGACCTAAGTTGCTTCCTGCCAAAGTGATGAAGATTTATGTGACGAAATTGATGCATGTGATGGCATGGATGTTGATCAATGTACCGATGTTCGCACGTTAGAAGCAGTGCCCTGGTTTGCTGTCGTGCAGGGCAGCCCAATATTTGATTCCTGGAAGGTGAGTGCCTCTACCTCTAAGGTTATTTTTTACAAACTCAAAGAGTCTGGCGGCGCTGTGAACATTCAAAAGGCTGTTGTGATCCGGCAAGACTTGGCGGTTGAAGTTAGTTCGAGAGGTGTACTTGTCCCGCTTTCTTACTGACATGATTTGGCCGCAAATAATACACACACAAAGTAAAGAACACTCAACGACAAGCACAAGCCGCTTGTGCTTGTCATTAAGTGTTCTTTACTTTGTGTGTGTATTATTTGCGGCCAAATCATGTCAGTAAGCAAGTACCAACTAGGCCAACAATCAGTATTGTCCTGCTTTGCAGCTACGTCGGGAAAGATGAAAACATTCAGACCTGGCTAACAAGCCTGAAGAATTTAACAATGCTTCTTCGCTACATTGAAGATCTCAAGATTCGCAGTGTGTAAATGTGAGCTGTTTCCAGGTATTTCATCGTCAACGACAGCCGTCAAAAGGCAGAGAGTATGGCGAAAAAAGGAATGCATGGTGCTCTCAGGTGAACATTTGTGTCTTCCATGCAAAAGAACAAAAAAAATTTTGTTGACAGAGTCAAGCGTTGCCCCCAAAGAAAGCGCAAAACGGAAGCCAGAATGTGAACTTTAATACCTGAAGAAAAAGACCATCAGGGCCACTGTGTTTCGCGAAAGAGCTAAAAGACAAGTGTCTGCATTGAGACACCGTGGAAAGTCTTTCACAAGCACAGCAACTAGCCTTTAGGGCAGCAGTGAAAGCCGCGAAGGCGAAATCGCCATGAGGAAGACGTTATGAACAGGAATGGCTCATGACTTGCTTTCTGTTAAGAATTTCAAGCCCACGTGCTTACAGACTGATGTCAAAGATGAAGCTCATGTCACTACCAACCACTGCAAGGCTGAGACAAATGATGAAAGGAATGCCCTGTGAATTCGGTTCCAACAAGCTGTCTCTTGAGAGTATTGGGGCCTTTATGAATAACCGAACAGGAGTACAGAGCTACGGCACACTGATAATGGACGATATGAAGGTGCGAGAGGTTGTTGCATTTAACAAGAGTACCTACAAGGTTGATGGCTTCGTTGATTATGGAGATGGCCATGACTCAGAAACAACAGCCGACCACGTTTTAGTACTCATGTTTTAACCTTTATTTCACTTCTGGGTGCAACCAATTGCTAGTTTCACTACGAAGCATGCAGCTCCTGGAAGAGTACTAGCAAGGCTTGTTTTAGAAGCTATTTTGCAATTATACAAGCACAATGCAATTGTTGTTGCAGTTATGAGTGATGGTGCCAGCACTAACAAGGCCATCTGGTCTACTTTTGGCATCAAAGGCAAGCTTCATGCATTGAAAGACAAAGTTTACCATCCTTGTGTATCTGATCAGCAGCTCTACTTCCTCTGCGATGTACCTCACATTGTCAAATGCATAAGGTATCATCTAATGCGTCACAAGTATGGCATGGTAAGTAGGTTAGAATGCTTTTGATTGTTTTTCATGTTTGAGAAACTGAATTAAGCTATGACTTCTGCAATAAAACACCCTTCTTAATATCTCTGTTGTTTTTATATATTACGGATCGGTGAACAGAAAACAAATTTCGACCACTATCCAAGACTCCAAGAAATAGATGGCAAACAGCAGCTTCGAGTGGTGCCGAAATTGACAAAAAAGCACGTGAGCCCCGACAATCTGCAAAAAATAAACGTGACCTTGGCTGTGCAGGTAAATGAAAATGTCATATTTACCATACATGCCTTTGATTGTTTATGACTTTGCTTAGATGCATATATGTTTGTTCTAAAAATAAAACAGGATTTTTTTCCTATATGTTCTCAGCTTTTCAGCTGAAGCACTGCCGTCGAGATAAAGGTATACCAGCGGTTAGACGAGCCTGACTTGAAAGACTGCCACGGCACCATTCAGTTCACCTTCATGGTGAACGACCTTTTCGATGCCTTGAATAAGAAGCTTCCCCAGTTTGGAATAACAAGTTCGTCAACAGGAATTGAGGTATTGAAGATACTGTGCATGTTACAGATGGCATAGATAATACTTCATAGCATCTGTTGCAGTGTTATGAAATTGATTTGCCCTGTGGCTTATTTAGTAGGTCATCCAGGAGTTACTTGATGCTGTAAATGTGACTGAGGAAAACCATATCGCCATCGGAACAGTAATGTTTGCATCGCAAGTTACAATGGAGTCGCTTCGAGTTACGCTTGCATCGGTACGGAACCTCATGACAGATCTTCTGTCTAAAGGGGCGCATTATGGGCTCACGGGCAAATTAAACCAGCACCCTTTAGAGGTAAGCTGCTCATTGTTCTTGTTTATTATGTTAATATTTGTGAAATTTTTAACTAAAAGAAAGCATCTCTTTATTTTTATTTCTAGAGGTTTTTTGGTGTGACAAGAAGTTATGGAGGTCACGAAGACCACCCTACCTCAATCAGCTTTTCACACATATATAGGCTTCTGAGCCTGTATACACCAATCAGCACTTGTGTCACTGTGAACGTGAGCAATGAGCAGACTTTTGTGCTAGCCACTATCGCTGGCAGCATGAAAAGAGGAAAAAAGTACACACTGTCATCCTGTGAAGGACTCCAAGAGGTTGTTGGAGGGAAGTTAGCGGAGATATGTTCTACTGCACAGAATGAAACACTGACAGCACCTGATCATGGTTACTCTACACTAGCAGCACAGGACTGCGTTATTTACTACTTGTGCGGCTACCTTGTGCACTCTTACCTCAAGCGTGGGAGGTGTTCCGACTGTATACGTAGTATCCGGTCTGGAAATGCCGAGTGCCCAGAGGCATTTCCCACTTTGGAGAGGTGAATTTAATCTCGGCAGCCTCAAATTGCCATCATGGGAGCTCTTCTGTATGTTTCGAGACATCGAAGCCAATATTTCAGATGAGCTGGCGAACAACCAGCTCTGTGCAGACACCTTCTGGAGCCTCCTCGACGCCTTTGGTGAGTGTAACATTACTAGCGTCGGCTGACCTGCTTACAAGAACACCCCTACTGCAGAGCTTCTGCACTCCTACATAGTGCAAAGAATGCATTTTGCCCCCAGAGATACTTGCAAAAGCCTCACCTCTTCAGAAAAAGTTGCATCTGCTAGAAAAAAACGTGAAGTTGATGTGAAGGCTTGCACTGTAGTACTGTCACCTCAACCCTTGTAAATATGTCCCCACAAGTGTAGCTGTTGCATTCACTTTCATGAGATCCAATATAAATTACTAAGCATTTTTCTTGATTCCTTGCTTCTTTCTTGATTTTCAAGGCTTTGCAGCAGATTTGGGCCATGTAATGCGTGTTGTGGTAAAGTTAGAATATAATTGGGCATTATGAGATCCTGGGACGATTTTTACGCGCATTGGCAAAGAACAAGCGCTGGTTATAACGGGATGCAGAATAAAGGAAAGTAAGGGCGCTGTGCAGTCCTTGCTTCTCTCTCTATTTTGTGCGTGTGTGCTGTTTTTTTGTTGTTGTTGTAACGATGAGATACAATGAAAAAGCACTTTTCGCTAAAGCCAGATTAAATGCGAGCAAAGTTACGCTTGTGCTTCCAAACGATGCGGTTGACTCCTGCCAGTGCCTTTCTAGCAATAGCAGACGACGCAGCGAGACCGATCTCAATTAGAGTTACTGTATATGCTACCTTTAGGTAGGAAGCATATAAAGTAACTCTCATCTCAACGGTACCGCAGCGCCACCGTCTGGTCGGCGATGGCAGTACGCCGCTCCACACCATCGGAAAGCCGCGCGCTTTGCCAACCCGCGCATCTTACCATCTGGCGTCAGCTGTGCCAGCGCCTCCTCTAGTTTTTCTGTGCCTGTTGCGTCGCACGTGTTCCCGTTGCTCTACTATTGGCGCTCTATTTCTCCGAGTGACCGTGTGGTAGCATCAGTTTATTACCCTCTCGTATGGAGGAAGGAAAAATATAGGAGAGGCCCTGTCACGGAGGAAGGAAAAGTAGAAGTGACCCTGATGTCACTCGTTGTGAAGCCGCTATGAAGTCAGAAGTCGGCCATATTCACTGGGAAAATTTTCCTCTCTTGTTTACATCCGAATGTAAAGCAGAAGGCACAACTCTCTCTCCGGCTCGGAAAGCACGTGAGCTGCGAAGCGCGCATGTCGTGCCGATCCGAAGCTAATAGAATGGGGCTCAACACTCTGGGCCAGCGCGACACCTTCAGCAAAATCATTTCGTGCAGCGAGTAACACCTCACGGACAACGAAGCAAGCACAAAAGAACGCGCGCTAGATGCACTGACAACGGCGAGTGTTTTCACGTCATTGATTCAGCAACTGTACAGACAACATGATTGGTCGTGCGCCTTATATGGTTTAATTCCGCCATGTGGCCAACGCAGCGTCCGGCCACTGTGTCCGTGTTCCGCGTGAAACTCACCAGCGTCAGCATTTTGCGACCGTTGTGACTTTGAGCACGGTGAAAGTGACACTTGAACGCAGTTGCTGTTACGTTGCGATTACATGCAAGTTGTTACTGTACACACACAACCCAAAACTACGTATGTGCGCATGGTCCTCATAGCGTCTTGCTGGGCTCAATAGTGTCATCCATTGTCACAAGTAGGAACACTGCCCAACCATCGATGACCTGCAAGGCGTTCGTCGTCGTTCCGTTTCGTCATGGTACCCAACGCGATTTCGCTGAACACTAATTGCTTCATCCGCGTCATCCGCCACACGACATATGGATATGCACTCATTCTACGCAATTTCGAAACCCCCTGATGGACAAGGGGAATTGCAAACGCTGTTAAGAGTACAGTAAATGCCAGGAGAACACTGCGTAACCAATAACACGGCACAGAGCACGGATATTGTCCGCCACGGCTCAGCACGAGACCTGGGGAGGCACACATGCTGCCACCAGCCGCGGCCGCTCACTGCTAGACCAGCTACACTGCGCAACACGTAACCATAGCAACGCCGCCATTGTGCACAGTGAATATGGCCGCCATTATGTCATTTCCTCCACACTTTCACCGGCTGAGCATGCCCTCTCCTATCTTTCCTTCCTCTGTGGGCCCTGATGCCACTCGTTGTGAAGCCGTGATTTCGGCCATATTGCCTGAGCAAATTCTCCTCTCTTGTTTACATTTCCTTCCTCCATGGGCTGCGCAGGTGGGCTGCGCAGGGCGCGTGTCGTGTCGATCCGAAACCAATGTAACGGGGCTCAATCCTCTGGTCCAGCGCGACACCTTTGGCGAAATCATTTCGTCCGAGTATTAACAGCGAGTAACAGCTCGCCGAGAATGAAGCAAGTACAATTGAACGCGCACTAGATGCACTGGCAACGGCGAGTGTTTTCACATCATTATTTAAGCAACTGTACAGACAACACGATCGGTCGTGCGCCTTCTACGGTTGCATTTAACCACACGGCTGAAGCGGTGCGAGGCCACTGTGCCCGTATTCCACGTGAAACTCACTGGCGTCAGCATTCTGCGACCGCGGTGACTTTCAGCACGGCGCAAGTGGCACTTGAACGCGATTGCTCTAGCTGAGATTACAATGCTGAGTGCGAGTATACCAAGTGGAACAAAAAATGTGTTTCAATGCGCACATGCAAGTTGATACTGTACACATACTGAACACGAAACTACGTATGTGCACATGGTCCTCATTGCGTCTTGCTGGGCACAACAGTTTCGTCCGTTGTCACAAGCAGGAGCACTGAACCGCACTCAGTGCTCCTGCTTCAGTGCAAGCAAGCAGGTCAACGCCTTGCAGGTCAGTGCAAGCAGTCACTGACCTGCAGGGCGTTTGTCGTCATTCCGCTTCGTCATGGGGCCCAACGCAATTTCGCTGAACACTTCGAATGCTTCATTCGCGTCATCCGCCGCCCGACACATGGACATGCGCTCATTATATGCACTGTTTTATGCACCCCATAGTAGATGATAGGTTTTATAAACGTTGCTATATAGGAGTGTACGTGGACGTTAGGCAGGGTTGGAGGGAGACGAGGAGGAAGAAGAGGTTAGAAAAAAAGAAGATGGCTGCCACCCCAGCCTAGTACTGTGTATTATTACAAATTGGCGCAGCCGGGTATACTTTCTGTGCGGACATTCAAGATGTGGGTGGACTTCACCATTGGAGCAAATCAACGCGGTGGCATACGGATCGTGACCGTGATGCCTCAATATGAAAAGGAACTAGCACTTTCGGAAGCAGTGAGCACTGACGCATTTGTTTCCTATATAAGCACTAAAATGAAGCTCACTCCAGACCATTTACTTGCTAATAGAACGGTGAGGATCAACATGAAACTTCAGGATTATGAGAATTTCGTGCTGACTCCAGTAAGAAACAACGCGAAGCCTGCTACCGCTGCTTCACCTGACAGCTCCGTTGAGATGATCAACAAGTTTCTTGAACTGCGCCAAGAACAGAATAGGCAGCAAAGTGATTTAATGCGCTTGCTTGTAAACGTGACGGAAAGATTAAGCAGACTGAGTCGCGAACGCGTGAAGCCAGACATGTTTGACGGAGAGTCTAGTAGTCCCGAGTCCTGGCTCACGTTTTAGTATGCATGCAATGAAAACTACTGCCACAGCGATGAAGATAAAGTGAAAAACATGCAACTATTTTTATCGGGCATAGCAAAGTGTTGGTACGAATGGCGTCTCAACGCTCACAGCAACAAACCATGGATAGAGTGTAAAGAAAGCTTTCTGAGCTCGTTCAGCGAGAACAAGGTGTTGCTATGGGACAAAGCAATCACGTTCAAATACAGGTCTGGATCTGCAATGAGCTATTTTTATGAGAAAAGGCGCTTGCTACAGCTGGTCGACTGATCTTTGCCTGAGACGTCTGTGGTTCCGCTTATCATTCATGGTTTAAGTCTGGACCTTCAGAAGCAAATACAGATGAGAGGACTCAAGACGGTCGAAGAACTTCTGCAGGGAATACGAAACCTCTACCTCCAGGACCTAGGAACCCAGCGTCAACCCATGACACCTGCTGCAAGGAATACTGGGGCAACACGACCTGAGGAACGACGCCCCCATGCAAGCTGGAGACCTACTGCAACACCCGTATCCTTTTTGACCGCCCAAGGAGGCTCAGACCATGCCGAAGAGCTATATGACATAACAAAAAACCAAATAAAGAGGGTCTCGGCTTCCACCCGACGACATCAAGAGAAGCTGTTTATTTGTCTCATACAAGTCTATTGTACATATCTGTTTTTGTGGATGGGAAGGAACGGAGTGCGTTAGTCGACAGCGGAGCAATCGTCATGGTTATTAACGCAAATATTGTTGAGAGGGCGAAAGTAAGAGAGGGAAGACGAGTAGAAGTACACAGATATGATGGAAGACGAGATGTTCACGATAAATGGACTTGCATAACCATATCGTGTCTCGGTAACGCTGTCACTGCGCAAGCACTGGTACTCGACGGAGTTCCGTATGAACTACTGCTTTCACGTCCAGTCATCAGTGCACTTCGCCTTAATATCTACTGGACAGGTGAAATTACCGCAGAAGAAAAGCGCCGCGCTATCAACGCTGCAGTTTCGCCTTCAAGGACTCCGCGGAAACCATCGTCAGGTGAAGATGTTAGGACGCTTTACCCGGAATTGCTGTGCCTGAAAAGATATCCTACAGCAACTAAGAGTTTGAGGTTCCATTCCAGCTCAGTGATACGACGGTGGTGAGAAAAAAAGCCCTATAATATGTCACGAGAGAAGAAAGTGTGGCTTCAGAACGAGATTCAAAAGATGTTGGATGCGCAGATTATCCGTCCATTCACGACTACGTTCGCTTCACCCATCACCATTGCACCAAAGGAAGATGGAAGTCTTCGACTCAGCACGAACTACAGACAAATTAATAAGCACACTGAGCTTTTTCCGTTTCCTATGCCACGTATAGACTCAATCATAGATGACACGGGTGGCTGCAAAGTTTTCTCGCGCATTAACCTATGTAAAGGATTTTGGCAAGTTCCGATTTCTGAAAAGTGCAAGAAATATTCTGCCTTCATCACGCCCTTTGACATCTATGAGTATAACCGACTTCCATTTGGATGGAAGAACTCACCCGCTTGGTTCCAGAAAATTATGAACGACGTCTTGCGACCATTTATCGGGAAGTTTTGTAACGTCTACATAGACGATATAGTAGTATACTCCCGCAACGAGGAAGAGCACTCAAACCATCTGGCTAGAGTACTTCAAGCACTTTGTGACGCCTAGCTCAAAATTAATAACAAGAAGAGTGAGTTTTTCCAAAGTAAAGTGGTGGTTTTTGGCAGAGTATTTGACGGCCAAACCAAGACAACAAAACAGGAATCAGTCGAACCAGTCGCAAAAATGCAGAATTCATATGACTTGCACTATTTGCGGGTATTTCTGGGTCTTGCAGGGCATTTCCGGCCATTCATTAGAGATTATGCGACCAAAACCAAATGCCTCACAGAAATGACTAAGAAGAATGTGCCATATCAGTGGACAGTAGAGTGTAAATCTGTTTATCACAGCTTTGTGACCATTATTTCATCGGATCCGCTCCTGACTCTTCCAGACTTCAAGTTGCCCTTTGAACTGAACACCGATGCTTCTTATTATGGCACAGGCGCAGTGCTTTACCAGAGAGATACCGACTCTCCACGGAGCCGTCAACAGAGGGTCGTCGGGTACTATTCGTATACCTTTTCGAAAACTCAACTGAACTACACGACTACAGAGAAGGAAGCCTTGGCAGTCTTAATGGCCGTACGCTATTTTAGACCTTACCTGGATGATAGGAGCTTCAAGCTCTTTACGGATCACCAAGCCTTAACGTATATCCTTAACCTCGCTGAGCCCCGAGGAAAAATTTCTAGGTGGGTGAGTGAACTCCAGCAGTTTACTTTCATGGTCCACCACAGGCCTGGAGAACACCTAAAGGATGCAGATGTGCTTTCAAGACTTGCGGTAATTGATCATAAAAATGTCAACGCAACATTGTTGTGGGAGGGAACTGAAGAACTTAAGTACCATAACGGAAAGTTCACAGTTCCAGAAACAATGGTGCCTCGAATTTTGGAGCTCTATCACGACTTCCTGCAGTCAGGTGGACATGACGGCTTTTGGAGGACATATCACAAGATTCGTCAGCGTTTTTAGTGGAAACACCTGAAAGAGGACGTTCAACGGTATGCTCAGTCTTGTCATCAATGTCAAGTTCACAAAGCCAAGTACCTTCAGAGAACAGATGAGATGGTTTTGCCTCAACATTCTGACGTACCATTTGAAGTCATTCATCTGGATTTCGCAGAGCTCAAGAAGAAGGCTGCAGGAGTAAAAAGAACGGAGTCTTTCATAGTGGCAATAGACCAGTGCACAAGAATAGTGGCTGCACGGCCGGGAAGGGAAGACGCAAATAGTGTGAGCACTCTTTTAAATCGAGAAATGTTCAAGAATACGAAAATAGTAATATCAGACAATGGGCCAGCGTTTCTCAGTCAGCGTTTGCAAGATTGGGTGAAGGAACGAGGAGTTGTATTGCGACGCTGCACTTCGTACCATCTTGCAGGAAATGGCATGGCTGAACGAATCATTCGGGATTTGAAGCAGTTCATTTCAATGTATCCAGGTTTTCAGGGTGGATGGAAGTGCTGCTTGGAGGCAGCTGTCGCTCATCACAATCGGTCGCACACTGCGAGCATCTGCTGTAGCCCATATTTTGCAGCTTTCTGAAAGGTACCAGTGCTTTCTGCTGATCAAGAACTTTGCATTGCAGACCGCCTGCAATTGTGTGATAAACAAAAAACTTCGGAAGCCTACCAGCGATACCGGTAAAGTATGAAGAGGAACTTTGACCGTCGCCACAACATGCGGATACCTCAGATACAACTCAACGATCTGGTGCTTGTCAGAAAAGGCCTTCCCAGCACAAAGCAGGTATACATGGGACCTTATCGCATGGTGCAGATCGCAGTGCAACAGGGCGTTCTCAAAAGGGTCGGTTACACCAACGATGATGGTGTGCTGCAGTTTGCGACCGTTGGAAACGTTTTCATGTATCACCCCAGGAGGGATGAGTCTCCAAAGAGGGGGAGGGTACGTGGACGTTAAACAGGATTGGAGGGAGACGAGGAGGAAGAAGACGTTAGAAAAAAAGAAGATGGCTGCCACCCTAGCCTAGTTCTGTGTATTATTACGAGGAGTACAGTAACTGCCAGGAGAACACTGCGTAGCCAACAACGCGGCGCAGAGTACGGATATTAGGGAGTTTTATATTGCACACCACGAACCCTTGCGGTGCGGTCCCTGCCACTGCGCATGCGTCGTAACGCGTGTCGGCGTTCGCGTTCGCAGACCGCACGCACAAAATCCGAAATTGCATGCGGTGACCGCAGCCCGTGTGTGGCCCGCAAGCGCCGTTTTCGAGACTACGGTGTCGCTTGACCCTGCGTTGCGGTTTGCAGCAGGGCAAACGCAATTCTAAAACTCATATGGCGCCCACAACGCCCGCAGCACTTTCAAACGGTATTCTAAAAATCCCTGTTGTCCGTCACGGCTCTGCATGAGATCTGTGAAGGCACACATGCCACCGCCAGCCGTGGCCGCTCATGCTAGACCAGCTACACTGCGCAACACGTAACCATAGCAACGCCACCATTGTGCCCAGTGAATATGGCTGCCATGATGCCATTTCCTCCAAACTTTTCACATAGCGCGCTCGCTAGGCATGCCCTCTTCTATCTTTCTTTCCTCTATGCCCTCTTGCATGGTCTCTCTTTGTTTGACTACTATGGGTGGATGCGGCGCAGCCACTGGCTTTTTCCAATTTTATGCGATTACTTTCCTTCGTATTTAATAGTTTCGCATTCGTGCGTTTGTTTTGGTAACGTATCACGACAAAACCGCGTCGTAAGGTGTCTTATTCTTTGTTTGCAAGCGCTCGAAGGAGTGCTCCACTGAATATCGATTCCAATCGAAATATAAGTGGAATTCACAGGTTGAAGTAATGAAACAAGACAGAGCAACTTTATATGCAAAAAAGACAAAAATAAAAAGGCATGAGTCAGTACAAGTTAAGAAACAACCTGTTGAGCTGGAACCACTTGTCAGTCCAACGTTGAAGGTGCGAGCGTGTCGTTCAAGCTTTTTAAAGCTTCAGAAACTTCATTGACAACGGCTCCCTTTGATAAAGCTCGGCCACAGATTTTTTTTATCGGTAAAGTCGACAGCATAGTTTGTGAACAGCGGCTTCATGAACTTTCTGCCCACAAGTTCAATTAAATTGCGCCTTTCGATTTGGTCACAATGGTCACACAGCAGTACTGACAAGCCTACAATTACATCCGCACTCTTCACGACGCACGTCTAAAGAGGCTTAAGGAGAGCTCATGAATGACAACAGGTGGGCAAGACGCTTGTTCTGATACACCACCCTGACTGGAATAACGACACAGTGGGCTGCGCGGGAGTACACCCTGCGCCGAAAGTTTGGTTTCTTCGGGAAACCTGTGAAGGCAAGCACAGAGCGTGGATGGGCCCGTGCCGTCGACGAACAGGTACGGAAGGAAGAGAACAAGCAGTGGCGGAGGGCGATGCATCCCAAGGCAACCTTGACGGTATATCGAAGTTGCAAGAATGAAATATAAAAGGAGCGCATGTACGAC
This sequence comes from Rhipicephalus microplus, assembly GCF_043290135.1. Lineage (NCBI taxonomy): Eukaryota > Metazoa > Arthropoda > Arachnida > Ixodida > Ixodidae > Rhipicephalus > Rhipicephalus microplus. The sequence goes on from NC_134704.1 coordinate 220,244,161, forward strand.
AACAATGGCGGTAGTGGCCTTCTGTTCGAAGCGCGGGCTGGGGCACTACGAACCCTTGTGTACCGTCGCCGATTTGACGAGAATCGATTGTGTATCGTCGACGAGATGGCATGGGCCACCATATTGGCCTGCAGTATCGATAAATAAATAAATAAATAAATAAAAATACCGATGACGCGAGTGCGATGTGCGGGCAGAAAGAAGAAACCATCCCCCATCTAGTGCTACGCTGTACGTGTTTGGGCCCACACCAACAAAAGGGCACCACACTGCCCAAGGCTCTGGGGTTTGTTCACAAAGATGACCCGGGGCCACGCGCAGGCGATGAAGCGGCTGGTATAGTGAACTATGCGGCAGTTCGCACCACCAAAACAAGGCTGGTACAGTGGTGGCACGCGACGCAGCGGTAATGATTTATGTGGACAAAATTGAAGGTGTGCAGGTGCGGGTGTGTACGCCTGTGGAGTGTTTTGTTTATTTACTTTTTAAGTGTTTTTTTTTCTGGCTAGGGAAGACTAATCTGGCCCGCCCGATACAAAGGGATCAGCCTCAAATCATCATCATCACCTAAGGTTCCTATACCAACACTATCGGCCAGCCGCCAACGCACCGGCGCCAGTGCTAGTAAAGTACAGGTGTTTTGTGGAAGTGTGTTGCTGCTCTCTCTGCGTGTCTGTCGGTGTACAAGTTTTGGTGTGCTGCTTTGTGTTTTACTGCACGCCGCGTGGTTACGAAACATGCGTTATTGCTGTGTGCCCTTCTGTACATCGATCCATCCCGGCGTGTCGTTTCACGAGATCCCTGCGGAGATGACGCTGAGGGAACAATGGCTCAATATGATATCGAGGAAAAACTGGCAGCCAAATTCAACGTCCAACTATTCTGCTGTCTGCACTCTCCACTCCCTCGAAAGTGACTTCCGAGGAGACACCAAAAGGCGCGTGTTGAAACACGGTAGCGTGCCCAGCGCTTTTCCATCCTATCCGTCGTACCTCCGGCCAATACCACCTAGGCCGCGGAGTGACACGAGCATCGCCAAACGCAAGCGCGAACCATCGCCGGTAAAGACAGCTTCACCTAGAGCGTATACTCGCGCTCCTGATGTAGACTTCCGTACAGGACCAAGTGTTGTGGACAGTGCGACTGTGGATTGCTTGGATGCCTCTGCACCTTAAACAGCAGCAGCCGATGCAGTGACTGCACGATGCGGCGTTTCCGACATCACAAGTGAGTTCTTGGAGGATCGTCAACTGCCTGAAGCCAGCAATGTGCCACTTCTCGGGCCTACGGCGTGCGCTATGAGGTCTTTTGGCACACAAACGAACGGATCAAACTCGTCAGCTGCCTACTTGCAAAAAAAGAAGTGGCACGAGAAAGAAAAAAGTTTGAAGACACAAAATGAAAGGCTGTGCCTCAGTGTTGATAGATATAAGAAGGCTTGATCGCCTGGAAGATGAGCGCCATGTAAACAAGTTTCTGCAAGTTTAAGACTCAGAACTGCCAAGCACTAAGGCTAAGCTAATCTTAGATCAAGTTATTAACTACAAGGCAAAAAAGCCAACATGGTCCGAAGCAGCAGTCAGACAGTGCACTACATTACGGCACCTATCAGCAAAAGCCTGTGAGCACATGACTGAGAAGCTGCTTGCCCTTCCCTGCTGAGCCACTCGGCAGAAATACCTGGGAAATTCAGTAGATGAGGTCGGATACCGTGATTTGGTGAAGGCACAGCTGAGTACTGAGCTGGAGTGCCTCACATCTTCACTGTCAAAACACTGCAGCCTCGTCGTGGATCAGATGCGTATCCGACAAAAAGTTCAGTATAATAAGCAGAGGGTCGCATTTCTGGGAGATATTGATTTAGGTCCTGACCTAAACCACCTTTTGTCTACGTCGTAAGCTTGCGAATTCCCTTTTATGTTTTCTGCTTCGTGGTCTGCACGGCAGGTTTAAAATTCCCATAGGCTACTTCTTTACTAAAAAATGTTGATGATGAGTAGTTTTTAATGGCGCAAGGGCCAATTGATGGCCAAAGAGCACCATTTCAATTGACTACAGATATGAACAATGATATGATGCGTGGCTGTAAAGGGGCCTTAAAATTCCTCGCTCTAACGCGGGTTAAAACATGGGAGTAATAAAATCATGACAGTGGCATGACATATGTGTAGTGATAGCGAATGGCAATATGTCACGATAATAAAACCATGATGAAAATGTAGTCACCGCAGCCACGACCACTCTATAGAGGTCGTGCTACGGATGACCTCGAAATATCGGGTGAAAGCTATGCACATCTTTTAAGAACGTGAAAAGTGTTTGCAGTTTAAAAAGCGCATCCCTACCGATGAGCATTCTGGGGTGTAGAGGGAGCTGCTGTCGGTAGGGCAGTAAAAAGTGCTTTTTTCTTAGAGCATCTAGCTCATTGCACTGAACGAGAATGTGGAGAACCGTAAGGGGCTCTCCACATCTTTCACAGTATGGTGGATCGCCGGTAGGCAGAAGAAATGAATGTGTAGAATGTGTATGTCCTGTTCTAAGCCTTGTTAGTATTACTTCTGTGTGTCGTGATTTTGATAGTGGCGGCCAATAACCTAGTTGCGGCTTAATAGCATGGAGTTATTATCTGTGTTTTTATCCCACATGCTCTGCCAATACCCCCTGAGCTTTCGTTTTAGAAAAGGTTTTAAGTCAAGTGCAGGGACTGATGTTGATGCATTGGGAGTAGTGTCATTGGCGCAAACAGCCAGATTGTCGGCCAAAACGTTCCCTTGTTTCTCACGGTGCCCTGGAACCCAGCAGACAACGACATGCTGTTTTGATGTGTACAGTGTGCACAGAAGTGAGTAAAGTGACACCAGCACGGTATTCTTGTGTTTTTTAGGAGTTTTCGGGGCTTTGACCACGCTTAGAGAATCTGTGTATATTACCACCTTTTGTAACTTTATCTGTTTGATGTGTTTTACGACCGCCAGTATTGCGTAAGCTTCTCCTGTGAAAATGCTTGCATCAGGATGAAGAACGCCGGCCTCGGAAAAGGATTGGCCTACCGCTGCATATGACACAGAAGTGTTTGACTTTGACGCATCGGTAAAGAACTCAGGGTATGTGTATTTATGTTGTAGTTCTAGGAAGTGTGTATGTATGTGAGAAACATCACAGTCTATAAGCTGTCACTGCCACGGTGGCAGATATGTTGCAGGAGCCATCAAACTGTGTTCAAGAAGAGGCACACCTGTTTCTTCGGCCAGGCCCCTTACACGGAGCGCGTAGGGCTGCTTAAACGAAGGACAGTTCTCAAACAAGCCAGAACAAGACAAATCATTAATTGTCAAATGGCAAGGGTGTTTTTTATCTGCCTTCACCTTCAAAAAGTACAGGGAACATCTTTGTAGGTGGAGCGACCATTCATTCGAATCCACATACAGGCTCTCCAGAGGGCTGATTCGGAAAGCACCCGTAGAGAGGCGAATGCCTAGATGGTGGACAGGGTCGAGAATTTTCAAGGCTGATGGTGTTGCCGACTGATAGATTATAGCACTGTAATCTAGGCTTGTGCCTACGAGGCTTTTATATAAATTCATTTAACATTTCATGTCACTACCCCATGTAGTGCGTGACAACACTTTCAAAATGTTCATTGTTTTTAAGCACCTGTCCCTTAAATACTTGATGTGTGGGATGAACGTTAGTTTAGTGTCTAATATGAGACCAAGAAACTTGTGCTCGGTCTTCACTGACAGAGGTTGACCATGCATTTACTAAAGGATGTTCAGATGAGCTACTTGCTAAGGCAGTAAAGCTCATTATAAAGAAAACTGAAAAATTAGGATACCGCATTCTGCGGTTAGCGACAGAAAACCACAAGATAAACGTTCTTGCAATGGAAATTCTGTCACAAGGACAACTGCGAACCCGGATACCCCACCCAACTGATGCTTCGAGGCAAGTGTTTCTGGCTTTTGACCAAAGCCATATAATCAAGAATGTACGGTCGCAGTTCCTCTCGAAAGAAATGGGTGGGAATAAATAAATATCATCTGTATATCTCAATGCAGCAGGGCTCCACAGTGCAGCCAGTTCGCTTTCTTACTAGAAAGCACATTTTCCCAAGAACATTGAAAAAATGGGAGTGAGAACAGCCATTCAAGTGCTCTCGCCTCCGGTCACAGCTGCCTTGCACTTCATGAAGGATCAGGCAGGTCACACTTGTGATCTAAAGTTCGCAAATGAAGGTCCGTGGAATTCATGTCGAACATGTACAGGTGGTTTGTGCTGATGAATGTCGGCAATAGACCTCTATTGGGGTACGTCACAGCGTGATGTCACCGGTGCACATGCAAGGCAGTGGTTAGCAAAACACTCCTGTCGGCAGCTGAGTGAGGTGCAGTCGCTCGATGCTTGGGGCAAGCTTTTGTTTCTTTTTGAAAGCTTAATGTTTATCTCACAGTGGCAACATTAGCTGTTTTATGTGTCGGAGAACATCTAAATGCGTGGTAAAGTGCCTGATGAAATATTTGCCACGCTGACTCGCTGTTTACCTCGGGGAACTGAACACACGTGGCGGCCTGTGCGAGCAACAGCGGCATCGTCTTCGAAAATGTTCGGTGTTGACTGTGTCGTGTAGTGTGCGTTGAAAGGTATCAAAAATATTGGTTCACCTTACGGACCGTGAAACTGGGAATAATTGTGTGTGGTGTGTGCAGTGTGAATAACGCGATGGGTCTTGTTTGCGAAAACAATGGTATTCGTTGTGGGCCGGTTGCGGTAACCAGTAGTCGATGGAACTTCACGATCTGACATTTTAGTCAAGATAAAAATGCATTTGACCCGATCATCTGCGACTGGGTACATCTCAGCGTATGCGCGTCGTACAGAAAAATAAAAGTGCATGATCTCCGGTTGATATATACGACTACGCATGAGCTATAAGCATGTTGTAGCGTTGCGGAATCTGCATATACGCTTCACCACAGTTATAACTTTTATTATCTGATACCTGATGCGTGTTAAACGAAACAGCAGAGATTTTCGTTTCTTATCCACTTTGTACTTTTACGGCTCGGTCCTCATCAAGTGACAATGTGCATTATAAGTTTGTGTATCAAGCCTAAAGGAGCAATAGAGGCACGAAAACACGTTATAGGTATCAAACGCAGCAAAGTAACTGTGCCAGATAATATTATATATTATTAAGTTGTCCGGTTTTACACCACGTGAATTTTCACTGAGTTATTGAGAAACGTGGCAGCAGAATTTCACTTTAATTTTCACTAGGATATGTTAACCTCAGCCTATCGTAAGGCAAAAAGTTTTTTTTTTTCTTCAATTCTCTCCGATCAGACTTTTGCTCAATGAGTGAGAATCTTATCCGTGACGTTGCGCACAGCAGCTCAAAAGCATGCTGCTGCCAATGCTAAACCTCGTTTAAAACTGCTTTGCACACGCCATGACAGAAGTTGAATAGGTTTACATCCATGCCATGCAAATATTTCTCAAAGTGCCAGTCACCGTGTGCATTGAAAACGTTCCCTTTCGAAAAAGATCGGAATGTTTTTCATGGTTGCCATCTACGTGGGTGAGGCTCACTTTATTTTATTTATTTATTTGTACATACTGCAGGTCCTAATTGGGCCCATGCAGGAGTGGATACATAGAGGTAACATGAGACATAATAACGCTCCACAAAAAGAAAAGAAAGAAAGTATTGATACACATAGAATACTTCATGATTCACATGTATACATTTTTAGAAAAATCAATCTCTTCTTGACACTCGACAAAAGATTCCAGCGTAGAACAATTCACAGCATTGACTGGCAGCCTATTCCAAAAACTAATGGCCGTTGGGAATAAGGAATATTTATGTGTATTGACACGGCTAGCAGGTTGAAAGATGACCTTATTATGGTTTGTCCTGAGTGAGTGTTTAAATGGGTCCTGTAAGTACAGATTGCGCAGTATCTTAAAATGACCGTGATAGAGTAAGTATAGGAACTTTAACCTAGAAATTATTCTTCGTTTGAAAAGAGGCTGAAGATTCGCTCTATTAATTAGGTCAGTGACGCTTGAATGCTACGAATAATTAGAGTAGATTAACCGTGCAGCTAATTTCTGAATGCATTCAATTTTGTCTATTAGGTGTTGTTGGTGGGGACTCCATATTATGTCGGCATATTTTAAGGCAGAGCGAATAAGAGTCTTGTTTGCATTTAATTTAACTTGGGCCTGAGCATTTCTCAACCTTCTTCTAAGAAAGGATAGCTTCCTTACGCTTTTTTGCAGATGGTGTCAATATGAGGTTCCCAACTCAAGTTTGCTGAAAGCGTGACTCCAAGGTATTTCACCTGATCACTTTTAGGGAGTTCAATATTTTCTAAAGTGTACGAAAAATTAAGCAAAACTGCATGCTTGTCGCGTCTTTCCGTACTCTAAATAAAGTATCTGCATCCACCTACGACAAGCAAATTTCCACACTATGAGCAGTGACCCTGCCGCAACCCCCTTCTTTCAAAAGCTATGACTTTAGAAAATAGCAATGTAGAAATTTCTGTCGAAGGAATGCAGACGCGCAGCTCTGTTTTGCAGAAAGATGTCCCCGGCGGAACTTTCTTACCAACCAGCACCTGCTCCGAGAGAGGGTATGGTGAGTGGGGTGCCCGCAGCGACGTCACACTGTTTACAAACAGAAAGAGGTTTATTGCCAACAGCACATTCACCAAAGCAATCCTGATACAAAAGAATTTTCTGACCCCGAAGACGTAAGGCTGCACTGGTTTGAACTTATTTTTTTGGAGTATGTGGAAGACTGGAAGGAAGCCAGCTTACAGGAGAACTTTTTAAGCAAGGAAACATACCGTGCACTAGTCTTTACAACCGTATCAAGTGTAGAGTGCATAAGATTTCTTTTGAACGAGTGCAACTTTTAGTTTCTACAAGAAAGTTTTCTAGAGACCCAATAGAATCCTTTTTTGGATTTTTGATACGAACGGTAGGCTGCAACGACGTCATAGACGTGCGAACTGCCCTTTGTGGAGTAGAGAAGATGCTGAAGACAGGAATCGTTGCAGCATCACAGAAAAGTAACGTGAGCAGTTCTGCATCATTCTGCTCTTCGCGAGCAGTAACTTTCGCTCAAGTGGATGGCAGCACAGTCGCAGTATCTGTAAATGTGAAGCTTGCTCAGCAATCACTTTGAGAACTGTGCATGTTGACAAGCAGCTTCATACCTTCTCCATACATGGCTGCCATTGCACTTGTCGCTGGATACATATCTCGTGTAGTGAGCGAAAAAGCTGTGTGTGACAGTTGCATATCTTTAGTCCAGAAGCCGAAAGGGGACTATGGTATAGATGGGCTGATCGCACACCAAGACAGAGGTGGTCTGTTCTATCCTACATAGCAGCTTATCAGAGTATTGCATGCTCCTAAGCAGTATGTAGATATTATGCTGCCCGACCGCAAATCTCTGCGAAAGCCTCCTGAGGAGTGCATGAAGCACAGCGTCAATATTGTGACAAATGTACCTGTGTTGCGATGTGATCAATGTGATGAAAGCCGCAGGAGAAGTTTTGTGGAATTGACATGCAAGAAATTTATGAAACCATTGCTTTTTAACCACGCATTGGACATCACTGACCAAAATGCAGTGGCCAAATTACATTAAAAAAGCCAATGTCGCAGGAAGTGCTTTAATTTCGAATAGTTTGTATTGAGTGATGCATCTGGTTTCTCTTTGCCTTTTTATGCGTGCATATGTGCTTCATCAACAGTGCCTTTCCTACAAGCTGATAAGTTTGTTTTATGTTCAGTGCTCATTGTATGAAAGTGGTGCTTGTGCTTTTTTCACTTTTTTTATGAATGGAGTTTAATTTTGTTTCCTATAAGACCATGTCTTTCAGTAGGAAGCATTTTCTTGCCTAGCTGAGATATTTTTCGTGCGTTTATTTTATTGATGCTAAGTCATTGTTTGATTTGAAGAATGTTGAAATAACATCACTTGCCTGTTTCTTTTGTCTTTTTAAACTCATGTGCAAACACATTGATTGTTTTCCCTTGTTAATTTTCTGTTTTATGCACTTATATGTATGTGTAGTACCACGCTGCCAAGATCATGTGGAAGGTTGCAATATTTAAATAGAAATGAATTGAATAAATTCATCATACTGGCTCTTTTCTTCCATCATCCTGATGTTTTTGTTTGTTGTATTCCTGGATCCTCCGCTTTATGCATTTTCAAGCCGACAATGAACTTTAGTTATGCAGGTAACCTCACAGTCGAAATTTCCGGAGCCCTCCACGACTGCGTCTCTCATAATCATATGGTGGTTTTGGGACGTTAAACCCCACATATCAATCAATCCAATGACCTCGCAGATACAATTAAAAAAAAAAGATAGCTGGCAAGTACGGGCTTTCCACGCTTTCTATTCTGCCACGAAAGTCTACCCTGACTGAACAGGTAGTGTCAGAACCTCGCGCCGCCTTGAGGTGGACTCGAGAAGTGGTCGCGGCAAAGCAAGGACAATGGGAGAGTGGGCGACGCAGCAGGCATATAAAAATAGAGGAGGCGCTGTTCCCAAACTACATGGGATCGGCCCCATTTTTTTTTTTTTTTGCGGGCAGTAGCGGATGGCGAAATGTATGTCATGAGATGATCTTCATTTGGTATTGCAAAGTGCCAATACTGTAAAAGCAATCAAGTAGTTCTTATACAATAAAGTATTTTGTAAAGAACACTCTGAAAAAACTGAAAAGTAAGTCAGATCCCACGCACAGTGGGAACCGATGGTATGCGAAGCACGAATAAAAAATGTTGATGTCACTTTGAAATCGGCACAAAAATACTGTGAACTCTTTCCACAGACGACACTTGTATTTCCAGGATATCCGTAAACACATCCTTCAACACACTTTCGCTGAGTTCATCAAAACTTTCATTAGTTGTTTCCGGTATACCGAAGACAATCAAGTTGTTCCGCCTATTTCAATCTTCAAGATCAGCTAGCTTGCTTTCCAAGCTTACGACCTTTTTTTCCCAACTTATACGCCATTGTTTTCACCTCATTGACAGCCGTAGCAACTTCTTTCACTTTTTTTTTAACTTAAGCTCAATGCCATCCAGCCTTTTCCGAATGCTTTTCTGACCATCCAAAAGCTCAGCAAGCAACTTATGAACGTCAGGGCCGGGATTCGGCTCAACGTCGCCACACAACAAAAGCAAAGAGAGAAGCATTTCGCGTACACCAGAACAGATTCTGCTTAAGCTACATGGGCATGTCAGCTGGACAAAGAAAGAGTCGTCACATTTGACAAATGAAACATCATCACTAACTTGCATGAAGAAAATAAACGGATGTCGACGCGAGGCCAGCCGACATGCCCTCTGAAGAAGCTCGATGGATGCCGTGTATTTATATCTCTGTCCGGTGACGTCGATGTAGCCGCACGTGGCACTTCCCATCCTTCCCAGCACCGCTTGTAGTAGTGCACTGGTTGTCCTGTGCAGTCTTAAAGATTTTCCAGGGGTTCAGCGAGGACGAATGTGCAATGCATCTCTCGGACCGTCCCCGTCGATCCCAAGACGAGAAGCTGCCTGAAGAAAATAAACGAATTTTACATGATGTCGACGCGAGACCAGCCGACATGCCCATGTTATTACTGCTGCTACTACTGCTCTGCTTGTTCAGCCTGGCGGTCTTATCTTATAACGAACTTTTTTAATGGGCCTCATTATTAAAGATGAGATGCTTAAACTATAAGCAGCCGTAAAATCCGAGAGCTGCTTTTTATGTTCAGAAACATTACATACTTCACGTTTTACTTTATCGACTTCACTGATACAGCAGAATCTTAGGCTGAGTTCGCATAGTGAAGACAGAAACGGTTCAATTACCTTGTGTTTCGAAATTATAATGAAACACTTGTACAGATAATTGTCAAATATTAATAGGCTAGATCCCTTCCATACTCCGTTGTTCTCATGAGAGAAATGCTATGATAGCATAATTCCTTTGTTCACAGAAAGCCAACTGATATCGAAAGATACTGAAATTCCTATCTACCAACTCAATAGTAGTATTTGACGATTCAGAGAGGCTGTGAGCAATTTCATTGTCGAAAAAAAAAAAAAAGCTGTTGTCAATGACGCTGCCCGGAATGTCGCTTTGGGCGAGTTCTTTTAGCAAAAAAGAAAAGCTTGTGGTGGCGAGTCAAACCAAGAGCAATGCCGCATCTGCATTCCACACACACAAAAAAAAGACATATATACAAGAAAGTTTTTAAATGCAGCAAAGCAGCAAGGGGGGAGTGGGTGCAAAACGGGCACTTCCCTCAAATCACACAGCACTTTCCTCACTCAAGGAACGCCAGCGCTTTCCTCTTTCTCCAGTCAAGACACAATGCGGCTTTAACCCCCCCTCCCCCCAGACGAAAGCTTGCTGATATCTATGGCTGGGGGTCAAAGAATTCTTCAGTGCTCCCGCTCCATCATATGGTGGAGGCTCTGGCCACACTGATCTCCCCCACTATTCGCTTCGTCCGTGTGAATGAGGGACATTTGGGGGGCTTATTATCGCCTGTTGATGTCACTAGGCTCCACCCTTATCCCTTGTGTCAGCGGCACTCGAGTTCGCACAGCTGAATTCTCCGGCAGCATCTCATTCTCCGGCAGCGCCTCCTTCTCCGGTAGCGTCTCCGTGCTTGCTCGGGAAACGCTGCACTGCGTTAACGTGGACTCCAAGCCCTGAGCGCGTCCACTAGACGCGGTTGCCCATTGGTTCAACGAACATTCAAAAAACAAAAGTGAACCTTCGAGCCGGGACCGCATAGCGACGCATCGCCAGAGAGAGGGGAACGAGCCGAGATTCGAGCCGGGAGCGCAGAGCAACGCACCGCAGAGCGAGCCGAGACGCGAGTGGCGTCGGACGTATCCGATCGAGCTCCTGCACCGAGTCCAGTTTCCTTATACATGCAACCACTGCCGATTCACCTGTAACTTAGCACAATACACGAGTGTTGAAGATTGGGCGAGTTGGTTCGTTGTACTTGAACTGGTATAGCGCATTACGGGGAAGAAGAAACGGCCGAGCAGATCGACACAAGAGGACAGAGCCTCTTGTGCTGCCTCTGTCCTCTTGTGTCGGTCTGCTCGGCCGTTTCTTCTTCCTCGTAATGCGCTATACCAGTTCAAGCACAATACAGTTTTTCTTAAAATTTGAACCTTGCCTTTGACTACATTCATTCGGACATCGCTGACACCTTGTGTATTTCTCCCTCATGTGAATCCCGCTTTAGGTGACGCTTTATGCACCCTCTTCCCCCTTCTCGTTACAACCATTTTTACTGTCAAGGCCCTTCTTGCATGAATGAATTTCGTGAGTGTGACATGCTAGTGAAGTGAGCGTTGTACCCTCAGGGCTACACTTCTGTCCGAAGGAGTTCCTTCTTTCACAAGCCCTACAACTTCCTCACACGATACTTGCCATGCCAAAAAAAGTGGCCGATGCCGAGTGCTTCTTCTTTGATCGTGCCATCTGACTCGGCCAGAAGAGCCTGCTCTTTGATTTGACGTAAAGGTCAGTGACCTGGTGAACTTGAGAGAAAGCTAAGTGGGACTCTCCCATAGACACTCGAATACGCCAAAGACAGCAAAAAATAATTCCTGGGTAGTTTGTGCATGGGTCTTGTGTTTGTGTCTCAATATGCTCCTGTGGCAAGTCGTTGTAGCAACTGACCAAGTAGCAGCGTACTTTGTTGGCTCTGCTGTGTACATGGAGTGTTTTCAGCATTCGACACCAACATATTGTAAAGGTTCCACAATGGGAATGCAAACTATTTCTTTTTGCAATGATCCTCAAACTCCAATTGCACAACATGAAGAGAGAGGTCGCCATGAAGGATGCTGGGCAGTGCATTTCACTTGTCACCACAGGCTGCAAGTGATAAATATAAGCATCCAACAAAGTTGCATTGCTGGAAACAAAGTCACTGTTAATATCCATGTAACAATTACTACTTCCTGTAAATTATCCCATACATTTAGCGACAATATGCAGTGGGGCAAATTTAAAGCTGTTTATTACAGTGTGAAGCAAATGGACATCTGCATTTACATACGAGAACAAAAAAATTTGGCATTATCAAATTTACCATCACGCATGACCATAATGATCCACATGATGCTCCAGTCACCCAAATTATGGGCATATTTGATATGTGAATATCCAATGCCAACCACAGGGTTTCTTTCATGGTGGCACCTTCAGTTAATTCAGTCAATTTGCATGTGTTTTGAAAAGGACACACCTGAAAGTGACTGTTTTGACCAAAGACTCAACTCCTTCAACTTTACAAGTATGCACAGTTCTGGGCAACTCACCCAATTGAGCAATTCCATAATAAGTACCACAACTATAGAAGTTGACGTCTCGATTACAATTGACACAATATACTACAATACATCAAGAATAAAAAAGGCACACAATCTCACAGTAGAAAGTCATGTGGTCTCCAAGGCAGGCAAAATCTGATACATAAACCATGTGATACACACGCTTGCAGTGCTATTTTGCAAGCAGTCTGAGGTGTAAACTGCAGTATCAACAGCTGAACCAAACAATACTCCATTAAGTTTAAAACGCTACAACAGCTAAAGCAGCCATTTTTCATCCGCTGCTGGGGTCATTTGCTTGAAGACCAACTCCGGCGATTTTTGAGGTCAATGAATCTCAATGAAATTCACTGGGTATGTTCCTTTGCACATTTTAGTCCCTCATGCCAAATCACAGGTTTTAGTGATGCACTGATCATTTGCAAACGAATTTTAAAGATTGCCTCGTAAAGCTCACCTCACTTGCCAAAATTGTTGGCAACACTGTGTGTGACGTGATGGTTGGCATGTCAACCGAAGTGACGCAGCCGATGGCATCGCTACTTTGGCCGCTACAGCATTTATTATGCTTTCCACAAGGTGACGGCTGTGGTGTTTGGCACCGGTATAGCACGGCTATGCTTTCTTCCTTCCTCTGTGGTGTTTGGCCGGTGCTTCGCTAGACTGGCTTTCACAGTTTTCATACTCCGCGCCGGCGGAGCCAGTATACAACCTCCGGCTCTCCCAAATAGTACGTCATATGTAGACGAGGCGCTCTGTTGGGTTTCGGTATTGCCCATTTCTGCTTATTAAAAATTATTTTCAGATTTCTTGAGCATTTCAGCTATTGGGCTCGTGACAAAGGTGTCTCAGGAACATAGGACCACCATCACCTTGACATAATAAAAAAATTGCCGGAGTTCGCCTTTACCAACACAGTGTAGCGTTGTGCCGAGTGACATCGAAGAATACACTTGCATCAAGAACAACAGTCTCCGTTTCTACATCCATGTACAAAAATGGCATAATGAAAACTTTTAAAAAGAAAGGCACATTCTTTTCTTTTGGATGATGTGCCCACACCAGAAGATTAAAGACAGACAAAATGTCATGGAATGTTCAAAAACAAGCAATGTGGTGAAATGCTTGTGGTCCCACAAAACAAATACTACCACTCACAAAACCAATACTGGCATAAAACCATATAAAACAATATGAACAGGTTCAACAATAAATCACAGTTTGAATGCAAACAAAAAAAAAAGTTTCAATATTTGCCTCATCTCACCAATGTATGCCGTTAAATAGAACCTTTGCACTTACTGAACTAGATGAAACAAAGCCTCTGCAGCAACATGTATGAAAGCTGATCACATTCCTCCATACCGACAGCTTATGAATAGTTATGAACACAAACCAAAATGTGTACAATGAAAGTTAACCTGAAAGAAGTTAAAGGAACCTCAGAAATAACAAAATAAGGAGCGAACTTCTTTGGCGCGAACCATATGGGAAAATGAAAAAAGGGTGGCACCAGACTGTTTCTTTCCTCACCCCCTTTCTTTACATTTTTCTATACAATTTGCACTAAAAAAGTTCTCTTTATTTTGTTACGTACCAAAGTAGACCCAACACAAGATTTACTCAGGAACAAGTTTGTTAAAGGGAATGTTCACTGAACTGAATCAGCTGTGTTGTAGATGACAAGCTCAAAAGCCAATCACATTCCAGGCTGATCGGGCCCCCCCCCCCCTTTTTTTTTCGATTTGCCATGAGATACAGATGCACACAGCTGTGTGTAGATGCCAACTATGCTATAAAAGAGTGCAGTTCTATCAGGGTGACCAACAATAGCTGGAAGATAATAAAGCCAAGCAAGGTATAAGGGACAGTAACCATACTGTTTTAACTGTATCGTTGCAGTTGTGATAGAGACGTGAATAAAGAACATAAAGTGAACAAAATGATAACATGCCATCGGGGAGAATTAAACCTGCTACCTTCGGATCCTTCCTTAAGAATATTGTGGTTTTAAGACGTAAAGTCCCCAGAAATTATAACTCTAAGATGTAGTTTTCCATGACAAATTGCCATGATTCACATGTAGCAGTACTTGATACACATTATTGAATTGTAAGCGTTCAGCTTGAGCTCCGCAGATGTGCAGAGGCAGTAATAAAGAAGAGAACAGTGTTGTAGATCCTACCCCCATTGTGTTTATCTTTGGTACGAATGAAAAAAATTTTCACTTTTTGATTGTTGACTGTGTGAAGCAGTACAGTACTTAGTTTGTGCCTTTCAGTTAAGTTTGCCACAGGCTTTCAAATCAACAGACACCCCTCAGCGAGTCACAATAAGAGCGACAAACTTATTTGGCCACTGCAGATGAGTTAGCCACAAAACCACACAAAACTTTAAAACCGACTCTATTATGCAGTAGAACTATTTAAAAATGCAAAAGCAACTGCAGTTGGAAACCTATATCAGAGACATTCAGTAGGGGAGGAATTGTTGCCTTTCATATGAGGTGTCTCTCATAAGCGGGCTACCACGTGTGCATTTTCTGATCACCCCGTTTCCGTGCAGGCACACTGGTGTCAATTTGTCTCTTCCATCAGTGTTTCTTATAAATGGGTTCGACTGTAATTGACGCAGCTTTGCTTTGTGATAGAATCGTTACAAAGAAAAGGGCAAACTGATCATAAGAAGAGAAAAAAGAAGAGTAAAACAGAAGAACACACTGGAAACATGGTGACAAGAAAGTAGGATGAGGTTTGTTTTTCAGGGCACTCGCACAGCTGCCTCAAACAGCTCAGTCCGATAATACCACATAGCGATCACATTTCACTCACAGAATCACAACTGATGTCCTGCAGTTAAACGTTTGTGGCAATGCTCCCTTTTTTTCCAAGCAAAATAATACTTGGCATGTCACAATGCACAACAACGGAAGGCTTTTAAGGAAAGCGCTATCGAATACACTCATGTGGACAGTCTCTCAATTACTGTGTACCAAATACAGTCGAGCCCGCTTATAATGAACCTGAGCGTGACGCGGCATCCGTTCGCTGTATCCTGAAGTTCGTAGTAAAGGACACACAGCTTTTAAAAAAAAAATTGCGATGTGTTTTTGCCACAAAAAGTCCGTGATGCACGTGTTTAGAAGAACAGAAGTGATAAGGGCGGTCTCGAGTTCATTTAAAACGACAGGGTGCTCGTTTGCCGAGGCCCGTGGCATAAGCTGCATGAGGCACTGACTCTAAAGTTTCACCGTTCTCGCAATCCAATTCCTCCAAATCGCTCTCGCCACGCACTTCATTCACAATGCCCCAATCCGTGCACAGTTCCGCAGTGTCGGCATTACCATCGCTCGTAATTAAACCATCGCAACAGATGTCCCATCCACTCTCCCAGGTCGGAGTCGACAACGCGCTGCCACAAATCGCCGCCGCAGTGGTCCTGTTCGAAGCTTCAAGCTCGGCATTGGGCCCGACGTCGACGAAGTCGGCCTCGCGAAAACAGTTTCGCGCACGTGTAGCAGTTAGCGCCGCCCACGAAATATTCACCATCTTTACAGCTGAATACAGGGATGCCCGAAGCAGCAAGTTGGCTGCCAAATGGTCAACAGCTATGAGCAAGCGCTCCGCAACGCGGCACCTGACGCGCGGATTATGCTCAAGCCGAGCGGTCACACTTTGGACGTTTTGTTGAGCAGCAGGAAAAAAAAAAGGTGCTAGTCCTCCCGTCGGCCATCATGACCACACACGCACACCAAGAGCGAGCAAGATGCGCACACGCGACACACATGCCAGAAAGCGTGGAACAGCTTTGGGGCCGTTTTCATTCAGAAAACGAAACTGATTCGAGCCAGCGTGGCGGGCGTCGTGGAGCGGTAGAGACGGGCGAAGGGGCTGTGATCAAGAGAGGAGAGCAGACTTGCGAGAGAAGGGCGAAGAGTTGCGATAAAGAGAGGGGAGGATGCGGCGGGAGGACGACCTTGAAAACCAAAACACATGGGAAGAAGGCAGGTTGTGTAGCTTGCTTGAAAGGTCCGCGAAACTTTCATGTAGAAAAAATTGGAAAGAGTGCATGGCCCCCTGAATCGGTGCGCGGGGCGATGTTCGAAGAATCGGCGGCCGTGGTCAAAAAATCGTTTCGTTGCGCTGGTGGTATTGCGTGGCGTCACGAACTTCGATATTTGGCGATTCGTTCTGCGCAAATTAACAGCCGTTTTCGCGCTTCCGCACGCGTGTGAAAGGCATGCTGAGTTGAGTGCGAAGTGAGCGAGAAAAAGTCCTGAACACGAAAAGAATCGCAAATTATCAGAGTCAGTAGGGTAGTGTACGCGCGTGCACTAGACGCAGACTATCAAATACAGTCGGTGGCCGACGATGTTGGCAAACGGTCTGGTCACTCCATGCTGGTGACGCCAACGACAGTACCAGCGACCAAAAACGGGGTAGATGGCCGACCGGTCTTCGAAAGATCGGTGGCAGTGTGAAAACACGGCCTCGTCTGGCGATGCGGAATGCTCAGAGTAGCGGGGGGACAAAGGACGGAGGGGTGCGTAACAAAAGCGATCATAGAGAGCAGCAACTAGAGGGGCGCGGAGGCAGGGTCGGCGTTTAACAATAAGAATGTATGGGCACCTCGCCGATGCCTGCATAAACGGTGGCCGAAATTGGTTTGCCGGGAAATCGGCAGACCGCTGACTCTGTTCGCTGTAACTGATTAGCAGCACTCGGAGGCGTTCGTTGTAAGTGTGCTTTTGTGCCATTGAACCAATGTATATTTTCACGGTCACACGGATATTGTTCGTTTTAAGCGAAATTTCGTTTTAAGTGGGGCCGTTCTATGTGGGCTCGACTGTATTGCAAGACACAATGTCTCCCACTGAGATGCAGTTGCAGTAACTGTACATTAAACCCACAACCAATGTGTTCAACAGCAAAAAAACGTTCCTACTTGATGCAGCAATTGCAACGTAACAGTGCCTAGAAGCAAAGCAAGGCCATCTGGCAGTATCAAACACACACACACGCACACACATACACACTTGCCTGACACACTTCCTCATTGGGGTCTTAGCTTATATATACAGTGGACTCTCAGTAAACAGAAACTGAAGAGACTGGGAAGGTATGTTCCATACAACAGGTGTTCTATATACCGAGAGATGACCAGGGGTGCAGAACACATGTATGAAACCGATTTGGCCAGAGGCAGTTGTTCCAATTAAGCAGCAGTTCCATTTAACAGATTTCCATTTACTAAGAGTCTAATGTACATGCACTCAGCAGCTGGTCATCTCGCATGGAAAGAATGTGCAAGACGATAATGTGCACAGAATATAAGGAAACTGTGCATTTGACATACAAACACCATAATGACTTCTGACACACGCACATAAAAATAACAAAACATGAGAAATCATCGATAAACGAGCACTCAAAAGAATGCCCGTGATGAAGGACTTTTTCACCAGGCGAATTGGCCCTGTACAGACTCAAAAATGGACGGTTCAATAAAAATATGGTCAATAGAATACATGGTCAATAGAGACCACTCAATGAATGTGTGTAGCAAAAAGCATCACTGGTGCTGAATATAGGGATCCCTTCATTTGATTCAGAGGCACTTGCTATGAATAAAAGGTACAGTAGGGCAGTTGATATGCAGCAATGGGATAAATCTGTCACAAACAGCTTTCTGTCTAAAAGAAACATCATGACAGCAACACATGAGATGACATGTGGATGCAGTACGTAAATGTAGAATAATTACAACATCCTCGAGCAATAAGAGCTTAAAATTTGTCTAAGATGAGAAAAACAAAACACACTATATACAGCCTGCTTTGAAACCTGCGCAATGCAATCAAGGCAACAGTCGTGCTATCATGCGATCGCAAAGCACAGACCACTGTTTGTTCGGTTCTAAGGAAGCTACAAGTATGGACATTGTTAGAGGTAACACAGAGCAGGTGGCCGTTCCCTGTGCAGTCCCACCACAGGTGCTGCACAAAGTATTGTGGTGCAAGCACTGTCAGTACCAAAGGAAGAGTTACCTGAGCCTCGTCTGCTACAGTTCGCACCACTTTACCATGGGCGGCGGAACCTATATGCAGCGAAGTGGGAGGCACCATAGCAGACGACGTGCATCTAACTCCGCATCCAGCAGTGACTGTGCTGGCACCGCAATCTTTTGCGCAGCGCCTGGTTTGAGAAGCACGGCTACGCAAGCCATGTTACATCTAACAGTGGCCCCACCTGTACATGTGTGTGCACTGCATGTTCAGATACTAGAACCAACACTTTATTCCTCTGCACTGAAGAGGCATATGAAAAACGTGCCATCTAGAACTGTTCCAACACCTGCTTGTAATGTGGCTGATGCTGACAAAAATCAGCACTGCACTCCACACAGTCATTGCAGGTTTGTCACATCACTGAGCCTTTTTTCTTTGTAGTCCTTCTAATGTGCAATGGTTCCTCGGTGCAGACAATCTACTTTTGACAGCTCTTCAGCACAGAGAACATTGCATAACAAGACTCAAACTGAAATGCTCACCCTTTTCTGCAAAGCGCATGACACACCTGTACTTAATTCTTTCTGCTGCTCAAGTGCTGACGTGCTCCCGTCTGCCGGCCATATTCTTTATTCAATTGCTCTGCCGTGGCAGCTCCCACAGTTCAAAGTAAAGCCCCGCTGGATCGAAGCATGGCTTTAGTAAAAGCTGGTACTGCTAGCACCAAAGCTTACTTCACAGACTGAACACAGAAAAAGGCTGCCTTTTGCGAGAATAAGCCTGCTGTGCCTCTACAGTGAAACCTCGTTATTATGTACCCGTTTTAGGCCTAGTAGTTGCAGCAAATCCCTAAGCAGACGTAATGTATTTGCTTCTTGTCCGCCGCGGTGGTGCAGAGGTTACTGTGCTCGGCCGCTGACCCAAAGGTCGTGGGTTCGATCCCAGGCGTGGCATTTCGATGGAGGGGATATGGTACAGTCCTGTGTACTATGCGATGTCAGTGCACGTTAAAGAACACCAGATGATCAATATTTCCAGAGCCCTCCACTACGGCATCTCTCGTAATCATATGGTGGCTTTGGGATGTAAAAGTTGAGATGTTAAATTATTCTTGAGAGGGCGACAATCGTATTTGTTGCCCTCTTAAGCCATATTGGCTTGTATTATGCATATCAGTCAGTGTATACCACAATATTACTTTGTGGCATAAAAGCCAACTGCACCCTTCATCTCACTGACGCTGCAGTATGCCACAAATGATGTTCTGCCTTTTCGGGGAGAGAGAGCGAAATAACATTTATTTACGCATCCGGCGTGCGGGAAGTCACCGGCCACGCAGGGCGTGGGTATTCCCTATCTGAAGACTATGGCTAATAGAGTCCTATAGTCCCAGGGCCTAGATCTTGAGGGCGTTGTGCTCCGGCTAGGCGTCGGATACTTGGGCTCCTTTTCGGGGAGAGCCGAGGTCAGTCGATCAATGATTCCGACTTCCACAAGCTGTGCTTCAACGGATAAGCACCAGAAAAGAATGAGGATGGCTGACAACCAATAATCGACTTCAACTAACTGCCCATCTATCCACTAGGCATAGGGCTAACCTATTTGTAGCAAAAGTTATTACTTGGCAAAAACCTGAGCCCGCTGTGCAACCACTGCTGCCACCTCATGTAGGGCCACCTTCAAATGCACGACACAGGCACCGGGATACTTCGCTGCACTATCACTGGCAATATATCATCACACACTTGTGTACAGTAAACTAAGCGTAGTGCTGTTGCAAGTGTCCTGCACAATCTCATTGAGCAGCAGCAAGAGCACACTGTGCCTCTGAACATTGCAGCCTTCACATGCAGGATTACTAGAGAACCACGAACTACCACTAGCAGAAAGCTCGTAGTCAGTGCGTTGATGCAATGAAATACTTATTTTGCCCATGCATAGTCCGAGGAAAAGCTGTACACAGACCTACCCCCCCCCCCCCTGTAAACATCCGCATACGGTATAGCTACGTGCAGGTGATGTAGTGCAGACAACTAGCCAGCTACAATGGGCTCCAAACGGCAGTTCTGCGTTGCAGTGAAACAGTGTCAGATTGTGCACAGTAGCAGATACAGATGCGCTTAGTGTGCAACATACATAGCTGAGTCCATCTGCGCTGCCACTGGGCGCATGACTGAGTGTTTCAGACCAACTGATAGTTTCAAATTGTTCCTTGCACCGCCACCGCACACAGTTAGACAGCCGTGCATGACAATTGACATACAAGAGCCCGTATCTGCACTTCAACAAAAAAATAACACCTGGTAGTGAGAAATTTTGGCATACCTGCCAAGTTCAAAGATTCTGAACCCAGGAAATTTCCCTAATGAGGGGGACGAAAGTATTTACCTGCCCCCCTTATTTTGTATAAAAAGAAAAAGAACAAAAAAAACATTGAAAAAAACAGGGGAGGGGAGTTGCCAAAATGCCATAAGCGCAAACATTGACGTTGCTGTCTTATAATGGCTTGAAGTGGCCGAACACACGATGGTAGGCTTTCCTAACTACAGTAGAAGGTCCAAGTCTCAAAGAGGGCGTGCAAATACAGTCGAATCTCAATAATTCGAACTCGAAGGGGCCCGAAAATTTGTTCAAATTAAAAGAAGTTCGAATTAATGAAAGCTAAATAAACGGAGGGCTCTCCATGCAGTGGCGAATGTACACTGAGCTAACACACGAGGGGGAAGTTTTAGAATACTTACATTTATTCACAAATCACAGGACATCCGTCATTAATTGAAGTAATCGGTGATGCGCGCCTGCACACGTTTGCCTTGACGCGAGTCAATCCATTTCACACGCATCTTGCAAAGCATTTCTACTTCGGCTTCAGCATTCTCCTGGAGAGTGGTTGCGCGCGGAAAGGTCCAGCGCTGACACTCTTCAAAGACGACGACAACGACTGCGTAGCGAAGCCGCAGCGTGGCCAGCACGTGACGAGAAAGGAGGAGCGTCTCCACGCGTAGGGGTGTGGCAGCTTCGACTAGTTGGTATGACATGACGATAGTTATAGCGCGAGAACAGAACGACCACATAGAGACAAGAAGGTCCTTTGTGTCCCTCTTGTCTCTGTGTCGTCGCTCTATTCTCGCGCTATAACTATCGCTACGCAGAGAGAAGCTGATCGGCCTATAAGAGAAAACCAAGACTCTACGGCAGCTTTTATTTTTCTTTTTTTTTGCTCTCTTTGCGCACGTCGTAAGGAGAAGGGTTACGTGGCAGGGACGGGAAAGGGGAAGCATGGCACCGGCGCATGAGAGACCCCCCCCCCTCCGCCCTCAAGACGCAGAGCCGTGCTCCAGCAAAAGGCAAGGGCTGCAGAAGATAGTGCCTTTTGCCTTTCTTTCAACCACACATTCATTCAACCCGGCAACAGCCTTTTTTCTCTCTCTCTCTCTTCAAGCGCGGCTTTGGAAAGAGAAGGGTCTTTACGTGGCAGGGACAGAAAAGGGAAAGCGTGACACAAGCGCACCACAGATCAGCATTTGAGAGAGAGCAAGCATTCTACCGCAGCCTTTTCTTTCCTTTTCCTTTCCTTCGCGCGCAGTGAAAAGATTGTCGCAGGTGCCGCCGGGGGATTGGGCGGGGTGCTGAGAGCATTTTCAGAGTGCGGTATGTTCGAATGAACCATCGCTAGTGCTTGCGCGTTCGAATTACCGGGCGTTTTCACCCATCAGAATACACATAGCTTTGACGGGACCTCATCGCCAGTTCGCATTAACCAGAAGTTCAAATTAAGCGTGTTCAAATTAATGAGATTCGACAGTACTCATATCTGCCAACATTTCTCGTCATCAAAAAAGAAACTAGCAAAATCTATTTCTGTCAAAAGAATTCGGGTACATCTTCCTGGGATACACGTGAGCAGACGTGATGGTGCGGCTGCCGTCGCTAAAGCGCGAGTCAGAACTTCGCCCGAGGCGAACTGAAAACCGAGTGCCAAAGTGCACAGATTGTCAGGAATTATCGTTACTATATTCTTTGGACAGGAACACCAAAACGCTTCTAGCCATGTTTACGTCTTTATTGCCTTTAATCTACTGCTGCGTTAGCTTGGAGCTCGTAGTCACTTGTGACGATTGCGTCGCCACGACCACAGTTTTGTCAAGTTTTATATGCAGTTACATTGGCCACAGGGTTTCAAATGATGTGACGTTTCTGTATGCAGTCTTTAAAGAAATTAGCGTCGCCTTGACTGATCGCATGCAGAGTTCTGTCAGTTACGTCATTGCCATACATGATCATGCCAAGAGTGACTGCAGTTTTGTCCAGTTTCGACGAAGCATGTGCTGGCTGCGCACATCCTTCTGAAGCTTCGGGCACGCAGCTCTCAGCCTTTGTAGGACAGCTTTGATACTTTAATTCATATACCACCTGCCATGATAAGAAAAACTGCTTGAAACATCCAAAATTTGGTCCGATGGACCAATAGTAATTTCACCGAGGAATTTCGTGGATTTGAATCTGCCAGTATTGTATCACCGAGACTGAGCAGCACGTTAAAATGAAGGCCTCATTAAGTCATTTACAATAAAATGCAATGGGTTCGCACAGAGCCTGGATTAGATTGGGCTCGATTTTTGTCAATGTGGCCCGGTCCCACACAGAAATTTCAATTTCCGGAAGATTTTCCTGACAAGCATACAAACTTAAGAAAGATGTGGTTGAAGTCTGGGAGACTTGGAAGGTATGTTTTAGATCACATTTGATGTGGCATTGCATTTAATAAATTTCTGGCGGCAACGGTGCATGCCATGAGATACAAACTTGTACTTTGCAGGCAGTGTGCAATACCCTATAGTGCATATTTATGCCACATATTAACAAGATTTCACTTGCCAAAGCAGGCAGCGTCTGCAGGAAAATATTTAGCGAGGTAGCGCAAGATTTAGGCAGCTAACACGATGTACTCATTTGCATTCTAAAGCACACCTGTACGGAATAAGCCACAGGTGGCTCCCTTGAAGACCACAGCAGTGGCCGCCGTCACGGTGGAGCTCCATCTGTTCCAGTCCAAGCAAAGCAGCACTCACAAAAGACCACACAACAGTGCCACAGCCACTGTGATCAGCACTGCACTGGAGAGCACCGCAGATGCCCCTGCTATGCGGCACTTGAGCGTGTCGTACTTGCTGGGGTTGTCCTCGATGACCTTCTCAAACTCGGCCTCAACTATTTGGCCATCAAAATAAGTGATGGGGTCGTTGTAAGGGTACTCGAAACCCTGAAGGCACTCGCACTTGTAGCCGCCCGAGTCAAAGCCCCGGCCCAAGATTGGCACGCACTGCGCACAGGTAGAAAGCATGGTTGTATCGTGGAGACCACTTATAACAAAACTGCTCATGGGAAACTAGCACTAGTTAGATGGTGCGCCAAAAAAGGGTCCCTAGCAGGGAGCTATGAAAGTACTCAGCTGCTCGCATGTGCGTAGAGCTGTGCGCTGTCGCGCCGTCATCGAAGTTCCAAGAAAGACCATGCCGCCACCGTATAATATTTTCTGGCGCGCCGCAGTTTGTTTTATTTTTACCCGAGCGGGGAATCCGGGCATAAAATACATCACTTCACCTGCTTTTCTGCAGCTTTAAGATTTATGAGAGCAGCATTTGCACTGTCATGACTGCTTTTTTGTTTCCGTGCTTGAATGCGCTCTCTTTGTAGGGCCCTGACCAGCTTCCGAAGATACACAATCAAGCCTGTTATTCTCTCTAGGCGTTCCTTTTAGCGCCCCTTGCGATACAAGAACAGTGATTCACGTGACATAATTAAGGCACATACTCTACAATGCTCCATGTAGGAGAAATATGAGTTGTAAATAGCTTTCTACCCTGCTTTGCCATGCAATCACCACTCAATACTCCCGTTCTTCCTCGCGTCTCACAGGATTATCATGTGCGACAAACTTGTGATTTCGCTGCATTTTGCAAGTTTTTGATTGCGCAAATGGAAATAAGAAGAGTTGCTTGAACTTACGCACGACATTTTTGCTTCCCATAATGACCAAAGACAGATTTATACCATATTTATTGACTATTTTAAGGATTTTTCACATGGTTTGCCATGCCAAACTTCTTTCTGCCTTCTTCACAATTTTGGTGACAACAAGCTGATTCGATAGCAAGTTGCTTGCGATCACGCTCAAAATTTGTTACGTTTAAGCATGCAAAGTCATCTGACGTACATGAACATCAGGAATAGGCCACAGGGCTTGGTGCTTCATCCTGTTTCGTTTATTATTTATACAAATGACGTAGCTGAGATTATCAGTAACACCCAAATTAAACTTGAAATGCAGATGACTGCATTATCTGTAAAATCACCTCTAATATTCATGTTTAAGATGCACTGATTACTGTTGTTTTTTCATCATTTTTAAGAGGAGTGAAACATGGCATTTGTCTAGTAACTGCAAAAATACTGTAGTCGCCACCTTTTCAAATAAAAAATGGCCTCTTCATTTTACATATACTAATGACGGTGTAAGTCTAGTGCGTGTCACGGAGTTTGAATAGATTGTAGTACTCTCCAAACAAGTTTAATATTGCACCGTATTTTGCAACAGTACATCTTCCAACTCGCGATTATGCTTCAGCATGATATAACTATGTGAGAGACTGTTGAAAAAACAATAAAGTTTATATTTTGTCGCTATGACCAGCATTTCTTATATACACTTTGAATGTGCATGTTTTATCGCAGCAGCCCCTCTCGAACATAGGCGCATTTGCAATTGTGTAATCTTCGTGTGTAAATAAGATGGTTACACTGGTACCAGTGCCGTTGCACCCATACCCTTGGTTTATTTTCTGTACACCGTACCCGGTAATTTGATTATACCAACATTGTGCCCGCTAGATTCATTGAAAATTGTTTTCCTTTTCTTTTGTTTGTTGTTTGATTTTCTGCGGAATGTGCATGAAAAAATCAGCTTGATGGGTACTTGAGCAGACTCAGTTCTGAGCAATTGGAAAAAAAGAAGACTTGCGTGAGCATGCATTTTCTTAAATTGTACTTGTGAAGGTGCTGAATACTTATATTTACTTAGCTGCTTTGTCTTGTAAACTGGAATAGCAGTAATTGTAAATAATTAACACTAAGACATGCCGCTGTATATTCAACTGCTTGGCCCTTTCAGGCAAACAGATTGTTTTTTTTTTTTTCAAAGTCCAAGGAACAAGTTGCTACCCTTACCAACTCTTGAATCATAATCCCGACCCCCCCCCCCCCCCCCTTCCTACCCACTCCGCATTGTCGCTGATCGGATGGACCCGCGCTGTTGACACGCCGCTGCCGATGATGGAAACACCAGTGCGCCGCCGCCGGCAAATTTGGTACCGGCGCACAGGTCTACATGTGCCCCGTTGCCATGCTTGATCTTGGCACAAACAGCTCAAGCGGCCCTTCCGCCCGTAATACTGCAGCGTGGTTCACACTTGATATTCCTTTATCTTAAGGCTACTTTCACAGGAAACAGAGAGAAGCTCTGCAGGGCGAATCACATCAGAAGGAGTGGCTGGAATATGCACCCACTGGTTCCCTATAGAGTAGAACCAGTTACGATACGGACAAGTTACAATGCGAACTTTTTTGGCTCCCGTTTGCCCTCTCATAAAATAAAACCCTATGTATACATATACCACTTACTGTGCAGTCCCCTAAGATGAAAAACCAGTTATAATGCAGTTGCCGGAAAATATTCCTGACAAACACAGTAGCGAGTGTGCTTCTGAAAAGAGGTGTGCTAGGTGAGCCGCTGGAGAGCGAGCGACGATGTCTTGAAAAAAATTCTCGCAACAACATGCCGAACGGCGGTCATTTTCTGCTGTGTATGCCATCGAAAAAAAATTTTCTGGGAGAGGTGGGGGGAGGGGAGGTGCACCACCCTCCCCTCTATGGCTGCACCCCTGGGCAAGAGTAACACTCTCAACAGTGGCTTGTGATTCAATGACGATGTATTGAAATCAGGTGTGCACCCATAATACCAGACGATGTCTTTCAATGCACTGAATTTCGGATGTGATTCGACATAGTTTATGTGAAATGTGCAATATCAATGCAGTCTGAGAAGTACTCAGGAAATTTCCGTGATGTTGCTTTTTTTGTTGGACCCCCTCCACTTTTGCATTCCTTTCAGTGGCAACGCAGGTCTTTGGACATTAACATAAAGAAATCTAAACAGTTATAAGCACTACACATTACATGCTTAGATTCTCAGACACATGAGGCTGCTGGCTCAACAAGTTTTGCGCAATGCAGCTCCTGAAGAAGATTGTTTTGATTATAGTTTGAATTTTCAAGACCCCCGCAACTTTAATTATAAGCGATCCATACTGCTTATCTCTTTCATGATCTTCACTGCAGAGACAGCTTATGCTTTTTATAAGTGCTAAACAGATGGCAAACTCACCCTAGAGGAATGGCGGTCACACTTGTGGGTGTCCTGAAAGATGTTCTCCTCAGTGTACGGGTCATAGTCAGGGCACTGGTTGATGTCAAGCTCCGACAGCATCATGGTCACAGCGACCACACCCCTGCATTGACCAGGGCATTTCACTGAACTGACTCGACACCCGACCTGTTAAAGACTATTTCACACAGCAGACGAAGCACGAGAGACATCAAAGAACACAACGTGATTATGGTGTGTGGGGCGCACCCTCTGGCATGTTGGCT
The DNA here is from genome assembly GCF_043290135.1 of Rhipicephalus microplus. Taxonomy (NCBI): domain Eukaryota; kingdom Metazoa; phylum Arthropoda; class Arachnida; order Ixodida; family Ixodidae; genus Rhipicephalus; species Rhipicephalus microplus. Next base: position 220,271,268 of record NC_134704.1, read on the forward strand.
TATGCTTGAGCACAGCACAAATACATTCTGAAGCCGTCTTGCTCCCTTCCCTGTGTGCGATCACTTAACAATGTTTACTCTCTCTGAAAGGCACCCATAGGCTCTTATTGTCTGAAATAAACGAAGCTGTCTTTGTGCCAAGCCCAACTTTATCCAAGTTTTCCAGAAAAAATACCATCAGTACAAAACGTGGCACAGTATAACCTCATTATCACAGACGCCCATAGTGGAGAGGATTTTGGTCTGTTGCGAAAGGAGTATGCGAAATCCAAGTCAGACATTTATCTAAACACGGAATGAGTCTGCTATAAATAGGAAGAATCACCAGTAATGAACGAATTTATTCTCAACGGGGGCATAAAACAATTATTTTTGAAAAGATACCATTTTCAGTTTCTGTAGCCCTCCCTTTTTTTACTAACTCAATATTACCAACTCATTTTTATGCCGATATGCGCAATGGACATCTAAATATCTCTTTAAAATATACAAGTTATCTCTACACACTTCGGAATTACCAGACGACTGGCACAACGCTACAGTAGTCCCTATACACAAGTCAGGCTCAAAGCTAGAAATAAGCAACTACCGCCCAGTGTCGGTTACGAGCTCATGCTGCACAATATTCGAACATATAATTTTCAAGGCCATAATAACTCCCCAAGAAACAAATGAGCTCCTTTACAAACATCAACATGGTTTCAGGTCAGGTCTCTCAACTACAACCCAATCAGCTGAATTAACATAGCCAATGCAATTAACGAGAACAGGCAATTAGATGCCATTTTTTTAGACTTTTCTAAAGCATTCAATGTTGTTTCACACAAGGATTCAATAACAAAAGTATCGGCCTTTGGTATTGATGATTAAATAGTAGCGTAGATTAACAGTTTTTTAACCAAACGAAAACAGAGAGTAACGATTGACAACCATCTATCGCAATTGCTTGATGTTTACTCTGGAGTACCTCAGGGATTGGTACTTGCCCCACTTTTGTTTTTAATGTTTATTAACGACATTCAATTTTCTGTTAATAATCCTGTTCAGATGCGACTATTCACAGATGACTATGTCATGTACACAGTCGTACACAATTCAAATGATCAAGTTAACCTGAACAATTCATTGCAAATGATTTATTCCAGCTGCGATACTTGGGGCATGAAATTAAACACAACCAAAACTCACTTCATTTCATTCACAAATAAGACCAACCTCCTCAATTTTACATATACTATAGGAAACACAACTATCGACAGAAGCGACCAAGTAAAATACTTAGGCGTTACTTTCTCATCGAACCTCAACTGGGAACCACATGCTTTAGCCACATGTCGTAAAGCGGAGAGAAAGCTATCCTTTCTAAGGAATTGCGCTCTGCACCATCACACCTTAAACTTAATGCATACAAAACACTAATTATACCATGTTTAGAGTATGTCAATCTCATCTGGAGTCCACATCAAAAGCACCTCATTAATAAAATAGAAAGAATACAAAAATTGGCAGTTATATTTGTATATTCAGACTTCTCGAGGCAATCAAGTTCTGCAGGCTTGCTCGCAAGAGTAAACTTGAAACCTCTTTCGCAACGCAGAATTATCTCGCGACTAAGATTTCTTTACGAATGATATCATGGTCAATTCCGCGTATCACGATCTCATTACCTGCCAGACCCGCCCAAACACTCATCGCGACTGAACCATTCCAAAACTATCCACCAACCTTTCAGTCGTGTTAACGCTCACAAACATTCCCTTTTTCCGTCAGCTATCCACCATTGGAATAGACTAGACAACAATATTGTGTGCTATAACACTATTCAATCATTTATGAACATAATACAGTGTGTCCATTTTGAATTATGACCTGTTTGACATTATATCTTCTTTCTAGTTCTTCCGGTATGTATTTTCTTTCAATGCTTAGTATGTATCTTCTTGTCTCCACTCCTGCATGGGCCGTGAAAAGCCTGCAGTATGTTCAAATAAATAAAAAAAACATAACATAACTTTATTTTCCTTACAGACCACCTCGAGGGGGTATTACATAAGGGGTGGGTTAACATATAATTTTTTATTACCAGAAGTTTTTATCTCGAAAAGTGGACACACAATCGATCAAAAAATGATGATGAGCATTCAGTGGTGACGACATCATGGGGAAGGTCATTCCAGTCTTTTGCTGTCCGAACAAAGAAGGACATGGAAAAGGTGGTCGTCTTAATCCGCAGCCGGGCAACTTGAAGTGAATGACACGTGCGGTGAGATATGCGGGCCGGTGGGGCGATGCAGAGATGACAAAGCGTGCTGTGAAAAAACTTATGAAAAAGGCTGAGACTAGAGATGCGGCGGCGAATGTCAAGGCTTAAAATAGCAGATTCTTTTTTGTGCGATGTTACACTTGTATTGTATGAGTACGAAGAATGAATGAACCTGATGGCACGGTTTTGAACTGCCTCGAGTGAGTCGATCAGATAAGCTTGGTGTTGGCTTCAGACTGCGGATGCGTATTCCAATTTGGATCGGATAAGGGACTTGCAGGCCTGTAGCTTAACATTTTTAGGTGCGTGCCGGAGGTGACGTTTCAGGAAACCCAGAGATTTGTTTGCTGATAATGTAATGTTAGTAATATGTTAGCACCAGTTTAGATCATCACATATCATGACACTGAGATACTTGTATGACTGCATGTGTTCGAGGGTAACACTAGCAATAACATAAGGGAAATGAAACGTAACTCACAAGAGTGGAAACTTGGGCTAGTTGGTGCGTAGTCATATTTGCAAGATGTTTCAGCGCGCGAACAAAGGAAAAAGGACAGGGTAGACAGAAAGAGCGCTGACTTCCAACTAACTTTGTTTCACAGAGTGGCAAGAATATATACTGCTAAAAAAGGATGATAACAGAGCATGAAGGTAAAATGCACCCTAATCTACACATCAGTAACAAAACACGTGTGACAGGTCCTCTATTGCCTCAAAGCCGAGCTAGGTAATCACGTTCAGCCTGTGATAAAGAAATCGATGATGTGCTTACACATTTATCTCCTAGCAAGTGTATTTTTTCGGCTTCAATAATTTCTCGGGTAAGCTGATCCCTGTGCCTTGCCAATATGGAGCACTGATCAAAGAGAGGGGTGCACCCACAATCTCGGCAATGAATGCCAAGATGCCCTTGTACCACATTGTGCACATTGTTTCGGTGTTCTCGGAGGCGGTCATTTATGCACCTGCCGGTTTGCCCGACATAGATGCACCCACACGTCAGTGGAATCAAGTAAACGACTCCCACTGCGCATGGGACGTAGCGTGTCCTGTGCGCGACAGAGCACGAGGCAGAATTTGCACGAGGTGCATTGACCCGTTTGCAAAGCCTCTGCAATTTTTCCGGGGCAGAAAAAACCACAAAAACGTTGGCGTCTCGAGCAATCTTTTTTAGCCTGTGTGATACGTCGTGCACGTAAGGCAGTACGACAGGCCGGCTCTTTTTGCCACTGTTTCGCTTATCCGGTTTGTCGCCTCGCTTCAAGACAGTGACCAGCTTTTCCGCCACCGAAACGAGAACATGCGCAGGGTAACCAGCTTTGGTAAGCCGCTCTACTTGTAGAGCAAAGCTGTGGTGTACCATGTGGGGGCATGACTTCTTTAAGGCATTGACAAGGCAGAGGTTAGCGATGCCCCGCTTGACCAATTTAGAGTGAGCTGAGCTGAAAGGCAGAAGAGGCTTGCCGCTCCTTGGCTCATACATCCAGCAAACATGTCGGGAGTCTAATAAAAGCTTCAAATCTAGAAACTTCAGGTTGTTATCAGTGGGTGATTCATGGGTTAGAACTAGTGGTTTCAGGCACTCTCGGAAAACAGTCAACGCGTCAGAGGAAACGGTCTGAAAGTTTTGACTATCGCATTTCAACAACACTAAGTAATCATCAACAAAACGGCAAACTTTAAAAACTACAGAGTCGTCAAGCTTGTTTGACAAGACACGATCATGATGTGCTAGAAATATGTCACTAAGAATGGGTGCCAAACATGAACCAATACATATTCCACTTTTTTGTAAGTAGTTTTTGTCCTCCCATGATACAAAGGTGGCCTTCAAATAAAAACCGAGTAATTCTAATAAGCTGCTGTTGTGAATTCCAGTACGCGTTTGAAACGCTGATGATCCTAACCTGTCTATGGATTCCTCTACACATTTAAGTAGTTGGTCATGCGGCAAAGAGTAATACAAGTCCTTAATATCCACAGACATTGCCTGGAGTCCTGTGTTAGTTCGTCCAATAATGTTAATAACAGCGTCAGAGTTCTTGACCAAAAAAGGATCGTCTATTGTTATGTGTTTTAGCTTTTCCTGCAAGAAAAGTGCTACAGACTTTTGCCAGGTCCCCCTTTCTGTTACAATGACCCGCAATGGGCAGTCAATTTTGTGAGTTTTCGCAGAAAAGAACAGGTCAAGGCTAAGCTTTTTGCAACTATATATCGCCTTCGAAAGCTTCTGAAACCCCAGGGCCCCGGTAAGAGTTTTTGCACGCTTCTTAAGCTTATCCAGACCAATCTCATCATTCTCGTTGAAAAGAGACTGCATTGCATGCATAGCTTTCACTTTAAACATTGAACGAGGAAGAACCGCAAAACCACCCTCCTTGTCAGCCGGCAGAAGTGACAAGGAATGTGCCTTGAGGTACGCGACAGTGCTTCCTGTATTGACAAATTTGTTCGAAGGCTTACATCTCAAGAGCACCTGCACGCCTTGGGCAACACATCTATCACATTCAGAGTCAGGAGCACGACGGGCGACTTGCCTGACAAGAGTGAGGAGCTCGTGCGGTGTTCTTGAAGGTGCCACCGCGTACTTTGGTCCGAGGCATAGGGTGTGCTTAACGTTGTCGGGAAGAAAAGCATCCCCGAGAACATGCACACAGCACTTAGCAGCTGGAGACTTCCTTGGTGTGATGGCCCGCAGGTAACTGAGCGACTGACGCCACATGAACTCGACGTTTCGGTCTACGAGGCTTGAGAGTTCACGACACTTCTTCTGTTTAACTGCATATTATGCACCGGCAGGTGCATAAATGACCGCCTCCGAGAACACCGAAACAATGTGCACAATGTGGTACAAGGGCATCTTGGCATTCATTGCCGAGATTGTGGGTGCACCCCTCTCTTTGATCAGTGCTCCATATTGGCAAGGCACAGGGATCAGCTTACCCGAGAAATTATTGAAGCCGAAAAAATACACTTGCTAGGAGATAAATGTGTAAGCACATCATCGATTTCTTTATCACAGGCTGAACGTAATTACCTAGCTCGGCTTTGAGGCAATAGAGGACCTGTCACACGTGTTTTGTTACTGATGTGTAGATTAGGGTGCATTTTACCTTCATGCTCTGTTATCATCCTTTTTTAGCAGTATATATTCTTGCCACTCTGTGAAATAAAGTTAGTTGGAAGTCAGCGCTCTTTCTGTCTACCCTGTCCTTTTTCCTTTGTTCGCGCGCTGAAACATCTTGCAAAAATGAAACGTGTTGTGGCGGCGGTGAAATGAAACGGTCTTGCATTTGTTGGGATTAAGTTTCCTGAGCCACAGGTCACACCATTCTTGCACGTGATTTAGGTCACCTTGGACAGCGGCTTGATCGGTGGGGTTGGTAATTGGGTGATATATTACACAGTCGTCGGCGAACAAACGGATACAAGAGGAGACACATGAAGCTAGGTCGTTTATGTAAATCAGGAAGAGAAGGGACCCGAGAACAGAGTCTTGAGGGACACCTGACGCTACTGGAACGGGACTAGAGTGTACTTCATCGATAGAGACAAACTGCGAGCGGTTGGTTAGAAATTCCTCGATCCAATTTACCATGTCAGGATGTATATTTAAAGACCTAAGTTTTATTAAGAGCCGTTTATGGGGCACGATGTCGAACGCTTTCAAAAAATCTAAAAATATTGCAAGCGTCTGCAGATTAATGTCAAGATTGGCAAGCAGATCCTGAACAAAGAGGGCTGATTGGGTTTCGCAAGAGTAACTTTTACGAAAACCATGCTGTGCAGGGTGGAAGAAGTTAAGTGCATTAAGTGCCACTATTGGCAATGCCAGAGCACAGTAGTTTACGTAGAGGACAAACGTCACTGCACTGCCGTGTACATAGGACCATTCATACGTGCACGTCATGCCCTCAACCTCTGGGCGCGTACCCGCCAAAGGAAGGGGGAGCAGCGTTCATCTTGAAATTCGCCCCATTTCCGCGACGCATAGCGTAGCAAATCGTGATCGTGAACGCGTTGCTCTTATCAGCTCTAAATTTTCAAACCTGGTGAGTGGTCCTTTAAAGGCCCTAAACCACCCAGAGGTCAAAATTCAGTTATGGCGAGGAAATTGTGCACAAGTGTACGATGACCACAGAGCCGTGAGAATTTTTTGAAACAGTGCCGTAATAGCCGAGTTATACGCGTTTGATTATCGAAACCGTGACGATCCCTTCTTTCACTCTCTCCTACGCTACCCTCCATGGTATCCTCTACCAAAGCTGCTTTGCCCTTTCACTGAGTGCCCCTACCATGCCTTTCCTAAACTGGCGCGGCATATGTCATTGTTGACGTGCTGCTTGTAACACTGTCAACTTCCAGTTGCCACAACTTCGTCAACAGTGTGCTTGCTTGTGAACTGCAGCTGCTGTGCCGGCTCGTGCTAATACGAATCGTGCCAGTATGTGCCCTGCGTTGCGTGCACGCCTTCAAAGGGTCGCCAAAACGATGGACTCGAACGCACGCAAGCAGGGAACACGACTAACAACAATTACCAGCTGCTTGCAGACTAACCGGAAGTCGTGCGCTCTTGCTCGACCAGTCACAACATATTTGTGGGTAGCGTGGAGATTTTTTATTTATTTTATTTATTTATTGGTACTGCAATCCCCTGGAGGAATTTTAGCAGGTGGGTACAAAAGACGTAAACATCAGCATACAACACAAAGCAAACAGATAGAACAGCCTGTCACATTTCACATAGTAGGCAGCCATATAACACAAAGCAAACAACTATCACTTGCGTTTTACAACGTAAACAAACGTAACAAAATTTTACCGATGACACATCACTCTCATTTTAAGAAAAGAAAACAGAACTAGCACACAAGTAAAATAATTTTCTCTGTTGTTCCAGACCAGCGGCAAAGGATGTTAAAGACTGTGTTGTGACTTGATGGTTATTTAAACTATTCCAATCCTGCACAGTTCTGGGGAAAAAAGAATATTTGAAGCAGTTATTGCAGGTATGAAAGTGAGTTATTGTACGATCATGGCATTGTCTGGTGGCATAACCTGAAGAAAATGAAATAATTTTTCCAATATCTATCTTGTAATGCCCATTAATTATTTGATATAAATATTTTAATCGGGATATGCCGTTTCTTTCTGAAAATGAAAGTAAGTTAGCTCTTACTAACAGTTGATTTACCGAGGTTCGTCCATAACTGTTATATATGAAGCGAATGGCTCTTCTTTGTACTTTTTCGACTTTATGAATGTTAGTTTGAGTAAATGGATCCCAAATCACTGCGGCATAATCAAGTATGGGGAGGACTATCGATTTGTAAGCAAGAACACGGACAGATGGAGGGGAGAGTTTCAAAGTCCTTCGTAAAAAGAGCAGTTTCTGATTAGCCTTGGAAGTTACTGTGTCAATGTGTTTTGTCCAGTTAAGATCATTTGTTATCCATAACCCAAGATATTTGTAGGATTGAACCTCGGAAAGAATGGCATTGTTTGTAAAGTATTGAAAATTTAATGTGTTTTTTTTATGCGAAATGGACATGTACACTGTTTTTTCAAAATTGATGGACATTTGCCAAGCGTCGCACCAGGAAACAACCCTGTTAAACGACTCGTTTAACGAAACTTGGTCCTTTGAGGATTCTATTTCAGAATAAATAACGCAATCATCCGCGTAGAGCCTTATATTTACAGGTATACCGTTTACTATGTTGTTAATATATAAAATAAATAGAAGGGGACCCATAACCGACCCTTGGGGGATGCCAGAGTCAACAGAAACCCTGTGAGAGGAATGATTGATAAAATCTACAAAGTGTTCTCTGTTTTTCAAGTAGGCCGATATCCATTTAATAAGTTGATCATTCCCGAGAATGTTTTGTAATTTGTATACTAATTTATTGTGCAAAACCTTATCAAAAGCTTTTGAAAAATCCATAAAAATTGCATCTGTTTGTTTTCCATTAATAATTGAAGTAGCGAAGTCGTGTATTGTTGATACCAATTGTGTCGTTGTTGAAAATCTCTTCCTGAATCCATGCTGATGTTGGTTTAAGATACTATGTTCGTCCAGAAAACATGAAATACTATTGTGTATAATGTGTTCCAAAAGTTTACAAACGGTTGAAGTTAGCGAGATGGGGCGATAATTTTTGACACTCTGCTTGTTGCCCGATTTATGGATAGGCTTGACTCTAGCTGTTTTCCAGTCGTCTGGAACCAGGCCCTCACGCAGCGATTTTGTAAAAAGAACATGGAGGTATTTCGACATCCATTCAGCGTATCTCTTTAAGAACGCGTTAGGGATATTGTCCGGTCCAGAGGACTTTCTGATATTAAGGTTCACAAGCATGTTCAATATGCCCTGTTCACTTAACAACAATATCGAGCATTCGCGGCGAAACAGTTTCAAAGATCGGTAACACGGAGTTGTCACAAGAAAAAACCGATTTGAAGTGATCGTTGAAAGCATTTGCAATTCGAGCAATATCGTGCCTAAGAATACCATCGACACTAAAAATGTCACACTCTTTCGAAGCGGGCGAAATGCTCCTCCAAAATTTCTCGGGACACGAGGTCAAGTAATGCGGCAAGGATTCCCCAAAATAACGCTGTTTATCTGTTTGAATTGGATTTTTCAGTTTTACTGAAAGCTTAGCTATTTGTTCTGAATACGCTACGTTCAGACTTCGTTTTTTTCTTTAGACGCTTTATTTGCCTTCTTAACCTTAGTGTTATCCGAGAAATCCACGGATTTTTTCGCTTCGATTTTTTAATTACCAGAGGCACAAATGATTCAATGCATTCTTTGACAATGTCCTTAAACCAGTTCCATAAATTATGTATATCAGTTTCATTATTTGCAAAGTTATCAAAGTTGAATGAAAGGAGATCTATAATAGCAGTATCATCTGCACGATCGAAATTAGGGAAAGATAAACAGGGCAATGTCTTATCGAACACTGTGTCTCTTAGAGTAAATAGCACTGCATGATGATCGGAAATTTCCGGATATATCTCAGTCGTTGCTTTAGGTGTAATTGCCTGGTTAACGAAGAAAAGGTCTAGGGTTGACTGAGTGGTCCCTTTTCTTGTGTAGCCTTCAACTAGCTGAAGGAGGTCAAAAATGTAGCAAATATCAAGCATAGCTTCACCCGAAGGGTCGCACTGCTTCGGGGCAAATTTTTCCAATCTACATTAGGTAAATTATAATCACCTGTCATTATAATCCGGTCATCATGCTTAATATTCAGCTTCAAATAGTTTTTCAATTCATTCAGTACGTCAACAGGGGCGTTTGGGGGCCTATAAACACCTCCTATAATGTAACAGACATCGTTGTGATAAGCCTTACAAAAAATACCTTCTACCCCTGGCACATCAGCCATTCTACATGTTTTAAGGTTATCCTTGAAAAGTACACAAACGTCGCCGCCTTTACTAGCCCGGTCATTTTCGTATGCGCTGTAGCCAGACGGAACAAATTCACTATCAAAAAACGAGTCGCTTAGCCACGTTTCCGTCAAGACAGCAATAGCAGGATCATGAGAAAGTATTAATGCCTCTAATTCAGTGGCCTTATTAAGAACGCTCCTACAATTTACATTTAGTATTTTTAGTGCGCCATAGCGCTTGTTTTTGTGTCAATTAGATTTTTTTCAGCCGATAGCGTGACCCCTTTCCTTCGTCCCATGCAAACAAGATGTCATCGACCTTAAGCTTATCATAAACTAGCTTTGTCTTACAGCCACGCAGCTTATCATAAACTAGCTTTGTCTTACAGCCACGCAGCCTTTCTTCCTCTGACCTTTTCCGCAATTGCTTACGTATTTCTCGAACTCGTTTGGAAAAGTCTTCAGACAGGGACAATGTGCTTCCCTTTAATTTTAATGCACTCGACAAAACGTTAGTTTTTTCCCGGTAATCAAAAAATTTTATGATCACAGGTCGTGGCCCGGCCTTTGTTTTTTTGCCAAACCTGTTACATCTTTCAATGCCTGTTACCGTTATTTCCAACTTCTGCTGAAAAATATCTTCCTCTATTTTAGCTTTCAGGTCCTCATACTTCTCGTCAGGGGGCTCCTCTAACCCGTAAATAATTAAGTTATTTGAGCGGCTTCTATTCTCAAGGTCATCTACTTCGTCAATAAGTGTTGATACCTGCTCTTCAAGCTTTGATGTTGACACCTTCATATTCTTAACGTCGGTAGACAAACTGCTAAGTTCATTCAATTTCTGTTCGAGGCTGTCTATACGATCTGCTAAACCCGAAATTCTTTTTCAATCTTTACTTGCGATTCCTGAACGCGTTCAACGACACAAGTAAGCTTCTTTTGTCCTTCCAACAGTTCCTTCAACATATCTTCGTTAGGAGGCCCTGGGTTTGATTCAATATCTCCACATGCCAAAAGATCCCTTGATAACAGAACAACACTGTTAGGAAAGCAATGAACACACAGTGGGCAGGGCAGCAGCACTAAAAATCGGTCATCACTACGTATACAATAAGCAAGATGGTGATGACTAACCTGAAGCACAAAGCAAAAAGGATTGCTCAACATGTTGCCTGTTGTGCTACAGCCACGACGGAACCGGGGGAGCTTTTATAGCCCTTGAATACGGCACCTGATGTGACGTCACAGTCGTAGATAGCCACGCTGGCACGATGAAGCGAAGTTCAGCCGTGTCACACGTGTTGTTCTTGACATCCGCCGTCCATTGCAGAGCAGGTCCCGGTCCGTGTTGTGCGCATGTCCTTTGGAGATAGTCTGGTGCCAGATGGGTACCCAGAAAAACCTGAAGCACAAAGCAAGAAGGATTGCTCAGCATGTCGCCCGTTGTGCTGCAGCCATGCCCACTGGCGAACGACGGAACCGGGGGAGCTTTTATAGCCCTTGAATACGGCACGTGATGTGACGTGACAGTCATAGATAGCCACGCTGGCACGATGAAGCGAAGTTCGGCCGTGTCACACGTGTTGTTCTTGACATCCGCCGTCCATTGCAGAGCAGGCCCCGGTCCGTGTTGTGCGCATGTCCTTTGGAGATAGTCTGGTGCCAGATGGATACCCAGAAAAACCTGAAGCACGAAGTAAAAAGAATTGCTCAGCATGTTGCCCGTTGTGCTGCTGCCATGCCCACATGAATTTGTGGTGCGCCAGTGGTTTGTAGCACTGCCACATGTAGAATCATTGATCCCGATGGAATTCTGCACACAATGCGCGTGTTTACTCAAAAAGTTCAAAAAAATATAGGAGGTCATTTACGGACCTTTTGAATGGAGCGTCAGAGATGCTTGTACGTCGGCCCAGAAAGAACGAGGGATTGTTTCTTGGAATTTGTGGTGCGCCAGTGGCTTGTAGCACTGCCACATGTAGAATCATTGATCACTATGGCATTCTGCACACAATGCGCGTGTTTACTCAAAAAGTTCGAAAAAATATAGGAGGTCATTTACAGACCTTTTAAAAAACACAACTTCCGAAAATCGTGTTGCTTAGTGAGGTTTTCACGCTGGTTCTATGGTAACGGGTTACAATTTAGTTAAGGCAGCTGCAAATGGAAGCTTAGTCATCAGATTATGTAGCCCACTGCACTCATTGCGAACATTGTAGACATGCATCTTGGACCCACTGATTGTCTCTCAATGAACCCGCTGCTCCCGTTAGACTTGTTGGACCACTCAGAGCAGTGGTGGCAGCAACTAGCAGTTTCATGCAGCAGCGCCCCAAAACGCACAACTAGGCATGCTTGCGCTGATATTTTGTCGCCTTAGCTAAGCATAACTGGCTATTATGAGACCAGAGGTCAGCAACTTTAGTTCATATATCAGTACACGAATATTTTCGCAATGCGCCGTTCTTATTCGAAAAGTATTCCAAGCAATGTTTGAAGTCAGAAGTTACTGAATTGGAGATTTCCATCGAAAAAAAGTCTGCTGTAAATGAGTCCTGACCCACTTGCTGACCTCACATTTTAGTCAATTATACCTGAATGCCCACTGTACCAGAATTTGTGGTAAACAAAGTTGAATCAATGGAACAAATAGAGGTCGGCATAATGACGATATTTGGTATGTTGTATCCAAAACTTTGTTGCATGCAGATTCGTTGTAACGAGGTTATACTGCATTATGTTCAGCACCAAAAGTCGTGCATGCTCGTATACTAGCAAATAAAAATCTGCACGCTGTACCAATCCCAATGCGCAAAAAAAAGAACACTTGCTCACAAATGCAGCATTGACAGGCCCCCGTATGCCGAGATCACTTATCAACCTGGCACGCTTGAAACAAAGCTACTTATCATTGTGGAAGGTCGTCTGCAACATGTGTTACAACATTGAGGTTGTTATTTAGGTTTGGCCCGTCTTCGATGCTTCCTCCGTAGCATAAGCTGGTGATAATAGGGTCGAAATCGAAATGCGCAGCATACACAACGCCATCGCCGCTTCTGCTGCTCGATGAACCACTGCCCGAATCGTGAGCTGATGATGGGGCCAACGACATGGCAATTATACCGGTAACACGCCGCAACACTTGCAACACACTGACAAGTGCAGACCATGTAGTAAGCAACACTCTCAACACAGTGAACGTACTGACCGCGTGCAAAAGGTGCTGTTTGGTAGCAGACAAGGGCACTGCCCTTTACGGCTTGTGACATCCCGCAGCCATGGCAAAGTGGCGGTTACCGGTAATGGACAGTGTTTACGACCGATGATTTCTACGGCTTATTTTAAACTGAAATAATCTTTTACAGTCCATTTTACACACCTGTACAAGCATATTTGACCCTCTACCTCCATTTTCCACCAAAAACATTAATTGTTGGGTATGGGGTGTGCGACTAGGGGTGTGCGAACATCAAAGTATTCTAATGCAAATAGAATACAAATACACAGCTTCAAAAAAAGAATAGAATATCGAATAATGAAAAGGTACTATTTTTTCCACCAATAATCTTTTACTCAATCATATATTTATGTGGAAACAGTAGAATTGTTATAATAGTCAGTTATTGCACACAAAAATAAAAAGAAATGTCACCATCTGTACTTGCCAGAAATCATAAGACTGTAATAGATGAGCTGGTGACTGTGATGTCTGGAGTTCAATCCACATTTTGAACAAAGCTTTTTCCCATGATGACTAGTGAACATGAGGCCACTGGTTTGATTGTGTAACAGTTAACACCTGTGTAATTAAGTCTAAGCGATTATTAAAGCAGCTTAAGTGGTTACAATTCATCCAGGTTACCACACTATCAATTCTGGCTAAAAAGACCCTCATTTTATAGTTTTTTTTTTCAATTTACTCCCCTGTTTTTACGGGTGAAACCACTAAGGGAAATAGGAGTACTCGAGGCATTTTTCAACTACACAGCAATACTCATTATCATGCTTGCTTCCGTTGCCTTCCTCGAGGACTGCGCGTGCACACTCACCATTTTCTGATCAAGATTGCTGTTTTGCACTAATAGCTGCAGGATCATGACCGAGATGTATTGGGCGCGCAGTGATAACACGAGGTAAGCGTGCGAGATAGTCGATTTCTGATGTGTGATAGAAAGATGTCCTAAATACACTGTTTTGTTAACGGAGTCGCAACTCCCGGCGGTGAGGGCACTATTTTGCCACATCGCGGCCTTTTTCGGCACACGGGCTACCGACTGCGGTAAACTGACAATGGTAAAAGAGCGAGATCGCAGCAACGGTGCAAAAGGGGGTTGATTGCAGGAGACGCTACTGCGCAAGCGTGATGCACGTATGACAAATTTTCAAAGGCGATTTTGGGAACCCAGCGGAACTATGCATTAATCTGTTCATCACCTTACGTGCACTGCCGTTAGCAACGAAGAAGTATAAGTGATGACGCCATTGTAACAGTACCGAAAGTGCAGGGCCTTTTCTATGTTTGCCATTGCGTGGAAAAAGAGCTCATTTGCAAGACCATATTATATCGGCTACCATGAAATCATTCTGAAAGTAGGAAGAGAGTACTCATAGTTAAAGTAGCGACACAGCTGACGGATGACTCGTCAGGCTTCAACATGTGCGTGTACGATTGTACGGCGATCTATTAGGGAAAACTCCCATGGCTGTACATTAACGCTTTACCATCGTACGTCAAGCTGAGCGTGCCCCTAGCTAATTGCAAGCAGTGTATCGCAGTAAGCTCAATCCATCAGCGTCACGCTCTGTATGCGTGCATTTGCCCTTGCGTACGATTTTTTTCTTCATGCTCGCTCAGCACGATAACGATCAAAGGTGTGAAGTAGGCGTGCGAACAGTGAATTTTAGGTGCGAAGTGAATTCAAAGCCAAGGTCCTCTTCTCGGCGGTCGGCGGTGGATTTTCCTGCCCACTTTTCCGGCCGCCCGTCCACCTCTTCAGCCAGACGTCCACCACCGCCTACCTCCCGTTGTTAAAGCTAGCTGTACTCGAGAAAACCGGAAGCTACGAGCGCGAGATGCCGACTTTTGCAAGTGCGAACCATAAACGCAGGCCAGAAAGAGAATGTTTAATGAACGGACCCATCAGCCGCTGGAGAGAAAAGTGACGGTCAAAAAACACGCTCAACATATGGAGAGTGCACAATGATAGTAGCGATAACGTGAAGAGGGACAATTTCCTTCCCTTTCCTGCCTAAGCTTGGCTTGGCTACATAGCCACAGAAAAACAGCAATTAGGGCGCCGATACTGATCGTACTGCTCGCGCAAGCTCTTCTTTCATCGTTGTTGAGGGCCTCTAATCGCAACGTTGTCGCTGGCTGATTTATTCTTAAACTTTATTTATTGTTCTCTCAAGAAACTGTGTTTTCTCATTTGCACAACATTATCACTAGTACAGCGCTTAGATGCACATCGTATGTACATTTTTAAAGCATTCGTGGTGTGGCGCCACTGAATATTCCAACTTTCCGCTTTGTAAATCCAATCCAATCCAAGCAAACGTAGTGGTAGTGTTCTCGTTGTTCTCCTAGCGCACTAACAAAAGCCTGCTGAAGCATCGTGAAATTCGTAGCCGTTCAGACTGTTCAACTGGTTCATTCAGAGTGTGGGAAATGGCTGCGAGAAGAAAGGCGGCACAGCCGTCTCTGTTACCGTTTTTTTTTTCCCCGAAAAACTACCGAAGAAGTGCCTAGTAGTGATTCGCAGCATATGCAGCAGAAAGTATTCGATGTAGATGCTGTTGAGGCCCTGACATCGCATGCGTTGCAAGAACTTGAATCCAGTGCTAATGACAGCGGCAGTTCGACCTCAGGTGTTGAAGCAATGTGTGATGAGCCGAATGCTTGCAAAGACGGCAAGCAGACAGCAGTCTTTAACGCAACTTGGATACGTGACCATCCCTGGCTTTCTTATGACAACAGCAAAGGTGGGATGTTTTGCAAGCTCTGCATAAAATACATCAAGAAGCCTTTAGCGAAGTCTGTATGGAATGAAGAACCATGCAGCTGAAGAGTGTTCGTGAACATGACGCATGCACATGACGCATGCACTGCGACGCCGTGATGCTTGAGGCAAACAGCAAGGTTGCCGTGTCGCCGCTGGAAAAAGTGCGCGCCCGGTCTCCCACAATGCCATGAGGCAAGCATTTGCATCAATGTATTACTTGTGCAAACACAGGATACCGTACCCTACAAACTTCGAGCCGCTTCTTGGTCTGCTGTCTGTTCTTCGCCTTAATGTGAAAGCTCCAATAAATGTCTGTAAGAACGTTACATACTGCAGCCAGAGATCAATTCAGGAGATGGTCACCAGCCTGTCGAATGTTATTGAAGATAGAATCCTATGCAAACTTCGTCAGAGTGAGCACTATGCTCTTATGCTCGACGAAATGACTGACTGTGCAACTGTGGAGCAGCTGGTCATACACTGCCGTTAAAGTTTTGGCGGGGAATTAAGAATTAAATTCTTGACCATGATTGATGTACTGGGTAACCATGAACTACACCAAGACGACAGAGTAATAGCCCTTATTACTAAGGAGGGTCTCCTTTTTAGTACCCTTTGCGGAATCGGAACTGACAGCGCACCTTTTATAACAGGAAAAAGAGGGGGAACTGTGAATGTGAAGTTATTGATTGACAAGCAAAAAGCTCTAACAGCTCCCCACAGCTTTCAGACCGTAGGGGTTCATTGTGCAGCACACAAGCTCAACCTAGCAGCATGCCACGCAGCCAAATTAGTTCCATGCATAAGTACATTTAAAGAAATTTCGCAGGAACTGCACAACTTCCTTGCATCCAGCTAAGTTCGAACAGCTGGGCTGAGTGCTGTGCAAAAAACTTTAGAGTCTGAGCAAAGTAGAGGGAAACTCATCGAGCCGTCTGCCACACTAAGGCTGAGTGTTGGTGGGTCATGCACAGCTGTCCGTAATAATCTCTCGGCCATCATCATCAGCCTGTCTAGGGAGGCAGAGGAACGCAATGAAGTCAGGGCAGCAAGACTGCTCAAGTTCACAACAAATGCAAAGTTTGTCAGGACCCTACTGATGATGTGTGAGCTTCTTCCAGCCATCGACAGGCTTTCCAGAACTCTCAGACATCCTCTCTGCCGTGTCTTAAGTCCATGTATTAAGCATGCCTAATACACAGACTTATCAAATCATGCATAAAGACCTTGGAAACTGAATGCAACATCCAGACACAGGTTAAGGATTATTGTGTCAGCCACGGCATACACGTAACCATCACAGAGGAATCTGAACAGTGGCTCCATAGCACGAAAAGGACATTTGTCAAGAAGCTACTGGAAAATATACAGGACATGTTTCTGGACCACCTTATATTGGCCAGCTATTTTACTGTGTTTGCCCGTAGCAGCTACCAAAAAATGGTAGGTAGCAATGAAATTAAAATTGCCAATGCACTGGAGGGGCCGTGCCCAACTCTTGGCAAGATATATACTGAGAACATGCTTACAGATTGAATTGCTTTCGCCAACTTTGTGCTTAAATGTGAGCTTTTGCAAAAGCTGACAGCTACAGACTTCTTGCTTTTTGTAGCACATGATCTGAAAGAACTGTTTCCTGTCATGGCTTATTTAGCAGGTTCCTACCTTGTACTCCCACCATACACTGTAGACTGTGAGCAAGACTTTTCAGCTCTGAAGCTAATTAAGACACAAGTAAGAAACCACTTGAAAGAAAAGTCACTGGACTGCCTTATTCGTATTGCATGCGAAGGACCCAACGTTGACACTGACCCATACGACGAGGTTGTTGAAAAGTAGGCGATGAGCAAGAATAGGAGGCTGAAGGTGTAGCATGCCTGGGAAGAAAAAAGTGGAAATAAAGTGCCTTCTCGTGTTTTGTAGTTGCACCTAAACATGTGTTGTTTTGTTGTCATTATTCAGTACATGCTTACATGACCCCCCCCCCCCTCAACCCCGCTCTCGCTTGAACCACATTTTCTGTTTTCATTATTCGATTATTACTCATATAACACCCCCCAAACCTCTCAAAATTTTCTGGAGAGAATTCTCTTCAAAGCAAATAGTTATTTGGTCGAATAATTTCAAATCGAATTCGAAAAGTCTATATGATGTTCACTCAAACCTCATTATAAAAAAACTTGCATCTTACATAAAAATAGGTTTGTTATATCTGAAAATTCTTTATAAAGGTTTATTTTTAACACTATATCTATTGTAGCACTGTTTTTCTTTTTTTTCATTATAACCAATATTTTGTTACATCCGGTTTCATTATAAGGAGGTTGGAGTGTAAATAAAATAATTGGGCATATTTGGCATGACCTAATTAACCTGCACAATATTTTTTTTAAATTGCAAATTTTTTAAAAAGGCAAATGCCTTTCTTTTTGTTCAAAGGGAATAGAAACCACCTTGAGTAGTAGCAGGATTTACTTTCGATAGAATGCAAGTAAACTATGTAAACGATACCTGCACACTATGCAACAGTTAAAATTTACTATAACTGACATAACAAGCTTTTAAACTTGAAAAAAAAATTAAAAATCAATTGAAGGGCAATATATTCTTATAAAGGGACCCTGCAACACCTTTTCAAGTAGTCATAGACTGGATTCCCTGAAGGAGCTTATTACTTCACAAAGTCACTGGCGCAAAAATTTTTAGAATCTGTCTGGTACAAGCGGAGTTACAAAGATTTGCTGCAAGCTGCAATTGCATTCTCTCTTCTCTCATCCATACAAAAGCGCCGGAAGATAAACAGGGAGGAATGGCACGGGGGATGAAAATATGTCACGCATGCCTCATGACCTTGAGCACGTTTTCTCTTTTTCTTTTCTTCGAATGTGTGCCTGTACACTGCGATTGCATACACACGCGTGGATAAGTCACAGCCCCAGTAACAAAGAAAGCGCCATGCTCAAATCAGCCAATGGCTGAAAGAATGGCTATAGTGAGTGATTTTTGAGCTTGTAGTGTGACTTGTCGAAAGAAGAGAAAGCAATTTTTAGCTGACTTTGAGAATTCATTGTGAATTACAAGCCGTGCGCTGCGCAATAATATTTGACTCAGGTGTACTTGGGAGCCTCGACTACTGATCGGCAGCGTTTTCCGACCATGCTCACAAAGTGTTGCGGGCCCCTTAATCTTTTAGGAGAGGCTTCGCGACAGTGCTAATTTCCCCTAGATAAATGCTTTCATGGCTTAGTAGCCCTAAACTACAGTGAAACCACCTTTACAGAAAATAAGTGCGGTGTACGTTTTATTTGTTCATTGCGAATACTTCGAAATTTTCAATAATTTGAATTCGAGTTGAACCGAATTTGAATACTGTACTACAGTTTAACCACTTTATAAGAGACACTGATATAAGAGACAAATGGGTATTAGAGACACCAATGTGCTGAAAGTAAAATACAGGTTCATAGGAAAATGCATACACGGGACCTGCTTATAGGAGACATCTCATATAAGAGACAAGAATTGCTGCCCAGAGCATGCCTCTTATAAAGAGGTTCAACTGTATTCATTTGAATATTCAAAGCATTCGAATATTCGCACAAGCATAGTGTGAAGACTACTTTGTCGAGTCAATGCGGCGGCCGCGAGTCGCCTTCGTTTCCACGAGCGATACGCACTTGTGGTCCCGCGCCCAAGAACACGGCAGTGGACGGTGTGCTGGGTACACTTACATGAACTGTAACAGTGCTAAACCGCTAAGCCACACGTACTGCCATGTAGGCGGTTTCAGATGTTTATCGTTGGTAGGTCTGTCGCGATGACGTGCCGCCACTATCATCTCTAGCCGTCATCACACTCCCATGAATTTCCATGCAGGCATCACCACACTCATGCTAAAGTCGTAGTAATCACTGCATGATCTACTGAGGCTCTTATCGCAAATGGGCAAAATTGTAAGTTCCCCACACTGACATGAGAACGAATATCGAATAAAAATTATAGGAGGAATATTCGAGTTGTTTCGAATATGCAGTTATCAAATTAGATACGAATATTACAAATGGAATATTTGATGAATATTTCAAACTTTAGAATACAATTGAACATGGATATATCAAACTCACATATATCAAATTTCCGGGTATACTGAACTCGTAAGTTATTCCATTGAAATTCCTTTGTAAAAGTATAGAAATTCGCACGTTCATATCGAATGGCATTTTTACCTGCCTTTGAATATATCGAATACCGTGCGAGCTGAGAGGTGTCCTTCGGCACTCGCCTCACCCCGCGATCTCCGCGGGGTCTGCGTTCGAGTTTGAAGGTGCACTTTGGCATTCGCAGCGGCCGGCGATCTACACGCAGCACCATGCCTCCAGAAAACCTGAAACGCTCGGAAAAAAAAAAAAAAAAAGGTAAAAGCGAGAGGGCTTGGACTGCACACACTTTAACTGCGGAATGGCTTTTTTCTCTAGTTTTTCTCGTTATTCTCTCTCTCTCAAGCTTTCTCCGTGTACCTGTTTGCTCAGAGTGCCCGATTTCGAGTTCTGGTGGCCCTCGAAAACCTGCCCACTTTCGAGAGCCACCAAAACTAAGCCGGACTGTGTGTGGCAAAAGGTTGTCGGTGATCTCACGGTCATCATCATGATCATCAGCCTGACTACGTCCACTGCATGACAAAGGCCTTTCCCATGTTCTGCCAGTCAACTCAGTTCTGTGCTTGCTGCTGCCAATTTATACCCGAAAACTTCTTAATATCACCTGTTCACCTAACCTTCTGTCTCCCCCTAACCTGCTTGCCTTCTCTGGGAATCCAAGTAATTACCCTTAATGGCCAGCGGTTATCCTGTCTATGCGCTATATGCCCGGCCCATGTCCAATTCCTCTACTTGATTTCAACTATGATATCCTTAGCCCCCGTTAGTCCACTCTGCTCTCTTGTTTCTCAAGATTACACCTACCATTTTTCTTTCCATTGCTTGCTGTGCCGTCCTCAATTTAAGCTGAACCCTCTTTGTAAGCCTCCAGGTTTCTGCTCCATAGCTAAGTACCAGCAAGATGCAGCTGTTATATACCTTCCTCTTGAGGGATAGTGGCAATCTACCTGTCATGATTTGAGAGTGCTATCTTGAAGCGCTGCTCTCTTACGAGGTTGTTGTACATTACTTTCGTTTTCTGCAGATTAATTTTAAGACCCACCTTTCTGCTCTCCTTGTCTAACGCTGCAATCATGAGTTGCAATTCATGATTGCAATGTGCTCCACCTCATTCTTATTCTTCTAGTCACTTCAATCTCGTGGTGTGGCTCCGCAGTTATTACCTGCCCTAAGTAGACATAGTCTTTTACAACTTGAAGTGCACTATTACTTATCTCGAAGCGCTGTTCTCTTACGAGTTTGTTGTACATTACTTTCGTTTTCGGCAGATTAATTTTAAGACCCACCTTCCTGCTCTCCTTGTCTAACGCTGCAATCATCAGTTGCAATTCATCCCCTGAGTTACTCAGCAGTGATATGTCGTGGGCGAAGCGCAGGTTACTAAGGTACTCGCCATTAAATCTTATCCGCAACTCTTCTCAGTCTAGGCTTCTGAAAACCTCCTGTAAGCACGCGATAAATAGTATTGGGGAGATTGTATCCCCTTGTCTTCCACCCTTTTTTATTGGTATTCTGTCGCTTTCTTTATCAAGCAATATTGTAGCAGTTGATCCCCTGTAGATTTCTTCCAGGATGTTCATATATACTTCATTGACGCCCTGACTCTGCAGTGTCTGCATGACTGCTGATAATTATACTGAATCAAACGCCTTTTCGTAATCTATGAAGGCTATGTATAGTGGTCGGCTATACTCTGAGCATTTCTCTACTACCTGATTGATAGTATGAATGTGTTTGATTGTTGAGTAGCCTGTTCGAAGTCCTGCTTGTTCCTTTGGTTGATTGAATTCTTATGTTTTCTTAACTCTGTTAGCAATTACCTTTGTAAGTAGCTTGTATACTACGAAGAGCAAGCTGATCGGCCTGAAATTCTTCAAGTCCTTGTCATCTCCTTTCTTATATATTGAGATGATGTTAGCATTTTTCAAAGACTCTGGTACTCTTCCTGTCAGGAGGCACCTCGTAAACAGCGTGGCTAGTTGGTATCGTAACGCAATCTCGCCACCTTAAAATGGAGGCACCTTGTAAGCGCGCGAACAGCATGCGGCTGGGCTGCTGCCGAACCGATGGGAGGGTTCACCTCGCCGCGCTGCGTCCTGGAAAGGACCCATTCAAGCACAAGCCAACAGTGCCGTAAGGTAATTAGGGGGTCGTCACAATGATGTTTCTAATCCCACCCCTTTTGTTGTCCACAGGGGGTTGGTTTCTTTTTACTGAGTTAACTCGAACTCGAAACGCTCGACAGTCACAGGTGCTGATGCACTTCGAGGGGTGCCATGTGGGCATCACACTGTCTGTGTGGTCACGACAAATTCAGTCAGACACACTTCGACTGAGTGCCATCAAAGCAATACTGCGAGCCATAGCAAATGTAGCATGACGGCTGACATGCCTCCCCAAGCTTACGGCACAATGTAAATGAAAGTAAATCAATAAGTGCCGCGCAACCATATGTTAACGTGGTTCTACAGCAAGACTCTTCGCTTTGAGACGAAGTTGAAGGCTATTCAGCATGTTGAGGCGGGCGAGAAATGTTCCATCGCGAACGACTTCGGGATACCACGAAGCACTCCGAGTACCTTATTTAAGAACAAGTCAGATATCAAGGCAAAGGCGGCGGAGCAACGAACGTCGGGAGTCTGTCATGTGTGGACTTCTGCCCACAGCAATGTAGAAAAGGCACTCTATGCATGGTTTTTACAAGTTCGCGCGAAGAACATTCCAGTGGGTGGCCCGATGCTGATTGCCAAGGCCAAATGGTTTGCCGCTGCACTCGGTGAAACAACTTCACCGACAACAGTGGGTAGCTTCACCAATTTAATTGGCGCTACGTCGTTGAGTGGGCACGGAGGCACTCACCGAGACAGCATGCTGCAAATTCCACGTTTCTGCCTTTTACAGGCTTACCTGGCTTCGCTCCTGGTGCTGCAGCCATCGTTGCAAGTTCTGTCATGTTCCACGAGTGTGTGGTGGCTTCCGCTCCACAGTCGTGGTTACCAGCCACCTTACTCCCAGCACGGAAAAAACCCAAACTCTGATGCAAGCATCGTCGCCCCTACCATCTGCGCATGGCCATTTTCTACGATGACGTCACTACCAGTGCAGGACTTAAGCGGGCGGCGCTGCAACAGCTTCTTCAGTGGGCACGGAGGCACTCACCAAGACAGCATGCCGCAAATTCCACGTTTCTGACTTTTACAGGTGTGTAAACCATGCACCCTGTATGCTAAGAAAAGTGATAATCGATGTGTGATTCTGCTTCCGTGCCCAGAAGAGCTTGCTGTTATTGCATGCGATTGTTTTTCGATGGTTTACCTGTTAATTATCTCTGGTGATATTGAAGCTAATCCGGCCCTGACAAGCGTAAGGAGGCCTTGCTTGATATGGAATCATTACCTGATGATCCCTCCGAAAAAATCGCAGTCATATTTAACCTCATTAAGGACCTTCACACCCAGTCAACTCAGTCAGCCAAAGTGCAAAGCACGTTAGCAACCAACGTCAAAGAAATAAGGACAAGCCAAAAGAAAATCGTAACTCAAGTTGCAACGATACAGAAGAGGCTGGATGAGTTGGATGCAAAAACTAATTCTATCAAGCACTTAGAACAGGCTGTTGATGGCGTGAAGGCGTCGATGAGATCGTTTGATAAACATCTTGAGAACTTGAAAGCTCGCCTCAACGAACAGGAGGACCGTTCCCGGCGTAATAATGTAATTTTTCGAGGTATTCCAGACTCTCAAGAATCGTGGCAACAATCTGAATCCAAGATAATGTCCATCCCAACAAGCACGCTTGATGCGCTACCAGACAACGCAATAGAGCGTGCTCATCGGTTGGGTTCGTATGCACCAACCAAATGTCCGCCAATAATTGTTAAATTTTCGGACTTAAAATCTAAAGAAAAAGTGCTTTCTGCGTGAGTAGCACTTAAAGAGCAAGGTATAAGTGTGACAGAAGATTTCTGTGCAGCCACTCGTGATGTGAGACGAAAACTATTCGAGTTTGCTAGGAATCAACCTAGCGTAAACACATATCAAGTGCGTTACAAAAAGTTAATCATGAATAAGAAGCAGTACATCTACGACTCAATAAGCCACTGTGTAAAAGAAGTCGAGGCATTACGAGCACCCATAACTACGGCCGGGAACACAACACATGTTTCGCCATCCACATCTAGTACCCGGCAGTCCAATCGCTTTGTGAAATAGGAACGTGACAGGGTCAACAACCGTGAACCGCTCAATACATCTTTTGTTTTTATAATATCAGCAGCGTTATCAACAAATGCCCTTTATTGGATTCGGCCATTGATACATGCGAACCGGATATAATCGGATTGACAGAAACGTGGCTTCAACCAGCAATCGGGGACCATGAATTATTTGCCAACTCACGCGATTTCTCTATTTACCGCTGTGACCGCAATAATCGTTCTGGTGGTGGCGTGCTTTTGGCGATAAACAAAAGGTTGCCTTCAGACCGCATTCAAACTGCTTCAAATTTGGAGATTGTATGGGCAGTCGCAACACTAGCCCACCAAAAAATAATTTTGGGTGTTTGTTATCGCCCCCAAGTTTCACTACAACATTTGTGTGTGATTTACATGATGCAATTAATAGTGTTTTTTCCTATTACACCACACGGCCAATTTTCCTGCTTGGTTATTTCAATATGCCTAATATCTTATGGAAAAATGAACCCGTCACAGTGTACCCAAACTCATCTATGGCGCAAGACTTCTTAGAGCTGTGCGGTACATTTTCTCTAGCACAGTTGATTAAAGAACTAACAAGGATAACACCATTCGCTTCAAATACACTCGATCTTGTATTGACCACGCAACCCGATCTTGTTTCTGATGTAACTTACCTGCCTGAAATAAGTGATCATAGGTTCTCTCGTTGAACGTTTCCCTTGCACAACCTAAAGCCGTCAAAACGAACAAGACACTACGAGATTACAACAAGGCCGACTTTCTTACCATCAACAATAAACTTGCAGTATTTCTTGATGATTTCTTGAATGATTTCCACTATCGCGACATTCAGTCAAACTGGAGTATCTTTCTTGATAAGATTGAACTAACAGATAAGTACATCCCTGCTTACACTATCTCCTCCGAACTAAAAAAAAAAAAAAAAAACATGGTATAATCACCAGCTTAAACGCTTGTCTAATAAAAAGAAACATCTCTTCAAATCGGCTAATGTTAACAAAAGTAGGGCTCGTTGGTCATATTACAAGAAGTGTGCTGATGAATACGCGCAGGCCTTAAAAGTTGCCAAAGATCGTTATCTAAGCAACACTTTACCTACGATTTTGAAGACTAACCCTAAAAAATTTTGGCGAGTGATCAATCCTCAGGAAAGTGATCTTATAGTACTTGATGATCTTAGCGGTAACGCTATACCGACCGAAAGTTGCTCGAACATGCTTAATGATGTTTTTTCAAAAAATTTTTCTTTACCCATCACCACTAACGCTCCCCATGTGCAACCATATCACCACGATCATATGTTTCCTGTTCATTCTCAGCTACGATGGCGTCGCAAGCATTATTAAGTCACTGAAACCATCCTCGGCACTGGGTAGCGATCAAATAAACGTCAAATTCCTCCAAAACACTGTCTGCTGTTCATCTATAATACTAATCAAAATTTTTCAACAGTCTCCCAACGACGGTGTTCTCCCATCTGAGCGGAAAGTCGGGAAGGTAGTTCCAATCCACAAATTGGGTAACAAGCATTCTTCCTTTAACTACAGACCCATTTCTCCTACTAGTATACCATGTAAAATATTACAACACATTTTGGCTTCTCACCTAGCAAATTTTTTAAAGTCACACTCATTTTTCACTCAATCGCAACATGGATTTCGCAAATCATACTCTTGCAAAACTCAATTAACACTTTTCGTGCATAAACTAAACACCATTCTTCACAACAGCTTGCTCGCCGACTGCATTTTCCTTGATTTTTTAACAGCTTTTGACAAGGTGTGCCACAAACTGCTCATTTTTAAATTACGACTACTTAACCTTGACCCCTGCCTTGTAACTTGGATTGAAAGTTTTCTTACTAACTGCTAACAATTCGTTTTGGCTAATGGAATTAATTCCGCGAAATGTGCGGTACATTCTGGTGTACCACAGGGCTCCGTTCTTGGTCCGCTCCTTTTTCTAATCTATATTAACGATCTGCCATCTTGCGTCACCTCATCAGTCATGTTTTTGCCGACGACTGCGTATTTTTCGTGAAATAACTGGACCTAACGACATCGTCCTTCTTCAATCTGACCTCACTGCTGTCCTTAACTGGTGTAACACATGGCTCATGGAATTAAACAGTAAAAAATGTAAATTCATGCGTGTGTCAAGAAAGATCACCACTTTACCTACTTATAACTTACATAACACACAATTAGACAGTGTAACCTCATAAAAGTACCTTGGAGTTCTTATCAGTAACAGCCTAACATGGAATACTCATATTAACTATGTTGTTTGTAACGCTAATCGCATGCTCGGATATCTTCGTCGTAACTTCATCAAATCACCTTCTTCTGTCAAGCTGATGTTGTATAAAACACTAGTTCGTACTAAACTTGAATATGCCGCATCTGTTTGGGATCCATACCACCATAATTTGGTGCATTCATTAGAAATGGTACAAAATAACTCTGTTCGCTTCATAACAGGTAATTACGATCGAAACACGAGCATAACACTAATGAAATCTACCCTTAAATTACCTTCACATGATTCTCGTCATACTACGATCCGCTTAACCTTTTTCCATAAAATATATCGCCACTTATACTTCCGTAATTTACTAATCCTTCCGCCGCATTACGTTTCTCGTAGTTTAGATCACGCTCATAAAGTTGGCATCCCATCGTCTCAAACAGAAGCATTTTGACAATCATACGCACCACGCACTTCACGCGATTGAAATTGCCTTCCCAAATCGTTTGTAACAATATCAGATCGTGATGCATTTGTGACTGTATCAACCAATTCTTTGAATACCTGGTCGTAGTATTTCACCTTATACATTTCTATAAATAGGATTTCACTGTTACCTGTTGTACTTGTAGTACCTGTTGCACTGAAGTGTAACAATGCTCATTGTATACTTAGAAACGTTATTTTCATCTTTTTCATAGGAATGTATCTTTCTATTTTCTTATATGCCATTTTGATATTTCTCATTTCTTTCTTTCTTTTGTTTTGTTTCAATCTGCTGTTGTATAACCAAAAACATTGCATTGCCTCTTGTACTTACAGACTTGTTTTGTTGTTTTTACCACTCTCCTCTGTAAAGTCTGTTAACCCTGAGGGTAAATAAATAAATAAATGAAAACCATTTCTGGCAAAAGCGAAGCTGTATGTAGCCAGGAAATCCAGCAGTGAATGACGAAAGAGTGACCGGAAATATCCTTGAAGTTCTCTCCTGCAGAGATCTTTAACATCTGGCGAGACGTGAAGACGGATACAGTGGTCAACTGCTTCCGCAAGGCAGGCTTCGAGACGGCGGAACTTCTGGAAACCGGTGAAGATGGCAACGACAAGCGCATAGACGATGCATTTCGGAAGTTGTCGTCCCCCTTCTTGGTAGCAGTTCCACATGAAATGCCTGCGGACGATTTCGTGGAAGCGGACTGCTATGTCCAGGCCTTTGCAAGCCTCTCTGACGAGGGCATAGTAGCTGCGGTCGCAGAGACCCAGGATTTCCAGGCCGACAGCTCATGTGACGACCAGGATCGTCCGGATGAGGCGATGACTATACGCGCGAACTCCACCGCTGAAGTGGCAACAGCGTTGGGCGTCAATTGCCGTTGTATCGGCCACATAGAGGAAACCAGGCTGTCGCATCTGGAAAGCTTGATAAGATCGAGACTAGCGTCTTCAACTTCATTTCAAAAACGAAGAAGCAATTCAAGCTAAGCGATCATTTTCACGCAAATAAATCATTCTGTTAAGGCGTGTGTGTGAAATTGTCATTCTTGAATGCACTTAATGTAGGTGATGGTCCACTACAGGTAAGCTCTTGGGGCCTGCATTTCTTCATATCGAATTCTCGATATATCGAACTAATTCGCGATCCCACTCGAGTTCGATATATCCGTGTTCGACTGTATTCCCACACCACCGTGATTCGGTGAGGCCCATTCACTGAATCACAGCATTTGTGGAGATGAATAGCAATGAGATATTAGGGATCATTCGAGACTTAGCTAAGAAAAAAGTCTATACACTCTGAATGGGACCTTTAGGGGGCGCTTTGAAAGCCACCCGCAGCGCCATTTGTGGTGCATTGTTGAGAATCGTATAGCAAACAGCAGCTCCTCACTGCATCGACAGCTATGGTGGCAAAAGCGCCTGTGGTCAGCACATCGGTTCTTCGAGTAGGATTTTAAGATAATGTAGAGAGACATTCTTCTGCAATGCAACTATAAATGAATGGGAAAACCTGCTTTAAAGCAGCCATATTTTCTGCGTTAGTGATCGCCTTGCTGGCCGTCTGACGGCACATGCGTGTCATCACATGTGCGCATTGCACGATGCTTGCATAACTGTCGCGGTAAGCTGTCGTTTCATTGCACCTAAAAATATTGTCACAACGCAGAAACAGCAGCAGTTGAATACAGGATACTCACTTTAATTGTACCAGAACACTGGCAAACTGACCGGAAGAGAACCTCGCCTTTCTCTCTCGCTGCGCATGCTCTTCGTTGTTCTCTTGGTGCTGCATATTCAATGTGGCATTTGCCCCCCTCCAGAGAGCAGCGTCCTGATGCTCTTCCACAAAAGATTGTGCAGTAGATGTATGGTGTAAATCTGTCCAAAAAATAGGGCTTTATTCGCACAGTGTGCACGATGTCTGGTTTTTGCTGACGAGTTGTCGAGGGGCTGTCAGGAACGACCACGTAACTAACAACACTCAGGCGTTGTAAAACTGTGTAGAGACCAAAATACCTCTTCAGCGATTTTTCAGACAGTTCACGGCGGCGGATAGGACTCCATACTCAGACTTTCTCGCCAGACTGATAGACGACATGTCGGTGTCGCAGATTATAACGTTGGGCGTCGTAATTTTGCTGCTGGATGATTTGGACGCATGCAAGCTGCCTCACTTCTTCTGCTCGTTGGGTAAAAGATCCTGCGTCCAAAACGATGTCATTGCAGTCATGCAGTAACATGGCGTCAAGCATCGTCATCACTTCGTGGCCATGAAGAAGACTGAACGGCGTTCTTCGTGTAGTTTTTCGCTGCTCTGTATTATAGGCAAACGTGATGTATGGTAGAATGTCGTCCCAGTTCTTGTGATCCACGTGAATGTACATCTTGTTGAGGCGTTCTGTTAAGCCGTTTGTTTGTGGATGATAGGAAGTTTTCCAATGGGCTGTTCCACTCAGCTCTAGTACTGTCTTCAGGAGCGCGGCCGTGAAAGCGGTACCTCAATCCGTTGTTATGACTGTTAGAGCACAGTGCCTCAGGACGATATTTTCTATGAAGAATCGTGTGGTTTCAATGGCGGTACCACTTGACAAAGCCTTTGTTTCCGCGTAACACGTAAGATAATCAGTGGCGACTATTACCCACTTGTTGCCAGCATGGGAAGTCTGATATGGTCCAAGGAGATCCATTCCAATTTGGGCAAAAGGTACCGTGAACACTTGAATTGGTTGTAATTGTCTAGCTGGTTTTAACTGTGGCGATTTTCGTCGTTGGCAATCGAGGCACATGCGCATGTAATGTTTCACAATAGCTGGAAGTCTTGGCCAGTAGTATTTCTGTTGGATTCTGGCCAATGAGCGTGCTTATCCGAAATGACCGGACGTTGCCTCATCGTGGCAAGCACAAAGTATCTCCTCACGGATTGACGTCGGAACGACAAGTAGGTGGGTGCTTCCTCTGGGAGAAAAGTTCTTATAAAAACACCACTACATAAGAAGAATGACGGGAGGATCCTTGCAAATCTTCTAGGGACGGTTGTTGTCCGGCCATTCAAAAATTCAATAAGGGGAAGCAACTCGCTGTCTTCCTTCTGCTTGCACGAAATCGTAGTGGTGTAGATGACTCCTACAAACCCCATGTTGTCATCTTCTGTGTCATTCTCGCATTTTATTGGTGACCTTGATAAGCAATCGGCATCGGCGTGCTGCCGTCCGGACTTATACACGACCGTCATATCAAGCTCTTGAAGGCGTAAGCTCCACCGTGCGAGCCGACCAGATGGGTCTTTCAAGTTGGTCAGCCAGCAGAGGTAATGATGGTCGCAGACTACGTGGAAGGAACGACCATAGAGGTACGGACAAAACTTCATAACTGCCCATACGACAGCAAGACACTCTTTTTTCCATTGTGGAGTAGTTGGACTTGGCGCAGGAAAGCGTGCTAGTAGCATATGCAATCACATGCTCGGCTGAGTCTTGCCACTGGACGAGTACAGCGCCTAAACCCACGTTGCTGGCATCTGTGTGGACAATGGTAGGAGCATCCTCATCAAAGTGAGCATGCACAGGCGGTGTCTGCCGGCTTTGTCGGAGATCGTCAAATGCCGCTTGTTGGTCGTCGACCCATGTGAACGAAACGTCTTCTCTTGTGAGTCGTGTTAACGGCGAGGCTATGTGTGAGAAATTGGCCATAAATCTTCGGTAGTATGTGCATAGGCAAAGGAAACGCCCAACTGCTTTCTTATCTGTTGGCACCAGAAATTTTCTGACGGCCGCAATCTTATTGGGATCCCGTCGAACACCTTCATGGCTCATCACATGGCCTATAAAAATTGGAGCTCCTTGAAACCGAAATGACACTTCTCGGGTTTCAGTGTCAGGCCGGCAGACCTTATTGCCCTGAATACCGATAACAGCCTGCTCAGGTGTTCCTCAAATGTTTTTGAAAAAACAATGACGTCGTCCAGATAGACCAGACATGTCTGCCACTTACGGCCTGACAGAACGGAATTCATTAGTGTCTGAAATGTTGCGGGGGCTGAGCCCCATCCGAATGGCAAGACTTTAAATTTATAAAGCCCGTCAGGCATTACAAAAGCCGTTTTTTCTCTATCTCGCTCATCGACCTCAATTTGCTAATACCCACTTTTGAGGTCCATTGACGAGAAGTAGCGTGAATACCTCAGCCTGTCGAGTGAATCATCAATGCACGGTAATGGGTATAAGTCTTTCTTTGTCACACGGTTCAGCTTACGGTAGTGAACACAAAATCGCAAGCTTCCGTCTTTCTTTTTAACCAGCACTACCGGCGATGCCCAAGGGATTCTCGACAGCTGGATGACGTCATCGAGCATTTTCTTCATTTGTTCCCGATTTGCTTCACGCTCTTTCGGTGCTACGCGATATGGGTTCTGTCGTATTGGCCTTGCCGTCTTCTCCGTTATTATACGGTGCTTCGTCAGTGGCGTTTGACTGATCCTCAAGGTCGATGAAAAACAGTCTTTGAACTGATGAAGAAGATCTACTAGACGCTGTCTCTGCGCTGGTGACAAATCCGTGCTTACGTCAATAGGTGGTGGGGCTGACGTGGCTTGCGGCTCGTCCTGTTGTACTACACAGCACTCGCGGATTTCAGTGATCTCGTCGAAGTAGGTAACTGTAGTGCCTTGTGTAATGTGTCGCCGCTCGTTGGTAAAATTCGTCAACAGAAACTCCGCTTCACCGCACACAATATTGACGATATTTCTGGCAATTACAACACCGCAAGAGAGTAGAAGCGTCAATACTTGTTCAGCGATTCCTTCTCCAGTATGCTGCGCGCTGCACGTGACTGAAACAAGGCGGCACGATAACGGAGGTACGGTCACATCGTCAATGACTCGCAGGGATTTTCGATGTAGCGCCGCGCTTTGATCCGCTGAAAAGGTCAGTACACCGTCTGGTATATTGATGATGGCACCATATTCACACAAGAAATCCATCCCTAAGATTGCCTGTTTGCAACACTCAAAGGTTTGCCACGAAAGATGCATCCCCTATCTTCATTCTTGCGGTGCACTTTCCGGTAGATGTGAGTAGCTGCCCTCCAGCTCCTCTAATCTGCGGTCCTGTCCATTCCATTCTAACCTTCCTGAGCTTGTCTGCCAGACTCTCATTCATTATTGAGAAGTTCGCACCAGTGTGGACCAATGCCATGACGATATTGACATGTGGGGTTTAACGACCCAAAACCACCTTATGATTATGAGAGACGCCGTAGCGGAGGGCTCCGAAAATTTCGACCACCCGGGGTTCTTTAACGTGCACCCAAATCTGAGCACACGGGCCTACAACCTTTTCGCCTCCATCGGAAATGCAGCCGCCGCAGCCGGGATTCGAACCTGCGACCTCCGGGTCAGTAGCCGAGTACCTTAGCCACTAGACCACCGCGGCGGGGCGACCAATGCCATAACGTCATGTCCGTCAATCGTAATTGCAACTTCGGCAGTAACAACCCCATCTTTCGTTTAATCATTGAAAATTTGTGTCTTCGCTCGGCAGTAGTGGGGGATGTTCAGCACTTCGACGATTCGCAACCTTCCCCCCTGAGGTCGCTGCTTTTAGTTTCCCCGGCGTGGACTAGGAGGTCTCCCTCTTGGCATGTCAGTGGTGCTTCGTCTAGAGGATGGAGAATAACGCCCAGGAGAGGGTGAGCGCGACCGAAACCCAGGAGGAACATCCCGCAGGGTCATGACACTCGTGTCGACAAAAGGTGTTTCGTTGAAATGGCGCCGAGAAATAGTGAAAGGACACCCTTGGTACCCTGCGACGCGATACGGGCAATACCGAACGATGTGGCCTGCTTTCCAACAATGATGTGGCCTGCTTCCCCACAGAGGCCTATGGTCAGGGGTACGCCAGACGTCAGTTTCGCGAAATAGTGGCCGCCTCGGAGTCAAGTTCCTCTGTAGTACCAAGGCGCTGTCGGCGGATGTTGCTGTTGGTACTGATGCAGTGTCGGCACGTTCGCTGGCTGTCGGCGGACTATGTCTGCATAGCTTGCTCTGGGGGTGCTCGTGTTCGGCTCAGGAAGCAAGAGCACTTGCCTGACCTCTTGGCGCACAACTGCTGTTACTGAGGCAATTGTGCAGCGATTCGGTTTGGCGACGAGCTTCTTGAACTCTTCTTGTACGATTTCTCGTATTAGTTGGTGCAAAGAACCTTCGTCGGGTCGCATTGCTGTGGTCGTGGCTGCTGCGCTGATCGGTGCACTGTGGGTTGGGCGGTCATACTGCCAGTAGCGTAGATGCAGTGCGCGTTCGATGAATGTCGCCTGCTTGGAGAATTTATCAACACTTGTAGGCGGGTTTTGTACGAGACCAGCGAACAGCTGTTCCTTAAGAACCCGCATGAGGTGGCTAACCTTTTTGGTTTCGGGCATATTGAGATCTGCTCGACGAAACAACCGTGCCATGTCCTCAACAAACATTGCAACGGATTCATTTGGTTTCTGAATCCGTGACTCGAGGAGACGCTGTGCGATTACTCATCTTTTGGTGCTCGCGAACGTGTAAAGAAACTTCTGCCGGAACTTTTCCCAAGACGGCCACACGCGATTCGTAAACCATGTTCGGGCTCCGTCTTGAAGCAGAAAATAAACGTAGCTCAATTTCTGTGTGGTGTTCCACCCGTTAACATTCGCTGTGTGCTCGAACTCCTCGAACCAGTCATGTGCGTCCTCATATGCGTTTCCGTGGAAGTCAACCGGAAGTCGAGGGTTCAAAACAGTCACCTGTGTCATGCTTGGGCTGGACATGTTGGGGCCAGTGCTTCCAGGCTTTCTGGGACGGTCACGCTTTCCGGCAATGGACCGAACTACGGGCTGAGGCCTAACAGGCAGCGGCTGCTGTGGTGAACGGGGGTGTCGATGCGTGGAAGTCTTTCTGGACTAGATGCGGGGCTGTTGCCAGGCATCCCGAACATTTACCAAGCGCCTCCACTAGTGTCCCAATGCAGAAACAGCAGCAGTTGAATACAGGAAACTCACTTTAATTGTACCAGAACACTGGCAAACTGATCAGAAGAGAACCTCATCTTTCTCTCTCGCTGCGCGTGCTCTTCGTTGTTCTCTTGATGCTCCATATTCAATGCGGCCATATTATTGATGCGCGCCCACTACCTGCGTACTACTTCCAAAATACTCAAAGCATTTAGAAATATTGATGGCTTTCTGCTGCTGGAGTTACTGTATATGCTACTTTTACCTAAAAGTAGCATTACAGTAACTCTAGCTGCCATCGTAGTTCCGCTCGACGGCAGTTACGAAAAAAAAAAATAGAGGCAAACTTTAGAGGAGCATAGTCAATATAAGGACTGTAACGAGGGCAGTGGGCATGGAGCTCGAATATAGAAAAGGAAAAAGACTTGCTGTGATCGCAGGCTTGCGTTCAGTTAGCCCTTGCGCTCAATAAAGCTTTCGTTCGCCGAGTCAACTCCTGCTGGTTCAACATCCCGTTTCAAGTGGTGGAAGTGCTGGGATACATCTGGTCCTCACCCTGGAACTTCGTAGCCGCACACTCCAACCACCTTCTGCAATGACTGATCCGGGACCCTCTCAGGCCGCCACTCCAGGTCTCGCACCCATACCTGTTTTCTGCGCTGGCGCTCTCCGGCTGCGCGACCCCCCCATATTTGGTGGTACAGAGGACCAAGATGTGGACAACTGGATTGCCGAGTATGAACTGGTGAGCGCGTACAATAAGTGGAACGCAGCCGATAAGCTTACAAATGTGAATTTTTACCTGACCGACGTGGCGAAACTATGGTACAGGAATCATCAAAGTGATTTCAGTACCTGATCGGAATTGGCAAAAACCCTCTTGGAAGTCTTTGAACGTCCTGCTGTCCGCCGCCTTCGTGCTGAACAGCGCTTGCGTGGCAGAGTACAGAGAACAGATGAGACTTTCACGAGCTACATCGAAGATGTGCTCTTCCTCAGCCAGCTCGTCAACCCGACTCTGGATGAGGCAGGCAAGATAAAAAACATAATAAAAGGAATCGACGACGGTGCATTCCAAATGCTTGCTGCGAAGTGTCGCCAGACAGTCGCCGAGGTGATTCAGCTCTGCAAAAGTTATGATGAGCTGCGTAGGCAACGTGCTTCCACACGTTGCGCTGCTCAAGACACCGCGGACCTCTCATCCCTCGACTACCGCCATGACACTGCCGACCACTCTGTTTTAATGCCACTCATAAAGCAATTCATACGCGAGGAGGTCGCCCGGCAGCTATCTATAATTACCAAAACTACCGAGCCGATGGCACCCTTATCGCCTTCGCTTCGCCAGGTCATTGAATCGCAAGTTGCCGAAGCATTGCCGCCAGCTCAGGCTCCACCATCTGTTACCGCACCACTAACATATGCAGCCGCTGTTGCTCGGCCACGCGCTCCATCGTCTCCGGCTATCTACGAAGCAACTCGCCACGTTTATTCGTCGACGCCACCTGCCCGCCCGTTGACTGTACCGTCTCCAGCTGTATACGAAACAACTCGGAACGTTTATATGAAGCCGCCGCCTGCACGACCGTTTCCGGTACCTTATTTGGCGACAAGTGCCCCTACCGTCAGCCAATGGCGCACTCCGGAAAATCGGCCAATATGTTTTTCAAGTGGCATCCCAGGCCACATAGCTCGTCACTGCCGCCGTCGCAGCTTCCCTTCTCATGACATTGCAGGGGCCTCACACTACATGCCCACTCAGCCGCGATATCCCGTTCCTGCCGATCCACCTCTAGACGTACGTACCGGTCGCCGCCCATCCGGCTCAAGCCGTTCGGCTTCTCCTCGTCGCAGATCTATTTCTCCAATGTTACGTCGCAACAGCCCACCACGAGGGGAAAACTGACGGGCGCAGTTCCGGAGGCAAGAACTGCGTTGGCAGCGAAAATTTCAAGACCTAATCCCCCGAACGAAATCGAACTCTATATTTATGGCATTAAGGTGCACGGACTTGTTGACTCTGGAGCTGCCGTATCTGTAATTAGCGAGAAACTGTGCCCAGACCACGCAACTTACCGACCTACCTTTGCAAACAGCTACGTCCCATCATATTCAGCCTTCAGCTTTGTGCACTACACGAGTCGTCATTCAAGGTGCGATGTACGTCGTCTCATTTGTAGTTTTATTCCGTTCTTCGCATGACGTTATCCTTGGATTGGACTTTCTTTCGTCGAATTCTGCTTTGGTCGACTGTGCTCGTTCCGAACTCGCATTATCTGTGCCGTGCTATGACCCCGACGATGGCGCTTCGTGTAGAGTGTTTGCTGCTTCTGACGTTGACATTGCGCCTTTCTCAGCTGTTGTTGTCTCGGTGTCGTGTGCCTCCCCCCGAAATCGCCTGTGTTGTTTATGCCATCGGTCCCATCTGCGTGCCATCGAAATATCATGCTTCTGTTTGCCGTCGTCGTTTTTCGCAACGATCACGCTGCCATTTATGTGTGCAATCCCTCGGACAGCCCATCATCCCTACTACGTGGAGAATGCCTGGGAAGCTACGAACCTTACGAGTGCATTCTTCCGGCTACTATACCCGATTCTACGGTTTCGCTCCCAATTTGTGCTGTCACTCCTACCAACACGCCTCATGATGTTCTCGACGTATTCTCGGATGCCACCAACTCTGAGCTCGCACCAACTCAGCGCGAAGAGATAATAAATCTTCTACTCCGCTTTCGCTCTTCATTCGATCCTGACCAGTCAGGCTTAGGCCAAACCTCTGCGGTCGTTCACCGTATTGACACCAGCCAACAAGCCCCGCTAAGACAGCGTCCGTACCGTGTGTCATCTGCTGAACGCTGTGTCATCAACGAACAAGTGGACGACGTGTTGAAACGTGGCATCATCGAGCCCTCCAACAGTCCCTGGGCTTCACCGGTTGTTCTCGTCAAGAAAAAAGACGGATCTATCCGGTTCTGCGTTGACTACCGCCGACTCAACAAGATAACGCGCAAAGACGTATACCCTCTGCCGCGCATCAATGATGCTCTGGACTGCCTACAAGGTGCAGAGTTCTTTTCTTCGTTAGATTTACGCTCTGGCTACTGGCAGGTGCCCATGGCAGAGGGTGACCGCCCGAAGACAGCCTTTGCAACACCGGATGGACTATATGAATTCACCGTTATGCCCTTTGGCCTCTGCAATGCACCTGCCACTTTCGAAAGGATAATGGATAGCATCTTGCGAGGTCTGAAATGGAAAACGTGCCTCTGTTATTTGGACGACATTGTGGTATTTTCAAGCGATTTTGCGACCCACCTCAGCCGCCTCGAGCAAGTTCTTAAGTGCCTTTCCACGGCGGGATTTCAATTTAACTTGAAGAAATGCCACTTTGGCGCTCGCAAGCTTGTAATTCTCGGCCATGTAGTTTCTAAGGATGGCATTCTCCCACACCCTACGAAACTTAATGCAGTCGCGGCGTTCTCAAAGCCAACCACCATCAAAGAGCTTCGAAGCTTCGTCGGCCTATGTTCTTACTTCCAACGCTACGTCCGCAATTTCGCCTCCATTATCGCCCCCTTGACCAATCTTCTTGCCGGAAGTTCTGATTTGTCAGCGTGGTCGCAGGCGTGTGATGATGCATTTCAGGAACTCCAACGGCTCCTCACCACGCCTCCCATACTCCGACATTTCGATCCGTCTGCTCCAACGGAGCTTTATACAGACGCTAGTGGTGTCGGGCTAGGGGCCATACTGGCCCAACGCAAGGATGGCTTTGACGAGTACGTCGTTGCCTATGCCAGCTGCACCCTCAGTAAAGCCGAGAAGAATTACAGTGTAACTGAAAAGGAGTGCCTTGCCATTATTCGAGCAATCGGAAAATTTTGACCTTATTTATATGGACGTCCGTTTGATATTGTAACAGACCACCATGCCCTTTGCTGGTTATCTTCACTAAAAGATTCTAATGGTCGGCTCACTCGTTGGGCATTGCGGTTACAGGAGTTCGATATCCGTGTTATCTACCGTTCTGGCCGTAAGCATTCCGACGCCGATGCCCTGTCACGTTCGCCATTGGCTTCAGAGCCTGTCGGCTCGCCTATCTCCACCAGTGCTGCCTTGGCCATCAGCATTTCGGACATTCCTTCCGAGCAACGCAAAGATGCTTGGATTTCTTCTCTTTTGGACTTGCTCTCAAACCGGACTCCCGCTCCAGTTTCCAGGACCCTTCGCCGTCAAGCAGGACACTTCGCTATTCGAGATAACCTGCTTTACCGCTGAAACTACAGTTCGATGGGTCGTAAGTGGTTGCTCGTCATTCCCCGGGATCTGCGCTCTGACATCTGTGCCACGTTCCACGATGATCCGCAATGTGGCCACGCTGGTGTGTTAAAAACATACACTCGCTTGCAGCTGCGGTACTACTGGCGCGGTATGTACCGTTTCGTTCGCCGTTACGTAAGGTCTTGCCTTACGCGCCAGCGACGCAAAATGCCCCCTCAGCATGCCACAGGTCCCTTGCAGCCGTTGCCATGTCCAGCACGAGCTTTCGATCGTGTCGGAATCGACCTTTACGGTCTGCTTCCCTATACTTCGAGTAGCAACCGCTGGGTCATTGTTGCTATCGACCACCTAACGTGGTACGCTGAAACAGCTGCGTTACCTTCTGCTACCGCAAAAGACGTTGCATGTTTTATACTGCAAAACCTGGTTTTAAGGCATGGAGCACCTCGAGAGTTACTAAGCGACCGCGGCCGCGTTTTTCTCTCCGATGCCATCAAAGCGTTGTTGAGCGAGTGTCGCATCATACATCGCACTACCACAGCCTATCATCCGCAAACTAATGGGATGACGGAGCGTTTTAATCGTACACTTGGGGATATGCTGGCCAAGTACGCTTCATCCGACCAGTCAAATTGGGATAGCATACTGCTTTTTGTGACATATGCTTACAACACTGCAACGCAAAGCACCACTGGATTTTCGACTTTCTTTCTTCTTTACGGACGCCAGCTATCATCAACAATGGATACTATTCTTCCTTATCGACCGGACCCTTCAGAGATGACTACCGTTTCTCGAGCAGCAGCACACGCTGAAGAATGTCGGAAGCTTGCTCGTGCGTTCACGTCACATGACCAGACGCGCCAAAAACATCGCCACGATGCGTCAACCACGCCTATGAGCTTTGCTCCGAACTCACTGGTGTGGTTATGGATTCCTTCTACTCCTCCAGGACTCTCCCACAAGCTTTCGTCCAGGTACCATGGCCCTTATTGAGTTGTAAGCCAAACATCCCCTGTCAACTACCTGGTCGAGCCGCTGGATGCATCTCCGGACAAGCGCCGCCGGGGACAAGAAATTGTACACACCTCTCGGCTCAAGCCATACCATGACCCTTCTGTGTACTCCTGTCCTTAGGTCGCCAGGATGGCTCCCTCATCGCCCGGGGGTGATTGTAACGAGGGCAGTGGGCATGGAGCTCGAATATAGAAAAGGAAGAAGACTTGCTGTGATCGCAGGCTTGCGTTCAATAAAGCTTTCATTCGCCGAGTCAACTCCTGCTGGTTCAACACCCCGTTTCAGGACAAACTTGTTGCTTATAAATGTATAGTGCTTGTAATCAACCAAGCCATTTTACAAATGGCTGCTTTATTGTTAAATTCGAGGTTCTAAATTACTAATGTCTGAAGTTAGAAAAACAGCCGGAAAATGTGCTCTATTTTCCGTAGAAGACTTGATTACATTCACATTCAATTCTGGACAAATTGTACTTAATTCCATTCCCATTCCATTCCTCCAAGCATTGTCCCCATTTCATTCTGGGGTCCCAAAAATGTGGAATGATTCCAGAATCATTCTGCAACACTAGATATCATTACGCGAAGTCACAGATTTTGACAACCTGTGACATTACTATTATGTCATCACATGATGATGATATTTTGCACTACTCATGTGGACACCGCTGACGTTAACGATCAATTTTCTTGTTTGATGAAGTGTCCAGCACTTTCACTACTGTATGGGTGGCACGACCCAGTCAGGCAATGTTTGCCTTTAATCGTGTCTTCTTGAACAATTTCAGTCCTGGTCTAGATAAACTAATAAAGAAAGAAAGAAGGAATATTGCACATTGAAACATTAGCAGCCTGTCCATTCACAAGCTGCTCTTAGATACTAAGCTGGCCTCCACCATGTCACCTCTGTGCCATGGGCTAAGCTAAGCTTGCCTGATTATTTACCTTCAAGAGTAGAATCACTACTCAATATTTTCATTCCCCTTTATGATGAGAACAATTACATAAACACTTCCAATGAATTTTCACCATCACTGTTGTCATTTTCCCCATGATGCTCAAATTGATAACAACACCCCACACATCGTAGGTTCTACTCGCGAGTGCTGGCTACAAACGCGGCTGAAGCGAAGATGAAATGATCTGGCTATCTTTGTTGCACAATGGACACACGCAATAACATCATCGTGCTAAGCCTGCCGTCAATGCCTCATCAAAACAGAGAGGAAACACCTCGCCCGTTTTTCGTAAGGAGCATGAGTGAACGCTAGAGGAGGGTGGGGCTGCGTGGCTCAAAGGGCACAAGAACTATCTCAAGGCATCAGGAGACAAGCGCTGCACACAACTGCTTGGTTGAGGACTGCTCTGAGTTGGCTACTATTTTATCCACTACAGTCGAGCCCACACATAACGGCCCCACTTAAAACGAACTTTCGCTTAAAATGAACAATATAAGCGTGACCGTGAAAATATACATTTTTTCAATTACACGAAAATGCCCTTGCAACGAACGTCTCCGAGCGCCATCGATCGGTTACAGCGAATGGAGTCGGCATCAATTCCACTGTCTTCGACTTCCCAGGAAACCACTTTCAACCACCAATCAGGCATCGGCGAGGTGTCCATAGATTCTTATTGTTAAACGCCGACTCTTCCTCCACGCCCCTCTAGTTGCCGCTCTCCCCGACCGCTTTTTGTTATGCACCCCTTCGTCCTTTGTCCCCCTGCTACTCTGAGCACCCCGAATCGCCAGACGCGGCTCGTGTTTTCACACTGCCACCGATCTTTCGAAGACCGGTCGGCCACCTACCCTGTTTTTGATCGCTGGTACTGTCGTTGTCGCCGGCCTGGAGTGACCAGACCATTTGCCAACATCGTCTGCATCTTGTCTTATCGTATCGTTCTAGTGCATGCGCGTATTGCTACTCAACCCACTCTGACAATCGATTTGTTTCGTGTTTAGAACCTGTTCTCACTCACTTCGCGCTCGGCTCAGCATGCCCTCCACACACATGCGAAAGCGTACAAATGGCTGTTAATTTGTGTGAAACAAATTGCGAAATATCAAAGTCAGTGAGGCCATGCGAACCCTTTGGCGCAACAAAACGATTCTTTGAATACCTTCGCGCGCGCCAATTCCAGGCAGCCGCCGTGCTTAAACCTGTGCACGCGCAGGTCCTCTTTCAAGTTCCTCTACGCATGAGTCGAGTGTTTCGCGGACCTTTCAAGCAAGCTACCGAACCTGCCTTGTTCCCGCGTGTTTTGGTTTTCAAGGACACCTTCCCGCCAGATCCTCCCCTCTCTTCATTCTATCGCAACTTCTTGCTGTTCTCTCACAAATCTGCTCTCCTCACTTTATCACAAATTTTTTCGCCCGTCTCAGCCACTACGCGATGCCAGCTACACTGGCTCGAATTCAAAAGTTTTATTTTTCGACTAAAAACGGGCAAAGAGCTGTACCATGCGTTCTGACATGTGTGTCGCGTGTACATGTCTTGCTCGCTGTTGGTGTGCGTGTGTGGACAGGATGGCGGACACGCTTTTTTCTGCCGCTCAACAAAACATCGGAAGTGTGACCGCTTGGCTCGGACGTAATCCGCGCGTTAGTTACCGCATTGCGGAGCGTTTGCTCATAGCTGTTGACCACTTGGCCGCCAACTTGCCACTTTACGCATCTCGGTATTCAGCTGTAGAAATGGTGATTATTTCGTGGGTGGCGGTGATGGCTATATGTGCGTGAGACTGTTTTCACGAAGCCGACTTCATCGACGTCGGGCCCGATGCGGAGTCTGAAGCTTACGAACAGGACCACTGCTGCAGCGATTAGTGGCAACGCGTTGTCCACTCCGACCTGGGAGAGCTGGTGGCACATCTGTTGCGATGGTTTATTTACGGCCGATAATGATGCTGACACCGCGGAACCGTGCACAGATTAGGGCATTGTGATTGAAGTACCCGGCAAGAGCGATTTGGAGGAATCAAATTGCAAGAACGATGAAACTTTGGGGCCAGTGCCTCATGCAGCTTATTCCACGGGCCTCGGCGAAGAGCACGCTGCCATTTGAAATAACTCGAGACCGCCCTACTCGCTTCTGCTCTTCGAAACACATGCATCATGGACTTTTTTTGGGCAAAACATTTTATGCATTCACTTGCAACTTTTTGAAAAGCTGTGTTTGATTTACTACAGACTTAGGGATACAGCGAACGAATGCGGCGTCAGGCTCAGGTTCGCTATAAGCGGACTTGATTGTATTTCATCATGTTTCAAGCTGGCTATACCAGCTAGCCCAACTCTCTTCTCTCAACACAGCACAGCAAGGCTACTGCACATTTTTATTTACATCGCAGAGTAAAACCATCAGGATAGCGTTACTGTGATCGCACCTCTGACATCATGCTGTTGGCTGTCATGCTTTTACGCAGGAGTTAAGTGCACACCAGTTTGTTAACTACTTGATGAATTAGATGTGTAAAGACATTACAGTGAAAGCTCGGTATTATGAACTTCAGGGGACTGCGGAAATTTGTTATTTTGAAAGGTCGTTATAGTGAAAGCTCGAAAATTAACCATAAATACTTATTTTTCACCAACCAAAACGACTTACCTTTACAATGGTCGGTCCTTGAACTCGTTTTTCACGAGGAAAAAAAAACAAATGCACAAGTAAACACCAAAAAATGCATGTTTACTTTTAAACAAGTCTGTGATTAATATTTTTTTTTTATGCGAGCAGCACTCTACAACTCATTCACATTCCTGTGGTGCGATTCCGTTCTTTGGTCAACACAGCCTGCTTTTTGCCTTCCAGTTGCCGAAGAATATCCTATGCCTTGCTTACAGAAAACTGCTTAGCTTATTCCTCGCAAGCAGAGATGAACTCATTTGTAGTATCACTGCAGCACGAACGCCGACTTGCTTTGCGGACCCGATAAGTAATTGCGGAAAAGAGATGAACACGATTGAAAAAACAAGGCCTTCGAAGAAAAACCTGGAGCGTCACGGCTGTCATCGCCTCTTTCGAAAAAAAAAAAAAGTGCTAAAAAAAGAATTACTCTTGTTTCATTTTCTGCTCTCTCGCTGTCTCAGGTTTTCCGCGCCCATGCTTTTTGCTCCGCAACTCCCAATCTGCCTCGCTGACCTTGCTCTCCCATGCTGCCTACGCCTCTGTGCCCGCTTGTAAACCTGCAGCACGGTCTTTCATCCAGTGGCCGTGCTTGCAGCGTCAGCATTTCAACAAAAGGAAAGAAAAGAAAAGCGCCCTTTCGTTGTTTTTTTTCTTCCACACCGTCGAGCGTTTTCCGAGAAGCAAGGCGCCCGTTCCCTTCATCATCTGCTCGCGTACCAGTCCGGTGGTCGCGACAATTTTCAGAACATAAGTTTGTAGTACGGAGGCATTGTTAATATAACGTGGTCGTTCAGTTCGTTCAGGTCGTTCAGTTCGGACTGGCACGGTGGATGGACGTGATTTTTGAGCGCTCCCGATCGACTGTACAGATAAGGGGTTTTGCATGTTTTGAGCTTGTCTTTATAATTGATAAGGCAGCAGTTAAAATCGTTGTAGCACTTATTACATTGTACGGCTCCTCTGGGGGTCAGTCACCAGGTATTTACTAGTTTGTGCGTGTGTGTTTGTTTCTTTGCGTTTTTTTTTTCTCTTGCCACCCCGTGGGGGAGGTACAAGTACATTGAACACCCAAATTTTTGTATAGAGCTTAGACTTTTTCTTTTTCATAGGGCAGGGACCGTGTTCTATAATTATCGAGTGAGACAACTCATAAGGAAAATTGGTGTCATAAAGACATGGTTAAAAAGGCTGTAAAGCGTTCAGGATGCGGGGTGGGTTTGAAAATGGACCCAAGGGCAGAAACAAATGGAGAGGAGGCTGACGTGAAGTGTAAGCAATGTGAGGCTGAGGAAGAAATGGAGAAAACGATGGTTGCCCAGAGTGAACTGCTGATGAGAATCACCGAGCTGGAGACTGCGTTGGCGGCAGAGCAAGAGAAAACGAGGGCAATGGGAGAAAGGCTGAAGTCTGCCGAGGAAGCACTAGCCAAGGTGAACAAAGGAGCGGCCGAGGGAGAGAACAGTAGGGCACCGGCAACCAGAATGGTGGAGAAGAAAGA
Source organism: Rhipicephalus microplus (assembly GCF_043290135.1). Taxonomy (NCBI): domain Eukaryota; kingdom Metazoa; phylum Arthropoda; class Arachnida; order Ixodida; family Ixodidae; genus Rhipicephalus; species Rhipicephalus microplus. The sequence continues at coordinate 220,315,459 of NC_134704.1, forward strand.
GCAAGCAAGTTTGGGAAAAACAGGTTCAGCCGGTTCAATTGTCGCGAGGCCAAGCTTCAGCGAAGTAGTGGTGGGGCTGGGAGGGGACAAAGCAGTTGGCTTCACAGGTGCAAGTAACTCCCAGGTGCAGGACGCTCCAGCTGAAAATTCACAGCATGTGATAATCGCCAGGGGACTCAAATTTAAATCGATGAGCAGAAGCAATCAAAGATAGAGTAAGAGATGACAAGAATGTTGCAGTAGAGACAATCCCAGTACACAAGCTGGAAGCAGTCATGAAGCAAGTGAGCGCAAAACTCAAAACTACAGCTGATATACGAAATCTCGTGATAATTTCAGGCAGTTTAAACAATGTCTTAAATGAAGATACGGCAGGACTAGCGACCACACTGGCGAAAGGGGTCGATGATATGTGCGCCATTTCTCCTCAGGTACAGGTAGTGATATGCACGATACCGGAGCTGACGGCAATCTGCAAAGAGCGGTTGTCAACGCAAATCAAGAGATATGGCGGATGAGTCGAGAGAAAGGCTTTGAGGTGGTGGAAATAAACAGAGAAGTGCATAGATGGGGCGGTTTTCGAGACAGAATTCATTTCGATGGGCGGCTAGGTCATGAGGTGGGTTGGCGACCTGTAGGACGTGCAGTAGCTTTTTTGGGGGGCACGCGGGCCCTTCGGGGTGCAGAATAGCTAGTAATGAGGAAAACAACCAGGGAGACTTTTTGACAGGAGGTATGGACAGATACGATTCCAAAGTGGCACCAGTATCTAAGATAGGTAGAGTCCGGGGCAGAAATAGACGTAGCCACAATCGCCAAGCCAAATCAGACATAGGGTATATTAACATGCAGGGTAGCAGGAACAGGCTGAAGTGGGAAGAGATAAAAGAACAACTAAGGAAGGAGAGGCCGATTGTATACGGTTTTGTAGAGACACATCTTAGGGACATGGAACAACCTCCTAACAAACCGGACTACGCGTGGGAATATTGTAATAGAACAGAAGGCAGCAGAAAGGAGGTGGTATTCGGGCATTCATCCATAAAAGTACAGACTGGCAAAGGGTCAGGCAGGAATGCAAGGAACATTTATGGCTAAAAGGGAAAGTGGCAGGGCAAATGACACTCCTTAGTTTGGTGCACTTGTGGACGGGAGCAAAGGCCAGAGAGGAAAACCAGGCAATGGTAGAGTGCATATCAAAGGAGATTGAGGCATTAGGAGGAAAGTGCAAGATAATTATACTAGGAGATATGAATGCGCACATAGAAGATATAGATGGGTATACCGACCCAACAGGCAAAATGATCATGGATATGTGTGGAAGGCATGATTTGATCATTTGCAACAGCACTGAGAAGTGTGAAGGGCAAATAACATAGGAGGTAGGAAGGCTAGGACATAGGAGGTAGGATGTCACATAGAATGTATGATAAACTCAGGGGAATGCACATAGATGAAGGTGGCTTCAGAAGTCTGGGTAGTGATCACAAACGTATCAAGCTAAGTTTTGAAAGAGCAGTGAAAGTCGGAAGGAGACAAGATGAGCAACAACAGGAAAATTTTTGTACAGAAAGGCAAATAGAAATAGCTACTAAACAAATTGAGAAAGTAATCAGTGAGGATGATAAAACAGTGTGGACATACACGAATCTAATTAGACTGTTTGAGCTAGAGCTTGCTAAGCCACGTGACAAGTCATGCCGGAAAAGAAGACACAAACCCAAAAGTTGGTGGGATGAGGAAGTTAAGAGAGCCATAGCCAAACGTCAGGAAGCCTCTAGGGAACACAGACATGCTAAGCAGCAGGGTGAACCGACAGATGATGTTGAAAGAAAATGATAAATCTTTCTAAGCTGTACAAAAGATGCATCCCTTTAGATCAATGAGAAAAGATTAGAAGAAAGGGGAGCTCAGCGGCTGGCAGAAGTACATAAAAAAGAAATCAGCTGCAAAATTTTGGAATCATCTAAACTCCCCAAGAAATGAGACGAGCCTAGAGCAGAGGTTTATAACTACAGCTCAAGGTGCTAGGCTAGAAGGGGACAAACCTATTGAATATATAAGAACAAGGGAGACAGAAAAATTTCAACAAAAAAAGTGTCTTATACAAGGATGAATATACCGTATTTACTCGATTTTACCGTGCCCTCGATTGTTACCTGCACCCGGTTTCGACGCCGAAAAAAAAAAAGTAAGACATCGATTGCAACGTGCACCCATTTTTCTCGTTGGCCCGCACGATCATACCACTCGAAAAAACGACTCCTTTCGGGAGCGTCTTCCATTTAAATATGAGATACTGGGGAAGCTTCTGCCCATGTGACGTGTAACAGAGCATTGCCACCACCGCAGTTTTACCGTGGACCAATGTCAGCACGCGAACTTGCTTCGCCCCCTTCTTCTCTACAGTTGTGGTGCTAGGCATGTCCAAGTAAAGAGGCGTCTGATCGGCATTCCCGATTTGCCCAAGCAGATAGCCGTTGTTGTGCCGCAAGTTTAGGACAAACCTCTAAAAACTGTGAAGCTTTTCATCCTACTCCTCTCGAAACTTTTCGCATATGCCCGTTCGCCTTCGGAGAGAAGAGCTTTTCCTCTTCATAAAGTTAGTTAGCCAGCACCTGCTCGCTTTAAACTGGCTCCGCATTAGCCCTTTTTTTTTTCTAAGGCTAACTGCATAGCCCGCACTGGGAGCAGTTCTGTCGTCACGGGCCGCTGTGCCGCTCGCTGCTCAAGCACACACTCGCCGAGCAGCTCTTCAATTTGCAGAAACTGATCCTGCTGAGGTCCACTGAAGCCTTTGCGTGAAGCTTTGCTGTCGACAATCTTCTGCTTTTGTTTCCGCCAGTCCCGCATGCACGTTTCGAGAACTCCGAACGACCGCAATGCGGCCCATTTCCGTCCGTTTCTACACACGCGATGACTTTTCTTTTAGAAGCGACATCGTGGTGCACTCGAGTTTTTGGAGTCGGTCCTTCCATACCCTCGACGCTAATGCACTACAAGATGACGAACTCCTCAGAACACGTACGAAGTTCCGCTCATGGGAAACATATAGGCAGAAACGGCCGACGCGCCATGCCGACGCACGTAGGAGGCAGCCATTTTGGATATGGCGATGGCAATAGAATGACCGTATTCAGTTTTTTTTTTCGTACTCGATTCTAATGCGCATGCCATTTATGAACTCGCTTAACCGGAAAAAAGTTGCGCGTTAGATTCGAGTAATTACGGTATACAAGGATGAATCAAGTGGCGCAATGGCTCCATTTTCACGAGTGGGAAAGGGCTGAGAAGAGGGTTCCTAGTAGTACATCAACAGGCCCAGATGGCATTCAAATTATGCTGATAAAGACATTAGGTCCGAAGTCTAAGCAGGCTTTCAGAGAGGCAGTGAGCAAAATAATAATCGATGGTGAAGTCCCCGATGGATTGAAACTTAGCAGGATGATCATGATCTATAAAGGAAAGGGGGACAAAACTGACATAAATAACTACCGTCCTATAACAGTGACATCAGTGGTCTACAGGCTGGCGATGCAGATTATAAAGGAAAGACTGCAGGCATGGATAGAGGATGAGGATGTGCTGGGGTAACTGCAGAATGGATTTCGGAAACACAGGAGGTTGGAAGACAATCTGTTCTCACTGACCAAGTGGATCAAAATAGCAGAAAAGGAACACAGGCCCCCGTGGCTAGCATTTTTGGATATCAAGGGAGCGTACGATAGCATGGTTCAAGAGGACTTGTGGGGAATACTAAACACAGCATGTGTGGAAGATGGAGTCACTAATCTTTTAAAATATATCCATAAAGGTAACAAGGCAGTTACAAAGTGGAAAAAACAGGTATACAAGCCTGCAGAGGTAAAACAGGGATTTAAGCAGAGGTGCCCTCTGTCACCCTTGTTATTCATGATGTACCTACAAGGATTAGAGGCCAAATTAGAGGGAAGTGGACTGGGCTTGAACCTCTCTTTCGTTAAACAAGGAAAACTAATTGAACAGGCACTACCAGCATTGATATACGCAGATAATATAGTGCTAATGGCCGACAACAAGGAAGATTTGCAGAGATTGATGGACATCTGCGGTAATGAGGGAGATAGGTTAGATTTCAGATGCAGTAAGAAAAATTCAGCAGTCATGATTTTTAATGATAATGAAGGTAGTGAGCTTAGAATACTGGAGGTCACGCTAGAGATAACAGATAAATACAAAAATCTGAGCATATGGATAAGCAATGGGACCGAGTACCTAAGGGACCTCGAAATATACGTGACAACTAAAGGAACCGAGTACCTAAGGGAACACGAATTATACTTACGACTAAAGGTAACAAGAATTCAGCGGTGATGAAAAACAGGGCACTGTGGAATTACAATAGGTATGATGTGACAGGAATATGGAAAGGGGTCATGGTTACTGGTCTGACGTTCGGCAAGGCGGTCTTGTAGATGAGATCAGAAGTTCAAGCAAGATTAGAAATTAAGCTTTGTGGAATAGGTAGGCTTGCCTTGGGAGCTCGCAGGAATTCGCCAAATAAGGGAGTACAACGTGATATGGGATGGACATCATTTGAGGGCAGGGAAGCTAGCAGCAAGAAAAAATTTGAGAAGCGATTGAGAGAAATGGGGGAGGAGTGTTGGGATAGGAAGGTATTCAGCTACTTGTACATGAAGAATGTCGATACAAAATGGAGGATGCGAACCAGAAAATTGACTGGTAAATACAGTAGCACCCCGCTGTTGCGTTCTCGTGTGCTGCGTTTTCCTGGCTGTTACGTCGTTTTTGGCCGGTCCCGGCACAGCTCCCATAGGATCCAATGCATTGGGAACCCCGCTGCTGTGTCGCAACTGTGGGACCGTTCCCGCATCATACGTTGCGAAGTGCCACGACGCGCCAGCCCAAGCGGCCATGTTGTCTTTCATGTAGCTTGGTTAGGTGGCTTGACGATGGGATTGGCCGCCCAAAGTGCCGGGGGCAACACCTATGACGTACTTTTGGTTCATGCCAGCAAAAGCATGACCTTTGAAATCTGTATTTGCACTCTAAGAAAGATTGTGTCTATGACGCGTTGGGGCCCTAAAATTGGTTTTGGCATCTGTATGAGTAAGGTCTCCGAGACCTGTTTTTGTTTTCTTGGGATGTCATGCTGGCTTAAACTTATCGCCATTGGGTCTCGCAGGCGGCCCGATTGAAAGGGTATAGCCCGATCGCCATCACCATCGCCCATGTGTGCCCGTGCTACCTGTGCTTGCTGCGGTCTTCTCACATTGCCTTTGTTTCGTGTCGGTCGTTGCGCAGGTTATACGAGCGTGCTGCATAATGCCTTTACACTTCCAACGCTCCAAATAGTCTTCAAACAAACAGGATGACATCAAGAAAGCGGACATCACTTTCGCTGCAAGAGAAGTTGAACATTCTCCGCGTTGTGAAAGAGAACCCGACGCGGAAGAAGGTGTGCATAGCGAAGGAGTTAGGACTGACGCCTTGCAACTTGAACTCCATCGTTGCAAAACGGATCGAAATTGAAGAAAATGCCCGAACCTTCGACGTCAAGTGCAAGCAAGCCCGGAGTTCGGAGCACGTGCAGCTTGACACTGCTTCAACAAGTGTTTCGGTGTGCGCGCAGATGACACAACAGAAGCAGTACAAGATGGTGCGTTCGCAGACTGCGACGAACTGAACACTGCCATGGAGACTGTTGGTGCCAGTGGAACCGCGTACAGTGACTACTGCCATGGAGACTGTTGGTGCCAGTGGAACCGCGTACAGTGACTACACTTCTGTTGACGACACCGTTGTTACCTCCGCGATGTTATCCGTCGACAACATCGTGGCTGAGTGCGCCGATCCACGCGCCAGTGACGAGGAAGTTGAGGAGGAGGTGGAGCGGATACCGGAGCCAACGTCCTCATCGGCCGTAGCGGCACTGGATTTATTGCGAAGATATGTGACCAGTGACGATGGTGAGAGCCACATGGCACTACAGGTGCTTGAAAAACGCCTTGAGCTTATTGGGCGTGAGAAGATGTGCCAGGCAACGCTGCATGATTTTTTCAAGCGTAAGAATTAAAATAAATTTATGTGCAGTGCACCACTACTCTTATTTCTCAATTTTTCGCGTTTCTCGGCTCTTGCGTTTCCCGGCTCCTACGTTGTTGTTTTCTTTTTTACGGTCCCGTGAGAAACGTATCAGCGGGGTTCTACTGTACTTAGGAAACAGCAGGTGGCCAAACCAAAGGGAATTGTCGGTTAGGAAGAAGGTGAAGGATGCTGAGACTGATATGTGGAGAACTGGCATGATTAAGAAGTCCGCACTAGAGATCTATCGAACATTTAAGCAGAAAATTGCCAAGGAAAGGATCTATGATAATACTCGGGGTAGTTCTCTACTGTTTGAGGCCAGCACGGTAGCATTGCGAACCAAGACATATCGGGCCAAATACATGGTAGACATGGTATGCAGTGCAAGTGGAGAGGAAGAGGAAACTGCTGAACACTTGATAATGTTCTGTGAAGGGCTTCACCCTGTAGTTCAGGATGATGGTGCAGAGTTTTTTAGAGCACTGGTGTTCAGGGACAGGGAGGGCAAAATAGACTTTAAGCGGGTGGAATTAACTAGAAGGAGGTTATCTGATTGGTGGCTGAAGTCAGCACACGAGTGAAAATTGGGCCCTTCACTGCAAAGTGCGTGTCCACAACTTCACTATTTAAAGAAAAAAAAAAAGTAATAAATCTGGTTTTTGGTTCACTAAGTATTGTGATAATACGGAAAGACGGGCTAGTTGGTACTGCTGCATAATTGAAAAGTATTGTGGCTTGGTGGCATTGGCCGCCGCCCAATCTAATGGGTATAGCCATATCAATCGATCCATCAATACGAACTAAATTATAGCTCGTTATTTTGAAAAGTTCGGTATTCTGAAGTACGTAGTAGTGAAATAATTTTGCATTGAAACTATTAGCAGTTGGCACAAGATTTTTTTAAAGTTCGGTAATGTGGGGTTCGTTCTACCGAGATTTCACTGCACTATGTCCTGGGGTCCTTTTCTTGTTATGTCCAGAGGAGGTGTTCCCACTCACTTGAACTCTATGCGGTCGTGAAGGCTGTCCCAGCCAAAGAAAGGTGATGCATACACCATGACCCAGTCAGTATGCAGGCCTCCACAGTCAAAGTATGGGTCAGTCCAGTAGCCATGTTCCACTTCAGCTGCAGAATACTGAAGTGGATAGTGGTCGTAGTTGATTGGGTTGTGGCCTGTGGAGTTGTACCTGCACAAAGAAGCAATCATAGTAAGCATCAGTCGATGCCTCAGCAACAAGGTGCGACAGAATGTCAACATGCGTAATGTGCCCAAATCACATGAACACTTCAAACTAGAATTCAAACTGGCAATCACTGAAAACTACGAGTTGGGCCCGTATTCTGAAATGATCGCAAAAGCAACAGTATTGCCTTTGGCAATGTAAAGTCTGATGCGTTTAATGACCGGTCAATGCAATGTCGTCATTGCACTCACTATTGGTTTACGAATGACTAACAACACAGGAGTGAGTTTACTGTACGAGCGCAGAGCAAAGCAAGTGTGGCGTTTTAAACAATGCTAGCTTCTATGCAGTCGCTACTTAAAATATAAAATGTGTTGAAGGTGCTTTCAACATGCTTTCTGCAATTGTAAAAACTTTACGACAAGCTAAATCAGTATCGCAACCAAATTCTTTTAGTTGTTGGGGATTTCAATCTGCCTTGTATTAATTGGGAAACGCTAAAGTGCGGCCCAACAGACATATTGAATTCTGAAATTTTTCTGGACATGCTCTTGGCGTTTAATCTGACCCAAACCGTTTTACTTCCCACTCAGGTGACAAGCTGTACGTCTTCGATTCTAGATCTCGTCTTGTGCTCCTCAACTATAACTGACATTACCACCGATATTTGTGAGGGAATTTCAGATCATAAATTGGTATACTTTACGTCTTTGCTCCCACGTCAATCCAACCCACCCCAATACAAACCTATTACTATAAAGCAGTACACATCTGCAGATGATGTAAATATAACTAATTATCTCGAGGAAGCCATTGTTTTGTTTGATGATAGTGATGACATCAATACATTATGGACAAAGTTCAAAGCGCACTGTCATTTCTGTATCCAGCATTTTATTCCAGATAAAGTGAAAAAAGCTGGCAGGACGAATCCGTGGATAAATAGAGAAATAATTCATGTGAAGCGCAAATTAAAACGCTTGCGGAAACGTTCCAATGCTGCTCAAGCAGACATTTCTGATTTACAGGCTACATTAAAGTCCAAATTAGCTGCTTCTAGGGATCACTACTTTAATGTGACATTCAATCGTTTTGTATCCGAAAGTCCCTCTAAATTTTGGCAATTTTTATCGAATAAGGGTGGCACGAGGCTTGATCAAATCGCCAAGGGTGATCGGGTACTTACTGATCCAAGAGAAGTGGCGGAGGTGTTTAACGAGTATTTCCAAAGTGTGTTTTCAACGTCAGATCCTTTAAACGGGGCTGTTTGTGAAAATGGTGATTGTGGTGTCATTCAGATTTCTTTGGAAGGTGTCACAGAATTGCTTTTGCGATTGGATCCGAAAAAATCGACAGGCCCTGATGATATCCCTTCCGTATTTCTCAGACGCTATGCTACACTGTTAGCCAGGTTCCTTGTAGTCATTTTGCAGAAATCCGTTTCGTCTGGTGCGATACCTGATGATTGGCGTATTGCACGTGTGACTCCTGTGTATAAGAAGGGTAACCGTCTCAATTTTTGTAACTATCGGCCCATCTCTCTCACCTGTCATTGTTGTAAACTGCTGGAACATATTATCGCACAATACCTCAATAACTTTCTTCAATCCCAAAATATTCTCACTGAGCACCAACACGGTTTCCGACGAGGTCTTTCTACTACTACGCAGTTATTAACTACAATTAATGAATTTGCGAAGGCTCTAGATGCTGGTAGCCAGGTTGACGTGATCTTTTTTGACCTCTCGAAGGCGTTCGACAAAGTTCCCCATAAAAAATTAATAAATAAACTGAAGTCAATTGGCGTTCCTTCAGATATAACAAATTGGGTCACATCTTACCTACTAAACCGTAAACAATACGTAGAGATTGAGGGTTCGCGCTCGCGTTTCTTAGACGTTTTTTCCGGAGTACCGCAGGGGTCCGTACTCGGTCCTGTTTTATTTAACATTTATATTAATGATTTGGCTCAAGCAATAGATACCAGCGTATCAGTTAAACTGTTCGCAGACGACTGCATTCTTTTCAAAGTCATAAACTCAACGGCAGATCAACAAGTTTTAAACAGAAACATCGGTAACTTGGAAACTTGGTGTTCCGAGTGGAACATGGTAATTAATCTAGAAAAAACTGCTCACTTGTGTATCACCAACAAAATCAACAAGTTTCACTTTAAATATGATATAAAAGGGTCACAGATTACACAAGTCGAAGAATATAAATATTTGGGTGTTACAATTACCTCAAGCCTCAACTGGACAACCCATATAGTAAATACATGCTCTTCCGCACGTAAAAAACTAAGGTTTCTAAAGCATCGATTAGCTAATGCCCCTAGTTCCTTAAAGCTTACAAAACAATGGTAAGACCTTCCTTGGAGTACGCCTCCGTAGTATGGGACCCTCACACAAAAGGCAATACACAAAAGATAGAAAAAATTCAGCGCCTGGCAGCCCGTTTTATTTACAGTAGGTATAGACGCCGCGATTCCCCCTCTGCGATGTTGCAGTTGGCAAATCTTGAACCTCTTGAGGACAGACGACGAGCTGCTCGACTTACCTTCCTCCGTCTAATATATTTTTCTAAACTTGAAATAAAGCCAGAAAACTACATGGTAAAGGATTCTTCCAGGCCTTCCCGTCACAAACACGGCTGTAGCATTAAGCCAATTTTCGCAAGAACTAATTTATACAAACACTCTTTTTTTCCGAAATCAATCTCTGAGTGGAATTTGTTGCCCCGAAACTCTACTCTTCTTTTCTTTTCCCCATGAAATGCGCTTTGTGTTTCCTGGCTTTCACAATACTTGTTTGATTTACCAATTTGTTGTGTGCTTAAGAGTGTGGTGCTTTGCTTATGAATTGTGTTGCAGTGGGTGTACTCAGCCCTCTGGAAACGAGTATAATTTGATGGTGATTGCTATGTTTTTCTAACATTTCGTGTATACCCGTATCAATTTTGTTGTAACTTTGTTGTACTTTTATTTTACCTTTGAACTTGCTGTACCTTTCCTGCTTGGACCTTAAATGGTTCGCAGTATATGATAAATAAATAAAAAATAAAAAGTAATCCCACTATAATATATAAGGAATGTTGCTTTGTATAAAATGTGTCTTTGTTCTGGCTTTAACTCAGCGTACTCAGAGGGTGAAGCTGTAGTGTGCCACCGCAGTGACAGATCGTCAACATGTCAACTTGTTGGCCTGCGATCAACCACACGAGCAACGCACGTTTCAGCATATAAAATGCTTCGCGATCCGCCAAGGATTGAGTACTAGAAAGCTGTGCTTTTCATTGTAATGTATAGTAATTTTGTTGCGCTGAGAGAAATGCACAAATGCGCCTTGGTGCTAATGATCATGCAACAAGCACTGGATGCAAAATGAAACAAGGCACGCTGTCAGTAAAAAGGCGACAGTGTACTCCATTCCCTTCTTGTATAGACTGTTTATAACACAAGTCGCGAATATCCGCACTATAAGTGGTACCGCACCATAATGAAAATAACTTTTTTCAAGGGCTGCAGTTTGTGGGTTCTGAAGGTGTTGAGGGAGCACCACCTCGCTCTTGGAGTGAACGGGCACAGTAGACATGGTCGGAACAAACCAAACCAACACACATCCATTTATTTACCTACTGTTTGATCGACGATATCGTCAGCCAAATTACTAAATCATCAATCATGATCAACACCCTAAGACATCCTTACATAACATTAAACAACACTCAACAACATGACAAACAATGCAGTGTAGCTAACGCCTGACTCACCACATGAGCCCACCGCAGACCGCCCGCGATACCGCCTACGGCAAACCAAACGCTGGAGGCAACCATCCGCGCTACTTCCCCACGCCAACAGAGACCAGCTTATTTCTTGCATGCTGCCACCAAGGCTTCCCGGCAGGTGTCGCCGCCGGCACTAACATTTTCTAACCATGATGATGATGGTGGCGATAAATGCTCACGAGCACAACACTACCTACGGCCTGATAATTGTGACCCCAAAACACAATGCGCGAGACACATGCGCCCCGCGACTCAAACAACTTTACAGGGGGTGTCAGCACCCCCACAAGTTGCGCAAAACGTGTTGAGCATGCAGGCTCGCGTGTCCGAAAATCAAAACATGCGAGGCATGATGCCTACAACCATTCAAATTTCTGAATGTTAAAAAAAAAAAATGCGACCAAAAAACCGCATTGCCAACAAAATGAATGTGAAAGGGGGTCTAACAAGAAAAAGCAACATAGCAGAAATTCACCATTTCTCAGACCACCTTGGTTATGCGCATTACATTTCTCAGACCACCTTGGTTATGCACTGAAATACTTAAATCGTTTGATTTCACTAGCGCGCATCTGAATTAAAGACGTCGCAATCAAATCACCAACCACCATTCGAGTGGTACACGTGCCACCGTCATTTTAAATAACGCTATGCAAAGAGTTTTGTTGATTCTGTACCAAACCGCAACTTGGGTAGCACGCGAGCACTACCGAAAAGCAACGAACGCTAATAGGTTGGCCCTGCCATTCGATATGCTGTCATGGGACCAAGACACGAAGATTGGGCATCGAAAAGATCGTACTCCAGTACTGCACCAAGAATAGCGGGCGGCGCGATAAGAAGTTTGCATTTGCAGCCACGAGATTAATGACAAGAACTTGCCAAGCTTGTAAGACCGCACGATGGTGGGAAGCACTGGTGGCTACCAATGTGCGGTTTCCCAGACAACACCGTAATCAACTGTCCATCTACATACAGTGTATACCATTTATAACGTAACCGCTTATAATGCAGAATCGCTTACATTGCGGTCTTTTTCTACTCCCGTTTACCCTCCCATAGAATCCCGTGTATACGCATACCGCTTATTGTACAGTCCCCCAAGATGAAAGACTGGTTATGATGGGGTTGCCGAAAATTGTGACAAACGCGGTAGAGAGTAGCGCTGGGTGCGCCGCTGGGCAGCGAACGACAAGGTTGTTACGAAAGAGGAGGGGACACAAAGTGAACGAATAAAAGGTGGAGGGAAGAAAAAAAAGAAAAAAAAAGACAATGGGCACTGCGCGGGCTAGCCGAGTAAGGGAGGTTGACGGGTGCCTCGGTGACCGATAAGCCTTTGCATTGGCGCCAACACGGCTATAGCATGCTACGTCACTAGCGTGGCTTAGACTACGCGCCACTCAACGTGGCACGTGCGATCCCGACCTTATGAGCTAGATGCGTTTAACAGTTTCCTGTTGGGAGAGATGTCATCGTTATCGCGCTTGCAGCAAATATGGTGTTTGCTTCCCAGTCCGCATATTGAAAACCTTTTACGGTTTTACGACGCGAGCTTTCAATTTTGTTGCCAGCGCGCTAACGCACATAGGCGTGGCGAGTTCTCGACCGTCGTTGCTGATCTCCCAGCCGCAAACGTGAACTTCATATCACGCACGCGGTTCTTGGTTCACTGCAAGTGCGATCTTTTCGGCACCGAATCCTCATGTTTGGGACAAGCTTTCTGCGACAATATACCCAACTACAGCAAGCTAGGCCTAATCGGCGTTGGTTGTGCTTCGATCGGTAGCGGTCACATTAACCTAAGTTGCAGTTTGGTGCCAAATCAACGAAACTCTTTGCGGTGGCCGCATTCGACGGGAAGAAATACATATCGTTAAATAAAAACGAGGGCTGCGCGTGTAGACCTTAAATAGTGCTTGCAATTGGATTGCGATGTCTTAAATAGGGTGCGCGCTCGTGAAACCGAATAGTTGGCGTCTTTCAACACGTCAAATTGTGGACATGATTCGACATAGTTTCTGTGTAATGCGCAAAATCGAGGTGGTCTGGTAGTCGGCGAATTTACGCGATAGTGCTTTCATTTGTTAGACCCCCCTCCCCCCCCCCAGTGTTCATTTAATTGGAAACGCGTGTTTCTGGACAAATTCTTTCAACATTCAGAAATTTAAATATTAGCAAGCACGCATCGCATGTTTCGATTCTCAGACACGCGAAGCTGCATGCTCAACACATCTTGTGCAAGTGCGCCCCTTGAGAAAGGTTCTTTTGGTTACAGTGGAGTACCGCTTATAGTGCGGATATTTGAGACTCCCGCCACTTACGTTATGAGTGGTCTATCATCATCATCAGCCTGAGTACTCCACTGCAGGACAAAGGCCTCTCCCATGTTCCGCCAGTTAACTCGTTCTTGTGCTTGCTGCTGCCAATTTATACCTGCAAACTTCTTAATCTCATCTGCCCACCTAACTTTCTGTCTCCCCCTAACCCGCTTGCCTTCTCTGGGAATCCAGTTAATTATCCTTAATCACCAGTCGTCATCCTGTCTACACGCTACATGCCCGACCCATGTCCATTTCCTCTTCTTGATTTCAACTATGATATCCTTAACCCCTGTTTGCTCCTTAATCCACTCTGCTCTCTTCTTGTCTCTTAAGCTTACACCTACCATTTTTCTTTCCGTTGCTCGCTTCGTCGTCCTTAATTTAAGCTGAACCCTCTTTGTATGTCTCCAGGTTTCTGCTCCGTAGCTAAGTACCGGCAAGATACAGCTGTTATATACCTTCCTCTTGAGGGATAGTGGCAATAGACCTGTCATAATTTGAGAGTGCTTGCCAAATGTGCTCCACCCCATTCTTATTCGTCTAGTTACTTCAATCTCATTGTTCGGCTCTGCGGTTACTACCTGCCTTAAGTAGACAGTCTTTTACTACTTGAAGTGCACTATTACCCAGTTAGAAGTGCTGCTCTCTTCCGAGGTTGTTGTACATTACTTTCGTTTTCTGCAGATTAATTTTAAGACCCACCTTTCTGCTCTCCTTGTCTAACTCCGTAATCATGAGTTGCAATTCGTCCTCTGAGTTACGCAGCAATGCAATGTCATTGGAGAAGCGCAGGTTACTAAGGTACTTTCCATTAAATCTTATCCCTAACCGTTCCCATTCTAGGCTTCAGAAAACTTTCTGTAAGCACGCGATAAATACAGTCGAAACCTGCAATAACGAAGTCGCCAGGGAAACCGAAAAATTTCGTTTTCGTGAGAATTTCATTGCCGCGAGTATGAGTCATAAAAACAGTGATACGGCTAGCAGAAGAAAAACTTATTGCCAGAAGTCGGTCAACTTCCTTTGTTGACCCTTGCCATTGATTCGTGGTGTTTAATGTCCCAAAACCACCATATCATTATGAGAGACGCCGTAGTGGAGGGCTCCGAAAATTTCGACCACCTGGAGTTCTTTAACGTGCACCCAAATCTGAGCACACGGGCCTACAACATTTCTGCCTCCATCTGAAATGCAGCCGCCGCAGCCGGGATTCGATCCCGCGACCTGCGGGTCAGCAGCTGAGTACCTTAGCCACTAGACCACTGCGGCGGGGCCCGACCCTTGCCATGCAACAACTTCAACGCTATCCCTTCGCACTGGAAAAAGTGGTCCATTGCTACGTCGCCGTCATGTGCGCCGAAGAAGGAGCGAAGGGTGTCCAGCACATCCAAAACAACCCGCGGGTTGTTTTGGATGCGCTAGCGCGTCGTTCCTGCCCGCAGTCTCGCTGTCAGCGGAGTTAGGGCTAAAGCTGACTCCGATGACGCGCCGCGCTCGTGGTAATCTGATCGTGCATCCGGTGCAGCCACTCGTAGTAATCTGACCGCGCCGCCGCTTACAGCTTCGTTGCTTGCGACGAAGCATGTCGCCATGAGTGCCCTAGCGGGTCATTCCTGCCTGCAGTCTCACTGTCGATGGAGTGAGGACTAAAGACGACTCCGATGACGCACCGCGTTCGTAACAGCCTGATCGCGTATCCGCCTACTGCTCCTAACTAAAGAGTAATTATATCTTAGGTGAACACATCACGAAGTAGCAATTTTCGAGAGCGATGTCCTCGCGACGCACAAGCAGCAGACGACGATCTCCCGGAGCGAGCATCGGGCCAATAGCGAGGCGAGCTGAGGCAACATGGTGGCCACAGCCAATCAAGGGCCTCGAAACGACCTTCAAACATTTGCTTTTTGTGTGCTTGTTCTTAAAGGCAGGCGCAAGCTGAGGCTGGAAAGTTAAGAACGAAGAAATTCTCTTTTCGATGAGCCCAAGAAGCAGGCTCCCTGCCCCGTCATTGAGAAGCCATATTTATTTGAAAATGACTGTTTTCTTGCAATTTACAGAAAAAGTTTCACTACCTAGGCGGGTGAAATAAATTTTCCGAAGCACTTCTGGGCGGTTTTCAGTGTAGATATTGTCACGGGGTCGTGACGGGGCCGAAGACAGAAGACATTGTGTTGGAATTCAACAGTTTATTTGGGTAAACCTGTGAACGGCAAACGGAAAGTCCGATTACAGTAGCAGTCTTGGACTGAAAGCGGCGAACGTAGCGTCGGCCGTCGATCAACTACTGACAAGTGGCGAAGCGCGTCGGCATTTATACTCTTGCCGTCGGTTCCAGAATAATCTGTACCGTTCGCAGAGTGGGCGTGATATTATCGAAATGATCTACTACAGTTCGGAATCTTCTTGAAAACTGCAGGCGTGGTTTGCGCTGAGAATTGTGTAGTGTTTTGGGACGATAACAAAACTTGGGAAATGGAACGCGGCATTGCCCCCCTCTGAAAAAGGCATCGTCCCAATGCTTTAACTAAAGATGAAGGTACAACAATAATGCAAAAAAGTACAATGAATAAATGACGATACAATAATAATACAAAAAACACTGTTTTAGTTTGTTAACGCGCATGAAACGGCTTGAGGCGTGCGACATGGACAACTTCAGGTCGCGATCGGCGTCGTTGAGAGTTCGTGATGCCGTCGGGGACAACCTCGTAATCAAGGGGGCCGAGACGTCGAACCACCCTGTACGGTCCGAACTACCGTCGCAGAAGCTTTTCACTTAGTCCACGTCAGCGTATCAGCGTCCACACCCAAACACGTTCACCGGGCTGGTATTCCACGAAGCGTCGTCGAAGATTGTAACGGCGGCTGTCGGGCTTCTTCGGCGCGTTGAAAGTACTCACTCACATCGAGGTTTTCTTCGTCGGTGACACTGGGTAACATGGCATCGAGCGTCGTTGCCGGGCTCCTTCCGTATACCAATTTGTGTGGAGATATCTGCGTCGTCTCCTGCACCGCCGTGTTGTATGCGAAGGTCACGTACGGAAGAATGGCGCCCACGTCTTGTGTTCGACATCGACGTACATTGCCAGCATGTCGGCGATCGTCTTGTTTAGCTGCTCAGTGAGGCCGTTGGTCTGTGGGTGGTACGCTGTCATCCGGCGGTGGTTTGTCTGGCTGTATGCCAAGATCGCTTGAGTTAGGTCAGCAGTAAATGCCGTTCCTCTGTCGGTGATAAGGACCTCCGGGGCGCCATGACGTAGAACGATATTTTCGACGAAGAACATAGCTAACTCGGATGCACTGCCTTTAGGAAAGGCTTTTGTCTCGGCGTAGCGGGTGAGGTAGCCGGTAGCTACCACGATCCACTTGTTTACGAAAAACTACGTCGGTAACGGCCCCAGTAGGTCTATACCAATCTGCTGGAAAGGTCGGCAAGGTGGATCAATTGGCTGCAGAAGTCCCTCTGGCCTTGTCGGCGGTGTCTTGCGTCGCTGACAGTCTCGGCATGTCCTCACATAACGAGTGCCGTCAGTAATAGGACGTGGCCAGTAGTACCTCTCTTGTATCCTCGCGAGTGTGCGAGAAACACCGAGGTGCCCTGCCGTCGGATCGTCGTGAAGGGCCTGCAGGAGTTCTGGTTGCAAAGCTGAAGGCTCCACAAGGAGGTAATTGGCTCGAAGCGATGAAAAGTGTTTCTTTTGTAGAAGACTGTTTCGCAGGAAGAACGACGCAAGTGCGTGCTTGAATACCTTCGGGACTTCGGCGACCCTGCCTTCGAGGTATTCTATTAGGGCCTTAAGTTCTGGGTCGGCCCGCTGTTGTTCAGCGAAGTCGTCGGTAGTTATCGTTCTCAAGAAGTAGTCGTCCGGGTCGTCGGGTGGTGGTTGGTCAACAGACGCACAAGAGAGACAGTCGGCGTCGGAGTGTTTCTTGCCGGACTTGTAAATGACAGTAATGTCATATTCTTGAAGTCTCAGGCTCCATCGTGCGAGGCAACCTGAAGGGTCCTTCAAGGTGGCTAGCCAACACAAGGCGTGGTGGTCGCTCACAACTTTGAAGGGCCTGCTGTAAAGGTAGCGGCGAAATTTCGACGTAGCCCAGATAATGGCGAGGCACTTCTTTTCTGTTGTGGAATAATTGGCTTCTGCTTTGGATAGCGATCGATTGGCGTAACTAATAACCCTTTCAAGTCCGTCAGCCCTCTGCACAAGAACGGCGCCAAGACCTACGCTGCTTGCGTCAGTGTGTATTTCTGTCTCGGCGAATTCATCGAAACGGGCTAGTAACGGAGGCGTCTGGAGGCGATGTTTAAGCTCCTGGAAAGTGTGTTGCTGCGGCGTTTCCCACTTGAACTCCATGTCGGCCTTGGTAAGCTTAGCGAGTGGATTGGCGATGCGTGCGAAGTTTTTCACGAACCGCCTATAATAGGCGCACAGGCCCAGAAATCGGCGCACCCCCTTCTTGTCAGTGGGCGGTGGGAAGTCGGCAAACTCGGCTGTTTTCCGTGGATTGGGACAAATTCCAGACTTGCTAATAACGTGCCCCAGAAACAAGAGCTCCTCGTACGCAAATCTGCACTTTTCTGGCCTCGGTGTGAGTGCGGACGTCTGGATGGCTTAAAGTACAGCTTCAAGGCGCCGAAGATGCTCGTCGAAACTCGAGGAAAACACGACGGCGGCGTCCAAGTACACAAGGCAAGTCTGCCACTTCAATCCTGCCAGTACTGTATCTATAACACGTTGAAAATTTGCAGGCGCTGAGCAAAGACCGAAGGGAATCACCTTAAACTCGAAGAGGCCGTCCGGTGTTATAAACGCCGTCTTCTCTCGGTCTCCTTCGTCGACATTGATTTGCCAATAGCCAGTCTTGAGGTGCATTGACGAAAAGTACTTGGCGTCATGGAGCCGATCAAGTGCGTCATCTATTCGTGAGAAAGGATACACGTCCTTTCTTGCGATTTTGTTCAGGCGGCGATAATCGACCCAGAAACATGGCTCCCATCCTTTTTCTTCACTACTACCACCGGAGATGCCCATGGACTCTTAAACGACGGAAGTGCGATGGGGCCGCGTTTTGGCGTGCGCGTGGAGGAGGGGCGTGGCGACGGGCTGCAGCAGCATAGCTCAAGGCTTGCAGCTGAGGCTCTTGAGGCTGAGGAACGCCCAGCGATTGCTGGATCTCCTGGCGTACGACGTCCACAATGGATTCCACGTGAGGCTGTGCTGAAGGAAGAAATTTTCGCAGCTCTCCTTGCACGATCGCTTGGATCGTCTCACGCAAGTCAGTGGTTCCTAGCGCTTGAATGCCGGCGTAGCTTGTAGGCGAGAAGCTACGGTTATATTGCTGCGTGCGCATCTCAAGCGTCTTCTTTACCGTAGATGCTTCTGAAATGAATTCCGCGACCGTCTTTGGCGGGTTTCTGATCAGCCCGACGAAGAGTTCCTGCTTTACTCCTCGCACGAGCAGACGGACCTTCTTCTCCTCGGACATGTCGGAGTCAGCGTGACGGAAAAGTTTAATCATATCTTCCGTGAATAGCGTCACGTTTTCGTTTGGCATCTGCATGCGGGTTTCGAGAAGAGCTGCCGCCTTCTCCTTGCGCACCACACTTGCGAAAGTAGTGAGGAACCTGGCGCGAAAGACGTCCCACGTTGTAAGGCTTCGCTCCTGATTCTCGAACCAGGTCCGAGAAGCATCTGCTAAGGCGAAATACACATGCCGGAGCTTGTCATCGCCTGTCCAGTCATTGAAGGCGGCGACGCGGTTGAACCTTTCGACCCAGCTTTTTGGGTCTTCCAGTGGTGAACCGCGGAAAGTTGGCGGCTCTTTGGGTTGCCGGAGCAGGAGTGGTGCAGGGTGCACGGGGGCGGTCATGGTTCCAGTAGTTGATGCCGGCATCCGGGTCTGCCTGGCTGCTTCAGGAAGGGGCCCGTACTCTGGTTGTAGTCCCCTCTGCCTGCGGCTTGTTCGCTGTTCAGGGTTAGCGTCCGTGTCTTCTTTGCCACTTGGGCTGGGGTCGCGGCTTGAAGGGGGCGTCCGGAACATCAAAGAAGCAGCACCTCCACCAGATGTCACGGGGTCGTGACGTGGCCGAAGACAGGAGACTTTGTGTTGAAATTTAACTGTTTATTTGGGCGAACCTGTGCCCGGTAAATGGAAAGTCCGATTACAGTAGCAGTCTTGGACTTATAGCGGCGAACGGAGCGTCGGCCGTCGATCAACTACTCACAAGCGGCGAAGCACGTCGGCATTTATACTCTTGCCGTCGAATGTTCTAGCGTTATCGCTGGTGGTGATGATATGTGGTGGTTTTTGGCGCAAGGGCCATTTGATGGCCAAAGAGAGCCAGTTCATGGGACAAAGAATGTGGACAATGATTGTGATTAGCGGCTGTATAAGGGCCATAAAATTCCCTGCAGTAAGGCGGGTAAAAACATACAAGTAATAAAATCATGACCATGCCGTGAAAGGTGTGGGTGGTGTGAATAGGTGACAAAAGTTGGTGATAATGAAAAACGATGGTGGACATGTATGGCATTAGCACAAGTACCTCACTCGTTCATACCCTTGCATCGAAGGGCCGTGAGGCAAGTGCTTTCCTGTGTAGCCACCGCAGCAAAAACCTCTCTAGAGAGGTTGTGCTAAGGAATGCCCGGGTATATGATATGAAAATTATTGATTTCTTTTAAAAACGCTAACAATGATTTATTACTAAAAAGCGGTTCCCTACCAACGAACATTGCAGGGTGTAACGGTATATGTTGTCGGTAGGGTAATGGAAAGTGTTGTCTTCTTAGAGTGTCTAACTGTTTACATTGAATTAAAACGTGAATAACTGTTAATGCCTCACCACATTTATCACACAATGGTGGGTCACCACCGGACAAAAGATGTGTGTGTGTCGTGTATGTGTGTCCTATCCTGAGTCTTGTTAGTGTTACCTCTGTTAGGCGTGATTTTGATACTGGTGGCCAATGGCCAAGGTGTGGCTTGATAACGTGTAGTTTGTTTTGTGTGTGTGTATCCCACTTGCTCTGCCAGTAGTCCCTGAGGTTTCGTTTGAGAGACGGCTTAAGATCAAGGGCCGGGATTGATATGGATGTAATGGCGGTGCTCTCATGGATGGATGCAGCGAGCAGATCCGCCATCACGTTGCCTTGGATCTCACGGTGCCCTGGCACCCAGCACACTACAACATGTTGTTTGAGTGTGTAGAGTGTGCACAAAATGGAGTAAAGTGAGACAAGGACCGGGTTTCTTTGTTTTTTAAGACTGTGCAGAGCCGTTACCACACTGAGGGAGTCTGTATAAATTACTGCTTTTTGTATTTGTAATTGTTTGATGTGTTTAGCTGCCACAAGTATCGCGTAAGCTTCCGCTATGAAGATACTTGTGCGTGGATGTAGAGGGCCAGCATCCGAAAAGGATGGGCCGACAGCAGCGTAGGACACAGAGGAGTTAGTCTTGGAGGCATCTGTGAAGAACTCAGGACGTGTGTATTTGTTTTGAAGTTCCAAAAAGTATGTTCGGATATGGGCATTAGGTGCATGTTTTGTAACTTCTAGGAAAGACACATCGCAGTCTATAGTCTGCCACTGCCACGGTTGCGAGTATGCTACAGGAGCCATTAAACTGTGTTCAAGTGACACCGCAGTTTCTTCAGCTAGACACTTCAGGCGAACTGAGAAGGGCTGCCTCATCGAAGGCCTGTTTTGAAACAGAGTTGAGCTCGACAAATCATTAATTGTAGAGTATGAGGGGTGCTTCTTGTCTGCTTTCACCTTAAGGAAATAAACAAAGGACATGTAAGTTCTCTGCAGATGAAGCGACCACTCATTTGACTCAACATAAAGGCTTTCTACGGGGCTGGTGCGAAAAGCACCCATAGAAAGGCGGATACCCAAATGGTGCACGGGGTCCAGCATCTTCAAGGCACTTTGAGTAGCAGACTGATAGACAACGGCCCCATAATCTAAGTGGGTGCGAATGAGGCTTCTATAGAGGTTCATGAGGCATTGCCTATCACTACGCCACGTAGTACGTGACAACACTTTTATAACATTCATGGCTTTTAAACATTTTGTTTTTAAATACTTGATGTACGCTACGAAGGTCAACTTGTTGTCCAAGATTAAGCCTAAGAATTTATGCTCGGCTTTGACGGACAGACGTTGCCCGTTCAGTCGAATGTCAGGTTCCGAGTGCATGCCTCTCTTTCGAGAGAACAAGACACACGTGCTTTTTTGTGGGTTAAGTCGAAATCCGTTTTCATCTGCCCATTTAGAGACCTTATTTAAACACAGCTGAACCTACCGCTCACACATGGCCAAGTTGCATGACTTGAAGCCAAGCTGAATGTCGTCGACATATGTACAAGAGAACATATTGCGGGGATTGGACAAGTGCAAAGAATTCATTTTGATAATAAAAAGTGTGCAACTAAGCACGCCACCTTGTGGCACGCCTGTTTCCTGGACAAATGTTTGGGAGAGCACACTGCCCAGACGGACACGGAATGTCCGGTTTGACAGGTAACTTTCGATTATATAAAACATTTTTCCGCGCACACCAAGGTGGGACAGGTCTCTTAGAATTCCGAAACGCCATGTTGTATCATACGCATTTTCGATATCGAGGAACACAGAGAGAAAATATTGTTTATGGACGAAGGCGTCTCTGATCTGTGCCTCGATACGAACAAGGTGGTCTGTGGTGAATCTACTTTCTCGAAACCCGCACTGAAATGGGTCGAGCAAATTGTTTGTTTCAAGAATATGTACAAGTCGGCAGTTTATCATTTTTTCGAATACTTTGCACAAGCGGCTTGTAAGTGCAATAGGCCTATAACTTGAAGCTAAAGAGGGGTCCTTGCCCTCTTTCAAAATGGGAATAATAATAGCCTCTTTCCAGGAGGTAGGAATACGGCCAGAAAACCAGATAGCATTGTACAAACAAAGTAAGGTTTTTCGTGTTTCGGCTGGTAGGTTTTTTAACATTTCATACACCACACAGTCAGAACCTGGGGCAGAAGTACTGCAGGAGTTTAGAGATGTTTGAAGCTCCGCTAGACTGAAGGCTTGGTTATATGCCTCGTATCTAGTGGATTTATGTTCGAGTTTCTGCTTTTCTATTCTTGTTCTGTATTTTTGGAAAGTGTCAGTATAGTGGGACGAGCTGGATACCCGTTCAAAATGTGCCCCGAAGAAGTTTGCCTGATCTTCCAAGGTATCACCTTGAGTGTTTACGAGTGGAAGTGTGTGTACTTGTTTTTCTGCTATCCTACCGACCATGTTCCAGACTTTGGCCTCTTGTGTGTATGAATTGATCCCTGACAAAAACTTCTGCCAGCTTTCTCTTCTGGCCTGCCGACGCGTTCTCCTAGCTTGAGACTTTATTTTCTTGAAGGTGTCAAGATTTTCGGCTGTCGGTGAGTTCCGAAGCAGCCAGCAGCCTCCAAGCTCTGTTTTGCTGTTTGCGCGCGTTTCGGCATTCAGAGTTCCACCATGGCACACGCCGTTTTCCAGGGTGTCCATTTGTTTGTGGGATGCATTTTGTTGCAGCATCAATCAAAAACGCTGTGAAGAAGTTGACAGCAACATCATCATTCAAAGTACATATGTCATTCCAACCTAGACGAGCGATGGTATAAAACTGTTCCCAGTCGGCTCTGTTTATGAGCCACTTGGGAACACGTGGTGGACATTCAGTTACTGTATTTGTGCTTAAAACTACGGGGAAGTGGTCACTTTCGTACAGATTACTGACGACTTTCCACTGGAGTAGAGGCACAAGAGATGGAGATACTATGCTTAGGTCTATGGAGGAGTAGGTGTTATTGGCGAGATTATAATAGGTTGGTTCTTTTCGATTTAGGAGACGCGCTCGACGAGAGAAGGAATCGTTCGATCAGTCGACCTCGCGCGTCATACCGAGAGTCACCCCATAGCCTGCTATGCGCTATAAAGTCTCCAAGGAGAACATAAAGTTCAGGAAGTTCATCAATTAAAGAGTGTAAATCACGTTTTTGCAGCTGATAGCTAGGAGGAATGTAAATAGTGCAGATTGTGATCAGTTTATCAAAAAGAACCGCACGAACAGCCACTGCCTCAAGGGATGTTTGGAGTTGTAAGTGTGTGCATGCAATTCCTTGATTCACTATGATGGCAACACCTCCGGATGATGTCATGGCATCATCACGGTCATTTCGAAAAATAGCGTATTTACGAAGAAACTGTGTGTTTTGAATTAAGGTGTGTTTCTTGTACACACAGCACTTTTGGTGAGTGTTCATGTAAGAGTTCTTGGATGTCGTCAAGGTTTCTGAGAAGGCCCCTGACGTTCCATTGTATAATTTGAGTGTTCATGGTGAATGAACTTTTGTTCAGCAGCGTTGGCGGCCACCCACCACGGAGCCCAACAAGGGGACGCTGCAAGTTTGCAGGTGCTGAAAGCTTGCAGACGTCAGCCGTACAACACTGCCATAACTCAATGCGCCTAGACCAGGGTAGGCTATTTGCACAGGGTTAACCCTTGCCGCCAGGAAAATTGGAAGTAAACAGAAGAGAGAAGTAGACAGGAAAGCTAAAAAAGTAAGAAAGACGAAGATGCAGGGAGAGAGAGATAGGAAAAGGCGACTGCCGATTTCCCCTGGGTGGGTCAGCCCAGGGGTGCCGTCTACGTGAAGCCGGGGCCAAAGGAGTGTGTTGCCTCTGCCGGGGGGCCTTAAAGGTCCAATCACCCAGCGTCAGCTCAACCCCCAGGATCCCCTTTTCCCCGGGCACGGCAAAGCCACGCACGGCTAGGCGTGGGAGGGAGTAGAAACTCCCCCGTTAGTTCGGGTCCGTGGTGTCGCTACACACCAAACGCCTACTTGCGCAGGCGCCCCTGCGGGGGTTATCACTGGTGGTGGCGTAGGTTCTAGAATAATCTGTACAGTTCATAGAGTGGGTGTGATCTTATCGAAATGATCTACTACAGTCCGGAAGCTTCTAGAAAACTGCAGGCGTGGTTTGCGCTGAGAATCGTGTAGTGTTTTGGGACGATAACAAAACTTGGGAAATGGAACGTGGCAATATTTTGAAATCAGATAGAAAAAAAGGTTCCAGAAACTGAAAACATGATTTTCAAAAATTTGATTTTTTTGCCATTTTTCGCTATCCCAAAGCCGCGTTCCCCCTTAAGTAAACAAAAATGGCGGTACCCATGCTAGCATGGCAAAAGCAGATGTTGACAAATTTTGAATGCATATAACACGCATACGAGCATATTTTCGGCAGTTAGCCTATGGCGGGGAGGGTAAAATAAGGCCCGCACCCTTGTAGAAAATTCATTAATGCGGGATCGCTGTCCAAAAACATTTCGTTGCCGCGAGATACGTAATACATGGGCTTCTATGAACGTTCGCCAAGGATCCAGAAATATTACGTTGCCGCGGGGATTTCGTACTCGCGGGGTTTCGTTAGTGCGGGTTTCGACTGTAGCATTAGGGAGATTGTGTCCCCCTGCCTTACACCCTTCTTGATTAGTATTCTGTTGCTTTCTTTATGAAGCACTATGGTAGCAGTTGATCCCCTGTAGATTTCTTCTAGGATGTTTATATATACTTCACCGACGCCCTGATTCCGCAGTGTCTGCATGACGGCTGATATTTCTACTAAACGCCTTCTCGTAATCTATGAAGGCTATGTATAGTGGTTGGCTATATTCTGAGCATTTCTCTATTACCTGATTGATAGTATGAATGTG
The DNA here is from genome assembly GCF_043290135.1 of Rhipicephalus microplus. Classification (NCBI taxonomy): domain Eukaryota; kingdom Metazoa; phylum Arthropoda; class Arachnida; order Ixodida; family Ixodidae; genus Rhipicephalus; species Rhipicephalus microplus. Next base: position 220,340,586 of record NC_134704.1, read on the forward strand.
GTCGATTGTTGAGTAGCCTGTTCGAAATCCTGCTTGTTCCTTTGGTTGATTGAATTCTTATGTTTTCTTGTTTCTGTTAGCAATTACCTTTGTAAATAGCTTGTACACTACGAAGAGCAAGCTGATCGGCCTGTAATTCTTCAAGTCTTTTTCCAGTCAGTTTCTTATATATTAAGATGATGTTAGCATTCTTCCAAGACTCTGGTACTTTTCCCGTCAGGAGACACCTCGTAAACAGGGTGGCTAGGTTTTCTAACACAATCTGTTCTCCATCTTTCAGCAGATCTGATGTTACCTGATCCTCACCAGCAGCTTTGCCTCTTTGCATGCTCTCCAAAGCTTTTCTGACTTCTTCTATCATTACTGGTGGGGTGTCATCTGGGTTACTGCTAGTTCTTGTAGTATTAAGGTCGTGGTTGTCCCGGCTACTGTACAGATCTCTGTAAAGCTGTTCCGCTATTTTAACAATCCTATCCATATCGGTAGTAATTTTGCCTTCTTTGTCCCTTAGTGCATACATCCGATATTTGCCTACTCCAAGTTTCCTCTTCGCTGCTTTGACGCTTCCTCCGTTTTTCAGAGCGTGTTCTAGTCTCTCCATGTTATACCTTCTTACATCGGATACCTTACGCCTATTAATCAACTTCGAAAGCTCCGCTATTTTGTCTGTTGTACTTGAGACTTTCATGTTTTGACGCTTCTTAGATTCTTCGTTTCGTCAGAAAGCTTGCCACTGTCCTGTCTAACTACCCTGCCTCCAACTTCCACTACACACTCTGTAATGATACTCATCAGATTATCATTCATTGTATCTAGGCTAAGGTTGGTTTCCTCACTAAGAGCCGAGTACCTGTTCTGAAGCGAGACTCTGATATCCTGTACTTTCCCTCTCAGTGATAGCTAATTGATTGGCTTCTTGTGTATCAGCTTCTGTCGTTCCTTTTTCAAGTCTAGGCGAATTCGAGACCGTACCACTCTATGGTCACAGCATCGTACCTTGCCGACCACTTCCACATCCTGCACGATGTCTGGGTGTGCGCTCTTATTCTTATTTTATTCTTATTTTCGCCATTAGGGCTCCTCCATGTCCACTTACAGTTTCCTCGTTTTCGGTAGAAGGTATTCAAAATCCGTAAATTATTGCGTTCTAGGAATTCTACTAGTAGCACTTCTCTGGCGTTTCTAGTACCGATGGCATAACCTCCTACTGCCTGGTCTCCAGCCTGCTTCTTCCCTACCTTTGCATTAAAGTCTCCGATCAGTATAGTATAATGTGTTTTTGCCTTATTGCCGATTATTGCCTATTGCGATTCATAGCTTTCAACTGAAGCGTCATCACGGCTGGATGTAGGCGCGTAAGCCTGTCCCACCTTCATCTTGTATCTCTTATTCAGTTTGATTACGATGCCTACCACCCTTCCATTAATGCTATAGTATTCCTCTGTGTTTTCAGCTATGTTTCTGTGAATTAGGAACCCCATTTCCAGTTTTCTTTTGTCAGCCAAGCTCCAATAGCAAAGGACGTGCCCATTCTGTAGCACCGTGTAGGCCTCATCTGTCCTCCTAGCCTCAGTGAGCCCTATTATATCCCATTTAACACCCTCTAGCTCCTCGAATAGTACAGCTAGACTTCCCTCACTAGATAAGGTTCTAGCGTTAAATGTTGCCAAGTTCATGTTCCAATGGCGGCCTGTCCGGATCCAGAGATTCTTAGCACCCTCTGCTGCGTTGCAGATTTGACCGCCGGCGTGGTCAGTTGCTTCGCAGCTACTGGGGACTGAGGGCCGTGAGTTAATTGACGTATGCATGCGGGAGGTAGTGGCCAGATACTGCACCAGGGTGGCCAATCCTTCTCTGGCGAGGGAGTGCGTTACCGGTGGTGGTTACTGGTGAGGCCGCACCCAAGGCCTCACTGGTAAATCGAAAATCTGCAAAAGTAAAATGTCGGGAAGAGTGACTTACAATATAAACCACTCTTTGGTATATTTCACTCCATTTTCACGAATAAGAGCACACTTATCTTCATCTCCTTGCCACACCATTAACAGGACTATGGCACAAGCACTAACTTTGTGGGCACACATTTAAGGAAAGATGTAATTAAAAAAAAAAGGAAGGTTTCGCTTATAAGTAACCCAGAATAATAATTTTTTTTGTGGTATATATAGGCTATCATGCTGATTTCAAATATGCAATTTGTTTCATCGTCAGTTGCACGGTTTTCATTTTGTGCCATGACAAAGTGTAAAGTATAGTTTGTTCTGGACAAACTTTTCATGCCACTGAACCTTCATCCCTAGATTAACTGTATGACAGCATAGATGTGTGGCCACAAAATGTGTCTCGATGTTTTTTGTGACATTTCTTGCGCTTTTACCCAATTCATGAGTGATATTTTTTCAGGTACGTATATCACGATTAACAAGTGAGCTTGTTACATTCATTCACTGCAGCTAATTTAATTGCAACAGTTACTGTTGCTGCCATTTAAAGCATGCATGTTGTAGCGACTTTAGATACAAGATAACACGAGTAAGGTCCTGTGTACTTACTGTCATCTGTGTAGCATATTAGGTGCTGCAAATAAAGTCGCGATTATATGAAATGCAATTTTCCACAATTCTATTCACCCAGGGTGACGGGTATGTGCCAAAAGTTGCACCAGAAATTTCATACTCGGAGGCTACATTTTGTCTCATAGTAGTGTCTGTTATTGAGAGACGCGAGTCGAAAAACGCAAGTTTTTTCGAAAATTACATGTCTTTCGTTTTTATTTGATTTCACAAGTTTAGTTTCTCTCCTTTCATGAAAAAAAAAACAAAAAAACAGAAGATTGAAACTGAACTCAAAGTAGGCTAAGGTTGCCCTTAGTGAGCACAAGGTGACTGCTAAAAAATAAGAGGAGCTTATTGTCTAGAGTCCCCTAAAAATCGTCACTAGGCTGCTTGCCGTTGCATTTTGCATGAGCAGTTCATCAAAACCACATGCTCAAAATAGCCATGATTGCCAAGCTCTCATGATGGCCGAAATTATTCCGCGTGGATGAGCTCTCACTTATACCTCTAAAGTGTGTCTTTCACAAGATCCATTCTTGGGCAACTTCTTGAGTTTGGACATCATGTTTTTAGTACTCCTGATACCTCAATTGCGATGAAATTTTGCCCACATATTCCTTAACATGTGAAGAGTACAAGTATCTTATTTAAAATTTGATATCATCTGTATAATCACTACAAACTTAAGGTAAGCAATTAGTATGTTCTGATGATTCCCAGAATTCTCTCATTACAATTTTTCTTGTCCAGTAAAATGTCTTATACGGTCTAGCTGTCTAGCTATCTATACTTTACTTAGATTCCTGGCAGCGCTTTCCTGTCATATGGCCGCTAATCAATGCTCGCTTATCTTCCTCCCAAACAGCGTCCTCATTGAGGGCGTTTTCGAAGTGAATGGTAGACGCGCTGTTTGGTGCATCAGTTTCGATGTTTTCTGCCAAAATTAGCCAGATTTCATTGATCTGTGCTCACTATCAGTGCTGCCTTTGAAAAACTTCAAAGTATTTTTGCGCCATTTGCAGCAAGTACTTAAATTTGCTCATTTGACTCGGCTGCTTATTTCTGCTTATTAAAAAATTAGTTATCTTGATTTTTATAGTTGCTGCCAAAATTAATATTTGCAAACATTTAATGTCACAAGTAGCTCACAGATACCCTGTTTCCATAACTCTTTAATTATATTTGCACATTTCTTGAGACACCCTGTATATGTGCATTTAAATGTGTGAACATCGCCAGTAGCCATGACAACAAGTGGGGAACACTTTTTCTCTTAGCACTCTTGGCATCACATAGAATGTGGCAATATTACGAGCCGGCAACTGACCAATAATCCATCACATACTACCTGAAAGCTGTGCCAGAACGAGGCCCTCTCCATGAATGCAGGAAAGCACAGTGCCCACAAACTCCCACATGGTAAAGTCTGTGGGCACAGGCCAGTCAACCTGAGGGGTAAACGTACCTTGTTCCTGTTAGTCACGTTACGCTTTATCTTGTGCGCAACGTTCTGAATTTCGGACTTTTGAAACTGAAACAACACCTTCTTCTGAGTGATGCTGTTTCTTGTTCTGCACCAAGTTTTTCCTCAATGGCTAGAAGTCTTTCTTGTACAGTAAAAACTTGTTATAACAAAGTTGAATGGAGAGTTATAATTACTGTGTTATAACCATTAGTTCGTTATAGCCAGTAACCATTTCTACCGACAATTAGAAAGCTAGAGAGGAGGTACTCACCTTTGACTAACAGCAGCACGTCATGCAAAGAAAAAACGGCTGGTGCACAAAGAAAAACTAGAAAAAAAAAAACAGTGATGAATCGTTACTTTACTCCCGCAAAACTCGACTTAGTGGCTGGCGGCTCACTTAGTAGAGAAAAAGTCCTTAATAGATTTCTGTCGATTTTTTTTTTCAGGCGGACGACAGCTTTTTCAGCTGCAGCTGCTATTTGAAGTCCATCTTTGCTGTCCTTGTGAGCGCTGAAGAAGAGGCACAGCAGGTCTACTACATGTAACGCTTGGGCGGACGTCGGTACGTTGGGTTCGGCCTTCGGGCTGTCATCGACACACAAGTCAGTGTTGTCTTTAAGCCCCTCCCCCCGTCACTGCGTGCACAATTTCTGCCTCGGTCAACTCTTCAGTGGACACAGCGTCAGCATTAGCATCAGCAAAAGGTGTCGCAGTCGGGCACAACGCCGGTGTCAAGGAGAGCGTCCCACAACACCAGGGCTTGGTTGCCCCCGGCACCCTCATTGGCGACAGTACCAAGATTTTCGCCACAATCGCCGCTGCTGACTCCGAATAAAGCATGTCGGAAGCACCTGGCGATCGCACTGGCAGTTACAGCCATCCAAGCAGCCTGCAATATCTCGATTGCCATGTATAGGTCGATCGTGGTTTTGTGCTTCATTCTCATATTGAGAAGAATTCGGTCGATTACTCACTTGCAGTACCCCGACTTCATGATCACCCTTTGGTAAAGGGGTTGCACTACCGCAGTACTGTTTGACGGGAAAAAGCACAGCTCAATGTTCTTGAGCACAACAGCGGTGTGGTGGTCCGAGCAGTTGTCCAGGGCGAGGCATATCTTGCAGTCTTGCTTGCCCAGTCTCTCGTCCTACTCGCACAGCCATTGCGTGAAAATATCTCTCCTCATCCAAGCCTTGTGGTTAGACACATAACTCACGTGAAGTTTTCGTTTGCCCTTAAAGCATCGTGGTGATGCACTTTTGTCGACCACAAGGATTGGCACTTTTCAGACCCATCCATGTTCGCACAAAAGCAACGCAGTCACACGAACCTTGCTCTGCTTACCGCCCTGGCAGCAGTCACTTTTGAGGGCCAAAGTTTTTTGTGGCAGCATCTGATAAAACAAGGCAGTTTCATTCGTGTTAAACAAATGCTTGCCGCTGTATTTTTCGAAGACCTCTCCAACTTTGCCGCTGTATTTTTCGAAGAACTCTCCAACTTTTTTTTTTACCCACGCCACTGCAGTCTCGCGGTTGACAGACTGCGCTTCCCCGCTGACAGCCCTGCCAACAATGTCGTGGCGCTCCTTGAAGTGCTGCAGCCAGCCGGCGCTCGCCACAAAATCGTATAGTCCCATGATGCACGCATAGTCTCTCACTTTCCACTTCAAAAGTGCCCACTCCCTGGAGTGCTACGTGCTTGCTCTTCCAAAAACCATTTGAGGAGCGCCTTCTTTAAAGCTTCAAAGGCGGGAGCTCGCAGCTTCTTCCAGTCTCCTTTGACGCCACGTGCGACAGCACCGGTTACAGCTTCTCTATTGCTCAAAATCCTCAACAGCGCACTCAACGCTAAGCCAAAATCCTTGGCCACTTTTTTTTCTTCTTAACGCCAGACTCAGCGGCTTTCAACATCGCCACCTTTTGCTCAATTGTGAACGTTTTACGCTTTCGTTTGCCGTTGCCGTCTTCCATCTCTTGTGTAGTGGCAGCAACCGACAGAGATGATGTTTTCCTGGTTGTTCTTGATGCACACGCAGCGAATGAGGAGCAGCAGCTGAAGTTGAACCAGGCTGAACAAGCGCACAGCAAAGCAGCAGCCTGGTGCAAGGACTTCAGGCATTTCACAGGAGAAAAGGGCAAGAATGCGGGCATGAGGGGAAGGCCGGGAGGTCATAGGACGCGCATGCTTGTCAGCCACTTTGTGGCACAGAGAAGAGCGGGCAGGTCCACAAGTTCTACAGGAGAGGAGAGGCCACATGAAGCGCATGCTTGCGCGTGTTGCCACTCCCATCGCGCAGAAGAAAGGGCGGGTCCACGTGCTGTTCAACTTGGTCTCATTCGGAAGGGTCGTTCTTCATCTTCGATTTCCCGCCACCGCTGGTTCGCCTAGCTCATTGGTTCTTTAGCAAAAACGCGTCATCAAGAAGCACTAGCGCGTGATTCAATTGGCTGCTTGGGACACGTGACAAAATCTAGGCATCCGATTGGCCAAGGGGCGCTTCCGGCGTGTGCTTCACTATCGTGATGCGCACGGGCATGCTCCATTTTGTCATGGTGCTACTGACTGCCTGCGGCAGTAAAGATGTTCCGTGCTACAGTAATTTGTGAAGCGGGTGTGGCAGTCGTTCGTTCGCGGTGAACTTCAAAAAGATCCCCGCTATGGCTCAGGACAACGAGGATAACAAACTCGACGCGGTCAACGGTGGTCGCAGAGTCACCGGTGTAGGCCTAACTCACGTGTGAGCCCGTTGGTTGCCGACAACGTTACTAAGAGCGGCTTTGTTTTGCAGCCTCATCAGTTAGAGGACGGCAAGTAAAAAGCAGAAGTGAAGCTACAAGAGATATGAATTTTTGTAGTGATGGAACGGATGTGCAGTCTTATCGCGAAACGCGCCGGTGCCGCGGTTCCCCCCGCCTGACAAAAGGACCTTGAACTGCGCGACGGGTCGTCAGAGTGGAGTACTCCGCGCGTCAATGAACAAGAGAAAGTCAATCCGTTCGGGGTGAGCATGCTCGTCGCCCCCGCAATGGAGGCTACTGGCAACAGGTAGACTGCTTTTAACAACATGTTCGCAACGTTGTCGCGATCTCCACTCGAAAATGCGCAGTCTTACGTGAAAGGAAACTAACACCTCGGTACTCGTGTAGTACGGGACCAACTTTGGTTCGCGACATTTACGGGTAGCTCATTCTGGACAAGCCGGAAAACATCGTCGTGTTATTCGACGGATCGTGGATGACGCACAAACATTTGTCGCACATCGCCGTCAGAACAGTCACCGAACTAATAAGCGGCCTCACGGCAGACGAGCACACGGAGACAACTTGCTACAGGACTAGAAGAAACGACACGCTCATGCAAACAATCAGTTCTATCACATTCCCGGTGCATATTAACCGACTAAATAGTATGTGTGCCATGATATGTTTCACTCGGAACGGCGAAATAAAGCTTTAACAGCATTATTCTTGAAGCACAGATTTTGACCACTTTCTTTTGCTTGTTCGGTAAAAGTGAACCTAGGACAGCTAGAGCGGTAATTTTTTTTTTGCACAATGTAGCTAAATGTGCATAAAAGACAATGCTGGGAGCCTATATATAATGGGCAACTTCACTCTTTATTTTAATATAAAAATTTTTGTACTTAGTTACATGCAATGAAATTTACTGTGCTGTAATTCGAGAAGTACTCGTTCAATTTTCGATCAGCTTGCAGCGTTGCACTCCTTAGGCTTTCTAGCATTCATTTATATGTCAATGCCTATGTAATTCTAAGTACATTTTTTACAGTTAAAAATGTCAGAATTCTTTGTTTTCTTCATTTTCTCAAAACAACAATTTTGTACACCCTGCATAAAAATTACTGCAATATATCGAAAACTATTACAGATAGCAGAATATTTTTTTTTCAGCATGAAACTATATGTTTAGAGCACACAACATAGCAGATTTCGATTTCTCTCGATGCAAGTTTTTTAAACTAGTCTTTTGTGTGACCACACAATGGCCACATTCAGAGCTGTGAAGTTAAGTGTACTATAGTAAGTAAATATTGACCCAATCAAAAAAGTGCTTCCTATGTTGTATGTTTTGTGCTTTCTACTGTCAATCTCTATATAATTTATAAATTTTTGACAGGTGGTTATTTTTCTATTGCCACGTTCCATTTCCCAAGTTTTGTTATCGTCCCAAAACACTACATCATTCTCAGCGCAACCCGCGCTGCAGTTTTCGAGAAGCTTCCGGACTGTAGTAGATCATTTCGATAACATCACACCCACTCTGCGAACGGTACGGATTATTCTGGAACCTACGCGACCACCAGCTATAAGGCTAGAACATTCGACGGCAAGAGTATAAATGCCGACGCGCTTCGCCGCTTGTCAGTAGTTGATCGACGGCCGACGCTCCGTTCGCCGCTATAAGTCCAAGACTGCTACTGTAATCGGACTTTCCATTTACCGGGCACAGGTTCGCCCAAATAAACAGTTAAATTTCAACACAAAGTCTCCTGTCTTCGGCCACGTCACGACCCCGTGACATCTGGTGGAGGTGCTGCTTCTTTGATGTTCCGGACGCTCCCTTCAAGCCGCGACCCCAGCCCAAGTGGCAAAAAAGACACGGACGCTAACACCGAACAGCGAACGAGCCGCAGGCAGAGGGGACTACAACCAGAGTACGGGCCCCTTCCTGAAGCAGCCAGGCAGACTCGGATCCTGACATCAACTACTGCAACCATAACCACCCCCGTGCAGCCTGCACCACTCCTGCTCCAGCAACCCAAAGAGCCGCTAACTTTCCGCAGTTCGCCACTGAAGACCCGGAAAGGTGGATCGAAAGGTTCGACCGCGTCGCCGCTCAATGACTGGACAGATGATGACAAGCTCCGGCAAGTGTATTTCGCCTTAGAAGATGCTGCTCGGACCTGGTTCGAGAATCAAGAGCAAAGCCTTACAAAGTGGGACGTCTTTCGCGCCAGGTTTCTCACTACTTTCGCAAGTGTGGTGCGCAAGGAAAAGGCGGCAGCTCTTCTCGAAACCCGCATGCAGATGCCAAACGAAAACGTGACGCTATTCACGGAAGATATGATTAAACTTTTCCGTCACGCTGACTCTGACATGTCCGAGGAGAAGAAGGTCCCTCTGCTCATGCGAGGAGTAAAGCAGGAACTTTTCGTCGGGCTGATTAGAAACCTGCCAAAGACGGTCGCCGAATTCATTTCAGAAGCATCTACGATAGAGAAGACGCTCGAGATGCGCACGCGGCGATATAACCGTAGCTTCTCGCCTACAAGCTACGCCAGCATTCAAGCGCTAGGAACTACTGACTTGCGTGAGACGATGCGAGCGATCGTGCAAGAAGAGCTGCGAAAATTACTTTCTTCAGTGCAGCCTCACGTGGAATCCGTCGCGAACGTCGTACGCCAGGAGATCCAGCAATCGCTGGGCGTTCCTCAGCCTCAAGAGCATCAGCTGCAAGCCACGAGCTATGCTGCTGCAGCCCGCCGCCACGACCCTTCTCCACGCACAGGCTAAAACGCTGCCCCATCGCACTTCTGTCGCTGGACGGCACCACTGCCACCACCCCCACCGACGTCCTACCGTTCGCCAGCGGCCCAGCGCAGTCCGCCCAGGAAGACTGTCATCTGGCGCACCCTTGACCACCGTCCGCTCTGCTACCACTGCGGCGAGGCCGGACATACATACCGCCGTTGCCAGTACCGACAGATGGGACTGCGTGGCTTCGCCTTCAATGCACCACGCCCGCCGCCGGGAGAACGGCCACGTGACATCGCCGACTACCTGACAGGAACTCAATGGACACCACAAAGTCCTTCCCGTTCGCCGTCGCCCAGCCGCCGCATGTCACCGCACCCCCGGCAGTACTCTGGCCCAACGCGGGGCCGGTCTCCTAGCCCGTATCCAGGAAATTAAGGGCAGCAACCGATGGAGGTGCGGTTGCTCTGCAACGAACTACAGAAGATCCTCTTCCTCCGACGACGCCGCGACAGAGCTTTCCGAACACAACGCCAACCAGGCAAAGCCCTGACGGCGAAAGCTCACTTACCGAAGGTGGCCTGACGACGCAACATGGAAGCAGTGGAACAAGCCGACACAGCCGTGACCCGACGCCACGACCTAACTGTAATGCGAGATGGCGAACTAGCGACCTCGGCGTTCTTATCGACGGCCACAGTGTGACCGCTCTCGTCGATACTGGAGCCAACTATTCCGTCATCAGTGGGTCGTTCGCCGTGAAGTTAAAGAAAGTTAGGACAGCTTGGGAAGGCCCTGAAATTCGCACAGCCAAAGGTCATCTCGTAACGCCTGCAGGAATCTGCACAGCGAGAGTCACCATTAACGGCCGTATTTATCCTACAGACCTCATAGTCCTACAGCGTTGCTCGAGAGATGTCATCCTTGGCATGGACTTCTTATGCCTACATGGTGCTGTCATCAACCTAAAAACCAGGTTGTTAGCGTTATCCACAGAAGAAGCACTACCGCCGCGCACGCCGTCAGGAAACCATGCCTTGAATGTGCTGAAAGAACAAGTCACGATTCCGCCTCGCTCAAGCGAGGCGAAATGGTGACTTGTTTCAGTCGGCGCTCCTAAATCACCTGACTTAGAAGGCGTCGTTGAAGGCAGTCAGCATCTGTTGGTCACCCGAGATATTTGCGTCGCAAGAGGAATTGCAGAGCTGCGGGGAGGCAAATCAACGGTTATGCTCACGAATTTCAGCAATGAGTACAAACATGTGAACAAAGGAACAACGGTCGCATACATCGAAGAAATTGTTGAAGCCACCAGGGCTTTCGCCCTTGCAGATTATGCGGAACCTGCTCAGAGGAACCAAGCCCCTCCCATAGCATTCGATGTCAATTCCAGACTTCCAAACCATAAGCAAGAACAGCTCAAGGCCCTGCTCCTGCAGTACGAAGATTTCCTTTCGTCGTCATAAAAAATTCGGTAAACCCCAATCACAAAACATCGCATCATAACCGAAGAAAATGCCAGACCACTCCGTCAGAGTCCGTACAGGGTTTCGACGCGAGAACATGAGGCCATGAAGAGACAGGTTGATGAAATGCTGCGGGATGACATTATCCAGCCGTCCAAGAGTCCATGGGCATCCCCCGTGGTGTTAGTGAAGGAAAAGGATGGAACCCTACGTTTCTGCGTCGATTATCGCCGCCTGAACAAAATCACATGAAAGGACGTGTATCCTCTTCCACGAACAGACGATGCACTTGATCGGCTCCATAACGCCAAGTACTTTTCGTCAATAGACCTCAAGACTGGCTATTGGCAAATCAAAGTCGACGAAAGAGACCGAGAGAAGACGGCGTTTATAACACCGGACGGCCTCTTCGAGATTAAGGTGATGCCCTTCGGTCTTCGCTACGCGCCTGCAACTTTTCAACGCGTTATGGATACAGTACTGGCAGGATTGAAGTGGCAGACTTGCCTTGTGTACTTGGACGATGTCGTCGTGTTTTCCTCGAGTTTCAAAGAGCATCTTCGGCGCCTTGAAGCTGTACTTCAAGCCATCCAGACGTCTGCACTCACACTGAGGCCAGAAAAGTGCAGATTTGCGTACGAGGAGCTTTTCTTTCTGGGGCACGTTATTAGCAAGTCTGGAATTCGTCCCAATCCACGGAAAACAGCCGACTTTGCCGACTTCTCGCCGCCCACTGACAAGAAGGGGGTGCGCCGATTTCTGGGCCTGTGCGCCTATTATAGGCGGTTCGTGAAAAACTTCGCACGCATCGCCGATCCACTCGCTAAGCTCACCAAGGCCGACATGGAGTTCAAGTGGGAAACGTCGCAGGAACACACTTTCCAGGAGCTTAAACATCGCCTCCAGACGCCTCCGTTACTAGCCCGTTTCGACGAATTCGCCGAGACAGAAATACACACTGACGCAAGCAGCGTAGGTCTTGGCGCCGTTCTTGTGCAGAGGGCTGACGGACTTGAAAGGGTTATTAGTTACGCCAGCCGATCGCTATCCAAAGCAGAAGCCAATTATTCCCCAACAGAAAAGGAGTGCCTCGCCATTATCTGGGCTACGTCTAAATTTCGCCTCTACCTTTACAGCAGGCCCTTCAAAGTTGTGAGCGACCACCACGCCTTGTGTTGGCTAGCCACCTTGAAGGACCCTTCAGGTTGCCTCGCACGATGGAGCCTGAGACTTCAAGAATATGACATTACTGTCATTTGCAAGTCCGGCAAGAAACACTCCGACGCCGACTGTCTCTCTCGTGCGCCTGTCGACCAACCACCACCCGACGACCCGGACGACTACTTCTTGGGAACGATTACTACCGACGACTTCGCTGAACGACAGCGGGCCGACCCGGAACTTAAGGCCCTAATAGAATACCTAGAAGGCACGACCGCCGAAGTCCTGAAGGTATTCAAGCGCGCACTTGCGTCGTTCTTCCTGCGAAACGGTCTTCTCTAAAAGAAAAAAATTTCACCGCTTCGAGCCAATTACCTCCTTGTGGAGCCTTCAGCTTTGCGACCAGAACTCCTGCAGGCCCTGCACGACGATCCGACAGCAGGGCACCTTGGTGTTTCTTGTACGCTCGCGAGGATACAAGAAACGTACTATTGGCCACGTCTTACCACCGACGTCACTCGTTATGTGAGGACATGCCGGGACTGTCAACGACACAAGACACCACCGACAAGGCCGGCGGGACTTCTGCAGCCAATTGAACCACCTCGCCGACCTTTCCAGCAGATTGATATGGACCTACTGGGGCCGTTCCCAACGTCGGCTTTCGGAAACAAATGGATCGTGGTAGCTACCGACTACCTCACCCGCTACGCCAAGACAAAAGCCCTGCCAAAAGGCAGTGCATCCGAGTTAGCTAAGTTCTTCGTCGAAAATATCGTCCTACGTCACGGCGCCCCGGAGGTCTTTACCACCGACAGAGGAACGGCATTTACTGCCGACTTAACTCAAGCGATCTTGGCATACAGCCAGACAAACCACCGCCGGACGACAGCGTACCACCCACAGACCAATGGCCTCACCGAGCGGCTTAACAAGACTATCGCCGACATGCTGTCAATGTACGTCGATGTCGACAAGATGTGGGATGCCATTCTTCCGTACGTGACCTTCGCATGCAACACGGCAGTGCAGGAGACGACGCAGATATCTCCATACAAATTGGTCTACAGAAGGAGCCCGGCAACGACGCTCGATGCCATGTTACCCAACGTCACCGACGAAGAGAGCCTCGATGTGAGTGAGTACTTTCAATGCGCCGAAGAAGCCCAAGAACTCGTGCGTCTCCGCATCAAGAATAAACAGACGACCGACAGCTCCCGTTACAATCTTCGACGACGCCTCGTGGAATATTAGCCCGGTGAACGTGTTTGGGTGAGGACGCCGACGTGGACTAAGTGAAAAGCTTCTGCGACGGTACTTCGGACCGTACAGGGGGGTTCGACGTCTCGGCCCACTTGATTACGAGGTTGTCCCCGATGGCATCTCAAACTCTCAACAACGCCGATCGAGACCTGAAGTCGTCCATGTCGCACGCCTCAAGCCGTTTCATGTGCGTTAACAAACTAAAACAGTGTTTTTGTATTATTATTGTATCGTAATTTATTCATTGTACTTTTTTGCATAATTGTTGTATTTTCATCTTTAGTTAAAGCATCGGGACGATGCCTTTTTCAGAGGGGGGCAATGCCACGTTCCATTTCCCAAGTTTTGTTATCGTCCTAAAACACTACACAATTCTCAGCTCAAACCGCGCCTGCAGTTTTTAAGAAGCTTCCGGACTGTAGTAGATCATTTCGATAAGATCACGCCCACTCTGCGAACGGTACAGATTATTCTGAAACCTACGCCACCGCCAGCGATAACGCTAGAACATTCGACGGCAAGAGTATAAACGCCGACGCGGTTCGCCGCTAGACGGTAGTTGATCGACGGCCGACGCTCCGTTCGCCGCTATAAGTCCAAGACTGCTACTGTAATCGGACTTTCCGTTTACCGGGCACAGGTTCGCCCAAATAAACAGTTAAATTCCAACACAAAGTCTCCTGTCTTCGGCCACATCACGACTCCGTGACACTATTGTGGTAAGAACAATACTAATTGTTATCTTGCTTAAATAATTAACTAATGAAGCTACAGAAAAAGTAACTACATTTTTAGAATCAGGAGAACAAACTAAGTAAGCATGCCAACTTTTGTCACATTTGGTTCAAAAATAATTGAGAGAGCCCTGAGACCCATGTTTCCCTTAAGTTCCGACTCCAGCAACACCCCCTAAAGAATTTTTTATTATTCCATGCTTTGGTGATCTGACCAATGTTGCACCCTAACTAGGTTTTTCTGTCCTTTGAGCAGTCACTCATGACATTTCGTCACTTTCTTTCAGGGATCATGCATAAAACGTTTTTTTGCCACAGTCACCTGATGCGGATCTTGGTGGTGTATGTGACCAGGTCATCGAGGTTGGCTGCCCAGCGTGTCTTAAGCTGGGCGAAAAACCCTTCCTGCAGGTAGGCTGCACCACGGAAGCGTGCCATGTCGTCAACGTAGAAGCGCCGCTCATTGCGATGACGCCGATAGGCGTAAGGTGCGTATAAATGCCGGCCAGGAAACTGCTTACGGTCAAAGTACACACCACAGCCCAGAATGCGCTGGTTGCCGGCCACCAGGGACATGGCTTCCCCTGCAATACAATGGGTGCTTAACCAGAGTGCTTTTTGCAACCAAGCTAGTGTTGCCGTCATCACAAATCCACTCAAAAGAACATAGATTCACTTTGTCACAACCAAAGCATCACTCCAAAAGTGCTTGGTAAGAAAGAAAACACATGTGGTGATGCTACCTAAGGACTTCTTTTTGGACGAGTTGGTGCTTACGTTGCATAGACAGTTGCACAAAATATATTTTGTGAAAAAAGGGGAAAAGAAAAGTGAAGCACTGTTACCAACAGTTCAAGAAACAAACAGGATAAAAAAAAATAAGAACACTTTATGCAAATGCGTAAAGAGCAACACATGACATAGAGCAACATGATCAAGATAATGTGTTGTTGAGAAAAAGCAGTTCTGGTGAATGCAAAGTTTTAGATGTGTCACTGACACAATCAGACCATGTATAATCACTGTGAAATGCAATTCGTCACTTTTCTTCTCTAAAATAAACTGTTGGTTCCAAATGAAATGCTACATAGAAGTGCGGCAGCTTGATCGAATCTCGATAATTCGAACTAAAAGGGGCGTTTCGGCAAATGTTTTACACAGATTGCCGAGCCGATAACTCACCTCACGAAAAGCATCGTCGAATTCAGGTGTTCAGAAGCAGCACAATATAAAACATTTCAGGAACTTAAACAACGCCTCTAGACACCGCCAATACTTGTGCATTTCGACGAGCACTCCAAAAGAGAAGTACACACCGAGGCAAGCAGCGTAGGACTCGAAGACGTCCTTGTGCAAAAGACTGATGGCGTGGAAAGGATAAACACTCTGACGCCGACTACCTGTCTCGTGCCCCCGTTGAACCACCGCTGCCTGGAGGCCTGGACGAGGACAGCGTCTTAGGAATGATAACTGCCGACGACTTCGCCGAGCAACAGCGAGCTGACTCGGAACTCAGAAGCCTTGTGGAATACCTTGAGGGTAACAGCACGACTGTTCCGAATGTTTTCAAGAGAAGAGTGGAGTCGTTCTTCTAGTGAAACGGAGTTTTCTTAAAGAAAACCTTTCGCCTCTTTGAGCCGAACACCCTCTCGTGGTTCCTTCAGCTGCGTGACCAGAAGTACTCGAAGCCCTACACGTCGACCTGACGGCTGGACACCTCGATGTTTCTCGCACGCTCGCAAGAATACAAGAAAAGTACTACTGGCCACGACTTTTCACTAATGTCACTCGCTACGTCAGGACCTGCTGCGAATGTCAACAACGAACGACACCGCTGACTAAGCCAGCCGGACTTTTCCAGCCCATCGAGCCACCTCGCCGGCTATTCCAGCAAATAGGCATGGACTTACTGTGGTCGTTCCCGACGTTGAATTCCGGGAACTAGTTGATCGTCGTAGCTACTGACTACCTCACACGCTATGCCGAAACAAAGGCCCTCCCCAAGGGCAGTGCCTCCAAGGTAGCAAGGTACTTCGTCAAGAACATTGTTCTGCATCACAGAGCTCCACAGGTCCTCGTTACTGATAGAGCTACAGCCTTTACGGCGGACCTAATTCAGGCAATCCTGAGGTAGAACTAGACAAGTCACCGCCGCACCACCGCTTACTATCCACAGAGCAACAGCCTCACCAAAAGTCTTAATTAGACTATCCCTGATATGCTGGCTATGTACGTCGACGTCGAGCACAAGAAGTTGGGTGAAATCCTTCCTTACGTGACCTTCGCATACAATACGGGCGTCCAAGAAAGAACGGAGATGACGCCGTACAAGTTGGTCTATGGAAGGAGCCCGGCAACGACGCTCGACGCTACGAAAAGAACCTCGACGTCATCACTTACCTTCAGCGCGCGGAAGAAGCTCGTCAACTCGCCCGC
This sequence comes from Rhipicephalus microplus, assembly GCF_043290135.1. Classification (NCBI taxonomy): domain Eukaryota; kingdom Metazoa; phylum Arthropoda; class Arachnida; order Ixodida; family Ixodidae; genus Rhipicephalus; species Rhipicephalus microplus. The sequence goes on from NC_134704.1 coordinate 220,357,164, forward strand.
CTGCGCATCAAGAATCGACAGGCGACCGACAGCCGCAGTTACAATCTTCGACAAAGCTTCGTTTAGTACCAGCCCGGGGACCGTGTCTGGGTATGGACGCCGATACACTGATGTGAGCTCAGGGAAAAATTTCCATGAAGTTACTTTGAACCATACAAAGTAGTTCGACGTCTGGGCCCACTTGACTACAAGGTTCTTCCCGACGGCATTACGAACTATCAACGGCGCCGTGATCGACCTGAAGTCGTCCATGTCGTGTGCCTCAAGCCATTTCATGCGCGAACCTGAGGACTACATTTTGTAGTTGTTGCTGTACTTGTTTGTTGTCCTTATTATTGTACCTTCGTCTTTTGTTATGCATCAGGACGATGCCTTTTTCAGAGGGGGGCAATGCCACGTACCTTTCCTCAAGTTTTGTTTATCACCCCGTTACACTACGTTCAGTGCAAACCGCACCAGGATGTTCAACAAGCTTCAAGGCTTTAGTAGATTGTTTCGTTAAGATTACGCCCACTTCGGGAACGTCACAGATTATTCAGGAACCTACGTTGCCGCTAGCGATAATGCTAGAATATTCGATAGCAAGGGCATAAATGCCGACACGCTTCGCCGCTTGTCAGTTGATCGACGGCCGACGCTTCGTTCGCCGCTATCAGTGCAAGACTGCTACTGTAATCCGTTCCCAAGCACAAGTTCGTCTAAATGAACAGTTTGATCTCAACACACAGTCTCCTGTCATCGGCCATGTCACGACCCCGTGACACTATTATGTACGAAAATAAAGAAAATTTGGTTTCTCCAACCGAAATGAGGGTGCTCATATCATGTGGGTAAATGCAATACTTGCAAAATTTGTACAGTAGCATCTTGGTGACGTTTACAACAAATGTGCCAATTAAATCAAAATTCACACGGAAATAAGAAAGTTGGCATTGAAAGACTCCTTAACTTAAAATGAATATATTTCATGACTACACATGTCACATGTGTAGATGCTCCTCTAAGGCTCGAAACTCACCGATGATCTGGTCCTGCGTGAGTGAGCGGTCGGGCACTCGAAACTCTGCAAACAGTTCTTTCGGATCCACAGTTTGCAGGAACCCAGACAGGAAGTTGGCCAGCCGGACGGCCGAGCGTGCCTCATTCTCCAGATGCCAGTCCCGACCGTGTGCCACATCACCGGACAGCCGCAGCAACTCAGGCCTCTCCCGCCCGATTTCGGCACAGTTGGATGCTGTCACCTGCACCCACAAAGACTTTCTTTGGGCAAGCTATTTCATCCAGGCAGTCAGATGTAAATGACCTCACAGTGCTTGGTCAGAGGCAGGACAAGACCCACCCTGTTGTGGTGGTTTTGTGGTGCCAGCCCTTAGCACCATTATGTTGCTTGCGGAGCAAATCAGGTTCATGACCAAATAGTAGGCTTGTGCAAAAGTAAATTTAGTCAAACATTTTCAAACTGATTTGAAATAGTCTAGACAAAATATTATAAAAAAATGGGCAACTAAATTGCACAAAATTTTTTTTTCAGAAAGTGCACCAAGGCCTGTACAAATAACATTGTTTGTTTTAAAGAAAGTAGTGGCAACTTTGAATAGCAACAGGTCTAACTTTTGTAGAATGCAAATTATGACCTGGGAAATATGTTACATTTTAAAATTTAGTATACTTGGAGCATACAAGCTGTCTTTAAACTTAAAGAATTATGGTTCGATGGGGAGGTAATCTGTTCATTTAACTTTGAAGTTGAGCTTCATTGCAGAGTAGATTTTCCCTAGGTAGGCGTTTTCACGGTTTAGCACACCTATGCTGCAGTGAAACTACCTTTACAAAAAGTTACACGCTAACTGATACACATCTATTCATTCATTCTGAATATTTTGAAATTTACAATAACTTAAATTTAAATCGAAGCAAATTTGAATGTTGTTATATTCATCAGAATATTCACAAAAGCCTACAAAATGTGATTGCCCAGAAATTAAGCTGTTTTGTAGCAGCTTTGGCACAGTAAAAAGGGGGTTTCGGAGCTGGTTTGGAGCACCAATAGGTGTGTTTTGTAACTGTGCATGTTAATGTTAGGTTTGGAGCGGCTATCTAGGGTCAAATACCATCATTAATCGAACACCTAAATACATACAAGTATCTAGGAGCCCATTTATTTTCCGATTTAACATGGTCTCTTCAAATAACACACATTACTAAAGAAGCAAACCTTGGCTGTATAAGCGGAAACCTTCATCTAGCTGCTACTGCTGTTAAACTACTCGCTTATCAGACACCAATCAGACCAAACCTTGAATACGCATGCGCTCTTCGAAACCCTCATCAGAGTAACAATGCTAAAACACATGAAACTGTGCAAAACCAGGAAGCAAGGTTCATCTTTTCATATTATTTATACCAGTCAAGCGTAACCGAATTTGAATCTCGTGCTAACCTCGTTACCCTTTCATCAACCACTGTATAGCTCAACTGTGCCTGTTTTTGAAGTTACATCATGCATCATCTCGTACTCCCACTATCAAGCCAGCCCATTGTCATTCAGAGTGCATCAACCACGGGAAAGCTTTGTACCGACCAACTGCTCATACCACTGCGCACCTTTCATCCTTCTTTTTGTCAAGACCGTGCAAGATTGGAATGTCCTTCCTCCTGACGTTGTGCAGCATTGTGTCTGCTTCAAAAGAGACACGATGTTTGTTTTTTTTCTTGCCTTGCACATGAAGACTGTACAGATTTCACGCACTCGACAAAATACAAAAGTATCACAAAATACAATGAAGAACTGTCAGCTCGGAACTGACTATTGGTCAATACTGTGGCATTCGCACCAATGGTTCAATGCTCACAGTCCACTTTGGTACATCCTCTTGTCCCTTCACACGCTGATTTGCAGAAATACTGTCAAATCTTGTAATTGCCGAAAATTTCAGAGCCCATCCCAGCCCAGCCCAGCCCAGCCCAGCCCAGACATCCATCTCCATCTATCTAGTCGCTTACGTCCGGTTGCCCTCGTGATTGGGCGAACCAAAATTAGTATAAGAGGACAAAATAATTTCATGAATATGACACAATAGTCAAGACATGAATGCCTTCATAGTCCCGTCGCATACACCGTCAAACACCTTTTACTAGACAGTGGCACAAACCTGCGGGTGGGTATGTGCCACTGGCATGCGGGTATGTGCCACAGGTGAGTGACACATGAAATCTACCCAGCAACGACGAGAACACATAGGAGTAGTTTTAACACGTGAGCGAACGAGGCGCCTGGTAGGGGGGCGCTCTCGATTCCCACAGGTCTCAGGAGGAATCGAACCCTAGCATTATACATGGCAATCAAGCATTCTACCACAAAGCCACACCAGGTCTCAGAACTATTTTTCAAAGAGACCCTAATGTTTGTGAAACTTTAATTGTTGCCGCGCCGGCTATCCAATTACATCATGATAACATATGCATTCCTATAATACAGTCGTGACGTTAAGTTAACGTCACTTGTAGTTAGGTGCTATGCGCTGAAGTCGATTTATGTAAGAGTGTTCAGGGCTACCATTCTTGCGAGCATCAGCGCTTTATATCAGCTTATCGCTTCTAGTGTTGCAATACTCAAGTTCCTCGTTGGCATCATCATGAAAGTGCAAAAAAACTTAATATACAAACATCTGCAAGGTGTGCCTGTGCCTGCAAGATTTGTACATATATTTACTATCATTTATTTCATGACGTGTCGCGATATAAAAATTGCAACATGGTCACCTTCCCAATGCATGCTTCGCATAACGCCGATTATTAAGGTACGCAGGATATTCCGGTTTATATTTTGAAAAACTGTTGCGGCAACCTAAATGGCGAACTTGTCGGCGGAGCCTTTAAGTCAATATAAAAAAAAACCCACAACTTTCCAGAACAAACAGGTGTATTCCTGCTGATTAGCAGAAGCATAAAACAAAACTGCATTCTGTAACTGTTTTGCTCCCAGGAAAGTTATGTGTTCTGATTTCTTTAGAAATGCCGGCATGCTCGTGCTTGCTAAGAAAAAAATGAAAATTAAAAATTAAACAACCATATCACATGCAAATTTTTCTCAAAAGCGCTCCATATGTTTACCGATCGGCCCCATCCTGAGATATCGCGTCATTCTCGCAGGCACACCACTCTGCAACGACTCTTTTACAATAAAACCATATGGCACAGAAGGAAGAAGAAAGAAAAAAATATTGCAACGCGTGATTTTCAGTACACTGTATTCTCGTTGACACATGTATCTACAGACGTAATAACTTCACTTGCAAGTCTTGCATAATTGTAATACATCAGCTTTTTTTTTTTTTTTTTTTCAAGTATTCATTGTACATTCGAAAATAACCAATTGAAGTGTATTTTGCTTTTTCCAATGGATGGCAGCTGATCTAGCAGAAAAGAAATAAATCTTTTATTGCATGTAAAAGTTTCAATACGTGCACAATTTACGCTACACGAGCTCGATAATCTATACAATGAAGAAAATTAGCAAATTACTATACCTTATGCAGCCAATGCATGTTCAGACCATATATCTTACTTTATAAGCACCCTTGAGTGACCCCAGGAGGCTACGTAACTCTCATTGATAATCTTAGCATCGCTGGCGTCGTCTGGCGGACATACACCTGCGGAGGATTCCCCTTCAAAGAAGGCTCAATGGTTAATAGCAGCGCCCCTCTCTCTATCAATGAATTTTATACGTGCACATTCTAGGCACTATAATACGGGACAGACTTCGCGCACCGGCTATTAGGGGACAAGGGAAGGGGGGTGCTACCGCCGTGTCCCCCTCGTGTGCATGCCTATGCTAACAAATGTACCTATACAGCCGAGCCCGACTATATCGAACCCGTTTATACCAAATTATCTCGTATATCGAACAATTCCTAAACAAGGTAAGTTTACATTGAGAATATATAGCAAAACTTACTGCTTTATCGAACGAAAATAGCAACGACAACTGATATATCAAACTCCATGTGCCTCAAAAGTGCCCCAGCAAGTTGGCTTTCCCACCCTAGAAAAAGTTGGTTAGACCAGGTTGTCTGCGGGCGAACACCCCCTTCCAAGAAATTATCCTGGCCCGCTCGCAGCGGTTACAGCCAATCAGAGGCCGTCGTGCTTTCTCCGAGGCGCGGAGGCGGTAGAAGTGAGCGCCATTTTTTCTTTATGCTTGTGTGCCTGCTGCTGCCGATTTAGCGTGGTCTGTGGTGTTGCCTGTTGGTGTTCTGTGAACTGTATTGGCGCGCTGTCATCATGGCTTGCGCAAAGAGACGAAATTTGCCGTTCGCCACGAAGCTCGAAATCATCAATCGGGTTAAGCGGGGTGAAAAGAAGTCCGACTTCGTCGCCGCGTACAAAATTCCAAGGAGCACCTTGAGTACTATCCTGAAGAACAAGGCAGACATCAGGGCCAAGTCGGACAAAAGGCCAGGTGCCCGTGGAGCCCGATGTAGGCGTGCTGCTGTGTACGAAGATGTTGAAGCGGCCGTTTACAAGTGGTTTGTGGACGTTCGGTCGCGAAACATCCCGGTGTCTGGCCCTATGATCAAGCAGAAAGCCAAGGACCTTGCTTTTCTGCTTGGCAGGAATGTTTTCCAAGGCGGTTCAGGCTGGCTTCAGTGGTTCAAAGAACGGCATGACATCATTAGAAAAGCTGTTACAGGTGAAAGCAAAGCGGCAGACCTGGACAGCGTAGAAAAATGGCTTGAGGAAAACTGGCGAGATATTCCAGCAAGATATAGAGCCCAAGATATTTTCAATGCGGCTGAAACCGCTCTATTTTGGCAAATGTTGCCAAGCAAGACACTTGCGTGTCGTGGCGACAAGACAAGCCGCGGCAAGGCAAACAAAGCTCGTGTGTCCTTGCTGTTTCCAGCTAATTTAGACGGATCGAAAAAGCTTCGACCTCTGGTTATCGGGAAAAGCACAGCACCACAATGTTTTCGAAATGTGCTGTCGCTTCCAGTTACCTTCCAAGCAAACTCAAAAGCGTGGATGACCGGGGAGCTTTTCAGCAGATGGCTATCGTCGTGGAATGATGATTTGGTAGGCGAAAATCGCAAGGTGTGCCTGCTCGTGGACAATTGTTCATCGCACCACTGCAGTACGACCTTCAGCAACATCGAGTTGCATTTTTTGCCCCCGAACACGTCTGTAGTGCAACCACTGGATCAAGGCGTTATACGCCTAATGAAAGCCGGCTATCGGAAGCGCCTGGTGGAGAGGCTGCTGCAGAACCTTAGTGTCGGCAGGGAGCTTAAGGGGAGATGCGGGTCGAAAAATCGCGTTTTTTGCGAAAATTTCCACTTTTGAGATATTGCTGCTAAAATCACTTTTGATCATTCAACTATCATTTCCCCAAAGGTCATAGCTGAATTCAAACGAGAAAGTGGTAAAAAGTCGATCTGCGCTAGTGAAGGTAGCTGCCGAAGTCGCGAATTCACGCATCCGACGGCTATTTTTGAAAATCCGCCACTCGGCAACACGATGACGTCCGCCATCGGGGTTTGTTCGGTGGTGTAGATCAAGGCTCCTTCTAGTGTACAGGCGTCCCCCTAGTTTCGTATTTTAGTGAGGAATTTCACAAAACAGTCGTTTCCAAGTCGGTTTGCAGCCAAGCTGCAGCCGCTTCGCGCATCTCTACCGGTCACATGGTACGCTACCGAGGCCGCCATTGGCTACATCTGATCGGCCTCGCTCGCTGAGCGCTTGCGACGATCGGCACTTGCCGTGCGTTTCTATGTTTTTCCGAGTTCACCATGGATAACTCGAAGAAGCGAGACTTCCGAGCACGAAAGTTTGCAAGCAAGAACAAGTACCAAGGGCGTCGACGTAAACCGAAGCGCAAAGCAGCGGTAGAAGAATGCGAGCCGCGGGCCACTAGGCCTAATCAAGGCAGCGGGGATACGGCGGCTTGCGGGAACTTTGACGAAATCGACGCCGCGATCAAGTTCATCAGCGCATCAGAAAAAAAGATTGAACAGTTCGAAAGCGAAAGAACGAAGAGTGTTTGTGGCTCTGTGAGCGGAGTATTTTGTGACATCGGCGCACTGACATCGATGGTAAGCCGTGCTGTTTGTCCAACATGCCACACCGCTGGACTCGTCGTTCGCGACACCGCAAGTAAACGTAAGGGCCTCTCTTCGTTCCTCGAGCTGCACTGTGATAACAGTGAGTGTCCTGAGTCAGTGGTTTCTGCCGCGCATAGTTCGCGGCGTGTTCTGCCGGAAAGACAGCCCACCGATGCCGGTGATGACTGGAGCTACCGAAGCGGCAGCTCGCGCGACAGCTTCGCTGTCAATGTGAAGGTAGTTGTGGCTGCGCGTGCAATAGGCATTGGGCATGAACAGCTGTCGCGTTTTTGCGCTATTCTTGGACTGCCAATACCTATGCATCATAAGACTTTTATTGCAATCGGCAAAAAAGTTCATGCTGCAGCTACCAAAGCTGTGCAAGAAAACCTGGCGAAAGCGCGGATGATAACTAAAGAGAAAGTGGATGGGGCTGATGTTGCTGTCATGTATGATGGCACATGGCAAAAAAGAGGGCACAAGAGCCACAATGGCATCGGCACTGCTGTGTCTGTGGACACTGGTTTGTGCCTAGATTTTGAAGTGCTATCGAATTACTGCCTTGCCTGTAGCCGGCACCAGGACTTGGGTGATGAGGAAGAAATATGGCAAGCATTCCACACACCTGTCTGCGAAAAAAATACAGAGTGCTCCTCTCATGCCATGGAGACTGAGGCAGCTTTGCGCATATGGGGCAGGACATCCTCATACACAACACCATTGCGCTTCACCAAGTTCCTCAGTGATGGGGACAGCAAAGCTTATACCGCTGTCGCTGAGGCCAAGGTATATGGTGAAGCTGTTGTGGACAAGGAGGAGTGCACAAACCATGTGGCCAAGCGTCTAGGCACTGCACTTCGGAAACTGCCAACAAGACTTCCACGAGGGGAAAAGCTGACAGATGGCACAATTCAGAAGCTGCAGAACTATTACCGTATTGCAATCACAAACAACAGAGGTGATATTCTGAAAATGCATCGTGCCATCTGGGCCTCATATTTCCATTCATCATCGAGCAACACAGCAGGCAGCCACCGATACTGTCCAGAAGGAGCGACTTCCTGGTGCAAGCATAGGCGAGCTGAAGCGCTTGGGGAGGCCCCACCCGACCACACACCAATCTTGACCAAGGCTCAAGGATTGGCTGTGCTTCCCATTTACAAGCGGCTCACAGATGAAAAGTTGCTGTTGCGTTGTATCCAAGGGAAGACCCAAAACGCTGCAGAATCTTTGAACAGCAAAATCTGGCTGTTGTGTCCGAAGACTAAGTTTGCCTCCCGGACAACAGTGGAAACTGCAGCTGCTATGGCCGTGTTGTGGTTCAATAAAGGACATTCAAGCTTTGAACACGTGCTAGAGGAGCTTGGTGTAGTCCCACCAGATCAACTGATCACCCTGGGCCGATCCCGCGACCAGAGGAGAATCGAAAGAATGTCTGCGTGTGAAACAGCCGAGGCAAGGGCCCATCGGCGGAACGTGGCAAAGAAAGCGCGCCTTGATGACTCCCTTCTCAAGCGGCGAGAAGGATCCACATATGGAGCAGGACAATTTTAGGTGCTCTAGCTGTGTCCCTTCTATGATATCACCAAGTTTTGTGCAAATCGCACTGTGTAATCATGAGTAAACATATTTACAACTTTCAAATGCATTTTTCTCGATTTCCATTTTGAGGTAATTCTCTCATCTTGTGCACAATATTTTTTAGGCATAAAATAGTCCTATCTTGATGAAATTTTGCACAGAGCTTAATCAGCCACTCTAGAATACAAGTATCTACTTTAGGTTGCATTATACATCACAGATTTTTTGTTACACAACTTGATACACTGATAGAGAGATGTAAAATATGCATTTAGTACTTTTAATTTTTTTTTTTTAATGTAGCAAATAAATTTTCTGTTTGAGGTACTTTTCTGTATTGTACTGCTCAAGTGCAGCAGAATGAGCCATTTTGCAATTCTGTGTGAAAATTTTTAGTAAGCTTTATTATGTGCACAAAAAACACTATATTTTGATATCAAAGTTGTAGTAACTCCGGAACTACTATAGCTATCAAACAAATAATTGCAGTTATGAAATCAGCACTGCAAGCTTTACTAACACCTAAAATTTCAAGGAGCTGGGTTATGAAATAAAAAAAAACCTTTTTCGAGTAGCATCTCCCCTTAAGATAGACTTGCTCGGAGCTACAGTCAAACCTCAATATATCGAACACGGATATATCGAATTATTGCCTATATCAAACGGTTTCTATATCATGTGGGAAATCGCATGCATTATTGATTTTTTATTTCGCACAAAGTTTGACATATAATGGATATATCGAACTCAGCCACCCCGAACCGCCCGCGCTCCATTGACAGGCGGCGAGCTTTCCCGCAACTCTCGAAAGTAGCAGTAGAGCGGCGAGCGTTTACGAATGCTGCACACACCGATGGCGCCGAGAGCGCCACTTTAACGTAGCGGCGTACACGCGCCGCAGCCTTGCAGCTTGCAGTCGTTGCAGTCTCTATGGTGTCGACGGCACACTGCGCACTTGTTGCAAGCTCCTCTCCCGTAGCATCGGCCAACGCCTCCTCTAGAAAGATGCCTGCCGCATGAAAAGAAAAACAGCTGCCACACCCTTTCTCTCCTTTGTTTTAAAATGTTCTCGGTCGCTAGCGTCACCTGTGGCGCACGGTGCAACAACGCAACACTTTGCATAGCCTCCGAAACAGTGGTGCAAAGTTGCAGGTCTCGAACAACTCTCGACTGACGCGCCCCTATGGGCCACAGATGAAAAACGCTTAGCTGGTACCGCCCGCCGCCGTGATGATAGTGTCGGTCGCGAGTGCCACCGCGCGGAGCTTGTTTAAAACTGAAGGCAGGCCAACTCCACTGGGAGCGCGAGCCATTCCTCAGGCATCTTTCTAGAGGAGGCGTTGCATCGGCAGGCATCGGTCGTTGTGCTCGCAGTGTTCGTGCGTTCGGCGTGTAGTGATGGCTGCAAATGTTCGTGCGTGTAGTGATGTTCGTGCGTGTAGTGATGGCTGCAAATGCGAAGAAACGGAAGACCCTGACTTTTGCTACAAAACTGGAAGCAATACAGCGCTTCAAGAATGGCGAGAAGTCGAGCGTCGCGGATGAGTTACGCATACCAAAGAGCACATTGAGTACCCTGCTCAAAAACAAAAGCGACATAAAGGCCAAGGCCGAGAAGAGCCAGCACTCGGGCGCGCAGTGTGTACGCAAAGTTGCTTTTGAAGATGTTGAGAAGTCGCTCCACAAGTGGTTCATCGATGCAAGGGCCTGAAATATTCCTGTATCAGGACCGATGTTGCAGCAGAAGGCAAAGAACTTTGCATTCATTCTCGGCGCCGAGGATTTCAGTGCTAGTAGCGGTTGGCTGCAACGTTTCAAGGCTCGCTTCAACATTGTCGGGAAGACTGTGTCGGGAGAGAGTGAGCACGCCAATCACGAAGAAATTCAGAAGTGGCTTGATCACGAGTGGCCCAAAGTTCTCACCAAGTATGAGCCGAAGCAGATCTTTAATGCTGACGAGACGGGCCTACTCTGGCAAATGCTTCTGCGGCAAACGCTGGACACTTGCGGGGACAAATGCCCTGGAAGCAAGCGAAGCAAGGCCCGTGTGGCGGTCCTATTGGCTGCCAATATGGATGGAAGTACGAAGCTGTGGCCACTTGTAATTGGCAAGTTTAAACCCCCGAGGTGCATGCGGAACTGCCCCAATAATCCGGTGACTTATGCCTGGAACAAGAAGGCGTGGATGACGAGGGATATTTTCCTCAAGTGGCTGAAGGCGTGGGATTCTGACCTGGCGCGTCAAGGACGGAAGGTATGCCTTATTGTCGATAATTGCACGGCACACCACACCGACGCCCAGCTGAGCAACATCGAAGTGGTATTTCTGCCGCCTAACACTACTTCGAAGCTCCAACTGTTGGACCAGGGTATTATCCGCACATTTAAGTCTAACTACAAGCGTCGGCTGATCGACATTCTGCTTGTAAAACCCCGGATGGGCCAAGATCTGAAGATCGATCTTTTGGGAGCCATCCAAATGCTCAAAGCATCGTGGGAAAACGTCAAGCAGTCAACAATAGCCAACTGCTTTCGGCATGCGAGCTTTGGTCGCACTGACGAGGAATCAGTGGAAGAATCCGAGGAAGCTGGGTTGGCATGCGCATATGAAGAAAGCGAGCTCGCCGAAACGTGGAGCAAGCTGGAGAGCTTTGTAGGTGCCGAGCCGCAAAGCATGTGCATCGAAGACTTCGTTGGAGGTGATGACATCACTGGTACAACGGCGGAGCTCACAGATGTGGAGATTGTCGCCGAAGCTACTGCTGAGCAGCCAAATGAAGACTCTGCCGAGGTGGATCCCGCAAGCGCAGATGGTGCCCCGCTCCCGACATCAGCTGAGGTCGTAGCTGCCTTGGCCCTTGTGCGCCGCCACTGCAGCGCGATTGAAGGCACCGGCCTATCACTTATGGATCGCCTGGACTATATTGAGGACGCAGTTGTCAAACACGCCATGGCCAACAAAAAGCAGGCTACTCTTTCTCAATATTTTAAACCAACACAACAAATACTGTGTTTCAATCTTCAAGTGAGTATTTACTGCACCACGCTTGAATGGTTCGTTGGTTGTTTTCAGCAAGCTGTTGACGCATTTTTTTCATGATTTTTTTTGTATCGAATTCTGGATATATCGAACTATTTCGCGATCGCCACACCGTTCCATATATCGAGGTTCGACTGTATTTCTATGTTGAGTAGATCGTGGGCCGATGTCAAGAAGGAGACTGTTGTAGCCGGCGAGCAAGGCGACGCTGGACTCAGTTGGTGGCGAAGGTTTAATGTGATAAGCAAGCGGCTCGCATGCCAATATAAGTACAGGCACATGACGTAGCCTGTGACATCAGTACGGCGCGTCATACGTTGGCTACTACAACTGCTTTAGGCACGCCTGTTTCCGCATGCCTGGCGATGACACCCCAAATTCTGACAGCACTGAAGACACCGCAGGTGTTTCCGCTGCAGTTTGGAACGAGCTGGCAGAGTTCCCGGCTGCTATTGACGGATCGACATTTGACGAGTTCGTCAGTGCGGACGATGATGTCCCATCATGGGCCAATTACAGGATGAGGATTACATTGCAGACACTGTGCCAAACGCGAGCCAAAGCGACAGCAATATGGAAATCGACGACGGCCCATTGCCTACATCCTCCAAAGTGATTAGAGCATTTGCGTTGGTCCGGCACTATTGCTTGAATGTGGAAGGTTGCGGCCTCAGCTGCTCCGACTCGTTGGAACACGTGGAGGCGCGAGTGCTGTCCCAGGCAGCGAAGTCGTTGACACAGAAAAAAATCCGGGACTATTTTGTTCCACAATAGGGCACGCAAGTAAGCCACCATATTAATAAAGTACTTTTTTTCTAGTTTGTCATGTGCCTTTGTGTCAAAACCTATGCCGGGCCTATATCGAATTATGCCATATATCGAACTAATAAACATTTTTTGGCAAGTTCGATACACCCGGGTTCGACTGTATTCTGCTTCATACATCAGGTGAAACAATGTGAAAGCTATGCAGGAAGTTCGGCCAGAACCACCTGTGACTTCCCGCATCTCGCGCTTAGCTTTCATCGTTAAAACGCTCGTGCGAGACGGGCACAAATGCGCCTGCAGAACGTCGCGAAAGGCTACAAGTAAAACATCAAGAAATAAGAACTAAAACAAGCCGTATAACAGCGCGTTTTTATCTCCAGCGCACAAAGCAGAAAGAAAACAATAAATCACGTCTCAGATGCAAAAATAATCATACTTTTATTAGTGCGAACGCATTCATTGCAAGAATTCTCTCTAGCCTCCACAGCGTCGCACTTGATGTAGGAAACAGAGGATAGGAAAAGACAATCGTAGAACACATGAACATGGGCTCAGAGGTGTGGCTGTTATGTGGGTGCCGTCATAATCCTAACTTATGATTTTCAAATATGCACAACTCCCTTTTTCTCGCCCTCCTACTAAGTACGACGCTGAGCTCGATTGTGCTGCTACTTGATAATTTGTGTGTTCGTGCCATTACGTTGCATTTGGAAATCTGCTCTTGGCAAAAATGAAAAATTTCCTAAAGCAAACACTTCGTTAGAGCTTAGTTTGCCATGATTTAGGCAGTAGCCCAAAGACGTTGAAAGCAAGATGGGAAACAGCATGAACCAAATTATGGATTATCCCATGTCATCCCATATAGGTGGTCCACGTAATTCTCATAAAAAGTTTTAGAAAAACCATGGGCTCTAGGAGCTTCTAACTCCTCTATACGTATTAGTGTAAATCATCTGTTCAACTGATCACCAACAAAAGGCACTTTATTTAGGTAACCCTTTTATTGTGGTAGTAGATAGTGAAATTTAGAAAATAACCTCAGGATCCTCAGGTTACCTTGTGCTGAAATGGGCCTGGCTGTTTTTGTAGGGTAAGCTACATTGGCTGAGGTTGAGCATTTTCGCGTAGCAAAAAAAAAAAAATGACGTGCTCGGGCGACGCTACATCAAGCCAGTGCCAAGGTTGCTACATCAAAAAAAAAAAAAAAAAGGTTAGTGGAGATGCCTGTGCACTCAAATGGTTCAAAGCGTTTGGTTGATGTCATGTTCAATCCTTATTCCATGGACGTGAGTGAGTCAGAGAGAGTGTGTGTTTGTGTATGTGCATGCGTACCTGGGTGTGTTTACGCTTCAGTGAAACGACGCCGGTTTCACTCTGCCAGCTGTCACTGGGGTACCTTTCGTCGTGTCGTTGAAACGACGGCTACAGTTGGAGGATAGTAGGTAAAAGACGCCGTCTGCGTTTATCCTTCCTCCTTAGTTTTCATCGGCCTATTTCCGCCGCCTCGCACGACATACAAGACAAACGCGAGGCGACGCTGACTGTACTTGCGCGAACAATTTTCTCGCTTTTTGCAAGCGTTGATGAGAGGCGTCGTCTGGTGTCCTTTTTCGAACTATTGCGAGGAGGGAGTGGAACCGCCACCATAACACATACTTGGATACTAGAAACACAAAGGAGTGCAACGCTGTAAAGTGATCAAAAATTGAACACGTACTTCTTCAAGTACAGCACAATTACGTTCACTGTCTGCATGCAACCAAAAACAAAGAAATCTTTAATAAAAATTAAAAATAATTGGAGCAGCATATAAAAAAATTGGATCTCAGCATTGCTTTCTGTATACATTTACCTACATTGTGCAAAAAGAATGTGAAAAAGAATGTGTGAAAAGAAAAAAACCTAGGACAGCTCTAGCTGTCCTAGGTCTATTATTACAGAAGAAGCAAACAAGGAAAGTGGTAGAAATCTGTGTTCTGAGAAAATTGGAAAGAAAATTGTCAAAACTTTCTTTTGCCATTTCAAGTGAAAAATACTATGGCACGCATACTTTTAGTCAGTTAATATGCACCACAAATATAATCAGAATGATTGTTAGCATGGGCATGTCGTTTGTATCAAGTTCTGCTGCAAGTTGTCGCTTTGTGCTCATCTGCCGGCAAGGCCACTTTACGGTACAGACATCGATGAGCGACGGCGCGCGTCACCCGCGATCCGTCGTACGACAGCGATGTTTTCGGGCTTGTCCAAATTGAGTTACAAGTAGGTGTTGCAGACCGAACTCATGCACTCGCTCATCAATTTCGAGGCTGCAAGAGCAGCAAAGTGTTAGTTTCCTGAAATATGTCGCGCAAGGTTGCCAAAGAGAAGAACGAGAAGAGACAGAAAGAGCGTCAACTCACAACTAAGTTTATTTTCACGAAGCACTCACAATATATAGGCTCTTGGAGGACATGCGCAGACCATTTCATTCACCGCACATCCAAGCATGAACATTTTGATGATGTAATAAACGATTATTGCAATCATAATATCTGAAAGCCAGCAACAAACAGATATGTCTGATGTTAAGACGTCGAAAAAAAAAAAAAACACACCCAAGCCTGCCCAAAAAATGCGAGGAAAAAACAGCAAAAAAGGACTGACAGACACTTCGTAGCAACCATCTACAGTATATCTCGATCCAACAGTTGGAATTCACTATTATGCAACAAAACTGAAGGTATGCTGATGCACGAGTCACCTTTCTTCCATATGTGAAAGCCTTCGAGTAACTCCCGAGCCAGCCCCTCCCGGCTCCTTCCAAGTAGTCGCGTGTGATAGAACTGCGGCGTGCAGCCACAAGCAGCACAGTGGAAGGGCAAATGAGACCCTGTTCTATTCTTAATTGATAAAGAATGCTCCCTTAAACGGTCATTTGTACAGCGCCCTGTCTGGCCTATATAGACCTTGCCACAGCTCAGGGGAACTTCATAAACAGTGCCCACAGCACAACGCAGGAAGAGCTTTGCATGCTTCTTATTGCACACCGCCTTGGCACCTCTTGAAGAAATACGGGCACAGAGCCCTGAAAGCTTGATGCGAGCAGAGAAAACCACCGGCACATGGTGCCGATTTGCAACCCTTTTCAGGTTGTGGGAGATTTTGTGCATGTATGGTATAACATGCGGTCTTTTCCTCTGCCCTTGCAATGGCTCTGGCCTCCTGCGTTCCCCTTTCAACCTCTGAAGCTTCAGACACACTAAGACAGAATAAGAAAACCCAGTTGCAGTGAGCCACGATAACTGACAGGAAAAACTATCAAACACTGTGTGCTGGCATGACTTGGAGCGCAGAACGAAAACACATAGCAGCTATAGACATCTTCCCCACTTTAGAATGTGCAGAATCATGAAAGAAGTCCTTTTCTCGTTCTAGGGCTGAAGTTCCAACAGACATGACCCTCGCCCAAAGTCAGGTTAATATCTAAAAACTGCAAGCTTTCGTCAATGGGCAGTTCATAGGCAAAAAGCAAGCCTTTTCTATGTTGTCGGAACAGGTCTAAAATCAAATCTACCTCGCTAGAGTGCGTTACAGGGTTAGTAGAAGTTTACACCACGAGGAGCTGTTTATGAAGTTCCCCTGAGCTGTGGCAAGGTCTATATGGGCCAGAAGGGGCACTGTGCAAATGATCGTTTAAGGGAGCATTGTTTATCAATTAAGAATGGAACAGGGTCTCATTTGCCCTTCCAATGTGCTGCTTGTGGCTGCACGCCGCAGTTCGATCGCATGTGACTACTTGGAAGGAGCTGGGATGCGCTGGCGTGGGAGTTACTCAAACCCTTTCACATAAAGAAGAAAGGTGACTCGTGTGTCAGCGTACCTTCAGTTTTGTTGCATAACAGTGAATTCCAACTGTTGGATCGAGATATACTGTAGATGGTTGCTACGAAGTGTCTGTCAGTCCTTTTTTGCTGTTTTTTCCTCGCATTTTTTTGCGCAAGCTTGGGTGTTTTTTTTTTTTTTTTTTCGACATCTTAACAATAGGCATATCTGTTTGTTGCTGGTTTCCAGATATCATGATTGCAATAATCGTTTATTACATCATCAAAATGTTCATGCCTGCATCTGCAGTGAATGAAATGGTCTGTGCATGTCCTCGAAGAGCCTATATATTGTGAGTGCTCCAGGAAAATAAACTTAGTTGTGAGTTGGCGCTCTTTCTGTCTCTTCTCGTTCTTCCCTTTGGCAACTTTGATGATGATGTTGGATGTTTTATGGCGCAAGGGCCGATTCACGGCCAAAGAGCGCCAGTTCATCTTACTAAAAATATGGACAATGATTGTGATAAGTGGCTGTATAAGGGCCATAAAATTCCTCGCAGTAAGGCGGGTAAAAACATACAAATAATAAAATCATGACCATGCCGTGGAAGGTGTGTGTGGTGTGAACAGATGACAAAAGTTGGTGTTAATAAAAGACGATGGTGGATATGTATGACATTAGCACAAGTGCCTCGCTCGTTCAAACCCTTGCGTCCAAGGGCCGTGAGGCATGTGCTTTCTTGTGTAGCCACCGCAGCAAAAACCTCTCTGGAGAGGTCATGCTACGGTATGCCCGGGTATATGACATGAAAGCTGTGAATTTCTTTTAAAAACGCTAACAATGATTTATGACTAAAAAGTGGTTCCCTACCGACAAACATTGCAGGGTGTGAAGGTATATGTTGTCGGTAGAGTAATGGAAAATGTTGTTTTCTTAGAGTTTCTAAGTGTTTACACTGGATTAGTATGTGAAGGAATGTTAGTGTTTCACCACATTTGTCGCACAATGGTGGATCGTCACTAGACAAAAGATGTGTGTGTGTTGCGTATGTGTGTCCTATCCTGAGTCTCGTTAGTATTACCTCTGTATAACGCGATTTTGATACTGGCAGCCAATGACCAAGGTGTGGCTTAATAATGTGTAGTTTGTTTTGTGTGTGTGTATCCCACTTGCTCTGCCAGAAGTCTCTGATGGTTCGTTTGAGAGACGGCTTAAGATCAAGGGCCGGGATTAATATGGGTGTAAGCGCGGTGCCCTCGTGGACGGATGCAGCAAGTTGATCCGCCATCACGTTGCCTTGAATCTCACGATGCCCTGGCACCCAGCACACTACAACATGTTGGTTGAGTGTGTAAAGTGTGCATAAAATAGAGTAAAGTGAGATGAGGACAGGGTTTTTTTGTTTTCTAAGACTGTGCAGAGCCGTTACCACACTAAGGGAGTCTGTATAAATTACTGCTTTTTGTATTTGTAATTGTTTGATGTGTTTAGCTGCCACCAGTATCGCGTAAGCTTCCGCTGTGAAGATACTTGTGCGTGGATGTAGAGGGCCAGCATCCGAAAAGGATGGGCCGACAGCAGCGTAGGACACAGAGGAGTTAGTCTTGGAGGCATCTGTGAAGAACTCAGGACGTGTGTATTTGTGTTGAAGTT
The DNA here is from genome assembly GCF_043290135.1 of Rhipicephalus microplus. Taxonomy (NCBI): domain Eukaryota; kingdom Metazoa; phylum Arthropoda; class Arachnida; order Ixodida; family Ixodidae; genus Rhipicephalus; species Rhipicephalus microplus. The sequence goes on from NC_134704.1 coordinate 220,375,113, forward strand.
CCAGAAAGTATGTTCGGATATGGGCAATAGGTGCATGTTTTGTAACCTCTAGGAAAGACACATCGCAGTCTATAGTCTGCCACTGCCATGGTGGCGGGTATGCTACAGGAGCCATTAAACAGTGTTCGAGTGACACTCCAGTGTCCTCAGCTAGACCCTTCAGGCGAACTGAGAAGGGCTGCCTCATTGAAGGCCTGTTTTGAAACAGAGTTGAGCTTGACAAATCATTAATTGTGGAGTATGAGGGGTGCTGCTTGTCTGCTTTCACCTTAAGGAAGTAAACAAAGGACATGTAGGTTCTTTGCAGATGAAGCGACCACCCATTTGACTCAACGTAAAGGCTTTCTACGGGGCTGGTGCGAAAAGCACCCGTAGAAAGGCGGATGCCCAAATGGTGCACGGGGTCCAGCATCTTCAAGGCACTTTGAGTAGCAGACTGATAGACAACGGCCCCATAATCTAAGCGGGTGCGAATGAGGCTTCTATAGAGGTTCATGAGGCATTGCCTATCACTACCCCAAGTAGTACGTGACAACACTTTTAAAACATTAATGACTTTTAAACATTTTGTTTTTAGATACTTGATGTACGGCACGAAGGTCAACTTGTTGTCCAAGATTAGGCCTAAGAATTTATGCTCGGCTTTGACGGACAGACGTTGCCCGTTCAGTCGAATGTCAGGTTCCGAGTGCATGCCTCTCTTTCGAGAGAACAAAACACACGTGCTTTTTTGTGGGTTAAGTAGAAATCCGTTTTCATCTGCCCATTTGGAGATCTTATTTAAACCCAGCTGAACCTGCCGCTCACACATGGCCAAGTTGCATGACTTGAAGCCAAGCTGAAAGTCGTCGACATATGTACAATAGAACATATTGCGGGGAATGGACAAGTGCAAAGAGTTCATTTTGATAATAAAAAGTGTGCAACTAAGCACGCCACCTTGTGGCACGCCTGTTTCCTGGACAAATGTTTGGGAAAGCACACTGCCCAGACGGACACGGAATGTCCGCTTTGACAGGTAACTTTCGATTATATGAAACATTCTTCCGCGCACACCAAGGTGAGACAGGTCTCTTAGAATGCCGAACCGCCATGTTGTATCATACGCCTTTTTGATATCTAGGAACACAGAGAGAAAATATTGTTTATGGACGAAGGCGTCTCTGATCTGTGCCTCGATACGAACAAGGTGGTCTGTGGTGGATCTACCTTCTCGAAACCCGCACTGAAAAGGGTCGAACAAATTATTTGTTTCAAGGAAATGTACAAGTCGGCAGTTTATCATTTTTTCGAAGACTTTGCACAAGCAGCTTGTAAGTGCTATAGGCCTATAACTCGAGGGTAAAGAAGGGTCCTTGCCCTCTTTCAAAATGGGAATAACAATAGCCTCTTTCCAGGAGGTAGGAATAGTGCCAGAAGACCAAATAGCATTGTACAAACAAAGTAAGGTTTTACGGGTTTTGTTTGGTAGGTTTTTTAACATTTCATACATCACACGGTCAGAACCTGGGGCAGAAGTATAGCAGGAGTTTAGAGACATTTGCAGCTCAGCTAGACTGAAAGCTTGGTTATATGCCTCGGATCTAGTGCATTTGTGTTCAAGTTTCTGCTTTTCTATTCTTGTTCTGTATTTTTGGAAAGTGTCAGTATAGTGAGATGAGCTGGACACCTGTTCGAAGTGTGCACCGAGGAAGTTTGCCTGATCTTCCAAGGTATCACCCCGAGTGTCCACGAGTGGAAGTGTGTGTACTTGTTTTCCTGCTATCCTACCGACCATGTTCCAGACTTTAGCCTCCTGTGTGTATGAATTGATCCCTGACAAAAACTTCTGCCAGCTTTCTCTTCTGGCCTGCCGACGCGTTCTCCTGCCTTGAGACTTTATTTTCTTGAAGGTGTCAAGATTTTCGGCTGTCGGTGAGTTCCGAAGCAGCCTCCAAGCTCTGTTTTGCTGTTTGCGCGCGTTTCGGCATTCAGAGTTCCACCATGGCACACGCCGTTTTCCTGGGTGCCCATTTGTTTGTGGGATGCATTTTGTTGCAGCATCAATCAAAAAAGCTGTGACGTAGTCGACAGCAACATCAATGCTTAAAGTACCTATGTCACTCCAATCTATACTAGCGATGGTATGAAACCGTTCCCAGTCGGCTCTGTTTATGAGCCATTTGGGAACACGGGGTGTACACCCAGTTGTTGTAGTTGTGCTCAAAACTACGGGAAAGTGGTCACTTCCGTACAGATTACTGACGACTTTCCACTGGAGTAGAGGCACAAGAGATGGAGACACTATGCTTAGGTCTATGGTGGAGTAGGTGTTATGTGCGAGATTATAATAGGTTGGTTCTTTTCTATTTAGGAGACATGCGTTCGACGAGAGAAGGAATTGTTCAATCAGTCGACCTCGCGCGTCGCAACGAGAGTCTCCCCATAGCCTGCTATGCGCATTGAAGTCTCCAAGGAGAACATAAGGCTCCGGAAGTTCATCAATTAAAGAGTGTAAATCACGTTTTTGCAGCTGATAGCTAGGAGGGATGTAAAGAGTGCAGATTGTGATTAGTTTATCAAAAAGAACCGCTCGAACAGCCACTGCCTCAAGGGATGTTTGGAGTTGTAAGTGTGTGCATGCAATTCCTTGATTCACTATAATGGCAACACCTCCGGATGATGTCATGGCATCATCACGGTCCTTTCGGAAAATAACGTATTTACGAAGAAAATTTGTGTGTTTTGAGTTAAGGTGTGTTTCTTGTACACACAGCACTTTTGGTGAGTGTTCGTGTAGGAGTTCTTGGATGTCGTCAAGGTTTCTGAGAAGGCCCCTGACGTTCCATTGTATAATTTGAGTGTTCATGGTGAATGTAAAATAATGCTGTGTGTACGAAAAGCGAGTGGCTGTTTAGACGGGGAGTTTGAGTTCACTTAACAGGGCCGTCACCAGGCCCTGTTATTTGCTTTTTTGTTTTCTTGGCGCGCTCCAAGGAGCCACGCCGCTCTTTCGGCACCAAGGGTGCCGACGTATCCATTGCCTCCTCGGAGGCACTGGATGCCCGCACGTGCGGGCTGTTAGTTTGGATTTTGGGCCTCGCCTGGTGAGGGGAGGCCTTGAGACCCGAAGACTCTGGAGTCTCCGGTCTCTGTTTGGGGGTAGACGGTGTAGCCTGAGCTACAGCCGCCTTGGGGGCAGGTGCCACAGCCGACGGCTCGCTCTGCGCAGGCCGAAGGGGTGGCGAGGGCTGGTGCGGCGTTGCCCCCTGACGCGCCGCATCAGCATATGTTGCGCTGTAAAATGGCGATACTCTTCGTCTTGCTTCTTTGAATGTGATGTTTTCTTTGACTTTAAGAGTGATTATTTCGTTTTCTTTCTTCCAGTTAGGACACAAACGCGAATACGCGGCGTGTTCTCCGTCACAATTCACGCAGTGAGGCGTAGTAACACAGTTATCAGACGGGTGGCCGTGGCTACCACATCTTGCACAAGTTTCCTGACCTCGGCAGTTCTGCGAGCCATGACCAAATCGATGACATTTATAACACCGTCTTGGATTGGGAATGTAGGGACGGACAGAGAGTTTGATGTATCCTGTGTCTATAGATGAAGGCAGTGTGCTAGATGCGAAGGTGAGTATTAAATGTTTGGTAGGTATTTCTTTGTTTTCTCGTCTGATGACGATTCGTTTCACATCTGTGACATTTTGCTCTTTCCACCCTTCAAGCAGTTCCTGTTCAGACATTTCAAGAAGGTCTGCTTCTGAGACAACTCCGCGTGAGGTGTTCATTGATCTATGGGGTGAAATAGATACTGGGATATTACCGAATGCTACGAGGCTGCCAAGTTTTTCATAGTGGTGTTTTTCAGGCAGCTCAAGGAGAAGGTCTCCGCTAGCCATCTTTGTAACCTTGTATCCTGGGCCAAAGACCTCTGTCAGAGATTTTGCAACAAGAAATGGAGATATTGCTCTGGCTTGTTTTGTTGGGTTATCGCTGTGCACAACATGGAATTTAGGAAAGCATTGTCTGGGTTTGCTGAAAAATGATATGTCATCGGTGCGTCCCCTCTTAGGCGGGAGACGATCTAGGAGACGGGGAAATGCAGGTGTTCCCATAGTAGTGTACTTTTTGTTCGGCAGCAATGGCGACCACCCACCACGGAGTCCAACCAGGGGACGCTGAAGCACTTAATAGCATAAGGCTGCAGACGCCAGCCGTACATTGCCACTATAACCAAATATAATTACTCAAGGTTGAGTAATTACACAAGGTTAACCCTTGCCGCCATGAAAAATCGGAAGTAAATGGAAGAGAGAAGAAAACAGGACAGATTTAAAGACGAGAAAAGACTAAGATGTAGGAAGAGAGAGATAGGAAAAGGCGACTGCCGATTTCCCCTGGGTGGGTCAGCCCTCCCTTTGGCAACTTTGCACCACGTATTTCAGCCTATGTACCAACTAGCTCCACATAACATACTGTTAGTTTCCTTTTCACGCTAGTTGACACATTTTGGAATAGAGAGTGCGATGCGATAAGTTCATTGTTGCGGACGCGTCGTTGAAAGCACTCTGCCTGTTGCCAGTAGCCTCCATTGCGCGGGTGGCGAGCACGTTCACCACGAACGGATTGATTTTCTGTTTGTCGATGCGCGACGAACTCCACTCTGACGACCCGCCACGCAGTTCACACACAAACGATGTTTTGTTAGATAAGACCAACTGCAGCATCAGCGCGTTCAGCGATTACACTGCGCTTCCGTTGCATCACTGCAAAGATTGATATCTCTTGGAGCTTCACTTTGTACTAGCCATCCTCTAACTGCTGTTAAGTCTTTTTGAAAAACATGACCATTTTCAGTGACGCTGTCAGCAACTGACGGGCTCGTAGGTCAAGCGTCAGTTAGGACTACCCCGGTGACTCAGCTAGAGAATCGGTGATCGCTCTGTTGACCACCGCGAGTTTGTCATCCTGGTTGACCTAAGCCATAGCATGGCTCTTTCTGAAGTTCTCGGCGAGCAATTGCTACACCCACTTCACACATTTGTGTGGCGCAGAACTTTTTACTGCAGCAGGCAGACAAAATGGCGCATGCCCGTGCGCATCTCAAAGGTGAAGCAGACGCCCAAAATGCCACTTGGTCAATCAGATGCCCAAGTTTTGTCCCGTGCCCCACGCAGCAAATAGAATCGCATGAAAGTACTTTTCGATGACGCGAGTTTGCTGAAAAACGAGTGAGCAAGGCCAGCAGGTGGTGGTGGGAACTTGAAGAAGAGGAATGGCTCTTCCAAACCAGATCAAGATGGCAAGGATAGCTCATGTGTAATGGCAAGGGTTTGGCACGAAAAAAGCATGATTTTAGCATCTATTTGCATTCACATTCATCTCAAAAAGGTGTTATAAATTGATTTTGTACCAAAAATAATGATGCGAGAAGCTAGAAACTTTTCAGATAAGTGCAAAAGTAGTTAGATTACAAAAACGTCAGCTTCAAAAAGTCAACCCTTTAACGATTTTCGGCCTTCTAAGATCTATGTCCCCTCTTAACCCATTGTAATAGCCCACCCCTCATGTAAAATCCCTTCATCCGGGCTTTTGAGGTATGGTAAATCAACAAATTGTAAGAAGCGTGTTCTTCGGATCAGTTTCAGGAAAAGACACACCAAGGCAAGCAAGACAGCTGCACAACAGAAAACAGGAGGCCGAGAGTGCGACACACAAACGTCGTCGTCTTTTCCCTCACTGGCACAGAGCTGGCGCCGATGTGCACCGGTACAAAAGAAATGAATCATAAAATTATTTGTTTATGGTCAAAAAGTTCAATGGTTTTCACAAAACATTCAGTACTAATGAGCTGACTAGACTTACCAAAGACAAATGTGTGTGTGTGTTCGCATCGTTAAATAGTACTGCTGACAGAGAAATATCTCGGAGAAAACGAGGCATAGGCGAACGTAGACAGCGTTGTTAAAGTTTTCGGCGGATCCAACATTTCCGGCCGCGACTGCAACAAGCTGCCAAACTAGCTGCACTTGTGGCCGGTACCTTCTTGTTCCAAGGCTGTTTTTTGTGGCTTGCAAAAGCTCTTCACGTCGATGGTTTCAGACGAGTCTCAAGGCATCTCAATTACTGTGAAAAAGTACCGGAGCAAGAGCAGACGCACACAAATGGAGAGCCACGGCAGCGAACGCAACACAAAGAAAAAAAAGGTGACGTGACGGTCACCCCAGCCAATGAGAGACTCGGATAGGCGTGCTTGAAAAGCACACCGACCCCGTGAGGGCCATTCGGCGATCTGGAAATGACCTTCAGAAAACCCGCGCCGGCAGCCATTCTGCTTGAGCAATGCCATTTTGAGGTAGCGCAAAATGTTCATAAAGAAAAAAGCTTCAAATAAAGCCCGAGATGGCTGCTGTCTGCCGCAATGCACATGGCGTGCACCGCAAGTTTGAACAAAATTCGTCTTTTGGGGGCATTTTATTGCGACCAAGGTGCACTTAAAACCGATTTTATCGCGTTTCCCAATAGAATTCAGCCTTGGCAATTCGAGATAAGGTGCTCAAGAGTACAAAAGTCCCAAAGATCAGCTTTGCGTGATATAAATCAACCATTTTTGATCGTTCTAAGACTTGCGTCTCCCCCCCGCCCTTCAAATTCATATTCTCTTAAGGCTCTAAAACACCTAAAAATAGTGATCTCTGTTTTGTCTTGGATATTTGACTTCTCAGGCATGCGGTAGTACCTTTGTTGCCTTTTTTTCCCCATAACCTCCTTTTTTTTTTGACTTACAAAGAATAAGTATGGATTTCAAACTAAGTTCTTTGTATGAAGGAGTGGTGTGATAGGCATGACAGAAAAGATTGTAATTGAATAAGACCACATACTGAAATGATTACACATAATTCTTGTGTTCAAGCTTTATTTGGCATAATTAAGTACTTGATTACAAATAATCACAGCACATTTTTTATATAGAGAGAGATTTTTCGGATAAAAAAATGGCTCACACCATGACAGCCTAGGCCTTCTTTCCAAATAAAGTTATGGGCACGAGACTGGTGGCACAGGAATTTTTTTAGCAGTATATTTACACAAAACGGGCATATAAAAATTCGTGATCCTGCTTCATACACGCTCTTTTGCCACTGTAGCTGTGAAACGTATCACCATATGGCCGATTCCATTCGTATTTCCACCGATTTAATCTGCTCGCGGAACCCGTCTGTTCGTGCGGTGCAACATGTGAGGGAACCGATCACTACTTGTACGATTGCGCTAATCTGCGAGGCTTTCATTGTCTCAGAACATTCATACGACGCTCATGACGACACCAAGCACGGCTCTAAGCACGTCTAAATCGCATCACAAAAGCCTATTGACTGTACTCCATATGACCGTGGAGTGCACGGCCGCATGGACAGTACAGCCAGCACGTGATGCACTCGGCACCAGCATTTGGTGACGATGTGCGAAATGTGCAACTACAATGACAAAAAATCTGCGCGCACTGCCCGGCATTTTCGATTTTCGAGTGACGATGCAGGATACTGCTAGCCGCTGTTCCCAGGAATCCTTGGCAATAGAAAAGGGGGGGAGGGGTGACGAGCTTGACTGTGGGGTCTGTTGCCGATGCGTAAAATGTCCGTACGTTGTTCCGAGCAGCTAGCGAGTGATGTGCTTCGTTACTTGCTAAAAAGCACGTCGCCACGAGTGCGCTAGCGCGTCGTTTTCGCCTGCAGTCTTGCCGTCAGTGGAGTTAGGCCTAAAAATGAATCCGATGACGCGCTGCGCTAGTGGTAATCTGATCGTGCATCTGGCACCCCCGCTCGCAGTAATCTGATCTTGCATCCGCTTACAGCTTCACTGCTTGCGAAGAAGCACGTCACCACGAATGCGCTAGCGCGTTGTTCTTGCCCGCAGTCTCGCTGTCAGCGGAGTTAGGGCTAAAGACGACTCCAATGACGCGTTACGCTCGTAGACCACGCACCCGCTCGTAGTAATCTGATCGCGCATCCCTTTACAGCTCCTAACTAAAGCTTAATTATATCCTAAGTGATTGTCGAGCCATGAACACGCCCTGAAGTAGTGAATTTCGAGAGCCATGTCCTTGTTACGCACAAGCAGCGGACGACGATCTCCCAGAGCGAGCATCGGGCCAGTAGCGAGACCAGCTGAGGCAACATTACGGCCACAGCCAATCAAGAGTCTCAAAACGACTTTGAAGCATTTGCTTTACAAGTGCTTGTTTTTAAAGGGAGGAGCCAGCTAAGGTGGGAAAGTTAAACACTGAGAAACATTCTTTCCGATGAGCCCAAGAAGCCGGCTCCCGGCCACTTCATCGTGAAGCTATAATTTTTTGAAAATCGCTGTTTTCTCACGGTTTCCAGGACAAGTTTCGCTGCCTAGGAGGGTGAAAAAAAATTTTAGAAGCACATTGGTGCAGTTTTCAGTATAGATATTTTGGAACTAGATAGAAAAAGTGTTTGAAAAACTGAAAACTTGATTTTTTTTTCGCAATCCCAAAGCCCCATGCCCCCAAGGGGGGACGCGGCTTTGTCATTGCGAAATTTGGCCAAAAAATCGATTTTTTGAAAATGTAATTTTCACATTCTGTGACCCCTTTTCGATCTAATTTCGAAGTTTCGTCCCTGAAAACGGCGTAGAAATGACGTAAAAACATTTTATTGAAGCTAGGGTGGCGATGAATTTCACACGGGAATTGCGAAAAAACGGCGTTTTTCGAGTCACGATATCTCCGCAACCGCGTAACCTAGCGCCACCATCTTTGTCTCTATGGTTAGCGCCATTCTTCCGTTTCAAATTTGCCACCTCGGCCAGATGAACCAGGCAAGAGCAAGCGCATAGCAAGCCATAGTTTGAAGGTATCACGATGGTTTCCGATTGGCGGCGCGCGTCACGCGACTCTACGGCGGCTCCGTATTGGTCGCCCGTGCGGCCGCGTGGCGCAAAGGTCATCTGCTCTATGCGCTCATAGTGCTGATGGGCTGCTTATTGCGAGTGTTTTCGACTTGTTGCGGCATGGTTTCGAGACCGCATCGCGCTGTGATAAGACCGGCGCTCGTGAGAGAAAAACGTTGTTGTCCAGTTTGGCGCATCGCAGTTTCGAGATCACTTCTCACATGCGGTCAGGGACCGGCGATCGAAGAAGAAACGGAAGACTTCGCAGCGATTTGGTGCTTGTAAGCCGAAGCCGCCGACCGTGAAAAAGAAATTCAGTGCGGCGACTTTTGTGAGCAGCGATGACGGTGTGCAGCACGACGAGGACTCGCAGCAGAGCACAAGCACGCACAGAGCATTGTCGGCGAGTATCGATGAAACTGTTGATATGCCGTTGGAGCAGTGCTTCGTGCCGTCGGAGCAAGCATCCATTCGTCGTTCCGCGCAGGCTGCAGACATCGCGGATACTCAGCGTAGCACTTCGCACGAGGATGTATCCATCGCGGAGGCTCGGCCTAGCACTTCGCATGCTCAGCCTAGCACTTTGCATGAGGATGTAGACATCGCGGATGCTCAGTCTAGCACTTTGCGCGAGGATGTACACGTCCCGGATGCTCAGCCTAGCACTTTGTGCAACGATGTAGACATCGCGGATGCTCAGCCTAGCACTTCGCGCGAGGATGTAGACATCGCGGATGCTCAGCCTAGCACTTCGCGCGAGGATGTAGACATCGCGGATGCTCAGCCAAGTACTTCGCGCGTGATGCGAGGTCCACTACCAGCACTGCCAGTAGCACGATTCGGGTCCGATTAGAGCCTCATTTTGTGTCAGCAGAGGCATCTCGCAAACGCGCCGCGGCTGTTCAGGAGTCTCTAAGAGCAGTGTCTGCGACGGAGCGCAAGATGTCACTGATAGACAAAGAGGACGAGAGTGACATCGAAGCGGAAGACGAAGATGAGTTTTTCCTCGCGCAACGTGCGGCCCTGCATGGTCTGTTGGGCAGTGCCCTGTGCCCGCAATGCAAAAAGCCGGGACTCGAGATGAAGTACGGAACGAAGCACGGGTCAGCAGTAAAGATGGTGCTCACCTGCACTGCTTGCGGCGTGGGCGCGAAAAAAGCGTGGTCGTCACCGCGAATGGAAAAGAGCAGGTCATTTGAAGTGAATATTCGGGCCATGCAAGCTATAAAAACGATTGGAAAGGGATCAGCTGCGCTCAGTGATTTTTGGTCAGTGATGAATGTATCACATAGGGCAATTCACCACAATACTTTTCAAAGGCATCTCAAGGAGAAATTTCGACCTGCTGGCACAGCAGCTGCAGCAAATGTGTTTTCCAACACTGTTGCAGCCGTTCGCGATGTGTACAACCAAATGGAGGGAACACCCCCCAAGAATGTCACGGTGGTGTACGACGGGACGTGGATGACTCGCGGCCACGCGTCCCACATTAGCGTGAGCTTGGTCATTGAGTTTTACACCGGACTAGTGCTTGACAGCGTTGTCCTCTCAAATTACTGTCATGGATGTGCTGTGGGCCCCAAAGAAAGTGATGATGGCTACAGTGAGTGGAAGGAAGCGCATGTTTGCCAAAAAAATACTCAGGCAAACTCAGGCCAAATGGAAGTCGAAGCAGCTCTCGTACTGTTTCGGCGCTCACTAAAAAAAAAAAAAAAAGACCTGCGCTACACAACCATTGTTTGCGATGGCAACAGCCGCACTTTCTTAGCTTTGAGTCAGGACCAGACTTATGGTTTTGTACCATTGAAAAAAGGACCACCGTCACAAAAAGCAAAAGAGACCAACCCATTGCAGAAAAGGTGGCCTTACACAAAATTTAATCAAGCAACTGACCGACTAATATGGCCAAGCCCTCAGGCAGTATGATGAAGTGGATTATATGCAGCGAGCGGTCATGGCTACATTCTACCACACTACTTCAACTGACCAAGACCCACACCACGAACTTTGCCGCCTAGGTCCTGACAGCTGGTGCAGACACCGGGCTGCAGAAGCTAGAGGTGAACCACAGCCACCCCATAAGTACCACCTGGGACGACACGTTGCTGCTGCCCTGCTGCCTGGGTACCAGCGACTTCCGGACCCGCAGCTTCTTCAGCGGTGCCAGGGCAAAAAAACTCAAAATGCTGCCGAAAGCCTGCACTCAATTATTTGGTCGATTCTGCCCAAAGAAAAGCATGCCTCATTGATAGCTGCCGAAACTGCTGTCAGTGAAGCAATCTGCAGGTATAATGCTGGGAACCTCCATGCCTACACCTAACTATGCACATCTCTTGGTCTCCAACCTGGACGCTACGCACTTCGTAGAGCAGCCGAAAAAGATGCCATGCGGAAAAAAAAAGGCTGTGAAAGCTCATCAGGCGAAAGGTCAGATGGTCAAGCGAAGCCGCACTGCAAAGAACACTAAGGACTACAACTCTGGTGCCTATTAGGCATGTAAACGTGACACAAAACTTTGAACCTCATTTTCTCAATACCGTTTTTTAGGGGCGAAGCTCTTTAGGGCGTGGGCTGTGCGTCCCCTGTAGCCTGTATGTAGCCACCTCTCGTTTAGTTCTTGCAGTGTCCACTAGATGGCGGTACCGTCTCCTGTATGTCGCCTCCTCTCGTTTAATTTTGCAGTGTTCACTAGATGGCGGCACCGTCTCCTGCATGTAGCCACCTCTCGTTTAGTTCTTTCAGTGCTCACTAGATGGCGGGACTTGTAGCTGATGATGAAAAGATGCAAGATGTTATAAACTAGACGGCGGTACTTGTAGTTGATGATGAAAGATGCGAGATGTTATAAAATAGGAATGATGTCACATATGGCACATGTCATTGATGGAAGGCAATCGTTCGATTTAGTGCGGCGACGTACGCTAGGGGGAGCATTGTAATAAAATCGAGTAGGCAAAATGTACGGAAGATTCATGGTTTACCAGGTTTTCCTCCAGAGCTTCGCCCACTCATCATCATTCACTTCGTGGATATGGCGGCACTTTTTTTTGGCATGTAGCTCAGCTCGTGGCGCAGATATCTTCGCAACTACTTGACAGATGTTTATGCAGTTTTTTTTTTGTAATACTCCTTGAACTATGCTTTAGGAGGTTGCATTCTTATTTTTTGAATTTAGCTTTTCAAAAATTTTTGATAGGGTTTTTTGCTTGTAGTGCAAATGTTCTCATTGGAGTATCAGTGGAGAAAACTTGAACTACAATTTTTAGTGTTGCAAAAAAATTATCTTGAAAACGCAGCCCCCTTCAGCATACATTCTCCTCTGCACATATTGTTTACCAACTTTTTATGTCATTTTTTAAACTCTCCAGCCGCTCCATGAGGTCCAGTAATAAAATTATTTGTTTCTCAGGAGGTTATCGCGATATCATCTTGAAATTTTTATGGAAGCATATTGAGGTCGTTCTTAGTCTTTGTGCCAATTTTCATCAAGATCTAACCAGGCACAAGAAAGTTTGTTCCGAAAGGCACATCCCCCCTCAAGAGTGAGTCCTGAGGTCTTGATTGCTTGAAGCCCAGCTTCAAGGCACAAGAGGTGCTTATTGAACCTTGAGTAAAACACGACAACATTGTCCAAGTACACAAGGCAAGTCTACCATTGGATTCCAGGCAGCAAGATGTCCATAACATGATGGAATGTTGCAGGCACTAAGCAAAGACCAAAGGGCCTGACGTTGAACTTAAGAAGGCCATCTAGTGTAATGAAGGCAGTTTTTTCTTGGCCTCTCTTGTATACCTTGATTTGCCAGTAGCCTATCTTGAGGTCCATCGACGAAAAGTATTTTGCGTAGTGAAGTTGATCAAGGGCGTCGTGTATTTGAGGGAGAGGGTATAAGCCCTTCGTGATCTTGTTGAGGTGTTGATAGTCAACGCAGAAGCGCAGTGTTCCATCCTTTTTCTTCACAAACACCACCGGTGACGCCCATGAACTCTTTGAAGGCTGGTAATGTCGTCATGTAGCGTTTCGTTGACGTTTTCTTTATGGCCTCACATTCTCGCGTCGAAAAAATGTACGATCTCTGACGAAGTGGCCCAAGATTTTCTCCTCCTACAATTCGATGTTTCGCGACAGGAGTCTGACAAATTCTTGATGACAATGAAAATCAGTTCTTGCACTTCAGGAGCAGGTTTCTGAGATGGTTTTGTTAATGCGTCGGAAGGCTTGCATTAACGCCGAAAGCTGATTGAAGGGTTTGAGTCATCGGAGTAAGTTCGGCAGAATTGGTAAGGGCGAAAGCGTTGGTGGCTTCCAGTATTTCTTTGATGTAAGCCACCATAGTGCCTTTGCTGACGTGCTCGTACTCATTGCTGAAATTTGTGAGCATCACTGTTGCTTTTCCTTCAAGCAGCTTGGCGGTTCCTCTTGCGACGCAAATATCCTGGTTGACCAACAGGTGCCGATAGCCTTGAAGACGCCTTCGAAGTCTCTTGGTTTCAGAGTACCGATGGAATAATGACGCTTGAGTAAGGCAGAATGGTGACTTGTTCTTCCAGCACATTTAAGGCTTGGCTTCCGGGCGGCGTGTGCGGAGGTAGTGGTTTTTCAGTGGATAGCCTTATCAACTTTGTTCTAAGGTCGATGACGGCACCATGAAGACTTAAGAAGTTCAGGCGGAGGATGACATCTCTAGAGCAATGCTGTAGTACGACGACGCTTTCAGGGTAAATTTGACTGTTGACAGTGGCTCTGGATTCCTGTCTGCGTGACTAGGAGACCTCTAGCAGTACGAATTTTGAGGCCTTCCCAGACAGTCCTAACTTTCTTCAACTTCGTGGCGAAAGTCCCACTGATGACGAAATAGTGGGCTCTGATGTCAATAAGAGCTGTGACGCTGTGGCCGTCGATGAGGACATCGAGGTCGCTGAATCGTCCCCTCGCGTTGCAGTTGGGTAGTGGCGTCGAATCATGGCTACGATGGTTTGTACCTCTGCTTCAACGTTGCGTTGTCAGGTCTTCTGCGGGCCGCAAAGTATCAATGTCGCAGATGCATTCGGGCTGCGGCAAATTTTTGAGGCTTCATCGTGTTGTCGTTGTCGGCGCTAGCGAAGGCTTTTCGGTAGTTCGTCATACAGCAACTGCACCTCCATCGGTTGCTGCCCTTGGTTTATCCGATACAGGCTTAGCGACCAGCCCCAGTTTCGGCCAGTGTACTGCTGATGGCGGGGTGACGTACCGACCGGGTGAGGGTGAATGAGAAAATCTGCGCTCTCTGCGCTCTGGCGAGATAGTCGACGATGTCATGTCGTCTTTCACCCCGGTATGGAAAGGGCGCGTCGACGGCAAAACCACATAGTCCCATCCTGCGGTACTGGCAGTGACGGTACGTGTGCCCAGCTGCACCGCAGTGGTAGCACAGTGGGCGATGATCAGGGGTGCGCCAGATGTGTCTTCCTAGAAGTGCAGCGCTGCCCGGCAGAGGTATGGCATCGGTGGTGGTGGCGGGGGTGCCTGGCGATAAAACTGCGATGGGGCAGTTTTCTGACGCAATCGTGGAGGAGCGTTGAGGTGCACTGCAGTGGTGTAGTTCATAGGTTCGAGTTCAGGCTGTGGTGGTTCGGGGATCCCGATTGACTGCCGAACTTCTTCGCAGACAATGTCAACGATCAAATTATCTTGAGGTTGCCTCGAAGATAACAGCTTGTGCAGCTCCTTCCTCACAATCGCTCGAATGGTCTGGTGCAGGTCGTCGGTGCTGAAGGCTTCCGCACGGTTGAGTGAGGTGCGGCGGTTCTACTGCATTGCCCACATCTCAAGCGCCTTTTCTATAGTCATGGACTTTGTAAGAAATGTACTGACAGTCTTAGGCAAGTTCCGAATAAGTCCCGCAAACAGCTCTTGCTTGAAGCCTCGCATCGGGAACCGGAGCTTCTTCTCTTCAGCCATGGCAAGGTCGGCGTGACGACAGAGGTGGGTCATCTCTTCGACGAAGATGGTCACGATTCGTTAAGAAGTTGCACCCGTGTCTCCAACAAAGTCGCAGCCCTTTCTTTGCGGACGACACTCGTGAATGTGCTTAGGAACGTCGTCTGAAAGCGATCCCAGCTTGGTAGTGCGGACTCCCGGTTCTCGAACCACATCTTCGTGGCGTCTTGTATGACTATGTAGAAGTAGATGTGGCATAGTTTTTCGTCAGGTCCCCAGCTGTTCCAAGGCAGCGACTCTGTCGTATATCTCTATCCAGGTCTTTGGATCCTTAACTGGCAATCCATGGAATGTTGACGACTCCTTAGGATGCCGGAGAATGATTGGGGCAGGCTGCACGTGGATGGTCGTCATTTCTGCTGTCGATGTAGGTATCAGGAGCGGCCTGGTTGTTTCAGGAAGGGGCCCAAACACTGTTTACAGTCCCCTCTACCTGCGGTTTGTTCGCTGTTCGGGGTTGGCTTCGTGTCTTCTTTGCCACATGGGCTGGGTTCGTGGCTTTATGCGGTGTCCGGATCATGAAAGGTGCAGCGCCTCCACCAGATGTCACGGGGTCATGACGCGGACTCGACGTTCAGATTGTGGAGGTCGTAACACTCCCCCTGTAAAGCTGTTTGCGCCTCGTGGCGCACGTGTGTAACGCAGAAGTCGCATTCAGGGGTCAGTGGAGCTGTGCTGGCGAACGGTTGTTATTATCACCATCATCATGGTTAGGGCACTGGTGCCGGCAGCGACGCCTACTAGCAAGCTATGGTGGCGACACAAGAGAGATGAGCAGCTTTTTTTTTTGTGTGTGTGGGCGGCGGTTGGCACAAACAGTTGTCTCTCGCGGTGGGACCCCAATGCACGGCACAGCAAGCCATCTGCCAGGGGTGGTGAGTGAAGCATTAGCGACACTGCCTTGTGTTTGTAAAATTGTTGAGGGTTGTGTAATATTGTGTGAGGTTGTTTAGGGTGTTGATCACAATTGATGTATAATTATTTGGTTGATGATATCATCGATCAAAAAGTAGTTAAATAAATGTGTGTTTGTTTTGGTTCATTCTGTTTGTGTCTACTGTGTCCGTACACTCCATGAGCATAGTGCTCTCTCTACTTTGAGACCCCACACTGGCTGCCCAATGTGGGGCTCTTGGAGCATCGGACAACAGTTTTCGCAGTTCGGTGAAAGCTTTTGTTTGAGCCAGGGAAGAGTAGGCCTAGGGGGACTTGCGTTGCTAGCGTCAGCGGTGTGCTTTGTTGAGAGCGAGGAGGTCGATTGTTTGCTGTGACATGTGTGAACTTGTCCGCCCTAAGTTTTTTTTTTCTGCTCTCAAGTTTTTTTTTTTTTTTTTTTTGAGGTCAGCTTTTAAGAACGTTGTTCACTTGGTACGGGAGCCATGCGGTCTGCATCCTGGTGTGAGCAAGGCACGTAGACTGTAGGCCAAGCCCGAAGCGAGTGAGTACGGAAGCCTTGTGGATGGTCCGATTTTCTGTAAATAGCTTCTTCTATCTTTTTGGGCTTCCGGAATCTGGCTTCGTTGCTGTCTTGTCTTGCAGCTGGACGCAGAGCGTTATGACACCGTCCGGGACGGTGGACGCCGATGGCTCGGTAAGCGGCTGTGTGTGGCGAGCGAGTAGGGCCACCTTACAGAGTGGATGTCTCCTTATGGCTGCCTCTTCTCACCTAGGCTGGGTGGATGCCGGGTGTTGTCAAGCGACTCATTAAGCCTAAATCTCTGCACAGCCATTTGTCGCATGTGGCACAACTAGGTGGATCATGGTGTTGAGGTATTGCACTTTGCTTCCCTCACTTTTGTTCATCTTGCGATGCACGGGTTAGGAAAAGCGGCCTTTGTATTTATTTTAGCTGAGCGTCTCGGTTGGCGCCAATGTATTAGCTAGCAGTACTGACCATCGTACCACGTGGGCGAGGAGCCGGAAGCTCCCTTCCCTTTGACTTACTGCATTGTTCTTTTGAGTCTTTTGAATGTACGCAGCAGGAGTGATGTAACCCCAGCTGGCTGTCTTCTGGACGTCGTCTTTGCTGTTGGCCAGGAATGCAGTTGAGACATCGGATGATGAACATGCCTAAGACCTGCGCAACTGCCTGCAGTTTGGCGCCGTCGTGAGTGCTGATCGCAACCACAAGTTGTGGCGGCTTGAGTGACAGCTTTTCATGCTGACGGCAACGTTGCCGTAGCGGGACCGGTACTGGGGTGAAGTCATCGAGCCGAACAGTGTAGCAGTGTCGATCGGCAGTGGTGTCGTCGTGCACGGACATTCTTTAGGACATGTGTTGCCATCTTTTGTGAGAGCTTGTCTAGCTTATTTCTTTCATGTTTGTTTTTTCAGGATATGGTTTGTATTAAGGTTGGGGGGATGTGGGGGCGCTAACACCCCCCTGAAAAGCTGTTTGCGCCTTGTGGTGCACATGTCTTGAGCAGAAGCCGCATTCAGAGGTCACAACTAACGAGCGGTAGGTAGGTGGAGCTGTGCTCGCGAGCGGTTGTTATCATCATCTTCATGGTTCGAGTGCTGGCGCCGGCAGTGATGCTTGACGGCAAGCCATGGTGGCGACACGAGAGGGATTAGCGGCTTTCTTTTTTTTTGACGGGCGACGGTTGGCGCAAACGGTTGTCTCTCGCGGTGGGACCCAGGTGCATGGCATCGTGGGCCGTCTGCTGGGGGCCCTTGTGGTGAGTCAGGCGTTAGCGACCCCACCTTGTGTTTATCATGTTGTTGAGTGTTGTGTAATATTGTCTAAGGTTGTTTAGCATGTTGATCGCAATTGATGTAATAATTCGTCATTCTAAAAGCAGTTAAATAATTGTGTGTTTGCTTCGTTTCGACTGTGTCTACTGTGTTCGTTCACTCCAAGAGCCTGGCTCTCGCCACATCGAGACCTCACACATGAAAACTGTTTAATTGGCGAAACTTGTGGCCAGAAAACTGAAGGTCAAATTACAGCAACATATACGGGCTGATAGCGGCGAACAGAGCATCGGCTAGTGACCAACTAACAAGCGGCGAAGCGCAGCGGCATTTATACACGAATACAGTCGAGCCCGCTTCTAACGAACCTGAGCGTGACGCAGCATCCGTTCGCTGCATCCCGAAGTTCGTAGTAAATGAAACACAGCTTTTGAAAAAAAGTGTGCGTGAAAACACAAAATTTTTATGCCCCCAAAAGTCCGTGATGCACGTGTTTCGAATAGCAGAAGCGATAAGGGCGGTCTTGAGTTCATTTAAAACGGCAGGGCGCTCGTTCACCGAGGCACTGACTCCTAAGTTTCATCGTTCTCGCAATCTGATTCCTCCAAATCGCTCTCGCCACGTACTTCATTCACAATGCCCTAATCTGCGCACAGTTCCGCAGTGTCTGCATCATCATCGGCTGTAATTAAACCATCGCAACAGATGTCCCACCCGCTCTCCCAAGTCGGAGTTGAGGACACGCTGCCACAAATCACCGCCGCAGTGGTCCTGTTCGAAAGCTTCAGGCTCCGCATCGGGTCCGACGTCGACAAAGTCGGCCTCCCGAAAACAGTTTCGCGCGCATCTAGCCATCACCGCCGCCCACGAAATATTCACTATCTCTACAGCTGCATACCAGGACGCCCGAAGCAGCAAGTTGGCTGCCAGGTGGTCAACAGCTATGAGCAAGCGCTCCGCAACGTGGCCCCTAACGCGCTGATTACGCTCAAGCCAAGCGGTCACACTTTCGACATTTTGTTGAGCGGCTTTGTGCTAGTCCTCCCATCA
Source organism: Rhipicephalus microplus (assembly GCF_043290135.1). NCBI lineage: Eukaryota > Metazoa > Arthropoda > Arachnida > Ixodida > Ixodidae > Rhipicephalus > Rhipicephalus microplus. The sequence goes on from NC_134704.1 coordinate 220,393,738, forward strand.
GCCATCGTGACCACACATGCACACCAAGAGCGAACAAGACCCGCACACGCGACACACATGCCAGAGCGCATGGAACAGCTCTGGGCCCGTTTCCAGTCAGAAAACGAAACTAATTCGAGCCAGCGTGGCGGGCGTCGCAGAGCGGTGGAGACGGGCTACAGTGCCTATTCTAGCCACTGTAGACGGGCGAAGGGGTTGTGATCAAGAGAGGAGAGCAGACTTGCGAGAGAAGGGCAAGGAGTTGCGATAACGAGGGAGGATGCAGCGGGAGGGCGACCTTGAAAACCAAAACACACGAGAAGGAGGCAGGTTGGGTGGCTTGCTTGAAAGGTCCGCGAAACACGCATGTAGAAAAAACTTGGAAAAAGTGCATGGCCGCCTGGATCGGTGCGCGCAGCAGTGTTCGAAGAATCGGCGGCCATGGTCAAAAATCGTTTTGTTGCGTCGGCAGGTTTGCGTGGCCTCACGAACTTCGATATTTCGCAATTCGTTCCGCGCAAATTAACGGCCGTTTTCGCGCTTTCACACGTGCCCGGAAGGCATGCTGAGCTGAGTGCGAAGTAAGCGAGAACAAGTCCTAAACACGAAACGAATCGCAAATTATCAGAGTCGGTGGGGTAGCGTATGCGCGTGCCCTAGACGCAGGCTATCGGATACAGTCGGTGGCCGACGATGTTGGCCAATGGTCTGGTCACTCTAGGTTGGCAACGTCGACAGTACCAGCGATCAAGAACGGGGTAGATGGCCGACCGGTCTTCGAAAGATCGGTGGCAGTGTGAAAACACGGGCCTCGTCTGTCAATGCGGGGTGCTGAGAGTAGCAGGGGGGCAAAGGACGGAGGGGTGCGTAACAAAAAGCGGTCGGGGAGAGCGGCAACTAGAGGGGCGCGGAGGCAGGGTCGGCATTTAACAATAAGAATGTATGGGCACCTCGCCGATGCCTGATCGGTGGTCGAAATTGATTTCCCGAGAAGTCGGCAGACCGCTGACTCTGTTCGCTGTAACCGATCAGTGGCGCTCGGAGACGTTCGTCGTAAGTGCGATTTTGTGCCATTGAACCAATGTATATTTTCACGGTCACGCGGATATTGCTCATCTTAAGCGAAAGTTCGTTTTAAGCGGGGCTGTTATATGTGCGCTCGACTGTATTCCAGTCTTATCACTGGCCTTCGCGCAAGCTCTAGAATAATCTCGAGTGTTCGCATCCAGCAGGCAATCTTAACAGACCGATCAGCAATGATCGTGAACCTTCTTGAACCATAGTGCGCAATTTACACTGATCATTTCTGACCCAGGCTTTGCGGGCAAAAACTGAAAAAAAAAGGGAAAATGCAAAACGCAGGTAGCAATATGAAACACTTCAAGACTTAGGTGGTACCTCTTGAAGCACAGAACTGCAACATCTACACCAATCACAAGCCTCTTACTTACGCCTTCTCTCAACGTCGCAAAAAACTCCCACCTGTTCAGCAGAACCAACTCTCGTTCATCACAGAGTTCACCACCGACATCCAACATGTCAGCAGGAGTGACACGGTCACAGACGCGCTTTCACGTGTAGTCACCATTAGCTTGGTGCACATAACAGCAAATCTCCTAGCTGAGGCTCAGACTACGGATGCCGAACTGCAGGAACTTCTGAAGGGCACATCCTACAAGAGGTCCTCATTCCAGGGTCGGTAACCACAAACTACAATATGATTTCTAGGAAACTGATAAAATTGTTGATATCTCCTGAGTTAAATAAAACTACATGCAATATTAACAAAACTGCACTGATTTATGTGGCAGTATTGAATTTATACATAGTGCACTTGTATAGCAATTATGTTTATTCAGTGCACCACAACTGTAACCTGCCAAGACAGACACTGCAGTGACGGTTGATGACAACCGTCCGAGTTAACAAAATCTTTGGACTGAAATACCGAAAGCACAATGCCACTGAAATAACGCGTGTCTGCCAGCTGCAACCTTCAGACAGGGTGAAATTAAAGTTTAATTAATGTAAACCTATGCATCGCGTGCTGTGGCATAGCACTTCTTTCCTTCCTAGACACGACTCTCTTGAGAACAGCTTCCCGTTCGTGCAGCACAATGAAAAGGCCTGCTCCCTGAAAGAAGGAGTTGCTTACCGCCTTCATGAGGGTGAAGACAAGGCGTGGATCTTTATTGGCACCACTGCTGATGTTTAGGATAGCCATGTGGTTGGCCTGCATGCCAATGAAACGAATGCGGTCCTCTTCCGCGATGCGGAGCAAGTTCTGCGTCTGCACCATCAAGTCTGCACCCAGAAACAAGTAAGACAAATTCAATAACTTGGTCAGCTACCGCACCAGGCTTCCCTGGTGGCAGATTTTAGCCCTTGAAGGGCTGCACTTCTTAGGGTGTTGTGACACCAAAAGTTTGAGTTTGAGTAATGCATTGAAGGATAACTGACACAAATTTTAAATTGTTTCGGATTATTGTTCTAAATAAAAACACTGGTGCTCAGATCCCTAAGAAGAATATCGTAGTGCCTGCAAATGCAGTGAATATGTTTTTTTAATACCACTACCTTAAAATAGGACTTTCAGTTTGGATGTTGAGAGGCCATCTTGCAGTGACGACTAAACACAATCAGATGTTAGAGGAAAACAACATCTCTTGAAGTACTTGCAGCAGCTTTCTCGGTTGGAAATCGTGAACATAAACAATGAAGACATCCATCCATCCAGTGACTACCACACCAATTTTTGTGATTCGGGCTGCAGGCAAACCCAGTGAACTACATCCGACTTCATTGCCGTGAGGCTGGCTTACAAAGGCTGAATGATAAAAGCTTTAAAATCACAGTACATAACATATTTTATACATATTGTCTGGCTCCAGTGTGTACCAACGAAACTAAACATGCCCATCTTGCGATTCTTCAAAGTTGTGTCAGTGCTCTTATAAAGGTACAACTGGCAAGGTGAGGCTTGGTAGGATGGTTCCATTCAATGAATTTCGATGCTCTTTGAGGCACAAGTTGATACATCAACCAGTCCGGTCTAAGTATATACAGTGAAAGCTCGTTAATTCACACCTCATTAATTCGAAATTTTAGATAATTCGAAATGGTCACCGCAGTCCGGCCCGCAGTGCATAGGAGACCATGTGTAAAACGATTCGTTAATTCGAACAGAAATTGCTGCCTCTACGGATAATTCGAAGCGCGCGCCGCTGAGCGTCATCATCGCCATGTTTAACACTAGTGGAAGCTTTTACGGTCGAACAATAGGTGGCACGACCAGTTTTTTTTAGCTTCAAGTGGCCTCCGAGCGAAGGGCGAGCAAAGTATGGCCTCCAAAATTTAGGGAGCAATTTTTTTTTTTTCGTAGCTCTCCTGCTATCTCAGCGCCTGGCGCCACTTGCACGCGGGACCCACGGGACGCTGAAGAGTCGGCGGAGTAGTCCTAGCAGTCCTAGGCCGCTCCCGGCAGCGTCACTTTGTTCCTCGAGCACGATGTTCGTTCACGTCGTCAAGCCGTCTTTTTCCGCATCGAAGTTTCAAGATGCCGCGAGGAAACTACTCCGCGAAGACTGTCAAGAAGAAGGTGGAGATTTTGCGAAAGGTTTACCAAGGAAACTCGAGCAAATACGAAATTGCGAGGAAGCACGGCATACCTCCGAGCATGTTGTCAACCTACATACGCAACAAGACGGCCATTGAAAACGCCTATGAAGCCGAGGATTTTGGCGCCAGTCGAAAAAGGCTAAGGACAGCGAAGTTCCCGGAACTGGAGTCAGCTTTGATTATCTGGTTTAAAGAAATGAGAGCCCAGAGTATCGCATTGAGCGGCCCTATCATTGTGGCCAAGGCAGCCGATTTCGCCCTGCGCTTGGACATTGAAGACTTTGTCGCCTCCGAGGGATCGTTTCATCGTTTCAGGAAGCGGCACAATCTTGTATTCCGCACGTTATCCGGCGAGGCAAAGGAAGTGGACGCCGAAACATGCGCTACTTAGAGAAGCTACACCCTGCAGCAGTACTTGGAGAGCTACTCACCACAGGATGTGTTTAACGCTGACGAGACAGCGTTATTTTTCAAGTTGCAGCCAGACAAGACGATCACCTACAAGGGAGACAGCTGTGCCGGCGGCAAGCGCAGCAAAGAGCGTGTCACTGTTCTGGTCGCCGCAAATATGACCGGTACGGAAAAGGTCCCCCTTTTTGTGATTGGCAAAGCACTCGAGCCACGGTGCTTCAAAAACATTCGCTCACTGCGGACGGAGTACGCCACAAACAAGAAAGCCTGGATGACAGGTGACCTATTCAGGAAGTGGCTACTGAAATTCGACAGGCGAATGGAACTGGGCGGCAGACGCGTTCTTCTTGTCGTCGACAACTGTTCGGCGCACAAAGTCGACGTTGAGCTGAGAGCAACTACGTTGGTGTTCCTTCCGGCAAATACGACTGCGGCCCTACAGCCAATGGACCAGGGTGTGATAAGGAACGCCTTTATAGGCGTCACGTGCTGGAGAGAATGATTTTGTGCGCGGGCGACAGGAAGGACTTCAGCATTACGCTGCTCACTGCCATGCACATGTTGGTGCGCGCATGGAAACAGGTGACCGCAACCTTAATCGCAAACTGTTTCAGCCACAGTGGATTTGCAGATGGAAGTGCGCAGGATAGTTGTGACGTCGACGTGGATGGGGCTGAGGAGCTCATGCCAGCGGCGTTGCGTGACACTCTTCGGAGCGTACGTTTTGCCGATTATGTTGAAGTTGACACCGGTGCATCGGTGTGTGGTGCCCTGACTGATGAGGACATTATCGCTCTAGTAGCCGGTGCGCAGCCTGTTGCTGGAGAGCCAGAAGGTGAGGAAGACGAAAATGAAGCGTCTGTGCGCCCGTCAGCTTCTGCTGTGATGAAGGCACTTAATGTGGCGCGTCTCTTCTTCAGCTTTGAAGAGGGTGAAGAGGATTCCCTGCGCCGCGTCCGCGCGCTGGAACAGAGAGCCGCAGCTGTGGCATTCCGAGAAAAGAAGCAGATGGTCATCGCCGACTTTTTTGGCCAATAAATATTTCTCGTGCCCCCACCCCCGAAATCCACCCATTTTTGTTTACTTTAATTATTTCGAATTTTGTTTAATTTGAAATTGCTCAGCGTTCCCGTGGAATTCGAATGAACAAGCTTTTACTGTACTTTCATTCGAGCTCGATACCCACAATTCAGTTGCTCAAACGCTGTGCCGAGCTGAAAAAGCCCGCCAAATTGCCCATATTAGCACACTGGCATCGCAAGATCGCTCCAAGGAAAGGTATGATCAACACCACGACACTGTTTCATTCGAAAAAGGGGACCTCATGTGGTTGTGGACTCCTCAGCGAAAACATGGCTTATGCCAAAAATTTTTAGCGCAGTATGTCGGTCCATTCGTTATCGTAAATCGCCTGAGTGACTTGACCTACGTGGTGGCACGCTTGACGTCAGCTGGTCGTCGGTCAAGCCAAACACAGTTGGCGCATGTAGCTCGTCTCAAGCAGTTCCATCCCACACTACGCCAATAATTCGGCTCGCCCAGCAGGCTTTATCTGTGAACCGGGGAATGATACGGTATGAGTCGGGCCATATTTTGGGGACAAAGGTGGAGGAAGAGAAAGTTGCAAGTGGAGGAAGTTGGAAGAGGAAGAGGAAGAAAGCGACGTGCTGCATGCAACTAGTGAGGGATGGTTGCAAGGCGTCAAAATGAAATGTTTTTTTGTTTCAGTTTTGGTTTCATTCATTTGTGAAAGTTCCCCCCCTTTTCGGCCCAGAATTAAAAGAAAACCAGTCAAACCTCGTTATAACGAAATTGAAGGGGGAGTCTTAATTAGTTTGTTAAAGTCCATACTTATTTCTACCGTTAATTAGCCAGCAAGAGAGAATGTACTCATCATCGAATATCACAGCAGCCCGCCGCACAGAGAGAAACTGCTGTCAGAAGGCAAAAAATTAGCAAAACAATAAAGAACAAAGCACTTTATTTTTGCCTAATACAGGACACCAGCTGGCAGGCCACTTCGAAGAAAAACAGTCCTTAATAGACTTTTGCCGACTCTTCCTCCCGTGAATGACTGCTTTTTGAGCTGCAGCAGCTATTTCGAGTCAGTCCTCGCCGTCATCGTAACCACCAAAAAAAGCGGTGCAGCAGGTCTGTTGCAGCCAGCACTTGCGCGGGCGTCTGTCTGTCAGATTTGTCAACATTAGGCTCTGGGACATTGACACATTCTCGTCATTATTGTCATGCGCCCTCTTCACCGCACGCAATATTTCTACATGTGACAACTCTTCTGTTGTCACCCCATCAGCATCCACACCTATGTGCAGAAAGTGTCGCAGTCAGGCACAACGCCGGCGTAAAGGAGAGCATCCCACGATGTCTGCGCCTGATTGCCGGTGGCACCCTCACTGGCTACATCGCCGAAATCTTCGGCTACTTTTTTTCTTCTTCATCCGGGACTCAACTGTTTTCAACATTGCTGACTTCTGCTCGATTGTTATCTTTTTGCGCTTACGTTTGCCACTGTTATTGTCCATCTCGTGTCTAGCGGCGGAAACTGATAGCACTGTTGCTCTTCCACAGCGAACAACAAGGAACAAAGCCACAATCTCTGCCATCCCGGCGCGAAGCTGAAAAAAAGGAGGTCAGATGCGTGGGCGTGTCAACGTGTTCCACAGGAGAGGGGAGGCTGGCTGACGTGCACGCTCGCGGGAGTTGCTGCCGCGGGTGAGTCCATTAGTTCCTGGGTGGGCTCGGCAGCTGTGCGAACGTGCAGCCGAATCAGTTTGCCTTCATCATGCAGGTACTCACCATGCCTTCTAAGTTGTTCCTGCTGTTTCTCATGCCTGGCTTCATCGGACCGTCAACAATTCCCGCCCCCTTCCACAACGGCACTTCAAACTTGAATCCCGCTACTATCGCTCCGGATTCAGCAACAGCGCCGGCACTGCAAACCTTGACCCTCGACCACACGTGGACTACCCCATCAAGACAGACATCATCTGCAGCCACGACTACAAAACAACCGCCCCTGTCCGCGCCGCATTGTGGGTTCGGTAGCTGTGCGAATGCACAGCCTAATCCGTTTGCCTTCATCATCCAGGTCAGTAACAGAAGTGCTTTTCTTGCTAAGAAATTGAGTAATTATTTTTTAGTTCAGCTGCCGAACCCACAGTGCTGTGTTGTGATTATCGTTGAGTGTGCGCAGGTCATACGCTCTTTTTTGCTTTTGGCGGGGGAAGTCGAAACTTACCCTGGGCCTCTCACTAGTGAAGACTTGCTTACAGAATTGCAGAAGCTATTCGCTGGACAGAATAAGCTTATTTCCGACATGTAATAAATTAAAAACCAAATAAAAACGACGGACGTAACGATAACAGATTTGTGCAAATGCATCACTGACCTTGAAAAACATTGCACGGCCCTTTCATCCATGCGCACAGAGCTGGTTGACCTAAAGACACTCACAAACGAAATGACTCACAAGATCGGTAATCTCGAATCCCGTGTAGACGACAGTGAGAACCGTTCGAGACGAAACAATCTTATATTTGATGGCATTCCGGATACTACTAAAACTGAAACGTATTCGGACTCCGAAGAAATAATAATTGAGCGTGCGCACCGCCTCGGGCACTTCTCAGAAAACCGCATTCGACCCATAATTGTAAAGTTTCAATCATCCAAGACAAAAGAACTTATCCTTTCCAACAGCCGCAAATTCAAGGACACAGGCTTCAGCGTGGGCGAGGACTTCTCCCCTGCCATACGACATGCGCGCAAACATCTAATTACTTTTGCAAGAACTAAGTCAACAGCTTTCACTGTGCACTTCAAAACCCTCTTTCTCGGAACTAAACGCTACGTCTCTGACGAGACATCGCAGTCTGTGAAAGAATTAAAATAGCAATCATCTCGTCCTCGACCAAGGCCAACCTCCCTTCAAATTGTCTCCAAATCAGCTTTTTAATTTTTCGTGATCTTCACTAACATTAGAAGTTTCATTTCGAAGCGCGAACACATTTCGAATCTGGCTTTTTCATCCAACAGCGACTTTCTTATATTAACCGAAACATGGTTAAATGACAGCGTCTCTGATCAAGGGGTCTTGGCCGATTTGCCTAATTTTCAGCTATTTCGGAACAATCGAAAAGATAAGAAGGAAGGAGGAGTTCTTATTGCCATAAACCAAATAATATCCTGCTCGTTAGTTAACCTGCCATCTGACCTTGAAATAATTTGGATTCTTTGTTCTGCTAAGCCCCAGTCAGTATTACTTGGCATCTGCTACAGGCCCTTGTATCGCTGTCCTGACTTTTCTAATAACCTTAATGACGTCTTAAACGAAGTTACAAAAAAGTATCCCAAAGCCCCCATAGTTTTGTTCTGTGATTTTAATTTTCCGGGTATTAACTGGCCTAACCAAACAATGCCGTCAAAGGCACAAGGCGAAGCCGGCGCTTTCCTGGACGTTTGTTTAAATTTTGATCTTTCACAAATGGTAACTGCACCAACACGTGTAACACAAGAGCGTGAAAATATTTTGGACCTAATACTAACCAGTCAACCAGATGACACGGGGGGACGCTCTAGGTGCCGACCAGTGCGGACGCGCGAAGATCGGCTCCTGCTTTCAAGAATGCTTTCCTGTGGTATTCACGAATTTGTCGCCGAGTTTTTACTCTCATCGTGTGCCTAAGTTCTTAAGAAATCAGCAGATACCCCCTTTGTGCCGGTGAGTGCACTTTTAAACCGTTTTTTGGGACATTTTTACACGGCAACGCAACCGGGGGATTTAGGCCTAACCAAGGAGGCGATTGTCGCCGATGCGCCGGCCCGGCGCCAACGCGACTCAACGCTCTGCGCGTTCCAGTATCTGCAAATGAGAATGGAATACCAAGTAGATGGAGAGGACATCTCTCCAGAGGATTGCACGGAAGAAATGGGTTGGAAGGAAGCTGAAACAAGACGCTCAAGGAACAAGCAAGCCGCGGTTAGCGTTCCTGCTGCCAAGGGTTCGACCGAGGCCGGCGTTGCGGGAGACGCTCGAGCCAGTCGTAGTAGGTATGACACCAAGCATACAATCGTGCGAGCTGGACGCATGCCGCCACTACCTAAGGACTTCAGCAAAATTGTGCTACGACCACGTGGAGGATTAAATATCTCGAGAATTGGCACTGGAGCCGTGGCAGACGCGATAGTACTGGGGGCCGGCGTCAAAGAGGAAGAGGCCATGCAGGACATCATCTGTTCCAACTTGCAGCAGAACATTATGGTGGCAAGCACTCCGGACCAAGACAGAGCTTCAAGATACCTCAAGGTCAAGCAAATTGACATTGGAGGCAAAGTTTTCGAGGTTAGCGCGTACGCCGCGGCACCCCACGACACTTGTAAAGGAGTGATTCGCGGGATCCCCGTAAGCGATACTCAAGACATTTTGACCCGAAAGATTGTGAACGCGAACAACCCGCTCGCGCTGCAGGCCAAGAGAATCAAGAACACCGGGACAATCATCATAGCGTTCGAAGGACACAAGGTGCCCAGATTCGTGAGATATGGACCTTCACTTTTGCAGTGCTCCCTTTACCGCAAGAACATCGATATTTGTTACGTCTGCGGAAAGCTGGGACATCGGGCTGACGTCTGTCCGAACCCAGCTGAAACAATCTGCAGAGGCTGCGAAATCAAGAACCCAGATAGCCTGCACCAGTGCAATCCAAGATGCAGGCTGTGCGACGGTCACCATCCCACGGCCGACAAGGAGTGCAAGAACAGGTTCTTAGTGCCATACGTCGTCAGACGCAGACGTTGGGAAAGATCGCGAGCAGCCGCAGAAGTCCGGGACGCATCAATCACATCGAGTCCAGACATCAATGACAAGCAGCTTATTCCAGCCTACGGGACCCAGAGCATCCAGACTACACAAGAACAGGAAAGGCGGCCCCACTCCAGGGGGAGGTCGCGTTCCAGAAGAGGTTCTAGACCCAAGGCCCGCTCCCAATCACGGGGGCGCTCGTGTTCTCAAGGTCACCATCAGGGTCGGGATCAGCCTGGGCGGCACCCGAACGGCCAGCTGCCTGGCGTTCAGTTCGAGATCACGGCTTCACATCCGGGGAGGACGCCTGCAGTTACTTCGAAAGGCAGCTGGGCTGAGCGAGTGCGCAACGGCGGGGCAGAGGTGATGACAGGTAAGCTGCCAGAGCATGATAGAATTGCACAGCTAGAGCAAGAAAACGCGAGACTTACAAAATCAAATGAGAGGCTATCAGCTGAGTTAAAGGAAATAAAAATTCTTCTCACTAAGCTAACCAGCGCGCAATCTTCACAGCCAATGTCTCAGCCAGTTGATGTCCCTGTGGCTGAAAACGTGGGGGACTCGAGAACCGCGAAAAAGAGGGCAGTCATGGCAGAACACGTGGAAGCCAACCAAACGACCATGTCAGATATGAAAGAGGTGTTTGAGACGCTCAGCAAAGTAGTAGCCAATCTTAGCGAGCAGATGGGTAGGCTACAATCAAGCGTGGCGGCACTAGGAGAGCATATGACTTTGCGCATTACAAAGGTCGAATCATATCTGCACAACACAGCAAGGCCTCCTCATACACCAAGCTCACCCCTTCGGCCACCAATACTAGTGGTACCAAACCTGTCGACAGGTGCAGCATCAGGCTCTGGCCACCCATGTAATAACCATGATGGCAGCGCTACGTGAAGCATTTCGTATCTGGCAATGGAACTGTAGAGGTTACCTTAAAAAGAAGGCAACCCTGCAGCAGTATATCAGGAGCAGCCAAGAAAAGCCTCATATTATATTATTACAAGAGACCCTTTCACCGCAAGCAACGTTGCCTGGATTCCGGCCTGTAATAGGGGATACTGAAGGGAGGGGAGTCTGCACTTTCGTATGCAACAAACTAACGCACGTAACCCATGACCTCAAGATAGAAGCAGGCCGATTGGAACACGTCTTGGTAGAGATCGTGCCGGGTACCAGCAACCGTCAGAGCATTTTCATTCTTAATATATACAGCAGTTTAAAGGAACAAAAGCAAGGGTTCAAGACGGTTCTAAAGAAAGCTGTTAATATCGCCGAGGAATGTCCACTCGTCATAGCAGGTGATTTCAACGCCCCTCATCATACATGGGGTTACAAGTACAACACTGGGAAAGGAAATCGACTTTGGCAAAGTGCCAGTGAACTTGATCTCACCCTAATCACAGACCCCAGCCTACCAACAAGGCTTGGTACATCTTGCTGCAGGGATTCCACCCCGGACCTTACATTTGTAAGGAACATCAAGAAGGCCCAGTGGATGAACCTTGCTGTAGACCTAGGGAGTGACCACTGCATTCTTGCCACTATCTTCTCCGTGGAGCATAAAAGCAGAGAGAATTCCACTTCACAGACTGGGATAAGTTCAGCAAGATAAGGATGGAAAGGGAACAAGATGGCCACAGACAAGGCTTGGAGCAGTGGGTCAAACAGATTAAAGATGACATCAAATCCGTCTCCTCCACCATTACCACAGATCTTCCGGTTGAAAGAATGAATAGCCGGCTTGCTCATCTTCTTGAGGCAAAGCAAGCACTACTGAACCGTTGGAAGGGTCAGCGCCTGAACCGAAGACTGAGGAAGAAGATAGCTGAGGTAAACAGATCAGTCGAGGAACATTGTCGCGCACTATCGAGGCAGCAATGGGACGAAATCTGCAACTCCGTCGATGGTCAGATGCGCAATGGCAAGACATGGAATATGTTAAAGCATCTCCTCAACGAAAACACCACCAAAACAAATCAAAAGCATGTCATCGCTCGAATTTTGCATAAAGAGATAGGGCACACTACAGAACAGCAAGTTGTCCAGCAGCTCGTGCATAAGTACCTCCCAATCAAAAGAGGATTGGCACCACCAAGTAGACAGTACCAGGGCACGCCAAATCCAGGTCTTGAGGGCGACTTTAACATCGAGGAGATCAGAAGAGCCTTGCATGATCTCAACGGCAGGTCGGCCCCTGGTCCGGACGGTATATCAAACAAGGCCCTGCGTAACCTTGATGACGATTCAATTGAAACCCTGAGGGATATGATCAATTCAGCATGAAAAGAAGGCAGGGTGCCAGAGCAGTGGAAGCTGGCCAGCACGATCCTTATTCCTAAGCCAGGAAAGCCCCCTAACTTGGACAACATGAGGCCAATATCCTTGACATCATGTATCGGCAAGGTCGCAGAACATGCCATACTGCACAGGATAAACAAGTACTTGGAAGATAACAACATATATACACACAATATGGTTGGATTCAGGGCAGGGCTATTCACACAAGATGCATTGAAGCTTATCAAACACCAGGTCATTGACAATGAAACCAGAGACGTGAGAGCCATTCTGTGCCTAGATCTAGAAAAAGCGTTTGACAACATCCACCATTCATTCATACTCGAAGCAATTTCCAAGCTTGGTCTAGGGAAAGCCTTCTATGACTACGTATGGTCCTTTCTTACAGATCGAAAAGCCGTGATGAAGATTGCAGATATCGAGACCGCAGAAATCGAACTAGAAGCAAGGGGCACGCCACAAGGGGCAGTGATTTCACCAATGCTGTTTAACATTGCCATGATTGGACTGTCAAAGAAATTATCGAGCATTGAAGGATTGAAGCACAGCATCTACGCAGATGACATTATCATCTGGTGCACAGGTGGAAGCGATGGGCAGATTGAGAGCGCTCTGCAAGAGGCGATTGACACCGTAGAAGACTACCTTCGCCCTTCCGGGCTCAAGTGCTCCTCGAGTAAGTCAGAACTTTTGCTTTATCGGACTGCACGCCGGGGACCAAAGCCCAGGGGATGGAAGCCGTTAAACCAGATAGACATCCATCTCCGTACAAATCAAGGGGATGCCATCCAGAGGGTCGGCTCCATCAAAGTCCTGGGAATGCTGATAGAGTCTACCGGCACCAACAGCAAATCTATAGCCAAGTTAACTCGGAAAACAGACAGTGCGGTGCACCTCATACGCAGAGTGGCCAACAAAAGAAATGGGATCAAGGAAGACAACCTCATCAGGTTGATGCATGCGTTTGTTCTAAGTCACTTCACATACGAGGCAGCAATGCACAACTGGTCAAGAGCAGAGTCCGAGACACTGAATGTGCTCCTCAGGAAAGTTATCAAGAAGGTCCTGGGCCTACCCATACATACCAGCACCGAGCGTCTGCTTGAGCTTGGCATACACAACACGCTCGAAGAAATAGCAGAAGCCCAAGAGAGAGCACAGTTTGCAAGGTTATCTACTACAAGGTCGGGGAGAATGATCCTGCAGGAGCTGGGCCAAAACCCAATAGCAATCAGACGCAATTACAATGATATCCCTGACAAAATCAGGGATACTATCACGGTATCTCCTATACCGAGAAACATGCATCCAGAACACAACGTCGGAAGAAGTGTAGCGAGGGCCAGGACTATACTTCGTCAAGTCTCAAACGAGGAACGAGGGGTCGTATTTGTTGACGCGGCTTCCTACGCCAATGGGAAAGCGTTTGTGGCAGTGGTAGTCGATGGGGCTGGCCATGTCGTCAACTCAGCGACGGTCAGGACGAAAGACCCAATCATTGCGGAACAAGTGGCCATCGCCTTAGCACTCAAGATGGATAACATTGAAGTGGTCTACAGTGATTCCATGGCAGCACTACGGGCGTTCGCCAAGGGGACGGTCTGTGAACAAACGCTAAAAATACTGCAAGGCAAGAACATAACACATCATCTTCTGAGTTGGTTCCCAGCTCACCTTGGACAAATCAACGATTCCCCTCCCAATCTCAACGAAGCAGCACACGAGGCGGCGCGAGAACTCTCCAACCGCGCCTCCCCGGGGATGCGTTCTAGCGGTGAAGGGGATAACCGGGAAATTCTTACAACATATAACGAGCTCGCTAAACATTTCTACCTGTCTAGAAGAATTTTTCCTCCACCTCACAAAAATCTAACCCGGCCCCAATCACTTACATTAAGGCTTTTGCAAACGCGGATGTACCCTACTTTGAAAATGTTACACGTCATGTACCCTGACCTATATCCAAGTAATCTTTGTCCACATTGTGGGGAAATAGCTTCATTAGAACACATGCTCTGGCAGTGCACCAAATTCGCTCATTTATCGCACATCACCTCTGCCAGATGGGAGGCGGCAATCCGCAGCTCATCCTTGGCAGATCAGCTCTGGGCTGTCCACCAAGCCCGCGAGGCGGCTGAGGAGCTTGGCATCTCAGTCCCCACGTGGGAGCTGCCCGCAACACAGTGATCTGTGTTTTGGAGGACCAAATAAAAGTTTATCCAATCCAATCCAACCAGATGACACGGTCTCGATTACTTATCTCCCCGAAATAAGTGACCACAAGGTCATCCATACCGAATTCGCATTTAAACCGTTAATTCGTTAAAACACCCAGAAAACCATTCGGTTGTATGACAAGGAGAATTACGAAGCAATAAATTTGGCGCTCAATGCATTCTTATCCAGTTTAGAAACTACTTTCTTTTACCGGTTTGTCGAAGAAAAATGGACATTGTTTAAGGAAAAGGTCAATGAATTGACTGACAGGTTTATTCCGAAATCCCACTTCCGCGCAAACTGCCAAAAGCTGTGGTTCTCTAAAACTCTGAAAAGATTAGAAAACAAGAAAAACACATGTTTAGGTTAGCAAAAAGACTAGAAGACCCGCAAAAGTGGCAGAAATACTACGCAGTTGAAAAAGCTTATTTATGCGCAGTCCAAGACGCAAAGAATTCTTTTTCCTGCGTTGACTTACCAAGCATGCTGACTAACAATCAAAAATTTTAGCAGGTGTTGAACCCCCCTGCATACTGCCCCGATGACTCTTACCAGTGAATTGGGTCACGTATTCACCGATGATCAATGCGCTAACATCTTCAACACCACTTTCTCATCAGTGTTTACCAAGGAAAGTAACGTGTCATTTACAATACCACCCACTATTATAGAATGTGCTATGCCACTGGTATCGTTCACTGCTAATGGAATTATGTGCTTAATCGACACATTAAAACTTTCCTCCTCTTCTGGTATTGACGAAATCAACTCCAAATTCCTTAAGAATACAAAATATATTTGTGCATCTTTTCTATGGTTGCTTTTCTCATAGTCACTTTTAACAGAACGTCTACCAGATGACTGGAAGAACGGGAAGGTCGTTCGAACTTTCAAATCGGGTAACAAAAACTCGCCATTAAACTATCGTCCCATATCTTTAACCAGCGTGCCCTGTAAAATCATGGAACACGTCATCTACACGCATATCATAGACTTTTTTGATTCAAACAGCTTTTTTATCCAGCACAACATGGTTACCGCAGAGGTTTCTCTTGTGAAACGCAACTGGCCTTATTTTTTCAAGATTTGCATACTAACTTGGACTGTAACTTGCTAACCGATGTCGTATTTCTAGATTTTTCCAAAGCGTTCGACAAAGTACCCCATTCTCGACTGTTACTAAAACTTTCCCAGTTAAATCTTCACCCGAACATACTAAATTGGATCAGAGAATTCTTCGCAAACCACTCCCAGTCTGTTAATATCAACAACCATACCTCTAATCCTTTTCCAGTAACATCCGGAGTACCCCAGGGTTCAGTTCTTGGTCCCCTTTTTATTCCTTATATACATAAATGACTTGCCTTCAAACCTAACCTGTAAAACCCGCCTGTTTGCTGATGACTGCATTATATATGACACTGTTACTGACATTTCAAAACAGTCATCCTTACAAGCCAACCTAAACTGCCTCCAGGAATGGTGCAAGCGCTGGCTCATGCACCTTAACCCGAGTAAATGTAAAGTCGTTTCATTCTATCGCCACCGCATGCCGCTTGTGTATCCGTACGCAGTTAATGCCATCCCGCTAGAAAATGTTCCGTCATTCAAGTATTTGGGCGTCACTCTTTGTAGCGATCTTTCATGGAACATACACATCACTAATATCATTTCATCTGCAAATAAAACATTGGGTTTTCTTAAACGCCATTTACGCCTCGCTCCACAACACGTAAAATTACAAGCATACAAATCCATCATTCGTCCTAAACTAGAATACGCATCGCCAATTTGGGACCCTCGACAATCTTATCTTACACATGCCATCGATTCGCTTCAAAACCGGGCCGCTAGATTTATTCACTGTTCATACTCTTCCACTGTCAGCGTATCTGGATTGAAAGCAGAATCTGGTTTACCAGATCTAGAACTTCGCCGTCGTATTGCCAGCCTGCCATTGTTCCACAAAATTTTTCATGTCCCTTGGATGCCCCACCTTATATCGTTCCCACAACATGCATATCTCACCACACGAGCCATTTGCTTCAAGTTGCTCGGCCACGTTCCCAGACTTCTACTTTTTCTGCCTCGTTTTTTCCACGTACCGCACCAGACTGGAACAGCCTTCCCAGTGAAATTGCAACCATTCCCTGCTTATCATCGTTCATAGAAAATATCAATTCAAATTATCAATTCAAATATCAATTCAAAATATCAAATATCAACACTAGGACAACAGGCATGTCGGAATTCTAAGATTTGTCAATGTCATCTGATGTCGTGTTGCAGAGTGTCGATCCTTTGGCTAACACGGGGGCACTGTTAGGACTTTCCGACAGCATAAATTTTGGTCGTTTCACGCGGGACAATTAAGAGGGTGCAGAGACCACGTTAACAGAAATTAGGCCTACAATGGAGAGTGCCACGCCAGGCACTCAGTCGCCTCGCGATGCGAACAAAAGCGGCTGTTGTAAAAGTTGCTCCGACACACGGCGCAACTGTAGGCGAGTCTGCGGGCAATAGTTTGCCGTCCAGCAAGATACTCTTGCAGAATGCGCTGTCAGTTATGCAAAGCCTCGCAAGCGCCCTGCAGAACACAGCGCAGGCCCCCGTGCAGACTGTGCAACCACGACTGCAAGAGCGCCAACGAGTATCTTGACCGTTTGCTTGACTATCAGCAGGCGACGGGACTTTCTGACGCCGAACTTCTCAAGCGTATAATCCTGGTGTCACTCATGGAGCAAGCGGCTCGATGGTTCCGGCTGATTTGACATCGCGCTCACACGGTACAAGAGTTCCGTAGCGTTCCTGTGGCAAATTCCTACCAGCTAATTATGAGTGGTGTTTGCAGAGAGAATTGGAGCTACGAACCCAGCAATCCAGAAGAATTCTTGCTGAAGTATGTACGGGCGATGGACGAAGTGTATCGTCTCGCTAACCCTCATGCCACCAATGCAGAAGAAGTCGAGCGCGTTATGCGACACGGGCACCCAACTTTTGCGGCGCACTTCAGGGGATGCAAGTTCACAAACCTAGAAGAGCTCGCCACCGAGACGAAGCGCATACAGGGGGACATCCTCGCTGCGTGATCGTATCGCCCACCTTCGCCCGCAGTGCAGTCAATCGAGCACCGCTGTGCGTAAAATGGCAGCGCGGTAGCCTCGGAAGTATTTAGGGGTAATGCGTCAGCATTGTTTGCTGATGAGCACATACCACGCGGTTGGGAGCTGTCAGACCACGCTTTAGACACCTACGCTTACACTGTCCGTACAGCCTACCCCAACCTCCCGCGTGACATTCCACGGCAGGAGGCGCTGTTGACACGAGGCCTACCGAGCCGCGCAACCCTGAGCAAGGACCAACTGATCGAGGCGACTTACGATCGAGCCGGCGTGGTTTCCGCGGTCCTTGCTATCGATGCGGCGCGCCGGGGCACATTGCCTGTGAATGCGACTGTATACCAGGCGGGGAGCGAACGCGCGGTTCGAGAAACGGACGGCGCCGCCGTTGAATTACATCAGTCACCACGCGACGATCAGTAATTCCACTGATGCGCAGGTGATGTCGTAGACTTGCCCGCGCCTCTGATAGAGTTAATGATAGCTCGAAAGAAGTTCGTAGCATTTTTGGATACTGGACAAGCGATTCTCTATTCGACGACGATGTGTTGCACCATGTCCACGAGAACAATATCCGCTTGAGACAAAGCAACACCATCTTCCGCCTTACTACGGGCACAGCACAATCGAGCGGCGCGGCTAGGCTAGTGATCCGCTGGGAAAGACGCGTGAGACGACAACGTTTCGTGCATCTTTTTGGGCTGTCAATGTCTCTAATCCTGGGTTGAGACTTACTCGCAAAGTCGGGTATTGTCATTGACATTGCATATGGCGGTTACCGGGAGCGCAACCGAGAGGCACTAAAGCTTTTCTCGAAGGCCCCCGCATTGACAAAAGCATGCCAATTGCAGGGAGAGGCGCGAGTATGTAGGGAGGAAAGCGTGCAAAGAAAGCGAGTAACCACCCCGCTGGAACAATGTGCTGCGCTGCAGGGAAGGTCAGTGCACAGTTTTGGTAGAGACAGTGCCTGCCAGAAGGGGAACGAGCGGAGCTGTCGTCGCTGTTGTACAAGTACGACGCGATGTTTACGGACCACCCCGGCCGCACTACGCTGGTCAAGCACAGAATTGACACGGGTGATGCACGACCTTGGAAACGCAATACCTGAACGATCAGCTTGGCTAAGCTGAAAGCACTTGACGCCGCCTCAAACGAACTCATCGACACAGGCGTAGTTGAGAGGTCAAACAGCCCATAGGGTTTCCCAGAAGTTCAAGTTCCAAAGAAAGATGATACATATCGCCTTTGTGTAGACTACCACAGGCTGTATGAGGTTACGAAGAAGGGCGCGAATCCTTTTCCCTTCATTTCATCGTTAGTATGCAACCTAGGCGGGGCGAAGTACTTCACTATGCTCGACGCTAGCCGTGGATATTTTAAGGTTGAGATGGACAAGCGGGATAAAGAGAAATCGGCTTTCCCATGCCACAGAAGACATTTACAATTCAGGAGAACGTCTTTTGGCTTGGTGGGAGCTCCTGCTACGTATCAGAGGCTAATGGATCGTGTTCTGGGAGACGCAATGTGGCAGCCCGCACTCGTATATTTAGACGACATAGTGGTTTACTCGGAAACGTTTGAGAAGCACTTGCGCCACTTGAGAGACGTTCTAGAAAGGCTGAGGTCTGCGAGCATCACTCTGAACCCAAACATAGCTTAGATAGCGGCGACCTGAATAATGTTATTGGGATTCACGCTTGACGAGGGTCGCATTTTGCCAGATAAAGGTAAGCTAGAGCGATAGCTATCCATCCCCGAACAATATCGTTAAGCTGAGGCACTTTCTAGAGATGGTAAACTTTTATCGCCAATTCATTCCAGACTGCGTGGCAGTGCAGGCGCCTTTGACGAAGCTTTTGAGGAATGGCAAGCGTTGGGCTTGTAGCCAAGAGCAGGAGGCCGCACTGCATTGCCTTACAAAGTTGCTGGACAACACAGCCGAGCTGCAGCTACCCGATTTGAACAGAAAGTTCGTGATTCACACAGACGCAAGCGATCTGGGCTTAGGAGCAATGCTGCTTCAGGAGCTAGGAGGATCCCTCCAACCGATCGCGTTGGCAAGCCGTACGTTGATGCCGGGGGAGAGGAACTACTCGGTAACCGAGAAAGAGTGCCTTGTGATAGTTTTCACTCTCCGTAAGTTTGACTTTTACATTGATAAAGTTGCGTTGTGATTGACACTGACCACATGGTTCTCACGTGGTTGAGACGCTTGAACGAACCAAGTGGCTGCCTGGCGCGTTGGGCATTGCTGCTGCAGCGTTACGACTTCACCGTTTGCTACCGCAAGGGTAAGAACACTGCCGCAGCCGATGCACTATCGCCTGCTCCAGTTGGACACAAGGCAAGTCATGTGACTAACTCAGAACGAACTTCGAGTGACACACTCGCGCTAATAGAAACAGTGGAGCAAACGTTAGCTTGAGGCAAAAGCGTGAACCACTTAGAGGCTGTCCTTAGTGCAGAGATTGTTTTCAGCAGAAGGAAACTGTTAGAAACTTAGCAGAAAGATCCATTTTGTCGAAAGGTGTTCGACGGGCTCCAGGAGCCGGGTGGTAGTGAGGCCACCGTGCACATGGGGGCAGCTGGTATTGCTGGCGGTGCGGAGCGGGCAACAGCTGGTAGTGCTGTGACCGCACTGGATTTATATCTGCCGGATTCTGTCGGCGTCCTGCTGAGGTACATCCTATCCAACGATGACACAAGTGAGTCATTCAAAGTCGTGATACCGCGCACGTTGAGAGGAGCACTTCTTAGCTACTTTCATGATTCACGCATTGCTGGGAATGTGAGCAGCCCTAAGACTTACGTTAAGTTGTGTGGCCTCGATACCTGGCCAGGCATGAAGCGGGATGTAATTCGCTATGGCCGTTCATGTCGCGTCTGCCAAAGTGTCAAGCCACGAGGCGGACGTCTGCCCGGCCTCATGCAACAGATTAACAGTCAGACTCCCTGGCAAATCGCGGCAAGTGGCGTAATGGGCCCGTACCACACAACTGCTTTTCCTAGCAGGATGGATCGTAAACAGAAACAAGTTCTTGCTGGTGATCACGGATCAAGTCACTAAATGGGTGGAACTTTTCCCCCTTAGGAAATTGATGGCTCGAGTGATCTTAGGGAGGTTTTTACCAGGTTTGGGTTCCCTGAGCAGTTGATTACAGACGAGTCATATTTCACTGTGAAGGTGTTTGTTGAGACGTGCGCCGCGTTGGGCATCAAGCACAAGAAAACAATCACCTATCATGCTCAGTCGAACCCCATGTAACGAGTCAATCGCAACATCAAGCACATGCTTGTTGTGTTCTCTGAAAGACATAGAGACTGGGATACCTACCTTCCAAGATCAGTTTTGCATTGCGATCGACCATGGACCGATCAACTGGGTATGCACCTTCTTCTCTGAACCTGGGGAGAGAACTGCCGAATCCGATGAAGACTGTACTTGCGGATGGCAGTAGAGTGCCAGTGGCGACATCAGCCCGCGCTGAATACACAACACAGCTGGGCGAAAAGCTAGCTGAAGCTTTACATAAAGCTCGGTATAATCTCAGAACTGCTAGGGTTTAGCAGCAGGCGCAGTACGACCGCACGCATCGGAACATACACTACGAAATGGGCAATCTGGTGCTGCGGCACCATCATGTTCTCAGCGATTGTAGCAAACAGTTTGCTGCCTCGCTGGCACCGGAATTGTCCGAGCTATACCGAGTACGAAAGAAAGTTTCCTCGCTCGTCTATCGGCTCGCGAACATGAAAGGCAAACCTAGCGACGGACAAGGGCATGTATGTGACTTGAAACCCTACGTGTCATGGGAGGAGCAAGAGGACTACAGTCAGTCTCTCTCCAGGCCGCAGGCGGCAGGTGAGATTGCTCGACATTGAGTGAGGAACCCAGAACTGCGTTACTTCGTGTGTAACAGGCGGAGACAACTCTCCACGGCAGGCCGCGTTTGATATGTTTGATGCAAGATGCAAGGTTCACGCACAACACATATGCGACTGTCAACCTTTCCTCTGTTCTGTGTCGACTTTCACTGAGCAGATGGAGAGTCTAAAGGGAAAGAGGTGCCGCCGTAACAGCTCGGAGAGGAAACCACTCCTCCAGCTGGATCACCCACAACACCCTCCATGTCGGCATCGCGGCCCCAGCCAACCAAGCAACGCCACTTCCAGCCTACCCCATCGCCCTCATCCCCGGGCTTTTACGCAAGAGGCGCCTGGGTGACCAACCGCCAGCCCAGCCGGGAGAGCAAGCTACGTCAAAGCCGCTGTCACAAGGACGAGCCTACCTAGCCGAGCCATGGTTGTCCGGACATCCTTATGGCCTCTGCTACCTCGAGGCCATGGCTCAGCACGCCGAAGATGATTCTCGAGCCTGCCAGACTGGAGCAGCCGCGACCCGTTACTGCATCCCAGACTATGCTGAAGAGGGTGGCCTGGGCCAATGCTGAAAAGCGTCACTACCATATTTACTCGCGTAATCCTCGCACTCGCATAATTCTCGCACCCCGAACATCGCCCCCCCAAAAAATACGATTTTTTTTTCCTCGAGTAATTATCGCACCCCCGAAAACTGCCGCAATAAAGTCGTCTGCTCGTTCCAGCCATTGATAATGATAGCGTGCACCATCTGGCGCCATCTCTTAAGCATCAAGTGTACTATTGCACGGAGATCCAAGCCAAGCCGAACTGGCCAGTGCGCATTGCGGCGTGTTTTGTGTGTTGTGTTGGTAATCTTGGCACGTTATGGGGCGATACTGCAGCCACATGGCTGCTTCAAGTTGCAAGTGATAGATCATGCGCTAAACAACGGCAACAGGCCCGTCAGTAGGCCCTTCGGAGCCTACGAGTTTTGTGTTCGCTACTGATGACGGCAGCTGAAAGCCACCAAGACGCGTTGGGCCTGCCGTGTGCCTAAAACTGGGATTGATGGTAAACTTTATTTCTTCAGAAGGGAATTGCAGACGTTTCTGTTAAATAGCCATCAGCCCAATACTGACGTCCTACGCTTACTTTTTGTAGGCTCCTTTTGAGCGCCGACTGCTACCGCTACGCCCGCAACGCCAACAAGCTTCGCGTATGGTATTCTAATTCTCGACTATTTGCTTCCACTTTTTGTGTCCCAAATAAATCTTGTCTTGTGTTGAACCTCTGCTTTTATTGTTGAGGTAAGTTCTAATTAGTACTTCTTAAAGTTTGCTGTAAGGTGCTTTTGTGAGAATTCCGATTTGCGGTTACTTCATTTTCTTTTTCGCTCTTTGCGTTTTCGTAGAAAGTTTTCCCCGCGTAATTCTCGCACCCCCCAACTTTGCATTGGTTTTCTGGCAAAAAAAGTGCGAGGATTATGCGAGTAAATACGGTAACTGGCAACACTCAGTCGCCACCAACGACCTGAGTGGCGGAGGTCAACAGGGCGCGGTCCGGACCAAAGTGATACCGGCACTGGATCCAGAGCGGCAGTAATGGTGGCAAAAGCGACAGCAGTGGCAGTAACGGTAGAGGAGGTGACCGCGGTGGCGATGACTGGCCATGATGCAAGTGGGCACAGCAACAGTGTTGGTGGCTACTTTGGATGCAGCGGAGACAAGTGGGGGAACCGGCGGCACCCACGGCAAAGGGCCAACCGCAGGAGGGCACGGATTTGGACCCTCCGTCCTAGCCTTCCTCGATGATGAATAACAAAATATTCCCCTGTGGCAGTCTCTGTCGTTCTGGGGGGCCTACTTAAGGGGGAGAGGATGTGAGGGAGCCCGTGCACCCAGCCTCCCTTTCCTTATAGGGGCAGCGCGACAGCCTGGTTGCGGGGACATGACTGTCCCTTCGAGAGTCAATAAAGCCTCTTGTGAGGGGATGGAACACCCCCGTGGCCAGCACTCGCGATTCCCCCTTCCCTGGCACTCGGAACGGGTTTCCCCTTCCTCAGCAAGAAAAGGTATTATTCTCGTCAGAGAGACAAAAACAGGGTCAGTGAACAAAACTAGCTTGCGGACGGCTACACGCTCTCGCTGACACTGGCTTTGGAAGAAGGAGGTCGAACCTGCAACCCCCTGCGAGCCGAGGACGACAACGATCAAGGAGGCGTCTACCTTCAAAGGCGTCTACCTTTAAAGGCGTCTACCTTTGTTTCTGTAGTATCTCCTCGCGACATTTACACGCTATTTCTAACGTATAGCAATAATGTGTCGTTTCGTTGACCTAGCCTGTTACCTTATTCGTCCGAACCCGTGAAGCTGCAATGAGACAAGCTATAGATGGTGGCGTTAATCATGCACAGTACGATTGTTGTCGGTTGGAATATTAGCTAGGCTTCTGCGTCAGCTGTACATAAGACAAACCCCCTACAACGTATACCAGAATGGTCAGTAAATGCTCGCTGCGGACAAAGAATGGTCCGTTATATTCATTGTGAGGAAACTTTCGCTTCCTTAAAACAAGGTTCTATATATATGGGCATCTATGGCAATTTCAAGGGGAATTACAATCACTTCGTCATATCCAGTAGTCTGTTATATCCCGCTTCATTACTTTGAGGTTCTACGGCAATGTTTTGTAACAGTTCATGAAATTTTATTTGCATGCAAGATTTGAAGTTAAGGTAACAAGTGCGCTCGTCTAAAAGAAACAGTTATTAAACACATTCTTTCCATGTTTTTCAGAGGGCCACAAGTAATGATTTCATAAATTCCTAACAACTCGCGCATTCTAATTCTTAGCATTTATTACCTCAAAAGCAAATTAAGAATTTTTTCAAGCAGGCTCAATGCTTTGTGTCAAGGGAGTGAGCATCATCTCAGAAGCAGCAAGGTGTACTTTGATATTGTCTTGAGTAAGGAGAAGACGAAGTGGGAGGAGAAGCTTGTGGAACAGGCACGAGGCACGAGTGCATTCAGGGCAGAGCACACGGCTTGAAGCGCCTGACACGAGCCGTAATGCAAGAGGAATGCGCGATGAGCTGGCATTGCTTGCGTGGCTAGAGAAGAATACGGTCGCATCGGTAGCTACGTTCTACCGATGGGTGCAGCGAACAGACATTCGACTTCGAAGGCCGCGACGCTGGCATTCTTCTTTACGATCAAAAATAGTGTTTTGTGTGTGTGTGTGTGTATGTGTGTTTTTGTTTTCGTTTTACGTTTTTGTTCTGCTCCAACACACTGGATCGTGACTTGTTCCATGCGGTATTACAGTGTAGACCACCTGCAACATAACCGCTTATAGTGCCAGACCATGTGGGAATTGAGGCTGGCCCGCTGCCTTTGCGCGGGCTTTGCCGCCTTTTCTGCCATTCTCATGTCCCGACATGTCTGCCCTCCTTTGCTGTCTGCCGCGCTGGGAAGGGCGGAGTGACGTTTAACTCCCTCACCCGGTAGCGGATGTTGACTGTGGCGGCGCGCGGGGAGCCTCCCGAGAGGTTTTCGCGCGCTGCGTCGGGAGCGGTGAGTACTTTCCGGGACTTCAAACGGTGAGCCACGCATTATTTTCCGTCCGTCGAGTCCCGTCGCTCGGGGCTCGTCGGACTTCGCCGACGGCGCCTCGCGCCCGAGGCGAACGCTCACCTTTTGTTGCCCCGCTGCGTACTCACGGCCGAAGGGCAGTACGGTGCCCTAGTGCGTGGCCTAGCTACGCCGACCCGTCTCCCTTCGAAGCCAACGCGAGCGCCTTTGCCCTCGCTCGAGCAACCGGGCCCTTTGTCCCGGTGTCTCCGTGGATCACCTTTACCGCGGAGACGTGCTCGTGGCACCCTGTGTAGTACTTTGTGCCCGTGGCGTGGATAAGCCTACTTGCTTTCCCGCCGCGCCTTTTTGCAACGGGCTGTACTGCGTTTGGTGTTGCCACAATAAAGTGTTGCAACTTTGAGCAGTATCGTGTTCTCGCCACGGTGACGGTTAATGCGTGCCCTGCGGCTCGCTAAGACCGGACCCACGCTGGTGGCCGTACTCCTTCGGGATACGTGTACACCACAACCAATACAACGCGGTCTTATTTGACTCCCGTTTACCCTACCGTACAGCAACGTGTACAGTTGAGCCCGCTTATAACGAACCTGAGCGTGAGGTGGCATCCGTTGGTTATATCCAAAGCTCATTGTAAATGAAACACAGCTTATAAAAAGTTCCAAGTTAAAATCAAAAATTATTTTTTTGCAAAAAAGCCCCATAATACACGTCTCTTTCGACAGCGCAGATGTGATAAGTACCGTCTCGAGTTTAAGGTGGCGGCGTGTTCTCCGCCGAGGCCTTACAAGCTGTCAGAGGCTGTCTATGTAGCCAATTGCTACAGGCACGCTCGTAGTCGCTGGCTCTGAAGTTTCGTCGTCGTCATCCGATTCCTCTGCATCGCTGTTACCGCGCCCTTCATTCAATATGCCCTCACCCATGCACGGCTTCGCAGTGTCGACAACATCATCATCGGCCGTAATGAAGTCATCCCAGCAGATGTCCCGCTCTCCCAAATCGAAGTCAACGACGCGCTGCCACCAATTAGCGGATCCTCTTCCGGGGCTTCAGGCTTGGCATCGGGTTCGGCGTCAATGAAGCCGGCCTTGCAGAAACAGTTTTGCACGCATGTAGCCTTCACCTCAGTCCACGATGCCTTCAGCATCTTCAAAGCTGAGTACAAGGTCACCCGAAGCGGCAGGTTGGCTGCGGGGCAGTCAGCAGCCATGAGCAAGCGCTCCACAATGCGGCGCCTATGATAACTCTTGAACGCTCGAATGATGCCCAAGTCCAGCGGTTGCACCTTAGATGTTGTGTTGGGCGGCAGGAAAAGCGGGGTTACTGCCGTCAGTGAGGCTTGTACATGGTGCGCGGATAGTTGTCGACCACGAGCAGCATGCGCCTGCCTTTCTTGAGCATGTCTTGGTGAAATTCACGCTGCCACTCTACAAATAAATTGCGCGTCATTATGTCTGTAACGAACAGGCACATATCCTCGAAAGCAACGCGACTTCTTCGATTTGCCGATTACAAAGGACACGCGCCAGTCACTGCCATCTATATTAGCGCACAAAAGTGCTGTGACGCGCACTGTGCTATGTTTGCCACTAGTAAACATGTCGCCTTTCATGGCGCGAGTTTTTCCGGTAGCATCTGATAAAATAGCGCAGTTTTGTCCGCGTTAGAAACGTCTCGCTCCACATAGCTGGAAATGGTGTCTCGATTTGCTTTCAGCCACGAGGCAACGTCTTGGTCACTTGCCGAGGCCGCCTCACCAACTATTAATTTGAACACAATGCCATGGCACACTTTGAACAGATGTAGCCAGCCAATTCCGGGGCAGAAGTCGGGAAAGTCCAAAAGGAATGCAAAGTCTTTCGCTTTGGCCAGCAACATAGGACCGCTTACCGGAATGTTCCGAGCTCACTTGATGCTTGATCTTCACTTTGTTTTGCACAAACTTCCCACGACAACATGCCTAACCGCAGACTAGGCCAATATTGCCTAAGCAACATTGGTCGCTTTTCGTTACTGGTCATGGACAATCAAAGTTGCGATTTTCTACGGAATCCCCAAACTTTTTTGCAATGGCTCCACTTGAAGAATATGAAATTATATTGTTAATGAAAAGGGAGGCATGGACAAAGGGGGCACACTTGTAAAATGAAACAATTGGCACAATTCAGCACACAAAACTTTGGTCGTGATTTGACACAGTTTCTGCGTAATGCGTATAATCGAGGTGGTCTGAAACGTAGTAGACAAATTTCCGTGATAGTACTTTCTTTTGATAGTTTCTTTCCCACATTTATTTCATTAGCTATGTGAGTATTTAAACGTTAATTTTGAACATTTGAAATTTTGCATGTTTGTGAGCACCCTGCATCGCATGCCTTGATGCAACTGATAAACAAATGAGGCAGCATGTTTAGCATGTTTTGCGCAAGTGCAGCCTATAAAAAAATGTTCTTTTGGTTATAGTGTGGTACCGTGGATATTCCCAACTTCAGCGACTTAAGTTATAAGCAGTCCTTGGTGTGCCACACTTCGGTAGGATAGCTTGAGTTCATTGCGAACGTGGTTTAATTTACTTGTGAGCACACGAGTGTCATGCAGAAAAGCCCAACATGTCACTGAAGGGGTGACTAAAATTTTTTAATAAAAATACACAAAAAAAGGTTTGGTTGCTAAGTGCACATTTTAAAGGCGAGTCCATATACAACAATCTACTGATATAACGACCACTTAGTGCGCCACCTTCAAGTTCGTTATAAACGGGCTTGACTGTATAAATTATTGGTCAAGATTGTAGCAAACAATTAAGGCACTTTGTCCCACAGTATTTTCTTCCAATACAGTCAAGCCCTGATAATTTAGGTCCCCTGGCTCTTTCATATACAAAGAGCTGCCAGACACATATATGCATTGAAGACATTCCCATTCCTGGCGTCGTATCATTAAAACTTTGATGCTTCTACGAAATCTGAGCAAATCCTGTAACATTATACATATTCTTTCACGCAGAGCACGTCTTATTTCAGCAAGTGCGTCCTTTTAGTTGTTTCATCACATCCTGCTTGCCACAACTGTATTAAACAAGTATGTTAAGCTAGCAACACAAAAAAGCATGGTCGAAATACAATGAGACCGCTCACAGCCAATCTTCTCGCAGTGAAAACCCGTGCGGTAGTCGTGTTCCGTGGCACGCTCTATGAGCTCGCCATGGTACGGGTTGCGCACAATCCGGGGACGCCGGAAGCCAGGCCGACAGCGACACTGGTAGCCACCCCGCCGGAAGCCATAGCCGTGCACTGGTTCACACTGCAGCAAATGAAACGAATTGTGTACCGAAAGAGAGCCTGACCGAACTACCTCAACCAATCATTTTGAACCATCACAGACATTGTGTCTGCCAAGTATTCAAACTGAAATTTCAAACTGAAAGTCGGTTTACCTTTTTCCTCACAGGCACCACACTCTGACATGGGGTCAGGATGCATAATGCTGAGTGCCCCTGCTTAGATGAAGAAGCTAGGCTGTGCAGCGAAGAAATTCCTCCAGCACACGGGAGTGGCAGGCAAAGAGGCACTCCAGTACAGGGTAACTATTTCCTTACCACCCCATTGATCACAGGCCACTATTCAAAGAAGAGTGCCCCACTCCTGGTTTCATAGCACCCTGTCAGTTAGTGTACATGTTGCTCTCACGTTTTTACAACAGTTCACATTTCCTTCATGAGGCACATTTTAAAAGACCCAAAGGTTAAAGCACACTCCAGTGACATGATGGCATTCACACCTGAAACCATGAGCCCTCGAAAAAGAGCAGTTTTTTCAACAGTAATACACTTGATTTTCTAGACTGTTCAAGCAGCAATGACTAGGACAATGTGCTGACATCTAGTTGGGTAGAAAAATTTCAGTGAATAAAATGGGACCATCAGCTGTAAGCCGCGAGGAAGTGTTGTTTTCACTAGAACTGTGTGAATGGCACAATTCTGGGGGCAAAAGAAATTTCAATATTAAAGTTTCACATGATTCGATGTTCACAACACTTAACATGTGCAATCATATTTCCCTGTCGAGGTACCATAACTCACTACGCTGGCGACTATTCTGAAGCACAAAAGAAATGAATGAGCCCTAAACTGGCCAAGCGAAGCAAACTTACACCCTTTTTAGGACACATTCTAAAATGTTCTAAAACGCACATAAGCCCCTTTTCCTGGGCGACATTACTGTGAACAAGGCTATCATACGGTAGCCAAAAATTCATTTCTCAATATCCGAATTTTTTTTTTATTTTGGTCCACACTCATTCATTTCATTTGTAATTCACGCTTCTTCCTGATCAGACAATGCTTCGTCAAACCATGGACCGACAGGTCTTCTGATGATGTTGCATCAACCTTAGAGCCGCTAAGACTTGCAATATCTGCAGAGGCCATGTTTCAAGCTGTCCAAGCAACCTATCTACACGCAGCATGCAACCTCAGCCTACTGTCTAAGGTAACTTTCAGTAGATTTTCTAATAGCACACATTAAGGCGGCGCTCTCACTCCGGCGGCACGAACACATCGTTTTTGTCACTTTTCCAACTGACGTGGCGGCTGTTCTTCCTGTCTTATATAGTTGGTTTATGTGTCATTGAAAAGCTTAATTTTTGTACATTTTAAACATATCTATTAAAAAAAAGTAAGCTTTTAGCATTTGGGTAGGGAGAGCCAAGAATAAGCGCTATTTACATGGTTTGGCCTGACTGTGTGTCAGCAGTGACCATTTTCTGAAAAATCTGCTGCAGTTACAGCACTGTTCTTTGCGCAAAACATTTAAGACATATTTATCTATTTCCTCAACGTAGCAAATTATTCTAGCACTTTTACTGTATTGCTGATTAGCTTTTGAAAAGAGCCAAATTTAGTAAATGTCGATGCGGACTATCCCGCACCTATTCGCTAGAGAAAATTCATTTTCTGGGTGTATATAGAGGATGGCATTTTCCGTTTGAGTCCTCAATTTTATTTATGTATGCCCGCTCGCTTTTTAATTATATTGGTCTAAATTGGGCTATATTCTCATTAGATAGACCTACCGTGGCCCATTTTTGCGGAGAACTACTGAAGTTCGTTAGCTGAATTTGCACGTGGATAAACTAGAACCCCTGATCTATTTCCTCAACGTAGCGTTTTTCAATAAAGCAAGCAGAAATGCGAAACAAAGCTCGCAAATTGTCTTAATTTATCGTGCCGTAAACATCAACGAAATCGTTGTTATCTTGAAATAGCGCTAAAATCTAAGCATGCATAGCCTAAAATATAACAGTTACGGTCTCCTGGTATACTTATGCACACGAATCGCACACAAGAACTGCAGGAATATTGAGAAATCTACATTATTCTTATCACTACAACGAAAATATTCCCCTAGCGCCACCTAAACAGAAATAAGGAAAGCGCTGAATTTGAAGGTTCCCTGTCTCCCCGAATGCGGCGTGCGAAAACATTTTGCCTCAGGAGGAAACGTCTTTTCTAACTTCAAACCATGCACCGTCATCTGTAAGCCTTCCTCCCCTCTAGAGTCTCATAAGGCTGCGCGGTACCACGGGACAGCGTGAAAACAGGTGGTCAGTATCCTCCGAGAGAATGGGGTGAGCGTCTTCACGGGAAAAGAAAGGCCGAATTCTTGGAAAGTTCCTCTTTTATGTGTGCACGTCTTTGTCGCTCTCCTCACCCCCCACGGACTATAGCGAAAAGCGAGGGCTGTGCGACGACAGTCAGAAGAAAGCAGAAAAACGAACAACGAGCGATACGAGCGAACTGAGCAGACGTGCGTGGATAAGGTATTTGTGAATATCTTTTTTTTTTTTTTTTACCGTGAAATATACGAAGCTTCAGACGTGCTGAGCTTGTTGGTATGAACCCATCACAACAAAGAGCACAAACACGAAACGAGGCACACCTACAGGAATGAGATGAAGTCTGTTTTGTACTTTCTGCGTATTTATTTCATTTATTTACTCTGGGAAAAACTATGGTGCGGCAGGAGTTGAGGACGCGTGTTCGCTTTCCGCCTTTATATACGACAAGCGCACATTTCCATAGCGCCGAAATGCGCGAACACCAATGTTCTGGAGTACCCCATGACGGCGTTCCTCATAATCACTGCAAGCTCGCTCTAAGGGGACACGGGCGCTTGCAAACTCTTCTCTCGGAGTCGGCTGTGAATATTCGTCATCGGTTTCAATAAACCACAAAACTGAGCAATATTTATTCCGTTGCTCACTGCATTAACTGGCTAAAATCATCCTACTGCCTGAAAATCTTGCAGATTTTTCAGCCAGTAACAACGAAGCGAAGTGGCATGAAATTTGCTGAATGCACGGCGTGGTGTAAGAAAGTGCTTTGGTGCAGGGACAGCAATGAGGCACCAGGGCTCTTTTTTTTTTTTCTGCTTTGAAGCACCCGCGACAAGTGAGGTCCTTCAGGGAGGCAGAAAGGCGGATAACGTTTGACTATGCTCCCACTGAGCAGGTCTGGTGGGGGAGCGGCAGTGGTGAAGCCCATCTATATTTCCTATGCACTGAGGGTTTATGCCACTCAATCTAAGGATTGCAACGTCGAGTAGGGAACTTGTTGGTTTTCTTCAGTGCCAGTGTACAACACCATGCGACAAGGCACCTTGCCGACGCTTTCGCCTGAAGGAGAGAGAGAGAGAGAGAAAGGCAAAGGAAAGGCTTATATGCTACCCTACACGGGGAGGGGGAAGGGGAGAAAAAGAATAAAGAAAAATGTCAAGGGCATGCGGCACCTGCTGACAATTCGTCATTGGGAAGTCTGCCGTGCAGAGAACTGTCAATGCGTCAAGATAGCAGCTCCTTGACTCGTTAGCGTGAGTCATAAGGCTGACGAGTAGAAATAGCCGATCTTGAACTCACGCCTAGTAGCTCGAAAAGAACAGTAACGTTTCTGAAAAGGATAAGTTTATAAGAAAGTGTGGTGACATCGGTGCGCATAAAATACGTTTACATGAGTGCGAAACATGCGCTTCGCATTCATGTAAGCAATAGAACGCGCATTGCACTAATGCGTAGGAAATGGGCAGTTTTGCGAGTGCCGGTCAATTCACGGGCCGTAAATCACGATGAGGGGAATGGTGGCCCCCCGTTGTGCGAACTTCGACCGTCCCTCTTTCGCTATAAGGAATTATTATTAGCTCAAGAAAACAAAAACACTCGAGAAAGAAGTGGGACGAAGCAGAAATGTCGGGAGCCGAGATATTCCTGCCTCCTGCCACTCCTTTCTCAAGTCATTGTTATTTTGCTCGCGCTAATATGTACCTATTTATATAGTGGTTGATGACGCAGAAAATCGTGCGAATTTCTGTTTCCCATGCTCGAGGCACGACTAAGCTAATGAGTTATTTTTTTTTTAATTCTTTTACATAAACCAACTCACCCAGCTACAAGTCGCTGTAATTCGATAATCGCTCGCTGTAATCCGACACCACATGGTAGCTGCGGCGTACAGAAGACGAGAGGTCCTGCAAACGGCGTCGCATCACCTTTCCGAAACGCGCTTGCAAAGTCGATGGGCTACTCTGGCATTCGTGTAAAATTGATTACAGCCTGACAGCTCGAGGCAACTGCCAGTCAGTCGGCTGCCAGCTGGTGCGACTAACTAATTTCATTCAACAAGAGGCTGGCACGCCGTCTCCACGGTTGTTGGGAGTGGGGTCCAGTTCGTCTTTCCTCGATAAGAAAGCACGTTTGCGTATAGCCGGGCGTCGACAGTTTGCCGTAAGCCGGCACGGCACGCACAGCGTTTATACGAATGCGACAACTGGCGAATCACGACCATGTAAACGGGGGTAATGCGCTAGATAGACGTATCGCACAAATGCGCCAAGCAGGTCTGGATTTCGAGGGGTAAGTCGACCCAGAGTACTTT
Organism: Rhipicephalus microplus; assembly: GCF_043290135.1. Classification (NCBI taxonomy): domain Eukaryota; kingdom Metazoa; phylum Arthropoda; class Arachnida; order Ixodida; family Ixodidae; genus Rhipicephalus; species Rhipicephalus microplus. The sequence goes on from NC_134704.1 coordinate 220,426,576, forward strand.
TCACGACAAAGGAACGCCAACCACTCGTCGTGTTGGCCTTGTGTGCACTTCTCGCACACTACAAGACAGCTGCGAGGACAGAAAGCAAGAGCTTCTCGGGACCAAAGTCCGCTAAATTTTTCTCTTTTATCTAAGTAACGCCAACTGCCTCCTCTCCCGACCCTCTCTCACACACAGCCGGTGTCTGCCGCCATGTGCTTCCTAACTAGGAAGACTTCCAAAGCCACGTACGTATAAGTAAATTAGCCACGCGCCTATCAGTGAACAATGTGCGAACGCGACGCGCCTTTCTCCTCCAGCTAGTCCCCCGTCAATAGTGAGCGAGGAACGCGTTTTACCAGGTGCTTCCATGGGAAGAAGGGGTGCCCAAGGCGACACCACTAACACCTGAATAGTCTAGATGGCCTCGCACGAGGGCAGGAGATGTGGAATAACAGCCACTAGTCTAGCCTGAAGGTGCGAGGCAGCATGACGAGGGGGGAGGCGGACTGAGTTAGGATGAGGACGGACACAAAAATGCGTGCTCAGCACGGAAGGCGACAGTGCTGTAGTAGTGTGAGACACTAGAGATAGAATGCATTTCTGCCGCATCCTCTGATATGTGGGGTTTAACGTCCCAAAACCACTATATGATTATGAGAGACGCCGTAGTGGAGGGCTCCGAAAATTTAGACCAGCTGGGGTTCTTTAACGTGCACTCAAATCTGAGCACACGGGCCTACAACATTTCCGCCTCCATCGGAAATGCAGCCGCCGCAGCCGGGATTCGAACCCACGCCCTGCGGGTCAGCAGCCGAGTACCTTAGCCACTAGACCACCGCGGCGGGGTTCTGCCGCATCCTCTGGTGTCCACTGCTCGCGTAGAGGGCTTCTTTAGAGTTTGCTTAGCGTGCGCTGCGAGTGCGTGTGGGAGTATCTGCAGCACGAGTGCCTTGCCGGGCTTCACATGAGTCATGACAAATCATAAGGATAGAGCTTCACGGAAGAGGAAGAGAGCCACCATCGCGACCTGTCGAGCACAGGCAGCAGCTGCATTTTCACACCATTCAAGGTAAGACCATTTTGATTACTGTGGTTTCTTTTGATAATAAAAGCGCGCAGCTACAGCAGCAAAAAGAAAAAAAAAACATTATAGAAGCCTATTCTTGATACGGTGGCGAGCTCGTTTTGTACCCCAGACGCAATGTGAGCTCCGTAAAGGAAGGAAGGAAGCAGAAAGCAAATTGTCACGTTGTGGGTGACATTCTTTCTATCATCAGCTTTACGTTGCCAGCTACACTGCTATACTTTACTCTATTTTATGTTGGCATGTTAGTTTTGGCGGCTATATATGTACAAAGACAAATTCGTTAGAACTTCTGTTTTACGGCTTCAGGTGAACAAAACTGTCCAATGCTATAGCCCGTACTTTGTCGCTGCAGCGCCTTTAGGTGCATGTACAGGACGCTGGACAACCAGTCACTCCTAGATAATGCGCGCCCGTGAGAAGAAACTGCTAAGATCTGCGGACGTGTGGAGTCTATAAGAAGCCTTGTTTCTTTGTGTATCGGAAATGTCGCTGCTGTGTATCAAAAGGCTAAGGGTAGGTGCTTCTTAGCGCTGTGACGAGAGGTCTGGGCGAATCAGGACCTACAGCACGCTGTGTGTACGTCACAACGATCCTGCTTCCGTGTTTGTCTGCTTGGGCGCCTTTTATTTGTCGTGACCTTGGGCTCCGTCTATCTTTCTGACGTGCACTTGTCCGATCAAACAGCATATTTGCGGGCGGAACATTGAGCAGTGGTGGCAAAGCCCGGCACTTTTGTCTGATGCTGCTTTTGTCGCAAGCACGCGGCGTGCTTGAGAGCTGAGCACTGTAACTGAGAAAGTGTTCTATAAAAGCTAGACTGTGCTCAAAGTAAAAAAAAAAAAAGATGTGAGATGCTCCCAATCAAATGATTCTGCACACACGAGTGCTTATCTCACAGCGCACGGACACGCGCGCACACAGCGTGTCACATGCCCTATCCGCCCAACCATCCTCTCAAAACGCTATGACGCACTTGCCAATCCGTAATGGTTCATATTTTATCCCGGCCACCCTTTTCTACCGTAAATATGCTTTTTTGGAAACAAAATTATTTAATTTATATATTGATATATTGATTGATTGATTGGTTGATTAGGTTCAAGGAAGGCAGCACAAACACCTGTATCGTCTATCTTGCCTTTTATCGACATTCAAGCAACCCATAGTAGACGACTGTCGGGAGAAATTCTTTTCAGTAATTATCCCGACTGAGAAAAGGACTCGCCCTTTTATTTTGAGTTTTGCATCGGTCCCTCACCACGCCAGCTTATTATTCATGCCAGCTTTGGAAGTGTAGTTGCTACGATCCCTGTGCATCTGGTGCTAGCTCACTAACCACATGATGTACCTTCCTGTAAAATTTTCAGGAAGGCGAATTCGCCGGAAAGCAACAGAGAGCAATGCCAAAGCGCCGCCTGTACGCCATGCTTGGACGACAGTGGTTTTGCCAGAGAGGATGACGCAACGTCTGAATACTGGGACAATTTCGGCATCGTCGAAGAGTCGCTGCTGGGCCTGAGTCTGGAGACAAGCGTCACAACTCAGCCAGAGGAGCCGATCATCACCGGAAGAAGAGTTGTGTCGCTGGCCCATTTCGTGAACGCTGTTCGTAGTCTTGACGACCACAGCTGTCCTAAGCTGACTGGACGTTTTGCACTCGTGAAAGAACGGAGAGTGGGGCTCTGGTCGGAGCTCACGTTTACCTGCAGTGAATGTCAGGAAATCAGAAAGTTGACGACTGACCCCGTCACAGAACCAACGTCCCTCACTGACAAAGCAAACATAGAAGTCAATGATGCTGCTGTTTGGGCATTCATGAGTATCGGATCGGGCCACTCGCAGTTCAAGGAAGCAATGGCAGTCATGGAAATTCCTGCTATGAGCAAAGGGGCTTTTCTACACCGGGAGGAGTCCCTGGGAAAGGTAAATAAGCTGATAAATATTTATTTTCTCTTTCTGAAGACGATGGAGGATGTACAGCGCTTTATTTTTAGTAAAATTCACGTGAAGCGACAGTGGCCCGTGCATGGCAAGCGTTTTGAACGGGAGTACGGCACGATGAGAATTTCTCTGCAACATTTCGTCGTATACAATGAAATGATTGATCGTGAGATGTCAGGATTACAAGTGAGCCAGTAATCAACCTGTCTAGGAGCTCACTCACACATTGACGCAATTACAAAGTGCGGCATCGCTATTGTGAAAACAATTTCGACGTTGTAATCTGCTGTAATTTTTGTTTTGTTGCAGTGCTGGAAAACCGTCCTTCTTGACCAAATGATAAAAGCCGGAAAAGAAGAAAAAAAACTCGCGGAAGAAGCTGGGGCTTTCTGTGAGGATGGCATAACCCCCTATATTACAGTGATTGTCGATGGTGGGTGGTCACACCGCAGTCATGGACACCGGTATTCCGCCAACTCTGGTGTCGCTGTGATTATAGGAGAACGCACGAAGAAGCTCCTCTACATAGGAGTACGAAACAAGCTGTGCAGTACCTGTGAGCACTATTCTAGGACGGGAAAGGGCAAGAAAGACCATGTGTGCTACAAGAATTGGAACCAAAGCTCAGGGGCAATGGAGTCGGATATTATCGTTGAAGGCTTTCAGAGAAGCGTGGAAATGCATGGTGTGGAATACCGGACATTCATAGGGGACGGGGATTCGTACGTTTTACATCAGATACTCACGAAAGTGGAGTACGGGCGCTTTGTAAAAAAGAGGGAATGTGCAAACCATGTTGTGAAATGTTACACCACTCGGCTCTGTGGCATAGCCAAAGAAACAAAGGGCGGTTCAGCTTTCCTGAGTGGCCCTAGGATTAAGCGGTTAAAGAATGGTGCACGGAAGGCCATAAAGCACTACGCAAACATTCTTAGAGATGTACAGGGTACTGCACAAAAGCAGCATGCCCAGAAAGCCGACCTTACGCGCCAGCTTGCGGGTGAACTCATAAATGGACAAAACATGTTTTTGGTTGCCACGACAGATGCAAAGACTACTTCTGTGATGGCACCAAAGGTGACAACATTTATGATAGCATGCCTAAGGTGCTACAAATGAAAATAGTTACCGCTGCCAATATAATTGCCGAAAAAGCTGACCGTCTTGTGACAGATGATACAAGTAATCTTGCCGAGGCAGTCATGACACTGGTAGCCAAATTATCTGGTGGTAAACAGATCAACAGATGTCAAAAGGGCTCTTATGAACACCGCTGTTATGGAGCTGGGCTCAGCTTTCAGCTGGGGCCACAGTGGCACTGCACCACATCCAAAACTGTAACCTGCAAGAGGCCCGCAGCCGTCTTGAAGCGCTACGCAAGCAAGAAGACGGCTCAGAAAGCAAACAAAGAGTCTCTCAGAAGAAAACTGTTTGAAGAAAATGGCCACCAGCAGCATAAGCGCAAGGAGTCTACGGTGAACTACTCAATGATTCATTATGGTCCGAATTGCCAGCAGCCAGACATGCCACCAGAGCAATATGCCGAGAAAGAACGGGCTGTTTTAGCAAGCCTGCAGGTGAATGAGAAACAGCAGATGGAAATTGAGAAGGCTACTCGAGGACAGGCTGATAATCCTACAAGGCATTTTGAAAGAAACATGCGCCTAACGGCGTCGAATTTCTATGCAGTATGCCGAAGGAGGGAGTGGACACCGTGTGACACGCTCGTGAAGACCCTGCTCTATAAGAAAAATTTCACCAGTGCCGCTCTTGAGCATGGAAGACAACAGGAACGTGTCGCACTTCGGTTATACGAGCAAGAAATGGAAACTGCTGTGCAACCTTGCGAGTTATTTGTTTACCCAGAGTACGGATTCTTGGCGGCGTCGCCAGACGGATTAATTGCGAGCGACGGTATCGTGGAGGTGAAGTGCCCATTCACTGCGAAGAACATGGAGCCATCCGAGGCAGCTAAAAAGTACAATCAAAGGAGCCAAGTACACGAACCACCCAAATTGAGCCGCTCTCATAACTATTTCTACCAAGTGCAAAGCCAGCTGCATATCACTAAAAGAAGTTTCTGCCACTTCGTCGTCTGCACGTCGAAGGGAATCCACGTACAGCGGATCGAAAGAGATAATGACTTTTGGAAATTCAGAATGCTTCCACAACTAATCAGATTTTACAGAGACTGCATGTTACCTGAAATTGTAGATCCCTGTACTACGCGCAGCATGCCCATACACAGACCACAGTGAATGTGAAAGCAATTGAGTCACACCAGCAGTCTAAACGAGCTTCGATGAAGAACAAGGAGGCAAAGCAGAGTGGCGACTCGGACATTTTCCACAGCCTTGAGTCGTAGGACTGCTGGGCGCGTGCACTGTCAAGAAATTCACCAATTGTGACGATGCTACCTAATGGTGATTTTGAGCACACTTTTGTGTTGGGGCAACGCCAAATGCGTCAGTAGTTTCGGCCATGTGCAGTTGTAGCTATTTACATATTTCCACGCAAATTGCCAGCGCTCGAGCGTTACGCATACCACTTTGTGCATTGCAGGCGTCGCGAACCAAGCGAAATGCCGAGAGCCCCGTTACGACAAGCGAAGCCAGCCGCAGTACACGTGCCAGCCCTGCACGCGCGCGAGCTGCGACTGGTGGGGCTAGCGAGCGTGACGGAGGAAGAAGCCGAGGTTAGAGGCCAGTGGCGAGTGACATCGGCAGACTCCGCGTTCGCTCTCTTTCGTCCTTGTTCGCTCTATTGGTTACGCCGACGACGCCAACAGGCGCCGCCGCTCAACGCATCAGTATGTGCGTAAGAGCTTTGCTCTAAAGAACTGCACATTAGGAGAACGACCTTGTATATATCGAATGGCAGATGCAGGCTCAGATTTGACGATAGCAGACTCTTGCTCGAACAAGCTATGAAGTAGCAATTCACTTCCTTGTGTCGGGTGTGTCATCAGCCATTCACATGCGTTCTGCAGCAGCAATGACCGAGAGACATGACCACAAAAGCGCCAATGAACTTTTGTAAAACGTTCGTGTGTGATATAGGATAACGGAAAATAATAATAAAACATACACCTTCATTCTCTGCTGTCACAAGTTCACATCCGAAAGTCGTGATTATATGTACTTTTGCTTTGTGCGATTTCACATTTCTCTCAATGTATGCATTGTAGTTCTGCGGGCTTTTTTGTGTGTGTGATGTTCAGGTGTCTTCGTGGCTGTAACCAAGTGCTGCCGACGCTCGTTTCGTACTAAATAAATTGTCACAACAACGTGTATTGACTCAATCTTGCTTACTGCATGACAGCCCTTCATTGCATAGCATATACACAACACTAAGACTCGTTGCTTGAAGATATGTTAGCAGACATAGTTATTTGAATTGATCAATCATGCATCCAAAAGCCTTATCCAGTGCGACAAGACCTTTTCTTCAACTCCTTTGCAACTATTGTATTTGTGTACTCATGCTTTTGCCTTGCATGCGCTTTACGAACTCGAAATGGGTACGACATAGAAGTAATACAAGCAGCGGCTGTGTAGAAAGATGCATGGGAGATGCACTGTACCATAAGTCTTCCCCTCCCTTGTTGCCCTCCTGGGAGGTTTGTGTGAATCCGCCCCAGTTTTTATCATGAGATGTTTATAGAGCTTGAGGTAACGGCCTCGAATCTACGAGCTTGCAGTCAATAACCGATTTGGGCGAAAAGATCACTCTTCATGTTATTGCCACGACCTTTACAGGAAAAAAAAAATGATGTTGAAATAGCGTACGCGAATAGAGAAGTCGTTCCTTGAACAAGGGAATAACGCACCTGGACCATTCAGGCCACGCATGTGCGAGTCTCGCTCATATGACACACAAGAGGTAATTGCTTCATTTTCGTCATAAAAATAGTTTGTCGACTAGTCCGATGCTTTGCGTACGGCAACGTGATAAATAAACGCTGCATCAATCAAAACATGAATTCATACTAGCCTGCTGAAGTTTCAATTCAAATGAAATAAATTACGCTACGTATAGTGGGGAAAACTAATGATTATGCAGTCGGCACGTGTTGGGCACCGTGAGTCACAGCGGCTGCACTTCTTAGCACGCGATTTGCCTAACTACCCGTTTTTTCTGTTTTGTTTTGAAAATTCGGAAGCTTAGGTCATACTGAGAAGGAAGTATACATAGTCAAATACAATTTGCCTTCTCCTGTCCCACCGAACTGCATCATGCTCCAGCAACCCCAATTATTTGTAGAACGAACTGTTCTGTTGAACCTCGCATGAATACTCATAGTCCAAGCTTTGATCTCCGTTGTATACATTGTTGTGACCTCTGCGATAGCGTTCTTCACTCAACCCCGCATTCCGACACTGTATGGAACGTAGAGCAGCTGGTCAAGCAGGCTACGCAGCCTACATGAGGGATCTCTTGAAAAGCAGCGACCGCAGGGGTCAGGGGCTTGTGAGCATGGAGAGAGATGGAGGTGTCGTTGAAGGGGAGAAAAAAAAAAAAGCCCCTGCTCAGTGCCTCATTTCTTCGAACCGTGTCAGCGCAATTTGCACCCCCTCGTCATGCAGTGTGGCGCGCCGGCAGACTTGTTTCAGTTCACCTCCGAAATGTTGGCCTTCCAGTCCCGACTTGGTGGCGCCGTCTGGTGTTTTTTCCAGAACTACTCGCAATATGGCGACAGTAGAACCGCCACCTTAAGGACAGGAAAAAATGAATGCACATATGAAGAGACAGAGGGCTAATTCCAACATAGTTTATTCTCAAGAAACCAGAAAATATTTAAGCCCTTGTCTAATGAGTCACAGTCACGTGAGCATGGTGAACAAAGCGACAATATATGTATACATACATACACACATATATATACCCATACACTGAAAATCTCGAAGGCATGCACAGACTTGTTCATTCTCTTTCTGACAGTGCTATCGACAGCTTGCCGACACATATATCTCCAAGTGCAGCAATCTGCTTGGCTTATAAGTCATTTCGTTTGACATTTGCTTCTAGCGGTTATTGTCAAGTTTTCAAACATAAAGGAATATTGATGCAGATTATAATGTCTGCACGAGAAAACCATCCCTTGCGTTTTTTACAACTTTACTTTTGTGTTCATGCAACCTATCATTATTGCCCTACATAATATTCGCCACATGTCAAAAGGATGCTGTAAATGACCGAGGTCTTGCATTCAAGCCGTCGGATATCACTGCACATGCCTTGATATTTTCAGTGTGTGTGTGTGCATGTATGTTAATAATAATAATATATATATATATATATATATATATATATATATATATATATATATGAGAGAGAGAGAAAATATATGCTTCTAAAAACTGTTTATTTGTGACAGTTCGATCGGGGACCGATCTTCATAATGAAGATCACTCTAAGGTGTGTGTGTGTGTGTGTATAATATATATATATATATATATATATATATATATATATATATATATATATATATATATATATATATATATATATATATATGTGTGTGTGTGTGACGCTACAAAATGGAGAAACGTCGTGGTCCAGATGCCATGCGTTTATTCTAATGCACGCGCACTTCCTCTTCGTCGGCTTCTCCTAGAATCACCTTGTGAATGCGTCACACTTCCCCCTCCCCTCGAGAAAGTCTCAGTTCAGAAGGTTCAAAATAACGCCGCAGTTTGCTAACATGCACAATGTGAGAGTTTCTACGTAAGGGTAGCACGGAGCGGTTGATCTCATAGTTCACTGTTGAGACCTTGCGTAGAATCTTGTAGGGTCCTTCCATGAAAGAACTCAGTTTGCCGTTGTTGGGATGCCATGGTGTCTCGTAAAGGACAAAGTCACCAACTTGGAACTCAATCGGAAGAAATTTTCTATCATAAATGACTGTTCTTATTATGGTAGGCGATTGGTAACTGCAGTTTTTCACGCTTCTTCGACGGTTTCTTCTCGTTGTTCCAGTACAGTAGGATAAGATGGAATTCCATACATCAGGAAGGAAGGTGCGTAGCCGGTCACTTCGTGGGGTGTTCTGTTGTATTCGTCAATTACCTCCGGAAGTAGCTTAGTCCAAGACTTCTGTGGTTCGTCATTGATCTTACATTTAAGTCTCGTTACGATAGTCTGGTTTGTCCGCTCGTTCATGCCGTTGCATTGTGGATGATGAGATGAGGTGAATAGTTGGTGTATACGATTATGTTTTAAAAACTGCTTGAATTTTCCTGCGTTAAATCCTGTTCCACGGTCTGAAAGGAGCTTCCGTGGTTTTCCAGAAGAAAAAATTGTTTTTAAGCATGAAATGTAGGCGTCGCTGTTCTAACTTTTATGAGCAAACGCCCATACGTAGCGAGTCGCATGATCAATAACCAAGTGTATAAACCTTTTTGACGAGCCATATCCAGAAAATCCTCCTATGGTGTCTATTGCAAAGAGGTCGAAGGGCTCTCCAGCTGGAGGCAGTGATTCAAGCGTCCCAAACTTTTTTGTTTTCGTCTTCTTGCATCTCTGGCATGTATCACGATGCCGAATGTAAGTGGAAACATCGGTTATCATATGCGGCCAATAATATTGCGGAGACAGGAGTGATAGCGTCTTCTTCACTCCGACATGCCCAAAATGTTGATGTGCATTCTTCAGAATGGTTGGGCATAGTTCATGGGGCACGTATATTTTCCGTAGTCCATTTCTTTTAACGATGATGATGTTATTTTCCAATGAGTGCGTTCCTTTTGGACGCTCATTGTTGCATCGCTGAAGGTCGTCGTGTGATAGAAGATTAATTATTGGGGCTCTGGAGAGCACATCTGCTTCGACATTACTTGCGCCCTTTTGATGTTTGATGTTCACATCGTACATTGGCAGTTCCAAAGACCACCGCAAGAGACGACCTTGAGGATTTTTAACATTCTTCAGCCACTGGAGTGGAGAGTGATCTGTTACAGCAGTGAATGACTTTCCATGAAGGTAGCAATGCCATTTACCAATGGCATCTACAATGGCAAGACATTCTCTTTCTGTAATAGCATAGTTTACCCTCGTGCTTAAGTAGTTTGCGGGAATAGTAAGCAACAGGATGTTCTTTGCCTTTGTCATCAGGTTGTTTCAGCACTGCACCGATGCCTTCGCCAGATGTGTCACAGTACACAGTACATGGTCTCGAAGGGTCGTATATGCGAAGCACCGGTTCTTCAGTTATCCGCTCCTTCAGTTCACGAAAGGCTTGCTCGCATGTTTCTGTCCACACCCACTTGCTGCCTTTGTGGAGTAGTTTTGTGAGTGGAAGAGCGATATCGCTGAAGTGGGGGATGTACTGACGGTAGGTGTTTACAGTGCCCAAAAAACGCTGGAGATCTTTTTCTCGTTTTGGTGTAGGAAATTTGAGTATGGCAGCCACATTACTTTGCTTAGGTGTCACTGTTCCTTGTGAAATTTTGTGGCCCAGGTATTCAATGCTGCAGCGTGCAAATTGGCACTTTTTTCGTTTTAGTTTTACGTTCTCGGTTTTGAGAGCTTTCAATAGCGCCTCAAGGTGTCGTATATGATCATTAAACGTCTCTGAGTATACAACCACATCGTCAAAGTAATTAATAACATTGGTGAGCTGATGTTTCGCTATTATTGATTTCATGGCTCTTTCAAATGTAGCTGGAGTGTTCTTCAACCCAAACGGCATTACCAACCACTCAAAATGACCATCAGGCGTGACAAATGCAGTTTTCTGAACATCGTCAGGATGCATTTGCACATGTCAGTATCCCGACGTTACGCCCAACGTAGTGAAAACCTCCGCCTTTCCTAAGTGTTCAAGAATATCATCTATACGTGGAATTGGTTGAAAGTCGGGTACCGTTATGGCATTGAGTTTCCGGTAGTCAATACATAGACGAGTGCGTCCTTCACCTTTCTTTTCTGCTGAAATGACAGGTGCGGCATAGGGCGATAATGAAGGCCTCACAACACCTTGCTTGAGGAGAGCGTTAACTTGCTTGTTGATCTCCACTTTGTCTGCCTGTGAACATTGGTATGGTGCTCGACGAATAGGGACAGCATTGGTAAGTGCGATCCTATGTTTCTCAGTAGTGATGCACCCAATATCTGTACGAGATTTCGAAAATATCTCGTCATACTTGCTTAAAAGAGAGTCGAGCGCCACAGACTCATGCTCTGATAAGCTTTCTGAAGTCAGGGTTCGCATCAGCGGGGCTTAAATGGTTTTCTTTTCATTGTGATGCGGAAGGTTCATATTCTCACGTGCTTGTGTCACTGACTTGCTTTCCAGATTTACAGAAAGATTGAAGTATGAAGCGCTGTCTAGGCCAAGAATTCATTGCGTTCTCATGCCTCGCAGCACATGTGCATAAACTTTCTTGATGACGTTCCCAATTTATAACTGAATGTTTACGCAACCCAAAGTTCGAATGCTTGATGCAACTTGCTGGACCATGATGCTGGAGTCTCTCATCAACTGAAGCTTTAGCTGTTTGTACACATACTGCTGATACAAGTAATTGTTGCTCCTGTATCTAGAATTGCATTTACTGGCTTTCCGTTGATGAGAGCACTGAAGTGTATTAATGAAACTCTGGGTCACCCTCCTCGTTTCCCCGTTCAGTATCAATAGTGGACACATTGCCGCGGCACGGACATTCGTTGTGCCAGTGAAACTGTCGTGAGAAACCAGCAGCTGAGCAGTATCTACATTCGTTTTGCAGGGCACGCGGTTGAAGAGTTATTGTCGGTTGCTGCGATCTGCTGAAGAGACGTGGAGCTCTTGATGCGATACTAGCGTTACGAGTAAAGGAAACTCCTTTCACCCGTTTTAAAGATGTCTCGACCCGTTGAGCAGCGATGAGCCACTCTAATGACGAGTTGAAAGACAGTCCGGCGAGCACCAGTTCCACATCAGGAGGAACACCATCAGTCAGCCCAGAAATGATGTGGCACTCTTTCAGGTCAGCCAAGGAACCCAGTCGCTTTTTCTCGTCGTAGTAGTCCTCGATGGTCTGCCCTCCTTTCAGTTGGTAGTGAATGAAGAGACGGAAGGCATCTCCGTCAGTCGAAGCAAAGCGGGCTTGCATGTCACGCTTGATATCGCCCCAAGTTGTCTCGCCGTTGCCGAAAATCTCTGTCAGGTACCACTTGAACGCTTCCCCTTCAATGTATTCGTTGAAGTGAGTGACTTGATCGCGGTGAGTCCATGATGCCTCGGCTGCCTCCATTTCGAAAAGAAGAAGCCACTTGTCGATGGGGACGTCTTCTGGTTTTCCCTTAAACTTCTGTATGTTGAGCGGAGGCTTTGGCTTAGCCATGGCACGTTGATGAGGTCGATCCTGTCGACTTGTGTGACGCTACAAAATGGAGACACGTCGTGGTCCAGATGCCATGCGTTTATTCTAATGCACGCGCACTTCCTCTTCGTCGGCTTCTCCTAGAATCACCTTGTGAATGCGTCACACACACACACATATATATATATATATATATATATATATATATATGGGGTGATTCCACGAGAGGTCGCCACAGGTCGAAAAGTTGATATTTTATATTTGATTGTTTATTTTATATATTGTGCGCCTACCATCCAGTAGCCCGAACGTGAACTTCGTCGTTTTATTAACTGCATAGTTTAGGAGGAAAAAAATCAATTGAGCTCATTTTGTACAGAGAGACCAATTTCGTCCCTTGTCATTTTAGAAAGTTAATGACGATATCAAAACACAAATATTAGCTTGATGAAGACAACCTCTTTTCTAATAAATGTACACGTAATGAAGAGTGAAGCAGCATTGTTTGAAGCTTGTGGGCTGAGCAAACTGTTTCTGAAAAATGCCTGCACAGTCCCAATATTCAATGAATAATCAAAACTTTCGAATATGCACAGTGCATCACTACATCGAAATCACCATTTTCTTGAGTCTATATGTTTGTGACTGTAGCAATGTTTACAGCGAGGTCTGAAAAGTAGCTTCACCTCAATGCGAGAGCGTGGTAAAGTGACGCATATAAAAAATTTGAAGGGGCCACTGTCAATCGGACATTTACTGCATTCGTCTTGAGAAAGTTTGAATGCTTCCAATAGTAAAATTACATTGTGAATAGAACTGATTAGCAAACACTCTTAAAAAAATATTCTATAGTTCCAATATTTGCAGACGCCTACTAATTTCTAAAATATTAAAAACAAGCATATAAATCTATAACAATAAGAATGGTTTTATTTCCCAAAGATGACTTTTAGAGAAACTTTCTCTCGCGTAGCATCTGTAGTGCCGAAGGTCAACACTAGGCAACTTTATGTTCAACTGCCATCAAGAGATGGTGCACACACACACACACGCATGCCCCCGTGCACGCATGCACACACACACACATATATATATATATATATATATGTGTGTGTGTGTGTGTGTGACGCTACGATGAATGGAAGACATATATGCCATGTTTATTCCAAAGCACTTCTAACTCATTCACTTCTCCTAACCATCCCTGCCTTCTTACATCACAGGATTCCCCCTCCCCCTGAAAGATGGCCCCGGTTACAAACTACAACAAATTAATGAAGAAACTAAAAATAATGGTCAAACTCACAGTTTCCCGTCCAGACAGAGTTCCACAATTTCACTAAATCTTCAAGGCCGAGGGAGAAGTCCGGTGATTTCTATGACGACTTTGGTGGACGAGCTTGACTGTTGCATTCCGGACAGAGCGGGCTACACATGGATACTGACAATACTTCTTGAACTCTTCTGGGGACTGAGCAAGGTTGGAACGCATTGATGCATCAGCAGCTCGGATGTCGTCGGGGTTGTATTTTTCATCGCGAATGGTGCAATCTCGGTGCTTTTTGCTTTCGGGCTTTTTGACAGACTGTGACAAAGTGCCTGAGTGCTTGCGGTGTGCAAGCAGTGCTTCCGCGTTTTTCTTGGAGTTTTCTGTGGTGGTGCAGTCAGTGTAATAGTAGGTGCAGGGAGTGTCTCTGGTGACCTTTCTTTGTGCGAAAGTGTCTGATGTCTTGAATTGGTCTTTGGTTTAGAGATCTTATTTTGCGATGTTCTTCAATTGGTGAGTGCACTTCCGTTGAGTTTCGTGTTCGTCGATGCCCTCGTTGCAGTCTCTCTCGTCGCATGCGTTTGTGAACTTTGCTTTGCTTGCTTTGCTGATGCTGCTCAGGAAATGGCTGTAGTCGCGCTCCTTCCAGAATCGGGCATTCATTTCCTTCGAGGTTTGAGGCGTCCTGTAGACAACTGATGCATGGTGAGCTGGTGTCTTGTTTGTCGGCCACAGTTGGTAATGCGTCATCATTGTTAGCATGCTCTTTAGAGGCTTCGGTGATGTGGTTCATTACAGAGACTTCTGAAAGACAACTGCGTACGAGGTTCGAAGTATGATGTACTTTTGAATTGGTTCGATTCTTGAATTGGTGAGCACTGCATGAGGGCACCACAGGTGACGTGGCATCACCAGGTTCGAATTGCTAATTTTGGCAAGTCTGCGGTGCCGTAGAAATGAAGTTTTGCGACAAAAAGCATTCCGAGTTGACAGATAGTTCTTCAGGGGCTTCTTCTTCGCTGTTCACTATGAGTGGTGCACCTGGTAGCGTGCGACGTTCGATGCGCCTGAGCTTTCTGTTTTGTTTAGAATGTCGAGGGTGTGTGCACCGGACGATGATGCATGAAACCGTACGGAAGGAGAATGGCTTGACAGGGTATTTTCAGAATGCGCCAGGTCACCTACCATGAGTACGGCATCTTTATAAGGCAAGTGGCGAGCGTTAGGAGCGCTTGAAGAACCGCGTGACGAAAACCCAGATGGTAGACCACGTATGCGAGACAAAGAGTGAAGGGCATCAGGTGGTTCAGCAATGTCTCGTGCCATATGCTGAAGCGATGACTTTGGAAATGCCAACTTTCATGCAGAAGGGAGGCATGCTTGATGGTTGGGTTTTTCCCAATATACGCATGGCCTTCTGTAAGTAAACTCGTGAGCAACTTTGTCTTGAGGCAGTTGTCTATTCGCGCTGGGCTTTTGAATGCTTGAGGACTGCTTAGGATATTGACGATAGTGTGCGGTTGTCTCTAGATGGTTGGCAATGAGTAGGTCTTGGTCATAGCGGTTAAGGCGGGTAATCATCTCCTCTTTGATCTTTTGCCATGACTAGTCGTTCTCGAATACGTGGGTTAGGTAAAATTTAAATGCCCCACCGGTGATGTAGTCGCTGAAATTCGTAACCATCTCCCGTTCCGACCACGATGCAGCGGTAGCGTGGAGTTCGAACAGGTCGAACCAGTCCTGTACAGGTCTACCGTCCGCTGCTCCGGTGTACTTGGGGATGGGAAGGTCAAGCGATGGTTCTGTTATGATGCCAATAACTTCATGCACCTGAGATCACCTCTTCTGTGGTCGATATTCAGTTGAGGCATAGTGACGGTGGCTTCGTGAATGATGCGAGGTTGATGAGTGATGGCCAGGTCTTCATCCTGTCGACTCCTGTGACGCTACGATGAATGGGAGGCTCATACGCCATGTTGAATGATTGCTTGGCTCATACGCCATGTTTATTCCAAAGCACTTCTTTCTCATCTACTTCTCCTAACCATCCCTGCCTTCTTACGTCACATATATATAAATATAGTGGAACCCGTTTATAAGAGACACTGATATAAGAGACAAATGGGTATAAGAGACACCAGCATGCATACACTAAAGTATGGGTTGATAAGAAAATGCATACAAGGTATGCTACATATATGAGACATCTCATATAAAAGACAAGAATTGCTGCCCAGAGCATTCCTCTTAAAAAGGGGTTTAACTGTATATATGTTGTGAGACCATGTAATCTGGCAACTTTGTGCTACATGTTGATCTAGTCGTGACATCGTTTCGTAGTCGTTTCAAGGCGTGCACATGCACCATGACTGCGCTTTTATTTATTTATTCATGATACCTTACAGGGCCTGATAGGCCATTGAGTAAGAGGTGCAAGTACGAAACAAAAACTATCAAAGAAAAATGCATCAATACAGGAAAACAAAATTGAAAAAAAAAGAAAAACGAGTACAGTGCCATTAAGGAACTTTTTTTTTTTTTTACACATGGCAAAAAACGGCAATTAACAGCAAAGAAAAAAAAGCAATGTACCCATACATATGTAGAGTGCAAAGCATTTTCACACAGAGGAATAGCATTTTTTATTCCCTGAAACAATTTTTCGCCAATCACACACACTCGCAAAAGAAAGAATGGAGGAATAATTCGTGAAAAAAAAGTAACGGTGACGACATGATACTATTTCAATAAATGCTTACGCAATTGGTCAAGAAATGTTTGATGGTTACTGATAGATGCAATATTGTCAGGAAGATCACTCCGTAGAACAATGGCTCAGGGATGTGCTGATGAATTTAAAGTGTTAGTTCGTGGACTGATGCGTTCAATGCTATACTGATTATGCAAGCGGCGTGATATGCGTGAAGGCGCTTCCAGTGGTAAGGGAGATGGCCTGATGCTATAGCGATTTTTATGGAATAAAGATAAAAGAGCAATAGAACGACGTACATTTAATGGCACAAGCGCTATGTCATGTTTTATCTGCGTTATGCTGGAATGTGGGCTGTAGTTGAAAGTGATGAAACGAGCGGCTCTGTTTTGTACAGACTCATGCTTGTTAGTAAGGAAGATTTGATGAGGAGACCACAACGGTGAAGCATATTCTAATTGCGGAGGAACGTAGGTTTCATAGGGGAGTTGTCTTAGACTGCTTGGTGAGTTCCGCAAGTTCCGGCGCAGGTAACCAAGTGATCTGGATGCCTTGGTAGTAATGGTGTTAATATGCATGTCCCATGAAAGATTGTGATTGGGATGGACGCCCAAATATTTATACGATGATGCCTGGGATACTAATGTGCTATCTATGAGGTATGAAAATCGGAATTGAGGCGCTTGCGGCTGAAAGTGATAACCTTGCATTTAGTAGAGTCAAGACACATCTGCCATTTGGCACACCGCTTTTTAATTATTATGAGATCATTTTGAAGTACGAGGTTATCTTCAGGGGATTTGATTGAGCGGTAAATGGTGCAGTCATGAGCGAAAAGACGTAGGTTAGAAGATATGCCTATGGATTAATCGTTAGTGTATATTAGGAACAGTAAAGGACCAAGGACACTGCCCTGGGGCCCACCTGATGTTACGTCCCAAAGAGATGAGGTAAAACTGTTAGATGAAGTAAAATGCTGACGGAAAGAAAGTTACGAAGCTATGATAATGTTAAAGAATCCAGACAAAGAGCTGATAATTTCGAGAATAAACGCGAGTGTGCCACACAGTGAAATGCTTTAGCAAAATCTAAAAAAAGTACAATCCATTCGAATATTAGCGTTCATGTGAAAGTGCAAGTCAGTTGTGAATTCAACTAGCTGCGTGTCACATGACAGTCTTTTTTTTAAACTGTGTTGCTGAGGAAAAAAGAAGAAATTATATTCAAGATGAGCGTAAATATGGGAAGCGATAATGTGTTCAAGTAACTTACAGCAAATGCATGTCATTGATATGGCTCGGTAGTTATGCAGGGAATCTTTATTACTGCTTTTGGAAATCGGGATGACCTTGGCGATTTCCCAGTCCGTGGGTAATAAGCCTGATGATAATGATCGCTGAAAAATATAGCAAAAAATTTTACTTGATATTAGGACTGTGTTTTTTTAATATTTTAAGGTTAATGTCAACTCCAGCACTGGTTGAGATCTTGAGATTTTCTGTGAGATTAGTGGCACCTTCAGCGGAGACATCAATCGCACTCATGTACTGATAATCATGGTCAGGAACAATGGGTATGTTGGAATGATCTTTCCTCGTAAATACAGAAGCAAAATATCTGTTGAAGACATGCGGGCATTCGCTATCATCAAGTGGCTGCTATTTATTGTCACACAGTGAAATGTGAATACTAATGCTATTAGGAGACGCAACACGCCAAAACTTCTTAGGATTAGATTTCAAGAGAGAGAGAAGATTCTGGGAAAAATATTTTTTTTTGAAGTTCGAACGGCGCAACAGTAGCTTTTTAAGCATTCGCGATATTTTTTCCAAGGTGATGATGTAGGTGCAAGCTTAGCTTTTCCGTACAGACGCTTCTTTTTATTACGATGACAATTAAGATGTTTGTTAAACCAGGGATTAGTTCTATCGTTGGATATGGACACCATGGGAACATATCTAAATTTGTTAGCACATTCTTAAAAAGCACCCAGTTCTGCTCAACGGTCTTATAAAAAAACGAAGGTAAAAATGTCAGAACAAAAAATTTGTTAAGTACAATATTCATATCCTTATAATTAGCTCGATTGAAATCGCAGATTTGAGTGATTGTGCTACCTTGAAATGCAAGAGGAATGGTAAGTCATAATTGGATAAGCCTGTGATCACCATTAACCGTCAAGGTATAAAACATCACCAATTGACTCAGGAGCATTGCGGAAATCGAGATCTAGAATATTAGTACCGCGAGTTGGCTGATAAATTGCTTGGAGAAAATTGAAGTCTTAAGTGAGGTTTGTGAGCTCTGTTGCATTTTTGCAAGAAGATGACGATCGAGACCAATCTATTTACGGAAAGTTAAAGTGACCAACCAGGTAAGTAATGTCTGCTGGGTATTTACTGATAGCCAAAGTAATAAAACTTCGAAGTTCGTCAATGAAGGAGCTATTGCAGTTCGGCGGACCGGTAGCCAACCAGTATCTTTGCTGTTGAGTACAGGCAGCCCACACTATTTCAAGGCAGGAGTCGGTATTCACCAGAAATGGCGCTAATCCTTTTTTGATAGCTATAAGAATACCACCGCCTTTTTTAGCTGTGCGGTCATGTCTATATAGGCTATGCTTATTTGGGTTGGCAAAAATTTCACTGTCCATTACTTTAGGATGCAACCAAATTTCCATAAGTGCAACAATATTGCTATCAGCATCTTCCAAGAAGGAACACAAATCATCACGTTTAGGAAGAAGGCTTTGAATATTAGTAAGGAATAAAGATAATGTTTGAGAACTGCTGCAACTAGGTCTAGGTATTGCTCGAGTTCTTTTATCCCTGCCTAGCTATCTAGCAGCTGCTATAATAGTGGCTGTCGCACTATCATACACATACGTTTTCGATCAATCAGTAGTTTATCAAACACCAGCTTGCTTTTCTTATCCTGCTTCTCGGCAAATTCAAGTAACTTTCGCCTTGCTAACCTGGTCACAACAGAAAAGTCTTCTCTAATTGAATAAGTCGAGCCTTTGAGCTTATGCGCAGATGCGAAAATTCGCTGCTTGTCCTTGAAGAATGCAAGTTTCGCAACGATAGGTCTGCACTTATTCATGGCAAATTTCCCTAGTTGATGAATACGCTCAAAATGGCTCTCAGTGATAGTAACATCCAGCTTTTGGGAGCAGAAGGTAATAATTTTCCGCTCAAAATCATCCCATTTTTCTCTTTCATCATCCTCAAGCCCAAAGAAAAGCAAGTTCGACCGCAGAGACCTGTTCTCAGCATCGTCACATCTTTCTTTAACCTTATTTAGTTTTGCAACTAGGTCACACAAGGAAGGATCAAGGCCACTGAGCTTATGTATGCTAAGTGACTCTATTGTGTTTTCCAGTGACTTAAAACGACCAGACAGCTGCGTAATTGCCATATCTGTAGCACGTTGCTTTTCCTTTATGCCGTTCAGTTTATTAAGTATTTCCGTTTGACCGGTCTCGAGCCTACGCATTGTATCAAATACTAATGAAAGCACACCCTCCCGAGTTATTTGCACGGGGCGGACCAGAATTTGTCTCCACATCACCGGCCATTAAGAGCAGCAAGGACATAACAGCAGAACAACATCGCGACACTGGGCAGATAAAGCGCTTCATCATAGCACAGTACTTTGGTGAGCACGACACCACGAACAAATAGTAGTCACTACTCCTTGGACCGGCAGCACCACCTAAGTAACTAGCCTGCATAAACAGGACGGGTAAATGATGTATGTCTGATGCGGTGCAGCGCCCAAATCTGCCAGTGGTACGGTAGCTTTTATATCCTGGACCAGCTGTGACGTGGATCGTTGACGAAAAACTTTGTTGCCAGGTAGAAGCAACGATGTCATCCAGTATCAGCGTAGCTGGCGATGAAACATGGAAAGGCGGCAGCAGAAGGTCGTGAACAAAGCTCCTGTTTATTAAAGTCGTTTTCACCATATAATCGCCTTGTCTACGTCTCGGAGTCCTCACATTTGGTGCACTCGTCGACGAACCATGCCGAGTAAACCGGAGTCACTCGTCCATTTCGTGCGAGTTGGCGTTTTGTGCTAGCTGCCTACTGCTTTAGCCTGCCCTAAGCCTTCTTCGATCTTGCCCGTTTGTCCATCGACCGCAATGCCGCTTATAAACTGGAATGAGGCCACTGTGGAAGACCTGCAAGGGTTCATGACGGGCTTCATATGCCATGAACTTTCGCGCTGTAACCTGGAGACGACTGGCTTGAAGGACGCAATGATTGAACGCTTGCTTTACGACGTCGCCCACAACTGTCGACTGTCTTGTGGGCCCTACTGGACAGCTGAGCAGTTGTTTTCGAGTGCGATAGCGCTGAGTGACTTACTGCAACCGTTTTTGACGTCACAACGCCCAACGGTTCCAGTCCAAGTTACTACGTTATCTTACCTCCCGGCTTCACTGCCAACCTTTAATGGTGACAGTAGCATTTCAGCACACCAGTGGCTTGAAGAGCTCGAGCGTATCCAAGTATTTGCCTCATGGACACCGTCTACTCTCCTCGCTGTAGCTCTTGGCAAGCTCCATGGCCCTGCTGCAGATTGGAAGAGCGTGGCAGGAAACTCTTTTGGCACGTGAGAAATTTTCAAGACTGCGTTCGAGAACCAGTTTGGGGACAACCTTACACTCTTGCAGTGGCAGCACATAGTCTCCAGATGCTTCCAGTCACCTAGTGAGAGCCTCGTTGACTACTCTTTGGCGAAACCGCGCGTAATTTCAAGATGTCCCTGCACGTAATTTCAAGATGTCACATCTAACTGACAGATCCTCAGCACATTGAATGTGCCTTGCAGGTTGTGCGCAACGCACACTTGGCAACAACTATCGCTGTACAACGACCACCAACTGTGAGCGCATTTCTTGCCATTGCCACTCAACTCGACCAAACTATAGAGCATGCCTCTGCTTTTCCAAGCCAGCCACCCATCTCAGTCGGAACATCAATGTTACGAGCGCCTCCTGTGCCTATGCAGCAGACTAGTACTATGAATGACAGATCTTCTTCCCCAATCAATCCGACTCAGTCACAAGTCTCATGTAGAATTTTGTCGTTACCCTTGGATCAACAAGACACTCGTTATCTTGCAATTAGTTTACGAAATGACGCACCTGCCTCTACCCCCATGGAAGATATAAGCAAGGCCATATGTTACAACTGTCACCAACTGGAGTCATGAAGTGCCCCCATTCCGGAACAAGTGCCCCGCTACCCAGCCAGCAAAGAAGTTTTCCCTCCCTGGCGTGCCTTCAACTTTCAGAACCACTCGAAGGATCTCTTGTGCAGTGCGCTGTGATTCAAGCAGACATTCCACTTATCGGCACTGTAGACGCAATTCCGGACAGTGGTTCAAAGCACACTATACTATCGCTAGACGTCATTGGATCTGTCAACCTGCTACCATGAACCAAATCTCCCATATCTGTTGTAGGTGGCGGTACCGTCATGCCAGCTAATACATAATGTACTCATATCGTTGTGAGGCCTATTTCGGCAGTATATGAAGATTTAGTTCTCGCTAGAAACCCTTTGCCTTTAATCCTCGAAGAAGACTAGTTTGAAGCTGTTCACGCTGAGCTCTTTGTCCGGCCACCTCATCCAACAGAAATTCACCATCCCAGCTGTGATGAGTGAAGAAAACGACAACAACGGAAGTGCGGGGCAAGGCGCGTGTAATGTGCTCGTGAGTGTCAGCGAATCAGCTGATGACCTGTGGTGGCCCATAGAGGTGGCGTGCCACGATTGGGCCATGGGTGACCATCACGTGGCAGTGGGCTTTGTGGCTGGGGACGAGCCGAAGCAGCGGCAGACGGGAGACAGCGGGCCGAAGCGTCGGACGCAGGCGAGCCAGGTTCCGGCCAGGGAACGCGGCCGTCCACGCTGCTGCCGTCCAACCACCAGCTGGGGCAGCATTCCCGGCACGAGTACTGCATCTCGAGGCGCGGCCTGGCCTGCTGTTCTCTTCATTGCCGAAGGCATCGCGGATCTCGGCGAGGCGTCTCCACGGTCAGCCGTTCGACACAGCGATGAACGTGGTCTGGCTAATGGTCACGGTTGCGTCGGGCATCGTGTCTCGGCGCGCGCTCTTCGCTGGACGGGCTGGCCATGTCCCGCATGGAGCATCGCGTCTCCGATGCGGGTTGACAGCTCCGTGGCCGCACCCATGCCATCAAGCGCCGGTGTCACCAGAGCGTCGCGCATCGGCAAGGGACGAGCGGGACGTTCTGCCGGGCGAGACGCGGGAGTGCGCACAGAGGAGCACGGAACCGGGCGAGGTCCAGGGTGGCCGAGGATCCAGGTGCCAGGGAAGTTGCTGGCTGAATCTAGGATCGCCGAGCGGTGCCGAGTGATGCGCCAGACTCGGACGTGGGCCACGAGCTCATGAGCTGCAGTGTGCACCCGAGGGTACCTGGCGGGGCCCTGGCCAAGAAGAAGGAACGTGCGGAATAGAGAGCTCGAGGGTTGAGGCCACAAAGGCAGAGGAAGCGGTGCGCCGCTCGAGAGGACGAGTTCCTGGCAGCGTTCCTGAGCCGGACGTGAGACCCGTACGTGTCGGCCAGGTCGAGCTCCGGTGTGTCTGTTCAAGGTCCAAGGCCGAGACCTGCCGAACGGCTCCTGCCTGGCTGCAGTGGCCGGGAGCAGGTTCGTGGGCGAGGCCTACTGGGTGTGGTCCTCGTGAGCCGTGGCCTGATCCTGGACCTCCGGAGTTGCGACCCTGACTGCTGGGTTGCCCGCGACGTCCGACTCAACGGCGCTGCACACGGTAGCGTATCCGTGCCCCGTCAGCCGTTCCACCCATGCCATGAAATAAAAAGTTCATGTTAATCCTTTCTCGTCCGCTATCAACAAACATGGTGACGAACGTTCCTTTATCCATCACATATAAATGGCGAGCCTGCCAGGATTAAGCTCTCGCCTTACATCTGAGAGCCTCACGTTGTTTGTGTGTGGCGGACGAGAGTGGACGACAAGAGAAAGCTAGTTGAGCTAGGGAAGGAGTTGGGGCTGAGTGGAGAGGCTTTGCTGGCATGGGTGAGCGCTGAGGAAAAAGAAATAAGGGACCAGAGAGCGAAAGATCGAGAGGGTTGCCACGAGCCAAGGCTGGCCAACCGACAAGTGGGCCCTGTCATTGAGCTTGTGTCTAACGGGAGAAGCCTTGACCGTGGTAGGACGGATGCCTGCAGAAGACTCTACGGACTACGCAATGGACTTCTATAAATAATGTTATGGTTTTGGCTATGTTTTCGCTTTTGGGTACTCCACCTCGCACGCTTGTGAAAAGTTGTTTTCCCCCTAAACAACTTTCTTGAGCAGGGGGATATTGTAAGGAAAGGACTTAAAGACGCCGAGGAATGGCAAAACAAAATTGAAGAAGACGAGCGGAGGGCAGGTGGCACGAAGGCGACAACAAGAAATGAAGAAGAGAAGAAGGCACGTGCGATTACGAGGCAACTGTGCGCCAATCAGCTGATGACCAGTGGTGGCCCATAGAGGTGGCGTGCCACGATTGGGCCACGGGTGACCATCACGTGGCAATGGGCTTTGTGGCTGGGGACGAGCCGAAGCAGCGGCAGACAGCGGGCCGAAGCGTCGGACGCAGGCGAGCCAGGTTCCGGCCAGGGAACGCGGCCGTCCACGCTGCTGCCGTCCAACCACCAGCTGGGGCGGCATTCCCGGGACGAGTACTGCATCTCGAGGCGCGGCCTGACCTGCTGTTCTCTTCCTTGCCGAGGGCATCGCGGATCTCGGCGAGGCGTCTCCACGGTCAGCCGTTCGACACAGCGATGAACGTGGCCTGGCTAATGGTCACGGTTGCGTCGGGCATCGCGTCTCGGCGCGCGCTCTTCGCTGGACGGGCTGGCCATGCCCCGCATGGAGCATCGCGTCTCCGATGCGGGTTGACAGCTCCGTGGCCGCACCCATGCCATCAAGCGCCGGTGTCACCAGAGCGTCGCGCATCGGCAAGGGACGAGCGAGACGTTCTGCCGGGCGAGACGCGGGAGTGCGCACAGAGGAGCACGGAACCGGGCGAGGTCCAGGGTGGCCGAGGATCCAGGTGCCAGGGAAGTTGCTGGCTGAATCTAGGATCGCCGAGCGGTGCCGAGTGATGCGCCAGACTCGGACGTGGGCCACGAGCTCATGAGCTGCAGTGTGCACCCGAGGGTACCTAGCGGTGCCCTGGCCAAGAAGAAAGAACGTGCGGAAAAGAGAGCTCGAGGGTTGAGGCCACGAAGGCAGAGGAAGCGGTGCGCCGCTCGAGAGGACGAGTTCCTGGCAGCGTTCCTGAGCCGGACGTGAGACCCGTACGTGTCGGCCAGGTCGAGCTCCGGTGTGTCTGTTCAAGGTCCAAGGCCGAGACCTGCCGAACGGCTCCTGCCTGGCTGCAGTGGCCGGGAGCAGGTTCGTGGGCGAGGCCTACCAGGTGTGGTCCTCGTGAGCCGTGGCCTGATCCTGGACCTCCGGAGTTGCGACCCTGACTGCTGGGTTGGCCGCGACGTCCGACTCAACGGCGCTGCACACGGTAGCGTATCCGTGCGCCATCAGCCGTTCCACCCATGCCATGAAATAAAAAGTGCATGTTAATCTTTTCTCGTCCACTATCAACAAACATGGTGACGAACGTCTGTTAACCATCACACCAGCACAGGTGTTGTCATGCGATGCCTGGAGAAGGTGCTACCAACAATGTCAAACGCTGTTATGTTGTGTAGTAGCCCAACGTTTCCTCTTACACCAGCTGCGTCTTCTAAAGGCTCTCTGTAGTTTTCGCCATCGCCAGACAACACCCGAACCCCATGCTTATCCGTCTGGTCAACACCCGAACCCCATGCTTATCCGTCGACTAGACGGAAGAGTTGCCTGAGCTGAAGCCACATGAACCGAAGGACGCAGAACTTTGCATGAGGAATGCTACGTTGGACATGCCATGGCTACGTTGTACTCCGATAGGCCCACAGCAACAAGAAGTTATTATAACTAACGATGTCTCGCATCAGCCTATTGACCTGTTCACCCAAAATGATGATGATTCAAGGCTCTGCAAAGGCGTTGAGCATTCCACCAACTTTTTGCCAGATGCATCACCATATGCAAGTCAACCATGTAGATGTGGCAAAAAGGATCGCAATTTCATGGAGCGCCAATGTCAAGTGTTTTATGCTCAAGGCATGGTCACCAAGACGGCACAGCTAGAACAAAGACTGTACCAGACAGCAAGCTAGCTGCTGCAGGCCAAGAAATTGAAAACAAACTGGACGCCAAGACAAATATCCACTCAGCGGCTTGGGAACTTGTCAGTTGTCTGGATGAGCTTCGACAGCGTCTCAGCCGAAAAACTGAGGCTTTCCGAGGTAAAAGACCTGCAGAACGGGAGCGCAAGAACAACAAACAAGCCACGAAGTCAGATGCTAAGCCAACCCAGAATAGGCAACACAAGCTCAGTCAAGAAAGCCTAGCCGCTGCGAGCAACACGAAAGTGGGAAAGGCACCACAAAGTGCAGCTTCCATCTACCGTGACCGCTGTGTCGCCTATAGTAAGCTTCAATCGACTGACCCGTCAATAAGTACAGATGCGAGGCCTAAGGTTGAAAAGGAGGAGCAGGTTGGCCGTCAACCGGAGATGAAGGCGGAAAAGGTGAAGCACCTTAAGGAATGTGAAATGTGCCATGCGAAAGGGGCTCAGGAGACGCGAAAATGCCCCTTGGCTCTGTACAAGGAAGAACAAATCAAGGTCAGAGGTGACTATACTTTGAGGAAGGCGCCGCTGAAGTTGTGCGAGAAACGGCAACAGAAGAGGCGCAAGAAGTGGGATTCAAGCACTGAGAACGTCAGGCGACGTCAGAGTGTCACCAGAAACGTTGGGACAACATCAAGGCATGCTAACAGACAAAGCTTTAGACCATGATAAAGAGCCTCAAAAAGGAAAACCATATTGTTCCAGGACTCCCGGACCATTTAGATGTTTTGGTGACTGCAAGACTATGAGACACACACACGCACAAGTGTCACTGGAATAAAGCTGTTCTTGTGTGACATGGTGTGAGTGTGTTCGTTGTACTCAGTCGCCCCCTTTGCTGACACTACAGCATACCTCTTAAGCTTTACGGCTGCAATACGAAAAAAAACAAAAAAACAGATCATTTGTAATCAAGCATTCGTGCTCGTATGCATATGTGTTTGCACATTCAAACTTTCCAGACATGATTGATTGATTGATTTGTGGGTTTTAACGTCCCAAAACCACCATATGATTATGAGAGACGCCGCAGTGGGGGGCTCCGGAAATTTCGACCACCTGAGGTTCTTTAACGTGCACCCAAATCTGAGCACACGGGCCTACAACATTTCCGCCTCCATAAACCTTCCAGACATGTAAAATATACTTAGTGTGTTCATGTTTTCATACTCAGATATCATCTCACCTGAAATTTCAGAATTTTGATAATGATAATAATCATACACTTTTATTTTTCATCAAGATGATAAAGGAGGCTGAGACAAAAAGCTGAAAAGCAGCTTGATTGGCGAGTTGCACATACAAGTTGTTTCTTATACGAGATGTCCATCATAAGCAGGATACCTCGTATGCATTTTCGTATTTACCCGTACACTACTGTGACCCGCTGGTCTTTCTTCTATCAGTGTCCCTCATAAAGAGGTTTGACTGTAACATTAAAATTTTCGCTATCGCGTTCATTGCATTTAATTCATTCTGTGCACCATCCTGTTGTGAGAAATAAACAGCGAATCGCGAAAGGTACCAGCCTGTGGAACTCAGTGGGGGGGGGGGGGGGGGCACAAAACAGAAGCACGTGATGAGTCAACCTTGAGGATTCTTCATCACCGTGGTCTCAGGAGAGTTTACATCAGCACCTAATCTGACATCCCCTCGGTGGTGAGGACACAGTTGTTCGAAATTAAGAAATGTCAAAACATCTTAAAAATTCGTATCTTTATGTATCTCGAAAATTGACAGTTTCACCGCAAGGGCGAAGCAATGAATGCGATAGCAACACCTTAGAATGTAACATTGAGAACGGCAAGCAGATCGAAGCGTGCAGTGCACTGTTTACACACAAATTACGTATAAAAACAACATACACAAGACAAAAGCGAACTAACAACATTTACCTCTCCACACTTAACGCGCTGTTTCAACAAAAACAAGGGACGAAATGTAATTACAGGTACAGATATCAGTGCAAACTAACAAGCCCCCGATTTGTTACTTCGCTGTGCTTGAATATCGCACTCTTTTCTCAAACGGTGCCTGTCCAGCGAGCAAAGTGATCTTTGTGCGCTTGCGTCAACTAAAAGCAATTGTTCAGGTCATAGTCGAAGGCGCGCGATTCTCCCCACCAAAGGATAAGTGCGCACGCACAAGCATCTACCTTTCCCCCCTTCGCTGGGCAAGGTATGCGTGGGAGATAAGCGCGCGTCGACGCATTTTGACGAGCTGGGTGCCAAGCACAGGTGCCTTTTTTTTTTTCTTTCTCGAGTTTTCATAAATATAGATACGTATGCAGTGAATGACGGCGGCGACGGCAAAAAACCAGCCGAGACTGTCCATACAATTGCCATCGCAATAAAAAAAAAGTAATGCTGAAGGTCGTCGGGGGCCTTACCATGCGCGCGCAGTGAAACTATACACGCACGCACGGCATCGAAAAGGAAGAGCGAACGACACGGACACAGACACGAATAGCACAGAATACTATTTGGTAAAGTGCCTTCCATATGCAACGCGCCCCCACATATGTGACTGTCAACACGCAAAAATAGTTGTTTTGAAGTGGGGGGGGGGGGGGAGAGGGGAGCAGCTGCATATGCGTCTGCGGTGGCGAAAACAGCGGAAACGGCGGCTCGCAGGCTGCAGGCCCCACTTCCCACCTCGCTCTCACCCGCACAAAGACGAGGGCTCACTCTAGCCTGGTGGGCTTTGTCAATGCCGGAACACCCGCGAAAGATGCATGCTCATACAAAAATGCTAGAATTCGGAACGAAATTCCTTGATTATCCGTGGGGGGAAATTCGTCATATCAAGGTTGTCTCCTGCTCTTACCTTGTTACATAGAGGTCCCAAATCCATGTGCATCTATGGAGCAACGGCAGGGAATAGAAAAACTTCTTTATATCAAGGAATTCATTATAAGCAGATTTAACTGTACTACAATGTGTACGAATCTCAACCGGCATGACATTAGTTTCATTTGCCCTAGAATAACCAGCTATGGCCACTGCCAACCAACCTCAGTGGTGTCATTCTTGCAGCGGGATGTCCCAGCGAAGTAGTTGGGTCGGGGGTTGCCACTCCCAATGGGGCACTGGTTTATGTCCAGCCGCTCAAAATCCAGCTCAAGCACAGCCACTGCCACATACCTGAAAATAGAGACAACAAAATCGGCTCCCGCTTGAGCCACTCAGGCATTACACGGCACCGATTCGCAGGCTTCAGCTGGCACCCTTCCCTGCGTGGCCTCCTATCGTAAGCACTTGGGTTCCCCATGCAACCTTCACGCGTAGCAGCGGAACTACGCGGAGTTAAAAAGCCTTGTGGAATACTTGGAAGGCAAGGCCAATGTTGCAGCATAGTCCAGTCCAATCCAATTATAGCAAGAAAGTGCCACGAAAACTACATTGTTAAAAATGATGATTTCTATAAATGTGCTGCACAAAAAAATAGCGGATGGCAGTCGTAAGAAAACTGTGATACCACATAGGGTCTGCCAACAGACATCCATGTAAAGGACGACAAAGCTGCTGATTTTTCGGACATGCCTGAAAATTAAGATGCTTTCGTGGGAACACCACGAATCCCATAGAGCCAATATATGTTGTTGTCAAAAGTTTGAGCCACAGAAAGTTTTGCAATTCTCATCTTCTAACTCCAATTGCATGTCGCAAAGTGCAAGCGACTGCTGCTTCCACGCCACCTGAAATTTCCAAAGTCAGCTTTGCTGCAGTGCCTCAACGCTATCAGGTGAAGCATACAAAGGGGCACTGGAGGACTTTTTGGATTCAGCAGCTTGAATTTCTCATTTTCATTTTTCCTTTCTAGGATTCCATTACCCTCCAACTGGGTCACCGAACAGCCACAAATCATTTTTACAGCCTAATAGGTGGCTTCCGGTCATTGCTGTAAAGGTGTTATTTCATCACTGAAAACAAAGTCCAGAGTGCAATAGAAGCCAGTCTGGCTTGGAAAATTTCTGAAAAAAAAAAATAATAATGAGCACTGTCTAATTGTTGAAATATAACAGAAATGACGATTTGGGCCTTCTTCACAAAAATCTAAAAATGAAAGTGTTACTTCTGTTTCATTTCAACAATTGGTCGGTGCTCTCTATTTTCCTTCACTATTGAAAACATACTAAACTTGATGGTGTAGCAGCTTCTCATTGTTATAAGCGATGTATTGTTAATACCAGTATCATTACGAGCAGTCTCGACTGTTCATTCTGCTCACAAAAGAACACGCTCATGAGAACTACGTTGGGACTGTCCGCAACACAGGGAACTGCCAGCAAAGAGATCCTAGCCCGAATCGAGTTGCCCTATGTACCAACCGTTTTTGCAGAGTGACATTGAGCTTTCTCCAATGTCAACATTTGGTAATAGGTTGATCGTAGCGGCCACCAGGGCAGAGGTGGCTGATATTAAGTTGAGAGCAGCGTTTAGAGTGGCAAAATTTTTATTTTAGAGCAGAAGAACGGAGATTTGGAGCAACAAGACTGTTCGTTGGTACTTGCTTGATGACATATTTTAGCTGCAAATTAGCAAACACAGACAGGGTTCGTACAGGTTTCCAAAGCAAAAATTATATTCAGAGACTTTCCAAGACCTCTTGCAAGTTTTTCAAGGACTCAAAGCAGCATGCTAAGTGAGAATTTTTCACTATAAGACTTTAAATAAGTGACTAATTTTATTGCACTTACAAAAAATATATGAACATCGCAATTCTAAAAAAAAAAAACTCGTCTTAATAACTTCTCGCACCCTCTCCATCCATAGGGAGAGGGCACGATAACGTGTCAGAAAGTTAAGTGCTGACGGGCTGCAACGCTACGTGTGGTGAGGCCTTAAAAGGGTGGTGCCACAATATCTGTGGCTTGCGAGCTCTTGCTGCAAGCATTAATTAGTGCTCCAACAAATGCAATACATGCACCAAGATTAATTTGTTTTTGCTAAATAATTTATCGCCTCACTGATACGGACAATTTTCAGTTGCTGTTTGTGGGCACCAAATGGGCAGGGACATAGCAGTGTAGCTGACTTAGTCACGTGATCACAAATCTTTGAACACTTCATGCTCAGTATTGTCTGCTCTCACACAAATGTATCACAAAATCATCTGCAAAACGAACGCACCTCTAGCTGCAGTAGCAGCAATGCTTTCCCTATACGTATACGTGGCAGAAGTCGGGAAGTCATTAACTTCACTACAGATCTTGTGTGACGTCACTACGACTTTCGTTGCCCTTCGTACAGAGCCACGTCAGTGGTCAACACGTTCGCAATGGGCCTCGATTAGGAGAATGAACATTTAGGTTCACTTGAGAAGTTGCTTAAAATATATTCTCATTGTTTTCCTGGCCCAACAATTCACGTTGAGTGTCCTTGCATATATAGAGAGAACCCCCACAGTGCTTGCTACAGCCTTGAAATTTGATGGCACCACACCCTTAAGAGCATTGACTTGTGCACAATTGACACTTGCACCACGCTGCTCAACAACCAAGACAGTGGTTAATTTGCACTGATCCTGTGAATACTACACCTGTGCGCCGGTACCAAAATTGCCTGCAGCGGCGCGCCGGTGTTTTCATCTTTGGCAGCGGTGCATGACCGGCACGGGGCTCATCGAATCGGCGGTGGCGCGGTGCAAAAGGAGGGGAGAGGGTTATACTCCAGAGTGAGGAGAAGAAAGGAGAGAGTCATTCCAAATGAGAAAAATGAAAAAAAATTTACCAATACCATAGAAATATGAACTGTCTCCTTGAGTAAAGCTCTGTATTGCTAGATTCTGCTTCGGTTCTGCGCAGCAAGCCGGTGGTGTTCCGTGGCTCTGGAGTATGACGGTGGAAGCCGCCTTTATTTTCCTGTACTGCCCCTTGCCCTTTTTGGTATAAATTTGATAAGGGCCGGGAAAGCTGCCATCGCCAGGATGGAAGCATTGGATATAGAGAAGTGCCTCGCGAGCTTTCCGCTACGAAAGGGAGCCTGCGCTGCCGCCAGGGGAAGGAGTGCATTGGACCCACCAATATCTGTACCTCAAGTTTCTTATAACGTCAATATCGTCCTAGTGATGTTACGAGCAGTTGTGAATACCTTTTGCCTTGACTAGCACACACATAGTACTGAAAAATAAGGTGGAAGGAAAGAGCGCCGGCATGCAGTAACATGTGACCGGGCGCTAAAGTGACAGAGAGTCGCTATAACCGAACGAATTTTGTTCAAAGGACCAGTAACGTCGGATATAGCTGCCCGGTGACAGATGAACAATATTGCAAGATTTCGCTTGAAGTGCTGCACTCAAAATGAGTGTAATGTTCGCACGTCCCCTTTCATGTATTTATCCGACTTTCAGCAAGAAGGTAGCTAGCTCATGCCCAAGCACATCCAATTGCTTTTATGCCACAGTGACCTCAAAGCAATAGTTACCGTGGTGACAAAGCAAATAAAAGAGGGTATGAAGGACAAAATAATTAGAAAGAGTCTTTTACGCGATCAACGTATATTACCAGGGTATAATGCACAATCTGCATACTGCTCAGTTGACTTCAGGAAGGCATCACTTTTTTTTTTTTTTGGAGGTGTGATCGACACTTCCAACCAGGAAAAAGAAAGGACTGACCCAAGGTGAAGTGCGCCTTCTTGGTGATATAACGAAGGACGTTAACAAAGTTTTAAAACTGGGACCCAAGTTCACGTTTGAACCTAATGTTCCACCGGCGGAAAAAGTGGCTTTTTCAAGGAACACTTCCCGGTATGTGCCTGAAGGCGTGCAAATAAGGTGCGTTTTTGATTGTATAGATGTGTGCACTCAAACGTCATTGGCTAGGCGAAGGCTCTCCACTGACAAGTTGGTCGTAGAATTTTTGGAGGGGAATGGGCTTAGGGTTCGTTTGTCGGATAAGGAAGGAATGTTTATGGTCATGAAAAAGGGAGTTCTTAATAAAAAATCTGAGACAGCCGTATTGAAGAATTCAAAAAGAGTGGACGTTATAACAGGGAAGGTGACACAGCAGGCTATTGCTATGCTGCATGATAGGAATCCATACCTGCCAGGTTCGCAGCGCAGGCATTGGAGAGATGCAACCGAGTTGGGGATGGGTCACGGGGGATGAAATTTTTCACACGCTTTTTCTCAAGATTAAATTTTTATGGAGTTATCATGGCACAATAATGGTACAGTTTTTGTAAACCGCCAACAACCTACCTCGCTGTGGTCACCACCACCAAATCTTCGACGTGGCTGAAGCTACCTTTTTCGAGAAGTCCTTCAAGCACTGTCGGGCATAACAATGTTCACCACTGCCACTCCAACACTTTGCCAAAAGAATGTTTTTTTGCACGGAGAAACTGCACGTGGAGTCCATCCTTAGCGCCATGCTAGTCCAAGCTGTCACTCAAAGAACAGCCCAAGCTGTGTCACTCGCAGTTACATTACTGCCCAATTTTTGTTGTGGCAGATTTGGCCCTCTTCAAAAACTCCTCAGAATATACCTGTGAATAACACGGTTCGCGGCTATGACATTTGGCCTGAACTAGTTGCCCAAGTGTCTTGTCTGACACGAAAGTGCGGCACTCTGTTCGAGTCTTCCTCACAATGCTGAACTGCCGCTCGCATTCAGCATTGATGTGCCGTACTGAAAGGATTCCCAGCATTACTTGAGCAATGCGATTGAATTTCATAAGCCCATCTTCGCCTTTCAGCAGCGAGATTTTTCTCCACTGCACATCGGCCTGTTCCTCTTCCAGTATCTTTGTAGGAATCTTGAAAGACTGCAAACGGCAAGCCGGTGTGCCAGCGGTGTCAGTGCTATCACTCAGCGACATCAGCGTGGAAAATACAGCAGAATCCGACGCTAGCGCCACCACAGCTGCCTTGCGCCTCATAGCTCACAGAGCGGCGGCGCTGCATTCACATGCTCGGAGAAGTACTGGCCAGCTCGCTCGCTTTTGCGACGGCTCTGCTTGGTCGACTAGGCACATTCGAGCTCTTCAACGATGGCGATGACAATCAGCACTCCGCGCATGTGCATTCGTGCTAGGTTGCCAAACTAGAGCCCGCTTTGAGACAAACACGCGGGCACTTCCGGGAGATATCTACCTCGGTCGTACAATCGTACAAAGCGGTCGAAATTCAGGAGTCTCCCGGGCGAATCGGGGGACCTGGCAGGTATGGGAATCTGTCCGGTCTGGTCAATAGAGTAAAAAAAGGCAAAAGAATTAAACTTGCAGGTTTTTTTTTTCTCAGTGAAAACCCATAAACTTAATTCCCTGTTAAGAGCCATTACACATCAGAAAAAGAAACTTGGCTGTCTGAGATGTCGACTTTCTTGCAGATGCACCTGGAAGCCCTCAATGTAGTCTACCCTTTTGTAGCAAAGAATTCTGAAGGTGTAGTAGATTTTCTCAAAACTAATAACCCGGGTTCTTGCACCGCTTTCAGCAGCGACATTGAGGACATGTTTTACTTCTTACGGCATGTTGAACTTCTCCAGAGTATTAAAGCATGTGTGGTTGAGTACAATAATGAAGTTAAGTTCGTTAACATTGTGCCGTTTCCTTGAAAAGCTTTCTGGAATTGCTGACGTTTTACTTGCGGTCAATGTGTGGGGAGTGGAAAGGGCTTTTATGTCCAGAAATTTGGTGTTTGCATAGGATCTAGGGTAGCACCAAACTTAAGTAATATTTTCCTGGAACAAGTCGACAGGTTCGTTGCCGATAAAGTCATCAATGTGTCTTGCCACATTTTTCGGTACGTTGAGGATTTCTTTATTATAATTAAAAACGACAGTCAGCATAGCATGAGAGTTTACATATTAAACATTTTTAAGGATTCTGGCCAAGGGCTAAGGTTCACCTACAACTGCCTGATAAAGGAGAGCTTCAGTTTCTAGATATTAGACTGCGGTTTCACGAGGAACATTTGTGTTTGCGGTACAAGCCCCGATCCGTAAAGGGTATCTTGCCATTCACCTGAGGCCATTCTAAGATAGTTAAGTGCGGCATTATTTATGCTGCGCTGCGGGTCGCACTCCTGGAAATGTGCATCCATGCGTTGAAAGAAAGTTTCATGAGCCAGGTTGAGAGGCTGAAGTTGGCAGACTACCCTGATACGGAAATCTTGCGGAGTTGTCAAAAGCTAATCAAATGGGTCAAAGGCGTAAGTGATCTGCAGTCAAATGCAGCTCAGATAGCTAGGGCCATTCCTTAGCTTTCCTTCCACTGTGGGGTGCCCCTCCCAACTGCACGTTGCCAATGGGCGCTTCGCTCTCGGCGAAAACTAGAGCAATAATAAAAAAAAAAAAAGTGGTGGTTACCTGGGGTGTTTTAGTGCAGTGTGGCGCAATTTCGACAAATATTGCGCTTTTGGTGCAGCTCGGCACAGAAATTCGAAATTGTATCAATATGGCACAATTGGCGCAGCTGTTGCACCCCTGATACAATAATACTTAGAAGGGAATGTGGCGCTAGTGTCTACTGGAATTCTTTCAGCAGCACTTCTACCCTTGTGGGAACTATGGGAAATACAGGCCTCGGATCAGCTTCGGATAGATTGTATTCTTGAGATTCGAGACCCTTGTTTGCCGAGTCTAAAACAAAGCGATATGAAGTCATATTTAAATTACACTTGCCTCATTCTATTGTATGTAAATTTTATTGCAAAAATCTTTTGTGGCTATGGAGTAGAAGCGAAACCTGGAAAAAATATAGCCACCAGGGTATTTGCCCCGTTCCAAATTTGGCATCAAGATATAATGAATTATTTTTCACAACATTTGAAAACAAACATTCTTGATTTGCCCTCGAAAGTACACATTATCTATTTATGGAAATAACAATAAAGTATTAGGTGAGAAACACTTAACATTTTGATCAGCTGCGGTGCCAAGTGCATCTGTCTATGTGGTCTGCCACCAATGCACCTCTCGTTTTATTGTGAAGGAGAGTTAGAGGAGCATGATGGTGTGCCTACTTAGCTTCGTTGTCGTTATGCAGTCGATTTAAACGAGCTTTAGCAGGACGCCCTTACAAAGAAACGTGAATTCGATGTAATAGTCTGCACTGGTACAAGAAACTACATCTATGTGCAGCGATGAGTGAGTGAATAACGCTTCGGGTCTTGAAAAAAATTTTCTTACTATTTGTCTGGATTGAATGTAACTTATTATGCTTATTCATATTCAATTTCTTCTGCAGATTCCAAATCTCTAGGTAAATTTTCTATAGCTGCATCAGAACAAAATATACTAAATTTTAATAAAACACAATTACAGTCGAATCTCGATAATTCGAACTCGAAGGGGCCCGAAAATTTGTTCGAATTAGAAGAAGTTCGAATTAGAAGAACTTCGAATTAATGAAAGCTAAGTAAACAAAGGGCTCCCCATGCAGTGGTGCATGTGCATTGAGCTAACACACGAGGAGGAAGCTTCAGAAGACTTGCATTTATTCACAAATCACAGGACATCCGTCATTAGTTGAAGTAATCGGTGATGCGCGTCTGCACACGTTTGCCTTGCAGCGAGTCGATCGATTTCGCACACAGCTTGCGAAGCATTTTTACTTCGGCTTCAGCATTCTCCTGGCAAAAGAAGTTGCGCGCGGAAATGTCCAGCGCCGACACTTTCTACAGACGACGACAACGACTGCGCAGCCGAGCCTCACCGCTACACAGCCGCAGCATGGCCAGCACGTGACAAGGAAAGAGGAGCGTCCCCATGCGGAGAGAAGCAGATCGGCATTTGAGATAAACCAGCAATGCACGGCAGCCTTTCTGTTTTTTTTTTTTTTTCTCTTCGCGTGCATCGTTACGTGGCAGGGACGAGAAAGGGGAAGCGTGGCACAGGCGCGTGAGAGGGAGCCACACTCCGTGACGGCTTCTTTTTCTCTCTCTCTCTCTTTGCGCACGGCGTTGGAAGGAGAAGGGTCTTTACGTGGCAGGGGCGGAAAAGGGAGAAGCGTGGCAAAGGAGTGTCACAGATCGGAATTTGAGAGAGAGCAAAAATTCCACCGCAGCCTCTCCTTTCCTTTTCTTCTCATTTTTCATGCAGCGTTGAGGCGTCGGAGGTGCCGCCGCGGGATTGGGCAAGTGCTGAAAGCATTTTCCGAGCGCGGTATGTTCGAATTAACCGCCGCAAGTGCTTGCGCGTACGTGAAGAGTTGCAAAAGGCTGGTGTAACACCTCATCCTACGGTTAGCTCTATTGCAACTATGATCAAGGATGAGCTGCACCAGGCCCTCCGGGACACCTTGCCTCCTGATACAGCTGCGTCAGCTCCTGCTGAATACCACCGTGGGACAACCTACGCGGAAGCCTTGAAATGCCCTGCTGCATCGCCGCCATTGTTCGTTCATCCTGTCCCTGCAGTTTTACTCGAGTCAGCGCAGCACATACCAAACTACAAAGGCACGTACACGCCACCGCCCCTGCCCTTTGTCCGTGGTGCTTCTGTCACCCATCGTTCGGTGCAACCGGTCCAGTACATCGTCGATCGGCACTCGTCCCCTTGGAAGTCTGATGTCTGGCGCACACCCGATCACCGGCCTCTATGCTTTCACTGCGAAGAAGCTGATCACTTGTACCGTCAGTGCCCTTACCACCATCTTGGGCTTCGCCGCTTCTGATTGTAACGGGGGTGCGTACTCAGCGCCACCCCCGTTACAATCAGACAGAGACCACGCGAAATCCAAAACTACCTCTCCCAGCAGCATGCACCACCGTCTGCCGGGCGCCAGTCGCGCTCGCCATCATCGAGGCAATTTTCATCAACGCCCCAGCGGCATTCTACCGCACGATCTCTCAGCCCCCACCGGGAAAACTAGCCGAAGCGACCTCTGGGGGCGGGGTTGCTGAACGTCGAAGCGCTAAAGACCTCCTATTGACGCAGAACTGTACAGAAACTGGTCCGACATCACCTGCTGCTGCAAAGGATAGCCGGCTTTCACTCGACATAGCAGTAACAATTTATGGTTGTGTGGTTAATGCGTTAGTGAACACCGGCGCAGACTATTCCATACTGAGCGGGAAACTGACAATGCAGCTGAAGAAAGTAATCACGCCGTGGCATAACTTGGAGATTCGGACAGCTGGTGGCCATGTCGTTACTCCACTGGGCGCCTGCACAACTAGAGTACAGATTCAAGCGTACACATTCATAGCAAGCTGCCTTGTTCTACGTGAATGCTCCCGTGACGTCATTCTGGGAGTTGATTTTCTACAGGAAAATGGAGCTATCATTGATCTGCAAGAGCGCCGCGTCACGTTCTCAGCCCAGCGAGCAATCAACGTGCAGGATGACGGAATGCGTGTCGACGTACTCCGTATTTCTGAACAGAGCGCGACGCTTCCTCCCCGAGCCAGTGTTCTAGTCGACGTAACATGCTGTGGTTTGAGCGATGGCGATGTGGTGGCCGAGACAAATTTAGAACACCTCCTGCAGCAAGGCATATTTGTAGCGAAAAGTGTAATACACGTTCGTGACGGCCGATCTGAATTCCTCGTTACCAACTTTAGCAACGAGCATCGACACCTTTTCCGTGGCACTTCGATAGCGTTTGCCCACGAAGTACAAACGTAACCAACTGTCTTACGTCAGAAATAGTGGATAACGCAGACACATCAATGAGCAACATTGACATCAATCCTGCTCTGTCCACCGATAACCAGACTGCGCTGCGAGCGCTCTTGTTCGAGTACAGGTCTTGCTTCGCAAGTTGCTCAAAGATCGTCCATCACTCAACAAAGGATCATCACAACGAGGACGCACGCCCAATACACCAGCACCCCTACCGCGTGTTGGCTAAAGAACGTGAAGCGATACGTATGCAAGTTCGCGAGATGCTTGACGATGGCGTTATCGAACCATCCAACAGCCCGTGGTCATCTCCAGTCGTGCTTGTCAAAAAGAAAGACGGGTCGCTACGCTTCTGTGTCGATTACCGAAAGCTTAACAACGTGACCAAAAAGGATGTGTACCCGCTACCGCGTATAGACGATTCGCTGGATAGACTTTGTCGTGCCCATTATTTCACTTCTCTCGATCTCAAAAGCGGGTACTGGCGAATCGAGGTAGATCAGCGAGACCGCGAAAAGACAGCCTTCGTGACTCCAGACGGCCTATACCAATTTCGAGTACTCCCTTTCGGCTTGTGTTCAGCGCCGGCAACTTTCCAGCGAATGATGGACACTGTCCTCACAGGGCTCAAGTGGCAGACTTGTCTTGTCTACCTTGATGATGTGGTGGTCTTTTCTGCCACGTTCGAGCAGCACCTTTCAGCGCCTGCGCAGCGTGCTGGAGGCTATCCGATCGGCGGACCTCACTCTAAAGCCACAGAAGTGCCACTTCGGCTATGAAGAACTAAAATTTCTTGGACATGTAGTTAGTGCCGAAGGAGTCCGGCCCGATCCAGACAAGCTTGCCGCTGTTGCCGAATTACCAGCTTCTGTCGATAAGAAAGCCGTCCGGCGCTTCCTTGGTTTGTGCGCCTACTATCGCCGGTTCATTCATGGCTTTTCACACATAGCAGAACCTCTGACTCGTCTCACAAGGGACGACACGCCATTTGTCTGGGAAAACGAGCAACAAGCAGCTTTTGATGAACTGCGACAGCGCATGCAATCAGCACTTGTTCTCGCTCATTTCGACGATGATGCTGACACGGAGGTCCATACTGACGCTAGTAACGTTGGGCTTGGTGCAGTGCTCGTTCAGCGTCAAGAGGACATCGAAAGGGTGATAGCCTACGCCAGCCGCTCTCTATCCCGTGCCGAGGCGAATTATTGCACTACGGGAAAAGAGTGCCTCGCAGTCGTGTGGGCAATCACCAAGTTTCGCCCGTACCTTTATGGTCGTCCCTTCAAGATATTGACGGACCACCACGCCCTCTGCTGGTTGGCAAGCCTGCGCGACCCTTCAGGACGGCTAGCACGGTGGAGCTTGCAGCTGCAGGAATTTGACGTCACCATCGTCCATAAGTCCGGCCGTAAGCATGAAGACGCTGACACACTGTCACGCGCACCCCTTCATGTCGTTAGTCAGGAAGCAGAGAAAGACGAAGGCTTCCTGGGCGCCATTAGCTCATCAGACTTGAGTAAACGGCAGCGGAATGACGCAGAGATTCGTCCGATCATCGATCATTTAGAGGGCCAGGGCACAATCATACCACGTCATTTATTCCGCTCGTTGCCGTCGTTCTGCCTTCGAGATGGTGTGCTGTACAAGAAGAACGCTCGTTCGAACAACCGTGCCTACCTCCTGGTGGTTCCTCGAGACATGCGAGACGACATCCTCTTCGCTTGCTATGACGAACCCACATCCGGTCATCTGGGCTACTCACGGACACTTGCCAGAGTGAGCGAGAGGTACTATTGGCCAGGACTCTCGGCAAGCGTCAAGAAGTACGTCAAGAGCTGTCGGGAATGTCAGCGCTGAAAGCAACCATCTGTTAAGCCAGCTGGTTTGTTTCAGCCCATTGAAGCCTCTTGCACGCCATTCGACCAAGTCGGCATGGACATTCTCGGGTCATTTCCCCTGTCTGCGGACAGCAACAAATGGGTGATCGTCGCGACCGACTACTTGACTCGCTACGCTGATACGCAGGCGATCCCACGAGCCACGGCTTCTGAGGTAGCACAATTTTTCATGCGCCACATCGTGTTACGACACGGTGCTCCTTCCAGTATAATAACGGACAGCGGGACGGCATTCACGGCGCAGCTTATGGACGAGGTTTTCAAACTGAGCAACACCAGACACCGAAAGACAACTGCGTACCACCCGCAAACCAACGGACTTACCGAGCGACTGAATAAGGCCATCGCAGACATGATCTCAATGTACATCGACGTACAGCACAAAACATGGGACCGGATCTTACCTTACGTGACCTTCGCGTATAATACCGCCGTGCAAGAGACCACGCAATTCACGCCATTTCGGCTTCTCTACGGCCGCGAAGTGCAGACCATGCTGGACTCTATGCTACTGTGTCAAGACGAAGACGAGTTGGCAACTGACACCGATGAATTCGCAGAGCTGCTGAGGAAGCCCGGCAGCTCGCGCGACTACACATCGGCCAGAAACAGCCGGCAGACGCACGGCGCTATAACATCCGCCACAGTGAAGTATTTTACAACCCCGGAGACCGAGTTTGGGTGTGGACGCCCGTCCGCCGCCGTGGCCTTAGTGAAAAGTTACTGAGCCGGTACTTTGGCCCATATAAAGTGTTACGTCGCGTCAGTGACGTGAACTACGAAGTGGTTCCGGACTCAACATCGCAGGCACGGAGTAGGACACGACCGAGGTCGGATGTCGTTCATGTGTTGCGCATGAAACTATTTATTGCGCGTTGTTCATAACTTTTTCTTTGCCGTACACTGTTCTTTGTGTTATTTATTTATTTTTGTGAACTTGCTTCTTCGTTCACTGATTTTTCCTATATTGGCACGCTCGTTAATTTCTACATTTACTTTATCCGAATTTCCAATTTCTTTTTTTTTCCACGTGCCTATGTCGTAACATCGTGATGGTGCTATGTACTTTTCTTTCCCCCTTTTGGGACTTTTTTTTCTTTTCGAAAGGCGGGATAATGCCACCCACACGTGGGTCGATTGCAAGAGCGGCTCTACCATCTGGAGGAAAGAAAGAAGATTGCGTGCCTCTTCTCGGCTCGAGAGCCAGCCACGACTGACGCATCGTCCTAGAGCTAGCTACCCGGTCGTTCAATAAATCCCCCAGTATTTGTGACTCATCGTGACAATATTCATAATGGAGCACTTCAGAGAAGAAAGTACCTCAGACACTAATATTAAATGGATACTGACCTAGAACAAAGGACCTTTTAAGATTGAAAAAGGCTTTGGAAAATTTCCCATTGTTCTTTTCACAATCTCAGGTTTATTAATTGGGGAGAAAATATAGGTAAAACGTGTATTTCTGAATTTCGCACTGAAATTACTGCACGTAATATCAAGAATTTCAATGTGTTTTTTCTTTTACCTCAGACACATTCGCTCAAAGTATTTTTTTTAGACTTAGTACGTTAGGTTTAAAGCCATCTCAGAAGTCAGTTTGCTTTGTTTTTAGTATTTAGGACCTATGCAGAACCTATAGAAAAACGTCAAAATTTATAAACTCACGGCAATTGACGCAACTAAGTGAAGCCAGCTGAATTTTCTTTTTGCACGTTTTCTTGCTTACCGAGAGAGTTCTCGTGGCAAGCATAGTGACTGGAATTATGGAAGCGTAATTTACTAATGTCAAATCACATTAATTCGAACACGCCTAATTCAAATTCCAGTTAATTAGAACTGACGCTGTGGTCCTGTCAAAGCTATGTGTACTCAAATGGGCAAAAACGCCCTGTAATTCGAACACGCAAGCACTTGTGGCAGTTAATTCGAACATACCGTGCTTAGAAATTGCTCACAGCACCACGTCCAATCCCACGGCAGCCTCCCTCGACACCTCAACGCTGCACGCCAAGAAGAAAAAGAAAGCCTGGGGCGAATGTTTGCTCTCTTTCCACTGCCAATCTGGGACACGCCTATGCCACGCTTCTCCCTTTCTGTCCCTGCCACGTAGAGGCCCTTCTCCTTTCAACGCCGTGCGCGGAAATTTATAAAGTGGTGGTAGTGGCGGTAAAGAATGGGGGCTTTGGATGGTGGTAGTAGTGGTTAGAAGAAAAAAAAGGAAAAAAGGCGCCTAATTTCTACAGCCCGGTAGTAAGCACGGCCCAGCGCCTTCACGGATGTTTGCTCTCTCTCAAATGCCAATCTGCAATGCGCCCGTGCCACACCTCCCCCTTTCCCGTCCCTGACACGTAGCAACCCTTCTGTCAACGCGGCGCCCGGAGAGAGCATAAAAAAAAAAAAAAAAGGTGCCGAGGAGTGTTGGTTATCTCTCTAATGCCGATCTGCTTCTCTACACATGGAGACGCTTCTCCTTTCTCGTCACGTGCTGGCCACGCTGCCGCTGCAGCGCAAAAGGTAGCAGCCGAGACGCAGCCGTTGTCGTCTTAACATCTAGTATCGGCCTCCCAACCTCGGCCAGGGGGCGCTGCGCCGCATGCGTTTCGCCGCCTTTCTAGCAAGAGCCGGTGACTCGATAATCCGCTCCCACCTTCTGCCTCCGCTATCTCAGCAGGTTCACGTGCAGTTATCTGGTCGCCCTCTATATGCAGCGTCACCTGCGACTTGCTCTGAAGGTTTAAAAAGATTGTAAAAACGTTTTCACAGTGAATGCTGTGTGAGCTGAGAGCGATTCATTGACAACCTTTGCGGCACCAAGCAAGTCAAACACTACGTCTTTGAGCTAGTGCTATGTGAATTTCGATAGTGAATAGCTGCCTTTATACAACACTAAATGTGGGTGGACCGCATGAATTTTCTAAGTATGTTACAGGTAAAATGCGCATTTGCTGCGGCCTTCGTGTCTTCTCGGAGCTGTCAGCAAACTACCACCACACAGTGCCATTTTTTGGGCGTGTTGGTAAAGGGAGCTTGACGACATATTGAGCGCTAAGAGACAGGGACAGGAGAGAGTGGACACCACAATGCGCTAACTTCAACAATCTTTATTTTCAGGAAACGTGAACCTATAAATCCGTGTACAGTGGCGCCACCAGTCTAACCACTAGCCCAGCAGAAAAGCCCTTTCTCGATCTAACAAGTCAACTGACGGTGCACTTACACATGCGTCACCTTTGCGAAAGATAGCATGGGCCTCAATTATCTCTCGCACGTCTTTATCTTTATGCTTCGCCAGAACACTGCAGGATGCGTACAAGGGTGTGCAACCACATTCCACGCAATGTACTGACAAATGGCCATAATTATTCTTGTTTTTAACATTGAGCTTATGTTCACGAAGACGGTCATTAAGGCATCTACCCGTCTGACCTATACATATACCACCACAAGTCAGAGGAAGCCCATAAACTACCCCTTCA
The DNA here is from genome assembly GCF_043290135.1 of Rhipicephalus microplus. NCBI lineage: Eukaryota > Metazoa > Arthropoda > Arachnida > Ixodida > Ixodidae > Rhipicephalus > Rhipicephalus microplus. The sequence continues at coordinate 220,470,089 of NC_134704.1, forward strand.
ACACACGCCACAAAATGATCGCGATGCTTCTTGGAGCAACCGACAGCAGGCTTGCGGTGCGGGTCCGTCAAGCGACTTATCCTGCCAAGCTTTTGTGGTGCTGAGAATACTACTTTAATGCCCACTCGACTAGCTACTTTCTTCAGGTTATGAGCAGTTTTGTGCAGGTACGGCACTACTGCAACTCTGCTCCTACTCACTGCCGGTTGGATGTCTGCTTCCCGAGGGCGACTGTCCAACCGGCATTTTTTAAGCAAACCCTCGACAACAGACACCTGTATCGACTCTGGGAAACCTGCTGCGGATAACCTCTCCGACTGACTCATGACACTTTTCTGAATTTTATGATGGCAAGATTTCCGCAATGCGTTCCCAAAACACAGATTGGCAATGCTTCTTTTTACTAGCTTCGAGTGAGCAGATTGGTATGGCAATAGGGGCTTATTAGCTCTGGGCTTGTATTCCCAACACGTGTGCTGCTGCTTGAATTCCAATTCAATGTCTAAAAACCGCAGCACGCTATCGGTTGGCTCTTCTACTGTAATAACGAGTGGGCTAAGGCAAGCAGAAAAAACAGCTTCGAGTTGACTTACTGCTACGTTTTCTTCACGCTCGAACAAGACAAGGTAATCGTCCACGTATCTCACAACTTTTGCCACCCTGTGCTGTGACAAGACATGTGCCAGATTTCTATCATGGTGGGCCAAAAAAATGTCACTCAGTACCGGCGCCAAACAGGAGCCGATACAGATGCCCTGCTTCTGAAGGAAAGTTTTTCCATTCCACGTGGCAAATGTCGAGCGGAGATATAAGCGAAGCAAGTCTAAAAAGCATTGAACCGAAATCTCGGCTGAGTTTTGAAACGCAACCACACCAAAGCTGTCAATACATTCTTCCACGCGCTCGATTAGTTCATTTTGAGGCAAAGAATAATATAAATCTTTTATGTCAAAGGAGCAGGCGAAAAAACCTTTGTCTGGGTTACTCTTCAGGAAATCTAATATTTCCCCGAGTCCTCAAGATTCAGAGTCCTCAAGATTCTTAGGAGAGTCCTCAAGATCAGAGTCCTCAGAGTCCTCAAGATTCTTAGGAGTGAGTGGCACAGGCAGGCTCGGATGTTAAAGGACCTGCTCAAGACCTCCTTGGAAGATCCAGGAAGGACACGACATGCCACCAGGGAGTGGAAGAATCTTCTAGCGATCGTCAGCAGCGGCACGGAATTCATGTGGAAGCAGACTCTGCCAGGCTTACGTGCCAGCATCCCAAAGAAGACAGTTCCAACCACATGCAGCGTCAGAACCACCGGCCAGGTTAGTCTTCCAGACTACGTTGAAAATGCTCTTAAACTTGGACCTAAGTTCGCCGTCGAGCCACGGTTGAGTGCGCCGGAACTTTTGAGCCTTGTGCGACGGATATCAAAGTGTGCCCCGGAAGGTGAAGCGAATCGATGTATATCGGAAGGGGTTGATGTGATCTCGCGGAAGAATATTGGGGCTTCACGGGTGCCTGTAAGCCGTGTTGTGTCGTTCTTGAAGCAGAAGCGACTGTGCGTTCTGCCAGCGGATAAGGAGGGCGGATTTGTTGTCCTAGGGGAAGGTGACTATGACGAGAGAGCCTGTTCTGCAGTTGCCAAAGTTTTTAATGAGTGCAATAATGTGTCTCTTAGGAAGGTAAAACTTGAAACAAAACGTCTCTGTAAAAATTTGGGCCTCAGTAGATTGTTTCACGATATTGACGCAGCCAAGAAAGATAGCCTTGATATTATGTTTAGCGCGAAAACGCACAAGCCTGAATGGCCATTGAGGGTAATAGTTTCGGAAATAGGGTCATGGCAGAAGAACCTAGCCCTTTTCTTGCAAGAAAGGCTCGGTATTCTTAAAATTGACGACCCCTTTTTGATTAGGCATTCCGGGGAAATATTAGATTTCCTGAAGAGTAACCCAGACAAAGGTTTTTTCGCCTGCTCCTTTGACATAAAAGATTTATATTATTCTTTGCCTCAAAATGAACTAATCGAGCGCGTGGAAGAATGTATTGACAGCTTTGGTGTGGTTGCGTTTCAAAACTCAGCCGAGATTTCGGTTCAATGCTTTTTAGACTTGCTTCGCTTATATCTCCGCTCGACATTTGCCACGTGGAATGGAAAAACTTTCCTTCAGAAGCAGGGCATCTGTATCGGCTCCTGTTTGGCGCCGGTACTGAGTGACATTTTTTTGGCCCACCATGATAGAAATCTGGCACATGTCTTGTCACAGCACAGGGTGGCAAAAGTTGTGAGATACGTGGACGATTACCTTGTCTTGTTCGAGCGTGAAGAAAACGTAGCAGTAAGTCAACTCGAAGCTGTTTTTTCTGCTTGCCTTAGCCCACTCGTTATTACAGTAGAAGAGCCAACCGATAGCGTGCTGCGGTTTTTAGACATTGAATTGGAATTCAAGCAGCAGCACACGTGTTGGGAATACAAGCCCAGAGCTAATAAGCCCCTTTTGCCATACCAATCTGCTCACTCGAAGCTAGTAAAAAGAAGCATTGCCAATCTGTGTTTTGGGAACGCATTGCGGAAATCTTGCCATCATAAAATTCAGAAAAGTGTCATGAGTCAGTCGGAGAGGTTATCCGCAGCAGGTTTCCCAGAGTCGATACAGGTGTCTGTTGTCGAGGGTTTGCTTAAAAAATGCCGGTTGGACAGTCGCCCTCGGGAAGCAGACATCCAACCGGCAGTGAGTAGGAGCAGAGTTGCAGTAGTGCCGTACCTGCACAAAACTGCTCATAACCTGAAGAAAGTAGCTAGTCGAGTGGGCATTAAAGTAGTATTCTCAGCACCACAAAAGCTTGGCAGGATAAGTCGCTTGACGGACCCGCACCGCAAGCCTGCTGTCGGTTGCTCCAAGAAGCATCGCGATCATTTTGTGGCGTGTGTTGAAGGGGTAGTTTATGGGCTTCCTCTGACTTGTGGTGGTATATGTATAGGTCAGACGGGTAGATGCCTTAATGACCGTCTTCGTGAACATAAGCTCAATGTTAAAAACAAGAATAATTATGGCCATTTGTCAGTACATTGCGTGGAATGTGGTTGCACACCCTTGTACGCATCCTGCAGTGTTCTGGCGAAGCATAAAGATAAAGACGTGCGAGAGATAATTGAGGCCCATGCTATCTTTCGCAAAGGTGACGCATGTGTAAGTGCACCGTCAGTTGACTTGTTAGATCGAGAAAGGGCTTTTCTGCTGGGCTAGTGGTTAGACTGGTGGCGCCACTGTACACGGATTTATAGGTTCACGTTTCCTGAAAATAAAGATTGTTGAAGTTAGCGCATTGTGGTGTCCACTCTCTCCTGTCCCTGTCTCTTAGCGCTCAATATGTCGTCAAGCTACCACCACACATTCGCGTGCATTTGTGTTCAGATTTCTATTGCTTGAATGGCAAGTTTTTCACACGGCTTTCAATTTATTAGGGGGTCAGTGTGAAGAGACTAAAATTATGTCTGCCCTGTTCAGTACCTGGCACGACTTCAGTGCGGTGTGTTCAGTTTCATAAGAGTTTCTACTTTTACAGAGCTTTTCATCGGATGTTAACAAGGTCATATCATAAGTTCAATGACACCTTTGATTTTTTGCAGCTCCTTTGAAAGTATAATGATGCACACCAAAAAGTCTTATGTCCACTTGAACCATGCATGTTTCTTGTAGCACATGTTTCATTTCGGAGAATATCTACGCCTGACCACGGAGCGTGTTCACTGATTCGAGTGTCAATTAGGTTGTTTTGACAGCTCCCTTGGTCGTCGTCATATTACACAATACCCACTAGGATCGAGCATGTTTTTAGTTACGCCAAGATTTGCCCCTGATAGCCGCGTCAAACTTCGTGAAACCATCGAAAGTTTTATATTTACCTTGGCTCTTTTTTCAACTCGCTTTCATAGCGGCACCTCTTTATTGCGCGCGGCTCGGGTACATGCAAGAACATGATACCGTATTTACTTGCGCAATCATTAAAAGCATTGCTTATTCATTAAAAGATACGTAGCTATGTTTGTTTTATGGCAAAAAAATTGATGAACGACAAAATTGCCTTTTACTTGACAAATGTGCAGATATAAAGCACGAGAATCGAGTCGAAAAAATTTTCCCAAATTTTACCCTGCGTAATTGGAGCACCTCTAACTTCAAGCCGGATTTTCTGAAAAAAAAAAAAAGTGCACCTATTATGGAAGTAAATATGGCATTTTATGTGCCAAAACCATCATACCATTAGGAGGCACGCCGTGATTTGAGACTCCAGATTGATTCCAGTCACCTTAGGTTCTCTTTTTTTTAACGTGCACTTAAATCTATCTGAAGTGTATTTGGTGGGACAGAGGGTGCACACACAACTGACAGAGGGTGCACACACACAGAGCGTCACTTCTGTTTCATACCACCTGGCATGTTGGTATCACACCACCTGTATCATGCCGCCTGGCATGTTGGTGTTGCTTGAAATATGCAACACTAACAAGCCCTGTCGATCATTCTTGCACCAAAATCTGAGCGCACTGTAACTGCATTTCACTTTCCTGGAAATGCAGCTGGCGTATGTGGAAATCAAACTCATGACTTCGATTCTAGAATCACAACACCTCATCATGCTAACTTATCAATGGGTGTTGCTTGCAAGATTTGTATGTATAAACGCTCAGCGCGAACCCGCAGCACAAATCTGTTTACACCAAGCAGCGACGAGAAGTCTACAACCATTCGCTGAATAAAACACTTGCTGGGCTCACAGTACATTATTTTAATGTATTAAGCTAGCAAGCTCCACCTCTTTCGCACTATCAATGGTTGTCTCTGAAAGCCAGAGCCCATTCGCGAAATGTACAGTGGTTGTCTATTTGCTGTAGATTCAGTTTACAAACACGCTGTCTTTTAGTATGAGCCCGGCCATCGCGTTTCGTTCAGTTAATACAGTGGAACCCCAATTATACGAATTTAAGGGGACCACGCAAAACAGTCGTATAATCCAAGCGTTTCATAATCGAAAAACTAAGAATATAGCAATGACACTCAGCCATGGCCCAAAAAATGGGTATAGACCGCCTGCATAAGCCCACGGCATGACCTTGTGCCTCTGCTAGAAAGGTAGATTAAATTATTCTTGTCAGCGACAGCTAATAGCAGTGTAACTTAGTTGAAAGAGATGCGAGTGAATCTCTATTCTCAAGTTTAAAAAGAATATAATCCAACACGCATCTTTCTACCGATAAATAGAGTCCAAAAATTGCCTGCACGTGAAAGTGAAAATAAAATCGTGTGGCCAATAGCTTCCCATCAGAAGAGTCAGACACAGTGTCATCGTTATCACATATGGCAACCGACCACAAGTGCATAGAATGCCTTTGTGTGCGACTGAGCTATGCACGTTGCGATTTGTGGCCTTGTGAAGTGCAACTAGTGATGTCCCGCTGTTAGTATGAACGTCGACGTGAAGTGAAAGTAATCTTTCACAGTGAAAACAGCTGCATCGTGCCCTTATGTGTACACAAGACTGTGACTGCAAGTGCGATAAAGGCGGGAGATCAGCTGTATGTCTACCAGGAAATGTTTTTATGGACTGAAAACGTGGAAATATCAGCTTTTAGGCCGGCTGCAGCTACTTTGTGTGGATAAAGCTTGACTAGGTAGCGACCCCAGATACGCGCACACACAATTGCGCCGTTTGTAGAAACACATGAACTTCCAAAAGAATAAACTTTCCATTCTAAGAAGACATCCGTCTCGCTCTCTACTTTTCCAATCGTCAACCTAGGAGAACGCAAGTTTATATTTTGCACTCGTGAATACTTATTTAGTCCACGCTTGATTCGAGTAGAGGCGTTCTTTTTCCTTTTGGACGAAACCTGAATTTCGTCGTAAGATGCGAGGTCGGCGTAAAACTGCGTCGCATAACTAAGGTTTTTAATACATTATTCCTACGGGGATTTCACCGGGACCTAACCGATTCATCGTAAAATGTGGGTCGTCGCAAAACCGGGGAACATATAATCGAAGTTCCGCTGTAGCTTGCAGTTCTGTGCACGACAAAAATTTTTTAAAGTAACAACACCGCGGAGTATCTGCGAACTGCCATAATCCACTCCCGACTCCTTTGCTTTTGGCACTGCTCATATTGGAAACGGTAAAACTTGACGGGCAGTTTTCAGGTCATCGTCATGTTTAAACTTTTGTAGCAGCTCACAATGCAGCAGTAGTGCGTGCCTGCTTTCCAGAATGATGAAGGTGCGCTGCCCATAGCATGCAAATGCGAGATAAGCGCTCCAAGAAATACGTTTTCCGCGCGCGCAATAAGAAAACCCAGCAAGCGCAGCCCGTTTGAGCGTCCAGAGCTTTGGCTTCCTTCCGCTAGGGGCGGTGAACGGCGCTGCGCAAACTTGAGCCTGTCCTCCCTATATAGGTATTCTGTGGTGTCGGCACTGGACATAGCTGCGCGCAACTTCTCTTGCCAGGAGAACGCTGAAGCCGAAGTAGAAATGCTTTGCAAGCTGTGTGCGAAATTGATTGACTTGCTGCAAGGCAAATGTGTGCACATGTGCATGACCGATTACTTCAATTGATGACGGATGTCCTGTGATTTGTGAATAAATGTAAGACTTCTGAAACTTCCCCCTCGTGTGTTAGCTCAATGCACATGCACCACTGCATGGTGAGCCCTCCGTTCATTTAGCTTTCATTAATTCAAACTTCTTTTAATTCAAACAAATTCAGGCCCCTTCGAGTTCGAATTATCGTGATTCAACTATACGGGATAAATAATCTTTCTTTTTAGTGTCCCTTCAATATGGAGCTCTTACAAAGAGCTATACAAGTGCACACGCCTGTGCACTTGATTGGATGCCCTGAATATCGTTGTATGAGATTTCAACCTTAATGGCAGGGTGATGCCTTTGGAACGCGAAAATCTGGTTATCAAACCAGTACTTGAGGCCTTTTGCGGTCTATCGCCTTTTATTTTACAAAATAAACAATATGTCTTGTTTGTTGCATGTTGTTTTTGTTCCTACGTGTAATTACTCTTTGCTGCAACCGGGTACGTTTGCAAGCGGCTTTCTTTTCGGATTACAGTACATATATATGGTGTTGGCGTACGCGAGTAAACCGATGCAGAACCAACACCACTGCAATCACCATCGTTAACAGTGACATATCTCTAGCCTTCTGCTATAGTTGCGCTCATCGGAGCTTCGGTTGCGGTCCTCCCGCAGGATGAGGAATTTCATCTGCGGAAGTACTGACAGCCAATTTTTCAAAGAGGCAACGACCTGTTCGCGGGAAGGTAAAAAAGTATCTTATTAGACTTCACTGCTGTCTCTGGTAATTAAAGCATTAACTATAGTTATTTAAATACTGCCGCCATTACAGAGACTAACAATTTTAAGATTTCTGACGTCTTCAGATGCCCAACGAACCGCACACGGCCCGCGTGCCACAGCTTGCGGACCCCCGAGATAAACGGTTTGGCACAGTTTAGCGCAATTTACGTCGATTTTATCAGGTTGGCGGAGCAAATATCGTTTGGCGCACTTTGGCGCAGAAGTGGGATCCATGACTATGTCAAACACAAAAGCAAAGTATATATACAGATTACCAGAGAGCTGGTCTAGCTTATGCTGCTAATTTCATTGTTTGCAACAAACTTCACATGTGAAATAGATGAATACAAACATAAGTGAAAAATTTCTTGCACCCAATGTTTACAACTGTCATGAATTAGAATTTGATGAACAAGATATAGAAGAAAATCAATAGCATCATTGGCCAGATATATTGAATACGAACACATTGGTATCAAACTTGTTTTTGTGAGTCAATAAAAACGTGTCAAACTGCCCCATAACGCTACGTGTGCTGCCTAAAAACGTGAAACCGAGAAAAATCCATTTGAAGGTTTAGTTTCTCATATATTGATATGGTATTGCAATATAACTGTATAAATAGCATCATTATGTAGCTTTGTCCTTCAGGAACAAGATGCCATGTATGTTACAACAATGTTACAGAAACCACGAAATATTTGCTGTATTAGTATGCATAGAAACACTTCACCATTGTATATACTTCTGAGGAGTGCGGCGAGTTGGGCAGGTTGGTAACGATGCATGACTAAGAAATCTTAGCGCCACAGAACGGAAACAAAAGAAAGAAACGTAGACAACACGAGCGCTCGTGTTGTCTACGTTTCTTTCTTTTGTTTCCGTTCTGTGGCGCTAAGATTTCTTAGTCATGTATATACTTCAGCCGGCATGTGTACACTGTGCATAAAAATGGGGCGCCTATGCGGTCTGCGCTGTCGCTATTTGCACCAAGGTCAGGGTCACAAAAAAATAAAGGGGAAAAACTAAAATTACAGACAAATACAGATATATCGAACTCGAAGAGAATCGCGAGTTAGTTCGATATATAAAAAATTTGATATAATAAAATAGAGGCACCGAGAGCTTACTTGTAGCCGATCATCACCTACAATAAGTGCAATCAAAAAAGACAAATAATTCCGCAAACACGCTGCAACAGAATGATTTATTTGCATGAAAAAAAAAAAATCGCTAATCGTGGCCTGCTTCTTCGTTTTGGAAATGTTGAAGACGCTAGTCTCGATCTTTTCAAAGCTGTCCAGGTGTGACAGCCCGGTTCCCTCCATGTGGCCAATACAACGGCGAATGATGCCGAATGCCGCCGCCACATTAGTGGCAGAGTACGCATGTGTAGCCAACGCCTCGTCCGGACGATCCTCCTCGTCTCACATGAGCTGTTAGAATGGACATTGTCGGCCTGGAGCTGCCAGCCACGAAGTCGTCAACAGACACTTCGTGTAAAACTGCGGCTGGAAAGCGGGATGACAACTCGCAAAACGCATTGTCTATGCGCTCGTCGTGGTCTTCACCGGTTTCTACAAGTTCTGCCGTCTCCAAGCCTACCTTGCGGAAGCAGTTGACCACTGTGTCTGTCTTCACGTCTCGCCAAGCATTGTGCATAAGTAAAATTCACGGAGATTTCCGACCACTCCTTCGTCATCCACTGTAGGGTGTCCTGGCTGCTGACAGCTTCGCTTTCGCCAGAATTGCTTTCGCCACCGATTTTGTAGCACTGCTTAAGCCAATAAAGCCACCCTTTGTTGTCGGCGGCGTTGTTTCACCGAGTGCAGCGGAAAACCATTTGGCCTTGACAATCAGCATCGGGTCATCCACCGGAATGTTCTTTTCATCACTTCTATAAACCAAGCCTAGAGTGCATTTTCTACATTCCTGTGGGCAGAAGCGCGCACATGACAGGCTTCCGACATTCGCTGTTCCGCTGCCTTTGCCGCGATATCTCTTGTTTTTCAACAAGGTTCTCAGAGTGCTCCGTGGCATCCCAAAGCCGTCCGTGATGGTCTAACATTTCTCGCCCGTCTAAACATGCTGAATAGCCTTCAACTTCGTCACAAAGTCAAAGGTCTTGCGCTTATTGACACTGGCCATAGAAGTCGACAATTCAAGAAGTCCGCAGCTGCTATGCACACCATGCACAAAAAAAAGAAATGCTGCACATGCGGTGGTACGTAGGCGACGCATCAGCGAAAGCAACAAAGTGCTTGTGAGGCGATGGCCACCTGCGAGGGCAACAGCAAAAGGCACGAGCTGTGGTTGGCTGATCAAAACTCACAAAACAGCAACAAAAAATAAAAGGCGAAAGGAAAAGGACAACGGCTCCTTCGTGCCTGCTCTCCGAGCCGACGGGTACACAGAGAAAGCATAAGAGAGAAAGATAAACGAAAAAAAAAAGACTGCAAATTAGAGATTGTACAGTACGAGTCATCTCGCCCTCACCTTTTTTCGAGCGTTTCGGGTTTTGGCAGAGGCGTGGTGCCGCGCAGATAAAGCAGAGATCGCCAGGCGCTGCGAGTGCCAAAGTGTGCCTTCAAACTCGCACGCGGAGATGCACTGCCACGCACAGGGGGGGGGGGGGGGGGGGGGCAAGTGCCAAAGCGCACTTTCCAGCTCGCGCGGCGTTCGGTATATTCGAAGGTGGGTAAAACGACCGTTCAATATAAACGTGCGAATTTCTATACTTTTACAAATGAATTTCAAAGGGATAACTTACGAGTTTAATGTACCCGAAAATTCAATATATGTGGGTTCAATATAACCGTGTTTGACTGTACATACATGGGCGGGCTCTGTTCTTGGCTTGCACGCAAATGCATTTTACGGCAAAGCCGGCATCGGCCGCACGTCATATGTTTGGCTCGCTAAAAACGTGGCATGTGTTTCCACCTTTAGTTACTGGCGTAGCATGGCCTTGTTCACAGACCTTGTTCCGAAAATACATCATTTCTAAACAGGAATGATCTTTTTCTGGGAAAGTATAAGTACAGTTTTTGCTGTTTTTAGCATTCACTCATATGGCCTAGCTACCACCATATGAATACTGTTTACTACTTGCCGCGTCAAGTCAATCAAAAGCGAACAATCTTTGTGGACATGTCACATGACATAACATCATTTCCCATAACAAAAAGAGCCGATGTATATTGCCCTAGCTCGAAATCGAGGTACGTAGTGTGCCTCTTGAATTAAAATTATAACAGCGTTGATTTCAGTGCTGCCACTCGTGCAACGATATCGGCGCATTCCACAGCCCAAGAAGAACCAATGAAAAATACATGCTCAAATTCTGTCCCTGGGCCCCCTCCCTTGCTGGCGGGACAACAGGAGGCCAGCGCGCAGGCCGAGCACGCGCTTTGACCAATCATGTGCGTGCGAGCAACCTTTGGAAACGAAGTGGTAGCATGACAATTGTTTTAGTGCGAGAACAGAATGAGGACAGAGGTACAGGAAGAAGAATTTGTCATCGTTCTGTTCTCGCGCTATAACAATCGTCACGTCACACCAACTAGCCCAAACCGCCCCGCTTCGGGGTGGTAGCATCACTCTTGCTGCATCGGCGCCATTTTCAGAAGCAACTTCAAGACAACACCAAGATGGCAGCGTCCAGTCGCTGCATTCAGGAGTTATGAGCGCGCGAACTTCAAACATATTTAGCCAATTTTCAGTCATTTCGCCTCCACCTGGACATTGAAAATGCTGTTTTTTTATTATTTCTCAATTGAATACAGCTTTCAGGTTTCGCCGAGAGATCATTACATGTTTGAACTTCACGAACTTTTTCAAAAATCCGCTTTTTTGCGATTTTTTTGTCATTTCAGGACCTGTGTCTCACAAAGCTCTGAAGCCCCAGTAAATCTCAGACCTAGTGGTTTTCAGCCTCTTTGAGCAACAAAGGCAGTGCTTCAGTGCATTGCACCGTAACCCACTACTCACGCCGAGAAAAAACAATACTGAAACTGTAGAAAAGGATTCGTAGATAGTTTGCTGGCTAACCCATTCCAATCCGAAGCCTGTACTACTCATACCGTATTTACTCGAACAATTGTCCACTTTTTTTTTTCGAAAAAGAAAAAAAAAGGATGAAAAGTTAGAGGTGCGAGAATCACGCAGGGAAAACTTTCTGCTAAAACTTACAATGCACTAAGAAAAATATTAAAGAAAACTTAGTGGCTGCAAATTGGGGTTCCCACACCAACTAACTACAAGCTTTGAGAAGTACTAATTAAAACTTACCTTAACAATACCACCCTAGGTTCAATACAAAGCAAGATTTATTTGCACCACTAAATACACTAGCAAATAAAGTCTCGTGGCCGAACTACTCAGAGTCCGAGTCAAAACTGGAGTCGCTGATAGCAACCTCATCAGAGTCACTGCCAGCTTCGACATCGTCTCCAACACCACTGTCGTGTACCACGTCGTCTTCCATCCCGTCCAAGCGATTGGAAATCCCAGTTGTTTTGGAACTGCGGACTATGATTTCTGGGGGGACATCATGGACCATGCCTCGGTAATCCACATGCAAAGGAGCTCCACTGGCGGCTTCCTTATTTTGCCTCCAGAAGTAATTGCATGGTTGTGTTCGGCCCTAGATTCTGTACTCAGCCTCCGAACATTATCCTCGAATGCGCGCCTGGTTCAAGGAAACGTCCAGAGGCTGCAGCATCGATACCAGGCCGCCGAGAAAAACGGCCAAATCAGTCCGCAGCTCTTTCAGCTTCGTCCGAACGGAGTCGACAACATGACCGCAGAAGCTGTCGACTACCAGCAGCGACGAGTACAGAAGTGCGCCTAGGAGGCCTCCCCAAACAGTTTTCACCAAGTCGACCCTCACATCAGCAGTCCTCCACCCCTTCTCCTGCACTGTTACTTGAATACCAGGGCAAAACTTTGCTTTCAGGAGGGTACTTCTTTAAAAAATTACAAAAGGTGGCAGCTCCCGTCCGTCCACTGTAACAGCGAGCATGACTGTGCACCGCTGCTTTTCTGCACCTGTTGTCCCGTTGTGCACACTCTGCACACCTTTTTGTTCGACTGTTGGGCTGCACGGCATGTTGAAATTGAGTGGCGTTTCATTGGCATTCACAATCTGGGAGAACAAAAAGATATTTTCTTGCCGATTCCGAATCACAAACCGATGAAAATCTACAATCTTGTCTTCATATGCCGAGGGTAGCCGCTGACACAAAATCGTTCTCGTCTTCTGAGTGACAGTTCATTTCGGCACATAAAGCGTGTGGCCCATCCATTGCTCGCACAGAAATCTCACGCCGGGACGCCCTCCTCCTTGGCAATTATGCGCACCTGGTTCTTCATTAATTTGATATATACGGCACACCAGCCTGCACGGAGACCCTTGACGTAGTCGAGTATAGCCGTCTCCACCTGTGAATATTTTCCGATCTTAGGCCCACGGAAGGCCCGGCGCGTCTTTTTGGTGGCCTTCAGCTGTGCGTGCTGCCATCGCCAGTACCGGACACGAAATTCATCAACTCCAAAGTGCCTCCCGGCAGCCCTGTTGCTAGGTTCTAATACATGGTGAATGACTTTCAACTTGAAAGTCTCTGTGTAGCTTGCGTACCGACCCGTAGCGTAATCACAGAACAACGTAACACACACACACTGCATGGACTAGCACTAACACGCTGCCATGGCAAGCCAAAACGCGTACTTGCAACTTGTGGCTTCGGTTGCATTAGATTAGGGCTCCGTGCGACAGCAGTTCGCATGATGCGCTCTAGGCTGTCGCCCAGTCGTGTGCTATCATCATTAGTCGTTAGAAGCGGACAGCGTTCTAGCAGCAATTTTGGGGGGTGCGATAACTACACAAGGAAAAAAAATCATAATTTTTTTAGCAATTCGGGGGGTGCAAGAATTATGCGAGGGTGACAAATACTTGAGTAAATACGGTATTCTCATGGGGGTACACAATCACAGCGTCAGATTCTCCTCTAGGTATCATTGTATGAAACTCTATGGGTGCAGCTTTCCCACCACTGGGCACTGCAGCAGCAATCACGTGAGCAGGCACTTACTTGGGGATTTCAATGTGACGCCACTGTGTGTGACGTGGAAAGATGTCAGGAATGGGCGAGGTGGCACCGTACACCCACTTGTTGGATCGCTCACAGTCAAAATATGGTCGCGACCACTTGACAGGCCCCGGATTGTCCGACGGATCTGCATGCAGAAGTGTCCCATTGAGAACGGCGGTCACAGGCTCCATTCAAGCTTATTGATTCAGGCCTCGCTCCTCACCAGTTCCAAATATTTACTAAGAAAAAGTCAGAAGATCAAGGCACCTTCCTACAAAACAAATCTGAAAGCCTGCACCGTAAAGGTGCCCCCTTATTACACATTCATTTTTGTAAAGGTTCCACGTACCAGAAGTACAAAATAAAAAAACCCTCTTTGCAACCCGAGAATAATGATTTTTTTTACTGCAAGCCTAAAGCTACGTGCTATCCTAATGGTGTTCATACAATATGTTCAGAGGTCACTTGAAACTACCTAACACGCAGCTTGTAGATAAACTAAGAACCTTCCAAAGCCGTCAGCAGCTTGGAAATATGTATAGGGGCAGTTCTCAAAGGGGCCCTGCAACACTTTTCCAAGTAGCCATGGAATGAATTCACTAAAAGAGTTTATTACCTCTCAAATTCATAGATGCAAAAATTTTCAGAATCTGTTCAGTATGAGCGGAGCGGCTAAGATATGTCGCACACTGGAACTGCATTCTCTAGTCTCAACGAAAGTGCTGGCTCGGAGAGATGGCACATGAAAAAAAAAAAACAATTGTCATGACGCCTCGTGACCTTGATCAGTTTTCCTTTTCTTTTCTTTTTCTTCAAATACACAACTTTTCAGTGTGATCCTGCACACATGCGTGAAAAAGCCTTACACGATGACTCCACTAAGGACCAAGCATGCCACGCTCAAATCGGCTAATATCTGATACTCGGCCTGTGATGCAGTGATTTTTGAGCCAATAACATCATTTGTCAAGAGAAGAAAAAGCTATTTTAAGCTGACATTGAGAATTTATTGTAAATTCCAGGCTGCTTGCTAGGCTATAATATATGGCACGCATGTTCTTGAGAGCCTTGACGACCAGTTTTTTCTGACCATGCTTGAAAGGTGTTGCAGGATTCTTAATTTAGGGATTTTTAAGGCTGACGGTCCAAGAGTTCCAACCACAGAGTAAGATAAGGGAGGAACGCCGACTCTGCCGCCGCCCCACACTTTCGTGTGGGACACATTGTGCAACGCGTACGCAGTGGTCTAACTCATTCCTTTGCTCTTATCCTCCGCTTCTCTTCCTGCTTTAGCACATGCTTCCTCCTCTCTCGGCACGTATCACTACGTGTAGCACCACCTGTCGAGGCGCATAAAAACGATTGAACAGCTGCGCTCACAAGGGCATGCACAAACTGGAGGAAACCAGCGGCGGCATCAGCAGGGAGCAGCAAGCGTGGAGCATGTCGTCTGCTAGAAAACCATTTGCTCGGCTGCCTCAGTATGACACCAAACGAAACGTAAATATGCATTCTCTTAATGAAATGCAAAATAAATACATCGCACTGCTTTTCTTACACATATTCGAAACACTATCACAAATCTTTAGACAAAGCAGACAAAAGGTTCTGCTGAAAAAGAATGGCAAAGCAGACGTACGCTTGTTTTCCACGCCTGGACACCTGTGCGGCAGTGTTGGCCAGACATTTTCGTGTTACACCCTTTGTTTAAAATGTTTCGAATGTGCTTATTTATGCTCGAAGGGACAAGATATCTTCGTATCTGTGTGCGAAAAGGCGGGGTGACCGGACAGAGCGCAACGAAGTGTTTTGTCCCCGGCTGCATGTCTGATTATGGCAAAGGGTGAAAAAAAATTCGGCTTTTCGCGGCTCCATCTCATCCACTACTACTGGATCACTGGTGTCAAAAAGTACCTGTGAGTAAGCGACCACTGAAATCGAAAGACAAGATAAGTGCTTGACACTACGAGAAGCACTTGATAGGTACTTAAGCGAACACAAAGGAAACATTCTACTAGATGTAAAGAAAGTGCCTCGACTTTGAGAGGGAGCCATTCCTCCCATCTTTGGGGAAAGCGTGGCTCAACTCAATGATGCTGAATATCAGGAGGAACCATCAGACACCGGTGCCAAAGAGCCAGAGGACATAAATTTGTCTACAACCGCATACAGAATGGGTGCCTTTTTTTGCCCAGATAATAAAAATTTTCAGCATTGCCTATGAGGGGTCTCCTTCAGTTGGTTGCCTGGCAAGGATCTAAGAAAAGACAACAGCTTGAGTGCACCTTCTAACGAACAATGTGCGGCAGAAAGCGGCGCGAGCAGCTCTACTGCTATAAGCGACAACAGACACTCTCTGTGCCCAGGTCGAAGCTCACTTTTTACAATATTACCTCATGTATTAAGTTCATGAATACATTATATGTTTATGTGCGTTTTAATGGCATTGTATAATTTTTCGTGGTCCACGTTAAAGATGTCAGGTATTTGGCCTGTTTCCAATAAAAGAAGTAAAATGATACGCTGGGTTATATTTTCTCATAACGCCGATCCGCAAACTGCAACAGTCCTGCTCTTTAAAGGAAAGAATTGGGAGGATACATAAGGCATGCGCAAAGCAGGCGACAAAACGAATAGATGAGCAGACCCATGAACGCAGCCAAACGCGCGTCCATGCCATTGCTATAGCAACGATCCTCCACCACTTTACTCCATTTGTAGCACCACCTGGCAGACGAACCACGAAGCATGAAGGGGCGTTACAAAATGTGTACCTTCCGGACAAGCAGTCGGTGCTCCTCTTATTTCTTACTCCGTGGTTTCTAGCCCATTTACCACCATACTGGAAGGTACGAAACTGAGCATGTATGATGGGTTATTTTCACTGAACAAGTGCACTGTTATCCAGTCTGCTCAACACAAGGACATTCTTGCGCTGCAACACAAAGGGCATGAAGACATTTGCTGCTGGGAAGAATGCATCAGAGAGCTTGGTTGGTGGCCTCTGCAACCAATGCATTCCGATCCCACTGATACTAATGCCAACACTGAGGAGACTATTCGCAATGCTCATAGACTGTCACGCCGCCAAGTGGAATTCAGGAGCAACACTCTCTTGTTCGGCGGTGCTAGCCTCAGTGTTAACATGTTAGCAAGAAACGAACACAAACCACTTTGTATGTTGTGTGCATCAGTGAATATACCAGACCGTCCGTGACACGATAGATCCGATTCATTCTTTCGAGAGGCAAAGTTTTCGCGGAAATACGCGGCAACTCGCCCTTTCGATTATAGCCCGCAGAGTACACATATCAGCTTCGCAAGAATTTTCTGCAGCCACGTTGGATAGTTAAATGTTATTGTCTAACTTTTGTAGCTGAAACTCACCTTGTTTTACGTGCGTATAGCATTCGTCAATGCTTTTGTAGTGCATGAATCCCATAACATTCATTGCAAGCGGAAAGTAGCGCAGGCTCACAATTAGCGCTTCCAAACCTTGGCCTACGCTGTGCCCCTTGTTTTTTACACTCATTGATAGATGGCAGCACAATACAAGCAATTTTTTTCTCGCCTGTTATCGGAGCAAATGTTCTCCGCATCCCCAGATAAACGTAGTGAGTGACGCCGTGTTAGGACGGTGCAATGATGCCTTGTTGGTGCTATCGAAGACGTTCGGCGGAGAGAATTCCTCAGATTACTTTCAGCAGTGATGTTCAAAGAAAGCGCCTTGACGTCGAGGATTTTTCACTGGACGTAGATGGTTGTCAATGCGCTGAGAGTAACAGCGACGATGAACGATCAGCTGCTAGCTCACGAACAGCGAGTCGCACTTCCCGTCCCGTCGTGCGTTAATGTTTTTTTTCACGCTCGTAAGTCGCTTTGATTGTATTTATTGTATGATATTCTTCAGTGAGCTTGAAATAAAAAAGAAAACATGGTTTTTCTTGTGCATCGCATGCAGCTCAATTACAGCGAATATTACAAAATGCCGCATACCGCCAACCAGTGAAGCGAAATGGTTAGAGCAATGAAATATGCAGTTACGACTACAGTCCTCGCTAACTTCTCCTGCACTTCACCAGTGCCGTCCGAACGACGTTGTTGTTCAACAAATTTTCAAAATTCTGACGTTGAAAAAAGCATATGCATGTATTCGTTTATATATCCTTGTTTTGATCACGCTGATAGAACCTGCAACATCCGAGTACAGCAAATTGCGCACTGTTGGAGTCTGATCATGGCTGTGACACAAGCCCTACTTAATGGGAAGTTAAATGCTTGTGTTCTACTGAAGAAGCAGCTACATGATGCTTACAGCCCAAGTTATGACGACAGTGTAATATGCTTGCAAAACATCGCAACAGTAAACATTCGGTCCGCTACTCTCTAGTGGCCAACTATTACGACAAATTCGCCAGGTAGGCTCGGCACAAATCATCTCGAAGTGCCGTTCAGTTGATACGCGAGTTCTAGTTGACGCAGTTTTCTATAGCTCGCACAGGATTGTGCAAAGCATTGTTGATACACGGACGATCAGCTGACACCACCACCCTTCGCACTGCGGCAAGAAATGAGGTAGCGACGACTGAAAATAGCGCTAAAAAACGAGGACACAAGAAGAGGACACACAGCACAGGCGCTAACTTCCAACATAATATTTATTACCACCGCACGCTCGCCTATATCACAAAAAAAATATCACATGACATGAAAGATGCGCACAAAAAATTAATTTCTTAGAAAATACAATTCTTTATCACTAAGCGTAAGAGAGGGAGTGCTGACGCACTTAGACCCCAGTGAAGCGATAGCCTCAGCCTCAATAATCTCTCTAGTAAGCTTATCGAACATTCTCTTGATAACTGTGCATGCATTGAATATCGGCGCGCAGCCGCAGGATTCACAATGTATGGCCAACCAACTCCCCTGGCCGTTTTTCACATTATTACAATGTTCTCTTAATCGATCATTAAGGCAACGGCCCATCTGTCCAATGTACTCTTTACCACAAGAAAGCGGGATGCGATAAACAACGCATATGATGCAGGGGACATAAACAGTTCGATGCTTCTTACTACACCCTTTGGGTTTTTTGTCACGGTTATGAAGGCCACAAAGGCTGACCAACTTCTTGGGAGCCGAAAAGACAACCCTAACTTCAGAGCGCTTAGCTAATTTCTTTAGGTTGTGCGATATCTTGTGAAAGTACGGTATGACCACTAGGTGCTTCGGTTTCTCGGCATCACGACTCGCTGTACATCCTGGGTTGCGAAGTGTATGAAGCAAGCCTTCTGCAACTGAAGTTTGGACGTGCATAGGATAACCTGCTTTCAACAAACGGTCTGACTGATTATGAAAACTATTGGCGATTTCGTGCTCACAAGATTTGCTTAAAGCATGACGAAAACAATGACTGATGATGCCTCTTTTCACTAGTTTAGAGTGAGCTGATTGGTAAGGAAGGACCGGTTTTTTCGTACGTGGTTGGTAAGCCCAACATATGCGGTTAGGATGAAAGGTGAAGAGGACATCGAGGAATTTTATGGCATTGCTCTCAGGCAGTTCGTGTGTGAGAGTCAAGGGTTTAAAACACTCCGAAAAATGTGAAATTATTTTTGCCAAACCTGCCTCGTCCGCTACCGTGTCATTAGTTAATAAAATAAGATAGTCATCGACATACCGGAACACTTTTTTTATCTTCAAATTATCAAGATGTAGGTAAATCGATCTGTCAATTCTACTTAAAAATATGTCGCTTAAAATGGGCGCAATGCAAGACCCGATACAGATTCCGTCATTTTGAATAAAAGGCTTGTCATCCCATTAAATGTAGGTCGTCTTGAGATAAAATGATAAAAGTTCTAAAAACCGACTTACAGGAACACCACACTCGGTTTGAAATCTAACAGAGCCAAACAAATCTATGCACTCTTCAACCGCAGGAAGCAACTGATCATGGGGAATAGAATAATAAAAATCAGTCACGTCGACTGAAAAACCATAAACATGCTCATCAACACAAGTTTTCACATAATCTATGACTTGATCAGAATTTTTTACAATGAAAGGATCATCAACGTCAAGCCGGTTCAACTGTTCTTGCAAAAAAGTAGCAATCGATTTCTGCCAAGTATCACATTCTGAAACAATTACCCTAAAAGGCATATTGCTCTTGTGAGTCTTTGCATTAAAAAACACTTTTAAAAAGTCATGCTTACTATTTGTGATGCCACCGACAACTCGAGGGAGGTCAAGGTCTTTGCATAGCTTTTTTGCTTCCAATTTAACTTTTTAAATGCGGACGTCCTCGCGAGAGGAGAAAACAGAGCTTACAGCAGTGTGAGCCTTAGAACCAAACAGTCCCAGAGTCAGGATGGCGAAGCCTCCTTCCTTATCAGCGGGAAGGACGGTAAGAGAGTGCTCCTTGAGAAAAGCCTCAACTCTCCTGAGAGGAATTTTGGATCCAGCTGGTCTGTAGCGCGAAACGGTGTCGACGCCTTCTGAGACGGAGTGTGGTTGCTCTTGTTCGGGCACATGGCGCGAAACTTGTCGCACCATGGCTAGAAGTTCCGGTGGAGACGTCTTAGGTTCCACCGCAAACTTGGGCCCGAGGCTTAAAGTCCGGAGGATGTCGGGAGGCACGGTGATCTGTTCAGGCACGTGAACTGTCGGCTTTAGGTCGGTTACTTTTTTGGCGATGCCTGTGCGTAGCACCGGCAATTGTCGAGCCCAGAGGAATTCGGTGCTTTGGTCGGCGAGGCGCTGAAATTGTCGAAGCTGCCGCATGGCCACAGTATCTTCGAGACGATCAAAAAGAAGGGCGGACAGGTATTGTTTATGTAGACGTGCTTGTCTATACCATTCTGCCTTCAAGATTTTGCACACCCTAAGCCCATGACCAACTGAGGGGGCAACGTTGCCGAAAAGGTGCTTGACTTCCTGAGGCATTATCCTGTGGCGAATGCAAAAAGCCAGGGATCGAGCTTGACAGGATGCAAGAGCGATGTAGGCGACTGTGGCACATGGGTTTGACGATGAACATAAAGAAGGGCTCGTTGTACGAGAAATAAAGTTCAACACTGTCAAAATTTGGGCTTGTTGGTGCATTGTGACGACTGAAAATAGCGCTAAAAAACGAGGACACAAGAAGAGGACACACAGCACAGGCGCTAACTTCCAACATAATATTTATTACCACCGCACGCTCGCCTATATCACAAAAAAATATCACATGACATGAAAGATGCACACAAAAAATTAATTTCTTAGAAAATACAATTCTTTATCACTAAGCGTAAGAGAGGGAGTGCTGACGCACTTAGACCCCAGTGAAGCGATAGCCTCAGCCTCAATAATCTCTCTAGTAAGCTTATCGAACATTCTCGTGATAACTGTGCATGCATTTGTGGCCTTCATAACCGAGACGAAAAAGCCAAAGGGTGTAGTAAGAAGCATCGAACTGTTTATGTCCCCTGCATCATATGCGTTGTTTATCGCATCCCGCTTTCTTGTGGTAAAGAGTACATTGGACAGACGGGCCGTTGCCTTAATGATCGATTAAGAGAACATTGTAATAATGTGAAAAACGGCCAGGGGAGTTGGTTGGCCATACATTGTAAATCCTGCGGCTGCGCGCCGATATTCAATGCATGCACAGTTATCAAGAGAATGTTCGATAAGCTTACTAGAGAGATTATTGAGGCTGAGGCTATCGCTTCACTGGGGTCTAAGTGAGTCAGCACTCCCTCTCTTACGCTTAGTGATAAAGAATTGTATTTTCTAAGAAATTAATTTTTTGTGCGCATCTTTCATGTCATGTGATATTTTTTTTGTGATATAGGCGAGCGTGCGGTGGTAATAAATATTATGTTGGAAGTTAGCGCTTGTGCTGTGTGTCCTCTTCTTGTGTCCTCGTTTTTTAGCGCTATTTTCAGTCGTCACAATGCACCAACAAGCCCAAATTTTGACAGTGTTGAAATGAGGTAGCAAACATTCAGCAGCTCCTATAGTTTAGGAAAATACTTTGGTCCAATATACATTCATTTGACGATCAAGAGTTCATCCATTGAAAATGGCACGGGGATTACGTCCGTGCGTCCTATCTTTTCCTATGCAAGTTCACGGGTTAATCATTACTCCGCAGCCATCTTGGATTGCACGGCGTGCAACCTATAGGCTGTTGGCATTGCGAATGTAAACTGCTGATAATCTGATTGTTCCACCTGGAAAGCTGCCACAATGTCCTGATCTTCTACTACTACCCCCGATTTACAGAAATTGCCACAGTAGGTGACAGCAAATCCGTCCTTGCTTCAGTCAAGAGCTGTTTGGCTCACTTTGAGATACCAGACACTGTATGGATGGACAACAGACCGCATTTTTCACCGAAGAAGTTTGCCAACTTTGAGTACATAGTGTGGACTGTCCAGGATTTGCTCATGAAAAGCTCGGATGTGTACCTCACTCTACTTGCATACCGAGAAACAAATGAAGCTTCAGACATCTGTCCAGGTCAACTACTCATGAGAAGGCTGCAAACTAGTCTTCCATATTTACCAGAATGGCATCTTCTGGCTACACCAATTTAGAATCAGAAACAAGAACAAATGCACAGCTGGAAGCAAGCTTCAGTCTTTTGGAGCAGCTTTGGGAGCAGGAATAACACAGTTTTGGAGCAGCTCTTGAACACCAAAAGGAGTGTTTAGGAGCATCAAATTTAGTTTTGGAGCATATTTCTTGGGTAATACATCACTGCATTTTCTCTTCGCTTTCTCATCAACACAAAAAATTCAGTGGTTTTTACTAAGCATTTAAAGCTGATCAAGTGACCAAAACCAGACTTACACCAAATTGATTATATATGTATATATATATGTGAGTGTGTGTGTGTGTGTGTGTGTGTGTGTGTGTGCCTGTGTGACGCTACAAAATGGAAAAATGGAGACACGTCGTGGTCGAGATGCCTTTATTCTAATGCACGCACACTTCCTCTTCGTCGGCTTCTCCTAGAATCACCTTGTTAATGCGTCACACTTCCCCCCCCCCCCCCTCGAGAAAGTCTCAGTTCAGAAGGTACAAAATAACGCCGCAGTTTGCTAACATGCACAATGTCAGAGTTTGGAACTCAATCGGAAGAAATTTTCTATCATAAATGACTTTGTTCTTATTGTGGTAGGCGATAGAATTGGTAACTGCAGTTTTTCGCGCTTCTTCGACGGTTTCTTCTCGTTGTTACAGTGCAGTAGGATAAGATGGAATTTTATACATCAGGAAAAAAGGTGCGTAGCCGGTCACTTCGTGGGGTGTTCTGTTGTATTCGTCAATTACCTCCGGAAACAGCTTAGTCCAACACTTCTGTGGTTTGTCATTGATCTTACATTTAAGTCTCGTTACGATAATCTGGTTTGTCTGCTCGTTCATGCCGTTGCGTTGTGGATGATGAGAGGAGGTGAATAGTTCGTGTACACGACTATGTTTTAAAAACTGCTTGAATTTTCCTGCGGTAAATCCTGTTCCACGATCTGAAAGGAGCTTCCGTGGTTTTCCAGAAGAAAAAATTGTTTTAAGCATGAAATGTAGGCGTCGCTGTTCTCACATTTATGAGCAAACGCCCATACGTAGCGAGTCGCATGATCAATAACCAAGGCTGCTGACCCGCAGGTCGCGGGTTCAAATCCCGGCTGCGGCGGCTGCGTTTCCGATGGAGGCGGATATGTTGTAGGCCCGTGTACTCAGACTTGGGTGCACGTTAAAAAACCCCAGGTGGTCAAAATTTCCAGAGCCCTCCACTACGGCGTCTCTCATAATCATATGGTGGTTTTGGGACGTTAAACCCCATAGATCTAATCGATCAATACCAAGTGTATAAACCTTTTTGACGAGCCATATCCAGAAAATCCTCCAATGGTGTCTATTGCAAAGAGGTTGAAGGGCTCTTCAGCTGGAGGCAGTGATTCAAGCGTCCCAAACTTTTTTGTTTTCGTCTTCTTGCATCTCTGGCATGTATCACAATGCCGAATGTAAGTGGAAACATCGGTTACCATATGCGGCCAATAATATTGCAGAGACAGGAGTGATAGCGTCTTCTTCACTCCGACATGCCCAAAATGTTGATGTGCATTCTTCAGAATGGTTGGGCGTAGTTCATGGGGCACGTATATTTTCCGTAGTCCTTTTCGACGATGATGATGTTATTTTCCAATGAATGCGTTCGTTTTGGACGCTAAATGTTTGATCGCTCGAGGTCGTCGTGTGATAGAAGGATTAACTATTGGGGCTCTGGAGAGCGCATCTGCTTCGACGTTACTTGTGCCTTTTTGATGTTTGATGTTCACATCATACATCGACAGTTTCAAAGACCACTGGAAGAGACGACCTTGAGGATTCTTAACATTCTTCAGCCACTGGAGTGCAGTGCGGTCTGTTACAACAGTGAATGACTTTCCATGAAGCCAGCAGCTGAGCAGTATCTACATTCGTTTTGCGGGGCACGCGGTTGAGGAGTTATTGTTGGCTGCTGCGGTCTGCTGAAGAGACGTGGAGCTCTTGATGCAATACTAGCGTTACGAGTAAAGAAAACTCCTCTCACCCGTTTTAAAGATGTCTCGACCCGTTGAGCAGCGGTGAGCCACTCTAATGACGAGCTGAAAGACAGTCCGGCGAGCGCCAGTTCCACATCAGGAGGAACACCATCAGTCAGTCCAGAAATGATGTGGCACTTTTTCAGGTAAGCCAAGGAACCCAGTCGCTTTTTCTCGACGTAGTAGTCCTTGATGGTTTGCCCTCCTTTCATTCGGTAGTGAATGAAGAGACGGAAGGCGTTGCCGTCAGTCGTAGCAAAGCGGGCTTGCATGTGACGCTTGATACTGTCCCAAGTTGTCTCGCCGTTGCCGAAAATCGATGTCAGGTACCACTTGAACGCTTCCCTTTCAATGTATTCGTTGAAATGACTGACCCGATCGCGGTGCGTCCACGACGTCTCGGCTGCCTTCATGTAGAAAAGAAGCCACTTGTCGATGGGGACGTCTTCTGGTGTTCCCTTGAACTTCTGTATGTAGAGCGGAGGCTTTGGCTTAGCCATGGCACGTTGATGAGGTCGATCCTGTCAGCTTGTGTGAAACTACAAAATGGAAACACGTCGTGATCCAGATGCCATGCGTTTATTCTAATGCACGCGCACTTCCTCTTCATCGGCTTCTCCTAGAATCACCTTGTTAATGCGTCACACACACACACACACACACACACACACACACACACACACACACACACACACACATATATATACATATGCAAAAAGAGTATTATGCACGTTGGTTTTGCACAGTATATTTGCTGACGTTCCGGCTGGTGGACCAGCTTTTGTCAAAACAGCAAGTACATGTCAATGTGTTTGCTTATAAATATGGTTCATATGGCATAATATAGATCAGAGACATATATCAGCGATTACAAAAATGGCATGAAGTGTTCATGGCGGTACAGTTAGATATCATGCAAAGAAACATAAATAAACATGTAGGAATATAGAACACTAATGAACAGAAATCACTTCTTCGCGCACGAAGCAGAACTCTGTAAGAACCGGAGATAGATAATCATAAAACTACAATGAAAGCATGAACATTAAAATATCAAAACACCGCGTGACATTAAAGTCAGATTGTGCATCACATACACAGCTCAGTCATTGTGATATACATAAGATGAGTAGTTAATAACCTCCGCTATACTTTCCTTGGCAAATGTCGCAATGTTCAAAACATGATTTAAACACCGCATATAACATGAACAGCAACTCAAGACTTGAGATGAACCAATATAATAAAGTTATCTTAATACGAAACCAATAGGGCTCTATAAAAATAAATGTAAAGAACTTATGTTCCAGCCATTGAAGTGCCCCAGCCGACTTGAGAACCACGAGAAATTTAGATGGGCTCGCCACGCTACTGCTAGGCAATTGAGTGATTTCTTTTTATTACGATAAAACTACATGGGCACTTGACTGCTTTTCACCGTCGCCGCCATTTTTCGCGTAAACTACAAGTTTCTACCCGTGCCTAAAATTGCGCAAGCTGGGATGGTGAGCGCTGCGCAACAAGAGATTAAAACGAGGCATCTGATCTCCGTCGCGTCGCTTGGAGGGCGCACGCGATACTACCCCACCGCGTGTTAGACCTGCCATCGAATGCTCAATACAACGTTTATAGATATTGTCAGTAGGAAAAGCTCGCTCCTGAGGCGGCACCAAATCGTATCCATTCCGAGGAGCAGCACTGTCATAGCGTTGAGATTGAGCGCGCCGCCGCCACCGGCCTCCCGCGGCAGGGCTTAATGTTCTTTTTAGTTTTTTTTTTTAGTTCGCTTGCTCAGACCACAGCAGAGGGAGCATGAAGGGAAGGTTAGATTTCGGTCATTGCTAATAGTACTTAACATGTTTCATGACAGAGCGTGCTTGAGTGAATTAGTAGTTTAACATAGTAAACATGCCTATCTGCGGCTCGCCGCGCTGGCTATGCTTTTGAGGAAAACACTTGCGATCAGCGGCACTTCTTCAAACCCTCAAAATTACCTTGCCGTTCTCAGGGCCTGAAGAGCTGCTATTCCATGAAAAGCCTTCCAGATGACAGTCAAGGCATACATTTCCAACTTTTTGAATCCGAGGACCTAATCACTTGCCTGTAGCACATCGTAAGGGAAAAACGTGAAAATCCCGTATTGTAGGTGGACACCTAAGCCCAGTGCAATTGCTCGAATTTCAGCCAAATATTCCTGCACACTTGTCTAAATCAGCAGCATTAAAGAGCAAGAGAAAACCAGTGAAACTTAGAGAAATCGCGAATTTCAAGGGCCGTGTGTCGGCAAATGGTGGCGACATGTCGGACGAGAACATGGGGAACAGCGATGTTGACGAAGCTACTGGGGTGCCCTCCGATCCAGAGTTGTGTCAAGAGGTAGCAACTTGGTTCCCTCCATTACAAAACCGACCAATGTTCTAGTCCTAGAATGCCAAACTTATCCAGGAAGAATTTTTTTTTTTTCAAATTCGCTCTTTGTGCTGCGCTGAAAGCTTCAAAGCGAAGTCAGCCTGAGGGTAGCACTATGAAACCGAGTGGGTGATTACATGCCTGCTCCTTGAAATATCGAGCCCTGCTGCTTCTTATAGGTTGATGTCAAATGTGAACATACTGCCTCTGCCGACATCATCCCGCCTTAAACAAATAAATTATCAAGGGAATGCCTTGCAAATTTGGGTTTAAAGAGGTTTCGCTCAGCAGCATTGGTTGTTGTGCTGGAAGAAGGCCGGTAATCAGTCTACTTGACGGGTAGAACCTTTTGAAAGCTGCGTTTTCATTTTCCGAATGTGGTTTTTCACTTTTTCTCCAAAACTGTGGCCCTATTAACCATCTTTCTTAAGTTTTTTAGTAGTCGAGCAAATATTTTTGTAAAACTTCATAGGTTCTATAAATTTCTCCTTTTTTTTTTCTTCTACCGAACTCACCAATTCTTCCTTCCTTGTGTTCTTCCATGGTGGGCATAAGTCTTTCTGGGAGAGCCCGAAAGTACACCTTCACACATCCCAGACCTTAAGGGCTGATGTTGCAGTTGAAATAGAAGGGAATAAGCTGCTATGACATCCCGTGCATATCTTCAGGTGATCAACATAGAGAAAAGTTGATGCCATCTGCAAGCTCGCGAGTTGCAGCTGGCTTCCCAAACCATGTTCGCTGTATGCGCACAATGGAACAGGCTTCCTCCTACAACCGAGGACAAAGGTGAAGTCTTATTTTTACCACCACAATACCTTTGTTTTGAACAATTTAAAAAAATCTTCTTCCAGGATAAGCTCGACATTCTTAAATTAGAACTTTCTTTGGTCTTGTACTGCAGGTAACCAAGTTGCTACCTCTGGACGTAACTCTGGATCGGAGGGGACGCCAGTAGCTTCATCAACATCGCTGTACTTCATATTAATGTCAGACACATCGCCACCAAGTGCCAACACATGGCCCTGTAAATTCGCGGTTTCTCTAGTTTCGGGGGTTCCCTTTCACCCTTTAATGCTGCTGATTTAGACAAGTGTGCAGGAATATTAGAAAATATTTGAAGAACCGCACCGGGCTTAAGTGCCAACCTACCACGCAGAATTTCGACAACGTTTCGGCCTACTATGTACTCGCAGCAAGCGATTAGATCCCCGGATTGGAAATGTAGGTCTTGACTGTCACCTGGAAGGCTTCTTGTAGAATAGCAGCTGTACAAGCCTTGAGAACTGTAGGATTATCTGGGAGTTTGAAGAAAGGTCGATGATCGCAAGTGTTTTTCTCGGAGGCATAGCTACTTCACAGCATGGCGCACTACAGGTCGGCATGTTTACTATCCTACTGCTAATTCATTCAAGAATGCTCGATCGTCGTGTCACGTGTTAAATACAAATTGCGAAAGAGCTTTTCCAAATAAAAGATATTTAAATACTGGCTGTATGTCATCTATCACACTGCGCTCAATTTTTTACTTGCATTATTCTTCCATGACTTTAAAAGCCCTTCTTTAAACTCCTCGGATGACTTCAGCTACAATCTAAAGGGTTTGTGTATAAAATGCATCTTCACATAAAAATTATACCATCTATGTCAGCTGTAACGCTTGCATGCTCACCGATATAAAGCACAGCAGGATTGTGGCGCTAATTCGCGCAGGACAGCCCGTGTGGCCTGTTTATTTTTCCTTAGCTGTTAAAAAAAAGCACAACCGTTCCTAAAAAAAAATTTACAACACGCTCGTTCGCTTAGAATCGTCCACAACCTGAAGGCGCAGATAAACCCTATTTATAGTAGAGGCGCAGGCAGTTTTTTTTTTTTTTTTTTTTTTTTAGAGGGGGGGGGTAGGGGGGTAGGGTCACTACCTTGATCTGAAGAGGGTGCCAGACAGACAGGTGTGGTGGAGTGTCACTTTTTGCTCTGCAAACAATAGCAGAAAGATTTTTTTTTTTTCAGAGGGGGAGGGGGGGGGGGGAGAGTGGCCTAGGCCTGGTGTGCCACCCACTGGCCACATGCACCACTGAGTCATTGCAGACAAATAAGATTCATACATTTCTTGGGTACAGGCGTGGCCCTTATTCATCTCAAAGTAGTATTCTTCGACCCTCATCAAGGTGCTTTAACTGATATCCGTGTATTTGGAAACGGATTTCCCGCTGTTTCCCATGCAGAGGTAGCAGACGACGCTTCTTCGCAAATTCCAAAGTGACAGCAGCACCGCCGCTGCGCGGAATATGGGAGGGGGCTGCTCCTCACCGCTGTGATGTCCATCCGTGCGTCCGTCCCAACGTTCGTCCATGCATTCGCCCCTGCGTCTGTCCATGCGTTGTGATGCGTTGCAATGTTGGTGCGATGCTTGTGTTTACTGCAAGCTTTCATGTGTCAGCTTGCGGGCAGTCACGCCACATATTAACCCCCCCCCCCCCCTTTTTGCAATAATGTCCCCCACGCCTACACATATGGATGCCTTTGCCTAAAACTATCGCGAATGTCTCTAGGTCTTCGCAGCACACGTTCGTACACGATGAACTGTGTGCTGTTTGAACTGTGTGTGCGATGAGCTGCTGTACAAGATAAAACGTACAGAGAGAGATAGAAAATACTTTTGTAGGCATTGGTACGGATAGCCAGTCAAAGCAGGCGATACCACATAACGAAGGCGGCGCCTCCCCGAATCCCTGCACGACGATTTGCCATGTTATCATTTTAGCATTTACGCATTTAAGCTTAAACTATTTTAAAACATCATTCGTTTGAACATGCACTCTTAGAACACAGACCTGCTTATTCACTAGCTCAATACTAACCGTTTACTTGTCACAAAAAGCACTAAACCTTTAGTAAGTGAAGGTAGCATAACGCTGATTAATGAAACTTGCTAGTTTGCAAAGTAGTTCGTGAATAGTGCTGACCCGAATAATTATTACCTAACTGAATGTTTAGATAATGGGCATTTATATGTGCA
The DNA here is from genome assembly GCF_043290135.1 of Rhipicephalus microplus. NCBI lineage: Eukaryota > Metazoa > Arthropoda > Arachnida > Ixodida > Ixodidae > Rhipicephalus > Rhipicephalus microplus. The sequence goes on from NC_134704.1 coordinate 220,499,540, forward strand.
TGTACATTGCCACATCAAGTTAATTCAATTACAGAAGTATATTTAGGATAATAAGCAAAGAACAATTGTCCACGTAGAAGAATTAGTGGCAATTAATTACATCATGTAATTACCATGGCAAGTATGACTTGCAGTGACGTGCATAGAGGCATGAACGAATCACAGATGATGACATACACGCAAACGTGCACATGAAATATCAAGACTTTGCCAGTATCCTTAAGGCTATTTATGCTTAAGGCAGTCGTCTTAAGGCTATTTATGCTCCTACTTTGGAATAGCATACAGTGTACTGATTAGCAGCCATAGAATTTAGAAAAATAATGGACGCTTTGCACACATCATTGTCTGCCCTTTTATGTATGTGTGCCATCACTTAGAACGAAATATTTACTTTAGAGTAATCAACAAAATAAAGATTCCTCTAAATTTGTTACAAGGGTGTCACGATTACTGCAAGATATACGGTGGTGTTTATGAGAGATGTGGCAATGCATGTGCCTTAGTTGTTACCTGGTTAAAAAGACCAAGAAATCACTCCTGGTTAGCAATGGCAAAAGTATCAAGGTATACTAGCTGGGAAGGAGTAAAATAGAGTCGAAACAAGTAAACGTACGCGTTTCTAACTGTTTACCAACTTCTTATAAAAGATTTTGCTGAACATGCAAGTACTATAGGTGAACTGCCCCTATGGGAACTAGTAGTGTGGGTGTAAAACACGTGATAAGTCCCCATGCCAATATCACTCGTCCAAGGTAGCGTAGCAGAGTTTTGCAGTTTTTATGCATCTGATGACATCAGCTTTACGTTTTTACCATTATTCTTAGCTCGATAAAGCAATCAAGATATGCCTTTTCTACATTGAGAAATTGTAGGAATTAAAATTGACCTGCCTGGCCATTCTTGGAGTGGGAACGGGGTAAGTTTTTTCATTACGAGGAATGGGGGGAAAAAAATGAAATAACGCCAAGTTGCGATTCCCCGGAATAGACTTGGAATGGAGGGGCCCATTCTGCAACAGACTTTCATAGTGAAGAGGATTATGGGCTGTTGTAAAAGGAAGGAAGCACAAGAACAACAAGCGAGAAGGCAGGGAGGTTAACCAGACACATATTGTAAGAGGAGTATGTAAAATCCAAGTACTGTTCCAACAAACTTTTATGGAAACACCGAATGGGTCTGTTATAACCAGAGAGAATCACGAGTCATGTCAAATTTATTCTCAATGGGGCATACAAAAGTGGATTTTTCGGAAATCATTCTAGAGTGTCTGCAGCCTGTTTTCTATTTGATTCCAAAATATGTTTTCTGAAAACTATGTAGCAGTGCTGTAAAAAGATTTTTGCGTCTTGGTGAAAGTCATAGTGAAAGCCACAAAAAAAAATGATGTTTCTAAAAAATTTATAGCTTCACGACGACAAAACTGCCCACCACCATTAAGGGCTCGTCGTAAAAGTATTTTGTAAAGAGCATTCCCTGTTCAAAAATCACATGTTTGAAACTCCTTTGGAGGATTCCGATTGGCTCCTTCTACCATACTGCTCCAGTACGCCTCGCTAGTTCAACGCTCGTTCCGGACACACCTACGAAACAGCGTCATCTGCTTCTGCTTCTTGTGTGTCGCGAGGTCACGGCTGCTTAAGATGACACTACTTAATGACATTTTTGCGCTCCTTCTGTGTTCAGGGGTTGTTAAACGCAAGTGGAAGCTCAGTCTTCAGATTATGATCACGTGCCGCACTTGTCGCAAACATCGCACGCACGCGTCTTGAACCTACTGTCATAGCGTTGATTCGTTGGTGAAAAGGTTCGGCTTATCAGCGCTTCGAACCTTGTGACAAAAACAACCGTGGGACAGATCTTTTGTACTGCCACTCGAACATGTCGTACTTTGACACGTCAGGCACCGCAGCCATGCACATCGCAGTCGCGCTTTTTGCTCGAAGTCGTGGCTAGGCCTAACTCCACCCCGACTTGGCGGGCGAGACCGTCACGCCAGCAAATGTGCAAAAGCGAAGAAGCCGTAATGGGTTTTGTCGCAAGCAATATATCACACCAGCCGCTGGCTCTTTAGAACTGTGAATCTCGCGCATCGGTAGCGGACACCAGCATGCTCGCCACGCACTGACTGCTCGAAACAGCAGTAGCAGCGGCCAACGATTTCGCACATTAGCGCCCCAACACGCGAAACCAAGCACGCTGCGTGCCAATTTTTCGTCGCCGTAGCTAGGCATAACTAACAGACCGGAGATATGCCGCCTTCATTCTTAAATTAATATGTCGATATCCGGGGCCCTATTCCCGACCAAAACGTATGCTAAACGATGCCGGCCTGGAGAGCAGGTGGGACATCTGTTGCGATGGTTTAATTACGGCCGATGATGCCGACACTGCAGAACCATGCACAAATTAGGGAATTGTGAATGAAGTATAAGGCGAGAGCGATGGAGGAATCGGATTGCAAGAACGACAAAACTTTGGAGCCAGTGTCTCACGCAGCTTATGTCATGGGCCTTGGCGAACGAGCACCCTGTCATTTTAAATGAACTCGAGACCGGCCTTATCGTTTCTGCTCTTCAAAACACTTGCATCACGGACTTTTTTCGGGCAGAAAAGCTTGTGTTTTCACTCGCAACTTTTTTTAAAAACTGTGTTTAATTTACTACTAACTTCGGGATACAGCGAACGGATGCCACGTCAGGCTCAGATTCATTATAAGTGAGCTCGACTGTACACGAAGTCGTGTATAGTATAGCGAAATATTGGTTGTAACGAAGTGAATTAATAATAGCCTTGCAATAGATACACAGTATAACCTTGTTACGACAAATCTGCTTACAAGAGACTTTCGGATACAACATACCAATTGGTGTCTTTAGGCAGACCACCCTATTGGTTCCATTGATTAAGCTTTGTTCACTATTGATTCTAGTACAGTGGACATTCGAATATAATAGACTAAAATCTGATACCAGCAAGGTGGTCAGGACAGCAAGGTGGTCAGGTCAGGTAGAAGTAGGAGTGACAGTTAGCGCCATGGCGCTGACTGTCACCCCTACTTTTAAATTCACGTACAAACTAAAAAAAAAGTGGATGGAGGGAAGGCCGCTGTGGTAGCTCAGTGGTTAGAGCATCGAACGCGTTATTCGAAGGTCGTAGGTTCGATTCCTGCTCCCAGCTGGTTATTTTTTCATCCACTTTTTTTTTTCTTATTTACATTTCATTGGTTCTAATAACTTCCCCTGTACATTCCTTGGCATTACTGTCTGTTAGATCTCATATATATATATATATATATATATATATATATATATATATATATATATATATATATATATATATATATATATATACATACATGTACACACATCATATGAATAATGAAGGGAAAAGGAAAACACAATAACTTGCGAAACACGTGCATACTCCAATATTACAATATTGGAAAAGGCAAGTTTGTTATGTGAACATACTTCTAATTTCTTTTTTTGTGTGGAATAAAACATCTGTTCCTTGCATTTCGAAATAGTTTAATATTGTTGGGACGATGTGTCGGGTGCGTTGTGTTCTATAGTGTGTGCGTGAGAATGGAACGTGCCAAGGCGGTTGATATCGGACATGATAAGAAATTGCGTTTTGTGTAAGGTTCGCGAGTTTAAGAAGTGTGTCAGATTTCCCGAGTGCTGCCTTTTTGTAGCAGCAAAGCAATTGATAAGTACATAGATCTGATATTTTCACAATTTGATGCTGTTTGAAAAGAGGGGCGGTGTGTTCTAGAAAGGGAGCATTTGAAATAAGTCGAACCATTTTCTTTTGTAACACGCTCAGTTTTGACATATTAAGGGCTGTAGTTTTACCCCATACCAGGAAGCAGTAACATAGGTGGGAATCAAAAAGAGCATCGTAAAGTAATCTCTTTATTTTAGCTGGTAGTATGTGTCGATGACGGCTAATTAGCCCTACATACTTAGCCAATTTCAGCGTAACCGCGTTTACCTGGTCCTTCCATGACATGTGCTCGTTGAAGATGATGCCAAGTATTTTAACGCATTTTTTAATGCGAACAGTGAACGGACCTAGGACAAGCTTCCGAGGTACTACAGCTCACGAGCACGATATATAACACACTTAGTTTTGGCTTCATTCAATACAAGGCTGTTCGCCTTGCACCAGTCATTCAGTTTCGAACAGAACGTACTTGCTTCAGCTTGAATGCTACATAATTCCTGGCCTTTAAAAAAGACAGTGCAATCATCGGCGTAAATGATGAACTGATAAGTGGTGTTTAATTGTATTACATCATTAATGCAAAACAGGAAAAGCATTGGCCCTAAAATACTGCCTCGTGGTACTCCACAAGAGAAACGCCTGAGACGTCATCTGTGAGTGCCTATTTCGGTACATTGAAGTCTTTCGTCTAGGTAGTAGCGAAGAAGTTGTGATGCAACTCCCTGGAATCCATAGCATTCCATTTTTGTAAGAGAATATCATGATTGACACGATCGAAGACTTTGCTAAAATCGAGGTATAGTCCTACTGTGAATGTTTTGTTTTTTATGTTTTCTAATATGAGCTCTTTTTGGAGCAAGAGTGCGTCCTCTGAGGAACGATTTTTTCTAAATCCGAATTGATAGGTAGTTAAGAGATTAAATCTTCTACTAAAGCTCTCGATGCAGGTATTAATAACTTTCTCAAGGCCTTTCGAAAAAACTGGCAATATCGAGACTGGACGGTAGTTGGAGAAGCTATTTTTGTCGCCTCCTTTATGAATTACTGTCACTCTAGCAACTCGCACGCTACTTGGAAAAATGCCACATGATAGCTTTGTTAAATATGTGTGCGATGACAGGAGCGATCAAATCTAGTACGTACTTAATGGGTTTAATTACTAATCCGTCTGCATCGGGGCTACGACTGTTCCGAAGGCCGGAAAAAAGAGTAATCACCTCAGAAACAGAAGTAGGCTGAAAAAAGAAAGACCATGATAACCGTGGAACATCTACAGAAGTAACCGGGGAAGTATCCGTGTTTACTATCTGGACAAAAAAGTCATTGAAATGTAGCTGCTCCTTCAAGAACATTCTATAGCTCACGTATGACAACCCGCAGAATACCTGAGCAGCCATCCATTTTCTTGTAGCTGCAAGACAGCGTTGGTCAGGTTTGCCTGCACAACCCTCACGACCTGCCGGAGGCGCTTACCTGGAGGCCCGTGCCACACAAACGTCTCATTGGTGCCATTGAAATGGGTGATTTGAATGGTGTACGTTGTCTTGGAGTCCTGGCGCTTGGTCGGGTCGGGCAGCCAGTGGTGATACCACTCGTTAATGCGGTACTGGTCACTCGAATAATTGCGGCTCGGGGTGTCTGCAGGAATGGCTCCCAGGTCGACGGCATCAATTGTGTTCAACGTCGATGTGCCTTCCAGGTGGTATGGGTCGTTGAAGTCGTCAGCCCTACGAGAAAAACAGTGCAGTGGAATAGCAGTAAAGCAAAGTGAAGCATGAAGCGTTGCTCATCTTTATGCGACACTTTGCTTTACAAGAGAAAAACAAGAAAAAAACCATTTTTCATCAAAATAACACTTTCACAGCACTGAAAACACCACTGTTACAGCGTGAAGACATTTGGTAAGCAAGAGAAGACATGAGAGAAAATGCGGGTAGCGACGCCACCTCCGAATCCCCACGTCAAACGCCATGATGCCATAGACTTTGACAGTGTCCACTCTGTCATATAACTCCTAACCTGAAACGATGAAATACATTGGCCTCTCAGGGGGCCATAGACTTGACACACTATTCTTTTGAGGAAATACGCCGTACATGTACGACATTTACTATTGGCAGCAAGATTAAGCAGAATCGCCGCCTCGCGGCAACTGGCTAAAATGTGCACGTGTGGATTGCTCCGTGTGTCATCTTGCTAGCTAGACCTGTCGTGTTTTTATGTGCGCGTCTGCCAAGTTCAAGGATTCCGAATCCGGGATATTTCCGCAACGAAAGGAGGCGGGGGGGGGGGGGGGGGGGTCCGCTGAATTGTTTGCCCAAATTTTTTTGTCACCAACTGAAAACAAAAAACACTTCGAAAAACAGAATGGTTGGGAGGGGCGGTCTAAATGACAAGTGGAAACATTGCCAAGGCGGTCTGGTAATGGCTTGGAGTGGCCGAACACACCTGAATAAGGTTTCCCACTAAGGTGATAGTCTCAAAGGATCATAACAGGTAGCAAAATCTATTTGCATCAAGGCAACTTGGATATGTCTTCCTGGGACATACGTGAACGAAGAGGACAGTGCAGGTGGCTGCTGCAAAAGTGCTGGTCAAAGCTTTGCTCACTACTAGATTCTTTTGACAGGAACGCCACACGTTTCTAGCCTTTTTTTTCCGTGCTTACTGCCTTTAATCTATCACTGCGTTAGCCGCGTGCCCTCGGAGCACGTAGCTCACTATTGCATCGCTGCAACTGCGGTTTAAAGCGCAGCGGTTGCGGCAAACAGTAGTTCTGTTTTCAATCCTTTTAAGCTGGCTGCGCACATGCCTCCAAAACTAAGGAATGTCACGATTTGGGCTAGTTTTTATGACATGACAGTAGTTATAACGCGAGAACAGAACGACGACAAAGGGTCCTTCGTTTCCTTCTAGTCCCTTTGTTGTCGTTCTTTTCTCGTGCTATAACTATTGTGCAAACCTAAGTCATTTTATGCTATCTACGATTGCATTTGCCACGGTTTTGTCTGCAGAGATTGCAAAAAGCAGCGTTGCTTTGACTCGTCGAGCATTGGCTGCCCGCACACTTTTAGAGTTCTGTCAATTACATCATCGCCACATATGATCACGTCAAAAATTACCGTGTTTTCGTCCACAGCAGGTAGCGACGGTTTCGCTACTAAAGTTCATATTGTCACGGGGTCGTGACGTGGCCGAAGACAGGAGACTTCGTGTTGGGATTTAACTGTTTATTTGGGCGAACCTGTGCCCGGTAAACGGAAAGTCCAATTACAGCAGCAGTCTCGCACAGATAGCAGTCTCGGACTGATAGCGGCGAACGAAGCGTCGGCCTTCGATCAACAACTGACAAGCAGTGAAGCGCGTCGGCATTTATACTCTTGTCGTCGAATGTTCTAGCGTTATCGCTGGCGGTAGCGTTGGTTCCAGAACAATCTGTACTGTTCGCACAGTGGGCGTGATCTTATCGAAATGATCTACTACAGTCTGGAACCTTCTCGAAATTGCAGGCGCGGTTTGCGCTGAAAATCGTGTGGTGTTTTGGGACGATCACAAAAACTTGGGAAATGGAACGTGGCATTGCCCCCCTCTGAAAAAAAGGCATTGTCCCGATGCTTTAACTAAAGAGGAACGTACATTAATAATGCAAGAAAGTACAATGAATAAGTTACGATACAACAATAACACAAAAAAAAACACTGTTTCAGTTTGTTAACGCGCATGAAACGGCTTGAGGCACGCGACATGGACGACTTCAGGTTGCGATCGGCGTCATAAAGAGTTCGTGATGCCGTCGGGGACAACCTCGTAATCAAGTGGGCCGAAACCTCGAACCACCCTGTACGGTCCGAAGTACCGTCGCAGAAGCTTTTCACTTAGTCCACGTCGGCGTATTGGCAACCGCACCCAAACACGTTCACCGGGCTGGTATTCCACGAAGCGTCGTCGAAGGTTCTAATGGTGGCGGTCAGTCGTCTGTTAATTCTTGATACGGAGAAGCGCAAGTTGTCGGGCTTCTTCGGCGCGTTGAAGGTACTCGCTCACATCGAGGTTTTCTTCGTCGGTGACGTTGGGCAACATGGCATCAAGCGTCGTTGCCGGGCTCCTTCCGTAGACCAATTTGTATGGAGATATCTACGTAGTTTCCTGCACCGCCGTGTTGTATGCGAAGGTCACATACGGAAGAATGGCGTCCCACGTCTTGTGTTCGACATCGACGTACATTGACAGCATGTCGGTGATCGTCTTGTTAAGCCGCTCTGTGAGGCCGTTGGTCTGTGGGTGGTACGCTGTCGTCCGGCGGTGGTTTGTTTGGCTGTATGCCAAGATCGCTTGAGTGAAGTCGGCAGTGAATGCCATTCCTCTGTCGGTGATAAGGACCTCCGGGGCGCCGTGACGTAGGACAATATTTTCGACGAAGAACTTAGCTACCTCGGATGCACTGCCTTTTGGCAGGGCTTTTGTCTCGGCGTAGCGGGTGAGGTAGTCGGTAGCTACCACGATCCACTTGTTTCCGAAAGCCGATGTCGGGAACGGCCCCAGTAGGTCCATACCAATCTGCTGGAAAGGTCGGCAAGGTGGATCAATTGGCTGCAGAAGTCCCTCTGGCCTTGTCGGCAGTGTCTTGCGTCGCTGACAGTCCCGGCATGTCCTCACATAACGAGTGACGTCGGTGGTAAGACGTGGCCAGTAGTACCTTTCTTGTATCCTCGCGAGCGTGTGAGAAACACCTAGGTGCCCCGCCGTCGGATCGTCGTGCAGGGCCTCCAGGAGTTCTGGTCGCAGAGCTGAAGGAACCACAAGGAGGTACTTAGCTCGAAGCGGTGAAAAGTTTTTCTTTTGTAGAAGACCGTTTCGTAGAAAGAACGACGCAAGTGCACGCTTGAATACCTTCGGGACTTCGGCGGTCCTGCCTTCGAGGTATTCTATTAGGGCCTTAAGTTCCGGGTCGGCCCGCTGTCGTTCAGCGAAGTCGTCGGTAGTTATCGTTCCCAAGAAGTCAGGTGGCCGAAGACAGTGGCCGAAGACAGGAGACTTCGTGTTGAGATTTAACTGTTTATTTGGGCGAACCTGTGCCCGGTAAACGGAAAGTCCAATTACAGCAGCAGTCTCGGACTGATAGCGGCGAACGGAGCATCGGCCTTCGATCAACAACTGACAAGCGGCGAAGTGTGTCGGCATTTATACTCTTGCCGTCGAATTTTCTAGCGTTATCGCTGGCGGTGGCGTAGGTTCCAGAACAATCTGTACCGTTCGCACAGTGGGCGTAATCTTATTGAAATGATCTACTACAGTCCGGAACCTTCTCGAAAACTGCAGGCGCGGTTTGCGCTGAGAATCGTGTGGTGTTTTGGGACAATAACAAAAACTTGGGAAATGGAACGTGGCAATATCGCTCGCCGTGATTAGAAAAAATGTTCATAACATTCCGATTTCGGCCTAATGAACACAGCTGAACTTCGCTGGGGAATTTCACGAATTCACATCTGCCACAGTTTCACTCAGTTTCTACTGTACCTTTAGATAAACGCCCCCTGTATTTGTTTATAATAAAGTGAGGTGGGTTCGCAAAACGCCTGGAGTGGCCAGATCACGCACAAAAATTTCAATTTCCAGAAGATTTTCATGATGACCGTACAAATGGCAAAAACGGTCGAAATACGGAGTTTCCCGGACAATCCAGGAGACTTGGCAGGTATGTGTCATGCACGTTCTTAAACGGTGGTTTGTGCAGTTATCTCAACGCGAGTGTAACTGCTTGTACATGTGCCTGAAACAACGTATGAAAGCATTTGTTCTTGCTCGGCTGCTAAACCATTGTAATCAGATTGGCGAGTGCAACTTTCCAGAGTATTGTTTATTGTCGTAGCACCGTCCACTCACCAGAATAGTTTCAGAGTGGGTGCCGCTTTCTACTTCAAGCGCATTGTAAAATGCCCTTGGCATCCTGCCAAACATGAGGACTATTAAATGATGTGTGAATGCAGTGTTTTAGTGACTCGGTTGTGAACAAAAAAAAACGAGGCTCTAACCCACGCACTTGCGCACTTTTGGTCGGTGTACTTATCGGTGCACTGGTCGGTGCACTGTAGCTTATCGATTATGCGATGAGCTTTAGTTGTGTTCATATGGCCGTGGTACACCTACATAGAAACATTACTATCGCATTAACTGTGACACTTCGGTAGTAAACAGTACAACAAAGTTGCCATGCTCAACTGTGTGCTTAGATTTAAGAACGCTTCAAAGAGTTCAGACATTCAAAATGAATTCAGACGGCATGCCTTACCTTTAATGTTGTATAATTTCACTTAAAATCTTTTTTTTTTGCATTGTCTTGAGCGTTTACGAGGCATTGTTATTGACCTACGGAAGGCAGTGGTCACCTTAATCCTGAAAAAACAAAAAAGCATGCTTGTCCCATAAAATAACCATACCTTTGTTGTAGCACAGTCATGCACGTGATCCATCGATGAAAGCTTTCTGCTGAACTCTTACAAGGTATTTACATGTGTGTATACGTGAATGCAATGTAGCGCAAAGCGCTGTCAGCCACTAGTAAGCTTTCCTGACACAAACTTACCAACTGTCCCACAATTCGTGGTGAAATGAATGAAAAAAGAAATGCATATGCATATAGTGTAATTGGTGGTAGTGAACTCATCGCACAGATACACTGACTTTCTTTCTTTCTTTTGCTCTTTTTCTTTCTTGTATGCAGACAAGAAAAAAAGTTAAGTCACGCTAAAGCAATGTGTGGTAGGCAGAACACAAACTAATAAATAAACACTTACAAACAACACAGCAAAAGGTGACTGCGAAAGCGCGCAGTCAGTCACCTAAGACGAGCATTCCTTTGAAAGGCAGAATGCACTTTACTTGCTGGTAATGGTAACGTTGCATAGCCTTCATGCAGATTCAGTAGAAAGAAGCATAGATATTACCAGTAAACTGCGGTCAAAGCATTTTACTTGCGGACAATCGGCTCAGACCGCACGCAACAAAATGCCCCTTCTTGTATTTGTATACGCGCTTCTAACCGCCTATCCACACTTTCCCAAGGATGATGCTGCCACCTGTAGCCCGACATGGCTGCAAATAATGTTTAAAGCATATGGCCTTTTCGATGACTTCTCTTGCTGGACGTGACAAATGTCAAGCAAGAGAAATTAATTTGCTCACATTCGCAAATACATGGACTATTTTTCATGTGCCGATGTCTCACCGTTAGATTTTTTTTTTTCCTTTCACTCCCTCTTTCTATCTTCCCCTCCTCTGCCGGAAAAGCGGTGCAAAGTGGCTTCTGCTTGTGCATCCTAGTGCGCGCAGACTGCGGCTAGTTTCTGCTTTTTGTACCCACATGCCGATGCCTCTCTAGTTGACCACTTGTTACTTTCTCGTTTATTGCTTCCTGGGGTGCACTTACATCTGTTTCTTTGCAATGCTAAATTACACAATGACGCCGCTGTGGTTGCACCGCTTCGGGTTCTTGGGACTCGGAAACGCTGACTCTCTCTTGTAGGCGATAAAGCAAAAAATTATTACACCTGTTCCATTCATTTCGCATTTCGGATGGGTGCACAAGCACAAAGTACGGATGGAACAGTGCAGCCGGCTGCCAGGAAAGCGCAAGTCAAAGCTTTGCTTGAGGGGTTAAGCCAACTGAAAGCTGAACACAACGTTACTAGATTTTTTTGGCCAGGAAGCTCAAAATGCTTCTAGCCTTCTTCATGCCTTTATTGGCTGTAATTTATCACTCTGTTAGTTGGGTAACCTCAACTAGTAGTCCTCATTTATGATCACATCACTGGAACCGCGGTTTCGCGGGTGGCAGTTCTGGAGAACAATAGTTCCGTTTTAAATCCACATATACTGGCAGCAAACATGCCCAAAGGAACATGCCCAGATAAACGTGTCCTCAAAACCAAGTTGTTTTAGGAGCTTGCTCCTTCAGCTGATGGCTTGTCCTATGTTAGTGCCGTGTTGCCTGTACATTTCAGCAGTCATGCTCAAGGTTACCTCTCCGATGATTTTAACAATGCTCACTAGATGGCACACTGCCCCCAAAGAAGGCGGTTTTCGATGTCCCGCGCGCACGCCTCCTCAAAGAAGATTTGAAAGAAAGGTAAGAGAAGAGAAAAGTGTCTTGTGGTAACGGTGTCTCTCCGAGAAGGTCACCTCAACAATACCACATGGGAAATGGGTAGTGGGGGATAGAAAGGAATGTGAAAGAAGAAAAGAGGAGCGTGTCAGTAGTGTTGGGTCTGGCCGAGTACACAGGCACACCGTCTTCCTGGGGGTTGGTTTTCTGTTGATTATAAGAATGTTCACTAGATGGGGCGCGATCACTCATGGTGGCACACAACTTTCTCCGCACGTCCGCTTTCTTTCTCTTTGCCAGGAGCTCACACAGTGAGCACACTTGGTCACCGCTCGGTGTCATGTACACTGTCGTCCTTCATGAAGGTAAAGACGTGAGTGCGTGGTTTGCTCTCTGCCGCTGCTGTTGACAGCACCATCAACCGACAGCTTAAGAAAGTGCACCCATGTTTGGCGGATCTGTCCGCTATCAGACCTTAGCAGGATTGTTATATCTAGCAATGCTTGTCAAGTGGGCATGAATCATTATTTCGTTAAGCAGTAGATGGCGCTAAAAGCCAATGCCCTTTCTCTATCTATCGGTTGATGGTGCTGCAGGCAGTTGCCGCTATGTGCTCGCGTGTTCCCTTTCATAAAGTACAACAATGTACAACCCACAAGCCAAGGCAGCAGTGCAGTGCGCTTGCAACACAGCTCTGGCAGATTCCCTGGGCTCATTGAGTGATGCCCTTTTTGTACTTTGCAAAAGAACATCTCTAGTGTATGTAAAATGCATGTTGTTCATCAAAATGTACATAGTACATGCAATTGTAAATGAATAAACGTTGTGTATATAATGTATGTATAGCAACGTTGTCAATCTACGTATATATAGCCGATGTGTACAAAGGATTTGCGGGATGCTCGATCATATACGAGCAAGCTCCTATAACATTATTCACTTTGTAGATATAAGGGCGATTTTTCTTTCTTTTTACGATTGCAGCTGCTGCTGTTTTGTCCACACCATTTGCGAAAAGCAGCGTCTCTTTGACTGGTCAAGCAATGGACACACATGCTCTTTTGAAATTCTATAAAATATGTCGTCGCCATACATGATAGTGTGAACAGTGATCGCAGTTTCGTCCACGGTAGTTGTGGCAAAGGATAACCCCAGTTCTGACAGTGCTGGCCATGCGAGTCCTTCCGAAGCTTTGAGCACACTGCTCTCAGCCTTCGTTTGAGCTCAACTTTCGATTGAAGCGGCAATTGAATCGTCAAAACGAACGCGGCAGGTTGCATGAATCATACAACCCGCCTTTTGGCCCAATGGACATAGTGAAATTTAGACGGGGAATTTCACAAATTCGTATCTGCCGGTTTCGCATCATTGAGATTCTACAGTACATTTAGATAAGCGCCTTTTAAGTTAATCTACAACAAAATGCGATGGGTTCTTAATAATGCCTGGATCAGATTGAGCTGCGTTTTTGTCACTGCAGCAACATCACGCACAGGAATTTCAATTTCCAAGAGACAACCGTACAAAAGTAAGAACTGTTCTAAATCCGGGAGACTAGGTAGATTTGTCATTGTCTATTAGTTCTGATAAAATTGTGTTAAAGGCGCACAAGCCCTGAAACTAACACTTTTTTCCTGTCTACTTAATAAGTTTCTCAGTGTTAGGCAGTGTTTGCTTTGGCACTTCTCATTAGTATTGATCCTTCAGTCAAATCGCTGTTTTGGTAATATCATCCGAGTATTTTCACCTTGCTTAAAAACTGTGCTGCATCCCCGATGCAACCTTGAGCTGCAGTGGCTTATCCCAAGCTTTGCCTAGCAAGGAGGAAAAGTCAAACAGCCCTTTCTTGTCTGTGTTTTTTTGTGCTACATTTACGTAAATACAGATCATTCCGTGGTTTCTAGAGTAGAAAAAATTGGGTGTCCATTGGCCAACAGACCTGACACACTCAACGTCTGAGAAGACAACGAGGCCGACAACAAGCCAAATAAAAACAATGCTACTACACATTCTGGAAGAAAGCTTGAAAGAACTAGACGCATACCTGTATGCCCTCGGTGCAAACAGGGGCATGGTCTTGTTGAAGAAGCCCTTGTACGAGGGGGTGAATGACATGTTGGGCGCATAGTAGATAGCACTGCTGTTGATGAACCGGTTGGCTGCCACGTCCGAGATGACTGACATGAAGTAGTACATGAAGCCCGGCTCATCGTTGTCCGCTGCCTTCTGCAGAATGAAGCTGCCCGACAAGAAGCTACTCTTAGTTTCACAAAGAAGCCGGTTGTGCCGACAAACATTTAGAGGCTTATATAGGTGCCGACACACATTTAGAGGCACGCATATTGGTGCGTGCAAGTGCACACCAATGTTATTCGCAGTCAAAGGCACTTGGTGATTGTAAGACATCAATAATGATGATAGCATATGTGTAAGCTTAAAAAATAAAACAGGAATTTGACGTCTCATTGCCAGATGAAAACGAGAATTTTTTTTCAATCTAAGGACATGCCATCTCACCACATGCTGCAGGAAGAAGGCGATTTGTTAAAACAAAATGCTCCCAGACACTGAGTTGAAAAAGCGTTATTACAGTTCAATCTTAAGCAAGCGCCAACCTCCCATCATCACGAAATTTTTAGTGTGCAGCCTCTATTCCCCAGTCACCACTTTCACTACCTAATTCACTGTTTTTATTTGTCCAATGAGAGCGAATGAAAATAGTGAATCCATGCACATTCCATGGCAGATTTTATTAGAAGCATGTTTGTGCATTCCTTATTCTTAGCAACTGTTACATTAATATCTTCAAATTTGATCACATGACCAAGCAGACCCCTCCAAATTTAAAATTGTTCTTCCCCCCTGAAGGGGGCACTCGCTCAAACTTCACAGTACTTGAGAAACTGCCCAAGCTAGACGAACAATCCTTTTGACAACTTGAAGTAAGAACAAACTGAATGTGTCTATTTACTTAAATATAACAAGGGGATTATCACTACAAAACTGCGCGAAAAATCGACAAGAAACAGAGAAGGCACACACACAAGCGCACTCGCTTGTGTGTGTGCCTTCTCTGTTTCTTGTCGGTGTTTCGACGAAGGGTGTGCCTTCTCTGAAGGCCCACCCTTCGTCGAATCTGTGCCTACATTGCAGGGATTGCAAGTGTTCCCCTTTATTTCACGAAACAAGGGTGTTGTCACGGCACAGGGATAGGACAGCGAGAGAAGTTGCGGAGGCTTTTTATATACACAAGTATGGCGACACGTGTGTTGCGAGGCCTTCGGTGACTTTGCACCAACTAGAGATTGATTATCTCACTGCCAACTTCTAATCTTTCACGTCATAGTTTTTCTTTAGGTATATAAGTGTTTTCTTTCAATAAACTGTCAGTTGCTAGTCTGCGCTTGTGTGTGTGCCTTCTCTGTTTCTTGTCGATTTTTCGCGCAGTTTTGTAGTGATGATTTACCAACTCGCCCAGCGTTCAGTACTCTTAAGGGGATTATGTTTCATAAAATGAGGTGAAAACAACATCTTTATAAATATGTTATTCGGCACATAAATATTCTCATGCACAAAGCACCAAAAAACTTGCGATTCACATGCCCTATACACAGAGTTACTTAAGTGCTGACAGTGCCTCTCAGCTGAAAAACAAGTGCTTTTTGCAAGAGTTTCCAATTTAGCTTTCTGAACTACTGATGAAGCTTCATCAGTCATTTCCGAGTAGAGCACCACTCCAATGGCCATTGTAACATCTCAATGGATGTGACCAATCTGGAGAAAGAGCATTTTACTAAAACGCACTGCTCCCATTTCCCCGTCCACTCCCCCACCCAGACATCGTCAGCCAGAATCAGCTGGCAGCGGCCTGGGCTAGACGAACGACATGTTTTTCATTAGCTGTGGAGGGAGGAATTCCATCACTCCTCTTTTAGGTGGTCAGCAACCTGCAGCCCCCAAACCATTTCCCCTCCCCTTGGTACTCCCTTTGCATTGGCCAACAAGGCAATTTTTTACTACAAATGGGACTTTTGCTTATAACATATGTTTGTACAATGCAACATTCTGACATGAAGAAAAGAAATGAAAGGATTAAAGGCTCATTTTCATCATTAGGCACAATATTACTGAGAGCTAAAACAATGATGCAGAGGAAAGTATAGGAGATTTTATTAAAAGAAATTGTAATGCAAGTATGAAGAAAGAAAAGTGGATGAAACAATAACTTGCGTCTGCAGGGACCAAACACGTAACCTTCGAATAACCCATTTGATGCTCTACCACTCAGCTATGGCCCAGTCTAAATGCACATACATACCTTATAAAGTGGACAGAGAGATGATAGAGAGAGCAGCTCAGCCATAGAGCATCAGGCGCTTTATTCAAAGGTCACATGTTTGGCCCCTGCCGGAGGCAAGTTGTCTTTTCATCCACTTCTCTTCACATTTACATAACAGTTACTTCTAGCAACATCACCTAAACCTTGTGAAGTGTGTGCTGAAAATAAACGCGAATTCTATTCAGGCTTTTCTACATACAGTCGATTACTATTCACCTCAAAAGGGTGCCCCCCCCAATTTGTACCATTTAGTGCTGAGCAGGCTGGGGTCACTATGCCTTCACATTTTTGCATTTGGAAAAGTGCACCGCAGTGTGCAATTTGCTCATGATATAAAATATAGGTTTAGAAAGGTCTGCGGCTTTTGCCAGATGACTTTTTTTTTTTTGAAAGATTTGTGGGAGGCTCTCCTACTTACTCTGCAGTGCTCTAGACATACAGGGAGTAGTCTAGGTTCGCAACGCCAGCCTTCAGGTGATCTCTTTCACTGCGAATCAACTGTGGGCCGATATTACCCTAATTAGATCATCGGTAACGTTCTCCTTGCCTACTCGCAGAATTTTGTCCAGCTTCTTTGGACACTTTAGCAGCAGCATCATAAGCTTCGACAGCGACTTTCGAATCGGTAAAAATGATTCTAGTCGATGGGTTTTTAGTTGCCAGGGTTTTTGGTCGCGAAGAGTGACTAACGTTACAGCTTGAGATCAAACTGCCTCCAAGCCACCACTGACGCATAGTACCCTTCCGGGTACTATGCCACATCAGTATGTACACTGCCCCTTGTTTCTGAAAAAGAGAGTCCCTGTATTCTGCTTCTCCTGCATTCCTCATGGAGTGCATGTCTCTTGAGATGGCGGGAGTGGCCTCAACCTGTTGACAAGTGTTCAAGATTCGTCGTGTTGGTTGGTCATAAAAGTAAACGGCTGAGCAGACTGACACACACAAAAGGTCTAGCACTGTGTCCTCTTATGACGGTTTTCTCGGCCAATTCTTCTTTACCATGTTGTGCTATGCCAGTTGAACAAATGATTGATTGATTGATATGTGGGGTTTAACGTTTCAAAACCAGCATATGATTATGAGAGATGCGATAGTGGAGGGCTCCGAAAATTTTGACCACCTGGGGTTCTTTAACGTGCACCCAAATCTGAGCACACGGGCCTACAACATTTCCGCCTCCATCGGAAATGCAGCCGCCGCAGCCGGGATTCGATCCCGTGACCTGCTGGTCAGCAGCCGAGTACCTTAGCCACTAGACCACTGCGGCGGGGCCGTTGAAGAAATGAACTTGTTGGCAATTTCTAAAGAGATTGCCACAACAGAACGGAGCTCGTGCCCTAAAATTGTAGTCAATGTAGACAGTGTCAAAACGTGCATGTTATATGTGAGGATTTGAAGTGCGCCGATAGAAGGGCGCGTTTACTCTCGTCTTTCTGCTTTCAGCAGTTACTTCTAGCAACATCACCTAAACCTTGTGACGTGTGTGCTGAAAATAAACACGAATTCTACTCAGGCTTTTCTACATACAGTCGATTACTATTCACCTCAAAAGGGTGCCCACCCCGATTTGTACCATTTAGTGCTGAGCAGGCCGGGGTCACTATGCCTTCACATTTTTGCATCACTCCTCTTTTAGGTGGTCAGCAACCTGCAGCCCCCCAAAAATTTCCCCTCCCCTTGGTACTCCCTTTGCATTGGCCAACAAGGCAGTTTTTTACTTCAAATGGGGCTTTTGCTTATAACATATGTTTGTATAATGCGACATTCTGACATGAAGAAAAGAAATGAAAATATTAAAGGCTCATTTTTATCATTAGGCACAATATTAATGATAGCTAAAACAATGATGCAGAGGAAAGTATAGGAGATACTATATTATAATTTTAATTAACATTACACACACTTCCTAGTACAGCATCTGATATCTCATTTTCATTTCATTTTATTTACCCTCAAGGCCATATGGCATTATAGAAGGGATTGGTCACAAAGTAGACAAGATATAAAGCACAGCATGAAAATAAGTACTTCAGCAAAGAAAATCCTCATTATACAATATTAACTGCATATGGACTAAGAACTCAATACAACAGGAACACAAACCGTAATGACACAAAACATAATACATAGTACTTTTCTGAATAATGCAATACAAAGTAAAATTTGTCAGAATAGATAGTTACCGTTAAACCCACTGATCTCCACTAGGGTGCTGGATGGCGCTTCGAGCTCTCCGGCGTGCGGCCGCCGGAAGTGCGAGCGCTCGTCCCGGAAGTCGGACAAATGGCCGCCGTTCCAGCATAGCGCGTGCTACGTATGGGCTGGTTTCGCGCGCATTCCGCTAAAAATGCCTGCTTGTTGCGCCGTCAACTGCACCAGCAGACCAGAGAAGTCGTCTGGGAAGACGTTCCACTTGTAAGTATTACAATATTCTGTGCGACGTGCGTGATACGCAGCGAAACGCAAACGTCATATCAGTGTCGTTGTTAAGCTGTGGCTCTTGTTACGCAGGTTCCCACGCTCTAAGCCGGATTTATACCGGCGTTGGGTGGTAAACTTAAGAAGGGACAAATGGATTCCATCCCCAGGTAGCAGACTCTGCAGTGACCACTTTACTGACAACTGTTTTGACAGAACGGGCGCACGAACTCGGCTACAGCCTGACGCCGTGCCCACCTTGTTTTCTTTCCCGAAGCACCTGGAAAAGGCGACATCTCGGCATTTTGGTATAGCGGCCCGGAAAAAAAAAGCATACTGTTCGGCCATCGCAGTTCGCTCGTTTAGCGTTCGTATAACTACCCCTACAGTTGATGCTACGTTTATTAGACACTGAAATCGCCTGAATGGGCGCTACCTTCTTTCGTAGTTCATCTGCCGAGTCCCTTTAAAAATGACGCCCTACAAATTAGCTCGGAGCACAATAAAATCTACATGTAGCTGTGAGAAGCTGTGGTTGAGGAATTGTTTGGCAGACTTACTCTGAAAACCATGTACTGTAAGCAATGAAACGGAATTGGAAAAACATGTCCATTACGTTACAAAGCGTGAGGTCTTGAATTTTAAGTGCCCAATTTTTTCTTTCAATTTCCGAAATGCTCCTATCTGCGTTATATATCTCAGTGGTGCTATGATAGCTGTCTAAGATGCTAGTGGTATAATTCAGAAACTGCTAGACTGCTATAATATGCTTGACGCCAGCATATTTTTTTACTTACGGCATTTTGCACTCGCAGTAATAAATAAGCATAACTGTGAATGAAACACGGCTGTTTCAGAGGACTGCTGAGAGAAAGCCGCCTAAGCAGAGAACTGCCATTGTGGATGTGACCCCAGTGGAACAGCCAAACGACAACACTCCAACCACGGTGCAAGAGAACTCAGCCCATGCAAGTTGCCTTTTTTTGTACTACGCTGCCCGAGTGCAGCTACTTGGTCCGTCCTCGGTTGAATGTAACTAGTCCGATGTTAGTCAGGCCACTTTCTTGCAATCTCGTGGTAACCAACACGATAACTTTATAAACATTATGCACACCAGGATAGCATCCAATTTGAATCAAGTTAGTAGTCCTGGTATGTTCTGTAGTCATAGCAGAACATTGGTTTTATTCATGGCTGCAGCACCAGTTTTTCTAATCCAGGGAAAATATTGAAATTCCTGTCTGATGTGGCATTTCTCGAGTGCACCGGTAAATGAAGGGGACAAAGTTAATTTCTAAACTCCCCTGTGCACCTGGTTGCTTATTTTCTGCGTTAAACCACGTAAGCTACGAACAGATGCCTGCTTTACAAAGACTGTCATATGATGAGTGGTTTTTGTAAAAGATGTCTTTTTCAACAGCTTTAACTTTCACTGTTTTGTTTTCAGGTCGCCGAGCACAGCTATGCAGTCCTTGACACGCCAAAAACACTGAAGAGGAAACTGGATGCTTGCACAGATTCAGCGGCTACAGTGAAAAGAAAGCTGAAGCTCAGCCTTGAACGAGAACGTCGGTTAAGAAGGAAGGTCAGCTCATTTAATGAAATAATTGATGACCTCAAGCACAAGCAGCTCATTTCAGAAGATGCCTCGGCAATGCTTGAAAGGTGCTTCACGGGGATCCCCTTGGAAGTTACGAAACGGTTGCTCAAGCAAACATCCAGTGAAGGCGACAAGTCGTCTGTTAAGTTAAGCCGAGACAAATATTCTCCTGCACTGCGTGCATTTGCACTCACGCTACAGTTTTACTCGACAAAGGCATTTAACTATGTCAGAGAAACATTTCAATGTTCCTTGCCACATCCATCGACTATAACTAAATGGTATAGCTCCATTAACGGAGAACCTGGATTCACAAGCAAAGCAATCAACGCCATCCGAGCAAAAGCCAATGAGGCTAAGAAGAACAACAAACAGCTTCTCTGCAACCTTGTTGTTGATGAAATGGCCATTAGAAAGCACCTTGAATGGGACGGCAAAAAATTTCGAGGCTACGTGGATATTGGCAATGAAGTGGACGATGACAGTAACGCAGTTGCGTCTGAAGCCCTTGTTTTCATGCTCGTATCTCTGGACTCCCACTGGAAGGTACCGTGTGGCTATTTTTTGATCAATGGTCTTTCAGGAAAAGAGCGTGCGAACATTGTGAAGCTCTGTCTGACAAAGTTGCATGAGACAGGAGTGCACGTGACATCATTGACATGTGATGGTCTCCGTTGTAACTTTACAATATTCAAAGACCTGGGGGCTTCCGTTGAAGATGCATCACCGATGTCAACATCATTCCCTCACCCTGTAACACAAGAAAAGGTGTACTGCCTTTTAGACGCATGTCACATGGTCAAGTTAGTTAGAAATGCTCTTTCTGCTCTTGGGTGCCTCAGGGACGCATCAGGCGCATCGGTGAGCTGGGACTACATTGTCCAGCTACAAGAACTTCAAGAAAAAGAAGGCCTGCATGCAGCAACAAAACTACGTGCTGCACACATTCAGTGGCAGAAACAGAACATGAAAGTCAACCTTGCTGTCCAGACTTTAAGCACTAGTGTGGCTGACGCCATAGATTTTTGTCGTGAAGACTTGCAACTCCCACAGTTCAAAAATTCAGAAGGAACTGTGAAATTTATTCGAATGTTCGATAAACTGTTTGATTTCCTCAATTCACGCAACCCAGTGGCCAATGGTTTCAAAGCGCCGCTCCGACCTAGCAACAAGGGAACCTGGATGAACTTCTTCGAAGAAGTCAAGGAGTACATTCGGGGGCTGACTGACGGATCAGGTGTTCCCATTTTCAGGACGCCCAGAAGAACTCCATTTCTAGGATTTCTGGTCACCATTGAAAGTGTCATCGGTCTGGCATCCGCGCTCCTCCTCTCGGACAATGCTCCACTCCATTACTTTCTTACAAGCTTTCACAAGACCACATTGAACTGTTCTTTGCCGCTGTGCGTTCTAAAGGGGGCTGGAATAACAATCCCACAGTCTCACAATTTGTGGCGGCATACAAGCGACTTGTCACACACAACCAGGTGAAAG